>NC_134533.1:82344324-84791510 GCF_050624435.1 Tenrec ecaudatus
AAGTACCATGGACTGACAGAATAATAAACAGATCTGTCTTGGAAGAAGTACAGCTAGAATGATCCTTAGAAGCAAGGATGGCGAGGCTTCATCTCATGTACTTTAGACATGTCATCAGGAGAGACCAGTGCCTAGAAGAGGACATCCTACTTGATAGAGTAGGGCACAGTGATAAAGAGGAAGACCCTTGACAAAATAGATCGACACAAGGGCCAACACGGGCTGGGACATAAGAACCATTGTGAGAATGGCACAGGGCTGGGCAGGGAATGTGTTGTTCTTTTGTACATAGGGTCTCTACAACGGCTCAATGGCACCTAGCAACATCAACAAAAATAACCAACGTAAAGAGTAAATGAAGAGAACACTTCCACTTATAATAGTATAAAGAAGAATGAATGCTGAAAATCAACCTAAAAAATTAAGGAAGATATTAATAAAGGGTCTGGAGATATATGGCAGCAATATTCTTCAAATGATCTAAAGCACTGGTTCTCAACCTTCCTAATGCCATTAACCTTTAATACAGTTCCTCTTGTTGTGGTGACCACCCAACAATAAAATTATTTTCATTGCTACTTCATAACTGTAACTTTGCTACTGTTATGAATCGGCAACTCCTGTAAAAGGGTCTTTCAACCCCCAAAGGGGTTGCAATCCACAGGTTGAGAACCACTGATCTAAAGATGTAACACAGACATTTTTGTAGGAACTGCAACAATAATCCTAAAATGCATTTAGAATCGTTCGTTTTTGAATTGTTCTATGTTGCATCAATTCTGTCTTGCAGTGATCCTATAGAAAAGAGCAAAACTGCCCCCCAAAGATTTCCTAAATTGTAGTCTTTAGAGAACTAGATTATAAAATCTACAGAGTTTCTCTGGATTTCAACCACTAACATTTCCATTAGCAGGTGAAAGTTTCACCATGGAGCTTCCAAAATGAATTGTATGGAGTATCAGTTATGCTTCAACAAAGCAATAGAAAAAAAACAGCAATGATATAAAATAGCATTGTTGTAATTCCATAAGAGGAATCAGCATACTTTTATATCTATGGATGGACTTGTTTTAGAACCCTGGCAGTGTAGTGGGTCATGCATTGGGTTGTTGCTAATCTCAAAGTTGACATTTCAAACCCTCCAGTCACTGAGGGAGAAAGATGAGGCAGTCCTTTGCCATCAAGATTTACAGTCTCAAAAGGCAATTCTACTTTGTTTCAATAATCTCTATGGGTCAAAATCAACTTGATACCAGTTTTCTTAACTGTGTTTTGTAAATAGAATGATAAGTGGCTTTTATGACTGTCTTTTGTTCATTTGACTTTATTCTATGGGGAGAGGACTACTGCAGAAATAGTTCAGAGAATATAATATAATTTTGTTTTCCCTTTTGACACATTCTTCAAGTTTTCTATTATCTTCTGCTATCACTCGGGTTGTGTTTCATTTTGTTGTTTGAATTTTTTGCATGATTTTCCTCCTGTGAAATCCAGTACAGGTAAATCTATAGAGACATTAACTGAATCAATATTTCCTAAGGTTATGTCCAGGGAGGTTGGACTTAGTGAAGAGCTAATAATAATGGGTAGAAAAATAAAGAAAACATTCTTAAATTGATTGTGGTGATAATTGTACAACTTATTTTACTATTTCACATAGCAGATAGTTCAATTGTTTAAAAAATAAAATGAAACTTAAAGAAGAGGATACAAGGAAAAGAGAGTCTTATAGAGCAATATGGGAAGCATAATTCAATGAAGCTAAAATGCATATACAATATATGAGGGTAAAATTTTAAAATGCTATAAAATATTTGAAACTGATTTTTAAAATATCAAAAGGTGAAGAAAAACTTTCTGTATTGTGTCAGATCTTAGTTGAATTGAAAAAAAGAGAAAACATAGGAAGTGGTGGATGAATGCTGAGGCTCAAAATTCAAGCTGTCCAAAGAGGAAATTTCAGGGAATTATATACCTTGGCTATATATTTATTGACATCAGTTTTTTCTCACATTAAACTTCCATTTAGCTTCTCAGAATTTGCCAGCAAACTCAACATTAAAAGCTCCATCTCTGCCTGCTGGGTGTACCTGGATGTGTCCTCTAACTATGTGCTGTGTACTTTTTCATGTGTGCTCACTAGGAATGCCCACTCAACTCTCTCATGAACCAATGGCCTCTCTGGAAATTACTGAAGGTTCCCTTTCTGGCCATGTTTGAAAACAAGTGAAACAAAATTACTTTAAGTATGACTACTGTAATACTCCAACCTAGATTGTAAACCAAGATAAACCCAAAGGAGACGGAAGAAGGATATGTACATTGTATCATCCCAACGTTCCTCAGAGTTTCCTTTATTTAGAGCCCATGGTGATAGCAAAGCAAACTTGAATTAGACCCATTCCACACGGCTCACATTTCCTAAATGGTATTGAACTTTTTCTGAAATGGTTTTCTCTCTGGAGTTTTTGCTTACCTTAAACCCACCAGCCACATGCACCCCAATTCCAGTGCCCACCACTTGAAAGCGCTGCACTCCACAGTGCTGTATAATTTTCTTCAAATGTGGTCAATTGACAATGCCAACTTTTTGTTCCAGAAGAACACTACTGATGGCATGAACATGTTGCCTTAGAAAACAAGACTTGTATGCAGCCTTTGGAAAGACAAGACTCCTCAAAGCAATCCACGCTGTAATTTCCCAGCAGCAAAGTTAGCCCAGCAGGTATTGTGCTCATAGAAATTCTAGAAACACCAAAAGAGCAAACACTACACTATTTTATAACTGGATTGGATGTTTCTAAGTGCCATGGTCTGGGTATTTAATGTGACTGTATGCAAAATTAGGCCATGCAAGGAACTCTGCAGGCAGGAGGGGAGTTTGTAGAGAAGTTATATATCAAAAAAACATAAGGACTATTATGGAGAGCTTATACACATGGTATATTAACTGATTTCAATTAGTGTGAATGATCCCAGCTGTGGGAAATGTGAGGCGGTCTGGGAGAACATGCTGAAACAATTAACGCTTTTAAAAGAACATCTCTGGCTTCTTTGAGAGCGTCTGTTTATTGATTTTCTATAAAAGAGAAAAAATACTTTCATAATCTAGAGAGACATGGTAGGGAAATGTTAAGATGTTTTTAAAGGAAAAAAGAGTACCCAGCCTTTGGAAAGCAACCTTATATTATGCAGAATACAAACATCTCTTGCTAATATGACACTCCTATATCGTCAGTTCCTGCCTGCCAGAGAACATGTTCTTTTCTTTTTAATAATTTAATTTAAATAGTTTTATTAGTACTGCCACAGATTATACAACTCAAAAGTTCAATCACATCAAGAAGAGTTGTATAATCATCACTACAATCAATTTGAAAACAGTTTCTCCTTCCTGTTGCACATTGTTATTAGTGTAATTATTTTTTAACTATGTCAAAAATATACACAACAAAACATTCTCCAGTTCAATGAAATTCTGCATGTATAATTCAGTGCCATTGATACACCAAGTTCTTTTCAAGGGACGCCAGAGTTCTTCCTCCAAACCTTACAGAGTTGTGTATCAACTCTCAACAGTTTTCCTGTGCTACTCTGAATCGCTTTCTGAAGAAAGGGTGCAAAGTGAGTCACTGTCTTTTTCTTTTTCTTTTTAATCCTCTTCCTCATTAATTTATCCTCCTTCTACACCATTCTCTACTAGAATTCCCTTTCTGATTTAAACTTTTTTTCCTTTACTGCTGACCAAGCAGTTACTAGCAAGAGCAGGTTCTGTCTATTGCTACTCATTAGCTCATGCAAGTCTTAAAATTTCTATTCACAATTGTCTACGTTCACATAACTTGTAAATGGCCAAACTAATATTTTAACACAATCTTATTCAATCCTAAAGTTTAAACCCTTAGCTATTACCAAATATTGTATCTTTTGTCTTCAAAAATTCGTTTTGAGCCAACTTTCCATTCTGAAAATTCTTAACTCTTTCTATAGAACATTATTACAGAATGTCACATCACCCATTATAATGATTATTTATTTATGTGTATCCTTTTCCATTACATCTTGAGAAATCCAAGAATCAGTTATAACTCATAGTCTATGCTCAGAAATGTTTTTTCAATGTGTAAATTAGAGTTGATATATTCAGAGTGCAGTGTTCCAATTTGCAAATACTTGCATGATTCTTGGAAAATATTTCATATATCTATTTATGGGTGAATATTACATAACAATTTAATATAGTAAAAGCTGCATAACAACAGGATTTTGTATTCAACTTGGCTTTTCAAAAACTCCTAGCATTATTCTTTAATTTTCAGTAACTAAAAGGTATGAAATAAGAACCCCCTAGTAGTATAATAGGAGTCCTGGTGGCATGGGGCTTAAGCGTTAAGCTACAATCACATGGTTGGCAGTTTGCAACCACCATCAGCTCTGAGGGAGAAAGACTGGGCTCTCTACTCGAACGGTATTGATCTCTGACACTCACAGGGGGTCACAGTGAGTCAGCATTAACTCCATGGCAGTGGATTGTTAGCTTCTTTCAGTGGTGTAGTGGGTTATGCATTGGACCGCTAACTACAAGGCCAGCAGCTTGAAACCACTAGACGATCCAGAGAGGTAAGATGAGGCTTTCCATTCCTGTAAAGATTTACATTCACAGACACCCACAGGGGTATTTCTACCCTGTTCTAGGAGGTCACTATTAGTTGGAATCAATTCAATGACAGTGAGAGGGTTTTTTGTTTTGTTTTAAAGGGTATGAAAACGTGCAGAGAACTTTATTACAAAAATTATATATTATATGTATGTCTAATAAAAATCACATATTATAGTCATTTTCAGATAATGCCCAATAAAGGAGAATTTTATTTGGGGATATTCCTCAAAATAATCAAAACCACATATAGTCTTGGCTAGAATTCCTTGAGACATTCCCTAAATCTTAGCAAACACTCAAGCCAACTATTGTTTATCAACTCCATAGTTCTTTACCTCCAAGGTGCCAGAAGCTAATTTTTAGTCTAGTTTCCAAAGATTCAGATATCTGCTTGTCTTCACCCAAGACCAGAAGCTATGGGCTTTTAAGTTTATCAGTGGCAGGTTCAAGCAGTGTTGGAATACTCAGTAGGCAAGGTAAGTATGAATTTTTCTTATTCATATATTAATCTGTAGTGAACAATTTCACATTTTCAACCACATCAAACATTCTACTTCTACATATAGATGGGATCTGTCTCTTTCCAAATACCATAGCTCCTCCCTACAGAATCAAAATCTCTTTTCAGAATTAAAATCTCGGGCAGAGAGGTCCACCTAGATAAGATAAGCTGGACAAACAATGTGAGAAGAAATTAATGGGACCAATGGTCCCAGGGGACATTAGAGTGTGGAGGTAGGGGAAGGGAGGAGGTGTTGGCCAACCCAGGGACAAGGGAACAACAAGTGGTTCAAAACCAGTGGAGGGAGGGGATGGGAGGCCTGGTAGGGAGTGACCAAGGACAAGATAACTGAGAGGAATTACTGAAACCAGAATGAAGGCTGAACATGGTAGAGGGACAGGATGAAAGCATAAGAAAATAGAGAAAAGGAGTAGGAGGCAAAAGGCATATATAGAAGCCTAAATCCAGACATGTATATATGTAACTATATTTATGATTGTGGGTGAAATAGACCTATGTGCATATATTTATAGGTTTAGTAGTAGGGTTGCAGGTGGACATTGGACCTCCTCTCGTGCATTCCCTTAATACAAGAGCACCTTGCTCAGCTAAACGGTCATTTCGTGATACCCACCTTCCCGACATGATTGCTGAAGACGACGTGTGCATAAGCAAATGTGGTGAAGAAAGCTGAAGGTGCCCGGCTATCAAAAGATATAGCATCTGGGGTCTTAAAGGCTTGAAGGCAAACAAGCAGCCATCTAGCTCAGAAGCAACGAAGCCCACAGAGAAGAGGCACACAAGCTTGTGTGATCACGAGGTGTTGAAGGGATCAGGTAGCAGATACCAAAGAACAAAAACCACCATTGTGTGATTACCTTCCCCACATAAACGCTGAAGACAAATGTGTGCATAAGTAAGTGTGGTGAAGAAGGCTGATGATGGCCGGCTATCGAGAGATATAGCATCTGGGGTCTTAAAGACTTGAAAGTAAGCAAGAGGTCATCTAGCCCAGAAGCAACAAAGCCCACATAGAAACAGCACACCAACATGGGTGATCATAAAGGGCCGAAGGGACCAGGTTTCAAGCACCAAAGGTGTGTGTGTTTGGGAGGGGGGGAGGAAATCATATCATCGTGAATGATGGGAGCGTGTGATAGGGACCCAATGCCCAACTGTAGACAACTGGACATCCCTTACAGAGGGGTGGTGGGGAGGAGATGAATCACTCAGGGTTCAGTGTAGCTATAATGAAACTCACAACCTTCCTCTAGTTCTTAAACATTTCCTCCCCCCAACTATCATGGTCCCAATTCTACCTTGAAAACCTGGTTAGATCAGAGGATGTACAGCGGTACATATGGGAACTGGAAACACAGGAAATCCAGGACAGATGAACCCCTCAGGACCAGTGGTGAGAGTGGCAATACTGGGAGTGAAGGGGGTGGTGCAAAGGGGGAACCGATCAGAAGAATCTACATATAACCTTCTCCCTGGGGGATGGGCAACAGAAAAGTGGGTGAAGGAAGACGCTGGACAGTGTAAGATAAGATAAAATAATAATTTATAAATTATCAAGGGGGGAGCAGGGAGGGAAAGGGAGGGGAAAAAAGAATATGAGGAGCTGATTCCAAGAACCCAAGTGACAGCGAGTTTTGAAAATGATGAGGGCAACGAATGTATCAGTGTGCTTTACACAATTGATGTATTTGTGGATTGTGATAACTGTTGTATGAGTCCCAATAAAATGATTTTTTTTTAAATCTCAGGCAGAGTAGGAGTTCCCCATAAACAAGATAAACATTGGCTGCTTACTTATTTATGCTGAAATTTTCCTAAGTTTCACCACATCATCACCTGTTTTTTTGTTTTTGTTTTTGGAATCTACCTCTGACCAGTCAGGGAACCACTGTGGTCATGTTCCTGGTCATACAAATCAATAAGGCATACAGCTCAATTAACTGTAAAGTGTAGGGGTGAGGGCATGATTCTAGTGCTTAATGTAGCTACACAATGAAAGATAGGCAATTAAACAATAAAACGGCCACATTCTCACTAGAAAAGATATTTTCTTGATAGCTATTCAGAAATTTTAATTATGCTCATGGTTCTGTGTAACTACTGGGAGAACAATTTATTTTCAGCTTGGACCCCAATCTGTACATTATAGTTCTGGCTAAAAGAAAAATGCAGTTTAAAATCCTCCCATCACACCCATTATCACAAAGTTGTTGTGTCAGTCCGAGTAAACCAGAGAAACAAATCCAGGGACACGCATACGTGTATGAGAAAGAACTTTATATACAAGAGCAATTGAATATTGAGAAACATCTCAGACTAGTCCAGATCAAGTCCACATGTCCAATATGAGCCATACATCTGATAAACTTCCATAGGTAAAGGGATATATTCATAGGAATCTGTTCATAAGTATGGAATAAATTTGTGCTGTTCACTTATAGAATATTATGTTTAAATGAGGCTTGGGCACATTTTGAATTGTATGCATTTTAGTTGTATCCTTTTAAGTACAGATTTAATTTTACAATTGTTTTGTTTGGAAGTTATATATGGATAAAAAGTTTTGTGAAAGTTTCAAATTGACAAGGGGTGGTCTATTGTAGTTACATAATCTGTTGTCAATTTGAGACAAGAGTGAATGTGTGGAGTTTATCTTGTCGATCGGGTCACAGTTTAATGACCTCATTTGGAGATGCTAGGGAGAGAAATAGCTTGCTGGAGATGGGACACATGCTCATTCCCTGTGAGACATTCCTTCTGAAAAGACACATGGAGCTAAGCCAGAGCACTGGAACTGAAGGAGCCACATGCAGACCCCTGCCAGTGCTGAGATGCTTCTACTGCCACTGGATCTACACGCCTTTCCACCCACTGATCTGTGATCTTCATGCATGCGGAGTCATTGCTTGTGTTGTGTGAGTCTGAAGAGGAATTTATAGTTTGGTATAAGACATATGAGCTAGTATCGGACTTATGAACATAATCTGGACTGGGCTGGGATGTTTTCTCAATGTTAAATTGCTCTTGCATATAAAGCTCTTTCTTTTACATATATGAGAGTCTATGAATTTGTTTCTCTAGTCAACCCAGACTAACACAAGTGTGGACTACCAGGAGGGATAGTGAGAAAGAGAGCATCCAGAAAGAGACTAAACAAATAGTTGTAGAAGTCATTTTCCAGGCAATATGTAACTGTTGACTAATTTGCAAAGCAATTTAGAGAGAGATGTTTTAGGAAAATCAATGATAAGTGTTTTGCACTTAAAATGAACTTGGTGCAAATGCTTACCAAAAGTATTGCAAACCAATACTCTTCTTTTCCCCAATGAGCAATAAAACCCAAATATAAACATCCAATCATTCTGGAACAGATCCGCAAGAAGCAAGAATCGGGAAGTGGTGGCAGGAATGCAGGAGAGCATGGAGTAAGTCAGTTGAACTTGGAAAAGTCACAAAGAGAACAGAGACTATCTATGTACTGTACATGTACGTATGCATGTATTTATAACCCGTGTCAGCCCCTGGAGGATTTCAAACAGTCAAGATTTTCACTAATTTCTGGGAGAAGAAAAAAAGAGTGAAAATATCAGAACAACTTTATATTTAAAAGACACACATACTTCTCATTCCATAATATGAGTTCAGTAATTATCATATAATTATTTGGTCATCTTTTTATTTACCCAAGTAATGAAAATAATCAGATATTTGTATTAGTTAGGCTTTGTAATCCAAATTTCAATAACTTGGCATTTTACTTTTTACTTTCACCCAAGATTTGAAATCATTATCTTGGTTCTAGTGAGAACTCCATATATGTTGCTGATACAGTATATTAGTTAATGATTTTGGTTTTTGGTGCTAAACAAATAAAAGATTATAAAACATGCTGAGACAAACAAAGTAATACAAAATAAAATCTAGACAATTTGAGAAATAAAGGTTACTAATTATTAGCTTCCTAATTATTATCAGATTATTGGGGCATTTTTGCAAGATCAAAGAAACATGAGAAGGGCATATGTGAATTAAGTCATATCTCAGAATCTAAAGTTCAAAGAACACATTTGAAGTATTGCTATTCATATGATTTGATATGGATGGCTACCAGTTTGGTGGTCTCTAGCACAAATTTCAAAATACCAAGAGAGAGGCTTCAACTAGTTCAGCTGGAATCAGTGAGTCAGTCATGGCCAGGGTCAAGTTCACATAACCAAAGCCTGGTCTCTGAAAGCCTACCTGTGGCTGCAATATGCACTTAACAGCTCTAGCAGAAATCTTATGCTCCACTCAACTCACTGAATCAAGTCAACTCAGACCCATAGCAACCCTATAGGACAAGGCTGAACTGCTCCGTGAGTTTCTGAAATGGTAACTCTTTACAGGAGGAGATGCTCTACTAGGAAATATAAATATTTTTTAAGTACGTGGTAAAGGCAATGTATTAAGGCAGCCAAAAACTCATCGTCACTGAGTCAATTCCAATTAACAACCACCCTATAGGACAAAGTAGAACTGCCTCCATAGGTTTCTGAAACTGAGCCTTTAAAGGATGAAAATGCCTCCTCCTCCCCCCCCCCCGCCCCTCCCAGCACCCGGTGTTTCTCATTGGCCATCAGCCCAATGCATAACCCATCACACCACAGGTCTCAACTCCATGGCAGAAGTAAGAAGAAACATACTTTCTCCCACCCCATTCGATCTTTTTATGCATTTGTTTTATAATGTATTATTAATTGAGAGTTAATACATATATGATACCATCCCATAGTTCAATCGTGCCATGCAGAATTGTACAACTGCTACCACAGTTTCCAAACATTCTTCTTCTTCCATGACTCCTGAACATAGAACTAAGAATCTAAATTTAATGCTCACACTTCTGACTTCAGTTCTTGAAGACTTGCTTAGTCCTTTAAGGACGTACCACAGAAGCTCACCTGAAATCCACAGAGTCCTGGGGAAAGTCCCAGATAATAATGTTGGGTAACTTTGTTTAATATTTTAGAGACAGAATTCAATTATTGCACTTACTTGCAATATGATGGAACAGAGTAACTAAAATATGAAAGTTATATTATTTTTGGTGGAAGTTAATAGTATGGTGAAGGATTAGCTACTGGTAAGACATTCTGATTGTTGATACAAACTCAGGTTTTATAAGATAGGAGCTCTCTTATGTTCACATGTTATTTCCATCTATTGGCATAAATGACATACCCACCACAGCCAAATAATTAAATTTTGCCAAGTGTTAAAATTCCTCAAAGCACATGGTATTTTCTGAGAGAAAACATAAAAGGACCCATGAGGATGAGAAGTGGGAGTCAACCATCTAAAATGGTAAGAAAGTATCATTATTACTTTTTACCAAGAAATCTCAAAGTTTTAAAGTAACCGACTAAGCTTTTGAAAACAGGAATTAGCAGATTGAAGATTCGCTCAATGAATAGAACTCTTACCATGAACTTTGGTGCAGTTTGCCCAATAATCAAGAAAAGCGTGGGTTCACATGTTTACATGTGGTGAAACACATGTGAAACTTCACTACAGATGAGCAAGTAAACATGTGCCTACCTTGCTTACTGTGTTTGCCAACCTTGTCAGGGATTGTGAATTTGAAAAGAGACTGATTCTGTAGGAAGATACTGTAGAGTTGGGAGAGAGACAGATGCCAGTCATACCTAGAAGTAAAATCTTTGGTGTCATGAATAAATGTGAAATTGCTCACTACACACTTGTAAATAAGCCATTGACTGCCTTGTGTATTAAGTAATCTGCCCTGACTTGTAAGTATACAGGGAAGAACTAAGACCCTGAAGAGTGTCCTCAAACTTGAGGAATGAATGCAAAAATCCAGAATTATGTGGTAATATTATCAGGAATACAATGCAAGAAGTTACAGAAGAGGCAAAACAATGATTGAAACGCACACTTTCTCTGGCATCCGCAGTCCCTAAGCATGTACCCACCTCTCACCATCTGCTTACCAAATGGTGGCAATTTTATCCTTTTGCCTCTGCACTGCAGGCATGTCTCCAAAATAAAGCAATGTTACTGCTCCTTCAACAAAGGTGATCTCACCTGGTCCTCTTTCCATAGACAAATACAAACCAAGGAAATAAGCTTCATTCTTTATACAACCTGTATGGAAGGCACGCTCCTCCAGGCCTACTGTCTTGTATCAAAGTCCTAAGTCTTGCTTTGCTATGGCAATCCAGACAACTCTTCCCAGCCGCTACTCCACAGTAGATGACGATATCTGAGAAACTCTAAGTATCACCTTCACAGAGCCTGTAAACTTTCAGATCCCTTGTTTCAAGATACACAGGCTATTTCATAACAGGCAGGCTGTTGTAGCAAGTACAGTTTCTGAGCAAACAATGTTGTTTCCATTAGGTTATGCATGTAAGAGAGTGTCATGCAAATTAGCCACCTTCTCCACTCACTTTGGAGAACAGAGTAGTAGTGAGTGCAGGGAAGGCGAGGGAGGGTGTCTGGAATCTATTCCTAGCTCTACAATTGATGCACTGTTCGCCCGCCTTTGCATTTCAGTCTCCCATCTGAAACACAGTGATAATGGCATACACATTACCTGCTTGTTTCTTAGGCATTTGAAAATTATCTGATCAAGATTCCACACAAACTCAGAGACTATTTTATTCCAGGAAGACTTGAAAATCACAACTCCTTGTACTCGTCACTCTTAACCTATTAAAATGACAGAAGGGAAGGTATCCTTCTCTCAAGCATCTAAAACCAAATATTGCCAAGGAAGCAGCTATTTGAAAAAAATATATGTGTAAAATATTCATTTTAATAACCATTGAAAATGAACTCATCAATAGCCCCTCTAGAAACATCTTTTTCAAGTTATCTTGATTCCAGAAATGCATGCAATCCCTAAGTACAGTTGCTTTTATAATGCATAGCTTCCTGAAAAGACATTCTTTCTCCTTTCCAAAGGATTGCTGTAAACCAGAATTACAGAGTTTTTTAGCCCATTCCACTAAGGTTGTTCCAAATATAAAAATTACTTTCCATCAACCTGGTCAATCTCTGAATGAAAGGAGCAAACTTACAGTACAGTGGTGAACAGGCATCCAAGCAGGGGCTTCCACAGGACAATTCTGAGATGGGCATTTTCCTTGGTTTTGCTGCAAATAAGTCAAAATTATGTTATGTTCTATAGATTATCTGCAGCAATATATACTAGCTGACATATTTATCATCAACATATTTATGACCATATTTACAAGTTTTTTAGTGCAGTGCTGCAGAAAACTAGGTATGCTATTTTTACTCATATGAAGGCATAGAAAATTATCTCTGGCTTTTTGTTATTAAGGACTAGGCACCAGGCTTCCTCAGCAGATGGCCTTCCAGCTCATCAAGGGAGACATCAGTGAACCTTTCTACCCTAGAAGTTCTATTGGTTTTCTTTCTTCCAGACTCTCAAACAAATTGATTCACGCAATTGTCACACTGTGACAGTCTGTGCCAGGTATAAAAATGCCCGTCTATTTGTCTCCCCTTTCAAGCTATGAGTTAGTGTCTGGAGACTCTCACTAGGTCACTTCATAGAACACAAGAATGTAGACTCAGTCAGGATAGATCTCAGAACCTGTTCTTGTCCCATCAGAAACTGAAGTGAAGGTAAATGAAGAGTTTGTTTGAGAAGCCAGAAGGCATCTGGCAGGCACCATTTTTACATAAGAAACATACTACCAAGGAATCAGTCTTTTTGTTGCCTATTCTGTAAATTCTCTTCTAACCAGTCTTTCAGAAAGAGCAAAGTGCTCTTCTGTAGCCAATAGAAACGCTGTGCCCCTGTCGTTAAAAAGGTGAAGGAGCTCTTATAGAACATCCTGAACATACTGTATTAATTAATTTATTTTATTGTATGCTAAATGGTAATACATAAATACTAGTTTTTTAAAAACCCACAGCTGCGATGTATTGAAGAGTTAATACAAAGGCCAAAGATTGTTCATATTATCACTAGTTCCACCAATAAACATAGATATAAAAATCTTTATACCCGGTTTACAGAGATGGCAACTCAGAGAGTTTGAACAATCATCAATAAATAAGATATAAATATTTATTAGGAGAGCCTAAATGCCACCTATTAAAAGCAGCAAAGCTGGAATTTCAGCAACAACATGCTAAAAACCTTACTGCCCATGCATGTGGCTTCTCCCTCAGAAGCTACCCCTGTTATTCTTTATTTTCTATTAAATGGGACATAAAGCATGTCATTCACCAACCTAATTTCATTCTACAAATAATCCTAGCATTTCTGATATAACTGGAAAAAATATTGAGTCCAGCACACACATATGCTAAGAATTGTTTGCATGTATGTGTGATTTCTAAGTTTCACAGAGCAACTTTTATTTAGGTGATCCGTTTTCCAGACACCACTAAGCTGAGAAGTGCTGTTTGAATGGTCATTGATAAAAATCACCATAAAAATAAACTATTGTCATCAATAGTTTATTATGTCATGCACAGTTTTTTTATTTAAATAAAAACATAGCATGCAGCAACAGCTGGGCCCATAAAGAGCACTGGACTGATGTCACATACCATGATTTCAAGTCCAGCCTAGTCACATGACTGCTGCCATGACATAGCCTTGGGAATCCCATATGTAGAACAGGGCTAGTGCTTTGTGTGACTCACAGAAATGTTTTCAGATGATAGATACAGATTCACCTCCAGTCATTATCATGGTTTACAGCGATTATATTGAAGAGAATATGCAAAGCAATTTGCCACTTTTTCTTCTTTTAAGCTTTATTCAGATAATTAAAGTTTTTAGAATTTTAAAATATTGTGAAAATGCTAATTATTATTACTCCTAATTTTGAAAATCCACATCAAACTGTTAATATGAAGAATGACTACTTTGATATAATTGGCCATTGTTTTCATTATTGTTGGTAGTCATAGAATAAGCTTATTTCACATGAAGACATTACGCATCTTTATGAAACATACTTTAGAGAGCAAAATTCAATAAATGAACCATGTTTGATAGAAGAATAAAAATTTTCATACAGTGTGATGAGGGGATAAATAACGGTGCTTTGACATCTTTGGATGTACTCATGGGATAAAAGAGAAAAGGTGAAATCTTTGTGAATCTTTCTTATCCCATGATTACTTGATCTTGATATTCAGGTCTTCTCATTAGTGCTTTAACCTGGTAGATTGTTAACATGATTACACAGGGACAGATTATAAAGGCCTGCGGATGGCAGATGCCACATGAATATTAACTCTTTCTAAGCCAGAGAGTATAGTTAGAAAAGAAGTAAAACAAAATGAATGTAGGATTTGTGGTTTCTGGTTACTGTACTCATAACTTTGAGAAAGTCACTTTAGCACTTTATTTTTGTGTGTATAGGAAAGAGTGTTATTTATAAGAGCTATTGAATATTGAGAATATTGAGAAAACATCCCAGCCTAGTCCAGATCAAGTTTATAAGTCTGATACCAATCTATAAATTCCTCTTCAGACTCACTAAGCACATTCAATGACGCTGAATGCAGGAAGATCACAGGCCAGTGGGTGGGAAGTCTTGTGGATCCAGTGGCGTTTTAAGCATCTCAGCGCTGGCACTTTAAACCTTACTTTTTTTATTCTAAAGTGAGAAGATAGAGCCACACTTCCAATGTGGGGGGAAAGAATACCAAATATTAGCCACAAATCTTTTCTAAATCTCGTATTCTCCCCAAGAGTTGAATATGCACCCCCCCCCCCATTGGCGAGCTGATGTCCTTCCAATCTGCTGTTACCAATAGGAGGTAGCTAATTCTCTGTGAGTTCCAGTGATATGGATGTTCTCAAATGAGGCTTCTACTCAACTGTGGCTATAGAAGACCCTGATCTCAAGTTTTACTTACCCCTTTACTTCTAAGAAAGCTCTCAATTGATGAAGAAGAAAAATAATTAAAAACTCTCTTTTTCTTAGAAGTTGTCATTTTTCTCACTAATATTTAACATACTCTGTGTAGTGGACAAAGTTTTGAGGTGCCTTCTATTTGGTAGATCATCAGTTCTCAGAAAGACAGCTAGAACCATTTGAAAACTAGGGGAAAGGAAACACTTAAGTTTCCCAACAAGTTCAATCTTAAAAGACAATTTCAGAGAAAGCATTAGAATTCCTTTAAGGTCCAGCTCCGTTGTCTAAGCAAGGATTTAAGATAGATTTTAGCTACAAATTTCCTAGCTAATAATATTGATGATACATTCTGTTTTATTGATAAGTGACCTAAACTGTATTTGAGGATTTGCAATGCTGATTATGGGTTGGGGGGGTGGGGGAGCTGAGGGGGAGTCCTCTTTGAAATAAAACCACCAGCATTTTTATATATTTCCTAAATAATATGCTGTTTGGTCAGGTTGATATCTCCAAGTAACTTATCTTGCTTAGGTGTATTTTTCTGACATTAGCGTCTTGGCATGCTTCATTCCAGAATATCTTGAACCAAATATACAGATTAATTATACCTTCTATTAACTATGCCAATTTATAACTATAAATAATTGAACAATGACACATAATACAACACAGAAAAATACAGAATTTCTCCTCAAGCCATCTCAGAAAAAGTGGGGAATTCTCTGTGTATCAGGGACTTGAGGCTGGTAAAGTGTTTGAGGTGTTACAAAGTGCTTTCACAGATAGACATTTAGGTATTTAATCCTCAGAACAAGTTTGTATGGAACAGGGTAAGAACTGCTTCATCCAAAAAAAATGTTGAGCTAAATTTTTCTTTCAAAATAGCATTTCTTCTGAAACCAAAATAAGAGCTAAAAAATGTGTTATTCTACTGTTTATAGTATAGATAATTGTAGCTTTTATAGGCTTGCTTTTGTACCCAAATTTGGAAGTATTATAACACTGTATATATATTCATGCATTCATATGTAAAATATTTTACATAGAAGACATCATGCTAGGCACTATACACAGTAAAACTAAATTTAATCTTTGCTCTCAAAGAGATCACAGCCTTCTAAATACTATGACCATTTGTTTACTTATTTATTTGGTTGATCAACGAACAGCCACTTACTAATTCCTATACACCAGGTATTTTATTGAGAATAAGGAAATAACAAAACTCAGTCACTGTCTAAAGAAGTTCTCTGTCTAAATAAAAATATAAACTAATAAACATACAATTATAAAGCAATGCTACTTATCTAGGGTAAATATAATGTGGCTTGGGAAGAGAAAAAGATCCATCTCCCTCTTTCTTTGGGTACAGGGGTGAGTAGAGTCATGGAAGGTTGCCTGAGAAATTGAGGTTAAAGGTGGGAAGGTTGAACTCTAACTGAGTAAGTCAGGAAGGGTCCTATCCAAGAGACACTTCATTTTCAAGTAAAGCTTTTAGGAGGGAAAAGGGTGAGAAGAGGGTGGCATTCCAGGCTAAAAGAGCACTATGTTCCATCAAGAAATGTTCGGCCTTCATTTTAAAAAAACAACTCTTCAATACTTGCCCTCAGCTCCTGACGATGGAGAGGAGACAATTTATTCTATGCTACTGAGAAAGCTGACTTTGTCTTTCTGCTCATTTATCTCTACTTCACAGGATTCTAATGTGAATGGACAGCAGAATGTGGGACAAATGAGTCTGACCTGGAAGTGGACACGGAGATGTCTGATCCTATAAAAAACATAAAAGGCGCTCTTGACTTTAGTCTCCAGATAAGCATTTCAAGTGTATTTTCTATCCTTTCTGAGACTCTCATGTGTTTCACAAAAGAAGAAACTGAGGTTAAAAAGTGATGTCCAAGGGGAAAAATGGAGTAAGTAATGTTTTTCAGGGCAGAATTGAAATGAAATAAAATACTGTGTGTAAAATGGACTGAGCTGTAAATTATTTAGAAAATCATAAATAATAGCATTGGCTTATTCATTATTACAAACATTTATATGATAGTTTGTTCTTCTTATTAAATTAACATATATTTTCTGACTACTAATCCAATATCCAGGAATTTAAGGATTACCAATTGAAATGTTTCAATAAGCTGATGAAATAACAACAACAATTCAACAATCCAACACACTCTCTAGCAGCTCAATAGCTATGGGTTTTTCCAAAAATTGTGGGGGGGGGGACTATTTCCAGGAGGCCTCCAAATGATTAATTTTATAAATATAGAGATACCTAATATGTGTGTGCATGCACGCATATATATGGTACTGCAAATTAATTATAGTTTGTGGTTCAGACCTTGGAATCCATTCAGGAGCATTTGTGAGGACAGTTCTGGAGATGTTTCTGAACATTCACAGCCTAACGAGCCCTAGGGATCAGTTCCACACTGAACACACTGATCTCCATGAGACAGAATAACGACATGGCACTGACAACAACAACAACAACATGCATACAATAGTCACAGAGTGGAGCAAGCCAAGCCAAAGATTGCCGGTTCAAACCCCCCTGAGCCTAAGTCGCATAAACATCTAGCTAGTTGCTTCTCTAGGATGTTGGTCAAGAATAAGCCAAGCCTTGTGGAGTGGTTCTGCTCTGTAGCACATCCAGTCACTGTAAGTCAGGGGCGAACTCAGTGATTGCTAACAGCAGCAGTATGCAGACATAAACACAGAATGTTTACATATATACATAGCCATATATGTGCATCAACATGTGTCTGTGTATTTTACTTGAGCAAAATAAAAGTTTATCCCAATTACTTTCCTCATTTGTCAGGAAGAAACATAATTTCAGGGGAAATTAAAATTTTCCAGGTACAAAATTTTCCAGGTCTTCAAGGAAGCAGGAAACAGTGGAAGAAAGGAGGACCTTTATCCAGAGCCATAAAAGATAGAAAGGCTCCCACCAGAGCATTCCCCTGAATTCTCACTTCTAGCCACTTAAAATGTGAGGAAATAAATGTTTCTTTATTGACATCACCTACTTGTTTTAATTCTGTTATAGCAATGTTATTAAGACACCAAGATATGATCAACAAGAGATTCTAAAGGAGATTTAAGACTACAAAGCTACTTTTCAAAGAAATTTATCAAGAACCATTTTAAAGACTCTGAATCCCTTATCTACAAAAAAGTTTCTACTGGGTGTGATGGTTAGAGATTTATAAAGATCATTGCTTTGGAAAGCAATGAGGAGCTAGAGGAGTTTCATTCTTTACCTTAATTTAGTGAGAGATGTTAAAATGAGACTAAACCTGGAGTTTGATATAGCTTACTTGAATTTGGGAGAGTAGTAGAACAGGGACTGACTCTGATTTAAGAAGTACAATGAATGAGAGAACGTGGCTAATTGATTAATGTGTCAGAATCAGCCTGTACTTTCAGAGTTTGTCATGTCATCTGGAGCCATGGTGATCAGATGGCTTTCTGTGTGGGGCAGAAAACCTTTCTGTGTGCTATAAAACCGGAGGCTAAAGAAAGACATAATTCAAGTCAGAGATTTAGTCAAAGAGACTGAGAAAGACTCACAAAACACACTCTTAGTTCCTTTTCATTGTCTTTCAACCAGTTTTGACTTCCTTCCTCCTCCATATAGGATTTCCTCCCTTCTTGGGCATATCCTTCCACTTATGTCAGTTACTCTCTTCCATTTCAGGAGATATTTAAAATAAACTGAAGTAATTTGTTTCTAAACATGAATGCCTTCAGGTGCTAAGTGACAGGTTGGCAGTTGCAGTCTCCCCAGCATCTCATAATAAAGTCTCAATGATCCATTTCCAAAAACTCAGTCTTTGAAAGCACAGAGGTGGAGCACAGTTCTAATCTGATATACATGGTCTCATCATGAATCAGAATGAAGTCAATGACATGTGGCACTAGCAATCTGTTGTTCGTGACATCCTTACTTAGACTGAGGCCATGTTAAGGAGTCATACATTTGTGTCCTTACTAAATGCAGAAAATACTATTGACTCATTCTCCCTGAGGGGTTTTCAGTAGCATGGATGATGATGCCTATTCATTCTATACTTTCCAGAATTCCTTGAACTTGAGGTAGACATTTGACAAGCTTTAGTGGATGTGCAGGCTGTGACTATTTGATAAAATAATTAAACATTTTCTCTTAATATGTTATTCTAACCACCTGCTTACCTGGATTGATTATCAATCATGGATAGAATCGGCTCTTAATGCTCCTGTTGACCTAGTTTAATATTTCCTATAAATGGGAGTCACTGTTGTGACTTGACATTTCATGGTTTCAATGGGGGAGGGCATTGAACCGGGACACAGAAAGCATTTCCTAGCTATATAATGACATGATATTTTTAAAGTATCTATTAGGTGTCAGATATTTGGCGAATATTGTTACCCAATTTATTCTTATAAAAAACAAAATTCACAGTCAGCGAGTAGATTCCAATTCACATAGACCCTGTAGAACCGCCCCTGTGGGTATCCAAGTCGGTAACTCTTTGAGGGAGTAGAAAGCATAAACTTTCTCCAATGGAGCTGCTGGTAGTTTTGAACTGCTGACCTGTAGTTAGCAGTCCGACTCAAAACCAACTACACCAACAAGACTCCTTAAAGTAACCTTGAAAAATAAGTGGTTAATTGTATAAGGAATCCCCTCAACCTGGATTAGAATATCAAATTTTTAATTTATTAGATATATTATGACCTTCTATTAATGCTTTGATTTCTTTAGGGTTTTGTTTTCTCATCCATAAAATGGAGAAAATAGTAACTAGTTCACTCTCACCACACACTACTACCAATCAATGCCAACTCATAGTGATCCCCCTGTGAGTTTCTGACACTGTAACTATTTATGGGAGTGGAAAGCCTACTCTTTCTTCTGAGACTTCGTTGGTAGTTTTGATCTGCTGACCCTTCAGATCACAGACCAGCGATTAACCACTGCTCCACCAGGGCTCCTAGTAACACACTATACATATCTAACCATACTATGATGAGAAGTGATCTTCCTCAAATCAAGGATCTTTCTCCCATGTCACTTAGCTACTTAGGTTTATTTTATAACTTCTAAAATAAAATAATAATGTCTATTTCACAGACTTAGTGTAAAAATTAAATGATAACATGTGCAAGAAAGTGCTTACCAAATGTCAAGGACTTTTAATATATTTTCTAAAGGTCGTTTGTCAATTTAATGAACAGGAAACAGAAAGGAAGCCTAAAAGGAAGGCACAGTTCTAAGATATTTGGGAACCACTCTTGGCTCCACAGTCTTGAATCACAAATTTGAAATAATTAGCCTGTCAATCATTCCATGGGATAGGATGATATTTTAGCATTTTGAGGAGACATTTACCAATATCCCCTGAAACTTAAAACAGTCTAAAATTTAATTATTAATATTCAGAATTATACACAACAAAATAATTTATGCCTCCAAATGCAAGATTAAAAAAGCACAGTTTTGAAAAAATATTCTCAAATGTCACTAATATGTTCAAACTGTCACTTCATCACCTTCCGACATAACAAGATGAATCAATAGGAAAGAACTAAACTGTACTTTTCTCCTTGCAAGACAGAAACTTTGCACAGTATTTACCACTCCCATGTAATGTTCTTCATTAGTAGATCTTATCAATTGCATCAGAAGCTACAAAGTATTATGCAAACATATAATATGTAATACTTTTCAACACCATCACTTGCCAAAAACAAACAAACAATACTCACTGCCATCAAGTTGATTTCAACTCATAGCAGCCCTATAGGACGGAGTAGTGGAATTACCTCTATGAGTTCTGAGACTGTAACTTTTTATGAAAGTCTTGCCTTTCTCCCAACAAATTAAAAATTTGTGGGAAATATCTGAAATTTCAGCAAACCCCCAACAAACAAGGTCAATACTTTGAAGGAAGAAATGCTGTTCTCAAGGGACAAAGCAATGCACTGCTGACATTGAGACAAAGAAATGAGTGAAATTATTTGACCAATTTAATTCTTCTTATAATTAACTACATTGAAATGGGAAATTATCATATTTCCAATAAATAAAGAACATACAAAGTCGAACTTTGATAAAAGCTTTTGATAATACAACCTATTAAATATATAATATGTATCAATTTATCCTTATAATCTTCTTGAATTTCAAAATGCACATATGTTGGACAGTGTTTTCTGAAAAAGACCCATGGAATACCATCATTTTACACTTACAGAATTCTCTTATATCTGGAGTTTTCATCAGAAACTTAAAATTCTGCAAAGTCTGATATAAAGAAGAGGGAGAAAGGAGATTACTTGCTTATGTGCATTGTCTTCCTGACACTGATGAATATGTATTTTTGGATGAATGTTAATCAATGAAAGAATGTGCAGGCTTTTGTAGATCAGGTGCCATAGTCAACAGCAAGCAGTCAGCCAGGAAGAACTAGCAATTAGACCTGTCCTTGATTTAAATAGAACTTCAGATGCTGAGTAAATTACATGTGTATTAATTCAGGACAGTTTTATTTTAAAGGACTAGCAAGAAAGCACTGTAGCTTGAAATTCTAGGAGATTCATAACAAAGATCTGTACAGAAGAATTTATTTTTACTACAATTTTATTGTTTTTGTTAGCATATTATTTTAAATACATGTCATCACCAAGGACATTTAGAATTCTCCTTTACATTTTCTAATTAGAGTACTCTTTGAAAAGAAATAATTTCTCTCAATTTAGGATGTCATTAATACATGGTAAATTATATAGGTGAGATAAGTTAAATGTTATATATACTAAATATAGGTGAGATAAGTTAAATGTTTTTAACACTTTGTACACTGTATTTGCATGACACACCCATTTCCCACTGGTATGGGTAATAAATTGTGTAATTCAAATATTTAAAACTTTTCTTTTGGGTATTTTGCTTTAGAAATGGGATTAAGTGATCTTCAAAGACTTTATTGAGAAAATGGTATGTCTGTTTTATTCTATATAATTTCTCCCAAAAGGTCTCAAAATATTTTAAGATAATAATTCTATATAAATAAATTCACCAGTACTACAAACCCACTGTCTGTTTCTTAACTGAATAGAATATCCATCTGAACGCAAATATTTCTCTAACAAGTATCTATAGTGAGAGGAAATTACACACACACACACACATGATATACATTTCTTTTTCTACAAAATCATAGAAACCTTAATTAAACAAAAATATCAAAATGGGAACTTATTGTTTCCTCAGCAATACCTCCATTCTGGGGCTATACACTTCTGAAAGTAATGTTTCCACTTCTCTCATCCTCCCCTCCCCCCAAAATATCTTCTCATTTTCAGTAATGCTTCTTTAGTTAAGGAAGGTTCTGAAAGCTTTGCTCCATCTGGTCATTAAGATCAACTCTACTGTAGGCAGTAGCTCATTTTCTGGCACTACATCAGATTATTACTAATATTATAGTGGCTAATCCCTCAGAACTTGACTTCCTATCTAGTCTGTTCTTAGTGAGGAAGCTTTACTGAAATCTATCCACCAAGGATGACCTTGCTGGCATGTGAAATAAAGTGACATAGCTTCCAGCATCATTGTAACATGCAAGCCAACACAATGTAACAAACTGACAGGTGAATGGTGGATCATGCTAAATAATTGACTGTAAATATTATTATTATATTGCCTCAGAGTCATAGAAGTTCACTTTCTAGCAAGAAGAATGAATATGTAAAATTGAATTATACATATGAAGTTATGGCTTTAACAAAAATGTACACATTGTATTGGGTACACAAGAGAGAGTGGCTGGCTCACTCCTGTAAGACAGTTTCAAAGAAAGAGCTTTTACAGGAATTTGAGATTAATACTAAAAATTAAAAAGGACCACATTAGTCAAGTTGTTGAATTGAGAGACATTTCAAGTATAAGGAAAAATGTGCATAGAAATGAGATGGGGGATGAAACATAAATGATGATAGATTGAACTAAGCAAGAAAGTAGTGGCATCTGAGCTGAGAAAGGTAGATAAA
This sequence comes from Tenrec ecaudatus, assembly GCF_050624435.1. NCBI lineage: Eukaryota > Metazoa > Chordata > Mammalia > Afrosoricida > Tenrecidae > Tenrec > Tenrec ecaudatus. Next base: position 82,367,468 of record NC_134533.1, read on the forward strand.
GAGGATCATGGGTTCTGGGCTAATCAACATAGATTTTATCCTGGAGGACAGTTCTGTGCAAATCTTAGTGCACACACTGGCAAGCAAAGGATCTTGTTAAAATGCAGTCTCAAATTAACTAATTTTAGAATGAAGCCGGAGATTGTACATTTCTAACAAGCTCCCAGGTGATGTCATTGCAACTGGTCAACAGACCACTCCTTGAATAACAGGATAGAAACAGGAAGCCACCAGAGGGTTCCAACCAGGTTGTCACATATATAAAATTTATAAACATACAAATATTTATTTATCCAAAGGAAAACTTACAAGGGACTCAGGGAACATAGAAAGACTAAAATGAGTGTTATGGAAGAAGTTTCTATGAAAATTAACAAGAATTTGAACAAGATCACAGGTTTTAGGTATGGCAAATAAGAGGCAAAATATAGAAATTAGGGTAAAAGCACTGGGGCTAATTAAGATGTTAAAAGAAAAATGAGAATCAAGTACATCTCCCCCTTTTCTAACCATTACAATGTAAAAGATGGCAGTACTAGCCACTGAGCAGAGAGATGGCAGGAGAATGATTAATGCTCAAAGAGCCTGACAGATTATAGGTTTCCTGGAACTTTTAACTTATATCGACTTAATTGGTAAATAGAATTCCAAATTATAAGGCTCAATTCATATATTGTCAAATCAATTTTTCAGAAAACCTATTGTCCCCTAAAAGATTAATTCAAGAGCTGAATTACTAAGATAAAAACAAATGGACATATATAGGTAGGAATATTAGAAGAGAGGAATAGTAGGAATATTAGAATTAGAAGAAGATTTTGAGAGTTAATTTAAAAGGGTTTCAGTTTTTGATTGTACACTGGAAGAAGGAACTAAAGGATTTGGTATCTTACTGTATTGAATAAAACAAAACAACAACACAACTTATAAACCTGGGAAAGATTGTTCATTGAAGTCAGACGGAATCCCTATCACCATGACTACTTAAATCGAAACTTGTCACTACAGCACTGGTTAATTCAATTAATGATCATACAGTGAAATTCATCCTTAAGTGTCACATTCTCAAAAAACGATGCATCACTTCAGCTAATTATTGGCTATATTTTATATACTAAAACCTGAACACATATTTGCAATAGCTGCCCCCTTTGTTTGGAATGTTCATCCCCAAGATCTTTACAAGGTTCCTCCATTCAAGTGTCCCATTAACTTTCCAGAGAGGCTTTCACTGGCCACTCTCTTTAAAGTGCTCCTAAGTCCCCACTCTCAGCCAGTCCTGGGGCTTTGGGGCTCAGCTCAAGGGGAGACCCTTTGGGATATGGGGGTACAGTGAATGGTGTGATACTTTACCTGGGCATGCCTACACAATCTGGTATGCCGGGCCCCCCTAGGGTTTCCCGTATGAGCGCCAATACATTTCTTCCCTTGTGCTTATTAAATAAATAAATAAGTAAATAAATAAATAGATAGATAGATAAATAAATAAATAAATAAAGTGCCCCTCCATTACTCTGTACTCAATTCCTGAGCTTTAGATATATCTGCAATAACATTCATTTTGTGTTCCTGCTAATAAACTGTCTATCCCTTCACTAGTAGAGTGTGAGTCTCTGAGGGAAGGATGTCAGTCTGGTTTATTCATTGTTATATCTCTTGCTGCATGGAGTATTTCCTGACATATAGTATGAGGTCAATAAATGTTTTTATTAACTCCTTATAACCAGTTTGTAATACGCATTCTTATTTCACTTTAGAAATAAGGAAATATTTAAGTGGTGCAATTAATTTGACTCAGACCACATGACTAGTAGCTGACAGAGTTAGGACTAAGGCAATGACCTGACGGACCCCAAAGGTTGTTCTTTCAAACACTATATTAATGCTCCCACTCTAAATCCATTTCAATGGCGGATGTCAATTGCTGTCCCAGGGCCCACCCTCAATTCTCTCCGGCACCTCAGTTATGTCACGAGAGTAAATAATGGTAAAACCCACTCCCGTCTAGTCAATTCAGACTCATAGCAACCCTGTGTGGGTGCCCAAGGCTGTAAATCTTTAGGGGAGCAGACAGCATCAACATTCGCCTGCACAGCAACTGATGAATTTGAGCCACTGACCCATGGCTAGCGTCCAACACTTGACCCATGGTGCCACCGAAGCTTATGCTAAGCAGCATAAAACTAACTCTAACATTCAAATGGACAGAGCTTCAGTTTTCTTCATCATAACAGTGATGCTAATGACTTTTAATGAATAGTATCATTGTTTTCATAAATATTGATTTCCTATTTTTAAAAAAATGGACACATTTAATTTGGGAAGAATAATTCTATGAAAGAAGTAGTGGCAAGTCAGTTTGATGATCTTAATTCCAAACTTGAGAAAACGGCACGAGGTTGACTAAGATTACTAGGATAATAAAAAGCAAACCCAAGTCTGTAACTGTAGTTGCTAAGTATTAATCTGATGCACATCCCCAAATGCTGTTGGTGAAACATATATTCATTCAGTGAGATAGGTCATTCAGGCTGCTGTAATCATGGGCAATCTGCTTTAAGAAAATGTAATTCACAAAAATACTTAATGAAATAATGGGTAAATAATAAGGGAGTGATAAATTATTTCATACTTCATAGAGAGAATTGTGATGTGGTTTATTTAAATTTTGAATATAATAAATGTATTCAAATATCATTTGATTTGTAAAATTTGATATGAACCAAGTTTCCTTTGCAAGCCCATATTTCTCTCATAAAATAAGATTTACTTCAAGATCTTATAAAGGGCAATACACTCAAATTCAGGATGCTTCACACAGCACATGCTGATTTTACTCACAGCATCCAAAAAAGGGAGAATGTTGTGAATAGCATTCTAGTAACCAGATTTGGCAGGAAAGATTATTTACTACAGATGTATTAACAGATGATTGTTGTGATTCATACAGTAAAATTGCATTTCATTTCTAAAAGTTGACTTTTATAAACTATGGGTATATGTAAAAAATCCTCATATGTATAAATTAACCATTATGTAGGTGTATAATTTTAATTCAATTAGATGTTTAGGTTGAGAAGCAATGAGATCCAAAATATAATTCCAAAAATATAAATAATCTTGAAATGATTCAACCAAGAAACAATGATTGTGTCTCTAAGATCTGTACTTCCAATCACTAAGGTCTGAGTTTAAATCCCCATAATGAAACTCCTCAGTCCTCTAAAGATGTGGAGGATTGAACCTAACGAGACTGATGTGAAAAAAATAAAGATTTCATTAATTTAATCACATTTCTTCAATTTCCAGGACATGTCTTAGATACCATAAAAGTGAGAAAAATGGACACTTTATCATGGAGCTCCAGTCTAATCAAGAGTAGATACTGAGAAAACAATCACATAAAGTAATGTGGAATTATGAAGTGATATAGATGGAACTATGGAGTAATATGAGAGTACACACCGAGTGCATAAATCACAGGATTCATCTCTAAGGTGATACTTATAAGAGAAGTAGGGTTTAGAAAGGGAACAAAGTCAACTAGGCAGAATAGTAAGTCAAAATTCCCAAAGCTGGCTCATACTTGACACCTTCAAAACCCAAAGATAGTTTAATGAAAGACAAGTAAGATATAATAAAGATAAAAATATGTGGCCTATGAGTTTTTAAGATTATTGAAGTACAAAATATAAAGGAGAATAATGGACAATCGCCTGCAGAAAGAACAGTCACTGTGGTGAGAATTTGGACAAGCACTCCTATTGAGTGCCATGGAGTGCTTCCAATCAGGGTTACATTGTTGGACTTGTGTATTAGATCGATCATTCTGGGAGCTGGATGGGACGCTTAGTAAAGAAAATTTAAGCTATTAAGGATATTAGTACCTCAAGGTGTGCTATGCATCAAAATGGTTAATCCTGGGTTCATCCCCCTTCTCTGTTAAAACAAGAATCTGGAGATTTCTTTGCATGGCTATTTTCCTATCTTCTCCCCATAAAAAAAGGCCAGATTGCATTTGATTTTCCCTGCAAGTAGCGTTAAGTTTGCCTCTCTCTTCTAACCAATAGATTTTTCCTGGTCTATCAAGTGCCCACTCCAATACCCATTGTGTGGGCTGCTACTTTACAGACACTGCTTGATGGACAAATGCCTGAATCGGTGTGGAGATAAGGCAGATCTAAGAAAAAGAGCACCATCAGTCCCACTGTTTTCTCTTCCGGATTGTTTATCCTGCCTATCATTTAGATAGGCATGAAAATAAAGAGGGAATAAAAGCCTATGAATAGTTCCAGGTCTGTCTGCTGAACCTTATGATTATTTTCCGATCAGGTCTGGTGCAGTGCCGAGTCCTGCTCCCTGAGTCCAAAGTCTATTTTCAGAATTCCACAGAGAATTTGTTGCTTTGCTCCCCTTGTTGCTCGGTTGCACTCCCTTCTTGTTTCCTCCAGGTGTGTGTGGTTCAGGGGGTGTCAGAGCATGCACAATTCCTGCACTGTGTCGCTGGTGCTGCCCCCTCACCCCGCTCCCCCGTAATAAGGGGCCATCATGTCTCCTGGTGAAGCAGATCCTATGGTCCTCTCTGTGCATTGGCTGCTCTAGGCAGGAATGCCATCCTCAGAATTTGGTGGGCCAGGTTGCTCCTCTCTCTCTCTCTCTCTCTCCCCCTCTCTCTCTTGTTCCCTCTTAGTTTGCTCCCTATAATCTGGGCAGACCTGCCACTCTCACCATCTGTATCTTCAATGCTGTCCTCTGTAATGCATTCTTCTGGGGAGACAGGGGTCTATGTAGCTGGGATAGAGGCTGGCCCACAGACCTCTCTGTTAGTTCTGGAGGGACAGGGGAGCGGAGGAGGTGGAGGAAGGAAAAGGGGAAGCCAACAAACCCAGGGACAAGGGAACAACAAGAAAACTAAAATCAATGGTGAAGAGAGCATAGAATGCCTGGTGGGGCTCAATCAAGTGCAATATAGCCTAAAGGAATTACTGAGAGCTGAATGAAGATTGAACATGATAGTGGGACAGGAGGAAAGTAAAAGGAAATAGAGGGAAAAATAGGAAGCAAAAGACATTTATAGAGGTATAAACATAGACATGTACATTTATAAATATATTAATATATAATGATAGGGATAGGGATAGGGTCTATGTATATGTATATATATATTTGTATGTTAAGTATCAAGGTAGCAGATGTACATTGGGCCTCTACTCAACTCCCTCAATGCAGGAACACTTTGTTCTAATAATCTGCCTTCCTGTGATGCTCACCTCCTGACACGATTGCTGAAAACAAAATGAGTGCATAAGCTAATGTGGTGAAGAAAGCAGATGGTGCCTGGCTATTACAAGATATATTTATGACTGGTCCCCTGCCCATCTCTGCTGTACCTTCATTGCCCCCTTTCTAGTCATTGTTGACACCTACGTTCTTGTTTCTCTTTCTCTCTCTACTCTCTCTCCCATATGCAAACCTCTCCCACTCCGTCATCACTTCCATTCTGTTTAATTGTCACTTCCTCAGAAAAGTATTCCCTGATTTTATCTCTGCCTACCCTCCACCCAGGAAAAACAGATGTTTTAGATATCCTTAGAACACTATATTCAATCCCTTATTACATGGCATATTGCTTATCTTTCTCTATGCCTTCAAGTATGCAAGATAGATATACGTATTCAATAAATACTTGAAAAATGAATCAAATACGTGAATGAGTACGCTGCTTCTAACATGGGAGTAATTGCAACAGTGCCTCTCCCTGAATGAACAGTTTGTCTCTACAGACAGGACCACCCAAACCATTTGTTGCATTTATTTTTCTAAGCACTGATGGAAAATAAAAAGCATTTTACCTTCTTTCCAAAGTATAAGTATTTCTATTATGAGTCCATTTCAAGGGCACAACATGCCACTTTGTCATAAAAAATAACTTTCAAAAGCCTAAGAACATTTACCTCCTCCTAGAAATTTTGAATGACTTCAACTCTTTTTTTGACCATTTCTTGGCATTGTTTCATCATGTGGCGTGATGACGATCTCATATGAGTAGTTAATGTTTACTGGGTGCGTGCTATATGGTAAGCACTGTCCTAACTGCTTTGCATTCATGAGATACTATGTGGTAGCTGTGGCACAGTGAGGCTAAGTGATTTCAGTTTTCATAAAAGATGGTGGCTTGACAAAGCAAAGGGTGAAATCTTATTTACAGAACAGATGTATTTACAACACCAATAAAATCTTCTTTCAGGCTTCCTGGTCCATGTTTCATTCTGTTATTTAAATTTAATTATGCACATTAACCTGTTAAACATTAAAATTTATATTACCAACACATCTTTATTAGAAAATCATAGCAGTAACTTACCATTACATACTTCAGTTGTTTTGTAGATTTTTAAAAGCTGTTTTAAAAGCCTAGGCCCTTTTTCTGCACATCTGAAATGCCTCATGCCCAACTATTTTTAAGATCTTTCATGTAAATGAGTAAATTTACTCACATAAATAATCTACTTTTGAATAATATTAGGTTAATATTGGGACGAACTTCAGAAATTCCATGAAGTACACTCATTTTGAAGATGAGGCTGAAAAACAAGTCGCAATAAATGTAATGCCAACTCATGGTGGTCCCTGTGTGTGAGGGAAGATCTGTGTTCGGTAGAGCCTTTGATGGCTGCCGAATTGAGAGGACTTTCTTCGGCGGTGCTTCTGAATGGGTGCAAACTTCCACCCTTAGGGTTGTCACTTGAGTGCATTAACCACGCAAGAACTCTAAAAATAAAAGCAATGATTTCCAAATGCCAAATGATGCCCGAAGTAAAACAGTGCAAACGACTTTGCTTTTTCATAATTCTGGTTTTTTCCCTGTTCCTGTACCAAACTCCGTGTGCTACTACATATGTTACTTGAGAATTTCTAGACTGAGTAAGAGAAATTCTACCACTTTTGATTTTATTAAATTACGACCAAATATTCTGCCTATTACCCAAAGCATCTGATTTCATGGCACTGCCTTAAGAGAATCATTATTTACCTTGTATCTTAGTTAAGGAAATCATTTAGATTGTTATAAGTATTTTATAAATTTAGGGAATGTGCACTTGACCAAAGGTGTAACATAAGTTATGAAACTGTATTTATATTATTGAGATGACCTCATTTTCCTCAGTGATCACGCCCAAAAGAACAGCTTCATTAAAGATACAGATGTATGAATTGCTCAATAAATTATCTTTGCTCAATTCTTTCCCTATGGCAAGACTTGTGTTGAGGTTTTCCTTTTATTTTGTTTTTAAATTATATTTCCCACAACATCCCATAAAAACAAACTGGTCGTCATCAAGTCGATCCCAATTCATAGTCCCCTGTAGGATAGAGTTTGCATGGTTGAAGCACATACCGCCACATCGCTCTAACGAGTGACCGGAATTGGAACTGCCGACATTTTAACCTTAACAATTTAGGCATGAGTGATACGTTCATTTTATAAGTGGAAATTGAGGCTCAGGAAAGTTAAATCTATACAATTCCTAAAACTAGTAATTTCAGAGCTACCATTTTAATCCAAGTGTTGCTTTATAATCCCATTCTGGCTTTTAAGTCATGCGATTTCTCTGTCCTTAGTGATACCTCTGAAAAGAGTTGAACTGGAAATCAGAAACATTCAAATGACAGAGACACCTCCATCTTATTTTGAAAATAGATTGTCTGAAGATCTGAACATTAGGGTCCTTGTGGGAGAAACTCAATGTTTTGGGCTGTTTGGATTACTTTCTGGGCTAAAATATCATGTACACACCGACTTGGAGGAGTTCTGAAACCTGTCTAAACCCAGGATGTAGTCCTTAAGACTTTTAGCAACTTGCTTCATAAGAAGGAAAACTAGGGTGTGATTATTTTGTCAGAGGGCTTAGATAATCATGAAATATATCACAATCATTTCATTCATTTTATATACAGCAAATTTATCTTAATATTTTAAAACTTTTACAGTGTGGCTAATAAATTCTTTTATATTTCCATTATGTGGTAATATTTTTTCCACCTGTGGCAATCATTTCTTTCATTTGTCTTCTAATACTCGTTCTTAAGAATGTGGGGCAAAGACATAAATATAAATTTACTTTTGCAAAAACTGCATTTGTTTAATAAATGAGACTCGAGAAATGCAAGGGGCACAGAAATTATAGGAGCTTCTAAGGAACAGTGAGAACCTACCATGCCAAGGCCAAGGCAGTAAAAGAAGAAGAGAAACAATATTTCATAGCCAGTGAAAATACTTGTGTTTCTCTGCCTCTGGAAACTTTGATGAGGGTGGTAGTCAGCTGTGGTATGGAATCATATGAAGGGAAGAGAGACCAGAGTTGTTATTAGCCCCAGCTTGACATATAAGTTTCATATAAAAGAATTGGGGGAAAAAATACGTTAGCCAGAACTGCCAGACATGGGTGAACTTGTTGCTGGAATAGAAAATAATGAGGGTAAAACTGAGATAGAAATTAAATTTCAGGTTGTTTAGAAGTTTCCTAGGGCAAGCTTTCCAAAAGAGTTCTAGGAAAGTGGATCAAGGCCATCCCACATGTATAGTCATTTGAGAAAAAAGTCAAGTCTCAATGGTGGTATTGGATGAAGTAGATATATTTGCAACCTGGTTATCCAGAAAGTTTCCTTACTTTTGCACAGCTTCTGGAATACTCACCCATCATTATCATTTAAATATCATAACATATTTTTTGTAAATGTTTATCCTATATTACTACCTAAAAATAGTCATGAATATAGCGATTCATGAAATATCACAAGAGTGTTTGTCCTATTGAATTTTATGATTTAGACTATAAATTGAAATGCAGGAACGGTATCTTTCTTTCATATGAAACTCACCCACTGCTGTAGAATCCAGTCCAACTCATAGTTACCCAGTAAGACAGAGTAGGATTGCTACGCAGGCTCTCCCAAGACTGAATCTGTGGGACCGCCGATGGCCACGCCTCTCTGCTTTACAGGGGCTGCTGTATTCCAACCACCAACCTGAAGGCAGGCAGCTGGGCACTTTAACCACTGTGCTACCAGGGAACCCCTTTCTCGCCTACCGTGGTCTTGTATGTTTTGCCGAATGCCTAGAGAGCTGTGGCCTGTGTTTTAATACACACATGCTCTCCAGTTTGATGGAACTTGGATTTCAGTGTTCACTTGTTCAATGAAACAGACACCTAGTTTTAAGTTCTAATCAATGATTTAAAAAAATATTTTACAGACTAATTGCATTTCACAGTATCTGGAATTATCATGATATGAAAATAAGTAATTATGAAACACATTTGGGTCAGATTTGGTAATACTCTTTCAAGAAAAATTTAACACCAGGTGTAACACCTCAGGAAGAGTAAAATATTTTGAAGAAACTCTCCTAGATGCTTAAGGAAATCCACTAATTTCCCACTTAGCTTATTACTTTTTTTACTTAACTGGAGTAATTGACTATAATTCATGACCATTTAAAAATCAAATGTGATAGTCAGCTGATTTAGAGTCCCAGAAAACTAAGCCAAGTAGAACTTTCTAAGCTTCCAATCTATTAAGGTCAACTAAAGTCACATGTGCTACTAGGCCCAGTGGGAAGACATTTATTTTTTCTGGATAAGTTTTTCTGGAGTATATTTTCGGAGAGTAAATTTTTTTAAGGTCATGCCATAGGGAACTTGGTTTGTGGTTTCCAAATTAGTGGTGAGAGGAGAAAAGACGGGAAAGTCTACATGTAGTGAGTCCCTGCACTGAGGTATTGATTGTGTCATGTTCAGTGGGGGGTCGAGTAAATATGAGATACTGAAAACTGTGCTTTAAATTAACTAATTGTATTCATGGAAAGGGAATTAATAAATACTGTTTAAATTATTCTTTCCTAAAAATAATAATATTTTCTATTCAAATCCCCAATAAATTAGAAAACTCAAATACATTATTTCATTGGCATAATTTAAAAAATGCATCTGGATTTTTTTTTGCATTTGGATTTTTAACTTTTTTCTTTAAACCCATAAATTGACTGCCTATTGATTTTATCACATTCCCACATTTCTTATATTGCACATAGTATGAATAATTCATTTACTTCTAAACACTATTGAGAGGTTCAAGATATTAGATACTGTTTGTCTATTTTCAATCAGGGCCTAAGGTTTTTTCTTTAACAAAAAAATCACTTAAATGCAGAACATCAGAATTCTCCAATCAGAAACAATATGTCAAGCCACTATAAAGCTGATTGGCTTCTTCAAACAGAGAAGACATGTAGAACACTCTAGCTTTTAAATGAAAAGCTAATTATCATGCTCAGAAAGCCTACCCTGGTATGTTATGTTGAAATGATGTGTGAGCTACACTACTACTATAGATATTTCAATGTTGAGCTATAAATAGATGCAGAAGCAGATCCTGACATTAAATATATATATAATCTCCACGGGAAAATTCTTTCATTTGCACAAATACACAATATCACTTTAAGAAGTTAAAATCACATAAAGACCCTCAGACCCTCAAAGGGAACAAAACGCACAGCACAGTAAATTATATTCACTTTATCTCACAAACTGGCAGCATCTACCAGAGCTGGTTAATTACAGGACCAGAATATAATAGGAAAATGCTGCACGCGACAACAGCCCTGTTTCCTATCCTACCTTTGTGGTGACAATGCACAGGCAATCCATCCTGGATCCCTACACAGGACTCAGTACATGGAAATCACACCAGCAAATCAGCAAAGGTGAGAACAAGCCTTTTGGTAAATAGCACACACAAAGAAGCAGAGCCGGGATTCTGCACAGACGGCTTTTCCAAGGGGACCCCTCATGGGAAACAGGACCCCTCCTCCACACGGCTCAAGGCAAGCAAGAGTCTCCTAGGCATCAGCAAAATCCCCTAGAAATCAGCTCCGGCAAAACTTCCCGGCGGCTCGCTGGGCTGGCGGCTGCATGGTCCTTTGGCGAATCCGTGGTTGGAACCAAGCTCCTGCGAGTGGCCCGCACAGTCCTAGCGCGGAGACGAGTGTTACACCAGGCACCCGAGAATCACATTTCAGCTCTCGCTCTGGTTCCTGAATTCTGATCTGCTGCTTCAGTACACCCATAAGATTCCCTTTGCCAAAGTCCCCCCGTTGCTGCGTTCTTCTTCCGTACTAACAACTCTGAGTAAGCGCCACACACACAAAAACTACCCGGCCCATCTATCAAAGGGCTGTCGTTTGGCTGCCACACTGGCTGCTTTGGGTAATAAAAAGCTATTTATTATGAGCATGATTCCCGGGAGCCTAAATGACTCGAGCGATATGACTGAAAAGCTAAGGTGCACGCAGTGCTGCATACATCACATCTCAACTCACTTGCAATTACCGGGGCAGCTTCTTACAAATGACTAACAGCTGGACAAGGGGCATAAAGGAACTGCGGATTTGGAGGTTTAACTTAGAAAACGGTACATTTCTCCTTTTATTTGCCTACCTATCTGTGTGGTTGATGACATATGCAAATACACAAACAGAGTATTTAAATGAATAAGTATATTATGAAATTGGGGTGGGAGGAGGTGCCAACGTGTTTCAAAAGTTCTACATTCTGAGAAACAAAAAATCATGAGTTCTTGCCCAAACTTTTCCCTTACTAGCTGACTGCAGGCACTTACTACGTGGACAGAGCTTTGTGTTCGGGTTTATAGAGTTTCAACAGCCAAATGATTAACTGCCCTCACAAATCCTTCCTTTTCTTCCCATGAAGATGCTACATAGACTTCTTTTGAGGTGCTTGCCAAGCATCCCTCTGGATAATAATATACTTTTAAACTTTCTAATAGTCTTAGACAAAGGGCAGAGATAGACCAAGACAGACAGACACGGGGCACAGAGGAGAGCGAGAAAGAGAGGCAGTAAAAGACAATAGAAATCGCTGCCTGACCAATGTGGATGGAAAATCAATGCTCCTTTTCCACCAGAATAGAAACAGTCTACTGGACTATTGACAATATCCAGGTGAACAGTGTAGAAACCCAAATGTTTCCATCATTTCTTCAGGATACCTCCCAGGACTGTTTTCCGTCTTCACCACCACCCACTCTTTGTGTAGAAAGCATTTGCTTTCTGTAGTAAACAACTTGAGAGAAGATTGAACACTGAAGATTCTCCTACCTTTCATGAATTATTCAAGTCCTAACCTCAATAGTCTCCTGATTGCTAAATAGATGAGTGTCTCAGAAACTGACATGCCATTATTTTGCTAAAACGAGAGCACTGTTTCTAATGTTAAAAAAAGATTTCTCAGCAAATGAACTTTCAATGAAGAGATGAATAAAATCCCCTTAGGTTGATATAAAATCTTTAAGAGTGGCTCAATAAAGAATTTTCCATTTAAACAAAACTAAAGCAAGGCTTCCCTGTGAAGTTTAAACCTACTAAAGTAATAAACCTACTAGAGTAATAAGCCAGGTGGATTTAAGCTAATGTAAGCAAAGCCCATGCACTAGTCATTTATGTAACACTTTCCTAATGCAACATATGGAAATGTTAGAGCAGCATCACTCTACAATTTGGCTATTCACCACCTCATTCATTACATGGTCACAAAAATTAATTTAACTCAGCCCCCCCTTCGCTTATCTGAGAGCCTATGCCTTGAGCAGCCCCATGCACCAGACGGTGCTTCTCTGACACAGTCAGGGCATTTTATATATATAATTGAGGCTGTTGCCATATTCTAGTTTAAAGTCATAGACGTCATGCCCACACTGCACTGTACAGTTGGCAAAGCACTTGTAGCATTCTTAAATGACTAAGGACAGGGACCTAGCAGCTTTCAGCATCCCTCTTAAAGACCACGCCCCTTAACCGCAAGCACAGGGCTTTATTATTAATCACGATAGACTAGAGATAGTGAGTGGTTAGAAATAGAGAAGAAGTAAATTTGGGTAGAAAACTAAGAATCAATATTTTGCAGGATATCTTTGGAAGAAAGGAAGCTATGAAACTATATTCCACCTAGAAAAAAGGAAGCTGAGATTGGCAACCAGGCAGAGATTAACTGATTGGTCTCCAGATCCTGGCTAATCGCAGATGAAAGGACTGTGTAAACTTAAAAACCCTGCAGAAATGAAGAAAGCTCCCCTAATATAGCTCCTGGCATATCACACATTCGCTCTAAATCATTAATCCAACATAGGTCACATCTCTGTTGTGTCATCACTACATGATGATTGACTAATATTTGCATTTCCTACTAGACTGTGAACCCTAAAAAAGCGATCTTGACTCCATATCCCTATTGTCTAGTCCAGAATCTCATTTGTTCAATAAACACACTTGAGAATCTATTTTTGTGGGGACGTAAGAGTGAGTAAAAGCTAGCAGAATCCCTCTCAAGCAAATCAACAAGTACAGTAAGCACTTGAGGGTGTTTTAGAATCAAAAAGTAGTAGACATTTAGAACTAGAACAGCCAGGGAAGGCTTTCTGGAGAGGAATGAAGTGGAAAGCCCAGTTGAGAGCTAAACATTGAGAACAAAAAGAATTCTGTGCACGCTATTATATTTGAAAAGGGAATGAATCAAGAATACCTTTCACCGTCATATCAGCAGCTTACAAAAACACATCCAATGGATTTCCATGAAATAAAAGAACTTTAGACAGCCATTTCAAAAACTGTGCATGTAATCTCTGCTTGGAACATGTTGGGTACAAAACGGCTGTAAATGCATATGCAATATACATGTTTTACAATTATTAGGTAGTCTTCATTGCATGTCACTAATTAGATAATATGTGTGTTTAGATATAAGGAATACTCAGCATTTTATACTGTCATTTCACATTGATTTCAGCTTTCTACTTTGTGTATTCCTTGCCTTCTATTGATTTTATTCAGGTATAAAGATGATAGAAGATAATCCATTCTTTTGTCTCAAGGGAAACATTATTTCATTTTTTTTAATTAACAAGGCTTTGGCTTGTACCAATATTTTACGGATAAAGAGTTCAACTGGACCTTTGATATTACAAGAAGTGTTTGGCAAGCTGTAAAGCAACGGGCTGATAACTGCTTTACTTGATATTCTTTAAAGGGGATGACATCAATCCAAGAGCATACTGATTATTAGTAAAATCTACCATTGGAAGTTATATTGTATGAATTATTTGTACAGAGGTTATGGCTTAATCACTTCCATTTTGCTTGTGTCCATCATGGAAGAAATATCTAAAAAGGAAACCTATCTTGTGCCGATTCTCTTAGCATCTAACTCCCTTGAAAGCAAAAACAGTACATATCTTTTTAACCTGGCACGGGACCCAGCACTTGAAAGATGCAAAATAAATATTTGTGGAATGAAAGAATGAACACAGCTTATGCCTTTTTATAAAATTGATAGTTACTTAAACCCACATATGCCTGATGATCTACATCTTTTGCTCATATAAGAACTATATGTACCATATATACTCGTGTATAAGCCAAGCTTGTCAGCACGAAAAATGTTCTGAAAAACTGGGGTTCGGCTTATACACGGGTCAGTGGTACCCCAGTAAGGTGTAACATCTCACTGCCCCCCCCCCCCAGAAAACGGGACAAGCACCAGTTATCTCACGGGTGATTACCGTTTCTCTGCTGTTCATTCAAAGCCCCACTGACACTGCAGGGCTTTGAATGTTTGTTTACTCACATCTAACTAATCAGAGCCGTCCTATGATGTGTTATCTTTGAATAAGCCTTTTAAAGACTGTGTGCGCAGGATGTGGCATGAATGGATGTCATCTGGTCAAGCCCGACTAACAAAAGGAGGAAATCTCATGAAGCCTGACATAGAGTTAATAGCAAAGTGGGTTCGAGATGCAAGGGAAGACATTCCAGAAGACATGTTGCAATGTACCTTCCAGAAATGTAGTATTAGTAATGCTATGGATGGCAGTGAAGACTGCGCTTTGTATGAAAATGACAGCAGTGATGGTGATGACAGCGATCTCAGTGAGGACAGCGTCTATGATGACCTCACACCAGCTGAAGCTCTGCATTGGGATACGGATGATGATGAGGAATCTAGTTTTGAAGGATTTTAACTCTTTATATTTTAGCTAGGTTGCTGATTGAGCTCAGGGAATAGTACTCTTAAGGTATCATTGTTGATACCTTATTGTTTTAGTTGAACCTATTTTCCACTTACTGTGCTGGTTTACTAAGGTTTAAATGACTTGTCCTTTTATTTCTGTTTTTTATTTTAAATAAATATTTAAATACGTTACCCCACTGAAGTCTCAATTTTTAGTAATTTTATTTTCATTTGTTTTTATTATTGAAACTCACCAAAAGCTTCTGTATTTTCCATCCTAGGCTTATACTCGAGTCAGTCAGTTTTTCTGGTTTCCCAGGTAAAAATTAGGTGCCTCAGCTTATACTTGGGTTGGCTAATATTTGAGTATATATGGTATTTATTGTTAAGATAACACAATGTTATCAAGTTGATTCTGTCTCACAGCAACCCTTTATAGTGGTTCTGAGGCTACGTAAATCCTTATGCCTATGTAAATCTTTCTGCTTTGGAAACACAGGTCGATTTGACACACCGGTGTTATTAGCAGTTCAATACTTATCTAACAGTGTCACCATGGCTTTTTATATGGGTATATAGATAGGTAAATAATAGATAGGATTATTGGTGGTACAAGTGGTTAAGAACATGGGTGCTGGCAAAAAGGTCTGCAGTTCAAGACCCCAGCAGTTCTTCAGGAGGACTATGTGATTGACTACTTCTGCAAAGTCTGTCTATGCACCCCCGAACTTGGCTGCATTTAGTCGTGAGTCAGAATCAACTCAGTGACATACACCAGATAGACAGATACATATATGATAGATATGTAGACAGATAGATATAGAGACAAATACACACACACATCAGATCTATACACTATATGAAAGCTATCCAAATAAAAGTACTTCACTGGCAAATGTAGTTTAACATGTGAAGCAACAATGTGGAATAGTCTGACCTATGATAGAGAAAGGTAGGGTCTAGCTGAAGAACGGTAACAGCTATTGCGTGCAGCTGAACTGGTGTCTGTCTTTGTGAGAGTAAACAGTAATAAATGTAGGCATTTTACCAACAATAGCAATTATTTATCAAATGCCACTCTGAAATACTGTGATGGATAGTTCATACATGTTCTCTCTGATAGTCACAAGACCTTTCAGAAAGGAAGGCTATCTCCATTATACAGAACCTATACAAAGCATCATATCTAGAATCCATTCTATAGTATCACAGTTTCCTAAACTTATTTGGTCTAGTGCCACCTTTTTATTAAAAAAAAAAGAATTACTCATCACCTTCCTGGGAATTGAAAATGTTTATACTATAGCTCATCATTCAAGATACAGTGTAGATATCTGCTTCTGCAGCCCCTCTCTATTGCTTAATGCCTCCTAAGGTTATCACCTACTTTGAGAAACACTGATACAGATAAAAAGAGTAACCTAACCCCCTCGTGCTACATAACTTGATCTAGGTGATACACCATCCAGGTGACTGCAATCCCTCCCCACAATCACCAAAAAAAAGGACTTTATGTTCTTTCTATCTCATTATACCTCAAATCCTAAGGCAGTATTCACTTCCCTAAGTCAAACTTGAGAGTGTAGCACAGGTGCAAAGGTCACTTGAATCCCAAAGCTGTAATTGTAATTGCAAACTAATTTCAAACAACTTGGGAGCCTATTCGACCACCTACATAGAAAATTGCATTTCTGGACACTGAAGCATCTCATAGCTTATAAGCACCTTGGGAACAACCCTAGAAGGAATGCACTCCACATTGGAAATATTAGTTCCAAGGGAAAAATGTAGAAATCCACCCATCTGGACTCCCATCCCCGTCTGTCTGTTCTGAACATACCCAAGATAGCAGGCTCAAGAAGGACATCTACAAAGCATGTTAGTAAAATAAATAGACTGCAGTCAGGCCATGGCAAAATGCCTGTCCTCATTTCCAAATTCTCCAGAGGCAAGAAGAAAATTAGGATCAACTGGAAAAGGACTGACTTTTTCAAAGAGTTCCTATAATTATTTATATATAATATACATAGTATATATAAATATATTTAAATAGTACTGGATTCTTTCCTTAAAAAACCAAGTAATGCAGGAATCTATATAAGTTAAAAAGTATGTGTCATTTCAAAAAACAAAATAAGATATAATCTTGAGTGAATAAAGAAGTGCTAGAGAAAGAACCGCATTTAAGATCTAAAGGCTTGTCTTAAAACAAGCAACCATGTAAGTTAGATGTCATGTTAGCGTACACTGAAGAAGCCTCTATGCTCCAAGAATTGTAAATAATAAAATCCAAAACCAGAGTAGGGAACTGTATTTGAGCTTAGATTCTGACCTGATTTGCAGAAATGTAGGAATGACCGTGAAAGTCAGAATTTCTTTTATATAGCATCCCCAGTCGATTAAGCTTCCTGTGGATCCCCTCTGACCATTGACCAGGAATGGGAATAGCTTTTTCTCAGAGTGTATTGAAAAATGGATCATCGCAAATATTCGGTGAAAAGCACTAGAAGGACTACTTGTCTATGCCAGCTGACTGGAAGAACTCCATATCTGTAGCCATTCCAAAGAAAGGTGACCCAACAGAACGCTCAAATTATAGAACAGTATCATTGACGTCACATGCAAATAAAATTCAGTTGAAGATCATCCAACAACAGTTGCAACAGTACATTGACAGGGAGCTTCCAGATGTTTAAGCCAGTTTCAGAAGAGGATGTGGAACAAAGTCACATAGAACTTGGTTCAAAGCAGAGAATAGCAGAAAGATGTTTACTTGTGTATTATTGACTGTGTCAAGGCATTCAACTGTATGAATCATAATAAATTGTGGATAACCTTGAGAAGAATGAGAATTCCAGAACACTTAATTGTGCTCATGTAGAACTTGAACATAGATCAAGAGGCAGTTGTACAAACAAATCAAGGTCATACTGCACGGTTTAGAATCCTGAAAGGTGTGAATAAGTATCCTCTAACCATACTTATTCAGCCTGTATGCTGAGCAAATCCTCAGAGAAGTTGCATTGTATGAGGAATTCGGCATCAGGATTAGAACAGACTTATTAAAAACTTGTGATACACAGATGACACAACATTGCTTGCTTTAAGTGAGGAGGACTTGAAACACTCGCTGATGAAGGTAGAAGATTGCAACCTTCAGTATGGATTACAGCCCAATATAAAGAAGACCAAAACTGTCAAAACTAGACCAATAGGTAACGATGATAAATAAAGAAAAATGATTTCATCTTGCTTAGATCCACAATAAATATTCATGGAAGCAGCAGTCAAATGATCAAACAAAAGTTGTATTGGGTGAATCTGCTGTGCAAGACCTCTTTATCATATTGAAAAGCAGGGAGATTACTTTGAGGACTAAGTGGGTACTGACACAAGCAATAGTATTTACAATGGCCTCATAAGCATGTGAAAGTTGACCACTGAGGAGGAAGACTGAAGCAGAAGTGATACATTTGAATTTTGGTGCTGGTGAAGAATATTGAAGTACTATAGACTGCCAAAAGGACAAACAGCACTGTCTGGGGAGAAGTGTATCCAGAGGGCTTCTTAGAGGCAAGGATGGTAAGACTTCTTCTTAGATGCTTTGATGTGTTATCAGGAGAGACCAGTCCCTGGAAAAGGACAACATGCTTGGTAAAGCATAGGCAAAAGAATTAAAAGTAACCAAAGAAATGGGAAAATTATCTAGCAATGTCATTATTTCACATACAAGGTTATATTTGCTGGAAATCATTCAAAAAGACTTGTAGCAAGCAGTTTCACAGACAGAGGAATAGTCAGTCTCATCTTTCTACCACAGAATAGCCAGTGGGTTCAAACGACTGACTTTGTGGTTAGCAACATAATGTACAACCCATGATGCTCCAGGGCTCTTTCAAATGAAGAGTAACCTTGCTTATATCAGAAAGCAGAGAATATCAGAAAAATGTTTACTTGTGTTTTATTGACTATGCAAAGGCATTGAATTTTATAATGGATTATAGTGGAATTTATAATGGATTATAACAAATTATGTTTAACATTGCCAAGGACAGGAATTCCAGAACACTGAATTGTGCTCCTGCAGAACCTGTTCATAGGTCAAGAGGCAGTCTTCAAACAGAACATTGGACACTGACTGGCTCAGAATCAGCAAAGAGGTGAGTCAGAGTTGTCTCCTTCCACCATATTTATTTAGTCTGCATTCTGAAAGATTAATTTGAGAATATGGATTATATGAAGTAAAATGTAGTATATAACAAGAATTACAATAAATCAAAACTTTAAAAGTGTGATAAACATCTAGAACACACTTGAAGAATGTTATATAGTATTATGAGGTTAAGGACTCTGAAATACAAATAATTGTGTTTACCGTTAGGGGTTGTCTGCTTGCCAAACTTGTTCCAACTTACGTGACCCTATATTCAATGAAACAAACAAAAACATTCAAGGCCTGAACCAACCTCACACTCTTTACTATATCTATTTGAGCCCATTATTGCAGGCACTGTGTCAATCCATATAATTGAGGGTCTTCCTATTTTTGTTGACCATGTACTTCGCCAAGCATGATGTCCTTCTCCAGTAGCTGGTTCCTCCTGATAATATATCCAAAGTACATAAGAAAAAAAATTCACCATCCTCAATTCTAAGGAGTATTCTGGCTGTTCTTCTAAGACAGATTCATTCATTTTCTGGACAATTCAAATACATTAATTCTTCTTCAATATTCCTTATTCATTGTCTCAGTTTCACATGTACAAGAGACTGAAAACACTACAGCTTAGGTCAGGTACATCTTAATCCTCAAAGTGGCAGCTTTGCTTTTAAATACCTGAAAATATTCTGTTGCAACAAATGTGTCTAATGTAACATCTTTTGATTTCTTAACTGCTGCTTCCATACATGATACTTATGAATACAGATAAAATTAAAGCCAAACTTTCCATTGTTTATAATAAAACTCATTCATCCAGTTGTAAGGATTTTTGTTTTCTGGATCTTAAGGTGTAATCTATAATCTTCATCAATAATTACTTCAAGTCCTCTTCACTTTCAGCAAGCAAGGCTATGCTATCTGCATATTGTAGGCTGTTAATAATTCTCTTCCAATACTGATGCTACATTCTTCTTTATTGAGCATAACTTCTTGAATTATTTGCTCAACATACAAATTGAATTAATATGGTGGACGTGTACAACCATGACATACACCTTTCCTAATTTTGAACCACACTTGGTCTACACAAAAGTTCTGCATGACCACAATTTAGGGTTTTAGAATCCACATTTCTTGCAAATTTGTTATTTCTCCCAAAACTTGTTATAATTCTCACAGTCTAGTATCTTTGCAGAGTCAATAAAATGCAGGTAAAATATTTGACCTTCCAAACATGCTCATACTATATTTGTATACAATAGTTGTGTACACATTACATTTTTTTAAAAGCTACATTGACTTAAATGCAACTTTGTTTACAAATTCATATAAATTATATCAGTAATATTGCTAAATACTCTGCTTTCCACACCCAAAGTCACATTGGCCTGCTATTTGTTCCTCAATGAAATCACTCTAGTTTTTGTTCCAGGGCCTTGAATGTGTCCCTTCGACCAGAAATCCCCTTCCCCTGGATATGCACACGACTGGCTGCTTTTTTTAACTTTCAGATCTTCACTGGGATGCCATCACCGCACTTATATCTCTCCAGATTGATTTGCATCTTAAGTCAGATTCCTTTCTGTCATTCTCCATTAAAGGACCATGTTTATTGGCCTTCATAGTAATTATTACATTCTGAAAGTGTCTTCTCTCCCCATATAATACTACCTCCCTTGTTTGAGGTGTTTTTCATGAAAGAAAGCACCTGGTTTGTTTTTCCCCAAGACTATCATCAGTCTTTTAAACAGTAAGCTGGCCCAAAGAAAAACAATCACACACACACACACACACACACACACACACACATTCCTGTTTAGTCAGCTTCCACTTCTAGGCACCCTAAAGGTAGGAAAGAGCTGCCCATAAAATTCCTAATGCTGTAAATTAACAGAGGCAGAACAGCTGGTGGGTGTGAACTGCCAGTCTACCATTAGTAGCCAAAGGCTTAACCACTGGGCCTGCAGGGGTCCTTGTCTGGCATATAAAAACACCACCTTCTCTCAGTGGAAGCTAGCATGTTGTTATGATGGTGAATAGATTTCAGTGGCAACTTCCAGACTAAGATGGATTAGGTAGAAAAGTCTAGTGATGTACTTTCAAAGATCAGCCAATGAAAACCTTACAGATCATCATAATTGAATCCGCAGCTCATCATGGGTAGCAGTGTTCTGTCTTGAAAGAGGTTGCCAAGAATCAGGAGCTAACTCTACACCAACTGACAGCAATAACTAGTGTTCTTTATCTGAATAGAATATGCTTAACTAATTTTAAAATACATATAAATCTGAACCCTAAACACATATGTCAAATGCCCAGAATCTCATTTCTATAGCATTTGTGTTGTTTTAGCGTTAGCTAGTAAACAAATTGATAATTTGGATTGACTTATAAAAATAGCTTCATGAATATCAGAATCAGTAATACTGACCTCCGTCAACCCTAATAGAGCCCGTGTAGTCATTGATCTTTAATAGACTTAACATTGAAACCCTGAGGCACTATGAGATGTTCAAAGATAGAATATTTTCATCAGCCCAGATATGAGAAATAATTTCTTTCTGTTTTAACTTGTAAATCACATTATTCAGTCATAACCAGAGCAATAAAAGCTTATTAATTTATTAAAGCCAAGATATTTAGATGTTTATCCCTATAATTTCACTGACATTGGAAAATAGAAAATATACCCAATAAAAATAGTTTTAATATTATGATTTTAATAAAATAATAACTGCATGACACTCAAACTTGCACAGGTAGGATGAACTACATTGGTAGATAGTAAACATCCTATACTCAGATTTTAGACTGAGGTGAATCATTTTTTTGGTAACCATTACAATCCTCTGAATCTGTGATGTTTCCATAGACTTGGTTCTCATAAAACAGCTCTCTGGAAGAATAGCTCAGAACTAACACTTGGAAATACTGCCATGGAGGGGATCCAATGTACAGATTTAGTCAAGGGAATCCTCATTTGGCCTTCATTTTCTACAACAAATATAAAAGTCTTCTCCTTAGTGGCTATATTTTAATAGGGAAGCTTTCTTCCAGATAGTGGCAATAACAATAAATGAAGTAATAGATCAGAACTACAAAACTATCATTAATCAGAAGGTACAGCTGTTTGTTGTTCTTGTTAAGTGACAGCAAATGGGTTCCAATTCGTGGTAACCCTGCGTACAACAAAACAAAACACTGTCTAGTCCCACACTGTAATTGCTCTCCTTGCTATGCTTGAGCCAAATGTCGCAGGCATTGTGTCAGTCTGTCTCAGTGAGGGCTCATTTGTGCCAATCCTCTATTTACCAAGCTGGGCATCATTTTCTCTGGTCCCTCCTGGTAACATGTCCAAAACGCGTGCGATGAAATACTCTAAGGAATATTCTGGCTGTACTTCCTCTAAGACAAATCGGTTTGTTCTTCCAGCAATTTGTAATATATTCAATATTGTACGCTAACAACATAACTCCAACGTATAAACTCACTGGCCTTCCTCATTCATTCTTTAGCTTTTGCACATATGAGTATAGAAAGAAGTTGAAAAAAAAATAAAAGAAAAAAAGAAAAAAGAAAGAAGTTGAAAATTACCGTGGATTGAGTCAGGCACCCAGTTTTAATCTTTAAAGTGAGATCTTTGTTTTCAACACAGATGTATTGGCAGCGGATTTGTCCAATGCTGTACATCACTTGTTTAATTTACTGTTGATTCCCTGGAGGCTGACTGAGGAGTCAAGCCCAATAAAACCCTTGAGAACCTCAGGATTTTCCTTATTGACCATGATGGTGCTGATCAGAGTGTAGATATACATTATAATCTGAGAAAGAGTTGGGGACAATGTTGCGTGTCTCAAGAATAAATAATTCCTTATTTTATCTAAGTATTATAAAGATGTTAGAATTTTTTGAGGCCCACAAATTATTTAGTCAAATTTCTTCACTTTAGATTAGAAAAGTAAGGCACACTTAGGTTGAGTGATTTGCCCACGTTCATCAAGATAGTAAAAGACAAACTCTGTTTTCCAGTTTCCAATAATGTCTAACTCCTAATTCCTTCTAGTCTACTATGTTTCCTATTTTCATATTCCTCTCCACTTTTTTTGTTCAAAAAAGACCTGTTTGTTCTATCTACTGTGGTATTTACATAACCCCTTTATCAGCAAGTTCTAATTCATAAAGTCTCCTGCAATCTGCTTCCTGTTGAGGAAACCAGAATTATTTAGAACACCAAACACTACAAATGAAACAGTATCTGAAACAAAGAACATATATTTTAGAATTTTTCCATATATTAAAAGTAGGCGTGAATACAAATTTTCATCATCTATCACTCTTGGGTACATATAAAAATAAAAATACAAGTAAAATAAGTCCGTTAAGAGTCCTACAATGTATTCACCTGCAGCAGAGGTTCTCAACCTTCCTAATGCCGTGACCCTTTAATATAGTTCTTCTTGTTGTGAACCCCCCACCCAACATAAAATTATTTTTGTTGCTACTTCATCACTGTAATTTTGCTAGTGTTATAAACCGGACAACCCTGTGAAAGGGTCGTTCAACCCCCAAAGGGGTCACGACCCCAGGTTAAGAACCGCTGACCTACAGTGTCCTGCTCTTCTAAATCACCTTTCAATTCTGAGTTCTTGATGTTCGTGCTTTTTCACATAATAATTTTCAATGAATTATTAAGTATGTTGACGATGCAGCATTTTAAAAATAATTGTCCACTACTGTCGCTAAAATTTTTTCAAGCGGCAGAATCAATTGTATTTTATTAGTTTGATGGGATTTTTGTTGTCATTGCTTTCCTCCACTTAGTGAAAGAATTTTACAATATTATTTTGTCAAACATAGTAAAAGTTGAAGTAGCAGTACAATAAATACCCATGTATCCTATCACCTAAATTCAACTTTCACATTTACCATATTCACTGTATGTGGCATTTTACAGAACTGTTTGGAAGTTATAGATATCATGATGCTTCTAAATACTTCAATAAGGACATTCTTTAGACAAGAAAGAATTGTAAAGTCGGTTATGGCAGATGTAGTTAGGTTAAAATATAATACTTTATCATTTAATCTCCCTTTGGACACATTTTAGAGTTGTTTCAATTTTGAATATTTTCTGCTTCCTTTTTGATTGAAATTTTTCTGTTTTGTCTAGTTATTGTTGTTGAGTTTTGGTTGCTTGCTTCCTGTTGTGTTTTGTATGATGTTCTGTACATGAACTCGAGGATAGGAAGATCTATAGAAGCAGTAAGTGGATGGAGCATTGCCTGGGGACATGAGAGGGGAGGATGGGGTTCATGGGGAGCTAAGAACACGAGTACAAGAAGAAAATGCCCTGGAATTGATGGTGGTGATGACTGCACAACTCCTCTTAACACGACTGACGTACCATGGCTGAATGACTAAAATGCATGAGATGTGAAGTAGATGCCAGTGAAACTGTGTTTAAGTCAATGCAATGAGATAGTTGCCAGGGACCACTCTACATCTCTCTTTTTAAGATCATTTTATTGGGGGCTCTTACAACTCTTATTACAATCCGTACATCAATTATATCTGACATATTAGTACATACATTGATCATTCTTTCCTAGACATTTACACTCTAGTGAGCCCTTGGGATCAGCTCCTCTTTTTTCCCTACCTCCACCCCACCAAACCTCCTGGCCCTTTGATAGATTGTAGATTGTTATTTTCTAATCTCACACTGACTGCTGTCTCCCTTTCCCTCTGGTTTCTGTTGTTCTTTCTCCTGGATGGGGGTGGGTGTGGTTATGTGCCATTCATTGTGGTTAGTGCCTCCCTCTCTCCCCATCTCAATCAACAACAAAAAAAGCTAACTAAAGGCAGCCTGGAAAACATGCTGGAGTTAGTTGATTTGGTGGAGGAAATTTGAGAGTACTATATATATAATTAGGGAAATCCAAATATAGAACGAATATTAGATCATATTAGGGAATTGCTGTTAACTTTTTCTTAATAGGGAAAATGATCATGTGATTGTGAGACAAAATATTTTAAGAGGCTTCTAGTGTTCTTAACATGTGGCACTTTCTACTCCCATAAACAGCTACCAACTTGGAAACCCACAGGGGCAGTTCTAACCTGCCCTATTGGGTCACCATGAGTCAGCATTGACTCGATGGCAGTGCGTTTGAAGTTTTTTGGTTTTGTGTTTGTTTTGTTTTTTGAGTGTTCTGTTCACATCTCCAAATGCATACAATAGACAGAGTTTAGGTAGCAATAGTTGTCACTTTCTCATTTAATTACTCCAGCTGGATTGGAAAAAACAAAAGCGGGTAATATCTCCTGATACAAATAAAAGGAGAGGCCATTTAACCTGATAGAGATCACAAACTAGTTAGTCGTCAAGCCAAAATATAAACTCTGGCTACTTTCTCTGGATCCTTTGCTTTCGCTACTCTTTAACACCACCCCCCTCTTGACATCACAATTATTTCTCCATTTTAGTTGTTTCACTGTTACTTCAAATACTAGATTTTAATAAATGAACTTATCCTGTTAATGTACCATTCATCCTTCCTCCCAATAGCTCTGCTCTTACTCTAATACCACTTGATTCTCAATCCACTTAGTCACCAAATCCTATTAATTCCCTACTCAGGAATCTTGCTTCTCTAAGGATGGATTAAAACCCCTCACTGGTTCTCATGGGGTTCTGGACTAGGAAGTCTCCAGCTTTATCTTTTGTTTGTGTTCATTGTTGTTAGGTGCCCGCGGGTCAGTCCCCACCCTGTGTGCAACAGAGCCAAAGACTGCCTGCTCGCTCTCCACCCTCTGAATTGGTGGTGGACTTAAGTCATTGTCCCAGCCACTCTGATGACTACCTTGCCAAGGAGAGTCCCCTTTTGCTGCTTTTCCACTTTACCTAGCAATTCATCCTCTTCCAGTAGCATGTCTCCCAGTAACATGCCCAACGTAGGTAAGAGCAGTCTCAGCATCCTCGCTCATAAGGAGCCTTCTGGCTGTACTTTTAAGGAGCATTCTGGCTGTACTTCCAAGAGAGATGTGTTTGTTCTTCTGGCAACCTACAGTACTTTCAATATTCTTTACCAGCACCACAATCCAAATGCATCAATTCTCCTCTCCCTTCCTTTTATTTATTAAGTTTATTTAAATGCATAACATGCCTCTAGAGCCCCAATCACTTGAAAGTGTCTACGTCAAATAATGAGAATGAAGTTAAAACAAAGGAACAAATATCTTTAAATGTAAAATGTTTCTTCAACAATAAAGATGTCAAAGCTCTCAATGAAATCTTTAAAAAATATTTTTTCAAACATTAAATTTATCACTAGATATACATAATCTAAACAATTTTAGAAACCATATCTGCAGCATGTTTTCATATTTTTATCACCCCTTGCAGTTTCAAGATTTTTTTCATTATATAACTAGAAGCAACACCATGCTTCCCTTAAGCCAGACTAAGGTGAAGTGAAGTACTCTAATGAAAACATTGCTTTGTTGGAAAAGAGATCCACTGTCTAATTCTCAATGATAGGAATAGCATCTACTGATACACTGGAATTGGACTAAACGGGTAAACTGGTGGACACCGATAAGAAATCCAATGAAATGTAGTTTCTGATTTTGATTCCTACAGTTATAAACCATTAGGGTCGACACCCTCTACTCTGCGAAATACTGCCCATAAAATTGTTCTGAATGAAGCTATAGTTAAGGTGTTGGCAACTGTGAAAGAGTGGAGGTAACAGATGATACTAACAACACATAGTTCTGAATGATGTTAGAAAAAACACCCCCCAGAGTTTGTTAGGCAGATCACTAATAAAGAAGTGGAAAGGCAAGCAGGAAAGCTAAGGAGTACATTGGTGTAGTTCTTCTTGCTTAATTGTCTTTTTAAGACTAGCCTATATAACTTTATGGACCTTCCCAAGTTTGGCTGTCTTAAAGCTTATGAAACGGAAACTCTGTAGAAGCATATTGTTAAGTGGTTCTCCAACATTAGCTTGCAAAGTTCACTCAAACACTAGCTACTAGATTCTATTCCGAGCACTTATGATTTATTTGGATGCAGGTGGCTGCCCAAAGTTTACTTTTCTAACAAATATATTCTCCATCTGGTTAAGAGAGCATACTCTGAGAACACCAGTATATGAATTGGTTGATGAAACTTTCTTAAATTAATATGATCAAATGAAGTTATTCCTTATGTGATACAGAATTCTCATATATGATTAATTTGCCTGTGACTCTTTACCTATCACTGTCTAAAATATATATTTTTGCTATTTGCCAGCATTAGTTTATTGTTTGGGATACATATACGAGGAGGTACCTCCCCCAAATAGAATTTTTTCCAAAACTATGTATTTAAATTTTTTTTCAAAAACAACCTTGGTTATCACCTTCAAAGTACTCCCCATTACACTTAATACTTATGTCAAATCTGCAATTTCATTCTTGGAAATACTTTCCAACTCATCTGTGTGGCTGGCTGACAGTACCATCTTTTTTTAAATCCTCTCTTCTGTCATCAAATCTCTGCCTGGAATGTCCTTCTCCATTCGGGGAAACAAAAAGAAATTTCATACAGCGAGCTCAGATAAATAAGGTGCATGGAGCAAGAGAAGCATGAGGTTTTTTGCTAAAGACTGGCACTGAGATGGCTACATGAGCAGGTTCATTGTCATGGTGACAAAACCAGTCCCCTTCCTGCCACAAGCCAGGCCTTTTTTGTCGCACCCTGTAAGGCTGTATTTTCAGACCCTTTAAATAGAAACCTTGATTAACAGTCTGGCCCAGTGGAATGAACTCCAAATGCTCTAGGAGTTGACATTTTCGTCCATTCAGGAAGTTGATGGACATCCAGAATGTAGTTTGTCATCAATCGACATATCTTTTTTGAAATTAGAAAACCACTCATACACTAGAATTTTTCCCATAGCCCTGTCCTTGTAAGGTGTGTTCAACAACACGATAGTTTTTGTGGAATTTTTCCCTAGCAGGAAACAAAATTTCATAGCCACACGCTGTTCTCTTAATCAGGCCAGCACAGAAAATGAGGTTCAAGGGAAACTACTTTTACAAAAAAAATTCACTGTGACCAGAGAGAAACATCCCAGATGACACCATTGGGTGCACTAACTCCAAGTGAGTTCCCCAATGCTCACCTAGTGGGAACAATGCATACTACATTGTTTTCTGGTTTTGGGGTATAGCCAAGAGTTGGGATTTAATACAGAGATCATATCAGTCCATATTTCAATCATGTCAGATAGAACATACAATTGCTTCCACAATCAGTTTCTAAACCTTCTTTTTCTACATGTCTAAAATATTTTAATTGCATTTTCATTGGGTTATCTCTTTAAACATTGTAATTTACGCTCTCTGCAGTTTGCTATTATAAAACAATAGGGTTTTAGACTTAGAATAATACTTAGAAGTAGCTTACTTTAATTCTGAAGATAAAAAGTACATATTTCAGTGTTATATTAATTTAACAATTGTAATGTCCAATGTGTGATTTATTGTCACTAGCCTTTGAAGCATGGATACTATGTTGCTTTGCATAAAATTAAACTTTTTCTTAGATAAGAACATTCTCTCTAATGTTCATTTTAATCCAATGTCACAAGCAGAAATCAGTAAGATGGGAGGGTCTTCTTCAGAAGCTTCTAGGCAAAAGAACGCCACAAACATGAGTCTGGGAACTCCCTAGATCTTTCTGTATTGCAATAGAAAATTCACATTTCCAGGCAGTACTAAACATGTTCATATTCAGGATCTCATTTAACGCTTGTAACTGCACTACGAGATGAAGAAACCGAAGGTCTTTAACTTAAATAACGTAGGCCAGCAACAGGCTTTCCCATGACAAAAGGACAAGTTTCTCTAAAACACTTGCCAGCATTTATTTAATTTAGCTGCCTGATAAGTTGGCACATTTATGTCCTACTGAGACCAAATGACTTCATTTTCAGGAAGCAAAAATACAAATATCCTTGTGGACAGCCAGGAAGTCTAAAGATTTGTTTTCTAAGTATTCATGAATCCTGTATGACTCCTCTTTTAAAGAAAAACAGGGCCATTGCCTAATTAAGTGACTTCCTTTCCTGCAAACATATTTAGCATATTAAAATAGCCTCAAATAGTTTAGATCACAGCTTCTACCACAAGCAAAAACATTTTCGGCATAGGAGAAAGTGGTCTTTTTTTCTGAGGTATTTTATAAAGTGGGCATTAGTTAAATTTGGCTCTAGGTCTCATAGTTTCCTTGTAAAGGACAAGGGACATCCTTTTTCACCTTCTTATTTTAACTGAAAACTCCAAGCTAATGATCAAAAGTGATCCTTGGAACTGCCTCGGGACTTAGCTGAATCTCAAAACCAAGCCAATAGGAGGAGAGCAGTAGTGCCGAAGAACTGGGTCTTCAAACTGCCTCCATCTGGTGTGGCCTTCCACTGAGCATTTACATTTCCAACCCTGATCTACTCAGTCAGAATCTACATTCTAACAATATCCCAGATGAATTTTATGTAATCCCAGGTACGCAAAAGCACCACCTGAAGATCTGCAAGTTTCACTTGGGCATCTTGTTAAAATGCATATTCTGATTCAGTGTCTCTATGTCAGAAACGCACGGTCTCAGCAGGAGGTTGACTAGGAAGAACCAAGTCAGATAAACCTGTCCAAACTAGACATTATATTTAAGAACATTATTCCCTTCTCCACATTCATCATTCATGAGTAGCAGTAGACATGTCAGCAATCGGTAATTACAATTTGAAGGCCTATGAAAACTGTAGCTGCTCGCTGACAGAGAGTTAGGGGAAGCAAAAATAATCTATCTCTAGGTAAACCATCATTGAAGCTGGATTTTGGGAAGCTACAATAAAGCCAACCCTAAGAAAATATAACCTCCCCAAATTATTTTGTTTAACAAATATTCATAAAATATTGGTTATTTATTTGAATTGTTTGTGTAATTAGGTCTGGTATCTCTGTGAATAAAATAAAGACTGGCACCCCTATTAAATCACCAAGGCTATAGTACATAAAACAAAATCCAAACCAAAGTTACTGCCATCAAGCCGATTAATAGCCATGGATTAGAAAAAAATTCAATCTGAAGTCACCAATTAGTAAAGTTTGTACTTATAAAGGCATATATGTTCCCTGAGTTTCCTTGAATACATCCTAAAAACTCCTGTGACCTCTTTAAAGTTAAAATACGGATGAGTAATCTGATTCCATATTTGTTACAACTACACAAGATGCCAATCACAAAAAAGTGACCAAATGCAGTTTCCAGATTACTTAATGAAGCCAAGCCATTGCCCTTCCTCCTGCAATATGAGGAAGGGAGGGACCTGAAAAATCCAACATCACTATCAAAGTCGAGTGTGAAGGTTTTTCTAGAAGGTCCAAAACAGCCTAATATAATATTTTAAATAGATTTAAAATATGTGTGTGCATGTTACTAATGTAATAATATACCACGAACTCCGAAGCCACAAGTCATCAAAGTAATACACATTCAGTGTCAGCCCAGGTGACCAACTATTTCTGATCAAAGCCAGAAATCATATTATACATTTTCTTTTATTTAGTCACTACTAGCAGCAGCATTCTCAGATAACAAGACATATTTTCCCCATTAAATACAGAACAAAAAATTATGGAAACACTTACATTTGTTTTTTCATCATTTTCATTTTCAAAACACTGGTTTTCTTTATTTTGCTGAACACAGGAAACATTTTCTTTTGATCCACTGCAACCTGTAAACTGAAAAAGAAAAAATCAACACATCCATTTACTTGTTTTCTGCAATGTAATTTAGTACAAATACTTTAAAAACTTTTAACATAAATTATTCAATGAATCACTGTTACTGTTGTTAGGTACGGTCAAGTCAGTTCCAACTTACAGCAGTCCTGTGCACAACAGAATGAATTACTGGCAATCGGGCATCACCCTCACAGATTTTGTTATGATTTAACCCACGGTTGCAACCACTCTGTGGTCATCTCATTAAGGGTCTTCTCACTGAGCATCAATTTTAATGAGCATGATGTCCTTCTCCAGGGACTATTCTCTCCTGATAACATGTCCAAAGTACTTAAGATGAAGTCTCACCATCATGACTTCTTAGGAACATTCTGGCTGTACTTCTTCCTATACAGATTTGCTCATTCCTCTAGCAGTCCGTGGTATCTTCAATAGTGTTCACCAATACCATCGTTCTAAGATATCAATTCTCCTTTAGTCTTCCTTATTTATTGTCCATCTTCCAGATGTATATAAGCTGACTGAAAATACTATGACTTGTGCCAGGCACAAAATAGCCCCAATAAATATTTGTGGTAGTTACATAATCTGTTGTCAATTTGAGATTTAAGAGTGAAGGGGTAGAAGTTAGCCTGTCATTCAGGTCGCAGCTTGATTACCTCATTTGGGGCCTATGGAGATAAATAATTCACTGGAGGAGGGACACGAACATAGTTTCTGTGAGACATTCCTTTTGAGAAGATACATGGAATATGCTGGAACCCTGGAGCTGAAGGAACCATGTGAAGACCCCTGCCAGTGCTGAGATGCTCCCATTGCCACTGGATCCACAAAACTTACCATCCACTGGCCTGTGATCCTGTATTGTTTGCAAATATGATAGCCAAATTGTATATTCAGCTATATAATAATTCTTCTCCACATTAATGTTCCACCACTTGTCAGTGTGTTATACTGTGGTGGCTTGTGTGTTGGTGTGATGTTGGAAACTATGCCACTGGTATTTCAAATAAGAGCAAGGTCACACCAAATGAACAGTTGTCAGTGGAACTTCTAGACTCAGAACAGACAACAATGAAGGAATTGCTTTCCATTACAGAGAAATTAACTACTAAAGACCTTATACGTAGAATTGAAACACTGTCAGATATTGAAGGCCTAAGGAATTCCAGCAGAGCATAGTCAGAGATAGAAATGGGGAATGATCTCCCGTGGCGGGAAGGCATTCCAGCTAGGACA
Organism: Tenrec ecaudatus; assembly: GCF_050624435.1. Lineage (NCBI taxonomy): Eukaryota > Metazoa > Chordata > Mammalia > Afrosoricida > Tenrecidae > Tenrec > Tenrec ecaudatus. Next base: position 82,399,751 of record NC_134533.1, read on the forward strand.
GAAGAGCTGCTTCCTCCAAGCAGAGCTGACTCCGATGGCGTGTCAGAGAAGATCCTGTGGGAGAGAGGCCTTCGGGATCTTCATCTGCTGGCCAGGCACAAGTCAACATGAGAAGACACAGCTGCAAACATCAATGAACAACTTGGAGCATATGAAATATGAATCTAGGAAAATCAAAAGCTTTCAAAAATGAAAAAGAACACATAAAGTTCAACACCTTAGGCATTAGTTGAAATGGACCCATATTTTGAATCAGACAATCATCTGGTTTACTATGCTGGGAATAATAAATCAAGAGCAATGGCATTGTATTGATCCTCAAATAGGGCATTTCAAGGTCTATCTTGAAGTACAATGCAGCTCATGAAGGAATTATATCTATCCCCACTCAAAGAAATCTAATAAATACTATTCTTCAATTTTATGCACCAACCACACAAAGGTAGTGATGAAGAATTTGAAGAATGCTACCAATGTCTTCAGTCAGAAATTGATCAAACATATAATCGAGATGCATTGATAATTATTGATGATTGGAATACAAAAGTTGGAAATAACGAGGACGAAACAGTGGGTGGGAAACATGGTCTTGGTGATAGAAATGAAGGTGGAAATTGCATGATAAAATTTTGCAAGACCAACAATTTGTTCATAGCAAGTACTTTTTCACACACAAATAGTGGCTTTACACATGGACTTCTCCAGATGGAATATACAAAAATCAAATCGACTACATCTATAGAAAATGTTCATGGAGAAGTTCAATAGGAACAGCCCAAACCAGGCCAGGGTCCGATCATGAAATAGATCATCAATTCCTGTAAGTTCAGGTTGAATAGCAAAAGTTCTCACAATTGGACCAATAGGTAACATCATGATGAATGGAGAAAAGGTTGAAGTTGTCAAGGATTGTTTTTTGATTGGATCCACAGTCATGTTCATGACAGCAGCAGCTAAGAGATAAGAAAACAAGTTGCGTTGGGTCAATTCGGGGCACAAGGCCTCTGTAGAGTATTGAGAAGTAAGAATGTTACTTCAAGGACAAAGGTGTGCCTGACCCAAGCCATGGTATTTTCAATTGCCTCATAAGCTTCTGAAAGTTAGACATAGAATAAGGAAGACTGAAGAATAGATGCATTTTAACTATGGTGGTGGAGAAGAATATTGTAAGCATGATGCAATACCAAAAGAACAAACAAATATGTCTTGGAAGAAGTGTGGCCAAAATGCTCCTTAGAGGCAAGGGTGACAAGACTTTGTTTCATATACTTTGGACATGTTGTTGGGAGAGACCAGTCCTTAGAGAAAGACATTATGCTTGGGAAAGCAGAGAGAAGATGAAAATAGGAAGGCCTTCAAGGAGATGGATTGATATAGGGGCTGTTTTTACAATGGTAAAACTCGTAACAACAATTGTGAGGATGGCACAGGGGCAGTGCTATGTTCTGTTGTGCATAGGGTCGCTATGAATAGTAACCCACATGATGGTACCTGATAACACGAACAGCATTAATATATGTTATGAGGAGACATATGGGTAATGATTTCCAGCTGACTATATAGCAGAAAATAGATTCAATCTTGCATAATAATTCTTCTGTGCTTATTTTCTTCACATTTATATACTTCACCCCTGCTTTAAACAAATAGATAAACGATGTTCATTACTCTTGCTCCAAAGCTAGCAGTCTATCCCTGACCTCCATCTCCCCAGCAGCATCAATAGTTATGAGAGGTATAATCAATAAAAATAGCAAAAGAATAATTTAATTAAAATTGAAATAGTCTAGTTTCTTTTGCAAAGTTTATTGATGTACACTTTGTATGCATTATCTCATTTACTTAAAAGTAATCCCTATGAGATAAACACTGTCAATCTTATATACCAGGTGAGAAAACAGAGCTCAAATCTGTCTGAATGCAAAATCCATTCATCAAACCCTACACTACAATCCTGAATCACTTCCAAAGCACCCATTGATCCATCTAAACTTCAAATTATGATCTCTAAACCTGCAGTATCAGATCCACCTATAAAAACAAATTTGGGAACCTCACCCCAGTGCTAATGAATCAGAAACTATGCAATCTATATTTTCTCAATTCTTCCAGGTGATTCTGACATATGCTAATTTGAAAACTACTGACAAAGGTGTCATATTTTTAAATGATTATGGATGCCTAAAATAAGTGAAGAGAGTCAGGTATAAGAAATATGAATAGCACGAACCATGCACACCCCTCCAGGGGGAAGAGCAACAGAAACCAAAGTAGAGGAGAGACAGTAGTCAGTGGGAGATATGAAAACAATAACAATTTATAATCCATCAAGGGACCACAATGGTGGGGAGGCGGGGAGAGGAGCTCATCCCAAGGGCACAATAGAAAGTAAAAGTCTAGAAAAAAAATGATGGCAATATCGGTACTGATAATGCCTGATACAATTGATGTATGGATTGTAACAAGAGTTGTAAGAGCCCCCAATAAGATGATCTTTAAGAAAAAAGAAATATGTAGGGAGTGATGAATGATCTTTGGCAAAATTGATAGCTCAACATTCATTTAAAGGCCCATCGCTAGTCAGATCCAGCTAGTTGTTGCAATGAGAAAGCCAGAATCCAGTGTTGTCAGCTATTTAGAATTTTCAAGAGAACTGTGAAACCTGAAGTTCTATATCCAATACATTTGTGTTTAATGCTGTTGTCGGTATGCTTATTTAAATATCACGTCAGCTAGCTACAAAAGGACCAAACAGAATATATTTATAGCCTGGGAATCAACACAGAGCAGCCAGGTTTGTGGTCTTTGCTTTCATCTCTGAACACTGCCCTGGCTGCCCTAGTTACTGTACTGTTAAAAATTCACCATGAACCGTCAATTCTCCTAGTATTCCACTGCCATAGTGGGTTGTGTGTTGAACTGCTAACCACAAGAACAGCAGTTCAAAAACACCAGACACTCCACAGGAGAAGGATGAGGCTTTCTACTCCGGTAAACAATTAGGGTCACAATAAGTCGCAAACAACTTGATAACAGTGAGATCCCTAGCTATCATCCTCACTGCCTTCCACATTCCTCTAGAATTTTATATATAATTTCTTTGAACTCCCCCTTCATCTCAAAGTCTATGCTGATCTTCTTCCATCCTCTGCCATTCTATGAAGTTCTCAGACCTGTATAAATCACCTCTATAACTACAATTTTGATTATGATTTATCCACCTAATTTGTTTTAAGAAGAAGCAAGAACATAAGCCAAAGATGAATGGAATAATATTATATTTGTCTTACCTGGTCATGTAAATTTTAAGCTCCTTTAAGTCAGAGAGTCTATTACCATTTTTATATCCTTCACTATGTCTAAACAAGTGTGCAAAAATATCTTAACTACTTAATTACACAGTGTGTACACAAGTCTATCTTATGTTATACAATAATCTTGACAAATATTTGGGATATTTATATTAAATGGACTCATCTTTTCTATGTATAATATAAACAAAAAAATAAATGTACAAACTGTTAATCAAATGGGTGCTTTTTGACATTAAATCTCCAGATTTTGTTTTCAGTTCACAATAAGGTAACTTTAAATAATCAACTTTTCTGTAATTTACTCAAACCTAGATTTTTTCCCCCCTTAGAAATGAATTTTAGTCCTGGTGAGCATCATGCACAAAGTCGCTGTGTTTGTAAGAACCAAAGGCCTGAGGAACTAAAAATATATGTTAAACAGAAATATTCCATGCTGTCTGACCACTGGGAAGTGCTGCCCTTTCCCATCCGTTAGTACTGAGACTTGTACCAATGAGCCTGAGGCAGAAGTTCAATTCTGTTCTTGAATGCATATGCTCGAACCATATTAATATTTACTGGATTTTATAGTGCTAGAGCTTCATTTCACACTATAACATGTCCTTGAGATATAAGAAATAATAATACAAACTGTAAGAGATATGGGAGGAAAAGTCATTTCTTAGGAATGAAATTAAATGCTGCTGCTTCTTATACTCTAAATGTGAATTACAAACAACTGTTGAATTTAAACTATGTAGTCTTTCTTAGCTGAGAGAATTGTGTACTCCTGTATTAAAACCCTTAGGATATCAAAATTCCTTGGAAATCTGAATGGAGAGAAATGATATTAGGCCTAACCTAAGAACACAAAAAGATAGAGAACCAGTTATCAAAAAAAGGTCCTTAGACAACTTACTGATTCAACAAAGATTTATTAAATTCTACTACCTACAAGGTATTGAACTGGGTGTTGTGAGACTAGCCTATGGTTCAAATTCAAAATGGATTAATCGTAGGTGAATAAAGAAGATACATCATAGTGAAATCAAGCAGGTAGCAAACTGCGTGCTGGATAATTTAAAGAAACAGTTGGCCTAATGAGTGAACAAATGGGGTGATATCAGTAGAGAAAAGAAAATGAAACTATTTTTTAAAGAACTGAACAGAAATGCAACTGCTGAAAATAAAACAATATATAAGTACTGAAAGAGCTTAACAGTGCATTGGGCATGTCAGGGGCAAAAGCAGTGAATTTAAAGACAGGTCAATTAAATGATCTCTAGAGAGAAAGCAAAGCATACACATATACACACATACACACACTCACATAAAACTAGAAAACTTCCAAGTTTCAGATAAAACATCAAACCATCTAACATAAAGATATGTAATTAAAATTCCAGAGAGAAAGGAAAGAAATATTGAAGCAGATAACATTTCAATAACAGTGGCTCAATTTTTACAAATTGGATGGACACACGTATGTGTGTAAAGCACAAATTTCACACACAGAATAAACATAATTAAAGTTGTTCACTCAGGCACAATATTGTTAAATTCATGAAAACAAAGCAAAAGAAAAACTATTAATATTTGGAAAAGCGAAACATTAAATACAAGGGGACAAAATACAATAACATTACAATTGAGTAATGACTTCTCAGATGTCTCAGAACTAAAGTAATGCAGTGTATTAAAATATATATATAAATTTAAATATATACATATTTTAAACTACATAAAGAATAAGCCATTATCCTGCTAAAATTACATATTCAGTCAAAAAATCTCTTTAAAATGAAAGCATAATAAAAACATTGCCTCATAACAAAATCTAAGAAAATTCACCACTGATAGTCATTAATTACAAGAAATATTAGAAAAAATTTAAGTGAAAGAAAAAGTAATATAAAAATGGTTCTTCAGATATGAAATAAGAAATGAAGAGTACCAGAAATGGTAAATATATATGGATAAAGCTTTTTTATTCTCTCTCATGGTGCTTCTCAATCTTCCTGAATGCAAAAATAGTAATGATTTATACAGAGGTTGAGGGTGCATACAGGAGCGAAATGTCTGATAATGGCATAAGCAAAACTTGTAGCTAAGTAGAAGTAGACTGTTGTCAGGATCTTATAGTATTTGTGACATGGTAAAATAATTCATGGAAGTTTCTGTTATAAATGAAGGCTGTGTACTGAGATCTCGAAAAAGTCGTGGTGGTGTAGAACATCAAGCCCTGTCTGTTCAGTTTGGCGCTTGAAATCAAACTGGCAGCTCTGCCAGGAAACAGCCTGGAGATTCATTTCCAAAGATCAAAGCCAAGAACATCATATGGGGCAGCAGCACTCGGTCACATAGAGCTACGAGGAGTCAGAATCAAATGAAGGGCACCTGAAATCGATACAGCAACCACTAAAATATGAAGCCATTAAATCTATTGCCATTGAAGTCATGCCTACAGGAGAGAGCAGAACTGGCTCCACAGAATTTCTGAGACGAGTCTTTATGAGAGCTACCACATCTCTTAGCCACAGAGCAACTGATGGACTTAAACTGCTGAACTTAACCATACTGCCAGCCAGACTAAAGAGGATAAAAAATGGAATACTCACAAATATTCAATATTTAGTATTTAAAGAAGGCATGGAAAGAGAGAAAAAATTATAAGTAGTAACAAAAACAGCACTAGACATCTAACAACATGTGTACACAATATTAAAAACTACATCAAATATAAATGGACTAAACATTTATATTAAATGGAAGAAACTTGACTGACAAAAACCAGACACCACCCTAAATATCTATCAACAGAGAACTGAAAATTGTTTGGAGATCAAAGAATTGAGGACTGTTGTCTTGCTGTTGACCATCAAGCCAACTTGGATTTATGGAATCCCCGTGTGTGCAGAGCCGAACTGTCCCACAGTATTTGCAAGGCTGGGATCTCTCAGAAACAGAACTCTCGGGAGGTCATCTAATATACATCTTCATGGATTGGAATGAACAACCTTTGGCCTCGTTGCCAGTGCTTAACCATATTTGTCATTTAAGGACTCCACTGAGCTAAAAAAATAACCAGATTAGTAATATGCACAACAACATATATGAATCTCATAGCTATTATTATGAATAATAGAACCTAGACACAAAAGGGTACAGCTTATACTGATCCCATTCATATGAAGTTCTAGAATAAACCTTGGGGAGAAAGATAGATTACTAATAAAAGAAACAAGCAAATCATGTGAAATGCTGAGAATGTTTAGTGAAGACATTTCTCAAAGCTCAGCAAACTCTGATGTTAATATCTGTGAATTTATTAAATGTAAATCATATTGAATTTTTAAAAGATTATATAGAAAGGCCTTCAGTGGCAACACTAGCCCTTGGTACTCTAAAAATTTTAACAACCATCCCTCATGTTCTGATTCTTTAATTTCTGAACTTAAATTTCCTTGAGGACATTTTCCCTGATCCTTATATAGGCGGTCTAAACAGAATATGGCCTCAAGCCTATTTGGTCTACTGACCACTCTCTAGTGCTGTCCCTGGAAATTAACATTGTGCTATAGCCCACAGCCCAGGGAAAAGGGTAGACATCTGCTTTTGCAGTCCCTTGGATAGCTCCAGTGCTCTGCAGGGGACACTTTTGCATACTTTGGGAAACATTGATCTAAGGTGTACCTTTCATGTCTTTCCTCAGGACCATGCAATTATCTTATCATTAAATTTATATTATTTTATTGAAATTACTTACTTCCTAATTTAATCCCCACTATATTTAAACCCTGTGAGACCAAAGAGATAATTTCTACACTGTTATAACCGAAAGACTTTCATTGTGTACACAGTATATGATCAAACAATAAATAAATATCAAATGTTGCATTTATAGCTTGAATGATCTGAAATGATATCCTGGAAGAGGACATGCATATTTTAATCATATTAAGATAGTTTTGGAAACAATGTACAACATGGGTTATATACTATACAAAAGGAATTGGAGTAGAGAACTCAATGAAATGAAAAAAATTAAGATAATTTCTACTCTATATAATTCAATGAACTATTTGTTGACACACTAGATTATGAGGAGACTGAACTAAAGTGCGGACAATAAGAAAAGGAGGGGTCTGTTACAAGGTAATTGTAATAAAAGAGAAGCATTTTTTCTTATCTTTGTTTTTTATTAGATTTTATTAGGAATGTGTATAACTTCAGTTGTGTTAGATCTGCTGGATTATGACTGGTTCTTTTAAAGTTCATTTTTTAAATTTTATTAAATATTAATATATAATTCTGTAATGGGATAAAGTATAAAAACATGATCTGAGAGAAATATCTTTATTTCAAAATACAACTATTACAGTTATATACTTGGTTTATATTATCTAACAGGTGATAGACTGATTAATGGAAGATATTGTGTTCTTATCCAACTTTGTTGCCCTTCAGTTATTGTAAAGTATCTCGTATGTAATCCAAAAACACACTTCCTTTGAGTTGATTCTGACTCATAGCATCCAGTAGGATAGAGCAGAACTGCTCTAGAATGTTTCCAAGGTTCTAAGTCCTCACAGAAGTAAATTGCTTCATCTTTCCCCACACAGCACCTGGTGGTTTGAATCACTGACATTTCCTTTAGCATCCCAACCTAACTTAACTTACTGGGCCATCAGGACTCCACTGGTATATAAGGGGGTACCCTCCCCTGAAGAAAATGCTTTCCAAAGCTATGCATTTACCTTTTATTACAAAACAACCATATCACTTCAAAGTACTCTTCATTACACTTATTACATTTATTAAATCTGCATTTCCATTCTTGGAAACATATTTCAAACTCATCTGTTTAGATGGCTGACAGCACCTCCCCCCACCTTTTTTTTCCTTCACCACTTCTATGAATTTAAAATTCATGGAAATAAAAAGAAGTTATAGAGCAAGGTCAAGTGAGTGAGGTGTGTGGGGCAAGAGAGGCATGCTGTTTTTTGCCAAAATCTGGCACACTGAAATCGCTGCACGAGCAGGTGCATTGACATGGTGGCAAAACCAATTCCCCTTCTGCCACAAATCAGGCCTTTTTGGGCACACACTGTTAGGCTATCTTTTCAGATCCTCTAATTAGAAACCTTGATTAACAGTCTGACCTGGTGGAAAAAACTCCAAATGTACTATGAGTCGACATTTTCATCTGTTCAAGAAGTTGATGGACGTCCAGAGCAAGATTTGTCATCAATCAACATCTAATTTTTTTTGCAATGAGAAAACCATTCATACACTTGAGTTTTTCCCATAGCACTTCCTTGTAAGCTGAGTTCAACATCACAATAGTTTCTGTGGCATTTTTCTCAAGCAGGAAACAAATTTTCATAGCCACAAGCTGTTCTCCTAAATCAGCCATCACAAAATATGAGATTTGAGCGACACTGCTTTTGTGAAAAAATTCACTGTGATGAGAGAACCTTCCCAGGTGACAACACTGGGTGCACTAACTCAGAGCAAGATGCTCAATGCTCGCCTAATGGGAAAAATGTATACTGCAAAGCTCTGCTCTGCCCAGTGTAATTCCTGTTTTCTTGGGGTAACCCCTCATATATATAGCATACATCTTTAAAATATGTACAATCTCAAAATAAGTGAACAAACTGGCTATGAAAATGCAGTGTTAGAGCATAGTCAACTCATATTTTCCTAATATTAAAGTGAATTAAATAAAATTAAAGTGAATTAAATAAAATTATTAGAAATCCATTTGTGCTTTGCTCCCCAATGGAAAACAGCTGAAACACACTGTTTCCTCCATTTGGAAGACAATGGGCATTTCATACTAAATCACTAAGAGAAACTCAAACAAGGCTAAAGAATACATTAATTTCTATGTATTTCTGGGAAATTGCATTGTTTTATCTCTAAGTACCAGGAAATTCTATAAAATTTGTAGAGCTATCATTTTTAAAGTTCAAAATTTCATGTCACTGATCAGCCATACAAGCTAGTAAAATAGTAATAGTAAAGAACCAGCCTCTCACTCTAATTCCAGGTGAGTTTAAAGAAAAAAAACCTTTTATCATAGCAGCAATAATAATGAAGATTATGACAATAATAGGGAAAAATGTGTTTTCTCTGTGCCAAACCTATTAGTTATTCATTTATTTAGTAAGTCTTCATGATGATCCTCTAGTTAGGTGTTACCTTTTCTATTTTAAAGACGAAGCACAAGGAACTGTAGAGTGATTGAGTAATTTCCCTAGATTACACAATAAGGAATGGATAAAAACAAAACGACTTCAGTCAGCCTCACCGCACAGTTCAAATCTGACTCTGACTTGAATGAAGGAATGGAAAACAAAGAGAGCTATGGAACACACATTATCAATCATGGAAGGAACTAATCTGACAGTAAAGTCTAAGAATTATTTCTTCATTTGAATTAATTTGTAAATTCAAGAAGCACATACTGATTACCTAGTTGCTACCATGCATAAAGAACCAACAATCAATAAAACAATATCACTCCTTTTCAGTTGCAGATGCCTTGTCAAAACAAATAGACACGATACAATTAGCTACAGAAATCTGATAAAAGCCATAAAAATGGTCACCCAGATCATTACACATTGTTACGAAGGTGTTCAGTGAACCCGAATGGAAATTCAAGTTCTTAGTCGGGGTGGGCCACATATTTGTCTCAGCGAAGACGAGGTGGAGCAAACCAGGTGGGGCAAGTTGCCAATGGAAAAAACACTGAACATTGCTTATATAAGCCCCCAATGGGAAAATATACCTTGTATAATGTTCCTAGTCAGATATACTTGACAGAGTTTCTATCTACCCTTGGTGATTGAGCTATACACAACTGAGGCCCTTGTTTACATTGTCTTTTTGAGGTGCATAGTATCCTTCATAAGATGAAGGATGAATTTGATTTGGAAACCCCATTAAGGCATAGACTATCTTAAACACACTTGTAGTGTATTAAAGAATAGAAATATTTGGACTTAAGGCTGGAACGCCATAATGTAAGAAGCAGATGACAAGGTTGTGGATTTGAAAGTCATTGGACTCTAGTTTAATTTTCTTACTCTGATGGTGCCCAATAATTGGCAACTTTAGACTACCATATATATTTGCTATTTAATGCTCTCTTTGCTTTATGTTGATATATTTTGGTGCAGGAGGCACAGTTCTGACTTAGTGAATGAGCATTATTGAAAGTTTTGCCTAATCTCCAATCATCATTATTTATATAAATAGTGTTCAGTCACTTACATATTTTTAAAATCATTTTTGGGGGCTCATACAACTCATCACAATCCATACATATATCCATTGTGCCAAGCACATTTGCTGGCATCATCATTCTCAGAACATTTGCTTTCTACTTGAGCCCTTGAGATCAGCTCCTCATTTTCCCCTCCCTCCCTCCTCCCCATGAACCATTGATAATTTATAAATTATTATTATTTTGTCATATCTTACACTGTCCAACGTCTCCCTTCACCCACTCTTCTGTTACCTGTGCCCAGGGAGGAGGTTATATGTAGGTCCTTGTAATCGGTTCCCCATTTTTACCCCACCTTCCCTCCACCCTCCAAGCATTACCACTCTCACCACTGCTCCTGAAGGGATCATCTGTTCTGGATTCCCTGTGTTTCTGGTTCCTATACATACCAGTACACATCCTCTGGTCTAGCCAGATTTGTAAGGTGGAATTGGGATCATGATAGTGGAGGGGAGGAAGCATTCAAGAACTAGAGGAAAGTAGTGTGTTTCTCCATTGCTACTCTGCACACTGACTGTCTCATCTCCTCCCTGGCACCCTTCTGTAATGGGATGTCAAGTTGCCTACAGATGGGCTTTGTGTCTCCACTGTGCACTCCTCCTAATTTCCAGTGACATGATTTTTTTTTTGTTCTTCGATGCCTGATATTTAGTCCCTTCTATACCTTGTGGTCACACAGGCTGCTGTGCTTCTTCCATGTGGGCTTTGTTGCTTCTGAGCTAGATGGTGGCTTGTTTACCTGCAAGCTTTTAAGACCCCAAATGCTATATCTTTTGACAGTCAGAAACTATAAGCTTTCCTCACCACATTTGCTTATGCACACACTTGTCTTCAGCAATCATGTTGGGAAGGTGTGCATCATGGAATTCCCATTTAGTAGAACAAAGTGTTCATGCATTGCATACTTGAGTGGAGGTCAAATGTCCATCTGCTGTCTTAATACTAAAGCTATAAATATATGCACATAGATCTATTTCCCCACCATTCTATATAAATATATTTACATGCCTGTATTTAGACCTATATAAGTGCCCTTTGCATCCTAGTTAATTCCTCTATTTTCTTTCACTTTCCTCTTGTTCCACTAGCAGACTCAGGTTTCATGTGGGTTTCTGTAATTTCTCTCAGTTACATTGCCTTTGCTGAATCCCTACCAGGACTCTCACACCCTTCCTGCCACTAGTTTTGGGTAACTTGTTGCTCCCTTGTCCATGTGTTGGTCATTACCATCTCCTTCCCCTCCTCCCCTCTGCCATGTCCATTTTTAATCTGCACAGTCAACAGTCTACGTATTCTAGCTTAAAAAGCTGCCCTATACATGTATACTTTCCTTTTCTCAACAGTATTTTAAATCTATAGAATTGACTAAATAAATTACACTATTAATAGAATTAATATATACCCCATGGGGATTATTCATAATATTCCCCAATAAAATGATAATGCTATCTCTAAGTGGACCACGGCATATGTAAACTATAGATATATGAATGGATTTTGAGCTTGCACTTATCATAAGCTCTAGTATAAGAACATTTCATTTTTATAGTGTGGCTCTGCTCAATAGAGTCTCATGAAGAGATCATGGAAGATTATGGTTGATAAAGCAAAATGAGGTGAAGAAATCAGATAGCACCAAGCTATCAGAAAGAATAGCACCTGGGATTAAAATATTGTCTTAAAAAAACAAACAAACACGCCACCTAAATAAAGTGACATCTAAGTTCACACGGAAGAAGTAAAACAGTTTGTTTAATCCAAGGATTGTAAATAATGAAATTCAAGATCAAAGAGGGAATTGTATTAGAGGTTAAATATGAACACTAAGTTTGCATGAGGCTATGGATCACAGAGTCCCCATGTGGATTAAGACTCAAGTGAATCCTCTCTTACCATTGATCAGGGATGTGAATCCCCTGGCTATCAGACAGTGTGCATTGGAAAGGGGGTTAATGCAGATGGATTCATGTTAAAATTCAATGCTTTATCATTTATTCTCTTATGACCTATTTTAATTTTTTTCTGGTTTTCACTGATTTCTGCTTTCTTTTTTTATTCTTTGTTAACATCTTTCATTTTATAGGTTTTTTTTAATTGGGAGTTAATACATATATCATTCCATAGTTCAATCACATCAAGGAGTATTGTACAATTGCTACTGAAATCAGTTTTCAAACGTTCTTGATTGTTTTCTTTGATTTTGTTTGTTTGGAAAAGATTGCAGTTATAGAACTACCGTATAAACTTGAGTATAAGCCAAGTTTTTTCAGCACACATTTATGCAGTTGTTGTGATAAAATTAGATGCATCCGGTGATATTTGGGTTGGCTTATACTCAAGTAGATACAGAATATCTTAAGAAAAATTAAGAAATGCACATTTGCATCAAAATATTTATACAAGATGTTCATTGCAACTTTGTGACTCAGTGAAATAACATATATCCCGAAATAGAGAGAAAGGCAAAATAAATGGATGTATCGTTAAGATAACCCATTGAATTTCTATCTCAGCACACTTAGCAATGACACTTACTATACCAAAAGAGAACAACAAAGGTATAATTGGGGTCTAATATAATTTTTTTCACCAATGTGTCATTTTATTATAATGTGGTGGCTTACACATTGCTGTGATGCTGGAAGCTATAGAATTGGTATTTCAAATACCATCAGGGACATCCAAGGTGGATAAGTTCAATGGAGCTTCCAGACTAAGAACTGACTGGGAATAATAAATATAATGTCCGTAACAGTAACACAAACAAGGTTCCCCTGGCCTCCCAGAAACATGGGGCCTATGAAAGGACCAAGGAAAAATCAACAGACCACATCATTCCTAAGCAATCAAACAGAGAGACAAAAACACAGTAGCAGAGCTAACATCTCTCATAGAAGAAACAGATACAGATCTGCCACAGATGGAAATCTTCAGAAATCTGCTCACAGTAATACAGGAGCTGAGGGAAGCAACTGAGATAAAGGATGCAATGATAGAGGTGATGAAGTCTACGACAGAGGGGATGAAGTCCACAATAGAGGGGATGAAGTCCATCCACCAAAAGGAACTGCAGGAGCTAACAAAGGAGGTAGCAGAAGCCACACACAAGGTCAAAGAATTTATGATTAGGCTTGAGGAGGCAGAGAACTGTATCAGTGATCTCAAGGACACTCAAACAGACCTAAGCAAGCAAAAAAGACAGTCAGATATGAAAATTAAAGAAACAGAACATAGCCTGAGATCAATAACAGATGCTCTAAAGAGGAATAATATTCAAATAATCGGTCTACCAGAGCACAACACAACATACAAGTTGGCAACCAAGATAGCAAAGGAATTTCTGGAAGAACACTTTACTACCTTAACAAGGGAGAACAAGGCACTCATACAGGAAGCAGAAAGGACACCAGCTAGACTAGACCCCAATAAGAACACGCCAAGACACATAATAGAAAAAATATCAAACTTCAAGGAAAAAGAGAAAATTTTACAAGCATCAAGAGAAAGGAAGAGAGTCACATACAAAGGAACACAGGTAAGACTGTGCTCAGCCCTATCAGCAGATACCATAAAGAGGAGAAGAGAATGGAACAACATCTTCCAAAAGCTGAAAGAAAGAAATGCCTCCTCCAGAATCCTGTACCCTGCCAAGTTATATTAAGATAGATGGTGAGATAAGGGTCTTCCAGGACAAGGAAAGACTCAAAGAGCATGCTGCAAGACACACAAGACACCAGTCAGAAGATACTGGCTGACTCACTATGGCCAGAGGATCAACCTCCACCAAGAACAAACAGGAGACCACCATATAGTTCATCTCCATCTAGAAGTCAACATGCCAGCAACAATTACCAGGACAACAGGGTCTCAGACAAGATAGAAACTCTCCACTCAAACACAGCACACTGATATGAAGTGAGATAGGTAAACACCCAAAACACAAAACAGGGCATGACAACTCTGAATCCACAGATAGTGATAATAACTCTGAATTCCAATTGACTCAATTCATACATTAAAAGAAAAAGGCTTGAGGACTGGCTCAGAAAACATAATCCATTAATCTGTTGCCTGCAAGAGACACATCTTAAGAGCACAGACAAGAATATCCTAAGAACAAAGGCTTGGCAGAAAGTTAACCAATCAAATTTTAACTCAAAAAAGGCATCGGTGGCTTTCTTAATCTCTGAAAAATGGACCTCAAGATCCAAACGATAAAAAGAGACAAAGGGGGAAACTACATAATGCTCAAAGGTTCAGTACACGAAGAATCACTTAGCATATTGAATATTTACGCTCCAAATAATGGTGCGGTGAATTTCTTCAAGCAAACTATTAAAAAGATGAAAAAAGAAATCACGGACTCAACAATAATAGTAGGTAACTTTAACACTCCACTATCAGAGAAAGACAGATCACTGGGAAAGAACTTCAGCAAAGAGGCCATAGAGCTAAACAAGGTAACTAGGCAACAGGGCCTGATAGACATTTATAGAGCTTTCCATCCAAATGCAAAGGATTTCACATTATTCTCAAGTCCACATGGATCTTTTTCAAGAATAGATCACATGCTGGAGCACAAGTCCAGCCTGAGTAAATTCAAACACATAAATATCATCCAGACATCTTTCTCAGATCACCATGCCACAAAGCTGGAGATTAATAAGAGGATGTCCAGTAAAGTAAGGACAACCAAGTGGAGGATGAACAACAATCTCCTTTTTCATGAATGGATTCAGGTCCAGATTAAAAAGGGTATTAGGGAGTTTCTAGAAACGTGAATACAACATATCAAAACTTATGGGACACTGCGAAGGTAGTTATCAGAGGTAGCATGATATCATTAAACACATATATGAAAAAAGAACAGAGGCATATGACAGATACGTTAACACAAAACCTCCAACAACTAGAACAAAGTCAGCAGAACAACCCCTCCAATAGCAAGAGAAAAGAAATAATAAAAATCAGGGCAGAGTTAAACCAGTGGGAAGACAAGAGAACAATGCAAAAGATAAATGCAGCTAAAAGCTGGTTCTATGAAAGAATTAACAAAATTGACAGTCCTCTGGTGAAGCTTACCAAGGATAGAAAGGAGCAAAACTCAATAGCCAGGATAAGGGATGAAACAGGGGCAATAACAGACCCCAATGAGATTAAAAGGATAATCACAAAGTACTATGAAGGTCTGTAGTCTAATGAATTCAGAAACATGGAAGACATAGATAAACATTTGGAAAAACAGCCTCTCCCTAGATTATCTCAGACAGAGATCAAGAACCTCAACAAACCCATAGAGAAAGAAGAAATAGAGAGGGTCATCAAGAACCTACCAACAACAACAACAAAAAAAACCAAAACCCCAGGGCCACATGGTTTCACAGCAGAATTCTACCAAACATTCAGGGAAGAGTTGATACAGATCCTCCACAAAGTATTCCATAGCATAGAAGAGGATGGCAAACTCCCAAACTCATTTTACGAAGCCAGAATTACTTTGATACACAAACAGGGCAAAGACCCCACAGGTATATAGAACTACAGACCAATATCTCTAATGAACATAGAGGCAAAAATCCTTAACAAAATATTGGCCAGTAGGATACAAAAGTATATAAAGCATTTCATCCATCACAACCAGGTAGGATTCATCCCAGCGATGCAGGGATGGTCTAACCTCCAAAAATCCATCAATATTATATACCACATTGAGAAGAAAAAGTATAAAAACCATATGATAATATCCATAGATGCAGTAAAAGCATTTGACAACATCCAATATCCATTCCTAATCAAGACACTCATGAAGATAGGATTGGAAGGTAAATTCCTCAAGCTGATACAAGCTATCTTTGAAAGGCCCACGGCCAACATCATAGTCAATGGAGAAAATACAAAAACAATCCCACTGACAAAGGATACAAGACAAGGATTCCCCCCCTGTCCCCAATTCTATTCAATATCATTTTGGAGGTTCTGGCTAACAACATAAGACAGCGGAAGGACATCAAAGGGATCCAAATGGGAGAGGAGGAGATGAAACTATCGCTATTTGCAGATGACACGATCCTGTACATTGAAGACCGCAAAAGCTACACAGCTGGAATACTTACAGTGATAGAGGGATATGGAAGAGTGGCAGGATACAAGATCAATAAACAGAAGTTGGTAGGTTTTTTATACACATCGGACAGGACCATGGAAGAGAGGATTAAGAAGGAAGTACCCTTAACAGTAGCTAAGAAAAAAACTGAAATGACTATAAATATATTTAACAAAAATTATTAAAGACCTATACAAGGAAAACTATGAGGCCATATTATAAGAAACCAAAAGCTACCTCCACAAATGGAAGAACATTCCCTGCTCATGGATTGGAAGGCTTGACGTAGTAAAGATGACAATCCTACCCAGAGCACTTTACAAGTTCAATGCTATACCAATTCAAATATCATCAACCTTCTTCAAAGAATTGGAAAAACTGACCACCAATTTCTTATGGAGAGGGAAGAAACCCAGAATTAGCAGAGAACTCCTCAAGAAGAAGGACACAGTTGGAGGACTCACTTTACCTGATTTTAATGCTTATTACACAGCTACAGTGGTCAAAACAGCGTGGTACTGGCACAACGACAGACATTCAGACCAGTGGAAAAGAATAGAAAGCCCAAGAATAAAACCATCAGCATAGAGACAACTAATCTTCGACAAGGGTCCCCAAACCATCAAGTAGGAGGCAGATGCCCTTTTAACACATGGTGCTGGAAACAATGGATATTCACATGTAGAAAGATGAAACAAGATGTTTACCTCACGCCATGCTAAAGAATAAACTCTAGGTGTATCACAGACCTAGAGGTTAAAGCCCAAACCATCCGGACCATCAAGGAGGGAATTGGGACTAACCTCAGAGCACTGTCCCAGGGAATTCATAGGCTCACTGCAATAGGGAAGGGTACACACAAAGGTGAACTGGAAATCAAGAAATGGGATTTGATAAGAATAAAGCACCTGTGTACCTCAAAAGACTTCACCAAGAGGGTAACTAGACAACCCACAGAATGGGAGAAGATTTTTAGTGATGACACATCGGATAAAGGGCTCATTACTAAAGTCTACAACACCATCATGACCTGCAAAAAGATGAAAACAGTTAACCCTCTAAGGAAGTCAGCAAAAGAACTTTCACTAGGGAAGAGACCCATATGGCCAATGAGCATATGAGAAAGTGTTCCAGGTCATTAGCCATAAGAGAAATGCAAATCAAAACAACCATGACATACATCCCTGAGGCTAATCCAAATCAACAAATCAGAGAGCAAGTGTTGGAGGGGCTGTGGTGAAGTAGGAACCCCCCTCCACTGCTGGTGGTCATGTGGATTTGTACAGCCACTGTGGAAAGCAATCTGGAAATACTTAAAGAAAATGGAAATTGATCTACCGTATGACCCAGTCATCCCCCTACTGGGCATATACCTGGTGAAAGCAACAAATAAAACACGACCAGTCATCTGTGCTCCAAGGTTTATTGCGGCACAATTCACAATAGCAAAAACTGGGAAACAGCCTGAGTTTCCATCGATAGATGAGTGGATTAGTAAACTCTGGCACATTCACACAATGGAGTACGGTGCAGCACTGAAAAGCACGGATGATCATATGAAACACGTTTCGTGGGAAGAGTTGGAAGGAATCATGTTAAGCAAGGTAAGCCAGACCCAAAAGGACAGGTATAACATGAGTTATCTGAGGTAAGCACAATCAGCATGCCAGGAATAGAAGATAGTTGGAGAGAGGGCAAGTTGGAGGTACATGAGAGCCCAACATAAAGAAGGGGAAGTGGGGCAGGTGGAGGGAGAAGCAGGGGGGGAGAAACTGAGTTGGTGGCATGAGGGGAACAGGGCACTAACCTACCCAGGGGGAGAGTATTGGTTGTGTCCCCACAGAAGTGGAATGTGCATACAGACCCCACCATGACACACCCAAACAGGAGGGCAATGTAATGCTTGGAGGAATCCACAAAGAGACTGGATCATATGCAGGCCCTAACCAGAATTAGCCCGACCCCCACCATCGAATGGAGTACCACAGAAAATGAAAATAGATCATCTGGTGTGGGAAAGGAACTGACCTTCCACACCACACGCAGAAGGAAGCTGACGGAAAGGAAGGAGGAAGACTAGAGCAGAGCACAGCTGGGCCCACCAAGCTCAGAAGACGATAGCCCGGCTCAGAGGGCCCAATGTACAGAGAGGACCACATAGCCGGCCCCACAGCGAGATGTGACATCCTGCACTGACCCATGGCCCTACACAGGGCAGCACCAGAGACACAGTGGGGGATGTGCTACTGAGCTGCCCCCACCACACGGAGGCAAACACTGGGGGTGTGCAATCAAGTGACAGGGGATGCAGAGCAAGGAGGTCCCGAGGGAGTATAAAGAAGGGACTTTCTGGCCAGGACGTGGCACCCCATCAGACTAGTCTTGAAAACACTCCTAAAAGTCAACAAACAGACCTTGAACTACTAACAGGGTTGTTGTTGTTTTTGCTGTCTCTTTGTTTTGTTTTTTCTTTTTTTCTCTTCTTTTAAATTTTGTATGTCAGTGGCTTTTTTGTTTGTTTGTTTGTTAGTTTGCCGGTGCTGCTGCCATCGACACCATGTTCTTACGTGCCACTTTGGGGCTATTAAAGCCATGCACATTTTACTATATCTTCAAGTCCACTTAGATAAGATAAGCTGGACAAACAATGTGAGAAGAAAATAATGGGACCAACGGTCCTGGAGGGACATGAGAGGGTGGGAGGTAGGGGAAGGGAGGAGGTGGTGGCCAACCCAGGGACAAGGAAACAACGAGTGGTTCAAAACCAGTGGAGGGAGGGGCTGGGAGAGCTGGGAGGGAGTGACCAAGGGCAAGGTAACTGAGAGGAATTACTGAAACCAGAATGAAGGCTTAACATGGTAGTGGGACAAGAAGAAAGCGTAGGAAATAGAGGAAAAGAGTAGGAGGCAAAGGGCATACATAGAAGCCTAAATACAGACAAGTACTTATGAAAATATATTTTATGATTATGGGGGAAATAGACATATATACATAAATTTATAGGTTCAGTAGTAGGGTAGCAGGTGGACGTTGGGCATCCTCGCACGCATTCCCTTAATACAAGAGCACCTTGCTCAGCTAAACAGTCATTTCATGATATCCACCTTCCAGGTATGATCGCTAAAGATGTACGTGTGCATAAGCAAACATGAAGAAAGCTGATGGTGTCCGGCTATCAAAAGATATAGCGTCTGGGGTCTTAAAGGCTTGAAAGCAAACAAGTGTCCATCTAGCTCAGAAGCAACAAAACCCATAGAGAAGAAGCACACAAGCCTGTGTGTACACGAGGTGTTGAAGGGATCAGGTAGCAGACACCAAAGGGCAAAAACCATCATTGTGTGATAACCTTCCCCACATAAACGCTGAAGACCAATGTGTGCATAAGTGTGGTGAAGAAGGCTGATGGTGGCCAGCTATCGAGAGATATAGCATCTGGGGTCTTAAAGGCTTGAAAGTAAATAAGTGGTCACCTAGCCCAGAAGCAACAAAGCCCACATAGAAGCCGCACACCAACATGTGTGATCATGAAGGGCTGAGGGGACCAGGTTTCAAGCACCAAAGGCGGTGGTTGGGAGGAATCATATCATCATGAATGTGGGGAGCATGTGATGGGAACCCAATGCCCAACTGTAGACAACTGTACATCCCTTGCAGAGGGGTGGTGTGGAGGAGATGAATCACTCAGGGTTCGGTGTAGCAATAATGATGCTTACAACCTTCCTCTAGTTCTTAAATGCTTCCTCCCCTAACTATCATGGTCCCAATTCTACCTTGCAAACCTGGTAAGATCAGAGGATGTACAGCGGTACATATGGGAACTGGAAACACAGGGAATCCAGGACAGATGAACCCCTCAGGGCCAGTGGTGAGAGCGGCGATACTGGGAGGGAAGGGGGCATGTAGAAAAGGGGAACCAATCACAAGGATCTATATACAACCTCCTCTCTGGGGGATGGACAACAGAAAAGTGGGGGGAGGGAGATGCTAGGCAATGAAAGATAAAATAATAATTTATAAATTATTAAGGGTTCATGAGGGAGTGGGGAGCGGGGAAGGAAGGGGAGGGGTAAAAGGAAAATGAAGAGCTGATTCCAGGAACCCAAGTGGAACGCAAATTTTGAGAATGATGAGGGCAATGGATGTATAAGTGTGCTTTACACAAGTGACGTATTATGGATTGTGATAAGAGTTGTATGAGCCCCAATAAAATGATTTTTTAGAAGAAAGAAACATAACATCCACTTCTGAAGGCTTAGCCTGTAAAAATTGTATGAAAAGCAGCAGAACACTGTCTGACACAGTGACAGAAGATGAGTCCCTCTGGTTAAAAGACACTCAAAATATGACTAAGAGAGTACCTGCTTCCTTAAAGGAAAGTGGATCGAAACAACCTGAGGGAGGAAAACTCTGGGGAACTTTATTTCTAAGTGAATAAGGACGATAGGGAAAAGTTGATGCACATGAGCCATGTTGTTGGTGAAGGATATGAAAGTACCAGGGACGGCTAGAAGAACAAACAAACCCATCTTGGGGGTACGGTAGCTGGCTGGCTTCTTCGGAGGCAGGGATGTTAAGAGTTTATAGTGTGAGGAGAAACCAGTCTCTGGAAAAGGACAACGTGCTTAGTAAATAGGAGGCCCGTGAAAAAGGGGAAGACCCTCAATGAGATGAATTGCCATAGTGGCTGCAGCAATAGTCTCAAACATAGCAACAATGGTGAGGATGGTGAAGACCTGGGCGGTGTTTAAACAGTCATGCATAGGGTCACCATGAGTTGTGACTGACTCTAGGGCACCGAATGACTCAACAGCACCAAATGACAATAATATAATAGTGAGATCCCCGTGGGATAAAAGGGAAACAAAAATTCGAGACAGTTAAAGAAAGGTCTACAGAAATGATCACATCAATAGAAATTAAGTCGATTTATTTGATGGGTGTACGACTGTTGTTGAAAATTCCAATGTTACAACTGAATTGGAGAAAAGAAACACTGCTGAAAGACCTAATTCTGAACTGGGGACCCAAAAGGTGAAAAGTGGGCAACTACAATCCCTAGAGAAGAAACTAAAGAAAATGTAGAAAGCAATATTTCATTCAAAGTGGATCTGTCAAAGCATAAGAAATGAACAATTTTTTATCTATCAGTTGGATGATTTTGAATAAAAGTTCTTTGATATAAGAGAAGAGATAAAAGTATACCTATTTCAACTTATTTGTGCAAAGAAATACAAGAAGGATAAACCAGAAAAGAGATTTAATGCAATAGATTTTCTCTAAGTGATTGATTGATTTCTCAATTGCTGCTTCTGTGAGTGTTGATTGTGGATCCAAGTAAAATGAACTACTTGACAACTTCAATATTTTCTCCATTTATCATGATATTGTCTATTGGCCCAGCTTGAGGATTTTTCCCTTTACATGGAGTTGTGATCCATACTGAAGGCTGCAGTCTTATCTTCATCAATAAATGCGCCAAGTTCTCTACTTTCAGCAGGCAAAGTTGTGTCTTTTGCACATCACAGGTTGTTAATGAGCCTCCCTCCAATCCAGATGTGTGTTCTTCTTCAAATAGTCCGGTTTCTTGGATGATTTGCTCAGCATACAGATTGACTAAGTATGGTGAAGGGATACAACCCTGACACATATTTTTCCTCATTTTAAGCCATGATTTCTAGCCCTTGTTGGAAAGATTTCCTATGTATGTGTCTAGGTTCACTTTTTCATGAAAATAATTAAGTATTCTAGAATTCTTATACTTGACAGTGTTGCCCATAGTTTGTTCTGATCCATTCAGTTGAATATCTTTGCATAGTCAATAAAACAGAAGTAAACAGCTTTCTGATAGTCTGTACTTTCAGCCAAAATCCATCTAGTGTTAGCAATGAGATCCCTAATGCCACATTCTCTTCTGAATTCTCTTTGAATTTCTGGAAGCTCCCTTTCAAAGCAACAGTTTTTGAATTACTATCAGCAAAATTGTACTGCGTGTGATATTCATGGTCATGTTAGATAATGCCTCCATTCTGTTGGGTCATTGTGGCAGTTAATTTTTATGTCAACTTGCAAATGTGTGAAAGTGTAGGGGTGGAGTCCAATCCAGCCTTTTTAAATAAGAGAGATGGTGAGAACTTCTTTCCTTTCTTTCCCCTTCACTCTACCTCCTTGCTGGGACTCTGTGTCTGCCTCCAGGGGCAGCCCCATGGGGGCCACTGACCCAGGGAATTGTTGGCACCCTACTATGTCCCTATTGACCTTAGATCTACTTGATTCTGCACTCACCAACCTGTGACCACCTTGCTTCCTACTTCACCTTTCTGCATTATCCACCTGAGTCTGACGAGTGCTCTGGTTAACATGGGATTTGTTGATTTGAGTTTACTGAGCTGAGATGCCTTCTTGAAATAAAATTACTTCTTTATATAAAGTTCCTTCTTAAATGTGTGTCACTGTTTTTATTTCTCTAGACAACTCAACCCAACCAAGTCATCTATCTATGGAATAGGCACAAATGTGGATCTCCTCCATTAGATTGACTAGGTGGCTGTCTTCCAAATTAGTTGGCACACACTAGTAGCAGCAAACTGTATCGGTTTGTTGACACATTTCAATTGGCATCCCATGAATTCCTAGAGGCTTGCTTTTCACTAATGCTTTCAATGAAGCTTGGATTTTTTCCCCCTCAATACCAATAGTTCTGGATCATCTGTTACTTCTTGAAATGTTTGAATCTCAACCAATCTATTAGGGTACAGTGACTCTGTACGTTCCCTCCATCTTCTTTTGATGCTTTCTGCATCATTCAATATGTTGTTGTTTAAAAAAGTATTTGCAATGAAAAATTCGGTCTTACAAAATTCTATCATGCCATTACCAGCTTTGTTTTCATCACTAAGTTCATTTTTTCCAACTACTTGTCTTTGTTCTTTTGTTTTCAACTTTCAAATTTTCATTAAAAATCTTTATCTGTGCATCTAGATTGCATGTTTGATTGATTTCAGATTGAAGACATTTTTAAAATTTAACTTCTTCATCGTGTTTAACACTGGTCAGTTCTGCACCATCCTCAGAATTGTTATTTTTGCTCACAATGTCATAGTCACTGTGAATCCATCTCATTGAAGGTCTTCTTATCTCTCACTGACCTTCTGCTGCAACTACATGATGTCCTTTTCCAGGAACTGGTCTGTGATGATAGCATATCCAAACTATGTGGAACAAAGTCACCCTAGCCTTGCTCCTACGGAACATTCTACCAGTGCTTTTACCAACACAGATTTATTCATTCTTCTGGCACATTAAAGAGTCTGTACTAACATCATAATTCTAAGACATCAATTCTTTGATCTTGCTTATTCATTGTCCAGCTTTCGTATGCATACGAGGTAGTGGCTGTGCCAGGCAATTAGATTTCAAACAGACATTTTTGCTTTGTAGCACTTTACGGAGACTTTTCCGCAGATGTGTCCAGGGCAATCTTTCACTGTGACTACTGCTTCCATCTGATCATGTGCTATGTATCTATTAAAGATTATCCCATAGAAGGCATTTTATGAGTATAAAAGTGTTCAATATTTTAAGTTAAAATAATGACGTTACAAAAGAAAATATACCAATGATCTCCAAAATGTATTTAAAATAAGATATACATATATACCAATTAGAACCGACCAAAAAAATCCACCAATATATGGTCATGGCTAATTCTGTATATCTTAATAATAGATGACATGTTTTGTGTTATATCTCTGTAATTGTGATACTAAAAACAGTATATGCTATTTTTATTAAATTTTGTTTTTTAATTTGTCTTCTATAGCACCTGGCACAAAGTACATGCTTCTTAGTGGTAAAGAGAAAAGCAAAATCACAAAATTCCCTCATTCACTAAGGTTGTAGGCAAGCTCAAAAAATGGGCAAGTCGTAATATCTTATTATCAGACACTCAGATATAGAGATTCTAAAGATAAAGTCATGCACAAGGCAGGACAGTGAGCTGAATCCTTACAGCTGCCCTCTCGTGTTGCCTTCTGGATCTGATTTAGTGTCTAACCTAAACTGTGGCTTCAGAAGAAGCCTGAAAATAATGACATTAGCTGTACAAATGCCATTAAATATTGACACTGAAAACAATTCCCAGGAATATCAAAGTGGAAAACCGCCATCTAGAAATGACCTGGCTCAATGTATACCAATGCATAGATCAATAAAACAGAGATATGGCAGAAGGGACTTGTCCAAGACTGCAGATGTCCCACAGCAGAATTTATATTGGCATTCAGTTTTCCATTCCCAGTTAAAGGACCTTCATGAAGGTGCAATTCTCTACTTCAAAATACTCAGCTACCAATAGTCAGTGCTAGGATTCTAATTAGGTTTAATCAGATCACCAAATCTATTGTCATTCTGAACTATAATAAAAAAGATAATCCTTCCATTCAAGGAAACATTATTTGATTAATAAATATATGAAATGCCTACTCAAGAGCTTATTTTCCTATCACTTTCATTTTAGTAGAATTAAAAAAGGAAGAATGTTGCTCTTTCATGGTTGTTGTTCTTGTAACCTACGAGCTTATATACCTATATCTTTTCTTTTTGTTTCATGTTCTGTGACAATCTCTCAAAAACCCAGTTCTATAATGAAGCAGGTGTCATGTCATGTAATTTCGGTTATCCTTTCAAAATTTAACTTTGTTTCTATCTCTTAGCTATATTTGCTCTGTCGACCTGCACTCAGATGCACAGCAATTCTGTACCTGCATGCTCAAGACTTTCTGCCTCTCTGCTGCACCTGATGAAACACATTTTTTATAGTTACAAGGTACTTGCCTTAAAGCCATTACCTACATGAAAGGGGGATGTTGTTGGCTAATGACTATCATCTTCTAGGAGACAGAACAACTTCTAAATCCCCTGGCCATTAGTTTAATGCTTTACACCAGGCTTGATTCTGGATGAAAAATCTTGTTTTAATGCAACAAGAGGTCATCTTCCCTTGAAGGCAGTAAGAAATGCCTTCTGCACTGTTATGTTAGGATGGTCTATCTAGAGAAATAAAGCAGTGACTCACCTATGCACAGAGGATTTATATCAAGAAATAATCTCCTATCAAGAAGTGGGCATTCCTGCCCACTCCAACTCAGGTCCATAAGTCCAATGACAGCTGGGGCCCTCTGCAGACTCACATACTGCAGGCCCATGACACCAAAATATGAAGAAGGAAGCAAGGAGATTACAGGCTGGTGGGTGTCACATGGATCCAAGGTTGGTTGAATCATGTCAAGAGACCTACAACTCTCAGGGTCAAGTCACCCACACGGGGATTCCATTAAAGACAGACACAGAGTGTCAGCAAGAATGAAAGTCAAGGGCAAAAGAAGAGTAGGTCCTGGTGTCTCTCATTCATATACAAAAGGCCATACCCATAAAAAGGTGTCATCATCCAATGCAGTTTGCTGGCAAGGAGTGGGGAGCCAGTGGAGGAGCCTGAGGGGGAGGGTCCACCAGTCACGTGGACCACTTCTCCTCAACCTAGAAGAATTTACTTGAGAGGATAGCACTGAAGCTGCAGCTAGGGGAGTGGGGTATGTTGGATCAGCGCAAATGGGAGCAAAGAAGGGGGAGGAAGAGAGTGGAGCACATCCTGGCTCATCAGGCCTAGAGGACGATATCCCCGCTCTGAACACCCAATGGACAGGGTGGACAATATGGCTGATCCCACTACGAGACACACCATCCCTTGATGGTCCAGGACCCTAAGGGGGACAACACTGGAGATTCAGGGCCGGGACTGGCCCAGACTGACCCTGTGACACCGAGGCAAACCACTAAAAGTGTGCGGCAGAGCAACCTTGGGTTTAGAGCAGGGAGCCCAGAGGGAGTACAAAGGACAGACTCTGGGGCCAGAGCATGGTACCCCATTGGACCTGACTAAAGGACATGCCTAGAGATCATAAATCAGACCTTGGTCTATTTACAGGTTTTTCTTGCTTTTTAAATTTTTTCTTTTAATTAATTTATTCTTCTATGGGTAATTGGTTTCCTTTTTTGTTGTCATAGCTGTGTTCTCACTCATCACCTATCTTGCTATGACTTGATTTTTGGTGCATATTATTATCTCTGCAGATCTAGCTAGATAAGATAGACTGGATGAATAGTCTGGAGGAGAAAACAACAGGACCAATGGTTCAAGGGGGACACGGGAGAGGGGAAGGAGGGAATAAGGAGGTGGTGCTGACCAGCCCAGGGACATGGAGCAATAAGTGATCCAAAATCAGAAGCAAGGAGGGTGTGAGAGGCCTGGTATGGATTCAGCAAGGGCAAGGTAACCAAGAGAAATTACTGAAACCCACATGAAGGCTGAGCATGATAGTGGGACAAGAGGAAAGTAAAAGGAAACAGAGGAAAGAAGTAGGTGACAAAGGGTATTTATAGAGGTCCAAAGACTGGAATGTACATATATAACAAAAACAAAAAAATACATAAGGATAATAAAAAAAGTGTCATCAGGCTACCACTTGATTGATATATTGAGCTCTGCCCCTACCTCCACACATTTAGTATCAAGTTGATATAAAATCTAACTAACACAGAACATCGAACATCCCTTGTCAACTTGACACCTGAATATAACTCTTTACCTATACATAATCTCTAAACAAAAACAATAACAAAATCATGTTTGAGCCTAACAGGATACAATCAAAGATGCACCGGCGCCATCTAAGTCTTTTTTGTTGTTTGTTTTCTTTTCTTTTTTGTCTAAATATTATATTTAATAAATTAACAAAACAAAAATAAACTATGCCTATAATTACAGTCTTGTGAGCATCTACATCTGTCATCCTGTAATGCTATTAACATCTTCCCCCACCCACACCCATTACAGTTTTTGAACCAACCACTTCATGCCTTTATCACCCCCATTTTGGGTATTCAATTTCTAAAATGCCCATTTCTATTAGCCTAGTGCTTGAAGAGACAAGCCAAACATGCCTTTAATAGGATGCATTTAATTACCTCTTTTCCTGCACGAATAAACAAAGCCAGATCTATAGTATGCCACCTATCAAGTCAGCAAGCAGTGTGCACCAAGTGACAAAGTCAAGCATCTTCCCCCTTATCTCGTCTGGTTCTTGTCAACTCACTTCTAACCATCCCAAGTTAGATTGATGGGTGACATAGCAAGGTAGGGAGTTCGCCACATGATTTGGTCTTACCCCAACCCCCCACTTCAGATAACTGGTCCCTTCCTATATCCATAGGTTCAGGTTCTGTGCTACTCTTTAAACTTCAGAGCAGCTAGCCTGTTCTTGCCTCTTCTCTAGTCTCTGTGAGCCAGGTCCACAGGTATCAGTGGCCAGACTCAACAATTCTTTCCATTGCTTCATTTCCCCCACTTCCATTCAACAAGTAGATCCAGGTGGTTACTTAGTAAGCATTTCATGCTGCCCAAGGCTCCCTTGAATTTTCAGTCCTGGAGGGGAGAGTTTTCTCATGGGCACAGATTTTTCCAGGCTAGGTGAAAGCAAACTTCTTGTTAAAGATTTAAAAAGCCAGTCTTCAGTCTTTGAAAAGTTAAAATTGCATATTTTCAAATAAATTGTCCTGATACTCAAGGCACTGGGTAAAGTTTACCTTTTCTAAGCCTTCTACTTTGGCTTCAAACAACAAGCCATTTCTCCAGGCAACTCCTAATGTTCCTTTTAGATTCTAAAATTTAGAAGATCCAATTATAATGGCTGAGGGCAGTGGGTTTACAAACTCTAAAAATAATTCCCAATATTCACTTCTATCAGATTATGTCAATAATAACAGTATCTCAGAGAAATCAATATAATCATAACACAGCCAGATCCTAAACACAATTCTTTTTAAAATAACCTACTTCAATCGTTTCTTGTCCAGTCATATGCAATATGAAATATAGCCTGAGGTTCCCCTATCAGGATCAGGATCAAACTAGAGAGGTTTGGCCTTTTATCCATCTGTTTGCCTAAGTAGTTTGGCTTTAACCTCAGGGAAGTTCAGAAGCTGCATTTCTCCTCTGGGATTCAACGTAAGTTCCATTACACTGCTTCGTGCCTTTTTTAGGTAGAAATAATCAAAGACGACTTCTGAAGATAAAAACAGTCACTTCCCATAGTCTTTCCAGAAACCAACCAGGTGGCAAGGTAAACCAGGTGGCAAGGTCTGACATTCACTAGCTACGCAAAGGAGAAGGAACGTCCAACTCCCCTGATTACCACGAGGCAGAGCTCAGAGATGTATCCACTCTCGGTCTTCATGGCTTGTCTCTCTAGACCCGGATCCTGGACCAAATTATGATAGGGTTGGTTGTCAAGAAAAAGAAACCAGTGCCACTCATTTATGTACAAGAAATAACTTTATGTCTAGAAGTAATTTCATATAAAGAAGGCATTCCAGCCCACTCCTACTCAACCCAACTCTAGCCAGGGTCCACCTAGCTGCAGGCCAATGGTGCAGAAAGGTAAAGCAGGAAGAAGTGAGAT
This sequence comes from Tenrec ecaudatus, assembly GCF_050624435.1. Taxonomy (NCBI): domain Eukaryota; kingdom Metazoa; phylum Chordata; class Mammalia; order Afrosoricida; family Tenrecidae; genus Tenrec; species Tenrec ecaudatus. The sequence goes on from NC_134533.1 coordinate 82,428,959, forward strand.
CATGGGCCGCTGGGTGCAGAGGCAGGTGGACCTAAGTTCACGGAAACATGGCAGGTCAAGTACAGCTCTCAGCATCACAAAGAGTGTCAGTAAAGAAGCAGGCACAGGCAAGAAAAGTTTCCAATGTCTCTCACTCTTATGCAAAAGGCCACACCTCCAAGGAGGTGTCATTCGACTACCACTTGATTGACAAGTTGGGCTCTGCCTCTGACTCCATCCAAGTACATTAAAGGTGACATAAAATCGAACCCCTACAAATGTCATTTCTTTACACTGCTAGAATCCAACCAAGGAGACTGCAGACCATGCTGCTTCTTTGTTTTCATATTTGTCTCTCCTCTGTGATGTGGAAATGTGGATGGTAATAAAGAAAGGTCATAGACATCTGATGAATGGCACATGGAGAGATGATATATTTCATCTGTATTTTTTAAGCTACTGAGATGTGAAAGAATTTACATTTGTATATCATGCCTTAAGACTCACTGCAGTTCCTATTCTAGGTACTCTACCTATATTTTCACATTTTATTCTTCACATCAGTGAAGTTAACTTATAAGTTAACTAACAGCTCATTTGAAGATGAGCCTGAGCGGCTACGTAGCCTTAGAGCAGTTTACAACCGGATCACAGATAGAGGTGATGGAGTCTGAATGCAAACCCACACCTACCTTGTGCTCTTTACACTGAAGCACACTTACCCTCACATTGTAAATATGTTAATATGATCAAGTGAAGAAAAATAAAAGTCATGAGAATTGCACTCATTATTCAGCCTGCCACATTGCAGTTGCTACGAAAATATCAAATCAGTTAGTTGTTACAGAATTGGACCATTTACTCTACAATTTTTATTTCAGACACACAAACTGCTTTTCTAAAAGCAATGACTGATGGTAAAAATCTATCCATTTTCCAACATAATTATTTGAATGTGTGTGTGTGTGTGTGTGTGTGTGAGAGAGAGAGAGAGAGAGAGAGGGAGAGAGAGAGAGAGAGAGAGAACTGATTTGGAGGCATGCCCATATGAACACTACATTAAGAGATTATTCGTAGGTAAAAATCATTCCTTGGTAGCATATTCAGAAATTTATCTGAAAAACAGAAAGTCACAATAATCACATTTAGGAAATTATGGTAAAGTAAAAGTCCTGCTGATTTAAAATAAGGGAAAGAAACAGCTTGGGTGAGTGTGGACAAAGGGTGGGAACACAAAAGACGCTACAAAGCAATTGCATCAAGTTACCATGGCAACTAGAAATGCGGGTTGAAATTTATATGTCTCAATTGTTCCAGGAGAGAACTTCTAAATGACACCCTAGTGGCTTGACCCTGTAGGTGCAGCTCCCTGAATGATCTGGCATATCCTTTTGAGTACTTGTGGCATAGAAAAGAAGCAGGATCACAGCAACTTGGTCAGTTCCAGCCTTCCCAGCCCCTGTGTGGTAGTTATATAATTTCATGTCAACTTGAAGACAAATAAAAGCTTAGGGCTGATATTCAACATGCCAATCAGGTCACAGACTGATGGTGCCTCCTTGTGAGCGTAACCTTCTCATAAGGAGGGCCGGCCTAGGGAACCTCTTTCTCCTTCTCTGCTTTCACCTTCATGCTGGCTGACCTTGGGTGCTGCCAGAGCTCTGTGATGTTACCACCATTGGACCCACAGGATTTTGCATCCACCAGCGTATGATCTTTCTGCACTGTGCATCATTGCTTGTGACTGTGTGAGTCTGCAGAGGGTCTTACGGACTAGTGTAAGACTGATGGACTTGAGTTGGACTGGGCTGAGATGTTTTCTTGAGATAGAATTATTTCTTGATATAAAGCTCTTTCTTATACATATACAGGTGTCACTGGATTTGTTTCTCTAGTCAACCTGGTCTAGCACAACCTGTCATGTGAAGATATTTCTTTCTTCAATCTGAAGGCACAACATGCTTGTTTTCAGATCCAGTACTGACCAAGCTTGGCAGAATATTAAAAAAAAAAGCTGCCATTGAGTTGACTCCAATGCATGTCAATTCCATGTGTGTCGGGATAGTTTTCCAATGGCCAAGTTTGCAGAAACAGAAAACCAAGCTTTTCTTCTGAGTATCTCTGGGTGGATACCATCCTCCAATTGTTCAGTTAGGTGCCAAGAATGTTAAGTATCGGTACCACCAATGGACTTATCAAATTCACCTATGAGAGAAGTAAGCTGACATTTGCCTTACTATCTTGAGTAAAACATCCATTATGCCTATAATCAATGCTGAACAATCCTATGTATCCACAGTAGCTGTCTTCCCCTAAACTCCTCTTATGTTTTCCTGCTAGGATGGAAAATCTGTGCAGATTCCCAGTCAACTTAGAGTTCTAAAACTCTGGCTAGCCCTTGCGAAAAAAAACATCATCAAGATTATTAAAAATACAATCAGCTAGAATAACAATCTCTCACTCACTGCCATCAAGCCCATGCTGATGCATAGTGACTCTACAGAGAGACGCATTGTGAGCCCTGGGGGCGTAATAGTTATGAGTTCTGCTGTGATCCACAAGGTCAGCAGTTTGATACTATCACCTGCCCAACGGGGCTGGGGCTTTCTAGTCTTCTGAAGAGTTAGTCTCAGGGTTCTAACCTGTTCAACCTGGACAGTTCTACCCTACCCTGTTAGGGTCTCTATGAGAATAGCAATCTAGTAAGTACTTAAAAAAATTGCTAAAAGTATACTATATTAATTATCTTTAATACTAAAGGCAAGCCACATTGTAGATATTTTAAAAATAAGGGCCCATTTCCTGTTTTGAATGAGTAATTTATACATTTATGAGAAACTGAGGCTTAAAGAGTACCTAATTTGAATCTTGACCTGACCCCCAAACAAAGCCTTGCTAAGATTTGTCCTTTTGCATGAAGCATCAAGTTCTTATTGGATCTATGCTCTAACACAAGCATCTTCCCATAACCACAAACAACACTAAATACTACGGCTTCCTGGAGACAAGGAAAATTCGCCCAAAATTGAGCAAATTTTACCTCTAAGAATTGCACCACTGACTGAGAGAAGCCACTGCTCAAGGTAAGCCCTTCCCCTTAGCTGGAACGCCACTGCTTTCTGGCTTCTCTTAGTGCTGGTTCTTAGTGAAATAGAAATGGAAGAGGACATTAAGATGTTTTGAACATCTGCTCTGTGCTGAGAACTGTAATAGACTTACATTGTTGCTATCTCAAACAACAGCAAAAAAAAAACAAAAACCCCAAAACCCCACCAACCTGAGATATTCATTCTTTTTTCATATATTTGACCACTAAGGATCATCAAATTAATCGTTTCTTAAGGTCACACAGCTAATAATGATGAGAGTGTGGTCAGGTTTCTTGGCTTCTAGGCCCTTATCCTTTCTTCATATACCAGCATGACTCTCACTATAGCCAATCCAAATTATGACAATCTTTAGGACTGAAAGAGACCAGAGTATCACCCGTTTTAAGGGCTACAATTAGCTTTAATTTTGAAAGTATCATTAAAAGTAGTGAACACAGAGAAGACAGTATGAGTTAGATGAAAAAATAAAAGTAAATTTATGTATGAACACAGACATCTAACTGTAGATGAGGCGAATGTTGTTAAAGAGGTTTTCCTTTTGTTGGGAAAAAAGCATTTGTTGTAATACATAAACGCATATTTTGTAGAGAATCAAGAAGTAGGCAGTCAGTAAAGAAACCAATTAGAGGGAAGATTTTAGTGTAAAAACTTGTTGAAATCACAAAGCAAAATTCTCCATACAAGACTGATTGACTTCAGACATAGAGAGGCAACTGCAACTCCAACTGCTTATTTCCCACATTCAGTCCAGTAAAGGCTGGTTCCTTTCTTTAGAGTAGAATTAGATAATCACTAACTACCCCATGTCACAAAGGTTAAGACCATAAGGGCATAAATTAATTTACATAATTAAAATTTTAATATAAACTTGTACTTGAAGTTTTCTTTATTATACTTCTGTAATGCAAGCTTCTTAGGAGAAAAACAAAAGTAAATTACCAGTTTCCAGTAGAACAAGATGTGAACAGAATAAATTTAACAACTATACTGTTATCATAGCAACCAAAGTTTTAAAAAAGAAAAAAACTAATGTGATAAAAAATGACACCAGAGAACAAATGCATCGAGTTGTTATGGCAACTAGGGAAACGTGGGTTGAAGTTTATGTATCTGGAATCCAAGAGACTATTTCCAGCAACTAAAATAAACATTTGCTTATTAAAATATCCCCCAAGTAGTACTTATCCATAAGCATTAAAGCGTTTTCATTATTTTATCTGCTTTATTTCCAATTTTAAATTGTGAGCATTTTTATTTTCAGTTCAGCTTGCATTTTGGCAACAAATACACCAAGATGAAATTTGGTTTGAGAAAATGGTGCAAAATCCAGTTTTAAAATTGCACTCTCAAACATGTAGGTTTCTTTAAACCTTCTCTAACCAAAACGTTTATTTTGTCAGCTTTTTTCTTCTTAAAGAAAAATACGACCTTACTTCATTTACCTTCTTTGTACCTAATTGTGTGGGTGTTCCTCTTAGGCAGGTTAAATAATAAATATGGTTATTTTAAAGGCCATTTAGGATATTTCTGTGCACATACCCACACTTCCTCTAGTAGTATAACAATTTATTTCACGTTGGACTGAATTGTCTAGTTTCAGCCTACAATTTTCCATATATATTCCTCACAATCGCAAAGAATGTGAGCGGAAAGGTGAGGTTCTCTCATAATTCCATGCAGTTTTGTAAAAAAAAAACAAACAAAAACTTCCTCATTGCCATTAACACTCTTTCTTCAACCTTTCTCCTTATTTGGATACATCTTAACCATCCTTTCAGAGACACTCAGGTAACCAACAAAAGATGCTCATGATCACTATCCATTTGCATTGGATGCAAATCCAAACAACGGTGAGATATCATTTCACTCTGACATTAATAGTAAAGTTAAGAAATACCAAACACAAATGGTGTGGGAAGACCTGAATTCTCGTAAACCCTGGTGGGACTGCACAATGGAGCAGTCACTGGAAAATGGTGTGGCAATTCTTAAAAATGTTGGGAATAGAAATACCATTTGATCCAGCAATACTATCCAGTAGGTATATATCCTAAAGAAATAAGAGATGGGACACAAACAATATATGCATAACTATGTTCAATGCAGCATTATTCACAATAGCAAAAAGATAGGTACAATTTGAGTGTCTTTCAACAAATTGATACACAAACTATAGGTGGTAGTTACAAAATTTCATGTCAACTTGATAAATAAGTGTAGGGGTGGAGTCTAACCTGTCAATCAAGTCACAGTCTGATGATGCCTACTTGTGGATGTAGCTTTCTCATGAGGATTCTAGGAACTTCCACTCCTTCTCCCTGGAGGGGACGACACTCTCTCTGCTTCACCGCCTGTTGAAGAGCCACACTCAGAGAGCTGGAGGAGCCATGTGGAGACCTGCACAAGCCCTGTGATGCTTCTACCGCCATGGGATCCACAAGACTTTTCACCCACTGACCTGTGATCTTTCTGCATTCTGTATCGTTGCATGTGGTTGTGAGTCTGAAGAGAGACTTATGAAATCATATCAGACATATGAGCTAATATCAGGCTTATGGACTTGATCTGAACTGGGCTGGGATGCATTTTGGATATACAGTTACCCTTTGATATAAAGCTCTTATACATTTATGAGTGTCCCTTGATATGTTTCTCTAGTCAACCTGGACTAACACACTATTACTAAAGAAGGAAGACAGAAGAGGTGCACAGAGTTACCAACAACAAAGAGAAATATATCATCACACATACATACTGCATTATCTGTAATACCAAACATTAATCTATAAGTGAATGAATAGGCAGATATACAGGATGAACAGGTATAAGTAGGCAAAATGGACTATATTACTGATCATGTAGAGGTCTGGCAGACTATATTTCTACATACGGAAGGAATGAGTCTCTAGGCTTGGAGGCTAAGAGTCACAGTCTTAGAGACATCAGAGCCAATTGGTATAATATAGCATACAAAGACAGTGCTCTATATCCTACATTGGTGAGTTGTGACTAGAGTCTTAAAAGATTAAGAGTGGTTATCTAAGGTGAAATTATTGGTCTTTCCTCTTTGGAAGCCAAAAAGAATGAAGAAACTAAGACACAGAAACAATTAGTCCAAAGGATTTAGTAACTACATTAACCTCAGCCCACCCTGGCTGACTACTCTGAAACGGATTACAAGAAAGGAGCCTCAGGAAAGGGGGGGTGTGCAGGTAAATTGTGGATTAAAACTCAAAATCACTTACAAATTAACAATAATAATCTTAGTGATCTGAAGATTAGTGGAACTCCATTCTTGTAGCCTGGAACTGAGTAAACCCCACATTCCTTAAAATAAGCAACAATAGGAACCAAAACAGGCAGCCTTTGCCAAGAGTCAAATCTCTGCAGGCAGGAAGGGATATGAAAGAAGGATGACTCGAAGTGGTAGACATAGGAAGGAAGTGGGAAATGTGCTGTGAAAACTGTAATCAGTGGTACACAACAAAACATACAACCTCCTTTTCTCAACAATATGTTAAATTCTATGCCAATGGCTAAATTAATGGCACTGTCAATGGAATTGCCTTCGTCCCCAGGGGGATGGTTGATAATGTTCTGTGTCATAAAGTGATCATAGACTTCTAGAAGGAACCCCATTCATATAGACATAATCCATGAACAAGTATATAGATTGTGGGCTCCCATTTTATTCTAGCCCTATTCCAAGAATACATAGTACTTATGACATGTCCCTGCTTGATGCTCGTCCTCACGAAGAGATCACTGAAGAAATGGGACCTACAGCAAATTGTGGTGAAGAAAGCAGATAATACCCTGCTATCAAAAAGGATAAGTTTTAAAGGCTTGTATTTAAACAAGCAACCATGTAAGTGAAGTATCAACAAAGTCGACATGGAAGAATTATATAAGCCTGTGTGATACATAGATGATAAGTAACAAAATCCAAATACAAAGGAGGAAAAGGTATGAGAGCTCAAGTTGTAAACACCCAATTTTCTTTGTTTACCATCATTTTATTGGGGGCTTGTACAACTCTTATCGCAATCAATACATACATCATTGAAACACCCAATTTTCAGAAGGCTATAGGTGACAGTGGGAGGCCCGACTCCATCTGCAGGGTCCTTATGTGGATTAAGCATCTGGTGGATCTCCCCTCACCACAGTCAAGGGACAAGAATAACCTTGCTATCATATTTTAAACCAATAATAGTGGCTGCACCTAGGGTATAATACAATGCCCAGTCATTCGATCTCTCTCATGACCCCTTCTGGATTTGTTCTAGTTTTAAATATTTCTTGCTTCTTTCATGACAGAAATGTTTTTTTTCTGGTTTATTTACTATTGGTGGTTGTCTTGTCTTTCATTGTTGTTTTTGGTATGTTTCCCAGATTATGAAGCACAGAATGGGCGGGTATATAGAGACAATAATTGGCATAATGACTTATTGGAGCTAGAGGGAGGTTGGAAGGAAACAGGGACCAAATGATGCATAGAGGAAGAGGAAGGACGCTCTAGACCTGATTGTGGTGATGTATATGCAACTCTTTTAAAATATGACAATGATGCACGCGTATGATATGCATATTTTATCTCAATAAAATATTGAGAAAATATATATGAATCATTGAATGGGAAACCAATTTATTCTGTAAACATCCATTCAAGTCACAATAAAAAAATTAAGAAAATTGAATTGCTGAATGGAAAAATAGTTTTCTATGTAAATGTGTAAGTCCAGGTGGACTAGAGAAACACATTCATGGACACTCATATGTGCATGAGAAAAAGGTTTATATACAAAAGTAATTTAATATTGAGAAATGTCACAGCCCAGTCCAGATCAAGCCCATAAGCCTGATATTAGTCCATATGTCCACTACCAATCTATAAAGTCCTCTTGAAACTCATGAAACACATGTAATATCGCCGAATGCAGAAGGCTCACAGGCCAGTGGGTGGGAAGTTTTGTGGATCCAGTGGCATTATAAGCATCTCAGCACTGGCAGGGGTCTCCATGTGGTTCCTCCAGATCCAGAGGTCTGGCTCCATCAGCCCCTCTCTATGTGTCTTTTTCACAGGGATGTTTTACAGGGAGCCATTATAGTGTCTCCCATCTTCAAGGAGGAAATGAAGGAGTTCCCAGAATCCTCAGGAGAAGGCCACGTCTACACAGAGGCCTCATTGGCTATGACTTGATTGGCAGTCTAGACTCTACCTCTTCACTCTGAATCCTCAAGTTGACACCAGATTATGTAAATACCACTCTAAATCTTCATAAAATTCACAGAAAATGTTTAAAAATATAAAAACTAAAACTTTTCATATATTCTAAAACTGAATAAATAAAATAAAATGAATTGTAGTTATTTATGATCTACCCCTTTGAACTACTGTCCCTTATCTTTGCCCTCATAACAACTTGCATTGCTAATGCATCATTGTGAAATCTTAAAGGATTCTGTATGATAAAGTTTAAATTTCCTATTTCAAAATGAAGCATAGGTAGGGAATAGTACATTAGTACATATGTCCAAAACCAATATATAGTCCTCTTCAGACTCACAAAACACACGCAATGACACAAACTATAGAAGATCACAGGCCAGTGGGTAGAAAGTCTTTGGATCCAGTGACATTGGAAATGACTCAGCACTGGCAGGGGTCTCTGCATCAATGTGGGTCCATGTGTCTTGTCAGCTGCTATGTCTCCCAAGGAGGGGCCTTGTCAGTAGAGAATATCCAAGGGAGTGAAATGAGAAAGATAGTGTCTCCTGCCTCTAAGAAGGAATACTGGTTTTCCCAGAATTCTCAGGAGAGGGCTATGCCCACACAGATGTCTCATTGGCTATCTCCAGTTTGACAGGCTAGACTCCACCCCTACACTCTTAATGCTCAAATAGACCCCAGATTAGGTGACTACCACAGACAAATCCTGATCCAGCATGAAAAAATGGCATACTATAGTCTACAATGACAATTTATATATCCTACTTTTCTGGGTAGTAGCTAGGGTCTTAAAAGCTGTTAAGCCATTTATATGTTCTGAAATCCTTAATGCTCCTTAGGTTATTTCAAGCTTTGTGTTTGTTGTTATTAGTTCTGACTCATAGCAACCCTATATAAAACAGAAGAAAACCTTCCCGGCTGCAGTTCTTCCCCTCTGGACCGAGGGCATCACTAGCCACCCTCCTTTGTGAGGCCATCATTAAAAATCTGAGCATAAAAAAAGAAGAAAACCTTACCAGTCCTGCACCATCTTTAAAATTGTTCTTGTGTTTGAGCTCACTGTTGTAGCCCCCACCAATCTGCTATGTGGAGGTTTTTCTCTCTCTCGCTGCCCTGGAACTTTACCAATCCTGCTGTCCTTCCCCAGAGACTGGCCCCTCCTGTTTGCATGTCCAAAGGACATGAGAGTTAGTCTTGCAATTTTTGCCTTAGAGGCACTGGGGAGCATTTCGAGCTTTAGCTTCCACATATTGGGCCATATTTGACATACACAGGCTTGGATTCGAATTTCAATCTATTATATATTTTATTTCCAAAACCTCTTTGAATCAATAACTACTAAGAGTACATGCTCACTACTACAGATAAGAGCCTGCAACACAGGGAATACAGGATAGATAAACCCCCCTGGGCCAACAATGAGAGTAGAGATACCAGGAGGATTAGGGGAGGGTGGGGGAGAAAGGGGGAATCGATCACAAAGATCAATCAATAACTCCCTCCCTGGGAGTTAAATAATGGAAAAGTGGGTGAGGGGTGACGGAGGATGATGTAAGATGAATGCATGGATTGTGATAAAAGATGTAAGAGTCCCTAATAAAAGTATTTAATTTTTAAGTAGGTTAAGAATATACATATTAAATTATATTAAATCAAATTAGCATATGTGTAAAGATTAAAAATATTACAATATATTTCCTATAAAGGATATTTTTATATAAGAGAATAAGGTTTTTTTTACCCAATGATTTTGTATGCTGCATTGAATATTACTGGTAAAAAATTTATATTCCAAAATATCTCAAAGGTGCCTTATATGATCACAGATAAACTGGACAATGCCCTATGTGTTATAGATTTTAAAAAACTGACCAGAGAATCATTCTGCAATGATAATATTCAGTATTACTAAAAGAGACTCAGTGGGAGCAAGCTATCAAATGAAGTTGACAATTTCTAAAATTACATGAAATAAAACTATTCTTCAGTAAAAAATACATAAATATAATAAACAAAAACATTTAGATCTGCAACATTTGATTGGACCTATCTCTCCCCCAGAATCAACTGAAAGGCAGAGTGAGGTAGAAAAAGTAATCAATGCAGGTTAAGATAATTTCAGTAAAATAAAAATGAAATTGAAGACTAGATATGGGAGATAAACTTCTGAAATGGTGAAGAGTCCAGCACATCTTATCCTTAGAAAGCAAAGATACATCAAAACAAAATTGCTGAAAAAATTCAGTGCTCTAGAAATTGTATCAATTGTATACAATAAATTAGGAAAGATTTATTCATGAAAATTTATTCAACATTTGGTAAGAACAGTGAAAGTTAGTGTTGCTCTTGCCTGGGCATGCTTTCATGTCCACATCTCCAAGATCAGTTAGATTGTAGGATGGAAAGGCTATAAAATCCAATACCTCCGCTGTCCAAGAGAATACACTTAATTTGGAGTGAAACATGAAAAATTCCACATTTAATGGCATTGTCCGGAATAGCAGCCATCTGTAATAGCTACCAAGTAGCTATTACTGTTTAGCATATATGAGGATGTGGTACTGATTGAGGAATGAAAGAGACCAGCAATAGGGAGATCTGGTTAGTGGCACACTCCTTGAGGGCTTTGATGGACAAAAAAGACTTGCTCAAGAAAGAGCAGAAAGGATCCCGGTCTCTCCACACATCCCTGGCTGAATGTGAGGCATACTGGATAAATGAAGGTTCCTAAAGAAAATGAAAGTTGGAGCCAAATGTAAACTGCTTGCATTTTGAACAGACTTTGGAATCCAAGCATACTCCACAAGTTCAAGATATTTTGATGCAATTTCGAATCAAATATTGATTGACCACAAAGTCTGCTTGCATAGGAATGATGCTTACAAAGTCAAGCATAAAAATAAAAGCAAGAATAAAAACTTGAGGAGAGGTAAGAATTGATACTACTGGGATGAGAGAGTTCACAAATTTAGTTCAGGCAAATTACAAATAAACACCAGTTACAACCCTCCGCATAAATAAAAGCCAAACTTGTTACAATATATTATTTAAAGCATCCAACTAAAATTAAAAAAAATTAGGGGACATACAAAGAAATAGGCAAATGTGACCTATGCTGACTGAAAAAAAAAAAAAAAAAACCTCTTGATAGAAACTCTAAGTGAACCCAGATGTTGAAATTGGTAGATAATAACTTAGTATATATGCTGCTGAAGGGAAGGAAAATACTTGGAAGTATGTGTTTCAAGAATTAATATAATCATATTTTAGTTCTTTTTGTCCCTATGCAAACCTAGTTGGCACAATAAACTGTTTATTGTGCCAACTAGGTTTCCATAGGAATATGTGAGTGGGATTTAATCAGGTCACAGCTTGATTGGAGGATGATAAGTGGCTTTTCAAAGCCGGTCCCCTTCCCTCTTTCTCCCTGGTGATTGGACCAGTGATCTGCTGCCTGAGCTAGTCCTTTGCTTCAATGTGTGCTGTGCTGTGCTACTGTGGGCTGAGCCAACCCGTGGATGGGGTTGCCTTGCCATGCAGCACTAGAGCTTGTGATTCTATTGAGACCTGCTTCACCTTGAGGATCCGTCAGACCACTTCACTATTTTTCCAAGCTACTGGCCTCTGTTATGCCTTATCTTCTATTTTCCTGCTGTTGCTGCCCATCCTACTTGTCTTGCCTGAGGGCAGACTCTGCTGTCTGTTTCTTGACAATGGATCAGTAGTCTGTTTGAGTTGAAGGACCTTCAGTATACGAACTTCCATTAAAGTGAATTGAACTGAGTCCTCTGTGCTGCTGTGTGGACTAATTAGATGTTATATTCCTTCTTGCTATATAAACCTATAGCTTTGTGTGTGTGTGTATCTATATCTAGATAGATAGATAGATAGATGATAGATAGATAGATAGATAGATAGATAGATAGATAGATATAGATATAATCATAACTGCCCTGGTTTGTTTCTCTAGGAGAACCCTGCCTAACACAATGACTCAACAAATAATAGAGAAAAGGATGCTTGTGGATTTTAGGTGCTACTGAGTCAGTTCTAACTCATACATACCACATATACATAACAAACACTGCCTGGTCCTGGGTCATTCTTCCCATTGTTCCTTTGATTGAATCACTGTTGCAGTGACTGTGTCAATTCATCTCATTTAGGGTCTGTCTTTTTGTAGCTGACCCTCTACCAGGTGTGATGTCCTTCTCCTAGGATTGGTCCCTCCTGGTAACATGTCCAAAGTGTATGAGATGAAGTTTTGCCATCTTGGTTTTAAAGGAGCATCTAGCTATACTTCCAACAAAGACTTGTTCTTTCTTCAATGTTCTTCACCAACACCATAATTTGAAGGCATCAATTCTTCAGTCTTCTTTACCCGTTGTCCATCTTTCACATATATATCAGCATAATATTGAATATATAGTTTGGTGGAACACCAGGACTATGGACTTTATCAACCATAAGGTCTGAACCCTTTGACTCAATTATCAACCAACCAGTAAACAGTTTTTTGGGGAGACAATGACAACAGGAAGGTGTTCACACCTTGGAATGGTCTGCCATTTGGGAACAAAGGGGCAGCATTTATTTAGGACTGGATTTAGAATGCTTGGGAAGAAGGGAAGTGCAGAGGCAGGAAATACCAGGAGAAGGTGTGATGGGTGATGTTACATTGTGAAGACTGCAATAAAATAAAATGAAACACACAGGAAACAAAATATGTAAGAATGAAAGTTAATTTGTTCTTTAGAACTTTACTCAATTGACTGTAAAAAGTTTAAAAAGAAAATATGGCTTGAGTAAGTCACATCTGGCATCTTCACTTTTTAATGCTTTAAAGAAATATTTTACAGTAGATCTGCCCAATGCAATAGATTGTTTGATTTCCTGATGGCTACTTCCAAGGGGATTCAGTCCCAAATACTCATGGGGCAATTCTACCCTATCCTATAGGGACACTATGAGTCAGCATCAATTCGATGGTAGTGAGCAAGTACATGATAGAATTAGTCTCAGTAATCCACCAGATCAGTTCTATACTGTCCTAAAGAGTCACTAAGTGTTAGCTGTGTAATATTCCCTCACTGCCATTATCCTGATTCATAGCAACCTTATAAACTATGGTTCAGTTTGGTTTTGGATTTCCATGGGTGCTGATTATGTATCCTAGTAAAATGGAATCTTTTATTCACACCATTCTTTTCTCCACTTATCCTTATTATCACAATGTTGCTTATTGATGCCGTTGTAGGAAAAATTGTTTTTAATGTTGAAGTGCAATCTGTATTGAAAGCCATAGTCTTAGATCCCCATCAATAAGTGCTTCACATCCTCTTTGCCTTCAGCAATCAAGGCTGCGTCATAAGCCTATCGCAGGTGGTTGATAGGTTTCCTCCAATCCCGATGTTACATTTTTTTTCACATATAAATAACAGTAAAACATTGCCAATGAAAAGAAAGAAATTATTTTGAAAGATTCAATTGGAAATTCTGGGGTTAAAAATTGAATAACGGAATTAAAATTTCACTAAATTTGAGAGCCTAAGGGGTGTGATTCTTTTGAACTCTGGTGCTGGTGAAGAATACTGAAGGTACCATGGACTGCTAAAAGGACAAACAGCTCTGTCCTGGAAGAAGTACTACCAGAATGCCCCTTAGAGATAAGGATGGCAAGACTTTGTTTCAAGTACTTTGGATATGTTATCAAGACAGCTCAGTCCCTGGAGCTGTCTTGATAACATACCCATCATGCTTTGTGAAGTAGATGGGTGGCAAAAAAGAGGAAGGCCCTTGATGAGATGGATTGGCACAGTGGCTGCAATAAAGGGCTCAAACATGAGGACAATTCTGAGGCTGGCACAGGGCTGGAGTCATGTCATTCTTTTGTACGTAGGATTGCTATGAGTCAGAACCAACTTGACACTTCTATGGGGAACCATTGGCACCAGGGAGGTGCACACACCTACAAACAGCCACCAAAACAAGTGGCTCTGAAATGTCACAAGAAGATATCAATGAACTAGAAGGCCATTAATAAATATTATCTAATCTGAAAAACAGAATAAAAGAATGAGGAAAATGAACAGAATCTCAAAGAATGTTGGGTCAACAATAAACATCAGCATAAATGTAATAAGAAAAGGATAAGAGTGAGTAAAGGGCACAAAGAAAGAACTAAAACTCACCTATTTCTCAAATTTTATGAAAACCCTCATACACAGAGCAAAAATATCAACCAAACCAGAATAGACCAAACACAAATCAATCTGTACCTAGACATATTGTAGAAAAACAGAAATACAAAAATAATTTGAAAGTAACAATATGAAAAACTAAAATTAATATTTATTATGCAATGAGAACAATACAACTAATGACTGACTCCTCATTAGAAAGAAAGAAGGCTAACGCCTCTGTGGTGAGATGATATATCTATAAAAAACTATTCTCCAAAAAGAGAAGCAAAACATTAAGATATTCCCAGACACACAAAGATGGAAAAGAGTCATTTCCTGCAGACCTGCTTTATAAGAAACACTAAGTGAACTCCTTAGAGCTGAAACAAAATGACACCAGATGATAACTCAAATCCACATGAAGAAGTGAAGAATATCAATAAAGGTAAAGTCATGGGTACAAAAGACTGAATATTTTATATTGCACAATGTTTTATGTTTATATGAGTATAAAATATTTTGTAGTTTACTTTAAGAAATAAAAATACATAAATAATCATTACAATAGTGTATTATAGGGTCCATGACACCTGTAGATATACTCTTTATGACAATAATAACACAAAAGAGTGGAGAAGAAATGAAGGTGTTGGAACAAAGTTCCTATTTTCATTACATTAAGTGAATTTTCAATATGATATAATGTATGAAGAAATACTTAGAATAAATATTATTAGATATTAATAATAAGAAGAGTTCTAAAAGTGAACTTAAAAGGAAAGATATTAATAGTATACATCTTAATATGAAATATATAAGTAAAGGATAAACAGGGGAAAGCCATCATTATATATATGCATATATATATTCATTTGAAAGTAGAGTGGGAGAGAACAAAATGGCAGACATAAATCCAACAATATCAGTAATTTAAAAATGTAAATGAATTCATTATTCAAAAATTATTGGTAATCTGCTAGATCTCTAAAAATGGGTGAAGTCAAAATTTGGCAGGTAGAAGAGGTGGCTCATCTCTGGGGATTCAAGCATAAGTTATGGGTTGGATAACAAAATAATACAAACACGAATAACGCTAGACTTTGCTAAGCCCTCAGATACTATTAAGTTAAAATTTCATTGATAAAAGTGAATGGTCAGAAGTTTATACACAAGTTTGTTTCTTACCCAGGGATTTTGACATCGTCCCAGTGACAGTGGGGAGGATTTCAGCTTAAATGGTCATCAGCATTTCCAAAGAAGGGGAGAATGGAAGGAAAGAGAAATGACTACAGCTTAATGCCAAGCCCTCTGGCCACCAATACTACATATTGTAAGTACACTCTGGTTGATATTCTTCACTTATTGTCAACTCTTTTAACTCCCCCAAAAAGCTTTTCAAAATAATAAGGATTGAGTACCAGCTGAAAAGGTGGCAGAAAGAGACAGTTGTGTGAACAGAAAGGGGATTATTTCATGGTTTAAATTCAAGAAATGTGTGTGACGGAATCATTTCCTGATTTTAAACTACGCAGCAGTTCCCTTTCTGTTCTTGATCTACGTGCAGGCTCCACATGAGCACTCGCTCATTATATATATTCTTATATATAATAAAGATCAATAACTCTGTATACTGTTTCATTCTTCGTGGTGCTTCCTGCATCATTGAATATTTTGCCCATAGAAACTTTCAAGATTGCAAGTGGAGGCTTGAATTTTTTCTTGAGTTATTTCAATTTAACATATACTGAGTGTGTTCTTCCCTTTTTTTTTTCTAACTCTAGGTCATTTCACATTTCATTATGTTTTACATTGTCTTCTCCAGCTTCCCTTTGAAATTTTCTATTCAGCTCTTTGACTTCATCATTTTCTTTCATTTGCCTTAGCTACTCCAAAATTAAGAGTGAATTTCAGTCTCTTTGAACATCCACTTCATCTTTTCTTTATTGTTAATAACCTTTTCCTTTCTTCATAAATAATATTCTTTTTATTATTATTAAAATATAATTTTATTGGGAGCTCTTACAGCTCATAACAATCCATACAATTGTATCAAGCACACTTGTAAACAAATTGCCATCATTATTTCCCAAACATCTACCTTCCATTGAGCCCCCAGTATCAACTCTCCTTTTTCCCTATCCCACAACCCTTATGACCCCTTAATAAATTATAAATTATTATAATTTTCATATCTTGCACCGTCCACTGTCTCCCTTCCCCCATGGTTTCTATATTTGCCCCCAAGGGGTGTGGTTATGTGTTGATCATTGCAATCGGTTCCCTCTTCCTCTCCTCCTCTTCCCACCTTCCCCTTCCCCTCCTAGTATTTCTATTCTCATAAATGATATCCTTGATGTCCTCCCACAGATCATCAAGTATTCTGTCATTGTGTTCAATCCTTCAAATCTGTTCTTGAGATGTTTTTGAAATTCAAGTGGGATGAACTGAAAGTCATCTTTTAATTCTCATAGATTTGTTGGAATTTTCTTCAATTTCACCTTGAACTTGCATGTGAGCATTGGTGGTCTGTTCCACCACCAGCCACTGGCCTGGTTTTAGCTTCTCGATGGCCTCCTCCCACAGATGTAGCAAATTGGATTTCTGTGGATCCCACCTGGAAAGGTCCAGGGCTATAGTCACTATTGGTGTTGTTGAAAGAGGTATTTGCTATGAGCAAGTTGTTAAGCTTCCAAAATTCTGTCATGCAATCTTCATGTCTATCACCATGACCATGTTTTCCAACTACTGTTCCTTACTCTTTGTTTCCAACATTTTCATCCCAGGCAAATAATTATCAATGTATGTTGATTGCATGTTTGGTCAATTTCCAACTGAAGATGTTGGCAGAGTTCTTCAATTTCTTCACAACCAGTATTAAATTATGTATAAATTTGAATAGTAATTATATTTATTGGATTCTCTTGATGGCAAATAGATATAATCCTGTCACAGACATAACTGTACTTCAAGATAGATCTTGAACTGTCTTTTCCAACAGTAAATGCGATGATATTTCTCTTGATGTGTCATTCCAGGTATTGTAAACCATCTGATATTCTGACTTCCAAATTTACTACATTCATACTTTGTACATTCCAAGTTCTGATTATTAGTTGATATTTGTAGCTGTTTCTTCTTACCTTGAGTTGTGCCACATCAGCAAATGAAGATCCAGAAAGTTCCACTCCCTCAGACTTAACTCCTTTCAAATCACGGTAGTCTACTCTACTTTGAGGGAGCAACCCATCAGTCATCCCTGGAGTGGCTTCCACCCCAGTGGTCCATCCTCCAGCACTATTTCCCTCAATCATCTACTTCCATTCATTAGATCTTCAGTATCTGTAGACGTTTCAAACAATGCATAAAGTTTTCAGTGGCTACCTCTTCCAAAGTGGGCTGCTGAATCCTTTTTCCTAGTCTGGAAGCTCCATTGAAACCGGTTCACTTTGGGTAATCCTGCTTTCATTTGTAGTATAGGTGACACAGCTTCCTGCATCACTGTAACACAAGCCACCACAGTATGACAAACTGAGAGACAAGTAGTGGCATTCTCCACTAGAGAAATTAAAGTCATGTTTACATATCACCGCATACCAGCTTACATAGATAGAATATTAATAGTTTTAAAATACTGACAATACCAAGTACTGTGAATAATAAAGAGCAATTGGATCTATCAAATCTTGCTTATGAGAATGCAAAATTGTACCATTACTTTTTACAACAGTTTTGAAATTTCTTATACCGTTTACTTAAAATTCCTACTCCTGGGTATTTAAGAAAAAAAAAGAAACCTTAAATTTAAACCAAAGTCAATATATGTACTTGTATAAAAATCCTTCACAATAACATAACTAGAAATAGCAAAAATAGGAGCTCAATCTGCAACTCTGATTTACCCAAGACGCTTTCATCAGTTTTGTTCTTGAGTCCCACCACAGACAAATTCTCACGTGCTCAGGCCCTTCAAGCTTCACTGACCATACAGCTCAATCTCTATGGCGCGCATGAAAGAAAAAAACTCTTGACTAGACTGAGAATTTACTGACATGCTCCAAAATCAATCCATGCCAGGAAAAGCCTTATCCCATCACTGATTTTCAGGGTATGAAAATGGCTTTCTCAGGGAGGTTGTAAAAAAACCTTGCAGTGTGTGACAGTTAAATTGCTTCAGTAAGGATCCCTAGCCTTTCTCCTCCACCACAAATGTTTAATACACCAAGTTGCAAAGCCCATGAAAATGCATATGGATTTCCTGCTCAGAATATTTTCTTCCATGCAAACATAACACAGAAATCAATAATAGGCCTTTTCACTGATAGAGACATTCTAGTAGCAATTGAACTGACACACACTGAAAAATGGCCTTATGCCTAGTAAATTCTACACATTATTTTATTTAAATTTTCACAATAACTTGAGAGGTAGTTATTAGTATCATCTAATAATCTCCAGATTTTGTAAGGCTCAAAAATTAATTTGTCTAAAGTAATGTATTATCTTATGAAAAATATATCATCCATCACCAGTTTATGGACATGAGGAGTCAAATGTCTTAGCTGAGTTTATATAAGTAGAAAGCAGCTGAACAAAATCAGCATATGGATTGATTTTGCTAACAAATTCATATGCTTATCAAGGTGGAGTTAGAGATGAGAGAAAGCATAGGTTTAATTATTAAGAAAGTATACAGATTGAAATAATTAAGAGTCTAAGTTTCAGATACAAAGGTATATACTCTATCTGTTCTGTTTATTACTGCTATAAGTAGGAGCCTGGTATCACAGAGGGTTAAGCATTGGCTGCTAACTCAAAGGTCAGCAGTTACCACCCACCAACTA
Organism: Tenrec ecaudatus; assembly: GCF_050624435.1. Classification (NCBI taxonomy): domain Eukaryota; kingdom Metazoa; phylum Chordata; class Mammalia; order Afrosoricida; family Tenrecidae; genus Tenrec; species Tenrec ecaudatus. Next base: position 82,448,304 of record NC_134533.1, read on the forward strand.
TTCCATGGGAGAAAGGTAAGACAGTCTGCTTCTGTAAAGATTTACAGGCTTAGAAACCCTACAGAATAGTTCTACTCTGTTCTATATAAGGTCACTATGAGTTGGAATTAACTTGAAGGTACTGTGTGCTATAAACTTGGGCACATTAGTTAACCTCTTTGTGTCTCAATCTCTTCATCTATAAATGAATTCATTTAATTAATAATAATTAATCATAAATTAATTCCTTCTGACAGAACTGTGATACATCATTGGCTACCTTTAAGATACAGGGTGAAGCGAATCTACAGTCACTTTCAGTAGAAACACTGCCCTCAGCCAGTAATTACAATCCTCTACTCTTATCTAACAAAACACCCTTTAAGCAAAGTTTCTGACTCCTCTACAGTCTGAGCATGGAAACCAAGAGCAGTGATGGGAAGCAGAAACATCCTAACTAACTTGTGCTCTCACCAGGCTTGTCAATGGACTGGAAAAACATTACATGCTTTGTGTAAGGTTGATTCAAGCTCATGACAATACTGTTTGTGTATGAGTAAGACTGGACTTCATAGGAATTTCTTTTTATTTTATTAATATTTAATTATGGTTTGGGTGAAGGTTTACCCAGCAGTTTAACTTCCATTCAACAATTTCTATACAAGTTGCTCAGTGACATTAGTAACATTCTCCACAATGCCCACCGAATAGTCTCATTGTTGTCCTATTTGTTCTGTCTCTGTTGCTCTAGTCTTTGTGCCCCCTTGTGTCCTTCATCTTTGTCTTAAAGCAACTGTTGACCATCTTGGTCCGTTAAAGTGATTTTTAAAAGGAGTCTGCACTTATGTTTTAGTTATCTACAAGGTGACCTTAGTTCAAGGATATCTCAGAGCATTGGTATAAGAGAGCCTTCTGGATGTAAGCCAAGCTGGTATGGTTTTGTTTTTATTTTTTTTTCTTGTAGAAAACTGAAATTTTGTTCCACATTTTTCTCCCTTTCTGTCAGGGTCCCTATCTTATGTCCCGGTACATAGTGTTCCCAATGTCTGACTTTACAGAAGATCATGTAGTGGTTATGAGTTGGATGCTAACCTAAAGGTGAGCAGTTCAAAACCTCCAGCTACTCCTTGAGAGAAAGATGAGGTTTTCTACCCCTGTAAAGTGTTACGGTCTTATTCCTGCAGGGTCACTAGGAGGTGGCCTTGACTAGATGGCAGTGAGTTGAGATCAGCAGAACTTCTCTCTGTGGTGCCTCTGAGTAGCCTTGATCCTTCAACCCTTCAGTAACTTTTTAATTTAGCTGAGTGCATTTTCAGGTGATAGTAACCTTACTGTTTGATAATTTCCCCATTCTTTTGGATCACCTTTCTCTAGAATGGGCAAAAATATGGATTTTCCCCCAGAGTTGCTGACTAGGTTTGGCCAGGTAATTGTCTTCCAAATTGAATAGCATGGATGAGTGAGCTCTTGCAACATTGCATCCATTTGTTGAAACATGTCAGTTGATATTCTGTCAATTCCTAAAGCCTTGTTTTTCACTAATGTGTCTAGTTTCAGCTTAGACTTCTCCATCATATGCATAGCAACTCCAAAAACTACTTACTGCCATTGCGGCAATGCCAACTCATAGGGACTCTATTCAACAGGGTAAACCTGTCACTGTGATTTCTGACACTAATTCTTTATAGGAAGAGAAAGTTCATTCTTTTGCCTATATGCATAGAGGTAAACCATAATAATGTTTAAATCAATTTAATAAATAGTGTCTGTCTTGACAGTATCCCTTGGGTCATCTGACAGAGATAAGCTTGTCTGGTGTGAACGAATGCCAAATCCATGAGGATATTTTTGTTTTTATGTAAAACAGAACTGAGTCTAAATACTCATTGTTTAGAATGTTCCAACTATTGAGAACTTAAAATGAAAAGGCCTAATTACTTGTGTGTTGATAAATAAGAGCATACTGTCCTTGAACCTCAATTTCTTAATCTCTACATTGAGGGAAAGTAATGGCTGCCTACGTCTCAGGGAAGGTCTGGTGTTGTAATTGAAAAATAAAATAATATTGATGAAAGTTTGCCTGTAGCTGTTAGGTGTCACGGGTAGGTTCTGGCCCATAGCGCCCTTGTGCTCAACAGAAGGAAACCCTGCCTGGTCCTGCGCCATCCTCACACTATTCCTGTGCTTGAGCCCATTGTTCCAGCCACTGTGCCAATCCATCTCCTTTAGGGCCTTTCTTTCTTTTTTTTTTTTTCCCTGCCCCTCTACTTCACCAAACATGATGTCCTTCTCCAGGGACTGGTCCCTCCTGCCAACTTATCAGTCTGACCATACTTCTTCCAAAAGAGATAAGCAGGCTGTCTTAGCAGTCCATGGTACTTTCAATATTCTTCTGTAGCACCAATTCAAATTCATCGATCCTTCTTCAGACTTCCTTATTCAAGGTCCAACTTTCACAAGAAAATGAGGCCATGGAAAATACCATGGCTTGGGTCGAGAACACCTTGGTCCTCAAAGTAATATCCTTGCTTTTCAATTCTCTAAAGAGGTTTTGTGCAGAAGATATACCTAAGGCAATTCATCTTTTGATTCTTCCATGAGCATTGATGGTGGATCCAAACCAGACAAAAATCCTTGGCATCAACCTTTTCTCCATTTACCATGATGTCACTTATTGGTCTAGATGTGAATATTTTTATCTTCTTGACAATGAATTGAAATCCACACTGAAGACTGAAATCCTTGATCTTCATCAGTAAGTGCTTTAAGTCCTCTTCAGTATCAGCAAGCAAGTCTGTGTCATCGGCATACCACAGGTTGTTAATAAGCCTTTCTCCAATCCTGATGGCACACTCTTCATATAATCTAGCTTCTCTGGTGATTTGCTCAGCATATATATTGAACAAGTGAGAGGATACAACCCTGATCTAACTTTCCTGATTTTAAGCCATGCAGTATTCCTTTGTTCTGTTCACACAACTGTCTCGATCCATGCATAGGTTCTGCATGAGCATCCAGTACAATTTGGACTTCTTCTTCAGAATAATTGGCTCATGCTCTTATTCTACCTCTTGAAATGGTGGAATGTCAACTAGTTCTTTTTGGTACTGTGACTATGTGTATTGTTTCCATCTTCTTTTAATGCTTGATACATCATTCAATATTTTCCCCATATACTCTTTCGATATTGAAACTTGTGACTTGAATTTTTTCTTGAGTTATTTCGGTTTGACATCCAGTGAGTGTGCTCTTCCCTTTGGGTTTTCTAATTCTAGGTCTTTGCACATTTCATTTTGATGTTTGGTTTTGGCTTCTATAGCTGCCCTTTCACATTTTCTATGTAGCTTTTTTACTTTATCACTTCTTCCATTTGTTTTAGTTATTCTATGATTAATAGCAAGTTTGAGAGCATCTTTTGACATCTACTTGGATCTTGGATCTTCCATACTCCCTACCAATTCCTTCCCAAGGAACTAGCTTTAAGCAGGATTTTAGAAGCCTCAATTGGATCTGATAACTGCTGGATGGAATTATGGACAGGAAGTCGACTGAAAACCAAATGACATTATGCAGGAATCTCTAGGATAGAATTGTCCCTGTGAGTTTCAGAGACTGTAATATTATTTTCCCCCAGAAAAAAAACACATTTTATTGTGGGCTAATTCAGATATATCACTCCACAGTCAATCACATCAAGCAGTACTGTACAAGTGTTACCATAATCATTTTCAAAATATTCTCTTACTTCTTGAACTCCTTGACATCAGCTACCCTTTACACCGCCCCCTCCCCACCCTACATCCTCAAGGAAAACTTATACTACTTGCTGTCTCTATAGACTCACCAATCCTGGATTTTGTGTGCTTGAAAACATATAACAACAATTAAGAGGGCTATCCAGTGACAAAATACATCTGAGATAAACCCCATTATGAAAACAAAACAAAAACACAGGAAATGTTGAAAACCAGATCAAGCCCAACATGCATCAGAAGGGGAATCAACTGACAAGGTTTCAAGCGTTCAAGTCAGGTTTATAATTTTGATTTCCTATGGGGAGCTCTCCAGTGCATTCTTTTTGGGAACCAGATTTATGGGAGTGATAAGCCTCATGTTTCCTCCCTACTTGGCTGGTCATTTCAAAGTGCTGACCTTGTGATTAGCAATTTAACACATAATCACTATATCACCAGGGTTATAAAAAGGTTAAAAATTCTTGCCCAACCATTTCTATATTCTTTGGGAAATATTATTTTCAAGTATTTACTGAGTTGCACATAGACACTCACATATACCCAACATGCACCCATACTTGGAAAAGTCTCAGGATAGTGAGGGCCCAGAGGGAGATACCTGGATGGGATAAGCAAAAGGGCAAGGAACAGGAAGAAATGTCTGTAATAAAGATGGTGGGGATCCATTCAATGACCCGCAAAATTGAGGCCTGTAGGACGTAAGGAGGATGGTGTACACAGATGCTGTGTGCCACAGAAAAGTCTTCTCTTGCCGGAAGCCAGAATGTGACAGAAATCGCTGCAGTCACTACCCCTCTCACCCCAATCGCTGAGGAGAAGGAAAGAAGAAAGGGAAGAATTTCTAACTAAATGGGCAGAAATATAGACGTGGTCAAGTTTAAATTATAAAATGAATGTATTTCCCTGCAAATACTGAGCTTTGAACATGCTTCCATCACTGGACATAGGGGACATAATTATATTTTTTAAATTGTAAAAATTAAATGTTATTTTTACTTCTGTTTTGTAGTTATGAGATATATGCATCATTAATTATATTAGATTAAATATTAACTCTGTAGTATGGCTATCCTTTAAATACTTATTTTTCCTTGAGAATGAGAATTTTTTACACTAGGTAGGACTAATAAGACTATCAAATTCTGTTCCACGTTGTTTCCTTTTACACTTAGAAAAACTGAAACAGGAAAGAAGTAACTAGTCATGGTCATAAAACCCATTACAAAGAGGAAACTTGAATCCAAATACCTTGGCCTCCATGCCTGTGTTGGTTGTTTCCATTATCTAATCACTAATTTGGTATGAATTGAGATGTACCATACCATACCCAAGTACTTTGAAAACTAGTTTCATTCTATATGATATATGTAACATAAACATATATATGTGTAAGTGTGTACATGTACACACATGTATGTATACAGGAATACAGGGTATATATACAGACACATACCCATACATACATTCCATTGAAAGAAGTAAAGCATGTTTGTAGAGTTAAGGTTTTAAGAAAAAAATTCAAAGTTTTCCTTATTTTAATTTCCTCAAAGGATTTTTAATCATTTTAAATATGCAAACTAGGCAGCCCTAACTTAGAAAAATCTATAACACTGGCAGTGGTGTGCTGATAAATATCTAATTGTCAAGTTTATAGGAGGTGGGGACCCAGATTTCCATAGTGTAAATAATCTCGCCATGCTATCAAGCTGTCAACCTGACATCAATAAGCTCACAAAATTCCTCAAAATTTTAAAAAGCATTTAGTGCATGCTGGTTATGAGCTAGCTCCAACACACCACTGGAGCCAAGGTTGTTTTTCCTAGGGCAGGGGTAGGCTTAGTCATTAGCACAATCATGCTCTGAAATGCTTCAGGAACATGATATCCAGTTATGAGTGGGTGATCACCAAGAAATCTGTGTATTCTATTCTAAACTATGTGCAAAGAATAACTTTCTCACAATTATTGGAGCCTAATAAAAACGAATTTGTTAAGTATCCTCACATAGTTGACTGCATAGAAATAACATTTAAGAGAACAGAAACCAAGTGTCATGCTCCCCTTTGTGGTTTGCATTTAAAGCAGCAGTTCTCAACATGTGGGTCACGAACCTTTGGGGGTTAAACGACCCTTTCACACTAAGACCATCGGAAAACACATATTTCTGATGGTCGTAGGAAATGAGACACTGCTCCTCTATCTGTGTCCAGGCAGGCCTGCCCACATGCAGATATGCCCACATACAAGTACTTGGTGTGAAGACAGTTACCCATGCTACAAGACAAAATTTCATTTATTTGTCATATATAATTACATACTGTTTTTGTGATTAGTAACTATGCTTTAATTATGTTCAATTTGTAATGCTGGAAATACATCCTGCATATTATGATTCATAACAGTAGCAAAATTATAGTTATGAAGTTGCGACAAAAATAGTTTTGTGTTTGGGGGGGGTCACAACAACATGAGGAACTGTGTTAAAGGGTCACGGCATGAGGAAGGTTGAGAACCACTGATTTAAAGAGTTAACTGTAGTCATTTTGTTTTGGCATCCTGTATTAGACATGACAAAATAGCTACATCAATACAAAGTCTAAATTTTTCTTTCCCTCTACCTGGTCAAAATCAAAGGAAAGTTAAGGTAGCTTAATAATCGCTTATGAGACCTCATTACAGAAAATGGTAGAAGCACTAAATTGCTAGATTTCTATGTGATGAGGAAACCATATAATCTAGTGAGCTCTTTCAGCTGCAGCTGAACCTACTTTTTACAGCTGACATATTACTAACATGACATGTGCGTGTTGTATGGTGAAAAGTCCAGTCACCTGTTAGATCTACTTATTTCTTCTTCTTCTTGATCCCAGATTGGAAATCTAATGAAAGCTACAAACTTTTTGTAGAAAATGAAAATATTTGCATATACAGAAAAGTGCATGAAATGTAAAAGGTGATATACATTCATTCCTTTAGTTTCTGGACTCACAGTAAGAACCTCTTTCTGTAATAATACTGTGTACGGGAATATATTCAGAAATCTCAATAACGCATAAAGACTGCTTGAAAAAGCTATATGAATCCTTAGAAGGAAAAGCAAATACTTTATTTATGTCCTTGAAATTAAACTTTTTCTATATTGAATTTACTTATAGTAAATTAAGGTTTTTAGGCATAAATCATTAAATTCCATTAAATCTAGTGGAGTTATATACATGAGGAGTTAGTTATCTTTATCAAATATTATATAGCTCTTATTTTACATATAAGGAGACAGAAGTCTTAGCACTGAACCCATTAAAACAAAACATCCATGACCAGGCAGCTTCATGCCGTTGTCTAACAGATTCAGCCATAAACAACTTCAGTAGAAACTTGGCCACTTATGATCCACATGGTAGTGGACTAGTCTGGGTAGTAGCCCAATTTCCTCACATTATAGGACTGTCCCAGGGTACAGTGCTTTTTTGCATTCTTCTTTGGCTTATTCTGTTATGCAATTCACCACTTCAATGGAGTGTTCCTTTATTAAAGTAATTATTATTATTTCTCAAGTAAGGTTGACACCTGCTTTTAAATTTTTTTACTTTGAAGAAACTGATATATGCTTAAAACTCAAACTCACACACATAAAAAGTTGCTTTTAAGTTTATTTCAACTCATAATAAACCCATGCATGTCAGAGAAGAATGGTGCTCTATGTTTTTAAAGGCTGATTTTTCAGAAGTAGATGGTCAGACCTTTCTTTTGAGGTGCTTTTGTGTGGACTCAACCCACCAAACTTTTTGCCAGAGCCCAGCATGTTCACCTTCAAGCCAAATACCCCAAAATCAAGAAGATGTGAAATAACTGGAACTTTATATTTTCCTGGTGGAAAAGTAAAATGATGCGACCACTTTAGAAAATTGTTTGGCAGTTACTAATAAAGTTGTAGTTATTAGGTATTGTCAAATCAGTTCCAACTTACAAACACCCTATGGGCAACAAAATGAAACATCCTCACAATTGTTCTTCTGTTGAACCCATTATGACGCACACACTTACAACGTTAAACATACATCCAATGCCTTCCGGATCTTCCTTCCGACAGCAGAGCAGCCGAGGAACACAAAGGCTCTGCCTTCCCTGGTGAGAGCTCAGCATGGCATGGAAGGGCCCCTGAACAGCATTTCTACTTTGCCATCTGGATGGTCAGAGCCCCAGTACTGCAACTGTGGTGGGAACACAGAAGACCTACCTGGGCTGGCGGGAGGTGGGCATGGAGCATCCTGGAGGCAGCAGAAGAGGGCCAGCTTAGGGAAGTGCCTCCCCAACCCCCGCAGTGTGTTCCCCTCTGCCAGGGAAAATGGAAATCTGCTCGGAACAGGGAAGGGAAGAAGGAAGATGAGGTGAAATTCTTTTCCCCTTTCAGTGCAGAAGCTTGCACCCAGCCTGAGCCACGCAGACCTCAGAGAATCCTCTCAGGGTGCAGACTTTCCTTCAGGAGGCTGGGCAGCAGGAAAGCTTCCCAGGTGCGGCCTGCCCCTGCCCAGTCGGCCTCTCCTCCAGGCAGTGGCAAGTTGGCCTTGCCCAACACCAGGTCTGAGGTCCAGGTGGTGATGCAGCCCAAGAGCACACCTATAAGCTCTCCAGGGCAGAGAGGTCCAGTGTCAGCTCCTTTGTAGGCCGCAGCCCTTCTTGGGTGACTAAGAAGACCCAGCCAAAAAGAGAAATAAAACACACACACACACATATTCTTTTTTAATAATAAATTTATTGACATATATTGTATTCTTGTCACTAGGTGGCAATGAGTCAATTTCTCAGTATAGAAAAAGAATGAAGTACAGACAGATCCTCACAATCTTTGCTATGTTTTAGCACATCATTATAGCCATTTTATCAGTTCATCTCATTGAAGCCCTTGGCCTTGTCTTTTCCCACAGTTAGTCAATTGTCTTTCTTTCCAGTTAGCAAGGTCCAAATGTGTACTTACCATTTATGTTGTTGAAAAAAGTTATTTGTGGTCCAAATGTTTAGTTACAATTTATGTTGTTGGGGAAAAAAGTTATTTCCAATGAATATGTCATTGTCTTTCAAAAATTATATCATATAATCTCTGATAATATAATGGTAAATTATATTGGACTACTAGTTTCAAGGTCAGCAATTCCAAGCCACCAGCAGCTCCACAGGAGAAGGAGGAGGCTTTTTGATATGTAAAGATTCTACTCTTTCTATAAGGCCACTATGATACATTTACATTAGTACTTAGTAATTCCATTCTTTGTATTTGCTCAAGAGAAATGAAAACATGTACCCTTAAAAAACACTGTATTATAGAAAGTTTCATAGCTGGGTTTTCATAGTAGCTAAAATCCATAAGAACAAACCCAAATTTAAGAGAAATGAAGAATATTACAGGTAACCTTATAAAATACAAATCTCTTGGTCCCATTTCATAAAAAGAACATAGAAGCTATTTATGTTTAGGGCCAAACATCATTTTCTTTTAAGTTACCCAGGAGATTCAAATGAGCAAACCAAGTTTGGAAAGACTGATACAAGCAGAAATATCAATGAGGGAAAAATCTAGAAGGTGATGTCATGATCTAGCCCACTGGGTCCTTTCCTTACAGCAAAAAGATTTTTAAGACTCAATCATGGTACAATATTTCCATTTATTTTTCAATTGTTCCCAATGTATTATAAAATATTTGCCTTCCTTTATGCAAGAATGAACAAGAACGTAGTAGAAATACCTCAGGGTATGTAGCCAGGTAAACCTTGGTTGGAATCTAGCTTTTACTCTTATGAGTTATGTGACATAGGGAAAATCATTTATCTACTTTGAGTCTCAGGGTTCATTTTTAGTTATTAGTAGTTCCTTGAGGTAATTAATATCACTTTGTGAGGATTAAGAAGAGAGTATATTAAAATAAGTGATGTTTGCTTTATTTCAACTCGGTTTTTCTACACTTCCATAAAAAATAAATAAATGGAATGGGAAACATGAATTTGTAATGGGATAATTGATACCACATTCCTGCTTAAATGTCAGATGGAGTTTGAAGTCCTTTTATTAACCCAATGGCATCCCATGCATTCTTCACCTTCAAAAACTAATCTTCAATAATTCATAGTATAATTTCAATTTCTTCTGGGCAGCTGCTTTACAAAGCTATAGTTATCATAGAACTAGTGGGATAATTCATTATCTCATCATTGACTGGACATTTCATCAAACACATTTCACTGTTGAGACAACTTGTCAGTGCTATTCAATTTGCTGTCTCATCAGCAAGATAGTGTATAGTAATTAAATTTTTATCATGACAACATCTCATCCCTGCTGCTCATGCATAATTCATATTTTATATGTCAAACATCCACCACACATATATTGTGCTATTGAGGATAAAAAATACAGTTTCTTCTCTCTGATATCTTTTCAGAGTATACAAGCGATTGCTTAATTTTTTCAAGGGCAGGTGGAGTCACAGGCACAATTGTGAAAGAGAAGTCCTACTCCTCCAACTTACCCCAAGAATTTCCCTAGCAACAAAGGAAAGAACTAGGTGGCAAAGGACATTTGTAGAGGTATAAATACAGGCATGTACATATGTAAATATATTTATATATAACGATAGGAAAATATATCTATGTACATATATTTATGTTAAGTATTAGGGTAGCAGACAGACACTGGGCCTCTTCTCAAATACTTCCACAACACAAAAACACTTTGTTCTAATAACCTGGCATTCTGTGATGCTCACCTTCCCAACATAATCGCTGAAGACAAAATGGGTGCATAAGCAAATGTGGTAAAGATAGCTGATGGTTCCTGGCTATCAAAAGATATCACATCTGGAATCTTAAAGGCTTGAAGATAAACAAGCAGCCATTTAGCTGAGAAGCAACAAAGCCCACATGAAACAAGCACACCAGCCTGTGTGACCATGAGGTATCGATGGGATCGAGTACCAGGCATCAAAGACCCAAAACCAAAAAATCATATTGATGTGAATGAGGGTGAGTGCAGAGTGGAAACCCAAAGCCCATCTGTGGACAACTGGGCATCCCCTCACAGAAGGGCCACAGGGAAGAGATGAGCCATCAGGGTGCAGTGTAACACTGACTAAACATAGAACTTTCCCCTAGTTCTTTAATGCTTCATCCCCACCTCCCACCCCACCCCCACTATGATGACCCCAATTCTACCTTGCAAATCTGAACAGACCAGAGCATGCTCACTGGTAAAGATAACTGCTCATCGCACACAGAATCCAGGAGAGATAAACCCCTCAGGACCAATAATGAGAGTAGTGAAACCAGGTGAGAAGGGGAAGGTGGGGGGAGCAAAGAGGAACGGATCACAATGATTGACATGAAAGCCCCTCCAAGGGGAAGGAAAACAGAAAAGTGGGTGAAGGGAGATAGCAGTCAGTGTAAGACATGAATAAAAATGATAAATTTATCAAGGATTCATGAGAGAGGGAGGGTGGGAGAGTAGTGAAATGAGCTGGGACCAAGGGCTCAAGTAGAAAGAAAATGTTTTGAAAATGATATGACAACATACGTACAAAGGTGCTTGACACAAGGGATGGATGGATGGGCTGTGATAAGAGCTGCAAGAGCTCCCAATAAAATTATTTAAAAACAGAACAAAAAGACATTCCCTAGCTACCCTTGCTTTAAAATAATTGGAAATCCTATTCACCTTTTAAAATTGAATTCAAACAACAGCATTTGTTTGTGCATGTGTGTGTGTATACACACACATACGACCTTTTTTTGTCTTTTAGTTCTTGTTTTTTTGTTGTTCTTTTTAAAACAGGAGCCCTGTACATATTGTTTAGGTTTTAGACTGCTAACCACAGGTCAGCAATTCTAGACCACCTGCTATTCCAAAGGAGGAAGGAAGGTTTCTACTCCTGTAAAGAGTTGAATTCTTGGAACGCTAAAGGGGGTTATTTCTACCATGTACTATGGTGTGGCTATGATCCATGGCAGTGAGGTTGGTTTCACTGAGTTTTCTTGAGCAGTTGAGCTACTGACATATGGGTTGTATTTCCCAGTGCTCTTGAGTCCCTTGAGGGAAAATCCAAGCCTTTATTTATTTTTATAATATGTTTTTCAGTGCTTAGGACAAGGCTCAACAGAAGAAATATTGAACTTATTCATTAAGTTGATATAAATTAACTTTATAGACTGAAATTACATTTGCATTTTGAAAGAAGCACACAAAGAGAGCAAGTTTACATTCCCAAAATTACATACCATGGCACTCAAATGAAGGAGGCATTTACAAATAGGGTGGGGTATAGAAATGTTCTATCACTCTTCAGAATACATCAGATTATGAATGGACTGCTTTATCTTCCATTCATCTCTCCTACCTCCTTTTCATTCCTAGACTCCAGCCAATTCAGTTTGCATGGCTCCCCAATTTAAGTCATTTTCTTCTGGGATTCTTTCTCTTGATTCTTCTGTTTAATTAACCTTCCAGGCCCTCTGCATCTGGTAAACTGCTGCTTAACCTTCAAAACCATTCTCAATGATAATTTCCCCCAAGAATGTTTCAGATTTTCTTCAGCTTTCACTCTCTCCTATGAGCTTGAATAGAACTCCCTACACCGCTAGAAAAGGTACGCCTGAACCCAAACTCCCTGGCTTCAAATCAATTTCAATTAATAGCAAATGTCTTGGACAGAGTAGGACTGCCCTATAGTGTTTTCAATGCTATACATCTTTTTGAGAGTAGCCTCATCTTTCCCCTTTGTACTAGCTTGTGGGTTCAAACCATTGGTCTTGCAGTTATCCCTGCGTGCTTTAGTAAGTGCCCTAATAATGAATCAGTGGTCCTAGTAATGTGACATAGCTATTAGTAAAACTGTGTGCAATCATTATGTTAGACAATTTATAGAATTTATCTGATTTTATTCCTGTGCCAACCACGACAGTTGAATGTTCTTTTCATCCTTGAGACAGTGGAAGCTCGGAGAAGTTAAGAAGCGTACTGGAAGTCACACAGCTAATAACCCACATAATAGGAATTCTAACTAGACTCTGAACAAAATAAATGTCTGAGTAACCTTGGCAAGGGTTATGCTAATGAGTATTGATATGGCCAAGAAAAATAAATTGTGAATTTCGCCTTCTTCTTTCACATTTCTACTTGACACGTCATCTTAGCGAGTATTAAGACAGCTAAGGCTCAAAGAAAAGACTGCATCTCAGCTTTGAGGCAATCTCCTTGGAATCACGTTAAAGACCTCCGACTGTAACTGAGCATTTCAGAGTGCAGTTTCCCAATTCAAAACCCCAGTGTCAAGCTAGCCTCATTACATGTTCCTTCTATTCATGCCCATTCTGATCACATTTTCCTTGGTTATCAGCCCCAGTGGTCCCAACAGGGAGCTATAACATGCATGAAATGTCTGCTGAGCCAGGTTAAATGAATTTCAGTTAAGGGACTAATATTATTAACATTATATGATGATTTGCAATTATCAGTCAAATAAGATCAGTTACCAGCAGACTGGGGAGGTCTTAGTACGAGGTGAACCACAAAATCTGCACATTCCCTGCTCAGTGGATTTATTAACCTACATGGGCAATTGCAAACCAGGGAAGAATAGAAGAGCTCCCCAGGAGAGGTGAGAAGAAGGAGTCCTTCCATTGTTCTTGTCCTTAGTGAAAAAGGCTTACGAGAAAAACAAGCTCAACTCTTATCCTCCCACCGTATGCACTTAACCCCTCTGCAAGCACACGATGTTAATGCTTTGATATTATCAGGCAGCTGTGGTTCAGGAGGAAGCACTGATCTGAGATTTAGAATCCTTAGATTCTAGTCCCGGGTCTGCCACTAACTGGCTTTGTAACCTTGCTCTTCTCCTAGAAGCCTGGTTTACTTAACAGTAAAATTAAAGACTCAGATTAGTTCAAGTCCCAACCCCTTCATCTCTGAAATGCAATGGTTTGCTTTTGAATTGTTGGTTTTCTTAGAGTGTTGGCAAAGTGCCCCAGCACTGACACTTCCTGTACAGACAAAGGGCTGGTGCAAAAAGGCACTGAAGACTAGACAGCAATAATGTCCTTTATGGTTCTGCCTCAATGCTGCCAGCTTTCCTCTTGGTCTCTGGGCAACGCCCCCACCTCCCCACCCCTGCCCCTTAACAGATATTCATTTCCACAACCTAAGTTCCAAAATTGAACCTGATGATGATGTCTGTCTTATTTCATCTTCCATTAATCTCAACTTCTCTACACCTCTAATGTCAGTCTAGCCCCTTTGATGTTCTAGCACACCAGGCCGACTCCTGCCTCAGATTCTGCCTGGCCAGTCTCCCTGTCTGGAGCACCCTCACGCCCTTGTGATAATTGCCTAAGCCCCTCTCTCTCTCCCGACTCTCAGATTCACTTTCTCAATAAGAGATTCCCTGCTACCCTCTCTACCCACATCATACTGCTTACCCTCCATCCCGACTGTAGCCTTTATCTTTAGCACTTATTGCTAACATACTATATATTTGTGCATTTACCTTGATCTCCCAACTAAGGAAGATAAACCAAAAAGGGCAACAGTTGTTTTATATTTTTCTGAAATCATTCTGTTTAGTTCTTCCATGGTTACAATGCCTTGAACAATTCCCAGGACACAGTAGGCACCCAATACACACTTGTTGAGTAAATGAGAGAACCCTGGCTGTGTTCGCATCTCCATGCACCATCACTCTACCTACCTTACTCTCCCCAGATACACCGGCCTCTGTGCTCCTCCTCACACATGTCACGCACACTACTCCTACTTGGGATCTTTGTATCTCTTTCCAAAGACATCTCTTTGATGATTTTCATCATTTTATTCCTATACAGGGATATATTCAAGTGTTATTTCATCTGGCCTACAATGGTTAAACTATCTAAAATGACAACTTCACGTATCTAACATGTGGATCCTTTATTCCTTCCGAAATCTGGCATCACTCAGTTCTCCTAAAATAGAATCTGCTGGAGGAATAAAACTGACTGATAGTTTTAGTTGTCTGGATCTATCTCTATAATCTCTGTGGTCATGCTTCCCGAAGACTGTTCCCAGCCAATAGTTAAACACAGCAGGTGTAATAGAGTTGGCAGACTCATTCTTGCAAGACTCCTCTCTCTAATGGGCAGCTTTGGCTCAGGCATGCCCCATTGGCCCTGGAAAATCTTACTAAGGACTATGCTGCAGTCAGAGGCTCTCTCTGCTCACACCCTTTTCTGCCTCTTCCTTCGACAGATTTCAAACCCGCATGACAAACTGAAGGGTTTTCCTGCCTATCATACCCACTCCCTTTATCCTTCCCAGGTACTCACCCCAAATAAGCCACACCATCTAATTCTATCCAAGTATTTGCTTCTCAAAGCACCTAAACTAACACAATACAACTGATAACGCTTTTAGTATTCGTTTGTTTATTTTTAATTGTTTGCTTTCTTCACCTTATAAAGCCACAGACTTTATTTTAGATCCCCGGCAACTAACAACTACACCCTGATCATAGAGAATGTTGTTTGGTATATAACTGGCCCACACTAATTATTTGTTGAATGAATAATGATCAAATATATGATAGAGTCATATTATTATTATCAATTTCATTCATTCATGAAAAATATACTCCTGTAAACAGTTACCATCTTGGAAACTCAGAGGCAATTCTCCCCTATCCTATAGGGTTATTGTGAGTCAGCATTGACTTAATGGCAGTGAGTGACTATGTTCTAGGAATTAAGCTATATACAGGTTGGATCAAAGGTATAATGGAGGAGACAGACATCTAAAGAAACAATTATAATACACTTTGTAAAAGCTTTATTATATTTATAATATACAAAGTTACAAATAACTTTGAATAAAAATATAATACTTTTAATTCTATACTATGTGGGTTCCATGAAATATGTTGTATGCCAATAAATGAATTTCAACTTATATCAACTATGTTAAACAGGGTTCTCTAGAGAAACAAAACCAAGACACTTAAGATTTTAGATAGATAGAGTACAAAGGAATATAACAGCTAATTAGTCCACACAGCAGTTCAGAGAGCTCAGTTCAACTCACCTCCACAGAACACTTATACTGGCAGTCCTTCAACTGCTGAGTCCAAGGTCAAGGAAGCAGACAGCTGAGTCTCCTGTAGAGCAATGAAGGCAGTCCAACCACAGGTAGTAAATACCAGGGCAGGTCACCAACAGTTAGCCAGATGACAGGATCTAACAGTCCTCAGCTCAAACAATATATACACCTGCTATGTGGCGAAGCAAGTCTTGAAGGAACCTCAAGCTATAGTGACACAGTCCATGGGTTGAGTGGCCCACAGGTAGTGTAGCTCACAAGTTGAGACACAGAACTAGCTAAGACAGCCACATACTGCTTTGATCACCAGAGAGCAAGAGACAGAAAGGCGAGCCTCGCCAAGCCATTTATCTCTTTTCCCTTCAATCAAACTGCAAACTTATTAATCCCATATGTTCCTATTGGCACAATAAACCTACGTTTCAAATCAACACTGAAAACTTTTTCTTTGAACAGTTTTATTGGTATATAATTCAATCATACAATTAAAGAGTTCTATCATATCAAGAAGAGTTATACAATCATCACCACAAGCTATTTAGGAACACTTTCTTCATTGTTGTACTCATCATTATTAGCTCCCCACTTCCCACAGTCTCCCCTGCCATACTCCCAAGTAACCATTAATCCAGTTACTGTCTCTATAGATTTACCTATCCTGGATTTCATATATATATACACACTAACAATAACAAAGTAAATCAAATTTTAAAACTTCAATTGAAAGGAAAGCAGAAAAAAAAGAAAGGAAAGCAGAAAATACTCAAAAATAGAACATATGTAAATGGATCAAAATGAAATAAAATGATAGGGTGCTAAATTTTAAACTAACTGTATCTTCAGCAATCCACTTTCCAATTCACTCTGCATGATAGCAAGGCTCTTCACATCCCTGGTCCATGGTCAGAGGGCTTAATCCACGTGTATTCCCCTCCACTTCTTTTTTTAATGGGTCAAAAGGTATATCAAATTATAAGATATTATATTTTGACCCAACAATGTCTGCTATAATATACTTTTCAATGCATTCTGTCTGATAACAGGGCTATTCACATCCCTCAACTATGATCAGAAATTCACCAGAGTCTAAATCCACGTGTGGACCCTGAAAACAGAGTTTGAGCTTCCACTGTCACTTACAGCTTTCTGCAAACTAAGTGTTCACAATTTGAACTCTGATACTATTTCCTCCTTTTGATTTGGATTATATTATTTACAATGCTTTTATCACACCGGCTGGTGTGTCTCGTCCAAGTGGACTTAGTTGATGTTTCACTCAGATGGCTGCTTGTTGGAAAACAACCCTTTAAGACCCTAGGTGCTATTCTTTCTGATAGCCAGGCACCAGTTAGTTTCTTCAGTACAGTCTTACACACCACCCATGTGTATCTTCAGTTATTTCTTTAGAGGGCAAGCATCAACCAGAACCATGTAATAAGAACTATTGGTTTTTACATCTATGCTTTATCAGTGTCTCTGTTTCACCTTGGAGGTATCATGGTCATTTTATGTTAGAGAACATTATAAATTATCTCCCGGGGCATCACTTACGCTGCCATCAAAGCAATGCTGACTCGTAGTGACTCTTTAGGCTGGATAGAACTGCCTTTGGGAGTCTGAAGGCTGCAATATGTTACAGGCTCAAATATCCTGGTCTTTTTTTCAACAGAAGAGTTGGTGGGTATAGGCTATCAACCTTCAGGGCAGTGGCAGAAGCTTAGCCATTGTCTCACCACATCTCCTAATCAACAGGGCTTAGGACCCATTCATTCAAGTCTAACTTCCTGCTTACAATTTGCAGTTTCACCCAAGATAGACTGAATCAGAATCTATAGTTACACAAGATCTCCAGGTGATTCTTATAGAACTCCAGCTGATTCTCATGGATACTTAAGAAATACCTGAGGATCTTGTTTAACTATAGATTCTAATTCAATATATCTGGTTTGAAAACTTATGGCTCCAAGCCCTGTACAATCTATGAGTCAGTGATATTACAAAAATTATCCAAATCAGATCTTCAAAAATTGTTCAGCTTAAATGCCACTGACTCTATGAACCCTTTATGCATCTCTCCAGAGTACGGTAAGTCCCTCTTTTTATATGCCATCAAAGCATATAAAAGAGTTATACCAGGAAGCATATCTTTTCCTTCTTCGCTTTTACCAAAAGATTAATTCACTAGTCATGTGTGAAATTTTTCCATTAGTATGTGATACGTTTCATGAGATGGGCACATCTATTTCATTTGTCTACTGCTAGATCTCTAGCATCTGACACAGAAAAAGATCTCCAATCATAGTATTTGAATGGTTGCATAGAACAATAGAGAAACAAATTTAAAATGAATAAATGAATGGAGTGATATGTGTTCTTGCATAACCCCTGTATAAGAATGTTTTCCATCACCTAAATTCCCATTGAAATCCATCAATAAATATTATATTCACTCTGCCTCTTATACCCTCTCTATCCATTCATAATGTAGATGAAGAAGACTGGTACATTTACACCCCACTTGTCACAGGTAAATCTTTACATTCCATTACTCCTGAGATCAGTGGATCAGATTTCCTGGAAGTTGGCTACCTGAGCTGAAAATGGTAAAGGAATAGAAACGGCATCTGCGCTCCATCCTGACATGATCTTCACCTCTCCTCCTTCTAATCTCTCTGGCTGACCTTTTGTTTTCTACCTGCAGTACTCATTCCTTAAGTAGCCTGACACGTGGGAATTTAGCTCAATTTACTGAAATTAGCACCTATATGATTTCTTTACATTTCCCTCTTTCTCTCTTTAAAAAAAAAATAACAACTTTTTCTACCTTCAGAATCACTTCCTATTTTCAGAGTCCGTTATGGTCCTTGTGTCCATTCAATGATCCTATTTCTATTTCTTTTATGTACATTCCTATATTACCATACATAATATACAGTCAATCTAGATTTGAAGTTATGAATAAGCATATTTTATCACTTTTTCTGAATCCTAAATATTCCAATGTAAAATTCTTATCAGTATCCCCACAATAACTAAAAGAGTGCCCAGTAAATTCCACATAATTCACCCTTTGGTATAATCCAGTGGTTCTCGACCTTCCTAATACTGGGACCCTTTAGTACTGTTCCTCATGGTGTAGTGAGCCCCCAACCATAAAATGTTCATTGCTACTTCACAACTGTAATTTTGCTACTGCTATGAATTGAGCAACCCCTGTGAAAGGGTCGTTCAACCCCCAAAGGGGTCGCAACCCACAGGTTGAGAACCGCTGGAACCAAATCCATACAAAAAGAGGAGGATGCCCTAATTTTGTCTGGGCTTCTAACTTCTAAGTAACCTTGATCTAACTACCACCTGCACTCATTTCAGCAGCCATGCTCATAATTAGCCTATGCTCTCATCTGATTCAAACAAGAAGGCAGTGGTACCTGGAAAACGGACTGTAAAGGTGGACTAAAAGGCTATAACTTCAGGTAAACAGTGGAAAGAAGAGAGCCTGTGAGAGTACAGAAATACAGCTTGCAAAGTAACACCAGTTACTGAGGAAATAGTCCTGGCAGAGGTCATGTGGGCCGAGGCCTATGAGAGACTAGAGGGGCTGGAAGCACAGGAGGAGAACATAGTATTAAAGTAGAAAAGCAAAAGGCATTTAAGATAACAGCATTTTCTTCAGCAGAGAGATTAGTAAAGCAAAACTAAAATTGTAAGAAATGCAAAAGTAAAACTAATAATTTCTATCACCATCAACTCTTATAGTTAGAAATCACTATCAATGTGCTACAATCTATATAATACAGAAAAGTGAACAGAAATGGAATGGAAGAGGAACGGATATGGGGTGGAAAAAGGAATGGAGAAGGGCTTGTAAAAAGAAGTAGAATTATAATGTACTGTAATTATCATACACTACTGTAAATCTGTAGATTAGTTTATAAAGTCCTGTGTAATGATTTGTATTTACATATAAACCCTCTCTCTCTCTCATGTGCACATGCACTTGCTTTTTTAATAGAAACGTAGTGGAAGGAGAATAGCTTTTGAGTCAGAAGTCTTCCCTAGACCTCAGACACATCCTACATCTTTCTATCACAATTAGCTGACCACTCAGGAGAGAACATATTGACTCACAGGAAAATAGCCACTACTGTTAGGAAAATAACATACAAATCAGCTTTTATAAATAAGTCTAATCTGAAAATGTGCATCTGCTCTCAAAAAACAAACAAAACAATGCACTCTTGCAACTTTTATCTTTTCACTTTATTTTCCTTCACTACGACTTTTAGAATTTAAATGATCTTCTCACATTCACCTAACTAAATGCTAACTCACCTGGTCAATGGCCTTTCTATTAAGCAGTTGGGTGAAAAGCTGAACACTAGCTAACTGTCCACCTGTGTCTTCACTACGGGAAAAAGCTGGCGCTATCAACTAAAGTAAGATGAATACTGTTTACTATCCTCTGCAAAAAGTGTATTGCCAGGCTTTGCAATAATTATGTAGAATCAACATCTGATTTAATTTCTTCATTTTTACATGGCCTAGACACTTACAAATATTTGATAGGAGCTCATACGCAATGATTAAAAACAGTGGAAACAAAAAATTTAGGAGGGTACACAATGATTGCAAAGGGAAGCTCAGAGTAAATGTAATTCTACATCTTCGGATGTCCTAGGAGTTTGGTCACAGTCATCAGAGGAGTCGCAGAGTAGACAGTGATCACTGGAAGGGGCTAGTAGGGAGAAGGAAGAGGACAATACACTTTGTTTTAGGTCTTGCTGTTTCCTTTTAAGGGCCTAAGTCTAGCCCTACCCAAAAGCAAAGAAGAAAATGAATGCTACATGCCATCTTATCCTGTGCTAGCCATCTTCCCATCTTAGTTGTTTCAAGACTCTGCTAAACCCCAGAGCAGAACAAGAAAAGTTACCCAGCTTACTCTCAACCTCCTATCTCCCAATAGGATTTGATTCACCATTATAGCCACAGTACCTAGAATAACACCAAGAACATGGTAGAAGCTCAAGAAATATGTATTTAATAGCTAACTAACTCAAATAGAAAGAAAGACAGAAAGAAAGAAAAATACTGCTATCAAGTAAATTCCGAATCAGAGCAACCCTATAGGACAGAGTAGAATGGGTTTGTTTTGGGGTTCAACAGATCAATTCATAGCCCACTACACCACAGGGCTCCAAATGGAGACATTACTGGCATCAGGTTGATGCCAACTCATAGTAACCCTAGGGTGGGGGTAGAACTGTCCCTGTGAGTTTCTGAGACTGTAACTCTGTACTGCAGTTGAAAGCCCCAGAGGGGCGGCTGGTGATTTGGAGCAGCTAGTGGTTTCAAACTGCTGAACTTGTGGTTAGCAATCCAACACCTAACCACTTTGCCACCAGGGCTCTAAAAGGCTAACTAGTAAATAAATATGATAAGGGCACCAGAAGGAGCTTGTGAGGTTTGCTTTTTATCTGGGCTGTCCTGATAGGAGAAACAAGAGCCTTGCCAGATAGCAAAGGTGTTTCAAGGAGGAGAGAGAGCATATCACAAGAAGAGAAAAGTCGGAGGAGCGAGCATGACAGAATTTTGTTTTTAGTGGTTAAATCCAATGGAGTGGGACTATATATAATTTTTCATATTTCCAGTTTAAGCTTGGGTTCTTAATTTTTAATGACTTAATTTATTAAGGATTAAAAATACCTGAGATATTTTAGTTTATCTTAGTAATGCCAAATGTATCCCTCTGCCTTCGGTAATATTTCTTGTCTTGAAATCCACTGTGTCTGATATTAATATAGCAGAAGCAAACTCACTGCCATCGAGTCAATACTGATCATAGAAATATAAGACAGGGTAGAACTTCCCCTGTGAGTTTCCAAGACTTTAGCTCCTTTCTGGAGTAGAGAGTCCCCTCTTTCTCCCACAGAGCCGCTGGCGGTTTCAAACTGCTGACCTTGAGGATTGCAACACATCACATAACCGTATGCCATCTGGAATCCTCTGATATTAATATAAATAATATAGTTTTAAAGATTTTTTTCAATCAAAACTCAACGAAGTGTACAAGCAGAGTTTCATCAAAACAGATGGAGACATTAAATGAGATGACTCACAAAGTTGGAGTGACAATGATTCAAATATAACAATAGTTGTAAAAAGGTAAAGAAACTAATAGCATTTTGTTCTCTTGTACATAATGTTTGGTATGAGTCAGAGCGGAATAGGCAGCACCTAAGAAGTGTATATGATTCTTACTACCATGCCTATTTAACAAATGAGAAAAAATGATGTCCCAAAGTTTTGAGTAATACACTAAGTTCATACAGATCAAAAAAGAGTGACTGGGACATGAACACAAATGCTTTGAGTCAGATCTTTCTACTTTAAGAATCAAAAATTTTCATCTATACGACAGCATCTTTGCAAGGACATGAGAAGTAAAGGCCATGAGCAATTCACCCTTTATCACCAAAGTTGCCAAAATCATTAGACTCTTGTGTTAAAAAAAAACAAAAAACAAAGGGATTTCCTACAACTTTAGAGTATATATGATGTACAGAGTGTATAGATAGACATAGAAAGTATATGTGGAGACATATAGAGTATATGGAGACATGTAGTGTGTGTATGGAGATAAAGAGTGTGTATGGAGACACATAGTGTATAGAGACATATAGAGTATATATGGAGACATATAGGGTGTGTATGGAGACATAGAGGACATGGAGACACATAGAATGTGTATGGAGACACATACAGTATGTATGGAGACCTATAGAGCATATATGGAGACATATAGCCCCCAGAAGCTGAACTTCCTAGAAGCCATCACAATACAGACACATTCAATGTTCGTGTGAAACAGCCCCACCAAGCACATGAAAACGTGCCATTGATTCAGCAAAATGTCAGCTAAGGAGACCTACAATTAGCTCCAGATATGAAAGAACTAATGCTTTCAAGTTAAAAATTTAAATTGAGTTACCATAAACTTACATGGAATGTTGCTACAGCTTCACTATTTTCTCCTTAAATAGCAAAAAACGGAATACATTTTCTGAGGGGCTTTCACCATGGTGTTTTGTACAAATCATAAAGAACTTGACCTTAGAAAAAAGTAATTAGAATATATGAAGGTCTTCAAAAAGTTGATGGAAATAGTCCATTACCTTTTCATTCCATTTCCCCACAAACATTGTGAAGTTCGTTGATACGTAACAGGTGGATGCACAGATGGTTGCCATTACAGAGGCAGGCTCAAATACAAAAGAGCTTTCGGCTTTCACTTTTAAATTGCTTTTCTCCGTAAGATAATACAAAGAAACACACTTAATAGAAAACATATTAAGAAGCACTCTCTGAGAGCACTGAAAAGTATGGGCTAAATAAACTTATGGCCTCACGATTTATAATTATGCACTATTGTACCACACTGTAAACACTTTAAGATCAAGAAGTATGACTTACACAAGATATGGTAAGTCAGTTCTGGAGGCAGGGGAAGACCCAGGGAGATCTGCAAGAATTAAAAGCATTGAAGGCTAATACTGGGATCCACAAGTAGATGCTTGCAGACACATGCAAGTGGAACATGTATGTGAGGGTGAGTGGGAGTACATGAATGTGGTGAAGTGTGATTTCATTGTTGTTAGGTGTTGTATAATCTCTATCAACTCATAATCCTTATATGTTCAACAGAACAGAACACTGCCTGATCCTCCGTCATCCTCACAATTGTTGTTACTCTTTTTCACTGACCCTCTACTTTACCAAGCATGATGTCATTCTCCAGGGCTTGGTCTCTCCTGATAACATGTCCAAAGTGCATGAGACAAAGTCTCACCATTCTCTTCTAAAGAGCATGCTAGCTACCCTTCTTCCAAGAGAGATTTGTTTGTTCTCCTAGCAGTCCATCGCACTTTCAATATATTTTGCCAACACTCTAATTCAAATATATCAAATCTTAATCAGTCTTCCTTATTCACTGTCCAACTTTCACATGTATATGGGACCATTGAAAATAACTTTGCTGATTCAGGTCACTTTAGTCCTCAAAATGACATCCTTGTTCTTCAACATTTTAAGCATGTCTTGTGCAGCAAATTTGCCCAATGCAATATTTTATTTGGTTACTTGACTGCTGCTTTCATGAGTATTAGTTGTGGATTTAATCAAAATAAATCCTTGACAAACTTCAATCTTTTCTCCTTTTATCTATGTGGTTGTTGTCTATTGGTTCAGTTATTCAGGATTTGTTTTCTTTATATTAAGTTCCAATCCATTCAGAAACCTGAAGTCCTTCATGTTTTCAGCCAGTGCTTCAAGCCCTCTACCGTCAGCAAGCAAGATTGTGTCATCTGCTTATCACAGGCTGCTGATGCATCTCCTGATGCACGCTCTTCTTCATATACGCCAGCTTCTCAGATTCTTTTCTCAGCATATAGACTGACTAAATATTGTGAAAGGATACAACCCTGATACACACTTTTCCTGATTTTAAACCTTGCAGTATTCTACTCTGCCTTTTAGTCTATGTAAGTACCATGAAGTGCTCTAGATTCTCCATTCTTCTCAATATTATCCATAGTTCGTTAAAATTCACACAGGTGGATGCCTTGCATAATCAATAGAACATAAATTAACATTGGTATGGTATTCTAGACCTTCAGCTAAGATCCATTTGATATCAGCCATGACATCCTTGGTGCCACAACCTTTCCTGTGCCCAGTCTCTATGTCCAGCAGCTCTTTTGCAGTGTACTGGTACAACAGTTGTTGAATTCGCTTCAGCAGCGTTTTATTTGTATGTGATTTTAATGATACTGTGAGATCATTTCTGTATTCTATCAAGTGATTTTTCTTTGGAATGGCAACAAATACGAATCTCTTCCAGTTAGTTTATCAGGTAATTGTCTTGCAAATTCTGTGGTATAGATAAGCGAGTGCTTCCAGTGCTTCATCACTATTGAAACATTTCAACTGGTATTCCTCAACTCCTGGAGCCTTCAGTGCAGCTTGGACTTCTGCCTCCAATACCAATGGTTCGTGATCACATGCTACTTCTTAAAATAGTTGAACATTGATCATTTTTTTTACAGTGACTCTGTGTTCTTTCCATCATCTTTTGGTACTTACTGCATCAATAAATATTTTTCCAATAGACTACAATATTGAAACTCAAAGCTTGAATTTTTCTTCAAGTCTTTCAGTTTGAGATATGATGTTGAATGTGTTCTTTCTTTTTGACATTTTAACTCCAGGTCTTTGTACATTTTGTTATAATACTCTACTTGTGTTCCCATGCTGCCCTTTCTATTTTCTGTGCCATTCTTTGGTGAATCATTCTTCCATTTGCTTTAGCTACTTTATATTCAGCTGCAAGTTGCAGTTTATCCTGACATCCAATATGGTTTTTTCTTTTTTTAATGACCTTTTACTTTCTTCATGTATCATGTCCTTAATGTCATGCCAGAACTTACCAGGTCATCAATCATTAGTGTTCAATGCATTAAAACTGTTCTTGAGACGTTCTCTTACATTTAGGTGGGATCTAAATGAGGTCGTATTTAGGATCTCGTGGACTTTTTTGTTTTTAATTTTCCTCAACTTCTACCTGAACTTACATAGGAACAATTAATGATCTATTCCATAATTGGCCCTTGGCCTTGCTTTGGCTGATGATATCAAGGTTCTCTATCATCTCTTCTCACAGATAAACACAGTTTGACTCTTGTATATTCTACCTTTTAAAATTCATGGGAACTGTTGCTGTTTATTTTGTGGAAAAGGTATTTGCAATAAGTAAGTCACTGGTCTTTCAAAATTCTATTATATGATATCCAGCTTAATTTCTATCTCTAAGGCTTATTTTATGACTACTGCTCCTATATATTTGCTTCCAATTTCCAATAATTATGAATGCAGCTTGGTTACAAATTGAACAATTTGAGATTGAGAAAGTTGGTAGAACTCTTCAGTTTCTTCAACATCAATTTTAGTGGTTGGTATGTAAATGTGAATAATAGATTTGTTAACTGAACTTCTTTGTAGAATTCTTTGCTGACATTGTCCTAGGATGGGCAGCACTGTGTTTCATGGTATATCTTGAAATGTTCACTTTGAAAATAAATGTGAAACCATTCCTTGGATTTCTCATTCCTGGTGTAGTAAATCACAGGGTTGTCTTACTCAAAATGGCCAATACCAGCCCATTCAGCTCACTAATGCCTACTATATGAATTTTTTGGTATTCAATTGTATTTTTCATGACTTCCAAGTTTTTAGATTCATATTCCTTACATTCCAAATTCCAATTACCCATAAATGTTTGCAGTTACTTATTTTCACTTTGAGTTGAGCCCCATACGCAAATGAAGGTTCCAAAGTCTTTCCTCCACCCATGTCAGTACAGTGGGCTCTACTTGGAGGGGGTAACTCTTATTGGTATTTTGAGTGTCTTCCAACCCGAAGAGCTCACTTTCTAGCTCTATTTCCAACAATGTTCAGTTGTTTTCATTGGTTAATTCCTCAAAAGTGGACAGTCAATTCCTTCTTTGGAGTCTGCTATTAGTCTGAAAACTCCCCTGAAACCTGTTTACCATGGGAGACCCTGGTGGTATGTGAAACATCTCTCACATAGCTTCCAGCATCACAGCAATGCACAACCCACCACAGCCAGACAAGCTCACAGATAAATGTTGGAGCATGAAGAGGGGAAATTTCTGAAATTTCTTAGGTATAACCAAATGAATTGCTGATTTGGGAGGTTTGGGATGATAATCTCAAGGAACAGTAAAGTAAATTGGCATAACATAGTTCACAAAAATGTTCTACATGCTACGTTAGTGAATAGCAATAGGGGTCTAAAACACTGGTGAAAAACTAAGCTATCTGTTCATCTCTCCTCATCAGAGAAAAAGAAGGTGGTGGAAATCAAAAGACATGTGGAAGCAGTTAGTCCTATGGACAAATTGACCACAAGAACTAGATAGTGCCTATCTAGATAAAGTACTTTCAACCACTCTGAACAGGATTTCATTAGAAGGTCCTAGTTGGTGTGGGAGAAAAATGTGGAACAAAACTCAAAATGATAAAAGAAACCAGGCGTATTGATCACATAGAGATGGGTGGCATGCTCACAACTATAACCCTTAATGACAATGCAAGTCTTGAACTGAATTAGAATAATCCATAATTTAAGATCTAAAGGGAAGCATTTGCCCAAGGACAACAGTCAGAGTGTTAGGAGGGAAGGAGGAATGGAAACAAGAAACAGGGGAGGAAATGGGATAAGCGGTGGTACGTTGAGTGGATGAGTTGGAAGAAAGTGTTTATTAATTGTAGAATGTAAAACTGATTATGTTCTCTGTAAACCTTCAACCAAATAGTAATAAAAAGATTTCAAAATAAAACTAAAAATCATTGATACAAGAGTTCCAGATTACACATGACAAGATTACAGCAAACAAGAATACTTTAATACATCTCTGTGATCGCTGAATGGCTGCAGACAAATTCTCTCAGTAACACACTTGTCCGTATCTCATTAGGATGTCTTCAACAAATAGGTCCAATCAAAACACTGGCTTCTAAGGGGATCTTCTGGACCAATTCAATTCAAGGCAGAGAAATCAGCTCAGGTTAACGTGAAGGATTTGGGGAATCTCAATGGGTAATCATGATAGTTTATCTTAAAGAATGAAGGACAATATAGGAAGTTTGAAGAACATTGAAAACTGAATTGATGTGAAAAAGCTCAGAAAAATTGCACTACAATTTTTTTCCATAACAAAAATGCACCTGCTTTCATGATAGAAAAGGCTATTTTGTGAGAACTTCATTTGGAATCCTACCACAATAAATACTTGATCTTGTCCCTTCAGATTATTTTTTCCCCAAAACTCAAAGAGCATTTAAAAAGAACATGATTGGATTCCCTCAAGGAAGTCCAAACTGTCATTGTGATGTGATATAAATATATGAGCACAGAATTCTTTTTAGGGAAGGGTTAGACAAATGGAAACACTGCTGTCAGAAGTGTATACCCCTAGATGAAGGATATGTCAAGAAAGAATAGCTTCACATTTTGATATTTTTGTTTAAGTAAGATGTCTATGATATTGTAGCAATATTGTTGAACATCCTTATATTTATCTATATATTGACCAAAGTACCCATATAATAATAGCCTCAAAATTCTGTGTTGAATTGACCCCACCCCACCACCCACCCCCTAGAAGTATGTGGTGCAGAGGATAACACTAAACCATACAGAAGCAAACCAGGAACGAAAAGAGAGAGCAAGTGACTAGACCCTAAACTGGCACACCAAGCCCTGAGTATGACGTCCCTGCACAGACCTGATAAGGCACAGAGAGAACTTTAGGGCTGACAATAGCTCACGATATGATGTCCCTTCAATAGATCATATCAAGACAGAGGACAATACTGGGACACACAGTGGGGAGTGAGTACAGTCTGACCACACCCACAGTAGGGTGGACCAATATGGGAACATAAGAGATCGACAATGGGAACAAAGAAAAGCCACAAATTCCAATAGGAAGCCCCAAAATAGACTTCAGGCAAGGAGGGGCAATTTCCAGAACCCTCAGGACCAGTGGTGAGATGATCATAAAGGTCAGCGGACAGATCTGGAATTATGGATGCTTTTTCTTATTTTTGTGGGGGAGCTAGTTTTTTTTCTCTTTTTATTCAATCTTTTGTTTTGTCTCCATTATTGTTGTTTTGCCTACCTATATAAGACAGGCATGGGAAGCAAGCCCGAAGAGAAAGCAACAGGTCTTGCGGTTCTGGAGGCACTTGGTGGGAGGAGGAGGCTGGGGAAAGGAGCAGTGAGCAAACAATTCAACAGACAGGGGAACAATTAGGGCATTAAGATCCTGGTGCTGTTGGAGTAGAGCAATCGAGCTGAGAGGAATTCCTAAGAGGCAGAAGAAGGGCAAATGTGATGGTGGGGCAAAAGGAAATGGGACAGATCATGGAAGCAAAGTTATGGATAGAGTGTAAACATAGGTATGCACTTATGTAAATATATTAATGGATAAAAGTTCATGTATTTATATGGCAATACAAAAGTAGATGGATAAAAGTACATGTATTTATATGGCAATACAATGACGAAGTGGATGGACTTTGGGCCTCAGCTCAAGCCCTCCCTCAATGCAAGAATCCTTTGTTCTAACAACCTGGCATTCTGTGATGCTCACCCTTCCTACAAGATTGCTGAAAACAAAATGGGTGCATAAGCAAATGTGGTGAAGAAAGCTGATGGTGCCTGGCTATCAAAAGATAAAGTGTCTATGGTCTTAAAGGCTTAAAGTGAAACAAGCAGCCAGAAAGCAGAGAGTCAACAAGCCCACATGGAAGAAGCACACCAGCCTGTGTGATCATGAGGGTCGATGGAATCAGATAAAAGACAGCAGAAGACTACAAACAAACAAATATTGTTGAGACAAAAGGGGGTGAGAACAGATACCCCAAACCCATCTGTAGATGGATGATAGGACATACCCTCACAGAAAGGTCACAAGGAAGGGATGTCAACCACAGAGCAATATAGCACCAATGAAACACACAACATTCCTCTGGTTCTTCCAGGCTCCCTCGCCCCCCACTCTCATGACCCCAGTGCTGCCTTTCAGGTCTGGCTAGACAGGAGCTAGTATAATGGTACAGATAAGAGCTCAGGACACAGAGAATCCAGGTCAGATAAACCCCTCAGGTACAGAAATGGGAGTAGCTATACCGGGAAGGTAGGGGGAAGGTGGAGGAGGAGGGAAAGAAGCGGGAACTGTTCACAATGATTGACACATAACCCCCCACACCACACCAACCCCACCAGGGGGGATGAACTACAAACATGTGGGTGAAGGGAAACAGCGGTCGGTGTAAGAATGAAAACAATAATAATTTATAATTTATCAAGGGGTCACAAGGGAGGGAAGGGGGTATGGAGGGAAAAAAGAGGAGCTGATACGAAGATCTCAAATAGAAAGTAAATGTTTAGAAAATGATATGGAAACATATGCACAAATATGCTTGATACAATTGATGTATGGAACATTATAAGAGCTCCAATAATATTATTTTAAAATCTGTGTTAAATTAATTAAAATCAACTTAACAAATTTAAGAGTATGCACGCACTATGTATGCTGGAGATATAATCAAACTAAAATGAGACATTTATCTTCCTGTTCGCTGCCTAACATGCCCTGAAAGACTCAGCATCTCTGCAGTCTCCGCAGAGAAGACTTCTCTGAGACTCATGTCAGAGTTCATCTCTGCCACTTACGTGGTGCTATCACTGTGCTGATCAGATTCTATTTTAATTTCTGCCAAATTTTAAGGTCTTTGGCAGTGCTATCCTTTTATTTCTGAACATAGAAAACTGTCAAGAAGCATCTTCTGTCCTGCTGTTGCTATTAGTTGCCACAGTGTTGCTTTCAGTTCATGGCACAGTAGGTATAACAGAACTAACTATCACCTAATCCTACACCATACCCACCATATTTGGTGTGTTTGAGCCCATTGTTGGAGCTATTGCATAATTCCACTTCCTGCATGTTTTCTCTCATCTGGGTCAAACTTCTACTTTAACACATATCATGTCTTTTTCTTTCCTAATGGTGTGATCAAACTATTCATATGAAAGAATTAGCTAACAAATAAATGTATATGCTTACTGCTGGTAGGGGTTTGTTTTTTTTTTTGAGTCAATGGTGGAACCACCTGTACACAAAATACTATAATGCAAGATATCTGCCTTCAGAGAAATACACACAATGATAATGCCTGTTTTAGAAATAAAACAGATACGGTTCATAGTGTTGTGAAGAGTTACTGAAGCTAAAATAGTGTGGCAGCACTTGTCTGCATACAAGATCATGAATAACTGTCCCTAGAGATCAAATTTCCAAACTTTACTGGGCTCATGTAAAATAATGACTATCAGCAGTATAGTACAGCAACTAAGAACCTGGACTCTTGAGTCTCTGGTGTAATTCTAAAGGAAACATTTCTAACATGCCTCCATTATGATAACGTTGAGAGAGTGAGACAAAGGGTAAGAACATGTGTTTAAAACGCATTTAAATCGTTTTATTAATAGTTCACATATAATACAATTCAATACTTTGTCGTGTTATGAAGAGCAGTGCACTCATCACCACAATCAATTTTATAGCATTTTCTTCCTTGTTTTACTCGTGGCTGTTAACTTCCCATTGACCTCCAACTTCCCCTGTCAATTGCTAACGCAGTTACTGTCTCTATAGATTTACCTGTGCTGGATGCCATACACAGAAAGACAAACAAAACAAAAGCACGGTGACAATGCAGAATGAGGAGAAAGACTTCAGTAGACAAGAAAGCAAAATATATTGTAAATGAGCAACTTTATCAGGGTAAAGATATTTCTTTCTCTGGCTTATGATGATTTGGCTAGATATGAAATTGTAAGCTCTGTGCTAATACAATGACCCAGATTCACATGAATCCGAGATCTTGTTGAGTAGTCACTACTGCTAATACTCTCAAGGATTCAAATAATTAAGAGGCATAAGTGAAGCAAGTAGAGATCAAGGGCATCCCATATGGTTCTTTTAATGCTTCTCTTTTTCATTAGGCAGGCTTTCTGAGCAAATTAGTAGACGAAGTTTCCAACTAAGTTTTGTGAGTCACATCACATACGCACAGATCACAAAGTCTCTGTATTTTATATTTCAGAGAGTTGGATATTTTGTAGGAAATCACATATCATAAATTTATAGATTATGGATTTTGTTGCCACAAGCAATCCTAAACCTTAAGTCACCCTTAGAGGAGCACTACTCACACAGGGCTCTCCACCTTCCTCTCTCCCCAAGAGCATGACACTCCCCCATACCCATCCGACCCCTTACATAGAAAGATATAGATTATAAACCAGGACTTTCATGTCTCCATGTCACATTCAGTCCTTCAAAACTTTAAAAATTTCAAACTATCATGTGCCTTCACCCATTATTGCTATTGACAAATGTGGTAACAATTGGATATTTGCCTCTATGAAAGTAATCACCTCTTTCTCTTTAAAGATTTTTATAAACTTCTTTTTAGTCTTTGATAGTCATATTTTTCTACATTATGTCTTAGTGTCTTTATAATTTCAGCTGGTATTATGGACACAGTATTCTTAAGTTAATCATCTTTCTTAATTCCTAATTCTATGAAACATAACTCCATCATTTTCTCCAATATTTTAATTTTCAATTTTGTTTAAATTTTCTCTTTCCTACAACTCCTATTCTCTAATTGTTGGCACATCAGTGTCTATAGTCCATTTTTATTAACTTTTCATGTATATGTCCTGTGCATTCCACTTTATATAATTCCTCTTTGTTTTCTACTTTCTGATGCTTTTTTTAAGTTGTATTCATTTTATCAATTCTTATCTTTTATTTATTGAATATTATATTTTTAAAATACATTTGTTTCTTTTAAACTTTTTTCTAATATTTTCAGTGTCTGTATTCTTTTTCTGTAACTTTTCTGAAATTCTTGGCTTACTGTTCTAACACTTTTGGCTTGCATGGTATCTGTAATCCATACTTGTTTTGCCTTTTTTTTTTTTGAAGTGGTTATGCTCTTCAGATATCTCATTGTTTTGGTGTATGTTCTTAAATTCCTCATGAGAGTTTATAATCACTGCCCAATACTAATTAAAATATAGTGCAAGGATGAAGGAACTAGTAACCTTAGGTGTAGCTACCAGTTTCTACTCTAAGAAGTCATTGAGTATCCCAAGACAAAGGCAGAGGAGAAGTAAGGACATAATCAAACTACTTTATTTTCCGCATTTTACCTCCTGGAACCTCGCTAGATAGCCCATGCTCCAGAATATACCCTACCTTCAACAGTTCAAAGAGCCCTCTGTCTACCCATTTTTGTTGCCACAAGCAATCCTAAACCTTAAGTCATCCTTGGATGGAAGGGGGACCAGATTTTAACATTGATAAAGCGGGAGACCATGATGGGGGTGGTTCTTGATTAAAAATAGATAAATAAGTTACTTACCTAAATTATCTGAATAGCTGATTTGTTGACATCACTTGTTTAACTATCACTAGCACACTGTATGATGTATATCATCTGAGAGACAGTTACAAATGTTTTCATTGTTGCCAATGCCAAAAAATGCCATTGTTCATTTAAGTCCAAATAATGGTGGTCGAATTCTAACAACTGATCAACAATGCGAACTTTCATAATCAGTTCTCAATTATCAGTTTTCAACAGTGATTTGCTATTGTTAAAGTTTAACATTATAAAATTAACAAAAATAATATAAAACTCATATCCTGGCGAAATAGCCACATGGCAGCCAAAAGCCGTACATTCCCTTCCCATTCTCCCGCTGTTTCCTAGCTTGTCATGCATTCTTTCCAAAAATCAGGACTTTTTAAAACACCGCGGGACGCAGGACAAATTGTTAAAAATCGGAACGGTCCCGCCAAAAGTGGAACGTCTGGTCACCTTAGGCTAATGCCAATAGAATGAAACACTGCCTGATCCAGGACCATCTCACAGGTTTTCCTATGCTTGAGCCAGGAATTCCTGCCACGGTGTCAATCCATCTCTGTGAGGGCCTTCCTCTTTTGTACTGCCCCTCACTCTACCAAGCATGATGACTTTCAGAAGCTGGTAGCTACTCTACAATTAAGGGCAAATTTCAGTCTCTTCTAACATCCACTCTGATCTATGCTTACTTTCTTTTCCCTTTAACAACCTTTTGCTTTCCTGGTGAAAGAGGTTCTTGATGTCCTCCTATGATACATCAGGTCTTCTGTTATTAGTGTTCAATGAAGAAATCTGTTCTTGAGATGTTCTTGAAATTCAAGTGGAATCCACTCAAGGTTGTATTTTGGTTCTTATAGACTTGTTTTAATTTCCTTCAGCTTTATATCGAACTTACATTTGAGCAATTGGCGGTCAGTTCCACAGTCAGCCCCTGGTCTGGTTTTAGCTGCTGATATTAATCTCCTCCATTGTCTCATCCTACTGATGGAGTCAACTTGATTTCTGTGTATTTGATTTGGAGAAGTCATGTGTATAGTCACCATTTGTGCTGATGAAAAAAAGTATTTGCTATGAATGTCAAGGGTCTTGTAAAATTCTGTCCTATAATCTCCAGCTTTGTTTCTAAACCCAAAACCATATTTTCTGATTACTATCCTTTCTTCTTTGTTTCTAACTTGCTTTCCAATTGCTATGCATCTTGATTATTGATTCATTTTGATTGCATGTTTGGTAAATTTCAGACTGAAGTCAATGGTGGAATTCTTTAATACCTTCATCATTACTTTTAGTGTTTGGTGCATACATTTGAATAGTAATTGTTTGGATTGGATTTCCCTGAAGATGGATATATATAATCCTATCATATACTGCATTGTACATTACGATAGATCTTTAAATGTCATTTTAGGCAATGAATTCAATGCCATTCTTGATTGGGCCATTGCCAGCAGAGTAATCATATAATTTTGGTATTCAGAATGTCCACTAATGCTTGAGATATCAATCTTATGCATTCTACTTCATTTTTAACAACTTCTAAGTTTCCTAGATTCATACTTCTAAGATTAAAATTCCATTGATTCGATTTTTGCATCTGGTTCTTCCTGTTTTTGAGATGTGCACTATTAGCAAATGCAGGCCCTGAAGGCTCTCTCCCCATAAACTTATTCCATTTATGACATTACAGCCTACTCTATTTTGAGAAAAGAACGCCTCCTCAGTCACATTTGAGTCCCCTAAGACCCAAGCACCCTGTCCTCTGGCACAATCTCTAACAATATTCTACTTTGTTTTACGAGGCCTTCAGTATCTGACAATGTCTTTAAGCAATGCATAAGGTTTTCAGTGGCTCCTCCTACTAAATTGTACAACCAATTCCTTCTTCGATGTCTGTTCTTACTCTGGATGCTCCTCCGGAACCTGTAACATTGGTGATCTTGCTGGCATTTGACATAGCTTCCAACATCACAGCAACACAAAAGCCACCACAGTAGACAAACTGAAAGACAAGTGGTAGTGTCTGCACAACAGCTTCCTATAATGCTTTATTGTCTTTGGTATTTCTATACAGCGTAGGCTTAGGGGAAGGATTTGCTTAAGCTAATTTCAAATGTTGTCATGAACAAGATTGAGAACTATAATACATTTTTTTGCGTGTGGTTTTCCCATCATGACTAGGTACTATATTCCTTAAATTCGGGGATTCTATTTCATCTAACTTTATATCCCTAAACCTTAGCACATAATATCTGGCATGTGGTTGACATTTAATAAATAATTCAAGATTAAATGAATAAATAATTTCCCAATTTAAGGTTGGAAAAATTTCACCAGAAAAATGCCCACTGCTATTACAAGTTACCACTCTCTGATCCCTTCTTTTTATGGCAGCTAATAGCTTATTAAGTAACTGTATTCTGGAGGAAGTCACTTAAACTCTCTATCCCTCAGTTTTGTTTCTAAAGGGCTTAGTGCAGCAATAGGCCTTAAAAAGAAAAAGATGTCTTACTTCCCCAAAGAAAATCATTGCATTCTACAACAGTCCAAGATCTTTCTAACAAAATTAGTTATTCAATATTTTTGCTTACTCTTTGAGAGAGAAGAGTGTCTATTTTTAGGAAAGAATATAATTGTGAAACTGCCTATATTTTAAAAATCCAAAGTGCCATGAACTATAAAGGCTTCCCAGGCAGACAGAGTAAAGTAAAAATTAGTAGAAGAGCTTAGAGATGTTTGGGGTTCTAAACGTATCTCTACAATATGTTCAGAAAGCTGCCAACCTTGATAACACAGTAAGTATCTTTGAAGCATTTCTTCAATTATAAAATTAGAGAATTAAGATTCAAAATAGCACAGAAGCCAAACTAGATTTTAAATCCCAACTTTCTCACCTTTCTACTATGGTAATTTAGATAACTGCCTAACGATTTGAACCCGAGGTCTTTATAATGAAAATAAAATTAATATCCCCCCCATCATAAAGCAACTGAGAACTTTCCATGAACTAATATATGTGAAATACCCTGCACCACATCACTTACATATTGAGTGTTCCTAAATTATCAGTTTCTATCTCCTCCACATTTTCAGGGGTCTTTCAGCTGTATATGATTACAATCTAGATAATTTGTTGAAAACTGTGGCTACTTCTCCAATCCAAGATTGATGCCAACCAAGGTTTCTACACTGTATTATTTCTTCTGAGAGCTAAAATCTTTTAGATGTCAACTTTTAGTCATAAATGATTTAAAAGTTAAGTAGGAGTCTTTGTTGCTTCTGAGTGTTAAATATTCAGTCCTCATTGGCTAGTGGTGAAACTTAATGCAGGACGAGAAAAACCAAACTGATGTGCATACATCATTTATATTTTAAGCCCTAGCAACTGCTCCACAGAAGTATTTATTCAATGATATATTAGGCAAATGTGTGAATGCATATGCATTGGGATGACAATATGGAAATCAACACCTGTGGTTAAAATAAAAGTATGCATCACTGTTTATAGCCATGAAATAAGTGGACAATCATAATAGTATGGTCTAATGAATTTGTGTCCAGGGCCAGAGGCAAGAGCTGATAATCACAGGCAATCACTATTGGTGCCTTTTGTTTTTGCCAGCAAAAAATATATCTATTAATTATAAAAAATGAAATGTATTTGGATATAGCAGTCAGGAAACAGATAAATTATAATATATGCCAGTGATCAAAAGATAAATGAGTATGTACCAGGAAATCTCTACTGAATTGTTTATGTGACAAAACCATCAAATAATTGATATGGTTTGATGGTTTCTGTGAAAGTAAACCATATCATGATAGTTGCATTATATTATAATAGCAGTCATCAGAACTCTTGTAGGTGATCAAAAGGGTTGATCATAGGGCAATTTCTCATCTGTTACAAGGACGTTTTAGTAGCAGTTACCTTACAGGAGTCAATTAATTCGCTCCTATTGTTCACTCTGAAAAGCATGATGTCATAGACAAGAGGTTTTGCACTAGGTAATTTTATGCTTCAAAAATTTACTTATGCTCATTAGTCCCAAAGAAAAACTAAGAAATTATTGTATTCATCATTGTAAAATTACACAAATGAGCAAGCAATTGACTACAAGTCAAAAGGCACAAAAAGTGCCAATGGGGATGCATTTGATCGCCTGCAACTTCAAAATCAAAATCAAAACAATCAACCCAAGACCAATGCCTATGATGTGGAGATCAAACATGCCTCTATCCACCAAACTTTTTACCAATTCTGACACCAACCATCTCACCCACAACACTCATTACTTTTTTGCAGATTTAGATGATTATTGCCACACAGAACTCACAGATCACACTCATAGTCATGGGGCTTATTAGGAAAGTAAAAAGTTACAATTCGGGATCAGAAACAACTCAAGATAGTCGTTGGCCAGCAGTGCCTCTTCTGTCTTCCTCCTAGACAAACCTCTCTCTGGCTTTCAGCAGGTGCTGGCCCCGTTATCCCGTTGTCTCTGCCTTGCTCAGGCAAGTATGACTCTGCCTTGCTCAGCCAAGCCTTCTGTCCCAAAGCACTTTCCTATTTCTTGGATCCAGAAGTCCACTGTACGATTTCCTGATGGTCACTTGCCAGTTTCCAAGCTCTGCTATCTCTGCTGCTGCCATGCCTCTGCCACTATGTCTGACCATCTCTCACCCTCTCTGGTGTTACAACTTTCTGTTCCTTAGTTTGGGGAGGTTCACTGGAGGGATCTGTGTCCAAAGGACATGTTCCACTACCGGCTCTTCTTTCTTGGTTTTAACGATTTCTCTCTTTCTGCCTCTTAGATGGTTCATTTTAAGTCTCAAAAAACAACTCTCTCTCTCTCTCTCTCTCTCTCTCTCTCTCTCTCTCTCTCTCTCACACACACACACACACACACACACACACTCACACAAATGAAGCCTCACTGAATGGTGTTCATTCTGAGTCATAGTTACCTTATTGGACAGGGTAGAACTGTCCCCGTAAGTTGATAAGACTCTTTACAAGAATAGAAATTCTATTTTTTCTCCCATTTTAAGTCTGAAGGAATGCAAACCTTAACAATCCCCACATTAGGGCTCCATACAATTTATTATATGATCCTACCACCCACCACAATGCCATTTAACCATTTACACTATCCACAGGCTATTCAATCTTCTGTGTGGGCCATAAGCATCTCACACTTGCATAGTCCTACCCATTTGTTGAGAGTTACAAGGTCTATATCTAGAAGAACCATAGTCAATAATTCACTGCACCACAGGTGGTGGCTCCAACCTACCCAGTGGCACTTCAGAAAGCAAGCCTGTCAATCTACTCTAAAAGGGCATAACTCTGAAAACCTTATAAGTTAGTTCTACCCTGCACACAAAAGGTTGCCATGCATCGGAATCTATTTCCCCGCAATAACAGCAAGTATTAAATAGGCGTGATTCAAGATCCCAGAGATAAAAATAGGCCATCAAGAAAAGAATAAAAATTGGTTTCAGAGATATCATATTGCTCTTGAATAAAAAATTTTCTGGGAATATCCTACAATATACTTAACATCTGCACTTAAAATCTAATAGGAATTCTATTTTCATTCTAATATCAACTTCATCAGGTGTCCAAAGGACCTGTTCCACTTCTGGCTTTACTTTCTTGATTTTAGCGATTTCCCTCTTTCTGCCTTTGAGATGGCTCAGTTTAAGTCTCAAACAACAACAACAAACACATACACAAACACACACACACACACACACATACACACACACACACACACACACACTTCCAGAGTCCTAATATTTTGCATCACCTCCAGAGTCGTCTACTCTGGTCTGACCTGCACCATGTCCTGCTTGGAGAATGCCCGGCCTCCTTGTTTTGGGCCTTTGTCTCAATGAACTACTCCTCATTGTAGTCAATGGTGATTCTTTTAAATAATGGCAGATGATGTTACTGCTCTGCTTAACAGCTTGAAATGACTACCTATTCCACATAGAATAAAGCCAAAGTCATTGAAATGATAAAAAAGAATGTAGGTGATCGGGTTCCTGTGACCTTCCTATGACCTTCCTGACTTCCTCTTTCATACAGTCTTGTTCTCTGTCGCTTCTTTTCTCTTCTCTCTATCTCAGCCTCACTGTCTTTTCTGATTTCCTAAAATACACTAAGACTTTTTGACTAACCATTCCTAATCTCTTAAATACATTTCAAATAAGCCCGACAACTACTTTAAGATTTTTCTGTTTTCACATTCTCTGATACCTATCTTGACTATCATATTGCAACCCACTCATACTCCAATTTATACTTACAT
Source organism: Tenrec ecaudatus (assembly GCF_050624435.1). Classification (NCBI taxonomy): domain Eukaryota; kingdom Metazoa; phylum Chordata; class Mammalia; order Afrosoricida; family Tenrecidae; genus Tenrec; species Tenrec ecaudatus. The sequence continues at coordinate 82,487,542 of NC_134533.1, forward strand.
TTTTTTCAGTTTTATTTTTAAAACATTTTATTAGGGATTCATACAACTCTTATCACAATCCATACATATACATACATCAATTGTATAAAGCACATTCTTTCCCTAATCATTTTCAAAGCAGTTGCTCTCCACTTAAGCCCTTTGCATAAGGACCTCTTTTTTTCCCCTCCCTCCCCACTCACCCCTTCCTCATGAGCCCTTGATAATTTATAGATTGTTATTTTGTCATATCTTGCCCTATCCGGAGTCTCCCTTCACCCTATTCTCTGTTGTCTGTCCCCCAGGGAGGAGGTCACATGTAGATCCTTGTAATCAGTTCCCCCTTTCCAAACCACTCACCCTCTACCCTCCCAGTATTGCCCCTCACCCACTGGTTCTGAAAGTATCATCCACCCTGGATTCCCTGTGCCTCCAGCTCCTGTATGCACCAGCGTACAACCTCTGCTCTATCCAGACTTGCAAAGTAGAATTCGGATCATGGTAGTTGGAGGGGAGGAAGCATCCAGGATCTGGGGGAAAGCTGTATTCTTCATCGGTGCTACATCGCACCCTGACTGACTCATCTCCTCCCCTTATACTTACATTTTTACCAAAGTATTCTATACTTTTTTACCAAAAACATTTATCATCTTCTAACATACTATATAATTTACTTATTTATTATTGTTATTGTCATCCCCTCCCAACTGCTAGACTATGAACTCCAAAAAAGTATGGATCTTTATCTGTTTTATCATGGATGCACTGCAAATCCCTACAAAATCATCCAAATGTTTTAATGAACTCAAAGTAAGTAAAAACTAAATAATAAAAGAGATGGAGATTTCAAGTTTCACTAAGAAAGGAACAAATATAGACTAGCTTCAAAAAATGTAAAATGAAAGAAACCCTAAAAAAAGTAAAATAACAGTGCATTCATTTCTAAAAAATTTTTTTAATTTCATACCCAAACTACACATCTATTTTGAAAATATGTGAATGAAATAAGTTCATTTATAATTTTTTTATTTTGATTAAAATAATGTAACTATTACAGAATAGTTACAGAAATATGATAGAAAACAGTACAAAATTTCCCATATAACCTTCATGCAGATATCTTAAGTATTAACCTTTTACCAGTCTCTGTGTATATGTGCCATTTACACATATAACTTTATTATTAAAAGTTATTTTATACATGCATGCAAGCTTCTAGTTAATCTTCCTAAGAAAATGATTTTAAGGATAATTCTAGGAAAATAATGCTAAAAACAAGAAACATGAAGCTGTATGTTTTGAAAAATCATAGAAAAAACTAGCATTGCAAGGAAATTAAAATCTCAGAATGAAAAATATGCAGGAGACCTAGGAAAAATTTTATTTAAGTTTGAAACCAAGGTTGGACATTTCTAAGAAGGTCTTAAAAGAAGAAGTATGAAATGTATTCCAAGCAGATAATAATAAAAATGAGATTAAAATGAAGATATATAACTAACAAGGTACAACTGCCTTTGAATAAGAAAAAGAAAGTAGAAGAAAGTTATCTCAATATTTTTAAATGTAATATAATCATCATGCAATGTATATATGAAAATCCATTAGAATTTGATGTTAGGAACATCTTTGAGTTTCACAGAGTTCATAAGTTGGAGATGTAATTGTATTTGACTCAACAATGAATAATATTTGCATAGTGAGGAGTATTTAAATACCATTTATTGATTTTAAACTTTTAGAATTAATATATAGACAAGTATTAGATATTTGTTATTGTTATTATAAAGAAGAAAGTGTCATCAACTTTGAAACTAAACATGAAAAATCTAGTAGAAATTGGGAAATGGGTGTAGCAGAAGTTAAACAAAATGAAAATTCCTTGTATTGTTATTTTAAACATTGGAGAGTTGAGAAATGCTGGTAAAAACTGGTGGAAGTTCATGTAGAACTTAAAGTTCATCATTTAAAGGTAGAAAGGTAGCCAACAGAAGAGTTTTTAAATTGCTTATCAAGGAAGGGGAAAATACTGATAAAATGCATTAAACTTGAATCAGTCATAACAGGAAATAAACAGATAATGTTGATAAGTCATGACACAGCAGTATAAAATATTATTCACAAGTAAGAAGATTGATATCAGGGGAAAAAAGTAAAAATTTGTTTAAAAGTTGCCCCTGCAGAGGGAGACTGAGGCCAGGATAGAGCAGCCGAGAGACTTCTAATTTTATTATGAATCAATCAGTTATACTTGATTATCTATTTTTTGGTCAGATTTATTCCTAAGTACTTCATCTTTTGTGTGCCTATTGTAAATGGTATTATTTTCCTAATGTCTTTTTTGGAGCTCTCTTTGCTGGTATACAGGCATTCAATTGATTTCTGCTTGTTGATCTTACACCATGCTGTTGCCAAATCTCAAAGTAGCTTCCAATAATCTTGTGTGGTCTCTTTTAGGATCTCAATATATATCATCATGTCATCTGCAAATAGCGAGTTTCACTTCTTTGCTTAATTATATTCCCTTGGATTATTTTTGTTGTCTCGTGGTCTAAGACATCCAGTATGATGCTGAATCAGAAAGGTGATGGGGACAGCCTTGTCTGGTTCCTGTTTTCAGTTTTTCCCACTGAGTGTGATGTTGGTTGTTGGAATTTAGTATGTTGAGGAACTGCCCCTCTATTCCTATTTTATTGATTGCTTAATCATAAATGGGTGTTGGATGGTGTCAAAAGCCTTTTCTGTATCTATTCATATGATCACATGATTCTTATTCTTTTAGCCTGATACACATCATAAAACAGTGGTTCCATCTCTCTAGCCCTTTGCTGAAGAATTCTGTACTTTTTCCTTTCCACCACATCAAAGTGGCATTCTTGGCATCCAAGAAGGACTCAAATCATGTTTGAGAAACAAAAGCAGTCTGAAATGGCAAGATTAAGTCTGTGGGGTGAATGGAAGAAGTTTCCCAATGAAATCCCCACAGGACAATCTTTTCCACTCTAGAAGAATGAGCAGGTGCATTGGCTGGATGGAAAAAAGTTCCTGGGTTCAAGTTTCCTGATCTTTTTCTCACCAGTACAGTTTAAATCTTCTTAAAACTTCTAAACATCCAACAAGCTTCCGTGATCAACCTGTGTGTGTCCTTTAAGAAATTTTGCCCAGATTATTCATTTGGGCTGAAAAGAGAAAGAAAGTCACTGACAGCCCTGCCTTGAAGTTCACTGCCTCAGCGTCTCTCCTTGGAAGTCACTGTGATGACGGCACCTTCGTTCTTGGAGGCACTCTAACAAAGCCAAGTGCGCTGCTGAGAGGATTGTCTACACCTCTCTACTTACTGCAAAGACATGTTTAAAGTAAAAAAGCTGAACAGAAGATTGCAAAGGAGAACTCAAGATGACAGTATTACAATGAAATTTTGATAACCTGGAGTTAAAAAGCCAAAAGGGAATAACACACTCATCATTTCTCAAGGTAAAGGCACTAAAGAAAAACTATAGTCCTTGAGCTATAATACTGAAGAGTTCTAAGGACAAAACAGAAAAAGTCTACTAAAGGCTTTAGAGAAAAACAAGGTTCCGGGAACTGAAGAAATAGCAACTGAAATATTTCAAGGTCAGAATGAAGCATTGAAGGCATTCAATCATCTGTGCTAAGAAATTTGAAAGGCAGCTACCTGGCCAACTGACTAGAAGAGATCCATAGTTGTACACATTCAAAAAAAAAAAAAAACAGTGACCCAACAGATGCACAAATTATAGGGCAATATCACTGAAATCACATGCAAGTAAAATTTTGCTGAAGATCATTCAAAAGCAGAGAGCTTCCAGATTTTCAAACAGAATTCAAAAGAGGACTTGGCACAAGGGACATTGATGCTGATACTAGATATGCTTTGACAAAAAACAGAATGTCAGAAAGATGTCAAAAAACAGAGATGGCAGAAACTTTTGTTTCATTGATTATGTGATGGAATTCAACAGTGTGGATGGAATTCAACAAAATATGGATAACATTGTGAAGAATGGGAATTTTAGAACACCTAAATATGCTTTTGCAGAATCTAAACATCGACTTAGAGGCAGTCATTTGAACAGAACTAAGGAATACTTCTTGTCTTAACATCAGAAAAAAATATGTCAGCGATCTTCATTCTACCATGATTGTGCTGTTTGCTAAACAAATAATATAAGAATCTGGTTTATAAGAAGAATGTGGTATCAGACTTAGAAGAAGACTCATTAACAACCTGCAATATGCAGATAGCACATCCTGGATTACTGAAGGAGAAGGGAACTTGAAGCAATTCTAATGAAGAGCAAAGTCTTCAATGTGAATTACAACTGAAATAAACAAGAACTGACAAACTGACCAATAAACATTATCATTACAAACAAAGAAAATATTGACATTTCAAGAATTTAATTTTATTTGGTCCACATTCAACACCCGTAGCAGCAGCCATCAAGAAACAAACAGTGGGCTATTACACTGGGCAAATCTGCTACGCAAGGGCCTCTTTAAAGTGTCAATGGGCGAATATACTACTTTGAGAATTATTGTACACACGACCCAATCCAAGATACTTTCAGTCACTTCCTATGCATGCGGAAGATGAACAATGATTAAGAAAGACTAGAATGCCTGCCCCTCCCCACAGAAGAATTTATTTCAAAGGACGACATTGAATCTGCAGCTGCGGGAGAGGGACATATATGATCAGAGCACACGGGAGCAGATGAAGGGGGAGGAGGAGAGAGTAGAGCACATCCTGGCCCACCAGGCCCTGAAGATGATGCCCCCAATTAGAACAGCCAGTCCACAGAGAGGACCACATGGCCAGCCCCACTATAAAATATAATGTCCCTCACTCACCCATGACCCTGCAGGGGACAGCCCTGGAGACAGTGTGGGATTTGCGCCCGACCTGTACCCACCACACCGAGGCAAAGCACTGGAGGAGTGCAGCGGAACAGCAAGGAAATGGAGTGGAAAGAATACAGCTTTCCTCTAGTTCCTAAATACTTCCTCCCCCCAACTATTATGATCCAAATTCTACCTTGCAAATGTGGATAGTACAGAGGATGTACACTGGTGCAGATAGGAGCTGGAGGCACAGGGAATCCTGGGAGGGTAGAGGGAGAGTGGGTGGGAAAGAGGGAACCGATTACAAGGATCTGCATGTGACCTCCTCTGTGGGGAGCAGACAACAGAAAAGAGGGTGAAGGGAGATGTTGGACAGGGCAAGATATGACAAAATAATAATTTATAAATTTTCAAGGGCTCCTGAGGGAGGGGGGACTGGGGAGGGAGGGGAAAAAAGAGGACCTGATGCAAAGGGCTTAAGTGGAGAGCAAATGCTTTGAAAATGATGAGGGCAAAGAATCTACAGATGTGATTTACACAACTGATGTATGTATGGATTGTGATGAGTTATATGAGTCCCTAATAAAATGTTTTAAAAAAAACTGGAATAGAATTAATTCATTTTCACTGTGATGATGGTTATGAAGTTTGGAATTACTATGGACTGCCAGAGAATAAACAAATGTTTCTGGGGAAAAGTGCAGTAAGAACGCTTTTAGCAGCAAGAATGCTGCGACTTCATCTCACATCATTTGAACATGTCACCAGGAAGGCCCAGCTCCTGAAGAACATCATGCTTAGTAAAGAGAGTAAAAAGGATGAGCATCAATGAGATCGACTGACACAGATGCTGCAACAATGGGCTCAAGCATAACAGAGATTGTGAGGATGATTCAGGACTGAGAGTGTTCCATTCTGTTGTATATTGGGTCTGAGAATCACTTCATGGACATCTAAACACAATGACAACAGCACCAGATGACAGAGGACAAAGCACTTTTCCAAGCTTTGTGGGAATTTCAGTATCACTTTACCCATGACCAGTGGGGGCCCTTATTTCAGAGACAAGGGTTAGGCAAGGATGTTACACAAGATTATTTTCTATTTCCCCTGGATATTGATTTTTAGAATTCAACAAATAGAAAGTTTCACTTGATGTCATAAGTATGAATATCAATATATATACTAGCTCATCCTCGTTCTAAATCACAGAACCGTATAATAGATATTTCAGTGGGTCCTTTTTTTTCCCCATGTTTCATCAACTCAGAAAAATATTTTCCAATCCCAACTTTGGTCCCCTCCAAATTCAATTGCCTTGAAAACATTACTCATTTTCAGGAACTGGCCAGCCCAAAGAAGCATAAGGTCTTGGTTTTTTTTGAGTTCTCTGAATCTATATGCCAACCTTCAATATACTATTGCCAATAAACTCCCTGTCATTTTACCATAGAAATGTAAACAAGTTGTATAATCATCATTCCTATTATCTATGCAGTGCATTTTGCTTTTCACAGTACTTTCATTCTCAGAGTATCTCTGGACCATGTGAGATAAATAAGTACAACAATATCGCTTTACAACCAATGACATTTAAGACAATTCTACCCAGTGACATACCAAGTACATAAGGCTGAGTTCTCTAGAGAAGCAAAACCAGTGGTAGATAAAGCTTTGAGGCTGCCGAGGAGCTCATTATTGACAGGAACACCACTGGCTGCAGTGGCAGATGAATCCAAGCTCAGGCTTGTGACTAGAGAGGCAAATTAATCCATGGTTGGCAGTCAGGTGGCAAACCAATGATGACTCCAGGATCAGCAAGCAATATGGCAGGTTCAAGTCCCCAAAACTAGTGGTTGAAATGACAGATGCAAAATCCAGACCCTGCCAAAAAGCAAGCAAGTTTCCCTACACATCCTCTTACATATGACTAGGTCACATCCTGAAGGAAAGTTCCTTGCAATTGCATCAGGAAGGTGACCTGAGTAAGGAAGTTCCACCTTAAAATCTTACAACTTACTGGCTGCTCAAAGTAGATTGCATTATGGAGTTGATTACATTGTGTTATGTAACATCACGGGGGACTACTGGGCCTTAATTGACAAAACACACAGAACCCTGACCTAACCAAGGTGACTCAAAATTAACTATCAAAAGGAAATTATAGATTTACCAGGTGTTTTCATTCAATTCTGAAGCCCTACATTTCTTTGCTATGACTGTCCCTGCAAAGTATTAAGGCAATTATTTTATTTTAAATTTGCAAAGTTCTTACATTCTTGGCTTCATTAAACATTACAGATATTTTTGGTTATAGCTGTTTAAAATTTTATTTTTTTTAAGATTTAAAGAAGAAAAAGTCTGACCTCCTTCCCTAGCCATCTATATGTTATAGATATGAGTTAAGTGTTATTTTTAAAATCATTTTATTGGGGGCTCATACAACTCTTATCACAATCCATACATATATCCAATGTGTCAAGCACATTTGTATATTCCTTGCCCTCATCATTCTCAAAACATTTGCTCTCCACTTAAGCCCTTGGTATCAACTCCTCATTTTCCCCTCCCTCCCTGCTAACCCCTCCCTCATCAACCCTTGATTATTTATAAATTATTATTATTTTGTCATGTCTTACACTGTCTGACCTCTCCCTCCCTTCATCCACGTCTCTGTTGTCCATCCCCTAGGGAGAAGGTTATATGTAGATCCTTATAATTGGTTCCCCCTTTCTACCCCAACTTCCCTTCACCCTCCAGTATCACCACTCTCACCACTGGTCCTGAAGGGATTATTTGTCCTGCATTCCCTGTGTCTCTGGTTCCTGTCTGTACCAGTGTACATCCTCTGGTCTAGCTAGATTTGTAAGGTAAAATTGGGATCATGATAGTGGGGGGAAGGAAGCATTTAAAAATTAGGGGAAATTGTATGTTTCATTGTTACTACACTGCACCCTGACTGGCTCTTCTCCTCCCCACAATCCTTCTGTAAGGGAATGTCCTGTTACCTACAGATGGACTTTGGGTCCGCAATCTACACTCTCCCTCATTTACAATGATATTATTTTTTGTGTTTTGATGTATGATACCTGATGCCTTCGACACCTTGTGGTCACACAGGCTGGGGTGCTTCTTACATGTGGGCTTTGTTGCTTTTTCACTAGATGGTCACTTGTTTGCCTTCAAGCCTTTAAGACCCTAGATGCTATATATTTTGATGCCCAGACACCATCAACTTTCTTCACCACATTTGCTTATGTATGCATTTGTCTTCAACAATTGTGTCAGGAAGGTGTGCTTCATGGAATGCCAATTTACTAGAACAAAGTGTTCTTGCATTGAGGAAGTACTTCAGTGGAGGTCCAATATCCAACTGGTGGCTTAATACTAAACCTATAAATATATGCATGTAGATCTATTTCCCCCGGCCCAGATGGCTTCACAGGAGAATTCTACCAAGCATTCAAGGAAGAACTGACACCAATCCTACACAAACTCTTTCAGAACATGGAAAAAGATGGAAAACTCCCAAACCCTTTCTATGAAGCTAATATAACTCTGATACCTAAAGCTGGCAAGGATCCCACAACAATTGACAACTACAGACCATTATCCCTAATGGATACAAAAATCCTTAACAAAACACTGTCCAATAGAATACAAAAATATATAAAAATAAACAATTCACTTTGACCAAATGGGATTCATACCAGGGATGCAGGGATGGTTCAACATACGAAAGACCATTAGTATTGTTCGCCACATTGGCAGGAAAAATGATAAGAACCACATGATAATATCTATAGATGTAGAAAAAGCATTCGACAACATCCAACACCTATTCCCGCTTAAGACACTCAAGAAGATAGGAATCGAAGGAAAATTCCTCAGTATTATACAAGCTATATATGAAAAAACCAACAGCCAATGTGGAAGTCAGTGGAGAAAAGACGAGAACAATTCCACTGGAAAACGGGACCAGACAAGGATGCCCCTTGTCCCCACTCCTATTTAACATTGTACTGGAGGTCCTAGCTAACAACATAAGACCAAAAAAAGACATCAAAGGTATTCGCCTGGGTATGGAAGAGATGAAATTATCATTATTCGCAGACAATATGATTCTATACATCGTAAATCCCCTAAACTCCACAAGTAGAGTGTTAGAAGCAATAGAGGGATGTGGCAGAGTAGCAGGATACAAGATCAACAAACAGATGTTTATCGGTCTGCTATACACATCAGACAAGATCACAGAAGAGACAATTAAAAAGGTCGTACGCCTTTACAATAGCCAAGCATAAATTGAAATATCTAGGGATATACCTGAATAAAAAAAATAAAAAATTTGTACAAGGAAAAGTATAGAACACTATTACAAGAAACCAAGAGTGACATCAACAAGTGGAAGAATATCCCATGCTTGTGGACTGGAAGACTCAATATAGTAAAGATGTCAGTTCTGCCCAAGGCACTATATAAATTCAATGCTATCCCAATATGAATACCACCATCCTTCTTCAAAGAATATGGAAAACTGATTACCAACTTAATTTGGAGAGGGAAGAAGCCCAGAATTAGCAGAGAACTCCTCAAAAAGAAGGACAAAGTGGGAGGTTTTGCTCTACCTGACTTTAGCATGAATTATATGGCCACAGTAGTCAAAACAGTGTGGTACTGGTATAACGACATATTCAGACCAATGGGAGAGCTGAAGACCCAGAAATAAAAACATCGCATACAGGCAACTGATTTTTGAATAGTGACCAAAAATTATCAAATGGGAGTGGATGCCCTTTTCAATATACGGTGCTAGAAAAAATGGATATCTACCTGTGGAAAAAATGAAGCAAGACCCTTACCTCACTCCATGCACAAGAATAAACTCAAGGTGGATCACAGACCTCGAGGTAAAATTCCAAACAATTAGGGCCATTAATGAGGGAATTGGACAAACCCGAGAACCTTGGCTCAGGGAACACATAGGCTGTCAGAAATAGGGAAGGATACAAATACAGAGGAGTTTACAAATAGACAAGTGGGATATACTGAAGGTAAGTCACCTGTGCACATCGAAAAACTCACCAAGAGCGTAATAAGAGAGCTCAACGACTGGGAAAACATCTTTAGCAATGACATGGCAGACAAAGATCTTATTACTAAAATCTACAATACTGTTCAAGCTTACAATAAGAGAAAAACTAACTGCCTACTGAGGTGGTGGGCAAAGGACCTGAACAGAAGTTTCACAGAGTCTGAAATCCAAATGGCCAATAAGCATATGAGAAAGTGTTCCTGATCATTAGCCATAAGAGAAATGCAAATTAAAACAACAATGAAATATCACCCAACACCCTCAAAGGTAGCCCAATTCAATAAATCAGAAAACAAGTGTTGGAGGGGCTGTGGGGAGATAGGAACTCTCATCCATTGCTGATGGACCTGTAGGTATGTACAGCCACTATGGAAATCTATTTGGCAATTTCTAAAACAGAGGGAAATTCAGCTACCATATCACCCAGCATTCCCCCTACTGGGCATATACCCAGAAGAGACAAGAAACAAACCAAGGGCAGACTTCTGTGCTCCAATGTTCATCATGACACAGTTCACAATTGCAAAGAGTTGGAAACAACCCAAATTTCCATCAACAGATGAATGGATTAAAAAATCATGGTCCATACATACAATGGAGTACTATGCATCGCTAAAAAGCAGTGATGAACACATGGAGCACATTGCCACATGGGAAGAACTGGAGGAAATTATGCTACATGAAGTAAGCCAAGTGCAAAATCACAAATACAACATGAGTCCACTGAGGTAAGCTTAAAAAAATGCAAAAGAGGTGTAGGGGAAAAGCTATTGTATACAAACATTTTAGGGGTGAGGTCCAGGTAGTATGGCAGCAACCAGACCAAATTCAGGAATACATATGGTAGCCAATTACCATATTAAATGTGTAGTGGGGAAACAGGGCACTAACCCACCCAAGGGGAGGATATTGTTTATATCTCCACAGGGAAAGAGAGACCAGACTTAAACCCAGTGTTCCAGGATGTGAATACAGTATGCTGGTGTGGATTGGGGAACCAGTGGAGAGGTCTGAGGGCCCAGTCCCAATCCCAACTATATGGACAACTGTCCCTCCCTCCAGAATTTACTTCAGAGGACAGCACTGAAGCTGCAGCTCAGGGAGAGGAACATGTCTGATCAGAGCACACGGGAGCAAATTAAGGGGGAGGAAGAGAGAGTTGAGCACATCCTGGTCCACCAGGCCTAGAGGACGATACCCCTGCTCAGAACAGCCAATGCACAGAGTGGACCAAAAGGCCAGTTCCACTATGAGACGTGATGTCCCTTGATGCCCCATGGCCCTACAAGGGACAACACTGGAGACTCGGTGTTGGGATTGGCCTGGTCTGACCCCACTGCACCAGGCAAAACACTAAGGGCATGTGGCAGAGCAGCGGGGGGAGCAGAGCAGGGAGGTCCCAAGGGAGTGCAAAGGATAGACTTTGGGGCCAGGGCATGGTACCCCATCGTACTCGACTGGAGAACACTCCTAGAGGTCAACAAACAGGTCTTGAACTATTTACAGGGCTTATTATTTTCAATTGTCCTAGGCTGATGCTAAGAGTAAACTTTTAACTGCCAGCCAAAAGATTGGCATCTCAGAAGATAACATTGCCATCTGCTTCAACCAGTCACAGCCTTGAAAATCCTATAGAGCAGTTGTCCTTTGCACTCCTGGGGTCACCATGATGCTGAATCAAGTTAATGGCAACTAACAACAACAACAGCTGGTAATCACTGAGTACAGAGGTTAGAGAGGAAGAGACAAAAATTCCTGAAGAAAATGCCAAATAAAGATGAGCATTTCATTAAAAAGAAACAGTGTGGAGTACGGTAAATAAGTCTAATACCTAAAAGATATAATAATGTACTAAAATAAGAGAATGTCAAAATCCAAGTGGAAAAGAATCAGCAATTAAAGATTATGTAACTGCAGCCGCATTTTATATCATTTCTATAGTTCGACTCGAGTAGGCGCCCTGGTGGCATCATGATGATGCGCAAGTTCAGCAGTTTGAAACTCCACCTGCTTAATATAAACCAGCATTTTTAGGATTAAGACTACTGGACATAATTTCAGGACTCCGTGGACTTTCAAATTTGATGAAAGCTGGTCTAAATCTATTGGGGCAAAAAAATCTATGAAAAATAGCCTACAACATGACTTCTGTTATGTATCTATTATCATATGCATACAATTATTTTTTATTTTTGTGAATGTGGTGGTTAGAGATTATGTCAACCACACACTCCTGGGTAAGGGTAGGGGCAGAACTCAACCTACCAATTGTGTTGTAGCCTGGTGACGCCTCCTTGATGTCATAATATTTTTGTATAAGAGAGAGATGAGGAGAGGCTAACTTCCTTTGGCCCTTTGCCCTCTGCCATAACAGGACCTTACATCTGGTTCCTCCATCTCCTGTAGCATCACTTGCTGATCCCACAGCCATCAGCAAATGACCACCAGTGGATTTCCTAGGCTAATTTTGTACCTCTGCATCCAGCAGCCTGTGGCCCCTGTTCAGCCTTCATCAGCCTACTTCCTGTTCATATGTTTCCACGGTTTAGGAGAAACCTGACTTGAAACAGTCTGGACTTACCTATTTGTACAACTGTGTAAGACACTTGTTGATATAAATTTCTTTCTATATACAACACGTACAAGCATGACAGGTTTTGCTTCTCTAAAGCTCCAAAACTAACACAGTGAATACATAGAGTACATGTTTCTTTTATTCTGAATAAATCTCTCTTTGACTATGATATTGCCTATCATAATCTTCATTTATTTGTTAATCACAACATCTGATCATTCTGTAGCATATTATGCAACATGCACATTAATATATTGTTAGATGTGTGTTCGTGTTTTCTCTGATGTTTCCTCTAATTTTTTAACTACTCCAGTTTTAATGTTATAAAGAATTGAAGTTATTCACTCAGAACTGCTGAGAGTAGATTTGTAGATATTTGTAGTTTACTCAACAGTAAAACTGGGCACAGAACATTGGTGTTATCTGTGTATCAGGGGTCACCAATTAATAACTGCTTCAAGGGGGTGAAAATACAGAAATGGGACTAATTTGTTTTCTACTTAGAAATCTGAGAAAAGTGGAATGACGTGCACAACAAGCAAAGATGTGGTTGTCTCAACAAATCCAGTCCCAGGACTGATCCTAAAGAAATAGTACCTATGAGGAGGTTCCAAAAAGTTTATTGAAAAAATTATCTTTTCATTGCATTTTCCATGAACTTATAGAAGGCCTCTCCTAAGGATCAAAAGAAAATTTATGTATAAGATCATTCAAGCCCATCAATGAACTTGAGTCTTTCCAACTCAAATTAGCCCTAGAAAACTGAGTAGAACAGATCCATAAGGTTTCAAAAGCTATAAATATTTATAGACGTAGACTGTCTCATCCTTCACCTGTGAAGCAGCTAGTGGAGAACCCTTAATGTGGTATGCCTCCGGGGCTCATAATTGTAAAACAAAATTCTGTGATTATATTACATTTTAAAAGTACAAAAATGTTAAACTAAGGCACTTATTTTCTCAATTAACATTAGTTCACTAAAAATGGAATTATTCACTATTTGTATTGGAAAGAATATTCATCAAATGGGAAATAGCTGTAACATGTTAAGTTAAAAACAGGAAATAAATGAGTACGTACATTATGCCATTTTGAGTTTACATGGAAAACTATTGAAAAGTCTCTAAAAAGTACAGAATTGACCTTTGTATAAAGGAATTAGGAATTGTTTTGTTCTGCTTTTTTACTTATATTTTCTAAGTTTTCTACAGTAAGCATGTTATTAGATAGGAGACATGAAATAAAATGACAAAAGCAACAAAGTAGTAGTTTAATGGTTATTAAATATCTAAATGTAACTCTTGACTACATGATTTCACAGGAATCCTTGTTGATTTTTCCTTTAGTTATCCTAGGGCAGTGTTTTGTCCTGTTGCACACAGAGTCAGAAACTACTCAATGGCACCTAACAACAACAACAATCCTGTTTATTATTCCTTCTTAAAAATATCAGTTATCGAGAGAGTCACAGGTCCAGGAGGCACCATGTGGGCCTCAGGTGGCAGAGAACGTGAAGGGGCCTGGGATTCAGCCAGCGAAGGGGCTGGCGGCCAAGGTACCCGGCACCCTGAGAGTCAGCGTGGTCACAGTGGAGCCGAGGGTAACTATGACCAAGGTAGCCGTGAAGGCCTCAGAGGCCAAGGCAGCCTTGCTGTCGCCTGCAGGCATGCAGGCCAGGATGGGGCCCGTGGGAGCCAGAAAGAGGAGCCCAGGGGCCCTGAGGTGCCCCAAGAATGCAAGTAGCTCCAGGTGTATTCATCCGGATGACACTGGTAGCCCTGGCAGTGCCCGTCAAGAGCACCCGGTTGCCCTCGGAGGCCTCGTGGCACCTGGGAGTACTGAGCGCCCGAGTGGTGAAGAGGCCGTGGGCACAGCCGGCCCTCCCACTCCTGAGGCAGTGCAGCCCCAGGCTGCAGCAGAGCCGGTCGGAGATCCGGTTCCTGCACCTGGACGTCCAGCAAACCGAAATCTCCAATGTACAATCGCTGTTCCATTCCGGACTCCTCTGGAGGCAGAGGATATTCTACATATCCTGACCTTCGCTTCACCAAGCTGCCAAGAAGAGATTGATATGCAGTTGACGCTTCAGGGCAGCGTCCTGACTGTCAGATGGAGTGAAGAAGACATTTCTGCGTTGCGAGTTTTCAACAACTGTTTCCTGGAACAACTTAGCTTGGTGAAGCGCCATCTTGACAGCCTGGCACCTCTCGGTCGGAGAAACCCCAAAGGGCAGAGGGGGGCTGATGCCTAAGCTTCCTGCCCAATCGTACCCAGTGTTTCCTTCCCAGAGCACTGCTTGCTTGAATCATTTGTCAATCTCAGCCTGCTTGCCTGAATTAGATCTTGAGCACTGAGGACCACGCCTCTGGTTTTCTTGTTTGGGGGGAAGAGGGCTCTTCAACGGTTGTCACTGCAGAAAATCAAAGTGAGCCGCAACATTTTGTCCTGAAATATGAAGGGAGGTTCTGGGACTCAGTTTTCCAATTGATACAATAGAATTGAGGACATATTTAGATGTAAAGTTCATTTCTTCTCAGCATTCACCACTGCAAACATTTTGGAATTGATTTTCCTTGGTATATTTGCTTGTATGCATTACTGGACGCACCTATGCATAACGTGTTACATTGTCGGGAGCTTAACATTAAAATCTTCTTGTGCACATTGAAAAAATATATATCAGTTATCATTTCTATTTCTAATAATTAGAATTGTTAATGTGTTACATGGTTAAGGGATCAAGGAACACATAAAAATTACATTGAGTAACTAATTTTAACTGTCATCTATTCATTAAATATCTAAGGCATTTTCAATAACATGATGCAGCTGCTATTGTTAGTTTCCAATGAGTCAACACCCAACCCATAGATAGCAAACGCTGGCTCACAGTAGGTCTTTGCTCACCAGAAGGGAGCCCTGTGCAGTCAGTCCTGCGCCATGTTGATGATTGAAGAGGATTGGTCAGTTGGGATCCATAGGGTTGGGACCAAGACTTTCTTCCTACAGTATTTCAAGCAAACTTGCCAGCATATCTTTTTGTAGACGTACAATGAAAAGATTCTTATTTAACTGTAAAGATGTCATTTTTAAAATAAGAACCTGCATTTCTATTATTTTACAGTGTTTTAATTTTACTTTAATATTTTCTACAATTCATATTATTCTAGGGAAAAAAGACCTTGAATTCAATGATATTTTGCCTTGACCCCTTTGTAAAACCTTAAACAAAACAAAGAAAAGGAAAAACCATCTAGATGAGAAGGACCATCAGCATCAAACCGTAATAGTGTCTAAAGTAGCAGTTCTCAACCTGTAGGTCAAAACTCCTTTTGGGGTCGAACGACCCTTTCACAGGGGTCACCTAATACATCCTGCATATCAGAGATTAACATTGTGATTCATAACAGTAGCAAAATTTCAGTTATGAGGTAGCAACCAAAAAAATTTGTGGTTGAAGTCACCACAACATGAGAATTTATATTAAAGGGTCACGGTATCAGGAAGGTTGAGAACCACTGGTCTAAAGGATTTATAGTCATATGAGTAAATAATCAAGTACAGAAAACAAGGGAAATTCATAACAAAATCGTGTTTGGCAGCAGATCAATTCATTGTAGTCACAAGCAGAGCTGTGGAAGTAGTGAAAGGACCGTGATTGGAATTCTTAAACTACAGCAAATTAGAAAAGCTTCAGGTTTGGCTCAGACACCTGCAGTTACCTTGGTTTGGGTGTAACTAATGACCATACAATGCTTGGTTTGGGTGTAAGCAATGACCATACAATACCCCAATTCCCAGGAAGGGCATGACTGAGTGAGTTCCTGAGAGCAACACTGCTCTTCTAAGGGCTGGCCAGCAGAGATTCCGCTATTTGCTTTCAAACACCCTCTGGCAAGGAACCCAGTGGTCTGGTTACTTGTTGGGCTGAAATGGGAAAGGTTGGCCTGTAAAGACTTACAGTAGCCATTGACTCGATGGTTGTGGTTGTTTTGATTTTTTACCTACGAGCAAAGCTTTTTACGTGGCTGGTAAATGGTCAAAAATAACTCAATGGGGGCTGAATTTATGTAGAGACTGAAAAAGGATTTATTTAGGGTTCTCATGGTATATCACAGTCTTTCACAAACAGAACTCATCATTTAAGTTCTAATACACAATAGATGACCCACAGTCAATAAACACAGTCCTTCTCGCCATAATTCTTTATGTGAAGTATTATAATCCTGCACTCTTTGCCGACAACTATCATCCCAGTTTGGAGGAAGATCTCTGCTATAGTAATAGACAGGGTTGTTGTTGTTAAGTGCTGTCAAGTCGGTTCTGACACATGTCAACCCTATGTGCAAAAATGAAGCACTGCCTGAACCTGTGCTGCTTCACAAAGTTTGTTTTCCCATTGTTGCGGTAAATGTGTCAAGCCATCTTGTCTAGGGTCTTCCTCTTTTTCACTGCACCTCAACTTTATCAAGCATAAAGTTATCAAGCATAATGTCCTTTACCAAGCATAATATCCTTTTCCAAGGACTTGTCTCTCTTGATAACATGTCCAAGTAATTGAGATGAAGTCTTGCTATCTTTGCTTACAATTTAATGCAAAGATTATAATTTCATGTTTAAATTAAACCCTCACAGATGAAAGAATAGGTGACATTAAAAACAGCAAAAAGTTTAAAATTGCCAAAGATTTTATCTTGCTTATATCTACACTCAATGCTCATGGCAGTAGCGGTCAAGCGGTCAAAGGATGCCTCGCATTTAGGTAAGTCTGCTGCATACAACTTCTTGAAAGTGTTGAAAAGCAAGGATGTTACTTTGAGAACTAAGGTATACCTGAGCCAAGGCATGGTATTTTCAATCACCAAATACATATGTGAAAGTTGGACCAATGACGAGTCAATAGGAAGACCTATGAAGAATTAATGAATTTGAATTCTGGTGCTGGTAACGAATATTGAAAGTCAAAAAATATTATTCAAGGGAAAATAATATTGAAAGTACCATGGACTAGCAAAAGAAGTGACAAATATATCTCAGGAAATGTACCATCAGAATGCACTTTAGGAGCAAGGATAGACTGGATTAAGTCCTGCTGTTAGCTGAGGGTGTGAACCAAGTCACACCATTTGTTTCCTTGAAGGTTTTGTTGCCTAAAAGCCAAAAAACACATCTCCAACAAAACCAGTCTTCTTTGTACAAGATCTATCTCAAAGCAGGAAGAAATTCCTGGACCATCAGAAGTGTCCATCCAAGATTTTGGTCTGAAATAGTGAGGTGGAGACCTGAGGTACCAGATATTGTGACAAGGAGACTATGGGCCAGAGTAAAGGAGCTAGGCCAAGATCAGAGATCAAGGCAAAGAAATCATGAGACAGAACAGAGGAGTAGCATGAGACAGTAAGGCAGAGTGACTGATGAGTGTCCAAGTCCATGGGAAGCAGAAATCAGAGTACCACATGGCAGAGAGGCTGAGGACCAAAGAGAGACTTGGTTATTGGCTAAGGAGAGGTATTGTTGAGGATCAATGACTGTATCTTTACAGTTTACTGATACTGATTTTGGATAGCCTATTAACTTCCCTAAAAAGAAAAAAACCATAATTGTATTGTCTGAGTTCATTGTGGACATTGCAATGAATTATCAAACTCAGTATAGAAGCTGTGATCGGTAGGTTCTAAAGATGTGATCCAAAGATGACAATTACAAAATTCAAACATGGTGAAGAAAAAAAAATAGCAGAGCTAAAATTACAAACACCCAATTTGTAGAAGTTTATAGAGGACAGTGGGAGCCCAAAACCCATCTGCCGAGTATCTAGTCAGACTGAGTAGTGGCAGATAACGCTCTATCCGAAGACAAGAGTCCTGAACAACCTTACTACCAGGCAGAGACCACTGTAACTTTTAATATGCTGCCCTGACCTTAATACTTGGCCATTTTACCACCCTCCAGGTATTTTCTGAATTTGTACTAGATGCAAGAATTTCTTAGTTGTTCTGTAACAGAAATTGCTTCCCTGGCTTTTTGGGATTCTTCTCTTTGTTACGTATTACTTGCACTTTTGTTTTTATACTAATATGATCTTATCATTACCACCTTAATGCAATTGTTGTTGTTTTTATTGTTTTCTGTTGGGTCTCCCAGCTGTGAAGCACAGGAGGAGCGGGTACATGATAATAATAACTGATACAAGGGGTGATAAGGAATGCAGGGGGGGCAGGGAGTGTGACCTGTAGGGAGGGAAAGGGCATCTTGGGAGTAAATAATGAAAACAGGTGGTGGAGAGAGCACTATAACTGATTGTGATTACACAACTCAATTTACAGGCGATTTAACCAAGCGTAGTAGTAGGGGGGAATGTTCTAAGATTGATGTAGTGGTGATTGTACAATTCCCTTTCGTATTATTGAATGATTGAAGTATTCAATGGTGATATGTAAATTATGTACCAAAAAACTTTGGAAAAATATAAAAGTTCCAAATATGCCTTTAAATACTCAAACTTCAGAGGAATTTCACTAAATGTTCAAAAAAATATTCATTTGCAGAGAGTTAACTGAAAATCAGAGTTCTTGTTCAGAGAAATTTAAGTCTGCTTCCCAATTATTTGGTGATATTTGCCACTACCTGATACCGCTGATAATGCAAGGTAGTCTAAATTAATAGACTCAAAAGTATATCTGAAGAGCAATATCAAATACATAAGATGTAGACATATCTCACATGTTTGAAAATAACTTAAAGTTACTATTCACAATATCTTGCATCAGAGGGCCAGATAAAAAGTAGACAGAAAAAAATATATTTTATTCACATAAAATAAAGGAAGAGGGAAAGCGAGCATAAAAAGAATACAGATTGAAGGGTTTTCTGAAAAACACATATTCGATGATCAAATGACCTGGAAATCTGATTAAATTCTCTGTAATATCATTGCCAAGTCAAATGAAGGCTTGGGGCAAAAAAGTTAAAGTAACTTCATCAACATTTTCAACTAAAGGAGTTGGCAACCAGTAGTGCTTTGATCAACAATAATATCAACAAAATGTTTTAAATTAAAGCATTTACAAAAAGAGTATAATAATATGGTGTATTTTTTATTTGATTTTTTATTTGCTCCAACATTACTATTTCCACTGAGTTCCCCAGCATATGTAGGAGAAATTAATAAGAAAATCTGTATTCAGGTAAGCTACCTAAAGTGAATTGACTTATAATTATCTAAATGATTATAGCAATCTAACTTAAAATACTTCAGGTGATTAAACAGGATTAAAAATGCATATCAATGAATTACTTGAGCTGAAAGAAAACAATGTATATGTGATATAAAGTTAGAATATGAAAGAGAAACCCCCAAGACAGAAAAAGAAGAAATAAAATGCATCTCATCTGTTATTGATGCAAGATATTGAAGGATGCTATATATTTTTAAAATGAGTAATTTTATGTCTATCACTTGTATTTGCATTATTAATCCATAAAAGGATCATCTAGGTACATGTACTTAGTTTGGAAAACCAAGAACTCATCCCTGTACGAAAATAGTTTCTAAGCAAGATCACATTCTTTTTTGTTTCCAACAGTTTGAGTGGCATATAATTCACATATACTATTTAATAGTTCAATCTCACCAGAAAGAGTTGTACAATCATGACAATAACATTCTTTTTATTGTCATGCAAATATTGCCATCAGTCTAAGAGGGTAACACTTCTCCATCAAATGAAATCTATTTAAAAGTGGATAAAAGTGGGTGAATTTAGAAGTGTACTCTCCTAAATAGATATATATATAAAAAAAGAGAGAAAACACAATATTCTTATTTAGAAGAAGCAAATGTTGAAAATTTCAGAATCAATATTAGACTTTTATGTTTGGAGGATTTCATAAACCACACACAATAGAGCAATATATCTGAGAAATATTACTTTCAGCAATTCATCAGACATTCCAATTCAAAACAATGTTATTTGAATTTTAAAATAAGATACAGTTTAAAAAAATCAAAGAACTGGAGGTACAATGGTAAGGCATTTGGCTGCAAAATGAAAAGCCAGTAGATCAAGCTTACCAGCTGCTCTATAAGAAAATAAATTATCTGTGTCCACAAACATTACAGCCTAGAAATACTATAGGAGCTTATACTCTATTTCATCGTTTCCCCAACTTCTTTGACCTGCTACATCCTTTTCAGAAGAGGTAAAAAAAAGACACCCAAAAAACCACCCATGCTCCCTGGCAACTATAACTTTTTACTCTAACCCATAATCCAAAATAAACATGCAAGATCTGTTTTGTAAGTCTGTCCCCACCAAGGATCATTGCAGCATCCAGCAGGGAGTAGTACTGCCCACTTTGGGACACATTGCTCTAACATAGGAATTGGAATTAACTCACTGGAACACAAAAATAGTCACAAATCTTTTTATAAAAAGGATGGGAAAATTTACTATTTCAAGTGATCATGAAAATATTTAGATAGTATTCATCACCTTGTAAATATCATGTGTCTCTAGAAGTCCCTGGCCTAGAATACCAAACCTTTAAAGGTATGGGGGTTGCTAATCAAGAACCAACCTTAGCCCATTCCAGACCTATACTCATATCTTCTGGTCCCATAGTAGACTTGTACCCTTGTTACTCAGAAATTTTACATAAGATAAAGAGTAAATGTCAAAAGAAGTCAAACACAGCCTACCTCTGCAGGAATGCAGTTGTTCTGTCTCTTCCACTCCTATAGATTGATTTTCCTTTGTGCCAGAAACCCTATGGGCCTCTACTTCTACTGATGTTAACTATACATTGTCAGCAGAACCAATTAAGATTTGAAGTGTTATTTCCAAACCTCTGCCAAAAATTTTCAATACCTTCTGAGACAAGGAAGGGAAAGAAGGTTTTGTTCCTCTTATCCAGGGTTTAATCATTCCTTGCAACACCACTGTCTGTCTATTAAGACGTCAAATATTTGATGCTAGTTTTGCTCAAGATTTATGAGCTATTAATCAAATTGTGATTCCTAGAAGAATCCACATTTACTACTTTCTAATGTTCCTCAGGTACCACTCACTTTATTGTGGTGGATCTTTGCAATATATTGTTCATCATTTCTGTGCATCCTCATAATCAACACCTGCTGCTTTTACTTGAGAAGACCAACAGTACACATGGATCAGAATGCCTCAAAGTTGCACCTAGTCTCCAACTTACTTTTCTCAAATTTTACATTGCTGACTCACAGTCTTTAAATTTTTCTAATGTCTACTTTATTAAAATATATTGATGATTTTCTAGTTGTTTTCAGTTTTTACCAAGCCCGTCTTGGTCTAAAATGTCTAAATATCTAATATATTTGACTACCAGAACTTGCAAGGCCTCCCAAGAGATATTGTCATTGGTTCAACCAATTATTAAATATATGATACATAATTTCATCAAAATGGGTTACCATAGGTAAAGGAGGTTATTTCTAGCTTTTCCTATCCATGCCAATAATAAATAATTGAGGGAATTATTAGACTTGGTGATAATTACATAACCCAGATACTCAGTTTTTCTTCATTATCTCAAGCATTATATAAATATCTAAAGCTTCAGTATCTGACCCTTTTCAGCTATTGGAAGATGACAAGAATGTCATTACAAAATGGAAAGAATTACTAATAAACAGCAGTGGTAGGATTTCATAGTTACCATTTACATTTCTCTCTTTTTATACATAAAATATCTAGAATGTTTTAGGGGTTATCTCATGTATACATAGAAGACCCCAAAGACATGTTGGAAATTCCAGTCTAAAATTAGATTCCATTGTCTGAGGTTACCTCGATTACCTTAAGGCTATAACTGCCACTGAAAAACTAGCACAAACAACAACTAGTATCGTTTTATGAAACGTCCTTGACGCTTAGGTGACTGCACACCTCTGAAAATCTTCAACCTCTGCTCTGTTGAGGAAAATTTTAAAAAGCTCCTTTAGTGCTGATCGAAACTCCTGCCTGCAGCTACTCAGCTTACTCGTTCTGTGAGCTGGAAAGCTAGTTGCTCTGTCTCATGCTCTCAGTGCCACTGCCTCTGCCACCACTTCTCAGCACAGGAATCTTTGAGTACAAAGGACATGCTTCAACCACGGCTCTTCATCCTTGATGGTCTGAGATCACCTTCCTCTTTCATGCCTTTGAGATGGTCCACCTTATACACAGCATAATGGCAAAAGTAACCAATTCCCATGTTAGAGTCCTACACACTTTATTTGTATGCTCCCACCCAGTCATCTGGTGAGAGTTACGAAGACAATGACTCAAAAGGCAAACTCACTGCCATAGAGTCGATTATAACTCATAGTGACTCTATAGGACAAAGTAAAACTGCCCTGTGGGTTTCCAAGGCTGAAAGTCTTTGTGGGAGCTTCATCTTTCTTCTTCCATCTTTCTCCCCATGGATCAGCTAGTAGTTTCAAACTGCTGACCTCTGATTCTCGGCTCAACACATAATTCACTACAGTACCAGGGCTCCTTCTACTAGATGGGGCATGTTTATGTCATTTACTGCAGCACAATGCCCATGCAGTAGCTGACATTTTCAACTCAAAACCTTGTCTCAACCACTTTCATCTAGCTGGCTGACTTCTTACGAAGACCTCTGTTAATCAGCCGCTAACACTGACTATGGGACCCTGGTGGAACTCTCGGGTAAGTGTTGGGCTGCTAACTACAAAATCTGTGGTTCAAATCCACCAGCTCTTCCATGTGAAAAGGATAAAACTGCTCCCATTCAGATTTATAGCCTCTGAAACTCTATGTGTGGTCTCTGTGAGTCAGAATCAACATAATGGTAGTGGTGGGGTTTTACTTTTGCTTTTAACATTTGTCTATACATTATGGCTACTTTAACACAGCTACTTTATGACCTCTCACTACTAATAATTATCCTCAGAGGATGGAATTGAGATTGGAGTGATCCTGGTTGTTACCAAGATTCAAAAACCTAGCTAAGAATATAACTCAATAATGATTACTTTGCTTCAATGAGTGCATTTCCCTAAAATTTTAAATTACCTATATGGATATTTAGAATCAAATGGAAAGGAAATAATATCGGCTTTAGAAGAATATTGCTGGGAAGAATCTTGCTTTGTTGTAGATAATGTAGTTTCTTATTGTCCTACTTATTTGCCTCATATTGTCTTGCCCCCCATAATCCTAGAAATACCAAGTACTGTTTACGATAACCTAAATCGCTCTTGCTATTAATCTTAATTATTCAGGGAAGATTGCTCTTCTGATAGTGTTTCTTTTGACAATCTTTTTGCAAATCAATTACTGGTTCCTACAGAAGAAGTTGACAAATAGAAAAACTGTAATTGTTCTCAGAAAACAACTTTGAGAATAGATGGAAGCTAATAATTTGCCAGCTCTTCCATATTCCCATCATGAAAACATCACATGTGAATTCCCACTTGGGGATAGATAAAATGTGGGTGATAGACTCATTTCTCGCTTATCAACAGGGTTAGTTTCCAAAGATGAGAACATTATGCAAAAGTCCACTTTAAACAAAAATAGAAGATGACCACATCAATCACAAAATTGAGGATGACCATATCATCACCTGACTGCCAAATTATATCATTACATAACAGCCAAACCATTGTGAATTAAGGCCTAGCAATTTGACCCACTTATCCATCATGGACACAGTTAATCTTCTCTCACACCTTAGAATCACTTACTGTAAGATACATGTCATTAATGTGCAAAATAGTTGGTTAGCTGAACTTTTACTGTAACTGTTGGTATGCAATTTTGGAAAACAAGATAGTTTATAAGTAAGTAGTATATCTATTGAGCAAATGGTGGGGACATTTTGGGGACACTATTGATCATATTACCACACATTGCTTTGTGTGACCAAAATTTTATTCAAGAAGACCTTACAAGGGCTTACCTGGAAGATCTCTTTTATCCTCAAAACCAGCTACTACCTTCAAATCGTTATATGTTTATATTAGTAATGATATGTAGATTTTCACATTGGGTGGAATTTTTCCCAGCTCTCATACTAGAGCCATTTTACTGGCAAAAATCTCCTGGGAAATATTATTCTCACCTGAGGAGATCTTAAAACTGTTTATATTTATAGAAGTACTTCTCTAAATGGAAAAGTAGTAAGAGAAATACATAAGATTTTCCAGTTTTTCATAGGCTTCATGGTCTTTGTTTCCTTCCTGCATTTGGCTTTGTGGAAAGAATAACGACATCATAAAGCCCTAGCAGGCCAACTGTTATACCTGCCATGGATCCAAAGACTGTTTCTAGTCCTTTTAAACTTAATATCTACACTATTTGGGCCTCATAAATTGAACTCACTTGAGATTATCACTGGATGACCTATGGTCCCCCTTTACTGGTCAACTTGAACTGACTGTAACTTGAGTAAGACCAGCTTCTTTAAACATCGTCAAATTTATGGTCTGGGGAATGGGTCCAGTGTGGCTGGACCTGCCCAGCAGTGGGTGCAGCCTGGTACTAGACAGCCCCACCCTGACCTACAGCAAATGCTCAGGTGCTCCCCTGGGCTTGAAACTTGCAGTAACAGGTGTGAACATTCTAGTAGTAGTTTGATGATCGTGTATGCTACTGCAAACAGGAAAAAAAATCGTCAAATTTTAATTTAATCTTACAAAGTGAATGCTTTGCAGATAAAGTTTTCAAAAATAAATATATTTAAATATCTTCCATTTACCTAGATATTATGTATATTTAAATATATATAAACTAAAATATTACCTTTAATGTCAGTAGAAAAGTGTCTATCTGGAACATCTTACTTATTTTTGTGCTGATATATTATAGAAAATAAAACCTTGTATCCACCCATTTTAATTAAAGAAAGCCACATTTATTCCACTTGAATTGTGGAGCTCACAGAAAAATAATATTGAAATACAAATAACTGCCCTTTTTTGGTGACAGAAGTGAGCAGGAAAACTATTGTAGTGGATGAGGATATTCTGTAAAGCACTCCCCAGACAGTCTCCCACTAATCATTGGCTACTTTTCTCAGTACATATTTTTAATATCATAGATCTTTTATTTATTTTTATTAGTTCATTTTATTGGGGGGTTCTGACAACTATTGTTACAATCCATGCATCAATTGCATCCGACATATTAGTACACATATTCCATCATTCTCTTCTAGACATTTACTTTCCATTGATCCCTTGAAATCAGCTCCTCTTTTTTTACCCCCACCCCAACCCTCATGGCCTTTTGATAGATTGTAGAGAGTTAAACACTTTCAAATTTCACACCGACTGCTGTCTCCCTTCCCCTCTGGTTTCTGTTGTTCTTCTCCCTGGACGGGGGTGTGTGGTTATGTGCCATTCATTGTGATCAGTACCCTCCTCCCTCCCCACCTCTCCTTCTCCTTCCCCCTATCCTTTTGGTTTCACTATTCTAATTCCTGTTCCCAGGGTTCTACCCTTTTAAAGTGAGTTATCCGTTTACAAATTGCTGATCTCTTTGGAGTAGTGTTCCCAAAAGCTTTCAATGATTTCAACATCCATCCACTCAAGTTTCACCATAAAATTGCTGTTTGTTCTTGTTTTGATTTTCTCACAATTCATGCTGTTCTGCCACTGAATATTTTCAAACTGCTCTCTTATTTTCCTTACCTATTCAATGGATGTGCTACGAAAAGTTCTCAAAAGAAAGCCCACTGCCTAGGTGCATAAGCAAATGTGGTGAAGAAAGCTGGTGGTGCCCAGCTTTCAAAATATGTAGCATCTGGGGTCTTAAAGGCTTGAAGGTAAACAAGCAGCCATCTAACTCAGAAGCAACAAAGCTCACGGAAAAAGCACACCAGCCTGTGTGATCATGAGGTGTCAAAGGGATCAGGTATCAGTCATCAAGAACAAAAAATCAAATCACTGTGAATGAGGGGGAGTGCAGATTGGGAACCCAAGACATAGGCAAATGGACATAGGCAACCCTTACAGAAGGGTTGTGGGGAGGAGATGAGCCAGTCAGGGTGCAGTGTGGCAATGATGAAACATTCAAGTTTCCTCTAGCTCCTACATGCTTCTGCCCCCCAAGATCCCAATTCTACCTTACAAATCCGGCTAGAGCAGAGGATGTACACTGGTACATATAGGAATCAGAAACACTAGGAATCCAAGGCAGATTATGGGTGAAGGGAGATGTTGGATAATGTAGCATATGACAAAATAATAATTTATAAATTAGCGAGGGTTCATGATGGATGGGGGGAGTAAGAGAGAGGAGGAAAAATGAGTACCCGATGCCAAGGGCTTAGGTGGAGAGCAAATGCTTTGAAAATGATGAGGGCAAAGAATGTACAAATATGCTTTACACAATTGATGTATGTATGGATTGTGATAAGAGTTGTATGAGCCCCCAATAAAAAGAAAGAAAGTCCATTGTCCTTGAGTTAATTCTCACTCAGAGTGACCCTATTGGGACAGGATAGAACTGCCCCTGTGGGTTTATGATACTGTAAGTTTCTATAGGAGTAGAAAGACTCATCTTTCTGCCACGGAGAGGCTGGGGTTTCAAAGTGCTGAAGTTTTTATTAGCGGTCCAATGCATAATACACTGTGCCATCAGGGTTCCTAGTGAGAGTTTATTTTGTTGCAAAAAGTTGTTTAAGGTCATACATAGCTTTTCTATAAGTTTTTTTCATGAACTTTTGAAGATCCTTCACACATTTCTTTTGGTTTTTATCCATATGTTATTTAGGTGGTTTTTTAAAGTTTCATTGGCATATAATTAAATATCTATCATTCAGTTCACTAATTCAATCTTTAGTGCTTCTCTTGCATAACCTCTTACTTTACACTGTAACCCTTACTAGTAGTGCATGTTACAAAAGTACCTTTGTTACATTATCCCAAGCAGTGGCTGGTAACCTCACTGACTGCTGCCATAGATCAGGACTAGATGGAGACTAGAAAATACTGATCTTTCACCCTTCCCATTATAGACTACGACCGAGTAGTTGATACTATAATAAACTGTAGTATTGCCTTTGAGCAGGCACCTTAATGGATTTGTCCAACAGCTCATGCTATATGGATTTAATTTAACCCAAGTTGAGTCAAATACCTGTAGCATTTATACTCTAGCTCCCTGTAGTCTGAGTCTTTCTCAGTTTATACTTCTGCTTTGAAAAGAATAGCAGCAAAAAAAAAATCTCAGAATAAATAAGAATTGACTTTCCCTGATACTATAAAGACTTTTCAAATATTCTCCACTTTTGTAGGTCTCCTATAAAGAATTCCTTTCCACTGCAGTATGACTTGTACCCCATGGATAACACTTGTATGTGGAGTTTCAGAGTTTCCTACAAATGGAACCCAAATAACAAGTAAATGAACAGCATGCTTGGCTGTTGTCCTGTTTAAATAGCTTAAAATCATGGGCCAATGGACTGTGGGTTGTTTAGGAATTCCTTTAGATACTCATGTTTATAATGAGAATCTTCACTGAATAGACAGATTGAGTCCATTAAAAAGAAAAAAAAACATTCCAAAGAGATTTATATCAAAACAGAACTCAAAGTTCTAATCCTTTAGCTAAAATCACATGAGGAGAACTGGACATTCCCTTAAGCCCTTACCCCCACTTACGGAGTAGTTAACCTAGAAAATTAGTGCATAATCTATCAGTCACCTTGGCTGACTTCTAAAGAAAGATGCTTACAACCTTTAGCTAAAATAGTCTTAAACAATCACATTTCTTTAGACTTCTTTTTGACCAACAAGGATGCATCTGTGCTGTGGCAGTTACATAATCTCCAAAGGGGTGGAGTCTTGAAAAGGGGTGGAGTCTATGCTGTCAATCAGGCCATAGTCAATGAGGCCTCTGTGTGGGCATGGCCTTCTCCTGAGGATTCTGGGAACGCCTGTATTCTTCCCTGGAGGCAGGAGACACTCTCTTTGCTTCATGTTCCTGTTGACAAGACACATGGAGCTGCGCTGATGGAGCCAGAACCAGAGCTGGAAGGGCCACGTGGAGAGCCATGCCACATGGAGTGAGATGGTTCCACTGGATCCACAAGACTTTCCACCCACTGGCCTGTGATCTTCCAGCATTCGACATCATTGCATGTGCTGTGTGAGTCTGAAGAGGAATTTATAGACTGGTATGGGACATGTAGGCTAATATCAGACTTATGGACTTGAACTGGACTGGGCTGGAATGTTTTCTTAATATACAATTACTCTTTTATATAAAGTTAGTTCTTATACACATATGAGTGTCTCTTGATTTGTTTCTCTAGTCAACCCAGACTAACACATGTGCCATTACCAACATTTTGTGCTGTTCTGAGACAAATACACATTTATATACATGGAAGAAGACTTCACAAAGTTCACTAGCAAGTGTCTGGGATATGTACTGTAAGCCCCATGGCTAACTTGCCCTCTTCTGACCATTTCAGAAGGCAGCTCAATGGTATCAATGCCTAGTTTTGAAAGATTTTAAATATTTATTTGATCATGCTGACTATTATATTTGTAGGGGTTGGATTAATTAAATGTCACACAAAACATCTGAGTGATAGACATTCCAAAACAGAGATTCCTTAAAAAAGTTTTAAGAGAGAGAGAGAGATTCCTATGAGAAAGGTCATGCATATAGGTAAAAACTCATGTTTACAGGAAGATAGAGGAACTTCACTCCTCTGACTAGCTTTTTTTTAAAAAAAATTTTGAGGGTTTTTTTTTTACTAGCTTTTTAAAAAGTTAAGTTGTTCCTGTTATATGACCTTGCTCACATACACTCTCAATTAAAAACCACAGAAGCAGAATGCTAAACAACAGCATGACAAAGATATTAGGAGTGTCTAGATGACAGTGTCTCAGGTCTAGTGACTTCCTAAAAGGAAAACACAGTAAGCGAAACCATGTGGGGAAAAATCATTTTTAGAATAGCAACAAGAGGTTGCTTATGGAAATCCTAGATTAAAAAGAAGCGAACGTATTTGATTCATAAAATTGAGGTACTTGGCTTAAATAAAAATGGCTAACCTGAGTCTAGGTCCAACCCCCATTTCAATATCTTCCTATTCCTCTAAAAATTACTAATCTTTGAACAGATTAAAATATATAGGAAAAGATATGAAAAGAATGTTTCCAAAGGTGGTCTTGAAACAAACAGCTCTAGTCCTCTGAACAAGCTAAGAAAGATTGTGAACTGAACCTCTAGACACAGCCTTCTTCTCCTGAACAAACAGACCCTCATTCTTATCCACCTTTTGTGCAGCAGATAATCCAGCCTTATCAATTTCCTACACAACTGGACTCTCAGGAAATATTCTACCCAAAGAACTATTTGAACAAAGAGTTTTCTTTTAAAGAATGCCTCACGATAATGTTGTGCCCTCCAGTGCTCACTCTATGGTACCTCTGCAATTCAAGAATATAAAGAATCCCAGTAATCTACCTATATGCTTTGTACCATTCCCTATTAATCCCTGCTTAAAGATATCCCACTTCCCATTCTCCAAATCACTGAACACTAGTCATGAATATTGTATTGTTAGTTCCTGATTTTACCATATAAATATACTTGTCTTTTCCACTTCAGTTCCCCAAACACCTGCTTTACTTTGTTAATTTAAGTGTTTCCCCTGGTTCAAACTGGTTTTGAACCTTCACTCCATTTCTTTATTTGAATTTGACATAGGATGTATTCTTACTTTTAGACAGTATGTACAATCATTTGATTCTTGCCTTGAGTTCTGAAAATCAAGGTCTTAAGGTTAATTCATTAGGTAAAGGTTACATATGCATTTATAATGAAGCCAGAATTCAAATGAAGCTCTGCGTCCTCAGAACCGAGCGCCATAGAAAGGCTATTACACGTCCTTCTTCTTGGAGGAACCAGAACTCCTAGTGCAGTGATCATTAAACAAGTTAAAAGGAACAATTTGCCTGCCATTGTCATATTTTATAAAGACCTTCTTCCTCCTTAAAAAATACTCAAGTCAAACAAAAACAATAATTGTGTGATCACCTTCCTCACATAATCGCTGAAGACAAAAGTGTGCATAAGCAAGTGTGGTGAAGAAGGCTGATGGTGCCTGGCTACTGAGAGATATAGCGTCTGGGGACTTAAAGGCTTGAAAGCAAACAAGCGGCCATCTAGCCCAGAAGCAACAAAGCCCACACGGAAGCAGCACACCAACATAGGTGATCGTGAAGGGCAGAGGAGACCAGGTCTCCAACAACAAAGGTGGGGTGGTGGTGAGAATCACATCACAGTGAAAGAGGGGGAGTACATGATGGGGACCCAATGCCCATCTGTAGACAGCTGGACATCCCTTCCAGAGGGGTAGTGGGGAGGAGATGAGTCACTCAGGGTTCAGTGTAGCAACAATGAAACTCAAAACCTTCCTCTAGTTCCTGAACGCTTCCTCCCCTCCCAATCATCATGACCCCAATTCTACCTTGCGGACCTGGTTATACCAGAGGATGTACAGTGGTGCAGTAGGGATCTGGAAACACAGGGAATCTAGGACAGACGAACTCCTCAACACCAGCGGTGGGGGTGGCGACACCAGGAGAGAAGAGGGTGTAGAAAGGGAGAACCGATCTCAGAGATCTATGTGTAACCTTCTCTCTGGGAGAAGGGCAATGGGGAGGCGGGTGAGGGGAGATGCCTGGGAGTGTAAGATAAGATATAATAATTATTTATAAACTATCAAGGGACCAGGGGTGGGATCGGTGAGGGAGAGGGACGGGGGAAAAAGGGGAAACCTAGCTGATTGCAGGAACCCAAGTGGAAGGTGAATTATGAGAATGACGAGTGCAACGAATGTATAAGGTTGCTTTGCTCAACTGATGTAGGTACAGATTGTGATAAGAGCCTTACGAGCCCCAATAAAAAGATTTAAAAAAATACTCAAGTCAAATGAACAAATTTAGAAAAATGTGCAATTTGGATCTCCCATTGCTTTCTTCTACAGCAAATGTATGCTTTTTAAGTGTCAAAATCTTTTTCTGCTGCAGAAATACTCTAAACATATTATTTTGACTCGCCTATTCAATAAGTCCTATCACTTTTTATCTTTTTAAAATTAAAATTGAAAAGCATCAACTTTGCATACTTTTATTATATAAATAAGAATTATTTAAGTAGCAGGAATAAGTAAATGGTTGAGGCACTATCTCAAATAAGTTTTGTAGAGGAACATATTAAATTCAAGATATCAGATCTGGTATTTTGTTAAAGAACAAAGTTCACAAACTGAAAAGTTATTTCTTACGAAGTGTAACTTTGTTGTGAGAATGCTGAGCTTTAAGGATCTTAATTGAGCACAATATATTCCAATCTACATTTGTTCAATTAACTTTCAATAAAAGTAGACATTCAGTCTCATATTTGCAATGTCTATAACACAAATCTGGTAGCAATTCTAAAAAGTATTCAAATATCAATTGTCGTAGTTACATAATCTGGTGTCAACTTAAGACTATTAAGAGTGAAAGGGTGGAGTCTAGCCTGTCAACCAGGTCGCAGGTTGATGACCTCATTTGGAGGCACGACAGAATAAATAGCTCACTGGAGGCCAGACACACAGTCACTCTGTGTGAAACATTCCTGTTGACAAGCCACATGGAGCTACACTGATATAGCCAGAGCCTTGGAGCTGGACGAGCCGCGTGGAAAACCACACGAGCACTGAGATGCTTCCACCACCACTACATCCACAGGACTTTCCACCCATTGGCCTGTGGTGCTTCCTGATTTTGGCGTCTTTGCATGGCCGTGTGAGTCTAAAAGGGAAGATATGGACAAGTATCGACATATGAGGTAATATGGACTGGTGGACTTGATCTGGACTAAGCTGGGATGTTTTCTTAATGTACAATTTCTCTTGTATATAAAGTTCTTTCTTATACACATACGAATGTTTATTAATTTGTTTCTCTACTCAACCCAGAATAACACTAATATACTCTTCACCAAAAAAAAACTTCACTCAAAGACGCAATTTTAGTGAGCCTTCACAAATGTTGAGCAGATGCTCTTTGAAACCTGGAAATAAGAGGAGTGTTCAAACTCTGCCCTCTCAGAGCTGAACACTGGAGAAGGGAGCTAATATGTATTATTTCTTTAAGTAAAATGTGTTTTGTCTGAATTTAATCTTCACAATTATCATTAGAAATATTATAAGCACTATTTCACAGATATGAAAAATGAGGCAAAGGGTCATACTTCTAACATGAAACCAGAAAGAATTCAAACTAAACTGGCTCATGCTGCCTTCACTTAGATGCTGTCACAACTCTAAACCACCTCACTTTGAGATTAGTCTACCAAGAAAAATCAAATTGATCCTCTGGAGCAATCACTCCCAATTCTCTGGGTCTAAATGTGCATTCCATTCAACACTTCTGCTTGTTTTGATGTATTACCAAAGCCTCCATGAGTCAGAATTTACATCACAATTCAAAATGTCAATTCCTCTTCCAGCTTCCATATCAACAAGCATCTGAGATAATTGAAAATACCCTGGCTTGTGTCAGGCACACCCTAATCCTCAAAGAAACATCCCTGCTTTACAACACTTTTAAAAAAGTCTTTGGGCATAACATCTTCATGCAAAGAATTTAAAACAGATTAAGGTTAAGTTAGAATATTATCTATAAAAGGCAAAAGGTAGCACTCTTAAAACCACATATACCCTAGTAAATAGTTGGATTCATCTGTAAAGTAAATTTGGTTTTCTAAAAAATAAATGAACATTCTTACAACTGGTATAAATTGTGTTGGCATGTACAACAAATGGCTAATACCATTAGCACTGATTCTCATCGTTTATCAATATTACACCAAAAGTTGTAGAAATCAATAATAAACATATAGAACCATTTCCCTTTGCAAGTTTTAATTTTTGAAAGTAAATCCAAAATAACAAGTCAGAACAAATCGGCTAAACGTCGCATCAAAATGGCTCAGAACTAAACAAATCAACAGGAAACACTGCATAAAAACAGAGAACTTCCCTGTACGGAAACCAATCTACTGATTGTTTCTTATCCCTTGAAGAGTAAAATAAAGAGTAAGTATAATAAAGAGTGAGAATAACAACATCTAACTATACACATAGTTTACCATTACCTCTGTGGCAGTGCAAAGTGACCTTTTAAATTCCAAAAGAAAAGATTTACTTGTATACCTACAGGTATAGAATAAAGTATAAATATGGTAAGTGCCATATGAGAAATATATGCATTCATTAAAAAACATATATCATAAGAAACTGAAGATGGGTATTTTTATAGAGAGATGTGTATACTTAATGACAACTTAAGTGTGGAAACAGCCAAAATATGGACTTTTAAACTAACAGGCATTCTATTAAAAAAATTAATCAGATGCCATTAAAATTGCAGTGTAAATAATTCCTGCAAAAAGGACCATCCTATCTAATCTATAATGGATTTTTAAAAAACTGATTAGAACACTTCACAAAACTCATAAGCTTGTTTTGATCTTTAAATATGAACAACCATAACATAAGAAGCACAACCGTAACAGAAAGGGAAATCATTTATATGGCTAGTCCCTTTCTGGAAACTGGGAATACATGAACAGAACATTGTATCAACAGACATAAAATATTTGAGTGATGATCTCTAGTTAACTTAAAATTGTTTTCAAATTAAATCATCTCCTGAACTTAATCTTAGAAAATCTTACCCTTTTAGAATATTTTCCCTTTTGGAATTGAGCTGTCTGGGTTCTAGATATAATATTAACCAAAAGCAAAAGTTTTCTTTTATTTCTTAAAATGAAATATATGTATAAACTTTATAATTAAAAATAAAGATATACAAAACTAACAGCCAAGTTGAAAATGTTAATCTAAAAATGATGAAGATTGGACTGTAATATATGCCTGCAGTTCTGAATAGAGCATCATTTGTAGAAATATAAATACAGGCATGTACATATGTAAATATATTTATATATAACGATAGGAAGGAAAATAGATCTATGTACATATATTGATATGTTAAGTATTAAGGAAGCAGATGGACATTGGGTCTCTAATCAAGAACTCTCTCAACACAAGAACTTTTGTTCTAATAACCTGGCATTCTGTGATGCTCACCTTCCCAACACAATTGCTGAAGACTAAGCGGGTGCATAAGCAAATGTGGTGAAGAAAGCTGATGGTACCCTGGCTATCAAAAGATATAGCCTCTGGGGTCTTAAAGGCTTGAAGAGAAACAAGCAGCCATCTGACTGAGAAACAACAAAGCCCACATGGAAGAAGCACACCAGTCTCTGTGATCATGAGGTGTCTATAGGATCAGGCATCAGGCATCAAAGACCCAGAACAATCCTAATGAAGTGAACGAGGGGGAGGGGGTACTGGAGACCCAAAGTCCATCTGTAGACAACTGGACATCCTCTCAAAGAAGAGATGATCCAGTCAGAGTGCAGTATAGCACCAAAGAAACATATAGCTTTCCTCTAGATCCTTAATGCTCCCCCCCATTAGGACTCCAATTCTACCTTACACATCCAGCTAGCCCAGAGCATGTACACCAGAACAGATAAGACCTTGAAACATAAGAAATCCTGTGTCTCTGAGGGGACAGATAAACCCATCAGGACCAATAATTAGAGTAGTGATAACAGAAGAGTAAGGGTGAGGTGGAGGGAGAAAGGGAGAACAGATCACAATGATTGATGTATAAACCAGGAGACAAACAAACAAAATGTTGCCCGGCTATCAAAAGATATAGCGTCTGGGGTCTTAAAGGCTTGAAGGTAAAGCAGCCATCTAGCACAGAAGCAACAAAGCCCACATGGACGAAGCACACCAGCCTGTGTTATCACAAGGTGTCAAAGGGATCAGGTATCAGGCATCATCAGAACAAAAAATCTTACCATAGTGAATAAGGGAGGGAGTGCAGAGTGGAGACCCAAAGCCCATTTCTAGGCCACTGGACATCCCTTACAGAAGGGTCTTGGGGAGGAGACGAGCCAGTCAGGGCGTGATGTAGCAATGATGAAAAATACAACTTTCCTTTAGTTCCTAAATGCTTCTCCCCGCCCCCCCCCCTGCCCCCAACCACTGTCATGATCTGAATCCTACCTTGCAAGTCTGGCTAGACCAGAGGATGTACACTGGTACAGATGGGAACTGGAAATACAAGGAATCCAGGGTGGATGATCCCCTCGGGCCAGTGGTGTGAGTGGCCATACTGGGAGGGCATAGGGAGGGTGGGTTGGAAAGGGGGAACCGATTTCAAGGATCTACATGTGACCTCCTCCCTGGGGGACAGACAACAGAGAAGTGGGTAAAGGGAGATGTGGGACAGAGCAAGATATGACAAAATAATAAAATAATAATTTATAAATTATCAAGGGTTCATGAGGGAAGGGGAAGTGGGGAGGGAGGGGGAAAATGTGGACCTGATGCCAGGGGGTTGGGGGGAGAGCAAATGTTTTGAGAATGATGAGGGCACTGAATGTATAAATGTGCTTTACATAATTGATGTATGTATGAATTGTGATGAGTTGTATGGGCCCATAATAAAATGATTTTTTTAAAAGAAATGTGGGTGAATAGAGACAGTGGTCAGTGTAAGACATGAAAAAAAAATCTAAATTATCAAGGATTAATGAGGGAAGGAGGGTGGGGGAAGAATGGAAAAAAATGAAGAGCTGATACCAAGGACTCAAATAGAAAGAAAATGTTTCAAAAATGATAATAGCAACATATGTACAAATGTGCTTGACACAATGGATGGATGGATGGATTGTGATAAGAGCTGTAAACCCCCCCCAATAAAATGATTATAGATAGATAAATGATAGATAGATCATAGATAGATTATAGATAAAAAGAAAATTGCTGAAAGTGAAAAATATTTTATATTTAAATTACCATGACACCTAAGAAAGTATGCCTAATTTAAAGTTACATAAACTTATTATTATTGATATTTTCCTTATTTGAGTTTATCAGTATAATGAAAAACTACATTGTAGTTTAACGCTGGTCCAAGTATAAAGGCCAAATATTTTATCACCATCTCACTCTTTAGTACAACAAAGCCTTTCCATCACTTTCACGTTGTCTGAAGAGATCTGCCAGAAGGGCTGTTGTCTGAGGATCTGTTTGTCTCATAAATTGGATTCTTTCTTCCACAGACTAACTTGAAGGGTCCTTAAAGGTGGTGTGTTTCAACCGTCCAATTGTATAGCGTATAACTTCAAGTTTTTTCTGTATTTTCATCCTGTTCACTTTATAGGGACCAGTTTGGGCAGGAAAAAAAATGTTCCCAACTATTGCTGAATTTGAAGCACTTGGCACAGGCAGAGTTAAATTCTGGGTATTTGAGTGTTTACAGGACTTTGATGTCTCTAATGATGAGTTCATTAATTCTTCAGGAAGCTTTTCTTCTTTAGGCTTGCTCTTTTCTTCTGGTGTTAACAGCTATCCTTTAAAGAAATACCTGCTTGTTTGGGGGAATTTAGGAGATACAGTAATATCAAAAAGTAGAATTTGCTGAGGAGATCATTTGGTCCTTTTCTTTCCTGATAAATCTTCTTCTCCTGAGTTATCGTTGATATGCTCCACAGGGCTATGAGTATTCCTCCTATAAGAGCTGAAGCATTGGCTACTCAAGAGGTTGACCTGAAGGCTCTGCCAGAAGGTCTTAAAAAAGTGAAGAGCTAATGATGCACTGTTTGCTGAAGGAAGCAAAATAGAATGTTTTCCCCATCAAAGGAGGCAGCTATTACTTCTCCTGCAAGGTGATCTGCTTTAAGGAACACCACAACAGTCTTAGTTCATAAGATCCCATGTAAGATACCAAATATATATTTTACACCTTCCAATGTATCCATTCACCTACAATTCTGTTATGTGTTCCCTTAGCGTGAGATTATACACTCATCATTGCTATCAGCATCCCTCTCCCTTTTCCCAGACTCTTAGGGAATCATTACTCCTGTTATTATTTCTGAAGATTTATCTATCTTGTCTTTCATGCATCAAATGAACTTAATTATACAAATAAACATACACACATCTAACAAGATTAATGAGGTAAAACAAAGAACGTGATAGTAAGGGGAGGAAATATTAAAGAACTAGTGAATAGTTACGTGTTTCATCAGTGCTATATCACACCCTGGATATGTCAGTCCTTCTGTGTGACCCTTCTGTAATGACCTGCCCAATTATCTTACTGGTGGGTTTTGAGTCTCCACACTATATCCTTCACGTCAATTTGGTTGCTTGTTTTTGAACTTCTGATACCTATTCCAGTCGACACCTCATGATCCCACCGGCTGGTGTGCTTCTTCCATGCCTACCTTGTTGCTTCCCTACTGGATGGCTGCTTGTTTAACTTCAGCCTTTAAGATCCCAGAGGCTATATCTTTTAACAGCTTGGCCCCATCAGCTGTCTTCACCACATTTGCTTATGCACCCATTTTGTCTTCAGCAATCGTGTCAGAAAGGTGAGTATCCTGAGTATCATACAGTGCCACATTATTAGAAAAAGCTGTTCTTATACTGAGGAAAGATTAAGCCCATTGCTATATATAAAATGTATGTGTACATATGTATATCAACAAATACCTATCTTTATATATATATATATATATATATATATATATATATATATATATATATATATATATATATATATTTAAAGAGAATGGCACTTCTTGGAGACTGATGCTTGTTCAGCTGATTTAGTCTGAGCTGATTTACTGTCCTGCTGTGTTGGTGTTCCTGGTTCAGTTTTCTCTGCAGACTGCATTGAACTTTGGTACACTTTACAAATATTCCAGATAAGTAAGTTGTCGTTGCATATGTCATTGAGATGATCAGGATACTACTTGATAGTCTTGCTCCTTAGCATGAGTAAAACTGCCTTCCTGGAAGATGCAAGTCTACAATTACAAGATAAAGTTCCTGCCAACTTCATTCTTCTCTCCATTTATTTTGTTATCTATTGGTCCCGTGGTGAAGATTTGAGTTTTCTTGACACTAAGATGCAATCCATCCTGAAGGTTGCAGTCCTTGAGTTTCAAGAACAAGTACTTCTAGTCCTCCTCACTTTCAGCAATCAAAGTTGCATGATCTGCATATCCAAGGTTATTGATAAGTCTTCTTCAAATTCTGATGGCCCATTCTTATTTATAAGTCCAGCTACTCAAATTTATTTGCTCAGATTGCAGATTGAAGGAGCTCTTGAAAGATACAACCCCGACACACATTTGTCCTGATTTTAAACCTCTCAACAGTCCCTTGTTCTGTTTGAATGACCACCTCTTGATTCATGTACATATTCCACATGAGAACAATGAAGTGTTCTGAAATTCCTGTTCTTCTTAAGGCTATCCATAGTTTGGTATGATCCACACAGTCAAATGTCTTTGCACATCTTTTTGGTATTCTATATTTTGAATTAAGATCCATCGGACATCAGCAATGATATCCTCATGCTAGGTTCTCTTCTGAATCCAACTTGAATCCCTTGTAACTCCTTATTAATGTGCTGATGCACTTGTAGTTGAATGGTCTGCAGCCAAAAATATTTACTTGCATGAGATATATGAATAGTATTGTTCAATATTCTCCACATTGTCTTGGGTTGCCTTTCTTTGGAATGGGTTCAAATATAGCCCTTTGACAGTCAATAGGCCAAGTAGCTGTCTTTTAATATTTTTGGCATAGAAGAGTGAGTACCCTCATTGTTTCATCAGCTTACTGAAACATTTCAGTTGGTATTCTGCAAATTCCTGGAGCCTTGTTTGTGGATACTACCTTCAGTGCCGCTTAGACTACTTTTTAAAGTATCATTTGTAGACCAGTTCTTTTTGGTACAATGACCGTGTATTCCTTCCATATTCTTTAGATGCTTTAATCATTCAACATTTCACCCATAGAATCACTTAAAATCTCAAAAGAACTTTTGTTTTAGTTTAGTTTTCTTTCATCTGGAGATACAGTTAGCAGGATCTTTTTTGTTTTCTAACTCTAAATCTTTGTATGTTTCCTTATAATACTTTGTCTTGTTAACCTGCACTGTGACCTTTTCTTTTCAGCACTTTTACTTAATTTTTTCTTCTATTTACTTTAGCTACTCTACAATGAAGAGCAACTTTCAGAATCTCTTCTGATATCCACTTGGATCTTTTCTTCTTCTCTTTTGTGTGTTTTTATTATTTTTATTTTTTTTAACATTTTATTAGGGACACATAAAATGCTTATCAAAATCCATACATATACATACATCAATTGTATAAAGCACATCTGTACATTCTTTGCCCTAATCATTTTCAAAGCATTTGCTCTCCGCTTAAGCCCTTTGCAGCAAGTCCTCTTTTTTCCCCTCCCTCCCCGCTCCCCTGTCCCTTATGAACACTTGATAATTTATAAATTATTATTTTGTCATATCTTGCCCTATCCGGCGTCTCCCTTCACCCCTTTTTCTGTTATCTGCCCCCAGGGAGGAGGTCACATGTAGATCCTTGTAATCGGTTCCCCCTTTACAACCCACTCACCCTCTACCCTCCCAGTATCACTCCTCACACACCTGGTCCTGAAGATATCACCCACCCTGGATTCCCTGTGCCCCCATCTCCTATCTGCACCAGTGAACAACCTCTGCTCTATCCAGACTTGCAAGGTAGAATTTGGATCATGGTAGTCGGGGGGCGGGGGAGGGTGGGGGAAGGAAGCATTTAGGAACTGGAGGAAAGCTCTATTCTTCATCAGTGCTACGTTGCACCCTGACTGACTCATCTCCTCCTCTAGACCCTTTGTGAGGGGATCTCCAGTGGCCGACAAATGGACTTTGGGTCTCCACTCTGCACTTCCCCCTTCATTCCCTATGGTAAGATTTTTTTTTTGATGATGCCTTATACCTGATCCCTTTGACAACTCATGATCGCACAGGCTGGTGTGCTTCCTCCATGGGGGCTTTGTTGCTTCTGAGCTAGATGGCCGCTTGTTCACCTATAAGCCTTTAAGACCCCAGACACTATCTCTTTTGATAGCCGGGCACCATCAGCTTTCTTCACCACATTTGCTTAAGCACCTGTTTGTCCTCAGCAATCTTATCATGGAGGTGTGCACCCAATGATATGATTTTTTGTACTTTGATGCCTGATAACTGATCCCTTCAGGACCAGTGATCACACAGTCTGGTGTGTTCTTTTCCATGTGGGCTTTGTTGCTTCTGAGCTAGATGGTCACTTGTTTATCTTCAAGCCATTAAGGCCCCAGACCCTATCTCTTTTGATAGCCGGGCACCATCAGCTTTCTTCAGTACATTTGCTTGTTCACCCACTTTGTCTTCAGCGGTTGTGTCGGGAAGGTGAGCATCATAGAGTGCCAATTTAATAGAAGAAAATATTCATGTATTGAGGGAGTGCTTGAATAGAGGCCCAATGTCCTTCCGCCACCTTAACACTAAACCTATCAATATAGGCACATAGATCTCTTTCCCCATCCTCATATATATATTTGCATATGTACATGTCTTTGTCTAGACCTCTATAAATGCCCTTTTCCTCCTAGCTCTTTCCTATATTTCCCTTGACTTTCCTCCTGCCCCACTATCATGCTCCGTCCCCACCTAGGTTACAGCTATACCTTTTCATTACATTACCTTACTCTTGATCATTTCCTACCAGGCCTGCCACTCCCCCATCACCACCAATTTGGATCTCATGTTGTTCCTGTGTCCCTGGGTTTGCTAACACCACTTCCTTACCCCCCACCTCCCCTTATCCCAAGTCCCCCCGGAACTGTCGGTCCTGTTGTTTTTCCTCCAGATAGTTCATCCAGCCTATCTTATTTAGACAGACCTGTGGAGATTATAACATGCTAAAAAACAAGACAGAGGAAAACAAAGCAACAGTATGCAACAAAACAACAACAACAACAAACCACTGACAGAGAACAAAACAAAACACATCAAGAAAGAAAACCTTGTAGCTAGTTCAATGATTGTTTGTTGGCCTTTAGGAGTGTTTTCCAGTCCAGTCTGTTGGGGTACCATGCCCTGGCCCCAAAGTCCACTTTCAGCATTCCCTGGGGACCTTGCCGCTCCATTCCCTTGATGTTCCGCTGCACTCCCCCAGTGCTTTGCCTCGGTGTGGTGACCTTTTGTTTTCTTGATGTTATTGATACCATTACACAGCTTTCCAAGTCTTCTGTCATTAGTGTTCAATGAATAAAATCTACTCTCACAATAGTCTCCAAACTTCAGTGAGATACACCCAAGGCTGCATTCTAGCTCGCTAGACTTGTTTTAATTTTCTGTGACTTCTACCTGAACTTACGTTTGAGTAAGTGATGGTCTGTTCCACACTCAGCCTCTGGCCTGGTTTTGGCTGCTGATATTGAGCTTTGACATCATCTCTTCCCACAGATATAGTCAATTTTTTGTGGCATTTTTCTGGAGATTTGTGTCTTTTTATTTTCATTGTGTCATACAAAGTATTTCTAAAATATAAATGCCCCTCAATCTTAAAGGAACCATATTTAACTTATTCCACTTTTGCTGTTTGTAACAACTTTAAACATTCATTATTTATCTACAATATGATAGAATGATTGTTTCAAAGTATTTACCACATACAAAATGGTACCAGACTGGGATGCTTTTTGTGTTTGTGTATGTTTGTGTTTGTTAATTTCCTTTGCTATTGAGCTTTGAGATCTCATGCATCAGGATAGTGAGCATGTCTGCCAATGGCAATTGTTCCCTGCACTTAATAATTCAGTTCAGAGAATGATGGTGTGAATGGTGGATGTAAAGAATTCTTGGAGTTCTTAGAGTTAGAGCACATGATATACTAAATTAACTCACTTACTCAATGACTTGAATTGACTCACCTACTCTTTTTTTTCCACTCTTCTAGGCTCTAAGAAGGATTGGTTACATTTTCCTATTAGTATGATCTCACTACCATTGAGTTGATTCTGACCTCATAGAGGTTTCTGGGGCTTTTGTAAAATTATCATGGAACAGATAACCTTATATTTCACTCAGAGGCTGGTGGGTTTGAACCACTGACCTTGTGTTTAGCAGTCCAAAACATCCAATAGTGGTATCAGTTAATCCTTATTTTTTTACGGATTATAGATGACAATTATGACATATTTCTCTTCTTCAATTAGTTGCAAATGATTTTTGCATATTATCCCATGGCTTTATGAATTTTTAATCATAGCTGTATATAAACCAATTATATTTACTAAGTTAAGTTGTTGGGAGCCGATAACCATTAAGACCCTGGCCTCAGACACGTAGCAGAAACTTGGCCACTTTGTAACAGCAAGGCTTTGTTTCCTGCCCAACTTCACCCCCACATTCCAAGCTACTGTAGCATGGGCAGTTCCGATAACTGACCTTGTTGCCATTAGTCAAAGTACTGAGCACCCATTGAACTGCAGATATACCATATTAGGAACATAGTGATAAGTTCACACGGTACATCACCACGATGTCTTTGAGTACTGTTGCGCACCCTTTGTACCTTATTGGGAACATGTGGCTGACTGGTTGTTGTACAGTGTGCAGTTGTTACACAGTGTGCTTCATTGGAATATGTGCCTCCCACTTCCTTCTCTGTTGTGAATATATACCCAGAGTTTTGGCAAAATAAACGGGCTTGATCAGCACTTGTCTTGCCCCATGTCTGTTTCTTTTTCCCATCCAGGTTCGTTGCCCCTCCGGGTCACCGTGTGAGGGTCTCGCTGAACGAGACCCTAACATTAAGTCTATTATAAAATTGTATATATAATTGAGACTAGCGATCTGTGTGACTATTTCAAAAACTCTTTCTCTGATTCCAATTATGCCTTGGAACTAATATTTAAATCTTTTCTTAGATACTGTTATGAATTATGTATTTGTAAATATCTGGAAAATTTCAGTTTTAATTATTCTTCCATTACTAAACTTTCATGTCGTTCTAAAACTTCCATCCTTTTAGAGACAATAGTGCTACCACTCATTTATTTATCCAATGAATATTTTCCAAGAGCAAAGTGGTTATGCAATAGGCTGAGAGCCTAAAGGTCCACAGTTTAAAAC
The DNA here is from genome assembly GCF_050624435.1 of Tenrec ecaudatus. NCBI lineage: Eukaryota > Metazoa > Chordata > Mammalia > Afrosoricida > Tenrecidae > Tenrec > Tenrec ecaudatus. Next base: position 82,531,177 of record NC_134533.1, read on the forward strand.
CATCAGCCGCTCCACTTTCTATCGAATGCACAGTTGCAGGAGTCCGGTCTGGACCAGTGTCAAGGGGATATAAACCATAGTTCATGGCTTCTTAATAGTATAGATAAGTTGTAGTCTCCTCATAAATATCTGCAGTACATACTGTAAAGTGCTAAACTCTGTGAAAGAGAAATAATAAGATCATTTGAAGCAAGAAGAGTATGTTTCTTGATAACAGTATCAATTCCTTTGAAGTTTCCATATAAAATCTTCCTCAGTAACTACTATACGTACACTTCTTTAGATCTACTGAAATGCTATAAAGGTGATATTACAATAAATCTGCAGTATATATGCTGAGCCATTTGGATTATCAGGGTACTGATATTTCCATCTCCTGAATAAATATCACTCTCTCAGGGTTGGATTGACTTCCATAATGTAGGCTCCTCTCTCTGTGGAAGCCTCTTTGGCTTTCCTACAGGATATTCCCACTGCTGAATAAGGAATGAGATTGCAACAAGTTTTTAAATCAAGTTTTTTAAGTGGGTAAGCAATCAACTCAAATCAGGTCTGCAGCAGGAAAAGTGATTGTCCCGATGAACTATCCATTTTCTTCCACAACTGTTAATGATCCAGTAACACGAGACTGATGGTAACAAAATCCGCTTCTATACTTTTTTGCACATGGGAAAATATGAAGTTTCATGACATCATTTTAGGCCATAATAATGCCATTTTCTGCCACATAAAAAAGTAATTTAAAGGATAATATGATTTGTGGGCCACTGTGACTCATTTCTGTAATTTTAATAACTTCCTTTGGAATCTTATCTAAATCTAGGCACATTTTCTCTGGGTTAACCGGAGACAATAGGACATGGTTCGAGTTACAACATGCATGTATACAGCAAAAGGGCATGCCATTCTCTGACATGCAGTATACAATCATCCATTCAATAAATGTTTGACTTCTTCCTGTTTAACAAGCTTTGAAACACATTATAATTGTAGAAATAAATACTTGCTAGCAAGATGTTCCAGCTCTAAGAGAAGAACTACTGTAAGAGAGGGCTGGTCAGTACAGAGATAATAATTTATTGTACTTGAGGTCATTAGGAGGTAGATAAATTGGCCTTGAAAGATAACATAGGAATTCCCCTAATGAAAATAAAGCCAAAGACATTTCTAATAGAAAAGAACAAGGATTAAGTGAATCTTACTAAGGCTTTAGCTAAGTGTTATACTCTAAAGGACTTGAATGCCATGCTAAACAAAAAACATATTAAGTAATGATCTTAAGTAATTGTGAAAACTCTTTTGACTTTGGAGCGATTGAGAGAAAGGGGAAAAAATAAACTTTGAAGATCAGTTAGAAGTATATTGAAGTATGTTGCCTAAGCCTAAGCAAGAGTTTATGAATACCTAAATTAGATTAGTGGGATTGCTCATATGAATGGAGAGCAAGGTCAACCTAGAAACATTTCTAATATTAGGGCATTATTTTATTGGTAAAATTTTACAATTAAATGTCTTTGTACTTAACAATTCTTTGAGATTCAGTATTTTAATAAAGCATGTGTATACTTCAATTTTATTACAGTTGAATGATGTTTGGTAGACTCTGAATCATATTATTGGAAAAAGAGTACTCTAAAGAAAAAACTTACAAGTCACTCACAGATAAATGCTGAGCTAACAGCCTCAGCAAAGTAACCACCAGCTCTGTAGATACTCAGAGGATTCCCTAGGTACTTAATTTTGCAATCAGGATTTTCTTTTCCTTTTTTTCAAGTTAGAGTGCACATTCTAACTTAAACATGATTTTCTGCTTTATAAATCAAGTTACTATACAAGTGAAATGATTCTTTGTAAAGAAAAATCCACTATTCATTATCTCAAAAGGATAATTCTTAGTTCTCCAGGTACCCAGCTGAATATTTCCTGGCGTGACAGCATCTTAATTGGTCTCCCTGCCAACAGTCTCTCCTTTCTCTGATCTATCCTGCATGATGCTGGCAGTTTAATCCTTCTCAGCAAAGTTGATAATGCCTTTTTCTTTGCACAAAATCCTTCTATTGTTCACAAATGCCTAAAGAATAGCAAGAATCGCCAGATCAGTCTTATCAATCATCTTCCCATATGCTAAATTTTATTACCCACTATTCATGAAGCCTCTTACAGGTTTCCTCCACTATCTCAAAGCAAACCATTCCAATGGAACCCTTCATAAAGGTTTCATAAAGTCACAAAGTGAAAAGGCAATTACAATTAATTTACACAGAAATTGTTTTAATATTCTCAGACCTAAAATATACCTTACCAAATCATACCAGAGGACACATAAAACCTACACTCTTAGCATCAAATGAGCATTGTCCTGGGGAAGGCAGGGGGTTGGCAACGCTATTCTTTAGGCTCAGAGTGGACATTGTTTCTAGCAACATGCTCTAAAACCAACACTGAAAGTTAGGGTTGTTTTTTCATTTGTTCTATTTTTTTTAAGGAAATGTCTCTTCATAATTCTTTTGGTTGGTGAGAATGTGTACTATTGTAGGTTTTTCCTAAGAGTGAAGTGTTGTGAAGAGCAGCGGCCAGAAGGTGGTACTTGTAAATACAGAAAAAAGGAGCATAGATGTCAGGCACCTGTGAGTAAGGCCCATTATACCACATTTGACTTTTTTGCCTTGGCCACATTACACACTTCCCTGAAGCTTAGTCTTGCCTTCTGTGCATAGCTCACTGAATTATTAAATGTAACTCTTCCAGCCAAAGCCTGTAACTCCCACCAAAGGACCTTTCCCTGCATGGCTCTGGGAAGATGATGGGGAAAGATACTAATAGGATTCACCTTTGGGTAATTTCTAACATAATTCCCTGGTGTAGCATTCTGCTGTGTATAAAATGAGCTCTCTGAAAAGCAAGAGGAGGAATCTCATTACCAGCAAAAGCCAGTGGTAGAACATGTCCTATGGACTTGAGATCCCTGTGCAGTGAATTGCCTGGATCCAGATAACATCTATAGCAGCAGTTCTCAACCTATGGGTAGCGACCCCTTTTGGGGTCAAATCACCCTTTCCTACGGGTCACCCGATTCATAATAGTAGCAAAATTACAGTTATGAAGTAGCAGCAGAAATAATTTTATGGTTGGGGTCACCACAACATGAGGAAGTGTATTAAAGGGTCGAGGCATTAAGAAGGTTGAGAACCACTAATCTATACTACCAGATGAGCAAAACCAGAACTAGGAGTCAGAACATGGAACAGAGTGATGGACTTCCCAACCCACAGAGCAAATTAAGATGAGCGATATTGTGAATGAAGCTGGCTTGTGGAGTTGGGTATCTCTGGGCACTTAATTGGTGAAGTTAATTGTTGACCCACAGAAGTGAAGCTGAGTGTCTTTGGGCTTGGGCTTATTGAAGTGGGGTCCATCTGGGCACTTAGTTCAGGTCCCTGGGTTTGTTGTCCTATGAAGCCTGCACTGGAAGTCTTCAGGTTGAGGCTTTCAGCAAATTGGTATGCCCCTTTTGGCATTCATTTGGAGACCTAAACCTTGTCCCATGCTCAAGTTTACAACTCCCCTGAACATGTTTCACAGGCATTACAACTTGTTAACATCATTAAGAAACCCTTTAATCACAAAATTTTCCTGAAAGTTTCTATTTAGCTATTGAAATGAATATTACAACGCAGAGAAATCAAGTAAAGAGGTTAAAGCTTAAATTCTGAGCCCTGGCTTCGCAGAAGGCTACGGCTATGCCTGTGAACACTGGACATTGAATAAGGAAAACCAAAGAAAAAATGATGTGATTGAATTATGGTGCTGGAGAAGAATGTTTAAATTACCACAGACTGCCACAAGTACATAAAAATGTGTCTTAGAAGGAAAACAGCCAGAATTCTCTTTAGAAGCCCAGATGGTGAGACTTTGTCTCATGTACTCTGGGCATGTTATTAGGAGAGACCAGTCCCTGGAGAAGGACATAAGCTTGGTAAAGTAGAGGGACAATGGGAAAGAGCAAGATCCTCCACAAGAGGAATTTATACAGTGCTTGCAAGAATGGACTCAAACATGAGAACAATTATGAGGATGGCACAGGACCGGGCAGTGTTTTGTTCTGTTCTATGCTGTGTGTTGTAACCAACTCCAAAGCACCTAATAACAGCATGAGTACAACATGAATGAATGTCCAAAGGCCAATTACAGAGAACATGGATTAAGTCCCAACTGAGGTCTTTCTGACCAATACCCAGAGATGTGAGTGGTCTTTCCATTGGGAAAGTTCCTAGTGAAGCAGATTATCTGCACTTCCCCTAGTCTCCCAGTCTTCAGGGTTCAACTGGGTGTGTTCTTGATGGAAAATTCCATACTGAGGTCCCCTACGCAGGAGTCATGGCCAAGAGTTATGCCCTGATTGCCATGGTTGGAAAGTCCTGGACCAATATTGTCAGCTCTTCTGTGTAACATAATGCACGTTTCCCAACCATGGTCTCTTTCCCATATCTCCCCCACCCCATTTCTATAGTCCCATCTGTAACTGTGATGTATTGATCTGCTGCCAATTATGCTTTTGTGACAGTTTCCTTTTCCCTCTGTCCTTTGAAAATCTCTGAATCTCTGGAAACCCTTGGATGCTATTATGATTTCATGCCAATGGTCTTCCTCATCTGAATAATGTCTTTTTGGCTTTGTATTTACTCTTTAAGACTTAATGAACGTTCTCCTTGAATTACAGTTCATATTTAGGTTCCTTTATGTACCCTAAAACATTTGAAGAAAATTTCTGATTAACCAGTTACAAAAGGTTATGTATCTTCTCATCCATTTATGTGCAATGTCCAGAATAAGGAAATCCACAGAGAAAGACCGTGGATGAGTGGTTGCCAGGGACTAGGTATGGGAGCGGAAATTAGAAAGTGATGCTCATGGGTACAAGACTTATTCAGGGCTAACAAAAGTGTTCTAAATTGAATTATGGTAGTGACTATACAGATTAATCAATATATTAATAAATAATAAATAAAAAGGAAGTATATATTTTAAAGTGTTTAATCCGGAAGTCATTCTTGAAGGGAGCTTCAAAAAGTTAGTATAAAAATCCATTATTTATTATTCCACTTTCCATGAACTTTTTGAAGCCCCCTTTACTCCATCCACTAGGCATATCATTATGGACAACTTTACTTTGAGGAGGCAGCTCTTCTTAAGTTGTATTTTGAGTGCTTTCCAGCCCACAGAGTGCATCTTCTGGCATTAAATTGGACAATGTTCCACTGTTGTTCCTAAGGGTTTTTAGTGGCTAATATCTTAGTCTGGAAATTCTGCTGAAACCCATTCATCTTGGGTGACCCTGCTAGTATTAGAAATACCAATGACATCATCACAATAACGTGCAAGGCACCACAGTACAACAAGCCACTTGATGGACAAGTGGTGGAATTAGAGGTAATGCAGGAGCAACTCACTTATCTTGTAAAGCACTCCTTGATCCTGATTATACCCATTCTCCCTATTCTATCTCTCCCACAACTCTCAATTATCAGCTTTTAGCTCCCTCCCACAATTACAGGTCCTCTAAATACTGTGGCTAATTCATACCAAGAAATTTCTCTTTTTCAACTCATTCTCAAACAAACCCACTGTTCTTATGTAAATGTCAATACAAAGCTCTGACAAACTCATTGGTGCCAATAGCCGGCAGCAATATTGTATTATCCTGTAGTCGGCGTGTACACTTTAGCAGGGAAAGTCTCAACACCCTCTCTCCTCTATTGTGCCATGAGAGGAGAAGAAATGTTAAGTAAGGTAACAGACAAACAAAGAAGCTATTTGTGCTTTCTCATCTGTTATTTAATCTGAATTCCCACAGGTTAATTGTTAAAAATCCTATTTTTACCACATATTCTAATATAATGAAAATTTATAGAATTCCTTATATTCAGAACAGTTTTATCACATCTCTTCATTTGATTCTACCCAATATGTAACTTTTGTCTCCATTTACTGATGAAGAAAGTAAGAATCAGGGATGTAAAAAGACTTTTCACAAAGTCATTAACCAAGAAGCCATTGCCAAAGAAATGAGTCTGACTCATAACAACCCAACACAAGTTTTCGTTTCTCAGGAGCTCTCCCATAGAGCTGCTGGTGGATCTGAACTGTCGACCTTGTGATTAGCAACCCAACAACTAATGCACAGCACAACCAAGGAATTAGCTGATATTTGTCAAGTGGTTGAGGACCTGTTCTTTCTAGCAAATTCATTCTTCACAACAATCTTATGAAGTAGAGATTATTTTAACATTCTACAGATAAAGGAATTCTTTTAGAGATAAAAGAATTGGAGTTGAGAGAGGTTAAGTAATTTAGTCATGGGCACAAAATTAACAAAAGGCAAAAGCACAATTATAACCCAACATTCTAAGACAATACTTGATTATCCTATTATACCAAGATGCCTCCTCTAGCCTGGTGCTATTTAAGCAACACTACATTGTTCAGTAAAATAAAAATGCTTTTTCCCATTACCAAGCTAGAATCACAAATCTCAGCATAGCAACTCAAACTTTGTAGGAAATAAAACAAAAGTAATATTTATAATTCTAAAAGAAGAGGTGGTGAAAATGCTCTGGCCATATCTTTACCAAAAGAATAAAAGATAAGTTATGTAGAAAATACCACAATTGGGAGCTAAAATCAGTTACTAGAGTACTGGCAGATTGAAGGGTGATACATGTGTTGGTATATAAAAACATAGTTGAACGTGATGAGTGATATATTGCACACATACAATGCCCTATGCAACAACCCGCCCCAAAAAACTCAGCCTTGCATTATTGATTATTTTTAAATGTTATGAAACAATGAATTTCTTTATTATATTCCTAAAATAAAAAGCTGAATTAATTTTCATCTTGTTTCAAACATCACCAAAGCAACACAGAAAAACTTAGGGCTCTTCAGATCAAATACTCTAAGAAACCTTTGTATATATTAAATATATTAAATTAAATGTTAAATATATATTATATATATTAAACTCAGAAAGCAGAATTGAAGTTGGATGGTAGTTAGAATTTTATCAGCTATGTGGTGAGAATGTGAGGAGAGAAATGTCATCCCCCTAGGCACTGACATAAAATTTCAAAAGCTTGTTGATGATGCTTATAAGGATTATAGAAGCTAACAGTGGTCATTTCCCTATGCTTTAAGAGCCTTTCTGTGGGTATTTGTGTGGTCTACATGGACTAACAGATATAAAAAACTATAATAATATAAAGCTCACTTTAAAAGCATGGGTCTAGCCAATTTATTCTTTGCCCCTTTACTATAGCTCATAATCATATTAGAAGTAGGCTTCTGGTAAAATACCACTAAGTGACCAGCTATAGACATGTATTCGGTGCCTACCATGTTCCAGACACTGTGCTAGGTATATTATATAGATAATCTCATTTAATAAGTGTGAAGCCCTTTGGAGAGGGTATGATTTTCACCTCTGCTTTACTGATGAGAAACTTAAAAGTTTGGAGCAGTTAAATAACTTATTAAAGATATATAGGATCCCTGGGTGGTACATACTACTACCCACTGGACTACTGGTCTAAAGCTTGGCAGTTTAAACCCACCCAAAGGCACCTCAGAAGACCGGCCTGGTGATCTGTTTTGGATATAACAGGTCAATATTAAAATCACTAGGTTGAAGAGAATTTTAGAAAGCATAGAACAAAGTACAAAGAAGTCCTAACAGTTTTTGCATCATGAAAACCCACCCTCCCACCCATGCCCTCCAGTTAATTCTGACTTGTAGTGCACTATAGTGGAAACCTGCGATACTGGCCCCCAAGGCTGTAAATCTTTATGGAAACAGATAGCTGTATCTTTTCTCCTGTTGGACTATGGGTGGGTGTCAACCACCTGCTAAGAAGGTAATAATCCAAAGCTTTCCCGACAGCACCACCAGATCTCCTACTGAAAACACACTAAACTCACTGCCATCAAATAGATTACGACTCATATTGACCCTGCATTATCTGTCCTATATGATAGAAATAACTGCCCCTGTGGGGTCTTGACCCCACACATGTTTTCTTAATTTAAATAATCATTTTATTGGGGGCTCATCCAACTTATCCCAATCCATTGTACGTCAAGCCTTTTTTACATTTGTTGCCCTCATTCTCAAAACATTTGTTTTCTACTTGAGCCCTTGGTATCAGCTTCTCATTCCCTTCTACCCCACTCCACTCTCCCTCATGTACCCTTGATAATTTATAAATTATTATTTTGTCATATCTTATACTGTCCGATATCTCCCTTCACCTCCTTTTCTGTTGTCTGTCCCCCTGGGAGGAGGTTATACATAGATTCTTATAATTGGTTCCCCCTTTCTACCCCACTTTCTTTCCACCCTTCAGGTATCACCACTTTCACCACTGGTCCTGAAGGGATCATCTGTCCTGGATTTCCTGTGTTTCCGGTTTCTATCTGTACCAGTGTACAGCCTCTGGTCTAGCTGGATTTGTAAGGTAGAATTGGGATCACGATAGTGGGGTGGGGAAAGCATGTAGGAACTAGAAGAAAGTTGTATGTTTCATCGTTGCTACATTACACCCCGACTGGCTCGTCTCCTCCCCGTGACCATCGCGATCATTCTGTAAGGGTATGTCCAGTTGCCTACAAATGGGCTTTGGGTCCTCACTCCACACTGCTCCTCATTCTCAATGGTAAGATTTTTTTATTCTTTGATGCCTGATACCAAATCCCATTGACATCTCATGATCACACAGGCTGGTGTGCTTCTTCCATGTGGGCTTTGTTGCTTCTCAGCTAGATGGCTGCTTGTTTATCTTCAAGCCTTTTAGACCCCAGACTCTGCATCTTTTGATAGCCAGGCTCCATCAGCTTTCTTCACCACATTTGCTTATGTATGTATACCTTAATTTTCAGCGTTCATGTCAGGTGAGCATTGTGGAGTGCCAAATTAATAGAACAAAGTGTTCTTGCATTGAGGGAGTACTTGAGTGGAGGCTCAATGTCCATCTGCTACCTTAATATTAAACCTATAAATATATGTATGTAGATCTATTTCCCCATTATCAAATATAAATAGATTTACATATGTACATGCTTGTATTTAGACCTCTGTAAATTCCCTTAGCCTCCTAGTTCTTTCCTCTATTTCCTTTTACTTTCCTCTTGTCCCACCATCCTGTTCAGGCTTCATTTGGGTTTCAGTAATTTCTCTCTGTTATGTTGCCCTGGATCAAGCCCTACACGGCCTCCTATACCCTCCGCACCCTAATCTTTGGATCACTTGCCATTCCCCGGTCCCTGGGCTGGTCAACACCAACTCCTTTCCCCCAGCTCCTCCTCTCCCATGTCCCCTTGGAACCATAGATCCCATTGTTTTCTCCTCCAGACTGTTCATCCTGCCTATCTTATCTAGATAGACCTATAGAGATAACAATATGCACTAAATAGACCTATCAAAACAAAGCTGCAAAAAAAACCCCAAAAGGATGACAACAACAACAACAAAAAACAATGACAAAGAAAAGAAAAACCTGTAAATAGTTCAAGATCTGTTTGTTGACCTCTAGGAGTGTCCTCCAGTCACGTCTGAGACATCTTACATCTTTACCAGAGAAGAAAGCCTCATCTTTCTCCCACAGAGTGACTGGTAAATGTGAACTTCTGACCTTGCCATTCAGAGGCCAGCTCAGAACACATACACCACCAGCACTCCTCATCAAAACAAACATTACCTTCCATTCTGTTTTGCTTGTGCTAATTTTAACATTGGAGGCAGGAGTGGAGAAGAGTGTACAGAAAAACTGGAATGGTGCCTGGCTTCCATTATTGAGCATTTTGATTTAAGAGTCTATAAACCATTCCAAAAGGGGATAAATGGCGGTGGGGAAAATGAAACATAATTTCAAGTTCTCAGTGGAATCCAGATCATCTACAGCCATTGATTTGGATGAACATCTGAAAATATTTCCCTGCAACAATCTTTATACTAAAACTTGCCCCCAAATCTGCATTCAGTCAAACAAATTTAGCTCAATTAGAATGGGTCTGCCTTAAAGCACTGTGTTCTTTCACAGGTTTACCTGTGTAGGATCAGATCACAGCCGCATCTTGAAGGGCTAGATGAGAAGCTTGGGGGAGGCCAGTTAGTTTATGCTAATAATGGTACAGTGATTTAGAAGGGGATAGAGAGCAGTTACACAACCTGAAAAATATGCATATCACTGAATTGTACAAGTAGACTCTTGGAATGTTGCTTCCTTTCTATTGTATATTTTGCCAAAATTAGTTAATTTGTTACAAAATCAGTATAATATTTATGTGGATTTTTTTCTCAGCATTGTTTTTATAATGATGGTATCTGTCCATAAACAGGCTGACAATCAACATTTGGATTAATTCAATTAAATAATATTTAGATAATAACTGGATAAACAACCTAAGTCTTTTTTAAAATAAATGATCTAGCTGACACAGTTGAAGAAAATATACAAATCAAAAGCCAAAGGTACAACATGTATATCATGCAAAAAATTCCCTAACAAACTACATATAGCAAGATTGTATAAAGTGAATCATTTACATATACAAAAAGTCCATGCATATTTACAAGAAAAATATATTCCAATAAAAAATGGGTACAGAATATTTAAGATGAATACTCATGGCCAAAAGATGTAAGATAATGCTCAAAATCAGTACGTATCTGGGAACAGAAGATTAAGTTAAAAATGAAGCATCACTACACCCAGTAAACTGAAAAATATTAAAAAGAGATGTGACATCTATTTGGCATGGATGTGAGGTAAACTGGCATATACATGCTTTGGTAGGAGAAATTATGAAATCAACATGGTAAAACTTATTAAAATTAAAAGTATTTATACTCTTGAAGGCAAGAATTTCACTTATGAGAAACTGTATTACAGAATAAAAGTATTAGTGAGTTCAAAAGCACATATAAAAATGGTGACTGAGACATTAATCACAGTGACAAAAAACTTAAAAATGAATTCCCACCAAGAGCCAAAGACTTGGATAAATTACTATATACCCTCATTATGTAATTAGATTCATACAAAAAAAGAACTGAAGTTCTATCAGTCAATGTCAAGAAATATTCAAATATACTGATGGGAGGTACAGCACAGAAGTAGGGACAGGGAATAGTCAAGTCTGGGGGAACATAGGTGCAAGTCTGTTGAGGGGAGGGGAAGAAGGGCTGACTCCAGGTGTGGGAGGAGAGATCAAGGATGCTCTTGGGAACTTTAGGTGGGGAGGGTCTTTAGTGGCATGTAGGGGGTTGGCAGAAATGTCCTAGGACATCTCAGGGTCTCCTGGGAACTCAGGTCAGGTGCCAAAGAACACTGGGATACTGAATTCTACATCTTCAGGGTGCACGGTATGATACAGAAGCTACATCGGAGAGACCCTATACAGGAATTCCACTGGGTGAACTGGACCCTATCTCAGACACACTTGTATCCTGAGGACTGAAGCCAGAAGTCACCTGGTGTCTGAGCAAGCAGAAGGCAGCTGCTCTAAGAGTGGAGGACTGTTGGTTGGTAGATAAACAAGATCTTGTTACATCAATGCCCTGTGTGCCATATTAAGATATGTACTATTCCAGCAATCCTGTATAAAATATAACAATATTTTTGTTATATTTGAATAAAGATGTATTATTCCAGCAATGCTGTATAAAAACACAATCCTGTAAAAAATAAATAACGGCCATTCTGTTATATTTTGCTTATGCTTGTGTATATTAGGGTATATTTCAGAGGCGCACTGCCACCCTCTTGAAGCTGTGTTGTTTTACTGTCTCCCAGTAAATGAAACCCAGTGACGTTGAGACTATATGGAAAGAAAACATAACAAGGGTTTGGAGGGAGGGACACTAAGGGAGGGGGTGGGGGAGATATGAAGGACACTGTACAGGATTGAATTATGAAATAATATGACATAAGTTTTCATTTCCAACTCACAGCAAATTTTTAAAAAGGCATAGATCTAGGAATGAGTTTTCTGGGCTTGAACTAAATCCTAGCTCCAACTTAAGAACAATTAGTTCTTACATCATGGCCCTGCTTGATACTCACCTTCTAAAATGATCACTGAAGATAGGGTGGTGAAGAAAGTAAAGGGTGCCTAACTATCAATCAAAATAGTGTCTCCGGTCTTAAAGGCTTGCATTCAAGCAAGCAGCCATTGTGAAGCGAAGAGTCAACTAAATCCACACAGAAGAAGAATACCAGCTTGTGTAATCCACAAACGACACATACAAAATTGAATATGGTAAAGAGAAAAGTATCAGGGTTAGTAGTATGAACACCCAATTTGTGGAAAACAGTGGGAGCCAAAAACCCATCTACAGAGTATCTAGCCAGACTGAGCACTGGCAGATATTTTCTAGCCAAGGGTAAGAGTCCTGAACAACCTTACTACCAGGCAGAGACCATTGCTATCTTGATTGTGCTGCATCGAACACAGTCCTTGGCCAGTTGATCTCCCTAAAGACACAATCTGAGCATGTTCTGAGTGCAAGTATCTCTTAGTTATTCCATAACAGAAATTTCTTCCCTGGCTTGTTAAATCTTGATGGGGGTCTTCTCCCTCTCATGCATTGTGTCGATTTTTGTCTTTATAATAATATGATATTATCCTTACCACTTTAGTGTGATTTGCTTTTCATTGCTTTCTGTTAGGTTTCTCAGTGGTGCAGTGTGGGAAACAGAAAGATTTCTCCCAAGTTGTCTCCCCCAGATATATCCCAAATTAAGCTGCTTGCTACACATGGCAAATGACTATACACTTGAAGGTCAACAAAAGTAGACCAGGGGGTTATCAGCCATCTAGAGCAAGCAGACACCACTGTTTATCCCACAATAAGTAGGACCCACTCCCTTCTGATAAGAATAGAAGTAAATTGTTTCCCTGAAGGAGAGCCCAGGGAGGTCTAGCCCACTCAAGAGTGACCAAGGTCAGGCCACCATCATGAATCTAAGGTCCGCCCATCTTGTCACATGTATACCTATAGTTCCACCCCTTCCTATCATGTGTACACCCCTAGCTCATCCCCTTTCTGTTATGCTTATGCCCATTGTGTTTCCCCCTCCTATTGCTTGTACAGCCCCTTCCTGTGACGTGTGTGATTGCCTGTAATCATGCCCCCTAAGTAGATATAAGCTTTGATTTAAATTGCTCTCCCCTGCGCTCTCTGCTACCCACCCATCACCCATCTCCACGTGGAACACCAAGAAGAGCTGAGGTGAGTATGCACTATGAAATGTGTCTGAGTCCATCATTTCACTCTCTCTTCTAACTCTCATATTCTCTTTGACTTTACTATCATCTTTATTTATTATCGCTGTACAATTGCGCCTACCAGACCCATGATGATTTGTTAGGGGCTGGCTCCCCTGACAGTGCAGTGCAGGAGAAGTGGATTAAAAATGATAACTGATACAATGTGTTATAGGGTATGCAGGGGTGGAGGTGGACAAAATGGAGGAGAAGGGGATTTGGGGAGTGGATAATGAGGGCAAGAGAGGGAGCACTAGAACTGATTGTAATTACTGATTGCAATTGCAAAACTCATATTGAAGATGAGTTAGCCTTAGGAGTGAGGGGAGAGAGAATGTTGTATGGTAGATGTGGTGATGATTGTACAATTACTCATGATATTATTGAATGATTAAACTACTCATTTGTATGATATGTAAATTCTGTGTCAATAAAACTGTTGGGAAAAATATACTCGTATATGTAAACATTTTTAAACAATTACTAAAAAGCTTCTGTGTGTGTTTGTATACGTATATACATATATACATGTATACATACATGCTCCAACAGGTGTATGCTCATAAAACTCCATTTAAAAAAAAAGAACTCACTGCCATTGAGTAGATGCCGATTCACAGTGACCCTATTATTGTTATTTTTGTTGTTGTTGTTGTTATTGTTAGATGCTATGGAGTCAGTTACAACCCAAAGCAACCTTATACACTAATAGCATGAAACACTGCACGATTCTGAGTCATCATCAGAATTGCTCCTGTGCCTGGGTCCATTCTCACAGCCACAGTGTCAATCATCTCCTTGAGGGCCTTCCCCTTCAATGCTGCCCTCTACCCTACCTAAAACGATGTCCTTCTCCAGGAACTGGTCTCTACAGACAGCATGTCAAGTTATGTAAGATGTGGTCTTGCTATCCTTGTCTCTAGGTAGCAGTCTGGCGGAACTTCTTCCAAGACAGATTTGTTTGTCCTTTTAGCCGTCCATGGTACTTTCAATATTCTCCAGCACCACAACACAAATGCATTCTTTTTTGGTCTTTTTTATTAAGTATCTGTGTCAGTCTGAAGATAGTAGAGAAACAAATCCACAGAAACTCATATGCATAAGAGAGAGTGATATATAAAGGGGAAGTGCACATCAAGAAAACATCCCAACCCAGTGCTGCCCAAACCCACAAGTCCAACATTAGCCCATATGCCCAAAACCAATCCACAAAGTCCTCCTCCATCTCACAAAACACTGGCAATGATGCTGACTGCAGGAGGAAAGCCGAATCAGTGAATGTGTAAGCATCTCAGTGCTGGCAGGAGTCTCCACACGGCTGCTCCAGCACCCAGGGATGCATCAGGTAGGTCTACGTGGCTTCTCCTCGGGGATGTCTGTAGGAAGTGAGCCTTGCCACCTGAAGCAGGGAACTAGCTAAGGAAGCTGCACCCTGGTCTGACCATCACAAAGCAAGAGACCCAAGAAATAGCAAGACAAGACTCACTAAGCCATTTATCTCTCCAGCCTTCAATTAACCCCACATGTGTTTATCAGCCAGGTTGGCACAATAACCTTTAACTATCTCAATCCACCCCTTGCCAACTTGGCATGTGTACATCATTCTTTAGCCTCACAATTGCAAATAAGTAACACCTCCATCTTAATCCTATAATCCTGTGAATATATTCCCCCACCTATGAAAGTTTGTAAGCCAACCACTTCATGCCATTATCCCCCCAATTTGGGGTATCCTATTTCTATATTGCCCACTTACAACAACCCAATGCTCTGAGGAGACAATCATGTTTTTCGACATAAAGAATCTTCATTCCAATTGGAACCTTGTGAAGTCCGCATCCATAAGCAAAGTCAAATCCGGACAGGCCGTCCATAAAGTAAGCAACAATATGCACCAGTTCACAGGCTCAAAAATCTCCATCTGGTCAGGTTCTTGTCAATTCAATATAGTCTGTCTCACTCAGCCTCCACAGGGTGCTCATTGGTCACCTTTCCTTTAGACCATGGGCTCGCACCAATACTCAACAAGCCTATCCCCCTCGTGCAACCCACTCTCATCTCCTTTTTTTCCTGTAAAACAAGTCCACAGGTGTCAGTGGCCAAACTCAACCCGACTCTTTATTGCTGCATTTCTCCCACTTCCACTCAACAAATAGATCCAGGTGGTCACCCAGCAAGCATCTCAGCCTGCCCATAGGCTCCTTTCAACATTCAGTCCCAGAGAGGAGTTTTCTTTGTGGTTGCAGATTTTTTCCAACTTCTGACAAAGACCATTGGCACTCCAAAGCACTGGGTGGGGCATACATTTTCAAAGCTTTCTTTACAGGCATGGCCTAGACCCATCTACAGACCAAACTTTAATGGCTAAAAGCAAATGGGCTTACAAGCTTTCTATTTTCATATTTCTCTTATTTTCCCTAGAAAACAACTGAGTGAACAGTGTGGCTTTATCTGACCTCTGGCTAGACAGAGAAGAAAATTATCATGAGGGAGAGGTCAAACAAACATCTACTCTGCATCTTATGATTTTTTTCTCTAGTTCCCCACTCACAAGGTACCATATTGTATTAGTCTGGGTATATCAGAGAAACAAATACACCCAAACTCGTGTATAAGAGAGAGTTTTATATAGAGTTTTATATACTATCTAAGTATCCAACTTTCACATGCATACAAGGAAACTGAAAATACCATAGCTTGGGTCAGGCACACCTTAGTCCTTAAAGTATCAACCTTGTTTTTCAATACCCCAAATAGGTCTTGTACAACAGATTTACCCACTGTAACACGTCTTTTGATCTCTTGACTGCTGCTTCCATGAGCATTCACTATGGATCCAAGAAAGGCACAGCAACCCTGTAGGACAGACTAGAATTGCCCCCTATGAGTTTCCAACACAGTAACTGTTCACAGGAGTTACCAAAAAAAAAAGTCTTTCTCTCCGGGAGCATCTAGTGGTCGAGCTACTGACTTTGTGGATTGCAGCCCCACATGTAACCACTATGTCACTAAGACTCAAAACACCCATGAAAGGAGATGCAGAACCACCATAAATCCACTATTTCAATGCTGCCATGGTGTTAATATGAGAGGCATTAATCTGATAGGCAAGGATCTGCCTTTGTAAAGAAAGCTCGAATTTCCCCTAGCACCAACTCCTATGTTCAAATGTAAAGTGTTCAGTCATTTAAGAATTCAATTTGTACAAAGCAATAACTCATAGATTGTGATTCGCTGCAAGGCTATACTCAAATTCTTCTTCTCAACATACCTTAAAAAAACCCTGCATATATTTTGCAATAGACATTATAGGAAGGCAGAAGCCAGGAGAACATTAGGTTGTTAAAATGGGGAGTCACTAAGTACATAAGTAGGGCAGAGCTAATGCAAGCATTAGGCAAGAAGTATGGGAAAGGAGAAACATGAAAAAGATATTTTTAAGAACTGTATTTAGAATAAAATAAAAGGCATTTTGTGGCATTTATGTATGTATGTTAAATTTTGTACATGAGTGGGACCGTGCATCTAGAATTTGATAAAACATTTTTTAATTTAAAAATAGAAGAAACAAATGTATAAGAGCCTAGAAACATATAGGGGAATACTTCACTAATTCTGGGATGGAAAGAACTTTCTTAATACAAAGCAAAGACTGTATCATAACGGTAAAGTGTGAATTTATTGCATAAAATTTTTAATTGTCAAGGGTAAAATAAAATAAATTAATGTTCATCAGCAAATTAGGGGGAATATACAACTGTGGTAAAATGTTGTCATGGTTGATATATATAATGCTCTTGCAAACAAGAAACATGAATGAATCCCAAAAAATATATAATAATAAAAAGAAAAAATCCAGTATAATTAATGAGCAAACAAATGCAATTTAAGGACAACAATTTTATCTGTAATTTGACCCCAAAAAGTGTTTTTAATATTAATGCCACTAAACCATTCACCGTCATTGAGTCAATGTTGCCTCATAGCACTCCCCTGTGGGCTTCTGACTGTTATGGGAATAGAAAGCCCAATCTTTTCCCATGGAATGCTGGTGGTTTCAAATTGCCAACCATGTGGATCGCAGCTGAAGTGTAGGCTTATTCCTTTTTTGTAGTCTGTTCTTAATCTGAAAGCTCTGCTGAAAATCTATTCCCCTTGGGGTACCCTGCTAGTATTGATATATCGCTGGCATCGTTTCCAACATCACAGCGCATGCAAGACACCGCAGTACGGCAAACAGACAAGATGAAGTCTACTCCTGAGAAATCAGCCATGGAAAACTTTATGAATAGCAATGGAACACTGTCACACACTGAAAATCTTATAAGTAGCAGCAGAGCGTTGTCAGATATAGTGTCATAAATGAGCCCTTCAGGTTGGAAGACACTCAAAACATGACAGAAGAACAGCTGCCTTCTTAAAGAAGAGGTGACCATAATGATATAGATCTAAGCTTTCAGGACTGTGGTCTTTGGATTTCATGACAAATTGATTGTGCCTGTGAGGAGGTAAGGTCATAGCCCAACATGTTGATCAAGTGGTGCCCTGATGATAATCCCTGGGGGTGTGACCTTTTGCATAAGAATGAGAGACATTGAGAACTGCTTCTCTCTTTGCCCCTTTGCCATCCTGTTTGCTGGAACTATGTGCCTGCCTCTAGGAGTAGCCCCATTTGGGCCTGAGACCCACTTACAGCTCCATCCTGAGACCTGCAAATGCTCTGCCTTGCTTCCACTGAACTTGAATCCAACCCACTCTGCACCCCCCACCCTGTGATATATACTTGCTACCCACTTCACCTTTTAGCATTATCTGCTAAAGAGTCTAAAGAACATCCGGTCTAGTATCGGGCCTGTGGACTTGTGTAGGACTGGGCTGAGGGTGTCTTCTATATGTAAAGCTATTTCTTGATATAATATTCTTTCTTTTGCATAGATAAATGTCACTAGTTAGTTTCTCTAGACAACCCAGTCTAACACTGGGACTGCAAAGTGAAGAGAAACAATTGGAAACATTTATTAATAATTGGACTCATTATATAACAAACATGAATCTAAGTTAATAAAAATTTGGCAAAAATGAAATGAAACACACACAATCTTGTATCCTAGGCATTTGTGAGCTGAAATGCAGTTGTGTTGGCCACACAAATGAATCAGACAATCATGTGATTTACTATGCAAGGTGTGGTAGTTACATAGCTCATGTCAACTTGAGGGTATTAAGAGTGAAGGGGTGGAGCTTAGCCTGCCGATCAGGTTGCAGCTTCATTGGAGGGCCGCCAAGATAAATGGCTCTCTGGAGGCCAGCCTCCCTCTCTCTCTGCCTTGGTCTTCCTGTTGACAAACCATGTGGAGCTATATGGAGACCTGTGGAGAGTCCTGGAGATGCTTCCACTGCCATTGGATCCACAAGACTTTGCATCCACTGGCCTGTGATCTTCCTGCATCTTGCATCATTGTATATTCTGTATTAGTCTGAAGAATAATTTATGGACTAGTATTGGACTCATGGGCAAATATTGGGTTTATGGACTTGAGTTCAACTAAGCTGGGATGTTTTCTTAAAATACAAGGGGAACCCAAAAAAATAATTTCACTGGGCACAGCAGAGCTTTCATAATACACATTTTTCCTGATAGGCAAACATTGACCAACTCACTTGGAGTAAGTGTACCCAGTGGCATCCCCTGGGAAGGTTCTCTCTGGTAACAGTGAATTTTTTCATGAAAGCATTTTCACTTAAATCTCATTTTTAGTGTGTGGGTGAGATGGCTGATTTAAGAGAACAGTGTGCATCTGTGAAATTTTGTTTCCTACTTGGGAAAAATGCCACAGAAGCTGTTGTGATGTT
Organism: Tenrec ecaudatus; assembly: GCF_050624435.1. Classification (NCBI taxonomy): domain Eukaryota; kingdom Metazoa; phylum Chordata; class Mammalia; order Afrosoricida; family Tenrecidae; genus Tenrec; species Tenrec ecaudatus. The sequence goes on from NC_134533.1 coordinate 82,550,353, forward strand.
GAACAGAGCTTATAGGGACAGTGAGTGCTATGGGGAACAGTCAAGTGTTCAGGTGGTTTTCTTGTTTCAAAAGAAGTGAAATGTTGACTGATGACAAATCTCATTCTGGATGTCCATCAACTTCCTGAACGAACAAAAATGTCAACTCATAGTGCATTTGGAGTTCATTACACCAGGTGAGGCTGTTAATCAAACTTTCTATTTAGAGATTCTGAAAAGATTGCATAATAGTGTGCAAGAACAACAAAAAAGGTCTGATTTGTGACAGACAGGGTAATGGTTTTGCCACCACAACAATGCACCTGCCTGTGCAGCCATCTCGATGCCTGTTTGGGGCAACAACAAAAAAAGCATGCCTCTCTTGCCCCACGCACCTTACTCACCTGATCTCATTCTGTGAGACTTCTTTTTGTTTCCACAAATGAAGAAGAACATGAGAGGATAACGATTTGATGAAGTAGAAGAGGTGAAGAAAAGAATGAGGGAGGTTCTGTTAGCCATCGAGACAGGAGAGGTTGAAATATGTTTACAAGAATGGAATAGCCGATTTGACAAATGTGTTAAGTGTAATGGAGAGTACTTTAAAGTTGATTAGATTGTTTAGTAAAAAATTATAAATATATAGCTTTGAAATAAAAGTTCCATTTTTTGAGGGTACCCACTTGTACATTTACTATTTGATATAAAACTCTTTCCTAGAAATAAATGAGTATCTATGGATTTGTTTCTCTAGTCAAACCAGACTAACACACAAGGAATGACAAATTCAAGAGTAATGTTGTCATTTTCATCTTCTAAAAGGATATTTCAAGATTTATGTTGAAGTACAATGCTGTCTGTGAAAGGACACTATCTATACCAATACAAAGATATACAGTTAATACAATGTACTGGTCAGGTTGACTAGAGAAACAAAGCCAGAGAGACTCATTTTTTTTTTGTAAGAGAGAGCTTTATATCAAAGAGCAATTGTATATTGAGAAAGTATCCCAGCTCAATTCAGATCAAGTCCATCAGTCTGATATTAGCCCATATGTCTAATATTAATCTATAAATTCCCCTTCAGACATGTAATGATGCTGAAAACAGGAAGATCACAGGCTTGTGGGTGAAAAGTCTTGTGGATACAGTGGCAGAAGAAACATCTCAGTACTGGTGTGGGCCACCATGTGGCTCCTACAGTTCTCCAAGTGTTTCAGCAGCAGGAAGTGAACTAGAGAAAGAGGGTGGCCTGCAAGGAAAAGAGAGGAAGTTCCCAGAATCCTCGTAAGAAGACCGTGCCCACAGGAGGCATCATCTGGCTGTGACCTGAATGACAAACCAGACCCCACCTCTATACGTATTTATCAAGTAGACATGAAATTATATTACTACCACCACAACTACTATTCAAATTTATATTCCAACAACTAAAGCTAGTAATGAAGAAATAGAAGAATTCTACCAACTTCTTCAGTTTGAAATTGATCAAATATGGAATAAAGTTATAGTGATTTAAAAAAAAAAGAGGCAGTGATAATTATGGGTGATTGGGATACAAACATTGAAAGCAAAGAGGAAGGAACCATAGTTGGTAAAAGAAACAAAGCAGGAGATGGAATGATAGAATTATGCAAGATTAATGACTCCTGCATTACAAATACCTTTTGTCAATAACATGAACAGTGACTATACATGTGGACATCATCAGGTGGAATGTACAGAAATCAAGTTGACTACATCTGTTGGACCAAGTATGGAGAAGCTCAATATCAGCAAACAAAATAAGGTCAATGGCTGACTGTGGAAAAGATCATAATTGCTCAAATATAAGCTGAAGTTGAATAAAATTAAAACAAGTCCACAAGAGCCAAAATATTTCCTTGAGTATATACCACCTGAATTTCAAAAGCCTCTTAAGAACAAATTTGACTCATTGAACACTAATGACAGAAGACCTCATGAGCTGTGTGCTGCCATCAAGTACATCAAATATGCGTGGTGACCCCCCAACCATAAAACTTTTTTCGTTGCTACTTCATAACTGTAATTTTGCTACTGTTGTGAATCAGGCAACCCTTCAACCCCTAACGAGGTCTCAACCCACAGGTTGAGAACAGCTGTTCTAGGCTTTCTACTGCATCCATTTGACCTAATGACCATACCCAACTAAATGAAGAGAAAGATATTTGATACTGTGAACTAGTGTAAACTGCTACACTTTGATGAAATTAGACTGGATATTGCTTATAGATGTAGGTCCCAATGGAATAAAGATTCTTTAAATTAAAGAAAAAAATCAAAGGTCATTATAAAGACACAAAAGAAAAAGGCCAAAGGGGTTGTCAGAAGAGTCTCAGAAACTTGCTCTTGATCATATAGTAGCAAAGGCAAATAGGGGGAAATGATGAAAGTCAAAGAGCTGAATAGAATGCTTCAAAGAGAAACACAAGAAAACAAAATAATATCTTATAACAAAATGTGATGACCTGGAGTTAGAAAACCAAGAAAAGAAGAAAATGCTGAGCATATATAAAACTGACAAAACTGAAGTGTCATTTGGCAATATTAAAAGTTTCTGTGAGCAAAATATTGAATGATGAAGGAAATCTCAAAAGAACATAGAAGAAATACATGGTCATTGTAGCAAAAACAACTCATCAACATTCAAACATTTCAAGAGTTAGCATCAGACCAAGAATTAATGGTTCTGAAGGGGAAAAAAACAAGCTACACTAAAGACATTAATGAAAGGCAAGGTTAAAGCATTTGGTGGGACGCCAAGAGAAATATCTCAACACTCTGAAGAAAAAACTGGAAGGATTCACTCACTTAGCCAAAAATTTGGAAGACAGATAGCTGGAAGAAATCCATATTGGTGTCCACTCCAAAGAAAAGAGACCCAACAGAATGAGGAATGTATTGAAAAGCAGTATTAATATCATATGCCAGTAAAGTTGCTTTCTGAAAGAAAAGAGAACATGAAATACTTGCTGATGAAGATCAAAGATTGCAGGTTTCAGGATGGACTAAAAACCAATGTAAATAAAATTAAAATCCTCACAACTGAACCAATAGACAACACCATGATAAATGGAGAAATGATTGAAGTTGTCAGGGATTTCATTTTGCTCAGATACACAATCAATATTCATGGGACCCTCACCTCATGGCCATCAAATCTATTCTGACCCTATTTGGGCATGGTAGAATTGCCTCTGTGGATAGCAGCAGTCAAGTACTCAAACAATGCATTACATGGCATGGGTAAATCTGCTGCACAAGAGCTCATTAAAGTGCTGGAAAACAAGGATACTATTTTGAGGTCTAAGGTATGCCTGGCCCAAGTTATGGTATTTCCAATTTTTCATATGCAGGTGAAATTTGGAACTGAATAAAGAAGAAGAAGAATCAATGCTAACCACAAGGTAATGATTTATTGTCTTGGAAAGCCACAGAGGTATTTCTGCTTTGTCTCATATGGTCACTGTGAGTCAGAATTGACTGGGTGGTGGTGAGTTTTTTAGAGTATCAATGTATTTGAATTATGGAGCTGGCAAACTAGAGTACAAAGTACCCTGCACCGCCATGCAAACAAGCACATCTGTCTTGGAATGAGTACAAGCAAACTGCTCTCTGGAAGCAAGGATGGTGAGACTTCTCATACAGTTTGGACATGTGATCAGGAGATATCCTGGAGAAGGACATCATGCTTCATAAAGCAGAGGGGCAGTAAAAAAGAGGAAGATTCTCACCATGATTTATTCACCTAGTGGCTGCAAATATGAACTTAAACACGGGGATAATTGTGAAGATCGTGCAGGAGCAAGCAGCATTTTGTTCTGTGTTCCTAGGGTCGGTATGAATCATACCTGAATTGATGGCATGTAGCCCAAACAACAAGGTTTAGACAGGCAAGCATTTCAAATACTAGTGGTAGGTAGTAGCTTTCTGTAAAGTACTGAAAATATGCATAATGGGTCTTAAAATATCCATCTATTTTTAATAGTTTTTATTGGCATATATTTAACATAGAATACAAATTAATTGTTCGATCATATTAAACAGATTGTGGATTTGTGTGATAATCATCGCAGTCAATTTCACAGAACATTTTCTTCTGATTCACCTTGTTGTTAGTTCTCCATTTCTCCCTATCCTCCTCTATAATTCCCATATCCAGTTACTGTCTCTAGAAATCTATTCATCCTGGATTTCATACGCAGAAAATCATGCAAAATACAAACAGGAAACAAACAACAATAACAAAGATTGACCAACCCACAGAATTACCTCAATCAAAGAAAAGCAGAAAATATTAAAAACTAAAACAACTTTAACATGGGTCCAAAGGGAGATCAAATGATAAGGTGTACATTTTAACCTACCTACACCTGCCATGATCCTCTATCTGCTAGCAAGGCTATTCCCATCCCTCCACTGTGGTTGGAGGCGATCCACCAGCGCCTTAATCCATGTAGGGACCCTACACATGGATTTTGGTCTTCCACTGTCATCTATGTTGTTGTTAGGCCCTATTAAGTATTTAATACAGTGTCTTCCCATCCTTGCCTCTAAGGAGCACTCTGGCCCAATTACTTCCAAGAGAGATTAGTTTGTTCTTTCAGCAGTCCCCAAACTTTCCATCTTCTTTTCCAGGACCACAATTCAAATACATCGATTCGCCTTTGATCTTCTTTATTTCAGGTCCAACTTTCACATGCATATGAGGCAATGGCAAACACTAGGGCTTGGGTCTGTGGAGCCGATCATTCACAGAAATTAGATAAATTTGTATTAGTTTTGAGGGATAATCATTTATGTAGAGGGTCACATGTTTAAAACACAAACAGTAACGTTCTCTGATTCTCCAACTTCATGTATGTTAATAAACTTTTGTTTAACTTTCAAATCGATCCCGTCTTTTACTTCTTGCTGCTTCTATCACCTCACCGGCATTGGTTTTGCTGTGTTTCAAAGACATGATACACTTCAGGTCATTTTTCCAAAAGAAAATTTAACAGAGAAAATGTTACAACACTGAAGAGACATGTGATACATGAAATTACATGTTACTAAGTGGAAGCATACAATGTTACATAGTAAACTTTTTAGATAGAAAGTGTGGTACAGTATATACATAAAGCAACATCATAGGTGCTTATTATGACTATCAAAATGTGCATTATCAGTTCTTTGAGTATGCTGTGCCATTGTGCCCTGGAAGTACAATCATTTTGTATACACGTGATCTGTGCTTTGCATGTGGAAGCTGTTGCATTATTTCTCATTCTTCAATTGGGATTTCCAGACTCTATGAAAACCTTATGGGACCACAAATTTACAGGAAGTCATCATGAAGTACAAACCTTTATTTTCAAAAATAATTAATAATATCATATAGGGAATGAACTTTTTGTACATATATTTGTACCAAAGAAGACAAAAAGGGCAAAATAATGACTTCTATGCATTGAAATTAGGATTTATTTCTATTTTGATGCCTTTGAATACTTTGTACACCTCACAAAGTTGTTATACATTAGTTTGCCAATTAAGTAACTCCTTTTGGAAGATATAAACTAAGTTATTGGCCTCACAATCAAATATAATATATTAAAATATATATGTATATACATATAGAACTTCAAAAAGCTCATTTAAAATCTATTTATCTTTTAGTATAGTTTCCATTGAACTTTTTGAAGTTCCAATATTTATATTATGAAATAATTATGTGTGTATATATATACATATTTGTAAGTGTATGTGTGCCAGTGTGTATATTATGACTACTTGGTTTCAAAGTACTGACCATCATTTAAAAATATCATTTATGTGGCCTTCCCTCCTTATTAAAAGTCTGGTGTGAACCTGAGACATGCCAAACTTGCCTCAGTCGTTGGTCACTATTAATTCCAATAGTATCCAAATATTTTGACCCCACTATTCTATTGTAAAAATATTTTGAGCATACAACTCTAATTGCTCTATATTATTTCTTAGATACATATACATTGCTGGTAATATACTATATAATATAAATAACACAAATATATTAAAATGTACTAAAAAGAGATACATGTACAGGAGAGTTGTACTACTTTTGTTACCCCTCCCAGTAAATCACCTGATGCACATGCTAGTACATGGGACACCACTATAGAGATGAACAGTTGCTGTCGAGTTGATTCCAACTCTTCTCAGCCCCACACACTGCAGAGTAGAACTGTGCTCAGTGAGTTTTTCTGGCTCTGTCCGTCCAGAAGCAGATCATCATCCCATTCTTCTGAGGTCTTCTGGGTAAGTTTAAATTGCTAACATTTCATTACTATCCAAGGACTTAACTATTTGTACCACCCAGAATTTCTAAATATAGAATTGAATAGATAAAAGAATTCCAAATAATTTATGTAAATATTCCATCCTCAAAGAAGTCTAACTCCATATCCACATCAAAGTTATCTCAATAGCAACTGGATTTTTATCTTGAGGAAGATCACAGCCATAGATCACATTCTCCTATGCCACTAAGCATTTTATTAATCTAATAAGCCTGGAACCATTTTCTAAAATTACATAATAATTAAAACCTGCTGTGTTAGTCTGAGTAGACTAGAGAAACAAAATTCACACACATTCATATTTTATTAGAGAGGGTTTTATATAAGGGGTAAGTGTGCTTTAAGAAAGCATCCCAACCCAGTTCTGTCCAAGCCCATAAGTCCGACATTAGCCCATATGTCTAAGACTGATCTACAAAATCCTCCTCAATCTCACAAAACACATGCAGTGATGATGACTGCAGGGGCAAAGCTGAATCGAGGAGCATATAAGCATTTCAGCACTGGCAGAGGTCTCCAACGGCTACTCCAGCACCCAGGGCTGCATCAGAGTAGGTCCATGTGGGTTCTCCTCAGGGATGTCTCGCAGGAAGTAAGCTTTGCCAGCTGAGGCAGAGAACTAGCTAACTGCACACTGCACACTAGCAGCTGCACACTGGTCTGACCATCAGAGAACAAGAAAAGCAAGGCTCACCAAGCCATTTAATTTCTCCACCCTTCAATTAATCCCAGGTGTTCATTGGCCAGGTTGACACAATAAACCATAATTATTACACCTGATTCAGCTCAAACTATGGCAGTATTCATAACATAACCCATGTTTTATGATATGAAGAATAGCGTCCTCTCTACACCTTATTTTCATACATGAAGAGTGCCAGTAGCATAGCATGCATCTCTACTATGATCATTGCCATATGTTGGTCATCATAATTGCTGTGTTGTTGTCAAGATTGATAATAGTTTAATCAACTACTAAAACTACTGTATTGCCACTACTACTTCATTGTCAGCATAGCTATGTTTCATCATAATTTCAGTTTTTTTCAGAATCTTAAATAACATACCTCTGAAGATTTTTGAAGGTTATCACAGTGTGAAGCAAGAAGAGATGTCTTCTCCCATTTTTGTACAACTTGATTGGCTTCTTCTATCTTTTGCTCAAAACTTTTTTGAGAATTTAGCAATGTCAACTCATAGAATTCTTGAATATCTGTGAAGCAATATAAAATAAATAAAAATGTCATGCAAGATTTCATGCATATATAAACAGCTTCTCTCTGTATATATATATATATGTACATTTTTCCTGATTAAAATTTTCTATAAATATGCAAATCAAAGAAAAGCATACAAGGTAGTCAGAGGAAATCTTGAAAACTGACTTCTTATCTGCATTCAAATGTTTACAGCAATTTTACTCATTGAAACAATGGAAACAACCAAGATGCCTTCAATAGGGAAATGGATAAACAAACTATGATAAACTTGTATGACAGAACACTATTCCACAATAAAATAGAATGAGTTATTGATTCACACAAAAGCATGGATTATTCTTAAATGTGTAGAACTAAGTGAAAGGAGTTATTCTGAAAAGGCAATGTACCATATGATAGCATTTATATGGCATCATGGGGGGGGTGGTGTAAAGCAGGAGAGATAGGAAAAAGATTAGTAGTGCTAGGGTTCAGAGTTTTGGAAAGTAGGAACAGGGTTGATCAGGTAAAGCACGGTATGAAATTATTCTTTAATGATATTATAATGACGGACAGATGACAAAAAGCATTTCTGAACATGAAAACTGTTGTAGAACAAACAATGAACCTGAATATATATGCTTTAAAAAATGTTGCTTAGATGGTCAGAGGGACCCCAGATAAAATGTAGACTGTGACAAAATAATCTAACTGTATTAGAAAAATGAAGTAATTTCATTGAAAAGAGAGGACCTGATCCAAAGGGCTTAAGTGGAGTGCAAATGCTTTGAGAATGATTGGGGCAGGGAATGTGAGGATGTGCTTTATACAATTGATGTATGTATATGTGTGGATTGTGATAAGAGTTGTATGAGCCCCTAATAAAATGTTTTAAAAAAAAGAGAAAAGAGTGAGAGATAAAGTTGCTGAGTAACTATATGAACAAGTAGGAATGTAAAACTCAAGGTTAATAAATTCCAAATAAGTAATTTACTACATCTAGTAAATATGTTTTCCATAGGGGTACAGGTTAACAATTCTAAAACCCCAATACATGTATACTGGAGTTGGACAGTTAAGTAGATGAATGGTGGTTGTGAAAGCCAGGATTTTCACTATTGGAGTAAAAGGTGGAGTCAGGGGAGAGAGGCGACAAGAATAAGCCATATGATATGGGAGTAGAGTTATCAATATGAATTTATGTTTAGTTTAGAATACACACAGATGTCTATATATAGAAATATTTACAGATATCTCTATATATACAGTATATTATACACACATATGTGTGTCCTTGGTCTGTCTTCTGAGAAGGCCTAAAAATAAAGATAGTTCAATAGCGATGAGTATACACCACACAGATGCTACTTTTACAATTCACCAATAAAAGGAAGCGAGGACTAGGGCAGCACATACACAAGATGAGCCTGACACACCTTGTCCTACCAGGGCCATTTTCTACATGCTTTTTAAGATCCTACAACAAGAGACACAAGAAGAAGGGGAAGCATTGCCATTAGTCAAATTTGAAGCAATCTGAGTTACAAAATAAATATCATAATATGGAATCATATACCAGAGTACAAAGTAAATAACCATGAATCTATGTTGATAGAAATTACAAAATAAATAGAGTTAATGAATGAAGGAGAAGATAGATAAATGACCCTTTCAGAAAAATTAAAAGACATACACATTGATCCTCTATCTTCAGAGAATTAGGACATAAATTCCCATCTCTTGGGTACATACTGTGACTACCTTCCAAAAAGCACAATATTAAAAGGAGAAAACCAAGAGGCAAACCTTAACACTACCTTGATCAAGTCATCAAAGTTAATTTAAACAATAAAAAATCATGTTGAAAGTGCATACTCTAAGTATGGCCTGCAGAGAATGGCACTTTACCTCTATGGTCTTCCTCCAAGAACTATAAACCCATCCTCTGGACCAGTTCTACTCTATAATACGTGGGGATACCATGAGTTGAAATGGATGTGCAATACATATTGCCAATAAAATGTATTGCCATCCATTTCAACTCATGGTATCCCCACGTATTAAAGAGTAGAACTGGTCCAGAGGATTTTCTTCATTGTAATCTTTATGGAAGCAAATTTACAGACCTTTCTTCCACAAAGCTACTGAGTGTTTGAACCACCAAGCTTTAGCTTAAGAGTCAATTGCAAACTGTGTCACCTATGAAATTCCCAAAACCCATAACTGTAATATATGTATGAATTTTTTAAAGAACAATTAAAGTCCTTGAGGAGCTTTCGACAAAACAGTTGACCAGTACACCTCAAAACTGTCAAAAGTAACTAAAACAAGATGAGTCTGAGAAATCGTAATGAATACTCAATGTAATAGAAAATGATAATTAACCTATGGAAACAGGATGAATACATGAAAAATGGTATCAATGTGGTATTCTGGGACACAAAGGGGACATGATCTAAAACTAGGGAATTTTGAATCTGGTATAAGTTTCATGGGAGAAAGATGTGGCAGTCTGCCTCCATAAAGATCACAACCTGGAAAACAGTTTGGGACAGGTCTGTTCAGCTTATAGGAGTCCTATGGTGGCATAGTGGTTACTCAATGGGCTACGATGAGCAAAGGTGGCAATTCAAAAACACCAGTCACTCCGAGGGAGAAAGAGAGGACTTTCTACTCCCCTAGAGTCTCAAAAATTCAGAGTGACAGTCCTACCCTTCCCTATAGGGTCATTATGAGTCAGCATCAAGTCAATGATAGTGAGTGTGTATGGATCAGAAAGCCTCATCTTTCTCCTGTGGAGCCTTGGTGTTGCAATGGAGTATGACTTGGGCTGCTAACATCAAGGTCAGCAGTTCAAAACCATCAGCCACTATGAGGGAAAAAGATGAGGCTTTCTCCTCCCATCAAGATTTACAATCTCAGAAATATACAGGGGCATTTCTACTCTGTCCTGTGTATAGGAGTCAGAATCATCTAGATGGTAGTGAAGTTGAGTTTTTTCCTTTGTTTGTTTTAAAATGAATCAGAATTGACTTAACATCAATTGATTATACACTTTAGCTCATAGTAATGTGATGTTTGTGGTAATGCTAATGTTTACAATAGGGAAAAGTGAAGTGTAGACTACCTTTACAAATTTTCTGTAAGAATAAAGCTACTCTGAAATAAAAGGCTATTTTTAATTGTCTTTTTAAAAACGTATTGCACAATCACTGTGTGGTAGTTATGTAATCTGTTGTCAATTTGAAAGGATTAAGTGAAGGAGTGGAGTTTAGTCTGACAATCATATTACAGTTTGATGACCGCATTTGGAGGTGTTACAGAGAAAAATAGCTCACTGGAGGCAAGACACAGGTTCACTGTCTGTGAGGCATGCTTGCTGACAAGACACATGGAGCTACGCTAGTCCTGGAGCGGAAGGAGCCACGTGGAGACTCCTGCCAGCGCTGAGATGCCTCTACCTCAAGACTTTTTTCCACCCACTGGCCTGTGATCCTCCTGCATTCAGCATCATTACATGTGTTTTTGTGAGTCTGAAGAAGAATCTATAGATTGGTATCAGACATATGGGCTAATCTCAGACTTATGGACTTGATCTTGGCTGGGCTAGGGTGTTTTCTCAATATTCAATTGCTCCTGTGTATAAACCTCTTTCTTATACACATATAAGTGTCTATGAATTTGTTTCTCTAGTCTACCCATACTAACACACAGTGTTAGAAACCTATCTTAATGACTCTCCCCATAACCCAAAATAAATGTTTTTGCAAGCTATTTCAAGATAAACTCATACTAACTTGTTATAGCACATCTGGGTAGGATCTAGTTTGAAGCAGTAAGAAGGATAGGACACCAGTTTGAAAGAGCCACTTTCTGAAGGGGAAGTGAGGATTCTATTAATGTTGAAGCATGAACTAACACTTAATCTATGATAAAGATTGAGGGGACAAACGGTGAAATCATTGATTCTAGAATATATCAGACATTTCAAACCACAACTATAGTAAAAAACAATGCAGTGGAAAATTAGACAATAATATGAAGATAATTGTTACGTGGTTGCAGCAATACATTTTACAAAGAGCTACAAGAATTAATGTCAGCTTCAGAAAAGGATGTGGAACAAGGAATATGGTTGCCAAGAGAGATCTTGGTTGAAGACAGATAATACCAGATATACCTTTACCAGTATTTTATTAACTATGTAAAAGCATTCACCTGGGCAGGGGAATAAAAGGGGGTTTAAAAAGGAATACATAGGTGTATACAAATTAATAGTCTAGATCTAGTTTTAGATTTTAGTGATGATTTCATATGCTTATGATATTATTCTGCTGTATATATCACATGTAATTACATATATTCTGTGTACATTAACCAATACATTTTAAATCATGAAAATATATTTATGAGTATTCATTTAAATTTTTAAAATTTAAATCTTCAAATTTTGTTCATGGCTGCAACTTTATCCTGCCACTATCAATAAAGCAGCGGTAAGGTTTAGTTTGGGGAAAAAATACATAAAAGCAGAAGATAAAAATCAGCCAAATATATGCCCTTTGCAAGTTGATGAATTCTGTAAGGGCACTGATTGAATTGACAAAGGTTGATGTAATATATAATGATGACATATATTTTAAAATCACTACTATCAAATTAATTCAGATTCACAGTAATTGTATAAGAAAAATAGAAACTTCTCCCTGTGGACTTCTGAGAAGTACATCTTTTCAGGACTGTAGAGTCTCATCTTTCTCCTACAAAGGGGCTAAGGATTTTGAACTGTACTGCTAGCCGCACAAAGCATAACATACTATGACACAAGGGCTCCTAAAAATTACTAATACCATTGGAGAAAACATATTAGTATTATCTGATCTCTTGTATTAGTTAAAAAGAAAAGAGAAAAAGAGTTTCTGTAAATATTTCTGTAGCTCATGCTCTCTCTAAAGACTAATGATTTGCTTCGATCACAAATCGACTTATAAGTCAACCAAACTCATTGCGATCAAGTTGATTTGGACTTAGAACAATCATATAGATCAGAATATGTGCTATCAACATATTGTCAGGAAAAGGAGTACCTGGTGGAGAACATCATGTTCGGTGAAGTAGAGGGACTTCGAAAAAGAGGAAAGCCCTTGGCAAGTTCTATTGACATAGTGACTATAACAATGGGCTCAAACATCAAACAATTGTTTGGATGGAGCAGGACTGGGCACTGTTCCTTTCTGTTGTACATAGGGTATCTTTGAATTGGAACGGATTCCATGGCAACTAGCAACAAATACATAGGACAGAGTAGAACTGTCCCTGTGTGTTTCTGAGGCTACAAGCCTTTATGAGAGCAGAAAATGTCATCTTTTCTCCCTTGGAGCAGCTGGTGGAATTGACCTGCTGACTTTGAGGTCATCTGCTCAACATATAATCCACTATGCTTCCAGAGCTTCTTCAAAGTATCTACAGGTATGTGTCAATACAAATATGTGAATGCAAGCCAATCTATTTATTCCTTAGACATAACCAAATGTCTTCCAGCATTGATTTCCAGGGCTTTAATACTTAGACGCATGGAATCAACTGGAGTAACACAATTAACAAAAATTATGGTCTGCATTATTGTGCCATGAATAGGACACCTACAGGTCTCAGTTTGCAAGGAGCCAAGCAGTAAAAAGTAACCAAAAACACAAAGAAGACCAAGTCTTTCAGAGCCACAACTTTATCTACCCTACTCCAGCAAGAACCAGATGGCTCTTGGCTACCATTGCTAATGGTTCTGACCAAGGCCATACCAGCTGGTTCTAGATAGAATGGAAGACAAAATATGGAAAACTCAAATTCTTAGATATAAGAAAAAGCCAGATAACCTAGAACAGTAGAGAACACAGGAACTCATGAGACTATCGCCCAGAGACACTCTTTAAACCTACAACTGAGATTCTCCTCTGAGATCACAGTCCAGTGAAATAACAGAGTGAGACACACACAGGAAAGGACATTACCAACAAAATGGGTGCTCTGCTTAACAACTATCAGCATGAGGTCGTCAGGTCAGCAGTTTCTCAAAAGCAAAGGCGAGAACATAAGGGGTAGAGAAAGCAGACCACGGAAAAAGGGGCAAAGGGAAAACAGAATAGGGTGACAAAGGTCACCATGTCACTAGACAATTTGTGCAGAAATTGTCAAATGAGAACCTAACTTGCTTTGTAAAGTTCCACAAAACCCCACCCCCAATATTATTTCTAAAAGTATTTGTTATCTGTTTGCTAAGGTTTCATTCCCTTAAGAGTCCTCTTCCTCGGGGAGAGTTGCTGAGATGAGATTGATGGATGCCCACTGGTTAGAAGTATTCCTATAGTACTCATGTTAAGAATTCATAAAGTTATTTTGATCACGTTTCAAAAAATTCTGCAGACATTATTTTTCATATGAAATTTACAAATTTTAATTAGCTATTTGATCACATTTCAAAAAATTCTACAGATGTTATTTTCATATTAAATTTATATATTTTAATTAGCACAATTCCTATATTTGATAAAGTGCTTGTTATATTGAAAGTTCATAGTATTTTCAATATTCTTTGTCAACACCATGATTCAAATGCATCAATTCTTCTTCAGTCTTCTTATTGAATGCCACACTTTCATGTACATATAAAGTGATTGAAAATATCATGGCTTGAGTCAAGCCCACCTTATTCTTCAAAGTAACATCTTTGTTTTTTAACACTTCAAAGAGTTCTTGTGCAGTAATTTTACCCAATACGTGTTGTTTGATCTCTTAACTACTGCTTCCGTGAGCATTGACTATGGATCTTAGCAATATCAAATCCTTGACAACTTCAATCTTTCCTCTGTGTATTATGATGTGTGCTGGTCCAGTTATGAGGATTTTTTTCTTCCTTACATTGACTTGTAATCCATACTGAAGGCTGAAATCCTTGACCTTCACCAGTAAGTGCTTCAAGTCCTCCTCATTTTCAGCAAGAGACTTAGAAGACAGCTCCTTGGCCAACTGACTGGAAGAGATCCACATTTATACTCATTCCAAAGAAAGGTGAACCAATAGAATGTGAAAATTACAAAGCAGTATCTTTTACATCACAAGTAAAATTTAGCAGATCATCCAAAATTAGTTGCAGAAGTATATTGACGGAACTGGCAAAGGTTCAGGATGGATTCTTCTGAGTAATAAGCACTATATTTTAATGTCTCATAAATATCATTTGTTATTTTACAATCATCTCTCTTATATTACAACCACCCCCCACCATGTCCACCACCACTACCACTGCCATCAGCTTTCCATTCCCACAATCAGAATTCAGACCCTTCCTGCCTCTTGCTCACACTCTATTCTAGGCCAGGATACTCTCACATAAAGAAGTCTTTTTACCATCAATGCTCAGTTCAAGTACCATATGTTTGTGAAAAAGAATATTTCAAGTAAGATATCTATGTATGAAAGGTTGTCATTGAAATTATTCTTACTAAAGCTCAGTTCAATTGAGTAGTACATGCATGGTAAGTACAAATATCCTGGCAGTTACTAATAAAAATAAAATGTTTTGTGAGGATTATGAGATTGTAGGAGGTGGCCAATGCTGATTTTTCTCCTGCATGTCCACACAACATATTGCTTAATTTATTTAATAGTTATTTTTCATTCTACCTTAGAAGAAGTAATTGTTCACTCATGTTTTCAATTCAACATTTTAATTCACTAGGTTTTTAAGTCTTGAACAGACATGATATTTTGGAAGACATAACCTCACAGTTTGGCAACTCAGGACAACCTTTAAGGGAGCACATAATAAATAAGACTATCTTTATAGACACACGCTTAAAAACTGATAGCCTCAAAATGTTTCATTTTCTTCCAAGCTAAGTTATTTGAGTCTTCTCACTTGTTTCAAACTGCTATCTACATTTTTAAATCCTAAAGCTACTCTTATGACAGCTCTTCGGGAATCTTAGGACTTTTTGAAAAACCAACTTCAGAAATAACAAATAATTTTTATGTCAGGTAAATCTTTAATTTTTTTTTCACATTGTGAGTAATGAAGAAATGGCTTTCTTTTTGCATGACTTAGATTAATAAAATATGACCCAAATCAAATGACAGTTTTCTTGTTTAGCTCACGAATTGCTCAGCAATTATCAATGTAACTATATTAGACCCCCAAAAGTAACCAGAGTGCAGAATGTGTAATATGTTGACATGCCTCTCATCAGCTCTCTCTCAGGCTATAATGTCAAGGTACCGTGGGGAGAAAGTCTTGGTGCTTACATCAAAGCCCAGCAACTCTTCCTCGTATTGTTTGGGCCACATATAAAACTAACGGCAGTCACCTGCAGCCCCGCCTACTAATATCTTCTGTGGGGTGTCTTATTCTTATTTTCCTTGATTTTTCTTGTTATTGACAAACATGCTTATAACTCATTTTCAAGTTCTCAGGTGTCCTCTAGGAGCTCTCTCTTCGCAGTTCCCATAAAGAGCTATCCCTTCATCAGACGTGCTTTCTGTTAAAACATGTGTGCCACACTTCTTCCAGCAGCTTGTTTACGGCAGGGTTTCCTGTACCATAGAACTGCTTATGCATAGGGCTCCAGCTCAACACCAAAATACAGCTGACAATGAAAATACACATAATGATGCCTTATATTGGTGACCTGACCTTTATCCAGATCATGGATTTTCTTTTCTACAAAGTGTGGTGATCATTACCCTAGCCCACTGGAGTCCAAAATGGCCAGAGACTGAATCATAAAATTAGAATTCCCAATAAAATCTTTATAAATGTGGCAAGTGTGATGCTAGACAAGGTTTCATAATGATATTATCTGAGACTAAATGAGTGACACTCAATATGAAATGTGGACTAAGGTGAAAGAGTGAAATCAACATCAATGATTAATACAAACTAAGCACCAACTTAAAGCATTAAAAGACCAAATCAAAGTCAAAGACGAGTGTGACACCAGAGTCCAAAGACTAACACAAGATAGAACCTACTGGTGTTGAAGATGTAACACCAGAGAATAAGGAAATATTTGCACGCAAATGGTTCAAACAAATCCCACATCGTTATGATATGATTGAGGCTTCTTTGCATAAAACAAGAGGAAGTGAAGAAAGGAGAAGCAATAGATTTATTGTAACAAGGTCAAGGTGTTCTGATGCACTCTGAGGTGGAGAAGTGGAGAAATAATATACATAGTTGAAGGTAATTAAAATGGCAGAATTGGTCTCTGAACAGCCACTGGCAATCACCTCTAGGCAACAATAAAAACTCAGTGGAAACTTACACCTTTGTGGTGAAAGATTCTAGTATTTTTGGAAGAATGAAGGTCAGCATTTCAGACTACTTGAAAACTCTTGAGTCTAGCTTGTCTGAGATCTGGCACCAACAAAATTTACAATTTTTTTCCTACAACCCCTCTCCAATCTGTCTGTATGCTAATCAGACCAGCCTCTGTGCATTCCTAGTTAAACTTCTTGTTTCCTTACACTTCTGTGTACCAGTAGCCCCAGGCGATGGTGTAGAAGTATTCTCTAAACCTGTACCGTCACATCCAATTTGTAAGCACACTCTACAAATCTTTCCTTCTCAATGTCCCTCCTATGACTGCCTCATCTACCACCTCACGACTACTGCCTTTCTTCAGGCTCTCACTCTATCAAGCTGTATTGTAACAATAGCTGCCTAACTAGTCCCTCAACTCCTTCTCTAGCCAGGCCCACCCTGCGATGAACCCAGTAAATCCACATGGGCACACTGATGTTTTCTAGAATATGAATTCTAGAATTTATATTTTAACCAGTGTTTCAAGGAATTATAATCAGGAAAATTTGAGGAATATTCACCTATAGAATTAAGTCCATATTTAGACACATAGCTAGAGTCATATTCCAGAACAACTTATACTTCTCATATTATACCCTATCTGGTGGCTATATGCTTACTTCTCTGATAACTCAACATGGGAGTTGTTTAAATCAGAGTTCTCTTCTATAAAATCCGTCATGAGTCATAAGTAGAACTGACCCATCATGGCCAGTTGGATTGTGTTGTCTCTTCTGGGAAATAGAGTTAATTCGCAATGATTCTTGTATTTTTCCTCAATGTGTAGTATAGAGAGAACTCTCAACAAAATGTGCTTCAATAAATGTATGGAAGTGAATGAATGTATTTCTCTACTTTAAAATTGTCTTTTTCTGCTTATGCCCTCTTTTTCTTTCCCAGCACATCCCCATGTATCTGTATCTGAGACACATTGACCGTTTCCTCTCACAAACCAACCCAGAGCCTCCCAGCTTCAGAAATGCTCTTCCTTTCCTGCATCTTACACTCCTGCCCTTGTTTCTGCCAGCCTTCGTGTGCGCGCTGCATTCCAGGGAGCTCTTTGTCTGATCTCTAGTGTAGACTACACTCATAAATTCCTTAAATGAAGCTTCTGGAAAATCCATTTTTATCACTGAGAATATCTATTATCATCATTTTAATATATTAGTCATGCGGTCTTTGTTGAATTAAATTGAAGCACGAATTTTAAAAAGTAGATTAAAGAACTTTGAATTACATGGCGATACTACTGCTACCCTTTCACAGGCTTTGTGAAAATCTCAGGTCTGGGATACCTGGATGCTTTACCAATCATGCTGCACGGTGGGCTTCTTAGTACATGTTGCTCCAAAGGGAAAGGCCCATAGAACCACTAGAGGAAAATACTACTACTCCCAAATTTTCTGATTTCATTTTTTATTTGTTTTCAACTTCACATCTCTAATACTTATACCTTTATCTCCCAGGTATAAGTATTAAAATGGTACACAGAACACTCGATACATTTCTACGTTTCCAACTATAATGAGAGAAGTCCCCAAGTGGTGCAAATGGTTATCTGCTCAATCCTAGCTGAAAGGTTGCCGGTTCAAATTCACACAGAGAAGCCTCACAAGAAATCTACTTCTGAAATGTCACAGCCATTGAAAGCCCTACAGAATGCTGCTTGACTATGAAACACCTGAGGTCACAATGCCCAGGAATCAACTTGATGACAACTGGTTGGTTAACTGAGATGCTATTTTATTGTCGCCTGCTGTTCACAACTCATGGTGACCTCATGTGTGACAAAGTAGAACTGTTCATAGATTTTCGGTTGTCTTTTTATGGAAGCCAATCACTAGACCTTTTAGTTACTAGGACTTGGCTTCCTACAGCACTGTGGAAGTTAAAGCTGTCAACCTTTCGATTCTCAGTTGATAACAAGTCACTTGAACCATCCAGGCTCTGGGTGTTAATAATAAGTTAAACCTTTCCCTAACTTCTTCATGTTTGGTTTGGATGAATCATGACCAGGCCAGTAGTGTATTTTTATACACACAGAGATTTTCATCCATCTTCAAATTTTTCAAAAGTTCCACTGAATGGAAGGGTTTAGAGCTGTAGAAAGCATCGCATCATCTAAGTCAGGGTATTTGAACCAGAAATAAATTGATAATTAGAGGATTTATTATTGGGTTTCAAAGGTCAAGCAATAAATCCCTGAAACTGTATGTAAAAATTTGTCCACCTTTTCATTTCCCTGAAGAGAAGTTGCATTGCTGTTATAAAACTCTAAGTAATTAGTGGGCCCCAAATATTTAATAAGCACTAAAAGACCTTTTCATCAGTGTGGTAGAGATATTAAATTATCAACATTTGATTGACTTCTTTCTAAGCACACAGATAATTATTTATCAACACTCCTTATTTATCAGACAATATGACTGGGTTCTGTCCAATGACTAGTGTCTGTAACACAAAAGTTAGCATTCGTCTTCCATTCTTTGTCTTTTCCCTATTCATATCAATGTAAAAAAAGACTTTATGCTACACAAGATGACACATAGAAATAGCAAAATGGAAGTGCATGGCACTCCACCAGACTGGAACAGAAAACACTCCTAAAGGACAATAAACACATGTTGAACTATTTACAGGCTTTTCTTTCTTTTTTTTTGGTCATTGATTTTTTTGTTGTTGTTTTGTTGTGTTGCTTTGCTTTGCTCTGTCTAATTTTTGTACATGTTATTATCTCTGCAGGTCTATCTAGATAAGATAGGCTGGATAAACAATCTGGAGGAGAAAACAACAAGACCAATGGTTCTGGGGCATATGGGAGAGGGGGAGGCAAGGAAAAAGAAGTGGTGTTAACAAATCCAGGGACAAGGGAACAACAAGCTATCCAAAATCAGTGGCGGGGAGGGTGTAAGAGGCCTGGTAGATCTTGAACAAGGGCAATGTAACCAAGAGGAATTACTGGAACTCAAATGAAGGCTGAGCATGATAGTGGGGCAAGAGGAAAATAAAAGTGAATAGAGGCAAGAACAAGGAGGCACAGGGCATTTATATAGGTCTAATTACAGGCATGTACATATGTAAATATATTTCTGTATGATAATGGGAAAATAGATCTATATGCATATACTTATAGGTTTAGTATTAAGATTTCAGACGGACATTTGGCCTTTACTCAAGTACTCCATCAATGCAAGAACACTGTGTTCTATTAAACTGGCATTCTATCACGCTCACCTTCCTGACACGATCACTAAAAACAAAGTGGGTGCATTAGCAAATGTGATGAAGAAAGCTGATGGTGACTGGCTATCAAAAGTTATAGTGTCTGGGGTCTTACAGGATTAAAGGTAAACAAGTGGCGATCTAGCTAAGAAGCAACAAAGCCCATATGAAAGCAGCACACCAGCCTGTGTGATCACAAGGTGTTGAAAGGATCAGGTATCAAGCATCAAAGAACAAAAATTGAGAATGACGGGCAGTGTGGAGTAGAGACCCAAAGCCCATCTGTAGACAACTGGACATCCCCTTACAGAAGTGTCACAGGGATGAGATGAGCCAGTCAGGGTGCAGTGTAGCAGCAATGAAGCATACAACTTTCCTTTAGTTCCTAAATGCTTCCTGCCCCCCCCCCCCACTGTCATGATCCCAATTCTACTTTACAAATCTGGCTAGACCAGAGGATGTACACTGGTACAGATAGGAACTGGGAACAAAGGGAATCCAGGACAGATGAACGCCTCAGGGTCGGTGGTAAGACTGGCTATACTAGGAGTATGGAGGGAAGGTGGGGTAGAAAGGGGGAACAGATTACAGGGATCTACATATGGCTTCCTCCCTGGGGGACAGACAGTGGAGAAGTGGGTGAAGGGAGATGTCGGACAGTATAAGACATGACAAAATAATAATCTATAAATTACCAAGGGTTCATGAGGGATGGGGGAGCAGAAAGAGAAGGGAAAAATGAGGAACTGATACCAAGGGCTTAAGTAGAAAGCAAATGTTTTGAGAATGATGATGGCAATAAATGTATAAATGTGCTTGATATAATGGATGCATGGATGGATTGTGATAAGAGTTGTACAAGACCGCAATAAAATGATTTTTTTAAAAAGAAGAAAGAGCAAAATGGAAGGAAACAAATTCCCTGGTCTCTATTTAAAAGTCAGCTTTCAAGAACAGCACCCAGGCAAGGTATAATATCAATAATTGATTTTGCATGAAGAATAAATAAATTTATATTGTGTGAAGATATTGTGATCTGGGCGATATTTGTTATATTAATTTATTCTTACAGAAATGTCCTAGTGGTGTAGTGAACTACATGTCAGACTGCTGACCTCAAGGACGTCAGTTTGAATCCACTAGCCACTTCATGGAA
The DNA here is from genome assembly GCF_050624435.1 of Tenrec ecaudatus. NCBI lineage: Eukaryota > Metazoa > Chordata > Mammalia > Afrosoricida > Tenrecidae > Tenrec > Tenrec ecaudatus. The sequence continues at coordinate 82,571,608 of NC_134533.1, forward strand.
AAAGACTGGCAGTCTTGGAAACTCTTGAGAGCAATTCTACTTTGTCCTTTGGGATTTCTATGAGTCTGTATAGATTTGATAGCAGAGGATTTAGTGGTTTTAATGAGATGCCAAGTTACAAATGAGGACATTCAAGAGACTGAGTCACTTGAAAAGTGAATGGCATAATAAAAAAAAAGGCAAAAAAATTTGAACAGAGACTTCTTTGGAGCAAGATTCCAATAAACACATGAGCAAGTGCCCAAGATAATTCCTTACCAAGAAAATGAAAATACTTTTAAAAGAGCATTAAAATAACAATGAATATTACTACAAATTCACTATAAGGGGGTTAAATTTTTAGAATACTGAAAAACAAATACTAACAGAATGCTCCTTTGAAACAAGGATGGTGAAATTTCCTCTCAGGCACTTTGGACTTGTTATCAGGAGAAACCAGTCCCCGGAAAAGGACATTGTGCTTGTTAAAGTGAAGGGCAGAGAAAAAGAAGCAGTCCCTGCCTGGATGAGATGGAAAAATACAGTTGCTGCAACAATGGGCTCAAACAGAAGAACAATTGTGAAGGTAGCACAATACCACGTGGCATTTTGTCAGCTGTATGTGGGGTCTTATGAACTGGAAGCTAGTTGATGGCATCTAACAACAACAACAACAAATAAATAGTATGTGGAGAAACTGAGACTCTCGAGCATAGCTCATGAAATTGTAAAATGGCTCAATCATTTTGGAAAAAGAGTTGGCAGTTTCTTATAAAGTTAAAATCCAAAATCACTCTCTTAATTATTTCCTCTAAAGAAAAAAGCATAGGTATGTAAAAATACTTGGATTAGAATGGGCATAGCAGTTTTAGGCATAATAGCCCCAAACTGACAACAACACAAATGTCCAGAAAGGGAAAATGGGTACGAAATTTGTGAAATAATCATTCAATGTGATGTTGTCGTTAAGTACTATCTAGTCGGTTCCGACTCATAGTGACCCTGTGTACAATAAAACAAAACATTTCCTGGCTTTGCTTCACTCTCACAATTGTTGTTCTATTTGCGCTTATTGTTGCGGCCACTGTGTCTTTGAAGTCTTCCTCTTTCTCCCTGACCCTCATCTCTACCAAGAAGAATATCCTTCTGCAAGGACTGGCCCCTCCTGATAATATGGCCCAACTACTGGGAAGTCTTGCCAAACTTCCTGCTAAGGATCATTCTGGCTGTACTTCTTCCAAAGCAGCTATATCCAGTCTTCTATCAACCAACCATAATTTCAGTATTCTTGGCCGATATTCAAAAACATCAATTGTTACTTATTCAATCTATTGCCAGTTCTGCATGCCTATGAGGTCATTAAAAATACCATAGGTTGGCTCAGGTCCATCTCAGTCTCAAAGTAACATCTTTGTTCGCTAACACTTCAGTGAGGTTTTATGCAGCAGATTTACAAATACAAAACATTGTTTCTTGACTTGCTTCCATGAGCATTGTCTGGGGAATCCAAACAAAATGAAATCTATCTGCTCTTCATTTATCAGGATGTTGGCTATTGGTCCAGTTGTGATGATTCCTATTTTCTTTACATTGCTGAAGAAAATACTTCAAATTCTATCAACTTTCATAAAGCAAGTCGCTATGACAATCCACATATTGTAGGATGTAAATAAGCCATTCTCCAACCCTGATCCTACGTTCTTATTCATATTATATAATCCAGCTTCTCAGCCTACAGATTTTTAAAGTATAGTAAAAGATACAACCTTCATAAATGCTTTTCCTGATTTTAAACCTGCAGTAACAAGCCCCTTGTTCTATTGACTACTATTAGTTTGTGTACAGCTTCGACCGTTTTCTGGAATTCTTATTCTTCATAATCTTATCTGTAATGTGTTATGATCCACACAGTCAATTGATTTTGCTTTATCAATAAAACACAAGTAAATATCCTTGTGTTTTCTAGAACTATTTTCTTTCCGTCAATAACCTTGTGACACTGGCAAAAATAGCCTTCATTCCATGTCTTCTTCTGAATCCTGTCTGAATTTCTTACAACTCTGTTGATACAAGGCTGCAGCTATTTTTAAATTATCTTCAGCAAAAATTTACTTGCATGTTATGCTAATGATATTATTAGATTTAATTTTCACATTTTGTTGAGTACTGTTCTTTGGAATGAACACAAATATAATATTCTTCCAGACTGTCAGCCAGAGAGCGGTCTTCTGAATTTCTTGGCATAGACTACTGCATGCTGGCAGTGAAGCATCAGTTGGTTGACATATTTCAATTGTTACTCCACTGATTGATTCCTAGAGTCTCATTTTTCAGCCATACCTCTTGGACTTCTCCCTTCAATACAATTGGTTGTTGATCATGTGTTATCAGTTGAAATTGCTGACCATCAACCAACTCTTTTGGGTACAGTGACTTTTTGTTTTCCTTTCATCTTCTCTTGATGCCTCCTACATCATTCACTATTTCACCCCCAATGAATCTTTCAATATTATAACTCAAACCTGAATTTTTCTTCAGTTATTTCAGCTTGAGGAATTATGCATGTGTCCTTCACTCTTGGTTTTCTAACGTTGGGAATTTGCTTATTTCATTATTCTAACTGCTTTGCTTTTTGAGCTGCTGTTTGAAATATTCCTTAAGCTCTTCTACTTATGTTGAAGCCCATTGTTGAAGCCACTGTGTCAGTCCACCTTGTTGAGGGCCTTCCTCTTATTTGCTGCCTCTCTACTTCCTCCAAAATGATGTCCTTCACCAGGGACTGTCTCTCCTGACAATACATAAAGTACATGAGGTGAAATCTTGCCATCCTTGCCTCTAAGGGGTATTCTGGCTTTACTTCTTCCAAAACAAATTTGTTTGTTCTTTTGACAGTCCATGGTATTTTAGCATTCTTCACCAGCCCCATAATTCAAATACATCAATGCTTCTTAGGTTTTCCTAAGTCAATGTCTAACTTTCATATGCATAGGAGGTGACTGAAAATACCGTGGTTTGGGTCAAGTGCGCCAGAGTCCTCAAAGTAACATCCTTGTTTTGAAATGCTTTTAAAAATTCTTCTGCTACAGATTTACACACTGCAGCGCATCTTTTGATTTATTGACTGTTAGTCTAAAACAACATATTGTATGAGCTCAATTATTCAATAAAATTTAGGAATAGGCATAATGAATATATGGTTTAAAAAAAGACAAAACAGTAAAGTGATTCTCAATTGATGGAATGGATATAATGGGAAGGGATACGAGGGAACGATGTGGGTTTATGGGAATTTTCTATGTCTTGTTGGGTGTGGGTATGTTCTTGTCAAAACATTAAAGTGTACATTTAGAGAGGGAAAGAAACTAGAATATAACCTGTGGGATTGTGATTTTACTTTTCAGGGTTAATTCATGGTTTTTAAACTGATAGTTTATATAGAAAGATGATATATAAATGTAGAGAAATAGGAACAGATGTGGATACAGTCAGTGATTTTTAAAACAAAGCTAATATTAATGTGTTTAATCCAGTACATTGTAGGACATTTGGCAGCACCTATGGTCTCTAGCCACTAGATGCCAGTAGCATCACTGCTCATGTCATGACAATCACAAATGACTCCAGACATTTCCAAAAGAATTCTGGGGTGAGGGGGTGGGTGGCAAAATCATCCAGAATGAGAACTACTGATATTCATTAATTAGGGTGCTTCAAAAAGTAAATGGAATTAAAAGATAGTAATTTTCCCCACAAACGTTTAAAGCCTTCCTACATATGTACTTCCTACCTGCCATCCAGAAGGTCTTACCAGAAATGACATTCAAGTTGAATGAGTCTCAAATTTTGGTTTCAACATACTTTTCTCTACAAAAAGGAACCAGAGTTTTGAGAAAAGAATAATTCCAACCCATCGCACAGCAAAGTTACAAAATGAATCTGAACCAGAAAGGAAGATAGGACCTCCTCCCCCAACAAAAAGCAAATGATATATGAAATATGATAATATGAAAAAGACAAGAGTCAGCTTGAGCGTGCTCCTACTGGCTAAATTTTTATCAACTTCAGCAAGAAAATTAATTAATGACAATAAGGGATGCTAGCCTATTAAATAAAGTAAAAAATCCGTTAATTCATGATGATATAAATAAATGAGAAATTAACTGGAGAAGGGAAAGCTCTTTATAGAATCACAAATATTAAATATAGAAGTTATGGAGTTAAAATACAATCAGTCCATGTTACAACTATTGCATGAAAATTTGGCAAGAAACTGAGACTGACACAACATCATTCTCAATACTCCTGCCCCCCAAAATGCATAACTGTGAGGAAATGATAAATCCATTTTAGGGACACTGTACAAAATACCTGGTCTACAATAAGTAAACAAATATGACTGATGAGCTGTCCCAGATTAAAGGAGACTAAAGGAGATTAAAGGAAACTTGGAAAATAAACATAATGTATAGTTCTAAATGAATCATGGCCTGAAAATAATAATAATAAAAGCATCAGAAAATGAGTGAAATTTGAATATGGATTATAAGTTAATGTTATTTGATCATTGAAAGAACCTCAGTAGGACAATAATTAAGCACTTGGTTGCTGGTTCAAACCCACAGGGGTTCCACAGTAGAAAGATGTCGCAGTCTGCTTCTGGAAAGGTTACAGCTTTGGAAATCCTCCTATGGAGATGTTCTACTCTGTGCTATAGGGTTGCTATGAACTGGAATGAACCCCATATCAGGGGGCATAGTATCAATGTCAAATTTACTAATTTATTGTCACCCACTACTTTATCAAGCACACTGTCCTTTTCCAGGGACTGGTCTCTCTAGATAACATGTCCAACATACTCAAGACAAAGTTTCACCCTCCTTGCTTCTAAGGAGTCTTTAGATTGTACTTCGTCAAGGACATATTTATTTTGTCGTTAGGCAATCTGTGGTACTTTCAATATTCTGTGTCAGGAACACGATTCGAAAGCACTGATCTTTTGGTCTTCCTTACACAATGTCCAGCTGTATATACTTATGAGGTCATTGAAAATACGGTGGCTTGGGTCAAGCACACCTTAGTCCTCAATGGAAGATCTTTGCTTTTCCATACTTTAAAGATGTCTTGTGCAACAGATGTGCCCAACATCATGCATGGTTTGATCTCTTGGTGACTGCTTCCATATACACTGATTGTGGACTCAAGCAAGATGAAATTCTTGAAAAGTCGGTATTTTCTCCATTTATCATGATGTTACCTATTAGTCGAGTTATGCAGATTTTGGTTTTCTCTACATTAAAGTATAATCTATACTGAAGACTGCAATCTTTGATATTTATCAGCAAGTGATCTAAGTCCTCCTCACTCTTTGCAAGCAAGGTAGTGTCATCTGAATATCATGAGTTGTTAATGAGTCTCCGCATCTGAAGCTGCACTCTTCTTCATGCAATCGTTTCTCTGATTATTGGTTCAGCACACAGATTGAATAGGTGTCATGAGAGGATACAACCCTGACACACACGTTTCCTGACTTAAAACAATGTAGTGTTTCCTTGTTCTGTTCACACAACTGCCGCTTGATCCATGTACAGGTTCTTTGTGGGCACGATGAAATGTTCCAGAGTTCTTCTTCACAAGGATCCACAGTGTGTTATTATCCGCACAGTCAAACGCCTTTTCACAGTCAGTAAATCACAAGTACACATCTTTCTGGTGTTCCCTGCTTTCAGTTAAGATCCCCTTGACACATTAAGGATATCCCCTGTTCCACATCAGGAAGCTCCCTGATGATGCCCTGCGGGAACCATTGTTCAATGACCTTCTGCAAAAATGTACTAGCATATAATATTAAGGATATTGTTCTAGAATTTGAGGAATCTTTTGGGCCATCTTTCTTTGGAATGGGTACAACTGTATATCATTTTCAGGCTTTCAAATTTCTTGACAAAACCAGTGAGTGCTTCCAGTGCTTCATCAGCTTGTTGAAACATTTTAATTAGTGTTCTGTGCATTCCTGAGGCCTTGTTTTAGTCTAATGCCTTCAGTGCAGTTTGGACTTCTTCCTTCAGTACCATTGGTGCTTGATCATATGCGATCTCTTGAAATTTTGAATGTCCATTAGTTCTGTTTGGTACCATGACGCTGTGCAGTGTCTCCATATTCTTTGGATGCTTCCTGAATCACTTAATGTTTTCCCCATCGAATCTTTCAATATTGCAACTCAAGCCTTGGTTATCGTTCTTCAGTTCTTTCCATTTTAGATATGCTGAGCATGTTCTTCCTTTTTTGACTTTACAGCTTTAGGTGCTTACACATTTCATTATAATGCTTTACTTTGCCTTCTCTAACTGCCCTTTGAACATTTCTGCTCTGCTCCTTTACTCCATCATTTCTTCCATTTCCTGTCTTTCTTGTCTTATTAATGACCCTTTGCTTTCTTCATGTATGCTATTCTTGATGTACTACAACTCAAGTGTTCTGTCATTAGCGTTCAATGAATCATATATGTTCTGAGATGTTCTCAAAATTCAGATGGGATATATTCAAAGTCATATTTTGGATCTCATGGACTTGCTTTTGTTTTCTTCATCCTCATCCTGAACTTACATATGAGCAATTAATAATCTATTCCGCAGTTGACCCCTGGCCTGGTTTTGGCTGCTGATATGGAGCTTCTCCCTATCTCTTCCCACAGAGGTAGTCCATTTGACTGCTGTGCACTCCATCTGGAAAAACTCACCTGTATAGTTGCCCATTATGTTGTTAAGCAAAGGTGTTTGTGATGAAGAAGTAATTGGTCTTCCAAAATTCTCTCATGGATTCTCCAGCTTTGTTTTTTATCACCAAGACTATATTTTCCAACTACTATTGTTTTCTTTTTGTTTCCTACTTTTAAATTCCAACCACCAATAATTACACGTAGCCCACTAAACCATCAAGGTTTCTTACTGTTTATACGGTAATTCTTATTCCTGGTCCCTGTATAAGATAACAAATTGGAACCACTTGCTATTTAGGGTGCTAATAGAGGTGAAGTGACAGTTGGGGAAAATTCCAAGTTCATGTAATTTGCACTGTTCAAATATATCTTTGGATCAAAGGATTTCATGTGAAGTATAACTTGACCTAAATATTTAATACAGCAGAAACTACTTTAAAGAATACCAACATGTACTTCCTCTATCTCAGGCTAGCTAACACTACATTAAACTATCATGATTTTATATGGGCGAGCAGACTGAAGGGTAGTATATGACATATTCTATATCTCAAAAAGTAAGAAAACAGGTACCATTTTTCAAATTAATAGCTCAAACATACCTAGAAACAAGTCTAACATTTGAGTCATCAAAATGTGTATTAGTAAAATGCTTCAATTTCTTCATCAATAGCTTTAGTAGTGAGTGCATAAATTTGAATATTAGGTTATTTGACTGTATTTTCTAATATGTAAATAAATATCATCTTATCACAGCATTCTACTTCAAGATAGATCTTAAAATATCCTTTTTGATAATGAATGCCATGCCATTCCTCTTGAATCTTAAACTTTCATCAGAGTAAACCATATGATTTTCTGATTTCAAAATGGCAAATACTAGCCCATTTCAGCTCACTAATGTCTATGATATCAATCATTGCATTCCATTTCATTTATGATGACCTATAATTTTTCTGGATTCATAAATCATACATTCCAAGTTATAATTATTAATAAATCTGTACAACTGTTTCTTCTCATGCTGAGTGTGCCATATCAGCAAATGAAGGTCCCAAAGTCTATACTCCATCCAAGTCATTGTAGTTAACTCTACTTTCAGAAAGCAGCTCCTCAGTCATATCTTGAATGCCTTCTGGACTGTGGGGTTCATCTCCTACCACTATCTCTGACAATGAGAGGTTGTCACTTGGTAATATTTAGGAGGAAGACAGTCTTTTTTCTTTTTGTAATATGTAAGCTCTGCTGAAACCTTCTGGCTCCAGATGATCCTTCTGGTATCATCATTCCAGCATGTCAGTAACCCACAAGCCACCACAGTAGGACAAACTGACAAGCTAATAAACAAACTGAAAGATCAAAAAGCCAGTGAAAATCTTTGAACAACAGAATAGTATCTGACTCATTTGCTGTGGACACATCATTAGAAGAACCATTCACTAAATGAGGACATCATGTTTGGTGAAACAAAGGGCCAATGAGAGCAAGAGAAATTCTCAGTGAGATGCATTGACCCAATACTTACAATAGATTTGAACATGTCAGTTATCTTGAGGATGATAAAAATCCAGGCAATTTTTCATTCTGTTACATATTCCTCAACTTCTTGGGAATCAAATTCTTTGGAGTCAACACAACAGTAGCTAACAACAACAGTAAATTATCATTTTAATTAATGTACCATCTTTGATTACAGTGTCCTCAGTAGGACTCATTGATGATGACTCCATGAACAAAGAATATGATAGGCCTTGAGTCATTTACTTCTGAAAAGTCAAGGGTACAGATACTTGGAGCAATCAAAAGTTAATACTCGAAAATGAAACAAAAACTGTTATTTACAAATAGAAAACAAGTGACTAATTGAAATTTAAATGTTAATAGAAATGTAATAAGATATGCATAAGGCAGGGCACGGTATTTTTGTGCCTCATACACGAATTTTTAAAAATTCAAGCTGTGAAATGAATTTTAATTAAAAATACCTTTTTAATGAACAAGTGTGATGCTTAGAGTTACTCAAAAAACAGGCACTAAATAAACTCAAGATATTGATGCAAATGAGCTACCTTTCATCTAGCACTTATACTTTCAAAGCACCACTAGATAAGTCTCATTCAATATCTAAGAGATAATTAACCTTCAATTTCATATAAATCATCCAAGATACAGGAGGTTATGAATGCTGCTTATCTCACAAAGACATGCATTGTCAACTCTACAAATCTTGGAAGTGTAAGTAACTATGAGTAATATTCTGTGAATCTAGTCTAAGCATTATGTTTCTTTGCCTAACTTCTAAACACACACACACACACACACACACACACACGTCCCAAATATTTTCCATTCTGTAATTAGGTATATGTAGTGATTAGGTTTGAGTAATGCTTATTGAAGTGGGGAGGAAAAAATGAACCTTTGCCATTAGCCACCTCCCCTCCACATATGTTAAATTATTAAATTCCAGCCATCAAGCCCATTCTGACTCAGGGATGCGATAGGATAGCACTACTCCATACAGTTTCTGACGCTGTAAATTTTTATGGGAGCAGAAAACAAAAACAAGAACAAGCTCATCTCTCTCCCATGCATCAGCTTATGGGTTTGAGTATTACCCTTGTGGCTAGCAACTCAATGTGCAATCAGCTAGGCCATCAGGGCTCAACTTGACAGTACCATTTATGTTACTTAATCCTGGCAACCACCTTATGAGGCATACATCTTACAAACTTTACAGTTTGGAAAAACTGAGACTTGCTCAAATTCAAGGTCAGTTGAAAGGTAAGATTGAGATTGGAATCTATATTTGACACCAGCGTCTAGAGAGCAGTAATAAGCCTAATGGAAGATTAACAGTTAACTGAATGATATGACTGCTAAGATTTAAGTAAATTTAATTTTAAAATGCATGACCAAAGTTTCATTTAAGTTTCTGTCAGATCACCAGATGGAAGGAAAACCAAACTAAAGGATCTCTCAAAAAAATTCCAAAGACTGTTACCAAGAATATTTTAACTGATCTCAACTGCACTGTGCTTAGCTGAAGCTATTTCATTTCATTTCTTTCTCGATCAGCAAAAACTCACAGAGAAATAGAATTTGTACTCCAGGGACCATCTCTTCTTAGCTGATGCAAATGTCAAGGGAAGCCAAGTATGCTTCTGTAGGGGTAGCTGCAGACTATCAGCATAATCTTGAAGACGATTAAATGTTTAAAAAAAATCACGAAAGATAACTTTATTGACACCAACAGCTTCTGATAATTGCTTTACATGTACCATGAACACTAGGTATTCCATAAATACAAGATATACAATAATATTATAGAAATGTTACACTAAAGACGTGGAGTTAACTTTTACAGAATGTAAGAAGCAGAAGGAAAAAGAAGGCAAGATAAGAATGAAATAAGCAACCAGACTTTGGGGAAAACTTTAGCAGCAGGCACACAAGTATAGACTTACTTAGCATTCTGTTTAAGGGTGATTTTATGCAGTTTTACAATCAATCCAATTACCATTTGGGATGAGGCCAGGACAGCATGGAATCCACAGGAAGAAGTTATCCATAGAAACATGAGAAGTCAAAAAATTAATTCTGGTTTTGAGATGCAAAAAGATGATGTCCCTCTTATCTCCTAAACTCTGGTGTGTGTGTGTGTGTGTGTGTGTATATATATATATATATATATATATATATATATATATATATATATATATATATATACTGTCAATGTCCACTCCTGTTGGCGCTTACTGAGGCAGAGTAGAAGCGTGCAGAATAAGGTTTGCACAGGCCAACGTGTTGGAAGGAGATGGCCAGGTCTGTTTTCTGAGTGCCTCTGGGCGGGCTTGAACCTCGAATTATATTAAACTTGACATTGTAACAAGACTGTTGTTTTATATTTTCTATGTGTAGGGGGGGTCATTTTGTATCACTTTATTCTTTCTCATTTACTTCTCTCCTTTATCTCTTTTTTTTCTTGTTGGAAATATAGTTCCGAATCCTCAGACCAGGCCATTACACCTAAATACCAAAACTGTTCACCTTTCTTCTGTGCAAGGTGTTCTTCTGACAGAATAAATACCTAATGTCAACTATCACTTGAGAAAAGCATTCCAATGTCCAAAATGAGCAGTTTGTAAGACCTTGTTTGAACTGGTCCAAATGACAGCTAATCTGCCTTGTCTCAAAAAGAACTTTGCTATTGAACATCAGTGTTCTAATTTATCTAAAAGATCAATTTTGAAAAAAAAAGAAGATCAATTTTGGATTGTATAAATTATTTAAAATATATATATTTTTTCTCTTAATACTTTTATTTATTTTTTTATTTACATTTTATTAGGGGCTCATACAACTCTTATCACAATCCATACATAAACATATACATACATCAATTGTATAAAGCACATCCGTACATGCTTTGCCCTAATCATTTTCTTTCTTTTTTTTTAATCTTTTTATTGGGGCTCATAAGGCTCTTATCACAATCTGTACATACATCACATGAGCAAAGCACCCTTATACATTCGTTGCACTCGTCACTCTCATAGTTCACCTTCCACTTGGGTTCCTGGAATCAGCTCGTTTTCCCTTTTTTTCCCCGCATCCCCCTCCCTCCCTGATCCCATCCCTGGTCCCTTGATAGTTTATAAATAATTATTATATTAAAATATATTATAACATTTTATTATAATTACAGTATTATTTTCATTATATAATTATATTATTAGACTAAATTATATAATCATATAACAATCCATTATACTTACAAATGATATTCATTGTAATTTTCTTATGCATATCATTATAGCACAGGTATGATCATATCCATTATGTTAACTTTACAATCTACTATGTCAGATAATTTTATTAAAATATACTGCTTACATAAGATTGTGCAGAAGTCATGTCCAGAGTCATTAAGTATGTCACCTCTCTTTCTGGCTCAACTATGCCAATACAAAGTATAAGAGAAAATGTCATGCTCAAATAAAAAATACAGCTTAGGAAATCTGCTACCCTATATGTGAGCATTTAATCTATTGTTATCTTGCTTTCACATATGCCAAATTTAGTATACTGTGTTTTTCTTTAAGTCAGAGTGGAATACCACTCTGTAAATGGCCTTTTTTATGATGCAAGAAGAGTCTATTACCATCCACAATTGTGACAGGAAGCTTTGTTGTTCTCACCACAGCTGTGTAATGTAGTACAATAACTTTCTAATATTTAGAAAGCCACACCAGACCCCATGCTCATGATGCCCAATTACATAACTCTTCACCCCCCCCAAAAATTCATGTTGATAGTTCCATTAACAATCTTTGATAAACAGTAATATTTGCTCTTGCCTTATTAAAAAAATATCCATAAGCATCTGCTCATATTTTCCTTTCTTCTTCCCCTTTCCACATTCTTCCTCCTTTTCCATTTTTTGTCTTCCTGAACCATCATGTGACATTGTGGAGGAGGGGAGAAAGAGAGCTCTGAATACCCAGGACAAGGCCAGAGCACCAGCCAGGTTAGGAGGGCAGCCCTGATTGGAGAGAGCTCAGCACAGAGGTTCAGACACTGAAAGAGTAAGGAGGGAGTCATCGAAGACAGGGTGTTAGATGTTGATGTTAGAACCCAAATAGTCTGAGAAAGGCCAAAAGGTTAGGAAGCCTCTGAGCATGGAGCAGCAGAGACTGGATAGTAAATACACCCCGCACCCCCCCCCCCCCATGACCTGGAGTGCTTTGTCAGAGTTAAATAAAGAGGACTTGCAAGCAGAGGCATGATCTCAGGGGGATCATGAAAGCCTGAGTCTGATGAAGGAGCATCCAGGGTTACGGGGCAGGGGTGATAAGAGATGGAACAAATGAGTAATTAAAGATACTAGATTAGCAATTTATCGGAAAAAGGAGTTAAAATATAGAAAAGAAGACGTCTACAATGAACTGTGTGAGGTTGGATTGGAACTGGAGCTAGCAATGTGAACCAATAGTTTTCAAAATAGACAGAAAACTTAAGATGAATCTAAATCTGTGCACATGTGCAAACCTATACAAAGGGAGAGAGACTGACATTGGAGTGGAGAAGCTAGGAGAAAACACCCTCAATCAAGTAACTAAAGTAATTATCATCAGTAAATGGGGCAAAACTAATTTGTGTGTCGCTTGATGGGAAGCAATGAGAGGAAAACAGCTTCACTTCTGTGATAGTCATCTCTTTAGAAATGTCAAAGTCACATTAAAAACACGGAAAGACTGAGGAACTGCTTGAAAATTAAGAAAACTGAAGACATGTCAACTAAAATCAAAATGTGATTGTGAAATGAGTGATTTTGCTATAAAATACATTACTGAAATATCTGTTAATCTCCTGGTTTGATAGTTTTCAATTGTCATTATGTAAGCGAATGTTCGTGTTTCCAAGAAATCCACATTAATGTATTGGAGAGATAAGACAACTGGTGGGCACTTACTCTCAAATGGTTCAAGAGATTTTTTTTAAGTGCTTCTACTGTACTTGCAATTTTCTGTGCTTGTAAGTTTAATGTTATTTCAAAGTTTGAGTAACCCTACATTTATTGCTGTTGTTAGTCATAATAAGAACTGACATTTAAACAATACCTTCTCCTTGGGTGTGTTAGCGCCCCGAGCCCCTGCTACCCATTTCTTCCTTATTTTCATCTCCACAGGGAAAGAGGGACCAGACTTCAACTCAATGCCCCAAGGATGTGAATGCAACATTCAGCGTGAAGTAGGGAACCAGTGGAGAGGTCTGCGGGGTTGGCCCCAGTACCAAATACTAGGTGGACACCTGGCTCTCCCCGCAGAAGAATTTATTTCAAAGGCGGCTTTGAATTTGCAGCTCCGGGAAAGGGACACATCTGATGGGAGCACACGGGAGCAGATGAAGGGGGAGGAGGAGAGAGTGGAGCACATCCTTGCCCACCAGGCCTTGAGGACAATGACCCCAATTAGAGCAGCAAGTCCACAGAGAGGACCACATGGTCAGCCCCACTTTGAGACATGACCTCCCTCACTGACCCATGGCCCTGCGGGGGACAGCACCAGAGACACAGTGTGGGAATTGTGCCTGACCTGATCCTGCCACACTGCAGCAAAGCACTGGGGGAGTGTAGCTGAACAGCAAGGAAACAGAGTGGTGAGGTCCCCAAGGAATTCTGAAGGTAGACTTTGGGGCCAGGGAGTAGTGACCCAACAGACTGGACTGGAAAACACTCCTAAAGGCCAACAAACAATCCTTGAACTAATTACAAGCTTTTCTTTCTTGTTGTGTTTTGTTTTGTCATTGGTTTGTTGTTGTTGTTGTTTTGTTGTATATTGTTGCTTGGTTTTGCTCTGTCTTGTTTTTCTGAATGTTATTATCTCCACAGGTCTATCAATCTAAATAAGATAGGATGGATGAACAATCTGGAGGAGAAAACAATGGGATCGACAGTTCTGGGGGCACAGGGGACAGGGGGAGGTGGGGGGAAAGGAAGTGGGGTTAACAAACCCAGGAACAAGGGAACAACAACAGATTCAAATTGGTGGTAAGGTGGGTGTGGGAGGCTTGGTAGGGCATGATCAAGGGTAATGTAATGAAGAGGTATTGCTGAAACCCTGGTGGGGACTGAGCATGATAGTGGGACAGGAGGAAAGTCAAGGAAAATAGAGGAAAGACCTGGGAGGCAAAGGGCATTTATAGAGGTCTAGATAAAGACATGTACGTATGCAAATATATTTATATATGAGGATGAGGAAATAGATCTATGTGCCCATATTTATAGGTTTAGTATTAAGGTAGCAGAAGGACATTGGGCCTCCACTCAAGTACTCCCTCAATGCAAGAATACTTTTTTCTATTAAATTGGCATTCTATGATGCTCACCTTCCCTACACAACCGCTGAAGACAAAGCGAGTGAATTAGCAAATGTGGTGAAGAAAGCTGATGGTGCTTGGCTATCAAAAGATATAGCATCTGGGATCTTAAAAACTTAAGGGTAAACAAGCAGCCATCTAGCTAAGAAGCAACAAAGCCCACATGGAAGAACACACCAGCTTGTGTGATCATGAGTTGCCAAAGGGGTCAGTTAACAGGCATCAAAGAACAAAAAAATCATGTCATTGGATGCACACCTCCATGATATGATAGCTGAGGACAAATGGGTGCATAAGCAAATGTGGTGGAGGAAGCTGATGGTGCCTGGCTATCAAAAGGTATAGCATCTGGGGTATTAAAGTATTGAAGGCAAACAAGTGGTCATCTAGCTCAGAACCAACAAAGCCCACATGGAAGCAGCACACCAGCCTGTGTGATCATGAGGTGTCAAAGCGATCAGGTATAAGGCATCATCAGAACAAAAAAATCTTACCATAGTTAATGGGGTGGGGAAGTGCAGAGTGGAGACCCAAAGCCCATTTGTCGGCCACTGGAGATCCCCTAGCAGAGGGGTCTAGGGGAGGAGACTTGCCAGTCAAGGTGTGGTGTAGCACCGATGAAAATTACAACTTTTCTTTAATTCCTAAATGCTTCCTCTCCCCCTCCCTCCCACACTATCATAAACCGAATTCTACCTTGCAAGTCTGGCTAGACCATAGGATGTACACTGGTACAGATAGGAACTGGAAACACAGGGAATCCGGGGCGGATGATACCTTCAGGACCAGCGGTGTGAGTGGCTATACTGGGAGGGTAGAGGGAGAGTGGGTTGGAAAGGGGGAACCGATTACAAGGATCTACATGTGACCTCCTCCCTGGGGGATGGACAACAGAAAAGGAGTGAAGGGAGATGTTGGACAGGGCAAGATATAACAAAATAATAATTTATAAATTATCAAGGGTTCATGAGGGAGGGGGGAGTGGGGAAGGAGGGGAAAATATGAGGACCTAATGCCAAGGGCTTAAGTGGAGAGCAAATGCTTTGAGAATGAAGAGGGCAATCAATGTACAGATGTGCTTTACACAATTGATGTATGTATGGATTGCGATAAGAGTTTTATGAGCCCCTAGTGAAACGGTAAAAAAAGAACTACCATTTATTAAGTTTTTACAGAGTTAAGCAGAGTATATGCATCATCTCATTTACTAAACCTAACAATTCTATGTGGTACTACCTTTTTATCCTTTTTGAAAAAGAAGACATTCAAACAGAGAGAGGCTTGGAAGTTTTCCAGCTTTGCTTACCTCATAAGCGTTGCAGCTGAGATATGAAACAAGTTTGTGGAACTCCAAAGTGTGGAGCTTTAATGACTATAAATGGCCTTTCTGTGCCTAGAATAATTGCCAGATATTTCCTGATTAGCTCTGGGTTGACAAGGATTTTGTTTTGCTTTGTTTTTCATTTTATGTAGAAAGTTTTATGGATAATGACTCTGCAGGTTCAGCTCAAAGGTGTTTTCTCCCTTGAAGCCTCTTCCATCAGAGCTAATTTTCCCTTGCTGGCCTTCACTGTCTTTGAATTTTGTGTTGATCTTGTGATTCCTATGGCCCCAAATAATTGGCATATATGTTTTATCTCGCCAACATGTATGTCTGCAAAGGTAAAATAAAACAAGTCTGATAAGCAAGCAGTGACTTTCAAATTTTAGCATTCGTGTCCAGGGGTATATATAATAAAAAAAAATTACCAGGGCCTACCTCTGCAGTAAGGAGCTCTAGTGGGGCACTGGGTTGGCAATTCCAGCCCACAGGAGATGGATGATGCTTTCTGTTCTTATAGAGATCTATAGCCTTGGAAACCCACAGGGAAGTTCTCATCGACTGGCAACAAAACAGCTGGTTCCATTGGGGTTTGAACCCCATAGTTTCCCATTCATTAGGTCCAGGTTATGGTACAAGAAATTATTTTTCTAACAAATCCCCAAATGCTGATGATGATGCTGGTCATGGAATTACTTTTGGACAACAAATACTGTGTCCTTCCAAAGGTATTCATCATAAAAAAGTATTCATCATATGTTTTAGAACTAACAACACAATAATGCATGCATAATCTTCTTTGACATTATATATCTAAATCAGGGATATCTATGGTCCTGTTGGCATTCTGATACATGTTCAGCTATTAACTGCAAGGTCGGCAATTTCAAACTTTCACCTGCTCACTGGGGAAAGACGAGGCTTTCCACTTCCACAGAGGTACAGTCTCAGAAACCCACAGGGGCAGTTCTACCTTGCCCTAAAGGATCACTACAAATCAGCAACGACACCATGGCAGTAAGTTTGGTCTTGTTTTTCCATGGTCATAGAATTTCTCACATAATATAGTCATGATCAAGTTTTGATTCTAGCTCTCCTATCACTCATTCAACAAAGATTTATTTATTTATTGTGTACCTGGCAATGGAGATACAGCAGTGAATAGGAATAATCTGATAAAAACTAACAACCTATCGTTAAAATATGAGACACTAAACAAACAAAGCAAGACAGATGTTCCTACCCACTTCAACACCTGTCCTAGAAGGAGGTATTTGATAAATCAGAGCAATGACACAAAGTATTTATTTGCACAGTGACACACTGAAATTTTGCTAGGATAGATTAGACAGGAAAGTTTGTCTTCTAGCTATTTTGCTCTGAAGTACCGAAAGGTCTAATCTATACTTCAAAATTAAGTACACCTTAAAACATGATATTGTTCCTTCAGTTCCTCAGGGAGTTCACAAATGGAAGCACTAAACCAAACATTGAAGTTGAAGTCAGAATCAATAAAGAATAAAAGGTGAAAGAGGAAGGGAGACCATATAAGGGAGGACCCTTATGCCTATCATCAATAGAGTCTGTGTATGTATCAGATGAGAGAAGGAAACAAGGATTTTTACAGTATCCTCTAAGGTCTATGCAAATTTATGTTGCCCAGAATTTAGAATATATAATGGACATATCCAGCAGGTAATCACATTATTATTATAATGTCTTGATGTATGGGGTATAATGAGAATACATAATAAGAACCTGTTGTAGGGAGTTTGTTTCCAAAACGAGGGGAATTTTCAACTTTCAACTGAGACTATTTCAGGCAGGGGAATTTGGGAAAGGGAAGTGTAAATGACAGAAAATGTGTAAACACTTGATGCGATACAAACTATAACAAGGACCTTAAGGAAACCCAGTAGGAAAAAGACTCTTGTGCAATGAGGCTGGACAAGCAGGCAGTGACCCAGTTGTAGTTATTCATTTATTAGTGCTTTTAGTGTTGTACCAGAGAAACTTTCAACAGCAAATCGGTTTTCCATTCAATAATCCATACACATGTTATCTTGTGTCTTTAACTGCAGTTCCCCCTGTGAGTGATGAAAGTTCTAATCTCACTTTCACCCTGTGCATACCTCTTTCTTCTGTCCTTTCCTATCCCTTCTTCTCTTCTGAGCTTTAAACACAAAACCAAACCCACTGCCATTGAGTCAATTCCTACTCCTAGCAGCTCTACATAGGGTTTTGGAGACTGTGGAATGAGCAGATAGGCTCATCTTTCTCCCAAGGAGTGGCTGGTGGGTTTGAACTGATGACCTGTGGTTAATAGATCAACGCGTATCCAACACCACCATCAGGACTCCTTTACCCTCCCCCTCTCCCCTGAGGAACACACCCAACCTAGCACATGCTGTCCTTTTGCTCTCACCTGGTTAACTGTTATGAGGAGTCATTCCTCACCAAGGGTTTGTTCACTTTGTAGATCTATTGTTTATCGGAAACTTGAGCCACAGGGGTGAATTCAGTTCTGTGATTAAAGGGATTGCAGATCATAGTCTCAGAGGGCCCAGTCTTTATCACACCAGTAAACCTGATCTTTTTATGACTCTGAATGTTGTTCTATACTTTCCTCCTACTCTGTCCAAATATATCCAAGTAAATAATAAAACAAGGAGCACTGGCGTCATACTGGTTTGACATTGAGCCTAGATATGGCGGAATAAAACACTGGTCCTGCACCATCCTCATAAGCATTACTATGTTTGAGGCCATGTTTGTAAGCACTGTGCTTATCCCATTGAGGAGTTTCCTCTTTTTTGCTACTATCTCTACTTTACCAAGCATGATGTCCTTATCCAGGGACTGGTCCCTCCTGTTAAGATGTCCAAACTATGAGAGATAACGTCTCACCATCTCCTCTTCTAAGGAGCATTCTGGTTGAACTAGTTTCAAGACAAACTGGTTCTTTCTTCTGGCAATTTATGGTACATTTGAATATTCCTCTCCAACAATGATTTGAATTAAAGTACCATAATTCAAATGCATATTCTGGACTTTCTTGTTCTGTTTGCAGTTTTTGCATGCATGAGCTTACTGAAAGAACCAGAATTGGGGTCAGGTCAGAATTTTTGTTTTCTTTTCATTGATGTTTAATCTATATTGCGATTGGAGCCTTTGATCTTCATCAAAGTTCCATCGCTTTTAGTAAGCAAGGGTGTGTCATTAGCAAATTGCAGGTTGTTAATAAGTCTTCCTCCAATGCTGATGTCTCATTCTTTTTCACATATGCCAGCTTCTCAGATTTTGTGAACAGAATGCAGATTGAAGAAGCACAGTGAATGGATAAAACCCTGATAATATCTGTCCTGATTTTAAACCATACTGTCTCCTTTTCAGGAGCAGCTCCAATCCACCCACTGCTCCAAATAAGAAAGATCAAATATCAAGCGGTCTATTTTGATGAAGATTTCTGTAGGATTTCTTCACCAACCCCGCAAATTAGCTATACTCTGTCCTTAGCATTGCTTTGAGATGGAATTGACTCAGTAGCAGTGAGTTTGGTTTCAGAGTAGCCCCTCCTTCTGTTAGAATGACTTTCTTGGTCTGTGTACAGGTTCCTCTTGAACACAATTAAGTGTTCTGTAAATCCCACCATTCTTTTTTTTTTTTGGTCATTTTTTAAAATAAATCATTTTATTGGGGCTCATACAACTCTTATCACAATCCATACATACATCGATTGAGTAAAGCACCCTTATACATTCGTTGCCCTCATTATTCTCAAAATTCGCCTTCCACTTGGGTTCCTGGAATCAGCTCATTTTCCTTTTTCCCTCCCTCCCCGCTCCCCTCTCCCTTACAAACCCTTATTAACTTATAAATTATTACTCTATCCTATCTTACACTGCCCAGTGTCTCCCCTCACCTACTTTCCTGTTGCCCATTCCCCAGAGAGGAGGTTACATGTAGATCCCTGAGATCAGTTCCCCCTTTCTACACCCCCTTCCCTCCCGGTGTCGCCACTCTCACCGCTGGTCCTGAGGGGTTCATCTGTGCTAGATTCCCTGTGTTTCCAGCTCCCTACTACATCGCTGTGCATCCTCTGGTCTAACCAGGTTTGCAAGGTAGAAGTGGGATCATGATAATTTGGGGGGAGGAAGTGTTCAAGAACTAGAGGAAGGTTTTGAGTTTCATTGTTACTACACTGAACCCTGAATGACTCATCTCCTCCCCACTACCCCTCTGCAAGGGATGTCCAGTTGTCTACAGATGGGCATTGGGTCCCCATCACGCACTCCCCTCATTCACGATATGATTTTTCTAGCCGCCTTTGTTGTTTGAAACCTGGCCCCCTCGGCCCTTCATGATCACACATGTTGGTGTGCTGCTTCCATGTGGGCTTTGTTGCTTCAGAGCTAGATGGCCGCTTATTTACCTTCAAGCCTTTAAGACGCCAGATTCTATATCTTTTGATAGCCGGGCACCATCAGCTTTCTTTGCCACATTTGCTAACGTACACATTTGTCTTCAGCATATTGGGAGGTGAGCGCACAATGATATGATTTTTTTGTTCTTTGATGCCTACTAACTGATCCTTTCAGCACGTTATGATCATGCAGGCTGGTGTGTTTCTTCCATGTGGCTTTGTTGCTTCTTAGCTAGATGGCCGTTTGTTTACCTTCAAGCCTTTAAGACCACAGATGCTCTATGTTTTGAAAGCCGGGCACTATCAGCTTTCTTCACCACAGTTACTTATGCACACATTTGTCTTCAGCAATCATGCCCAGGAAGGTGAGCATCATGGAATGTCAGTTTAATAAAACAAAGTGTTCTTGCATTGAGGGAGTACTTGAGTGAAGGCGTAATGTCCATCTGTGACCTTAATACTAAACCTATAAATATATGCACATAGATCTATTTCCACATCCTCATATATAAATATATTTACATATATACATGCCTTTATATAGACTTCTATATATGCCCTTTGCTTTCTAGCTCTTTCCTCTATTTCCTTTTATGTTCCTCTTGTCCTACTATCATGTTCAGCCTTCATTTGAATTTCAGTAATTCCTCTCAATTACATTACCCTTGATCACACCCTTCCAGGCCTCCTACACCCTCTTCACCGCCGATCTGGATCACTTGTTATTCCCTTGTCCCTGGGTTTATTAACACCACTTCCTTTCCCTCCACCTCCCCTTCTCCCATGTTCCCCCAGAACTGTCAGTTCATTGTTTTCTCCTCCAGATTGTTTGTCCAGCCTATCTTATTTAGAGAGGAGATAATATCATGCACAAAAACAAGACAGAGAAAAACCAAGCAACAAAAGAAAATAAAACAACAATAAAAAAACCCACAACAAAAAAGAAAAGCTTGTAGTTAATTCAAGGATTGTTTGTTGGACTTTAGGAGTGTTTTCCAGTTGAGTTTAATGGGGCGCCAAGCTCTAGCCTCAAAATCTATTTTTGGTATTCCCTGGGGACTTCATTACTCTGTTCCCCTTGCTGTTCTGTACTTCAACTATTATTGAATGCTTTTGAACAGCTGCATAACTACCTATAATTCACAGGAGTTCAAAGTCAACAGAACTCTGAAAGGCTAACTCTACATTCTGTTCCTCTTTAGTAACTACTGTTTGTCAGAAAGGTAGACAGACTCTCATCATTTACTACAAATACTTGTTTTACTCTGAGTGACCTTGTTTGGTCTATTATTTTATTTTCAAGCTTGTTTTACTCTACTGTTCAAATTTATAAACAATATTACCTAAACCAAAAACATACTTGATGGGTTTGCGCACCATATGTTATTAATCAAAATCCTAAAACTTTGTTACTTTTCTATACTCCTTTTATAGGACAGGTCAAGCATGATGAGCGGCAGAAGCTAAGCTATTTTCCTCTAGGAATCATCAGGATCTCCAACATACCTATAGACCCCATTCAGGAATTGCTTACCCAAAATCTACCCTCTGCCTATCTGGTGACTGCTGAACACCCAGCCCAAGATTAGTCAACTGCTAGATTGGCCAGTAGCCTATGTAATGGCCTGCTATAAAAAAAAGAACACTGCTTTACAAAGGTATTTACTGACTTAACCAATCATATCCTCTCACATAAAATTTAAACATCAAATATTTAAATTCAGAAACAAACCACCACCAACAACAAAATACAAAACCAATTCACTGATAACAGGAAGTAGGAATAGAAGCCAACACAGAGAGTAGCACAACTGGCTTGATGGTACAGATTAGGGTTGACAGCCGTCCTGTTGGGGAAATGGCTAGATAATCGATTGCCAAATAATAACAATTACAATAATATGAAATATGTACATTCATTGAGTCTTCACTGTGTGCCAAGACATGGAAAAGAATTCACATATATTATTCCACAGCAACCTTATAATTACCCATGAGGTAGGTTCTACTATTATCTGCATGTCACATATGAAGCCAGGCACAGAAGCTAAAGGAAGTGCACACTCACTCATCAAATGTTGTAATCAGGATTTAAATCAGATTTATTTGACCTAGAACCTCTTTGCCTAACCTGAGTTAGACTTTGGTTTAGGTCTGGAACGACCTTTCAACATCATAGTGTTTGAGATTCCTGCCTTCTTTTTACTTCCACCTGGATTTATGTTACAAATTCCATCAGTTAAGAAAAATTGATCCCGGGGAAATTAGAGGATTTTGTCCTAAAAAGAAGTAAAATCTCGGTTCTGAAGAAAGAGGGTGGATCAAAGTTCAAGTATGGTATCTATCACAACTAAAAATAAAAAAGAAATCTAGTAAAATATATGTGCTGAGCAAAACAGACAAGGACAGCAAAACAACCAATAAATTTGGAAGCAGGAAGATCATTTTTGACCCTAACAAGAGCAGCTTCAGTACAGCATGGGAGATGGAAATGATTTGGTTATTCATATCCCATAGCATTTACTTAAATATATAATCATCTTATTTCTGCGTGCTTCAATTAGTTATTATCTGTGTTCCCTCACTACATATAAGCTTTATGAGTGCAGAAATTGCTATATTAATCAAGTTTAAAACAGACGTGGCATTTAGGATCTTAATAGTATTTGTTTGACCCAATATAAGAGGGATAAAATGACATCACAGGGTCCACAGATAGACACAATAACCCTGAATATTATGGTTTGAACTCAGGCCTTAAGAGAAAGAGACCAATAGACTGGCTTGGAAAACACAACCCTTCGATTTGCTGCCTACAGGAGACACATCTCAAAATTACAGACAAAAATAGGCTGAGAATCAAAGGCTGGAGGAAAACATACGAAGCAAACAATAATTTTAAAAAGCAGGGGTTGCAATCCCTATCTCAGATAAAATTGACCTCAAAGTGTAAACGTTAAAAAGAGATAAGAATGGACACTATATAATGCTCAAGGGAACGTTACATAAAGAACCACTAGGCATTCTAAATATTTACTCGCCAAACAAGTGTCCAGCAGAATAGGTCAAGCAAACACTCCAAAAGATGAAAAAAGAAATCAGAGTCTCAACAATTATAGTAGGTGACTTCAATATACCACTCTCTGAGAAAGATCACTTGGACAGAAACTCAACAAGAAGGCTAAAGATCTAAATACTACAATTAGACAATTTGACCTGAAAGATATCTACAGAGCTCTCCACCCAAATAAAAAAGAATTCACATTCTATTCAAGCCCACATGGTACATTTATGAAAATAGGCCACATGTCAGGGCATACATTGAACTTACATAAACTCAAATACATTGATATCATACAGACCTCTCTCTCTGACCACTAGGCCATAGGATTGGAAATCAACAAAGGAAGGTAAAGAAATCCAGGGCAAACCATTGGAGAATGAATAACTCTCTATTACAAAATGAGAGCATACTGGCTCAGATCAGAGATGAAATTAGGAAATTTCTAGAAACCAACAAGAATGAAAACACAACATACCAAAACTATGGGACACAGCAAAGGCAATCATCAGAGGAAGTCTCATAGCATTGCATGCACACATAAAGAAGGAGGAGAGGCTTATGATTGATTCACTGGCACAAAGTTTACAGCAACTAGAGGGGCGTCATCAAGAAAATCCAACTAACATCAAAAGAAAAGAAATAATAAAAATTAGATCTGAGATTCAGGAGAGAGAGAAAAAAGAAAACTATGGAAAAATCAATGCTGTGAAAAGTTGGTTCTTTGAACAGATAAATTGAATCAACAAACCTCTCACAAATTTGACCAAAGAAATGAAGTAATACATTTCAATAACAATGATGAGGGATGAAAGAGGGAATATTACAATGGACCAAAGTGAAATCAAAAGGATAATTACACAGTACTATGAAAGACTGTACTCCAATGAATTCAAAAACTTGGAAGACATGGATGAATTCTTGGAAAAACAATCCCTCCCTAGATTATCCCCAATGGCCATCAAGAACCTCAACAGACTCATATTAATAGAAGAAATAGAAAGGTTATCAAAGGATTAACAAAAAATCACTGGGACCAGATAGATATACAGGTGAATTCTATCAAGCATTCAAGGAAGAACTGACACCAATCCTACACAAACTCTTCCAGAACATAGAAAAAGATGGCAAACTCCCCAAAGCCTTCTTTGAAGCTAGTATAACTCTGATACCTAAACCAAGCAAAGATCCCACAAGAATTGAGAACTACAGACCAATTTCCCTAATAAGTATCCATGCAAAAATCCTTAACAAAATACTAGCCAACATAATACAAAAGTATATAAAACAAATAATTCACAATGACCAAGTGGGATTCATACCAAGGATGCAGGATGGTTCAACATATGAAAGATCATTAGTATTATTCGTCACATTAACATGAAAAATTTAAGAACCACATGATAATATTGATAGATGCAGAAAAAACATTTGATTACATCCAACACCAATTCATGTTTAAGACACTCAAGAAGATAGGAATGGAAGGAAAATTCCTCAAGATAATAAAAGCTATATATGAAAAATCAACAGTTAATGTGGTGGTCAATGGAGAAAAGGCGAGATCAATTCTTCTGTAAAAGACAAGATCAATTCTTCTGTAAAAGGATATCCTTTGTCCCCACTCCTATTTAACATTTTACTGGATGTCCTAGCTAACAATATAAGGCAAAGAAAGGACATCAAAGGTATTCGTCTGGGGAAGGAAGAAGTGAAACTATCGTTATTTGCAGATGATATGATTTTATATATGGAAAATCCTAAAAGTTCCATGAGAGGAGTACTGGAAGCAATACAGGACTATGGCAGAGTGGAAGAATACAAGATCAACAAACAGAAGTCTATCACACTACTGTACACATCAGACAAAGCCACAGAGAGGGGATCAAAAAGGGATACCCTTTACAATAGCCAAACACAAATTCAAATATCTAGGGATATACCTGACTCAAAAAACAAAAGATCTCTACGAGGAAAACTCCAAACCACTATTAAAAGAAACCAAGTGTGACCTCAAAAAATAGGAGATCCCATGCTCATGGATTGGTAGACACAATATTGTAAAGATGTCAATTCTATCCAGAGCACTATCTAAGTTCAATGCTATCTCAATCCAAATTCCAGCATCTTTCTTCAAAGAGTTGGAAAACCAGATTACCAGCTTCATATGGAGAAGGAAGAAACTGAAAATTAGCAGAGAATTCTTCAAGAAGGACAAAGTTGAAGGGCTTGCTTTACCTGGCTTTAGCACCTACTAAACAGCCACATTAGTCAAAACAATGTGGCATTGGTATAATGATAGATATTCAGATGAATGGAAAAGGATTGAAAACCCAGAAATAAAACCATAAGCATACAGACAACTGATCTCTGATAAGGGGCCCAAAAATATCAAATGGGAAGTGGATGCCCTCTTCAATTCATGGTGCTGGGAAAAAATGGATATGTAGCTGCAGAAAAATTAAGTAAGACCCTTATCTCACTCAATATACATGAATAAACACAAGGTGGATCACAGACCTTGAGGTAAAACCCCAAACTATTAGGGCTATCAATTAGGGAATTAGGGCAAACCTGAGAACCATGGCACAGGGATTATATATGCTATCAGAAATCGGGAAGGACAGCAACACAGAGGAGGCACAAATTGACCAGTGGGACATACTAAAGATAAAACATTTATGTACATTGAAAGAATTCACCAAGAGAGTAATAAGAGACCACAGAATGGGAAAACATCTTCAGCAATGACACATCATACAAAGGCCTTATTACTAAAATCTGAATACACTGCTAACCTACAACAAGAAAAAAAAAACAATTGTCTACTCAGGAGGTGGTCAAAGGACATGAGCAGGAGTTTCTCAAAGGCAGAAATCCAAATGGCCGATAAATATATGAAAAATATTCTAAATCTCTAGTCATAAGAGAAATACAAATTAAAACAACTATGAATACCACCTAACACCCTCAAAGATAGCCCAATTCAAAAAATCAGAAAGTAACAAGTGTTGGAGGGGATGCGGAGAGATAGGAACTCTTGTCCACTGCTGGTGGACCTGTAGATATGTACAGCAATTATGAAAATCAATTTGGTGATATCTAAAAATGTTGGAAATTGAGCTACTATATGATCCAGCAATCCCCCTACTGGGCATATACCCAGAGGACACAAAAACCAACCATGGCCAGACATCTGTGCCCCAATGTTCATCACGGCACAGTTCACAATTGCAAGGAGTTGGAAACAGCCCAATTTTCCATCAACTGACGAATGGATTAAAAAACTCTGGTACATACATACAATGAAGTATTATGCATCCCTAAAAATCACTGATGAACACATGAAGCACATCACCATATGGGAAGAATTGGAAGAAAATATGCTAAGTGAAGTAAGCCAAGTGCAAAAGGACAACTACTACATGAGTCCCCTGAGGTAAACTCAAAAATTCAAAAGGGGCATAGAGAAGAAGATACTGTATACATACATTCCTGGGGTGAGGTCCAGGTAATATGGAAGGGACCAGACTAAACTCAGGGATACATATAGGATACATATGGTAGACCATTAAAAAGCAGGGGGGCGGGGGAGTATGGGTAACCAGGGGAACAGAGCACTAGCTCACACAGGAGGAGGGTGTTGATGGTGTCTCCACAGGGAGAGGGACCAGACTTCAACCTGGAACTCCAAGACAAGAACACAACATACTGACATGAAGCAGGGAATTGATAGAGAGGCCTCAGGGGCTTGCCCCATTACCAACTAGGTGGACAGCAGCACTCCCCCCCCCCCGAAGAATTCACTTCAGAGGACAGCACTGAAACTACAGCTCAAGAAGAGGGACGGTCTGGTCAGAGTCAATGAGGGGGGATAGGAAAAAAAAATTTTTTTTAAGAGTGAAGCACATCCTGGCTCACCAAGCCCTGAGCACAATGTTGCTTCTCAGAACAGCAATGCACAGAGAGGACCACAGGGCCAGCCTCACCATGGGACACAGTGTTCCTCATTGACCCATATCACCATTGGGGACAACACTAGAGACACACAGTGGGAATTGTGCCCGTCACGAGCTCACGACGCCAAAGCCAGCCTCTGGGGGCATGCAGCAGACCACCGGGGGGAGCAGAACAATGAAGCCCCCAGGGGTAGATGCAGTGCCAGGGCATGACACCCCATCAGACTCAACTGGAAAGCACCCATGAAGGACAACAAATAGACCCTGAACTATTTATATGTTTTTTTGTGTGTTACTGTTATTGTAGCTATTGTTTTACTTTCTATTGTTGTTTCCTTGTACTCAGTCTTGTGACGGTACATAGCATGTCTACCTGGAAGGGATAGGTGGGTTAAACAAGCCAGAAGAGAGAACAACAGTATGACAGTTCTGAGGGGGATATGGGAGTAGGGGAGGCAGGCAGGGGAAAGATAAAGGGTGTTAACAAACCCAGCCACAAGGGAACAACAAGTGATCCAAAATCAGTGGCAAGGAGGGTGTAAGAGGTCTGGCAGGGCTGGATCAAGGGCAGTGTAACCAAGAGGAAGTCGTAAAACCCAAATGAAGGCTGAACATGATAGTGGGACAAGAAGAAAGTACAAAGAAATAGAGGAAAGAACTAGGAAGCAAAGGGTAGTTATAGAGATTTAAATATAGATATATAAAGATGTAAATATATTTATATACAATGAACAGGAAATAGATCTGTGTACATATATTTATAGGTTGAGTATTAAGAAAACAGACAGTGGGCCCTTTCTCAAGTACTCCCTCAAGACAAGAACACTTTGTTCTAACATTTCGGCAGTCTGAGATGCTCATCTTCCTGGCATGATCGCTGAAGACAATGGGTGCACAATCAAATTTGGTGAAGAAAGCTGATGGTGCCCAGCTACCAAAAGATATAGCATCAGAAGTTTTAAAGACCTGAAGATAAACAGGCAGCCATTTAGCTGAGAAATAACAAAACCCACATGGAAAAAGCACACCAGCCTTTCCCAACTTGATCGCTCAGGACCAAGTGGGTGTATAAGCAAAAGTGAAGAAAGCTGTTGGTGCCTGGATATCAAATGATATAGCATCTGGGATATTAAAGGCTTGAAGATAAACAGGCAGCCATCTAGCTGAGAAACAACAAATCCCACATGGAAGAAGCACACCAGCCTACCCCGACAGGAATACTGAAGACAAAGTGGGTGCATAACCAAAGGCAGTGAAGAAAGCTGACAGTGTCCAGCTGTCAAAAGATGTAGAATCTGGGGTCCCATAGGTTGGAAGATAAATAAGGGGCCATCTAACTGAGAGAAGAAACAAAGCCCACATGGAAGAAGCATACCAGCCTGTGAGATCACAAGGCGTTGAAGGGATCAGGTATCAGGCATCAAAGACCCCCCCAAAAATCATAGCATTGTGAATGAGGGGGAGTGCAGGGTGGGGACCGAGGGGCCATGAGATAGTTTATTGTGCCAGCCTGGCCGATAAACACAAGTAGGATTAACTGAAGGTCAGAGGGATAAATGGCTCAGTGAGCTTCACCTTGCTTGTTCTGTGCCTCAGTTTAAAGGGGTACACTACCTGTGGGATGCCTAGCCTGTGGACTGTGTCGCTGTAAGTTGAGGTCCCTTTAAGCCCACACGATTGGAATGTTTATCTCTGGAGCTGGGGACCGACAGTTGATGACAGTTGGGGACCTGCCTTGCAGGTCTCCAGGCAGCAAATATATAGCCCAACTCTCTCTACAGAAGGGGACTGGCAACTGGCGGTTCTCAAGCCTTAAAGGACTGCTAGTGTCTCATTGCCTTATAATTTAACTGTTAATTTCTTGTATTATCTATCTGTATATAATTTAACGGTTCATTTCTTGTATTATATATCTATCTTTATAAATATATTTACATATAATTACTAGCAGTCTGGTTTGTCTCTCTAGAGAACCCTGTCCAACACAGGCCATCTGTGGGAAATTGGACATCCCCTTTCAGAAGGGCTGCAGGGAGGAGACGAGCCAGTCAAGGTGCAGTGTAGCAATGACAAAATATACAATTTTCCTCTAGTTCTTGAATGCTTCCTCCCCACACTATCAATTCTACCTTACATATCCAGCTGAACCAGAGGATGTACACTGACACCAATAGGAACTGGAAATACAGGGAATCCCTCAGGACCAGTGGTGAGAGTGGTGATATTGGGAGAGTGAAGGAAAGGTGAAGGAGAAAGGGGGAACAGATTACAAGGATCTATCTACATATAACCTCCTCCCTGGGGGACGGACAGTAGAGAAGTGGGTGAGGAGAGACGTCGGGGATGGTGTAAGATATGACAAAATAATCATAATTTATAAATTATCAAGGGTTCAGGGGGGATGTGGGAGGGGGCACTGGGGAGGGAGGGGAAAATATGAGAAGCTGATACCAAGGGCTCAAGTAGAAAGCAGGTGTTTTGAGAATGATAATGGCAACATATGTACAAACGTGCTTGACACAATGGATGGATGTATGGATTGTGCTAAGACTTGTGTATGAGCCCCCAATAAAACAATTTAATGAAAAAATGTATTTGCTGTATAACCAAGGTGTACATAACAACACAGACACTGTGCTAGGGTAGAGTTAAAACTTATACAATGACCATTCTATGGTTTCTGTCTTCTATAATTTACCATCTAATCAGATATATATATATATATATAGCATCATCACTATGCTTAAATTTGAAAGAGTATTTATCTACTTGAAAAGAAACTGAAGGAGAAAACATATTAGCAAGATATTTTTATAGAAATATTTAAGAATATACAAACATGAAGCCAAGCATAAATCCTTTATTCTTCTAATTCATATGCAATTATAATGCTAAAACATATGTAAAAAATTGAAACTATCAAACTCTTTAGACTTCAAATTAACATTAATCAAATGTTGCTAATGATATTTTCTAAAACTAAGCTGTCATTTCTAAAATGAAGAATATAATCGTTATGGTGAAGATTCTTTTATGTTCATCGTGTCTGATGTCGGTTGGTCTTAGTCTGTAAAATGGTAATTATAGATTAAGCCCCCCTTTGTCCCCTTTAGGTGACCCAGTGATTAAAACACCAAAATGCTCACAAAAGGATCAGTGGTTCAAACCTCCAGTCTCTCCAGGAGAGAATTATGTGACATTCTGCTTCTGTAAAGATTTATTATCACCTTGGAAACTCAATTAGGCAGTTCTACTCTGTCCTACAGGCCCATAGGAATGCACTTGATGGCAGTCAGGTGGGTTTGGGTTATGTTGTTCTCTTTACAATAGCCTAGAACCGTTAAAGAGCACTTCTTGTCTCCAACAAAACTGCAAACACGAGCAAAATTGCAAAACTTTTGAGAAATCATACAGCAGTGTGATTATAAAGGGGCTACGTAGAGGATGTCAAATGTTCTTTAAATGTGTTTTTGCTTCTAGTATGATTGAAAGGAAAACACACAATAAAGTTTAAAAGTTGTTATGGATTGAATTATGAGAGCCCCTAAGACAATATACTGCAGTACTTAACCCTAAACCTATGAGTATTACCTTGTTTGAAAATAGTCTTTGAAAATATTATCAGTTAGGTTGATATGAATTATATTGGAGTAATGTAGGCCCTGATCCTGTATGAAAGAGAAGAAGCACAGAAACAGAGACAGAAGAAAGATGCCATATTACAGTGCAAGTGCAAAGAATGTTTGGAACTACTGGAAACCGATGGCTGATGTTGGTGGTTCTCCCACTCCATGCAAGAAACCCAAGTTCAATTCCTAACCAATGCATCTCAGGTGCAGCCACCACCCCTCTGTCAGTGGAGGATTGTGTGTTGCTATGATTCTTGTGTTAAGCAGGGTTCTTCAGAACCATTGACATAGGGCACTTTTGGTTAGATAGATAGGTAGATAGATAGATTTTCATAGCGAGAAGGAATATAAAAGCTAATTAGTCCACACAGCAGTACAGAGAGTTCAGTCCAACTCACTTTCGTGGAACAGTTGATACACTGAAGGTCCTTCCAACTCACACAGGTACAAAGTCAAGGAAGCAGACAGCAAAGTAACTGGAAAGAGGTGTGGCATCGCCCACCGGCAGCAGACATGGCAAGGTGAGGCGGCAGCAGCAGGAAGGTGTGCTGTCAAGGCACATCTGAGGTTAGCAGTGCAGCAGCATAGCGAATCAAGTCGCCATGGAGCCTCAAGATGTACTGAACAGCGACATGATCCACTACAATCCGTGAATTGGCTCAGCCCACAGGTGGCACAGAGCAGCTAACTCCAGCAGCAGTGCTCTTTTCCAATCACCAGGGAGAATGAGGAAGAGATCAACCTCACTACACTATTTATCTAGGTTGCCCTCCAATCAAGCTTCGACCTGATTGATGGGCTGAACTCTGACCACACGTTCCTATGGGAGCCATGTTGGCATAAAAAGCCAACTATCACAGTTCTGAACAGATATCAATTCAGCATGCACACAAAACGGTTTAGGAAGAAAATGTTAACCATCTACTTCCAAGAATTAACCATAAAAAATGTATACACCACAATGGTCAGATTCTCAATCCATCATAAGTATGGTAAAAGACTGGGCTGCCTTTTGTCCCATCATCCATAGGATTGCCCTGAGTTGAGGATTCTAGGAAGAATGAAAATGCAAAATACTATAAGAAATGAGGAAAACTAGAACTGTAACTGCCATCACAAGTTTGACTCTTGCAGTGAGTGAAATTACTTAGTATGGCTCTTCTATGGCTAGTTTGCATAACTTCTACCAGTGACTGAGTGGAAGCACGCAGATAATGCATAGAGGACTCTAACTTAGGGATTAGGTAGTTTTGTTATTCTTCTAGCTATTTTTTATTCTTCTGAGCAATGTCAGAAACAGATACAGAGACTACCATGACAAGCAATAAGGAAGAACCAGGAGTGTCACCTGTCTGATATCCATTCATGGAGAGGCAGCAGAGGAACAGCACTGAGACTGGGACAGAATGACAGGCTTCTTGGTCCCCAGAACCAGTAAAGCTGAATGCCTTCAGCAGAAGACTGCCTGCAGAGGGGGCTGCCCTTTCAGCATTAATCAGCTTTAAAGGAGTTTTGAAATATTTGTCTGAGCAGAGCAGAGACCAAAAACCACATAGCTAAGAGATTTAGAGACATGCCTGCCAGCATAGCTGAGAAGAGGGGCTACAGACAAAGGACTGTTTTTACCTCCTGGCTTGTAACCTATTAGCATCCCTAATAAGCCCCAGAAATATGAGCATTGTCTGTGAATTCTGTGTGACCATTGCAATGGATTCTCAAACTGAGCAGAGAAGTAGAAGGCCATGGGGAGACATGGAGAGAATCATTGGTGTCAGAATAGTAAAAAGAAGGATGGAAGGGAAAGACTTGACCGACTTCTGCCTCATAGACATCATCCTTGGGCAGATATGAAGCTAGATGCTCCTTCACTTTGTGTAGCCAGAGGAGGTCAGGCAAGGCCTCCACACCATGTCCTCATCCATACTGCATGCTGAAAGGAGAAGGTGGCCTATCTCAGGAATTGAGGATTGATAGACCACAAATATTTGTTGACCAGACAAATGAATGCCTGTGACTGTGATGAGATAGAATGATGTCACCTAACAAGGATCAGAAAGAACTGAGGAGAAACCAAACATCTATAAATTTAGAAACCTAGGAAACAGAAGAAACCCTTGAGGCAAGTAATGGAATATAATCTTCGTGTCATAGACCACATAACATGGTCTGACAGGCTCTATAATGGGAAGAAAAAGGGACAGAGAATCAGAATTGATGCCTAGAAATTGAAACCTCTGGGAAAAAAATCCTTTTAGTATGGAATTTAATTATGAAAAAAATAAATTTATATGGATATAAATTTCCTAGATTTATACATTTTTTTGCAGATTTTGCCTAGCGGACAGCAGAGATAGGCTAAACTTACAATAAGAGGAAAGCTTATCTCTAAGCTACAGTGATACCGCCTCTCATCTTCACAGGGATGTTGACAATATAGCATAGTTCCCAAAGACAATGGGAATTAAGTGGTTTTTCTACTGCATTGGTCCAGTTTCACGACTCGGAGGAGATTCTATACCAAGGACACGTGATTAAGTACCTTATCCATGTGCTACATACTCTAATCGCCTTTAGGTGCAGTTTTGCTCCAGTAATTGGACAATTAAAGCATGGACATTATAGGCTTCTGCTATTCTCTGATAATGACACGTTCACATAAAAATAAAGCAAGGAAGAGAAAGCAACAATTCTTTTTGGAAAGTCAGATTCCAGTATAACTATAGAATAGCGGCAGTAAAACAAGGAATGTGTTTTACTTGAAATTTACTGACTCAAATGCATGCGGATTTTACTGTCTGGCTGTTCGACTCT
Source organism: Tenrec ecaudatus (assembly GCF_050624435.1). Lineage (NCBI taxonomy): Eukaryota > Metazoa > Chordata > Mammalia > Afrosoricida > Tenrecidae > Tenrec > Tenrec ecaudatus. The sequence goes on from NC_134533.1 coordinate 82,605,387, forward strand.
AATCACTATGTTTTCCTGTCTTGTTATGTGTCCTGGTATGATGGAAAACTTGATTTCCTCATTCCACTGATATTAAGTATGGCCATGTGATTTGCTTTGGTCTATGGAACAGCGAGTAAATGATGATTTGCCAATCCTGAGCCTAGTCTTCAGAAGTCACTCTTCTATACCTCTGATGCGGCCATAAAATGAAGGTGTACAAACTACCCATATAGACTCAAGAAGAACATTATACTGCTCTGGTAACAGATGTTGCTTTGTGCCATTGAATCTATACTAACTTGTAACTTCTACGTACAATAGAACAAAACACTGACTGGTCTTGTGTTGGAATGGATATGCAGCTGCTTCATCAGTTTATCCCATTCGGGGCTTCCTCTGCCTTACTAAGCATGGCTTCTTTCTCCAGGCAGTGGTCCCTCCTGATAACATATACAATATAAAGTGACTGATAGACTAAGGAATTGGAGGATAAGAATTTGTCACTCCCAATTCAGTTACATGTTGTGCCGCTAACTTCAAGGTCAACAGTTCAAAATCACATGGCACTCAGTGGGAGAAGGATGAGGCATTCTGCTCCTTAAAGAAATACACTCTTGGTAACCCACAGAGGAAGCCCTACTCTGTCCTATAGAGTTGCTATGAGTCATAATTAACTGGATGACAGTGAGGGAAATTCAGCACTCGATAGAAGGAAAGGTATTCTGATTCCAGGAAACCCATCCGGGCTCTTAATAGAAATGGCCCTAGAGTAGTAAAGAAATCCAATGTATCAGACTGAAGTACATATTCCTTGAGAATACATAACACCCCCTGTCTCATTCTTTGCTCACTAAGCAATCTTATGTTATCAAATTGGCTTCTTGAATCAGCTTAATAGTAGGAGGAGGAAGAGGAGAATACTGGAGACAATCAATACGTTATTGTGGAGCCAACTATACCTCCTAGTAATAGGTTAGCACAAATCCAATTCCAGAAGCCAACCACTTCTGAATAAACTAAAAATTGTAGCATTTCAAGAGCTGGAAACCATTACTGACTCATGAAAATTTCACCAAGGGACTCTCCCCACCCCAGGAGACATGACCTGAAACAAGCATTTCATGCCATTGGTCATTCTCTGCATACAGTGTTCTACAGTGGTGGCAACTGCTAGTGGGGAGAGAAACCAGAAAAATCAGACTGGCTGCAGAGCAAACCCAGATGCTCTCCTCCCTGTTGCTAATGGTAACAGGATTAGACTAGATGGGGGAACTGTAATTAGGCTCTTGGCTTTTATATCTGACATGTTTACAGCCATTCATGCTATTCTGAGTCTCTTACATAACATTTATATCTGATGCTATAATGGGCATTTTTGTGATTCTACTTTCCCTCTCTTCTATCTAAGTGGCTCCAAGATACAAACACCCATTTCTTTTCTAAAGATGGGCTTTAAAATGTCCCACTCACACATATATGTTCTGTAAATATCTGCTTTTTTATATGAACTTCTTCCTGAATACAATTGCTTACACTTTAAGTTGCTTATTTATTTGGTGACTTCTTATAGGAATGTATATCAGTAGTCATCAAAATCCATTTTTGTATAATCCATTATAGTAAGTAATTTAGAAATTATAGTAAATGAACAAAATTGAAAAATAAAGAAAAGAATGTGATAGTTATTGTATGTGGCCCACAAGTTTAAAAATAGACATGATTAGATCCATTTTCTAAAAGTTTGCCAGTCTCTGATCTATGTCAATGTTTTCCATTGTAATTTATGAGTCATTGCACCTGGGGTAGACTGCAAATCTAGCATTTGATCATGATCATGCTGATAAAAATTAATTATTATAAACTGTTTACCACATTCCAGGAAGGATACTAAACACTTTACGTCATTTATTTCAGGTAACAAACATCCTTTGGTTCAGGACTCTTACTCGTCTTTTTTACAAATGTGGAAAGTCTAGAGAATGTGCACATGGCCATGTCTTTAATAAATGATGAATCCATAAATTCAACTTAAAGAATCCATGCTATAATTCTTCCCAGAATCAACAGGATCATAGCATCCATGAGTCTGCATACACTTCCCTTTAAACTGATCTAGAAATGGATTATCTGATGTCTGTTTGGCTGTCCACACCAAGGTAAATTGTACCATCATTGGATAGCTCTGATTTTAGAAGAGTCTTTCTTATTTTAAGATGAAACTTCTTAATGACTTGGTAACCCTTAGTCTTATGTGTTTCTTTAGGAACACATAGATTAAATTTACTCAATTTATCACATGCCCTTCAAGTATTTGAAATTCATATATTTCCAGTGTCTTTTTTTCACCCTACCCATGCACAGAAAACACCTTCTTACCTCTTTAGTACTGGCACTTTTTTTGGCCTATTTGATATTTCATAACCCATTTCTGATTCATGTTTGTGTTTATGGGTACAACAATGAATATGATATGACCATATGTCTTAAGACATACAAGTTATATTTCAAACTGTAAAATACCAGAATTATTGAGTTATATTTCAAACTGTAAAATTCTAAATATCTTCTACATCTATTATTCTCCAGTTACATTAAGCTAGTAAAAATTAACTTTACACACTATTTTCTTTCATAATCTTTGACTTTTGAATATGTTGTCTATCACTATCATGATTGTCCTTTCCCCTTTCCTTTATGAACCAAATTTATAATAATCTTTCAAGATGTCATTGTTTCTATGTTTTAATGACACTGTTTGTTTTTCTATGGTAGCATGTGCCACATTGTGTTGTATCTATTAATCATCTGCTTTATATACAAGATTAGAACTTCTTAAGAGATATGGCCATATCATATTCCTTGTTGTACCAATAAACACCTACATGAATCAGAAATAAGTTATACCTTATTTTGAAAAAACATCTTTCTGACCTACTTTCTAACCTCTATTACTTAGGCAATGCTTTTTTAATTGGAAGTTAATATATATCTTTTTTTTTCACAAGAGAAAAGCTTGTAGTTAGTTCAGGGATCATTTGCTGGCCCTTAGGAGCGTTTTCCAGTCCAGTCTGTTGGGGCACCATGCCCTGGCCCCAAAGTCCACTTTCAGCATTCCCTGGGGACCTTGCCACTCCATTCCCTTGTTGTTCCGCTGCACTCCCCCAGTGATTTGGCTCGGTGTGGTGGGATCAGGTCAGGTGCAATTCCCACACTGTGTCTCCGGTGCTGTCCCCTGTATCGCCCTTAGTCACTGAGGGGGAATATATATCTTATATAACTCCACAGTTCAATCATATCACACAGCATTGTACAATTGCTATCAAAATCGGTTTCCAAACATTATTTTACTTCCTGGACTCCTTGACATAGTCTCCCTTTCTCCGCTGCCACCCTCTCCACCACCACCACCACCACCACCATCGTATCCCCCCCTCCATCGCACCCCCAAGAAGCCCTTATTCTACTTGCTGTCCCTATAGGTTCCTCAGTTCTGGGTTTCATGTACCAAGAAAAGAAAAATATTTAACACAAATTCAAGAGGGTTACCCCCCAATGACATAACACATCTGAGATAAACCCTAATGTAAACAAATAAAATATTGAAAACAGATCAGTTCCAGTGGGCATCAGATGAGGGGTTCACTGACAAAGTTTTAAAAGTTTGAGTCAGGCTTATCTTTGAGCTTCTATACTCCTCTCCAAACACTCTGTGTAGGAACCACTGTCCCCCCGCCCTTCTATTACAGATACAGGAAGATCACCAATGCTTATTTCCTGTGTAGTTCCCACATAAGTATCCTTTGATTATCTTATCCTTTCTTTCTGCCTAAAATGGAAATGACACGGAAGAAGACCTTGAGAGATAGATCATCATGTATGGAAGAATGCAGAGTCATAAATGAAAATAAACCTGAGCTAACTAAAGAATGACACAACAGAAAAAAATAAAATATACTTAAGCTCTCGAGTCATTCTTTGTGGGAAACCATATGACTGTGTCCACTCACATTAGACTTTGACACGAACAAAAAACACAATTTTATTGTGTATCTATTCCAGCAACTAGCATCAACTAATATAAGGACAGATCAATTTACACAATTTCCTGGAAAATGGAACACACTGCCACCCAGTTGATCCTAACACATAGCAATCTGTATAGGTTTCTGAGACTGTAACTCTTTGTAGGAGTTGAAAGCCTCCTCTTTCTCCCCTTTCTCCCACTGAGTGGCTGGTGATTTTGAACTGCTGACCTTGCGGTTAGCAGCCCAATGCTTAGCTCACTGCGCCACCAGGGCTCCTCAGAATGCGAGAAGACCTTCATATTCCTTCCTGGATACACAGGTAGAATGAGAGACTAACACAAAGTAATATAGTCTACCTCAAATAGGCAGGGTACTTACTAGTGTTTTAACATGTAAAAGCATCCCAACAGGGGTGCTGCACGGGGAGAAGTATAAAATAATCTTTACAAATGTCATTAAATAGCTAACATTTAAATGTGAATGTCTATTGTTTCATTGCAGACTGTATGAAGCAGAACTGAAGCTAAAAGAATTTGTTTATCGGTTTCTGTTTTTTGGTGTGTCTTTTCTGTTGATTCTTTTAGAAATCAGCAGCTGAAAATCTTGACAATAACTGATCTACTGAGATAATATCTTCCTTCAAATGTAGGACCGCAATTGCAAAACCAATTGGGTCTCTCCAAGGTAATTTAAAAATCAATCTGATCTATAACAAGAAGCCAATAGAATTGCTAAAAATCTTAACTCTCTGCACTAAAATTTTCAATAGCAAAAGTGGTATATAAGTAGGAACTTTAAAGAAAATTTAAATGATTCAAAGAAAAAAAACTTTTATAAGCTAGTTTACTTCCAAATTGTGGTAGCCTGTTATCAGTAGCATTCCTTAATCCAAGAAAAATATATTGATAACCTGCATTGTTCCAGATTCTGTGTTAAATAAAATGAAATCTATAAAATTTACTCCTGAGAGGGACTGGATAAGGGATAAAAATGTAAACAAGATTTATTTTGGAGTTTTTTTTTTCCTTTCAGTATTTTGAAGTCTAAAATATCTGTACATGATAAAAAATTAAAACAAATTAAAAATTCATTATAATAAAACATTTCTTGATAAAGTCAGTAGTTGTAGATAAGATTAGGAGCTTCGGGGAGCAGGGCCCTCTCTTCGGTGGCCGTGTGGGTGATTTGGTGCTGGTCGGGTCTTGCCGGCCCACAGACTTTTGGAACTGCCACTGCTGCCTTTTCCTGCCCTCTCCATGTTCCTTACCCAGTCTGAGTATGACAGGGGCGTAAATACTTTTTCTCCCGAAGGAAGATTATTTCAAGTAAAATATGCCATTGAGGCTATAAAGCTTGGTTCGACAGCCATTGGGATCCAGACAGCTGAGGGAGGGTGTGTGCCTAGCTGTGGAGAAGAGAATTACCTCCCCACTCATGGAGCCCAGCAGCATTGAGAAAATTGTAGAGATTGATGCTCACATAGGTTGTGCCATGAGTGGGCTAATTACTGATGCCAAGACTTTAATTGATAAAGCCAGAGTGGAGACACAGAATCACTGGTTCACCTACAATGAGACAATGACAATGGAGAGTGTGACCCAGGCTGTGTCCAATCTGGCTTTACAGTTTGGAGAAGAAGATGCAGATCCAGGTGCCATGTCTCGGCCCTTTGGAGTAGCGTTGATGAGAAAGGACCACAGCTGTTTCACATGGACCCATCTGGAACCTTTGTACAGTGTGATGCTCAAGCAATTGGCTCTGCTTCAGAGGGTGCCCAGAGCTCCTTGCAAGAAGTTTACCACAAGTCTATGACACTGAAAGAAGCCATCAAGTCTTCACTCATCATTCTCAAACAAGTAATGGAAGAAAAGCTAAATGCAACTAACATAGAGCTAGCTACGGTGCAGCCTGGCCAGAATTTCCACATGTTCACCAAGGAAGAGCTTGAAGAGGTCATCAAGGACATTTAGGGAAGAGCGATCCTCAGCGCTTCTCTGTGACACTTTCAGTTCTCCTGGTTGCCCTCAAATTTGATTTCCAGCTCCCATTTGGGAAATCTCCAGTGTCTGTGCATTTTTTTATGATGTCTGTACATAAAGGCAGTTCTGAAATAAAAAGAATTTTAAAATAAAAAAAAAAGATTAGGAGCTTCAATCGCTACTCTAGATGTCAGATCTCACATGCTATTTCGTGACATCAGCCAGGCATGGGAATTAAGAAGGATTCTGGGTAATGGGATCGGAAATTGAGGCTTTGTTGTTAGGGGCCATTAAGTCAATTCCAGATTATAGCTAGGGTATATACAACAGAGTAACACCTTGCCCAGTCCTGTACCACTCTCATAACTATTGCTGTATTTGATCTCATTTTTGTGGCTCCTGAGTCAGTCCATCTCATAGAGGAGTTTCTGTTTCACTGACCCTCCATCTGACAATTGCTCTGCTTGAGCCCATCGAGGGAGCCACTGCATCAAATCATCCCATCCAGTGTCTTCCACTTTTTTTTGCTGCTCCTCTATTTTACCAACATGATGTCTTTTTCAAGGGAATAATTTCCCCCTGATAACGTGTCCAAAGTGTGTGAGCAAACTCTTGCCATCCTCATTTCTTAGGAGCATTTTGACACTACGTCTTCTAAGACAAATGTTTGCTTCTCTGGCTGTCCACGGTACTTTCCATATTCCTCACCAACACCACAATTGACATGCATGATTCCACTTCTCTTTCTTATTTATTGTCCAGCATGCACAGGCAGATGAGGTGATCGAAAACACTATCACTTAGGCAACGTGCATCCTAGTTCTGTGGTCAGGAGCTCCTCTTCTCAATTACGCCCACAGACTTGATTCACCCTGTCCCTGACTTCTTAGTCAGAGGACCCCTATAAGTGTTCCAAAGCTCTTTTAGCCTTCTAGATAAATACCTAAAGGCCATGCTAGTCCACTGGAAGCCTCAGTCTGAAGGCGTTATGCTATGGGTCCATGGGTCAACAAACCTAGTTTCCTTAATTAAGTTCCTGAAGACACTATATATCACAACCCAGTCTCTTACCTGAAGACACTCAGCTCTCTTGCTCCCTGGCTGGGAAGCTGCTGCTCTGTCCTGTTCTCTGATTCCTTTTATTCAAAATAATTTTATTGGGGGCTCTTACAGCTCTTATAACAATACATACATACATAGTGCCCAGCACATTTGTACATATGTTGCCATCATCATTTTCAAAACATTTTCTGTCTATTTGAGCCCTTGGCATCAGCTCCTCATTTTTCCCTCCCACCTACACCCTTCCTCCCTCATAAACCCTTGATAATAAATTATTACTTTATTTCATGTCTTACACCACCCGCTATCTCCCTTCACCCACTTTTCTGTGATCTGTCCCTTGGTGGGGTGGGGGAGTTATATGTTAATTGTTGTGATCAATTCACCCTTTCTCCCACCATGTTCCCTTACTCTCTTGGTATCATCACTACTCTCATTTTTGGTCCTGAGGGGATTATCTGTACTGGATTCCCTGTGTTGTAAGCTCTTATCTGCACCAGTGTACATGCTCTGATCTAGACAGATTTGTAAGGTAGAATTGGGGTCATGATAGTTGAGGGAAGGAAGCATTAAAGAACTAGAAGAAAGTTGTATGTTTCATCGGTACTATACTGTACTCTGACTGGATTATTTCTTCATTGTGACCCTTCTGTGAGGGATGTACAATTGTCTACAGATGGGCTTTCGGTCTCCACTCTGCACTCCCGTGATTCACATCAATATGATTTTTTTTTCCAGGATCTTTGATCCCATCGACACCTCATGATCACACAGGTTGGTGTGCTTCTTCCATGTGGGCTTTATCGCTTCTCAGCTAGATGGCAGCTTGTTTATCTTCAAGCCTTTTAAGACCTTGGACATTAGATGTTTTGATAGCCGGGCACCATCAGCTTTCTTCACCACATTTGCTAAGGCACCCATTTTGTCTTCAGTGATTGTGTCAGGAAGGTGAGCATCACAGAATGCTGGGTTATTAGAACAAAGTGTTCTTGCATTGAGGGAGTACTTGAGTAGAGCCCCAATATCTGTCTGCTACCTTATACTTAACACATAAATAAATTTACATAGATCCATTTTCCTATCATTATATGTAAATATATTTACACATATACATGCCTGTATCTAGACTTCTATAAATGTCCTTTGCCTTCTAGTTCTTTCCTCTATTTCTTTTACTTTCTTCTTTTCCCACTATCATGTTCAGCCTTCATTCAGCTTTCAGTAATTCCTCTTGACTACATTGCACTTGATCAAGCCCCACTAGGCATCCTATGCCTTCCTTGTCATTGTTTTTAGATCACTTGTTGTTCCTTATTCTCTGACTCTTGGTTCTGCTGCTATCAATCCTCTGCTGCTGCTCTGTCACAACTCTTTATCTCCTGGATCTGTAAGATTCAATGTTCAGGTAACTCAAGATCCCAAAACTCTGCTCATGTTCTGCTACAGGCTCTATTCTCTTGGTAGCAGTGAGATCTCCTGTTCTCACTGGGGTGTGTGGGGAGTGAGAAGGAAATGAATGAGCTTAATAGATGATGCAGTAAAAAGAGAAAGACAAAGTATTACATCTTTGTGTCTATTTGGTGCTCTCAGTTAATGCCTCTGCTGTGCAAAGGCTAAAAGAGCTATAGCTGGAAATTGGGGCAGGACTATCAGAATGTACTTTGCACTATTTATTTTTTCAACAAATTTTAGTAAATGTTTTCTCTGTGCCAGACACTATGCAAAGACCCCGAGGATAAAATGGTAAATAAAATGAAGCATGGCCTGTACCATCCTGGATCTTACAGTCATAAGGGGGATCATAAATAAATACTGTAAAAAATACAAACTATAGTATGCAATATGGCACAGCTTGGGAATATGACCTGTTCTAAGGTTTGAGAAAATACCTCCTTGTGTACATTAAGAAATCCAAAGACTGACTCTCAAGATAAAGGGAGGCCATACTAAGGGAATGAACAAGACTAACATTTCAGGTAGGAGACACAGCATGTGCAAAAGCTCTGAGGTAGGAAAATGCATGGCTTGTTTGAGGAGTAGAAGAAGGGCAGTGTCCTGACAGAAATGACAAGCAAAGAAAGCTGTAGAACTGCAGAGGGGGACAGGGTCACAATGTGGTCTTTTTTGTAAAATAATGTAACGCTATGGAAAGGCTTCAGCCATTGATCAGTCAATTGAGCAGCCAGCCCTCTACCTTGTCCAGTTTGAAATAAAGGTCCTCCAAAACACTAACATGAACAACCCCCACTAAAACTCCTACAGCCATCATTGAAGCCCGACAGAAGTGGATGGGAGGGGAGGGGAGGACTGGAAGGGAGTGACCAAGAGCAAGGTAACTGAGAGGAACTACTGAATCCAGAATGAAGGCCAAACATGGTAATGGGTCGGGAGGAAAGCGAAAGGAAATAGAGGAAAGGAGTAGGAGGCAAAGTGCATACAGAGAAGCCTAAATACAGACATGTACATATGTAAATATATTTATGTTTATGGGGGCAATAGATTTATATGCATATATTTATAGGTTCAGTAGTAGGGTAGCAGATGGACATTGGGCCTCCTCATGCATAATCCCCCATTACAATAGCACCTCGCCCTGCTAAGCAGCCATTGCAGGATACCCATCTTCCCGACATGATCACTAAAGACAGCCATGTGTGTAAGCAAATGTGGTGAAGAAAGCTGATGGTGCCCGGCTATCAAAAAAAGATATAGCGTCTGGGGTCTTAAAGGCTTGAAGGCAAATAAGCGGCCATCTAGCTCAGAAGCAACAAAGCCCACAGAGAAGAAGCACACGGCCTAAGCGAACACAAGGTGTTGAATGGACCATGTAGCAGATACAAAGGAACAAAAACAATCATTGTGTGATCACCTTCCTCACATAATGGCTGAAGACGAAAGTGTGCATAAGCAAGTGTGGTGAAGAAGGCGGATGGTGCCCGGCTACTGAGAGATATAGCGTCTGGGGACTTAAAGGCTTGAAAGCAAACAAGCGGCCATCTAGCCCAGAAGCAACCGAGCCCACACGGAAGCAGCACACCAACATAGGTGACCATGAAGGACAGAGAAGACCAGGTCTCCAACATCAAAGGTGGGGTGGTGGTGAGAATCACATCACCGTGAAAGAGGGGGAGTGCATGATGGGGACCCAATGCCCACCTGTAGAGAGCTGAACACCCCTTCCAGAGGGGTAGTGAGGAGGAGATGGGCCACACAGGGTTCAGTGTAACAACAATGAAACTCAAAACCTTCCTCTAGTTCCTGAACGCTTCCTCCCCTCCCAATCATCATGACCCCAATCCTACCTTGCCTTGCGGACCTGGTTGTTCCAGAGGATGTACAGCGGTGCAGTGGGGATCTGGAGGCACAGGGAATCTAGGACAGATGAACCCTTCAACACCAGCGGTGGGAGAGGCGACACCAGGAGGGAAGGGCATGTAGAAAGGGAGAACCGATCTCGGAGATCTATGTGTAACCTCCTCTCTGGGAGATTGTCAAGGGGGAGGCGGGTGAGGGGAGACGCCGGGGAGTGTAAGATAAGATATAATAATTATTTATAAACTATCAAGGGACCAGGGGTGGGATCGGGGAGGGAGGGGGATGGGGGGAAAAAAAAGGGAAACCGAGCTGATTCCAGGAACCCAAGTGGAAGGTGAATTATGAGAGTGACGAGTGCAACGAATGTATAAAGGTGCTTTGCTCATTTGATGTATGCACAGATTGTGATAAGAGCCTTATGAGCCCCAATAAAAAGATTAAAAAAAAAAGAAAATGATTAGGGCAAAGAATGTACGGATGTGCTTTATACAATTGATGTATGTATATGTATATGTATATGTATGGATTGTGATAAGAGTTGTATGAGCCCCTAATAAAATGTAAAAAAAAAAAAAAAAAGAAGTGGATGGGACCATAGCTCTGGAGGATGCTGAGTGCTACAGCTAGATACTGCAAACATTCATTTGACCAGGACAGACATGGAATTAGAAGAAAATGTGTGAAAAGGGGTGCAAAGATCTACTCTTGGGATTTAATCACCTGTGGGAAAAAACGGCTGTTATTTCAAGAATATCTGGTATGTGCTAAAATAGTGGTATGTACATAATGCCAGAGAAGTACAGTATTATTATTATTTTTACCTTCTGAACTCCTTGCCTCTAAAGGAAAGGCAGATAAATGGTTTAGGGGTTACGAGTGGCTGTTAACTGCAAGGTTGGCTGTTCAAAACTGCTAGCTACTCTGCGGCGGAAAGACAGGGCTTTCTACTCTTATAGAGAATTATAGTCTCAGAAACTTATGGGATCATGTCCTACAGGTTCTCTATAAGTTGGAATTTACTCAGTGGCATTGAGTTTGTTAATCTTGCTTTAAAAAGATATAGTGAATGTTTAGAAAGTTCTCATCCACTACTTAGTATTTGTAGAAAGTCAACAAAGTTTCAAGTAAATAAATAATAGTAGAAGCACCATTTAATTTGAATGAATTATTAACAATCCTGCCGCATTTATAAAATGCATGGTTCTCAGATTAACTGTATTGAAAGTAAGCCAGCATACTGGCATGCCTAAATGGTCACTGAACCAGAGGATGAGTTCTTTCCATGCTAATGGAAGACCAGTAAAAGACATTGCAGTTTTCCAAGGCAGCCCAGTCACACCTCAAAAGTTGCAATTTGAGAAATAGGGGCTTCTGATCAATATTTATCAAGTGGTACAAAAAAAAGACTCAATAAAAGAATCCTAATAAGAGTGAATAGAGTGCCCAAATTAACTAAGGACTCCTGACAAGAGAAAAGGGTTGTGCTAAAGGTCTGAAGCTAAAATTGCACTTTGAATCCAACATAACCTCGAGGAGGTAGCCTGTCATGCCTGCAACTGCCCACCATACCTGAGAAAATTACTTGACAAAAAATTGCAGAGAACAATTTATCAGCTGCTTAGTTAAAGTTGTGCTTGTTGGTTAAGAAGCCAGGGCCCAAACAATTCTCAGAACAGATGCCCACTCAAAATAAAATTTGGAAGTATGTATGTCCTCTATGCAGTCACATGAGAAGGATTTCATGATTGTTTTGAAGCCTGGTGTATCCAATTTAAGGATCATATTGAATGGTAGCCTACTTGAATCACTCAGTTCAGAATCCCCTAAATTTTATATTTCCCAGTTTATAAATCATCTTGCCTCTCAACAAAAGCACTTTATTTTTAATTTCACCAGACTGCTGTTTTGCTCTACCACAGACACAATATAAATCGCCCACAAGGCTAATGAGCAGGGAAGGTTTGGAAGTACACCCTGATGCACTGGGATAAGAGGGCAGAAAAAGAAACCAGGCCTCCTTGGTGGTGGTGCAGTAGTTGGGCTGCCATCCACATGGTCAGCAGCTGGGAACCAGCAGCTTCTTGAGAGAAAGACTGGATTTTCTGCTCAGGAAAACATTTACAGGCTTGGAAACCCATAGGGACTCACCATGAGTCAGCAGTGACTCAATGGCAGTGAGTTTGGGTTTTTGGATTATTAGTTGGGTTTTTTTGTGTGTGTTTGGGAGGATTTTTTTTGTTTGTTTTTGGTGTTTTTGTTTTTTGCTTAGCTTGGCCTACTCTTATCTTTTCATCATCGATCAGATAATAAATTTCCTAAAACGTTTTGGAAATTGTACTTGGTTGAAATATAAGGAGAAAGAAAAATGGGCTATATATATGGTAGAAACATCTAGACTGGACGAAAATAGGGAGAGAGAAAATTCAGTAGACAACAAATAGAAGAAAAAATAATAATTTCATGATTCAGAAGATAAAAGATCATAAGAAAACATGGAAACTGATCAGTATAATTGTTATATCTTTATCTTCCACCTACAATCCTCACCTCTTGGCAAGCCTCTACATACTGCTGCCAATTAGATCCATTAAGGTAAGAATCCATGGCAACTATAGATTCAAGATATTAAAGTCTATCACATTATGCCAATGATTATATAATCATTTAACACTGTTTATTTTACCCACAAATAAACCCATCATTAACAAATGAAATCCAAGCTAATCTGCACTATTCTGTGGATGATAGCAAGTTATTTGAAACAAGGAATATCTCAAATGACTAATTACATTTTGATTTTTAAATAAATGATTCCATCTGTAACTTAATGATCTGTTTCTTTTTATACATTTTCTTCTTTAGGATAATGCGCAATTAAGCAATTCCTTTAAGCCCAAAATAAAACCATATAATACGTTATTTCTTAATAGCCCCAATTCACAAATGCTCAGAAACTTAAACAATAATGAAGAAACTCAGGAATGTTTTTAAATCTTTCCTTTACCCAAACCAGATTGGAAATAGCAATTCCTTTTACAGATTCATCTAAATTTTTTAATATTGGAGTTAAATAATAATAACTATGGAGAATTCCTATGGGTCATTGACTTTATGAAATGTTCTAATAGATGCTTCTTTCATTTTTGTGTTCTCTGCTTTTACACAACAGTACAAATATTTATTCATATAATTCAGGATGCTTGGTGAAAAAATGCTTTTATTAGAGCTACATTATGCAACTGTTTAAACAGTATTCTCTGTATCTTGAAGGAAAGCCTATTAAGGTGTGCGTTTAGCAATTTGTGTTGAATTATGAAGCTCATACTATAAGAAGATCTCATCTGTACAGTGCAGTAAAGAAGAGGAATGAAACACAATGTCTGAGTGGCTTGGCAATTACTAAGGAAGAAGCTATCAGCCTGCCAAGAAAGGTCACTGAGGCACCATCGATGAATAAACGCCAAGGTGCTTTAAATAGCATTCAAAGCTGTTTAACTCTGTCTGTACTCTCTAGCACCTAGAAACTTAGAATCTTGAATAGTACAAGACTATGACAACCTTCTCAACTGCACCTTGAAATTTGGAAAGCTTACACCATATTTTTTGTTCATTTCTGGGGAGTTATGTTTTGAAATTACTCCTACGTAAAAGTTCATATCTTGGCAATTTTAGTTGTGAAAAAAATGACATCTTTTATGTCATGGATAAAATTCTGTTGAGCCATTTCCGGCTCCCAGCTATTTTATACACAACTGAACAAAACACTACCAGGTTCTGCCTGTGTCATCCGCATATCAATGATATTCTATTATGTTCCACTCCTTCATGTCAGGGGTAGCACAGCTGCTATATTTTATAGATAACAAAGCTAAACCTGACATAAATTAAAATGACATATCTAAATTTCTAGAATCTGTAAGGAAACTCTGGGCTTAAAACTCAGAACCGAAAAAAAAAAACTCAGAACCAATTTACTCTTTGCTCAACAGTTTTACCTCTACATCTCAGTAAAAAGATGTATTTATTTGTTCAACAAAAATTTATTGTGAAATAAAGAGTTTATAGATATGAATAACTAAAACAAACAGAATTCATACTCTAATGGAATTAATATTCAAAGGTCATAGGAAATGAAATAAATAAATAAACAAAATAATCTATATCTCAGATGGTGATACTTTGTATAAAAAAAAAGTAGGGCAAAGGGATGAAATGTGAAGAAATAATATCTTATATTTGGTGATTTAAAACAAAGTAAAGTTAGGTAAGTACCTAGGAAAAGAAAAGGAGTAATTCCTTTGGGGGAAATATATTCCAGGAAAAGAGAACAGGAAGTAAAAATATCTGGGAGAAAAAATGTGCTATGCATATTTAAGAGCAGGCAAAAAAAGCCAAGCAGTCTAGAGTAGAATGAGCAAAGAAGAAATGCGATGAAAAATGTTGGAAACATAGTATTTTGAAGCATTCCAGGCTGCTGTGCAGAGAATATGAACACTCAAGGCAAGAGCTGATGATGGTTTTAATTTGTAATTGTGGGCAAGGAAATGAGACTGGATGGATGAAGGATATGAGAGAGAAAAATCAATTTTTAAGCACAGACAATTAGAAGAATGGAGTTGATAATAATGAGATTGGAGAAGAAAGTTCAGGGTATTAGAGTATGGTAAATTTGAAATCCTAAAAGAAATATCGATTAGTAAATAGTTTCAAATCCTAGAGGTCAAGAGAAAAATCATAGCTAGAAATATAAACTTAGAAGTTGGCATTATAGCTATAAAATCATAGAATCATTTAAACAAATATCAAAATGTGAAACTATCATTTCCCAACATATGGAGGCATCCAGTTCAATACATTTCTAAAGGCAGTGTTTTCCATCTTCCTCACCCCTCCTCCAAAAAATTCTGTGCTCTACAACTCACACAACATTAAATGTAAATGTCTGATGTTGACTCAAAAAGCTCCTTTTCAATGTTGTCTGAGATGAAGGATCAAAAAGAAGTCTGAAGGTGCAAGGCAGGCCAGATGGGGTAAGGTTTCCCAATGAAGCTCCTGCAGAGTAGTGCTTGCTGCCATAAAAGAGTGAGCAGGCACAGTGGACTTAAGGAAAAAACACTTTTTCAGTGCAGCTTTCCTGGCCTTTTACTCACTAGTACAGTTTTAAATGTTCTTAAAATTTTTTCATAATAAGCTCTCATGATTGTCTTGTATCCTCCAAGGAGAGCTATCAAAATTAGCCCTTTCATATATATATGTGTGTGTATATGTATGTACGTATATGTATATATAAACATATATACATATATATATGTGGCCATAAGTTTTCAGCTGACCTCTCTTATGTAGATGTAAGCAGGCCCAGCAGCGCACATTGGAAGTGACTGTTTTCATTGGACTTTTTTTCTGAAGCACTGTTACAAGACCAAGAGAAGCATATAAGTGAGAACAATTTCTGCAATCATTCCCTAATTTCAGACACTTAAAATACAATTTATTTGGAATATACTGTGCATGTACAAGCTGGAACCCTAGCAGCAATACTTTTTGACTCACATAAGTGGAATGTAAAGCCATGTGACTAGATTAAATCACCTAGGGAGAATGCTAAGGCAGAACAGAGAATAATAGGTACAGAAGGAAATGGATGAAAAGGGATAGAAGATTGAGTCCTCAGGTACTCCAATATTTAGATATTGGGCTGGGAAGGTGGGGAGTGAGTTAAAATGACTAAGAATGTATGGATTGTGATAAGAGTTGTATGAGCCCCAATAAAATGATTTAAATAAATAAATATTTTTAATTTAAAAATGACTAAGAATAAATAGTTTGTGAAAGAAGAGGATAATTAAAAAGTTGTGAGGGTATGACACAAACACTGAAGACAAATGGGTGCATAAGCAAATGCGGTGAAGAAAGCTGATGGTGCCCGGCTATCACAACATATAGCGTCTGGGGTCTCAAAGGCTTGAAGATAAACAAGCGGCCATCTAGCTCAGAAGCAACAAAGCCCACATGGAAGAAGCACACCAGCCTGTGCGATCACGAGGTGTCAAAGGGATCAGGTATAGGGCATCATCAGAACTAAAAAATCTTACCATAGTGAATGAAGAGGGAAGTGCAGAGTGGAGACCCAAAGCCCATTTGTTGGCCACTGGACATCCTTTTACAGGTCTCAGGGAGGAGACGAGCCAGTCAGGGTGTAATATAGCAATGATGAAACATACAACTTTCCTCTAGTTCCTAAATGCTTCCTCCTCACCCACTATCATGATCCCAATTCCGCCTTACAAATCTGTCTAGACCAGAGGATGTACACTGGTACAGATAGTAACTGGAAACACAGGGAATCCAGGGCAGATGATCCCTTCAGGACCAGTGGTGTGAGTGGTGATATTGGGAGGGTATTGGGAGGGTAGAGTGTAAAGGGGGAACCAATTACATATATAACCTCCTCCCTGGGGGACGGACAACAGAAAAGTGGGTGAAGGGAGTTGTCGGACAGTGCAAGATATGACAAAATAATAATTTGTAAATTATAAAGGGTTCATGAGGGATGGGGGAGCTGGGAGGGAGGAGAAAAATGAGGAGCTGATGCCGGGGGTTTGGGTGGAGAGCAGATGTTTTGAGAATGATGAGGGCAATGAATGTACAAATGTGCTTTACACAATTGATGTATGTATTAATTGCGATAAGAGTTGTATGAATACCTAATAAAACTATTTTTAAAAGGGAAGAAAAATAAGTTGTCAGGGTAACAAATGTACAAATGTGCTTTATACAATTGATACATATATGGATTGTGATAAGAGTTGTATGAGCCCCTAGTAAAATGATTAAATATATATATGAATCATGTTTTAAAGTTGTGATATTATAGAAGTCAAATAGTTAAGTAGTAAGTGGAGAAGTAAAATAAATTGCCAAAATCTATTAAAAAGTCAAATAATGTTAGGGTTAGGGTTAGGAAAAACAAAACAAAAAAGTCATATAAATTAAGATTTGGGTATAGACCAACGTGAGATCATTAGGCACACTAATATAATAGTGACAAGGCAAATGAAGTGGAGTGGTAGGCAAGGAAAATAAGTTCAAGAAATAATAAGAGGAGAGCAGGTATAGACAGAAAATACAATTCTTATGATGAGGTTCTTGAATAAAGGAAGACAGAGAAATGGGACAGCAGCAAGAGAAGGAAAGTAAATGACAGGGATGCTATATCAAGATGATAGAAATCAACCAAGAAAAGATGGCAGCAACTGCCTATCTTCAATCACATTTTTATTTCATTATATTCAATAATGGTGGCACAAATCATGAGTAACTTGGCTGCTAACCAAAAAGTTAGCATCATCCCCTCAGAAGAATCTGAGGGGCCACTAGGAATCTACCATTCAGGGGAATGACAAGGAAAGTAGCTATCTGTGCTACAAGTGTCCTCCTAGAAGAGCAACTGAGCAGCTTCACGGTTTATACGCTTTCAGCAGAAATGTTCCTGAAAAAATGTACAACATTTCAGCAAAGGAAATTAAGAGACAAGGAGGAATAGAAATAATAAGTTAGTTTATCACAGATTTGAAAATTCCTGTTGTGAAGAAAGTTGACTAAAAAAATAAAGAAACAGACAGTACCGTATGATTACAAATATATACACTCAGACAAGCAAGCATTCTAAATAAACGCACTAAGACCTTCTTCCAGTGCTCCCAGCACTCTGTGTTTCCTTCAAGGAGGAATTTCACTTCTCTGTGCTTCAGTTCTTCGTTTATATAATGAGGGTGATATTTTCTATTGTTATAAGAAAACCTGACATTTTCCTGAATCTGAGTAAACGTTCTACAAAGCATGCAGGGGAAGGGAGTTCTTCCTGGGAGACAGTCTATGTCTTTGCTCCCTTTGGCACCCTTTCAGTGATGCCTCGAATGTGAATCTGGCTTCGTTACAGGAATGGCTGGGTTTCTTAGAACCTCATGACAGACCAAAAGAGTGATAAACATTTAACAGAGATATGTAGATCTTTTGCTCTCTCTAAAAGCAACTATCTCATAAATTTAATTCTCCTACCTTGGGAAAATCTATGATAATTTATGCAACAAATGTAGTCCTACTGTATATTCCTCCATAACCATTCTGGATGATACTACTTGATAACGCTAATTACAAGAAGACATTGACACAAAGCACAGTGATTTATCCCTTTGATTTTGTTGCTTCCTACATAGTTCTGTTATGAATCCCACACGTATCTTGATCGATTGATTTTTAAAAATTTTTCTTTGATAATTCTGAGTTGCAGTTCCCTTAAATATATCATTATTGTTTTGCTACATCTATCAAGATTAAAAAACTTTTTGAAACTTTGCCACAGACTTTTTTTAAACTCCGAAATTAAAAGCTGATTGTAATACTGCATGTTATACACTCTTCTGCTTGGGACAATAAAGTTCAAATCAGGGCATCATTTAAAAACCGAAAGAATAAGCAGCAATGGGAAAGACTGTTCTCAAAGGGAATGAACAATAATTCAATATTGTTGTTTCTTTGTTCCAAGAAGTGGACTACAAATCCAATGTTCCCCACTATATCAAGAGGAAGCCAGCACCCAGAGATCGAGTACAAAAAGCACACACATTATTAATGCTTTAGAGGCAAGCTGCTTTAAAACAGTCCAAACAAACCATTTTAAATCACCACATACGTAGTCTCTTTTCCGTGAAATACCAAGATAAGAAAAACGTATTGCTACTTGTGTTCCAGGTCATATGTGCGCGGTTACCTCTTAACATTTCAGGATACTTTCCACCCTGAGTCAATTAAACCAATGGCTTTCAAAGAAATCTACTAGGCCATTTCAATTCAAAGCAGAGATATCAGCTCAGAAGAGTATGGTGACTGCTGGGGGAATTTCAATGGGGTAATCTTGATATATTTTCATAAAGGACAATGGATATAATGGGGCTTATTTTTAAACTGCATTGGTGAGAAAAAGGCCAGGAAGGTTGTGCTGAGATTTTTTTCAATCTCTACAATGCATCTTGAGATTTCTTTTTGTTTCCCAAACTTGAAGAACATTTCAAAGAAATGCAATTTGGGTCCCTTGAGGATGCCCAAGCTGCCATTTTGACATTGTGAAAATTAAAGAGCTCACCAATCATCAGGGAATGGTTCATTAAACAAATAAAAAAAACCAAACCCATTCCTATCTAGTCAATTACAACTCATAGCGACCCTATAGAGGATTTCTGGGGCTTTAAATCTTTACAGGAGAAGAGTGACTGGTAGGCTTGAACTTCCAACCCTGACATAAGCAGTCCAATGCGTCTCTAACAGTGCCACCAGGGTTTCTGAGAGGGAGGAAAACACTGCCTTCAGAAGTGTGTAGACCTAAATTGAAGATATGTCAAGAAATGGTAGCTTCACATTTTAATATTTTTCTTCAAGAAAGATTTCTGTGGTTTTTGTTATAATACTGTTTGGATTACCCGGGTATGTTGTTGTTGGGAGCCATTAACTCAATTCCAACTCAGACTGGTCCTAGGCACAGAAGAATGAAACACTTCCCAGTTCTGCCAAATTCTAAAAATTTCTGTTATGTTTAACCCACGGTTGCAGACACTATATCAATCCATTTCCTTGACAGTCTTCCTATTTTTCACTGCCCTTCTACCTTAATAAGCGTGATGCCTTTTTCTAAGAACTGCTCTCTTCTAATAACATATCTGAAATATGTGAGATGAAGTATCACTATTCTCCCTCCTAAGGAATATTCTGGCTAGACTTCTTCAAAAACTAGTTCATTTGTTCCTTGAGAAGTCCATTGTACTGCTTTCAATATTCTTCAACAACAGTATAATTCGAATGTATCGATTCTTCTCCATTCTTTCTTATTCATATACTGTTCAACTTTCATAAGCATGTGAGAAAATTGAAAATATTGTGGCTTTGGGTCAGCACACCTTAGTCCTCAGAGTGACACCCTTACCATTTTAAAAGGTTTGCCTTTTAGTCATTTGATTTCCTGATAACTGCTTCCATGAGAAATGATTGTGGATCCAACTAAAATGAAAGTCTTGATCACTTCAAGTATTTTTCTGTTTATCATGATACTATGTATTAATTTTAAATCAAGAAAGGTATGCATTGGGGTTGTATCCTCTCACTGTATTTCATCAATCTATACACTGAGAAATCATCAGAAAAGCTGGCATATATGAAGAATGTGGCATCAGGATTGGAAGAAGACTTATTCACATGCAATATGAGATAACACTACCTTGCTTGCTGAAAGTGAAGATAACTTGAAGCACTTGCTGATGAAGATTTCAGCCTTCAGTATGAATTACAAGTGAACGTAAGAAAATAAAAATCCTCACAACTAGACCAATATGTAACATCATGATAAACAAAGAGAAAACTGAAGTTTTCAAAGATTTCATCTTACCTTGATCTATAATCAAGGCTCACGGAAGCAGTAGTCAAGAGACCAAGTGACGCACTACATTGTGTAAATCTGCTGTACAATACCTCTATAAAGTTTTGAAAAGCAAGGATGTTACTTTAAATGCTAAGGTACGCCTGGCCCAAACCATGGTTTTTTCAATGACCTTATATAGATATGAAAGTTTGACATTGAATAAGGAAGACAAGAAAAATAATTGCATCATACATGCACACATAAAAAAGGAAGAGAAACTTATGAATGATACTCTGGCACAAAATTGACAGCAACTAGAGCAGAGTCAACAAGACAATCAACTAATAGCAAAAGAAAAGAACTAAGAAAAATTAGGGCTGAGATTCAGGAGAGGGAAAATAAGAAAACTATGGAAAAAATTAATGCTGCTAGAAGTTTGTTCTTTGAAAGGATAAACAGAATTGACATATTTCTGGCAAACTTAATCAAAGAAAGGATGGAACAAATTTCAATAGCAAGGATGAGGGATGAAAGAGGGTACATTACAATGGACCCTAGTGAAATCCAAAGGATAATTACAAGGTGCTATGAAGGACTGTACTCCAAAGAATTAAACAACTTGAAAGACATGGACAAATTCATAGAAAAACAACTCCCTAGACTATCCATGATGAATGCCAAGAATCTCAACAGATCCATATCAATAGACGAAAAAGAAAAGGTTATCAAAGGATTACCAACAACAAAGACAAAACCCCTGGACCAGATGACTTTACAGGAGAATTCTATCAAGCATTCAGGGCAGAACTGACACCAATCCTACACAAATTCTTCCAGAACATAGAAAAAGATGGTAAACTCCCAAATCCTTTCTATGAAGCTAGTATAACTGATACCTAAACTGGGCAAGGATCCCACAAGAATCATGAACTACAGACCAATATCCCTAATGAACATTGATTCAAAAATCCTTAGCAAAATACTGACCAACAGAATACAGAAGAATATAAAACAAATAATTCACCACTACCAAGTGAGATTCATACCAGGGATGGTTTAACATACAAAAGACCATTAGCATTATTCACCACACTGATGTGAAAAATTATAAGAACCACATGATAATATAGATAAATGAGGAGAAAGCATTGGACAACATCCAACACCAATTCCTGTTTAAGACACTCAAGAAGATAGGAATGGAAGAAAAATTCCTCAAGATAATAAAATCTATATATGAAAAAACAACAGCCAATGTAGTAGTCAATGGAGAAAAGATGAGATCAATTCTGTAAAAGGGGACTAGACAAGGATGTCCCTTGTCCCCACTCCTATTTTACATCATACTGGAGGTCCTAGTGAACAGTACAAGGCAAAGAAAAGACATCAAAGGTATTCATCTGGGGAAGGAAGAAGTGAAACTATCATTATTCGCAGATGATATGATTTTATATATGGAAAATCCCAAAAGTTCCAGAAGAGGAGTACTGAAAGCAATAGAGGAATATGGCAGAGTGGCAGGTTATAAGATCAACAAACAGAAGTCTATTGGACTGCTATACACATCAGACAAGGCCATAGAAGAGGGAATCAAAAACATGGTACCCTTCACAATCGCCAAAAACAAATTCAAATATCTAGGGATATACCTGACTCAAAAAAACAAAAGATCTATACGAGGAAAACTACAAAACACTATTAAAAGAAACAAACAAATGAAAGGACAGCCCATGCTCGTGGATCAGAAGACTCAGTATAGTAAAGATGTCAATTCTACCGGAGGCACTATATAAATTCAATGCTATCCTGATCCAAATACCATTATCTTTCTTCAAATAATTGAAACCCAGAATCAGCAGAGAATTCCTCAAAAAGGACAGAGTGGGCGGGCTTGCTTTACCCAACTTTAGCACCTATATACAGCCACAGTGGTCAAAACAGTGTGGTATTGGTACAATGATAGCTATTCAGACTAATGGAAAAGCATTGAAAACCCAGAAATAAAATAATCCACATACAGACAACTGATCTTTGATAAGGGCCCCAAAAATATCAAATGGGAAGCAGATGCCCTCTTCAATAGTGGTGCTGGGAAAAATGGATACATATCTACAGAAAAATTAAGCAAGACCTTTATCTCACTCCATGGACAAGAATAAACTCCAAGTGGACCACAGACCTAGAAGTAAAAGCCCAAACTACTAGGACTATCAATGAGGAACTGGAACAAATCTGAGGACATTGACTCAGGGAATAGACAGGCTATCAGAAATAGGGAAGGACACAAACAAAGGGGAGGCACAAAGTGACAAGTGGGATATACTGAAGATAAAACATTTGTGTAGATGGAAAGAATTCGCCAAGAGTAATAAGAGAGACCACAGAATGGGAAAACGTCTTCAGCAATGACACATCAGACAAAGGCCTTATTACTAAAATCTTTAATACTCTGCTAACTTACAACAAGAAAAAAACCAATTGTCCAATGAGGAGATGGACAAAGGACCTGAACAGAAATTTCTCAAGGGCAGAAAACCAAATGGCCAATAAATATATGAAAAAAATATTCCAGATCTCTAGTCATAAGAGAAATGCAAATTAAAATAACTATAACATACCACCGAACACCCTCAAAGATAGCCCAATTCAAAAAAATCAGAAAGCAGAAAGTGTTGGAGGGGTTGTGGAGATACAAACTCTTGTCCATTGCTGGCAGACCAATAGGTATGGACAGCCATTATGGAAATCGATTTGGCAATATCTAAAACAGATGGAAATTAAGCTACCATAGGATCCAGCAATCCCCCTACTGGACATATACCCAGAAGAGACAAGAAACAAACCATGGCCAGACATCTGTGCTCCAATGTTCATCGCAGCACAGTTCACAATTGCAAGGAGTTGGAAACAACCCAAATTCCCATCAACTGACAAATGGATTGAAAAATTATGGTACATACATACAATGGAGTATTACACATCCCTACAAAGCAGTGATGAATGCATGAAGCAGATCACCACATGGGAAGAATTAGAGGAAATTATGCTAAGTGAAGTAAGCCAAGCACAAAAGGACAAGTACAACATGAATCCACTGCCGTAAACTCAAAAAATCCAAAAGGGGCATAGGGAAGAAGCTGCTGTATACATACATTCCTGGGGTGAGGTCCAGGTAATATGGCAGGGACCAGACTAAACTCAGGGATACATATGGTCGCCAATTAAAAAGGAGGAGGGGGAAGACATGGGTAGCTGGGGAAACAGGCCACTATCCCACCCAAGGGGAGGGTGTTGTTTATATCATCACGGGGAAAGAGGGACAAGACTTCAACCTGGTGCTCCAAGACAAGAATGTAACACACTGGCATGAAACAAGAAACCAATATAGAGACCTGAGTGGCTGGCCCCATTACCAACTAGGTGGACAGCCGTCACTCCCCCCAGAAAAAAATTCATTTCAGAGGACAGCACTAAAGCTAGAGCTCAAAGAGAGGGACCTGTCTGATCAGACCACACAGGAGCAAACAAGGGGGGCGGAAAAAGAGTGAAGTGTATCCTGGCCCACCGAGCCCTGAGGACAATATTTCTGCTCAGAGCAGCCAATGCACAGAGAGGATCATAGGGCAGGCCCCACAACACGGGAGAAACACAGTGGGAATTGTGCCCGCCTTTATCCCACGGAGGCGAGACCATGTGGGGAGTGGAACAGAGCAGCAAGGGGAGCTGAGCAATGAAGTCCCCAGGGAACACCAAAAATAGACTGTGGGGCCAGAGCAGGGTGCCCCATCATACTGACTGGAAAACACTTTTAAAGGACAACAAACAGACCTTGAACTATTTAAAGGCTTTTATTTTTCTTGTAATTGGCTTTTGTTGTTGTTGTAGCTATTGTTTTATTGTCTATTGTTGCTTTGTTTTGCTTGGTCTTGTGTTTATGCATAGTGTTGTCTCTGCATGTCTATCTAGATGGGATAAGTGGGATGAGAGAACAATGGGACACCAGTTCTAGGGGACATGGGAGAGGGGGAGGCAGGGGAAAGAAAGTGGGTGTTAATAAACCCAGGGGCAAGGGAAAACAAGTGACCGAAAATCAATGCTGAGGAGGGTGTAGGAGGTCTGGTAAGGTAATGTAACCAAGAGGAATTACTGAAACCCAAATGATAGCTGAATATGATAGTGGGACAAGAGGAAAGTAAAAGGAAATAGAGGAAAGACCTAGGAGGCAAAGGGCATTTAGAGAGACCTAATATAGGCATGTACATATGTAAATATATTTATATATGACAATGTGGAAATAGATGTGTGTACATATATTTATAGGTTTAGCATTAAGGAAGCAGATGGACATTGGGTCTCTAATCAAGAACTCTCTCAACACAAGAACTTTTGTTCTAATAATCTGGCACTCTGAGATGCTCACTTTCCCGACACAATCGTTGAGGACAAAGCAGGTGGATAAGCAAATGTGGTGAAGAAAGCTGATGATGCCCAACTATCAAAATATATAGCACCTGGGGTCTTTAAGGCTTGAAGATAAACAAGTGGCAATCTAGCTGGGAAACAACAAAGTCCACATGGAAGAAGCACACCAGCCTATGTGATCATGAGATGTCAATAGAATCCGGTATCAAGCATCAAAGACCCAGAGCAAAAAATCATAATGTGAATGCTGGGGGGAGTGCAGAGTGGAGGCCCAAAGCCAATCTGTAAGCAATTGGACATCCCCTTACAGAAGGGTTGTGGGGAGAAGATGGGCCAGTTAGGGTGCAGTATAGCACCAATGAAACATACAGCTTTCTTCTGGTTCTTTAATGCTTGCTCCCTCCACCCCATTATCATGACCCTAATTCTACCTTACAAATCTGGCTAGACAAGAGTATGTACATGGATACAGATAAGAGCTGGAAACAGGGAATATGGGACAAATAAACTCCTCAGGACCAATCTTAAGAGTAGCCATACCAGGAGAGTAAGGGGAAGGTGAGGGGCAAAAGGGGGAACTGATCACAATGACCTACCTATAACCCCTCCTAGGGGCATGAGCAACAGACAAGGGGGTAAAGGGAGCCATCGGAAAGTGCAAGACATGAAAAAAACAATAATAATTTATAAATTATCAAGGGTTCATAAGGGGGAAAGGTGGGGGAATGAGGAGCTGATACCAAGGGCTCAAGTAGAAAGAAAATGCTTTGAAAACGATGATGACAACATATGTACAAATGTGCTTGACACAATGGATGTATAGATTATGAGGAGTTGTATGAGCCCCCAATAATTTTTTTTTAAAGAAAAATCATTGCATCTAAATTGTGGTGCTGGAGAAGAAACCTGAAAGTACCATGGACTGCCAAAAGAACGAACAAATCTGTCCTGGGAGAAGTACCCAGAATGCTCCTTAGATGCATCGATGGAGAGATTTTGTCTCATGTTCTTTGGACATGCAGCGAACAGAGACCAATCCCTGGTCACAATGCTCAGTAATGTGGAGGGACAGCAAAAAAGAGGAAGACTTTCAGCAAGATGTATTGACACAGTGGATGCAACAATGAACTCAAATGTAACCATTGTGAAGATGGCACAAGACTGGGCAGTGTTTCGTTTGGTTTTACATAGGGTCACTATGAGTGGGAACTGATTCTACAACATCTAACAACATCTATTGGCCCATTTGTGGGGATTTTGAGTTTTTTTAAGTTGAATTAGAGCCCATACCGAAGACTGCACTCTTTGACTTTCATCAGCAAATGCTTCAAATTCTCCTTACTCTCAGCATGCAGTATTGTGTTATCTGCACATTGCAGGTTGTTAGTAAGTCTCCCACCTATCTTGATGCTGCTTTCTTCCTCATATTGTCCAGCTTCTCAGTGTATTATTTGCTCAGCATATCAATTAAATAAGAATGGTGAAAGAACACCAAAAAGTCCAATGTCTTCTCATAATCAATAAAACATAGGTAAGCATCTTTCTGATATCCTCTTATTTCAGCCAAGATCCATCTGACATCAACAATGATATCCTTCATGTCACATTCTCTTCTGAATCCAGCCTCAATTTCTGGCAGCTCCCTGTCAATGTACTTCTGCGACTAATGTTCAATGCACTTTCAAAATATTTTTGAAATGGGTACAAACATGGGTCTCTACCAGTCAGTTGGCCAACTGTCTTTCACATTTTTTGGCATTGACAAGTGATTGCTTCCAGTGCTTCATCAGCCTGCTGAAACATTTCTGTTGGTATTCCATCAATTCCTGGAGCCGTGTTTTTGGCTAATGACTTCAGTGCTTCTTGGACTTCTTCCTTTATTATCATTGGTTCTTGCTCATTAGCTACATCTAGATATGATTTAATGTTCACCAATTACTTTTGGCAGAGTGATTCTGTGTATTCCTTCCATCTTCATTGGATATTTCCTGTGTTTCTTACTGTCTTGTCCATGGAATTCTTCAATATTTAGACTAGAAGCTTGGTTTCTTTTATATAGTTCTATCATCTTGATATATGCTAAGAGTGCTCTTCCTTTCTGGATTTCTAGCTCCAAGTCTTGGCACGTGTTATTAAAATACTTTATCTTCTCAAGCTGCCCTTTGAAGTTTTCTGTTCTGTTCTTTTACTTCATTTCTCCTTTCTGTTACAGCTACTCTACATTCAAGAGCAGATTTCTGTCTCTTCTGACATCAATTTTTATCTTTTTTCTTCTTCTTACCTTCGTAGTGACCTTTTGCTTTCTTTGTGCATGACGTTCTTGAAGTAGTTACACGGTTCCTCAGAACTCCAGTCATTAGTGTTCATTGAGACAAATATTTTCTTGAGATACTCTCAAACTTAAGTGGGATAATCCCACAGTTGTACTCTGGCTCTTAAGAACTTGTTTTAATTTTATTCAGCTTCAACCTGAACTTACATATGAGTAATTGATTATCTCTACCAAAGTCAGTCACTGGCCTTATTTTGGATGTTTAAATTGAGCTTCTCCATCATCTCTTCTCACAGATGTAGTCAATTTGTTTTTTATGTCAACTATCTGGAAAGGTTTCTGTGTATAGATAGTCCCCATCTATGTTGTTGAAAACGTATTTGCCATTAAGAAGCCATTGGTCTTGCAAAACTCTCTCTTGCGATCTCCAACTTCATTTCTTTCCCCAGGGCCATATTTTCCAACCTCTGTTTTCTTTTTCATTTCAACATTTTCATTCCAATAAACAACAATTATTAATGTGCATTGATTTCATGTTTAATTGATTTCAGACTGAAGAGTTGGTAGAATTTTCCATTTCTTTATGACTAATTTTAGTGGATGGTATATAAATTTGAATAATAGTTACATTAACTGCACTACCTGGTAGGAGCAAAGACATTATCCTATCACAGCAGCAATATACTTCAAGATAGATCTTAAAATGTTCATTTTGATGATGACTGCAACACAATTCCTCTCGAGTTTGTCATTCCCATCATAGTAAACCATATGACTATAAGATTCAAACTGCCAAACACCAGTGCATTTCAGGTCATGAATCCCTAAGATAACAATTTTTATGTGTTCCATTTCAGTTATGATGACTTCTAATTTTCATTGATTCATACATTATACATTTGATTTTTTTAATTAGTAATGGCTTCATCCAAGTGTATATATTAAATATTGACAAAATTCTTCTTAAAATTTTCATAAGGGACATGCTTTATAAAGACCTGGAGAGCAATCATTGGGTTTTGTAGCAATGTTAGCATTTTAAAGGTCTCAGTGCTCCTTGGGCACACATATTGAATACTACCACCTCAAAGGAGGGGCCCACACAATGTAAAATGATAGACTTATTGAATAAAAAGTTCAAAACAAGAAAAAGAAAATCCACGTGCTATATATCAAATGTTTTCATAGGGTATATTTGAAATAAATTTTGTAACAACCTGTGAAAAAACTAAGCCTGATAGAGGTTAAGTAATTTACCCAAGATAATAAAGCTTTGTCTATTAGTATAATTCAAGGATACCCACCTCATTCAGAAATGAACAGGCTAATTACTAGAAGTCATAAAAAAGTAATTTGAGAAGTAATTTCTCAATGATCAGGCTAGGATATGAAACAGATGCACATTACAGAGGGGGATATGGACACAACTCTTTTTTGCATAAAATGGTCCCACAAAAAATGTATTCATGGCAAAGAAAATGTATTAAAGAAAATGGTTTGAATGAGTTTTGGAGCCAGACTTAGCTTATGTTTCCCCCAAAAAGTATAGGGCTTTTGCCTAAAAATCGAACTTAGAGACATGGAGTCTTGGTACCAAGAGCTTGAGAAAATAAATAAAACAAAAACCTCAAGGCCACTGAGTTAATTCCAACTCATAGAGATTATGACTCAAATCAAAGTCACTGCCAGTGAGGTGATGGCTACGAGGATAGTTTTCACAAATTCCTAAGATATCTGCTTAAATTTGTGAAAACATCCATTGACATGGGCTTGATTTAGTGATACTTTATCCCACCTAAAAGATAAGATTGAAAACCTGTGTGACTTATTCCTGAATCAATCACTGTAAGCTGATACATAAAATCATGCGATAGAAACCCATTCTCCATAACAAACTCATCATCCTTGTGACTTCAACTAAAGACTAAACAGTCAAATGACTATATTAAAATTTCTTTGTTCCCTGTATCTTAGAAATTTTAGTTGGAATCATCAGTTCTCATTCATGTGGGCTGGTGTCTTTCTACAGTCAAATGTGTCTTTTGAAAAATGTATTTTCCCTTACTAAATCCTCTTATTATCATTTGGGGGTCTGATAGGGTTTTTATTTATATTTGTTCTTTTCACTACAACATGTGGTTTTTTCCACTCCTTCATGACTGTGCCTAAATGGCAGCCTACCGTTCTTTTATTTTCTCACTTAGCGATGAAATTATCATTCTTGAATAATTAAGGTTAGAAATTTAGGCAGCATTTCAGATGGGTTTCCTCTTTTCTCAGATTTATGTTCACTCAATCACTATCTGCCATTTTTTACTCAACTCTCTCCCTCTCTGCCATACTCATTTATAGATGTCCACTGAAGCATTATTTTCATTTTACTTATCATGATGCTTAGGCATTAATATTCCACATACTTATTCAATTTACTTTCCTGCTTGAATTCCTCTAGTTGCTCACCATCCTTTTCAAGATAAAATTCTAACATTTGAGTATGATGTAAAAGGGCCTTCCCAATATAAATTGCTACTTGTCAATTCAGTCTCATCTCTGACCATAGGTAAAGCCTCATCTTTCTCCTGCAGATTACCAGGTGGTTTCAAATTGCTCACATTGCTGTTGACAGCCCAAAGTATAACCCACGATGCTACCAGAAATCCTTTCTTAAAAGTTCATTGTGCTAAATTCCTTCCTCTAGGCTGAGAGTCAGCCCCTTCAGTAGACCAATTACAGTATCGAATTTAGGAACACATGGTCAGTAGTCAAAACCAAATCCCTGATAGCCACTCGAATAATACACTGCCTGGGAAGAGTTTGTTTCTGTTTCTATGCTAAAATTTCTCTGAAATCTTCAGTCATGCTTTCCAGTACACGACCTGAGTTTTCTATTTCTAATACAACCATCATATTTATTGTATCAAATATTTACTATAATATTGAGGTTTTCAAGAACAGAGCAAGAACTCTTCGTGTGCACATGATTTACTGAAGCAGTGTTTTCAGGAGAAACCAACAGGACAATCTGGGAAATAGGTTACAGTAGAAGGCCTTACACAATAAAGTGGTAGGTGCTAGCAAGGACTAACTATAGTCCAAATAGGCCCACTTATGATGGAATGAGAACTTAAAATTGAAGCTGCTTGGATTTTTGAAGGACAATCATTCTGCACAGATTGCAAGTATGAAACATTAGCTCATTGCATTTGCAATTAAATAGAGGAATGGCACAACAAAGAAATTTTTAAAAGAAATCCTGAGGATCTATATGAAACACGTGCAGCCATCCACTACATCATCTTTGATCATACTTCCAACAACAACATGTAACCAGCAGTGACTCATCAAATATCAACTAATGATGATCAAATTATAATCAATGAAGCCTCAACTAATGAAAGAATGGAGTATGGAATGTTACAAGAGCTGTAAGAGCGCTCAATAAAACGATTTTAAAATAAAAAAGAATGGAACACATACTCTAAGTTTTTAATTAGTTTCTGCTATATTTAATTCACTTGCACACCTTGATAACATTTAAGAGTCTTAATGACACTTTTGATTAAGATACCATAATGTCTATCATGTAGGACATCACTGCCTTCACGCTGACTCCAACTCTTTGTAATCCTATAGGACAAGGTAGGATTTCAGAGATGGCATGTCGTAAGAGAAATAAGGAGCCTCATCTTTCTCCAGCAGAGTGGATGGTAGATTTGAACCACTGTCCCTATAATTAACAGCCCAATGGTTAAGCCACTGTGCCACTAGGGCTTCTTTTACTACGCGATAAACCAAAATCCACACTCCCTGTCATGGAGTCCATTCTACCTGATAGTTATGGGATTTTGAGGTTGTAAATCTTCACAGGATCTGAGAGCCTCAGCAGTTTCCTGTGGAGCTGCTGGTGAGTATGCACTAACATCCTTGTGGTTACCACCCTGACACTTCCAACAAAAATACAACTAAACTCAGTCATCAAGTCGATACTGCTCACAGCAACCCTATCGGACAGGGGAGAACCCACCACTGGGAGTTTTCCAGATTGTAACTCTTTACAGGAGCAGAAAACCCAGTCTTTCTCTGACAGAGCAACTGATAGGTTTGAACTGCTGGCCTTGCAATAGGGAGCTAAATGTGTTACACTGGAACCACACTAATGTAGGCTATCGTCCTCTGAAGAAGCCTAAAAATTAACCACTTCCCATAATACATTTCTACTTATTTCTAAATAAGTGAAAAGTAATCAGTGAGTCTCTTAGAGTTTATTGACATAAAATCAGATTATAAACTCTGGTAATATGGAAAGGAAAGGAGGAATGAAATGAATTTTGAAACATAATTTGTACTTCCTCATAATAAATCTAGGTATTATAACTAAAGGTTTAAATAACTATTCATCTATTCTTTGACTAACTTCCACTTTCTATTCATAGTTCCCTTGTAGTTAGAATTAAATTGAAAATATAATTTCTTTATTATGAAATTTGAACAAGATAATAAAATGATTTAAAAATAATAAACTACTCAGAGTATTTTTGACCCAAATATAAATATAGTTTAAATATTCTTGTATTCATTTGTAATTTCTTTATTCCAAGAGTCAATCTTAAGGGGCTAGTAACTAAAACGCCACCCTAAGTTGGAAGAATATCAAGACTTTAACCAGACTCCTACAAAAAGTGGTGGGGTAGGATGGTTACCTTAATTATGGAGAAGGCATAAGTTAATCTGAATCTGCTTGTAATTATTAAGAATATAAACCCAAATGGAAGTGAATTTTGAGAATGACGAGGGCAACGAATGTATAAGGGTGCTTTACTCAATTGATGTATGGATGGATTATGATAAGAGTTGTATGAACCCCAATAAAATAATTTCTTAAATTTAAAAAATAATATAATTAGTAAATGTATATATATTTTAATATAGTGAAGTTGAATCTTGCTCTCTTATATTGTCAGAAACTGTATCCTCAATCACAATGGATTCTCACTCTCATAAACCTGGAATACGGAGATACATAGAAACTCACTACATATTTGCTTAACCAGTGTTGCAAAATTAGGTTCCACTAGATACAGTACTTTGGTAGTCTTCCAGAAGCCTGTATATTTGTTGATGAGGAGACAAGGGATGCAGCACACACACACACACACACACACACACAAACTCACATACCAAAAACACCAGCAAATTTTAAATTGATCATTTAATAATCAAGTACTACATAGTATAATTCACATTTTAAAGACAATAGGAAAAAGGGAAGAACATACAGCTTGGAACAGATGGGAAAAGCTTCATAAAAATTATGAGACGAGTTGGAACTTGAAGGATGAGGCAGACTTTAAATAAGGGATAGAACTGGTATGTGCATTCTAGGGGAACTCATGATTATGACACATACTGACTAGAAGGGATGACCTTCCAATCCACTTTTATCCCTGCTGGAAGAGTGCTGTTTCTAAGATACAAATTCCTGCCCTCTTGGGCCAGCACATCATTCTCCAGACTCATTTTCTCTCCTTGTATTTCCTCTAATGCACCAAGATCTTTCATATTCAACCTTTCTACCTTGCTCAAGTAATACACCATGACTAGATTGTCTGTCTCTGTCCTCTCACCAAAATCTTAGCCCCAAAACCTACTAAGGACTATTTTTTAAACTCCAGATAAGCATACCACTTTTTAAAAGCCTTTTCTTACCACCATCCCCACATGAAATTCAAACTCATCTCAAATGATCTTACTCCTTCCCCTTGAAATCTTAATATAGCACTTTACTACTTCAGCACATTAAATTGTTTACATCTGTTTCTTGTTCGATTGTAAGCACCTTAGATAAAGGGATATTTTATTCATTTTGAATCTTTAATAGCTGGACAAAGAAGGAGATTATAAATGTTTGATAAATAAAGAAATTATTGCAAGAAAGAATCCAGCCTACCCGAAGCAGAACATTTGTATTAGGGAGAAAGAAAAACCAAAGGCATCTATTA
Organism: Tenrec ecaudatus; assembly: GCF_050624435.1. Classification (NCBI taxonomy): domain Eukaryota; kingdom Metazoa; phylum Chordata; class Mammalia; order Afrosoricida; family Tenrecidae; genus Tenrec; species Tenrec ecaudatus. The sequence continues at coordinate 82,638,854 of NC_134533.1, forward strand.
TGGAGACTTAAATGCTAGGTTTGGAAGTTTGAGCTATTTTAGGTTCTGAATCAGAGGTGTGGTAGAGCTCAGACTCTCCTTTATTAGGAAAAGGGGCTACAGTGCATGATTTCAACTCTAGGGGAAAGGTCCTAAAAGAGGAAGAGAGGCTAATACATGAACATCGTAAGGATTTCCATGAGGAAATAATTTCCTATCACACACTACTGAATTATGAACTTGTACTATTTGTACACTGAAGTCCAATGAGAAGCATCGGTGTGACCTCTGGAGGGAGGAATGGACAAATGAAATGCATTTATTTTCACTCCCTTCTGAAATAAGACATTGGCAGTGAGTTTTTCAAGGTATATAAAGTCACAAAGACAATGGGAAATGAAACAACAGAAACATAATCTTGAACACTATGAGGCAAATACTGACATAAAAGTCATAATAAAGGAATGGAGGAAGCCAAGAAATAATGCAATCTACCTTGCAGAAATTCCAAAAGCATCAAGAATTGCAAGCACTGAATATCTCTAGAAGTAAGATGAGAAATAGAGCTAAAATGTGTTAAAGTTCTGTCCCAGAAGCGTCCATATGCTTATAACCCCTCCTTCACTCTGGGTGCCACACGACTGCTCCCATCACCTGCCTGAGGCCCAACTCTAGCAAATATCTAGGAGGAAAATGGAAAAGTTTCTGTAGCAGAGGACACATACAAAGTTGAGAGTATGATAGCATACCGTTAAACATAAATTTTAAATTTTGCATACCTCTTCCCCGACTTGCATGTCAGGAGCCCAGACAGACTTGTTCTCTTGAGCTAACATACTGAAGGATCATTTCTATACAGGATGTCACCAGGCCCCAATCAAAAACTGTATCTAAAGATCTCAACACTAGAGTTTCTCCAATTAATCAACTCAGTCACATCATTCTGCAATGAAGCTAATGATTAACAAGTCTCTTTCAAGGCTTCCAACCAGGCTTTAATGGTCCATACTTAAATAGGAGCAATCAAGATAGAGTATGAAACAAAACAAATCATTTCCTCTGTGAGCAGTTCAGTGAGGGGCCATGGGAAAAGGAAGGGCAAGAAGTTAATGGTTTTCAGTCTACGACAATAGTCCACTGCTATCCATAACATTTTCAGTTACTAATTCTTCTGAAGTGGCCAGTTTATCCCTTCTTGGTAGTCTTTTCGTTTGGGTGACCCTGCTGGTATTCGAAATACCTGTGGCATAGCTTCCAGTATCGCAGCAACACACAACCACCACAATACAGCAAACTAACAGACAAATGGTGGAAGAAATCTTGAAGAAGTTCAGCCAGAACATCCCTTGGAAGCAAGGATGGAGTGGCTTCATCTCACATACTTTGTGCATGTTATCGGGCGATACCTATCGCTGGAAAAGGACATCATGCATGGTAAAGCAGTGGAGCACCGAAAAGAGGTAGACCCTTGACAAGATGGATTGACAAAGTGGGACAACAGTGAGCTCCAACAGAATCATTGTGAGGCTGGTGCAGGGCCAGGCAGTGTTCCATTCCATTGTACACAGGTCACTGAGTCGGAATCTGCTCAACGACATCTGGCAACAATAACAACAACTGTTTCTGGAGAGACAGCTGTTTATGAAGAGATGATTAATGTCACATAACATTTTAAAAATCATTTTATTGGGGGCTCGTACAACTCTTATCACAATACATACCTCCATCCAAGCACATTTGTTACCACCATCATTCTCAAACCATGTTTTTTCTATTGGAGCCTCTGGTATCAGCTCCTCCTTTTTCCCCATGCCAAATAACATTTTAAGTGGATACTCACAACGCTTTGAGCCCATCACAACAATGCAGATAAATGGGGTCTTGGAAATTCAAACCCACATAGTGCCATATGTACTATGTACCAAAATGCCAGTAGTAGGTACAAAGCAGTTGCTCAATAAATACTAATTGAATGAAATATTGATCTTTTCTAGAATATGCAAAGGCATTTCTCTAGCTATGTAAGATTTTATCACACTGATTTTACTGAAATTACAATACAGTATTTAAAAGATGATGCTTCAATTACTTTAAATAATTTTTAAGAGATTAGGGACCTGTCTGGGGTTTTTGCAGATTTAAAAAAATTTTTGCTTTCCTTTTATTCAGAAATACCATTGTTAATAATGGTCAGATGAGGTCCCTGTGAAGTGATATATTAAAGAATTTTATCAAGAATTTTCCTAAATCTTAAATAGGTAGTTGCTCATGTTCAAAATAAATAACTTGTCTAATAAACTTTAAATTATACTAGGTATCTCAGAAGAGTTTTGTTGCTGATTCAGTAAAATGTGGCTTTCTCCTGGGAGACGACAGTGAGCTTTGTCTAACTATAATGAGAAAGCTATATTTATGTGCTTGAAAGATTAAAAAGTCCTATTTGTTTGTACTTTTAATGAAAATTCTAGAAAAAATCTGAATAATTCAGTGCCAACCACTCCTTGTGGTAGTCAGTAAAATAGGAAATTCCTTTGGTGCCTTGTTAATGTGACATTGTTTGCTGTCCAAGACTAAGAGTCTAATCTCCATGCATAGTCACCCCTGGGTTTCTCTAAAAACAAAAATTTTAATTACCTAGTTAATGAGATTGTCCTCTCACACCATTTGTCAGCGTTTTACTGTTCTATCTGTCTGCCTTCAGAAAGCTGGACTCTGGACCATCTTGCACAGATCACCGAACACCATCAGACAGTAATAGCTTTGGCTCTTTAGAATCAGAAGCTTAGCGATAAAAGAATCTGAATCTCATTACCCACCACCTGAGCCACCCATTTAGTCAGATCAATGCCAGTTTCAGATGGAAGAAAACAGGTTACCAAAAGAAAATAAATAAGGAGTTAACATAGGCACACATTCTCATTTGGCGCCAACCCTCTCCCCCACCCCTTCAGGGAAATGTGGTTTAAATACAGTCTTTCCCCCCCCTTCTTTTTCATCTGCTGTAGCTTCTAGTAATTGTATGTTCTTTTTTGCTCTTATTTATACAAGGCCCTAACTGAATATTTTCCCCCTTCAGCAGCACTTTTGTCATTAACACAGTGTGATACTTTATAGTCTGAATTTGTTTCAAACTAAGAAGCATCAGAATTTGTCCATTTTTAAACAAAATGATGAACAACTAGAATTTCACTTGATACTGATAGATGAGTGAAATTCAGGGAGAGAATATAAGGTCTTAGAGAACCAAGAAATGTTTATGGAATTATTATGAGACAGAGATCCAATTTTGCTAAATCTGAAGCAGATCTATCAAAGCAAGCCTTCAGACGACAACCACAAGGTAACCACTGTTTATTCATGAAAAAGAATGATGTAAAGATCAGTAGAGCAATATATGCTATGAGTATTTCATAATCAATTATACAAGGGGGTATTACCACCTCTCCAAAAAAAAGCCAAGAATGTTTGTCAAAGCTATGTATTTAAATTTTTTTACATAACAACCATATCACCTTCAAAGTACTATCCATTACACATTGTCAAATCTGCGATACCCTTCCAAAAAACATTTTTCCTACTCATCTGTTTAGATGACAGACAAGCATCTCTCTCATTTTTGTTTTTGTTTTTTTTTTTCACTGCTTCTACTTCGTCAAATCGCTATCCTTCCATGCCCCTCTTCATTTGCAGAAACAAAAAGACAGAGTGAGGTCAGGTGAGTCAGTTGGGTGGGACAAGAGAGGCATGCTGGGTTTTGCCAAAAACTGGTGCACTGAGATGGCTGTGTGAGCAGGTGCATTGTCCTGGTGGCAAAACCAATCCCTTTCTGCCACCAGTTGGCCCATTTTTGTAGCACACTGTTACACAATCTTTTCAGAACCTCTACATAGAAAGCTTGATTAACAGGTCTGATCTGGTGGAACTAACTCCAAATGCACTACAAGTCTAAACTTTAGTCAATTCGGGAAGCTGATGGACTTCGAGAAGAAAGTTTTCATCAACTGACATTTCACCTCTTTTGGAAGTAAGAAAACCACTCATACACTTGAGTTTTCCCCATAGCACTGTCCTTGTCAGCTGTGTTCAACATCACAAGACTTTCTGCAGCCTTTTTCTCGAGCAGGAACCAACATTTCACAGTCTCATGCTGTTCTCTTAAATTAGTCATCACAAAAAAAAAAAAAAGAAAAAATGAGGTTTCAGCAAAACTGCTCTTACAAAAAAATTCACCGTGACCAGAAAGAACCTCCACAGGCAATGCCACTGGATGCACCAACCCAGAGTGAGTTGCTTGATGCTCTCCTGGCTGGAATAATGCTTACTACAAAAGCTCCACTCAGCAGAGCTTTTTCCATTTCATTTTGTTTTGTTATGGGAGGAGAGGGGGGATGACCCTCATATTACTGAATTTTAAAAAGAAAAGTTTTTCTTTTGCATCATTGAGCTCCATGAGGGCAGCAATTGCATCTGTTATGTTGACCATCGTATGCCTTGCATTGAGAACCATGAATAGGATGTGGTATTTCTTGGATAAAAATGAATTGTATACAAATTCATTCATTGAGCTACTTGAAATTCTTCTGAAACCAGAGGGACACATAGAAATAAGTACTTTCATCTTATCTTGTGAAATCTGTCTGAACAGTGTCTTTTCTAAATGTAGTAAAGGGACATGCTAAACTAGGCATTTTTCTAGGAAGCACCTGTAGTCCAGATCAGCTTAACCTGAGCTTCAAATTTGTGCGTGCAATAGGTTTAGTTTATGTAAGTTAATTAAACCTTGGTCTCCTGTGAAAAATGTCAGTAAGTACTCTGCTAATTGTAGATATTAGTATTATTACTTGATGGTTTCAAAAATTGGATTTCCTCAAAAATATTAAAATAATTTCAAATGGGGATCCTAATCAAAATCCCAGCAAATTACTTTATGGATATTGGCAAAGTGATTCTAGAGTTCGCATGGAAAGACAGAAAACCCAAAATAACAAACACAAGAATGAAGCCTAATATAGTTGAAGGACTGATTTTATTTGACTTTAGGATTTACAGCTTTGCTCAAGAGAGTATGGTAACGTCAAAAATAGGGAAGTAGATCAATGAAACAGAATAAGGACTCTAGAAACCGTCCCACACAAGCATAGTTGGCTGATCTCTGACCAAGGAACAAAGTCAACCCAATGTAGACAAGATTCCTCTCTATAAATGGTATTGGATAACTGAATATCTGCATAACAGAAAGAGAAAGAAAAAGTCTGCAGGGACTTGAAGTGCTATTTTTTTTACAAAAATACCTCAAAATAAATTATACACCTAAATTTTAAAATGCAAAATTAAAAACCTTCTAAAAGACATTATAAGAGAAAGTGGAGGTGATCCAGAGCTTTGCAAGGAGTTTGCAGATATCATAAAAGCACAGTACATGAATTAAAAAATGGATACATGAGACTTTATTAAAATTAATAACTCCTATTATATGAAAGATATAGTTAAGAAAATTAAAAATACACCACAAATAGAAAATACTTGCAAAACACTTATCTGATAAAGAACTTATACCCAAAAAGTACAAATAACTTTTAAACTCAACAATAATAAGAAAAACAAACAATACAATTAAAATATAGGCAGATGATCTAAACAAACACCCCAGCAATGAAGATATGCATACAGAAAATAACACAGATTTTCAACACCATTTGTCATTAGAGAATTTCAAGTTAACACAGCAAAATATGATTACATATCTATAAGATTGACTCCAAACCAAAACCCTAACAGCACCAGTCCTGGCAAGAATGGAAAGGGGCAGGGACTCTTATTCATTGCCTATTGGGATGCAAAATAGTACAATCATTTGGAAGACAATTTGACAGTTTATGATAAAGCTAAATATAAGTCAAATGCTCTTAATGGAAGCATGGGTAAACAATCTGTAGTCTACACAAACAAACTACAGTACAAACTACAAAAGGTTAAAGAATAATGTATCTACAAAACACTCCATGACATGGATGAACCTGGAGGACATTATGCTGAGTGAAATAACCAACCACAAAAGGACGATTATTGTATGAAACCACTATTGTAAAAAGTCAAGAAAGATTGTAATACTAAAAAAGTAATCTTTTAAAAATACTTTTATTGATATAAAATTCACATATCACAAACTTCCATAATTAAGCTGTTTTTAAGAGTTGTATATACATCATCACAAGCAGTTGTAGTGAACTTCCCCCTCCACATTAGTTTTTACTTCCCAATTCCCCTCACCCTCCCCATCCCTAACAAACCACTGTATCAGTTATTGTCTCTGTACATCCATTTCTTCTGTGTTTCAGAAATTGAGAAACATAACAGAAACAATTTTTTAAAAAGAAAACAGAAATAAAAGAATAATAAAAATAAAAGAGTAAGAAAGAAAATACGACCAGCAATATTAAAATAAGCCAGAGAGAAAAATTCTGTCATGGAACAAGTGAGAAATATTTGAACCTAGAGAAAATTTAGGGTGAGCCAAGAGGGAGGTAAGTTAACTCACCAGGAATCCGCCATAATCAACTTTACAATAGCCTCTGTCAGATCGCAAAGTCGGTCACATCTCTCGACTGTGGCCAGAGGCTCTATCCAACTAGGTACACTGCAGGTGGATATTTGGTTCCCACTGTCCCTTATAACCTTCTACAAATTGGGTGTTCACAATTTAAGCTCTGATAGTTTTCCCTCATCATATTTGGACTTTGTTATTATCATCTTTGGATCACACAGATTGATGTGCTTTTCTATGTGGACTTAGTTGATGTTTCCCTTAAATGGCTGCTTGTTTGAATACAAGCTTTTAAGACCCCAGACACTATTCCATTTGATAGCTGGGCACCATCTACTTTCTTTAGCACACTATGCTGTAGCACCCATATCTTGAGTGATCTCTTCATGAAGGCAAGAATCAAGTGGGACCATGTGACAAGAATTCACTGGTCTTGGATTGAAGCTAGAATGATGTGAGAATTTTTCTACTTTTATGATTATTTTTTGTCTCTTTATTTGTTATGAGTCTTTAGTTTTTCTACCAGAATGTGCCTGCCCTGCTTTACCATGCCCTGCCCAATGTTATACCTACCTGTGCAGCCTTTGTCCAAAACCACATCTCCTGCCTCACCTGCCCATATTCCACTTAGGGTCCAGTGCTACCAAAGTCTGGGTTTGTGATCTTTAAAACCATTATAAATACATACACACATACATATACTATATTATAGATAAATTTCAATGGACTATAGATGCATATAATAATGGACATGATCCCAACTAAGTAATGCAAACCTATATTCTGTTATTATCCTCTTTATCTCAGTTGGATCTAGAGTGTGTCACCAACTTCACTTCTTATTTTGGCTAGTTTCATCCTCTCTCCCCCCACCCCCTTTGTCAATTTAGCCATTAGCTTGTCTATTTTATTGACTCTTTCAAAGAACTTTTAAAACTATACCATTGCCAAGAGCAAAATCGGCTAGCAAACGGTTCAGAGATAGCACAATAATTTCAATATGATGTGATATATATATAATAATAAATGTATTCATGGGGTTCTGTGAGTGTACAAAGACTAGGATGCAGTAATTGAATCTTCCATTTGGCATTATCTGTCTTCCTCACTCCAATGAGATTATAATACCTTTCATTCTCTCTTCCTTTCTCATGGTCCCCACTATCACTATTGTGATATGTACCAAAAAGACGTTATTTCAGCAATTTATGGTGCCACTGATTAGTGTACACTAATAAACTCAGATGTTTAAGCTCTCCTTCTGATTATCATTTTCCCTAATGGTTTCAAAGATCACAAACCCAGATATCTAACTGCACGTAAAGGTCTTTTCAAAAGAAAAGACCATAAAGCATGCCAATTAGCACAAAAGTTACCCAAAATATCAAAGGAGATTATAAGAGAAAAAAAAACAAAAGGGTCCCAGGACATTGAAACAAAGCAGGTAGCCAAATAAGTATTGTCATTTGAAATTTAAAAAATATAAACTAATAGTTTTTGTTTGTTTTTATTTTTTTCCTCACCCTAACCCTAACTGAAAGTTTTATTATAAAATGAAAGTATTTAGTTACATTTTAATTCCCTTTGCATAAAGTGACAACATGATTTAACTCAAAGCAGACCATATTTTGAGGCAAGACAGGTTCAAGTCTCAAGCAGTGCTTTGTCAGGCTTTTCCAGATATTAGCATGTGAGTTTCATTTTCTTCATTATTATTATTATTATTCATTATTAATTAAGATGATCTTGGTGATGCTGTGGGATAAGCATTGGGCTGTAACTGCAAGGTCAGTGGTTCAGTGGTTCAGACCTACCAGCCTTCTGCTCCCCTGAAGATTTACTGAAACCCTACAGAGTAGTTCTGCTTTACCCGTGAGCAGTGGTTCTCAACCTTCCTAATGCTGCAGCCCTTTCATGCAGTGTCTCATGTTGTGGTGACCCCCAACCATAAAATTATTTCCGTTGCTACTTCATAACTGGAATTTTGCTGCTGTTATAAATCAGGCGACCCCTGTGGAAGGGTCATGAGACCCACCCCCCAAAAGGCCCTCGAGGGTCACTATGAGTGAGAATCAACTTGATGGCAGTAAGCATGTACTGTCTTGGAGTCTGTCGGTGGAGTAGTGGTTTTGCTCTCCAATTCTAACCAAAAGGTTGGCTGTTCAAGTCCATCCATAGACACTTCAAAAGAAAGGCCTGACAATCCACTTCAAAACAGTCATTGAAAACCCTATGGACTACAGTCCTATTCTGATATTAGTAGGCCTTCTGTGAGTTGAAATCAATGGCTAATTATATATACAAGTCATACATATGACATATATGTATATATACATATATATCTATTACTTCAAATATGTAACATCTCCTCAATCAAACGGTAAACTCCTAAGTTGAACCAAACACTAGATCTTCCATTTATTCAAACTTCTAGCATAGTGTGTTACTTGCTTAATAAGTATTTGAATGTTGATATTGAATGTTGAGTAGATGTACATAGCTTCAAATTAATTGCTTATCATCTTCCTCAGTTTTAAAAAAGTAATATATGTCCTCATATATTTTATCTCAATTTTATTTATTTTCTCTTAACCCAGTTTTAGTTTCAGATGCCACATCTTCACAATTTATGTGTAATTTATAATATATTTTATATTTTTCCTAAGACAATAATAAACCAAATGTATTAAACAATGCAATTTCAGGAAGTTATTTAGTGAGAAGTAGATGGCATCTTAAGCATCCTCTGACTCTGCAAAGGTGTTTTTTCACACTAATAGCACAATCTCATTAAGTTATCTTTTAACTTGATTTTCCAAAGAGTTAAGTTCACTCTAGAATATCTTTAATGAATAAATCTTTAAAGATTTAGGTAATTTAATGATGGGTAGTAATTAGCATTAGTTCAACAGAAGGAGTCCTCTTCATTCAATGACTGAGTCTTCACCCTTTGAAATTCTACCAAGTGCCAAGTATAAGCAGATTAATTTAAGCCTACTTTTCAACAAGCAATTAACAAAAACAAACCATAAGTCCTCAAACTCAAAGAAGAAAATAATTGTTCTCTTCAGAGATGAGAGCAAGAGCTGATCAGGAAGAGGGGGAAGACTTAATCTATGCCCTTTCATTATGAAATTGGTGACTACAAATTATTCAAGAAATATTTAATCACATGCATAACACATGCATTGATGCTGTGTTGGACATTGTAGGGAAACAAAAATCAATAAGACCTGCCCTTAAGCACCTCACAATCAGTTAGAGGTGACATGTACAACAAATAATTGTTTAGCGTAGTTGTAATTATGTTGCACTGTAATTAGAGAGCTAGTAGATTAGACAATATTCTTGACTAATAAAGGACATGACATGATATGACTGCATATTACAGGGTAGAGAGCAGCAAGGTGAACAGAATGATTAAAAACTTAATGACTTTTGAACTGGAGTGGTATGTGAGGAGTAATGGAGAGAAGTAGAGTAGATTACAGCAGAGAAAAGCAAAAGGTACCCACACCTTTCCACAAACTGTCTACACACACGCACACACACAACTCCCTTTGCCCCTTATTTATATTACGTTTATACTAAAAGCACCATTCAAACTAATCTAGGGAAATGTATTCAATTACCTTTGTGCTCTAGAAGGACCATACATGATACCTAGTGTCATGACTGAAGTGTGTCTTACTGAAGTATGTGTTAGTTTGGCTGGACCACGATTCTTAGTGAGTTGGCAGTATTTTTGAAATTAGATAAGTAAGTCACTTTCCCCCATAATGTGATCTGGTGTGACCAGCCAATCATCTGTAAGGGGAGTAGTTGTTAAGTACCATTGGTGGGCTTCCCCTCATAATGACCCCATCAACAACAGAATAAAAACACTGCCCACTCATATGCTATCCACACAATCACAGTTTGAGAACACTGTTTCAGCCACTATCTATCTCTGATGGTCTTCCGCTTTTCATTCACCCTCTACTTCACCAAGCATAATGTCTTCCTTCAGGAATTGGTCTCTCTTAGTAACATGTCCAGAGCACATGAGACCAATTCTCACCATCCTCACTTCCAAGGAGCATTATGACTATACTTGTTCCAAAACAGATTAGTTCTTTTTGGCAACACTATAATTTAAAATCATCAGTTCTTCTTTCATCTTCCTTATTCATTGTCCAGGTGTCACATACATATAAGAAAACACCATACTTCGGCCAGGTACCCCATAGTCCTCAAAGTGATTTCCTTATTCTATAACACTTTAAAGAGGTTTGTTGCAGCAGATTTGCCTAATGCAATACATTGCTTGATTTCTTGACTGCTGCATCCATGATTGTTGAGTGTGGATCGAAGAAAAATTAATCCTTGGCAACTTCAATCTTTCCTCCAGTAATCATGAATATTGTCTGTTGGTCCAGTTGTGAGACTTCGTTTTCTTTATGTTGGTTTATAATCCATACTGAAGGTTATAATCTATCATCTAGTATCAGTAAATACTTCAAGGCCTATTCACGGAGTTGTGTCATCTGCATATTATAGGTTATTAGTGAGTCTTCCTCCAATCATGATGGTATGTCGTTTTTATACAGTCCACTTCTCAGATTGTCATCATACAGGATAAATAAGTATTGTGAAACATGTAACACTGATATACGCCTTTCATGGTTTTAAACCTTGCAATATCCTCTTGTTCTGTTTGAAAAAAGTGCTTTTGGTCTATATACAGGTTCTACATAAATATAATTAAATGCTCTGAAATCCCCATTCTTCACATTGTTATTCATAATTTGCCCTGATCCACACAGAATGTGTTTGCATAGTAAAGAAAACATAGGTAAGCTTCTTTTTTGAAAATCATTTTATTAGGACACATACAACTCTTATCACAATCCATATATACATCAACTGTGTAAAGCACATTTGTACATTCATTGCCCTCATCCTTCTCAAAACATTTGCTCTCCACTTAAGCCCCTGGCTACAGCTACTCCGTTTTTATGATATGCTCAGCTTTTAACCAAAATCCATCTGAGGTAGCAACAATATCCTTCACTCTATATCCTCTTCCGAACCCAGCTTGGATATCCCGCAATTCTTTGTCAATGCACTACTGCATTTCTGTTTCAATTATGCCCAGGGCAATTTTACTTGTGTGTGATATTAATGATGTTTTTCAATATTTTCCACTTTCTGTAGGATCACCTTTCTTTGGAATGGGCACAAATAAGTGTCTCTTCCAGCCAGTTGGTCAGGCAGCTGTCATCCAAATTTCTTTTTTCGTTTTGCATTTAATGCTGCTTATTGATTAATCTTTTCAACTTCAACATTGAACATAATGTACTTTCTAAATTGAAACACTTTTAATCTACCTTAAAGTTGACATTTTCTGCCAAGTTATTACAATATGTAATATCTGAATAATACAGAAGTTTTTTTTCCCTTCATGATACATCATACAAATACTGGCAATATATATTCACATATAACTGTTCTCTGTCATTTACATTCAAAAGTTTGGTGAATCCAAAAGAATTCTGCAATTGCTACATGAAGCATACTGTATCAGTATGTCAATAGTTTATTACAACCTATTTCTTCTTTTACATTCTAAAACATCTTCATTATGTTGCTTGATGAAGCAGCCTCACAGAAGGGCCGTGGAGCCCAAGGTCAGCTCAACTTTCAGCCAATTGGCTTTGCTATTTATCTGCTCCTGAATGTGAAACTTTGCCCTCGCTGAAAGGCCGCTTGGGAGCCCAGCCGGGGTGAGCAGCTGGGAGAAAGGATGTCTTCCAAATGTCTTGGCATAAACAAGTAAGGCTTACAGCATTGCATCAGAAACATTTGTTGCAACATTTCAAGTGGCATTCCCTTAATTCCTAGAGTCTAAGACCTAGACCCTTGCTTTTCGCCAATGCCTTCAGAGAAACTTGTACTTCTCCCTCTATTAAGATTGGTTCCTAATGATATGCCATTTTCTGAAAGTATTGAATACCACCCACTATTTGGTAGACTAAATCTGTGTTGATAATAATAGTATTAATGGGAATGCTATCATATAAATAGATTACATATATATATAGAGAGAGATAGATAGATATATACAGAGAGAGAGAGAGAGAATGAGAGAGGCAGAGAGAATGAGAAATTTATATGTGTCTTAGCATCTATAAAGTTCTTTTTCACAAATGTGTGAAAAAGAAATAATGTCTTAGGTTTTTCTGGATGAGGATACCGAGATACTGAGAATCTGAGTACATGAGGTTATACAACTTGTCAACTTGAGAGCATAGATATATCAGACTCCAGATCAACTCTCTCTTAACCCACTGCTTTTCTTTACAGAAATTCTACTCCATAAATAATTAAATCTCTGACCGAAATGTAAAAGTAAAATGACACTGGGTTTATGTACTGATGCAGAGTATTTTCATTCTTCAACTTTGAGCATGTTAAAGACAGGAATAAAGTTGAGCAGCAACACTTCTTAAAAGCAAAGTTTTCTTACCCTTTAAATTACTACAATGGCTTCACTAATTTCAAGGGACTAAAGTTAGAACTATTTTAATGATAAATATAAGTGGGCTAAGAATGAAGCTTCCAACCACATGGTCAGAAGTTGAAACTCACTGCATGAGGCTCTCTACTCCTGTAAATATGTACGACCTGGGAAGCCCTTAAGGGCAATTCTACTTTGTCCTATAGGGTCTCTGTGAGTTGAAATTGACTAGATGATAGTGAATTTGGAATTTTTAGAGTTTTATAGTCACAATCCTTGCACATACTTTCACAAAAGATACAACAATTTAAAGATAACTAGAATAAGTTCTAAAATAATTAGTGAACAAAGGAATTTTGTGGTTTCAATAGCAGCAGAGTTTAGAGCTTGTGGCAAGGATGAATTGTCCATACCATTTATACATTTCACAGCACCTGAAGAAAAGTAAAACCATGAAAATCATGAGGGTACTAAATGAGATCAAAATATTAACTCAAAAAACACTTTGTGCCATAAAGATAAAAGGCAAGTGATATAAAGTTTATTGTGCCAACCTGGCCGATAAACACATGTGGTAAGAGGGCGGAGAGATAAATGGCTTGGTGAGCCTCGCCTTTTTAGTTCTCAGGTCTCTTGCTTTCTGATGGTCGGACCAGGGTGCAGCTGCCTTAGTCACTTCCCGGCTTCAGCTAGCAAGGCTCACTTCCTGTACAACATCCCTGAGGAGAAGCCACATGGACCTATCCCAATGCAGCCCTGGGTGATGGAGCACCCATGTGGAGACCCCTGCCAGCGCTGAGATGCTTACACATTCACTGATTCGGCTTTACTCCTGCAGTCGGTGTCATAGTGTGTGTTTTGTGAGATGGAGGAGAACTTTGTGGATTGGTGTTGGACATAAGAGCTAATGTTGTACTTGTGGGTTTGGGCAGCACTGGGTTGGGATGTTTTCTTGATGTGCACTTACCCTTTATATAAAATTCTCTTATACATATGAGTTTCTGTGGATTTGTTTCTCTAATGTACCCAGACTAACACAACAGTAAGAAATGTGGAGAATACTTCTCTATGTAAACACAATTTCCTAAAGTTTACATTAGTGTGAGTGATTTCCTCTGCATGTAGAAACTACATTTATGATAAAATATGTTGTATAATGTTGCCAAGAGAGTTAGATCTCTGTCAGAAGATCTGCAAACATCTAAATTAGTAAGGATATACAAAATTCTAAATTAGTAGAATTGCTAGAATTCTGGAGGTACTCAATGTTTGAGAAATGAATAAAAGAAAAGATCAATCTCATCTATGAAGTTTACTACTGATGCTGATTGATTTTGTAGTTGTTGTTTTATGTTTTTAATGTCTTCTAAGTGCCTACAATGTATCAAACACCATGCTAGGATTTAGTCATTTGGAACAATTTTTAAGTGCTTTGGTATTTTAGTGTTCATAAGACATGGAAAAGTGCATTCATCTTTTCATCTGGTTGTCAAAATATAGCAATCATAATTGAAGGAAAATTCAGCCCTTTTCTCGTGGAATGCATGGAAATTATAGTTTGTTCATAATGAGTTGACAGCATCATTTCTCATATAGTTTGCAAAGTGATTCATTTAAAAGGTCAAAATTAGTCTAGTCCATTCTAATCTTAGAACAGTAGCCATGTTCTCTATTATTAACAAAAGATTTGCCAAGAAGCAAATATTACATTAGCACTTACTTCTGAGAATCAATGTTTTATAGATGAACATGCCTGTATAGAAAGATTCTTTAATTTCTTTGGTAATTAAGCGACTTAGTCGAGGTCCGGGTAAGTGGTTTTCTCTAAAATTCTACTTTAACAAATTGAGAGTTTTGATAAGTATCTGTTTTTGTCCATTTGTAAAAGAAAATTTAAACCTACTGCCACAGAGTGAACTTCAATTCATACAGAACCTGTAGTACAGATTAGGGATGCCCTTTGGACCATAATGTTTTTGGAATTCTGGACTGTAATTTTGGTTTCTGTACTATAAATATTTATGGAAGTACAAAGCCTTATGTTTCACCCTGGGAGGGGCTGGTGGTTTCAAATCGTTGATCTTGTACTTAGCAGCCCAACAAATAACCAACTATGCCACCAGGCCTCCTAAAAGAAAAATTACTAACTACTAAAACTGAATATCAGTATGAATATTCAAAAGATGTTGGTAAGATGGCTTGGCAGACACTATCCATACCCAACCATTTCCCTTCAGGCCTCACTATCAAGTAATATCAGACTTCTACATTAAGCTTTTCTCTAGGTGAGAGTCCATTCTGTCTCTGTGAAAGGCAGGTTAGAAGTATACGAGAATCAACAACCCCTCCCACCTCCAAAAAGCAATTCTTAAATGATGACTGACGGAGTTTCTATATAAATACACTAGCTCCTTTTTTTTCTGGGAAAGATAGAGATAAACTGAGGTCAACTGTTTCCACACTGACTATCACACAAGGTTACGTGTATACTCAATTTTTCTATTTATGCTTGAATAGATTTAGGCAATTTATGCTTTAGGAATAGAAATTTTGAGTCCTCAATTCAGATAAAAATTATAAATAAAAGGTAACATTCTTTAGTTAACACAAGTGTTTTCAAAAAGACCAAACTTTGTGCCAGCCAACACTTCTTATTAAATTAATGAAGCAACTTTATTCTTTCAGTTATTCTGGTCACAATCTTTGAAGACATATTGATTCTTTTCTCTCCTGATACTGAAATATACATTAACTACAACTACATCACACAAACTTCACTACTCCCCCCAACTTTAAGCTATCGTTATTTCTCTCTGGAAAAAATTTATCTTTCAATATATTTATCTTTCCTCCTTTAGTATAGGCTATGGTTCTCCAGTCATAGTACCAAGCCCTTCAAAGCCATATTTTCTGGGATTGCTGGCTGCTCACAATTCATATTGAGTCTCTCTTTAGAAATTGCTCTCTGCTAAAAAGTACTTCCTCTCTCAAAGTTACAAACCCTTAAAAGCAGTAGGCAGCATCCAGTGACTGGTTAATTTGAGAGAAGAAAGGCTGCCACACCACCGGGCCTCAATTCAGGACAAAGCTGAAAGGATGTCCTTGTTCCAGAGCTATTATGGATAGTTGAGGATTTTGTTGCAATCACACATCCTTTCAATTTACTCCTCTGTTCAATCCTTCACTTCTTTACTGAGAACACTCCCCATAAACTTCGTAAATGCCACGCTGACCTGAAACAATTTACACAAGGAGTAGCATTGGGGGGGATGGGGGGTAGGCAATCAAACTCTAAAATGACATTTTTGAGCTATAGCATCCACTAGTGATAGATTTATCACTAGTGGAAAGTAGAATACTGATTAACCATTGGGTAAGTTAAAATCATATAGGTATTTATTGTACCATTATTTTAACATCACTGTAGATATTTTCAAGATAAAAAATTGAATAATCTGGTGTTTAGACATATACACTAAAAACTTTTTGAAAATTTTATAGAAGTCTATAATGAAGAGAACTATTTGAGTCACTATACAATAAGGGACCTCCATAGTCTGGTATAGAAGATGCACAGTAGGACATGCAAAGTGAAAGAATTCCAAACAGGATAGACTCTAAAGAAAATGGCCACAACCTACCATACTCAAACTTTCCAAAATGAAAGACAAGGACAGAACAGTTCTTGAAAACAGAAAAGTTACCTAGAAAGAGGACTTAACAAGAATAAGCTCAAATTAACCAAGATAAACAATGCAGACAAGGGGGAAAAAAACCTGAAAGAAACTATCTGGCAACCAAGAATCTTATATTCAGTAAAGGCAACTCTAAAATATGAAGAAGAAATAAGGGCACTTCCAAGTATGGAGAACTCAAAGGAATTTTCAAAAACAAGGCTAAACTTACAAAAGTTAATAAGGAGCGTCTTTGGATAGAGAATCAACAATAATAGCAATCATCAAACAAGAACAACATATAAGATACTACCATCTAGAAATGAAGCTACTTTTAGAATTCAAAGTAAAACAAAACCACAGGATTGAAAGGGAGCCAAAGATTTCATTTCACAATGAAAACAATTATATAATAATGGACTAGTATAAATTCAAAACATTCTAACAGAGAAGAGTCAAGTATTTAGCAAGAGATAACAGACTGTCTTTGACCTGGGAAGAAGACAATAAATAACAGGTTAATCAAAAAATATATACAGAGATAAATACTATCAAAATTAAAAGGGTAAGCATAAATACCTATTAAAACTAAATAATAGCAAAGAAAATGCACAAGCAAAATAAACTGCACAGAAAATTATGAAAAACAAAGGAACAAATGACACCACAGAAATCACACTGCAAAATGGCAGCTATATTTACAGCACTACATGTAAATGGATTAAATGAACCAGTCAAGATGCATATAATAAGAGAATGGATAAGAAAACGAGATTCATAAGTGTGGGAAACAGAACCAGGAAGAAACGTTATAAGGGCAAACTCTTAACAGTCATACAAAAAAAAAACAAACATTAAGGAGTCTGGGAGGCCAGAGCTCCTATGGAGGGAACCTTTACATTCATGGGTTGGAGATATGTCCCACTCACATTCTCCTAAGTCAGTTATTCCCCATTCTGTCCCCCATAATAATGCCAATTCTAAGGTGCTACTTGCAAGCACATGGCTGCTACTACATATGCTTGAAGATCAACTGCATGAAGGCTATCTTCCTCAAGGTTGTCTGCCATCAAAAGAAATCAGACCCTATTGCCTGTCCCACCCTAAGTAGGGCCCAATCCTTCTGATAAGGATCACAGATTATTCCCTTGGAGAAGGACTCAAAAATACCTAAGGTCAAGCCAACTCAGAGACGACCAAGGTTAGGCTGCCATCTTGACCCTAAAGCCCTCCATCTTGTTACCTATGTGCCTTCCTGTCACATGTATGCTTTAGTTCCTCCCCTTCCTATTGCATGTATACCCCAGCTTGTACCCCTATTTTACATGTATATCTCTAGTACAACCCCTTCCTGTTATGTGCGTGCCTGTGTGCCCAAGATTATATAAGTCTGTGAGAGAATCCATCAGAAGAGGTGAGCCCTTGCATGCTTTAACTTGTCTGATGTCTCTTTAATTTGCTTCTCAGTTACACAACCATCCCTTGGATCCATTCGGTTGTGGGGAGTCTGGTCCCTCACACACATAAGTATACTGTTTACACGAAGCACATCATAAACATGAAAAGTAAAAACGTACTAAAAATAGAGGATGGAAGAAAATATGACAAACTAATGACAATCAGTAAAGAGTAAAAGTGTTGATATTAATGTCTGATAAAATAAATTAGAAATGGAAAAAATGAAATATTTAGTAATAAACCTAACCAAAGAAATAAAAAGCTTGTGCATAGAGAACTACAAAACACTACTACAAGAAACCAATAGAAACCTACATAAGACTTAGTTCTGTGGAAATGTCAATAGTACGTCCAAGTAATCTATAAATACAATGCAATTATGATCCTGACCCCAGCATCTTTCTTTAGAAAACAAAGAAACCAATCACCAACTGTATATGGAAAGAAAGGCAACCCAGGAAAAGGAAAAAGAAGAAAATTTAAGAAGAAAATAATGTAGCAGGTCTCTAGCTTTATAACCTCAAAACCTACTATACCATCACCGTAGTCAACCCAGCTTACTACTGGTACAAAAATATGTAAGTAGACCAATGGAAGAGAATAGAGAACTCAGAAATAATAAATCTACCTACAAACCACCATTTTGTGACAAAAAGCTAAAATACATTACACGGAAAAGAGATTGTCTCTTCAAGAAATGGTGATGGCAAAATTGGATCTCCATCTGCATGAAGGAAACAAAACCCACACCTCACTCCATGTTGGAAAAAAAATCAAGACGTATCAAAGACTTAAGTGTAAGCACTAGAATTTAAAAGATCATTCATGAAAAATATGAGTGGGTGCCTTAAAAAGGGAATATATTTTTTTAACTGGGTATTTATATTTTTTTAGAAAACAATCCTATCACCTTCAAAGTACTCTCCACTACACTTAATACATTTTTCAAATCTGTGATTCCATTCTTGGAAACATTTTTCAAATTTATGTTTGGATGGCTGACAGCAACCCCCTTTTTTTTTTTCTTCACCTCTTCTATGTCTCAAATCACTGTCCTTTCATGTCCCTCCGCATTTGTGGGAAAAAATAGAAGCTATGTGGAGCAAGGTCAAGTAAAGAAGGTATGTGGGGCAAAAGAGGCATGCTTTTTTTGCTAAAAACTGGTGCACTGAGATGGTTGTGTGAGCAGAGCATTGTTGTGATGGCAAAACCAGTCCCCTGTCTATCACAAATCAGGCCTTTTTTTGCCTAACATTGTATGCAATCTTTCCAGGATTTCTAGTAGAAAACTTGATTACCAGTCTGACCTGGTAGAACAAATTCCAAATGCACTGCAAGTCACCATTTTCATCCATCCAGGTAGTTGATGGCCATACACAGTGAGGTTTGTCGTCAATTCACATTTCATCCTTTTGGAAAGGAGAAACCATTCTTACACAAGTTTTTCCCATAGTGCTGTCCTTGTAAGCTGTGTTCAATAGCACAATAGTTTCTCTGGCATTTTTACCAAGCAGGAAAAATTTTTCACAGCCATACACTGTTCTCTTAAATCATTCATCACAAAAAACGAGGTTCGATCCAGTTCTACAAAAAATTCTTGCCAACTCACTGTGGTCAGAAGACCAACATTCACCAAGCACAAATGGGAGACCACCACATAAGCTAACTCCACCCAGAAGTCAACACATCAAAAACAACCATGAAGATAACTTGGCTCAGCAGTGAAAAGAGGGCAAGAATAAAACCACACACACATACACAACACACTGATAAGGAAGGAGGTAGGAAAACATCCAATACAAAAGGTAAGAGATGACATCAAAGGATCCATAGATGGGTATAATAACTCTAAATATCAATGATCTAAATTCACCCAAGATTTAGTAGACTGGCTTAGAAAACATAACCCAACAATCTGTGGTTTGCAAGAGACACATATCAAGCAAAAAATATACCAAGCAAAGGGCAATTTTTAAAAAGCACTTCTCCCATGTGCTTAAGATCCACAGAGGGAGGAGAGGACAACAACAAAACGATTAGAGCATTGGAGGAACAGAGCACTAATCCACCCAGGCAGAGAGTATTGTTTGTCTCCACAGGAAAGGGAGAGAAAGAACAGAGCTCATTCCAGTGTACCATGCCTTGAAGGCAGCATAGCTGCACAGAACAACTCATTAACAGAGAGGACTTCAGGGCCAACCCCAATGCAAACTATGATCACACACACCACCCCCATCCCCAATCCCCAGAGACTGTACTACAGAACAGAGGGCAGCACTAAAGATATAGACTGGGGAGAGTGGTCAGTGTGTCCTGTCCAAATGAGAACAAACTAAGTGGGAAAGAGAGCGAGAAAGAGAATGGACCTCATATCCTGACCCACCAAGCCTCATGGGCTACACTCCTGCTTGGAGCAGCCAAAGCACAGAAAAGATTGTAGATCCAGCCCCAGCTCGAGACTTGGAGTCACCTCACTGGCCCACAGCACCATAGAGGACAACACAAGAGACAGAGTGCTGGAAGTGTCTCCAGTCTGATCCCCCCACATTGGGGCAAATCACGGTGGAACCCTAACAGATCAGCAATGGGAGCAGTCATGAAGTCTCCGAGGAATCCCAGAAGTATACTTCTGGCAGTACTTGGCACCTCACCTAACCTAGTTGGGTGACATTCACAAAGGTCAGCAAATACACCTGGAATTTTGTGTACAGGTTTTTCTTTTCTTTATATACCTTATGTCTATCAGTATAAGATAAGGATAATAAACAAACTCAAAGAGAAAACAAAGGAATTGATGGTTCTTGGGGGGCATGGGAGAGGATATTGGATAAGGGAGGAGTGTGAGCCAACAAACTCAGGGACAAGGGAACATCAAAGGATCTAAAATTGATGGCCAGACGGGTGTAGAGTGCCTGCTGGTGTTTGATTAATTGTAATGTAGCTGAGAGAAATTCCTGAGAGCCGAACATGATGGTGGGGCAGGAGGAAAGTAAATGGAAATCGAGGAAAGAACTAGGAGTTAAATGCTATAGAGAGAGGTATAAATATAGACATGTATATATGTAAATATATTAGTATATAAAGATAGGGGTATTGGTATACATATATTTATATGCTAAAGCACAAAGGTAGCAGATGGATACTATGACACTCACCTTCCCAACATAATCGTTGAAGACAAAATGGGTACATAAGCAAATGTGGTGAAGATAGCTGATGGTGCCCAGTGATTAAAAGATATAGCATCTGGGACCTTAAAGGCTTGAAATTAAACAAGTGGCCATCTAGCAGGAAAGCAACAAAGTCCACATGGAAGAAGCACACCAGCCTGTGTGATCAAGAGGTGTTGATAAGATGAGGATCAGAAGATGAAAAACAAACAATCGTTGTAAAAGCTAGGGGTCAGAGTGGAGACCCAAAGCAGATCTGTTGATAATTGGACATTCCCTCACAGAAGGGACACATGGAAGGGATGACTCATCCAGGGTGCAGTATAGCATGGACAAAACCCTCAACATTCCTCTTGTTCTTTAATGCTTCCTCCCCCCACTATCATGGCCCCAATTAAACCCCACAAATCCTGCTAATCCAGTGTATGTACATTGGTACAGATAAGAGCTTTCAACACATGCAATCCAGAAACAGCAATGGGAGTAACAGTTCCATAAAAGTAACTGAAGGGAGCCAGGTGAATGGGGCGAGTAAGGAGAGGATGGGGGAACTGATAGCAATGATGGATGCATAACCCCACTCAAGGGGGATGAATAACAGAACACTGAGTGAAGGAATTTAAAAATATAATGATTATATATAATTTATTAAGAGTTCACGAGGGTAGTAAGGTGGGGGAAGGAAAGAATAAAGAGGAACTGATATCAAAGGGCTCAAGTAGGAAGAACATGTTTTGAAAATGTTGATGGCAGCATCTGTACAAGTTCACTGGATATAATTGATTTATGGATTGTTATAGTGTCTGTAAGAGCCCCCAATAAAATGATCAATAAAAAATTAAAAAATGAGGGTTCGAGCTAAAATGCTTTTACAAAAAAATTCACTGTGACTAGAGAGAACCTTCCCAAGTGATGCCACTGGTTGCTCTAACTTAGAGCGAGTTGCTCAATGCTTGCCTCACTGGAAAAATGCATACTGCAAAAGCTCCAATCCGCCCCACACAATTCTGGTTTGGGAAGGGGGGTTATCCCTCATAGAGACAATCTTTTCTCTTTTTTTTGTAGAGACAATCTTAACACATGATATAAACATGTTTTCAAAATTAATGAAAAATACACACATAGCAGATGACAAAATATATGACTGGGCTTTCTAAAAAGAAGACCTTATGTGCACCAAAAGAATTGCCAAAAGACTAAAAAAAGGATCATCAGACTGATAAAAAAATGGTAACAATATATCAGACAATTAATCCAGCTAAACTCCATAGAAAATTACAATATCTCAAAAATAAAAAGGTTAATAATTTAATTTTAAAATGGATAGAATATATAAACAGACTTCCAGGCAGCCAACAAACAGACGAAGAAACGCTCATGGTCACTAGCCATTAAAGAGATGCAGGGAAGCAACAAATCCCACATGGAAGAAGCACACCACCTTGTGTGATCACGAGGTGTTGATGGGATCAGGTATCAAGCATCATAAGACCCAAAACAAACAACAATTTGATGCGAACAAGTGTGATCAGAGTGGAGACCCAAAGCCCATTTGTAGACAATTGGACATCCCCTCACAAAAGGATCACAAGGAAGGGAAAAGTCAGCCAGACTGAAGAATAGCACTGAAGAAACACACAATATTCCTCTAGTTCTTTAATGCCCCCTCCACTCCCACTATTATGACCCCAGTTCTACCTTACAAACCTAGCTAGACCAGAACATGTACACTGTTACAGAGAAGAGCTCTAAAAAAAATGGAATCCAGGAAACATAAACTCCTCCGGAACAATATTGGGAGTAGAGATACCATAAGGTGGGGGAAAGGGGAACCAATCACAATGATCGATTTATAACACACCCACCAAGAGGGATGAACAACAACACATGAGTGATGGGAGACAGTGGAAGATGTAAGATATGAAAATAGTAATAATTTATACTTTATCAAGGAGTCAAAGGGGGGGAGGAAAAAAGAGGGGTGGATACCACAGGCTCAAGTATGTTTTGAAAATGATGATGGCAACATTATGTTCAAATGTGCTTGATACAATTGATGTATAGATAGTTATAAGAGCTGAAAGAGACACCAATAAAATAATTTATAAAAAAGAGATACAAATCAAAACAACTACGAGATACCACATCATACCAGCTTTGACAGCAAAATTCAGGTAAGCAGAAAATAAACACTGGAGGGAGTGATGAAAGATGGAAACCCCATCCATGCTGGCAGAAGTGTGAAACTATCATGCACTGTAGAAAGTGGCATGGTGTTTTTCCAATAACTGGAATTTAGTATTACCACATGACCCAGCAAACTATTTACTTCGTGTATACGTTTAAAGAAGAGCCATAGCACCAAATGATGTATGCACACCCATATTCATCACAGCACTGTTTGCACGAGCAAGAAGATGGAAACAAAAAATGTCTTTAAGTGGAAGAATGAATTTTAAAAACTGGAGTTATATAAACAATATATAAAACTATACATCACCTGATCCCACCACACCGAGGCAAATCACTGGGGGAGTGCAGCGGAACAGTAAGGGAATGGAGTGGCAAGGTCCCCAGGGAATGCTGAAAGTGGACTTTGGGACCAGGGTGTGGTGCCCCAACAGACTGGACTAGAAAACGCTCCTAAGGGCCAGCAAACATCCCTGAACTAACTACAAGCTTTTCTCTTGTGAAGTGTTTTGTTTTGTTCTTTGTCAGTGATTTGTTTTTGTTGTTTGGTTGTTTGGTTCTATACTGTTGCTTTGTTTTCCTCTGTCTTGTTTTCATGCATGTTAGTGTCTCCACAGGTCTGTCTGAATAGGACAGGCTGGATGAACTATCTGGAGGAAAAACAACAGGACTGACAGTTCCAGGGGGACTTGGGGTGGGGGGGTAGGGGGGGGAAGGAAGTGGTGTTAACAAACCCAGGGACAAGGGAAAAACATGGGACCCCAAATGGTAGAGAGGGGGGAGTGGCAGGCCTGGTTGGAAATGATCAAGGGTAAGATTGCTTAGAGAAGAGGTATACTCTAGCCCAGGTGGAGACGAAGCATGGTAGTAGGGCAGGAGGAAAGTCAAGGGAGATGGAGGAAAGAGCTAGGAGTCAAAGGGCATTCATGGAGGTCTAGACAAAGACATGTACATGCAAATATATATAGGAGGACGGGGAAATATATCTATGTGTCTATATTTATAGGTTAAGTATTAAGGTGGCGGAAGGACCTTGGGTCTCTACTCAAACACTCCCTCAATGAATGAATACTTTCTTTTATTAAATTGGAACTCTATGATGCTCACTCTCCCAACACAACTGCTGGAGCCAAAGTGGGTGAACAAGTAAATGTGGTGAAGAAAGCTGATGGTGCCCGGCTATCAAAAGAGATAGTGACTGGGGTCTTAAAGGCTTGAAGATAAACAAGCGGCCATCTAGCTCAGAAGCTACAAAGCCCACATGGAAGAACACACCAGCCTGTGTGATTGAGTGGTCCCAAAGGGATCAGTTATCAGGCATCGAGGAACAAAAAATCATATCATTGACTGCACACCTCCATGATAGGATCGCTGAAGACAAATGGGTGCATAAGCAAATGTGGTGAAGAAAGCTGATGGTGCCCGGCTATCAAAAGAGATAGTGTCTGGGGTCTTAAAGGCTTGAAGGTGAACAAGTGGCCATCTAGCTCAGAAGCAAAAAAGCCCACATGGAATAAGCACACCAGCCAGTGCGATCACGAGGTGCCAAAGGGACCAGGTATAAGGCATCATGCAAAACAAAAAAAAAGATATATGTGTGTATATATATATGTATGTGTGTATGTGTGTGTGGGTGTGTGTGAATACCATATTGAATGAAGGGGAAAGTGCAGAGCGGAGACCCAAGGCCCAAGTGTCGGCCAATGGAGATCCCCACACAGAGGGGTTTAGGAGAGGAGATGGGTTAATTAGGGTGCGAGGTAGTACCGATGAAGAACAGCTTTCCCCCAGATCCTGGATGCTTCCTCCCCCCAACTACCATGATCTGAATTCTATCTTGCAGGGCTGGATAGGGCAGAGGCTGTACACTGGTACATATGAGGGCTGGAGGCACAGGGAATCTAGGGTGGTTGATACCTTCAAGGCCAAAGGTGTGAGGGGCGATTCTGGGAGAGTGGAGGGTGAGTGGGTTGGAAAGGGGGAACTGATTACAAGGATCCACATGTGACTTCTTCCCTGGGAGAGGGACGGCAGAGAAGGGGGGGAAGGGAGACTCTGGATAGGGCAAGATATGACAAAATAACGATGTATAAATTACCAAGGGCACATGAGGAAGAGGGAGCGGGGAGGGAGGGGGAAAAAAAGAGGACCTGATGCAAAGGGCTTAAGTGGAGAGCAAATGCTTTGAGAATGATTGGGGCAGGGAATGTATGGATGTGCTTTATACAATTGATATATGTATATGTATGGATTGTGATAAGAGTTGTATGAGTCCCTAATAAAATGTAAAAAAAGAAAAGAGGAGAAAAAAAAAGAAAATGATTAGGGCAAAGAATGTACAGATGTGCTTTATACAAATGATGTATGTATATGTATGGACTATGATAAGAGTTGTATGAGCCCCTAATAAATTTTTTTTAAAAAACTATACATCACTGAAGAATAATGATGAATCTTTTAAGCAGCTCCTGGCATGGATGAATTTGAGAACATTATGCTGAGTGACCATAATTTCTCTGTCCGTTTATGGTACTCTAGTGTCTTGTGGGAAGTTTTCTTTCTGGAATTTGAAATAACAGTATGGGTAGTCAAAATGAAAAGGTTCTAGCAAAGTTTACCACCTAAGAAGAGACAGCAAAGAAGAAATAGGCTTTCCACTTCTGAGGAAGTAGCCATTGAAAAGTTTATGCATAGCACTTGAATGTTTTAAGATACTGAAAAACCTAATAAATCAAATAACATTATTCCGAGAGAATGTCAAAAGATGGGCCCCTAAGGTCAGAAGGCACTCAAAATATAGCAAAGGAAGCACTGTTTTCGCGAAGAAGAGCTAATCATGACTTGGATGGCGTAAAGCCTTCAGGACCTTCATTTCCTGATGGGGAATGATTCAAAATTAGAAATAACAGCTGCAAACATCAATTGATTATTGGAACTTGGAATGTATATGGTATGAATCTAGGAATATTTTAAGTGGTCAAATGAAATGGAACACATACAGATCAATATTCTGGGTATTAATGAGTTGAAATGGACTGGTATTTGCCATTTTGAATCAGTAAATCATATGAATTACTTTGCCAGGAGACAGATTCCAGAGGAATGATGTCACAATCATCATCAAAAAGGACATCTCAAGATCTATCATGATACAATACTTTCTGTGATAATAGCTATCTGCCTACAAGGAAATCCAGTCAGTATTAGTATTCAAATTTACAAAGCAACCACTAAAGCTAGTGCTGCATAAATTGATCAGCTCTACTAATGTCTTCAGTCAGAAATGGATCAAACATGCAATCAAGATGCATTACTAATTATTGGTGACTGGAATGCAAAGTTGGAAACAGAGGAAGGAAAGATATGGTATTATTGATAAAAACAAAACTGGAGATTGCATGACAGAATTTTGCAAGACCAATAACTTCATCGCAAATACTTTTCAAAAACACAGCATCCATACACGTGGACTTCTCCAGATGGAATATACAGAAATCAAATTGATTGCATCTGTAGGAAGAAACAATGGAGAACCTCCATATCAGTACCTAAAACCAGATGAAGGGCCAACTATGGAACAGGCCTTCGAATGCTTACATGTAAGTTCAGAGTGAAGCTGAAGAATATTAAAACAAGTCCACCACAGTCAAAATACAATATTGAGTATATGCCATTTGAATTTCAAGGACATCTCAAGAGCAGATATTCTGATTAGACACTAATGACAGAAGACCTAATGAACTGTGGGAAGACACCAACCGAGCATACATGCAGAATTAAAAAGAAAGAAAAGATTAAAAGGGATGTCAAAAAAGACCAATTAAGAACAAGTTTCATTTTTTGCCAATGCCCCTCTATTTTGCCTTGTATGATGTCCCTCTTAAGGGACTAGTCTCTTCGCACCATCCTCTCCTCTAAGGAGCATTCTGGATGTTCTTCTAAAACAGATCTGTTTATTCTTCTGGTAGTCCATGGTACTTTCAATATTTTCACTAGCACCATAATTCAAATGAATTTATTCTTCTTCAGTCTTTTTATTCAATGTGTAATTTTCATATGCATGTGAGGTAATTGAAAATACCATATCTTGGGCCTTCCCCACCCTAGTCTTCAAAATAAAATCCTTCTTTTCAACACTTTAAAGAAGTTTTATGCCCAGATTTACATAAGGCAATGCATCATTTGATCTCTTGACTGCTGCTTAAATGAGCATTGATTGTGGTTAAAAGCAAGAAAAAACCCTTGATAATTTAAACCTTGGATCTTGTTAACATTGAGTTGTAGTACATATTGAAGGCTGCAATTCTTGATCTTCATCAGTAAGTACTTCAAGTCCTCCTCACTTTCAGCAAGCAAGGTTGTTGTGTCACCTGCATATTACAGGTTGTTAATAAGACTTCTTCCAATCCCGATTCCACGCTCTTCTTCATATAATAGAACTTCTCGGATGATTTGTTCAGCCTACAGATTGAATGAGCATGGTAAAAGGATACAACCCTGTATTCTTTCACACACCTTTCCTGAATTTAAATAATGTAGTATTCCCTTGTTCCATTTGCACGACTGCCTCTTGATTAATTTACAAGTTACTCATGAGCACAATGAAACCTTATGGAATTCCCTTTCTTCTGAAGGTTAGAATGCTTTGGCATAGTCAATAAAACACTAAACATCTCAAAAACAAAAAAGCCCACTAAACATCTTTCTGTTATTCTCAGCTTTCAGCCAAGATTCATCTGACATCAAAAATGATGTGCTTTCTTCCATGACTTCTGAATCTGACCTGGGCCTCTGGCAGTTCCCTGTCAATGTTCTGCCACAATTGTTGAATTTAAACATGAGGATATGAAATGTAAATCTCACCTAATTCAGTATATATATACATATGTATATGGTAAAATAATATTTCCATGATATCCAAGATTGATGCTGAAGTTAAAATTCAAAGTGTTTATCATGGTGCATTGCCTATGTTGTTGCTGTTGTTGCTAGGAACAGAGAAGTGACTGTGACTCATAGAGACCCTGTCTACAACAGACAGAAACACCTCCCGGTCCTGCGCCACCCTCACCAGTGTTGTCATGTTTGAGCCACTGCTGCAGTCACTGTATCCATTTATCCCTTCCAGGGTCCTCCTCTTTTTGAATTGCATATTGGGAACCTCTGATAACTATTAACCATTGAACATGATTCAATTCTATCTCATTGAGCTGTGCCTTACACACACGAACATACACAACACAAAGTTATTCTTCTGTTTCAAGGATGCTCATTGATGCTTTAAACTTGTTAAACTAATACATTCTCAGTTAAACCATTTAAGAACATTTAAACTGAATACATCAAAAGAGTTTATTATCAGGTAATACATATAAAGTTCCAGACTCCTTTTCATTTCTTTTATTTTTCCCCTCTTTTCTTTGTTTTCTCGTTTGTTTTATATCCTGGAGCATTGCTCTATATTCATAAGTAAACTCTTGCTACTCTAATAGCTCATATCTGACCAACCTGTTCAAATATAATTTTATGAACTTGTAAATATGATATCTGCTCAACAATTTAAGAAACCTATTAGGAGAGAGTGAAAACTTACTTCACCATTATAATCAATAAACACTCTGGCATAACAGAGGGAGTGGTACCCTGTTAGTCTTTGTGTCCTGAGAGGAAATCAGAGATAACAACAGGATTAACCTTTATCTGATAAAAGATAAAATTTCCCAGTGGAAATGAATGCCTAAGGATATAATAATTGAACATGTAGCTTACTGTTGTGTTTCAGACTCACTTATATCTCACATTCCCTAAGATAGACATTATTATTACTATCATTTTTGAAATGATGTATCTTAGCCATAGAAAAAATAGTCAAAGTAATGTAAGTGGTAGAGTTGGGGTTTAAATTCTATTTAGCTATAGAATCCTCATTTTTTGGAAGGCTTCACGATACAAGTATAAATTACATTTATATCGTATTAAGGGAGTTCTTGTTCTAGGAAGCTGTTTAGCATGAGATCTATGAAAACAGATTTTAAAGTCAAGCAGACCAGACTTTTAAGACCTTAATCAGCAGGACTTACTTGTGTGAAATTTGGAAAGTTATTAAACCTCTCAGATATTTAGTTTCCTTCTTTCTAAAAGGAAATATTATTTTGGGGGAGGGAGGAAAATAGGAGAAAAGTATACAGTATGGTAAAAACAAACAAACAAAAAAAACACTGGCCTTCACTGTAACCAGCCATGGGAAATAGGGTAATCAATCCATGCATTCAGAGCAATATAGATAAGGTTCTGATATAAGTATAAACCCCACTGCCATTAAGTCTACTTTGGCTCAGTCACAAAGATCCTATAGGGCAGAGTAGAACTGCTCATTAGGATTCCCAAGACCTTTATAGGAAAATCTTTATAGGAGCAGATACCTCATCTTTCTCCAATGAAGCAGCTGGTGAATTTTAACCCCCAATCTTGCGGTTAACAACACAACGCTTAACGAACTATGAGTTATATAAACCCAAAACACACTGTAGTAGAGTCCATTCCAACTCTTGGAGACCACATAGGACAGAATAGAACCACCCATTCCCAAGGCTATAAAACTTCACAGAAGCAGATTGCAAAGTCTTTTTCCCATGGAGGGACCAATGAGTTCCAATCCGTAACTTTAGTTAACAGCCAAGTGCTATAACCACTGCACCACCAAGGTTCTTTATGGAGTACTACAAACTGCCATCTAGTCCATTCAAACTAATAATGACCCTATAGGCCATGGTCAAACAACCATGTGTGTGGGTTTCTGAGCCTGTAACGATTTACAGCTCTAGAACGCCTGATCTTTCTCCTCTTTATAGGGTATATTTCAGTTTTTAAAAAGGCACTGCTCATAACACTTTGAGACCTAATTCACTCAAGTTTGCTCATCAGTTTTATTAATGAATGGTGTAAAAATCAAAAGAAGGTATTTTCTTTAGATAATATTCTAAGATTCTGAGAGTTTAATGATGCTACATGGTTTTTGTTTCTTTGTGAAGTAGAAGTTATGTGTATGTATTTCAATTCTTCTGTTTGATGGTTTTACACATTTCCAGCCAGTTAATTCATACTCATAGTAACCTATATAACATTTCTGATATTATAAATGTTTATAAGAGCAAGCAGGCTCATCTTTCTACAAAGGAGCAGATGGTGGGTTTGAACTGTCTACCTTGAGTTAACAGTCCAATCCCCAACTCACAGTGCCCACATATTTCTTTTGATTCTAAAACAAAAACCCATTGCCATCAGTTTATTCCAACTCACAGACTGTATATATTTATGGAAGCAGGTAGCCTCACCTTTTTCCTGTGGTTCCACTGGTGGGTTTGAACTGCTGGTCTTGCAGTTAGCTGTCTACCACTTATTTAACAGAACCACCAAGACTGCTTTGATTGTTCTTCACTTCACTTCCCATTGCCATTGCATCAGTTCTGACTCAGCATCCCTGTAGGATGGAGTCAAATTCCCCTTTGGGTTTCTGACATGTAAATCTTTATAGGAGTAGATAACTAAACAAATACCGTGACTGCCACAGTGTCAATTCTGACTCATGGTCATCCTATAGGAAAGAGGAGTAAATTGCCCCTGCTGGTTTCTGAGACTGTAAATATTTATGGAACTAGAAGCCCCATCTTGCTCCTATGGAGCAGATGGTTGTTTCAAATGGCTGACCTTTTGATTAGAAGCCCGATGTGTAATCCACTCCTACAGGTGAATAAAAAACTCACCTCTCTCCCATGGAGTCGCTGGTGGGCTCAAACCACTGACCCCAAGTTTGGGAGCTCACTATGCCACCAGGGCTTTAAGCCATAAGGCCCTGAGCACACCCTGATCTCAGGAGCTAAGCAGTGTCAGATCTGGGTGGGAGACTCCCTGGGAATTCTGAATGCTACAGGCCTGATGATTGGGTTATTGTTGTGCTGCCACGTTCTGACTCGTGACAATCCTATTTACAACAGAACAAACATTACCTAGTCCCGTACTATCTTCACAATTGTTGTTATGCTTAAACTATTGTTGCAGAGACTTTATTGACCCATCTCGTGGAGGGTTTTTCTCTTGTTGCCCTTTTACTTTATCAAGCATTAATATCTTTTCCCAGGAACTGATCTCGCCTCTTAACTCTCCAAAGTATGTGAGACGTCCTCACTGTGGAAGACCGTTCTGTCTATACTTCTTCCAACACTTATTTATTTGTGTTTCTGGCAGTCCAGTGTACTTTTAATATTCTTTGTCAATGCCACTATCAATTTTTCTTCAGTTTTCTTTATTCATTGCCCAGCTACTAGATGCATATGAGGAAATTGAAAATGCCATGGCTCGGGTCTGGCATACCTCAGTTTTCAAAATTACATCCTTGCTGGTCAACACTTTAAAAATCTCTATTCAACAAGCAGATTTATCCAATGTAATACTTCATTTGATTTCTTGACTGCTGCTTCTATTGGCACTAATTATGGATGCAAGCAAAGTGAAATTCTTTACAACTTCAATCTTTTCTTCATTTATCATGATGTTGTGTAATAGTCCAGCTGTGATCATGTTAGTTTTATTACATTGAATTGTAATCCATACTGAAGGCTGCAGTTCTTGATCTTCATCAGCAAGTGTTTCAGGTCCTCTTTGCTTCCACTAAACAGGTTGTGTGTCATCTGTGTACCACAGGTTGTTAAAAAGCCTTCCTCCAATCCTGATACTGTGTTCTTCTTTATGGAATCGAGCTTCTTGAATTATTTGCTCAGCATAAAGACTGAATAACTATGGTGAAAAGATACAATCTTAATGCATATATTTCCTGATTTTAAATGATGCAATATCCCCTTGTTCTATTTGAACAGTCTCATGATCCATGTACAAGTTCCTTAGGGCACAATGAAATATTCTAGAATTCCCATTCTTCTCAATATTATCCAAAGTTTGTTATGATCACACAGTCAAATTCCTCAGCATAATCAATAAAATACAACTAAATATCTTCCTGGTCTCCTCTGCTTACAGCCAGGATCCAAATACACAGCGAGGAAAAGAATGAACCTTCAAGCTGTGTCATCGTGTTCACCACCTACAGCTGCCATCGCCAGTTGTTCTCACGCATACTCTCCACAAGACACATTTTTCTGAAATGTAGATTAGTGAATGGCACACTACCAAACTACTGTAAAATATAATAAAATCACTGTAATTTAAAGAAAGTTGTGAAAAATATTCTTTTTCTTTTCCTCAGTGACAGTTCCAAGATATCAAATACATAGTTAGGTTAAAATTTAACACCGTATCAGTTGATTTTCCATTTAACTCATTTTAAATTTGTTCTAGTTCTTAATATTATAATCTTTCTTTTCAATTGAGGTATTTCTCCATTTTAGTTTATTATTGTTGCTGGGGTTTTTTTGTTTTTGCTTTGCATGTTTTACCATATATGAAATCCTGGATAGGTAAATCTTTGAAGACAGTAACAGGATTTATTGTTCCTTAGGGGTATAGCAAATCAGGTTGGGGGAAGTGAGGAGCTAATGTCAATAAAACTTTAAAACAAGAAATAAATCAAAGAAACTACTTCCACATGTTAGATATATGTCCATTTCTCTGGTTCATATGGACGGTGTTGTTGTTAGGTATCAAATGAGTTCCCACTCATAGTGACTCTGTGCAACACCACCCAATCCTATGCAATCCTCAAACCTGTTTTTATGCTTGATACTATTATTGCAGCCACTGTGTCAATACATCTCGTTCCTGGGGTTCCTCTTTTGTGCAGTCCCCCCTCTCCCCATTTTACCAAGTATGATGTCCTTTTAGGACGGGTCAGTACATGAAACCTAGTCTTGCCATCTTTGCCTCTAAAGAGCATTCTGTCTATACTTCTTCCAAGGAAGATTTGTTTGTTCTTCGGGAAGTCGGTGGCACATTCAGTCTTCTTCACGAACACCATAGCTCAAATGCATCAATTGTTCTTCAGTCTTTCTTATTCAATGTTCAACTTTCAAAGGCATATGAAGTGATTGAAACTACTATGGCTTGGGTCATGTACACCTCAGTCCTTGAAGTAATATCCTTGCTTTTCACTACTCTAAAGAGGTCTTGTGTACCAGATTTACATAATGCAAAGTGTCATTGGGTGTCTTGACTGCAGCTTCCAAAAGCATGAATTGTAGATCAAAGCAAGATAAAAATCCTTGACAGCTTTCTTCTTTTCATCATTTGTCATATTATCTATTGGTCCAGTTGTGAGGATTTGGGTTTTCTTTACATTAAATTATAACCCACACTGAAGGCTTCAATCCTTGATCTTCATCAGCAAGTGTCTCGGTGTCAGTAAGCAGGGTTGTGTCATCTGAATATTGTATGCTGTTAGTAAACCCTCCAATACTGTTACCACATTCTTGTCCATGTAAGGCAGCTTCTCTGATTATTTGTTCAGCATACACTTAAATAAGTATGGTGGCAAGATATAGCCCTGATGCACACCTTTCCTACTTTTAAACGATACAGAACCTCCTTGTTTGCAACTGCTTCTCGATCCATGTACAATTTCTTAATGAGCACAATGAAGAATTTTGGAATTCCATTCTTCTCAAAACTATCCATAGTTTGTTATACTCCATGTAGTCGAATGCCATTGCATAGTCAGTAAAACACAACTAAACATATTTCCGGTATTCTCAGCTTTCAGCCCAGATGCCTCTGACATCAGCAATGATATCACATGTTCCATCTCCTTTTCTAAATCTGGCCTGAACCTCCGGTAGCTCTCTGACAATGTACTGCTGCAGCTGTTGTTGAATGATCTTTCGTAAAATTTTACTTACTTGTGATTTCAATAATATTGTTCTATAACTTGAGGATCTGTTGAATCACCTCTCTTTGGAATGGGTACAAAAACAGATCCCTTCCAGTCAGGTGGTCACACAGTTGTCTTCCAAATTTCCTGGCATTGAAGCGTTAGTGCTTCCAGTGTTCCCTCAACCTGCTGAAACACTTATATTGGTATTCCATCAATTCCTGGAGCCTTATTTTTTCCGGTGTTTCCATGCTTCTTAGACTCCTTTCAGTACCATTGGTTTTTGCTCATAATCTACCTCTTTAATAGTAGACTGTAGACTATTTCTCTTTGATACAATGACTTTTAAAATTCTTTCCATTTTCTTTTGATGCTGCCTTCATTGTTCACTATTTTGCATTATTCAATATTGCACTTAAAGCTCAAATTTTTCCTTCAATTCTTTCAGTTTAATATATGCTGAGTGTATTCTTCCTATTTTTTCCAATACCTTTTTATTGGGAGGTAATACAGATATCATTTCATTCCATAGTTTAATCACATTGAGCAGTATTGTAAAATTGCTATCACAGTGAGTTGGAAATATTCTCTTTTGTCTTGAACTCCTTGATATCATCTCCCCCTCCTCCACTGTAACACCCACCCCCACACCCCAAGGAAACCTTATTCTACTTTCTGTCTCTATAGGTTCATCAATCATAGATTTCCTATACCAAAAAGACAGAAAAACATAAAACAAAAATCCAAGAGGGCTATTCCCAATGACAAAATACATCAGAGCTAAACCCCAATATGAAGGAAAAGGGAGGGGTAAAAAACAACCACATAAAATGTTGGAAACCATATCAGGCCCAACATGTATGGCGGGGATCAACTGACAACATTTTAACTGTTCGAGTCAGGCTTATCATTTTGATCTTTATAGTCACCTCTCCAAGGTACTCTGTTTTATAACTAGTTTATTCCCATTTCTCCATTATGTACAAAGAGAAATCACTGGTGGCTTATTTCCTGTATAGATCTCACAAATGTATCTCTGGCTCCCACTTGTCATCCATAGCCTTCTGCAAACCTGAACCTCACTTAGTTGACATATCACTTGTATGGGTGAATTTTTGGAAACAGGCTTTTTTCTTTTAATCATTTTATTGGGGGCTCGTACAATTCATATCACAATCCATACATACATTCATTGTGTCAAGCACATATGTACATTTGTTGCCATCATCATTCTCAAAACATTTGCCTTCTACTTGAGCCCTTAATTTCGGCTACTCATTTTCCCTCTCCCTTCCCACTACCTCCTACCTCATGAACCCTTCATCATTAATAAATTATTATTATTTTGTCATATGGTACACTGTCTGACGTCTCCCCCCGCCCTCTTCTCTGCTGTTCATCCCCCAGGGAGGAGATTATATATAGATTCTTGTTATTGATTCCCCCTTTCTACCCCACATTCCCTCCACCCTCCAGGCATCGCTACTCTAGCCACTGGTCCTGAAGGAGTCATCTGTCCTGGATTCCCTGTGTTTCCAGTTGCTATCTGTACCCAATGAACATCCTCTGGTCTAGCCAGATTTGTAAGGTAAAATTGGGATCATGACAGTGGGGAGGAGGAAGCATTTAAAAACTAGAGGAACATTTATGTTTCCTCATTGCTACCCTGCTTGGCTCATCTCCTCCCCACAACCCTTCAGTAAGGGGGTGTCAGGTTACCTATCAATGGGTTTTGAGTCTCCACTCTGCACTCACCCACATTTACAATGATATGATTTTTTGTTCTTTGATGCTTGATACCTGATCCCTTCAAAAGTTCATGGTCACACAGGCTGGTGTGCTTCTTCCATGTGGGCTTTGATGCTTCTGAACTAGTTGGCCACTTGTTTATCTTTAAGCCTTTAAGATCCCAGACTCTATATCTTTTGATAGTTGGGTACCATCAGCTTTCTTCACCACATTTTCTTATGCACACGTTTGTCTTTAGTGATCGTATAAGGAAGGTGGGCACCCACTGATATGATTTTTAGTTCTTTTATGTCTGATAACTGGTCCCTTCTACACCTCGTGGTCAGACAGACTGGAGTACTTCTTCCATGTGGGCTTTGGTGCTTCTCAGCTAGATGGCCACTTGTTTGTCTTCAAGCCTTTAAGACCCCAGATGTTCTATCTTTTGATAGCCAGGCACCATCAGTTTTCTTCACCACATTTGCTTATGCACACATTTTTCTTCAGCAATCGAGTTGGGAAGGTGTGCATCCTGGAATGCCAATTTAATAGAACAACATATTCTTGCATTCAGTAAGTGCTTGAGTGGAGGCCCAATGTCCATCTGCTGCCTAAATACTAAATCCATAAATATATGCAAATAGATCTGGGAAACAGGCTTTTCAGGCCCCAGACACTATTTTATCCGACAGCCATCTGCAATTTTATGTGCATATTATCTCTGCAGGTCTCTCTAGATAAGATAGACTGGACAAACAAGCAGAGAATGAAACAACTGGACTGAAGTTCCCAGGGGACATGAGAGAATGGGAGGTGGGGGAAGGGAAGAGGTGTTAACCAACCCAGGGACAAGGGAATGGGTGATTCAAAACCAGTGGCAGGGAGGGGGTGGGAGGACTGGTAGGGAGTGATCAAGGGCAATGTAACCGAGACAAATTACTGAAACCCAAATGAAAGCTGAGCATGGTAGTAGGACAAGAGGAAAGCAAAAGAAGACAAAGTAAATAAATAGGAGCAAAGGGCATACATAGAGACCTAAATACAGGCATGTACATATGTAAATATATTTATGATTATGGAGGAAATAGATCTATATACATATCTTTATATGTTTAGTGGTAGGGTAGCAGATGGGAATTGGGCCTCCACTCATGTACTCCCTCAATACAAGAACACTTTGCTCAAGTAAACGGTCATTCCATGATACCCACCTTCCTGACACGATCACTGAAGACAACCATGTGCATAAGCAAATGTGGTGAAGAAAGCTGATGGTGCCCGGCTATCAAAAGATATAGCGTCTGGGGTCTTAAAGGCTTGAAGGTAAACAAGCGGCCATCTAGCTCGGAAGCAACAAAGCCCACAGTGAAGAAGCACACCAGCCTGTGTGATCACGAGGTGTTGAAGGGATCAGGTAGCAGACACAAAGAACAAAAATCATCATTGTGTGCTCACCTTCCCCATATAAATGCTAAAGACAAATGTGCACATAAGTAAGTGTGGTGAAGAAGGCTGATGGTGGCTGGCTATTGAGAGATATAGTGTCTGGGGTCTTAAAAGCTTGAAGGTAAACAAACAGCCATCTAGCCCAGAAACAACAAAGCCCACATGGAAGAAGAATGCCAGCATGTGTCTAAGGGACACATCACGAGGGGTTGAAGGGACCAGGTATCAAGCACCAAAGAACAAAAAATCATATCATCGTAAATGAGGGGGAGTGTGGGATGGGGACCCAATCTGTAGACAACTGTATAACCCTTGCAGAGGGGTAGTAGGGAGTAGATGAGTCACCCAGGGTGCTGTGTAGCATCAATGAAACACACAACTTTCCTCTAGTTCTTAACACTATTCCTTGCCCCCTTCCAACTATCATGACCCCAATTCTACCTTACAAACCTGGTTAAGAACAGAGGATGCACAGTGGTGCAGATAGGAACTGGAAACACAGGGAATCCAGGACCGATGAACCTCTCAGGACCAGTGGTAAAAGTGGTGATACCTGGAGGGAGGAGGGAAGTGGAGGTAGAAAGGGGGAACCAATTACAAGGATCTACATATAACCTCCTCCTTGGGGTATGGACAACAGAAAAGTGGGTGAAGGGAGACATCGGGCAGTATAAAATATGATAAAACAATAATTTATAAATTATCAAAGGTTCATGAGGGAGGTGAGAGCAGGGAGGGAGAGGGAAAAAAAAAAGAAAGAAAAATGAGGAGCTGATTCCAGGAGACCAAGCAGAAAGCAAGTGTTTTGAGAATGATGAGGGTAACGAATGTATAAGTGTGCTTTACACAATTGACGTATATATGGATTGTGATAAGAGTTGTATGAGCCCCAATAAAATGATTTTAAAAAAAGAAGTTTCAGCTTTGTTTTTATCGGCACAACAATGCTTTCCAACTACTGTTCCTTCTTTTTTCCCCCCTAACTTTTGCATTCCAATTGCCAATAATTATCAATGCATCTTGATTGCGTGTTTGATCAAGTTCAGATTGAAGATGTTAGTAAAATTCTTCAATTTATGCAGCACTAGCATTAATGGCTAGTGTGTAAATTTGAATAATAATTGTATTGATTGGACTTCTAAGGGTAGACATCATCCTATCTTAGCAATGTACTTCAAGATAGATCTTGAAATGTCCTTTGTGACAGTGAGTGCACCCATTCCTCCTCACTGTGTCACTCCTGGCAGAGTCAACCATGGGATTTTCTGACACAAAATGGCCAAGACCAGTTCATTTCAGGTTGCTAATGCCTAGGATATTGATCTTTATGTGTATTCATTTTAATGACTTCCAATTTTCCTAGATTCTTCCAATGTTCCAATCACTAACTGATACTTGCAGCTGTTTCTTCTCATGTTGGGTTGTGCTCCATCAGTAAATCAAGGTCTCAAAGGCTTTATTCCCACAAACTTTACTTCACTTGTGTCACTGAGGCCTACTATACTTTGAGAAGGCAGCGCTTCCTCACTCATATGGTGAGTGCCACTGACCTGAGGGACTCATCTCTGGCACTATCTTTGATAGTGTTCTGCTTCTATTAACTAGGTTTTCAGTAACGGACAGCGTTTCCATGATAACCATAGTGGCTCATTCCTCTGACATGAACAGCCTACTCCATCTTCATAGTCTATTCTTAGTCTGGAAGCTCTGATGAAGCCTGTCCACTGTGCAGGGGCCTGTAGTATTTTAAATAGCAGGGACATAGCTTCCAGCATCACAGCAATGCCCGGGCCACGGCAGTTTGACAGTAGTACATACTGACATCCAAGTGGAAGTTGCCATGAATTGGCAATATGAATACTACTGTGTGCTATACACATTGCAGCATAGTAGTAATCAAGAGCATCAGCTTTGGGTGAGTCTGAGAAGCATCCCCCCTTTACCCTCTTAAGCATCAGAGTCTGATCTGATCCTTAATTCTCTCATATGTAAAATGAAAGTGATCACATCTTTATCCTAAAGTTACCAAAAGTTAAGCACATATAAAATGCTTACCATAGAGCATTTGGTTTAATGACAGCTATTAAATTTATCTTATTTAGCTAATCAATATAAATGCATAAATGCTATAAGGAGAAAAAATTAACTTCTGTTTTTAAAATACTCTATTAAGCACAAGGAAAACTAGTGTTGTAGATATTTCTCTTCAAATCACACAATTTAAACAGTTTCTTCTACCTAATTCCTGCGTAGTCAGCTCAATATCTAACACACACCATTAAGATACTTTCCAGTATAGTACTTAAACCACATCAAAATGGCAAGCCAAATGACAAATTTATTCTAAGTAGTTGCAAGAGTTTGGATGCATCTTTCCATGTACTCCTAGTCATGCTACCATGTTGGCAGTCTGATTGGAGAAATACACACATAATCTAAGTAAAACTCCAAGCTTCTAAACAATTTGCAGCTCTTTCTCAGCACAGGAGTCTATCATTTTGTAATCTCAAAGAGAACATTACAAACGTAGGAATGAATTTAGCAGTACAGACGCAAAGCAAAGTAAACACTATGTGATAGCTCCCAAATTCAATATTTGTGAGCACATCATTAAGGAAACATTTCAAGTCACAATCATGCCTTAGTCACCATAAATAGGTCAGGCAGAAAGTAAATTAACTTACAGTGAACAAGAACTTCCTTGAACTCCATGGAAACGCTTAGAAGAAGGAGATGAAGTTATATTTCTGACCAGAAAGGTCTGCTACTCTCTGGCAGAACCCTCAGCTCTGCCTCTTGCTCATGCAACCTCACAAAACACCCAGCAACAAACCCTGCTCTTAACAGCTGACTTTTAATCCTGCCGTTAGGGTTAAACAAGAGCCTTTCAAAAGTATGTGGCGTGCAACACTAAAATCACCAAGGTAAAACTTACTTTTAAAATATTTCCCTAGTACCAGAATGTTCTGTTTTGCCACATTTTGCTGAAGAAAAGAGGAGATTTGCTCAATTTGGAAGCTGAACTCTAAATTTTTTTTAATCCATTGATCCATTCAATATATCAAGACTAACCAACACAATGCTCAATCTTTGTGCTGGCAGATATGCACTCTGGGATCCAACACAAATGTCAAAGCCATTTAAATGGCACTGAAATTGAAACATTAATGTTATAAAGACAATTGGTGCACTCAGTGTATATTAGTGGCAGGAAATAAAGAAACACTATCAAATCCAGGTTCTCCCTCAACAGAAAGGCACAAAACCAAGGATTTGATGATGATTTTATAGGAATTCTGATTTTTCTTTTTTACTAGTTAAGCTAAATTATTGTTTAATTTTTAAATCATTTTATTAGGGCCTCATACAACTCTTATCACAATCCATACAAACATCAATTGTAAAAAGGACATTTGTACATTCATTGCCCTCATCATTCTCAAAACATTTGCTCTCCACTTAAGCCCCTAGCATCAGCTCCTCATTTTTCCTCCTCCCTCATGAACTCTTAATAACTTATAAATTTTTATTTTGTCATATCTTACACTGTCCGATGTCTCCCTTCACCCACTTTTCCATTGTCTGGCCCCCAAGGAGGAGGTCACATGTAGATCCCTGTAATTGGTTCCCCCTTTCTAACCCACCCTTCCTCCATCCTCCCTGTATTGCCACTCTCACCACTGTTCCGGAAGGGATCATTCACCCTGGATTCCCTGTGTTTCCAGTTCCTATCTGTACCAGCGTACATCCTCTGGTCTAGCCAGACTTGCAAGGTAGAATTGGGATCATGATAGTTGGGGGGACAGGGGGAAGGAGGAGGCATTTAGGAACTAGAGGAAAGTTGGTATGTTTCATCGTTGCTACACTGCACCCTGACTGGCTCATCTCCTCCCCGCAACCCTTCGGTAAGGGTATGTCCAGTTGGCTGCTATTTTTCTCTGCAATATCATGAAGAACATGAAAAAGAACTACCTTCATCTAATCTCGTAAAATGCTAATATTCTATGCAAACTTTTCCAGTTTCATCATTTTTAAGTATATAACTTAGTCATATTAACTACACGCGTAATATGGTACAATCATCACTACTATTTCTATAATATTTGGTCACCCCAAACAGATACTCTGTGCTCATTAAGCAGTACATTCTCATCTTGTCCCCCGCCCATCAGTCCCTACTAACCACTAATATATTTTGATTTCTATACATTTATCTATTATAGATATTTCATATAACTAGGGTTGCATTAGTATTTGTTCCTTTTCGACAATTCACTTTGCACATTAATCAAGGTTCACCCATGCTGTAACATACACCAGAATTAAATTTCCCTTTATGGTCGAGTAATATTTCACTGTATACATCTGTCACATTTTGTTTATGCATTTGCCTTTACTACATATTTGTTCTGATTCCATCTTTTAGTTATTGTGAGTAATCCTGCAGCGTACATTGGTGTCAAATATTTGTGTTGGTCCTTGCTTTCAGTTCTTTTGAATATACAACTACGACCACTAGGGTTATAGGTATGTGTCAGCGTTTGAGTAACTGCCAAACCGATTTCCACAACAGCTGCCCCATTTTAGATTTCACCAACAATACACAAAAGTTCCATTTTTTCCACATCTTCAACAGTGTTCATTACTTCATGAGGTTTTGTTGTTGTTGTTTTTATACTAGTGATTGTGCAGAGGTAGCTCATTGTGGCTTTGATCTGCATTTTCCTAATGGCGGGCGACCCATGTTGAGTTTCTCCTCATGTGTTTATTGGCTGTGACAGTAGTTTTTCTCACAGAAAATAATTTAATTTCAGAAATCCACTGGCTCTTTTTCTGTATAAGAGCAAGTCAAAAGTAAGACTTAAGCGTAATGGAGACTCAAAACTCACCTGTAAGATATTGGACAGTCCCTCTCAGAAGGGCTGCATGGAAGGAATGATAAATCCAGTTTGTGGTCTAGCACTGACAAATCACATAACTATCCTCTCTAAAATTTCTTCCCTGTACTATTATGGCTTTTATTTGTTTTACCTCATTAACCATGTGAGATTTGCATATGTTCATTTTTTATATTTAAGATACATATTTCTTGTATTCTGTACATGAAATCCAAGATAGATATCCCTTCAGAAACAGTAGAAGGAGTAATGGTTCCATGAGGGTACAGAAAAAGGAGAGATGGGGGAATAGGTATTGATGACTGATAACATTGATGACTATATAACCCCATTTGATGGAATCAAACAACTGGATTGTATGTGAATTGATATATTGGATTGTGTAAGATATGGCAAAAATAAAACCATTATAGGGAGAAAAAATAAGCATCCTGGGGAAGAGGGTGGGGAAGGGAGGGTATAAAGAGAAGCTGATATCAAGGAATTCAAGAAGAAAGAAAATGTTTGTGGTAGCAATATATAATAAACACTCCTTGAGATGATTGAACTATGAAATATTCTGATATCTGTAAAAGCTCCCAATAAAATGATTAATTTTTAAAGTATTGCTTAAAGTCACAGAACCCTTCTTTAAACAAAAATACTAAAATATGTAGTTATTGTTCCTCAACATATTATTCATCTAGCTCTATGTGCTCCAAAAGTGATGTTTCCATATCTCTAGCCTTTACATGAAGGGTTTTGTGTTCCATTTATACCACATCAAAATGGTAGCTTGGGCCATCCTTGCGGGACTCAAATCATGCTCCTTTTTAATGTTCTTTAAATTTTGGAAACAAAACAACTCTGAAGGGCCGGAGGGTGGATGAGGTAAACTTTCCCAATAAAATTCTCCTAGGGTAGCTCTTGCTACCCATAAAGAATGTGTAGGTGCATTGTTGTGATGAAAACAATATTCCTCAACACAACTGTCTTGGTTTTGTTCTCACACAAACAGTTCTCAATTTTCTTAAAATTCCATTCCAATAAACCCCAATATGCATCCTTTGACCTGGAAGAAACCCTATCGAATAAAACTTTTAAAAACAGCCAAGATAACCTTCTGAGCTGACTTCTCCATCTTAAATTTAAATGGCAGATCCCATAGAAATACTCTGTTTTGATTGGTCCTTTTTTCAAGGCACTCTAATAAGACTAAGACAAGGGTATTAGTGAGAGAATATGTATGTAACCATCTACTGATCACAAAGACATGTTTAAACGTATTTTGTTTGAAATAAACCCATATAGGTATGAACTAAAACCATAGTAAGAATACTTTACTTACTCTCATACATCACAAAATAACAAATTGAATTTAAAAATAATTACATAAAAGGAGAAGAACATTTTTCCTATGCACTGTTTCATCAAAATATAAAACTACTACATTTTTGTTTTTCCACAAAATACTGGCCTTGGAATTTTATACAAATGAAAAGTGGGGTGTTACAGAACAAGTTAGGTTACAATATAATGCCTTATCATTTGATCTCCATTTGGACCCATTTTAATTATATTCTGTTTTTTTATATTTCCTGTTTTCATTCTGATTGGGGTTTTGCTCTGCCTTATTTTGTATTTGTTGTTGGGTTGGTTTCTTTTGCTGCCTTTTTTTTAGGTTATTTTCATATGTTTACCAGTATATGAAATCCAGGGTTGGTGACTCTGAAGATAGTAACTGGATTAATGGCTATTCTAGGTATGTGGAGGGAATTGGGAGGGGAAAGAGGGAGCTGGTAGCAGTGGGTGAAGGAAGGAACAGAATGTTCTGAAACTGACTGTGGTTC
Organism: Tenrec ecaudatus; assembly: GCF_050624435.1. Taxonomy (NCBI): domain Eukaryota; kingdom Metazoa; phylum Chordata; class Mammalia; order Afrosoricida; family Tenrecidae; genus Tenrec; species Tenrec ecaudatus. The sequence continues at coordinate 82,683,085 of NC_134533.1, forward strand.
CTATTGTTTAGCTCTTGTACTTTAATGAAGTCTTTTGCAGATTTGATGCTGTATATACTGTAACTTTATTTTATCTTATTTATTTTTCATTGTGAATTGAATAAAGGTTTAAAAAGTAGATCATTTTTATGTTCAACAATTCATACACATTTTGACCCAACTCATCCATTGCAAACCCCTTAATGCAACATTGCTCATTCTACTTATTCTTTGTATTTTCTTTTTCCACATGGTTAACATTCAAGTAATCAAATCACACAAACATCAGTCTTCATGACCCTGAGTCTAGAAGTACTGGATGCTGCCCAGCTAATAATCCCAATTACTCTAGAGGTGATCGCACTATGAGGTCTTCCATGCAACCCAAACTCACTGCCACCACATCCATGCTGACTCATAGAGACACCCTGTGGATTGCCAAGATTTTAACTCTTTACAGGAGTAGAAAGCCCAGTCTTTCTCACATGGAGCTAGTGGCTGTGTTTGAACTGCTAATGATGCAGATCACAGCCCAGCATGTAACCACTAAATCACCAGGATTCCTGGATAGAAAGGGAGAAAAATGTGTAACAACACTCAATAGCATAAATGAGACCAGGTTTGCTGTTCAGATAAAGATTGGTAGAATTCATGAGACTATGACCCTAACTCACCATTCAGATCTAGAAATGAACTCACACCTGCCCCCCAAATTTCATCTAAAATATAAGGTCAAAAATAACACTGGGGCTGTTTGAAAACTTTAGAATAATCAATCATCTGAGAACAAAAGGGTATACTTTACCCATGGACAAATTCACAAGGGTTAGGAATGGGTTACAGAGTCCAATGTACAACCACTACACCACCAAACTTATACTTGGTAGTCCCTCAATTAAAGGAGCTTTATTTATTGACAATGCTTTCGGTGCAGCTTGGTATTTTTCCTTCAATATCATTGGTTCTTGAACATATGCGACTCTTGACATTTTTAAGCATCAATCAATTGTTTTAGGTACAATGACTCTGTTTGTTCTTTCCATCTTCTTTTTATACTTCCTACATCACTCAATGTTCTGCCCAAATTGCTTCAATATTACAATGAGAGGCTTGAACTCTTTTCAACACTTTCAGCTTGAGAAATGCCAAGTGTATTCTCTTTTGCTTTTCTAACTCTAGGTTTTTGTATATTTCATTACAAAACTTTAATTTGTTTTCTACAAATGTCTTTTGAAAATTTCTATTCACATTCTTTACTTCATCATTTCTCACATTCACTTTAGCCGCCCTGTCTTCAAGAATAAGCTCAGAGTCTCTTCAGGAGTATACCTTGTTCTTTTTCTTTCTTTGCTGTCTTCTTAATGATCCCTTTGCTCCCCTGGCATATTATGTCCTTGATGTCATCTTACAACTCAACTGGTCTTTGGACATCAGTTTTCAGGGTGTCAAATATGCTCTTCAGCTGGTCTCTAAATGCTGGTGGGATGGTTTCAAGATTACATTCTGGCTCTTGGGGGCTTGGTTTCATTTTCTTCTGTTTCACAGCCTATTCTGTTCCACAATCAACCCCTGGCCTTGTTTTCATTGATGATATTGCACTTCTCCAATGGTTTCTCAATTTGATTCCTGTGTATTTCTTGTGATGAGGTCCATGCATACACTTATTGCTCACATGTTGGAAAAATGGTATTTGTAATGAAGTTGTTGATTTCAAAAATTCTATCATGTGATCTCCAGCATCCTTTCTATGATGGGGGATATGCAAATAAGAATCACAAGGACGACTACAATGAAAGAAAGAATATACAAAACCAGAGTCTTGGAAAGATGATCTTGAAATTGCGACCCTCACACATGATGGGCAGAAATTTAAAACCACGCAGACACTTTGGATAACTGGGTTGGCTGTGTCTCAAGAAGTTATGTCTCAGAAATCTGCTAGGAACTCAAGGAAATTGCCAATATATATTTATAGAGATATCTGTACACAAATGGTCATAATTGTATTATCCATAATATTCAACAAGTGGAAACAATGCAAATGTCCACCAACTGGTGAATAGATGAGAAATATGTAACAAAGCCATACGGCAGACTATTATTTGACAATAAAAAGGAAGTACTAGTACATACTGAAGCATAGATCACCATTAAAAACATTATGCAAAATGAAAGATGGCTGCATAAAAGGCCATATACTTCATGATTCCATATTTATGAAATGTCTACAAATCCACAGAAGCAGAAAGTAGATTAGTAGTTGCCAAGGTGCTGGGAAGAGCAGGCAATGAGGAGTGCTGTTTGGGGCACAGGATTTCTTTCAGATGCAATGGAAATTGTCTAGAGTTAATGATGATGATGACTGTACACTTATGTTAATATACTAAAAACCACTGAGTTGTATATTTTTGAGAGTGAATGTTATGGTGTGTGAATTATAGTTCAATAAAGCTTCTCTTAGAAAATGACACCTTCCCCATGACTTTACAACCTTTGCCTAAAACAAAATCTAGATCACAATGGCTCATATGAATGCATGTGTGTGGATATATGTATATATATATAGATGTATGTTTCTTTTCTTTCCCTGAGCCAGGCAAATTTTTGAAGGCAGGCAGAAAGAAAGAGAAACAGACACAACAGGTGCTCTGAACAGCTGAAGGGAGCAACTGACCTCCTTGTGAAGATGACCCTAAGAACTGGCACATTTTCAAATGCCTGTTGGAGAAGGGACACACAAATAGCCCACCTTCAAGACAACAGTTCCACTTCACTCCTTGAGTGCTCTACTTCACTCCCCACTTTCCCGGAAAACTATTGGGGTCACAGTAAGAACCCAAGCCTTGTCAGCTTCCAAGTGACCACCCTACAGCTGCAAATGGTGAACAATTCAACTAATAACTGTCAGAAAGCCAAATATTTTGTTTCTGACCTGAAGTGAATCAATGAATAGTGGCTAATTTCCATCATGTGCAAAAAGGCTTCCACTTCTTTTATGTCAACCAAGTAATGTTTAAAGAGGCCCATCTTACTCTGAGTTCACTCTGGAACCACAAATATAAAGTATAATTTTGTTTTAAAAATGGAATTTCTAGAGAAAATTTTATATGTCCACACAAGTTAGTTGCTCTGCCTTCTACTTCCTTTCATTTTGGGGCTTAGAAATTCAGAAAATTACAAGCCCTGTATATTTGAAGATTTTTCCATCTCAAAGTGTTCTACAAACCAGTGAGTATGGCCATCGCCGATTTCAGATTAAAGAGTGCAGCTTTGAAAGCTCAAGCAACACACAGTAGGTAAATGACAACAAAAGACAACATGCTGTCTGTGCCACCTGAAGCAGATGTCAAGCTCTGACCCTGCCAAGCCCAATGAAATGTTTGAACAGCTCTACTTGAGCATTAAAGATGCTCAAAATAATTGTTAAATTCTCAAAAACCCAAGAAGATGTAAGATCATTCATCCATTACATTATTAATCCAACAAACATTTATTTAGCAGTTAATATTGAATACAGCCCAGGTACTGAAGAATAGAATACAGCAAATTCTTCATTCTCAGAATTGATTGTAAGAAAATATATACCATGCAAATGGGGTGGGGGAGACTGTGTTAATAAAGAGCAAAGTGTTAGAATCAGTTTCACTGAAAAGGAAATATTTAAACTAGCTTGAGAAAGCTGAGAAGGACTTAATGGGCAAATGTGAGCATATAAAAATGACTTGGTAGGTGTGACTAAAGCGCAGGAATTTTTGGTGGGAAATATAGACGAAATGCACTTTGGGCAGATTCATATCAATTAGCTGTCATCGAGGTGGCTCTGAGTTCCATCAACCTTATATACAACAGAATGAAACACTGCCCAGTCATGTGCCATACTAACACTGTTGTTATATTTAAGCACATTGTTGCAGCTACTGTGTCAATCAATCTCACTGAAGATCTTGCTCTTTTTCACTGACTCTGTACCAAGCATGATATTCTTCTCCAGGGATGGGTCTCTCTTGAAAACATGCTTAAAATATCAGAGACAAAGTCTTGTCATCCTTGCTTCCAAGGCTGTACTTCTTCTAAGATTTGTTTGTTTGTTCTTTTGGCAGTTCATGGCACTATCAGTATTCTTCACCAACACCATAATTCAAATGCATTGTTTCTTTTGCAGTATTCCTTTTTCATTGTCCAGATGTTATATTCATATGAGATGGTTGAAAATACCATGAGAATGAAAATCAATGGATGTGTGATATACTAGGGAATATCCCCCCACCCCCCAACCCCCGGCCCACGGCCCCCCAACACACACACAAATTGAGAAAAGCTCTGCTGGGCAGAGCTTTTGTAGTAACATTTTTCCCACTAGGCAAGCATGGAGCTCTGAGTTAGTGCACCCAGTGGTGTTGGCTGGGAAAGCTCTCTCTGTTCACAGTGGATTTTTCTGCCAAGGCAGTTTCACTTGAACCTTGTTTTTTGTGATGGCTAATTCAAGAGAACAGTATGTGGCTGTGAAATTTTGGTCCAAAAAAAATGCCACAGAAACTGTTGTGACGTTGAACACACCTTACAAAGACAGTGCTATGGGAAAAACCCAAGAGTACAAGTGGTTTTCTTGTTTCCTATAAAGGTGAAATATTGATTGATGACAAACCTCATTCTGGATATCCATCAACTCCCAAACAGATAAAAATGCCTACAAAATTTGTGTACTTGAGCTCAAAGACTGACAACAGACCATTGAAGAGATGGGGCGAGTTAGCTGGACTATCTTGGAGCTCAGTTCAGGGAATTTTAACAGAAAATTTGAGAATAAGAAGGGTCACTCAAAATTAGTGCCACCGGTTCTGACTGACCAGGAAATAGATCTTTGAGTGGAAACATGCTGTGCTTTGAAGGAACAGCACCAAAGTGACCCAGACATTTTTCCAAAGTCATTACTGGTGGTGAGACATGATGCTATTCTTACAATCCCAAAAGCAAACATCAATCAAGCCAGGCAAAGATGTCATCATCACCTCACCCCCCGCACCCCCAAAAAAACTCATTAAGTGAAATCGAAGATCAAGATTTTGTTCATTTGTTTGATTGTTTTTATTTGAGGGGAATAGTGCATTTGGAGTTCATTCCACCAGATCAGGCTATAATCAAGATTTCTATTTCTGAAAAGTTAGCATAACAGTATGCAACAAAAAAGGCCTGATTTGTGGCAGGTGGGAGACTGGTTTTCCTACCATAATAAAGCACCCGCTCACACAGTCATCTCAGTGCACCACTTTTTGGCAAAAAAAAAAAAAAAAAAAAGCATGCCTCTCTTGCCCTACGCACCTTACTTACCTGACTCTGCTCCATGCGACTTTTTTATGTGTCTCTGAATGCAGAGGGACATGAAAGGAAAGCAATTTAGAGAAGAAGATGAGGTGAAGGAAAAAATAAGGAGGTGCTCTAAGCCATCCAAACAGAGGAGTTTGAAAATGTTTTCAAGAATGGAATCACAGATTTGACAAATGTATTAAGTGTAATGGAGAGTACTTTGAAGGTTATAAGGTTGTTTTGTAAAAAAAATTTAAACACATAGCTTTGAGGGAAAAAATTCACGGATTTTTTGGGGTACCCCCTCGTATGACCTAGGATCAATGAGGCCATAACTTATGTAATCTATTAGCTCTGTAAATGAATTAATTCTCTAAGACTTTGGTTTCCTGCTTTCTCTTTTGTTAATAAAGAGTAGAGACCAAGCTATATCTTAGATGGCTCTTCACAAGTTTTTTTATTTTTAGTAAGCCAAAATGTATTCTTTCTCAGTTCAGGAGGGTAAAAGTCCAAATTCACAGTGCCGACTCCAAAAGAAAAGTTTTCTCTTCGTGTTTGGCTCACTTTTTTTTTTAACTCTTCAATTTTTTTAATCATTTTATTGGGAGCTCATACAAGTCTTATCACAATCCATACAAACATCAATTGTGTAAAGCACAATTGTACATTCATTGCCCTTATCATTCTCAAAACATTTGTTTTCCACCTAAGCCCCTAGCATCAACTCCTCATTTTTCCCCTCCCTCCCCGCTCCCCTCTCCTTCATGAACCCTTGATAATTTATAAATTATTATTTTGTCATATCTTTCCCTGTGCAATGTCTCTCTTCACCCACTTTTCTGTTGTCTGTCCCCCAGAGAGGAGGTCACATGTAGATCCTTGTAATGGGTTCCCCCTTTCCACCCACTCTCCCCCTACCCTCCCAGTATCACCACTCACACCACTGGTCCTGAAGGGATCGCCCTCCCTGGATTCCCTGTGTTTCCAGTTCCTATATATACCAGTGTACAACATCTGGGTCTAGCCAGATTTGTAAGGTAGAATTAGGATCATGATAGTCGGGGAGGAGGAAGCATTTAGGAACTAAAGGAAAGTTGTATGTTTCATCGTTGCTACATCACATCCTGACTGATCCGTCTCCTCCCAAGACCCTTCTGTAAGGGATGTCCAATGGCCTACAAATGGACTTTGGGTCTCTACTCTGCACTGCCCCCCTCATTCACTATGATATGATTTTTTGTTTTGATGATGCCTGATACCTGATCCCTTCGACACCCCATGATCGCACAGGTTTGTGTGCTTCTTCCATATGGGCTTTCTTGCTTCTGAGCTAGATGGCTGCTTGTTTACCTTCAAGCATTTAAGACTACAGATGCTATATCTTTTGATAGCCAGGCACCATCAGCTTTCTTCACCACATTTGCTTATGCACCCATTTGTCTTCAGCGATCGTATCATGGAGGTGAGGATGCAATGATATGATTTTGTTCTTTGATGCCTGATAACTGACTCCTTCAGAACCACGTGATCACACTGGCTGCTGTGTTTCTTCCATATGGGCTTTTTGCTTCTGAGCTAGATGGCCGCTTGTTTACCTTCAAGTCTTTAAGAACCCAGGTGCTTTATCTTTTGATAGCCAGGCACCATGAGCTTTCTTCACCACATTTGCTTATTCACCTGCTTTGTCTTCAGAAATTGTGTTGGGAAGGTGAGCATCACAGAATGTCATTTTAATAGAAGAATGTATTCTTTCACTGAGAGAGTACTTGAGTGGAAGCCCAATGTCCTTCTGCTACCTTAATAGTAAACCTATAAATGTATGCACATAGAGTTAATTCCCCAACCTCATATATAAATATATTTACATATGTACATGCTTTTATTTAGACCTCTATAAATGCCCTTTGCCTCCTAGCTCTTTCCTCTATTTTCTTTGACTTTCCTCTTGCCCACTATCATGCTCAGTCCCCACCTGGTTTTCAGAAATTCCTCTTGGTTACATTACCCTTGATCATGCTCTACCAGGCCTCCAACACCCTCCTCACCACCGATTTGGACCACTTGTTGTTCCCTTGTCCCTGGGTTTGTTAACTGTAGGAGGCCATAGGCTGGTCCAGGTGTTTATTGATGGGTGACCAATTAGTCCCCTGTGCCTCTGTTGACCTTGCAGCTAAAAGCAGTGTGAGGTAAATCAGTTCTTTATGACCTCTTTAAGATTCTTTAGAACCCTGCATGTCCTTGTGCTTATCTTAGAATATAGTGCTGTTATTATTCAAGTCTTTAGAAAGTGTGCCTAGTTAGCTAATGTTTGCATAGATAAGAGGTTCAGAATGTTTTTAAAGCAAGTTCTTTGATGTTTGTTTTGTAACCATTCCCTTGTAAGAAGAGTATAAAAACCTAGCTTTGGTACTTCATTCCATCAGACTGTTGTCCTCCCAATCCCATACTTTGTATATGTCTCTTTTTTTTCTCTCTCATCCGCACACCTCATTTAAGATGCAGCTTGATGCGGGATAGCTGGTCTAATCACCCGCAGTTAACACCACTGCCTTTCCCCCCACCTCCCCCTCTCCCATGTTCCCCGAGAACTGTCAGTCCCATTGTTTTCTCCTCCAGATTGTTCATCCAGCCTATCTTATTTAGACAGACATATGGAGATAATAACATGCACAAAAACAAGACAGAGCAAAACCAAGCAACAATATACAACAAAAAACCAATGACAAGAAACAAAACAAAACACAAGAAAGAAAAGCTGTAGTTAGTTTAAGGACTGTTTGTTGGTCTTTAGGAGTGTTTTCCAGTCTAGTCTGTTGGGGCACCATGCCCTGGCCCCAAAGTCCACCTTCAACATTCCCTGGGGACCCCACCACTCCATTCCCTTGCTGTTCTGTTACACCCCCTTAGTGTTTTGTCTTGGTGTGGCGGGATCAGCTCGGATGCAATTCCCACACTTTGTCTCCAGTGTTGTCCTCTGTAGGTCTATGGGTCAGTGAGGGATGTCATGTCTCATAATGGGGCGGGTCAAGCTTTTAACACCCCAGTCATGACTCATCACACTACAATGTTGAACATGAAATTTCTGATGTCAATTTGTTTAGTTATTCAGTGAGTTTAAGGTCCTAAGCTTTCAGCCCCAGGAACCATATTATTTTAAGGTGTTTTTTTATGTCTGATAAATATCTTTAACTATGTCCTCTATGAATAGAGAACAGTGCTTCAAAACATTCATGGGAAAATTCCCTTATCTTTTCATTATATTTTTACACAAAAATTTTGAAGACTCCTTGTACATCCATGCACACCCTATCTGCATGAACACAAATATATCGACATTTATATTAGTTCACACACATGTATTTATCTGTAACAATCCATATACACACACACCTAGACACCTACATATTTGACCATAGTGTAATTTTTATGTATTAGTGTCATGTTATATACATCATATTGTTTAACACACATTGTTTTCCTTGTGAGTTTTATAATGGAAGCACTTTCTTTGGTCAGTCTATTTTCATTATACCCACATTCTTTGCCACTTTAATGACCCAAAATTAATAAGTATCTACTATAGAGAGTGATAGCTCAATCCCCAACTCCCCTACCCATCCCTGGTAACCTATAAATGAACATTGGTCTCTATATTGTATGTATCTATCTTGTCTTTACATGGAATCATTCCATGTTTGTCCTTAAGTGCTTCAGATCCATCTGTTATGTTTTGCAAACTCATAATTGTACTTTATAACTGCATGGTATTCCAGTGTATATATGTACCACATTTTGCTTATCCATTCATACCTTAAAGGCACTTACTTGCTTTTGTTTTTACAAGTGATGTTGGAAGGGACATACTATGCATCTGTTTGTTCATGTCACTGTCTTTAGGTCTCTGATGTCTATAACTAAGAATGAGATAGTTGGACCATAAAGTAGTTCTATTTCCAGTGTTCTGAGGAAGAATCATACCATTTTTACATAGTGGCTGTACCATTTCATTGTCTCATCAGCAATGGATAAAGATTGCAATTTCCACACATCCTCTTCAGCATCTATCACTTCTTGTTTGCTTTTTAATCAGTGCCACTTTAGTGAGATAAGATGGTATCTCATTGTAGTTTTGATTTACATCTCTCTCAGAGCTAATAATCTTGAGAATCTTCTCATGGGTTTATTGGCATCTTTAGGTGCTTTGTGAAGTTTCTAAGTCCTTTTTCCATTTTTAAATTGGAGGTTTTTTTGTTATTGAATTAAGCTTTCTATATATTTTAGGGATTAGACACTTTAGATATTTTGCTTCTGAAAATTTTTCAGCCATCAGGTTGCCTTTTTATTCTTTTGATGAGCATAAATGTTAAATTTTTATGAGCCATACTCATCTAATTTTCCTTCTGGTGTTTGTGTATATGTTATGCCTGTTAGTCCTTGTTTTGTTTAATTGAATCCTACAGTTTTCTCTATATGTTTTCTCCCAAGAACTTTATAACTTTGGGTTTTAACATTTATTTAGGTCCTTTGCACGACAATACATCCTGCTCAACTGCACCATAACTATAAGGCAACATTCCAAATCTGTATGGTTTTAAAAGTGTATCTAATGTCAACATATCAAAGAAGCCATTTTAAAAAGAGATCAATTTGAGCTAGTTTTGTATATGGTGGGGTAATGGTTCTGTTTCATTTTCCTGAAAATTTTCCACATTGAATATATTTTTATCTCTTTTCAAAGAAAATGTTGTCATAAATGAGTGGATTTCTTTCTGGGATCTGAAATCTACTCCACTGTTCTATATATCTATCAGTGAACCACTGTTAGGCTGTTGATTTCAGAGGTTGTACGGTGTTTGACATCAGGGAGCATGAGACCTCCTAGTTTGTTCTTATTCAAAATTCTTTAGCTATTTGGATCTCTTTCCTTCCCATATAAAATTGATTATTAGTTTTTCCATTTCAGTAAAGAATATTGATATTTGTATCAAAATTGCATTGCATTTGTAGATCACCTCAGGTAATACTAACATTTTCACTACATTAAGTCTGCCAGTCCATGAGCATGAAATGATAATGATATCTATCTTCTACGTGGTCAGCAATTATTTGTTGGACAATGCTGTCAGTTAGGAGGTCCTTGGACTATGCAAGACAGGTAGTGTGGTTTGGCACTCCTACACCATCAAACTTGTACTCAGTCTGACCTTTGCCATTTGTATGCTGGATTTTAATTTTTCCTTTAAATTTTATGATTGAGTATAATTGCATAAGTAAGAGTCAAAGTCCTCAACGAATAAGCAAATAATGAACAAAAATATGCTACGTGTGACCAAGAAAGCTGTATGCATAAAATTTAATATTCTTTGAATTATTTGTTTCATAATAATTCTGCCTAACATCAGTTAGTTGACTAAAATGACTAAAGAACATGCATAAAATTAGAATAACAAGAAGAACATACTACATTTAATCAGTATACAAATGTGAATTATGTACACATTTTAAAACAGTATGCACTGAATCTAGCACCTGTCAGGATAAGCTAAGTATTTCAAATATACTGTTATTAATCTCCATAACAAGTGAAAACAGTTTTAACTAAAATTATTCCCATTTTATAGATGAGGAAAATAAGGCTTGGAGAGTTTAAATATCTTTTTTTAGGGTCACAGAGGTAGTGACAATAATGAGTTCAAACACATCAGAATCTAGAGTTTGTGCCATTCACCACTCCATAGTACTAAAGCTACAAATTACCATAACTTAAAAAATAAATGAAAGAAAAAAACTAAATCCAGAATTGTACCAAAAAGTTGAAAATTATGTAAAGTGAATCACAAAACCTCATGAAGAAAAATACTTAATGGTATGATTTGAAAATATACTACCAAGCAATATTACCGTAATGCTGACCTAAATGATCCACACATGTTCCAATTTTCATGGGGAAAAAATTGCTAATTTTAGGTTTAGTTATCATCTAATCTCCACAATAAATAAAATCTCATACCTCAAGACAGTATTGAGTTTCTACACAATTTATTCTTCAATTATAGACTTACACAAAGTATATAGATAGGGTACACTGATGAATGTCAAATCTCTGGTCCTTAATGGAAATTTTTCACAAGACCATTACAAAATTACACTCAAGTATGTGTGACCATGAGGGAATGAAAGACATCAGACTAGATCATAATAAATCCTCTCTAGTGGAGACAGCAGGAGAGGGAAAAAAGAAGCAAAAGTGAGGAGCAGAGATAAATATCACTTTGAGAAAAGGGAGTTTGACTGCATGAGAGAATCTAGGACTCAGCATTCTAGGGAAGTGGAAGAAATTCTCAAAGGACTTCTTAAAACCCCAAACAAATTAAAATACTGAAAGCATACTCAACAGCATTGGACAACCTATCAAAAACGAATTCTCCGAAGTCCAAGCAGCTGCTATGATGTGTCATCATGTCGCTGAGACGGAAGACCCAATTACACCTTTAACGGCTGAACTCTAACAACACTGTGACTGGTGAGGGCCAGTGAAAAATGCTGAGGTTCAGAAAATCTATTTAGTAGAAATAATCTCTAATCTTCTGGTATTCAATAACACTAATCAGCATGATCTTATTCATTATTCAACAAATATTAATTGAGGCCACTGCTCTAGGCACTAGCAACACCGTTAAATGAATAAAACAAAAAAATCTCACTTTGTGGAGCTTACTTTCTAGCCCAATAAAAAATTTAAAAATTGAAACAAACTTTTTTCTTTATAGTATCAGATGGTGCTAAATGGCTATAAAGAAATATAAGGCAAGTAGGGAAATAATTAGGAATTGGGAAAAGAAGCATGGTTTCTATATAAGTTGTTTGAAACAGGATTGAGAGGGACGATATCATTGAGCAGGTCAATGTAAGAAGCTACCAAAGGAAGTATAAATAACAGGCCATATAATTATATAGGAGACCATAAAACAGCCGATGTAACTATGCTGCTGAAAGAGTATTTTAGCACCATACAAGAAAAGCCAGATGGCCAGTGTGCCTGAAGCTCAGTGAAAAGGGAAAAACAGAAATGAGTGTATGAAACAGAACCAGAAGAGAGTGTATGTGGACAAATTCTCTCCACTCATAATTATGGAGTCTGGGAAACTGAGACTCTGGTAGAGGGAGGCCTTCATACTACTGAGTTGGAGATGAATCCCAATCACATTCTCTACTTAAAAGTTATCACCCACCATGTGCCCCCCTCACCCTCCCGAATAATGCCAACTGTAAAATGCTTCTTACAAGTACATGGCTAATCTGGACACCCAGAGACTATCTGCTGTGGAGGACAATCAGACCCTATTGTCCATCCCACTCTAGGTACAGCCATTTCCCTTCTGATAAGGATCATAGATTGTTCCCCTGGAGAAGAGTTCAAGGATGCCTAAGGTCAAGCCAGCTCAGGGATGGCCAAGGTTAAGCGATCATCTTAACTCTACACCTGCCTACCTTGTTATTTGTGTGCCTTCCTGTCATGTGTATGCTCCTAGTACCTCCCTTTCCTGTTACCTATATGCCTCTAGTATATTCCCTTCCTGTTATGTATGTGCTTACTGGGACTTGCTATCCTAAGACTATTTAAACATGTTGGAGAACACATTAGCTTTCTCTCGCTCTGGTTGGTTCTAGTCTCCATGAAAGAGGTAAGCCCTTGCATGCCTTGTCTTATGTTTCTTTAATTTACCCTTCAATCACACAATCTCCCCCTTGGCCCCATTCAGATGTGGAGGCTGGTTCTCCACATGAGGTCCAAAAGGTACTGAGATTGAAGTGGGGGCAAATCATATATAATCCTTTGCTTTTACTGTAAGTGAAGTGTTTTTAGAAGAGAAGAAATACAATCTTATCTATGTGTTAAAAGATATTGGGATGTAAGAGTCCAAGAGAACCAGTTGAGAGGCTGTTACTTAGTGAGCATATTAACAGACAGCTGAGTTGCTATCTGTTCATAAGTTTAGTGGTTAGAAGCTCAGGCTCTAGAGTCAAACCTGGGCACAAATCCGATCTCAACTACCTATGTGGGCCACTTACCCAAATCTAAATTTCTACCTATGTAAAATAAAGAACAAAAAAGATACATGGAACAAATGCTGAATGCCAGACTCTCCTCTACTAGTTTTACATTGAGTTTCCCTATGAAGCAGACCAGGAGACAGAATTTGGGTTCGATTAGTTCATCAAAGAAGTCCAAGGAGAAGGCATCCTATTAAAAGTTACTACAGGGAGCAACTAGGATTCCTAGTGGATTAATGGGTTACACGCAGAGCCACTAACTGCAGGGCAGCAGTTCTAAACTATCAGATGCTCCAAAGCAGAAAGATGAGACTCTATTTCAGTCTCAGATACACAAAGGGGCAGTTCCTAAGGGAACCTGTCTTATAGGGTTGCTATGAGTCAAAGTTGACTTAACGGCAGTGAGTTTGACTTCGACTTTGAGATTGACAGAGGGAAACAGAGCTTAACTACACAAAGAAACCTTGGACAACAGACTAGCTCAGAGAATTGTCCCACCCAAGAAGCAAAGGAGATGGAATAATATCTATACTCCATGTTGTTGCTCCTGGAAAGTTAATTCCAGGCTCTCAGACTGTCCCTCTGCTTCAAGAGCACAACTTCCTCTGGTGTTTGAAAAGGCCCTCAGGCACAAAGAAGCACATTCTGGCAGTTAGGAGTCTTCAGAAGCACGCTAGCAGTCAGATCAGAGAGCGATAGTGGACACTGACAGCAACTGTTACATAATCTGAAGGAGAAAAAGACCGACAGCATGTACCACAAAATGTTAATTGCCCTCATTTCTGAATGGTGCAACTACTTGCAACTCTTGTTTTCTTGTTTGTGTACATTTTCATCTTTAAAATTTTGTTTTAAAGGGTTATTAGTTATATAATACCTTCTATACAATTTTGTTGTTAGGTGCCATCAAATCAAGTCTGATTCATAGAGACCCTATGCACAAAAGAATGAAACATTGCTGGTTCTGTACAATGTTCATAGTTATTGTTATGCTTCAGCCCATCGTTGTAGCCACATTAATGAGGGTTTTCCTCTTTTTCAATACCCCTACCTTTTACAAGAATGATGTCATCCAGGTACTGATTTCTCCTGATGACATACCCAAAGTAAATGACATGAAGTCTTACCATTCTTACTTTCAAGGAGCATTCTGGCTGCACTTCCAAAACAGATTTGTTTCTTCTTTTGGCAGCCCATGGTACTTTCAATATTCTTCACCATAACCATAATGTACATGTATCCATTCTACGTCAGTCTTCCTTACTCAATGTGCAATTTTCACATGCATACAAGGCAGTTGAAAATACCATGGCTTAGATCAGGTATACCTTACACCTCAAGTGACATCCTTGCTCTTCAGCATTTTAAAGAGTTCTTGGGCAGATTTATCTATGTTATTTGATTTCTTGAATGCTATATCCCTCATCATTGATTGTGGATCCCAGCAAAATGAAATCCTTGACCATTTCAATCTTTTGCCACTGATCATGATATCATCTATTGGTCTAGTTGTGAAGATTTTAGGTTTTATTTGCACTGAGTTACAATCTAAATGAAGGACTTTGATTTTAAAGTGCTTCAAGCCCTCCTCCCTGTCAGCAAGTAATGTTGTGTCATCTGTATAACAAAAGGTGTTAACAACTTATTAACAACTTTTAATAAGCCTTCCTCTAATCCTGAAGCCCTGTTCTTCTTCATGTGGTCCAGCTTCTTGAATAATTTTCTCAGCATACAGATTGAGTAAGTATGGTGACAGGATACAACCCTGACACACACTTTTTTAAACCATGCAATATTTCCTTGTTCAAAACCTACCTCGTGGTCCATATATAGGTTCCCCTTGACCTATCCATAGTTTGTTATAGTTGATAAACACAAGGGAACATCTTTTCTTGTACTCCCTGCTTTCAGCCAAGATTCATCTGACATTAATAATGATATTCTTTTGAATACAGCTTGAAGTTTGGCAAGTTCCAAAGTGGCTACAAGTGATAATATATAATACCTAATATTTATAGAAATATTTTATGAGTGCTTTGGTCTGTTTATTTTTATGTCCTTACAACAACTTTTGGAGAAGTAGGGATTATTTTTTTCCATTTTTTCAAAGAAAAAAATGAGTTTTTGTATAATTGAATGGGTTGCTTAGTATTGTATTATTGGTCAAGAAGACTTGAACTCTAGCTGCAGCTGTCTTGTTTCCATGTTTTTTAACTATCCACAGACTATCTTCCTTGAATCCTGGAGAAATCAGGGAGAGGTGCTTTCAGAAGAGAGGATTGATTTATATCAATAATTCTCCCATTGATGGATATGCAGAGTCGTTAAAAGCTCATTAGTTCAGAACCTGCTTTTGAACTAAAATTTCCCATTAACTAATCAATTCTAAAAAAACAATTGATATTCTGGTTAACAGAATTACATTACAAATTTCGAGGTAGTCATTCTGGCCAATATATCTCAGAAAAACTACTCACTTAGCCTGGAGAATTCAGTATGTGTTCTTTAGTTATGTTTAAAGGATCTAAGGAAGTTTATACTGATAATGTATACAGAAATAATGATGATATACAACAAAAAACTATTAAGGAGTCACAATATAAACAAACGCAAAATCAAGACAAAGGAGTACAAAAAAACCATAAACCTAGTAATTTAACGGTAGTTAAATAAGAGGTACCAGCAATAAAGTAAAATACCAGTATGGGAACCTGTTTCTAAAACTAACTTCTCTCATAAAACTTTATACAGGAATGTTGTACTTGACTACAGCCCAACAACAAATGTAGGAATAGGTTTCATAAAGCCATTTTCTCACTGCATCCTTTAATAAAATTTGAAAGTGTAATATGAAAGTACAAATCAGAGAAGATGGGTATAAGGATAAAATATTATCATCTAAATTGTCTGGCTAGATACCTAGTAGATGAAATGGGATAGATGAAAGTGATATTTGAATGAATGGATGATGACTTGAATCTTACTGCAGATCTTTCAGAAACTATATGTATTTCCTACCAAACTCTTTTTCTTACAAATAAGAAAAGCACAATATAGAATACCAAGCAGCCAGATATAAGAATATCACAGGCCTCCTGATTTTTCATTTGCATGAAATCTAATTAACATATAAGGAACTTCAAAAATAATTCATGAAAAAATTCCATCATTTTCTACTCCCTTTTTCCACAAACTTTTTGAAAATCCTTCATATAATACATAGACTCTCTACTGACTCAACTTGAGTTCCAATTCCAGGGCCACTTTAGCTCTACAACCTTAAATAAGTTACTTCACACATGCACCTCTCCCTCACTTGCTTCCTCCCTAAAATGGGAAATATAAAAATTCGAGGTATTTATGTATGTTAAAATAATTGATACATAAAAAGGGTTTAGGAATAAGTATTATATAAACTGTATTATCTGTTGCATTAAAGAAAAAATATATGGAGAAAAGAAGCTGCAAAGGAATTAGGAGAACCTATAAATTTTAGAAGAAAAAGATTTTGAGAGCAAACAACATGACTGCATAGTCAGAGCCACTCTTAATCTCTCCTTAATCTCTTAATCACTCTAAAATTCCACAATAAATTAAATTAAAATTTTGGAAAATTTTCAGCAGTCTGAGTTCCAGACCCTATTCTGGGAAAAGCAAACAATTGCCAAAGCCACCTCAAGGAGAAACTGACAAAAAGAATCCTGGAGAAAATCCATGGATTCTGTGTCGTCTTGGCGGGACCATAGTGATGAACAAAGAGCCCCTTCCTCCCTCCCTCCTGCCACTGACTAACACCATGCCCGGAGGATAACTGCAGAGAGGTTAAGTTGAACCTTGGTTGGGAGGATACTTCAGCCTCTGAGCTGTAGGACTTGGGAAGATACCGACTTGCTCATTGCACACCAGCCGGATTGGGGAGATTCGGTAAGGCAGTAGATTGGCTCACAGCCATCTGGCTGGACTACTTCGGGTTTGGATTGTGGCAGTTTCCCCAGACTACTGGGATAACTGACTGGCTCTGAGTGGGTGTAGAATCAAGACGGCACGTTTCAGGAACAAGTGAGCATTTCCCTATGGGCCCAGGACTCAAAGTGCTAACACCTGCCTGCCCACAAGCCAATGCCCAAATAATAAATGAGCCCAACAGGAGATAGTTTTGGTGAACGCTATTCTAATTACTCTCTCTCCCTTCATTTCACCAGTTTGATCAATAATTGTCAGGTACCCCTTGGTGACTTGGGAACCAGCCTCAAAACCAAGACTTTGATATAACTCATACGTTTTTGCTGACTTAAACTCCTGCTGAAGGTGGGATAGGACTGAATTGCCTGACTACCTCTGAGTGCACAGGTTATGCAACACATACATGGGAATAACTCTGTAATCAGCATAAAACATAAATATATTTTTAAATTAACAAATAATAACATTATGTCTCAGATGCAACAGATTCTGTCTCCACACACTGGCAGAAAAGGGAGACAACAGCACAAGAAATACAGCACACGCACAGATATAGACATGGAGGGGCTCCTGGTGAAGGAAAGGACTACTTACCCTTCTTTGAGAGAGATTATAATGATAGTGTCCAATTACTTACAATGGCTGGAGGAATAGAAATAGAGAAGAAACACTGCCACAATGCAAAAACTCAGAATGCCTTGAAGTAACATTCTGACAAAATGAAGGAAAGTTACAAATTATAGAACAACTTCAAATAGAAATACAAAATGCAAACAACAAAATATTAGAAGTGGACAACATTGTGAAGACACAAAACAATGAGATTGTAACAATGGAAACAAGAATCCGTGATCTTGAAGAAAAATCTCTCAAGAACAAAATACAAGACAAAGTTATAAAAAACACCAAAAAAAGAAAAACAACACCTAAGAATATTATGGGACACCATCAAAGGAATAGCATATACCTGGTAAGTGTCCCAGAACAGAAAGAAAACATACTAATTACTCAGAAAATAGACAATGAAATATTAAGGGAGAATTTCCTTATTATCATGATAGAACATAAAATAAGCTCTGCAGGAAGTTCACAGAAATCCAAACACAACTGACCCTAGAAGTAAATCACCTGGACATATAATAATCATACTTTTCAATTTAAAAAAAGGGAAACAAAATTCTGAGAATAGTACTGCAAAAAAGAACAATTATATTTTAAAAGGCCAGGCAATCAGGATAAATTCAGATTTTTCTACTGAAACCATTCAGGCAAGAGGGCAATGAAATGCTACAGTTAAAACTCTGAAAGAAAAACAAATACCAAGCAAGAATTCTATATCAAGCAAAAGCATCCCTCAAATATTATGAAAAATAATATTCCAACACATTTGAAGATCTAGAAGTGGGTAGGTTTCAGAAATGCATTATTTACCTAAATTATCACAAAATGATGTTAAACATCTCAACAAGTCTATAACATAAGGAGAAATAGATTGTGTTATTCTGTGTAGACTAGAGAAATATGAATTCATAGACACTCATATGTGTAAGAGCTTTATATACAAGAGCAATTGAATATTGAGAAAACATCACAGGCCCGTTCAGATCAAGTCCATAAGTCTGACATTAGCCCATATCTGATACCAATCTATAAAGTCCTCTTCTGACTCACAAAACATATACAATGATGCCAAATGCGGGAAGATCACAGGCCAGCTGGTGGAAAGTCTTGTGGATCTAGTGGCAGTGCAAGCATCTTAGCGCTGGTGTGGGTCTCCACATGGTTCCTCCAGATCACAGGGCTCTGGCTGCATCAGTGTAGCTCCGTCAGGCTCATTGTCAGTAACATCTTGCAGGAAGTAAGTGTGTGTCCCACCTCCAGCAAGCTATTTATCTCCTTAGTGCCTCCAAATGAGGTCATCAAGCTATGACCTGATTGACAGGCTAAACTCCACCCTTTCATTCTTGTCTCAAATTGACAACAGATTATGTAACTAACACATAGATCTAGTGATTTAAAAAGAAAACTCTGGATATCAAAAAATCCCAGGGCTAGATGGTTCCACTGAGGAATCTACCAAACATTTAAAGAAGACAATAGCAGTTGTACATAAAATATTCCACAATATAAACATAATCATGAACAATATATTACCGAACTCATTTTATGAAACAACTCTAATTCTGATACCTAAATGAGGAAAGACATCATCAGAACTGAAAATTATAGACCAATATTTCTAATGATTATAGACAACAAGATCTTTAATATAACCTCACCAACAGAATTCAACGAAGCATCAGAAATGCATTATGATCAACTAGGATTCATATCAACTATGCAAGGATGGTTTAATATTAGAAAAACAATAATTCAATATAAGCAATATAAAGGATAACCAGAGGATTCATGATTTATATCAATTGATGGAGAAAAGGCATTTGGCAAAACTCAACAGCCAATTCTGATAAAAATACTCAAACAAATAAGAATAAAAGAGAACATTTTCAACATAGTAAAAGCCATATATAAGAAGCCAACGCATGTATCTAACATAATGGAGAAAAATTGAAAACATTTCCTCTTTGAATGGCACCTAGACGAAGTTGTACTTTCTCACTACTTTTATTTACTATAGTCCTCGATGTTTTAGCTAGAACCATAATATACCAAAAAGATATTAATGATATCTACATATTCACAGAAGAAATAAGAATCTCTTTATTTGCCGATTATATAATCTGATATATAGGGGAAAATCCAGGATAAAAATACCTATTAAAAATAAAAATAAAGTTGGAGCTCTTTCATTTCCAGATGTTAAAACCCAGGACATAGCCACAGTCTTTAAAAAGCCTGGTACTGGTACAATGATAGATATGGAGATCAATGGATTCAAATAGAAAACCCAGAAATAAAACCCTAATAAAAGTTCTTATAGGCACCAAATTTTTGATAAAGGACTAAATCACATTAAATGGAGAAAAGATAACCTTTTCAACAAATGGTGCTGGAAAAACTGGATCTTCCCTCAAAAAATATGAAGAGAACATATACTTCACACCATATCCAAATGAACTCAAGATGGATCAGAGATCTGGGACCTACTAAAAATACATTTATGCACATTAAAATAACAACAACTTCATTAAAAGAGAACCCAAAGCTTGCGAGGGGAAGGGTGGGGAGTGGGGTGGATTCAGTAAGAATGCATCTCCTTTGTCACACACCATCAGGACCACACTGGCAGCCTCTGCCATGAGCAGGGCTCAGGTCAAGATGCCTCCCAGCCCCCCATTTCCCCACCCCACCTTCGCAAAATGTTAAATTTGAAGAGGGAGGAAGAGTGGAAGAAATAAAGAGAAGAAGGATCCACCCAGAGCTGAGGAACCAGACTCCGCAGGCTGTTCAAGAACTTATCCTAGACAACTGCAAATCAAATAATGGAATGATTGAGGGTGGAAACAGCTGGATTTTTGGACTTAGAGTTCCTCAGGTTAAAAATGTAGGCTTTGGTCATTACCAAGGCTTTTAGAATGTGGTTTCTGATTTGCTGTGGACATGACCATAAACAATTTCCCAGGAGGTTTTTGTCTTTGCTACGTTGCTAGCATATAACCGATTGGGGACATTGCAAAAAAATTAAATTAAATTAAAAAATAAAAATGTAGGCTTGATTTCAGTTTCAAATTTCCCCAAACTACCGAAATCAAAAAAGTTTGAGCTCAGTGACAAGAGAAACTTCAGTGGTCTGAACATGCTAGCGGAGAAACTTTCAAAGAGCACACATCTAAACTAAATGGGAATAAGGTGAAAGATATCAGCATCTTGGGCCCTTTGAAAAAAATCGGAAGGTCTGAAGTCTAGATCTGTTTAACAGTGAGGTTACCAACTTGAGTGATTACCAAGAGTGTCTTCAAGCTTTTGCCCCAGCTGACCTACTTGGACGACTACAACCTCAAGGACCAGGAAGACCCTCACTCCAATGCTGAGGTGGGCGGTGTAGAAGAGGAGGAGGAGGAGGAGGAAGAAAGAGAAGATAATGAGGAGGAGTATTTTAATGAAGAAGAAGATAAAGATGTAGAGGGGAAAGAAAATGATGACAAAGTCAGTTGGGGGAGGGGGAGAATTTGGCCAAGATGGAGTAGTTGATGAAGATGAAGAAGATGAGGATGAGGATACAAATTATGTTGGGAAGATGAAAAGTGGAAGAGAGAAATGGATGATGAAGAAGATAATTAACACCCAAATAGCCTGCAAAAAAAGAACCTGTTAATATTGGTTGGTCTACTCATGTGTTTGGTAGCGGTTTAAAAAAAAATTCTTTTAATAACTGTGATTCAAACCCCTGGACACCCGCCTATCCAAATTGCCAAAGAATAGTTCCTGTAACATTAGACCTTCCTCTATTAGTCCCTCTTGAAAATCCATCACCAAACCTGGGGACTTAGCCCCAACAAAATTGTAAGTGTTGTTATGTTTCTGAGTAAGATTCCACTGTAGCCTGGGTGGATATGACCGGCGAGTCTGAACCATTCGTGGCTGCCAGTTACACTGAGATTGTAACCACATTTTTACTTTCTGTACAGCAAAGAAGCTTTGTAAATAAAATCTTAACATTGTATGGCTGTTTTAAAAAATGGAACCCATCAAAAAAGGAGGAAATAACAAACGTTGATGAGGTTGTGCATAGGCTGGAACCCTCATTCAGTGTTGATAGATTGTAATAGGGTACAATCACTGTGGAAAATGGTACGGAACTTCTTCAAAAATAATGAAGTAGAAATACCATATGATCCAGCAACCCTACTCCAAGTAATATCTCCTAGAGAACTAAAAGCAGTATCATGTACACTCATGTTAACTGCAGCATTAATCACAATTTCAAAAAAGATGGAAAGAACCTAGGTATCTATCGAGAATGAAAGGATAAGCAAAATGCTGCACATACAATATATACAACAAATCTTCAAGAAATAACACAAATAAAACTGGAAGACATTATGCTGAGTGAGATAAGTTAATCACAGAAGGACAAATAGTATAGGATACCATTTTTATAACAAGTCAAGAATAGATTTAACACAGAAAGCGATATCCTTTGATGACTGCTGGGGGGTGGAAGGAGAAAGGATGCAGAATCACTTACTAATAGTAGGCATACATTAATTCTGGTGAGGGAAATGGGAATGCACATGAGGAAGTTGTGTAATGTGGTGTCAATTTGGGACTAGAGAAGATTAAGAGTGAAGGGGTAGAGTCTAGTTTGTCAATCGGGTCACAGCCAATGAGGCCTCTGTGTGGGCATGGCCTTCCCCTGAGGATTCTGGGAAAACTCTGGTATTTCCTCCTTGGAGGTGGGAGACACTTTCTCACTCTGTACACTCCCTTGGAAATGCTCTACTAACAAGTCTCACTTCCTTCGAGACATTGCTAAGGACAAGACACATGGCACCATGCTGATAGACGCCATGCCCTGGAAACTGGAGAAACCAAGTGGAGACCAATGCCAGTGCTGCGATGTTTACAACACCACTGGATCCAAACATTTTCTACCCACTGGCCTGTGATCATCCTGCATTTGGCATCATTGTGTGTGTTTTGTGATTCAGAAGAGGACTTTATAGAAAGGTATCAGACATATGGGTTAATATTGGACTTGTGGGCTTAGACTGGACTGGACTGGGATATTTCCTCTTGTATATAAACCTCTTTCTTATACACATATGTGTGCCCATGGATTTGATTCTCTAGTCTACCCAGACTAACATATCACTCTACAGAAGAAGTCAACATTAATGCACTTATGAATAAAGGACAACTATAGTAAATGCTATACCATAGCTTTCTATGATGGGAATGACACAATCAGGATGAATGGCATTACATTCATCATCAAAAATTACATTTCAAGATTTACTTTGAAGTCCTTTGCTGTCTTGGATAGGATTCTATCTATCTATAGTTAACAAAATCTAGTCTATGCAATTATTATTCAACTTTATGCACCAACCAAGAAACCCATTACTGAAGAAATTGAAGAATTCTGCCAACATTTTCAGTAGAAAATTGATCAAACTTGCAATCAAACTGCATTGATCATGATTGTCAATTGGGATACAAAAGTTGGAAACAAGGAGGAAGTAACTGTAGTTGGGAAATATGGTCCTGGTGATAAAAACAAAACTGGAGATCTCATGATATAATTTGGCAAGACCAATGATTTATTCACAGCACACACCTTTTTTTCAGCAATACAAACAATGACTATATACATGGACTTATACAGATGGAATACAAAGATATTAAGTCGACTACACCTGTGGAGAGAGATGAAGTAGAAATATCAGCAGCTAAAATCAGGCCAGGGGCTGATAGTGGGACAAATCACCAATTGTTCAGATGTAAGGTCAGATCGATACTGAAGAAAATTAAAACAACTCCATAAGAGAGAGCTACAATATGACCTTGTGTATATTGTATGCACCTGAATTTTGAGGATATCTCAAGAACAAGGTTGCTACAATGAACACTATTGACAGAACCTGATGAGCTGTGGGAGGACATCAAGAACATCATTCATGAAGAAAGTGAAAGATCATTAAAAAGACATGAAAGAAAGAAAAGTCAAAGTGGATGTCAGAGAAGACTCTGAAACTTGCTATGGTAGCTACATAATCTGATGTCAATTTGAGAGGATTATGAGTGAAGGGGTGGAGTCTGGCCTATCAATCAAAATATAACCAATGAGGCCACTGGGTGGGCATAGCCTTCTCCTGAAAATTCTGGGAACTCCTGTATTTTCTCCTCAGAGGTAGGAGACATTTCTCTCTCTCTCTCTGTTCACTCTCTGAGATATGCTCTACTGACAAGCATGGCGCTATGCCCTGGGAGCTGGAGAAGCCACATGGACCTACCCTGATACAACCAGACCTCTGGACCCGGTGAAGCCACATAGAGATTCCTGCCTGTGCTGAGATGCTTACAATGCCACTGGATCCAGAAAACTTCCAACCCACTAGCCTGTGGTCCTCCTGTATCAGGCATCATTGCATATTTTGTGAGTCTGAAGAGGAATTTTATAGATTGGTCTCAGACATATGGGCTAATATCAGACTTATGGACTTAATGTGGACTGGCCTGTACATTTCTCAATGTTCAATTGCCCTTGTATATAAACCTCTTTCTTATTCACATATGAGTCTCTATGGATTTGTTTCTTTAGTCTACCCAGACTAACACACTTGCCCTCAATTTTAGAGTAGCTAAGGCAAATTGAAGAAATGATAAAGTCAAAAGGTGAATAAAAATTTTCAAAGGACAGTTCAAGAAGACAAGGTAAAATATTATAATGAAATATGTAAAGAGAGTTAGAAAACCCAAAAGGAAGAACAAAGACAGTATTCAAACCTCAAGTTCGAAATTGAAAGAATTTGCGAGCAAAATATTGAATTATTCAAAAAGCATAAAATAGGGAAAGAATAAGTTGTACCCAAAAGAACTAGTCAGCATTTCACAATTTTAGAAGGTAGCATATGAGAAAGAACAAACAGTAGTGAAGGAAGAAGTTCATGCTGTACTAAAAGCATTACTCATAAACAAGGGTCCAGGATTTGATAAAATACCAATTGAAATGCTTCAGTAAGCTAAGGAATCACTGAAGGCCTTCACTCATCTATGCCAGGATTTTTGAAATCAGCTACTTGGCCAACTGACTGGTAGAGATCCATATTGTACCTTTTCCAAAGAAAGGTGACCCAACACAATACTAAATTATAGAAGAATATCATTATATCACATACAAGTAAAATGTTACTGAAGATTTTCCAACAACGGTTACAGCAGTGCATTGATAAGGGGCTGCCAGAAGTTCAGGCCAAATTCAGAAGATGATATGGATCAAGGGAAATCATTGTTCATATCAAAGGCATGGCTGAAAGCAGGGAATTCCAGACAGATATTTACTTGTGTTTTAATGGCTTTGCCAAGGCATTCAATTTTGTGAGCCATAACAAACTATGGATAGCCTTGAGAAGAACGGGCATTGTAGAACATTTCATTATGCTCCTCCATAATTTGTATATGGACCAAGAGGCAGTTGTGTGAATAGAACAAGTGAATACTATGTGATTTAAAATCCAGAAAAATATGCACAAAGGTTGTATCCTGTCACCATATTTATTTGATCTGTATGGTGAGAAAATATTAAGAAAAGTTAGATTATATGAAGAAGAATATGGTGTTAGGAATGGAGGAAAGTTTATTAACAACTTGCAATATGCAGATCATGCGACCTTCCTTGCTAAAAGTGAGGACTTGAAGCACTTGCTTATGAATATCAAGGATTGAAATCTTTTTTTAATCATTTTATTAGGGGCTCATAAAACTCTTATCACAATCCAGACATATATCAATTGTGTAAAGCACATTTGTACATATATTGCCCTCATCAGTCTCAAAACATTTGTTCCCCACCTAAGCCCCTGGCATCAGCTTCTCATTCCCACCACACTCCCTGCTCCCTTCTCCCTCATGAACCCTTGATAATTTATAAATTATTATTTTGTCATATCTTGCCTTGTCCAACATCTCCCTTCACCCACTTTTCTGTTGTCCGTCCCCCAGGGAGGAGGTTACATGTAGATTCTTATAATCTATTCCCCCTTTCCAACCCACCCTCCCTCAACCCTCCCAGTATCACCACTCACACCACTGGTCATGAGGGATTCATCCTCCCTGGATTCCCTGGGTTTCCAGTTCCTATCTGTTGTCTAGCCAGACTTGCAAGGTAGGATTTGGATCATGATAGTGGGGCAGGAGGAAGCATTTAGGAACTAGAGGAAAGTTGTATGTTTCATCTTTGCTACATCGCACCCTGACTGGCACATCTCCGGCCCAAGACCCTTCTGTAAGGGGATGTCCAGTGGCCTACAAATGGGCTTTGGGTCTCCACCCCACACTCCCCCCGTCATTCACTATGATAAGATTGTTTGCTCTGATGATGCCTTATACCTGATCCCTTCGAAACCTCGTGATCCCACAGGCTGCTGTGCTTCCTCCATGTGGGCTTTGTTGCTTCTGAGCTAGATGGCCGCTCATTTAAATTCAAGCCTTTAAGGCCCTAGAAGCTTTATCTTTTGATAGCCGGGCACTAACAGCTTTCTTCACCACAATTGCTTATTCACCTGCTTTGTCTTCAGCAGTTGTGTTGGGAAGTTGAGCATCATAGAATGTCAATTTAATAGAATAACATATTCTTGCATTGAGGGAGTATTTGAGTGGAGGCCCAATGTCCTTCTGCTACCTTAATAGTAAACCTATAAATATAGGCAAATAGATATATTTCCCCATTCTCATATATAAATATATTTGTATATGTACATGCCTTTATTTAGACCTCTATAAATGCCCTTTGCCTCCTAGCTCTTTCCTCTATTTCCTTTGACTTTCCTCTTGCAAGGATTGCAATCTTCCGCGTGGATTATAACTCAATGCCAACGAAGACCAAAATCCTCACAACTGGACTGTGGGTTATAAAAAGACTTTCCCCCAGCTTTGTCTCTCCCAAAGATATGCCAAACATTAGAGGTCGTTTGCCAGCACATAGTGGGAGGTCAGATGCTTAGAGATACTCTCCTTTGAAGGCTTTCAGCCATCAGACTACTGTCTAGTCCACTGAAGGTGGGGCTCACACCCTGCTGATAAAGATAATAATTGTTTCTATGGAGAGCCAGAGAAGTGGTCAAACCTGTTCAGTGACATCCAAAGTTAGGAAGCCTTCCTGAATCTAGGATCTGCCCATCTTGTCACAGGTGTACCCCCAATCCTCTTCCCCTTCCTATTTCATGTATACCCTTAGATCTTCCCATCCCATTACTGTATTACCTATAGTACAACCCCTTCCTGTGACGTATGTCTTTACCTGTAATTAGGGGGCTTGCACACCCCCCAAAAATATATAAGCCTTAGTTAATAATAAATCGAGGTATTTTACTCCTGCTATTCCCACTTTCCACATCCTCACATGGACCACCAAGTGGGGCTGAGGTGAGCATGCTACCATGATATGTGCCTGACTCCTTTATTTCATTCTGTCTTCTATCTCTCTCTTATTCTCTATGACTTTAGTATAATCTTTACTTATTATTGCTGTACAATTGCACCTGCCAGGCCTGTGATGATTTGTTGGGGACTAGCTCCCCTGACACTGGACCAATAGGTAACATAATGCTAAATGAAGGAAAAATTGAAGTTGTCGAGGATTTTGTCTTGCTTTGATCTATAATCAGTGCTAATGGAAACAACAGTCAAGAGATCAAACATTGGGTAAATCTGCTGCCCAAGACCTGTTTAAAGTGTTAAAAAGCAAAGAGGTTACTTTGATGACAATGATACGCCTGACCTAAGCCATGGCATTTTCAATTGCTTCATATGCATGGGAAACTTGGACACTGAAAAAGAAAGAACGAAAAAGAATCAATGAGTTTGAATGATGGTGCTGGTGAAGAATATTGAAGGTGCCATTATCTGCCAAAAGAACAAACATCTGTCTGGAAATAAGTACAGTCAGAATAGTACTTGGAGGCAAGCATGGCACGATCTAGTCTCATGTATTTTGGACAGGTTTCTAGGAGCGATCAGTCCCTGGCGGGGGGGGCAGAGTGTTTTAAAGTAGAGGGGCAGGGAAAAAGAGGAAGGCCTTTAACAAGTTGGACTATCACAGTGGCTGTGACAATGGGCTCAATGAAAGAGCAATTGTGAGACTGGTGCACGACCAAAAAGCATTTCATTCTGTTGTACACAGGGTCTCTATGAATGGGAATGGACTCAAAGCCCTGACAACAACAACAACATAGTAAATGGGGTAACATGCAATTCTACAATAGGAATACCAACCAAAGATCTATGCATGGTTACAGAGGTAGATCTGTATTTTATATAGTTAGGATAGGATATATGGGAATACATGCACATGCATATGTAAGTATATTTGTAGAATTTATATATACATATTTGAGTGTGCTGTGTATATGTATATATATTTATATATGCATATAAAATAGAATATACACAGGCACCATATGGAAAATTCTTACACCTATTCAAACACTTCCTGGAACTGTTATTGGGCTTGAATATTACAGTCCATAGTCACAGAGAACATCTAAGTCGACTGGTATATAACAAAGTTCATAGAGATAGTTATACGGCTATACAGCCTAATTTGGAGAGCAGTGTCTGGGTCTTAACAGCTTGTGAACAGTCATCTAAAATAAAACTATTTATCTCTTCCCATGTTGTGAAAAGTAGTGTCAAATAAGCTAGAGAATGAAGGAAGAAATTAATTCATAGGCCTAATTGTCCAAATGAACTACCACCTTGTCTAGCCTAAGACAAGGAGAAGTAGATGGTTCTTGGTAACCACTACTAATCACTCTGTACAGGTATATAATAGAAGGTCCAAATTAGAATGGAAAAAATGCATCAAATTCAAGTTAATTAAAAACAAAACCACTCAAGTTTATTTTAAAAAAGACATATTAGACTTAAGTCATCCTGGAGATTATCACCCCATGACAACATTTTAACCTAGAATTTAAATCACTCCAGACATCACCTTTTTGCAAAATAATAGATTGACCTATAAAATAAACAATAACACTATTAACCCAAGGGATATTCTCCTCAGAACAATCAATTACACAAGATCAAATGAGTAACATTTTCCCCAAAGGAAATATGAGAAGGCAAGGAACTCAGGAAACTAGTGGGATGTGTATGGGGAAAGTAGGGGGGAAAGAGGGAAGCTGCAGGGATGGCAACCAAGGTCATAGAACAATTCATGTATAAAATGTTGTTCTGGAAACTAATTTTCTTTCCTTTTTCTATAAAGCATTTTATTGAGACATAATCCAAATATCACATAATTGAGTAGTTCAATCATATCCACAAGAATTGTACAATCATCACCACAATCAATTTTAGAACATTTTCTTCTTTCTTGTTCTTCTGTTAACAGCTTCTCGTTTCTCCCCAACCTCCCTGTTAAACCATTAATACAGTTATTGTCTTTATAGATTCACCCATCCTGGATTTCATATACAGAAAAATATAACCAAAACTAAGAATAAAGAGTCAAAAGAGCTAACGACAATAACAAAATAAAATGGATAAAACATCAGATGAAAAGAAAACAGAAGATATTAAAAACCAGAACAACTTTAAAATGCATCAAAAATGAAATCAAATGATAAAGTGTTAGATTTTAACCTAACTTCATCTGACATAATCCTCCCTCCAATGCACTCTATGATAGCCAGGCTATTCACATCCCTGGTCTGTGTTCAGAAGGGACTCACCGGAGACTTTCTCTATGTGTATTTCCCCTTCATTTTTTTAAAGTGATAAAACTTTTAAAGGGGGCAATAGGGAATCAAATTAAATGTTATATTTTAACCTGTATGTACCTACTATAATACTTCTATAATCTTTGATCTGATAACAAGGCTATCCATGTCCCTCAAGTAGGTTTAGAGGGAAATGACTGGAAGCTTAACCTATGTGTGGATCCTGCACATGGATTTTGGGCTTCCACTGTCATCCATAGTCTTTTGCAACCAGGTGTCCAGAATTTAAGTTCTGATAACCATTCCCTCATCCAGATTTGGACTATATTATTTACAACCCTGGAATCACACAGGCTTGTATGCTTCTTCGATGTGGACTTAATTGATGCCTCACTAAGATGGCCACTTGTTTGCAGACAAACTTTTAAGATCCCATACAAGAAATGAATTTTCTATGTAAACTTTCACGTAAAACAAAATAAAATTTCCCCCTAAATTTTTTCCTAATTAAAAAAAAAACTCTTGGTTTGAATTCTAGTCCTGTCATAGCTATCTGCTAATTGGAAATTATTTAAATTTTCAGCCCCCAAATTTTCTCATTAAAAAAAATGGGAACAATAAAAGTACTTAAGGGCAGCACAGTCTCTCCTACATAGTGAATAATCAGTAAGTGATATTAATTATTATTGGTACATGTATAGAACTCTTCAATGAAATGCATAAATTAAAATAAAAGAAGAACTATGATGGAATATGACATAATTCCATCTTGAAAATTATATTGTTGTTCCTCAACCATAAACTATAAGTTGATTCCAGGTAAGCATATTTGTATGAGTATCCATAGTTTGGCTATGGGATGGTATCATGCAGTATGACATTTTATTCACAGCAACAGACAGATACGGGCTCAAATAAAATACTACTACAATATGGCCAACACATGAGACAGGCTGGCATTCAAAGTTGGAAAGTTAATAGAAATACAGAAAACCAGAAATGAACATGAATTCAGTAGATGAGGCATTGTTCTCCACATGTGAAAATTAGCACGTCATTTTAAAATATATATACATTGCTCTTCATCTTCTTCAAAGTAAAACAGCTGGTTTGAGCAAGTTAAACCAAATGCAATGAAATATAAATAGCTATAAATTAAATACAAATCAAGGCCACCAGACAACTTTGAGTAAATTAGGTAAAAAAGTACCCTTTTCTCAAGAAAAGGTACTTTCACCTGTTGAAAAAATTAAAATAATATATTGATTTTCTTATAATTATATATGCATTACCATCTTGATGAAAATTGTGATAAATATACAAATTTTAAATGTCTGTTGTACAAATGGTATCCACCTATAAATGCATACAATTATATACTAGGGACTCTGCTTAATGTGTGCTGAATAAGTGAAGTTAATTGCCATTAAAATGCACTATGGTGGATGCTGAGAATGTGGATGTGTTTAAGAAAATTTAGTTTGAGCCCTCAAAAAGTTTACAATCAAATGAATAAACAGTTCAGCTATGGTGAAGTGCTGGACCGAAATGGGTATAGGGCATTAATGAACGCACCAGAGAAGACTGCCTGGAGGAGTCTGGTTGCTAACAGACGTGTCCATACTCTGATGGTAGTGGGTTGTAAAACCTAGTAAGAGAGCAAGCTCCAGTCCATTGGCGCAGCTTGGTGCTCATCCTTGTAACTGTTTGCTTCTACTGGAAAATGTCTAAAACGGAGAAAAGTTAAGCCATAGCAGGTTTGCTTCCAGGGTCAAAAGCTCTTAACAGTAAGTGGACCTGCTGGGAATGCAAGCGACAGACAGAAGAAGAGAAGGGAAAGAAAGAGAGAGGACAGGAGGAAAAAGAAGGAAACAGCACATTTCAGAGAGCAAACGGGGGTGAGGGGGTAGAGTAGAACTATAAGCAATTGAGTAGAAAGGGTGTGAATGGTTGGGAAAAGGAGAAAGTGACAGAAGCAATATAAAACAGCTCATCAAGTGAGCATGCTGCAAAAAAAGTAAAAGTAAATTTTAAGGGGGAAGAAAAATGAAAAAGGAAAGGAAATTGAGAAATAAAGAGAGGAAATGGCATTTACCTGGATTCCAAAACACTTGCACAGATAAGTTTTTTAAGCCGTTGTCACACAAAATGACAGGGATATAATAAGAGAAGGCAGTATTTCAACCAGTGGGGAGGTTGAAGACAACATAGGGAACAGAAAGGAAAATAACGAGGGATCAACTTTAGATGAACAGAAAATGTGGCACAACAAACTGTTAGAACCACAATGGAGCACACCCTGAAATTAAAAATATAATCTAATTTTAGCTCATTTGGAAACCTGAAATTTTATTTAAATTGGGTACACTAGGTTATTTTCAATAAAATCCCTGTTTCCCAAGAAATATAGAAATTATTTCATCAGAACCAGATTTTCTGTGCTACCTTTTACCAAAAACACAATTAAATAGTGTAAAAATAAATTAGTAAAGAAAATTCATTAAGATGCAGTATCCTAGAATAATTCCTGGAATAGAAAAAGAAAAATAGAAGGAAAAAGTATAAAAATCCAAATAAAGCATGTCACTTAGTTTGAAAATACATAAATATCATATATTAATAATATACCAATATTGATTCATCAACTGTAATAAAGTTGCCATATGACTGCAAGAGAGCCCTGGTGGCACACTGGTTATGCATTGCTAACCTCAAGGTCAGAAGCTTGGAATTACCAGCTTCTCCAGGGGAGAAAGATGAGGCTTTCTACTCCCATAAAGAGTTAACAGTCTAAGAAGCCCACAGGGACATTTCTCCCCTGTCCTACAGCCTTGAAATGAGTCAGAATCAACTCAATGGCAGTGAGTTTGGCTTTTTGGGGTTTATGATTGCAATATGCTAATGTTAGGATAAACTATAAGTAGAGAACAGACAGCATGTGGAAACTGCCTACCCCATATCTAAACGTAAGCCTGCTCTAAAGAATAATGTCTACTTACTAAGAAATAATAATGGCAAATATTATATAGTCCCATAGAAGATATCTAGACTAAGTAAATGTATACAGAGCAAAGTTCCTTAGTGGTTACCATGGCGAGTGAGAGAGAGAAATTTGGTGAGGTTAAGTGCCATCTAGTAGGCTTAGCTACTCCAAATACAACAAAGCAAATCACTTCCCAGTCCTGCATCATTCTCTCAATTGTTTTTATGTTTGAGTTCATGGTTGCAGCCACTGCGCTGATCCATCTTGTTGAAGGTCTTACTCTTTTTTGCTGCCCTCTACTTTACCAATCATGATGTCCTTTTTGGGGACTGGTCTCTCCTGATGCATGTCCAAAGTACCTGAGACAAAATCTCACCATTATTGCCTCCAAGGGAGATTCTGCTGTACTTCTTTCCCAGACAGATGTTTGTTCTTTGGACAGTCCATGGCACTTTCAATATTAATCACCAGCATCATAATTCAAGATCATCAATTCTCCTTCAGTCTATTTAATGTCCAACTTTAACATGCATATGAGGTAAGTAAAACTACCATGGCTTAGATCAGACATACCCTTAGTCCTCCAAGTAACCTCCTTACTTTTCAACCCTTTAAAGAGGTTTCAGGCAGCACATTTACTCCATTCAGTGCAATTTTTGATCTCTTAACCATTGCTCCCATGAGCACTGATTGTGGATCAAAGCAAGATAACTTCCAGGACAACTTCAATCTTTTCTCTATTAACCATAATGTTACCTGTTGGTCCAATTGTGAGGATTTTGGTCTTCTTTACATTGAGTAATGTGTTAGTCCAGGTTGATTAGAAAAACAAATCCAAAGACACTCATATATGTATAAGAGAGAACTTTATTTCAGAGTAATCATATATTAAGAAAACATCCCTGTTCAGTCCAGATCAAGTCCATAAGTCCACTATTAGTGCATATGTCTGAGACTAGTCCAAAAAGTCCTTGTTAGACTCACACAGCACATGCAATGATGCCGAATGCAGGAAGATCACAGGTATGTGGGTGGAAAGTCCTGTGGATCCAGTGGTGGTGGTACTATCTCCAGGGCTCTGGCTGCCATCAGTGTGGCTCCATGTGACTTGTCAGCAAGAAGGTGAGGCCAAGAGAGAATGGGTCCAACCTCCAGTAAGTTATTTATCTCTGTCACACCTCCAAAGAGTCATCAAGCTGCAACCTGATTAACAGGCTATACTCCACTCTTTCACTTTTAATACTCTCAAATTGACAGATTATGAAATGACCACAAATTGTAATCCATGCTGAAGGCTGAAATCATTGATCTTCAATTAGCAAGTGCTTCAAGTCCGCCTTACTTTCAGCAAGCAACGTTGTATCATCTGCATATCACAAATGGTTAATAAGTCTTCCTCCAAACCTGATACCACGTACCTGATACCACATTCTTCTTCAGATAAACCAGCTTCTCGGATTACTTGCTCAGCATACAGATTGAATTTGTATGCTTTTCCAGATGAACACTATTCCGGATTTTAAACCATGCAGTATTCCCTTGTTCTGTTCACACAATTGCTTTTTAGTCCATATACAAATTATGCAGGAGCACAATGAAGTGTTCTGGAATTCCCATTCTTCTCAAGGTTACCCATAATTTGTAATGGTCCACACAATTGAGTGCCTTGGCCAAGCCAATAAAAACACAAGTTTTCCAGTATTCTCTGCTTTTGGCCAAGATCATTCTGACATCAGCAATATTATCCCTTGTTCCATGTCCTCTTCTGAATCTGGCCTTAACCTCTGGCAGTTCTCTGTCAATGTACTGGTGCAGCTGTTGTTGGGTGGTTTTCAGCAAAATTTTACTTGCATGTGATATTAATATTATTCTATAATTTGTGCATTCTGTCGGGTCACTTTTCTCTGAAAATGGGTACAAATATGGATCTCTTTCAGTCAGTTGGCCACGTAACTGTCTTCCAAATTTCCTGGCATAGGCTAAAAAACGTTCCCAGTACTTCATCAGCAGGTTAAAACATTTCAATTGATATCCCATCAACTTCTGGAGTCTTGTTTTAGCACTAATTCTTTTAGTGCAACTTGAACTTCTTTCAGCACCATTGGCTCCTGCTCATATGCTGCCTCCTGAAACTGTGGGATATCAACTAGTCCTTTTTAGTATAATGACTGTGTACTCTTTCTTTCATTTGATGCTTCTTGCACTGCTCACTATTTTGCCCATATAATCTTTTAATATTATAATTCAAGGATTGAATTTTTTCTTGAGTTCTTTCAGTTTAAAATATGCTACCTATTTTCTTCCTTTTGAGTTTTCTAATTCTAAGTGTTAACATATTTAATTGTAATATTTTGCTTTGTCTTTGCTAGCTGCCCTTTTAAATTTTCTGTTCAACTCCTTGATATCATCATTTCTTACATTTGTCTTAGCAAGTTCAGCCTCTCTTCTGGCTTCTGCTTTGATCTTTTCTTTCTTTCTTTTTAATCACATTTGGCTTTCTTCATGAATGATGTTCTTGATATTACCCCACAGCTCATCAGATCTTCAGTCATTAGTGTTCAATGCAGCAAATCTTTCCTTGAGATGTTCTCAAAATTCAGGTGGAATAATTAAGGTTGTATTATGGATCTTGTGGACTTTTAAAATTTTTCTTCACATCTGGTCAACAGTAAGTCCCTGGCTTAGTTGTAACTGCTAACATCGAGCATCACAGCAACACACACACACACACAAACACACACATGTCTGACAAACTGACCGACAAGTGGTGGTAGGAACTATTATCCTCTGGTATATTAGAGGAAACCTTATATTGTAAGCAATGAAGTGTTAAACAGCTGTTGAAACTTACCAACCAAAGGATAAAAATTAGGCTCTCTGTTCCCATAAAGATTTGTACAGCTTTAGAGACAATTCAACACCATGACAATGAGGATATGGGTATATTACAGAGTGAAACAATAATATTAATAATTTCAGAGAGGTTAAGTAATTTGAATAAGGTTGGAGAGCTAAGAAGAAGCACACCTCAGAATAAAATCTTGATATATATACATAAAAATATATATGTATATATATTTAACTCTAAAGCCTACAATTAATGCTCATGGATCCACAATCAATGTTCATGGAGCAACAGTCAAGAAATCAAATAATGCACTGCATTGGATACCTCTCCTGCATAAGACCATTTTAGAGTGTTGGAAATCAAGGAGGTTACTTTGAGGAATAAGGTAGGCTTGGTTCAAGCCACGGTCATGTGCATGTGAAAGTTGGATACTGAATAAATAAGATGGAAGAAGAATAAATGTATTTGCACTGTGATGGTGGTAAAGTATCTTGAAAGTGCAGTACGCTGACAAAAGAACAAACAGGTCTGTCTTGGAAGAAGTACATCCAGAATACTCCTTAGAAGAAAGCACGTCAAGACTTCATCTCATGTACTTTGGACATGTTATCAGGAGATACCAGTCCCTAGAAAAGGTCACCATGAAGACTGTGTTATTGTGGGTGGAACTAGACAAACAAATTCAGACATACTCATATGTGTGTGAGAAAACTCTTTAGATAAAAATCAGTTGTATATTAAGAAAACATTCCAGATCAGTCCAGATCAAGTCCATAAGTCTGAGAATACCCTATATGTCCGATACCAGTCTATAAATTCCTCTTCAGATTCAGACGGCACATGCAATAATACCAAATTCAGTAAAATTACATGCCATTGGGTAGAAAGTCTTGTGGATCCAGTGGCAGTGAAAGCATCTCAGCACTGGCAGGGGTCTCCACATGGCTCCTCCAGCTCCAGGGCTCTGGCTCCCTCAGAGTAACTCCATCTGGCTTGTCATTCAGAATGTCTCACAGAGAGAGTGTGTGTGTGTCCTGTCTCCCAGAAGGACCACTGGAGTTCCCAGAATCCTCAGGAGAAGGCCATACCCACACCAACGCCTGATTGGCTATTGCCTGATTGCCAAGCTAGACTCCACCCCTTCACAAATTGACAGGAGATTATGTAACTGCTAGAAAGACCCTCAACAAAATGATTGGCAGGGTGGCTGCAGAAATGAGCTAACCATAAAAACAATGTGAGGATGGTGCAGGACCAGGTGGTGTCTCATTATGTTGTAGCTAGGTCACTGAGTCAGCACTGATTCTAGGGCACCTACAAAAAACGACACAGCCTAAGTTTCCTTTCTATTATATTAAATGTAGCCCAGTAGATACTTTTACTGAAAATGTCCATCAATATGACACAAAGCCAGATGCCTTAAGGGAATGAGTCAGTGGACCTGGGGGTTCAGGGCCAGGGCCAACTGGCATTACATAGCCCACGAGGAGAATGATATACACTCACTATAAAAAGTTATACAGGAAAACAAGGAGCCCTGATAGTTCAGTGCTGCTAACATTCAGCTGCTGCTAACAAATGGTCAGTGTTCAGACCCACTAACTGCTCTGTGGCAGAAAAATGGACAATGTACTTTTGTAAAGATTTACAGCTCCAGAGACCCTATGGTGCAGTTCTACTTGGTTCTAGAAGGTTACCATGAGTTGGAATCAACTCAGCAGCAATGCGTTTATCTTTTTAGTTCTTATACATATTATTAATTTGTTTTATCCAAGTAGCTAATAAATTTGATGAACTACAGTAAAAGAAGCATTTCTTACACATTTTAAAAATACTATTCAAAGACTAAACTCTGAAAAGCATAATGCTTTATAATTAATAGGCCTCAGAGTATATTTTATTGTGCCTTTTTTTTTCATTGACACACTATGTCTTTGTTGACAAAATACTAAGAAAGGAAAATGGGAGGATCAGGGAACTATAGGCTGAAATTGGTCTTTATAAGTATTAAATGCCATATATTTTTCATTATTATATCTCAAATGCCAAATAAAATATTTGGGATATATTAGAAACCAAACCCACTGTCATGAGTGGATTTTGACTCCCAGGGGCTCTGTGGTGAGTTTCCAAGATGGTGACTATTTACAGGAGCAGACAGTGTCATCTCTCTCCTGTAGAATGATTGTGGGTTGGAGCCACCAGACTTGCAATTATAAGCCCAGTGCCTAATCCACAGGCACCAGTAAATAGTTGAAAATTATAGGTGAAGTAATTTTCTTATTTTAAGTTTCTTCATGAAAAGAATAATTTTCCTCTGGGAAAAAAAAGTTTATGTAGACATTCACTTGGCTTAGTAGAAGAGATTTTGCCCATCTTGATGAAAAAAGAAATGATATTCATGTAAAGACACAAAGAAGGAAGTACCAAGAGTGTACCCACTTGTGCACCTGCTACTTTCATTTTATTCACATATTTGTTCATACACTCATAAACAATGCATTAATAATATGTGCAAAACACCCAAAAACATGAAAAGATTTACAATAGCCCTACCTGTAACATCTTGCTCTGACCAAAATTAAGAAGTGTTCAAATAATGATGAGGACATCCATTATGATCACTGACGACAAAATGGGCGCATAAGCAAATGTGGTGAAAAAAGCTGATGGAGCCTGGCTATCAAAAGGCATAGCGTCTCGGGTCTTAAAGGCTTGAAAGTAAACAAGTGGGCATGTAGCTTAGAAGGAACAAAGCCCACATGGAAGAAGCACACCAGCTTTTGTGATCACCAGGTGTCAAAGGGATCAGGTATCAGGTGTCAAAGAACAGAACATCATATCGTTGTGAATGAGGTGGGGTGCCAAGTGGAGACCGAAGCCCATCTGTAGGCAACTGGACTTCCTCTTCTGGAAAGGTCACCGGGAGGAGTTGAACCAATCAAGGAGCAGGGTAACAACGATGAAAATTAAACTTTCCTCTAGTTCTTAAATGCTTCCACCACCACCACAACCCCCCAACTATCACGATCCCAATTCTACCTTATAAATCTGGCTAGACTAGAGGATATACACTGGGACACATAGGAACTAGAAACACCGGGAATCCAGGACAGTTGATCCCTTCAAGACCAGTGGTGAGAGTGTGATACCGGGAGGATGGAGGAAAGGTGGGGTAGAAAGGGGGAACCAATTACAAGGATCTACATATAACCTTCTCCCTCAGGGATGGACAACAGAAAAGTGGGTGAAGGGAGACATCGGACAGTGTAAGATATAACAAA
This sequence comes from Tenrec ecaudatus, assembly GCF_050624435.1. NCBI lineage: Eukaryota > Metazoa > Chordata > Mammalia > Afrosoricida > Tenrecidae > Tenrec > Tenrec ecaudatus. Next base: position 82,721,848 of record NC_134533.1, read on the forward strand.
ATAATAATTTATAAATTATCAAGGGTTCATAAAAGAGGGGAGAGGGGGGGTGAGGGAAGGGGGAGGGAGGGGGAAGTGAGGGGCTGATACCAAGGGCTCAAGTAGAAAGCAAATGTTTTGAGAATGATGAGATCAACAAATGTACAAATGTGCTTGACACAATGGATGGATGTATGGATTGTGATGAGTTGTATGAGCCTCCAATACAATGATTTTTTTCAAAAATACAAGAGTCTGTTTGATGAACTTCTAACTGGACAAATCTGGAACAAAATGAGCAGCAAAATAAATAATGTTAGCAGCTCATTGTATACCACAGATTGAAATAAAAATCCCTAAATAAATAAATAAATAAATAGGGTGAGAATGAAATATCAAACATAGTAGAATATTAACAAACAAGTTTAGAAAGGAGGAACAACAGAATTTAAAGATCACCATTTTCCATTGTTTCAGGCACTAATAACCGAAGAATACTAAACAAGGTAAGTAAAAGTTTGATCAGAAATAATATGTTTGCATAACCCTAAATAATAAGTGATCAGTGCTAACACCATTTTAAATAAGTGATCACTGGTAACATCACTAGTAATAGCACAAATGGGAATCATATCCCTCCTGAGAGGACACACAGAGGAGGACACATCATTTTTGTTGCATTGCTGCCAGAAAAGAATAACCTAAATCTAATCATGACATAAGATCAGCCAAACTAAAATTGAAAGAACTTTACAAAATAAATGCCCTGTACTCTTCTAAAAATGTCAAGGTCACGAAAAACAAAGAAATACTAAAAACCTATTCTAGACTAAAGTAGGATGGAAAGATTTGAAAAGTGCAATATCTGGCACTGGGCTGGAACCTTTACAGGATTTCTTTTTCTTTGAATATAAAAATCATTGGTGGATGTGTGTATTGATTGTGATAAGAGCTGTAAGATTCCTACATAAAAGTATTTAATAATTAAAAAATAATTTTTAAAAGTCACTGGTGAAATAATTATCAAAACATAAATAAAAGTTTCAAAAATCACTGTAATCGAGTCAATTCTGACTCAGCAACCCTACAATACAAGACAGAATAGCCCCTGTATGCCTCCAATTCTGTAACGTTTGACTGGCATAAAAAGCCTTGTCTTTCTCCTTTGGAATACTGGAGCTTTCCAAGAGCTGACTTTGTGGGGAGCAGCCCAACACACAGCCACGATGCCACCAGAGCTCCTAAAACAAAAGCAAGGCCTGTAGCTTACATAATAGCACTGATGTTAATTTAAGATACCTGTTGGAGGCTACTAACCATAGGAGCAGTGGTTCAAACCAACCAAACTCTCGGCAGGTGAACGACATGCCAATCTGTTTCTGCAATGATGGTCCGCCTTAGAAACCCTACGGCATAGTTCTAGTCTGTCCTGCAGGGTCACTATGAGGCTGTATTGGCTTTAACCCACTACGTTTGAGGCTGGGGCCTGGTTTTTTGTTTTGTTTTTTTCTAATTTTGATATTTATCCTGTAAATATTAGGAGAGTGGCACTGTTTTTATTAGAGCCATATTGAAGAATTAGAAATGAAGAAGCATGTTATCTGCAATTCCCAGTAAAAGTCCAGGGGGAAAAATATGCATATGTAGAATGATGAAGCAAATGTGACAAAATGCTAACATGGGAAAATGTAGAAAGTACACATAATCTCTATGTAATAGTTTTGCCATTTTGCCAATTTTGAGCAAAATTACTTCAAAGTTAATGTTAAAAATAAATTTAAAATTAGGAAAAATAAAACATGAAGAGCTTACAGTTTCCTAGTTCAAGTACACAGGTAACTTGTGGTGCTCCCATACAAAGCTGTCATTGTGACCATCCTTTGTAACATTAATACTTTAGCCTGACATTCAAGCTTCACACAATCTGATCACAAGCTAGTCTTCCAACTATATGTTATAAATGCTCTTTCTTGCTCACTATAGTCATCAAACTGAATCTTGCACTGTATATTGTTCTGTATAGTTTCACTCTGGTATTTATTATTTTCTAACTTAGTATTATATATTCATAGTTACTTATTTCTCCAACTAGCCTGTAAGGTTTGAAGGACAGAATCTAAGTATTCTTATGAAACCAACTTAGTGACTGAGACAATAATAGGCATTTAATTAAAATAATAATTATTATATTTTAACTATATAAATAGCAATCATTTACTGACTGCTTACTACATTTTAGGCACTGTATTAAGTAATTTACAACCATTTACTAATCACAAGAATATTTACAATAAGTTCTATCATTATAATTTCCATTTGCACATAAGAAAAATAAAGATTTATGGAGCATAAGAAACTTTTGTAACTCATGCAGTAAATGATGGAATAAATGAACAAACAAATAACCAAAGTCTACTGTCTTTGGGTTGATTCCAATTTGTAAACATGAAAAATAAAAACTACCCAGTTCCAAAACCATATTCATTCCATTATATTTTGCTTCTGGTAATTCATCTCCATGCCTAAAAACACTTAAGTCCTTACACATAAACAAAAACAGCCTCTCCCCCTGCAAAAAAAAAAAAACCTACAAGTGAATAACTGATTTTACCAAGAGTATAAAAAATGGAATTTTTTCAAAGCTATGTATTAAAATTTTTTTACAAAACAACCTTATCAACTTCAAAGCACTTTCCATTACACTTACTACATTTGTCAAATCTGCAATTCTATTCTTGAAAACCTTTTCCAAACTCATCTGTTTGGATGGCTGACAGCACCTCCCTCGTTTATTTCTTCACATAATTTACATAATCAAATCACTGTCCTTTCATATTCCTCCTCATTCATGGAAACAAAAATAAGTCGCGTGGAGTAATGTCAGGTAAGGTATGGAACAAGAGAGGCATGTTGTTTTTTGCAAAATCACTGCCACACTGAGATGGCTGCATGAGCAGGTACATTACTGTGGTGACAAAACCAGTGCCCTGTGTGCCAAAAATCAGCCTTTTCTGTCCCAACTGTTACAGTATCTTTTCAGAACCTCTAAATAGAAAGCTTGATTAACAGTATGACCTAGTGGAATGAACTCAAAATACACTATCCCCCTCACATTAAAAAAAAAAAAACAAAGAACACTGTCTTAATCTTTGATTTCACTTGGCAAGGTTTTTTGGGGTGAGGGGCCACTGGTATCTGTGCCTGGGTTATTTGATGTTTGTGTTGGGGTGGTAAGTATAGTGCCATGTCTGGGTCACTGTGGAGCTGTTCTTTCAAAGCATAACTTGACCACTTGACACTTTTTTCTGGTCAGCCAGAACCTGAGGCACAAATTCGCAGTGACCCTTCCCATTCCCAAATCTTCTGTTAAAATTCCCTTTGGGAAGTTGATGGACATCCAAAATGAGATTTGTCATCAATCAACATTTCCCCTTTTTTTTTGAAATGAGAAAACCACTCTTACACTGGAGTTTTTTCCCATAGCACAGTCCTTGTAAGCTGTGTTCAACATCACAAAAATTTATGTGGCATTTTTCCTGAGCAGGAAACAAAATTTCATAGCTGCATTCTGTTCTCTTAAATCAGTCATCACAAAAAACAAGATTTGAGCAAAACTGCTTTTACAAAAAAATGCACTGTGACCAGAAAGAACCTTCCCAGGTGACACCACTAGTGAACTAACTCAGAGTAAGTTACTCAGTGCTCAGCTAGTGGGAAACATGGCACTACAAAGTGCTGCTCCACCTAGAACAACACCGGTTTTATGGGGGTACCCCTTTATATGCAGAATAAGTCAACCACACACACATAAATATTGTATGTTCTCACGTCTATAAAATGACATAACCAGGTAAATAAAAGGAGGGGAGTCACTTATTAGATACTAGACACTTGTTACTTTTGGTGTAGGAGAGGTACTGCAGGGCATAGTTTGATGCAGAGTATAGTTTGATGCAGTTCAACAATGGCACTAAAAAGTATACAAGACAAAGGACCTGTTTATAATTGCTATAGCATATCTAATTTTGAAGCTATAGCAAATATGTGTATATGGGCACATAGGTATTTACATAAGCTTATGATAATTTTATGTCTGTATATGTAGATATATGTACATATTTATACAACTGTATACACATACAGTCACATATATAATAAAGAGGGCACAGTTAAAGATCCTTGTTAGCCCTAACAAACACTTTGTAGAAGTAGATTTTTGGGGTTGAAGGATTAGGACAATAGTTTCATGGTCTGGCATCTTGGTCAACCTGGCAAAAGAGAGCCCATAAAGTTATGCTCTGTATCTTAGCGCTGTGAATAGTGTCTGGGGCCTTAAAAGCCTGAGAATGCCCATCTAAGATAAAACTATTGCTCGAAACTCATCTGGAGGAAAAGACAGGGAATGAAACCAAAAACTCACAGAAGAGACAGGTCTACAGACCAATAGTGTACAGCAAGGGCTGGCAAACTTTTGGAACAGAAAAGCTAATCCTGCCCTTCACAACTGTTTTAAAATTATTTGTTAATCATAAATATATTTGCATAAATAAATGAAATCACCATTATTTGCATAAGAGCCTTGTAAATCAGGTTTACTTCAGAGCCACATGTAGGCACGAAAAGAGCTGCACATGGCTTTTGGGCTGTAGTTGCCAAACCCTGATCAACAGGAATTATGTGTGCCCCATTACCCAGAGACCAGAACTCGGTGATGCCCGGCTACCATTAACCAGTGCTCTAATGGGGCAACAAGAGGTGGGCTCTGAGAGAAGCTGTGGAAGAAACTCAAATGTATTTTTAAAAAGAAAAGAAATACAAACTTACTGGGTAAGACTGGAGGATGTTCAAGGCTATTAATTTGAAATAGTCTTCCAAACTCTAAATGAAACTTACCCTTGAGATCCCCGTCTAGCTAAATAATACAATGGTTCAGAAAATGATGAATATCATATGAAAGTACTGTGGTCCTTTAGAAAGCATCTACATTAGGTCAAATGATCAAGTATTACTTTAAGACAAAAATGAGAATGTAAGGAGTTGAAACTAGATTAATGGAAATAGAACAATCAGAACAGAAACAATAGAATGCTCAAGCATTATGAAGAATATAACAAGTGTCACTGAACAAACTGATGAATAGAATCCAAAATTTCTGTGTAAAATATCACGTAAAATACAATCATTTTTTAATTGTGTCCTCCCAAAATATGTGCTGCTATCCTAACTCCTAATCCTGTGGAGGTGAACCTTGGAAATGGGACTGACTCTGCTCTGCGTAGAGTGATGAGTGGTAAAAGAACTTCGTTTGGTAATTGTCTTTTGTTTCTAGAAAATAGCCACTACTATCAGGTCGTTATACCTACTCATATGGGCTTTAATAGAGAGAATAAAACTGTAAATCTTTGCAGGAGCCAAGTACCTCCTATTTCTCCCACAAAATTGTTGGTGAATGTGAACAGCCAACTTTTCAGCTAGTAGCACAAATCTTAATCCATGATGCCATGGTGCTTGAAAAAGTAATATTCTCTATAAAATACAGAGTTCATATATAAATCACTAAAAAATCAATTAAATACTGATTAAAACAACATAAAGGTTAAATAAACAAGAATACCAATGAAGATGTCACTGTAAAGGAGACATATTGTAAATAATTAGCCTTTAACTATTAATATCTTTGAGAATTTTTGTTAAATGTCATATGCTCATACATTTTAATTTGAGAAAAACAGTTTGAAACATAATGTGACAAAACATAGCAAGAATCATGAAAATACTTATACCTTTTGGCCTAGTTATTCTAGTTCTTATAACTTACACCAAAAAAATCAAAAGCAGAAAAAAATATATGTAGTGGAGATTGTTTATTGTGATGTAATTTTTAATATAGTAAAATTGGGGGGAAACTAATAATCCTTTAATTAAAGTGTATCAATAAAAATAATTATAAGTTACACTGATGTGAATAACAATATGGTCCTTCTAGCTATAGCACTCCACTTCATGATGTATTATAAATCCTAGCCTCTGATTGTGGTTATGGTCTCATTTTAAAGTAAGCTGTATGTTATGTTAATGAGGTAGGACTAGGGTGGGAAGAATCTTGACTCAAGTAACCCCTTACCTTTCCTTGAAGGTATGGTCTACATCAATATATTTGCATACTCTTAAGTTTTCTCTTTTGTTCTGGAACCTGCCTCCAGATGCCTCATAATGCTCTGATGTCTGGTTCTTGAAACGTGAGCCCATAATCTGATCTAATTTAGCAGCTGCTGTTTAATCTGTTGATTTGAGTTCATTAGTTCCTGGAGTCATATGAATCAAGAGAGGCCTCCAGACGAATACCTGACCCACAAATGTGAGACTTGCAAATCTCCACAACTATGTGAATCAATTCTGTGGGTGGTTCATGAGTTCTGTGAGATAGAGTGACTATTAAGACTGTGTCAACTTGGTTGGGCCAAAATTATCAATGGATTGATAGTTAAGACATAGTAGTTTCATGACAAAACCTAATATGATGTAACTAATTCCATGATGAAATCTGCTTTGATCAGCCAATCAATTGAAAGGAAGTTTTCTTGGGAGTATGGTCTGCTTCCATTATAAGGGGACACTGTGGAATAGTTTGCTTACTTTTTGCTAGGTCTGGATCCTGCATTTGACTTTTCATTATTTAAGGATTTAAGCCAGAGGATTGCCAATAGCCTACTAACGCGGACCTTGGATTCACTCACCCTGCAGACAGAAGTCTGTTATTTGACCTGCTGACTTTGGATTCATCAGTCCCTGCAGGTGTGTCAGTCAAAAGAAGCCTCCATCCTGACATATGATCCAAGACTCAAATTTTTATTTTGTTTTATTTTATATATATTTTATATATCAGGGTTTTAGAAAACTCAGCCTAAGATAGTTGACTTGTATAATCCTAAAACCGAAGGAAGAGTACTGAGGCGAGTAGATGTGAAAAATGATGGTCCGCATAGCATTTTGGAAAAGTGAAACATTTGGGACAACTTTAACCTGCACCTCATAGGGGTCAGACATGTCTTGATCCTTCTAAAACAAGTTATACACATATACATGGAGTAATTGAAATTTTTCCCACACATTTTTTGAAGTGAATCATAATATTCTAAATTGATCTTTAAATTCAATTTTTAAATCTTCAACAATATGAGAAGATGTTTGTGCTTCAATGTGAACTAAAATGTAAAATAAAATGAAATTTAATATTCTGGCTAATACAGCACACAATATAGCTACTTGATAACTCAGATTTAACCTTCTGTCACTGAGCCTGGTTGCAAACAGAGCAGTTACTAGAGTGCACTTGTCAACAGAAACTATTTTTTCCTTTTCTTTTTTTATTAAAACTTTTATAGGGAGCTCAAACACATAACATAACAATCTATAATTTAGTTAGGTCAAGCATACTTGTACAGTTGCTACCACAATCAGTTTCCAAACATTCTCCTTTTTCTTGAATCCTATATATCAGCTCCCCTTTATCCCTTCCCTCTCTATGCTACCCCTGGTGATCCCCTGTTCCCTTGCTAATATTTTATATATATATATATATATATATATATATATATATATATATATATATATATATATATATATAGAGAGAGAGAGAGAGAGAGAGAGAGAGAGAGAGAGAGAGAGAGAGAGAGAGAGAGAGAGAGAGAGGCTGTATCTTATCCCAGCCATTAAACCTACTCACCTTCAATTCTGCTATTCATTCCCCTTGAGTGGAGTTATATAATCATCCTACTCTTTGATATCAACCCCCTCTTCCTGCACACCCCCTTCCTACCTCTTCCAATATCCTCAGGGAGTCATTACTCCCTTTACTCTTTCTGAAGGGTTATCTATTTTGGCTTCCATGCATCGAGCAATCTTAACTGTACAAATGAACCTATACTGGTCTAACAAGATTAATGAGCTAAAAGAAAAAACATAATAGTTTGGGGGGGGGAATATTAAGGAACTAGAGGATAGTTATGTGGGGTTATATATCACACCCTGGTTTTTCATCCCTTTTATGTGGCCCTTCTTTGGGGGACAGTTCAATTATCTTAAAGATGGGATTTGAGTCTCTACTTGGTCCCTCACATCCATTTGATTTCTTGTTTTTGAACTTTTGATACCTATTCCCATTAACACCTCATGATCACACAGGCTGGTGCGCTTCTTCCATGTGCGCTTTGTTGCTTTCTGGCTAGATGGCCACTTGATTAACTATAAGTCTTTAAGACCCCAGATGCTATATGTTTTAATAGCTGGGCAACATCGCTTTCTTCACCACATTTACAATGCACCCATTTTGTCTTCAGTGACTGTGTCAGGACAGTGGGTAACAAAGCTATTTTCAGGGAAAATTTGCACACATAACTGTAGCCAGTTAATACTTTAAAGAGAATGAACTGAAAAGCACAATTCTCAAGAGATAAAAAGCATCTTGAAAAAGCATCTTGAATTTTTATAATGAAAAAACTATTCAGTCAAAAATAAAATAAAGCCAGTGTAAAATTTTGTTACTGTCATTTTAAATAATTGGTCTAATCTATTTTCCAGAAGGCAAACTTATTTTAAAACCACCTCTTTTGGCCTATGTATTTATTCAAAATGTGAATTTCATGATTGATTCTCTTAGCTTTTTTTCATATAGTTTTATTTTCTTACTGAATGAACAAATCATCTGGAGTCTGTGAGGAATTAACAAAGATCATACTTAGATCTACAAAATACAGATTTATATAATCACTCATTCATTCACTAGCAAGCAGTAGAGATATAAAAATGAGACATGATTCATGACCACTTGGTGCACAAGTCCTAAGCAATAATAACAGGTTTATGAGCCATTATTACATATTTGGAAAATACATATTAGAAGGAGGATTAATTCTACATGGAGTAATCCAAAAAGCTTTGTTTGGTAAGTATGGGATGTAATTTTTGAACTAGAATTTGAAAAATATTTTTCTTTTATTATTATTATTCATAAAATTTTTGCCAACCCCTTTCTTCATTTACAAACTTCCATGGATTTCCAACTTGTTCATAATTGGTCCCAAGTGCAGAGCATTGATGTATTACTACTTGTTGTACTTTTCCCCCAGTTTATTAAGAACTTTTACAGATATTATTACAAACCACAGTTCAATTAGAATAAGCATGATTGTACAATTTCTGCCATCATCATTTTCAAAGTATTTTCTTTCATCTTTCAATCTTTGATATCAGCTTTCTTTTATCCCCACCCTACCCCCTATGAACCCTTGCTATTATATTAAATATTATTATTTTTCCTTTGCTGTATTTTACACCATCCAATGTATCCATCCCCCTACCATTCTCTTATTTGTTCCCCTCAAGTGGGGTTATATAATCATTGTTTCTATCAGATCCCCTTCCTTCCTTCCACCCTACCCCCTTTCTGTACCCTCAGGGAATCCTTACTCCAATTAATAAATTTGAATGATTAATCTATCTTGGATTTCATGCATCGAACAATCTTAATTATACAAATGAACAAACACAGATCTAACTAACAGTATTAATGAGGTAAAACTAAGACTATAATCACAAAGGGTGGAAATATTAAAGAACTAGAGGATAGTTATGTGTTTCAATAGTGCTATACTGCACTCTCAATATATCATCCCTTCCATGTGGCCCTTTTCTGAGGGACTATCCAATTATCTTGCAGGTAGTCTTGGGGTCTCCACTTTGCCTATCTTCCTTCACATCAATTTGGTTGTTTGTTTTTGAATTTATGATACCTATTCCCATTGACACTTCATGATCACACAGGCTAGTGTGCTTATTCCATGTAGACTTTGTTGCTTCCCTGATAGATGGCTGCTTGCTTAACTTCAAGCCTTTATGACCCCACCTGTTATATCTTTTAATAGCTGTGCACCAACAGCTTTCTTCACCACATTTGCTTATGCAACTATTTTATCTTGTTATAAAGATAAAATAATTACATATGTTATACTTTATAATAGTCATATAATTGTTTGCATGCATTAACTACCATTTTAAATGGAGATATTAACTTATTAGGTAACATGGCAAAAAATTTTATAAAACCAAATTATTCTTTTGTCATCTACTAAATGCCAGAGTCCTTATTAAATAATAGGATTAAAATCTTAAATAGAGTGCCCCTTTCCTCACATACCTAGTAGGGAACATAAATATATAGACTCAAAAAATATTTGCCTAAATATTATGAACTATACCATTATCCAGTTACTAATTTATTTTAAAATGTTTAAGACTAAAGACTTTAGAATGAAACAAATCTAGTTGCATTTAAACCAGTGAAAATATATATTTTGGATTTTTCTCTTTACAATAGAACTAAACTATGTTAACTCAGTTAATATTGAATTTAAGAGTAGAGGGGGGGAAAACAACCATAATCCTTCATTCATAAACAACCAACATGAACACTTTGAATACACCCATACTAGCTACCTACTAAGAATACAAAAACATATAGAAAGACCACACTTTTCTAACATAAGCACAATTATGAGCGTGGCATAGGACCAGGCAATGTTGCATTCTTTTGTTCACAGGCTCGCTTTGAATCGGAACTCAATAATAGCCTTCTTCATAAGATCATAAACTTGAGGCAGAGGTAGTTTATCTTAGAGGACATAAGGCATAGGCTCTGAAATCAAACTCCCTGTATTTGAATTCCATCTGTCTCTTACTGTCTTTGTGATGGATAAACTATCCTCTGAATTTTCATTACCCTAATCTACTGATACATTATAATACTCATATTTAATTCACTGAGCTGTTGTGAAGATTAAAGGCATTATACACATAATGCATTTAGAATAAGCTTTCTAAATTGTTAACCATTTCTTAATTGTCCTATTTTCTACCTTTTAAGTATTAGATGTGTGAATTTAGACAAAATATAAAACAGTTGCAAAATCTAAATATCCTTATCAGTACAAAAAGAATAAAACCTTACAGGCTAACGGAGAGGATGAAATCAAACAATGTATTTTAAATAACTGGCACATAGCAAATGCAGAATACATGTTAGTGTCCTTCATTTACAAATCACCAATTATTTTACTGTATTGTAACACAGACATTTTTCTCTTTTCTCCCATAAGTCAAACTGTCACCTGTCACTTTTCCCAGGAATATGTCTTTGTGAGGCTGTCTAATTTGCCACAGAAATTTCAGAGTACAAAATCTTTACAGCAAACTATATTTTTAAAGACCAGGGTGTCTTTATGTTCAATTTCTGGCTAGAAGTTTTTGACAATTGATTCCTAAAAATGGTCTTTGAAGTCAAAGAAAGTTATTATAATGATGACATCCTTTTTTGCAACAACAGAAAACATTAACCAAACCCAACACTATTGTAATTTTGTCTAATAATATATTAGAGGTGATGGATTAGGACTCGCTAAACATGAGCATGAATTCATAGTGGATTGAATGAGGAGTCCTGTGGGAGCCTACAGACACAGACATTACAAATTTTGTGAAATATGGACTAAATGACCCCATGAAACAGATCATTGGTTTCTATAAATTTTAAGCTAAGAAGATCTCAAGTAAATTCTTCTGAGAAGCACAATGGCACCACAGCATGTCCATTGGGCTCAGCTATTTTCATTCACGGACAATTTGCTACTAGGTCATTTTGACAGTTCAAAACAAACTGTGGAAGTTCCAGCTTTTATGATTACTTTGCAGCATTTACTACATGGACACATTACCCTAAAGCCTCTAATCTTTGAGATGGTATCAGGGGTGTGTTGAGAATAAGTCAGAAATTAAATTTGTCTTAAGAATGAGATAGACTCCAGGCAAAAGGAAAAAAAAGAATGAGATAGAATAACAATCTATGGATTATCAAGGGCACATGAGGGAGGGGGAAGGGGGGAGGGAGAGGGAAAAAAAAGAGGACCTCATGCAGAGGGCTTAAGTGGAGAGCAAATGCTTTGAGAGTGATTAGGGCAAAGAATGTACAGATGTGCTTTATACAATTGATGTATGTATATGTATGGATTGTGCTAAGAGTTGTATGAGCCCCTAATAAAATGTAAAAAGAAAAAATAAGTAAATAAAATTTTAAAACCTAAAAAGAAAGAATATGTAAAGGGGTGATTTAGGGATAAAATAAGCCTCCAAGGAAGAGGTGAAATGAAGAGCAAAAATAACAATGAAATAAAGGTAAGGCACCATTAGCAAACACATCAAAAATTAAAGAAATTGAATTTCCTCTTCTTAGACAGCTCTGAAGCCTACCTATCCTTTTCTAGTAAGTGATCTATGCAATTTTTCTGAAATTTTACTTGTATCTTTCATAGCCTAGTTTTCAATTCAAAATTTATTATTTCTCCTTTAAACTTGTAATGAACAGTTATAACTTCTATAACTTTAAAAATCTATCTGCTTAGTAATAGGCCTCTTCCATTTTAAAATCTAAGCGATAAAACGAAACTCTGATAGGGCATTAATAAGAGGGGAACACTGCACACAAAACTATTGAGTACAATGGGGTTTAGAGAAGGAAAGATTTAGCTGGTTGGAAGATCAGGATGGGCATCATGGAGGTGGTACTATTTGAGAAGACTTTGAGTGCCACTAATTGTGTCTATATAGAAGCAACACGGTCTTTCTGCTCCCATAAAGATATAAAAACATTGAAAATAACTGGGGCAGTTCTACTCTGTCCTTACTATGAGTGTGAATTGACAAGAGGTTACTTTTTGAAAGTGTCTCTGTTACTAAGTAGTTACCCATCTGCTCCCCTAGAACTGATTTCATAAGGTCATCAATGGATTTTCATTGAAAATATTTAAATACAATAAACGTTTTTCAATTCTTATTTGTATTGATAACTACTCTTTCATTCTTTTCAACTCCTATGATATATTCTTTCTCCCTTAGTCTTCCCATTAGAAAAGTTAGTTTAATATTGATTGCAAACTACTTCCTTCCCTTAGCTATAAATATCCCCCTAGGAATAACACATTAAAGTTGTTATGTTCTCACCTCTATTGTTAATTGCTGTGAAGTCAGTTCCAACTCACGGTAACCTTACATCTAAGAGAGCAAAATCCTGCCGAGTCGCACACTACCTCCTATTTAACCACATATTTGAGTCCACGTTGTGGCTGTTGTGTCAACCCAACTCATTAAGGGTTCCCCTCATTTTCACTGGCCTGTTACTTAAACAGTATCATCATCCAGACTGGCCCTCAGATTTTTACTTCTCCTTTTTCATAGCAAAGAATTAGTTAAGTAGTATATATTTCATAGGTATTTATTAATGTTTCATGATGAATGAAATAGTGTTTATGAACCCTAATTCCTTTTTCATGCTTTCTGCCATAGTCCTTCATTATCTTTCAACTGATGACTATAAAAAGCCTCAAAATTGATCTTCCTGAAACAAGTATCAATCAATAAATTCATCAGTTACTCATCAGTCAGAAAATGTATTAAACTCTTATATGACAAACTGAATATACAATGGTGACAAAGGTGTGTCTTATACACACAGGTGAATGATCGACAAGTGTGATATATTAAGGATAGAACACCTATATGGGTCATAAGGCTTTACGAAGAGGGTAGCAAGAGAATCCACACATTGGGAGAGGATTTTCAGCCATGACACACAGACAAAGGGCTAATTACTAAAATCTATAATACCCTCCTAGCCTGAAAAAAGAGGAAAATGGTTAACCCCTGAGGAAATGGGCAAAAGACCTGAACAGAAGTTTCATGAGGAAAGAGACCCAAAAGGGCAATAAACATATGAGAAAATGCTCCCAATCATTAGCCATCAGAGAAATGCAAATTAAAACAACCATGAGATACCACCTAAGACTCTTGAGGAGAGCCCAAATCAGAAAATCAGAAAGCAACAACTCCAGAGTGTTTGAGGGGTTTGGGTGAGATAGGCACTCTCCTCCACTGCTGGTGGTCTTGCAGATACATACAGCCCCTGTGGAAACCAATCTAGCGACATTTAAAGCAAATGGAAAGTGAGCTACCTTAATACCAAGCTATCACTGTATTGAGCATATAGCCAGAAGAGGTAAGAAATAAACCACAACCAGTCATCTGCGCTCCAATGTTTATTGAAGTGTAATTCACAATCACAAAGAATTGGAAACAACCTAAATTTCCATCGATAGACAAGTGGATTAGTAAACTGGCACATACATGCAATGGAATACTATGCATCACTAAAAAGCACTGATGATCACATGAAACATGTTGTTTAATGGGAAGAGTTGGAGGAAATTATGCTAAGCAAAGTCAGCCATTCACAAAAGGACAAGTACAACATGACCCACTGAGGTAAGTATAATCGGCACAGTAGGTATAGAAGAAAAACCACTTACCTCACACTACAGGGTGAGATATAGGCAGTCGGTTGGAGGTTGGACCAAACCCAAGGATGTACATGTTATTCCAACACAAAGAAGGGGAAAGGAGGGAGGGGGAGGGAGAAAAGGAGGCATGAGGGGAGAGATGATGGCGTGGGGAGAGCAGGGCACTAACCCAAGGGGAAGAGTATTGTTTATGTCTCCACAAAGTTGGGAATATGCATGCCAACCCCACCACAGTGCACCAAATACTGAGGGCAATGTAACTATAGGGAAAAATGCATGAAAAGATTGGATTACAGGGCCGGTCCCAATCAGAGCAAAACTGACCTCCTCCCCAGATGTGTGTGCTACAGAGAACACTAAACCTACAGGATGGAGAAAGAGGCTGGCATGTCATGCCTACATGGAAACAAACCAAAAAGGCAAAAGAGAAAGGAATGGTCTAGACCTCATATCAACACACCAAGCCCAGGGGACAACGTCCCTGCACAGGGCTGCTAAGGCACAGAGAGGACTGTAGGGCTGACACCAGCTCAAGACATGTTGTCCCCTCACTGGAGCACACCGTAACAGCGGACAGTACTGAAGACACACGTGGGAATTTGTCTAGTCGAAACTCCTGCAGCAGGGCAAACCAAGAAAGGAGCATAATAGATCAGCAATGGGAACAAAGCAAAGCCACAAAGCCCCTGAAGTGCCCCAGAAATAGACTGCAGGATAAGAGGGGCAGCTCCTAGAATTCTCCCAGGACTAGGAGGGAGACAGTCATAAAGGTCAGCAAGCAGACCTGGAATTATGTATGTTCTTGTTTTGTTTATTGTTTTTTTCCTCTCAAGCTTTTGTTTTCTTTTTGTTCGGTCTCTGTTATTGTTTGTTTGCCTACTTTTATAAGATAGACATGGGAAGCATGCTTGAGGAGAAAGGAACAGGACTGGTGGTCCTGGAGAGACTAGGGTGTGAAGGAGGTGGGGCAAGGGACCGGCAAGCAAACAATGCCATAGACAGGGAATAACTAGGGAATTAATATCAATAACAAGGAGAGATTCTGGGGTTGTGGGAGCCACAGCAATCGAGCTGAAAGGAATTACCAAGAGGCAGAAAGGGTGAGTATGACGGTGGGGCAGGAGGAAGGTAAAAGGAAACAGGAATGATCTAGGAAGCAAAGATATGAATAAAGGTATAAGCATAGGTGTGCACATATGTAAAAACATTTATTCATAAAAATAGAGTTATAGGCACATGTACATATATTTATATGGCAATTCACTGAGGTTGTGGATGGATTTCAGGTCTCTGCTCATGCCTTCCCTCAATGTAAGAACTCTTTGTTCTAACAACCTGGCATTCTGTGGTGCTCAATCACTCCTGGCACAATCGCTGAAGACAAATGGGCACATAAGCAAACGTAGTGAAGAAAGCTCATGATGCCCACCTCTAAAATGAGATAGCATCTGGGGTCTTGAAGGCTTAAAGTTAAACAAGCAGCCCTCGAGCAAGGAAGCAACAAACCCACAGGGAAGAAGCATACCAGCTTGTGCAGTCATGAGGTGTCCCCAGGACTGGGTAACAAGCATCAGAAGAACCAAAGCAAACAAACAAAAATCATATTGTTGAAAATGAGGGGAATGAAAGCAGAGATCCAAAGCCCATCTGCAGACAATAGGATATCCCCTCACAGAGGGGTCACAGGGAAGGGATGAGTCAATCAGGGTGCAGTAAAGCACTAATGAAACAATATTCCTCTGGTTCCTAGAGAGTTCCTCACCCCCCACTACCATGATCCATCTACTGCCTTTCACAGTGGGCTGGAACGGAGCATGTGCACAAGTACAGATAGGACATAAAAGCTCACGACCCACAGAATCCAGGAGCAGGAATGAGAGTAGTGATACCAGACGGGTAGGGGGAAGATAGGGTGAGAAGGGGAGGAAGGGGAAACTGATTTGAAGCTTATTCCAAACAACAGTTATCCTCTATAGGGTTTCCAAGACTGTATGTTTACATGACAGACGATTTCATCTTTCTCCCCCAGAGCCACTGGTGGGATTGAACCACTGATTGTTTGGTTAGCAGCCCAACACCTAAGGCATTACTAAAAACAAAATAGTGATATGAGAAAAAATAACTGGGGTAGGAGGAACACCACGGTAGTTAGTCTTATCATTTGAAGAAAGATCAAAATGCGCAGAAGAAAGTGGCCATAAAACATCCAGGAGTATTCCAGGAAGAGTGGAGGGGGTTAAAAAGGCAAGCAGACAGGGACAAACTGAGGCAAAGAGAACAAGGAAGGAAGCAATAAGCGATTAAGCCATAAAGCTTTGACTTTATTATACTATGTAGAGCAGGGGTCCTCAAACTTTTTAAACAAGGGCCAGGTCACTGTGCCTCAGACCCGTTGGAGGGCCAAGTTATAGTTTAAAAAAAACTATGAACAAATTCCTATGCACACTGCACATATCTTATTTTGAAGTAAGAAAACAAGCGGGGGAAAAACACTCAGCGGGCCGGATAAATGTCCTCGGCAGGTCGTAGTTTGAGGACACCTGATATAGAGCCTTGCAGGTCATGGTAAATATTTTAGTGATTAACACTCAGCTGCTAACCTAAAGTGGAATTTTGAACCAATCAGCATCTCCTTGAGACAAAAATGTGTCAGCTAGTTTCCATGAAAACTAAAGTTTGAAAACCATGGCTGAGTTCAATTCTATTTTAGAGGGCCACTTTAAATCAGAATCTACTAAGTGGAAATGGGTGTTTGAGGTTTTGGGAAGGTTTAAAGAAGGGAAATGATATGATCAAAGTTACATTTTTTTTTAAATTTTTTTTTCAAAGTTACATTTTTAAGGAGCATTCTTGCTGTGCTTTGGAAAATTGATTCATATTAAAGGTAGAATTTGATAGACTAGTAAATCAACTACTAAATTAAACTAAGTAGGACCATGAGAAAAATGATAAAAAGCTCATGAAAATTAAAAATCAGAAAGACCTAGTAAACAATAAAATAACAGAAATTCCACAAACAAAAGGAACTCACTATAGAACTCAAATTATGAGGAACAAAGAAACCAAGATCATCACACACACAAGCGCGCACGCATAAAATTGAAAGCAATAAATTTATACCTATCAATAATACGTTAAATGTAAATATATTAAACACACGAGTCAAGAGACAGGAAGTAATAAACTGGATAAGAATATAGTCCTCATCAATATGCTACTTACCAGACACACACCTTAAACACAAAGACAAAAATAGAATAAAAAAACCAAAGGATGGAAAAAATATATCAAGCTAACAACTTTTAAAAAGCAAGAGCGGCAATATTAAACTTAGATAATTTAGAATTGAGGGCAAAATCCATCATGAGAGACAAAGCAGGGCATTGCATAGAGATAAAACGATAATTGCAAAAAAACACATAACAATATTAAACACATACAAAGGGGTACCCCTAAAAAAACATAAAGAAGCTCTGCTGATGGAACTTTTGAAGTATGCAGATTTCCTGCTAGGTGAGTATCTAGCAATTCATTCTGAGTTAGTGCACCCAGTAGTGTCACCTGGGAAGGTTCTCTCTGGTTACAGTGCATTTTTCGTAAAAACAGTTTTGCTTGAGCCTCATTTTTTGTGATGGACAATTTAAAAGAACAGAGTCCAGCTTTGAAATTTTGTTTCCTGCTCAGGAAAAATGCCACAGAAACTTTTATGATGTTGAACACAGCTGACAAGGACAGTACTATGGGAAAAAAAACTCGTGTACAAATGGTTTTCACATTTCAAAAATGGTACATGTCAATTGATGACAAACCTCGTCCTGGACATCCAACAACTTCCCAAATAGATGAAAATGGCAACAAAATCCATGCACTTGTGCTCAAAGAGTGATGATGAACCTCTGAAAAGATGGGGAAGGTATCTGGACTATCCTTGAGCTAGGTTCAGCAAATTTTAACAGAAGATTGCGAATAAGAGAGGTCTCTGTGAAATTTGTGTCTTGAGTTCTTACTAAACAGGAAAACTTGCATCAAGTGGAAACATGCTGTGCTTTAAAAGAACAGCTCGGAAGCAACCCAGACTTTTTTTCCAGGGTCATTACTGGTGACTAGACATGGTGCTATTCTTACCACCTCAAAGCAAACATCAATCAAGCCATTGAAAGACGTCTTCATCACCTGAACCCCAAAAGAAACTTGTCAAGTGATATCAAAGATCAATACGATGCTTATTTGTTTATTTGATGTGAGGGGGATAGTGTATTTGGAGTTCATTCTACCAGATCAGACTGTTAATCAAGCTTTCTACTTAGAGGTTCTGAAAAGATTGCATAACAGTGTGTGACCAAAAAAAGGTCTGATTTGTGGGGCAGGGGAATTGGTTTTGAACAACAATGCACCTGGTCGCACAGCCATTTCAGTGTGTCAGTTTTTGGCAAAAAACAGTATGCCTCTCTTGCCCACACACCTTACTCACCTGACCCCACTCCATGTGGGGTTTGTCCTCAAATGAAGAGGGATATGAAAGGATAGTAATTTATGACATAGAAGAGGAGAAGAGGAAAACAAGGGAGGTGCTGTCACCTAGCTGAACAGATGAGTTTGAAAAATGTTTCCAAAAATGGAATCACAGATTTGGCAAATGTATTAAGAATAATGGAGAGTATTTTGAAAGTGATAAGGTTGTTTTGTTAAAAGAATTTTTTTAAATACATACCTTGGTAAAAAAATTGCATTTTTGTGTATGTACCCCCTCTTATATATCCAATAAAAAACCCAAAAAATACATAAATCAAACTTTTATAAAGTTAAAGAAAAATAGGCATTACTATAATAATATTAGGATATTTCAATATACAAATCTGAACAATTAGAAAGAAATTCAATAAAAACATAGAAGAACATGGCTGGCCCTACTATGAGACATGATGCCCCTCAGTGACTAAGGGCGATACAGGGGACAGCACCGGAGACACAGTGTGGGAACTGCACCTGACCTGATCCCACCACACCGAGGCAAATCACTGGGGGAGTGCAGCGGAACAGCAAGGGAATGGAGTGGCAAGGTCCCCAGGGAATGCTGAAAGTGGACTTTGGGGCCAGGGCGTGGTGCCCCAACAGACTGGACTGGAAAACGCTCCTAAGGGCCAGCAAACGATCCCTGAACTAACTACAAGCTTTTCTCTTGTGAACTGTTTTGTTCTGTTCTTTTTCAGTGGTTTGTTTTGGTTGTTTTGTTGTCTACAGTTGCTTTGTGCTCCTCTGTCTAGTTTTCGTGCATGTTAGTGACTCCACAGGTCTGTCTGAATAGGACAGGCTGGATGAACTATCTGGATGAAAAACAACGGGACCGACAGTTCCGGGGGGACTTGGGGTGGGGGGGTAGGGGGGGTAAGGAAGTGGTGTTAACAAACCCAGGGACAAGGGAAAAACATGGGACCCCAAATGGTAGAGAAGGGGGAGTGGCAGGCCTGGTGGGAAATGATCAAGGGTAAGGTTGCTTAGAGAAGAGGTATACTCTAGACCAGGTGGCGATGAAGCATGGTAGTAGAGCAGGAGGAAGGTCAAGGGAGATGGAGGAAAGAGCAAAGGGCATTCATGGAGGTCTAGACAAAGACATGTACATGCAAATATATATAGGAGGATGGGGAAATAGATCTATGTGTCTATATTTATAGGTCAAGTATTAAGGTGGCGGAAGGACCTTGGGCCTCTACTCAAACACTCCCTCAATGCATGAATACCTTCTTTTATTAAATTGGAACTCTATGATGCTCACTCTCCCGACACAACGGCTGGAGCCAAAGTGGGTGAACAAGTAAATGTGGTGAAGAAAGCTGATGGTGCCCGGCTATCAAAAGAGATAGTGACTGGGGTCTTAAAGGCTTGAAGATAAACAAGCGGCCATCTAGCTCAGAAGCAACAAAGTCCACATGGAAGAACACACCAGCCTGTGTGATCGAGTGGTCCCAAAGGGATCAGTTACCAGGCATCAAAGAACAAAAATTCATATCATTGACTGCACACCTCCATGATAGGATCGCTGAAGACAAATGGGTGCATAAGCAAATGTGGTGAAGAAAGCTGATGGTGCCCGGCTATCAAAAGAGATAGTGTCTGGGGTCTTAAAGGCTTGAAGGTGAACAAGCGGCCATCTAGCTCAGAAGCAAATAAGCCCACATGGAAGAAGCACACCAGACAGTGCGATCACAAAGTGCCCAAGGGACCAGATATAAAGCATCATGCAAAAAAAAAAAGATATAAGTGTGTGTATGTATGTGTATATATGTGTATATGTATATATGTATGTGTATATATGTATGTATATATCATATTAAATAAAGGGGGAAGTGCAGAGTGGAGACCCAAGGCCCAAGTGGCGGCCAATGGAGATCCCCTCATAGAAGGGTTTAGGAGAGGAGATGGGTTAATTAGGGTGTGAGGTAGTATCGATGAAGAACACAGCTTTCCCCCAGATCCTGGATGCTTCCTCCCCCCAACTACCATGATCCGAATTCTACCTTGCAGGCCTGGATAGGACAGAGGCTGTACACTGGTACATATGAGGGTTGGAGGTACAGGGAATCCAGGGTGGATGATACCTTCAGGACCAAGGGTGTGAGGGACGATGCTGGGAGAGTGGAAGGTGAGTGGGTTGGAAAGGGGGAACTGATTACAAGGATCCACATGTGACCTCCTCCCTGGGAGAGGGACAGCAGAGAAGGGGGGAAGGGAGACTCCGGATAGGGCAAGATATGACAAAATAACGAGGTATAAATTACCAAGGGCATATGAGGGAGGGGGGAATGGGGATGGAGGGGGGAAAAAAGAGGACCTGATGCAAGGGGCTTAAGTGGAGAGCAAATGCCTTGATAATGATTGGGGCAGGGAATGTATGATGTGCTTTATACAATTGATGTACGTATATGTATGGATTGTGGTAAGAGTTGTTTGAGTCCCTAATAAAATGTAAAAGAAGAAAAGAGAAAAAAATGATTAGTGCAAAGACTGTACAGATGTGCTTTATACAATTGATGTATGTATATGTATGAACTGTGAAAAGAATTGTATCAGCCCCAATAAATTGTTAAAATAAAAAAAATTTTTAAAAAAACATAGAAGAACTAAACATCATAATTAATTAACTTGAACTCTTAGACATATACAGAAAACCTCCACACAGCAATAGCACAATATACATTTTTCCCATAGCACATAGAACAGTCTCTAGACCAGACTATAAGCTAGAAAACAATGCAAGCCATAATAAAGTTTAAAGTTGAGATATTACAAATAATTTTCTCAGATCACAATGCTATAAAATTAGAAATCAGCAATAGGAAGATCAAGACATAAAACTATTACATCCATGGAAATAGAACAACACTGCTTACAAACTACTAGTTAACTGAGGAAACAAGGAATGAACTTTTAAAATTCCTTGAAGCATACAAGAATACAAATACAACATATCAAAATATTTGGAGCATAGAAAAAGCAGTACTCAGAGGGAAATATATAGCAATAAACATACATATAATAAAAAGAACAAAAATCAATACCTTAACACAGCATATTCACAAATTGGGGGGAAAGCAGCAAAATAAACCTCTAGACACCAGAAGAAAAAATATATAAAGTATTAGAGCAGAAATAAATTAACTAGAAAGCAAAAAATAATAGAACCAACAAAACAAGAAGTTGGCTCTCTGAATGCAATAACAAATGCAAAAAAATCGGTGGAAAATTAACAAAGGAAAAAAAGGATAGATTGCAAACATCAAGAATAAAAAACAAAATGCATGACATCACTGACTTCAGAATCAATTTAAAATTTTAAAAATAATACAATATTATGAAGGACTGTATACTACCAAAATTGAAGACCTAGGAAAAAATGGGCAAATTCCTAGAAACAAACTACCTAAAGGAACTTAAAATAGACTGATTTAGAAAACCTCAATAAACCCATACAAAAAAAAAAGAAGAGATAAGATTGTTTTAAAATTCCAAATCATAAAAAAGGCCGTGACCACATGGATTCACCACAGAGGTCTAGCAAACATTCTGAGAAGAGTTGACAACCAGACAGAAAACTTGCAAACTCCTTAACTCAATTTATTAAGTGAGCATAACCCTGACACCCACACCAGGGAAAATAGTATCAGAATAGAAAACATAGATCACTATCCTTATGAACATAGATAAAAAAATTCTCCACAAAAACCTAGACAATAGAATCCAACAAAATATAAATAATAATACGGCATGATCAAGTGGGATTCAAACCAAGTATGCAAGGGTGGTTCCTCATTAGAAAAACAATTCATGTATATCACTATATAAATAAAACAAAGGAAAATAACTACATGATCATATCTATTTATTCATAAAAGGCATTTGACAATATCCAAAACATAAGGGAAATTCCTCCACATAATAAATGCCATAAATGCAAAATTAATGGCGGACAACTCACACGGGGAGAAACTTGAAGCATTCCCCTGGCAAACAAGATCCAAAGGTGACATTTATCACCACTCCTACTCAATGTTGTGCTGTAAGTCCATATCCAGAACTATTGAGAAATCAAAGGCAGACATAATGGCAAAGAAGGAGTAAAGCTCTTTATTTGCAAATGACATTATTTTACATGTAGAAAACCCCTAAAATTCAATAAGAAAATTTTTGGAAATAACTGAAAGATTGGGAAGTATGGCAAAGTTAATAGCATCATACAAAAAACACTATTGGAATGCTGTATACCAAAGAAAGGGCTCTGAAAAGAAAATAATACAATTTACAATAACTACCCAAAAGATTAAATACTTAGGGGAAAAACCTGACCAGATAAATAAAAGATTAACCAGTGAAATAAAAGATTGTACATAGAAAATTATAATACACACAAAAAAGAAAACTGTAACACACTACTACAAAAAAAAGACACCTTCATAAATGGAAGATGATACCATGTTGATGGATAGGACGATATTGACTCTGCAGCTCCGGGAGATGAAAATATCTGATCAGAGCACACGGGAGAAGATGAAGGGGCAGGAGGAGAGAGTGGAGCACAGCCTGGCCCACCAGGCTGTGATGATGATGTTCCTGAGTAGAGCAGCCAGTCCACAGAGAGAACAACATGGCTGGCCCCATTATGAGAAATGATGCCAATCAGTGACTAAGGGCGATACAGGGGACAGCACCGGAGACACAGTGTGGGAATTGCACCTGACCTGATCCCACCACACCGAGGCAAAGCACTGGAGGAGTGCAGCGGAACAGCAATGTCATGGAGTGGCAAGGTCCCCAGGGAATGCTGAAAGTGGACTTTGGGGCCAGGGCGTGGTGCCCCAACAGACTGGACTGGAAAACGCTCCTAAGGGCCAGCAAACGATCCCTGAACTAACTACAAGCTTTTCTCTTGTGAACTGTTTTGTTCTGTTCTTTGTCAGTGGTTTGTTTTGTTGTCTGGTTGTATACTGTTGCTTTGTTTTCCTCTGTCTTGTTTTCGTGCATGTTAGTGTCTCCACAGGTCTGTCTGAATAGGACAGGCTGTATGAACTATCTGGAGGAAAAACAATGGGACCGACAGTTCCGGGGGGACTTGGGGTGGGGGGTAAGGGGGGTAAGGAAGTGGTGTTAACAAACCCAGGGACAAGGGAAAAACATGGGACCCCAAATGGTAGAGAAGGGGGAGTGGCAGGCCTGGTGGGAAATGATCAAGGGTAGGGTTGCTTAGAGAAGAGGTATACTCTAGCCCAGGTGGAGACGAAGCATGGTAGTAAGGCAGGAGGAAAGTCAAGGGAGATGGAGGAAAGAGCTAGGAGTCAAAGGGCATTCAGGGAGGTCTAGACAAAGACATGTACATGCAAATATATATAGGAGGATGGGGAAATAGATCTATGTGTCTATATTTATAGGCCAAGTATTAAGGTGATGGAAGGACCTTGGGCCTCTACTCAAACACTCCTTCAATGCATGAATACCTTCTTTTATTAAATTGGAACTCTATGATGCTCACTCTCCCGACACAACGGCTGGAGCCAAAGTGGGTGAACAAGTAAATGTGGTGAAGAAAGCTGATGGTGCCCGGCTATCAAAAGAGATAGTGACTGGGGTCTTAAAGGCTTGACGATAAACAAGCGGCCATCTAGCTCAGAAGCAACAAAGTCCACATGGAAGAACACACCAGCCTGTGTGATCGAGTGGTCCCAAAGGGATCAGTTACCAGGCATCAAAGAACAAAAAATCATATCATTGACTGCACACCTCCATGATAGGATCGCTGAAGACAAATGGGTGCATAAGCAAATGTGGTGAAGAAAGCTGATGGTGCCCGGCTATCAAAAGAGATAGTGTCTGGGGTCTTAAAGGCTTGAAGGTGAACAAGCGGCCATCTAGCTCAGAAGCAAATAAGCCCACATGGAAGAAGCACACCAGACAGTGCGATCACAAGGTGCCCAAGGGACCAGGTATAAGGCATCATGCAAAAAAAAAAAAAGATATAAGTGTGTGTATGTATGTGTATATATGTGTTTATGTATATATGTATATGTATATATCATATTAAATAAAGGGGGAAGTGCAGAGTGGAGACCCAAGGCCCAAGTGGCGGCCAATGGAGATCCCCTCATAGAGGGGTTTAGGAGAGGAGATGGGTTAATTAGGGTGTGAGGTAGTATCGATGAAGAACACAGCTTTCCCCCAGATCCTGGATGCTTCCTCCCCGCAACTACCATGATCCAAATTCTACCTTGCAGGCCTGGATAGGACAGAGGCTGTACACTGGTACATATGAGGGCTGGAGGTACAGGGAATCCAGGGTGGATGATACCTTCAGGACCAAGGGTGTGAGGGACGATGCTGGGATAGTGGAGGGTGAGTGGGTTGGAAAGGGGGAACTGATTACAAGGATCCACATGTGACCTCCTCCCTGGGAGAGGGACAGCAGAGAAGGGGAGAAGGGAGACTCCGGATAGGGCAAGATATGACAAAATAACGAGGTATAAATTACCAAGGGCATATGAGGGAGGGGGGAATGGGGATGGAGGGGGGAAAAAAAGAGGACCTGATGCAAGGGGCTTAAGTGGAGAGCAAATGCCTTGAGAATGATTGGGGCAGGGAATGTATGATGTGCTTTATACAATTGATGTATGTATATGTATGGATTGTGGTAAGAGTTGTATGAGTCCCTAATAAAATGTAAAAAAAGAAAAGAGGAGAAAAAAATGATTAGGGCAAAGACTGTACAGATGTGCTTTATACAATTGATGTATGTATATGTATGAACTGTGATAAGAATTGTATGAGCCCCAATAAATTGTTAATAAATAAATAAATAAATGAAAATCATTTTATTGGGGGCTCGTACAATTCTTATCAGAATCCATACATACATCCATTATGTCAAGCACATTTGTACATTTGTTGCCATCATCATTCTCAAAACATTTGCTTTCTACTTGAGCCCCTAATATCAGCTCCTCATTTTCCCCTTCCCTTCCCAGTCTTCCCTCTCTCATGAACCCTTCATAATTCATAAATTATTATTATTTTGTCATATATTACACTGTCTGAAATCCCCCTTCACCCACTTTTCTGTTGTCCATCCCTCAGGGAGGAGCTTATATGTAGATCCTTGTAATCAGTTCCCCCTTTCCAGCCCACCATCCCTCCACCCTCTCTCACTACTGGTCCTGAAGGGGTCATCTGTCCTGGATTCCCTGTGTTTCCAGTTCGATAGGAAAACTTAACATTGTAAAAATGTCAATGCTATGCAAAACAATCTAAAAATATAATACAATTCTGATCCATATCCCAGCATCATTTTTGAGAGATGGAAAAATTAATCACCAACTTTATATGGAAAGCAAAAAGACCCAGAATAAGCAAAGCACTACTAAAGATATAGAACAAAAAATGAGGCCTCTTGTTTAGAAATGTCAAAACCTACTACACAGCCACCTTAATCAAAACAGTCTGGTACTGGTACAAAGATATGTAAACCTATGGAATAGAATAGAGATCTCAGGGATAAACTCGTCCAACTACTGATAACTGATTTTTAAAAAGGGATGAAATACATTTCATGATTAATAGTCTTTTCAACAAATATAACTGCCATTGAGTCAATGCTGACTCAGAGCAACCCTTTAGGACAGTGCAAAACTGCCCCTCTGAGTTTCCAAGACTGTAACTGTTTACATATTTCTTCCATGGTGCAACTAGTGGTTTCAAACTTCAGACCTTGAGGATGGAAGCTCAATGAGCAACCACTACACCACCAGGGCTCCCTTCTACAAAGAGTACTGACATAATTACATTTCCATTTGTAGAAGAATGAAACAAAACCCATTCTTCACTCCATATACAAAAACAAACTCAAGATAGATTAAAGATCAAGTTGTAAACCCTAGAAATATGAAGATCATCAAAGAAAAAATAGGGACAAATATGGGTTTCCTAATACACAGCATAAACACACTATCAAAAATAATAAAAAAAGCACACAGCCAAAGGCAAAAGAGGTAACTGGGACCTCCTTAAGAAAAAGACACTTAAGTGTATCAAAAGACGTCATCAAAAGAGTAAAGAGAGAGCCCACAGACTGGGAAATAATTTTTGGCAATGACATATTGGACAAAGTTTAGGAAACAAAGATTTCTTACAAGTTATCTCCCCCCAAATGTTTTCCAAACTTAGCTGCTTGCTACACGTGGAAAATGGCTACACTTGGAGGTCAATGAAATTAGGTCAGACGTTATTCTCCCTAAGGACTATCAGCCATCTAGAGCAATCAGACTGTATAGTCTGCCCCACCTTATGGAGGGCCCCCTCCCTTCTGATAAGGGTAGTAGCTTGTTTCCTTGTAGGAGAGCCCAGGGAAGTCAAGCCAACTCAAGAGTGACCAAGGTTAGATCGGTATCATGAATCTAGGGTCCGCCCATCTTGTCACATGTGTACCCCTAGTCCCTTCCCTTCCTATCATGTGTACACCCCTAGCTCATCCCCTTCCTGTTATGCTTATGCCCATTGTATATCCCCCTCCTGTTGTTCATATTGCCTATTGTACAATCCCTTCCTGTGACGTATGTCTTTACCTGTAATTAGGAGGCATGCACACCCCCAAAGATATATAAGCCTTGGTTAGCAATAAGTCTCTCTCTCTCTCCATTCCTCATGTGTCCCATCTTAACATGGATCACGAAGAGCTGCTGAGGTAGCATGCTACCATGAAATGTGTCTGACTCCATTATTTCTATCTCTCTTATTCTCTATGACTTTACTATAATCTTATTTATTATTGCTGTACAATTGTACCTACCGGACCCATGATGATTTGTTATGGGCTGGTTCCCCTGACAACAAAGGACTAATCTCTAAAATCTATAAAAAGTTGAAATACCTTAAGAAGAAAAAGATGATTCATCTAATCAAAAATGGTCAGAGCACATGAACAGACAATTCACCAAAGAAAACATCCAGGTAACCAACAGACATATGATGAAATGCTCATGATCACTAGTCATTTGGGAAGTGCAAATCAACGCAAGGATAAGAAATCACCTCACTTTGACAATGATGGCAAAATTAAAAACAAAAACAGAAAATAGTGCATTCCAATGAGGTTTTGGAGAGATTGGAACCCTCATACACTACGGTGCGACTGTAAAACTGCATAACTACTGTGAAAAGGACTGTGGTGCTCCCTCAAACTGGGAGTAGAAACTATATGAGAAATACTACACGACCCAGCAATCCCTGTACTTGGTATACATCCTAAAGAAACAAAGAACATAGCCAAGAATATATCATCACACCCATGTTTATTGCCGCACTATTAACAATAGCAAGAAGATAGAAACAACCTTAATGTCCACTGATGGGAGAACAGATCAATGTACTTTGGTGTATACACACCATGGAATACCACATAATAGCAGGAAGGGGAAGGGAGGAAAGGGGAATTAGTAACATAGAGGATAGACTGGTGTTGACATGGATGAAGGAGAAGGTCATATCCTACCAAAAGGAGAGGGTCTGGGAGAGCCACTGGGAAGTTTGGTAAATTGTTTAAGATGTTGAGTGAAAATGCAGATCTGATATGTAAAGTCCCACCTAATTCACAATATAGTTTTGTAATCTATCATAAAATATATGCCAAGCAATAGATAATGATAGCTTAGGCTAGGAAAATAGTGGTGGGATATGCATGAAGTGTAAATATATTCAAAATATATTTGGAGGTAGAATCAGTAAGACTTGATGATAGATTGGATGTGAGAACAAGCGAATGAAAGGCATGGAAAAAGACACACACATAGCATGATATATTAGGTTTCAGGCAGGGCCATTAAACTGAATGAGGAAGGAAGAAAGAAAACAATGATAGCAAATGAAAAAGGATATCAAGAGTTTTCTTTGAGAGCATGTTGTTAAGGCAGGAATTCGTTGTTAATCCAGAATTTAACCAAGACATAAGACTGGCTCAAAGATTAAATGCTAAACAACTGAACTAGCTGTGTAAAGTAAAGTCATTTATTCTCTCTGATAATCATTTTCCTCAATTATAAAAGGCACATCCTCTTTAAGGTCACTTCCAGATTTAATTTTCTTTGATTAAATCTTCTCTAGGATATGAAGAAACATTAAGTCTGAAAGTCAGCAGCAATTAATTAGAATTCCAACCCAGACTTGTATGAGACTTAATGTGCTACAGAGTCTCTCAATACCTTCGTTTCTTCATGTGTGAAATGAAAATTAAAATATTGGTCCCCTTTGTAGAAAGGCTCACTGATAATATAAGCCATATTTAAATGTCAAATGATTATAATAAGTAGAATTCTGTTAATGAGGAATTTTTCTCCCAAAATGATTTGTGGTAAGAGAAGAGGCTCATTACCTGCTAAATTATGCCTTACTGCTTTTTTGAAGGGATATATTTATAACTAATGATTTCTCTTTTTTCATCTATTATCAAATTGTTCTTGGTATATGAATCAATACCAAAAAAACTCCCTAATTTTCCCCCAATAGGTGAACCCATCTATAATCTAATCTATCCCTTTATATTTATTTCACCAATTCCAATTTTCCAAGTTTTAAATATACACTAATGGAAAGGGTAAAATTATTGGTAGTCAACTTTTTAAGAGCATGTCTTCAATTTTTTTACACATTTTCTGATTTTTTTCAACAATCTTATTGGCAAGTAATTTACATATATATCCAATAGTTCAATCAATCACATTGCAGAGAATTGTACAATCACCCCACATCATTTTGGAGCATTCCACACACACCCCTAGTTAAATCGACTTTAAGATAATTTATGCAATCACAATCTATTCTAGTGTTCCCTCCCCCCTCCCGTCTCAGTCATTACTCCCAAATCACCTTTCCCATCCTAGCTTCACTCCCCCACCCCTAAGTTCCCCTAATACCAATGGCTCAAGTGAAAGAAAATGTTTTTTAAATGATGATGGCAACATATGTACAAATGTGTTTGATACAATTGATGTAAGAGCTTTAAAAGCCCCAATAAATGATTTATTAATAAAAATTCAGGTCACGTCTATAGGGTGGTCAGCTGGCCAAGTGTTGAGTTCAAACCTCCATAATGAGAGTTGCAATGGTCTTTGCCTGATAGTGAGGCTGATTGAGATTCTTGCCTGTGGCTAGAGCGGACCTGCCAGTGGCTCATTCTGACCAGATACTCTACAGATGGATTGTGGGCTTTCACCATCTTCCATAGCCCTCCACAATTGGGTGTTCAAAGTTTTTGCTCTGATGTTTATCTCCTCACCATGTTCAAACTTTGTAATTGTCATTTTTGGATCACACACACTGATGTGCTTCTTCCATGTGGCCTTAGCTGACTCCTTACTTAGAGGGCTACTGTTTTTTATACAAGCCTTTAAGACCCCACACACTATTTCAATTGATAGCCGGGCACCATCTACCTTTTTCACCACACTTTGCTGTAGCATGCTTATCTTTAGTGATCATTTCATTAAGATGAGTTTTGAGCAGGGCCACGATGTCAGAACTGATTTAGTGCAAGCCCAAAACCCATTCCTGGATCTATGCCTTTATTATATTAATTTATTTATTTTAATTAGTTTGCTGTATTTTGGGCGCCAATATTGTTTCATAGTTCAATCATGTCAAACTTAATTATACAATTTCTTGCATAATCATACATGTTTTCCAAGATACAGGTTTCCTTCCTGGATTTCTTGACTTCATCTCCCTCTTGTCTTCTCTACCCTTCTATATCCCCCTCCCCCAAAACCCTTGTTATAGTTTCTAACCTGGTAGGCTCAACATCCCTTGGTTTCATTTACCTAGAAATAATAAAACAAATACAGCTTTAAGAGGGTAACTCCAATGGTGACCCACGTCTGAGATACACTCTAATGTAAATGAGCATAAGTGGAATATAACAGAATGGCTGTCACAGGGTTACTGGGGTAATACCGGTCTTAATACAGTATACGAGGCATTGATAGATCAAGGCCTTGTTTATTCAGGAACCAACAGTACACCATTTTTGGTACAGCAGTCTTCTTCTAGCTTAGACACAGTGTGTTTTCCGGCTTAAGGTTGCCAGTGTGTCTGGGGTAGAGTCCAGTTCACCCAGTGGAGTTCCCATTTGGGGTCTCAACTGATGCAGCCTCTGGAGCATGACACATGGCCCAAAGGTCAGGATTCAGTGTCCCAGCATTCTGCAGCACCGCTCTGGTTCCCAGGTTACCCCCCAGATGCCCTAGGTCAATTCTGCCCTCCTGCGGCATGCCACTCAAGACCCTCCCTACCTAGTGATCCCAAGAGCATCCTCAGACTCTCCTTTCCCACCTGGCGGTCAGACCTCCCTTCCCTTCCCCCAACAGAAGCATGTCCTCTATTACACAATTTACCTTATGTTGAGTGGTTCTATTTTATTCACCTACCATCGTAATTTTTTAAGCATGAATTTAAATTTTTCCAATATAGAAAATCTGGGACACAGAGAGAGAGGGAGGGAGGGAGGGAGAGAGAGAGAGAGAGAGAGAGAAAGAGAGAGAGAGAGAATAATAATCAAAGAAATTAAACTGTAAAAAGATACTGAAATGGAGTGAAAAGGGGTGAGATATAAGCATGAATTGATGATAATTTTGATCGAACATTTGAAGCTATAGCTTAGAAGAAGGGGGAAAAAGTTCATCTAAGCCAAATTGTTCTATGCCTAAAAGGCATCATGTGAAGGACTAATAAAATGGATTACTTCCCAGAAAAATTGGCTCTTTTAAACCTTTTAGTCACTTTGGCAAGAATAGACTAGATAATGTTCTACTTTTTCAAAACAGAGATTATATTACCCAGGCTCCCTAGACGTTAAGTACAGCCAGATAACTAACGGCATTCCAGGCAACAGAATATGGATAAAGCTTCCCCACAAAACAATTGATACTGTTTTCTTCACCTCTTCTCCTGCTTCCAAACCAATGGCTAATGACTTGTTGGGTCTGGGAAATGAGGAAAGAGCCTATGTATTTTAGGAATTACAAGAACTAGTAGACATATTCTGGAAGAAGCCAACTACACCTGAGATAAGATTTTGAAAGTACTAGATAAGTGTGTGAGGAATGTGAGGGTGCATGAACAAGACTTCACTGATTAGAAGAAACTTAGATATAGAATTCGACACCTTAGAAGAACATGCATGGAATGAGGCAGTTTTACAATCTAGTTGGCTGTAAGAGACCTGGAAGAAATAGCAGTCAACTCTCACTAAAGTAGAAATGACTGTGTTTTCCTGGAAAAATGCTACAGGCAGAAAAGAAATGTGGGAAGTACATATGCTATAATAGATATGCAGGTACTCTGACTCACAAGGTATTCAAATTATGAAAAACTGCACTTTGACCAACTGTTTCTAGGTTTTTCCCTTGGTAAATCTTAGTAATATATGTTACCATTCCCAGATGTTCACTCACAAGCGTTCAAAGTGAATTTTTAAAGATACTGATAATAAAAAACAGTAATGATGAGACAAATGAAAAGAGATATTATATTTAAATCAGAACTGACCTGCAACAGAGACATCAGAACAGAACTCTGTCATGAGTCATGGACCACCTGTATTTCAAAAGGCCAGAAGACCCAAGATTATGGTCCACAAGAAAGTCCAACGGACAGATAATTCACTGAAGTTATCAGGAGTGGACTAGTAAAGGGGGCACCAGCATTACTAAGAAATTTAGTAGCCACTCTCTTTCGCATAACAAAGATGATATAAAAATGGTTACAGAGCAGCTGGCAAAGTATTGGCTGAGCAGCCTAAAATCATGTGCTTTACTCTGTCAGGAACATATCCTACAATCATGTGGCTTGTTACACCAGGAACAACAATGTCGGGATGTACAGCATTGCATTAATCATTAAAGAGAACATTTTTATATAAATCCTGAAGTAAAATATGGTTGATATTCAATTACAGACAAGTGGGCTTGACCACAGGCAACAGACAGAGAAATTTTGGAAATGCCAACAGAGCATGATGCTCCTAGATGGAAAGTAGGGGATAGGGGTAACAGTCAATATGGGTGCTACTTAACATCTATAATCACTAAAAGCAAAAGTGGAGGAGCAGGAGGCTGATGGTTACTTCACCAATAAAAAAATCACAATCCTCTTCTCAGTTCGTAGACCCAAACACATTTTCATAACCCACGGTCTGAAGTACCCAAACTACCATACCACCTTAAGGCTTTCGTATTTGCAATTCTTTTTGTTTTTAATATTCTTCCCCAAAATATTGATTTACTTATCATCCCTTCTTTCAGCCCTTTGCTCAAAGATCACATTTTCAGTTACCTTTAAATACTATCTTTAAATTGCAGTGTTCCTCTTCTAGCATTCCTTTTTATTTCTTCTCTTAATTGTTCTCAATAGCACAAACCACCATCTGACAGTATATATTTTAATGACCTGTGTAGTGCACATGTTTATCCACTAAAATATAACTTCTATGAGAGTTTTTGTATGTTGTATATTATGTCAAGAACAGAACCAGACCACAATGTACATAAAAACCAAACTGAATGCCATCAAATCAAATCAGACTGATAACAACCCTGTAAGAGAGAGTAGAACTGCCCTACAGGGCTTCCAATACCCTAAATCCAGACCGGAGCAGACTATCAAAACTTTCTCCGGTCATGTACATACATAAGAGGTACTTGGAAAATGTGTATTGGAGGAATAAATTCAGGGAAGAAGTCTAACTACAGATAACAACTGGGGAACTATCATACTGTACACAGAATATCCATGCATGATCAGTATGCTATCAGTAGAAAGACAAACAGAAAAGAGGTAAGAGGGAACCTCGGGAAAATTGTTATAAGTCAAGAGAAAAACATTTTAAGAAGCAATAAGTTGTCAACTTAGTGAATGTTTCTAAAAGAGGAATCAGAGCTTTGCATTAGTAGATTTGGCAACATGGAGCTCATAAGTGGGTGTAGGAAGTTCAGCCTTCACTGATAATGGCAGACCCTTTTTAGTATGTGTATTAGGAATGTGTTTCCTTTATTTTATGTTAATTCATAATAGTTTTATTGCCATAAAAATCACATAACACATAATGTAATCATTCAATCATATTAGGTAGAGTTGTGTCATCCCCACCACAATCAATTTTAGAACATTTTTTTCTTTCTCAAATTCACTGTTATCCCTAGGTACTAATGCAGTAAACCTATACATTTCTCTATCCTGGATCTCATATGCAGAAAATCACAAAAAAACACAAACAGAAAGCAAAGGAAAAAAGTCAGAAACAGCTGGGTGCTATGTTCTTTCCAAATTTGTCACTAAAGTCTGACCAGAGGTCTTTGACAGAATGTCAAATCCTGCATAGTCTGAAATTCTGAATGTTAGAGACATGAGATTTTTAAATGCTCAGTTCTCATTGAGAGGTCTAGTGTGTATGATGTCGCCTTGCTACAATAAATCCAGTGTATCTGTGCATGGAGAGTAACTCCTGAGGAAAATAAAAGTATGAATCTGCTGCATCACCTGAAGCCTGAATAGTCACCTACAATGCACTTCTTAGAAGATCTTCTTGAAAGGAATGAAATATCTGTTAGAGAAAGCCAAAGGAACTATAACACAGGCTGTCACAAAGACGGCCTCTGGTGATTGTTTCTCCATTGTAAACAACTTCTTGTTACTACTAATCTAAACCCTGATTCATGATACTTTTTAAATAAGAAAATCAGAGTAAATAAATATAAAAAGAATATAAAATTAAATAAATTAAAACAATATTTTCTTATTTTTTAAAGATCATTTGGGGGGCTTTTACAGCTCTTAAAACAATCCATACATCAATTGTATCGAGGATATTTGTACATATGTTGCATTGTTTTCTAAGCATGTACTGTCTACTTGTGCCCTTGGTATCAGCTTCCATATAATCCATATAATCCAGCAGTGTATCTGCTGGGCACATATCCTAAAGAAGTAAGCACCATGACATGAATAGACACAGTATGTTGGAAACAATCTAAATGCCCATCAGTAGAATAATGGATAAAGAAATATGCACACACAGTTCACAATTGCAAGGAGCTGGAAGCAACCCAAATTTCCATCAACTAATGATTGGACTAAAAAACTGTGGTATATACATACAATGGAGTACTACGCATCACTAAAAAGCAGTGATGAGCATATGAGGCACATAGCAGCATGGGAAGAACTGGAGGAAATCATGCTAAGCGAAGTAAGTCAGGCACAAAAGAACAAGTACAACATGAGCCCACTGAGGTAAGTATTTAAAAAAATACAAAAGGGGCATAGAGGAAAAAGCTACTCTATACATACGTTTTTGGGGTGAAGACAGTGTAGTATGGCAGAGACCAGATCAAAACCATGGATGCACATGGTAGACAACGGTGGAGGAGGTGGGGAAAGGAAAATAAAAGGATGAATATAAGGAACAAAAGGGGAGTGGGGGCATGGGGCACTAATCCACCCAAGGGGAGGGTATTGTTTATGTCTCCACAGGGAAAGTGGACAAGACTTCAACCCAGTGCCGCAAGGTGTGAATGCAATATCCCGGCGTGGAGTAGGGAACCAGTGGAGAGGTCTGTGAGGCTGGCCCCAGTACCATAAATTAAGTGGATTCCTGCCCCTCCCCCGAGAAGTATTTGTTTCAAAGGATGATATTGATTCTGCAGCTCCGGGAGATGGACATATCTGATCAGAGCACCCGGGAGCAGATGAAGGGGAAGGAGGAGAGAGTGGAGCACAGCCTGGCCCACGAGGCCGTGAGGATGATGTTCCTGAGTAGAGCAGCTAGTCCACAGAGAGAACAACATGGCTGGGCCCCACTATGAAACATGATGCCCCTCAGTGACCAAGGACGATACAGGGGACAGCACCGGAGACACAGTGTGCGAATTGCACCTGACCTGATCCCACCACACCGAGGCAAAGCACTGGGGGAGTACAGCGGAACAGCAATGTAATTGAGTAGCAAGGTCCCCAGGGAATGCTGAAAGTAGACATTGGGGCCAGGGCGTGGTGCCCCAACAGACTGGACTGGAAAACACTCCTAAGGGCAACAAACGATCCTTGAACTAACTACAACCTTTCTTTCTTGATGTGTTTTGTTGTGTTATTTGTCAGTAGGTTGTTGTTTTTGTCTTGTTGTCTGGTTGTATACTGTTGCTTTGTTTTCCTGTCTTGTTTTCGTGCATGTTATTGTCTCCACAGGTCTGTCTAAATAAGATAGGCTGGATGAACTATCTGGAGGAAAAACAATGGGACCGACACTTCCAGGGGGACTTAGGATAGGGGGAGGTGGGGGGGTAAGGAAGTAGTGTTAACAAACATGGGGACAAGGGAACAACATGGGACCCAAAATGGTAGTGAGGGGGGAGTGGCAGGCCTGGTAGGGAATGATCAAGGGTAAGGTTACGTAAAGAAGAGGTATAGCTGTAACCCAGGTGGGGACGGAGCATGGTAGTAGGGCAGCAGGAAAGTCAAGGGAGATAGAGGAAAGAGCTAGGAGTCACAGGGCACTTATAGAGGTCTAGACAAAGACATGTACATGCAAATGTATATATGAAGATGGGGAAATAGATCTATGTGTCCATATATATAGGTTTAGTATTAAGGTGGCGGAAGGACCTTGGGCCTCTACTCAAGCACTCCCTCAATGCATGAATACTTTCTTTTATTAAATTGGAACTCTATGATGCTCACCCTCCCGACACAACTGCTGAAGCCAAAGCGGGTGAACAAGTAAATGTGGTGAAGAAAGCTGATGGTGCCCGGCTATCAAAAGAGATAGTGTCTGGGGTCTTAAAGGCTTGAAGGTGAACAAGCGGCCATGTAGCTCAGAAGCAATAAAGCCCACATGGAAGAAGCACACCAGCCTGTGCGATCACGAGGTGTCAAAGGGACCAGGTATAAGGCATCGTGCAAATATATATATATATATATATACCATAGTGAATGAAGGGGGAAGTGCAGCGTGGAGACCCAAGGCCCATTTGTCGGCCACTGGAGATCCCCTCAGAGAGAGGTTTAGGAGAGGACATGCATCAGTCACGGTGCGATGCAGTACCGATGAAGAACACAGCTTTCCCCCAAATCCTGGATGCTTCCTCCTCCCAACTACCATGATCCAAATTCTAACTTGCAGGATTGGATACGGCAGAGGTTGTACACTGGTGCATATGGGAGCTGGAGGCACAGGGAATCCAGGGTGGATGATACCTTCAGGACCAGGGGTGTGAGGGGCGATACTGGGAGAGTACAGGGTGAGTGGGTTGGAAAGGGGGAACTGATTACAAGGATCCACATGTGACCTCCTCCCTGGGAAACGGATGGCAGAGAAGGGGGGGGGGGGGAGGGAGACTCCGGATAGGGCAAAATATGACAAAATAACAATCTATAAATTATCAAGGGCTCATGAGGGAGTGGGTAGCGGGGAGGGACGGGGAAAAAAAGAGGACCTGATGCAAGGGCTTAAGTGAAGAGCAAATGCTTTGAAAATGATTAGGGCAAAGAATGTACAGATGTGTTTTATACAATTGATGTATGTATATGTATGGATTGTGATTAGAGTTGTATGAGCCCTTAATAAAATGTAAAAGAAAGAAAGAAATATGTACACAATGGAATACAGTGCATTGCTAAAAAAATGACAAAACGATAAATGAAGTTCTTCATGACACAGATGGACCTGAAGAACATTATACTAAGTGATGTTAGCCAATCACAAGAGATCAAATACTATCTGAGGCTACTATTATATGGAAACGAAAAACAAGCCAAGGTAAACACTTTCATTAAAAAAAGACTTTGGAAGGTGAAGGAGCAGGAATGAAATAAAGGACAGGGCATTTGGAGGGTGATGACACAGGGAGGACAGTGACTCACAGAAGGGAGTGTGAAGTCACAAAAGGGGTGAGGTAGGCTGTTGGGGGATGTAATTGGTAGTTTAGACTGTGGAATGCATGGTTGAAATTTAATGATAAGTACAAGAATGAAGAAAATGTTCTAGAGCTCATTGTGGTGATTGTTGTTTAACTTTTTGATGTGATTGAAATAATGAATTGTATTATGTGTGAATTATATGCCTATAAAATTGTGGGGGGCAGATATCAGAGAGCATTAAAGCAGATGAGAGATAATTAACTGGAGATGAGTTTTGACTAACTTTGAAAGGAATTAATGAGTTGGAGTAATAGAATAATCTTTTAGTTTAAAAGCATAATATCTACTATTTTAAAGATTTTTTTTCAAATTCTCGAAGTAGATATAGTAGGGGACATGCTCTTTGCTATTTAGGCAAATGGGACAGGACTAACACTTCATGGCCCAAGGTCATGAAGGATGAGGAAAGCTCATCAGAGAGCTGACTGCAGAGACTGCTGGTCTGTCTCTCCATCTGAGATACAACTGACACTTGCCTCCTGGCAAAGGCTGCCGAAAGCAGCCATCTATAAGCTTATCAGTTTCTTTATGTTCCCCTCCCCTCCTGCCCTCCAATAACTTGGTTGAAGTGTTCATGTTCTTTTGCACGCCTCAAGAATTTCAAATTGCCTTTTGTGTAATCCTGGAAAGAGCATGCTGGCTATCTGACCTAAAGACTATATAAGCCCCCCCCAATAAAGATCTGGACCCTTGAGGATCTTACAAGGGTCCCCCATGCCCTCACTTTCAACTGTCTCTTTTATATATAAGTTTTCTCACTGCAGATCATACCCTCTTGAACCATGCAATTTTTAAAATAAGAGCCATTCTCTACATTATCTTACAAGGTATGCTAACATAATATAGATCAAGAAGATAATAACTATAGTATAAAGGGAGGTATATAAAATGAGAACCAGCTGTTACTGAGACCTTACAAGATAATGTTGATGTAACCCATACAGGAATAACTCATGTAACCTATGCAAAAATTCCTAGCAAATAATGACTTCCCAGCAAAAAGTGACCAACTTCCCTTCTCAAGGTGGAAAAAATTTAGAATGTTATAGCTATATAGAATTGAATATATCAAATCATACATTTGGAATAAGCTTGTATCTGGATTTTAATGAAAAGAGTGTGGAAAAACCAATATAGACTGTAGACATATGAAAGAAGAGTAGAAGCAACTAGTAAAAGGGAAAAAACTACTATACTTATCATTAAACTGAATAGTGTATTTATTTCCTTGCCAGGCAAAAAAGATCAGTAAACAAATTTACTGAGAAATTATCTGAGGAATAAAGGTCAAGCTCTTTAATGTGCTAAAAGGGTGAAGTTTATTATGATTAGGCATATTAAGTATTGAAATTGCATACTGGATAAGTTGGAATTAGCTCAAATGTCTGTAATTTCATTGGTTAAAACAAGTTCTGCTGTTCCTGGTTCAGGAAAGAATCTCCAGTTCTTTAAATTCAGGGAGGGTCTGGGTTATACATAAGGCTCAGAGTTCTTTATCATTTATCAGACAGTGAGTCACTCATTCATAGCAATTTACTGGGTTCAGTATAAGCTTCAATTTTGATTTATCTTGGGAAATCAATGCATTAAGTGGAAAGGTATTCTTTTATACTTCGTGTAAATTATCTAAATCGGATTTTACAGTCAAATTTATTTTTCACTTCTTCATCCTCCCCACCCCTGTATTTCCTGGTCCAAAATAAATTTTTTTAAAATGGTAAATATATTTATATAAAATTCTAGGGAAATAGATTCATTTACATATATTTATATGTTAAGTATTGGATAGCAGACAGGCGGTGGGCCTCCACTCAAGTACTCCCTCAATGCAAGAACACTTTGTTCTAATAATCCAGCATTCTTTGATCCTCAGCATCTCGACACGATTGCTGAAGACAAAGTGGATGTATTAGCAAATGTGGTGAAGAAAGCTGATGGTGCCCGGCTATCAAAATATATAGCATCTGGGCTCTTAAAGGTTTGAAGATAAACAAGTGGCCATCTAGCTGACAAGATCAGGTATCAAGCATTTAAGACCCAGAACAAAAAATCATATCAATGTGAATGGGGGGGAGTATGGAATGGAGACCCAAAGACCATCTGTGGACTATTGGACATCCCCTCACAGAAGGGTGACAAGGAAGTGATGAGCCAGTCAGGGTGCAGTACAGCACTGATGAAACATAACTTTCCTCTAGTTCTTTAATGCTTCCTTCCCACTGCTATCATGATCCCAATTCTACCTTACAAATAGACCAGAGCATGTACACAGGTATAGATAAATGCTCGAAACACAGGGAATCTAGGAAAGATAAACCCCTCAGAACCAATAATGAGAATAGTAATACCAGGAGGGGAAAGGGAAGGTGCAGGGAGAGAGGGGGAACTGATCACAATGATCTACATATAACCCCCTCCAAAGGGACGGATAATAGAAAACTTGGTGAAGGGAGACATCAGTCAGTGTGAGACATGAAAAAAAATAACAATAATTTATAAATTATCAAGGATTCAGAAGGGAAGGGGGGAAAAAAAGATGAGCTGATACCAAGGGTTCAAGCAGAAAGAAAATGTTTGAAAATGATGATGGCAACAAATGTATAAATGGGCTTGACACATGGATGGATATATGGAATGTGATAAAAGCTGTATGAGCTCCCAATAAAATTTTTTTTAAAAAAGAAGAAAAAAGCTGATAGTGCCCAACTATCAAAAGATGTAGGTCTTAAAGGCTTGAAGTGGCTATCTAGCTGAGAAGCAACAACTACCAGATGGAAGAAGCACATCAAACTTTGTAATCATGGGGTGTCAATGGGATCAGGTATTAGGTATCAAAGACCCAGAACAAAAAAAAAATTGTATCAGTGTGAATGAGGGGAGCATGGAGTAGAGACGCAAAGCCCATCTGTAGACAATTGGACATCCCCTTACAGAAGGGTAAAAAGGAGGAACTGAACACAATGATTTACATATAACCCCTTCCTAGGGGGATGGACAACATAAAAATGGGTGAAGGGAGACAGCTTTCAGTGTAAGACATGGGGGGAAATTTATAAATTATCAAGGGTTCATGAGGGAAGGAGGGTGGGGAATGGGGAAAAATGAGGAGCTCATATCAAGGGCTCAAGTAGAAAGAAAATGTTTTGAAAATGATGATGACAAAATATGTACACATGTGCTTGACACAATGGATGGATGGATGGATGGGTGGGTGGATTGTGATAAGAGCTGTAAGAGCCCCCAATAAAATGATTTTAAATAAATAAATGAGGCAAAACTAAAAATAAATAAGTAGATAAATAAATAAATAAAATTATATACATTGAAAAAAAGAGAAGAAAAAATGTAAACTGCTTCCTCCATCACAATTTTTTTAAGATGGAACAAAAAGAATTAGGGATGAGAATTTTCTAGTCATAAAAAAATGTGTATTCTTTAAAATAAAGAGATGAGAATTAAATCATATTTAAACAGATTAAAAGATTAAAAACAAATTAAAATTTAACATAAAATTTCCAAAGTTAAAATATTAAAAGTAATAACAATAACAAGTTCATAATATAAAATATTCAAAATTAAAAAGAAATATATATCGCTTCTTGGCCTTTGGGCTAAGATCAAGTGTAAAAAGAAATATAAACAGGACATTCAGAGACTATAAATTAGGAGTAAAATATATCACTAGCATACAAATATAAGGAAGTATGATTTAAAACATTAAAAATAAAGGAAAATAGCAAATAAAATGGCAACAAAGGTATACCAGCAAAACAATGATAAATCAAACTCTACAAACTTCCCAAGCAAGCCCTGGATATAGTTTTAGACAGTGTGTTGTTGAGGAATTTAATAAAGGCAGTCACGAGGCTATGAGCAAGTTCAGTTCTTAAGTACACGGTTCTTATTTAGCAAGTGAAAAAACTGTGACAAAGAATTTGCCTTGGATAGGGATTGGTTCAAGTGACTAGTTGAAAGTTAGGGAAAATGAACATAACATTACAAGGTAAGTACAAATTGTCCATGTTCTGTAACCCTGGGGTCAGCCTGTATCTGGAAAGACCTGGCAGACATAACATTGTTCATAGCCTCAACTGACTCATTAATACAGTAGCCTGAATATAGAGAAATAAATTTCTGAAATTTGTTTAGTCCAGACCTGTAAGTCTTAACACTAGGCCTGAACCACAACAAAAGCTCATTGTGATGGAATTCAGAAGATTCAGAAAACTAATCAGAACAAGCACACCTTGCTTTAAAAATATACATCGCAAGAAAAGCAGTACATACGTTGAGGGGAGTTGGTTGCTTTTTTCCTTTTCAGCCATTTTTCAAAATCTAACAAAGTGGGTACTTAATAAGTACAAAAACTGACCAAAATATAAGTGGAGGAAAACGCAGATGTTTTCCATGTTACCCTTATATTGCTCTATATAATAAGTAATATCTGCTACAGTATACAAAAGAATTTGAAGCACACACAGATAGTAAATAATTTGTGTAAAGCCACACACATTTGCTGACTCTAAATACCATCCTTTACAATAAAACTTGAGGCTTATTTTTTTAAGGATCCTTAGCCGATAGACAGATAGATAGATAGATAGATAGATAGATAGATAGATAGATAGATAAATGATGGATGGATGTATAGATGTATACATAGATAGATACATGATGGATAGATAGATACATAAATACATAGATTACAAACCATTGCACCATGAATTTATAAACTTGAAAGTGAAGATTTGGGGATAGAATTTTGAGTTACTTTAGGATATACTGGAAATATTTTAAGTCTTCACTAATAGACATTTCCAGCCTAGCTAAGTAAACATGCCTCCAAAAAATGCACAATCTACTCCAATTACCTTGACAGAGAAAATCCAAAGCAAACTCTTAAATCTTAACTTTAAAGAAAATTATTTTGCTATAGATTTAAAAGCAAAATTAATTTGATTTGATTTTGAGGCAGTAAATTGTCACTCATTCCTTTTAAAATATTAACAATTCTTGTCTTTAAATAATCCCTATACTGCTTTGAAAACCCTATGAAGATAAATATAATAAAATAATAGTTATATATTATACTAATATCTTCTATTTATTTAGCAAATGAATATTGATCGTGTAGATATTCTACTTTTTTCAGATATTCTACTTTTATAGAACATATTTTACTTAAGCCTCACTACAATTTTATCAGAGAGTATATTAGTTTCCACATTTCATAAGACAATGTAGTATGAATATTACACAGTATAAATAATAGAACCAGAGTTCAAACCTAAATCCATCTAACTCAAAAGGATATAATTATATTAACAAAAAAATTTATATTACAATAATTTAATTTCATAAAAGAATGAAAAATATAATAAATGCATTTCATTTTAACAAAACAAAACCTTTCACTATGAAACTTTGGCACTTTTACATTATTTAAAAAGAGAGATGATATAGCAAAATGTAGGTTATTGGTACAAAAACTCAAATCGTGGCATGATTATTCACAAGGCAGCTGCTCCACTTATCTTTTTTTTTTTAATTTTAACAATTTATTAGGGGCTCATACAATTCTTATCACAGTTCATACATATACATACATCAATTGCATAAAACTCCACTTATCTTTAATGTGTCACTAAACCAGCTTCTAATTTAGCTATTCATATGACAACTTTACCTCCTTATCTTCTATGTCTTATTTCATGAGTCCACCAGGAGTCGATAAGGTGGTGTGCTACAATATTCACAGCCTGAGAAACCCTAGGAAGCAGTTCCACTTTGTCCTAAAAGGTCTCCATGATTTTGCTAAGTGAAACAGGTGCAATTCTGATCCATCTATTGATAGGTAGAATGCAAAGGCTAATGACTAACAACAGAATATGGAGGCAAAATAATTTTTAAAGACCACTGTATACCACTCGCCTTTAGGGAGACAATTCCAATAACAATATCTTTTGGTTTCGTTTTGTTTGTCTGAGATGAACTTGTTTGTCGTGAAAGACTCCAAGTCCATTTCAATTTTATTTTGTCTCCCTTTTTCAAGTCACTCATTACTATTTAGGTTTGAGAGATAAGGAATCTGGAGAAAAATTTTTGGTGGAGAAGTATTAAAGAAACACTATATGTATTTACATAACCCATATCAAGAATTGAAATCAATAATAACGTCCTATTAAAATCTCCATATATGTAGTTCTTGTTCTTCCTTCCTTCCTTCTTCCTGCCTCAATCAACCATCCCTACCCTCTTCCTGTTCCTGCGCCCATCCCTGGCCTCCTTGGAGCCATCAAAGTCTTGCATATTGGTGTGTCATCCACGCTTCTTCTTTGTTTTTCCTTATCGCAACGGTGCTCTTAAATAGTTATCCTTTTAAGATTGACTGCGTTTGCTAACAATATCTTAGCTTCTATAATTTTTCTTTTTTAATTTGAAGGATGCTTACTGGAGTAATGAGTTACACTTAGGCTGCCAACTGTAAGATCAGCACTTCCAAACCACCAGGCACTCCTCACAAGAAAAATGTATCTTTCTACTCCCGTAAAGACCTGGGAACCCACAGTGGTTCCACTGTATCCTATAGGGCCTTTATGAGTTAGAATTGATTTGATGGCAGTAAATTTGTGTTTGTATCCCAAAA
Source organism: Tenrec ecaudatus (assembly GCF_050624435.1). Classification (NCBI taxonomy): domain Eukaryota; kingdom Metazoa; phylum Chordata; class Mammalia; order Afrosoricida; family Tenrecidae; genus Tenrec; species Tenrec ecaudatus. The sequence continues at coordinate 82,766,371 of NC_134533.1, forward strand.
TTAGCCTGAAATATTTAAAATGATAGTATATCTACTTTGTCTCAAATACCAGCTATTGCTATTCCTTAAATAACACTATGTAGAACTTTCAATCTGCCATTCACTTGACTAGTTTCCTAATTTCAAAAATTCCATTTTAATCCCCAGGACAGATAAACCCCTCAGTACCAATAATGAGAATAGCAATACCAGGAAGAGAAGGGGGCGGGGGCAGGAGAAAGAGGGAACTGATCACAATGATCTACATATAATCCCCTCCCAGGGAGTGCCAGGGGGGAAAGAACATCAAGCCTTTAAGACCCCAGACACTATATCTTTTTTTAAACGTTTTATTAGGGGCTCATACAACTCTTATCACAGTCCATACATATACATACATCAATTGTATAAAGCACATCTGTACATTCTTTGCCCTAATCATTTTCTTCTTTTAATAGTCAGCCTTCTTCACCACATTTGCTTATACACCCATTTGGTCTTCAGCGATTGTGTCGGAAGGGTGAACATCTCAGATTACCAATTGGTTAGAATAAAGTGTTCTTATATTGAGGAAGGTTATGAGCAGAGGCCCAAAGTCAACTACTTTATAATACTTGCCCTAATGTTTTTTTATAAAAAACGCTCCTCTGTGTAAGTTCATTCATAGGATATTGTCAGTTGATATAATCCTTTATTCTTCTTGCCTTCCTACTGCTCATGGAAATATTTAACAGATTAACAGCTCACAGCAACTGTACATCAATTATGGCACTGTGCATGTATTATCTCATTTAGTCCTCACTGTATCAGCATAAAATAAACACTGTAACCATTCCTCTATAATGATTTTACAGTAAGGAAAATGTGGCTCAGATCCTATAAGTGACCTTAAAATATCTAGCCACCTCCTTTGAAATCATCCATTCAACAATTTCTTCAATAAATATTTTATATATATATATGTTTGGTAATATTCTAGATATTAGATGTACAGCAATGAATAAAACTGACAAAACCTTGGCAGACTCGCCCATTTTAGTGAAAACAATAACATCACAGAGAACATAAACAAAAGATAGATAATATCAAACTAAGAAGGTCGTCAATGTTTTAACGGAAAAAAATCTGTTCTAAAGAAAAACAAAACATATTCAGGACTGCTAGGCAAGGATATTTCTCACCAGAACACAAGCATTTCCATAACAGCCGGTGTCAGCTAGACAAGGTGCCAAATTACTGTTTTGCTGACTTCCATTCAAAGCTGCTGAGTCTGGTTCCGATGGCGGCCTCCTCCGTAGCCTGATGACATTCAATTGTTTCTCCTAACAAATCGTTTTTCCATTTTCCCTTACCCTTGCCCATTTCAACTTCTGAATCAAGGCTTGAATACTGTAAATCATTCTTCATGAATCAGATCAACTGTCATTTTTTTCTGTGACACCTCCCTTACTTTGTCCTCCATAAAATCTCTGTAAAGTATGCACATTCTTATTATTACATTTTATAAGTGTATGTACTATACTGTTAATATTTATTTGCACACATATCTCTCCTCTACTGGATTATAAATTTACTTGTCTTGCTACACCTAACACTCAGAACAATCTCTAGTCCTGTTTCAAAGTAGGTGCTCAGTAAATGGTGATAAAAAAATCAAAACTGTGCTTTAGAATACTTAAATGTCAATGTACACGGCTCATAAAGTATCAGAATTCACAAAACAGGCTTATAATGTAGGCAGGAATTCAATCATGAAAGAAATAATAAGCTAACCCAAGGAGTAAACACTTTTATTCTATAGGCAATGAACTTTGTGGACAGAAGAAAGCTTTAATCCCACCTCTACCTTGGCCCTATATCACAGGTACCAATCAGTTGTACAAACTTGAGCAGATGATTAAATAAAATATTTATAATATATTTAACAGAGCACCTCACCATATACACAAAAGCAAATACAGAGCACCAATCTTTATTATCAAAACAGCCATGAGGGCATAGTGGGTTATATATTGAGCTGCTAACAGTAAGGTCAGCGTTGACCCGCCAGTCACTCCACAAGGAAAAGATGAAGCTGTCTGCTCCTGTAAAGATTCAGTCTGAGAAGTCCAAAGGGGAAGTTCTATTATGTCCTATAGGGTAGTTATGAATTGCAATCAGTCCAATGGCTGTTGGTTTGGTTTGGGGATTAGTTATAATTAGTATCATGAGTACTGATGGTATATTGCTTGTATGGTTAATAACTGAAAGGTCAATTGTTAGAACCCGCCATTCCCTGCTGAGAGAAAGATGTGGCCGTTGGCTTCTGTACAGACTGAAAGCATGAAAACCCTATAAGACAGTTCTACTTTGTCCTATAGGGTTACTATGAGTCAAAATTGACTCAAAAGCAGTGTTTTGGTTTTCATTTTATCAACATTATCAAGAAAGGAGTCCATGCTGCATGAAGCCATTAAGTCATTTTGACTAAGGCTCTAAGAACTGATGGAATGCCAACAGAAATGTTCCTACCAGCTGATGAAGCACTGGAAGCACTCGCTCCTCTATGCCAGAAAATTTGGAAGAGAGCTATGTGGCCAAATGACTGGAATGTACCCACTCCAAAAAAAGAGGTAACCCAACAGAATGTGCAAATGATAAAAAAAAAAGTCTCATGCAAGTAAAATTTTGCTGAATATCATCCAACAATGTTTGTAGAAATACACTGGCAAGGAGCTGCTTGAGACTTGGGCTGAATTCAGAAGACAATGTGGAACAAGCAATATTGTTGATATCAGATGGATCATGGCTGAATACCATGAAATGGCTATGCAAAGGCATTGAACTGTATAGGCCATAAAAAACTATGAATAGCCTTAAGAATAGGAACTCCAGAATATTTCCTTATGATCCTGTGGAATCTGTACATGGATCAAGGAACAATTGTCCAAACAGAACAAGGAAATACTACATGGTTTAAAATTAAGAAAGGTCTGTGTCAGGTTTGTATCATCTCACCATACTTGTTCAATCTATATGTTGAGCAAATCATCTGAGAATCTGGCTTATATGAAGTAGAATGTGGTATCACTATTGGAGGAAGTCTTTTAAGCAATCTGCAATATGCAGAAGGCACAACCTTGCATGTTGAAAGTGAGGGGGAGTTGAAGCATTTTCTGAAGAAGATCAAGGATTGCATCCTTCAGCAAGAATTATAACTCAATGTAAAAAAAGACCCAAATTCGCACAACTGAACCAATGGGTAACATCATGATAAATGAAGAAAAGGTTGAAATTGTCTAGGCTTTATCTTGCTTGGGTCCATAATCCATGCTACAAAAGCAAGTCAAGAGATCAAAAGACATTGTTTTGGGTAAATTTACTGCACAATACATCTTTAAAATGTTGAAGGTGTGCCTGACCCAAGTCAAAGTATTTTCATTCACCTCATAACATGTGAAAAAATTGGATACTGAATAAAGAAGACCAAATAAAAATCAATGCATTTGAACTGTGGTGCTGTCAAAGAATATTGAAAGGACCATGAACTGCCAAAAGAATAAACAAATCTGTCGTGGAAGAAGTACAGCCAGAATACTCACATACTTTGGACATGTTATCAAGAGAGACCAATCCCTGGAAAAGTATATTATGCTTGATAAAGTAGAAGGCCAGGGGTTATACCCTCAATGAGATGGATTAATACAGTGGCTGCAACAATGGGCTAAAACATCAGAGCAATTGTGAGGATCGATAATACCCAGATGGTGTTTCATTCTGTTACACATAGGGTCAGAATGAGTCAGAATTGAATCAATGGCACCTAACAACAACATCACAGTGACGCAGCAGTTAAGCATTTCACTGCTAACCTAAAAGTTGATACTTGAACCCGTAAACCAGTTGGGTGGAAGAAATATGCGGCGATATGGTTCTGTAAAAGTTAAATGTGTTACCCTGAAATAAACTCCAACACATTGAGACACTATAGGACTAAATAGAACTGTCCCAGGGGCTGGTTTCTCCTGACAATATGTCCAAAGTATGTAAAATGAAGTTTGTCCTTTCAGCAGTCCATGGTTTTTACAAAATTCTCCAGCATCACAATTCTATTCTTCTATGGTATTCCTTATTCAATGTCCAACTTTTACATGTTAATGATGCAATGGAGAATACTATGGCTTGGGTCAACTGCACTTTAGTCTTCAAAGAAACAACCTTGCTCTTCAGTACTGTAAAGATTTACCTAATACATCTTTTGATCTCTTGACTGCTGCTTCCACGAGCATTGATTGTGGATCCTAGTATGACAAAATCCTTAACAACATCAACCTTTTCTCCATTTACTATGATCCTAACTATTGGTCCATTTGTGAGAATGTCAGTCTTTTTTTATTTAAATCATTTTATTGGGGGTTCATACAATTCTTATCACAATCCATACATACATACATTGTGTCAAGCACATATGTGATGTCGGTCTTCTTAACATTGAATTGTGATCCATACTGAAGGCTACAATCCTTGATACTCATCAGCAAGTACTGATGACCCAAAGTAGACTCCATTATATCTACCTTTGTTCCACTTTTGGTTCATATCCATGAATGTATTTTATTAAGCAACTCTGACTTGTATTTTGTATGGGTCACTCATGGAAAATAAATATACATGAAACAGAAAAAGATATAAAAGAAACACTAAATCATGGTTGAATATTTTCTTGTTTAAAGTTCAGACTGAATGATTGCCCAAATACTAAAAATAGTCATGACTTTTAAAGAAGAAATGAACTATCTAAAGGAATACTCATGTATCTCTTGTCAAAATTGGGACCTGTCCAAAAACTTAAACAAAATATTATCTATCCTTTGATAATAATGATGGACCAATTGGAGGAAGAAATTGAAACTTATATAATAGATTACATCTAAAATTAATTTTAATTTCACTGATTTCTTTTTCAAGACTATTGTTTATAATGTTCCACATCAAAATTCTAAGAATAGAATCAGAAAAATGCTTTTAAAAATAAAGTTTATTAATATATAATATAAAGATATTTACTAAGCTACAACACTTTGGACACATTACTTGACCTCTCTGTGCCTCAGTTTTCTCACCAAAAAATTTAAATTTTTTCATTATAGATATTTAAGGATATTTATAACCCTAATAGTCTCTGAATCTATAAGATAACAAATTTTATTCTAGAGACTATTAAATGTTGTAGAATCTCAGAAAAAAAGAAAACATTGATGTAGACCTGAAACCATACTACAATAGGAAGGAGAGAGATCAAGGAGTTGAACAGTTAATAAACATCAGGACAGAGCAAGGTACTATACAGTCATTGTCTTATTTCTTTTTAAACACACGTACACAAATACTGTGGTTTCAATTATATCTATTTAGCTGATAAGGACTCTGAAGTTGGTATGTGATAAAAAAGAGGAATTGTTCTCATGTGCCTTCTTGCAGATAACAAGGAAGGCTAAAAAATAATAATTTTTTAAAAAACAAGGAAGGTTGAATTTCTTTTTACAACTTGGACTTTAGTTATATTTTACATCTTCCTGAAAAGCATGCAATGTGGCCTCTCCGGTCACTAGTTTCATCATCATAAAATGTAAAGAAATAAAACAATTTGTATAAAGTATGCTCATTCATAGTTATATCCTTTATCAAACTTTCATTTATTTAAAGGGCTTAGATTGGCCAAGAAATGATATTCCACTTTGATATGGAAAGTTGATTGCAGAAAAACTCATTCATTTTTATCTAATGTACTACAAATAGTGAAGGATTTTGAAAGATTAGTTGAGAAGAAAGCACAGATAAACAGGATTAAGAAGAGGAAAGGACCACATTGATTGACCTGTACTTAGCTGAATCAAATAGAAGTATAACCTCTTTAAGAAGAGATAAGATGGACGGAGGGGAAAAAAAAAGAGGACCTGATGCAAAGGGCTTAAGTGGAGAGCAAATGCTTTGAGAATGATTGGGGCAGGGAATGTATGGATGTGCTTTATACAATTGATGTATGTATATGTATGGATTGTGATAAGAGTTGTATGAGTCCCTAATAAAATGTAAAAAAAGAAAAGGAAAAAAAAAGAAAAGAAAAAAATGATTAGGGCAAAGAATGTACAGATGTACTTTATACAATTGATGTATGTATATGTATGGATTGTGATAAGAGTTGTATGAGCCCCTAATAAAACATTTAAAAAAAGAGAATAAACATATTTCAATTTCAAAAAAAGAAGAGATAAGACACTATTCAACAGAACGCTCTCTTGCTTTAGAGAATAAAGGGAAGGAAATTTTGTCTACACCTTCCTTTAAAAAGTCAAATAGTTTTAAATAAATAAAAACCTCTATTGCCAGGCAAAATCTTATTGGTAGGTATACAACAAGCAATTCAGCAAGCACAAATTAAGTAACTGCAGTGCACAAAGTTCTATCTGGTCATGTGAAATGGTGACTGATAGGTTGAATATGTATACATACTAAATCCAGAACTTGTCACTATACTGGTCAAAAGTAATGTTGCAGATGTGATTATTTTAGAGATTTTGAGATGGAGATTCCAAATGGGCTCAGCGTGATCATAACAGTTCTTATCAGAGGGACAGGTGAGAAATCAGTGTCATGGTGAAGTAATGTGATGAGGGAAACAGAGATCTGAATAATGCTTTGAAAATGGAGGGAGGAACCACAAATCACACAAGTGAGGCAACTATTACGAACTAAGAAGGCCACAGGCTGCAGAAGGAACTACCCCTGACAAAACATTTACTTTGGCCCAATTAAACACTTCAAACTGGATCTCAACTTCACACAATACCATTTCCATTTTAAAGGGAAAGAAGGAAGGAAAGGAAATTTATTTATAAATTTATAGGGTGTGGTAGAGATCAAGTTTAATTTTTCCACCACATGCCAATTCCATTAATCCAGCACCTTGGTGGCACAGTGGTTATGCATTTGGCTGCTAAACACAAGGTTTGAAATCACCAGATGCTCTTCCAGATAAACATAGGCGCTTCCACTTCCATCATGATAACCTTGGAAACTAACAGGGGAAGTTCTACCCTGTCCTGTGAGGCTGCTATCAGTCAGAATTGACCCCATGGCAGAGTATGGTTTGGGGTTTGGTATTATTTAAAAAGCTTACTCTTTTTCCATTGCTTTGGTCTTCATAAATTTATGGTTTTGTTACCAGACTCTCTTTTTCAATTCCATTAGTCTATTGAATATATACAAGTATGTATCTGCTACCATAACTTTTACGCATCTTGGTAAATAGTGCAATTTAATTCTTTCTCAGCATTTCCTTGATATTTCTAAATCATTGAATATTTTATATATATTTTAGAGTCTTCTTACCATACATATATACATACAAATCAGATCCCTGGTGGCATAGTGGGTTACATGTTGGGCTGCTAACTACAGTTAGTAATTCAAATCCACCACCTGCTGCATGGGACAATAATGGGCTTTTCTGTTTCTAAGAAAATTTACAGGCTCAGAAACACACAGGGGCAGTTCTGCTCTGTTAAAATGGACTCAATGGCAGTAAGTGTGGGTTTTGGTTTATACATACACGCATAATTTTGGAGAACGGGTTTACATGTTGTCAACTTTCTTCCCTTATCAAATATGGAAACAAAGACTTTATTTCTGGACTGGTGTCCATATAGAGAAGAGCACCCAACCAACACATTATAAAAATATAAGCATAAACCAATAATAAACCTTTGTCAATTTAAACTACTGTTAGGGCAAAGAACGTACAGATTGCTTTATACAATTGATGTATGTATATGTATAGATTGTCATAAGAGTTGTATGAGCCCCTAATAAAATGTTTTTTAAAAAAACTACTGAAGTTTGAGGAATTACTTATTGGTGCATCATTCCCCAGTCTAATCTGAAGAGTTCACAAAGTTCATCTAATGATCATTATAATTATCAAACTATTTTAATGCAGCACAAAATAATCTACACTCATATCTTGATCACCTGGCACAAGAATTGAGTACCACTGTATTAGTTCGGTAGATAAATATTCTTTCTTTTCCCTGAAATGATTTTCATTAGGCTTTAAACAGTTCTTAGTTCTAGTATTCCTGATTTTTGGTGAATAAGCTTAGTCATGGTTTCCTATCATTTATGGTTTTAATCACTATAATCATACCCATGCTTTATCACTACATTTTTCTATTTAAAATATCTTAATCTTAGGTCTACCTTTGCACATAAAGCATTCCATCCCTTCAATTATTCCAGTGCTCTTTTCAGAACACGTTTAGTTCTAATTTCCCCAGGCCACTCACAGCTGTTCATGTTGCACAATGTACAAAGACTCCATGAGATGGAGGAACTCTGGTGGCACAGTGGGTTATGGGTTGGGCTGCTAGGCACAAAGTTGGCAGTTAAATCCATCAGCCACTCATTAGAAGATGAGGCTTTCGACCCTCAAGATTTTTGCACTGGAAACCCACCGGACAGGTTTACTCTGTCCTATACACCAAGCTCACTGACATCAACTCTCTGGGAGCAGAAAGGTTATTCATATTCCTCCTCTCTTCAGGAAGGAGCAGATAGATAGCTTCATATTTCTCCTAAGGAGCAACTGATAGGTCCAATTTCTGACCTATTTCTGACCTCATGCTCAGCAGCCCAATGTGTAACCCAGTATGTCACCCAAGTTCCTACAGAGCATTGGGCTGCTAACCATGAGGTCATCAGTTTGAATCCAACTGCTCCACAGGACAAAGATGAAGCAGAGTCCCACCCAGAGTTTGCCTATCTTTAACATTATTCATAATCTAAAATTCTTTTTTTTTAAGCTACCACTCTCACAAGGAGCCCTGTTAACATAGTGGATAGTACTACTCATCGGACTGCTAACCAAAAGATCAGAAGTTCAAATCCACCAGCTGCTATACAAGAAAAAGATGTGGCTTTCTGCTTGGTAAAGACTTAGCCTCAGAAACTCACATAGGCAGGTCTACTTTGCGCTATAGGGTCACCATGAGTCAGAATTGAATATATGCCAGTAAGTTTTTTTGAGACCATTCTTACATTTCCCTTTTGTGTCTCGAGTTCATTGCCAAGTTCGCTTTCTTATGTTTATTTGCCTGAGGCCATGTAGTAAAAGAATTAAACAGTTTTGCTCCTTCATGCAACTAATATTCAACCAATTTACTTAGACTTAGTTGTGCTACAATTTTCAGGCTTTGATGTCTTGAGGGTCACATATAATGGGACAACTCGGGGCTTTATCTTCAGAGTCTTCTTGCCTTTCTCCTACCTCTGTCAAATTTTAAATCTATTTTGAATTAAATTGGCATTTTTAATAAATAAGATAACTAAAAAGAAAATTTTAAATGTCTTTACCTTAACCTCAACCCTTACTACTACTCATTATAGCCACTAATAAACACTAATACAATTAATTTTCAATGCCAAAAGTATAAAATCATTATAGTTGGTGTGAATATAAGTAACTTCAATTTAAGCCACATTTTAAAACCAGAATTATAAAACAATGATGGTGCTGCTGCTGCATTACCTTGAATTCCAAAACAAGCAGCATACTTAAGAATTGGTCTTGGGAGGGCTGTTCCGAGTGTCACCGCACAGAGGTCGTCATCACTAGGCTGTTATTCCAGGAGCACAAGGTAAGATTGTGACAAACAGGGTGATTTAAGAACAATACAAATTTCCACCTCTAATTTTTACAACCTCGGAAGCCCTAACTAGCATTTACTCAATTCAATAAACTTTTTTTTTAAGTACCTGCTTTGAGCCAGCACTTGAGGGCATTCAAAAATTAATCACATTGGAAAAATTAGAGCCTCTCACCCAAGGGCTCACAATCTAATAGCGTAAACAAAAGTAGACTGTAATTGTTGCTGCAGAAGAAAGGATTACAGAGAGCAATGAAAACACAGGAGAATGGTAGATGAATGGGATATGGTAGGAGATAGGGCCTGATTTGAGCTTGTCTTTGACCAGAAGAGAAATGGGAATGACCACTGCGAAGGGGTGGAGGTACAAAAAAGTGACATATCTGTTTATTGTAACCTCTTCACAGGGGCTGAAGGGTGAGATGAAACCCAAAGTAAGAAGCAGAATTAGAAGGAAGGATTTTTGGTCACCCTGAAGTTTACAAAAATATTAAATAACCTTTTAATATATTATATTTTTAAACTCACATATTAGGCCTATTAGAAGAATAGTAATACAGCCTCTAATTTATATGTCAATAAACTAAGGGACCGATAATAATGAATAACTTTCTCAAACTGACTGAGCTAGAATTTTGAAAGACCTGAATCTGACTCCACAGCCTGGGCATTTAGTCCTAAAAGCTCCACCCAAAGAATGGTTAAGGTGTAATTTGTCTACAAAAAAGGTATAATTTATCTACAATAAGAACATGCTTTTGAATGTCAATGTCATTATCCCTAACTTTTCTAGAGTCTCACTTACATGCTGCTCTCCATAGTGCAAAATATGAAAAAGAAAATGTCTTAAGTGTGAGATCTAAGCACAAATGTAAAACTAAAATAATACTTAGTACATCTCTTTTTTGTTATTATTCCTCAGACGTTGAAATGCCCGGTAAAATAGATCAAAAAGTTGATGGGAACTTGGCTCTCACAGTGCATCTTGAAAGGTACTTTCAAAGACCAGCCTCCACATAAGGAGCAACAATTTTAGGTTTAGCAATTTCACCACAAATTATGTATTACTATACTCTATACTTCTTGTACCGATTCACATTCAAACATACCATTCAGTGATTTGCTTTTATAGTCCTTTCTTCCAACTTTGAACCAGTTAAACCAGTTATAAACCAGGAACTGGTTATAAACAAAGCTATATGAGTGTCAGAGAGAACATTAGCCATTGATAACTCATACAGAATGGTATAGACAGAACAGATAATAATTTCCAGTGCAGTATATTTGGATGAGCCAAGCTGCCATAGCCTATGCCTTCCCTTTTTAACCTAATAGATTGATACAGCTTTTAAAAGAGAACTTTCTCTCATATTAAAGCGTAAACAGGCAAGCATTCTTTTATGTATCAATGACCTGCCCATATGAAGAGCTTTAATAGATAAATGTCCCCATTAATTTCCATTAGAAGAAAGAAGTATAAGTAACTTATTTTAAAATCAAAGTCATCATTTTAATGTCCCACATCTCTCTCCCAACTTTATCTTACAACTAAAAGTCCCACTTGATTTTGCTATTTATAGTATATATTTTACAATCAGGTTATTTAGAATATCCAAAAGAAAACATGCAGATTAAAAAGTGATTTACTATGATATCATTTGAATAGTTTCATTGGCATATAATTCACATATTATACAATTCAACAGTTCAATCATATTAAGAAAAGTGTGCAATCATTATCACAATCAATTTTAGAAAATTTCACACTCATTGTTATTAGTTCTCTACCTGCCATCCCCCAGGTAATTATTGATCTAGTTACTGTCCCTATAGATATACCTATCCTGAATTTCATATACAGAAAATCATATAAAACAAAAATAACAACACAAAGGCAAAATAAAACATGAGAAAAAGCTCAGTCAAAAAGAAAGCAGAAAATATTTTTTAAATAATTTTATTTTTAATTGTCTAAGACTTCCTTTTGTTTCCCTTGCTTTTAAGGACAAAGTTTGAAATGATTGTGACTCATTGAAAGAGGTACAAGTAAAACATAAAGGGAAGGATATCATTCAGAGTTTTGTAGATCCATAAAAGGAAGTTGAACTCTACAATCTGCTTTGCAACATGGTTTACTGTACTAGTTAACTGATTGGGGGGGAGGGGAAGAGTCAGATACAGATATTCATCCCAAAAGTAGTAGATAATGTAAACATTGTGAAACCACTGGCCTCACTTCCTGTTTACTTAAATGAAGTTTATACCAAGAGCTTAGTTATTTGCTCCTAACTAATGTTAAATTAACTGCATGAATGAAAAGATTTATTTTAAATTCTGTAATTTAAATTAAGTTAAATTCTGTAATTTAATTGTGGAGAAACTGGAACTCATACTGGTAAAGGAAAATGTCACAACACTTCTGAAAATAGTTCCGCATTTCCTCAAAACATTAAACATAGAGTTACCACAAGAGACAAGGAGGGGCACTATATAATGCTCAAGGGAACAATAGACCAAGAACCGGTGAGCAAAATAAGCATTTTTGCACCTAACGAGAGACCTGTGAAATTCGTAAATCAAACACTCCAAAACATGAAAAGAGAGATCACAGGCTCAATAATTATTTGGTGACTTTAATACACCACTCTTTGAAAAAGACAGATCATTGGGAAAGAAACTCAATAAGGAGGCTACAGATGTAAATAGCACAATTGGACGACTTGACTTGATAGATATTTTCAGAGCTTTCCATACACATGCAAAAAAATTCACATTCTTTTAAAGCGCACATGGCACATATTTGAAAATAGACCACATGCTGGGACACAAGTCGAACTTGAGTAAATTCAACCACAGAGATTATACAGACATTTCTGTCCGATCATTGCTCCATAAAGCTGGAAATTAACAGAAGGACAGTGAAGAAAACAAGGGTAAACAATTGGAGGATGAACAATTTCCTATTGCAAAAAGAGTGGATATTGACCCAGATTAGAGATGAAATCAGGAAGTTTCTAGAAACCAATGAGAACGAAAACACGATGTACCAAATCCTGTGGGATACAGCAAAAGCATTTATCAGAGGAAGGCTAATAGCAATAAATGCACACATTAAAAAGAAGAGAGACTCATGGATAATATGCTGACACAAAACTTACACCAATTAGAGCAGAGTCAACAGAACAACCCTACTAATAGCAAGAGGATAGATACAATAAAAATCAGAGCCGAGATACAGCAGAGGGAAAACAAGAAAACTATGGAAAAAAATAATGCAGCTAAAAGTTGTTTCTTTGAAAGAATTAACAGAATTGATAGACCTCTGGCAAACCTAACCAAAGAAAGGAAAGAACAAACGACATTTGCAAGGATGAAGAATGAAAAAGGGGACATTACAACGGACCCCAATGAATTCAAATGATAATTATGCAGTACTATGAAGGTCTATATTCTAACAAATTCAACAATGTGGAAGACATGGACAAATATTTGGAAACACAATCCCTCCCTAGACTATCCCAGATGGATGTCAACAACCTCAACAGACCCATAGCAATGGAAGAAATAGACAATGTAATCAAGGGATTACCACCAAAAAAATCCCCCGAGCCAGATGGCTTCATGGGAGAACTCTATTAAGCATCCAGGGAAGAATTGACACCAATCCTATACACACTCTTCCAGAACATAGAAAACAACAGAAAACTCCCAACCTCTTTCTATGAAGCTAGTATAACTTTGATACCTAAAGCGGGCAAAGATGCCACAAGAATTGAGAAATATAGACCAATATTCCTAATGAAATCGATGCAAAAATACTTCACAAAATACTAGCCAACAGAATACAAAAGCATATTAAAAAATAATTCACCATGACCAAGTGGGATTCATACCAGCAATGCAGGGATGGTTCAACATACAAAAGATCATCAGCATTATTGACCACATTGGCAGGAAAAATGATAACAAGCACATGATAATATCGATAGACGCAGAAAAAGCATTCGACAACATCTAACATGCATTCCTATTTAAGACACTTAAGAAAATAGGAATAGAAGTAAAATTCCTCAATATTATACAAGCCATATATGACAAACCAACAGCTAATGTGGTAGTTAATGGTGAAAAGACAAAAACAATTCCACTGAAAAAGGAGACCAGAAAAGGACGCCCCTTGTCCCCACTCCTATTTAACATCGTACTGGAGGTCCTAGCTAACAACATAAGACAAAGGAAAGACATTAAAGGTATTCAGCTGGGGAAGGAAGACGCGAAATTAGCATTATTTGCAGATGATATGATTCTATATATTGAAGATCCTGTAAACTCCACAAGCAGAGTGTTGGAAGCAACAGAGGATTATGGCAGAGTGGCAGGATACAAAATCAACAAAATGAAGTCTATTGAACTTCTCTCCACATCAGACAAGACCACAGAAGAGACAATTAAAAAGGTAATACCCTTTACAATAGCCAAGTACAAAGTGAAATAACTAGTGATATACCTGACTAAAAAAATGAAAGATTTGGGTGAGGAAAATTATAAAGCACTACTTCAAGAAATCAAGAGTGATGGCAACCAATGGAAGAATATCCCATGCTCGTGGATTGGCAGACTTAATATAGTAAAGATGTCAGTACTGCCCAAGGTGCTATATAAGTTCAATGCTATCCTGATACGATTACCACCATCCTTCTTCAAAGAATTGGAAAAAACAGATAACCACCTTCATATGGAGGGGAAAGAAGCACAGAATTAGCAGAGAACTCCTCAAGAAGAAGGACAAAGTAGGAGGGTTTGCTCTAGCTGATTTTAGCACATACTACACGGCCACAGTAGTCAAAACAGTGTTGTACTGGCATAATGACAGATATTCAGACCCATGGAAAAGAGCTGAAGACCCAGAAATAAAAACATCAGCATATAGGCAACTGATCTTTGATAAGGGCCAAAAAATATTTAATGGGAAGCAGATGCCATCTTCAATAAATGGTGCTGGAAAAAAAATGTATATCTACCTGTAGAAAAATGAAGCAAGACCCTTACCTCACTCCATGCACAAGAATAAACTCAAGGTGGATCGCAAATCTTTAGATAAAACCCCAAACAATTAGGGCCATTAATGAGGGAATTGGGACAAACCTGAGAACCTTGGCACAGGGAATACATAGGCTACAAGAAATAGGGAAGGATACAAATAAAGAAGAGTCACAAGTAGACAAGTGGGATATACTGAAGATAAGACACCTGGGTACATCGAAAGAATTTACCAAGAGAGTAATAAGAGAGTCCACCAACTGGGAAAACACCTTTAGCAATGACACATCAGACAAAGGCCTTATTACTAAAATCTACAATACTTTGCAAGCTGACAATAAGAGAAAGACTAACTGCCCACTAAGGAGGTGGAGAAAGGACCTAAACAGAAGTTTCACAGAACCTGAAATCTGAATGGCCAATAAACATTTGAAAAATGTTCCTGATCATTAGCCATAAGACAAATGCAAATCAAAGCAACTATGAGATACTACCTAATACCCTCAAAGATAGCCCAATTCAATAAATCAGAAAGCAACTAGTGTTGTAGGGGCTGTGGTGACATAGGAACTATCATTCATTGCTGGTGGACCTGTAGGTATGTACAGCCACTATGGAAATCGATTTGGCAATTTCGAAAACACATGGAAATTGAGTTACCTTATGACTCAGCAATCCCACTACTGGGCACATACCCAGAAGAGGCCAGAAAAAACCCACGGCCAGACATCTGTGCTCCAATGTTCATGTGGCACAGTTCACAATCGCAAGGAGTTGGAAACAACCCAAATTCCCATCAACAGACAAATGGATTAAAAAACTGTGGTACATACATACAATGGAGTACTATGCATCCATAAAAAGCGGTGATGAAGCATATCGACGCATGGGAAGAACTGGAGGAAATTATGCTAAGTGAAGTGAGCCAAGCACAAAAGGACAAGTATAACATGAATCCACTAAGGTTAGTAGATAGATAGATAGATAGATAGATAGATAGATAGATAGATAGATAGATAGATAGATAGATGATAGATAGATAGATAGATAGATAACAGAAAGGTAAGTGCCAAAGGGGCACAGGGAAAAAGCTACTGTATACAAACACTCCAGGGGTAAGGTCCAGGTAATATGGCAGGGGCCAGACCAAATCCAGGGATACATATGGTAGCCAACTAAAAAGTGGGTGGAGTGAGGAAAGGGAAAGAAAAAAAAAAGATGTGTGATGGGGGAATAGGGCACTGACCCACCCAAGGGGAGGGTATTGTTTGTGTCTCCACAGGAAAAGAGGGACCAGATATAAAGCAAGTGCCAGACAAATACAATGTGCTGGCAAGGAGTGGGGAGCCAGTGTACGGGCCTGAGGGCTTGGCCCCTTACCAGCTACATGGACAACTGCCCCTCTCCCCAAAAGAATTTACTTGAGAGGACAGCACTGAAGCTGCAGCTTGGGGAGAGGGGCATGTCTGATGAGAGCAAATGGGAGCAAATGAAGGGGGAAGAGAGAGGGGAGCGCACCCTGGCCCATCAGGCCTGGAGGATGATATCCCCACTCTGAACAGCCAATGGACAGAGTAGACAATATTGCTGCTCCCACTATGAGACACACCATCCCATGATGGTCCAGGGCCCTAAGGGGAACAACACTGGAGACTCAGTATCGGGACTGGACCAGACTGACCCTGTGACACAGGCAAACCACGAAAAGTATGCGGCAGAGCAACCATAGGAGCAGAGCAGGGAGCCCCCGAGGAAGTACAAAGGGCAGATTCTGGGGCCACAGAATGGTACTCCATTGGATCTGACTGAAGGACATGCCTAGAGATCAAAAATCAGACCTTGATCTATTTACAGGTTCTTATTTCTTTTTTAAAAATTTTCTTTTAATTAATTTATTCTTCTATGGGTAATTGGTTTCCTTTTTTGTTGTCATCGCTGTGTTCTCACTCATTGCCTATCTTGCTATGGCTTGGTTTTTGGTACATATTATTATCTCTACAGATCTATCTAGATAAGATAGACTGGATGAATAGTCTGGAGGAGAAAACAATGAGACCAATGGTTCTGGGGGGACACGGGAGAGAGGGAGGAGGGGGTAAGGAGGTAGGGAGCAACAAGTGATCCAAAATCAATAGCAAGGAGGATGTGAAAGGCCTGGTAGGGATTCAGCAAAGGCAAGGCAACAGAGAGAAATTACTGAAACCCAAATGAACACTAAGCATGATAGTGGGACAAGAGGAAAGTAAAAGGAAATAGAGGAAAGAAGTAGGTAACCAAGGGTATTTACAGAGGTCTAAAGACTGGAGTGTACATATGTAAATATATTTATATAAGAGTGTGTTGAAACAGATGTGTGTGCATATATTTATAGGTTTAGTATTAAGGCAGCAGATACACATTGGACCTCCACTTAAGCACTTACTCAATGCAAGAACACTTTGTTCTATTAAATTGGCATTCCAGGATGCACACCTTCCTGACATGATTGTTGAAGAAAAATGTGTGCATAAGCAAATATGGTGAAGAAAGCTGATGGTGCCTGGCTATAAAAAGATATAGCATCTGGAGTCTTAAAGGCTTGAAGATAAACAAGCGGTCATCTAGCTGAGAAGTATCAAAGCCCACAAGGAAGAAGCACACCAGCCTGTCTGACCACGGGGTGTAGAAGGGACCAGTTATCAGACATCAAAGAACTAAAAATCATATCAGTGGATTCCCACCTTCCTTATACGATCACTGAAGACAAACATGTGCATAAGCAAATGAGGTGAAGAAAGCTGATGGTGCCCGGCTATCAAAAAATATAGTGTCGTGGATCTTGGAGGCTTGAAGATAAACAAGTGGTCATCTAGTTCAGAAGCCACAAAGCCCACATGGAAGAAGCACACCAGCCTGTGTGACCACGAGCTGTCGAAGGGATCAGGTATCAAGCATCAAGGAACAAAAAAACATATCATTGTAAATGCTGGTGAGTGTAGAGTGGAGACTCAAAGCCCATCGGGAACGAACCAGACACACCTTACTGAAGAGTTGTGGGGAGGAGATGAGCCAGTCAGGGTGCAGGGTAGTAATGATGAAACATATAACTGTCCTCTAGTTCTTAAATTATTCCTCCCCTCCACTATCATGATCCCAATTCTACCTTACAAATCTGGCTAAACCAGAGGATGTACACTGGGTACAGATAGCAACTGGAAACACAGGGAATCCAGGACAGATGACTCCTTCAGGACCAGTGATGAGAGTGGTGATGCCTGGAGGGTGGAGGGAATGTGGAGTAGAAAGGGGAAACTGATTACATGAATCCACGTATAGCCTCCTCCCTGGGGGATGGACAGCAGAGAAGATGGTGGGGGGAGACATCTGACAGTGTAACATATGACAAAATAATAATAATTTATGAATTATGAAGGGTTCATGAGATAAGGGGGAGTGAGGAGGGAGGGGAAAAACAAACAGCCGATATTAAGGGCTCAAGTAGAAAGCAAATGTTTTGAGAATGATGATGGCAACAAATGTACATATGCACTTGACACAATGGATGTATGTATGGATAGTAATAAGAATTGTACAAGCCCCCCAATAAAATGATTTAAAAAAAGAAAATGATGATGACAACATATATACAAATTTGCTTGATACAATTGATGTATGGATTGTTAAAAGAGCTGTAAGAGCCCCCAATGAAATTACTTACTAATAAAAAGTGAGAATACGCAAAAAAAAAACCAACCCAAAAACATAGTTACCATATGATCCAGCCGTTCTACTTTTAGGTATACACCAAAAGAAATAAAACACGTTAACACAGAAAAACACTATACATGTTCATTTCAGCATTATTTATAATAACTAAAATGTATCTTAAAAGCCAAATGTCCATCAGCTGATGAATAATATATATATATATATATAAATGCAATGAAATATTTGGTAATGAAAAGAAATGGAGCGCTGATACATTGATACAAATGAATTCTAAAAGTAGTGCTAAGTGAATGAAGCCTTCAATAAAAGACAACATACTATATGGTTCCATTTATGTGAAGTCCCTACAACAGGTAAATCCATAGAGACAGGCAGTAGATTCATGGTTTCCAGGAGTTGGGGCCATGGGGAATTCAGCAGCTGCTGATGTGTGTGATGTTTCTAGTTGGGGTGATAGTTATGATACTTTCACACTGTATGAATAAAATAAAAACTATTGACTTATACTCTTTAGAGGGATGAATTTTATGATATTGCATTCTATTTCAATAAGCTGATCTTTATTTATTTATTTAGGGTATAAGGCGATTGCATTGACAACATCAATAAGTTATCCAATGACATATAATTTAAGGTACTTTGGTATGAGGAGTTTATGTGAGTATAGTTCAGTTGTGAGCTGAAATCCATAATTTTAAAAGATTTGATATGTTTATAGTAAATGAAGAGTTACAAAAGATAAGGCAAGACTATGTCTAACCCTCGTTGTTTTCTTAAACAGGATTCAGTCTTGTCTTTTTTAATAAGAGTACATGAACATCCTGTGATTTTTATTCTAAAAAGCTTTCCCACATATACATATTCCCCTTATATCAATAGTATGTTAAATTCTATACCAGTGACTAGTTTAAGCATATTTTTACTAAAATTACCAAAGCCCCATTGAGATTACTTACATCATCTGTGAAAAAGTTCATAATACGGCTACTAAAGTAGAACAAGGAAATATAAAAACTTCAGATATATAGATGGATTTTGCGCACACATTTAGCCATAAGCTCTAACCTAAGGAAAATCAGTTCTTCTGATATAGTTCTGCTTAATACTTAACCTCATGAAGGGACCACTGAAGATAGGGATACTAGAGCAAAGTATGGTAAAGAGATCAAATGGTTCCCGGTTATCAAAAGAATAACATTTGGGGTCTTAAAAGCTTATCTTAAAATAAGCAGCCACTAAACGTGGGGTCAGAAAAGCCTTTTCAGAAGAAGCACACTAGGCTGTGTGGTTCAAGGATTATAAATAATAAAATCTAACATCAGAAGATGGAATTGTATTAGAGCTTAAATTCTGAGCATCTGGTTTGCAGAAGGCTATGGATGACAATGAAACCCCAAAACCCATCTGCAAACTCTCCTAGTGTATTAAGCCTCCATTGAATTCCTTTGGATCATTTACTAGGGATGTAAATAGTCTTGCACTTATAGAATGCTTTGGAAAACAGATTAATGCCAGTCTGTTGTTGAGTATCAATCTGGTTAGTTCAGACTCATAACAACCCTCTGCACAACAGAAAAAAACACTGTCCAGTCCTGCCCATTGTTGCAGCCAGTGTCACATTTGGAGTGACCTCTGAAATGAAGGTCATCCTCCAGGACTATCTCTGACAAAGTTCTGCTTCCATTCTAAATTAGGCCTTCAGTATCTGACATTGTTTTGAAAGTAAACATGAGGTTTTGAGCAGCTACTTCCTTTCCAAGTGGGCAGTTGAATCCTTCTTATTTGTGTGTTCTTACTCTGAAAGATCTGCTGAAACCTGTTCACTTGGGGTGACCCTGCTAGCATTAAAATACCAGTGCACTCGCTTCTTCCAGCATCACAGCAACATACAAGTCACTGCAGTAGGACAAATGATAGACAAGTGGTGAAATGCCAATAGAATTAGGTTAAATTTTAATATATCATTTGTGTTCCCTTTTGACTCTTTTAATTTTTTCCAGTTTTTATTATTTTTTGCTTCCTTTTGGATTGATGTTTTTCTGTGTTTTATTTTGTTGCTGCTGTTGTTAGGGTGTTTGTATGATTTTCTTTATATGAAATCCAGATACGTAAATCTACAGACATGGTAATTAGATTAATCGGTTCTTAGTGTTATAGCAATGGAAATGAGGGGAGATGGAAAACTAATAATGAGTATAAGAATGAAGACAATGTTCTAAAATTGATTGTAGTGATTGCACAAGTCTGGTAGATAGAATTGAACCATTGGATTGTATGGTATGTTAATTATATGTCAATAAAACTATTAGAATTAAATATAACTTTTAATTAAAAGTTGAAGTAAGAAAGGTAGATTGGGACTATATTATAAATAGGAATTAAGGCAATCCTGATAAGTTTTCACTTTAGCCTGTAAATAGTGAACAAAAATAATGGTGCCAGGATATCAGAGTCAGAAAGCTAAATTATTATTGAGACCACTTCTAATTTTATTATAGTATTTAAATTATAATAGTTTTAAATTATTTATAGTTTTAAATTATAATTGATGACTTCATTTAA
This sequence comes from Tenrec ecaudatus, assembly GCF_050624435.1. Taxonomy (NCBI): domain Eukaryota; kingdom Metazoa; phylum Chordata; class Mammalia; order Afrosoricida; family Tenrecidae; genus Tenrec; species Tenrec ecaudatus. The sequence goes on from NC_134533.1 coordinate 82,787,343, forward strand.
ATACTGAATTATCTCTTTTTAAAAACTTCATCGAACTCGGTATTTTTTAATATACTAGAAATTATTTAGTTCAATTTCCCCATTTTTTCAAGTAAGAAAACTAAGGCCCACCCAAAGTTGAGTTAGCTAATGTATATCACTACTTACCAGAATCTGTGATAGCATTAACAAATATATAAAAAATGCATACTAATATGCTTTGTGAAAACCTGGATCAATATATGACTCAGAAATGTTCCCAAAGATCCCTGGGATGACTATAAAACTACTGTGGATTTAGCTTTTGAAATGAAATAATCAATAGAGTGCAAAAAATACCCAGATTTGGATCCTTAGAAAATTACCTTGATGGATTATAATTTTATCTCTTGCCAAAGCAAGATCTGACCAAAGCAAAGTTAATCAAGCAAATTCTTCATATTCCATGCTGTGCTGCTTTACTCAGATCCCTGGTTCCTAATACTTCTTGCTGACATGTTAATAAAATTCAGGCAAGAAATGCCCAAGGAGTTTAATTCAAATATAAATTGAATCACTTGGGTTGTTTATGGTCTCTGATTTTTATTTTTTAACATTTTCTTGGGAGCTCTTACAGATATAACATTCCATAGTTCAATCACATCAAGCAGTATTGTACAGTTGCTACCATAATCACATCAAGCAGTATTGTACAATTGCTACCACAAAGAGTTTCAAAACATTTTCTTTCTTCTTGAACTCCTTGATCCCACCTCCCCTTTTCCCCTTCCCTCCCCCACCCTACCCTCCAGGAACCCTTACTATTTATTTATTTATTTATTTATCTATTTATCTATTTAATTATTTATTTATTTATTTATTTATTTATTTGCTGTTTTGATGTATCTTACATCATTCACATACAATTCTGTTGTTCAATCCTCAAAGGGGATTAGACAATCATCAATGCTATCAGCTCCCTATCCTCCCCTTCCCCCCTTCTCTTCCCATACCCCAGGGAATCATTACTCCTGTTACTGTTTCTGAAGAGTTACCTATTTGGCTTTCAGGTATCAAACAATCTTAATTATACAAATGAACATATGCAAGTCTAACATGATTAATGAGGTAAAACATAAAAACCATATTAGTAAGGGGAGGAAATATTAAAACCTAGAGGATAGTTATGTGTTTCACCAGTTCTATACCATACCCTGGATTTATCATCCCTTCCATGTGACCCTTCTGAGTGGGATGTCCAATAATATTGCAGGTGGGTTTTGAGTCTCCACTACATCCACACTCCTTCACATCAATTTGGTTGCATATTTTTGAACTTCTGATACCTATTCCCATCACCTTATGATCACACAACCTTGTGGACTTCTTCCCTGTGGGCTTTATTGCTCCTCTGCTAGATGGCCGCCTGTTTAACTATAAGCCTTTAAGACTCCAGATGCTATATCTTTTAATAACCAGGCACCATCACCTTTCCTCACCACATTTGCTTATGCACCATTTTGTCTTCAGCAATCGTCAGGAAGGTGAGTATCATACAATGCCACATTATTAGAACAAACCATTTTTGTACATAAGAATTAAGTAGAGGTCCAAAGTCCATCTGCTTCCTTATTGTATTTACATATATAAACAAATATGCCTATATTTATATATTTATAAATATTAATAGCTATATATACTTATCTTTTTCTTCCTTATTTTCTATTTTTATTTTTTCTTTCTTCCTGCCCTACTATCATGTTTATCCATAATTCACCTCTCAGTCATACTTTTCATATACAATTTGATTAATCAAACTCATCTTGTCTCTGATTTTTTTAAAATATGAAACCTGTGTTGTTATAGAATACTTCACTGCCTTTTATGTTTGCCATCTGAAATAATTTAGAAGACTAAGGGGAGAGGGAAAATCTATACCTGCTTTAAAGCTAACTTATTTTCAACTTCAAAATTAAGATAATCCAGCCACATGTGCATACTCACAGAGAAATAAATGAATTATTTTTCAAAATAGCAGTGTCCTTTTATCCTATCCGTGTTTTCTTTTTATTTCTTTTTCATTTCTCTCCTGCTTTTAGGCAATTTTAACTAGATTTTAGGGACAATTCTAAATTTATTTCTGAGTTCAACCTAAGTAAAAGCTACAACAAAATAAATGGTGTACCACCTCCATTGTGAAGCCATTTCCTGACAATATATTATGTAGAAGAACAGCCCAACAGGCCTACTCAATATTGTATGCATAAACTGATATGCAAACAAATGAAATACCTATGCATTTAACCATCAATGAACTGTGCAAGATACTTTGAAGCTAAAATTAAGGAAAACAAGAGATTTCTATTTATGTGGAAACCATATTTGTGAGTGAAGCTTCATCCTTTAAATATTCCTACCTTCCAAATCCTATTACTTACTTTGTAACTTTGCATAATATGTGACAATATGGACAGTAGGAAGAGTGCAAACTATGGTGTTGGCTTTGGATTTTAAAAGAAGATTTAACGTTGGTAAAGGTCTCCTTTAAATCTTAAATCTTGTAATGCTATCATTTTTTATCCTTCCTTTCTATATCAAAATGCAATCATTTTCCATGACATTTCATAGCTAAAAATGTCAAAGTAAATTATTTCAACACTGAATTAATGTTTAAAAGAAACATCCTAGCCTGAAGACAGTGGAATAGTTGAAAGTAGCAAAATGATAAATACATGCATGTATATGTGAATTGAAATGTTTGGAAGAATGCAAAAAATCTTATTTTCATTAAGTAATAGGTAAATTTTTTAAACTCCTTTTATTGGGGGATCATACAACTCTCATCACAATCCACACATACATCCATGTGTCAAGCACATTTGCACATTTGTTGCCCTTATCATTATCAAAACATTTGCTTTCTACTTGAGCTCTTGGTATCAGCTCCTCATTTTCTCCTCCTGCTTCCCCCCCCCTTCATTACCCTTGATAATTTATAAATTATTATTATTTTGTCATGTCTTACACAGTCCGATGTCTCCACTTTTCTGTTGTCTGTCCCCCAGGGTGGGGGTTATATGTAGATCCTTGTAATCAGTTCCCCCTTTTTACCCCACCTTCCCTACACCCTCCCGGTATCGCCACTCTCTCCACTGGTCCTGGGGGGTTCTTCTGTCCTGGATTACCTATGTTTCCAGTTCCTCTCCGTACCAGTGTAAATTATAGGTGGATTTTTATGCTTCTCTATAATGCATGACTATTTTGCAATAAAAATGTAAATTTCAGAAGTATTTAAAAAGCATCTCTATGGTGAGCAGGGTGTAGGAGGCGAGGTAGGGCTTGATCAAGGGCAATGTAACTGAGAGAAATTACTGAAACCCAAATGAAGGCTGAGCATGATAGTGGGATAAGAGGAAAGTAAAAGGAAATAGAGGAAAGAACTAGGAGGCAAAGAGCATTTATAGAGGTCTAAATACAGGCATGTACATATGTAAATATATTTATATATGATAATGGGGAAATAGATTTATGTACAAATATTTATATGTTTAGTATTAAGGTGGCAGATGGACATTGGGCTTCTGCTCAACTCAATGCAAGAACACTTTCTTTTATTAACCTGGCATTCCATGATGCCCACCTTCCCAACACGATTGCTGAAGACAAAATGGGTGCATAGGCAAATGTGGTGAAGAAAGCTGACAGTGCCTGGTTATCAAAAGATATAGCATCTGGGGTCTTAAAGGCTTGAAGTTAACAAGTGGATATCTAGCTCAGAAGCAACAAAGCCCACATGGAAGAAGCACATCTGCTTGTGTGGTCATGAGGTGTTAAAGGGATCAGATATCAGGCATCAAAGAAAAAAATCATATCATTAAGAATGAGGGGTAGTGTAAAGTGGGAACCCAAAGCCCATCTGTAGACAACTAGACATCCCCTAACAGAAGGGTCGTGGGGAGGAGATGAACCAGTGAGGGTACAGTGTAGCAATGATGAAACATACAACTTTCCTCTAGTTCCTAAATGCTTCTTACTCCCTCACTATCATGATCCCAATTCTACCTTACAAATCTGGCTAGACCAGAGGATGTACACTTGTACAGATAGGAACTGGAAACATAGGGAATCCAGGACAGATGAAGCCCTCAGGACCAGTGGTGAGAGTGGCGATACTGGGAGAGTGTAGGGAAGGTGGGGTAGAAATGGGGAACCAATTACAATAATCTACATATAACCCCCTCCCTGGGGGACATACAACAGAAAAGTGGAAGAAGGGAGATGTCGGACAGTGTAAGACATGACAAAATAAAAATAATTTATAAATTATCAAGGCTTATGAAAGAAGGGGGTAGGGAGAGAGGGGGAAAAGGAGCTGATATCAAGGGTTCAAGTAGAAAGCAAATGTTTTGAGAATTATGAGGGTAACAAATGTACAAATATGCTTGATACAATCGATGTATGTATGGATTGTGATGTCATGGTACCTGCCCCTAACCCATCATCACAGGTCCAGTAGGCGCAATTGTACAGCAAAGATAAGTAAAGATTATAATAAAGTCATAGAGAGCATGAGAGATAGCAGAGAGATTCAAATAATGGAGTCACACACATTTCATGGTAGCATGCTCACCTCAGCCTCACTTGGTGGTCCACGTGGAGAGGGAGAGATTGTTATTGCTAAACAAGGCTTTTATATTCTCTGGGGATGTGCAAGCCCCCTAATTACAGGTGAGGATATAAGTCACAGGAAAGGTTTGTGCTATAGGGTAGTACAGTAATGGGAGAGGGCTGATCTAGGGGAATCCACGTAATAGGAAGGGGAAGTAATGGGGGTACACATGTGACAAGATGGGCAGATCCTAGATTCTGGATGGCAGCCTAACTTTGGATGTCACTAAGTTGGTTTGACCTGTTCTCTGGCTCACTATCGAAATGATTATCAGTAGGGTATAAACCAACCCTACAGGGACCAGACTAATGGTCACAAGCCTTTAGGAAGAAGTAGCCCATTGTCCTTAACAGCAGAGAGTGGGCACTACCTGTGGTGGGACCAGACAGTAGTCTGGCAGCTGACTGCCTTCAGGGAGGTAACTTGACAATCATTTATCATTCATTAGCTGCAAGCAGTGTCCTAAGTCTAACATATATTTGGGGGAGACGACTCGGGAGAAATCTTTCTGTTTCCCACATTGTGATAAGAGTTGTACGAGTCCCCAAATAAGAATGATTTTTTTTAAAAAGCATCTCCAATCTAAAGTATAAAAGAAAACTAAAATGTATAGGGGGAAGAGTTTGCTGGCTTTGATGAGTACGATTCACTGATATGAGCTTATAATCAGCACTTAAAAAAAGGGTTAAACTTGAGTTCCATGTTTTACCATAACCCTCTAGAACTATTTTTTCATGTCATTAACAGATTTGTCTCTCAAATCTGAGAATTTTTAAAATTATTATAATGATTCCTAAACTCTCCAAAAACAAAACTCACTGGCATCGAGTCTATGCCAACTCAGAGTGATCCTTTAAGACAAGGTACAATTACCCCTGTGAGTTTCTGAGACTGCAACTGTTTACAAGGGTAGAAAGCTCAGTCTTTCTCCTGCAGAGGGCCTGGTGGTTATGAACTTCCTTGTGCATTTCCCAATTCCTTACCACCACACCCCTAATGTTTCCTTAAATATTCATATTCAAATGTGATCTAAATACATACAAACAAAATTAGATATGAAATCTATGCATATTGTTTCTTTAGAACTATATATTTCTTAATTAAATATATGGAAAGTTGCAAAAACATTTCAATGAATACCATTAATTATATGAGTTAGATGATGTTTTACAAAACTAATGTAATAGTAGGGAAATAGATATAAATCATATTTATATTTAACTATTTCTAAATTTTCTTTTCATAATAGAGTCACACAGAGAAACTCAAGATCTTGCTCCATTGCAAATATATATGGACTGGTAGATGAAAATGTAGCAATAAATCTTTAAGTACATATCAGGGATTAAAGGAAGGAGAAAGCAAAAAAGATGGATGAAACTCACAGGATAATAGTAAACAAAACTGAGTCATTAGGGGCCCAGAGAGCTATCTTATCCAAATATGTCTAATCTGAAGGCTTTGAGGCCACAATTTTAATGATACCAAGACAGGGATCTGGAAATAAAATCCCCTTTTACTGAAACATTGAAGATCTTATTCATGAAATAGAACTAAAGATCACCTTCTGTTAGCCCAAGATAATGGCAATAATATTTATCTCTGCTGAGTTCTCTGAGTGGGAAAGAAGTCTCCCACTAAAAACAAAACTGCAAGCCAGCACCATCCATGAACAGTTTTTAAGATATTCCAGCCAAAAAAACAACATGAAATACTGGCCTTGGATCAATGAGACTTCTGGAGTGGCCAGTAGGAATAAGTGTAAAGATAATCAGTGAGGACTGATTGACAATACACAGACTTCTGTTGAAGAGTAGCTGACAACCAAATTTACAACTCATATAAGGACTTTACCCAACAAAGAAGAAAGCCAGAAGACATCATATGATTAAAAAAATCTCCCGCAACACAAAAAGACAATAAACAATCTTGTTTAAACATACAAAAAATATGAAATATATTTTAAAACAATTACTCTTAGAATTATTTAAAAGATTTTTTAAAAGAAGTAAAAACAGGACGAAGAGCCCCTTAAGATATTTCAAATAGGACTTTTAGAAGTAAAAATATGATAAAAATGTAAAATTCAGTGTATTAATGTATTAGGAGTTTAGATTGAATTTAAAAGAAAATTATTAAATGGGAAAATGGACTTGAGTAGATGAGTTAGAATGTAGCACAGTAAAGAAATATAAAATACAATAAGAGAATAGAGTAAGAAAGGCATTCATACAAGGGGGCTTCAGAAAGATTGGGGGGAACTAGAATTTTTAAAAAAGAGAACATTTACTCCATCATTCTAATGCCTCTCATATGTCCACTTAAATAGACTTCTAGAGAACATTGAAGAGATAATATCCCCTAGTTCTCTTCAATATCTATAGCATCTAAGAATTCATCAGATTTATCAAAAACAGTATCATATTGAGGAATGACATACAAAAATATAAAAATAAATCTACTTGGGTCTATCTGAGTTTACCTATAATACTATAGGGAACTATAAAAAAATCAAAGACAAACAAAAATAGTAAAAGCAACCTCAGACTGAATGGCCAATATGAGAAAATGATCCTGATCATTAGCCATAAGAGAAATGCAAATTAAAACAACAATGAGGTACCACCTGACACCCTCAAAGATAACCCAATTCCAAAAATCAGAAAGCAGCAAGTGTTAGAGGGGCAGTGGTAAGATAGGAACTCTCATCCACTGCTGGTGGGCCTGTAGGTATGTACAGCCACTATGGAAATCGATTTGGTGATTTCTAAAACAGATGGAAATTCAGCTACCATATGACCCAGCAATCTGCCTACTGGGCATATACCCAGAAGAGGCAAGAAACAAACCACAGTCAGACATCTGTGCTCCAGTGTTCATCGTGGCACAGTTTACAATCCTAAGGAGTTGGAAACATCCCAAATTTCCATCAACAGAAGAATGGATTTTAAAATTTTGGTACATACATATAATGGAGTACTATGCAACACTAAACAGCAGTGATGAATGCATGAAGCATATCGCCGCATGGGAAGAACTGGAAGAACTTATGCTAAGTGAAGTAAACTAAGCACAAAAGGACAAGTACAACATGAGTCTGCTGAGGTAAGTTTATAAAAAAAGAAAAGAAAAATTCAAAGGGGGCACAGTGAAAAAGTTACTGTATAAAAATACTCCAAGGGTGAGGTCCATGTAGTATGGCAGGGGCCAGACCAAATCCAAGGGTACATATGGTAGCCAACTAAAAAGGAGGGGGGGGAGGAAAGGGAAAAAAAAGATGTGTGGTGGGGGAATAGGGCACTAACCCACACAAGGGGAGGGTATTGTTTGTGTTTCCACAGGGAAAGAGGGACCAGACTTAGAACCAGTGTTCCGGGATGAGAATGCAGCCTGCTCGCATGGAGAGGGAAGCCAGTGGAGGGACCTGAGGGCTCGGCCCCCATACCAGCTATGTTGACAATTGCCCCTCCCAGAGAAGAATTTACCTTAGCTGCAGAATTTACTGAAGCTGCAGCTAGGGGAAAGGGATATGTCTGATAAGAGCACACAGGAGCAAATGAATGGGGAGGAAGAGAAAGTGGAGCACATCTTGGCCCACCAGGCCTGGGGGACAATATCCCCACTCTGAACAGCCAATGCACAGAGTGGAACATATGGCTGATCCCACTATGAGACAGGACGTCCTGTACCTCGCTGAACCACGGCCGTACTGGGGGACAACACTGGAGACTCAATGTGGGGATTGGCCTGGACTCACCTGGTGACACCAGGCAAAACACTAAAGGCATGCAGCAGAGCAACAGGGGAGGGAGCAAAGCAGGGAGCTCCCGAGGGTGTGCAAAGGATAGATTCTGGGGTCAGAGTGTGGCACCCCAGCAGACTTCACTGGAGGACACACCTAGAGGTCAAAAATCAGACCTTGGTATATTTACAAGTTTTTCTTTCTTTTTAAAATTTTTTTCTTTTTTTAAGTTAATTTATTCTTTTATGGGTCATTGGTTTTCATTTTTGTTGTCATTATTGTGTTCTCTTTTGTCGCTTTGTCTTGCTATGCCTTGTTTTTTGGTGCATATTATTATCTCTGCAGATCTATCTAGATAAGATAGGCTGGAGAAAACAATAGGACCAGTGGTTCTGGGAGGATATGGGAGAAGCGGAGGCCGGAGTAAGGAGATGGTATTGGCCAACCCAGTGACAAGGGAGCAACAAGTGATCCAAAATTATAGGCAAGGAGGGTGTGAGAGTCCTGGTAGGGATTCAGTAAGGGCAATGTAACCGAGAGAAATTACTGAAACCCAAATGAAGACTGAGCATGATAGTGGGACAAGAGGAAACTAAAAGGAACTAGACAAAAGAACTGAGAGACAAAGGGTATTTATAGAGGTCTAAATACAGGCATGTACATATGTAAATATATTTATATAGGATGGTGGGGAAATAGATCTACGTGCATATATTCACAAGTTTAGTATTAAGGCAGGCTATGGACATTGGACCTCCACTTAAGTATTTACTCAATGCAAGAACACTTTGTTCTATTAAATTGGCACTCAATGACGCACACCTTCCCAAAATGATTGTTAAAGACAAATGTGTGCATAAGTAAATGTGGTATAGAAAGTTGATGGTACCCAGCTATCAAAAAATATAGCATCTGGGGACTTAAAGGTTTGCAGGTAAACAAGCAGCCACCTAGCTCAGAAGCATCAAAGCCCACATAGAAGCACAGCAGCCTATGTCACCATGAGGTGGAGAAGGGACCAGGTATCAGACATCAAAGAACAAAAAATCATATCAGTGGGTGCCCACCTTCCTGATATGATCACTGAAGACAAATGTGTGCATAAACAAATGTGGTGAAAAAGCTGATGGTGCCAGGCTATCAAAAGATATAGAGTCTGGGGTCTTAAAAGCTTGAAGGTAAACAAGCACCCACCTAGCAACAAAGCCTACATTGAAGAAGCATACCAGCCTGTGTGACCACGAGGTGTTGAAGGGATCAGGTATCAGGCATCAAACAAAAAATCATATCATTGTAAATGAGAGTGAGTGCAGAGTGGAGATCCAAAGCCTATCTGTAGGCAACTGGACACCCCCTTACTGAAGGGTCGCGGGAAGGAGACGAGCCAGTCAAGGTGCAGTGTAGCAATGATGAAACATACAATTTTCCTCTAGTTCCTAAATGCTTCCTCCCTACACTATCATGATCTCAATTCTACCTTACAAATCTGGCAAGACCAGAGGATGTACATTGGTACAGACAGGAACAGGAAACACAGGGAATCCAGGGTGGATGATCCCTTCAGGACCAGTGATGAGAGTGGTGATACCGGGATGGTGGAGGGAGGGTGGGGTGGAAAGCGGGAACCAATTACAAGAATCTACATATAACCTCCTCCCTGGGAGATGGACATCAGAAAAGTGGGTGAAGAGAGATTTCGGAAAGTGTAAGATATGACAAAATAGTAATAATTTTTAAATTATCAAGGGTTTATGAGGGAGAGGGAGCAGGGAGGGAGGGGGAAATGAGGAGCTGATATTAAGGGCTCAAGTAGAAAGCAAATGTTTTGAGAATGATGATGGCAACAAATGTACAAATGTGCTGGACACAATGGATGGATGTATGGATTGTGATAAGAATTACATGAGCCCCCAATAAAATGATTATTTTTAAAAAGCAACCTGAGAGAAAAGACATTGCCTACAACAGAAAAACAATTAAATGGAGAATAGCTTAATAATGCTTTCATTTATTCATAAATAGTTATTGAAACCTATAATGTCCCAGGCACTGTTATAACCCTAGTGATAAAGCTGTGAACAACAACAAAAATCTCCTTTTGTGAACTTACATTCTGATAGAAGAAACAGAATAATATTTTCAAAGTGCTAAAATAAAATAAATGTGCACCTAGAATTTAAAATTTATTTGTTCATGATTCAATAAATTGTTATGAAGCACTTTTTACAGTCCCCTCACAAGCATGTGAAAGTTGGGCAATGACTAAGGAAGACTAGAGAAAAATCACTACATTTCAATTATGGTGTTGATGAAGAATATTGAAAATGCCACAGACTCCCGGAAGATTAATCGGTCTTGGAAGAAGTACAGCCAGAATCCTCCTTAGAGGTAAGGATGGGGAGACTTCATGTTATCTACTTTGGACATATTATTAGGAGAGTCCAATCCCTGAAAATTAATGTCAGTAAAAAAGAGGAAGAGACTTAAATAAAATGGATTGACACAGTGGCTGCAACAATGGGCTTAAACATACAATGATGAGGGTAGCGCAAGACCAGGCAGTACTTCATGCTGTTGTTCATAGGGTCACCATGAGGCAGAATTAACTCAAGGGCATCCAACAAACAATACACTTTTAAAGTGCCAGACACTGTTCTAAGTTTGGGAATGTCAATAAACAAATAAAAGTTTTCAAGGATTTCACATCCTAAACAAATAAATAATAAACACACAAAAATGTATAAATTATTAACATGTTAGAACTCATAAATGCTACTTTTAATTTTAAAAACTCAAACTCACTTCCATTGAGTCTATTCCAACTCATGGAGACCCTTCAGAGCCAAGCAGAAGTGCCTCTGTGGGTTTGAGAGACTGAAATGCTTTAAAAGGAATAGAAAGCCCCATCGTCCTCCCTCAACGTGACTGGTTGTTTTGAACTGCTAACCTTGCAATTAACAGCCAATGGATAATCCACTACATCACCAGGTCTATGTAAAGAAAACTAAAATCCTCACAACTTAACCAATAAGTAACATGATGATCGACAGAAAAGATTGAAGTTTCCAAGGGTTGCATGTGCTTGCTTTTACAATCAATGCTCATAGAAGCAGCAATTAAGAGATCACAAATAGTGTTGCATTGGGTAAATCTGCTACGCAAGACTGCTTTAAAGTGTTGAAAAGCAAATATATTACTCTGAGGACTCACTTGTGCCTGACTGTGGTAATTACATAACCTCATGTCAACTTGAGAATATTGAGTAAAGGGGTGGAGTATAGCCTGTCAATCAGGTCACAACCTGATGCCGACTTGTGGGCATAGCCTTCTCATGAGAATTCTGTGAACTTCCTCTCTCTTGATTCTGCCATTAGAAGTGGATCTTTCTCTCTCTCTCTCTCTCTCTCTCTCTCTCTCTCTCTCTCTCTCTCTCTCTCTCTCTCTCTCTCTCTCTCCCTCTCCCCATTCATCTTCCAATGGACAGCCACATGGAGCCACACTGATGGTAGCAAAAGCCCTGGAGGTACATCTTATGCCATTGGATCCAAAGGACTTTCTACACAGCAGCTTGTGATCTTCCTGAATTCAGCATCATTGCATGCGATGCATGAGTCTGAGGGAAATTCATAGGCTAATATTGTGTTTGTGGGCTAATATTGGAGTTATGGACTTGATCTGAACTGGACTGGGATGTACGCTTGATATAATTACTCTTTGATATAAAGTTCTTTCTTATACCTATATGAGTGTCAATGAATTTGTTTCTCTAGTCAATCCCAGTCTACCACACTGACCAAAGCCATGGTGTTTTTAATCGTCTCATGTGGATGTGAAAGTTGGAGATTGGATATTGAAAGTACTATGGATTTTCAAAAGAACAAACAGATTTGTCTTGGAAGAAGTACAACCAGAATGCTCCTTGGTGGCAAGGAAGGCAAGACTTGGTCTCACATGCCTTGGACATATTGTCAGGAGAGATAAGTCCGTGGAGAAGGACATGATGCTTCTTAAAATAGAGGGGCAGAAAATAAGAGGAAGGTCCTCAACAAGATGGCTGTAGCAATGGGCTTAAACATAACTGAGCATGGCACAGGGCCTAGCTGTGTTTCATTCTGTTGTACATAGGATCACTATTTGTTGGAACTAACTCAATGGAGCCTAACAACAACAGCATTTTTAATTGAATAGAATAAGGGAGTTGGAGTGGGATGAAGGGTAGATAGTGTTGCAATTTTAAACAGGCAAATTTAAGCCTCAAAAATAAAGCAAAATTTAAATAAAGACTTGACAGATTTCTAGCTAAATTAACACTAAATATGATGAAGATATTTTCAGACCAAACATTGATATGGATAAACTCTTACTAAAAAGGATTAAGTGATATGTCAAGGAATCACCATATTAAAAAGGGTGGGATACAAGAAGCAATACTAAGGAAAATATTCCTTTCATGTACTCTTTAAATAATTATAAAATTATCCACATAAGGGGTCACATTCTTATTTCAATACTAAATACCGAGAGTTAATGCACAAAAAAGCAAGAAAAAATTACCACAAAGGTAAATAATATTACATGAAAATTAGACATACAAGTACAAACTGGAGAATCATAAAATATTATGAACTATTTAACACTTGAAAATGTAGACAGAAAGAGACATTTCTTAGAAAAAAATATTGTTTACTTAAATTTAATAAAGCAGAAACAGGTCATTTGAATAGACCTGTAAATATTTAAGATATTGAATCAGAAGTCACAAAAAAATATCATGAAAAGATGACTTTACAGGCAAGTTTTCCCAAACTTTCAAGCAACTAAAAACAAAATGTTCCAAAGAACAGAAAAACATAGAAAGCTCCCCAGTTCTTTGTGAAGTCAATGGAGTGTTAGTACAAAACAGGGCCCAAAAAAATACAAAAAGGAAAATTAGAGTCAAACCTCACTTATAAACACGGATACCAAAATATTAACTAGCATACTAGTGAGCCAAATCCAGTGCTGTATTTCTATTCTCTTCAGTATGTTGATCAAAATAGTATTAGTAACTTCAAATTTTTCTATTTCTATGTAAATATCAGCTCACTGCCAACAAGTTGATTCGGACTCATAGCAATCCTACATAACTTACTAAAACTGCCCCAGGACCGTAAATATTTACAGGCACAGAAAGATTCATCTTTCTCCCCAAAAGCAGCTGCTGACCCTGGTAGTCAACATAATCAGACCACTAACTTAACAACATCAAAAAACCAGCAAGCAATTCTTGACACTAACAAAAATAAGCTGTTGTGTAATAATTTGTAAAACCCAGTTATAATTTAATGGTTTCACTAAGATTTATTTGAAACAGAATTATATGGGTGTCTAATAAAATGTTCCAGGAATCAAATGCAAAAGTCTCCTTGTTGTGTACTTACTATTACATTTACATGAAATCTCATTATTTAAAACAAAGCTGATTTCCAAATCCAATATACAAACCCTTTGACGTTGAGTTAATTCCAACTCTTAGTGACCACACAGATGATTTAACTGCCCCTACAGTTTCCAAGGCTGAAATTTTTAAGAAAGTCGACTGTCACCTCTTCTCATGGTGCAGCTGGTGCACTTAGCTGTTATTCCGTGGTTAGCAACCAAGCATTTCACCCTTATGCCACCTCACTCAAACTCACAGCCACTGAATCAGTGCTGACTCACAGCAACTCTCTGTGGGTTTCTGAGAGCAGAATGCTCTCCTCTGGAGTTGCTGCTGGTGGATTAGAACTGCCAACCATGCAAATCGCAGGCCAACTCTTAACCATAGCACCACCGGGGGGCTCCATAGTATGCCACCAGAACTCCTTAAAACATAACTACTCCGTTTGAAATTTGAATGGAAAGACTAGCTGCCCACCCACCTCTACCCATTTTCACCATTTAATCCAGGATTCTGAAAAGCTCACATTGAAATCACATTAATTAACTAAAATCACTTGTAACAGAATTACATAGGGTCTCTTCATAATCTGTCACTTCCTTTTGACATTCTCAGGCGCATCATAAAGGGATAGTACAGCACAGTTGTTCTTTACAAAGTCAATAAATTCATTATTTTGCGTATAATCTAAGTGTTTACCAAGTAATTTAATTCTATATATGCATTGAGATCATTGAACCTTCACACATTTCTTCAGACTGGTAGGCTTTAATGTTGTAGCTTTTTATCACTAATTTTTTATTAATTTAGAACCATTTGACTCCACTAGAAAACCTAAGGGAATCTAGAGCCACAGATGTGGTAGCAGATGTAATGAGTTGAGCGGCTGATCGGATTTAGCAGCTCAGGAAATATCATAAGTTCACTCATGTGCACCAAACAATCAGAATGACAGCAACATAGAAGCAAAACCCCTCTACCATCTCACAGTTGAGCCTACTGTTTTTGTCTTCTTTTAAAAGACTAACCTCAATCAAAGCATGGCTATAAAGTACATTCTCTTTCATAGTTATTTAATATAGGCATAAGAAAATACCTTCTATTAGATAAATTTATGTAGTACTTGTTTTCTGGAAAACAATTTTGATATGATGGAAATTCAAAGTTTGGGTGAACTATTTAAAATAGTATCATATAAAATTGTGGGTTTATGTATTCATGCTGCAAGAAAACCAATACTAGCAAAAACGCTAAATGGCCTAAACATTAAATTATCTTAATTGTGGCCTCAACATTAAGTTATCTTAATTTGTGACCTCAGCATTAAAACTTTAATATTCAAATCAACCTTCCTAGTATGGTGGTGGAAAGAAATAGTTCATCACTCCAAATCTCAGTTGAAGAGGTTAGAACTCAGAATGCAGTTTCTCTCTCTAGTCAGCTATAGGAGAAAAAAATTTTTGACACTGTAAATCTTTTTTTAATTTTGAATAACAATAAGGTTTATTGAGCTGTGCCTTAATAAAGACGCTAGGGTTTGCCCATGGTGCTTTTGATGTACAAAGCCCAGACATTTTGCCAATTCTTCTTTAGCAATGAAACCAAACAGTTGACAGCCAAGTGGGTGTTATAAAAAAGTTCACAGTCTCTTATCTTCACATGGCCAATGGACACTGCCAGACACAGAACCTTCTTTATCTGGAACTGATGGTGATGGTGGATTTCAGCTTGTCAACTTTGACCACCATGTTCTCATTGTAGGTGAGTAGGGAAGGGAACCTGCCAGCCTTGTTCAGGCCTGATCCCCAAACTTCTTGTCCAGCTTCATATTCTTGTTGAGTTTCTTCAACAAGTGAGAGATGCCCACAGCCTTGGCTTCAACACAGTGCTACAGGTCTCGAAGGACACACAGAATTTGGAACAGAAGGTTGGACTTAAATCTGACAGTGCCTGAGAAGCATTTGTCCTTTTGAGGGTTATAGTTCTTCAAGTTAATCTGCAACTCTACTGTCTCCCCAAACTTCCAGTGTGTGCGTTGATTCCTAAATAAGACTTTCCACACTTCTTGTAGAGAGTGTTCCTTCAACCTCACTTTGCTCCTTTGGCTCCAAAAATGTGTCCTCTAAGGTCGCTATTGAGTTAGAAGTGACTCAGTGGCAGTAAGTATTTCCCTTTGAAGACTCTAAAGTACCATTTCTTTATTTCTATATTTAAGATTATCTTCTATAAGGATGGGGCTTCTTCAAGTCTACATCTAGGTAACAGTTACCTTGTATCTTGAATATTTTATAGAGTCAATGTAAATGGCTGTCTCTACTTCATATCATATATCCTTAGCATATTGATCTGAACCTGCATGGAATTACTGAGTGAATTAGAAATGACTAGGTGTGGAAATTACAGGATCTATGCCTGAAAATAAATGCTTTCATAATCCCTGATCTTTCTGAGGTAAGACTACAGCTGGGGTCTTTGTGTAAGTTCGTTAAGGAGGAACAGTAAAACAAAATCTTTTAAAAATAGTTTGACAAAAAAAAAAGTTTGACATCCGATGTTGGTACACTACCTCAGTATATCGCCATATAAATATATGTACATAGGCCAATACCTCTATTTTATGACCTAATGTATTTACATATGTACACACTTATGCTTATACCTCTATCCGTAGCTTTGCTTCCTAGATCGGTCCTCTGTTTCCTCTGCTCAGGCCCTCACTGAATGCAAGAACAATTTGTTCTAACAAACTATCATTCTGTGATGTTCACCTTCCCAGCACAATCACTGAAGACAAAATGGGTGCATAAGCAAATGTGGTGAAGAAAGTGGATGGTGCCAGGCTATCAAAAAATATAGTGTCTAGGATCTTAAAGGCTTGAAGTTAACCAAGCAGCCATCTAGCAAAGAAGCAACAAGACCACATGGAAGAAGCACACCAGTCTGTTTGATCATGAGGTATGTGCGGAATCAGGTAACAGGGACCAGAAGACCCAAAACAAACAGACAAGTAAAAACTATATTGTTGAGAACAAGGGGGATCAGAACCGAGACCCAAAGCCCATCCCCCGACAACAGTACATCCCATCACAAAGGGGTCACAGTGAAGGGATGAGTCAACCAGGATGCAGTAAAGCACCAATGAAACACACAATCCTTGAAAGAAAGAAAGAAAGAAAGAAAGAAAGAAAGAAAGAAAGAAAGAAAGAAAGAAAGAAAGAAAGAAAGACACAATCCTCTCATTTCTTGAGGCTTCCTCATCCCACTATGATGACCCCAGTACTGCCTTTCACTATGGGCTAAACTGGAACATGTGCACAGGTACAGAAAAGAGATAAGACCTCACACACATGGAACCTGAGAACAGGAATGGGAGTAGCAATACCAGAAGGGTAGGGGGAAAGTGAGGAGTAGAGGGAAGGAAGGGGGAACTGATCCGCATTATGGACACATAACCACCCACATCCCCCTCCAGAGGGATGAACAACAAAACCCATGGGACAAGAGAGACAGTGGTCAGTGTAGGATATGAAAATAATAATAATTTTATTATTGGAGAGAAGCTGATACCAAGGGCTCAATAGAAAGTAAACCCTAGAAAATAATGATGGCAACATATGAACAAATATTTTTGATACAATTGATGTATGGATTGGTATAAGAGCTGGAAGAGCCCCCAATAAAATGATCTTTTAATTTTCAAAAAGAAACAAGGTTAAAATATTGAAAGATGGGTTCTTGCATTTGATAATTTCATTGGTTTGCAACCTTCCTAATGTTGCAACCCTTTAATATACTTCCTCATGCTGCGATGACCTCCCAACCATAAAATTATTTTCGTTGTTACTTCATAACTAATTTTCTACTGTTATGAATCAGACAACCCCTGTGAAAGGGTCGTTTGACCCCGAATGGGGTCACAACCCATAGGTTGAGAACCACCAATTTAATGGGGTTTTTTGTTTTGTGTTATTTTAAAAATTAAGGGTTAAAAAATAGTTTGATGTTTTCATAATCACTAAAGTGGTCAGTAAGTACCAACATTCTTCATATTTCATAATGAGCTCTTACAGATTTTTTTTTCTTGATTTCAAAAATAGTTGGATTTTCCTTGTAACTCCAAGCTCTCTGTGGTTCCTGGGGTGGGGGAAGGGGGATATCTGTATTCCTAAAATTTCCTTGAAGCCTTCCGGTGCTCGATCAAATTTCAAGACTAATTAATTGGATCAAGACAGCCCTTATCCAATCCGGGGTATCTCAGGATATGGGCTTTCTCAGGACTGCAAGTCTGGTGAGTGTGATCTGTCTGACTCTCAGGTTTCAAGCCCATGATCCACAGAGAATGTGAGGGGCAACAATAGAATAAGCCAAGGTTCGTGATTCTCCACCCTTGACTTGGAGGCTTCCTGGCATACTGGGAGCTCAGAATGGTGCTGCTAGCTTAGGAACTAAATCATCTGCGCTGCTTGGTTCTGAACTAGGAGAAGAATGGTTTGTCACCCTGCTGCTCTCCTCAGCCTCCTGTGAAGGCCTTCATGGTGGTTAGACATAGTTTTCTCATCTAGTGCAGTGAACCAAATGACAGAGCTTGAGAGGAAAGAATCCAACCAATGTCATAGATCCAGTATGATGTGGTCTGTTGATTACTGCAGGCAGTGGTCTAACACTTGGGTTTCAAGCCTGTGGACCGTGAGTGGAGCTCGGTGGATGATCTGGAAGGCGTGAGTCAGCAGAGAGGTAAACCCTGGATGAACTGCCACTGCAGCTTGCTCTCCTTAAACATGCACTCAGACTAGCAGCTGGACTTGAGCCAAAATTCTTGTCTAATTCCTCAGTTCTTTGGTAACCTGCAAGTAACATCTAACTTCCTCATTTGTAATTGCTTGTCTCTGGGTTTACACTGTCCTTTATATTGTTCAGGAATTAGCAGGCTATTCCTAACAGGAATTATATAAAAATACTGTCTAAAGGTCAGGACTCCAGCATATATTTTGGGGGCACCATTTTAATCTATAATAATCCATATAAAGTAGACTCTATGATTACTGTTCTCTTTTTACTACTAATAAAACCATTAATTTAGAGATTAATTTAGCTATTTTAATTAATGTCTCCAAGGTCATTCAACTAGAAAAAGAAGCTTAAACCCCCTCGTATATGACTCCAAAGCACACACATTCTCTTACCTATTAACCCACATTGTCTTCCAGAAACCAATTCTTGTTTGGAGAATAATTAAAATTTTATGTTTGTTATCCATCTATTTAGAATCTGTTACTTTGGGGCATGTACCAAACAGGAGATGGTGTTTCTATTCATGTCTAAAAGGTGCCGACTTGTCAGCACCTAACAATAACTCATTAACAGGTAAATTAGGGTTCTAATGAATATATGTCATTTTTAGCTGCCAAGTACATGAGTACCATTCTTACTAGGGAAAATCCCAGAATAGGTATAAGATAGGTTCTTGCTTCCCATCTTACAATGAAAGACAATCGACATTATGGTCTCTCTCTGCTCAGACCTGACTCCTGAAGTCATGACAGAGAGCAAACCATCCCATGACAATGCATAGAGTAGAATAGAACATTGAGAAAAGAAAATATAGTGAGGATTTTTTACAGTATGGTTTTACCACCATAACTAAAGTAGGAATTAAGAAACTGCAATCCATTATTTGTTGTGAAGTTCTATCAGCCAAATCTATGAAACCGAGCAAACTAACACACTATTTTGATAGCAAGCATTCAAGCTTTGCCGGCAAGGTTACCAACTATTTTATAAGCAAATTGATGGACTCAAGAAAGCCAGACTTGACACTGATGGCAAGTACCACAAACAAAACATAGCAGCTGTTGAAGCTCCATTTTTGGTGACACTCAGAACCGCCAGAGCTATGAAACCTCACACCATTCCTAAGGATTTACTGTACCCAGCGCCCATAGACATTGTTCAAGTTATGATGGGAGTCGAATTTGTTATGAAATTGAGTGAAACCTCCTTATCTAACAACACTGTCCACAGAAGAATAGATGACATGTCTGCTGATATTCTTGATCAGGTAATCCAAGAAATTAAACCTGCTCCACTTCCAATATTTAGCATCCAGCTTGATGAATCTACAGACGTTGCAAACTGTTCACAGTTACTGATTTACGTCAGGTATCTTAATGTGGCAACTTTAAAGATGAGTTTCTTTTTTGCAAACCTTTTGAAACAACAACTATTGCACATGATGTAGTTGACAGTTGGTTCATTTCTGAAAGAACATAAGATCTCTTAGGAAAAGGTTTGTGGTGTTTTCACAGATGGTGCTCCAGCTATGCTAGAATGTTGATCTATATTTCAACGTTTGGTACTGAATGAATCACCAAAAGTCATTGGAACTCACTGTGTGATTCATTGGCAAATATTAGCAATGAAGACACTGCCACAAGAGTGACAGAAAGTTATGCAAAGTGTCATATGTTCTGTTAATTTTGTAAAAGCGAGCACTTTAAACAGTCAACTATTTTTGCAACTATGCAATGAGTTGGATGTCCTGAATAATGCTCTGCTACTTCACACTTATGTGAGATGGTTGCCAAGAGGAATGTTTTAAAACGTGTTTTTGAGCTTCCTGATGAATTCAAAACGTTTTTGAATCAGAAAGCAAGACCACGCAGTTCAAAGCACTTTTCAGGGCTACAAGTGAACTGCAGAAACTAGCTTACTTGGTTGACATCTTTGCCATCTCAAATGAGTTAAATTTATCAGTGCAAGGACCAAATGCAACATGCTTTGATTTGTCTGAAAAGATCCGATCATTCCAACTGAAGCTTCAGGTTTGACCAAAAAAAAAAAAAAATTGGATGAAGATTACATTTACATGTTGCCTACCTTATCTGCTTTCTTTGAGGAACCAGACAAAAGGATTATGATGATAATTTCTGTGAAAGAACACTTGCACATGCCTGCAGACGAAATTTCATTGTACTTTCCAAATCTCCCTGAAACCCCATTTGCACTTGCCAGAAGCCCATTCACAGTCAAAGTTGAAGATATTCCTGAGACAGCACAAGAGGAGTTCATTGAGCTTATTAACAGCGATGCAGTGAGTACTTATTTCTCTACAATGCCAGTTACAAATTCTGGATCAAGTGTTTGTAGTAATATACTGTTCTGTCTGAGACTCTGTTGTGCCTTCTTCTTCCATTTCCAACAACACATCTTTGTGAAACAGAGTTTTCCAGCTTGTTGGTTATCAAATCTAAATACAGAAGTAGAATCGTTGTGGAAGATGATCTTCGTTGTGCTCTTTGAAAGACTCCCCCAAGAATATCTGATCTGGTGAGAAAGAAGCTATCTTAACCTTCACACTGACGATGGTGTTTTATGTATACTGTCGCAAATTGTAGCAATGTAGTTTACTGTTGTTATATTAAGACTGTTATCCATGCTATACCTGCTTCAAGACAAAATTTCATTTATTTGTAATTAGAAATAAATATTTCACAATATATATTTTTTTAACTATGAAAGAAAACCAAATATCCCATTTTACAGTCTCCTGGCACAAGAGTATAAGCATGCAATCTAAGGTGAAACAGTCAAATACTCTCACCCAGGACTTGGAATCCTGAATGATTTAGGAGAGACCTTATGGTGACTATGGTAGAATCAAGAAAAATTTCTTAAAAAGTGTTAGGGATAGCTGAATATGGATAGTAGCCACTGGTATTGACAAAATGCCAGTGTCTAGATCATGCTCTGTGGGAAATTCTTAACTGAGCTTGGTTTTAGCACATATGTTTAGCCTGATTATGAGCCTCTCTGAATTTATGTCCTACCAATAAATCCCTTTTTTACATAAACTATACTGTGTTGGTCTGATATTTGCAATCAAGAACCTTGACAAATGCAAGTCATT
Source organism: Tenrec ecaudatus (assembly GCF_050624435.1). Classification (NCBI taxonomy): domain Eukaryota; kingdom Metazoa; phylum Chordata; class Mammalia; order Afrosoricida; family Tenrecidae; genus Tenrec; species Tenrec ecaudatus. The sequence continues at coordinate 82,809,037 of NC_134533.1, forward strand.
TATTAATAAGTCTAATCTCTTTTATATTTGAATTAATAATAATAAATCAATTTCAAACCACTTAAAAGTTAAATTCATGTGTGCTAACAAATGAAGTGGGTCCTTCAAATGCTTGAAGAAGTGTGAATTCTTTTACATTTGAAATTGAATTCACTAATGCTGCTATTTATGGAACTTAGAACCCAAGTTTGTTAAGACCAAGTTTTTATCTAGCAATTGACACTTTCCAGAAAAGAGATTAATTTTTTTAATTAAAAAAAGTAAAAGTTAATGAAAGGCTGTGCTACATCCAACTAACTTGCATATGAAATTTTAATGAAACATTTCTGCACAACAGTTGGCAAGAAAATAATTTTAACTGCCTCAGTTAAGAACATTATCAGCTTCAAAACATTTAATAAAAATATTCAGAATATTGTATAAGTCTTCACCTCTTGCTTCTCTAGTCTTATGAATTTAACATAGGTACTTTGAATGCTACCAGATTTCTTTATCAAATCGCTTGTTCAAAGTATCTACTAGTAAATATATACATATACATACACACTAGTAAAACTCATTTCAATTTTAACTCCTCCAAAACTAGATTTCTACCATATATTCTCAGGCCAAAAAAGAAGAAAGATCATTTTAATCTACCTTGACTTCTCTATTTTTCTCATGTCAAACACTGAATCTACTAGCAGATTCCATTTACAATATATTTGAAATATAAATCTTGGTGATGTCAACAAAGCCAGAAGAAAGGGCTTATCCCTCCACGGAAACACTGAAAAATGAAGCAAAATCCATCTAAATCAACATTGGTAAAACTCTAAAAAATAATCTAAGAGTTATAGCAACACTGAATAGATATGTTTTATAAATTAGTCCTATATTTCTTCTGTGTGGACCCAAAGTTGTTTTACTATTACATAGCAAGCTGAGATCCAAAGAAGCCTGACAATGCCATATTTGAATTCACATACACCCAATTGTTTTAAAGTTATCTCTGATAAGCAATTTTAGCCACTTATAACCTGTCTGATTTACATACTCTAAACTGTCCAACATCTACCAGCCATACATAAGAAAAAATTCTGTAATTATAAGAATGTTGCCAGAATTAATGGAATACCAGTAGAAATGTTTCAACAAGTTCAAATACAGGAAGCACTCACTAGCCTATGTTGCCAAGTATGTAAGACAGCTACTTGGACAACCAACTTGAAGAGATGTATTTGTGGTCATTCCCAAGATAAGTGAACAAAAAGACTAAGGAAAGTGTTGCACAATATCATAATAATTATACATAAGTAAATTGTTGCTAAAGATAATTAAAAAATAATTACAGCAACACATCAACAGAGAGCTTCCAGAAATTCAAGCCAGATTCAGAAAAGGACATGGCATGAAGGACACCATTACGGATGTCAGATGGATCTGAATAAACAACAGAAAGTTTTGTTGTTTTTTTCAGAAAGGTGTTTACTTTTTTTAACTAAGCAAGGTCATTTGACTGTATGGATTGCATCATATTATGAATAACATTAGCAGTGAGAAGAATGAAAATTCCAAAGCACTTCATTGTCTTCATGTGAACCTATACATGAATCAAGAGGCAGTCATTTGAAAAAAACAAGGAACTATTTTATGGTTTAAAATCAGGAAAGGTGGGTGTGTCAGAGTTGTGTTCTTTCACCAGGCTATTGAAATCTGTGTGCTGAGCAAGTAATTCCTAAAACTGGACTGTGTAAGGAGAGCGTGGTAGCAGGGTTGGAAGAAGACTTGCTAGTAAACTTCAATAGGCAGAAAACACAACTTTGGTTGCTGAAAAGTGAGTAGTACTTGAAGCACTTGCAGATTAAATTCAAAAGCTGCAGTCTTCAGGATGGATTGCACTTAAAGTAATGAAAACGAAAATCCTCACAAAATATAAAGAAAACTTAAATTTTCACAAATGTAAAGAATACTAAAATCCTGACAATTGAAGCATGATAAATAGAGGGGAACAAATGAAGTCAAGGATTTCGTTTTACTTGGATCCACAATCAATACTCATAAAAGTAATAGAAAATCCAATGACATATTGCATTGAGTAAATCTTTTCCACAAGACCTTACAGGGTTGAAGAGAAGATAGAGGAATAAAATATAACAACATAGTTGGGGCCACTGTGAAGCCCTCTTCAAAGGAACTTTGAAAACAGCAAACAAGCTTCAGCAGCCTGAGTTCTGGACCTCCCCTAAAGAACAGAAACTTCTAATTACAACTCAGAAGGTGGAATTGCCGCAAAGAATCTTCCAAAAAGCCATGGATTCTGTGCTACAAGCAGGAAGCCTGGGCAGTAGTTGCCTGGCTTTCTAAACTTTAACTGTGACCTGACAATCCCCCTCCTTCTCACCCACTCCTGGTTATCACCTTGGAGGAAAATAACACTTCTCCTTCAACATACCGTACTTAGAGAAAGGTTGAGTCTTTACTTGAGCAAGAGGATTCACAGGCTTCTGCACCTTGGGACTGAAAGAGTCCTGACTCATTCACTGCATTCCAAGTGGATAGTTTAGGTTGGCTATAAACTGGCTCCCAACACCTGGCTAGAACCCCTGGGGACTGGACTGTAATGGAACTTCCCAGCAGGGGACAGGCCAACTCAGGAGAGGCACAGAATTAGGTGGGCATGTGTTAGGGAAGAGAATCAATGCAGCAGAGATTATTCTCCACGGGCCCAAGATTCAAAGTGCTATCACTTCCTATCTGTCTACCCACACCCAAACAGAATCTGGGCCCTTCTCAGACATACAGGGTCAACAGAAATAGCTCTGGTGGGCATGCAAGTGGTCTTTAAATAGTCTCTTCTCTCCCCTGTCATGTTGGGTATGTTGGCACTCCCTGGGCACTTGAGAGCCAGCCTCGAAACCAGGATTTCAATGGAAGAAATATGTCATTGTTTTCTGTCTTTGACTCCTGCCTGGGAGTAAGCTAGTGACAAACTGCCTGGCCACCATTGAGTATCTGGGTTCTAAAATAAGTGCATAGGGATTGCTTTGTGCCCAGAGACCAAAAAATATAAATAAATTACATTATACCTCAAATGTAACAGTCATTTTCTGTGCACATTTAGAAACAAGATAAACAACTAAATTAACTACAATATGTGGACTCTAAGGAGGTCTTGGAGGAAGAGAGTTTTGGATCTTCCCATAAAGGAGATTATGGCAATGATCTTCTGAAACCTTAAGATACTGGAGGGAAAAATGATAGGAATACAGAAGAAAACAAAGGGAATACCACTCAGGAACTCAAGAAGGCACTACAAGACTAATCTGACAAAACAAATGAAACCATAGAAATAACTCAACAATGTCAAATAGAATCCAGAAGGCAAACACTGCAGTACTAGAGCTGAACAACACTTTCAAAGTAAAAAGCAGACGGATTGGAATCAAGAACCAATGATCTTTAAGACAAATATTTCTGGACCCAAATACAAGAAGAGCAAGCTATTTTCAAAGTTGAATAAAACCTAATGATTCTATAGAATACAATCAAAAAGAACAATTTACATTTGATAAAGATCAACAAGGGGGAGAGAAATATTCACCATATAAAATAGTTTCTGAAGTATTAGATGAGCATTGCCCTACTACTATGACAGAACACACAATTATTCAAGAAGCCCAGAGAACTCCAAACAGAACAGACCCCAAAATAAAATCACCATGACATATTATAGCTAAACTTTCTAACATCAAAGCAAAGGAAACAATTCTGAAAGCAGCATGGGACCAAAAAAATCACACTTAAAGGCCAACCAATCAGGATAAGTTCAGATTTTACTATCAGAATCATGTACGCAAAAAGACAATAGTTGATATATTTAAAATTTTGAAAGAAAAAATTGTCCTCAAATATGAGGCAGAAATAAAATCCTTTTTAGATACTGAAAAACTAAAGAGATTTGTGAAAACAAGACCACCCTTACAAAAAGTATTAAAAGTAGCTCTTTTGACAGAAAATCAACAGCAAAATGAACAACCTAAAATTACCATTAATGACATTATTCTGGAGAAAACACTCTACTTAAGTAATACACAAAGTGAAACAGAACTATACAAACCAAAATAAAGAATCCCAGAAAACATTTTTGCAACAAAGACAGCAGCAAAAAAAAAAAACAAAACAGAGGGAACAGAGTAAATAAGTAACAATTGAATCGAGAATATATCTAATTGTTCACCAAAGACAACAAACTGCTCTGAATTTGGAACAAAAACCACACCAAAAATGATTTTTAAAGAAAAAGTTAAAACCTCAACAAAATAAAAAGATAATATAAAGCATGTAAATCAGTAACATAAATAAAAAGAAATACCAAAAAAAAAGTATCCTAAACCATTGGGCAACCTACCCAAGGAAAAAGAGAAAAAGGAAGTGTTGTGAATGGGAAATTAAATGGGTGACATTACAACAGAATCAACTGAGATAAAAGGAGATAATCCTCAAAGATGCCACTTCGAGGAGTAAGGTATTCCTGACCCAAGCCACGGTATTTTCACTTGTCTCAAATGTATGTGAAAGTTGGACATGAATAAACAAGGCCTGTTGGCACAATCATTACATGTTGGGCTGCCAACCGCAAGGTCAGCAGTTCAAACAAACCAGCCACTCTGTAGGAGAAAGATGAGGTTTCCTACTCCCATCAATGGTTACAGACTCAGAAACCCACAGGGGCAGTTCTATCCTGTCCGATAAGGTCACTATGAGCCAGAAATAACTCAATGGAAGTGAGTAGTATTGTAATATAAGAAGAATTAATGCATTTGAATTATACTGAATTATACTATTGGCAATGAATATTGAAAAGTATCATGGACTTCCAGAAAACACAATTAAAGTCAAAATGGCTCCTTAGACGGGACAATGGCAAAACTTCCCCCCCCCCCCCATACTTTGGCAGTGTATCAATGCTAGATTAAATAGAGGGTCAGCAAGAGAAGAAAACCTTCAAGTTGACACTGTGACTACAACAATGGGCTCAAACCTATACCATATATAATTCACGTATCTTACAATTCAATTCAATAATTCAGTCAAGAAGAATTATACAATCCTTACTGAAATAAGTTTTAACCACAGATATATAATGATTGCTTTATTCATTTATTTTACAAGTCTTATAGAAAAAAGGAAAGTCACAAACCAAAAATACAATACTCTTCTTTCTATTTACCCACATAGTTACTCTCACCAGTTGTCTTTGCTTATATTTCTTTGCTTGGTGTCCTTTCCTCTCATTCTTTAGCATTTCTTGTAGGATAGGTGTATTAGCTACAGATTCTCTTTTGATCATCTAGGTATATCTTGATTTTGTCTTTAAATCTTGATGGATTGTGGCTATAGAATTCTTGGTTTACAGGTATTTTATTGTTGTTGTTTTGTTGTGGTTTCTGAGACTTTTAACTGTTTACAGGAGTAGAAAGCCTTAGCTCACAGGCTGGTGGTTTTGAACTGCTGACCTTACCAGTAGTAGCTCAACGTGTACCCACTACATCACCACAGTTCTTGGTTAGAATGGACTCAATGGCAGTGGGCTTTTTAAAATAAATCATTTTATTGGGGGCTCGTACAACTCTTTGTCACAATCCATATATCCATCCATTGTGTCAAACACATTTGTATATATGTTGCCATCATCATTCTCAAAACATTTACTTTCTACTTCAGCCCTTGGTATCAGCTCCTCATTTCCCCCTCTCCCCGCTCCCCATTCCCCCATGAGCCCTTAATAATTTATAAATTATTATTATTTATAACTATATCTTACACTATCGGACGTCTCCCTGCACCCATTTATCCACTCTCCATCCCCCAGGGAGGAGGTCCTTATAATCTGTTCCCCCTTGCTCCCTCACCTTCCCTCTACCCTCCTGGTATCGCCAATCTCACCAATGGTCCGGAGGGGTTCATCTGTTCTGGATTCCCTGTGTTTCCAGTTCCTATATGTACCAGTGTATGTCCTCCAGTCCAGCCAGATTTATAAGGTAGAACTGGGATCATGATAGTGGGCAGGGGGGAAGCATTCAAGAACTAGAGGGAAATTGTATGTTTCATCATTGCTACACTGCACCCTGACTGGCTCATCTTCTCCCTGAAGCCCTTCTGCAAGAAGATGTCCAATTTCCCAAAGATGGGCCCTGGGTCCCCACTCCACACTCCGCAATGCTATGATTTTTTTTTTGGTCTTGGATGCCTGATATCTGATCCCTTCATTGCCTTGTGATCTTCCAGGCTGGTGTGCTTCTTCCATGTGGGCTTTGTTGCTTCTCAGGTAGATGGACCCTTGTTTATCTTCCAGCCTATAGGACCCCAGATTCTATATCTTTTGACAGCCAGGCACCATCAGCTTTCTTCACCACATTTGCTTACGCACCTCCTTTGTCTTCAGCAATAATGTTGGGGTAGGCTGGTGTGCCTCTTCCATGTGGGCTTTGTTGTTTCTTAGCTAGATGGCTGCCTGCTTATCTTCAAACCTTTAAGACCCCCTAGACACTATATCTTTTGGTAGCCGGGCACCATCAGCTTTCTTCACCACTTTTGCTAATGCACCTGGTTTGTCTTCAGCGATCAAGTCCGGACAGGCTGGTGTGCTTCTTCCATGTGGGTTTTGTTGTTTCTCAGCTAGATGGCCACTTGTTTATCTTCAGGCCTTTAAGACTTCAGATGCTATATGTTTTGGTAGCCGGGCACCATCAGCTTTCTTCACCACATTTGCTTGTACACCCATTGTCTTCAGCAATCATGCCAGGAAGGTGAGCTGAATTGTTAGAACAAAGTGTACTTGTGTTTAGGAAGTACTTGAGCAGGGGCCCGGCAGTGGGGCTTTTTAACTTCCATAAAGGAGTCTTGGTGTCTCTCAAGCCCTATACTCTGTCTCTCAAGTGCTATGCTCTCACATTGTCTCTCAAGTATTCTACTTTCTTACACTGACTCATTATTATTCCTGGAACAAGTTGGATATGTTTCACTGCCAGATCTTTATGGTTGCTCTTTACTGTGCAGACAGCCCTAAAATTCACTCTCTCCAATCCTTCAGTCTTTTACTCAAATGTCTTCTCAGAGAAGCCTTTGCTAACTACCTTGCATAAAATAACCCCTTTCATGTTACTCACTATTTTTCTCCCCTGCGTTATGTTTTCTTTATAGCATATGTTTCTATATTCTGAGCTCTACCATTTGGCTGTAAATTCCATGAGGACTGTATTTGGCAAACCACAGGCACTCTATAAATATTTAGCCAATGAAACCATCAATATAAATCATCAGAATGAATATATTTTATGATTGGTATCTTTCAATTTCTCAAAATAGTTAAGATTCTATCAAGAATATAAAAGAAAATAATATGTATATAAAAGGTATCTGAAAATTTTTCTACACTAGAAGCTAATTCACAGTATTAGCAGTATGAATATTAGCAGACTCATACTTATATTCTAAGTTAAATTTCCCTAGAAAATATTCCATATCATATTTTTAATATTTTCAACAAAGCCCTCAAAAAGGAGAAAGACATGTAAACAAGTAAAATTTGCATGCTTCTAAAAGTCTAGCAATTTAAATAATGCTGCTTTGATTGTTGCATACCAGCAAACTTCAAGAGATTGCCTGGCAATGCAGCAGCATAATTTACCTAATGTACTTTTCTGACCTCATCAATCACATTCTCCAATGTCCTGAGCTCTTGGTATAAAGATTCTGAAAACAAATGTGAAATCTCCACTGTATTGTCTATAAACTATTACAAATACAAAGATCTTTATAACTAAATATCGTTTTTCATCTAAGAATATAACTATCTGTATTTTAAAGAACAGTAAAAACAAGGAAAATGTTAATGCACTATCTTGCCAAAATGTAAATGTTAACAATTAGTAAATTAGCTTTCTCCTTATTCAACAAATGAGATTATTAGGTCTTTTCTCATTCACTAAATTACATGTTCCATGAATTGTACTAGCTGTTGGAATTAGAAGAGTGACAAGACACAAAGTCCTTGCTCACAACAATATTAAACTGTATCTAGTAGATATTGTAGATTTAATTGTGTGTGCCCAACGCCCCAAAAAAGATATGTTGAAGACCTAGCCCCTGTACCTGTTAAGTAAGGCTAATCTTTGCTATATTAATGAACAAATACAAGAATAGAGTGGATCCTAAGCCTAAATCCCTTTAGACTGTAAAGTTTAGAGTGAGCAGAATAATCACAGAGACATACACAGGTGGAAAACGTCAAATCAGGATCTGGCTAACCCATTGGTTTTGAGTCAATTATGACTCATAGCAAGAATCTGGTTAGAAGTCACAAAATGCCAAGAAACCCTGGGGACTGCCAAAGAGATACCCAAAAAAAGGTTCTCATGAATGAACACAGCATAACCCTGCAGACACCCTGAATTTGGACTCTTAACCTCTAAAACTGTGAGACAATAAATTCCTATTCTTTAAAGCCACTCACTAAGACAGTAGAGAGAAAACCACAAACAATACTACAAGTAAGTATAAATGTTCATAAGTACAATAAAGAAAAAATAACTAAGTGGGAGGATGGGAGAAGAGTGGCTCTCTTATTCTACTTTTTAAGTTTTATTCATTTATAATTCATCAAGTATAAAATAGTTCAATCTTATTAAGAATTGAACAATCATCACCACAATCAAGTTTGTAACATTTTCTTCTTTCTTGTACTCGTTTTTAGTTCCCTAATTCCCCCTTAATCTCCTCTGTCACAACCTATAAAACCATTAATCCAGTAACTGTCTCTATAGATTTACCTAACCTGGATTTCATATACAGAAAAACATACCCAAAAAACAACCGAGGTAGAAAGGGGGAACCGATTACAAGGATCTACATATAACCTCCTCCCTGGGGGATGGACAACAGAAAAAATGAGTGAAGGAAGAAGTCGGGCAGTGTAAGATATGACAAAATAAGATATGACAAAGTAATAATAATTTATAAATTATCAAGAGTTCATGAGGGAGGGGAGAACGAGGAGGGTGGGGGGAAATGAGGAGCTGATACCAAGGGCTCAAGTAGAAAGCAAATATTTTAAGAATGATGATGGCAACAAATGTACAAATGTGCTTAACACCATGGATGTATGTATGGATTGTGATAAGAGTTGTACAAGCCCCCAATAAAACGATTAATTTTTTAAAAGGTTAAAAAAATAACAACCTAACAGAGGCCAATACCTCTATTTTATTAATTAATGTATTTACATATGTACAAACCTATGCTTATACCTCTATTCTTAGCTTTGCTTCCTAGATCTTTCCTGTTTTCTTTTACCTTCCATCTGCCCCTCCATCATGCTCACCATTCTTCTGCCTCAGTAATTACTCTTTAGCTAGACTGCTGTTGCTCCAACACACCCAGCATCTCTACATCCTCCTCATTGCTGATTTTAATTCCCTACTTGTTCTCCTGTCTATGGTGTTGTTTCCTCACTGCTCCCTTCCCCTGCCTGCTCCTCCCCACCAAGTCCCTCCAGAACTATCGGTCCCATTGCATTCTCCTGGAGCCTGCTTATGTAAGTAGGCAAACCAACAATAACAGAGATCGAACAAAAAGAAAACAGAAGATTGAAATAGATGGTGGGGCGTAGGGGAGATAATGACAACTAGCAAAAAAAAAACATACAGAATTCTGGGTCTGTCTACTGACTTTTATGACTATCTCCTTATTTTTCATGAGGAAATTCCAGGAGCTGCCCCTCCTAGCCTGGTCTATTTTGGGGGCTCCTCGGAGACTTTTTGTCTTTGCTTCACTCCTGTTGCTGATCCGTGATGTTCCCTTTTTGGTTCGCCCAACTTCGGGGGTGTGGGTGGGGTTCAGACCAGACTAACTCCCCACCATGTGTCACCAGTATTGTCCTCTATCAGTCTGCTCCAGTGAGGGGACATCATGTCTTGAGCTGTTGTCGGCTCTACAGTCCACTCTGTGCCTTAGCAGCTTGCCTCATGTAGAGACATCATTCTCCAGGCTTTGTGTGCCCATATGGGGTCTAGACTATCCCTATCTCTTTTTCCTTCTTGGTTTGCTTTGGTGTAGGTGTGGCATGCTGGCCCCTCTCCCCAACCTGTAGGTTTAGTGATGTCCTCTGCAACCCATACTTCTAGGGATGGGGTCAGTTTGGCTCTGATTGGTGTTCTTTATGCATTGCTCATGCCCTCCCTCAATGCTAAAACACTTTGTTCTAACAAACTGGAATTCTGTGATGCTCACCCTCCCAGCACAATCCCTGAAGACAAAGGGGTGCATACTCAAATGTGGTGACGAAAGGTAACAGGCATCAGAAAACCCAAAACAAACAAATTATATTGTTGAGAACAAGGTGAGTCAGAGAAAAGACCCAACCCCATCTGTAGATGATGGAACTCCCCTCACAGAAGAGTCACAAGGAAGGGATGAGTCAACCAGAGTGCAACACTAGCACCGATAAAACACACAATATTCCTCTGGTTCCTTGAGGCTTCCTTACTCCCCACTATCATGACCCCAGTCCTGCCTTTCACTAGACCAGAGCATGTGCACAGTTATAGACAAGAGATAAGAGTTCATGACACTCTAAATCCAGGAACAGGAATGGGAGTAGCAATAGCAGAAGAGTAGGGGGAAGGTGGGGAGAGGAGGAGAGGAAGGAGGAACCTATAGCAATAATGGACACATAAAAACAACACCCCCCCACACACACACACAGGGATGGGATGAACAGAAACCATAGGGAAAGGGCGACCGTAGTTAATGTAAGATATGAAAACAATAATAATTTATAATTTATCAAGCAGTCATGAGAGTGGGGGAGGGAAGGAAGGGAAAAAAGAGGAGCTGAATCCAAGGGCTTAATAAAAAGTAAATGTCTAGAAAATAATGATGGCAACATATGTACAAATATGCTTGATACAAATTGATGTATGGATTGCTATAAAAGCTGTAAGAGCCCCCAATAAAAGGATCTTTTAATTAAGAAAACCCAACAACAATAACAAAAATTTTGAAAAGCAGAAAATATTAAAAACCAGAACAAAGTTAAAATTCGTGAAAAGGGAGATCAAATGATAAGGTGTTGCATTTAACCTAGCTGCATCTGCAGTAACCCACTTTCCAATGCCCTCTGCTTAATAGCAAGGCTATTCACTTCCCTGGTCTTTGATTAGAGGAGATTCACCAGAAGTTTAATCCACAGTTAATTCCCCTTCACGTATTTTGTTTTACCTGAAACAGCTTTTAAATAGGCCAACGAGTTGGTTGCGAACATAGCAACCCTATAGGACAGGGTTGAACTGCTCCGGTGAGTTCCAAAACTGAAATCTGTACAGGAGTAGAAAGCCCCGTTTTCCTCTCACAGAGCAGCTGGTGGCCCTATAAGAGGAGTAGATCCCTTTAAGGTTTCCTAAGCTGAAAACCACAAAATCATCCGACTGAACCCACCAGCCACTCCAAGAGAGATAAATGAGGCCTTCTGTTCCCATGAAGATTTACAGCCACAAAACCGCGATATTTAGTATATGAAATCCAGGATAGGTAAATCAATAGAGACAGTAACTGGATTGATGGCTTATTGGTATTGTAGGAGGGCAAGCTGATGGGAGATGAGCTAGTAACAATGAGTAAAAGAAGCAAGAAAATGTTCTAGAACTGATTATAGTGATGATTGTACAACTCTTCTTATTATGACTGAATTATTGAAGTATATGAGTGTGTGAGTTATATGTAAATAAAACTAATTTTAAAACCCTATATAGGATCATATGCAATCAACTTGATGGCAATGAGTTTGGTTTGGCTATTCGAGCAAGAAAAAAATTCTCACAACCTATAAAGAATATTCTCCAATTGCCCTTCTAGCTCTATTAACTTCCGTTATCCATGCCACTCTGTGTCCTGAGAGGCTCCCCTTGACAAGACTATATTACTAGGTTTCCTTGGTCCCAACTTCCTATTGGTTCTGCTAGTAGGAGTCACCAGGAGAAGATCATGAGTCACTACAACATGAGGAACTGTGTTAAACAGTCACGTCATTAGGAAGGTTGAGAACCACTGCTCTAAATAGAAAGCTCAATTAACAGTATGATTTGGTGTAATAAACTTCAAATGCACTGTCCTCCTCACATTTAAAAAATGAGCATCATCTTGATCTTTGATTTCACTTGATGAGTTTTTGTTGGGTGAGGTGAAGATTACATCTTCCACTGACTTGATTGATGTTTGCTTTGGGATCATAAGAATAGCACCATGTCTTGTTATCAGTAATGACCTTGGAGGGAAAAGCCTGGGTCGTTTCAGAGCTGTTCTTTCAAAGCACAGCATGTTTGCATTTGACGCCCTTTTTCCTGGTCAGTCAGAACCTGAGGCACAGATTTCACAGTGACCTTTCTCATCCACAAATCTTTCATTAAAATTTGCTGAACCAAACTCCAAGACAGTCCAGATAACTTCCCTATTTCTTCAATGGTCCATCGTTTGTCTTCGAACACAAGTGCATGAATTTGTTAACATTTTCATCCCTTCAGGAAGTTGATGAACATCCATAAATTGACATTTCACCTTTGGGAAATGAAAAAACCACTCATACACTTGTTTTTCCCATAGCACTGTCTATGTGTGTTCAACATCACAACAGTTTCTGTGGCATCATTCCCGAGCAGGAAACAAAATTTCACAGCAGCATTCTGTTTTCTTAAATCAGCCATCACAAAAAATGAGGTTAAAATGAAACTGCTTTTATGAAAAAGTTTACTGTGACCAGAGAGAACTTTCCAGGCAATGCCACTAGGTGCACTAACTCAGAATGAATTGCTTAATGCTCATGTAGAGGGAAAAATGCATGCTACGAAACACCACCCAGCAGAGGTTTTTTTTTTCTGGTTTTGTGGGGTACCCCCTCAAATTTCCGAGGCACCTATTTATATTTAGGAACTCTGGAGGTATAATGTGGCAATCACTGGGCAGCTAACCAAAGGTCAACAACGCAGACCCACCAACAACTCACTGAAAGGAAGATAAGAATTTCTGTTCTAATATTTCTGCACAGATTTACATCTTTGGAGATCCTAAGTCCTACAGTGTCATGATGAGTCAGAATTGACTCAACAGCAATGGATTTGTTTTTATTTATTTTAAAATGGCTTATTCTCAAAGCTCAAAGCTTTTTCTGAAAGCGATATTCAAAATTGTATTTAATTTTTCCTATAAGCTTTCTAATGTTTTTAACATTTAGATACTCATGAGTAAAGCAATTTGTAAGAACTGTAATGCCCTCTGGAGTTTGGATGCTCTAGATACATTGTATGACACAATTTGTATATATAAAGTTATGCAAGACATTGTTAATTATATGGTTTCATGAAGGTTTAATATTTTGACAAGAACTGGAAAGTGAAAAGAAGTTGAGACTCATAAACTAGAAACCAATAAAATTTACATTGAATGATATATCCACAGATTAATATTTGAATGTGGAATTTCTAATACAGTCTAAGAATTGTCATGACTTATGAGAAACAAATGAGATAGAGAAGGAAGGAGTAACTCACAGATATTCTAAGGTAGAATAATGCTCCTCTCCTTTCTCCACTACTTCTATCTTTGGCTAGGAGTCAGAGCTAACAAAATAGAGAAGCCTTTCCTATCAAACACTTGTCAAATATTTATTTTTCCATTTGTCTTTCTGTGTCTGATTCTTTTAATCAATATTCAACAACAAATTTAAATGTAATATAAATATGAACCAGCATGGAGATCATGTACTTCAGTAGAATAGGGTCACACATATAATTTATACTACCCCCAAATCTACACAAAGAACATACAGCTATTTGTCTGTGGTATCCAGATGCTGCTTCACAAACCTTCGGTCATGATTAATTGGGGAAAGTGGTCATCAGTCTACTTTAAAGTATTGCCTAATTGAAAAATAATTTTAATATATAGCTACTCATTCTTTTTTTAAGCATTTTATTAGGGGCTCATACAACTCTTATCACAATCCATACATATACATACATCAATTGTATAAAGCAAATCCGTACATTCTTTGCCCTAATCATTTTCAAAGCATTTGCTCTTCACTTAAACCCTTTGCATCAGGTCCTCTTTTTTCCCCCTCCCTCCCCACTCCCTTCTCCCTCATGAGCCCTTGATAATTTATAGATTATTATTTTGTCATATCTTTCCCTATCCGGCATCTCCCTTCACCCCCTTCTCTGTCATCTGTCCCCCAGGGAGGAGGTCACATGTAGATCCTTGTAATCGGTTCCCCCTTTCCAACCCACTCACCCTGTACTCTCCCAGTATCGCCCCTCACACCCCTGGTCCTGAAGGTATCATCCACCCTGTATTCTTATAACATCCTCTTCCTCCTGCAATTCTCTATAAAATTGGTCTATGCAGGGAGACCACAACTGGGGGAGACATGTGACTTATCTGCCATTACCATTTGGGGAGTTAAAAGAAGATGGATTCATTGACTACATGCTGTCCTTTGGCTCCTCTGGTCCTTAGGCAAGGTCCGTATCCATCTGGGCATTGGGCATACATCTGGTCTCTGATGTTGAAGTCTGTTTGGTGGGATGTGGGGTCCATTCTTTTGGCATATGCAAAGCTTCCAGGTGTTCTGGATGCTCACTCAGTTGTGTTTTTGTCACAATGGAATCAAAAGGGTCTCAGGAAAACTAAAAGTCAAAATCTTTTTACCCAGTTACACTTACCTCTGCAAAACACTACCATATATACTTCAGTTAATGTAGTTGCTCTTGCTGCTACTGCTGCTTTGAGGTGCTACTGAATCAATAGCAACTCATAAGGATCTCATGTAACAGAGTAGAACTATTCCATAGAACTTTCTGGGTGGTGCTGCTCAATAAGCATTAGACTGCTAAAAACCAGCTGCTTCTAAAAAGAAAAAAGAGACTGTCTGTTCCCAAAAAGATTTACAGCCTCAAAAACCTTATATAGGTTGATATAATTTGGAATCAACTCAATGGCAATGGGTTTGTTTTTTGTTGTTGTTTCATCTTTTTTTAAATCATTTTATTGGGGGCTCATGCAACTCTTATCATAATCGACACATACATCCATTGTGCCAAGCGCATTTGTACATTTGTTGCCATCATCATTCTCAAAACATTTGCTTTCTACTTGAGCCCTTGGTATCAGTCTCTCATTTTTCCCCTCCCTCACGAACCCTTGACAATTTATAAATTATTATTATTTTGTCATATATTACACTGTCAAACATCTCCTTTCACCCACTTTTCTGTTGTCCATCCCCCAGAGAGGAGGTTATATGTAGATCCTTGTAATCGGTTCCCCCTTTCTACCCTACCCTCCCTTTACCCTTCTGGTATCGCACTGGTCATGAAGGGATCATCCATCCTGGATTCCCTGTGTTTCCGGTTACTATCTATACCAGTGCACTTCCTCTGTTCTAGCCAGATTTGTAAGGTGGAATAGGAATCATGATAGTTGGTGGGTAGGAAGCATTTAGGATCTAGAGGAAAGTTGTATGTTTCATCATTGCTACACTGTACACTGACTGGCTCGTCTCCTCCCCGTGACCCTTCTGTAAGGGGAGGTCCAGTTGCCTACAGATGGGTCTTGGGTCCTCTATCTGGACTCCCCCTCATTCACAATGATTTGATTTTTTGTTCTTTGATGTCTGATTCCTGATCCCATCAACACCTCGTGATCACACAGGCTGGCATGCTTCTTCCATGCGTGCTAGATGGACGCTTGTTTACCTTCAAGCCTTTAAGACCCCAGACACTGTATCTTTTGATACCTGCACACCATCAGCTACTTTCACCACATTTGCTTATGTACCCGCTTTGTCTTGAGCGATCATGTCAGGAAGGTGAGCACACAGTGGTATAATGTTTTGTTCTTTGATGCCTGATAACTGATCCCTTCGGCACCTCATGATCACACAGGCTGGTGTGCTTCTTCCATGCGGTCTTTGTTGCTTCTGAGCTAGATGGCCACTGGTTTACCTTCAAGTCTTTAAGATCCTCGATGCTATATCTTTTGATAGCCAGGCTCCAACAGCTTTCTTCATCACATTTGCTTATGCACCCACTTTGTCTTCAGAGACTGTGTCACGATGGTGAGCATCATGGAATGCCAGTTTAATAGAATAAATTATTCTTGCATTGAGGGAGTACTTGAGTGGAGGCCCAGTGTCCATCTGCTACCTTAACATAATTATATGCACATAGATCTATTTCCCTATCCTCATATATAAGTATATCTATTTATGTACATGCCTTTGTCTAGACCTCTATAAATGTCCTTTGCCTCCTAGTTCTTTTTCCTTTCACTTCCCTCTTTTACCACTATCATGCTCAGCCTTCATTTGCGTTTCATCAATTCCTCTTGGTTACATTACCCTTGATCAAACCCTACCAGGCCTTCTACACCCGCCTCACCACCGATTTGGATCATTTGTTGTTCCCTTGTCCCTAGCTTTCTTAACACCACTTCCTTTCCCCACCACCACTTCCCCTTCTCCCATGTCCCCCTGGAACTGTTAGTCCCATTTTTTTCTCTTCCATATTGTTCATCCGGCCTATTTTATTTAGATAGACCTGCAAAGAAAATAACATGCACAAAGACAAGACAGAGCAAAACAACGCAACAAAAGAAAACAAAACAACAAAAAAACAATGACCAAAAAAAAAAAAAGGCTGTAGTTAGTTCAAGGACTGTTTGTTGGCCTTTAAGGGTGTTTTCCCGTTGAGTCTGATGGGGTGCCATGCCCTGGCTCCAAAGTCTATTTTGGGTATTCCCTGGAGACTGTTGTTCTGTTCCCCTTGCTGTTCTGTTACATGCCCTTAGTGTTTTTGCTTCGGTGTGGTGGGGTCTGTTGTTTAATCTTTAGAGGCAGGTCAACAGGGATTTTCTGTGGAGCTACTGGAGGGGTTCCAATCACAAACTTTTCACTGATCAGACAAGAACGATAGTTCTTTGGAAAAGGAGCTAGCCTCCCAAAAAATGCTACATAGGATGTCAGTCTCACGGCTTGGAGCGTTGACCTCACTTCTTGTTGTGTTTTTTTTAAATCATTTTATTGGGCTGGTACAATTCTTATCACAATCCATGCATGCATCCATTGTGTCAAGCATATATGTACATTTGTTGCCATCATCATTCTCAAAACATTTGCTTTCTACTTGAGCCCTTACACTTATCTAATCACTTCCTCTCTCACTCCATTGATTGCTCCCTTTAAATCCCCAAAACCTCTGTACTCATAGAGGAGACAGGGCTTTTCTTTTAGTCTTTTATTTCTCCATTGAATGTTGCATCCTCTTTCAACTGAGAACATCTAGGCTTTCTTGGGGTATTTTCAGTTTGCTTGTTGTTGTTTTTTAACTTTTTGTTGTGAATTAGGTAGAGGGTTACATATCAGATCATCATTTTTGCATTCAACAACTTCAACAACTTGTCAAATCCTCCCAACGGCTGTCTTTATTTCCCTGCCCCATTTCTCTGTCTAGCTCCCATCTCTCTAGAACAGTGGTTCTCAACCTGCCTGACTCCATGACCCTTTAAAACAAATCCTCATGTTGTGGTGACACACAACCATAAAATTATTTTTGTTGCTACTTCATAATTGTAATTGTGCTACTGTTATGAATGGTCATCAACCCCCCCAGGGGTCGCGAGGTTGAGAATGGTGCTCTAGAAGGATATTATCTTCTTCACCCAACTTAGCACCTCTCTACCCTAGAGCCTATTACCTCCCCTTCTTTCCCTTTCTTCCCCATACCCAGTAAACACCAGTCTATTTATTTTTGTATGAAACCATTTTACTGGGAACTAATACAGATATGATTCCATAGTTCAATCACATCAATCACTATTATACAATTGCTACCACAATCCGTTTCAAAGCATTCTCCTCCCTTTCTGAACTTCATATCAACACCCTTTTACTCCTCCTCCCCCATTGTACCTCTCAGGGACTTTTAGTCTACTTGTGTCTCTATAGGTTCATCAATCCTGGGTTTCATATACTGAAAAACCTGAGAAAATATATTTAAGACGGTTACCTCAATGACAAAATACATCAGAGATATGCCCCAATATTGAAAACACACACGAGAAAATGCTATAAACCAGATCAGGCCCAACATGCATCAGAGGGGGGATCAACTGACAAGGATTTAACCGTTATCTTGATTTTTAAAAAACAGTGGTCTCATACAATATTTGTCATTTTGTGATGAACTAACTTCACTCAGAATAATGCCAACTAAATCCATCCATGTTATGAGGTATCTCTCAGTTTCATCAACAATGCTTATTTAGGACTCCATTGTGTATACACCAGTTTATTTATTCATTCTTCCACCAAAGGGAAATGTTTCCATTTTCTTGCTATTGTGAACAGTGATGTGATAAACATGGGTGTACATATATCTGCTAGTTCTGGGTCATATGGTATAAGAGCAAGACTGGCATCAAAAATAAAACAATAAAATAAATTCAAAATAGAAGATCTAATGAAAAGTTGTTACATTTCAGGCTAAATACATCTGCTAAAATCTCCATTAGAGTGCTCTCTGCCTGATATTAGAGTTGTTCACATTCACAGACTGTTTAGTGGGGATTCACTATGGGCTCAATCCCTTTGGATAGTTATAAATAGGTTTTGGGCTTTTTCTATAGTTTATTGTGTTCTATAAACCTGGTGTTTAGAATTTAGTCTCTGTTACCATTCCCTACTCTGAATTTAGGAAATATGTAATTTACAATCCTTGGCTCTACTTTACATGGTCATTGTTGCTGGATCCTTTTTTGTTTTTTGTCTTTGTTTTGTATGGTTTCCTATACAGCAATGCCAGGATGAGTGGATCTCTTTAGACAACTGGATTAATAATTACCTGGGGGGTTCAGAAAAGGAGGATGTGTAGAACAGAAAAAGGTACAAGAATAAAATGCTCCAAATTTGATTGTGGTTATAATTGCACAAATTTTCTTAATATGATTAAATATTGAATTGTATGATATATTATCCCTCAGTTAAACTAACTTTTATTTGAAACAATTAAAAATGTAGAGAGAACCGAAACTCTGTATACTGCACACAAAAATTCAAAGGGCCATAATGATAGTAAGGGGCAAATCAAAACTTGAAATGACGTGAATTATTTTAGACCACATGATGATAGCGATTAGACTAGAATCCATTTCTACTAACCCTCAGTCCCTTCTAATATAAGGGAAGAGAATTATCCCTTAGGGCTTTTCTCTACTGAAATATCTGATCATGTTTCTATAATATCTCCTTCTGGGCCCAGCTTTCTGCCTCACTTACGAAGTTTCTATAAACACATCTCTATGTTCCCAAGTCCAACTTTAATCATAGAGCCTTCAGTACAGTGAATTACTTAATATGGTTCTTGTAAGTATATTCTTTGTGACTCTTCCTGATTAGTCTTGATAAGAGATGTGGGAGGCTCAGGACCAGTGGTGAGAGTGGTGATATCCAGAGGGTGGAGGGAAGGTAGGGTAGAAAGGGGAAACCGATCATAAAGCTCTACATAGTACCCCCTTCCTTGGGGATGGACAACAGAAAAGTGGATTAAAGGAGACGTCAAACAGTATAAGACATGACAAAATAATAAAAATTCATAAATTATCAAGGGTTCATGAAAGAAGAGGGTGGAGAGGGAGGGGAAAATGAGGAGCTGATGCCAAGGGCACAAGTAGAAAGTAAATGTTTTGAGAACGATGAGGGAAACAAATGTACAAATGTGCTTGACACATGGATGGATGGATGGAATGTGATAAGTGTTGTAAGAGCCCCCAATAAAAATTTTTTTTAGAAAAAGGAGATGTGGGAGTAAGATACTAATAAGATTATATAATACTGTTATAAGAGATTGCTGTTGTCGTTAGATGCCAACAAGTCTGCTCCAACCCATAGAGATACTCTGCACTATAAAACAAAGCACTGCGTGGTCCCATGCCATCCTCAACATCATGCCCATGCCTGAGCCCATGTGGCAGCCACTGTATTGATCTATCTTGTTGAAGGCCTTTCTCTTTTTTCCATACCCCTCCACTTTACCAAACTGATGTCCTTCTCAAAGCACTGGTCTTTTCTGACAATATGTCCACAGTAAGTGAGACAAAGTTCCTGTAAGGAACACTCTGGCCATACTTCTTCCACAAAAGATCAGTTTGTCCGTTTAGCTGCCCATGCTACTTTCAATATTCTCCTCCAGCACTACAAATCAAATGCATTGTTTATTCTTAGGTCTTCTTTATTCAATGTTCAAATGTCATAAACTTCTGAGGCAACTGAAAATACCCTGGTTTATGTAAAAAGCACCTTGGGCCTCAAAATAACAACCTTGCTTTTTAATACTCTAAAGAAGAAGTTGTGTGCAGCAGATTTACCTAATACAATATGTCTTTTGATCTCTTGACTGCCGCTTCCATTGAGTATTGATTGTAGATCCAAGCAAGACAAAATCCTTGACAACTTCAACCTTTTCTCCATTTATCATGATATTACTTATTGGTCCAGTTGGAAAGAGTTTAGTCTTCACATTTAGTTGTAAACCATCTATAGAGTTACAATCCAGGGAGAAGAAATGAGGAGCTGATATCAGGGGCTCAAGTGGGAAAAGAATGCTTTGAAAATGAGGATGGCAGCATATGTGCAAATGTAATAAGAGATGTAAGAGCCTCCAATAAAAGCATTTAAATAAATAAATAAATAGAATTTTTTTTAGAAGCTACACTCCTCAATCTTCATCAGAAAGTACTTCAAGTTCTCTTCACTTTCAGCAAGCAAGGTCATGTCATCTACATCTCATAAGTTTTTAATATGTTTTCCTCCAATATTAAGTCACATTCTTCTTTGTATAAACCAGTTTCTCTGATTATTTTCTCAGCATACAGATTGAACAGTATAGTGAGAGGATATAATGCTGACACAAACCTTTCCCAATTTTAATCCATGCATTATTCCTTTATCCTATTCAAATAAATGCTTCGTGATCCACATACAAGTTCTGCATGAGCACAATGAAATGTCCTAGAATTCCCACTCATCTCAAGGTTATTCATAGTTTGTTATGATCCCCAGAGTCCAATGCCTTTGCATAATCAATAAAGCACAAGTAAACATCTTTGTGGCATTCTCTGCTTTCAGCTATGCATCTGACATCAGCAATGATAACCCTTGTTCCAGGTCCTCTTATGAATCAGCTTTCTGTCAATGTACTGCTTCAGCCACGGTTGAATGACATTAGCCAGGTCTTTTCCTGAAATTCTGACTAATGCCAGCAACTGTTTGCCTTTGAACTTCTCCTTATATAACAAAAAGAAAACATTACTTGCTTAAGGTCTCTAATCTTTCTGATCCTTGTAAATGAGTTAATTTATAACATAAGACTCTAACACAGTACTAGGCATACAATAGCATTCATTTTTCTACCTAATAAGTTAACAAATATTTATATCATGATAATTGTGTGCTAGGCAATGAATAAGTCAGATAAGATGAAATTTACACTCCAGTAGAAAGAAATATGCATAAAACACATCAATGAAATTCCTCAAAGAGGTTCATACAAGGATGGAAATAAAATAGGGTAAGATGTTCAATACACTTTGAAAGTGGGAAATGAGGTGGAGAGGCACTTTAGTTAAAAGGCTCTCTGGAAATAACATGTAAACTCAGACATAAATGATGAAATAAGTCTGTAATGCAAAATCTGGGTAAAAGGTGTTATCAACAAAAGGAAAAGCAAGTGAAAGTGTCCTGGGACATAACTTAGGCACAGATAATATCAGTATAATGAGACTATGGTGAGAACTTTGAATTTTATTCTTAGGATGATAAAAAAGACACTGGAAGATTTTAAATAATAACTGTATGCTGTCAAATCAATTGCAACTCATCACAAATCTATTACCAAAACCAAAGATTATACGTGCCAAAGAGGAGCTAGCTTCCCTTCTTCTGCAGGGTTGCCAGCTCATCTGAGCCTCAGGGTTCAGGACTCTTATTGGCCTCTCCACTTGGCCGTGATAGATTACATCATGCCTAATGAGTCTGTATCGGTCCCACAGGTCAGCCCCACTCATTATCTGTAGTTGTTCTGACTTGAAAGAACTGAGAACAAAGGCCAAATTGCTTTCTACAAGGTGATTTTATACCTTGCAGGGAGACAGGCACTAAACTAATAAGAACAACTGTGATAAATACTTTGAAATTGTTCTTTGGATTACACAGATAATCATAAGAAGTTACTTCAGTAAGCCAAATTCATATTCTTTTTATTTTAAAATATTTAATAACCTTTTGCCATCAAGTTGATTTTGAATATTAATGGTTACAGTAGAACTGGCCCATAGGGGTAAGGTTGAAATCTTGCTTTATTTTTTTCAGTCCATGATTTTTTATTGAAATATTTTATCTGATGGTTCTCAAAAATTGCTTTCACCATGTGACTCTGAAATAACAACTCAATTATCTCCCAGTAAAGAGTCAATAATTACCATATAATGTGCTAAAGTGATTAAAGTCATTGGTAAAACACGGGATCATCTGAGTCTTCCTTAGCACTTATGTCCAATCTATTATAAACAATTTTCACCCATAAAAGCCT
Source organism: Tenrec ecaudatus (assembly GCF_050624435.1). NCBI lineage: Eukaryota > Metazoa > Chordata > Mammalia > Afrosoricida > Tenrecidae > Tenrec > Tenrec ecaudatus. The sequence goes on from NC_134533.1 coordinate 82,831,713, forward strand.
AATTCCAGAAGAAATACAATGAAACCCAATACAGACATGAAAATAAAGGCAAAGGCATTGGCTGGCTATGCTACACAAATGGATAACCAGTAGAAAGGATGCTACACCATAGGCCGCCAGAAATAAACAGAGTCCTCTCATTTCTCTCCAAAGTGTACTCAGTTATCTTGTGCCAATAACAGAAAGGTCTGCTTTAAAAGATAAAGCTCCATAGAATAAGATCTAAAAGGCTAGATAATCAACTCCCTAATGCTACCTTTAGTTGCCTGCTTCTATTAGTATCCCAGCTTTCCTTAGATTAAGCAAGAAAATCATTTCAGGACATCGAGAAGTGCTTGGTATCAGTCTCTAGAAAGATCTTGAAGCACTCTGCTAAGACACAAATATCTCATGCTGCTTTTGGTTTATCATTTCTTCTTTGCTTCAAATCCCCACACATTTCTTTTTGTGTGTGAACCACCTGTGAATTCTCCACTTCCTTTTTGGCTACTAGAAAGTTGTGGCATGCAATTACTATGGAGATTTTAACACCAAACTAGCTGGTGGCTGTGTTCCTCAACCTTCTCAATATTCCTCTCGTCCACAACGTGGTTGATGCTCTTTGCAAGACCTGACTCAACAGTTGTCTTCCCCCCCCCACCCCCACAGGGAGATCAAACCCATCATTGACACCTAAATAGTGAATGAGATCCTTCCAATGGGTTTCATTTAGGGATTGTTCTCTTTAGGATGCCTCTTTGTTCTATTCTTCAATTTACCTTTCTTGAATCATCTTCATTTTTTCCTCCTGAATCTTCAGATTGAGGTTTTCTGTTCAGTGTGCTTTGTGTACAATCCTTGAAATTTATTTCACATATCTAAGGAAATCCTGAAAAGGCACTCTTCCATTTGCATTTATATTTGCCACTGTTTCTTGGTCTCTCTGTTGCGAAAGCTGAGATTTCTGCATTTCTAGTCATTTGATCTTCCTTGTAAGTGAAATCCAGAGAGTTCTTAGGTAACTTCGTCTTCAGAATTCCATTCAACATCACTTTTATTTCAGCCAAGAGGTAGCAACCCACTCTGCATCGTGTCGTTCAGGAACTGCTCTCTGGCAGCCACGTTAAGGCTCTCAAGGCTGAAAGCTTTGTGGAAGCAAACTGCCACATCTTCCCCAGCAGAATGAATGACTGGTGGGTTCGGATAGCAGGGAAAGTGCTGAAGTACTGGGTTTAAACCAAATCCAAACTAACTACCATTTAGTTGATTCTGAATTATAGAGTTTCCGAAGATGTAAATATTTACAGGAGCATATAGCCTCATCTTTCCCATGGAGAGGATGGTGGGTTTGAACTGATTACCTTGCAGCTAGCAGTCCAAAAGCATCCAGAGGAGTTTGTGGTTACTGCTGTCAAGTACCTTAGAGTCAGTTCCAACTCACATGACCCTATGTACAACAGAATGAAACTCTACCTGGTTGTATGCCATCCTTGAGCCCACTGTTATAGCCAATGTGTCAATCCATATTACTTGGTGGGGGTAGGGTGGTGGTTTCAATGGTTTTACTAGCATATGAGTCACATACCATACAATTCAATAGTGTAGTTAATTACATCAAGAAGAGTTGTACAATCATCACCACAATCAGTAATACATCTTGTTGAAGGTTTTCCTCTTTATTACCAAGCATAATGCCCATTTCGTTAGCCCTCAAAATAACATCTTTGCTATTTAACAACTTAAAGAAAATTTTGTGCAGCAATTTGTACCAGGCAATACATCATTTGATTTCTTGACTGTTGCTTCCATGAACACTGATTGTGGATCCAAGTCAAGTGAAGTCCTTAGAAACTTCAATATTATCTTTATTTATGTTGTCTATTCATCCAGGTGTGAGGATTTTTATTTTCATCACATTGAATTGCAAGCCACTGAAGGCTGCAGTCATTGATTTTCATGAGGAAATGCTTCAAGTCCTCACCACTTTCAGCAAGCAAGTTTATGTCACCTTCATATCACAAATTCTTAATAAACCTTCCTCCAATCCTGATATCAGGAGCCCCAATGGCATAGTAGGCTACACATCGGGCTGCTAAGTGCAAAGTCACCAGCTGTTCCATGAGAGAAAGATGGAACTTTCTACTTCCGTAGATAATTAATCTTATAAACCCACAGGGACATTTCTACCCTGTCCTATAGGATTTCCATGAGTAAGAATCAACTTGATGGCAGTGAGTTTCATTTTTTTGTTTAACCCTGATGTCTCATGCTTTTTCATATTGTAAGCTTCTCAGATTATTTGCTCAGCACATAGATTGAATAAATATAGTGAAAGAATCTTAAAACATGTGGTATTCTTTTTCCTGTTCAAACAATTGTCTCTTGGTATATGTAATCCTTCCACTTGAACAAATGAAGTGTTTTGGAATTCACATTCTTCTCAAAGATGCCCATCATTTGTTATGCTATATAGAGCCAAATGCCTTGCCATAGTCAATAAAACACAAGTAAACATTCACCTGATGTCAGCAATGAGATTCCTTGTTGCCACATGCTGTTCTGAATCCAGTTTGATTTCTGGTAACTCAGTCTCAATGTACTATTGCAACCAATTTTAAATTATCTTCAACATTTTACTTGCATATGATATTAATGATATTGTTTGATACTTTCTGAATTCCATTGGGTCACCTTTCTTGGCATGGGCACAAATATAGATCTCTTCCAGTCATTTGGATAGGTAGTTTTTTAATTCCTTGACATAGATAAGTGAGTGCTTCCTGTGTTTTATCAGCTTGTTGAAACACTTCAATTTGTATTCTGTTATTTCCTGGAGATCTCACTAGTGCCTTCAGTGCAGCTTTGACTTCTTTAATATCATCAGCTCTTGATCATATGCTACCTTTTGATATGGTTGGATGTCAGCCATTTCTTTTTGGTAAAGTGACTGTGGGCATTTCTTCCATTTTCTTTTGATGCTTTTTATATCACTTGATATTTTACCCATGGGATCCCTCAATATTTCATCTCGAGGTTTGACTTCTTTTTTTTCTTTTTTTACATTTTATTAGGGACTCATACAACTCTTATCACCATCCATACATATACATACATCAATTGTATAAAGCACATCCATACATTCCCTGCCCCAATTATTCTCAAGGCATTTGCTCTCCACTTAAGCCCCTTGCATCAGGTCCTCTTTTTTTCCCCCTCCCTCCCCTTTCCCCCCTCCCTCATGTGCCCTTGGTAATTTATACATCGTTATTTTGTCATATCTTGCCCTATACGGAGTCTCCCTTCCCCCCTTCTCTGCTGTCCCTCTCCCAGGGAAGAGGTCACATGTGGATCCCTGTAATCAGTTCCCCCTTTCCAACCCACTCACCCTCCACTCTTGACTTCTTAGACTGAAACAACTTTAAAGTGGGTCAAAAGGGAGATCAAAAGGTAAGATATTACATTTTAACCTAACTACCCCTGCAATAATCAACTTTACAATACTCTGTTTCATAACAACACTATTCACATCCCTCAATTATTGTCAGGAGGGATAGAATGGAGGCTTAATCCATACATGGATCCTATAAATGGATCCCACTGTCATCCACAGCCTTCTGCAAACCAGGCATTCAGAAATTAAACTCTCATACCATTCCCTCCTTTAGATTTTGATTTTATTACTTACAATGTTCTGACCACAGTGGCTAAATTGCTTCTTCCATGTGGGCCTAGTTGACCTCTAAGCTTGAATTTTTTTTCTTCAGTTCTTTTTCTCCCCAATCATTTTATTGGGGGCTCTTACAACTCTTATCACAATCTATACAATCATCCATTGTGCCAAGCACATTTATACATATGTTACCACCATCATTTTCAAAATATTTTCTTTCTACTTGAACCTTTGGTATCTGCTCCTTTTTCCCTCCCTCATGAACCTTTGATAATTTGTAAATTATTATTATTTTCATACCTTACATCATCTGCTGTCTCCCTTCACCCACTTTCCTGTTGTTCATCTACCTGGAGAGGGGTATATGTCGATCATTGTGATCTGTTCCCACTTTCTCCCCCTACCATCCTCCTACCCTCCTGGTATCACTATTCTCATTATTGGTCCTGAGGGGCTTATCTGTCCTGGATTCCCTCTGTTAAGAGCTCTTATCTGTACCAGTGTACATGCTCTGATCTAGCCAGATTTGTAGATAGAATTGGGGTCATGATAGTTGGGGAGGAGGGAGCATTAAAGAAGTAGAGGAAAGTTGTATATTTCATCAGTGCTATATTGCACCCTGACTGGCTTGTCTCTTCCTTGTGACCCTTCTGTAAGGGGATGTCCAATTTGGTCTCTACTCTTCCTTCCCCCTCATTCACATCAATATGATTTTCTGTTCTGGGTCTTTGATGCCTGACAACTGATCCCATCAACACTTTATAGTCATACCTACTAGCATACTTCTTCCACATGGGCTTTGTTGCTTCTCAGCTAGATGGCTGCTTGTTTATCTTCAAGCCTTTAAGAACCCAGACTATATCTTTTGATAGCTGGGCACCATCAGCTTTAATCACCACATTTGCTTACGCACCCATTTTGTCTTCAGTGATCGTGTCAGGAAGGTGAACATCACAAAATGCCAGGTTATTAGAACAAAGCGTTCTTGCATTGAAGGAATACTTGAGTAGAAGCCCAATGTCCTTCTATTACCTTAATACTTAACATATAAATATAGTACATAAATCTATTTCCCTATCGTTATATATAAATATATTTACATATGTACATGCCTGTATTTAGACCTCTATAAATGCCTTTTGCCTCCTGGTTCTTTCCTCTATTTCCTTTTCCCTTCCTCTTGTCCCACTATCATGTTTGGCCTTCATTCAGGTTTCAGAAATTCCTCTTGGCTACATTTCCCTTGATCAACCCCCTCCAGGCATCCTACATCATCCTTGTCTTTGACTTTAGATCACTTGGTGTTCCCTTGTCCCTGGGTTTGTTGACACCCCCTTCCTTTCCCTGCCTCCCCCTCTTCTGTGTCCCCTCAGGAACTATTGTTCCTGTTATTTTCTCCTCCAGATCATTTATCCCACATATATTAGCTACATAAACATGCAGCAATCATAATAAGCACAAAAACAAGACAAAGCAAAACAAATAAAAGAAAACAAAAAAAAGCCTATAAATAGCTCCAGGTATGTTTGTTGACCTTTAGGAGTGTTTTCCAGTTGAATTTGATGTGGTGCCACGAGTGGGTCCCAAAGTCTATTTTTGGAATTCCCCAGGGACTTCATTGCTTTCCTCCCCTTGCTGCTCTGTTGCATGTCCTTAGTGTTTCACTTTGGTGTGGTAGGGTCAGGTGGACACAATACTCGCACTGTGTCTCCAGTGTTGTCCCCTGTAGTACAACAGGCCAGTGAGGGATGTCGTGTCCCATGGTGGGGCTGGCCCTATGATCCTCTCTGTGCTTTGGCTGCTCTGAACAGGAATATTGTCTTCATGGCATGAGCTAGGATGTGTTCCACTCTTCCTCCTTCCCTTTTGTTTGCTCCTGTGTGCTCTGATTAGACATGCCCCTCTCCCTGAGCTGTAGCTTCAGTGCTGTCCTCTAATGTGCATCCTTCTCAGCGGGGTGGGTGGGGAGAAAGCATGAGAGGGGAGCGTTGTCCACGTAGTTGGGATTGGAGCTAGCCCTGCAGACCTCTCTAATTTTTCTTCAGTTCTTTAAGCTTGACATATGGTGAGTGTGTTTTTCTTTTTTAACTTTCTAACTCCAGGTATTTTAGTACTCTCTGTTCATTTTAGTACTCTGTTGTCTGCTCAAGTTGACCTTTGAAATATGGTTTTCAGCGCTTTTAGTTCATTTCTTCCATTTGCTCTAGCTATTCTACATTCAAGAGAAAACTTCAGAGTAGCTTCTTTTTTTCTTTCTTTCTTTTATATTTTTCTGGTGGACCATTTCTGGAAGTACTGCAGTAACCAGGTTGATGGGTGGAGTAGATGGAGTAAGCTCCTATTCCATCTCCCTGCCCCAAAAATCCATTTACTATATTGTCCTCAGACAGAGGACGCATCAGATATTAAACCAATAAGAACAGATACTACACTTGATCTTAGCCAAAAGGCCGAGACGCAATTCAGAGTCACTTCTGACATTCAATGCAGTCTTTTCTTTTCTTCTTGTCTTTTTAATGACCTTTTGCTTTATTCATACATGATGTACCTTGATGTCATGTCACAAGGTGTTCTTCTGTCATTGTTCCAAGAGTCAAATTTGCTCTTGACATATTTTGGCTCTCATGGATTTGTTTTAATTTTCTTCATGCCCAACCTGAGTTCACAGTCTGTTCCACAGTCAGTCCTTGGCCTAGCATTTATTGACTGATAATATTAAATTTCTTCATAATTTCTTTCTTAGACTACTCCCTGCCATCAAGTCAATAGGTCAGGGTAGAACTATTCCTGTGAGTTTCTGAGACTGTAACTATTTACAAGAGTAGAAAGCATCATCTTTCTCTTCTGGAATGGGTGGTGGTTTAGAACTGTCAACCCTGCAGATCGCAGCCCAATGTGTACCCACTATGCCACATGGACTCCTATTTCTTCCCATGTTGTTGTTGCTACATTTAATCAAGCCAGCTCCAACCCACAGTGACCCTATGAACAACAGAATGAAACATTGTAGGGTCCTGTGCCATCCTTACAATTGTTCCCAGTCTGAGCCCATTGATGTAATCACTGTGTCAATCCATCTTGCTGAGGGACTTCCCTTCTTCACTGCATCTCCACTTACCAAGCATGATGCCCTTTTCCAGTGACTGGTCTCTCCTGACAACATGTCTAAAGTATGTAAGACTAAGTCTTGCCATCCTTGCCTCTAAGGGGCACTCTGGCTTCAATTCTTCCAACACCTTTTTTTTTTAATTAGGGGCTCATACAACTCTTATCACAGTCCATACATACATCAATTGTGTAAAGCACATTTGTATATTCATTGCCCTCATATCTCCCAATACTTCTTCCAAGACAGATTAGTTTGGCCTTTTAGCCATCCATGGTACTTTTAGTTTTCTTCTCCAGTAACACAATTCAAATGCAACAATTCTTCTGTGGTCTTCCTTATTCAATGTCCTAATCTCACTTGAATGTGAAGCAATGGAAAATACTGTACCTTGGGTCAGAGGCACTTTAGTCCTCAAAGTAGTATCTTCAATATTCCACAGAGATCTTGTGCAGCAGACTTACCTGTTGCAATACGTCTTTTTATCTCTTGTATGCTGCTTCCATTAAGCATTGATTGTGGAGTCAAGCAAGACAAAATCCTTGACAATGTCAACCTTTTCCTCCATTTATCCTGATGGTACCTATTGGTTTAGTTGAGAATATTTTGGTCTTCTTGACACTGAATTGTAATCCACACTGAAGGCGACAATCTTTGATCTTCATCAACCAGTAGTGCTTCAGGGTCTCCTCACTTTCAGCAAACAAGGTTGTGTTATCTGCATATCTCAGGTTGTTAATAAGCCTTCCTCCAATCCTGATGCCACATTCTCCTTCATATAAGCCAGCTTCCCTGATTATTTTCTCAGCATACAGATTAAACAAGTTATGTCGAGAGGATGCAACCCTGATGCACACCTTCCCTGATTTAAAACCATACAGTATGTCTTGTTCTGTTCACACAACTGCCTCTTGATCCATGTACAAGTTCTTCATGAGCAAAATTAAGTGTTCTGGAATTCCCTTTTTTTTTAATCATTGGGGGTTCATACAACTCATCATAATCCATACATACATCAATTGTATAAAGCACATCGGTACATTTGTTACCCTCATCATTCTCAAAAAATTTGCTCTCCACGAAAGCCCCTGACATCAGCTCCTCATTTTTTCTCCCTCCTACTTCCCATCCCTCATGAACCCTTGATAATTTATAAATTATTATTTTGTCATATCTTACACTGACATCTCCCTTCACACACTTTTCCATTGTTTTCCCTCAGGAAGGAGGTTATATGTAGATCCTTGTAATTGGTTTGCCCCCTCTACCCCACTCTCCCAGTATTGCCACTCTCACCACTGGTCCTGAAGGAATCATCCATCCTGGATTCCCTGTGTTTCCAGTCCCTATCTGTAACACAGTACATCCTCTGGTATAGGCAGATTTGTAAGGTAGAATTGGGATCATGATAGTAGGGGGAGGGGGCGGAGTGCAGGAAGAAGCATTTAGGAACTGAGGAACGTTGTATGTTTCATCGTTGCTACACTGCACCCTAACTGGCTCGTCTCCTCCCCGCGACCCTTCTGTAAGGGGATGTCCAGTTGCCTACAGATTGGCTTTGGGTCTTCAATCCACACTCCCCCTCATTCACAATTATATGATATTTTGTTCTTTGATGCCTGATACCTCATCCCTTTGATACCTTGTAATCACACAGGCTAGTGTGCTTTCTTCACTGTGGCTTTGTTGCTTCCCAGCTAGATGGCCACTTGTTTACCTTCAAGCCTTTAAGACCCCAGATGCTATATCTTTTTATAACCAGGCACCATCAGCTTTCTGCACCACATTTGCTTATGCACCCATTTGTCTTCAGCAATCGTGTCAGGGAGGTGAACACACAATGATATGATTTTTTGTTCTTTGATTACTGATAACTGATCCCTTCAGTACCTTGTAATCACACAGGCTGGTGTGCTTCTTCCATGTGGGCTTTGTTGCTTATGAGTTAGATGGCCATGTGTTAACTTTCAAGCTTTTAAGACCCCAGACGCAATATCTTTTGATAGCTGGTCACCATCAGCTTTCTTCACCACATTTGCTTATGCACCTGCTTTGTCTTCAGCTATCATATGTGGGAGGTGAGCACACAGTATGATTTTTTTCTATGCTGCCTGACAAATGATCCCATTGGCACCTCATGATCACATAGGCTCATGTGCTTCTTCCATGTGGGCTTTGTTGCTTCTGAGCTAGATGGATGTTTGTTTGCCTTCAAGTCTTTAAGACTCTAGATGCCTTTTGATATCTTTTGATAGCCGGGCTCCATCAGCTTTCTTCACCACATTTGCTTGTGCATCAGCTTTGTCTTCAGCAATCGTGTCAGGAATTCCTATTCTTCTTAAGGTTGTCTCAAGTTTATTGTGGTCCACATCATCAAATGCCTTTGCATAGTCAATGAAACAGAAGTAAATATCTTTGTGGTGTTTTCTCCTTTCGGCTAAGATCCATCTGACATTAGCAATACCACTCGCTCCATGTTCTTTTCTGAACTCAATCTGAACTTCTGTCAGTGTATTGCTGCAACCATTGTTGGATGATTTCAAGCAAGATTTTACTTGCGTGCGATATCAATGATAATGTTCTATAGTTTGAGAATTCTGTTGGGTCACCTTTCTTTTGAATGGGTACGATTATGGATCTTTACCAGTCAGTTGGCCAAGTAGTTGTCTTCCAACTTTCCTGGCATAGACGAGTGACTACTTTCAGTGCTTCTTCAGCTTCATGAAACATTCCCATGGGTATTCTAACAATTACTGGAGACTTGTTTTTGACTAACGCATTTAGTGCAGTTTGAACTTTTTCCTTCAGCACCATTGGTTCTTGCTCATATGCTACCTGCTGAAATGGTGGAATGCCAAGTAATTCTTTAGTACAGTAACTCTGTATATCCTTTCCACCTTCTCTTGATGATTCCTGCATCATTTAATATTTTGCCCATAGAATGTTTCAAGATTGCATCTTGAGACTTGAATTTTTTCTTCAGTTCTTTCAGTTTCAGATATGCTTGAGCATGTCCTTCCCTTTTGGTTTCCTAATTCTAGGTCTTTTCATATTTCATTATAATATTTCAATTTGTCTTCTTGAGCTGCCCTTTGAAATTTTCTGTTCATCTCTTTGACTTCATCATTCCTTCCATCTGCTTTAACTAGTTAAGAGCAAGTTTCAGAGTCTCTCCTGTGATATCTACTTTGATCTTTTCTTTCTTTCCTCTCCTTTTAATGATCTTTTGCTTGCTTCATGAATGTTCTTGATGTTCTCCCACAGCTGATCAGGTCGTCTGTCATTAGTGTTCAATGCATCAAATCTGTTCCTGAGATGTTCTCAAAAGTCAGGGGGGATAGGCTCAAGGTTTTATGTTGGTTTTCTTGAACTTACATATGAGCAATTGATACTGTGTTGCACAGCCGGCCCCTGGTCTGGTTTTAGCTGCTGATACTGAACTTCTCCATCATGTCTTCCCAGAGATACACTCAAATTGATTTCTATGTATTCCATCTGGGGAAGTTCAGATATATAGTCATCTTTTGATTGTTGAAAATAGGGTGTTTTTTTTTCAAAATTTTGCAAAGTTCTATAAAGTGATCTCCAACTTCATTTCTATCACCAATTCAATATTTCCAACTACTGTTCTTTCTTCCATGTTTCTAATTTTTGCATCCCAATCACCAATAATTATCAATGTATTTTGATTGCATGCTTGATCAACTTCAGATTGAAGCCACTGGTAGAATTCTTCAATTTTTTCATCACTAGTTTTTATGGCTGGTGCATACATTTTAATAATAGCTGTATTAATTTATGTCACCAATGCCATATTTTCCAACTACTGCTCCTTTCCTCATTGGTTTTAGCTTTCACGTTTCAATCAGCAATAATTGTCAATGCATCTTGATTGCATATTTCATCAGTTTCAGACTGAGTTGATAGAATTCTTCCATTTTTTCACCACTTGCCTAGGTGGCACAGTGGTTACAAATCGGTCTGCTAACAACAAGGTTAGCAGTTCAATACCACCAGCTGCTCCACTGAAGAAAGATGAGCTTCCTACTCCCATAAAAAGTTACAGACTTGGAAAGTCACAGGGACAGTTCTATTTCTGCCTGAGGGAGTCCCTACAAATTGGAATAAACTCGATGGCAATGAGTTTGGTTTGGTTTAATGGTAGCACATACATTTGGATAATAGTTGTATTAACTGCAGTTTCTTGTAAGTATATAGCTACTATTGTATCATAGCTAGCACTACATTTCAAGGTAGATTTATAAATGTTCTTTTTGATGATGAATACAACACCGTTCCTCTTAAATTTGACATTCCCAGCATAGAAAACCACATAACTATCTGATTCAAATGGCCAAAATCTGTCTTCTGCAGCTTAATAATGCCTAGAATATCAATCTTTTTACCTTTCATTTAATTTTTGACAACTTTAAACATTCCTAAATTGGTACTTCAAAATTAAGCATACTAATTATTAATGGATGTTTGTAGCTGTTCTCATTCTGAGTCATATTCCATCAGCAAATGAAGATTTTAAAAGCTTTACTCCATTCACATAATTAAGGCTAACTCTACCTTAAGGAGGTAGCTATTCCCTAAAATTATTTTGAGTACCTTCCAACTTAAGGGATTCATCTTGTGACACTATATCTGATAATGTTCCATTGCTATTCATAAAGTTTTCATGGCTAATCCCTCTGAAGTGGACAGTCTTATTCCTTATTTATATTCTGTTCTTAATCTTAAAGCTCTGCTGCAACCTGTCCATCATGTGCAACTCTGCTAGTATTTGAAATAAAAGTGGTATACCTTCCAGCATCACAGAAACATGCATGCCACCACAGCACAACAAACTGACAAACCAGTGGTGGCACCTTTGGTGTACTTTCCATAAATTCTGTTAGTCGTTGTGGGAAATTAACAAGCCTACAGGGGAAGTGAGAATCAATTAGGACCTGTATTCACTATTTAAAGAGTATAAAGAAGGTGTTCTTATTAATGTGTGAGTGCCCCCCATGGTTTGAGTCAAGAATGTCCCTTGATATGCTGCAAGACAAATGGCCTGAAAGACAGCATTCCTCTAATGTATGAGTTCTGTTCCACTCCAGGGCTAAATTTAAGAGAGAAAGTCCTACATGCATGGAGAAATAAGAAGATATAATTGGGATCCATCCTCACAATTTAGAAATTAGATGCATGGTGATCATGTTTACCAATGGTAGTGGGATTTAACCACCATGTCTCTTTGTTTAATGCACTTCCTCTGTTAGCCATGAACTCCGTGAACACAAGGTTCATATCCCTCTGGTCACAAAATCCCCAGAACCTAGCATAATGTCAAAAGATATTCTGCCAAATGAAAGAAATTTAATTAGAGACTATTCCATGCTAAAACCTGTGCTACACACTGAATTAGAGCTAATCCCTGATTGCTAGAAGCTCCCCTCTACTGATAGAAATCAGCACCTAATCCATTAACAATTATACAATGCAGTGTGTCTTCACCTTGAATATGAACAAATATTATAGGAACTTCCAGAAGAAAGTGTTTAATTGTGCTTAAGAGTAGAAAACATATCAAGGAAGCTTTTACCAAAAAAAGCAATATTTCCTTGGGATGGATGTTAATAGGAAGAATTTCTATATCATTATTAATTTTATGAGTCCTATAGTTCAATAGATCATATAATCTATTGATAAAATTTGTTTACATTTTAAAACCAAGCAAAACCCATTACTGTCAAGTTCATTTCAACTCACAGGATACAGAAGAACTACCAGACCTAGTTTCTAAGGCGGTAACCCTTACAAAAGCAGACTGAAACATCTTTACCTTGTGAGTGGCTAATGGGTTTGAATCACCAACCTTCAGATTAGTTGCTGAGTGCTTAACTACTGCACCACCAGAGCACCATGTTTATATACTACACCAAGGTACTCTGTACATCCTAAAAGATTCATTCCTAAAATAATACCTTAGTATATTACCTGTACATCTGCAAGTTATATTCATGGCCATAATACTAGTAACATTACCATGCTGGCTATACATTTTGTTGTTGTTGATGGGTGCTCATGGGTGGTTCCAACACATAGCAACCCTACTACAGGAATTTCTAAATAGGAAAACCTATTGTACTGTTTTTGAGGTCAGCTGCCATATTTTAGTCATCGTAATCATACCACATTTTCATTTATTCTATACTTAGCAGAAATCACCACATCCTTTCATGCTCCCAACAAACTTTGGGGGAATCTGATATCTTACCATAGAGAGAAGTATCATATTTCATTGAAATTAATTAATTTTTTCCTAAATCAGTTATAGCATATTTTTAAACAGCCTTCTAAACATCGAAAGCACATAAATTTGGATAAATGGTGCCACCTGGTGACATAAATCCTGCAGTAAATACACAAAGTCCAGAGCCAAAAATAATATTCAACCCTCTTGAAGACCAAATGTGAAATTAATTTAAATACTTAATCCTGCCTGACATAAAACACGAAACTAATCATGTTCAGTGCAGTGCAGATTAACAAAAAGAATTACAAGCATCAGGAACACATTTTATGTTTCCCACTCTTGTTTCTCAAGCAATCTTTGGAAAGAGGCAGGACTAATGTGATACACTGTCCAATTCCTAGAGGATATTTAAAACCACAAATAACAAAAAATATTATTAACACTTGTTTGACTCAGATCTATTTCTTCTCTGACCTCTGGCTTATATGAATTTGTGTAATTCTCATCACCTCTAATGACATTTCCTTAAGAAAACCTTCCCTGATTCCACAGGTAAGATTAAGCTTCAAATTCATAGCACCTCCTACTTCTCCTCTGTAGCATTTATCACAATTAAAATATAACTTATTTACAATTTTTAATTTAATGCTTGTCTCTCTCTGCATATCATGGTGCCTGAGGGCCACATCTGATCCCCTCAGTTGCAGAAGGGAGAAGCCAGCTGCACAGCAGCCCAAGGCTGACTGCCACAAGGCAAAGGTCAGACAATCCTTATTTTCCCCAATTCTGACACCAGCTGTTCCTCCCACAGCACTCTACTTCCCTGCTGGGTTTAGTAATCCATTGTAATAGCTACAGAGAATGCACAGAAAATACTCATAATGATGGGGGTTATTATAGAAGTTAATAGGTTGCCATTTCAGGATCAGGAAACATTAAAGATACAGGCTGTTGTTCACAACAGCATCTCTTCTCAGCCAGCAACCCAATCTCTTTCTGTCCCCAGCCTTTTAGCCACATGGTCTCTGGACTACTACTATGTTTCATGGGGTGAAAGGGCCATCACTCGGCCTCACTATCATGGTGCTGATCCTCTGTTCTGCTTCAAGGGCTCAACACAGTGCCTCTGCTCTGTCTTGTGGTCTCAATGTGGCATGGCTTCTGCTGCCTCTGATGCCTCTACCACTTCGATCAAGAATCTTGTACCTGTTCCACTGGTGGCTCTTCTTCCTTGATGATCATGAGACTGTTGTTGTTGTTCCTGCTTCTAAGGTGTCTCTTTTATTCCCAGACAGATAGTAAATCAGACCAATCCATGAGTTAGAGTCCACTACACTTATGGGAGGCTTAGTGGTATAGTGATTATGCACTGAGCTACAATCCGCATGTTTGGCAGTTCAAAACCACCAGCAGCTCCTCAGGAGAAAGACTGGGCTTTCTACTCCCAAAAACAGTTGCAGTCTTGGAAACCAACAGGGGTTCACTATGATTCAGCATTGACTGGAGGACAGTGAGAAAGTTACACTTTATTTGCATGCTCTGGGTGAGTTTGCAAGATTGGATGGAAGATCTATATCCAGCAATTTCACTTCACCACAATGGCTAACACAGAGTTTAGTTTCTTTCAACTGATGGAATAGGTAAAATGCCCTTCTCTATCCTCTTCTCTATCCTATTACATAAATCTTTTCAGTGACAAGGCAAAGCTTAAGTTTACATTTTATATGAAAACTTCCCTAACAACATCAGTTTACAATGATCCTTTGCTTTTCTGAGTTCCTTAACTTCTAACCTAGCCCTGTAATTTAGTCTTCGTATTTCTATTCACATATCTTGTACTATCTTCTACTTCTTTGCATGTATCTGAATACAATCCTCCTAATTTACCTTAATTTTCTTACAGGTAAGAGTTTGATCTTTTATACAAAATATCAATTTGCATATGTCTATGTCAAATAGGTAAACATTTCATAAATGCATCATGAGTTACTATTTCCCTAGTGCCATAATAGTAATATCAGCACAGTTTTTATTTAAATGGGTATTCTAAGCAAATAAATAGGATTTTAGTAATAGACTTTAACATCAAAGAATTTACATTCCATGTTTATTTGAGGCTCCTTGACATGTAGTCATGTGTTTGTTTTATTAGAATACATGCTTTGAAATTGTAGCAGCAAGCACTTACATAGTGAGTGAACCTTGCTCATGACAAACAACAGCATTTCACTTTCATAATTATCCACTGTAGCATTGGTAAAAATTATCATTGAAAGAATTACATAAATGATTCAGACATACTATTGAATGTTTAATAGAAAATTAGGTGCCATAATAGTATTCATGATTTGATGGAATCTCCAAGTACTCGAGATATATGGATCCCAGAATGATAATAGCTCATTACATTTGTTAAAAACTAAATCAGAGTTTCAGGAAACTCAAGAATTATGAAATGTCACAATCATATTTCTCAAGTGTATTAATAACACTTACTATCTCATCTTACTTGAATGACCAAAAATCTACATATTTAGAATACATGTTCTCAAATTTTAGCATGTCACCTTAGAAGCATAAGGGGAGAAAGGGGGAACTGATCACAATGATCAACATATAACAGCCCCCCAGGGGGATGAACAACAGAAATGTGGGTAAGAGAGATAGTAGATGGTCTAAGATATGACAATAATAATAATGTGCAATTTATTAAGGGGTCACGAGGGTGGGAGGATTGGGGAAGGAAAGCAAAAAGAGGCTGATACCAAGGGCTCAAGTAGAAAGAAAATGTTTTGAAAATGATGGTGACAACATATGTACAAATGTGCTTGATACAATTAATGCATGTATTGTAATAAGAACTGCCAGAGGCCCCAATAAAATTATTTATAAAGGAGGAAAAAAAGTTTGTTGAGCCCTAATTGCAGAATTTCTAACATGGTGTGGAATGAAGTCCAAGAACATGCCAGGCTAACCAAATTCTCAGGTGATGCTGCTGGTGCTGATCCAAGAATCATTATGGAGAACCTTTGTGTTAAAAAAAATTAGAAAAAAAAGAGGAACTGATGCGGAGGGCTTAAGTGGAGAGCAAATGCTTTGAGAGTGATTAGGGCAAAGAATGTACAGATGTGCTTTCTACAATTGATGTATGTATATGTGTGGATTGTGATAAGAGTTGTATGAGCCCCTAATAAAATATTTTTTAAAAAATTAGAGCCGTGTTGCCATAAATTCACATAACTGTGAATCTACAAGTCTCACTCTCTACAGACACAATTTAAAAGTCTCTTGACAACCTTATGATCAAGTGGCAAAAATTATATATTGAAATTATTAGTTAAGGCCAAAAATAACCATGATGTTGTACAATGTTCTATTGAAGTAAATATTACATTAGAATTACTACATTGATAAAATATCTAGTTGTATTCTTTTATTTTTGTTAGGTTTTTTAGGTTTTTGTTTGTTGTTCTTGTTGACATTTCTATTGTTGTTGGAATAAAAATTTACATAGCAAATTAGATTTCCTTTCAACAATTAATACATATTTTGTTTTATGACATTGTGTGTTAGGCCGGGTTGACTTGAGAAACAAATCCAGAGACACTCATATATGCATAAGAGAGAACTGTATATCAAGGAGTAATTAAGCATCTCTAAAGCATCCCAGCCTAGTTCACATCAAATCCATAAGTTTGATATTTGCCCATAAATCCAATATTAGCCCATGAATTCCTCTTCAGACTCATGCAGTTCATGCAGTGATGCTGAATGCGGGAAGATCATAAGCTGGTGGGTGGAAAGTCCTGTGGTTCCAATGGCAGTGGATTCGCCTCCAGGGCTCTGGGTGTCATCAGCATGGCTCCATGTGGCTTGTCAAGAGGAAGGTAAAGCAGAAAGAGAGTGTGTCCCACCTCCAGGGAGGAAGAGAGGAAGTTCCCAGAATCTTCATGAGAAGACCATGCCCACAAGGCAGGATCATCAAGCTGTGACCGGATTTACCAGCTAGACAACACCCTTTCAAGTTGACATGAAATTGTGAAACTAACATACATTGGTTGCAATCTCCTCAATCTAGAAGTACTTTTCCTCTCTGGGTTCCCCATTTCTATTTGTCCTTTCCTGCCTTTTCTTGACTTCTGAACTTTGTTTTAGGGCAAATTCTGCCATTTGGACTCATGGTTAATTGTTTTTGCAGAGTATATTCCTCCCTACTGTATATTGTTGGTAGATACTGTCAAGTTACCTCCAACTCATAGTACAACATACTGAAACATTGCCTGGACCTGCACCACCCTCACAGTCATTCCTGTTTGAGCCCATTATTTCAGCCACTGAATCAGTCCATCTTGCTGAAGTTCTGCACCCTATAGTCATATTATTGTTTGACTAAAAGTTGGTCCCCAGGAATGGGTTCACTTCTAGTGCTGAAGGTTATCTCAGGGTCAAAATCTCAGGAGTCCCACCAGTCTCTATCAAAACTAAGATGGTCCAGACATTTTTATAGTTTCAACTATTGTTCTACTTTTCTTTCTTCTTCCACTCTGTCCAAGAACTTTTATTGTGACCCTCTTAGAACAATTTGTAGTAGTAATCAGACACCATGTAATTCTTCTTAACTCACATAGTCTTTAGACTAATTGTTTGTTGAGTCTTTGATTTTATTCACTCTTCATTCCTCTAGACAGAAAAAGGCCAATATTTGCATCTTAGATTGGAAATCAAAAATATTTAAGACCCCACTGGTTAAATGGCTTAATACCTACTTTGACCACTCATCAAAGTTGGATGTAGTACATTATCTTTGTGAACTATTTTATGACAACTAACCAAGATGTCCTCTGAAATTGTAGTCTCAAATCCTCAAACCCAGTGACTCAATCCCTCTAGGTGTCTGGTTGTTGCTAAGAAATTTTTATAATTTTGTCCCCTTGTGTCCTGTTATATTAAAAACTCAAACTCACTGCCATGGAGTCAGCACCAACTCATTGTGGGCCTATTGAGCAGGGTGGACTCTCCCTATGAGTTTCCAAGAGTGTAAGTGTTTACGAGAGTAGAAAGCCTCATATTTTCTCCACAGAGTGGCTATTGGTTTCAAACTGCAGTCCTTCTGGATCGCAGCCCAATGCGTAATCACTATGCCATAAATTTGGATATATTTACAGTACATACAAATGCATATGTAGAAGCATCCTCTGGAATATCTATATCTATACCTTTACCTATACCAGTATCTATATCTACCTGTGAGAATACTCCCATTTGCCTTTCTATATCTGTTCAGCTTGCATGTCTACCTTATGTATGTATTCATAGGTTATTGTTATTACTGTCACTGCAGCATTGTGTGTGTGATCATATTTACCTTTGCTGTCTTTTACTTTCATGCCACTCCCAATGTCTTCCTTTATATTGGTCAGATTGTGCTAACCTCCTCCTTATTATATGAGTATATCTCTTTTTCCTTCCCCCAAATTATTATATGCATACTTTTTATTGGTTTTTCCCTCGGGGGGGGACTGAAAAACACATTTAATTTTGCATATAAACCTTTCCTTTATATTTTACAATAGTAGTCTCATATAGCAAGTAGCCCTGGTGGTATAGTGGTTATGAATTGGGCTGCTAAACTCAAGGGCAACAGTTTGAAACTACCAGCCACTCAAAGGGTGAAACACAGGGCTTTCTACTCCTGTAAAAATTTACAGTCTTGGAAACCCACAGGGGCAATTCTGTCCTGTCCTATGGAGTTGCTATGAGTTAGAATCGACCCTATGGCAAGGAGCTTATAAATATAAGCTTTGTAATTGTAATTGTAATTGTCCCTTTGTAATTGGCTTATTTAATTCAACATAATGCCTTCCAAGTTTATCATAGCTGTTTTGCACATTCTTAGTATATTTTAAATCAAAATGAAATGTTTTAAAACTCTTTATTTTGTAGTAAGATGGTGCACACGCACACACACAAATCGCTATTATAATGTTTACTTAATGTTTCTTCCTACCCCCCCACCGCACACTTGATTTTGCCTGCTTGTCATAAAGGTAAAGAATGTCCTCTATATTTTATTTTTTCCCACAAATAGCACACCAGTATGAAAATCACACACAAACATATGACAAAGCTTTTTACTGGATAACATTTTTCTTTAGTATTACCACAAGATGTCACTCTAAGCCTAACATTTAAATGTGTAGCTGCTAGCATTTTGTCATTTTAGCATTTTGCCAAATAACTGTCGATTATTTCTGAGTGAAAGGAAGGAGATGGGGGTGGGAGACACACAGTAGTAGCTTTGCTATCACATTCTACTCTACTATCCCAGGACCCCTTTTTAAAATGCCGCTATGCACTGAAGCACTGGTAAGTTATGGAGAGTTTGTCATCAAATTACATACCATCTAAGACATTCTGATTTTTTAAGCAAATGATGAAAGAGCATTGATTGTGGAGTCCCTTCTAAATCAATGGTGACCCTAGGTATAACAAAAGGAAAAAGCAGTGCTTGATACTATTTCATAATTATTGTTATGTTTGAGCCTATTGTTGGATC
The DNA here is from genome assembly GCF_050624435.1 of Tenrec ecaudatus. Classification (NCBI taxonomy): domain Eukaryota; kingdom Metazoa; phylum Chordata; class Mammalia; order Afrosoricida; family Tenrecidae; genus Tenrec; species Tenrec ecaudatus. The sequence goes on from NC_134533.1 coordinate 82,851,271, forward strand.
CATTATGTCAGTTCATCTCATTAAGGGTCTCCCTCTTTTTCAGTATTCCTCTATTTTACCAAGAATGATGTCCTTCTCCAGGAACTGGTCTCTACTGAAACATGCCCTAAATACATGAGATGAAAGTTCATCATGCTTACTTCTAAGGAAGTTTCTAGCTATACTTCTTCCAAGACAGATTCGTTTGTTTCTTGGCAGTTCATAGTATATTTGATATTCTTCCCCAATATCATTCAAATTAATAAATTCTTCTTCAGTATTACTTAATCATTGTCCAACTTTTATGGGCACATCAGACAACTGAGAATAGCATCTCTTGGGTAAAGCACGCCTTAGCCCTTAAAATACATCTTTGCAGGAGCTGATATCAAGGGTTCAAGTAGAAAGAAAATGTTTTAAAAATTATTAATATAACATATGTACAAATGTGCTTGATGCAACTGATGTATGGATTGTTATAAGAGTTGTAAGAGCCCCAAATAAAATTATTTCTAAAAATATATAAATATTTGCTATCATCCCCCAAAATAACACATCTTTGCTTTTTTTTTTTATCTTTGCTTTTTTTAACACACTATTGATTGTGAATCCAAGTAAAATGAAGCCCTTGACAATGTCATTATTTTCTCCATTTATCATAATATTGCAGATTGGTCAGGTTGTGAGGATTTTTTATTTATTTCACATTGATTTGTAACCCATACTGAAGATTGGAGTCCTTGATGGGTTGGTTCAAAACAATCCTTGATCTGTTCTTCAGTAAGCAGCTCCTCCTTAAAAGTAAGGTTGTGTCATCTGTGTACTGCAGATTACTAATGAGTCTTTCTCCAGTTCTGATGTCTAGTTATTCTTTATATAGTTCATATTTTCTGACTACAAGTATGATAAAAAGATACAATCCTGATGCACACATTTCCTGATTTTGAATCAAGTGTTTCCTGATTCTTTTGGTTTATATATAGGTTCCATGAGAGCACAATTAAGTGTTCTGGAATTCCCATTCTTCACAATGTTGTAAATAATTTGCTATGATCCACATAGTCAAATATCTTTGCATAAAACACAAGTATAAACACTAAGGTAAACCAGAGACATATATGAACCATAAAGATATGAATGGATTGGGGGTTCACAGTTGTAGCTCAAATCTAGGAATAATTAGTTCTGTGACATGGCCCTACTTGATACTTGCCCTCATAAAGAGATCAGTGAAGATGTGGGTGCTACAGCAAAGTCTGGTAAAAAATTAGATGGTGCCCAGCTATCAGAAAGAATAGTGTCTTGGGTCTTAAAGGCTTGTCTTCAAACAATTAGCCATCTAAGGGATGTGTCAACTCAATCAACATGGAAGAAGCACACCAACTTGTATAAGCCAAGGACTGAAAATAGTATAATCCAAATATGAAGGAGAGGATTATATCAGAGCTTAAATTGTGAATACTCAGTTTTCAGAAAGCTATGGATGACAGTGGAAGCCCAAAATCCTTTTGCAGGGTCCACACACACACAGTCAGCTTCCAATAAATCCCCTCTGTCCACAGTCCAGGGATGTTATTACCTTGTTATCATAATGAGAGCATTGTAGAGATGATCATAGTAGATTTAGTTAGGTTAAAATGTAACATCCTATTTGATTGCCCCTTTGACCCATTTAAAAATTGTATCTTTTTTTTTTAAGTAAAAAGGAAATACATGACTAAGCCTTCAGTGAATCCCCTCTGAACATAGACTCGGGATGTGAATATCCTTCTTAACATGCAAAGTACATTGGAAAGTGGATGATGGCAGATGCAGCTGGGTTAAAATTTAACACCTTGTCATTTGATCTCCCTTTTGACCCATTTTGAAGTTGTCCTAGTTTTTAATATTTTCTACTCTCATTTTGATTGAGGTTTTTCTTTATTTTGTTGTTGAAATTAATTTTTTTCTCTGTTGTATGTTTTTCTGCATATGAAATCCATGGTGGGTGAATTATAGAATTACAGTTGGGTGAGAACAGGGAGTTAATAACAAAGAGTACAAAAGAGAAGAAAATATTCTAAAATTGATTATGATAATAACTGTGCCACTCTTCTTGATAGGACTAAACTATTGAACTGCATGATATGTGGATTATGTGCAAACAAAACTGGTGGGTTTTTTTGTTTTCTAATGGACAGAAAAATAGGAGGAAAAATCCACAAGTAAACATCTTGTTGCCTTTTCTGGTATTCTCTGCTTTCAACTAAGATCCATCTGATATCAGCTATCTCCTTCATTTTACTTCCTCTTCCAAATCTGGCTTGAATTTCTGGCATTTCTTGTCAATGTACTGCTGCAACAATTTTAGAATTATCACCAGCAATTTTTTACTTTCATGTGATTTTAGTGACATTTTTCAATAATTTCCACTTTAGGTATCAGAAAAAATAACTAGTAATGTACTTCTAAAAACTAAACTAGCCAGTGTAAACCTTATAAATAGCATCAGAATATTGAATGGTCATAAAGGGCGAATACTCATCTTCAAAGAAATAATACTTTCCATCAGTAGAGAAAAGGCTTGGGTTTTTAGTCATATGTAAACATTAAAACATAATCTGTAACTATAGTATTTTATTTTATTACCCATTTTGGTTAAATGTTCTACAGTATCATGTCCTTTATTGCTGCAATAAGTTGAGATTCATGCAGGGTATTATTTCAATATACTGACTGCCTGAATAACAGAACAATGGGTAAAGCTACTAGCTTCATTTTTTTTTCCTAATAAGAAAAAGATTGTTGTTTCACACACAAAGAAAGTTATATACCATACAAAAAGTTCTATTTATCAATGACACTACACCTATTATTTTATTAAGAAATAATCCTTTTCAAGATGCACATAGCTATTTTTATTTTCAGTTCATAAATAAATGCAGTAAAACCACTAAAACACTTAGAAAAATAATTTCTAATAGTCAGTCATATAGAATCATAGAAAATGATGCTCTGTTGTAAAGTGCTGCTCCACTTTTTGCATTCTGGTTTACCTCAAAATGACTTTTAAAGACCAGCCAAAGCACATCTATCCATTCAAAGCTCAGCATCAGGATCACTTATATAACTGTTTTTTTTTTTTGCAGATTACTGTTACCTCTTATTTTATTACAGAGATTCGAACTACATTATAAGCTCCAAGCCAAGATATTTATTACTCACTCAAAAAGTGGCAAGTGCTGTTCTTGATAACTCATCTGCTTTTTTATTCCCTAGGTTTGGTGTTGTGTTGCCAAATGGTTAAACGACCAAAATATATTAGAATTATCTACGGCATGCAACAATGGTCTTCCTAAATCAGTCTTTCAAAAGCTCAAATTCTGGGGAAAAAGTTAAGTTAATATTAACTAAGTATATCATACAAATCTATTTGGATACATTGTCATTCCATTGATAACTTTTACTAATGATCAATTAGAGGCAGACCACTGTACATCAAACTGCTCATTTTTAAATGAGAAATTTGTGGTTTAAAATATATTTTCTAGCAAAAAAGATGGAAACAGCAAAAGTGCCCATCAGATAAGCTGTAGTGTAATCATACAGTGGGATACTATACAAGTATAAAGAATAACAAGAAGGCCACAAAACATTTTGCACTATGGATGAATCTGAATGAGATAAGTCAATCGCAAAAAGGTAAATGTAGACTGGTCTCACCATTATAAAAAGTAAAAGATAGATCAGAGTATACCCACAGAAAGTAAATTTCTCTAGTCGTTACCAAAGATGCAAGAGAGAGAAGAGGTGAATCCTTTTGAGCTCTTTAGACACGTATTGCTTTGGCAAATATAGATAAAGTAAACACAACCTGACCAAGAAAACAGACACTAAGAAATACAAGGGAAAAAGAAACAGTTTTGATCAGTGCTGTGCTTATGCAATTTTACAATAACCATAAACAATCAGGAAACATGTGGTTATAGAGATGAATGTGCATACATATGCATGTACAGAAAGGCATACTTGAACAAATGCATGTGAAGGGGTATCTGTAGGCATAGGCATATACATATTTGTTTGTGCTACATTTATAACAGACTTCATAGGCACACAGTTACAGAAGCTTCCTAGACACAGCCAAAGGACTCTCAGGGTTGGTTTACAGGTTTAAGCAGCTTGGGTCCATAGTCTTGGGGGAATGATTTAGTCAACTGGCATAACATCATTCACAAAGATAATACTCTACATTCTAATTTGGTGAAATGGATCTTGGATCTTAAAATTTTACAAGAAGTTATCTAAGATTCAACCATTGGTCTCTATTCATATGAAGCAAAAGAAAATGAAGGAAAACAAAAACTCACAAAAGAAAGTATATGTGGGACTAATGGCTCACATGAGCCTCTTCTAACCCGAGACCAGAAAAAGTAGATTGGTGCCCAGCTACCAATATCTACCATTCCAACAAGGGGCATAATATAAGAACCTGGGGAAAATGGTAAAATATATAGACTAAAACTTAAATTCCTAAAAAGGGCCAGACCCAGGGGCAGAGGAATCCCAGAGACTATCACCCCAATGTAACTCTTAAATGTGGAATTAAATATATATCTACAGGTGATTTTTCATCCAAATTACAGATTGGCTTATGAAATAAATAAAGAGCGTCACTTCTGAGTATCAGTTTCACTTATACTATGAATTACGTGAGGCCTAAGGGTCAGCACTTACCCAAAAGTAAGGGGAGAAGGGAAGACAGATCAATAAAGAACAAACAGGACGGAAATAACAAAAATGTTGACACTATGTAAAAACTGAAACAAATGTCATGGAACAATCTGGATAAAAAATGTTAAAGGGGAACCTAATTTACTGTAGAAACTTTCTCCTCAACACAAATGTTTAAAAGAAAAAAATTCTGTAAAATATAACTTTCTAGCGACAGGTTTGATTAAAATTCCATAAGATTCCATTAAGAATTATTTATATTTAATATGAGCTAAGATGATTATAGTTATTTGTGTCAATTCCTAACAGCCACAAAACAATACTTTAAAGAACTGAAATTAATCCACAGGCAAAATAATCTTATAATACCTTGTATTTCCATTTTCATTCAGTAGATGGGCTTTTAATTTCTGAAAATACAATTTTAAAAAACTACATCCAAACTATAAAGCTTGGGATTTCATCAAATGTAGATATTTATAATAAACATGGATTAAAATATTTCCAAGATTAATGCTCATAAATTTCCATATCTAGATTATTGCATTAATAACCACCAGACCTGAGAAAGCAATGGTATTATTTAGTAGGTTGTTTTTCTTTAAAATGTGTTGGTTAATTGGGTGGGGGGGTGGGCACTAGACTGCTGCATCCCTGACTGCAGGAAGAACAATGGTGTCTTGTAGAAAGCAAGCTACTGGGTCTCAAACGCTGAGGACTAAAAGGGTATAAATGCTGTTATATAGCGGGTCCTAGGATATGGATTGGACTAATGGATTATAGCAGGGCTTGCTCACTATTTAACAGAGAGATACTTATAACTCTGGATCAGGACAACAGTTAGACTTGAAACTATTTGTATGGTTCTCTCTCAGTTTTCTTTGGTGTCTGTCTATATATGATAAGCAGGATAAGCCATCCCAAGGAGACAGTAACTGGAGCGACAGTTGGGGCCATGGGAGAGAGGGCGTGGGTAGCGGTGAGTCAATACGACAAGAACAGGGGGGATAGCAAGGAATCTAAAATTGACAGTGAGGAGCATTCCTGGTTGTGTTTGATCAACCAAAATGTATCCAAGAGGAATTACTGACAGGTGAACAATAGGTAAACAAAGTAGTGGAGCAGGAGGAAAGAAAAAGAGGAAAGAACAAGAAAGTAAAACTTATATACATAGGTATAAATATAGATATGTATATATGTAAATATATAAAACAGGTGTATTTGTGTGTATATACCCACACACAATAAGGAAGCACATAGACTTTGGGCCTCTACTTAAATCTTACCTCAATACAAAAATGGTTTCTTCTAATAATGTGGCATTCTATGATACTCACGTTCCAACACAATCGCTGAAGACAAAATGGGCACATAAGCAAATGTGGTGAAGAAAGCTAATTGTGCCTGGCTATTAAATATAGGATCTGAAGTCTTGAAGGCTTGAAATTAAACAAGCAGCCATCTAGCAGGGAAGAAACAAAGCTCACATGGAAGATGCACACCAGGCCTGTGTGATCATGAAGTGTTGACAGGAATAGGTATCAGAAGTTCAAAAATAAGCAATCAAATTGACATGAAGGAGCGCTGATAAAGTGGATCCAAAACCCACCTGTAAGATAAATGGACAGTCCCTCACAGAAGGGCCACATGGAAGGGATGATATCTCCAGGGTGCAGTATAGCACTGATGAAATATATAAATATCCTCTAGTTCTTTAATATTTCCTCCCCTTACTAGTATGATCTTAGTTTCACCTCATGAATCTTGTGAGACCTGTGTAGGTTCATTTGTGTAATTAAGGTTGTTCAATGAATGAAATCCAAGATAAACCCTTCAGAAATAGTAATGGGGGTAGGATCCCCTGAGGGTTTGGGAAGAGAGGAGGGAGAGGGGAAGAAGGGGGAACCGATAGCAATGATGACTGTATAACCCCACTCAAGGGGAGCAAATAACAGAATGCATTTGTGAATGGTGTAAGATACAAAATACAAAATAAGTGAATGGTGTAAGATACAAAAATAATAATATCTATATAATAATAAGGGCTCCTGGAGGCAGGGTGGGAAGGGAAGTGATAAAGGGGAGCTGATGTCAGAGAGCACAAGAAGAAAATGTTTTGAAACAGATTGTGGAAGCAATGGTACAATTATGCTTGATCTTATTGAATTATAGATTGTTATAATAGCTATAAGAGCCCCCAATAAAATGATTAAAAATAAATTTTAAAAAATATGTTAGTTAAGTCTAATAATATATAGTGTAATTAAGAATGGAGGAGAGTACTTGTTTTGTTTTTATTCTATTGTACAAAAATACATATAACAAAAATTTGCCTTTTATTTGTATATTTTAAACATACAATTCAATTATATTAATTAAATATCAGGAGACTTAGAGAAACTCCGGTAGGATAGTGATTACAGGTGGAGCTGCTAACTGCTCAAAATCAATAGCCAAGCAGTAAGAGAAAAATGAGGCTTTCTACTCCCATAAAGAGTTATAATCTTATAAATCTATAGGGGCAATTCTACTATGTCTTATAGGGTCACTATGAGTCAGAAATTATGCAATGGCAGTGAGATAAGGAGCCCTGGTGATGTTGTTGGATAGCATTGAACTGCTAACCACAAGGTCATTGGTTCAAACACATCAGTCACTCAGTGGGTGAAAGATGGGGCTCTCTGCTCCTGTAAAGTTTACAGCTAAGAAACCCTATACAGAGTCACTATGAGGTTTGGGGGGTGCTGTGTACAGAAATTCTTTATTTTCCTTTTTAAGGAATTGCCAGTTTTCCACAGTGAATGGACCAGTTTACATTCCAACCAATAAGGCATAAGGATTCCAATTTATACACATTCAATTTGAGTGATTTGTTTTTAAAAAATTGTTTCATTACCTAGCTGTTTTTGTAGGGGTGCAGTATTTTTACCTATTCATATATTTTGCTGGTTTCTTTAGTTGTAATGGTAAATACACATTTAGCAAAACATTTGCCAATCCAACATACATCACAAATACAATTCAATGAAAATGTGTTCAAAATGTTTTGCAACCAGCTCTGTAATTTGTTTCCAATGTCTTCCACTTCCTATAAGAGAAGGAGCTCAGAAATACGTTCTCCTTCTCTCACCCTCTCCTGCCACGGTACCACTAATAAATGTAAGCATGTACACACGGCCTATGCCAATTTATTATCATTCTGAGAAATTCAGTAAAACTTATTTTTCACAAATGCAAAAATATGTATGCATCTAAGACATACATTAAAAAGCATACCTTGGTTTTCTTCCTAATCATCAATAAAAGAACAAACATAAAGTTCAATATTACATGGTAAAATTCATGAAAAATTGGCAAAAGTTCCAAAGCACTGAAATGTTGAATGAACTTTTAAATGTTTGGTCACAATGTGCCTAAGAAAAGTATACAAGTATACTTTTAGAATAGAGTTTGGTTTTGTTTGCTTTGGTTTGGTTTTTAGCATTGTCTTACTCACTAAGTCATCTAGGGCTGCTACAACATAAAAACCCAAGTGGTGGCTTTAACAAACACGAACTAGTCTCTCATAGGCCAAGACAGGAGGAAGTCCAAATACAGGGTGTTGCTTCTAGTGGTTGGCTCTGGGGGAAGGAGGAAGTGCTTATCTTCTTTCAACATTTGTAGGACTAGCATTCTTTGCATATCATCTTGTGTTTTGGCATCTATTTTCCAAGCCTGAAAGACATGCTATACTCCTGGTGGTAATCAAGCTATACTTACTTGGTGGTAATCATGTCCCTCTTCTTACTTGGTAGTAAACATGTCTTTGCTCACAACATTCCTTTTGTCTCTTGTAAGATGAAAGGTGATAACATATGACAAAATAATAATAATTTATGAATTATGAAGGGTTCATATGGGAGGGGGAGCAGGGAGGGAGGGGGGAAATGAGGAGCCAATATTAAGGACTCAGGTAGAAGGCAAATGTTTACATGTGCTTAACACAATGGATGGATGGATGGATGGATTGTGATAAGAATTGTACGAGCCCCCAATACAAGTATTTTTTTAAAAAAGAAAAAGATAAAAGATGATATAAGGCACACCTTGACCTGATGCTGAGTGGTTATGCACTGGACTGTGTTCTATGTGGTCAGTAGTTCAAAACCAGCACTGGCAGCAGCAGCTCCAAAGGAGAAAGACTGGACTTTCTACTTCAGTAAACAATTACATTCTCAGAAACCCACAGAGTCACTAAGAGTCAGTATTGACTCGATGACAGTGAGAGAGCGAACACCCTAAAGGATCAGGCCTGTGACCTGAGTAGATGTGTTACTTCCCACCCTAATCCACTTATAACTGATGTGACATTAAATCACATCATGGCAGCACAACCAAACCTCAGAGAATTACTGCCAATCCAAACTTACAATATGAGGGGGGTACCCCCCCAAAAAAAGGATTTTTCCCCAAAGCTATGTACTTAATTTTTTTGTATAAAACAACCTTATCACCTTCAAAGTACACTCCATTACACTTATTACATTTGTCAAATCTGTGATTCAGTTATTGGAAACATTTTTCAAACTCATTTGTTTGGACGGCTGACAGCACCACCCTCGTTTTTTTCCTTCACCTCTTCTAAGTGGTCAAATCACTGTCCTTTCATGTCCCTCTCTATTCACAGAAATGAAAAGAAGTCACACACAGCGAGGTCAGGTGCATCGGGCAAGAGAGGCATGCTGTTTTTATGCCCAAAAGTGGCACACTGAGATGGCTGTATGATCCGTTGTCATGGTGGCAAAACCAGTCCCCCATCTGCCACAAATAAGGGCTTTTGTGTTGCAAATTGTTACCATTTCAGAACCTCTAAATAGAAAGCTCGATTAACAGTCTGACCAGGTGTAACGAACTCCAAATGCACTAGGAGTCGACATTTTCGTCTATTCCGGAAGCTGATGGATGTCAAAACGAGGTTTGTCATCAATTGACATTTCACCCTTTTTGCAGCAACCCTTCCTATTCCCAAATCTTCCATTAAAATTTGCTGAACCAAGCTCAAGATAGTCCAGATAACATCCTCACATCTTCAATGGCCCGGTGTTAGTCTTAGAGCACAGTGCACAAATTTTGTCAGACATTTTCACCCATTCAGAAAGTGGAGGTACATCCAGAACAAGGTTTGTCATCAATTGTTATTTCACCTTTTTTGAAATGTGCACACCACTTGTACACTTGAGTTTTTCCTATAGTGCTGTGTTTGTCAGCTGTGTTCAACATCACAATAGTTACTGCGGCATTTTTCCCAAGCAGGAAACAAAATTTCACAACTGCATGTTGTTCTCTTTAATTGGCCATCACAGAAAACAAGGTTCAAGCAAAAGTGCTTTTAGAAAAAATTCACTGTGACCAGAGAGAACTTCCCCAGGTGATGCCACTGGGCGCACTAACTCAGAGCGAGGTGTTTGATGCTAGCCAATGGGAACAATGTATACTACAAAAGCCCCACCCAGTGGAGCTTTTTTCCACGTTTTTTTGGGGGGTAACCCCCTCATATTTGGGGGAGACACAATTCAGTCAATGGCATGCATAGTAGAAATCTGTCTTGTTTTATTCAACAAACTCGTAATGGTGCTTTCTTTTTCATTACCTATATTATTCCATAATCTCTCTTTCATTCCCATTTTATAGGTGTGTTCTTTTTGAAAACTTAATTGTAAAGGGGAAAATGAGGAGAACAAAACACTCTTTGCAATGTCAAAGAAAATTATTCCAGTCTGAAATTTAGTTAATATCAAGTTCTCTGACCATATTACTCATATATTTAAATTCAACCTGACCATTAAAATAATAAATATTTTTGTAACACTTACCTAGCAAAGCTTGGAATAAGCTGCTCTTAAAGATTCTCATCACCTTTTTAATAGCATTTTTCAACTTCTGCTCCTCTGGTTTCTTTAATTTTTTGCAGTACTCTTCTAGTAATGATAAAGCTTGATCAGTATCTGGAAAACATGATTTTAAAATTAGTGAAATAATATTAAGCTATTATATAACTGAGGTACTAACATCATGATACAAAACCATTTAGTAAAATAATTGTAATCATACATTTCATAAAATACCATATGTAATTGATGATTACATTTAATTGCTAATTTTAACAGCCTAATTTGGTTTCTGTTATTCTGCAGGAACAGTCAGTTACTTAATATAGTTCTTCTAGCCAAACTCTTTAACTCCCACCAAACAACCTTTCCCTGCATAGGTCTGGTAAAAAAAAAAAACCAAGGTGCACGGCATATGGTTAGGAATGTGAAAAAAGAATGTTAATGAAGATCAAATATAAACAACTTTGTTTAAAAAGTGAGGTATCAAAATATGTATTAGAAAGATACCAAACTCTTATTTATATAAAAAAGGTGAAATTGTTTTTGTTTTGAAATAATATTGGTTTAAAGTAAAACTTACTATTTATACAAAAAAAAAAAAGAAATTAGGGGGGAAGAGACTGCTAGAATTCACCTGTGGGTCACAGCCTACAGTGTGCCCTAGACTGCCATCATACTGCATGTAAAACCAACCCTCAGAAGCAGGAGGAGGAATATCATGACCAGCAAGAGACAGGAGTGGAGCATGGCATGTCCTCTGCACCTGAGCTCCCTGTGCAGTGAAACTCCTGAATCCACAAGCAGCTACACCACAGAGGAGGAGCAACAGAAACAGAAGCCAGACCATGGAACAAAGTGGTGGACATCCCAACCCACAGAACAAGTAAGATGTGTGCTTTGTTCACTTTTGGAGTGGGGTGCCTCTGGGCACTTAGTTAGGGAAGTTGGACTTGCTGACGCACAAAAGAGGAGCTGAGTGCCTTTGGGGTGAGGCTTATTGCAGTGGGGTGCCTCTGGGCGCTTAATTCAGGGAAGGGGGTTTGAGGATCCAAGGAGTTAAAGCTGAGTACCTTTGGACATTTATTAGCACCCTTTATAGACTTTGTGTTATGTACTGATAAAAAAACTCAACGCTGGGCATTTCTCGCTGGCATTACAACTTGTCAATTTCCTTAATAAACCCTTTAATCATAAATTTTGTCTGTGAGTTCTGTGTAGCCATTGTAGTGGATATTACAACCTAGAGCTAGAGAATTTTAATTAAGACAATACAGACTCCACTTTCAAAAGAATATACAATCATGCAGTGAAATAAAGAGAGTGAAATGCTGAACACAGATGTTCACAGGTATGATTTTCTCTTGTCAAAATAACTATCCTAAAGGTGATATCTATCCTTAACATGACCATCAAAACCACCTCTCCCATAATCTGCTTACAACTTCTATTTTCAACTTTATTTTCACTATATTGTTGAGTCCCTGCACACACACAACTCTTTCTCTCTCTCCTCTGAACTGTCCTTTGTACAACATGTCTTCCCACACACCACCATCTCTTCCAAGAATCAATCTGCTAGAGTGAAGAGGGTCTGCTGTCAGCTAGATCTGGTCTAAAACCTGCATACCAGCTGCGAGTGACCAATTACAGTACTTAACCTCTCTTAACTTCAATTTCCTCACAGGTGATAGGATCAAATGAGATCATACATGTGCAACACTTAGATAATGCCTAGCACACAGAAATGTAAACAATAAGTCGCCTAAAAATCTCTTCACAAAAAACCCTGACAACCTCTCTTTCCTTAATTTGGACCTGACTTATGTGCTCGCTCTTTCATAACGTCATCTCTGGTTGTACCAGTTGAAATTAAAGAGTATCTTTCCATATTCCAGACAATTTTACTAACACAATAAATGTATAAGGGTGCTTCAAAAAGTACATGTAAAATTGAATTTAAAAGATAATGAAATTTTCTATGAACTCTTTCAGGTACTCTCATACAATATAGCATTTTAAGTATATGTCTTCATCCTCCCACAAGATAAAATATCCGTGGAAAAGTCATTAGAGTGACAGTGTCTTTGAATGTGGTAGGTTACAAGTCTTTTTAACTATTAAGGCCCTCTTACCTCTCCTATTTACCACATCATCTTTTTAAAAAAATTGCAGCTAAGTCCTTTCTAACTCAAAGCCACCCTATAGGACAGACTAGAACTGCCTGCATACAATGTCCAACGCTATCAGTCTTAATGAAAGTAGGTTGCCACAGCTTTAGAGTAGCTGCTAGATTTGAAACACAGAATTTTGTTGTGCAACAGAGCACATAATCACTGTACCATCAAAATTCCAATCTATGACTTTATATATCATAATAAATAAGTTGTCTAACTCAATTCATTCCAAAGTCATATTTGAAAACCAAAAAGAGTGAGAACTGAACATATTTTTCCCCTGAGAAATAATGGGAAACGAAATAATTGGTTCTTAGCCTAAAAACTATACTTCCAGATTCATTTTTTCAGGACTTTAACACAAAGATAACAGCCCTAGGTTGTGGAAATGCCTCCCCGCCCAAAATATTTCCTGTTTCTATCCCTCCTTTCCTGACCTTCCATTCCAAGGTCAGGAAAGGAGGGATAGAAACAGGAAATATAGGGATGGGGTGGGATAAGTGAAGGTACATTGAGGGGATTGCAATGGATAAGTTTAAACAAAATTTATTTGACTTGATGGGTGTAGAGCTGCTGATCTACTGGGTAAACCTTCATCTGATTCACAAGACAAAGATAGTAAGTTCTTCCAGTCATTAAGAAAATATTGGTTATCTACTGTGACCCAGACACTCAAAACTCAAGACTAAAGAAGATAATATTATCTACGAAAAGCTCATGGTAAGCATTCCTGTAGCACCTTACTATTTACAAAACAGTTTTTACATAGACTATTTTTTCTGGATCCTCCCAATAACTCTTTTGGGAGATATTACTAATTATTATATATTTTAAGGTAAGAAATTTAAAGCTAAGGCTATTGGTCTGTTGTTGTTTTTTGTTTTTTTGTTTTTTTTTTTTGATAACTTAGCTAAATGATGGTGTAGCAAGGTTTTAAATCTTTTTTTTTTAACCCTTCGGAAGGATTCTAGCTGAGACCTTCTGACTCCAGTCCTGATTCTCCTGTACTGTCCCACTGACTGCATTTACTTCTTTATAAAGGCCACCACACTAGCACAGGGAAAAGAATGCTGGACTAACTTCCAGTCCTATTTTTAAACTAGGTTTGTCATCTTGCACAAATCATTTCATTTCTGTGGTTGTTCATATAAATTACGTGAAATTCATATACATCATCTTGTGATGATGGAGAAAAATGTGAAGTAAGTTTTTATTAGAGTATTAAATACCATTTAGAAAGGAAAATTGAAGTTCAGAATGATCTTATGATTTTTCACAAGGTCACTTAATGACATCATGATAAGAAGGCATGCAAACATAAGAGATTAGCACTTTGAGATTAATTTCTTGCTCTGACTAAATGCTACCATGTCTTTTCCTCCCACTCCAGAAGATAACAGGTTTTGTACTTCATTGTCTCAGGGGAGATATGTATCAGGAATGAACACAAGAAGGATTTCCAAGTTATTGCAGTTTAGCTTTCCAAAAGCTTAAGACAACTTAAAATCACAGGAGTGAGAGATTCTTAAGAAGGATTTTTTTATCGCCCTTCTTCAGTCTAGGAAAATATTTTCTCAGTTGAGGAAAAGAGAGAGAAGTTTTTGGATTCCAGAGCAATGAGGATACTAGAAGCAATGGCTGGAAATTAGCAAGACCCCAGGGAGGACTGTGATCAGAATTCATCTAGGGGAAAAAAAAAAAAAACAGAAATTTTGCAGGACAGCAGCGGGGAGAAGCCAATGTCTTTGAAGCATCAATTTGCTTCCAGATCAAAAACAACTGTGCAGACCCACTAATTCATGTCTTAAAGGTAAGCTACTGTATTTGGATGACCAGTGATAGAGTACATCCCATTCCAGACTGAACATTATTAGCATACCCCCATGTGAATAGCAGAATTCACAAAAAGGATTGGGGGATTTCATTTATCATTCTGCAACTAAGAGGCAAAAATAATATTAAGTTATAGAAAATAAAGGAATGTTTCTTACATATTCGTTTTTTTAAGACCGAGAGTCCAGTTCAATGAATGATCTCCATGACTAGGCTTTTTCTATGATATCGTTCCTATCTGTGATGATAAGTACTACAGATTGAATTGTGTTCCTAAAAGCTATGTGTTCTAAATCCTATGGTTATAATCCTATATTGAACTGGGTTATATTTGAATGCTAGTGAGAGAGGATTAGAACAATTTGTATTTTGAGTCAATCTTTTTGAGATATGGAGCCCTGTGATATATTGGGGGTACTAACGAAAACACATAAGACAAAAAAAAGGTTCATGATGACTGTATGTACAAGACTGTACTATTTATAAACCAATTTTTACATGGACTATATATATTTATTTTTGGTCACAATAACTATATTGGGGGATTTTACTACATATTATAGTGTTTGTAGGTAAGAAACTTAAAGCTAAATCTATTGATTTCTTTTAGATAACTTAGCTAACAGTCACCAATTCAAAATCAATAGCCACTCTGTGGGAGAAAGATGAGGCTTTCTACTCTCATGAAGAATTAATCTATTCTACCCTGTCCTGTAGAGTTGCTATGGTGGCAGTGTGTTTGGTCTGGGTTGGGATATAAAAGAGTTTACACAAGTAAATGGGTCAGCGGTATCAGAAGAGAGATGCCAAGCCACAGGAATATGACCTTGGAGCAGAAGCTCAGAGACGAGGACCTTCCTCCTCCAGAGCTGTCAGGAAAAGAAAGCCTTCCCGAGGGTTTACACTCTGAATTCAGACTCCCAGCCGCTGATGAAAGGTGAATTCTAGTACAGTAGCACTAGATAACTAACTCAATGATAGTGGGTATTGTTTAAGGCAAGAAAGTAATGAACTGAAACAGCGACTTACCCAAGTAGTCTAGTACAGTTTTACTTGTCTTTTATATTTCATCTTAAAGGTCAAATCTCCAGAAATCTCCCTCCCAGATGGGGTGAGGTATTCTTTATGTCACGAGACACTTTGTATTAACTTCAACACCAAGCATCAAAATTGCCCATTTTTACATCTGTCTCCTTCAGTTATTCTAAGTATCAGAAAGGCCATGACTGAATATTATTTGCCATTGCAAAACATGAAGCTAGCAAAGCACCTGGCACATGGCAGGAACTCATTAAGCCTGCTTATCACCCATGAGGGATTTAATTAAAATACAGCCTAACAAGTTCACTCCAAAATGGTCTCACCAACACTCCCATAATTAAGATGGCATAATTCTCCCAAAGGGGAGCCCCTACAGAAGCCGAGAATCTTATCCAAATTAAGTTAGGCACCCCATAGCTAGCATGATGCCACTAAAGAAAATGAGATTTATTCATTTATATTCCTAGTATTTTCTACTTTACAATATATTAGCCCTCTTTCTCTTAAATCCCAAAATAAATGGGGTCAGAAAAATTGTTTCATAATGTATGTGATTTGGCCATAATACTTGAAATATCCTTGAGAACTTACTAAAAATTGAACCCTTGCAGAAAGCTTACTAGTTGGAATTTAGAATGACTGAGTGGACAGAAGATACTGGGTGAAACTCATGATCCTTTGCTGACAAAGCAACCTACATTGAGGATACAGCACCCTCGTGTCTTGACTGCTGAAGAAAAAGGAATTGTAGCTAAGGAAAAGGTCTCCTTTACCTAATTAAAATTTTTAAATGTTATGCATCTCAGCCTTATACTGTAAAAATAGTTTATAAATACTGACATGATAACAGGGTAAGAAAGAAGAACATATTTTGCTTAAAGGGCATTAAGTTTATGTTAATGGTGGTAGAATAATTTGGAAAAGAGTATCAGTAATGGTTGCACAACATGAAGAGTATAACCAATAGCAATGAATTATACTTGTTGAATTAGAGAACATTTTATTGTGTATATTTTTGCCACCATTGAAAAAAGTTAAGTACACTGATAAAAATAAGTACAAATAACAAGAAAATGTGTAAAATTGTTTGTGGTAATGACTGTACAACTCTTCTTGATATGATTGAACTATTGAATTGTATATGTGAAGTGCCAGTAGCTGTTTAAAAAGAATGAAGAATATATCAAGAAAGCATATATTAAGAAAACATATATTGCAGTTTAGTGAATATGAGAGCAAACCAAAGTAACACTACAAATTCATACAGACATTAATTAAACAAAAGTATATAAAATGTGAAGTTTTCATGAGTGGTCAGCTTAGATAAAACTATTAGTCTCTCCTTGCTGGAAAGATGGGAAATTGAAGTCACCTAGAAATAACTAGTCCAAAAGCCTAATGTACCCTGTGAACATCAGTTCCACAATAGAGAAACCAGAAGAGCTCGAATATGCTCAACTACCATTGCCAACTCCTCTGAAAGGGACCACATTAGGAGATCCTGATAGAGTAAGAAAACATGTAACAAAACTCAAAATCATGAAAAAGATCAGGTTTACTTGTCAGGTAGAAATGTCTGGAACCAAAGAAGCACACCAGCCTCTGCGATCACGAGGTACCAAAGGGACCAGGTATAAGGCATTATGCAAATATATATATAGATAGATAGATAGATATAGATATATATAGATATATAGATATATATAGATATACATACATACATACACACACCATAGTGAATGAAGGGGGAAGTGAAGAGTGGAGACCCAAAGCCCATTTGTTGGCCACTGGAGATCCCCTCACAGAGGGGTTTAGGAGAGGAGATGGGTCAGTCAGGGTGCGATGTAGTACTGATGAAGAACACAGCTTTCCCCCAGATTCTGGATGCTTCCTCCCCCCAACTACCATGATCCGAATTCTAACTTGCAGGACTGGATAGGGCAGAGGTTGTACACTGGTGCATATGGGAGCTGGAGGCACAGGGAATCCAGGGTGGATAATACCTTCAGGACCAAGGGTGTGAGGGGCGATACTGGGAGAGTAGAGGGTTAGTGGGTTGGAAAGGGGGAACTGATTACAAGGATCCACATGTGACCTCCTCCCTGGGAGATGGACGGCAGAGAAGGGGGGGAAGGGAGACTCCGGATAGAGCAAGATATGACAAAATAACAATCTATAAATTATCAAGGGCTCATGAGGGAAGGGGGAGCGGGGAGGGAGGGGTAGAAAAAAAAGAGGACCTGATGCAAAGGGCTTAAGTGGAGAGCAAATGCTTTGAAAATGATTAGGGCAAAGAATGTACGGATGTGCCTTATACAATTGATGTATGGATTGTGATAGGAGTTGTATGAGCCCCTAATAAAATGTAAAAAAAAATGATGATGGAAATGTATGTACAAATATGCTTGAAACAATTGATGTATGAAATGTTATCAGGTGTAAGAGCCCCAAATAAAATGATTTAAAAAAAAGAAATGTCTGGAACCCTTGAAATTATGGCCCTTATTCACCCTTCAGGTCTAGAAATAAACACTCCAGGGCTCAATCTTCAACACAGCAATAGATAGGTCTACAAAGGGAACAGTGGAGCCCCGGTGGTGTAGTGGTTAAGAGATGACCTGTGATCTGTATGGTGTGTAGTTCAAAAACACCAGCATCTCCTCGAGAGAAAGAATAGGCTTTCTACTCCCATAAACAGTTATGTTCTTGGAAACCCTATGAGTCAGCATTGACTCAATGGTAGTGAGTCATAAAGTGAACAATAACACTAAGGTACACATACCATTTGAGTCAACCATTTAAAAACCAAAAAGGCAGCATTTCCCCAAGGACAAAGCTCAACAGGATTAGGAAAGAAGGAAGAATGGAAACAGGAAATACAGAAAGTGATGTTACATTGAGAAGGTGGCAATCAATGACACGAACCAAAATGTTGGTCTGTTCTGTACACCTTAACTCAATTTGCAATAAGTTTAAAAATAAAATCATTTTCCACAATGTATTCTGTGCCCTATGATTAGGACTACTTCAAAATGGAAGTTTTAACATCTTTGAGGGATGTTCCACAGGAAACAAGAAGTCTAACCGGTCAAGGTCAGGGTATATGGTAGATGGAATAAGGTTTCCCAATGAAAATCTCAAAAGACATGGCTTGGCACCATCAAAGAATGAGCAAGTATATTGTCTTAAAAAAAGAAGAAAGAAAGAGAATTCCTTGGTACAATTTTCCTGGTATTTTTTCTCACCAGTGTATTTTTCCATATTCTTAAAATTTCTTCTTAATAAGACCCTGTGGTTGTCCTGTGCCCTTTGAAAAAATCTGTAGTCAATATAGTCTCCCCAGTCATCATAACCTTCTGTGCTGCTCTCTGCCTTGAACTGAACTGACACAGTTTGGGAAGCCACTGTTTTGACTGGACCGTTTTCTGAAAGCACTCTAATGAGACTAAGACAAAGTGTCTTACTGAGAGAATTTGTCTGTAGTTATCCACTGATCTCAAAGACATGATCAGACATGTCTGATCAGGAACAAATTCATGCATGTATGAAATGGAACCCTCTCACTAATTTTTCTAGAATAGTGAGAGATTGTTTGACTGATGAATTTATTGGGGAAAATACAAATGAACGACAATTCAATATGTTAAAATCCAGTGTTTGGGGTACATCTTCCTTACTGATTAAGATTCTTCTATCTAAAGCAGCAATCAATAATATCAGTTCCATCATGAATGAAACAGTAGAGTAGCTTCCCAAATAATTAGTATTTCTCACATTATGGTATCAAGTCATTAGCATATATCATTTGTACATTTTATGATACATAAGAGCTATAAAATAAATTCAATTAAATCCATTCAGTGTTATGTCTATTGCTTGCCTCAGAGAATATTCCTAATCAGTATCTAAAATCAAAAATCATTCTACAATTTCTATGGAAGGATGTGTCCCTCTATGTCTCTTGGATTAGTATTTTCCAAATACCAAGAGTCCATAGCTCCATTATTTCCAATAGATGTCTCAATAGAGGTCAAGTTGAACCCTTTGAGGGCATCTTAAAGTTGGAAACAAAAATTTTTAGTAAATTATTTTTTTCTTACAAACTTGAGAAATTTTAAAATTAATTTTTTCCCATGCTACTCAGAAATTTTAGTGCTTCTTTTCAGTTTTGTTAGGTGGGAAAAATAAGTAAGGTTTTATGAAATAGAAAAGGCATTGAAAACTAATTAAAACTTAGTAAAAGGTACCCCAAATGAGGGGGGAAATCTTAAAGGGCACAGGACAACTACAGACACTTATTAGGAAGTAATTTAAAGAAAGTTAAAAAAAATGTACTGGTGAGAAAAATGCCAGACATATTGCACCAAGAAATTCAGGTACATATGATCCTCTCTGGAGTAATTTTTTTAATCAAAAATTTAAGAAAAGATAGGGGAGGTGAGAGGCAATAGGGAGCTAGTAACAATGAGTACATCTTGGATGTGTTGGACATGCTGTCAGAAGAGACCAGTCCTTGGAGAAAAATATCAAAATTAATAAAGTGAATGGGCAGGGCAGATGGATTGACACAGTAGCTGCAGAACTTCTTACTTTGAACTATTTAATTGCATAATATGTGGATTATATGCCCAAAATTGATTTAAATAAAAGAATATAAGAAAAGATAGCTACTTCTTCAATGCAATAACACTTTGTTCTATTAAATTGGCATTCCCTGATGCTCACCTTCCTGACAGGATCGCTGAAGACAAAGTGGGTGCATAAGCAAATATGGTAAAGAAAGCTGATGGTGTCCAGCTATCAAAAGATAGAGCATCAGGGGTCTTAAAGCTTGAAGATAAACAAGCAGCCATCAGGCTGAGAAAAAACAAAGTCCACATGGAAGAAGCACACCAGCCTGTGGGATCACGAGGTGTAGATAAGATCAGCTTTCAGGCATCAAAGAACAAAAGAGTCATATCAATGTGAGTTAGGGTGAGTGTGGCGTGGAGACTCAAAGTCCATCTATAGCCAACTGGACATCCCCTTACATAAGGGTTGCAGGGAGGAGATGAGCCAGTCAGGGTGCAGTATAGCACCAATGAAATATACAACTTTCCTCTAGTTCTTTAATGCTTCCTCCTCCCCCCCCCTCCCACTGTCATGATCTCAATTCTACCTTACAAATCCAGCTAGACCAGAGGATGTACACTGGTAAAGATCAGAGCTGGAAACACAGGGAATACAAGACAGATAAACACCTCAGGACCAATAACCAGAGTACAGATACTAAGAGGGTAAGGGGAAGGTGGGGGAGAAAGGGAACCGATTACAATGTTCTACATATAACCCCCACAACAGAAAAGTGGGTAAAGGGAAACATCAGGCAGTATAAGACATGAAAAAATAATAATAGTTTATAAATTATCAAGGGTTCATGAGGGATGGTGGGGGAGGGAAGGGAAAAAATGAGGAGCTGATACCCAAGGTTCAAGTGGAAAGAAAATGTTTTGAGAATGATGGCAACAAATGTACAAATGTGCTTGACACAATGGATGGATGTATGGATTGTGATGAGTTGTACAAGACCCCAATAAAATGATATTTTCAAATGTAATGAAAAGGAGGACATGCCAAGAATTTAAGCCACAACGTATAGGAAATATAAAAAGAAGAAAATTTTACATGAAGAAGGAATAAACAGAATGCAGTGAAATATTCTTGGTTAGTTGCAAGAGGCACAAATTATATGATGAAATCACATGCAAAACAATATACATGACATATATGTATGAAATGAAGTGAACATATGGTATTGTTACAGCTAACACCTGTTTATAAGGGCCCCTTAGTCTGGTATACTAAAAAAAATGTGGTATATAATAAAACCCAAAGAGAAGACTCTATTACTGACTACTTAGACACTTCTGTGATTTACATGCACTTCATGACTATAGATATGAATTCAGTCTATTCATCTTACAACTGCTAAAGGTCTTAGCTGTCTTTCTATCCTAGAACTTTCTCACCCAAGTCTCACTAAGGCAAAAAAGTGGGAGGAGAAACCATGCCTAAACCACTAGGCCTAGTTTTTGGTTTTTGTTTTTTTAGGTTATTTAGTATTTTAATTGAGAGGGTTTTTTTGTCATTTTATTGTGGGCTTGTACAATGCTTATCACAATCGAAACATCCATTGTGTCAAGCACATTTGTACATTTGTTGCCATCATCATTCTCAAAAAGCTTAGTTTTGAAATATAATCTATAGCTGATCTAGCCATGTGAGCTGTGAGCAGGACTGTAGCCATTTTGCCTGGAATCAGCCATATTAAAGTATAATCAACATTGTTATACATTTATCACTCTATTTCAACTGTTTCCAAGGGTTCAAAAAGGAGTTTGGAAAGTTAATTACTATTTGAATCCTGCTTAGAGTCTAACTGACTCTTTCAACTTTCTCAAACATTATATAGGATTGATAAGGAATAGTCTGTTGGAAAATACATGGCAAGATAATAAATTATACAATCCTTCTGTTATGTACTATATTTTTTTTCTACAGTAGAACCCCAGACTTTGACAATAATCCATTCTAGAAGGAATGTTGACCTGCAATGCAGCTGAGTTCTGAATCAATTTTTTCCCATAAGAAACAACTGAAAATGGATTAATCTGTTCTCAACCACTAAGTTTTTAGCCTAACCTTTCCTGTACTTTGCCTTTTTATACAAAACATTACACAGAAATTTCAAAGTAAAGATGTTTGGAGTTAAATAATATACTTTAAATATGAAATACAACATTTTTTAAAGTTTTAACTGGTATGGCCCATATCTTGAGAAGGATGAGAATCTGGATCTGCAGACACAGATGTGGAGAGGAGGTGTGGAGAGTCATTGTTTGGAAGGGGAATCCCCGTCCATAAAATCAACTGGGAGGTTCTTTTCAGTTTTTTCCTTCTTTGTCCTTTTTCACTAGGACCTGGCTGGCTTTCTCTCTTTCTTTTATTTTTTTCTGGCTTTCTCTTAAAACACAATCTATCCAATGTGGTCTGCTGTTGGCGTTTCTCTAACTGTTTTCTAAAAGGGTTTACTAAATTATCAACAATATTGATAACATGGTAAACCAGTTCCTTATCATGATGATTCTTTTCAAAAAAAAACTTTCTTAGGACCCATATTTTTTCATCTAAAACAGTACAAAAAGCCACTAAAAATAGAAAATTATAGCAAAACAATTGGAACATAATTGCACAAGGTTTCAACAATGCATACTAGAAAGCCACTTCCGAGTGACCAAAACACAAACTGCTTTTGTTTACAAAAATCACGTTAGTCTGTTCGGTTTCTGATGTTTTGTTTGAGCTCCAATGCAAAATTTTCTCGACATTTCGTGTCAAAGTCCGATGATGATGATGATGTGGTCAAGTACTATGGTTCTATTGTACTTACTCTGTCTTGTGGCTCTTTGAAGCCTGCCATGTATTTTAAGAATTATAGTCACCTGGGTGTGATACGTGACTAATTGTGTACAAGTCATCTTGAAGTTGGGATAATTCAAGCACCCATGAAACAGCTTAGTTCTGTAGGATACGCCTTTGGCTACTACATCTTAGTTCTGTAGGATACTCCTCTTACTGGAAGTTTTTCTCTTTCTCTATTCCACTGGGAGTGGTTATTAATTAGGCTCATCACTCCTTGGCAGAGGCTTAATATTGAGGATGAGAGGCAACATACACATGGTTAAAAACATCTTAAGTACAATTCAATCAATAATCTTAAATTACAGGTTACTTGAATATTTTGTATACAACATACAAGATCGGAAATAGTCTGGTTCAGGCAACACTGAATATCAGAAAGAACAGTGGACCAAGGGCAAAGAAACATTTTAGTCCCAGCCACACAACAAAATTTACATAGCAGCTAAAGAGTAAAGAATTGTATACTTTTATAGAAGATGGTCTTTGATATTATCTGTATTTCCACCACTTACTAGTTGTGAGACCTTGTAGAAGAGCAGAAGAAAGGAACGTACATTTTCTGAACACATACTCCATGTGAGCCACTCCAGTAGGTATTATCTGAGTTGTCTAGTTCTGCTATAACAGAGATGCCACGAGTGGCTTTAACAAACAGAAATATATAACAGTTTAGCAGATCAGATGTCTGTATCCTCGATGCTGGCCCTAGATTTGTGGTTCTCAACCTTCCTAGTGCCGCAACCCTTTAATACAATTCCTCATGTTGTGGTGACACCCCGCCAACCATAAAATTATTTTTGTTGCTACTTCATAACTATAAGTTTGCAACTGTTATGAATCAGGCGACCCCTATGAAAGGGTCGTTTGACCCCCAAAAGGGTCGTTACCCACAGGTTGAAAACCACTGCCCTAGATGAAAGCTTGCTTTCTCTTCGAGCTATGAGCAAGGTTGCTGTCTCTGAGCTCCTGATCCTAGGTAGTGTTTATTTATGTGGCTTGGTAGCTCTCTTCCCACATCTCTACCCTACTCGCTTTTATATCTAATTAATCTTATGTCTCAAGAAAATTGACTCAAAATATACCCTATACTAATCTGGCCTCATCAACATAACAAAAATCCCTTATTTTAACTATTCCAAATGGAATTGTAACTACAGGATATATAATATATACTTGGTGGACAGATGAGGCATGACTCAATTCCTAACAGGTATATTATATACATTTATATTATTTTAATTCTCTCAATACTGCAACGAGTTGGTTATCATTATAATTTTTCAAGTAAGAAAACTTATATCTAAAGTTTTTAAGTAAATTTCCAGTAATAGCACAGGTAAAATTCATGTATTTGTCTTATTCATTCACTCACACATTAAATTGTAGTCTCTTTGAACTTAAATTATCTTCTAAATAAAGCAAGGATAAAAATACCTACTTTGCCAATTTGTCCTTAGGAAAATTGGAAATATATACAAAGTACATACTAGTGTCTTATAGTTCCCTTTCTCTTTCTTGGGATAAGTCATTTAGCTAATCTCTTCAGCCATGCCCATTCCTCATTCATCCCTCTGGCCCTCTTCCTCAGAGATATATATACATATGACACTTTTATGAGTGTACAGTCAATCAAAACCAAAAGCATAATAAACTCTGCAAATTTAGGAAGCAAAAAATATATAAACTTTATGGATGTGTCTAAGATACATGGATATTTCCTTTCTTAGTGTTCTAATTATATGCTATCATTCAACTTCCTTTAATATAATACAATACCAAAATATGTAATAATGGCATTTTACCTATCAGGAGTAAAAGACAAAGAAAAAAACTAAAAACTCAAAGAAGAAACTAGTTTATAGGACCAACAGACTATATGAATCTGAGCCTCATCTCCCCGTCAACCAGAAGAACTAGGTGGTTTAGCTATCAGCTCTTCCAATCAGTGCCATAATAGAT
Organism: Tenrec ecaudatus; assembly: GCF_050624435.1. Lineage (NCBI taxonomy): Eukaryota > Metazoa > Chordata > Mammalia > Afrosoricida > Tenrecidae > Tenrec > Tenrec ecaudatus. Next base: position 82,876,301 of record NC_134533.1, read on the forward strand.
GGTCCCTGATGGGAAAGGAGAATATGGAACCTAATTCAAATTCTTGAAAGGTCCACAATTGAGACTAAAGGAACACTTAAGACTAAAGGAGCCTCAGAAACTGTTGCCCTGAGATATTCTTTAAACCATGAACAGAAAATATCCCAGGTCACCTTTTAGCTAAGAAAAAAACTGGTCAATAAAATAAAGAACATCATCCATGAACACAATGTTGCTTTAAAAAAATCATCTGTGTAGGGCTGAACAGTCCACAATTACTCCAAGCACTCAAAACAAATACAAGAGGATAATGAGCAAGGAAACTAGATTATTAGAAATAGAAGTCAGAATAAAAACAATGAGAATGTTGACAATTCTTAAAAATGTAATCAAGGTTACTAGACACTTTACGTAGAAATTGTTAAATGATAAGCTAATTTTCTGTGGAAACTTTCACCAATAACATGAAAAAGTTTTGTTTATCAAAACAATAATGTCATGCAACTTCCAATACATAGTAAAATAAAATTTAAAAATAGCTTATACACATGCTATTATAGTGCTGAGAACAATTGCAAATAAAAACAAATTTAAAGGAAAGTTTCATATGTTGTTTAAGTGAATAATGGCAGGTAAACTTTTATACCAGTTTTAAAGTAGCTCAAAAGATCACTAAGTAAGCAATAAAAATGAGCACAAAAATGAAATGAACATTTATCTCAAAGTATTAGAAGTATTTATTTCTTACGCATTTTGTGACAATAAGGAGAATGAGGGGGGGAAAGTTTAAAAAGAAAATTGCATTTCGCTGAAAAATCCTGCTAAAGTATTTTCTTTTTAAAACAACATTTTGTTGAAATACTAGAGAAAGACTCAACCATCATTAAGTTTTATTTCTTTACATTAATCTAACATGCAATTAGATCAAGTCATTTCAAGAAGTCTTGTGAAATAACCCTTACAATATGCCATGATCTTATATCATATGAGAGAATGTTATTATTAGTTTCCTGAATTGGCCCTACATTTTCACAAATTAAAATAAATAAAAAATATCCTAAAGGTTCCATTCAAAACAAATCACATAAATGTTAGGTGAAGAGTGGGGGTGGGGTTAGATGCAGGGTGGGGATCACTTATAGAGAAACAAAAGAATCTTATGTTAATAAAACCAAAAGCTGTAAAAATGTGAAGCGATTGAATTGGAAGTAGCAAGTAATCTCATAAATAAAAACAGCAGTGAAAATGGTTTCAGCTTATGTAGAAGCACTCAAGAATAGCTCCTAAAAACGGACTTTCCAAGATCTCACACATATTTCCATTTCCACCAAGATATCACACATATTTCCATTTCCCACCATGGTTGCATGTTACCAACCATGGATACTGACAAAATCCAAACCCAACCCACTGCTGTAGCGTCTACTCTGAGTCCCAGGGACTCTACAGGACACAGTAGGACTACCCCACAGCTTCCAAAGCTGTAAAACTTGATGGAAGCAGACTGTCAGCTTTCTCTCAAGGCATGGCTAGGGTCTGAATCAGACCCTTTGGTTGATAACTAAGTCCTTGAGGGCTCCTTGAATATTAATAACAATACATTAAATATGCACCAAAATAAAATTTATCATGAGACTTTTATAATTTAAAATATATATACTCAAGATTGATAAGCATTGAAAGTATATTCCATCTTATCTGCCACTTGTAACAATGGAAAGAAAAAGGGTCAAGATGACAGAGGATTCTACAGAATAGATTTTAGCTGTACTTTATAATCTGTCACCTTGTTACACTGTGGTGGCTTGTGTGTTACTATAATTGTACAGGTCAAGCCAAAGGTATCCAGCAGGATCATTCATAGTAAATAGGTTTTAACAGAGCTCCCAAACTAATGCACACTAGAAGTGTCTGATAATCTACTTCCTAGAATTAGCTAATAAAAACACCATGGATCCCAATAGAATACTGTCCAATATAATGGTGCAAGATAAGCCCCCTGGGTTGGAGAGTGCTCAAAATACACAGTGACCACAGAAATGAACTCAAGGGATGAATTACTGATGTGATCAGTGGGATTACTTATGCTCCAGTGGGACGGTTGCCTGTGTTGTTATAAAATGATAATGAGTCCCCTAATCATACATAATCCATGGACAAGTGAATGGATTCTGGGCTCCCATTTAATTCTAGCCCCAATCTAAGAATAGTTAGTTCTCATGACATGGCCCAGCTTGATACACCTTCAGGAAGAAATCACTGAAATATGGGTGCTATAGCAAAGTGTGGCGAAGAAAACAGATGGTACCCAGTCATCAATAAGAGCACATGGAATCTTAAAGGCTTGTATTCCAGCAAGCATCCATCTAAGTGAGATGTCAACTAAATTCACATGAAAAAAAGCACACCAGTCGATGTGATCCAAAGATGACAAAGAACAAAAGTCAAATACAATTGAGGGAAATGTATCAGAGCTTAAATTGGGAACACACAATTTGTAGAAGGCTATGGAGGACAGTGGGAGCCAAAATCCATTTACAAAGTACCTATGCAGATTAAGCCTCTGGCAGATCCCCTTTCACCAGTCAAGGGACATGAATTTGTTCTAGGTTTAAATATTTCCCACTTGGTTTTTTTTCCCACTTGTTTCTTGACAGAGTGTTCTAATTTATTTTAATACTGCCAGTTGTCTTTTCCTTCCTCTTGTTTATGTGGGGAGGCACTTTGGTATTTTTCCCAGTATATGAAGCACAGAAGGGACAGCCGTATAGAGAAAATAATATGACAGCTCAGGAATAAAGGCGGGGGGTGAGGGGAATTGAGGAGCAAATGGTCAATATGGGAGTGGGGAGGATGCACTGGAACTGATTGAGGTGATATATATAAAACTCTTTAAATATGAATGAGCTATGAAAGTGTACGATATGTGAATTTTATCTCAATAAAACTATTCTTTTAAAAAAGGACTCAGGCATACCAACAATTATAACAAAGGCACAGGATGGGTAATGTTTCATTATGTTGTAATGGGGTCCTCATGTGTCAGAGCTGACTCAATGGCAAGTAACAACAAAAAATACTTAAAATATTTGTTATAGAAACAGTAAAAATAGTAAGTTTAACCAATTAGAGAATATAATGCACCTGTAATAACTAAAGGAGGCACTGGTGTCATAATGATTATGCACTGGACTTCAATCCAAAAGGTTAGCAGTTCGAAACCCCCAGCTACACCTTGGGATAAAGATGGGGCTTTCTACTCTCAAAAAGAGTTACAGCCTCAGAAATTCACGGGGTAGATCTAACCTGCTCTGTAGGGTCACAATAAATTGGCATCAATTCAGTGACCGTGAGGTTGGTTCAGCTTTTGTTAATAACTACGATGTGAGAAAGCTTGAAGATGTTTGTGGAAAAAATGGAAATCAAATATAATGGATTTTTTCCATGAACTTTTTAAAGTCCCTTCATATAAGTATATCTTAATACTAATTGTTTTAATACATTGAAAATAATATAAAACTTTCAGGAAAGTTCATTTCAGAAAATAAATTACACAGTGCATATACTTTAATATAATCAAAACATATTTGTTTTACTAATTAGAACTTGTTGATTTACTAAAAAAATTGATCATTACAATAAATGTATTGTTAAAGAGGAGAGAAGGAAGAAAAGGAGGGGCAGAGGGAAAGGTAAGGAACAAGGGGAAAAGAATAAAAAAGGAAGGATATGGGGCTGGAATACATATTAAATTATTTATCATAAACTAAAATTTTCAGTAACAGAAATTCCGAAACAGTGCATTTAAAGATAAAGGCTTTTTAAAAGCACAGAGATTAAAAACCTTAAGTTTACATTGGTGAAGGGAGACAGCAGACAGTGTACGATATGAAAATAATAATAATTTATCAAGAGTACATGACGGTGAGAAGGTGGGGGAGGAGGGAAAAAAGAGGAGCTGATACCAAAGGCTCAAGTAGAAAAAGTGTTTTGTCAATGATGATGTCAACATATGTACAAATGTGTTTGATACAATTGATGTATGGATTATTATGAGAGCTGTAAGAGACCTCAATAAAATGATTTTAAAAAACAACAACCTTAACTTCACTCTTTTCAGTAAGTTATACCTAGACCATCAATTGCCCTTCCTCCTCCTCCTTCCCGTTAATCTTTCTATCCCTTTCTCTGTCTTCACCTTTCCGTTCTTCTCTCTCCCCCTTTCTTCCCCTCCTTTATTCTCTCTAAAACACAGACGCACACTGAAAAATACATACAATGTAGTTGTTTCAAATATTTGCCCAAATAAGGCAGTCCAAAAGAGATTTTGTCCATAGAACTAAAATTGATTAGAATTTAAAGACAGAGGAAACTAAGTCAAAGATCCATATTGCTTATTGGATATATGCTAAAAAATAAACTGTGTCCAGTTTACACAAGTGTGCCTCCAAGATTTTATAAAAGCTACCTCTCTCAATGATATTATCAGGTTGAGGGGGCAGGGTGAAGGTGGGTTTGGGGGTAACTGGGAATCACCATCTTAAATCCCAGTCTGCAAAGGGACAGTTCAAAGTATTGCCAAGTTTTTATATATCATTTTCCCATGCTGCAGATATGAACTTGAATGAACATCTCACCTTGGATTACAATATTTCTCATGGTGTCTTCCAAAACTATAGATTAGTTTTAGATCCCAGCAACTCCCATAACTGGCCAACATTTAGAGCTATATGCTAGCCCAGGATAACAGAGTTCAAGGGTGTTCAAATAAATTTTGATTAAAAGTTCTTGAGAAAAGTCTTTAAGGTTGACATGATCTTCTATGCCATTAAAAATAATAAAAAGGAAGAAGAAGAGGAGGAGGATAAGAAGAAGGGGGAGAAAAGAACTGCTTTTACTAAGAATATTAGGAATAAAGTTAGCCTGGGGTAGGCTCGGGCTTACTTAACTCTCCAAGGTTGGATGTATAATAGACCATACTTCTGAAACCCACTGGATCTAGATCAATTCCAGGTTATAAAAGTGGGGATGTAGGGGTGAAGAGGAGCTAGATGTTTGCCTTATTTGAGGAATTTACCAAGTGTGTTATTAGATAATATATGCATCTAGAAAAACACAACAGTGCCAAAAGTTGTGCTTTATTACAAATGTGAACATTTACACTAAAGAAAATATTAAATTTAGTTTCATTTTTCTAATCAAAAGACAAATTGTAAATCTCCAAGTGTGTTCAGTGTAAACTTTGCTATTTTTCTACAACTATGTGATTATCTTGATAAGTATTAAATCCATGCAGAAGAGCTCCACTGTTCAGGTTTGTTGATGTTTGTGTTGTTTTATTTTGTTTTTTAAGATTGATTAAAAGTAACCTTCAACAATCTAAGGTAACAAGCTATAGAAAATTCCAAAAATGTGGCACCAAATAGATTCCTATTATAAAGCATGATGTAGACTATTTGGTTTGTGAAATAACCAATGTCTATAATTAACTGTAATGCTGTTATTAATTCCCACCAAATTGACTCCAGATTAAACACGGGAGTCCCACTTCATCTTACTTTAGCAAAATAATATTACTGAATGAAGTACCACTGGCTAAAGTTATTACCATAGCTATTTCCCCCAAATAAAAATGTATCATCAAATGGAAAACAGTGTAAATGACAACTTTCAGAACCCAACATTTAAAAAGGAGAAACAAGCATTATATAGGAAGCCTCATCGCCCACCTTTCTTCTTGACTGGCATTGTTGGGTCTTTCCACAGCCACAGGAGTCCAGAAAGCTTTTCAGGTCTCAGCTTGATCCAACTGGATTTCGGCCAAGAGCCGGGTAACTGTTGCAAAACACCTCACAGTTCAGTTTTGGAATCCAGACGTGGAGTCTTCTATTTCACACAAAGAAATACTGATGTATTTTTCCCCCACTGCTACACATTTGACACCACCCAGCGAGTTTAGAGAAAAATAACTTTTGAGTTTTTCAAGTATTTCAATTTTCATAAAATATTTATTCTGGTTTTAAAAACTGAGAAAAGTTTTGTCGACATAGAAAATGTTATTAAAACTCCTTCGGCAGCAACATTTTCGAAGTTCAATGACTAAGTTCAATTAAGGCACAAGCCAAAATTTGGACGGATGTTTCAGTCTACACATGATCAATTTCACAGATGAACCAGTTGATGATAAAGAGCCTCAATTCTTCGTGGAGAAATTTAAACGGGTCCGCCTCCCCAAAAAAACATAATTACACTTCAAATCAACCGCCTTGACCCTGGTGTCTAAGTCAGGTGAGTTTGAGCAGTTCTCTGGGGGCAGCACACAGCCTTGGAAGGCCCCTTTTCCATTTACTGGACCAGAAGTTCCGAATCTCACGCCCTCAGATGGACGGGATCCACCTTGCTGTCATTTTTTCCCCCGTGTTCTGCAGGCCCCCCCACCCCACCCCCGGGCTTGTTCTTTAATGCCCAGTTTCTGATCTTCCCCTGTGTAAACAGAGAATTAGAAAGAAGGAAAGCAGTCCCTTGGCAGAGAGACATTCAAGTGCCAGTGCTACTCCATGGGCACTTGATGCAGGATGAGTTGACGAAGCAGATTTCTTCCCACCGGAGTCATTCACAGCGTGCCATCTCTTCACAGCTTCGCAGCTGCTTATCGGGCGAGGAAAAGGGCAGCCTGTTCGCCAGCAGACGCCAAACCTTCCCCCAGAGGTGTTTCCAGAGACGCCTGAGGAGTATTAGGCATGAAGGCATAAGCCGTGCAAATGGTCCGCAGCTTCGTAAAGGAGAGCTCAGCGGCTTGGCTTCCACATCCACTCTTTTCTCTCCATCTCCGTGCAAACTACCCACCTTCCGTTTGCAGAAAAGACCAGGAATCTCTCTGCCACCGCTGCCCCCCTGCCCACACCCCGCTCCTCTACAGGAGAGCACAGAAATGTCCTGCACCCTCCAAGCGATGAAGTGTTTCCTCAGCCAGGAGAAGCGGCTGCACTCGAAATTATATAACTCGAATTTGGCTTTTGTAAGACATGGAGTCGGGAGGGTCGGGGGGTGCTGCTCTGGGAGACATTGCCAGGCCTCCTCTCCGCGCCCCTCGCCCCGAGACGCGGGCTGGAAAGGGGGTTTCTGTGGTGCTGGGGGTGTGGGGGGCGGGGGGAGGCGAATTTCTCCCCGGTCCCTTCGCGGGACGAGCGGACGGACTGGACGTGTGGGCACTAACGAACGGGGCGAGGACTCCGACAGCTGCGAGGGGAGGAGGCTAGTCGGGGTCCTCGGGCGGCCCCGGGTGGACGGCAGGGATTCGGAAGGGACGAGGCCGGAGCGTCGGCGCCACAGCACCCGGGCCAAGCCAGTGGGGGCGAATTCCCCTTTTAAACAGTGTTAGGGCCGAGGAGCTCAACCCCAACTAACGAAGTTGTCCTGAGGTGAGGATGGCGCACGGCAACACGCACGGGTTCCGAACGCCCCATTTTCTCCTCAGGAGAGAGTTCCGAACGCCCGTTTTCCCCTCAGGAGAGAAGGGGAGCGGAGCAAGCGCCAGGCTGACAAATGGCCCGGAGATGGAATGCGGGGCGGGCAGAGGGGCGGGCCCACTAATGTAGGCTCCCTTTCGCAGCCAATGACTGTGCGAGATTAGGAGACACTACAGCCAATCAAAGACAGGGAGGAGGGCGCGGCGTTTGACTGCGTGGGGGCGGACCCGTCTGAACGCGAGGAGGCCAGAGCCAACGCCGCTTTCCGCCAGGCTTTCTGGGCTTCCTGCCACCCGTCGGTCACGTGACCCGCCAACATGGCGGCGCTCGGTCGTGGAGCTGGACCTGAGCTGGGCGATGTAAGTGTGATGCCGCTGGGGGCAGGGGAAGCGCCTGAGGTAGACGGAAGTCCGGAGTGGTAATGGACGTGATTGTGGGGACTCTACTGAGATGATGCTCGTACCTGGGTTTAAAAAGTGAGAAGAACTCCAAGTTCCTGCCGGGTGCAGTCCATGCCCCGAGCCCTATTGCAGGGAGTCGGGAGAATACCTCTAAGAACTTGCTCATAGAATCAGTTCCTACATGTGGCATTGCATGTATGTCAGAGTAGACCTGTGTTCCACAGGATTTTCAATGGCTGTTTTTTTAGAAGTAGATCTCAAACCTTTCTCCCGAAAACTCTAGAACTTCCAACCTTTTGTTTTCACCATTCAGGGACCTTGGGGAAAAAAAAATCCATTGTCATCTAGAACATTACAATTCATAAGAAGCCTATAGGGCAGGGCAGCCTGGGCTTCCACTGAGCATCTGGTGGGTTTGACGTTCCATTCCTGCAGCTAGCTTCGCAGCCCAACACGAATCCATTACACCCCGGGTCCCCGGGCCCCTGGCCCTGCTCGCCTGCTGCACGCTTCCTTTGCCTCTGGTCCTTTGCTCAATTCTTCGCTTCCTTTTGGAATCTGCCTCTGCCTCTTTTCTCCCGGGCCCCGCCCCCCAACTTTTCTCTCCCAACCCACCTACCCCACCCATTTCTTCCATCCTGGCTTAATGTCGTTTCCTTTACCTAGGTCCACACAACTCACTGCCATCAAGTCGATTATGATGTACGATGATGCTATAGGACAGGATGGAAATGCCCCTGTGGGTATGTCCACTGAGTTGGCTAATTATACTATTTGCTTTTTTGTTTTTAATGACAGCCTCATTCTGTTTTAATTACCTAGGGGGTTTTTTTTGTTTGTTTGTTTGGTTTGGGAGGGAGGGAGGTTGGGGGAGGAGGAGGCTGGAGGTAGGTTGACCTCCCTCTAAGGATAGACTGGGGACACCTAAGAACACCATTTATTGATTACCAAGATGCGTGTCATAAACGAAGTGCTAAATAAAACAAGGTGTTAAATAAAATCCCATAAGTCAGGTGAAGTAATACATAACCTTACAAAAACCTTTAGAAGCATCATCGCAGACTATTCCAGTGGCTGTGAGTTAATTATACTAACTTATAAATGTGAAAATTACCAGACTATTTCTCTGCTTTACTAAGTGGATCGTAAGGAAACCAACTCTTTATATTGACAGTGTATAGCAAAGAACTCCTAAAACTCACTTCCATCATGTGAATTCTGACTCGTAGTCACCCTATAGGCACAGGGTAGACCTGCCCCTGTGGGTTTTCGAGACTAAATCTTTCCAAGAGTAGTTTCTCTTCGCAACACCTGGTGATTTTGAACTGCTGGCCTTCTGGTTAGCAGCCCAATGAGAAGCCTGCTACACCACTAGGGCTCATTAGCAAAGCACTAAGCACTCAATAAATATGCACTCTCCTGTTTCAATATTTATTGTTCTAAGTTATTGAATGTACATTTGCTTGAAATTGGGGGGGCTGTAAAGTATAGAGAATTTCAATGAAGTGAATAACAGTAAAACAAAAGTACATCCCAGATTTCTGGAAAATCGCACAAATTACCTTTGCTTTCTAGTATATCAAACAGGTTAAGTATAAACACACCTTTAGTTATTAGTATCTTTTACTTTCCATTTTCAATGTGGTATCAGGGACAGGAAAAATCTGAACTCTAGTCTCTGAGTAATTATAATTGGTAAAAAATATTTTATTCTATCTTCCCCAGATGTGCTAAAGAAATAAATAGAAATATTTTTAGTACAGTTCTCCAAGGATGCTGATAAATATGCATCTATTACTCACTGTACAAAGCCATAAGAATATTCGAAGGACGCTATACCTTCAGAATATTTGTGCTTTACATGACCCTTCAGGAGCAAGGGTTAAGATTAGAACAGACAATTCCTTCAGTAAGTGTGTTCATTGACCATGCATCAAAAGCACTTGACGTGCTACTGAAATACAGACTTCTAGGCCTTAACCCATTCCTACTGAATCAACTCAATGGTAGGAGGTTGGGTTGGATTAGGTTTGGTTTGAGTGCTCATTGTGCATCTAGCCCAGGTAAGTAATGGGTGTCACTCTGGTGTTACTGTAGGTTCCCAAATTTATTTGGCTTACTGACCCCTTTTCAGAATAAAAAAAAATTACTCAGTATCCCCTGGGAATGAATAACTTTATTACTGTACTCTATAATCTAAGATAAATGTAGGTGTAGGCAGTCCCCCTCCTGAATCATTCCAAGGATGCCTGGTGCTGTAGTGTGTTAGTGTTGCACTGCTAGCTGCAAGGTCCACAGTTCAAAGCACCAGGAGCTCTGAGAAAGAAAGATACGGCTTTCTGCTCCTGTGGAGATTTACAGCCTCAGAAACTCACTACTCTGTCCTACAGGACACCCTGTGTCAGGAATGGCTCTAAGACAGTGAAATGGATTGCTTGTTTGGATCATTCTAGCACTGCCCATGGGGGGCAGTGTCACCCACTTTGGGAAACATGGGTTTACCTAATCAGCCTCATGTGGCTGAAAATTGAGCCATACCGGTGAGTTCAGTTCCAGGCCTGAAGAGTATGTAAGGGCTATTGTCTCAGGGTTCCATCACATGCAACCTGGCCAGTAAACTTGGTCTTCTATGTCATTTTTAGTGTTGTTCCACATTTCTCTCCCACTCTTATCAGGGACCTCTTATTTTGATTTCTCTCAGAGCAGTTGGCAGTGGTAGTCGGACACCCCCCTAGTTCTTCTGGTCTCAGGGTTGTGGAGACTGTGGTCATGTGACCCTGTAGTCCTCTGGACTAATTGTGTCTTTGCATCTTTTATTTTCTTCACTTTTCTTTCATCCAGAAGGGGAAAGACCAATAGTTGCACCTCAGATAACCACTTACAAATATTTAAGACCCTTGAAGTCACTACTTATCAAAGCAGGATGTGTAGAACATGGTCTTTATGGACTGTGCTGTGCAAGTTGACCTTGGTACTCCCTTTGGGTGGACTTGAGTCTCCCTTCTTGTAGTTAGCAGCCAAGCACCTTCGCCGTTTTTGCGCCACTCAGGATTCTTTACTGTGCTTATTATTAATTGCCATCAAGTTGATTCTGAATTATGGTGACCCCACATGTGCATAGGACGTTGTTCCTTAGGTCCCTGAAAGGTTGTGACCTTTCAGAAGCAGATCGCCAGGCCTGACTCCTGCAGTCTCTTGGAGAGTTTGAACCACCAACCTCTCAGGCAGCTTAAGCATTTGTGTGTAATCCACTCTATCCTGCTCAGAACTCCTGAAATTTGAGGTTAAGCCTTTGACTATAAGGTAAAATGGAGATTGGTGTACATTTGAAGGGCCATTTATTGGCTAATCTAGAGGATAATATGGAGAAGAAAAAGCATAGTGGTCTCTTGAAGTTAGCAACTGCTTAAAAATCACTCTTGGACACAGGAACTTTCCAACCCTGGATTCCAGTGTCATGGGTCATCTCTGCTCTGCCATATAGCTGTTCCTTACAAAGGAACACCTGTTTTTTCCCCAGGTGGCTGGATGATCCACTGCCCCTTCCAATGGTGGTGCAGTTTCATTACTGATCTCGTCTCTGTACTCTCCAAGACAATCCCTGCTCTCTCTTACCTCTCCTGGAAACTTGACATAATCTCCAAAACAAAATCTCAAACTCTCATGAGAGTCAGAATATAGACAGATGTCAGAAAGCTGCTACTGATTTCCACCTCATTGTCCCCTACCTGAAACGCTGGAGCTAGGAGGACTACAAAGAGCCTGGCTACCTTCGTGGACTAGAAAGAGGGGAAAACTGTAAAGAGACCAATATCTCGGTAAATTATCTTTCTACACTAAGTCATCTAATGCAAGTCAACCTTTCCAAACCTCGGTTTTGTGACCTGTAAAAGTAGAGTGTCATTATGCTACTAATTTCTTGAGGTTATTATGTGAATAAAACCATTATCTAGCAGAAACTAAAAGCTCAATAAATGTTGACTGAATCAGTAGCACAGGTATGTGAAAGTATATGCCACCTTACCAGTCACCTTAATAAACTCAATGTTTTGTCATCTGAATCTGTAAAATATATAAGGTTTGCACTAATACCATTGGCTCTGTTTCTAAAATTTTGTGTTTTCCAGGACATCAAGTTGGCAACATATACTCATGGTCAGCCCAGTTCTCCAGAAGATGCAAAATTCAGAAGACCAATGGTGATGGAAATTATAGAAAAAAAAATTGAATATCTTAGAAAAGAAAAGTAAGAAACATACCTTGAAGATCAATAACTCATTACAGATCATCAGTATTGCATCCATAACCTACTTTGAGGAGTAGCCAAGATCTTATTTACCTTTATTGAATTGACTGAAGAAAGTTTGTTTTGTTTTTTTTTAAAGAACTGGAGGAAATTCTGGGCAAGTGAAAATAGTAGCTTGTTGAAATTTTTGGAATTGTGTATAATTTCATTTATTTCTCTAAAAATTCCTCCCAAAATTGATGAAACATTATTTGCGCAATTAATATTTATAATTAAAAATATCTATGAGAAAACTATTTGAAGGTATTTGTATTTAATTGCTGGTTAGTTATAATTTATTAGAATCCTCTCAAGATTGATTATAACATAATGAATATACAGTCTCATGTGCCATTTCTACTTTTACATTAATAAAGCTCAAAGATTAAAAACCAAATGACAGTTGATCTTAAACCTTAGAAGTTTTTGCATTTAAATATGATCACAGTTAGTGAAACTAGATCTATCAGATCTCAACGGATGAGGTTTTAGAAATATCAGGCAAATTATTTTTTGCCTAACCAATGTAAATAACTTTTTCCAGATGATACTAATCAATTATATTGGTAGCAGGAACAGTATTCTTAAATTTAGGCATCTTATAAAGGTTGGATACATTAAAATTTATTTAGGTCCCTGGGACGTAACAACTGGTTTGCTCTTGACTACTAACCTTACGGTTGGTGCAAACCCATCCAGCAGCACCATGGAAGAAAGATCTGGTGATTGCTTCCCTAAAGATGATAGCCAAAAATACCATATGGACAGAAGTCCTGCTCATAACACATAGGACCACCATGAGTGAGAACCAACTTGACAGTAAGTAACAATAGTGCCATAACTCGTTTAAATTTACTGTTCACCGCTGTGAAGTCAGCCCCTGGCTCCTGGTGACTCCGTGCAAAACAGAATGAAATGCAGTCTGTTTCTGCCCCAGCCCTATGATTGGTTGCAGATCAGATAGATTATTGGGTTCCATAGGGTTTTCATTGGCTGATTCTAAGAAGTAAATCACCAGCCCTTTCTTCCTATCCATTTTAGTCTGGAAGATCTGATAAAATAGACATTCAAGATCATAGCAGCACACAAGTATCTACTGACAGCTAGCTGGTGGGTGCACAGGAAGTGCATTGGCTGCAAATCGAACCCAGATCTCTGCACATACAATGAGAAATTTACCACTGAGCCACCAATATGCTGGCCAAAATGTATCCTCTTTTATAAAAGCTTCTTTTCAGAATCAACTGAAGCAACAATCTCCATCATGTACTCTCATTAGAATGAAAATTCCATGCTGGCAGGGTTTTTGTTGTTCACTGCCCTAGCCAGCCTCAGTACTTAGAAAATACCAGTCACATAGTAAGTGCTCACGAGACATTTGGTATTGAGTAAATAAGTAATTACAAATGACCAGAGAAAATATGCATCCATTAGGACAATATTTTGATTGGTTTAATTTTTCTCTGTTTTTTTTCCTAGTAGAACATTAAATATATATGGATCTGTTTTCTTGGGAACAACAGCTGGTTGCTCCGGAATACTGGCAAACTTTATTTTCAGGTACTGCTTCAAGGTCCAACATGATGCTTTGAAGACATATTCATCATTGGCCACTCTTCCGTTTTTATCTACTGTAGTTACTTACAAACTCTTTGTAACTGACGCTTTATATTCAGGTAAATTTAAAGTCACTAATGCTTGATGTGGTTATATCTAAATAAAGTTACTCATTAATAGCGTAAAGCCTGTGAGAGACAGAACTCCATGGGACGACATTGTGTTTCTTGGTCTCGCAGGTTTTCTGCCTTTGATGGGTAGTCTTATACTTTTCTATCCTATTAGTGAAAAATATTTGAGTTTTCCCTGTCTGAAAGGTTTCTGCCTTTTGCAGGTTTTATTCACACTGTTCTTAATGTTGGTAATAGTGCTTTACATTTTCATATTGCTTTCCTGCTTACAAAATGTCTTCACATATATTATCCGTTCTGATCCTCACAATAATCTTCCAGATTAGATAAGTACAGCTGTTCATGTTTTATAGTTTTGTTTTTAATAATCAAACATGTTCCAATACAATAAGCAATAGCATAAAACTTAAGGGTGAGTCAAAAAGATATGCTCCAAAGTCCTAAACACTTAAAAATATCAAAATGTGAAGGTATCGTTTCTCAACATAGTCTCCATCTAGGGCTGTACACTTCAATGGTGGTGCTTCCTTCTCTCGAACCATTCCCTGAGCAATTTGGCACTCTTAGATTTACAAGGCATCAAAACAGAAGTTTGGGCACCCTCAAGGAACCAAAATAATTTTTCTTGGCATTGTGTTCTTTGAGTTTGTGTGGAAAAAAATAAGTCGAAAAAAAAAAAAAGAAGTCTGAAGGGGCAAGATCATGGCTTCAGAGTTGATGGGATAAGATTTTTCCAGTGAGATTCTCAAAAAGGACAGCCACTGACAAATGAGCAGCTACTGCAGTGTCATAATGGGGGCAGAGAAGAAGCAGGGGTGGGGTATTCCTCAGTGCAACTTTACTGTCACATAACAATGTTACTCAGTTTTCTCTCAAACTCTCCATAATCCTATGTCCTTCAAGAAAATCTGTCAAGATTATCCCTTTGGAAGTCACACAAAACAATTGCCATAACTTTGAGTTAACCCCTCTGCTTAGAATTTAACTGGCCCAGCAAATCCCCTCAGAAGCCACTGCTTTAATGGGATCTTGTTTATTAATGACACCCTAACAGGAGATGAAGACAAGCGTATGACGGATAAAACATGTCTGCAGCTGTCTACTGATCAGAGATGTGTAAACATTTTTTAAAATACTCAATCTATGCATGTATGAACGAGAACACTAGTAGCAATACTTTCTTGATATACCCTTGTGTCCTAGGAAAGTAGCAGGCTCGGATCACCACATGGCTTCAGATCCTACTTTTCACCACAAGTTTTGTGACATTAACCAAGTCTTTTATTCTCTGAGCCTTGTTTTATCTATGAGTTAAAATTAATAGTACTAATTTATAGTATTTGAGATTTAAGAGAGATTGTACACTAAATGTCTACCAGCTGGCATATCATGGGCATCTAATGTTGTTATTAGCTACCTCTTCTTACTTGAGATTCCTGGTAGTGCTGTGAGTTAGTAAGCATTGGGCAGCTAACAGCAGGGTTAGTGCTTCAAACCCTTCTGCTGCTTTTTGAAAGTAAAATGTGGTAGTCTGCTCCTGAACAATTGATAGTCTTAGAAATGCTAAGGTACATTTCTACTCTGTTCTGTATGACGCTGTCAGTTGGAATTGACTATCGGTGGCGGTGACTTTGGCTTTTGGTTTGGTCTCACTTGTTCTTGAAATTCACAACTAGTAATTGTTGGAAAGTTTGACCCTTGTTCATTCTTCAGGCCCCTCATTATCTCTGTATGGGGGAGCTTCACATTCCTTCAGAACAGGTGAGGTTGCCAGATATGTCTTGCTACACTTTACTGTGCACATATATAACTACCGTAAATACTCGTGTATAAGCTGAGTTTTTCATCACAAAAAAATGTGCTGAAAAACTGGGGTTCGGCTTATACACGGGTCAGTGGTACCCTACTGAGGTGTAACATCTCACTGGGGCCCCCCAAGATAACGGGATGAGCGCAGATGATTGCCATTTCTCCCCTGTTCATTCAAAGCCCTGCTGACACTGCAGGGCTTTGAATGTTTGTTTACTCACATCTAACCAATCAGAGCTGTCCTATGACCTGTATCTTTGAATAACCCTTTAAAAGACCATGTGCGAAGGATGTGGCATGAATGGATGTCATCTGGCCAAGCCCTCATGAAGCCTGACATAGAGTTAATAGCAAAGTGGGTTCGAGATGCATGGGAAGACATTTCAGAAGACATGGTGCG
Organism: Tenrec ecaudatus; assembly: GCF_050624435.1. Classification (NCBI taxonomy): domain Eukaryota; kingdom Metazoa; phylum Chordata; class Mammalia; order Afrosoricida; family Tenrecidae; genus Tenrec; species Tenrec ecaudatus. The sequence continues at coordinate 82,892,332 of NC_134533.1, forward strand.
ACGTGCCTTCCAGAAATGTAATAGTAGTAATGCTATGGATGGCAGTGAAGACTGTGCTTTGTATGAAAATGACAGCAGTGATGGTGATGACGGCGATCTCAGTGAGGACAACGTTTATGATTAACTCACACCAGCTGAAGCTCTGCATTGGGATACGGATGATGATGAGGAATCCGGTTTTGAAGGATTTTAACTACATTTTAGCTTGGTTGCTGATTGAGCTCAGGGAATAGTACTCTTAAGTTATCATTGTTGACACCTTAATGTTTTTGTTGAACCTATTTTCCACTTACTGTGCTGGTTTACTAATGTTAAGTGACTTGTCCTTTTATGTATAAATATTTAAATACATTCCCCCACTGATGTCTCAATTTTTAGTAATTTTATTTTCATTTGTTTTGATTATTAAAACTCACACACATAAAAAAAAAACCTCACCAATAGCTTCTGCATTTTCCACCCTAGGCTTATACTCGAGTCGATCAGTTTTTCTGGTTTCCCAGGTAATAATTAGGTACCTCGGCTTATACTCGGGCCGGCGTATATACGGTACTTACTTAAATATCTGTTTAAGGTCTTCCCTTATAGACTTCCCTGAAGGTCTTTGTACAACTATCACCTAGCACATGCTTGGCATGTAATACACAATGAAATGTGTTAACCTACAATTTGGGTACCAGGTGTACCACTTACAACCAAATATGTAAGAGTTAAACCTCCTCCGGATAGAATCTAATCAAAGAATGTTAAAAACCTGATGTATTTAGCCTATTAAGTGCCACAGACTTTTTACTTCCAGGAATTTTTTGCTATTTCATAGGGGATAAGCTGCTCTTTGTTTGGCATAAGACTCATTTTAATTCTCAGCCTGATTTGTAAAAGATCGTAATTACTTTTGTTTTTCAGGTAATATCAGCCAGGAGAATTGTGTTGTGAGAAGTTCACTGGTTGGCTTATTGTGCGGTGTTGTATATCCCAGTGCTTTGGCTTTTTCTAAAAATGGACGCCTGGCAGTCAAGTACGTCTGTCCATTCCTGTGCTTTCCTCTCCCCTTACCTTTCTGCCTCTTTCACTTCCCATCTCGTATCCCTTTTATTGCCTTACCTACCTTCTTTCTTCTCTCTTTTATCATTTTTTTAGGTTACTCTTTAGTTATCTATGACATTTTACGCTAAAAAATTATCATTTGATATTTTTAAAATGGTATTGCTACTTACATAATAACACCTAGGATGGAAATTAATTACCAGTTTAGGCACTTTTTCTAGAATATATGTCCAGGGAAAGTGATAAATTCATTTTCTTTTTAGGTATCATACGGTCCCATTGCCACCAAAAGGAAGGGTTTTACTGCACTGGTTTCTGCTGTATCAAAGGGAGGTGAAAGCAATGGCAATTCCTCTGACCCTGCAAATGCTCTTTGGAATAATGAATGGTCTGCAGCATTATGAAGCATTTGAAAGTATTAGGAGTAGGGAAGAGACTGTACATGAAGATTAACAAACCAATGACTGCTAAACTTGGAATGGATTTTTTTTATGATGAAGACTTAGGCATTGCTGAAGAGTTAAAGTAACTCTAGACAGGCAACTTGTTTCTGTTCCTTCTGCCTGTTGTATATAGCAGGTACTCAATAAAGATTCATTAATTTAATAAAATTTGAACTTAGTAAAATATTTAATAAAATGTTCATCTTTCTTTGCTTGTCTATAAAAATAGCTTTTGGGTCTCAAGGTCTGATATATATATATAATTTATATATCCATTCATCAAACCTTTGTTGGACACCTGTTATCCTCAAATACTTTGTTACCTGTAATAAGAAATGGTCCATATCCAGAAGCATCTCATCTAGAAGAGAAAGCAGAAGGACAGTATGACAGGACTTGAGAGAAATACACAAGGGCCCCTTCCCCCTGATTTAACCATACTCACTTTGTAATTAAAGACTCATAGAAGGCCTCAAATAGACCAAAGCAGAGGTGGAAGTCTTAACAAAGTACATTATGGCATCACAAATAATGAGCTAAAATGCTGGTACACTTGCTCATCAGAACTGGCTAGTCCAGCTCTATGTTCTCAGGATAATTGAGTACACTTGAAACCTTTTGAGGAAAGGACAAGTGATGGTGGGAACTAAGTCAAATAAATTAACTAGACTGGTTTTCATACTAACTCCTTTCAAAAGTATTCACTGTGTGCATGTATACCTTCTCCCTGAGAGACACTCAAGTGCTCCAGAAGTCCCTACAAGACTTGAATGTTTGCTTTCACTCTTACCACATTTTCTTTCTATGCCATTCACCAGAGGTAACCACCATCAAGTTAACAAGCCTCATTTATAGTATTGTTTCCTTTAATAGGCAGATTCTTTATTGGAGATTAAATATTGCAAAGCTCCAGGCAGACGGAATAGTGTATGATAACAGAATGACTGGTAGACACTAGAACACAGGGAACCCTAGGGTTAGTTCTCCAGGGCATTGAGGAAACATCCGTATTAGAAGGAAATGTCACAGGAAACATGTTCTGATGTATTCTTTCCATGAATATATGTACTGATAAATATATACTTGTTTCTACAAATATTAGGATTATTTATACATATATTGGTAATTTACTTTCACTCATGTCTTAGAAATCTTTCAAATCATGACATACAGGTCTACCACATTCTTTGTGGTGATTGCATAAATTCTTGGGGATTCTGTTTCCATAAGTGATCCTTCCAATTACCTGGACTCTCCTACTCAGCCAACTACTTCCATGGTCATTTTCTAGAACTGAGCTGTCCACTATAATATCCGCTAGCTACATGGCTAGTGAGCCAGTCTGCAATGAGATGTGCTGCAGGTATAAAATATATAGCAGGTTTTGAAGGTTTACCTTGTTAAAAAATGCAGACTATCGCAATAATCAACTTTTTTTACTACATGTTGAAATGTTAGTATTTGGGAATTGTGAAGGTAAAGAAAACATGTTTAAATGAAAAACATTCTTTTTAAAAAATGACTAGTTGGAAACAAGATTATATATGCACCTCAAATTATATTTCTCGGGCCATTTTGCACTCCAGTATTTCCTAACATGGGTGATAGCACCCCTGGTGGGTGTCAGAACAATCAAACAAGACTGCAAAGCACATCACCTACACTTTATCCTGGATTATGGTCTATAGTACAAAAGTTTTTAATTGTCTGTGGCTGGGTGTGGGATGGCCTCTAAGTAATTTTATTTCTTTCTGAAAAGGGGGCAGTAGGCAAATTAACTTTGAGAATTTATTTTTCTAGATTTCATTATTAACAAATACAAATTCTCCATTTTCTCAATTTTCTATTGCAGATGCAATTAGTATGAAGTCACACTGAAGTTTTAAGATGTTGAATTTTTTTATTAGGAGACATCTAATCTCCTCTTTTACGTTATTGTCTCTGTAGCACATAAATCTTAGGTCCTAAATTAACACAAGTCGTATCATTATAAAAAGGGAAAAAGGTAGAGCCAGAAGACAACCACATGAAGACAGACAGATAATGAAGTTAGTGCTGCCAGGAGCTAAAGAATGCTTAGGGCTACCAGAAGCTGGGAGTAACAGGCCTACTCACAACCTGCCTCTGGACTTCTAGCCTCCAGAACTGAGACAACACATGTGGTGTTTATCCCCACAGTTTGTAGTAATCTGTTACAGCAGCCCTATGAAATTAATACAAACATCATTTGGCCTCATTGTCTCTAATGAGAAAGCTTGTCTGTCCCACGATTCTCCAAGCTCTCAGAAGTCAGTTAAACACCTGCAATCAATTATTTGATAAAGAAATGAATAAGTACGTAATTTTTCAAGAGCAGTCTTGTTTATTGTCCATTTGGGAGGAAGTCATAGTGTCCTATAATCCCTTGCCTCCTTTGTACAACCCAAAGACAGTTAAAAATGCTTGACATGGTAACTTGCATAGCTGCTATCGTGACTGGTTAGTAACCTCCAGTGCCTAGCTAGAGATGTTTGGTTAAAAGAGTATTTAAGAAGAAAATCAGTAGGCCTTTAAGACCTACTGGGCATAATATAAGTCTCAGGTTTCTGGCCTTTCAAGATAGATGGTAACACCATGATCTTAAAGACGCAGAAGGAAGGGAGGTTCAGAGTTGAAAAATACATTTCAGTTTAAATGTTTTCAAGTTTTTCTTGCTTTGATATTTTTTAAATATGGAAACAATACTTCTGCCTCTGGTATCACTTCTTTTTGTTTTCTTTAGCACAATAATTTTAACAGTTTGTTTATTTCACTTCCATTTCCCTTACCCTATATATTCAAGAATAAGCCAGCCCAAATATCAGCCGAGGCACGTATTTTATCATGAAAACTGGATTTAAAATGTGCTGGAAAACCCAGCTTATACAGGTGTATCTACGGTAAATAATATCTTCCTGCATATAAAAAGGGTGCAAACCTTTGCTCTGTACTTAGGTATTCCATTGACTCCGTTTACCTTTTCAACTTTATATCATTCTATGCCAGTTTACGGTTTTATAGTTCCTACATAATTAAGATATAGAAAGTTATAGTGAAGCCCCCAGCTGGATTCCTGGGCCAAGCCAGTGTGCAGAATTTTATGATTTAGAAGTTTGCCAAAAACCTGGAGATGGGAAACTAAGTGTGTGAAAGGATCACTATGAGATAGATAGATAAATCTGCATGAAAATAAAATTTATAGAGGTATGCTGGGGTGAGGGAGACCCAAGACTCAATCAGGTCCTTAGGAGCATCTTTGCAATTATGGAAAATATTAAAGGCAGTGGGCCACAGGGACTCATCCCACGTCAAGACAGGGTGAATGTATTTTCCAGTGGGCATATATAATGGAGCTTACAGATCTTTCATAAGGCATGCATGTCGTACAACTAACATATGACATAGTCAATGGGTAATATCATAAGTGGGTAACATAACAAACCAGCAATGGGGTGAGTCATCTAGTTGTCTCTCTTAAGCTAAAGCCCACCCCCCAGCACCCTTTTGCTACATTTTGGGTGGGTTGGCTATAAAACCTGATTGCTTTTATCTACCGATAACCTCAAGACATAGTGAATAGCCAGACACAAAAATGATTTATATGTTGGCTCCTTTACAACTGTTCCTCAGGAGGCTTATTAGGGGGTGGGGGTACATTATTCCACCTAGAGAATGAGTATTTGAAAACAGTTCTATCTCGGAAAAATGGTGCTCTTCCTCAAACTAGGGCTAGTTTTCTATGCCCATGGTTACGAGTGTAGAAATAGTCTCAGGTTACCACAGAGGTGGTGATCGGTCCAGCTGCAAGGGGGACAGCGCCTGACCACTGGGAGCATCTTCTTCCCATGGTTCTCTCCACCCGCACATCTTCCCGCACGGCCACAGACTGTGCGTGTCGGAGTGTACATCAACCCCTGCCTCACTCAAACTGCCCAAACAGGAGGAATCGGTGCTCTCCCAAAGCCAACTTTTAGTCACCGCCGCGTGGATATGCAGTGCGTGTCTTCTTTCTCTAGCTCTTGCATTTGGCTGTTCTACTCTGTTTCTCTCCACTCCACTTCTCCACTCTCCCTTCAAACCTCTCTAGCTAGGCTCGTCAGCTCCTCTGTTATTCTCTCTCTACTCAGTTTTTCCACCCTGAATTCACGTTCTCCCTTCACTCTCCTTTTCTCTGAACTTTCTCCACTCTGCTTTTTCCTTTTTCCCTTCTGGAGATGTTTGGCAGTTCTCATTTCCCAGTAAGGCCTGTATTGGATACACATGTTTTGGCTCTATTCGTATTCCACCAGGTAGAAGGTTAGACACTGCAATTATGAATCTTATACTATAGAACCTAAAGGTCAAACACATGAGATAGGAAGACAATATAAACACTGAAGCAGTTATTTAGAAATTTGAAGGAGATGATAATATTTCTTAGGTGTGATAAAAAAATTCTGTCACTTGGGAATTAAAATCAACAAAGAGGGCCTAGAGATCCTGGGGGTGCAGGAGCAACAGCAATTTAGCTGAGAGGAATGACAGAGGCAGAAGGCCGAGCATGATGGTGGATCAGGAGGAAGGAAATAGGAAAGATCTAGGAAGCAGAGCTATGGATAGAGGTATAAACATAGGTGTTTACATATGTAAATACATTAATTCATAAAAATAGAGGTATTGGTGTTTGTACATTTATCCATGTGGCAATACACTGAGGTAGTGAATAACAGACCTTAGACCTCTGCTCAAGCCCTATCTCAAGGCAAGAACGCTTTGTGTTAACCACCTGGCTTCTGTGATACCTCCCAGCATGATGGTTGACGACAAAATGGGTGAACAAGCAAATGTGGTGAAGAAAGCTGATGGTGCCAAGCTATCAAAAGATATCGCATCTGGGGTCTTAACGGCTTGAAGATAAACAAGCAGCCATCTAGCAGAGCTGCAATAAGCCCACATGGAAGAAGCACACCAGACTGTGATCATGAGGTGTCAACAGAATCAGGTAACAGGTATCAGAAGACCTAAAACAAGCAAATAACAAAACATTGTTGAGAACAAGGGGTGTCAGAGCAGAGACCCAAAACCCATCTGCAGATACTCAGAAATCCCCTCACAGAAAGGTCACATGGAAGGGATGAGTCAACCAGGGCACCGCATAGCACCAACGAAGCAGACAATATTCCTGTTTCCTTGAGGCTTCCTCACTATCATGACCCCAGTTCCACCTTTCACTGTGGTCTAGACCAGAGCATATACACAGGTAATTATATAAGAGCTCATGACACATGGAATCCAGGTCACATAAACCCCTCAGGCACAAAAATAGGAATAGCCATACCAGAGGGGTAGGGGAAGGAGAGAAAGGGGAACTGATTACAATGATTCACACATCACCACACCACCCCCCAGGAGAATAAACAACAGAAACAGGAAGGGAGACAGTGGTTGCTGTGAGGCATGAAAATTTATAATTTATCGAGGTGGAGAGAGGAGAAAAAGAAAAAAAAAGCAGATATCAAGGGCTCAAATAGAAAGTAAATGTTTACAAAATAATAATGGCAACACGTATAAATACGCTTGATACAACTGATGTATGGATTGTTATAAGAGTTGTAACAGCCCCTAATAAAATTATCTTTTAAAAATCTGTCATATTTAACTGAATTCTTTGGCATGGTACTTACCCTCTGGGTTTAGATGTACTCTCAAAATCAGCACTGTTCAACAAATATAAAATGAAATCCACAGAATTAAAAACTTGCAAAATTCACAGCATCATGCCAATGTTAACTCATAACAATACTATAAGATGGGGCAGACCTGTCTCTGTGAGTTTCAAAGACTGTAACTTTTTAGTTAGAAAAGAGTGGAAAGCCCCGTTGTTATCCCATGGAGTGACAGGTGGTTTTGAACTACTGACCTTGTAATTAACTTCCCAATGAGTCGCCATTTTGCCACCTACATAATAAAATGGGGCTTCAAAAGTCTGTGGAAAGATGGAACTAAAAGGTAAGGGAATTGTGCCACAATCTGTTTGAAGCCCCTTCACTTCATAATCGTTTTCTATTAAATGTAAATTTAAGCTTTGAAAGTTATAATCTTAAATTCTTAAAAAAAATCTAAACAGAATTTTAACATTTTATCTGCATTTGACATTATCATTTCAACATGAAATCAACATCAAGAAAAGTATATTAAGTCTGCAGAATCTGGTATATATTACAACACTTAAAATACATCTCATTTCAGACAAGCACATCACAAGTGCTCGATAGCCACATTGGTTAGTGACTACTTCCTGTCCTGAAAATCAGAACATCAGAATCAGGCAGGTCCGAAGCAGTACGTTGACTTGCCACACTTTCATTGATTCAGCTGGTAAGGAGACAATGAGCCCAAATGGATTGAGAGGTATTATTCATAGCACAAAAGGCAGCATGAGTTCTTACGTGCTCAACGGTTTCCCTTGAAGGTCTCATGGGAGTTATGTGGAGGTGACTCTGGGGTACTGCTGCACTTAAGGTGAATTTGTATTACAGCTAAAGAACACCAACTTGGAAAACTACAGTGCTTTCCAAGGGCCTTTAAGAAATCCTGCTGAGAATGGAGATCACACATTCTAAGGTGCCATTCTTATGAGCCAAGAATATGGCATATGAACTTAAAGTTCATCCTGAAGGAATAACATGTAATAAGAACATTATAACTGGCACCGTTGTAAATGAGGTGAATTTGTTAAATGAATGGCTTTGATACTATTTTCCTGCCCAGGCAAAATATATTCACTAGGTTTCCACACAGTCATTGCTTTTACTTTGTAATTTGTCATCCTCAAAAAGTTTTATTTTTCTTTTTAAATTCTAATTAAAAAAAATAAAGTCCATCCTTACACATAAAAAAGAAAGAAAGCCCATCTGTGGACAATTGGACATCCCCTTACAGAAGGGTCACAAGGAGGGGACGAGCCAGTCAGGATGCAGTATAGCACCAATGAAACCTACAACTTTCCTCTAGTTCTTTAATGCTTCCTCCCCCACCCCACCCCCCACTATCATGACCCCAGTTTGTCAGGGTAACCAGCACCTAACAATATATCACGGGTCTGTAGGTGCCATTGTCCAGTTCTATTCTATAAAGAGTACAGTAAAGCCATAGAGAACAGGGGAGCTGAGAGAAGATAACATGAAGGCGTCAGACACACTCCATGGCAGTGTGCTCACCTCAACCCCTCTGATGGTCCACGTGGAGGTGCTGGAGGAGGGAGCGCAATTCATTTCTAACCAAGGCTTATATCTATGGGGGTATGCAAGCCCCCTGATTACAGGTAAAGATCTGCGTTACAGGAAGGGGTTGTATCAAAATGAAAGCAAACTATTAAAAACTGGAGCAAATTTTAAATGGGTCAAAAGGGAGACCAAGTGATAAGGTGTTACAGTTTAACCTAACGACCTCAGCCATAATTGACTTGACTTCATAATCCTCTTAGACTGATATCAAGGGTGCTCATATCCCTGGACTATGGTCAAAGGGGATTCCCCAGAAATTTAATCCATTAATCCATGTGCCAAAAAAACCCCAAACCAAACTCACCACCATTAAATCGATTCTAGCTTATGGTAATCCTATGGGACTAGGAGGAGGTGCTCCTGTGGGTTTCCACGACTATACCTCTTTAAGGGGGGTGGGGGGGGTTGTAGAAAGCCTCCTCTCTCTCCTGAGGAGAGGCTGGTGGTTTCAACTGCTACCCAGCGGGTAACCACTACACCGCCAGAGCTCTTTTATGCCTCATAGGAACCTTGCAGATGGATTTTGGGCTTCCACTGTCGTCCACTGCCTTCTGCAAATTGCGTGTTAAGAATTTAAGACACTCCCCCCACACACACACTTTTCCCCGGGAGGACGAACAACAGACATTCCTGGGGTGAGGACCAGGTAATATGGCAGGGACCAGCCCAAATACAGGGATATACATGGTAGACAACTAAAAAGGATGTGGGGAAAGTAAAAAAATAATAATAATAAAAAAGAAAAGGGTAGCGGGGGCACAGGGCACTGACCCACCCAAGGGGAGGGTATTGTTTGTGTCTCCACATGGAAAGAGGGACCAGACTTCAAACAGGTGCTCCAAGAGGTGAATGCAACATGCCGGCATGGAGCAGGGAACCAGTGGAGAGGTCTGGGCAGCAGGCCCCAACACCAACTACTAAGTGGACACCTGCCCCTCTCCTCAGAAGAATTTATTTCAAAGGACAGCACTGAATCTACAGCTCCGGAAGAGGGACATATCTGATTGCAGCACACAGGAGCAGATGAAGGGGGAGGAGGAGAGAGTGGAGCACATCCTGGCCCACCAGGCCAGGAGGTCGATGTTCCCAATTAGAGCAGCCAGTCGACAGAGAGGACCACATGGCCGGCCCCACTATGAGACATGACATCCCTCACTGACCCATAGGCCTGCAGGGGACAGCACCGGAGACACAGTGTGGGAATTGCATCCGATCAGATCCCGCCACACCGAGGCAAAACACTAAGGGGGTGCAACAGAATAGCAAAGGAATGGAGCGGCAAGGTCCCCAGGGAATGCTGAAGGTGTACTTTGGGGCCAGGGAATGGTGCCTCAACAGACTGGACTGGAAAACACTCCTAAAGGCCAACAAACAATCCTTGAACTAACTACAAGCTTTTCTTTCTTATTGTATTTTGTTTTGTTTATGTCATTGATTTGTTGTGGTTTTGTTGTATACTGTTGCTTGGTTGTGCTCTGTCTTATTTTTGTGCATGTTATTATCTTCGCAGGTCTGTCTAAACAAGATAGGCTGGATGAACAGTAGGAGGAGAAAACAATGGGACCGATAGGTCCATGGGGACATGGGGAGGTGGGGAGAAAGTTAGTGGTGTTAATAAACCCAGGGACAAGGGAACAACAAGCGATTCAAATAGGTGACGAGGAGGGTGTGGGAGGCCTAGTTGGGCATGATCAAGGGTAATGTAACTAAGAGGTATTGCTGAAACTGTAGTAGGGACTGAGCATGATAGTGGGACAGGAGGGAAGTCAAAGGAAATAGAGGAAAGAGCTAGGAGGCAGAGGGCACTTATAGAGGTCTAGATAAAGACATGTACATATGCAAATATACTTATACATGAGGATGGGGAAATAGATCTATATGCTTATATTTATAGAGTTACTATCAAGGTAGCAGAGGGACATTGGACCTCCACCCAAGCACTCCCTCAATGAAAGAATACTTTCTTCTATGAAATTGGCATTCTATGATGCTCACCTTCCCGACACAACTGCTGAAGACAAAGTGGGTGAATAACTAAATGTGAAAGAGTTGATAGTGCCCAGCTATCAAAATATAGTGTCTGGGGTCTTAAAGGCTTGACGGTAAACAAGCGGCCATCTAGCTCAGAAGTAACAAAGCCCACATCAAGAAGCCCAGCCTGTGCGATCACAATGTGTCAAGGGATCAGGTATCAGGCCTCATCAGAACAAAAAATCTTACCATAGTGAATGAGCGGGGCAGTGCAGAGTGGAGACCCAAAGCTCATTTGTAGGCCACTGGAGATCCCCTTACAGAATGGTCTTGGGGAGGAGACGAAACAGTCCTCTAGTTCCTAAATGCTTCCTCCCGCCGTCCTGCCCGCCCCCACTCCCCCACTGTCATGATCTGAATCCTACCTTGCAAGCCTGATTAGACCAGAGGATGTACATTGGTACAGATGGGAACTGAAAACACAGGGAAGCCAGGGAGGATGATCCCCTCAGGACCAGTGGTGAGAGTGGTGATACTGGGAGGACGTAGGGAGGATGGGTTGGAAAGGGGGTACCAATTTCAAGGATCTACATGTAACCTCCTCCCTGGGGGACATACCACAGAAAAGTGGGTGAAGGGAGACATCGGACAGGGTATGATATGACAAAATAATAATTTATAAATTATTAAGGGTTCATGAGGGAGGGGGGAAAAGGGAGGGAGGGGAAAAATGAGGACCTGATGCCAGAGGCTTGGGTGGAGAGCAATGATGAGATCAACGAACATACGAGTGTGCTTTACAAAATTGATGTATGTATGGATTGTGATAGGAGATGTATGAGCTCCTAATAAAATGATTTTTAAAAAGAAGTGACCCCCCAAAAAAAAACAAAGTTGAGGAGCTGAGATGACAAAGTTTCTAGATAAGCATAAATAAATATTCAAGTGACTCGAGATAGCTGAAAAAGTAAGAAATACAGTCAGATTATAAGTGTTTTACAGACCAGGGTAAGGATTTGGAGTATTAGTTTAAGATTCATGGGAAGCCATTTGCAGTGTAAAAACGTGCCTTGATATGGCCTTTCTAGCTATGGCCTTAAATTTTTCATAAAATGGTTGGCTGGGACTATGCAAATTGAGTGAATTATGATCCACTGAGGGGACTGGTCAGTTGTGGTCCTTCAGGGTGAACTATGCCTTGAAACTGACAAAGAGAAGGTTAACTTGAATAGTATGCTGATGAAGAATACCATGGACTGACAGAAGGACAAACCAATCTGTCTCAGAAGTGCAGTCCTAATTCTCCACAGTGGTACGCACGGAGACACTTGGTCTCGTGTATACTGGACATATTATCGGGATGGATGTATCTCTAGAGAGGAGCATGATGCTTAGTAAAGTACAGGGTCAGTGGAAAAGAGGAAGCCCTCAACTGAGATGGACTGACACACACGATTTTGAGAATGGTGCAGGACTGGGCAGTAGTTTTGGTGGTGGTGGTAGTGTCATCTGCTTGTTTGAGTACTATTTTTGGTGTAATACATAGCTTATATAAAGGCCAATCCCACAAAGGTTCAAGGAGATCTCATTGCCATCAAGAACTAGCATCTGTAACAGAGAGAATCTTTTGGACCAAGGACCTATGCTGAGAACCTCTTAGATCCAGAAGAGTGAACTTGGAAGACAGAGCAAAATGGTCTAACAGCAGCGATGGCTTGTTGACCCATGAAATGAGAACTGAGCGCCTTTGGGCAGAAGACTTGAGGTGGAGCTACAAGGGCTGTAATACTGGCCTCTACAGGGCAGAGGCCTGAGTAGCCTCTGTGTATAAATTGCCTGGAAGGATCCCGTGCAAGGGCCTTCCTGTAGCAGAGTAGAGATGGCTGTCTCTGGACGGGGGGCTTGCCAACAGAGCTAAAAGGGCTGTAGTACCTGCCTGTGCAGGGCAGAAGCCAAGCGTGTCCTGTGCAGGGCAGAGGCCGAGTGTGTCCTGTGCAGGGCAGAGGCAGGCTGAGTGTGCCCTGTGCAGGGCTGCCCTGGAGTGTTCTATGTAGGGGTTTTCTTACAACAGGGACAAGCCAATACCTCTGGGCAGGATGCTTGCCCATGGAGCTAAACGAATTGTAAGATTTGATTGTGCAGGCCCAAGTACCATGGCAGGAACTGGCAGCAGAGGTCAGCAAGGCCCCCTGACAGACCAGAAGGTTTAGGAGTCATGCAGACCTCCCAGACAATGTGGTAGTACACAGTAGCAGCAGTGATGTGAACACAGCATCTGATATTCATTTCCCTTTTTGAGAATCCGTTGGTATTGCTTATGTTTTTCTTCTCTCCATAATGGCTCTCACTGTGCCAACACTGTGTGTCTCCTGTGTCCAACTCAAAGGTGCGTGCAACAGCCATAGGAAGGTTCATGCCAGTGAGTATACTGTTTCATGCCTAGCAGTTTTATGGCTGCCTGGAAGTTTGAGGTGCGACCCGTCTGCATGTGCAGTATACTCAGACACATACAAACACCAGTGAGTAGAATTTTTGGTATAGTATAATCTGATTATTAATCGCAACTGTCAGCTATTTTATAAAGAATGGATTAGGGGAGCCATGACCCCATTAGGAGTCCATGCTAGTAAGTAGTGAACAATGATGCCTGGTCTGTTACAACTTCAGGCCTTAAAGTTGCCTTTACTCTTTGTGCATTTGGTTCTCTATATAGAAACTCAGAAAATTTTCCTTTTGTAGAAGCAAATTACAGATTCCACAAATTCCCATTTAGTTTAGCATAGCTTTCCTTCCTTTGCCTGCTGTCTTTATAGCGAATAACTCAAACACAGCGGGTACGGTTTTTCTTCCTCACAGGCTAAATGTCCAAATCAAGGTCTCAGCCATATTCGAGCCTTCCTTTTCGGTGGACCCACACAGTCTTTGGTTTATAGATGATTCCCACACAAAGCCTGCCTTTCCCGTATGTTTGTCCGTGCCTGTTCTGGTCTTTTTATAGGTCGGAAGTGCTAAGGTTTAAGACCCACACTAAACCTTCATAACAAAGGAAAACATTCATAGGCCATAATCCAATTCCCATCACCTGTCTTCATATTAAATACCACAGTGTTGGAAACCCAGAATGGCAATTCTATCCGGTCCTACAGGGTTGCTGTATATAATCAGAATCTACTCGATGGCAGTGAGTGAATGAGCCATGTCTATTAAATCCCTCATTTTTGATACTCTCTTCCTCCAGCTACTGAAATGTTACTATTCTCTTGTGACCAACTTAGATAACCCTTTTATGTAATCTGAGGAGCCCTCCAGGCACAGTGGGTTATGTGCTGGTTTGAACCCATTAGCTACTCCTCTGGAGAGATGTGATTTTCTGACTTATAAAGGGTGGCAGCCTTGGAAACCCAAAGCAGCACTTCTACTATGTCCTATTGGACCACTCTGAGTCAAAATCGACTCAGTGTCAGTGAATTTTGAGTAGACATCATCTCAAGATACTAAATGGCTTTAGGGATCCAGAATACATTCTAACTTCTACACTGCCTTCTAAAGCTTTTAAAGTGAAATTGTTATAAAAGCATCAACAGAATCTTTTAAAACATTGAAAGTATTCAAAAATGTTATATTTGAAACCTTAATCAAGCCCATAGTCCCAAACTTCTTTTAACATTAATCTAAGAAACTTTCAGTTTGAGGGGTAGAGGTGTTTCTGAATAAGATTCCCTGTTGTTTTTGGTTCGTTTCTTTAAATTCCTCTCAGCCAAGGAATTGCTGGGGGCCGGGGGCTCGTGTCCAGTAAACTCTTCTAAGAAAGCTTCTCTATCTTGTAAACAACCTTCTTCTATAATAAAGCTCAACGATTTTAAAAGAAACCTTCGCATGCATTTCTACAAAATTATCAGTAAGAGCTATTTCTCATCCCTTTTTACCGATGGGAAAAGAGGGTGGAGGACTGAGAAATTGCGGTTTCATCGCAACATTCATCCAACCCTGCAATTCCCGTAGCTGCCTATAGGTCCCGTTCGTCTACTGGGATCCTTGGAAAAGTCGCTCCCTTCCCTCGTTTCACGGTGGGAAATCCAATCTGATCACGCCAGGGAACGAGGGAAGGGGTGGGCTGAAGATTCAAGAGGGGAAAACCACCGGAGAAAAACCTTTGAGCATGTCAAATCTACCCCGTCCTAACTAATGAGTCGGGAAGAGGTTCAACTAACAGGAAGGTTTTCCGTGGCAGGGCCGGTTTACGGTCACCCAATGCCTAGCTCAGGACTTCCGTTCCTACCCGCTCGGCCGGGGGCCGTGGAAGACAGGAAACGCTCCGCCGCCGCCGGAAGCCGCTCGGCCCGCGGCCCGCGCCACGCCCCGGCCGAGTCACGTGCCCAAGATGGCCGCGCCCGCCTCCGCGCCGCCTGCTTTGCCCTGAGCGCCCCGCCAAGCCGAGACGGGGCCCGGCGCCCGAGGAGCGACGAGCACAAGGTGCTGGCATCCCGCGCGCGGCTGCAGCCGACGGCCGGCCCCGATGAGGCGGGGAGGGCAGCCGGGGAGGGGCGCGGTGGGCTGATCCCGGTCCTCTTTCCATCCCTGGAAGGAACGACCCCACAGATGAATCTAATACGGAGGGACTTTGGCTAAGTGTTCCCAGGCCTCACTTCACACGTTGCCTTTTTCTCCATACCAGGAGCCCGAGTGGCACTGTCCCGGAAGTGTCGAACGCCTAACTTCAAGGTCAGTGGTTCAAATCCACCAGCTTCTCTGGGGGACAGGCTACTGGATAGCAGTGGGCTTTATCGCTATATACACTGAACATACACCTTGGTGCTCTCCCCACAGCGACGGGAGAGAGCTAATGCAAAGGCCTTTTGAAATACTTGTCAGTGATGAGGCGAATCCACCTTGGTCCCAAGAGCAGCTCTGCCGCGGGAGAAACATTACTGCAAGCTGTCACACTGACAGTGGAGTACAAGTCAGACTGACTCACAAGACAGAGTAGAACTGGCCTGTGGGTTTCTGAGACTGTTTATTTTTAGGGTAGTAGAGAGACTCTTTCTCCTGCGGAGCACCTGGTGGTTTCTATCTACAGACCTGCCACCGGGACTCCTCCTTAGAGTAACCAAGACCCTCAACATACTTAGTTTCAATTTCTGGAACCTAAATTTCTAAGTCAGCCTTACACTCCCATTAATTTTAAATCCAGGGATATGAAATTTTTGTGTTGCAAATTAATCTTGGAGCAAATGATGGTGAACCAAGAAAACCCGTAAGCCATGTTAGGCAGTTTTCCGTGAAAAGTTAAGAGATTTTTGCATTTCTTAACTCTGCTAATCTAATGGGAAAGCTAAATCTTCAGCCTAAAACTCACCATTCTTCTGCTACTCTGACATTGTCCCTAACAGCGCATTAAACTACTGTTGTCTCTGAATCAGATGCAGCCTGTGATTGTTTTTGTAAGGCCATCCAGCTAAAAGTGGTTATCTTTCTAAAGAGTAGTTAGAGGAAAAAAAGGTTTGACAAAACTACATATACGTGGAAGGACTTCAAAAACTTTGGGTAAAAATGGAATAGAACAATAATGGAATTTTTCCATGAACATTTTCAGACCCCTTCATTATAAATCGCCCCTTACTGGAATCTTTTTTATCTCCATTTCTTATCAATCATTAGGGGCTCATACAACTCTTATCACAATCCATAGATACATCAATTGTGTAAAGCACATTTGTACATTCAATGCCCTCATTATTCTCAAAACATTTGCTCTCCACCTAAGCCCCTGGCATCAGCTCATTTTCCCTTCCCACCCACTCACGCCTCCCTCATGAACCCTTGATAATTTATAAATTTTGTCATATCTTGACCTGTCCGACGTCTCCCTTCACCCACTTTTCTGTTGTCCGTTACCCAGGATTATATGTAGATCCTTGTAATTGGTTCCCCCTATCCCACCTCCCCTCCACCCTTACAGTAAAGGTTCATCTGTTCTGGATTCCCTGTGTTTCCAGTTCCTATCTGTACCAGTGCCCATCCTCTGGTCTAGCCAGATTTGTAAGACAGAATTGGGATCATGGTAGTGGGGGAGGAGGAAGCATTTAGGAACTACAGGAAAGTTGTATGTTTCATTGTTGCTACATTGCACCGACTGGATGTCTCCTCCCTGGGACCCCTCTGTAAGAGGATGTCCAGTGGCCTACAAATGGGCTTTGCGTCTCCACTCCGCACTCCCCCCGTCATTTACTATATTTTTTGTTCTGAGGCCTGATACCTGATTCCTTCGACACCTCGTGAGCACACAGGCTGGTGTGCTTCTTCCATGTGGACTTTGTAGCTCCTGAGCTAGATAGCCGCTTGTTTACCTTCAAGCCTTTAAGACCCCAGGTGCTCTATCTTTTGATAGTTGGGCACCATCAGGTTCTTCATTTGGTTTATCTTTTTTTTAATCGTTTTATTTAGGGCTCTTATCACAATCCATAGATCCATCTTGTCAAGCACATTTGTACGTTTCCATCATTTTCAAAACATTTTTTTACTTGAGCCCTTGGTGTTAGCTCATTCCCCTCCCTCCCGATTCCTTGATAATTTATGATTTCTTTTTCATGTTTTACACCGACCACTGGCTCCCCTCACCTACTTTATTGTTATCCGTTCTCCTGCAGGGGGGGGGGGTGTTATATGTCCATCATTTTGATCGGTTCCCCCTTTCTTCCCACCACCTCACCTTCCCCTCCTGTTATCACTGCTCTAATGATTGGTCCTGAGGGTTTTGTCTTGGGGTCATGATAGTGGAGGGGGTCCAAGGGGCGGAGCATAAAGAACTAGAGGAAAGCTGTATGTTTAAACAGTGCTATATGGCCCCAACTGACTCATCTGTTCCTTCTGTGAGGGGATGTCCAATTATCTACAGATGGGCATTGGGTCTCCACTACATCCTCCCCCTCATTCACATTGATAAGATTTGTTCGGGATCTTTGATACCTGATCCCTTCAACACCTCATGACAGAATTTTTTTTTTTAAAGACTTACTACTTGAGAGACAAGTTTGCTCACCATTGCCCTAATTGTCCTCAATGTGGGCCGAGGACATTTTTTCCAGCCCGCCGGATGTTTTTGCCCCGTTTTGTTTTCTTACTTCAAAATAAGATGTGCAGTGTGCATAGGAATTTGTTCAGTTTTTTTAAAACTATAGTCCAGACCTCCAACGGGTCTAAGGGACAGTAAACTGGCCCATTTAAAAAGTTTGAGGACCCCTGCTGCTTTCAACCCCGTAAACCAAATTATTTTCCAAAGTGGTGTGTCACTCTACACTTCCACCAGGAGCACATTTCATATGTCCTAAGGTCCTTGCTAATAATTGAAATTGCCATGTTTTGATTTTAATCAAAAACTATACCCTGGTGGTATAGTCGATTACGAGTTGGGCTGCTAAATGCCAGGACAGCTGCTTGAAACCACTACCCGTTCCCAAGAAGAAATGTGAGTCTTGTTTGTTGAAGTCTCTGACACCCATAGGAGTGGTTCTAGCCTGTGCTTTACGGTAGCTGAGTCACTTGACTCCAGGGCAGTCAGTAAATGAGTTGGCTTATGGGTATAAGTATTTCACAGTTTAATTTCCTGATTACAGTGAAACTGAGAATATTCCCATATTAACTGATTGAAGTCAACAAATTGACTTATAAGTGCAAAAAAATTTTTTTTAATTCTCGGTACTAGTTCTTTGTCAGTTATATTGCAAACATTTTCTCCACTAGCTTATCTTTATGGTATCCATTGAACTTAAACATACTTTTATTAATTTTAATTAGTTTTTATTCATCTTTAACTTTAGTACTATTTGCAAATGAAGAAATAATTTTGAAGATTATGAAGATACTTGTAATATTAGCTTTTTTACCTTTCATGCCTGGTTCTTATTTTTCTTAGAATAATCTACGCGGGGGTGGGGTGAGTATGGTGTCTACGCATTTTTTTAATGTGAACAAAAATAATTTTTTCTACGTATTTTAAAAAGTGTTTTTTTTCCTCTTAGGGCTCCAAGATGGAAAATCATGACCGAGATGATACCATGAAGGAAACCTTAAATATTAGTATTATAAACAGAAAAATTAACCAACTTCCAGATGTAGAAAAGTAAGATATTAATTTAAAATTACCATTTGCCAGGTAGATCTTAATCATTGATGTCATTATCTTAGAATTTATTTGGTTTTCGTACAAATAATATGGCATGTCGGGAAGAAATTAACCAGAGGGAAACCATTTTTCTCAAGGCCACAGAACAATTGTGGAAGTCTAGAATGCTAGAACGTCCATCATTGTACATACCTAATCAGATGATGACTCAGTTGTCCATTTAATTAGCAGTATAGTAAAATGTAAACATTTGTGGATCAATTTAATAATTAACAAATTAATCTGTTTCATACTTTTTGGTCTAAAAGTGGATTATAGGAAACAGCTAGATCAAGGGTATTTGAGAAAGAGCGTCATAAGTGAAGGATCTGTAAAGTATTATAGAGAAGGGGTAATGTAGGGGACCATGATCTTTGAAAACAACATCAGCAACTGTGTGTACTTACACAGAATGTCCCTAGACCTCAAAAACAAAAACCTGAGCCATAAAGATGAAACCAGGTGGTAGATGCAGGGAATATCTTGTGTATGACTATGACATAGGACAGTGAAGAGTTTGTCAAAGAGCCAATATACCTGAAGTGCAAGGGAACTGGAATATGGTTGAAAGAACTGAAGTAGTTTTGAGAGGACTGATGTAATCCAGATAACATTTTTAGATAACATTCTGATGATCTTATGATAAATAGTATGAAAGGAGGGAAAGGAAGAAGGGAGGCCAATAGAAAAAATGGCATAGTAATCCTAGTGGGTTAAATGGTAAGGTGGAGGCAGTTGAGCTAAAAAGAAAACAGGATCTCAAATATACTTCAGAAGTATTCTGCTCTCTTCAGAAATAAACACACTATAAATTCCAATATTGCTTCCATATATCTGAACAGTAACCAAAAGCAGTATCAAGAAATTGGTGATATTTCATAAGCTGTAAATCTACCACCCCCCTCAACCCATCTAAAGACACTTTTAATTTCCTGTAACATGTAGCAAAAATGCTTACTGAGGGCTTGTTGTCCATGTTTCCAGGACAGCAATGTAGGAAGAACCTGAGACTGACCCCCAAATAATTGGTTAGAAAAGCAGCCTTTGTCCCTGGAACCTTCACCAGAGAAAGTAACCATGGGGGAGCTGGAACTCCACTTATGTGGGTTTAGAAGTACCAAACTGATGTGAAATGGCACTTTAGTAAGACAGAAGGCAGTAGCTCCGAACCTTTGCTGTGTTCCTCTTTCCTATTCTCCCATTTTAATACCTGGTTCTCCTAAATTTGCATCTTTACCCTTTCTTGTATTATCAAAAAGTTTGTCTAATAGTTATTTGAAATCAACTGTATGACTTTACCTCTTTTTCTGGACAGAATTTCATGCAGCGTATTTTATTGCCACATGTTAAATTTAGTTTATAATAATCTAAAGTTATTGGTAGAACTGGTTAGACTCAGCTCTAGAATCTAAACATAGTAATCAAAATTGAAAGCCTTTTAAAAATCTGTGTTTAAAAGTGATTTAAAGTTTTATGGCCTATGAAGGATATATGTTATATCCAGTTAATCAAGTCCTGGTAAAATCTATAAAATGTTAAGGTATAGGGTGTTACCCATAAAAAAGAACCAAGTTATAAGTTTTTCTTCCCCACAGGAATCTACTTGAACATGGATCAACATACGTTGGACTTAATGCTGCTTTCGGTGGTCTGATAGCAAACACTCTTTTTCGACGTGCCTTAAATGTGACACAGGCTCGGATAGCTGCTGGCTTACCAATGGCAGTGATTCCATTCTTTACAGCAGATTTATCTTACAAAGTGTTTGTAAATCTTCCTTTGAGTGCAGGTATAGTCCACTTGTATTATAATTTTGCTTTCTGACTTAACACATCATATCAGCCTTGTAAAATTTGTAAGTTATATTGAACCGTAATATTTCAAAGTAGGGTGGGAACTAATTCATATCAGCAAAGATGCACAGTATTCCTACATTCTTTGTAGTGTTCGTTTCGAGTCAGATGTGTTTGGGAATTTTTTTTTTAATCTAGCTGCTGTAGTTTTTAAAACTTTGTATTTTATAGAGAACTGTTTTAAAGTGTAAAAAACCCAAACTTTTTATAAGACTTATAAATCCTTCAAATACTAAATCCATATATGATTTTTTAAAAATTATATACAAAGCTCTTTGAATATAGTTAATTATGAAGTATTCTATTTTCAAGTAATAAAATAAGTTATACGGGACTGAATGGGGTTCTTCCTAAATTCTTTTCTGGTCAATACTGCTCTGGATTGGCTCAATTGGATTCAATAACTTGTTAGCAAATATTTTTATGATTAAGGAAAACATTGCCCAATGAACAGACTGATGACGTCAGTTTTCCCTTATGTCTTATACACATTTTAAAGATCCCTGGTGACAGTGGGCTTAAGCCCGGGCTTCAAGGCTGGCAGAAGCTTCTGTTCCAATAAAGATGTCGTCCTAGAAACCCCAAGAGGTAGTTTTAATTTGTCCCAGAAGGTCACAAGTCAGAATTGACTTTATGGCAGTGTTTACGGTTTTTGTTTTAGCTCATTTTGGAATTTGTATGAAGTCAGTGTATCAAAATATATGTTGTAAAATTACAAAATATCAAATGTAGATGCTTATCCCAAGAATGATCCCACAGGTTAGCAAAGGTTGTGAAAGACAGAAATACTAATTTAGGGCTGCCATAGAAGACAACTAGAAAAGGTTACCAGCGGAACCCCTAGGAGCATATTTAAGTGCAGAACCACACAACTTTTCTTAAGACAGCCATACTTTGGCTAATTTTGCTTACTCATAAATGCCAATTGTACCTTTTAACATGCCTTGAAGAACTGCATTTACTGTATGTTTATACTTTCGTATAGTATTGACTGATAGGATTATCAGATCTATGAAAATAGATCCAATGTGTTATGTTTACTTGACTGCCCTGATTCTCATTTCCAAAACTTATTTCCTAGGTCATCTGAGCTGTGAAACTTGCACTGTAACACGGGGTGGACTGGTTGGTCTTGTTCTTGGTGGGCTTTATCCTGTTTTGTTGGCTATACCCATCAATGGTGGCCTAGCAGCCAGGTGAGAAGTTTCCTCTTTGTCATTGAATAACTACATGAACAAATTAAAATAGCAAATATATTAAGTTTAAAGCATGTTAGACCCAAGAAATCCACTTTATATGAAAGACCTATTTTTCCCTTATCAGTAAACAAATGTTACTTCTTGTAGAGAACTTATACTTTGTGTAGTTCAGGCCATTTACATTAGCCTGGATTAAATGCCCCCAAATAACAGGCCTAGTCTGAAATGCACAAGAAAGGCCATGCTTTGTACTCCTGTAAAGATTTACTTTAGAACACCCACAGGGGCCCTGTCCTATTGAGTTGGCCTCAATTCAATGGCAGCGAGTTTTATGAGTTTGTGTGTGAAAGCTGTGTGAATTGAGTATGTCCAAAGAAAAAGCTAGATGTAAGCATAGCCTGCTTCTCCAAAATGATTGTCTATGCTCTCTGAACTCTGCCACATCAAGCAATCTGTGCTTTAACCTTGAGGTCAAAGAATGAAACGGGCACCTTTTAGAAATAAGACACAGCACTAGCTTTATCTTTAGACTTTCAAAATTAATCTGTTATACATAACAATACAAACTTTCAGATGAATTATCTCAATGTTTTCTTACAGGTATGAATCAGCCCTGCTACCAGAGAAAGGAAGTATCTTAACCTATTGGGTCAGAATGTCTAAGCCTGTCTTTAGAAAGATGGTGTTTCCCATTTTGCTCCAGACCATGTTTGCAGCATACCTAGGGTCTAGACAATATAAGCTGCTTTTAAAAGCCCTTCAGTTACCAGAACCTGTCTTAGAAACTCCCTGATGTAAAACATGTACACAAAAATAAAGTGGTAAAAATAACTTTGTGAAGATTTATCATTTATTAAGTAATCTGGACCTTACAACAACAAAAGGCTGCAAAAGACAAAAGGCCAAATCCCAGTAAAGGCTGCCGATTAAATAATGGCATGATTTCTCTAGTTTTCCCATTACTGTCTCTTCCATCTGGCTCATTCCACATCTTCCCACTAGGTGTCGTTTGGGCTAAAGGAAAACCACCATACAACCATTTTCACTTTTGGCCTCCATAAGGCAAACAGGTATGAAAATAGAAGCTTTGAACCAGAAGTTGTCAGCCCATGGAATCCTTGAATCAAGTCCTCTTTCTATACCAGTTGCCATGCCTCCTAGTGGTCCTGAGAACAGAGCTGCTCCCTAAGGTTTCCAAGGCTGTGTTGATCCTTCACAATAGATGAGTGCCCCTGCTCCCATGGAACAGCTTTGGTTCACTTAGTATCTACTTGACGGTAAGCACTGCCCCACAAGGGACCTTACTCCTCCAGACGGTGATTCAAGTAACTGTGCAGCCCTAAAAAACTACTCAGACGATGCAGGTCTCTAGTTTTTAGCTAATAAAAAGGAACAGATGAGCCTTCTTTTGTGGTAGCTTTATCATGCTTTTTGGCCCTCATTGGACACATTAACTTCCTCAAACGGGTGTTTTTGCCCCATTTTCTTACTTCAAAATAAGGTATGTGCAGTGTGCATAGGAATTTGTTCATAGTTTAAAAAAAAACAAAAAACTATAGTCCAGCCCTTCAATGGGTCTGAGGGACAGTGAACTAGCCCCGCTTAAAAAGTTTGAAGGACCCCTGCTAGTATATTAGCAGAGAATCCTTTAGGCACTCAGATGCCAAGAATCTTTTTTCTATTCCTTCTAGTTTTGCTTATAAAATACCCACTTGGTTCATTTCCTGAGTTTCTTTTAGTGACTAATTATATTCCTCTATCTAAAATTTCTCACCAGTTTTGGAACCATTGTGCATGGACAGCATCTTGGCCAGTACTAACTGAACTTTCTAGTGACAGAATGTTTTCTTACTTGCACTGTCCGACTGGTAATGGTATCGAAGAGCCACAATTGGCTATGTACTTGAAATGTGTCTACTGCAACTCAACTGTTGGCAACACAATGGCTACTTTCTAGATAGTACATGTCTAGACCAACACATCCCCCAAACTCATGGAATTCACTCAACAGGGACAGCAATAATTGAGGTTTATCATCGCAGCAAAAGTAGGTGCTACTCAAGACCACAAAACACCGTGCAACTTCATACCTGTTAAGTAATCTTATACTACTAAAAGCATGAGAATTTAGCCTACTAACTTAAACTGGAAGCTTCAGGAATGAATAGGCTTCAGGTCTCTTGGAAGAAAAAGTGCTAAGGATTGAAAATTTAGGTCAAGCTTTACATTAAATATGCTATCACTGGCTTTTCAGAAGACATCAAATGAACTTAAATGATGCTACCTATGCAGAAAAAACCTGTCTGGAAATAAGACAGGACAATGTCTGCTGTGGACATTCTCTGGCTTATGAAATTGATCTTTCCAACTTTTCAAAAAATGCTTTTATAACCATATATATGTGTGTCAAGATTGTCTTTTACCTCAAAATAATTTACCTGTATTTTCCCTTTTGAGACAAAAATGAATTAAGATTAAATTCCTAAACAGATATTAAAGCTTAAATTACTTAGATTCCTTGGGAACACAAAAAAATAGATCACTAAAAAACTGTGGAGCCTGGTCCCCTACGACGACATGTTTTGAGAATGTGCTTCCTTATCCTTAAACAGTAATTTAAGGTTAAGTCAAAAGTATTATTACTAGGGTTAAAGGCATACATGCACGCTTTTATACAAATAAAACACGCCTGCAATCATGAAGGCTTGGAGGCAAGTTCTCAGTAAGTACACATCCTGATGCTAGGGTGAGAGTGCCTTCGACTAAGATCCACTCAAAGAAGGGGCTTCCCAGGGAATGTGCTGTGCCAGCTCCAGGCAGATTATCAGCTCACTAGGTATAATGACTGGGGAGTGTCCCAAGAGGGTAATCTTGATAGATTTTTTTCAAAGGAAGGGCACAGGAAGATTACAGATTACTTGGGACTTCAGGAAAATTGCACCTATGAGAGAAAAAGGGCAGGCTCTTAATCCATACATTAATTGTTATCAAGTATATTTGTACATGTGTTGCCATCATTATTTTTTAGACATTTACTTTCTATTTGAGCCCTTGGTATCAGCTCCTTTCCCCCTCTCCCCCGCTTCATTTTTTTGTTCTCAAAATTCAAAGGACATGAAAATGAACACAATTTAAGTCACCATTTTGACATTGTGTAAATCTAAGGACATAGACTCCTTTGAGGAAGGATTAAAGAGATAGAAACACCACTTTCAGAAGTATATAGCCCTAGATGGAGGGTATGCTAAAAAATAGTTCACATATTGATATTAATAAAGGGTTCTAAATTTGTAGCAATACTTTTTAACTTACTCTCATATTTATGTTCACCACCACTGTATTATCTAATACATACTGTGGCCTGAACTGGCTTCTAACTTGTATTTCTTAGACCATCTACTTCAATGAGTAAAAATGGGCAACCTGCGTGATAAAGCATGTTATCTGAGATCTGTTGCTACAGATACAAACTACCTTCAAAACGCTCAACCATACAGTGCTATAGTCACTCATGAGTGAATTTTACATATTGGGTTCCATTAAGGGGTTTTCAAAATTTGTGGGAAAAATGGAATAAAAATTACAAAATTTCCAAAAACATTTTGAAGCCCCTTGGTGTACTAAAATTTTGGGTAGATGTGAACCCGATGTGACTTGCATTACAACTTAAACAAAGCTTTTAGTCATTTGTGGTTAAAGAATAGTGCTTAATTCAAGTCTGGAAAAGTTTAATATTTCAACCCAGTCACAATAGCCTATCTAAATTTGTCTTTTACAACTTACTTTATAGTTTTCTTTTATTGAAAAGGAGAGGTTCATATGTTTAAGTCAAACTATTAATATAACTTATATGCCCCAAACTATAGTGGTTTAAGAAATTGTCCTCAGTGTCTATATAGTAAATAGTTGAAAGATACATACTAAACAAAGTTGTGGCACAAACAAGAGTCTTTGAATATTAAATAGAACTATAAAAGCTATTTGCAACACTATTAGTGGCAAAAACTTCATGGAAATTAAACATGTATTTAATTTTGGGTCCAAAACAACTATGATATTATTTTATAGCTCTGAACTAGTTTCTAGAGACATAGTGGGCAAAATGGTTCAACACCAACACCCCTAATTGTACATACTGAAGAAATGTAAATAGGCATGAAACACTAGCAGCAAGAACCAAAGTAATAAAAAAGGCAAGTTAGTTTTTTTCTATTAATATATAATCTGGAAAAAAAATAATTTATACAAAAGGGAGTTTTATAAGGTCCATGGAGTAAAATGAAATTGAGAACTTCCCCAAACGAACTTGCCTTTTATATATTAATAGAAAAAACTAACTTCCCCAAACTTTTAAAAAGTCCTTTAATATTTATGTTCCTAACGATAAATTAATTTTACTTTCTGAACAAAATTGAATAACCTCCAACTAAGTTCTTTTGTACTTCAAAACTCTGAATGTAAATTTTATATTCTATATCACTCTAAGAGGAAAGTAACTGTGTATGAGAGCAGAAAAGTATATATAAAAAAATCAAATACATAAAAAATACTGTTCTGACCATTCAAAACACTCAAGTTTCTAAAGGAAAACATTCCTTAGGTGCTTCGTCTCGAAGGTTAACAACCTACCTAATTAAGACTTTGGAAAAGTCTCCAAATATGAGTGGGTAGGGAGAGAATCAATCTTATTGGAAATATCTTAATACCGATTTAGGAGTCATCAATGTATTTTTGAAATTTGACTAAACCAACAAGCTTAAACTATCTTCAAAATACTCAACTCGACAATGCTATGTTTAGAAAAACAATTACTCAGCAGTGAACTTTAAGATGTTCTACAGTAACAGTAGTTAGGGTGGCCAAATGATGTGGTTGTAGAATCACACAGCTACACTACAGGAATAGCGAGCCACTAAACGCAGTCCAGTGGGAACGTTCCTTGCTGCCTGGCATTAAGTATACTCAGATTACAAGAAACTGAATGAATTTATTAAGTTTTGTATCATACCGTATAATAACCAACTATATGCATTATGATGAAATAATTCTGTAACGAAAAAAGAGCTACCTCCTCACATTTTTCATTTGCATATTTCCCAAATGAGTCAGTAAAATAAAATGACTTAGACTAAACCAGATGGAAAAAAAACTGTATTAACATAATCCAAAGAAAATGAAATAAAACAATCCAGAGCAATTGGGTGTTTTTTCACTCATTAAGCTGGAGAAATAGTTCAATTAGGTAAAAATCACCATCTGCCACAAACAAAAGTCACCCCCATCATCCAAAATACCACAAGCCTTAGACAACTCCAGATGCATTGTTATATTCAACAGAAGCCAGGATGCACTTCATTAAAAATCTCTAGTCACAAAACAGCATCAAGTACTTGGAGAAAGCTGAATAAGACCTGAGAATCCACACATACTGATATTTCCCTGAAATGCAATTAACTCCAACACATAGCGAACCATAATTGATTTTGTTCAAAGATACACAAAGAAATTAATTCATCTGATTATGAAGATACCCTGTAGTTAAGAACTTTACATTAACTTTTATATTCTACTTGGCAAAAGTGTCTACTTCAAATTAGCTCTCATGTTCCAGGAAATAAATACAAATTCATGGTATGCCTTCTGCTTACTGATGCCCTGTTTATGTAATTTGAGTCCACTAAATATAATTCCATAGAATGTCCTTGATAGTGTTAAAAAAATCTAATATTCATTGAAGAAATATTATCATTCTCTTCGCCAATGGATGATACAATTTTGGTTAAGTATGCACAGAACTGAGTATCAATCCCATGAATGGAAAAAAAAAAAGAGTCTAATTTTGTTCCAAAATTTAGTCTCATGTATTTCTACTGTCTTTCAAGGATTCCAGAGAATCTTTTCATATCTCCATTTCTGGAAAGTGAAATCAGTACAGAAGTAATTTGGGAACTTGGAAATGGCATTTTTTTTCAGCAGATGCCAAATTTTTGACCGACATGGCTCCCACAATTACTTTGTTACCATCAGTCCAGTCAGTTAACAGGTTGTAGGAAAAGATTCGTTTTTGCAGACACTGCTAAGCTGTTTAAAGAGAAGAAAGAGAGATTAATATCGTGATTATCAAATGCACAATATTTAATTAAAATATTTTGAACACTCTTGGGTGGTTTTTGTCAGTAGTGTCTCTGCTTTACAGATGTAGATTTTTCAATTAAGTCTGGTCAAGAAAGTACAGATATAGTAAGTCAATGACAGAAATAGTAGGTCAACAAGATGTGTTAGTAGTTCAATTAATGTATGAATTCCTGCCACTATTAGCAAACAAGTATTAAAAAGTAGTATCTTTTGTTCTGTATCATTTTACAATTTGGCACGTAAAGCCTAGGAAACAGAGGCACAATAGGAAAAAAAAGCACTAAACTTCATCCATTAGAGACCAAACCCTGAAGTTTTCAGAATAATCTCGTCTAGAAACCTGCTTTACCCGAAGAACCATTCAAAGCACACTTTTCTAAAAACAGTAAGACAACAGCTTCATATTAGTCATAACCTTTTAATTAACAAGTAGTGAATAGGACACTTTAAGATAATTGTTTACTACAAACTGAAATAAACAGATCTGTTATAAATTCAGAAACCCAAATATTTACAGTAAAATGTGTTTCCACATAAATATTACCAAACTTATTTAAAGCCCATATTAAATAGGTCCTATGGACATGCAATTACCATGTGAAAACAAGACCATGAAGTTGATGCAAAAATGACAAAAATCAGTGTCACCAAAATTGGAGGGGGAAAAAAAAGAATGAAATGGAAACAAAGACAGTTAATAATTAAACATAAGAAACCTAACAAAGCAGCTTTAAAAATAGGCCACACTAAACTTTCCGTTTTCAAAAGTTTTGAATCAAGTGTTTCCAAAATCTGTCATTTATAAAATGACATTCTAATAACCTACACTTGGAATTTCAAGGCATCTCAACTTAAAAGTGTTGACTACTCACTCCTTCCCCTGGTCCCAAACTTCAAAGAAATCAGGGAAAGAATTGACGATTAGAAAGAAAAGATCTCAAGGGAATGGTTCAACTTTTAGAAAAAAACACACTGCCTCCAGAACCGTTTAAGACCCATAAAGCCACAATCAGCATTAATAACAATCATTTGTTGCCTATTTTCATCCATTATGTTTCAATGTCACGTTAGAGATGAATAAATTCTTTGAGCCCATAAACTGAAAGATCAACAAACCTGGTTTTATTACACCATATTTTTTGTCATTGGTACTGCACAAAATTATATACAAAGAATTATATACAAAATGTTCAAGTATTAGTTAAATTTCAATTCAAGACTTCTCTTTCAAAAAGCTACATTTAACATATTCCATAAAGAGCACAAATTAAAGTCATTTCAAATAATTTCTCCAACTACTTTTGGTTTATATATATATAATTCAGTAGGCACTAAAAATCCATGCAGCTGCATTGTGAGGGGCTTGCTCCTGCACTTAGGTATAAGCAGGTTCATCACTCCAGGTTGTGAGTCTGGCTATTACCCATTCATGTTCAAGTGCAGATGATTTCACGAAATATGTTGTGATGCACTGGAAAACCAGAGACCAATTTAGGCCTCAAATCTTTTTGTCTAGCAACAAAACATTTACAGTTGTGCAAGAACAAGGATTCCATTTTCATAACCAAGTAACAACAAAATAAAAACCTTTTATGTGTAAAACAGTTTACATCTTTGGACTGCTGGAAAATACTTCTTAGTTATGAACATTTTAAAAAATAAAAGACAGCAGAAGCCCTGATATTACCTCTTTTTCCTCATTTCTTATACTACCTTTTAAAATAAAGCAGGAAATGTGGCCAGCAGCTGGTCCCGTCTCTTCTGCCCCAACAGCTGTATCCACTTTAGCACAAAGAAAAACAAGGATGCTAAATACGTATATACTTTATCAAACAGTGACGTTTCACAAAGAATTTCTCTCTCTTACACTAAAGGATTTAAGTCAGTTTGTACAGCTGGCCAATAAGTAAAGGAGTACTTCAAAGAATGTATCCATCTTTGGAAAACCGTGTTGTATTACGTCATGGGAGTGGTTAGAACCTCTCAGGGCTTTATGTTAATTTCAACAGGGCAAATTATTTTGAAATAAGATTCTTTGTGAAGCCTCACTTTACACTTTTTTTCATTCACATTTCACAATATTATAATTTAGTCATACATACATAAATTTAACCTAAAAATTTAATACATCAAAAGTAAAAATATTCAACAATTTAATCATACTCAGTGATAGGGTAATCACTGCGCTGGTCGTCAAAGAAATATTTCGTTAACCATTCTTATTCGTCCTCCAATTAACTAACACGCAGAAGTCTGGTATGCCTATCAACTTCCAATTTCTCTCAAAGTGAAAGATTAAATTTTGTTAATTTGAACAGAATGGATTTGCATATCTTCTGAAAAACTAAACGCATTCTTGAATATTTGAGATTTCTCTCATCTCCAGTAAAATAACTAATACATTTGTGCATGCCCCAAATATTGATAGTCAACCTCTGAAAAGTTGCTCTAAAACTGGAATTCCAATGTGCACTTTGTACAACTGGAAGTTCCATTCAACTTCACCTGTGTCACTGTATCCAAACTGTATCTCTATAAGCAGGTTTCAGTGTACAGTTGGAACCGATGTCATCCAAGGCCATGTCCACACTGGGGACAGAAGAGCTAGGTACATGCAAGTTTGAACAAGGGGACACATTAACAGCTATTTCAGCATCTTCAAGACATTATAGACCAGCACAAGTCTGTTTCCAGGGTGGACAGGGCCCAAATTAGATTTCCCCTCCCATCTTCCCAAAACGGAAAGAAAAAAAAAATCACACACACATATTGAGATGTTGCCCATAAAAGTAGACTAAGCAGCAGAGCATGAGCGTTACGTGAAGAGATGGATCCTTACCAGGTTGTGAGGCGGGAACGACTGTTCTGTAACCCCTACAACGGAGCCTGGCAGGAAGGAAATCACCTAAAAAAGAAACTGTCAGAGAGATTTAATAGTCACATGTTATCATTAGGAGTTGGTTACAGTGTCATTCATGCTCTTAGCTAAACACTTAAAGGACTCAATATTACTTTTCCTCCTCTGACATGTGTCCGGTGAAGATGTCCCACTAAGGTGTGTTACATGGTGTAAGGGAGTTGAAAGGGGTAACACGCGGATAAAGAGCAGATTACTTGACCCTACATTTTAAGAGAAGACGACGCCTTCCGGGCGCACGCCGAGCAGAACTCCACCGACACCTTATCCTTGTCCACATGGAGACACACTCCTCCCGCCGCGTCGTCCTCTTCCAGCAGGTCCGGCGGCTGCTGCTGCTGCTGCTGCTTGCCCACCGGCAGGGCGTAGTCATGGTCGCCGGCGGGCGAGTCTCGGAAGAGAGAGGTGGTCAGCCGCAGTCCCACGCCGCTCAGCCGGCTCAGCAGGCGAGCCAGGCCCGTCTCGTTGGCGAGCACGGCCCGCAGGTAGCGACTCTCCTCCTGCAGCGCTTGCACGCGCTTGCCCAGCTCCCGGTTCTCGGCCCGCAGCTCCTGGTTCTCGGCTGCCAGCCCGCGGACGCGACTCTCCAGCCCCATCACGTACTCCTTCTTCTTCAGCCGATTGAGGCGGGCAGCGGCCGCCGCCGCCTTCCGCGGACTCTTGGTCGCCGCCTGGTGGTTGTCGTTGCCGCCGCTGCCGCCGCCGCCCGCGCCGCCGCCGCCCGGGGACTTCCTCCGCCTCTTTTCGCCGCCGCCGCCGTCGCTGCCGCCGCCGCCGATCCCATTCAACAGCCTCTGTAGCAGGTCGGAAAAGCGCTGCATCTCGGCGGCGGCGGCCTCGTCGTCCTCGTCCCCTCGCCACAGGCCACCGCTCTCCGAGCCGCCGCCGGACGACGAGAGGGGCCCGGGTGAGCTCAGCCCGGGCTCCAGGTGCCAGTCCGGCTGCCGGGGGTCCAGCAGGTCGGCCAGTTCCAGCCCGGACAGAAAGTCCATGTCCTCCGACTCTTCCCCCGGGACGCCGGCGATCGCCTCGTCCTCCTCCATCTCCTCGGGCGAAGGCGCACGCACGGCCACGCCGCCGCCGCCGCCGCGGCTCCCCCTCCCGGCCTCCAGCTCGCCCTCGTCGCCGTGCGGCTGCCTGCCGCCGGGAGAGCCGGCCTCCGCCCTCTGCTCCTCCGCGGCCGCCCGGGCCAGGTCGGGAGGGCGCGAGCAGGCAGCGGCCGGCGCCGGGCTCTCGCTGCGGGCCGGAGAGTCACTGCCCGAGGCCGCCAGCAGCTTGGTCAGGCTATGCCTCATGGGGCCCCGCGGAGGGCCCACGTAGGCCCCGGCCCCTCAGACCGGGCCTCGCGGGCCCTACGGACCCCAGGCCCCAGCGTGGACAGCCGGGGCGCTGGCCGGACGAAAAGAGGGGGGGGGGAGCCCGGTGTCGTCTCGCCTCGCTTGGCCGTCGACCCCCCGCGCTAGGGCGGGGGGGAAAATGAGAGAAACAGCGGCGAGGCCCAGCGATGACTCGGCCGCGCCACCCAGACAACGGCCTGGCCGGAAGTGGGGTCGATCTCGCCCAGCCCCTCCCACTGCGTTTCGCGCGCCTCCGGGCTCTGGTGTCGCGAGAGTTCACTGCTCCGGAGCGAGATTCACTGCTGGGCTCCAGTGATGTCATAGCAACAGCGGCAAAAATAACAAAGCTCAGCTTGACGGGACTCTAACCTCCCTACCCTTACTTTTTAACCCTCTGCAGTCTACCTTCTACTCCAAGTGTTCTCATTCTCGTTTAGGATTTACCTTCTAGAGACCAAAATTATGAATTACCTTCAGTGGTGCTAGGAAACCGAGTCCCAGATTGACACAATTGAAAAGTCTTGGTAAACCTTGATGGCAAGACGCGTTAACCGTTCAGTTGGCTTAAAATTGACTATGTACAAAGAATTTAATCCCACCCTAGTCTTTGCCACTGTTGCCTGAGATAACAATTCTAAACCTTTGCTGCTGGTGGTCCGACTCAGCGGCCCTATATGTAACAGACCGGAACACAACCAGGTCTTGCGCCAGTTGCAATGTTTGAGCCCTTCTTTTGTAGCCTGTATATCAATGCACTTTGGATTAAGTAGTTCAAGTGCTTTGATTGTTTTTAAATTTCCAGAATGAGGGAGTGCACCGGGCCAGAGTTCAGCTGATCTAATTAAAGGGTGACTGTTGGACGAACGTAGTTCAATCACGTTAACATTTACTAATGGTTAATTTTCTATCATCTCCTCCTCCTCCTTAAAAACCTTTTTGTAACTAGCCTGCATTAAGCATTTTTTAAAAGAAAATCACATGGTCTTCATAGGTGCACTCAGATTATTGAAATAAACCCTATATCCACTAATTCCTTTGTGCTTTTGATTTTTTATATTTAACTGCAGTTATCCTGAATTGTTCTGAAATTTAAGACGTAACCAAATCATTCATTTACTCCTTCTTCCTTTCCTTTATAAAGCAAGATCTTTTTACTCAAACATTAAAGAGTTCAAAAAAATTGTTTCATTTTTACCCAATGTTTTGTTCTGAAAATTTCTGGATTTATGGAAACAGAAACGATGAAAAATAGTTTAATATCCACTTTGAACAGTAGAACTAAATGGTCAGATTTAGTAATTGTTAGCACTAGGCTATATTTGTTTTATTTTTTAATAATTAAATCATTTTATTGGGGGCTTGTACAACTCATCACAATGCGCACATACACCCATTGTGTCAAGCACTTTTGTACATTTGTTTCCCTCATCATTCTCAAAACATTTGCTTTCTACTTGAGCCTCTGGTATTCACTAATTTTTCCCACCCCTCCACCCCCATGAACCCTTGATAATTTATAAATGATTATTTTGTCATATCTTACACTGTCCAACGACTCCCTTCACCAACTTTACTGTTCTCCTTCCCCCAAAGAGAAGTTTACATGAAGATCCTTGTAATATATCCCCCCCATTTTCCCTCACCTTCCCTCCACCCTCCCAGTATCACCACTCTCACCACTGGTCCTGAAGGTTCATCTGTCCTGGATTCCCTGTGTTTCGAGTTCCTATCTGTACCAGTGTATATCCTCCAGTCCAGCTGGATTTGTAAGGTAGAATTGAGATCACAATAGTTGGGGGTTGGAAGCATTCAAGAACAAAAGGAAAATTGTATGTTTCATCATTGCTACACTGCACCCTGCTAATGTTTGTAAATATAACTGTCCCACAAATTATCCCAACACAACTGACTCCCAAAGATTTCAGCAAGGATATTTTCCTTCATAAATATTCTTATTATCAATTCAACTTTTAGTCAATGAAATTTTCTCAATGGATTTTGGGTTTGGGTATTAATCTTCAAAAGGCATTCTTGGCTCAAAATAATAGTAAACCCACATTTTATGACATCTTAATAACACGAGTCATATTTCATTTGGAATTTATTCCAGCATAAAATCTGTAATAGAAATTTAACTTTTCAAAAGGTGTCTCCTGCAATATTAAACCCAGGTTTTTACCATTGATTTCCTTGTATCCTATGTATTAAATAATTACATGTTTTTTAATGTATTTTTATTTGTTGTTATGGTTTTTCCTTAAATTTCACTGAAAATTCCAGCTATTCTGGAACACAACTCGCTCGATGTTCATTGCAGTTTTAAAGTCATAGTGTAAGCCTCTCTTGTTACTTTTACTTTCTTACAATTTTCTACCTATACTTGAATATTCTTCCAAATAATTTTAGAAAAGATTTCAAGTTTAAATAAACTAGAATTTCATTAAGTTGCATTAAATGTATTTTATAAATTTTTGGCTATTAGATTTTTTTCTTTTCTTTCATATCTTCTAAATGGTTATCTTGCTATATAGGAAAGCAGTTAATGAGATTTGTTACATTTAAAAAAATCATTTTATTGGGGGCTCATACAATGCTTATCACAATCCATACATACATTTGAACATTCGTTACCCTCATCATTCTCAAAACATTTGCTGTCCACGTAAACCCCTGGCAGTGGTGAGAGTGGCCATACCGCAAGGGTGGAAGGAGGGTGAGGTAGAGAGGGGGAACCGATTATAAGGATTAGTGTTTTCTGGTCATCTGATGGGGTGCATAGTACTCCATTGCATGTATGTACCACAGTTGTTTTTTTAATCACTTGTGAGTTGATGGAGATTTGGGTTGTTTCCAACTCCTTGCAACTGTGAACTGTGCTGGGACTAACACTGGAGCACAGATGTCTGCCCGTGCTTTGTTTCTGGCCTCTTCTGGCTATATGTCTATTAGGGGGATCACTGGGTCCTATAGTATCTCAATTTCCGTCTGTTTTAGATATCGCCAGATCGATTTCCATAGTGGCTGTATACACGTACAGGTCCACCAGCAGTGGATGAGCCTTCTTGTCTCCCCACAGCCTCTTCAACACGTGTTGCTTTCTGATTTTTGAATTGGGCTATCTTTGAGGGTGTTAGGTGGTATCTCATTGTTGCTTTAATTTGCATTTCTCTTATGGCTTAAGCTCGGAAACATTTTCGCATATATTTATTGGCCATTCGGATTTCTGCCCCTGTGAAACTTCTGTTCAGGTCCTTTGCCCACCTCCTCAGTGGGCAATTAGTTTTTTTTCTTTTTTGGAAGCTAGCAGAATATTGTAGATCTTAGTAATAAGGCCTTTGCCTGATGTGTCATTGCTAAAGATGTTTCCCCAGTCCGTGGACTCTCTTTTTACTCTCTTGGTGAATTCTTTCAATGTACACAGGTGTTTTATCTTCAGTACATCCCACTGTCAATTTGTGCCTCCTCTGTGTTTATTTCATTCCCTATTTCTGATAGCCTTTGTATTCCCTGTGCTAAAGTTCTCAACTTTTTCCCAATTCCCTCATTGATGGTCTTAATAGTTTGGGTTTTTACTTCAAGGTCTGTGATCCACCTTGAGTTTATTCTTATGCATCGAGTGAGATAAGGGTCTTGCTTCATTTTTCTGCAAGTAGATATCCATTTTTTCCAGCACCATTTGTTGAAGAAAGCATCTGCTTCCCATTGGATACTTTGTGGGCTCTTATCAAAGATCAGCTGTCTGTATGCTGATGATTTTATTTCTGGGTTTTCAGTTCTTTTCCATTGGTCTGAGTATCTGTCATTATGCCAATACCATGCAGTTTTGACAACTGTGGCTGTATGTGCTAAAGTCAGGTAAAGCAAGCCCACCCACTGTGTCCTTCTTCTTTAGGAGTTTTCTGCGAATTCTGGGCTTCTTCCCTCTCCATATGAAGTTGGTCATCAGTTTTTCCATTTCTTTGAAAAAAGTTTAGGGTAATTGTATTGAGATTCCATTAAACTTATATAGTGCCTTGGGCAGAACTGACATCTTTACTATATTGAGCCTACCAATCCATGAGCATGGGATATTCTTCCATTTGTTGAGCTCACTCTTGGTTTCTTGCAATAGTGTTCTGTAGTTTTCCTCATATAGATCTTTTGTTCTTTTAGTCAGGTATGCCCCTAGATATTTCAATTTGTGTTTGGCTATTGTAAAGGGTACCACCTTTTTTATCTCTTCTTCTGTGGTCTTATGTGATGTGTATAGCAGTCTGATGAACTTCTGTTTGTTGATCTTGTATCCTGCCACTCTGCCAAACTCCTCGATTGCTTCTAGAATTCCCCTTGTGGAGCTTTTGGGATTTTCCATATATAAAATCATATCATCTGCAAATGATGATAGTTTCACCTCTTCCTTCCCCAGATGAATACCTTTGATGTCTGTTCTTTGCCTTATGCTGTTACCTAACACCGCCAGTAAGTTAAATAAGAGTTGGGACAAGGGGCATCCTTGTCTGGTCCCCTTTCTCAGTGAGATTGTGTTCGTCTTTTCTCCATTGACTACCACGTTGGCTGTTGGTTTTTCATATATAGCTTGTATTGTCTTGAGGAATTTTCCTTCCATTCCTATCTTCTCAAGTGTCTTAAATAGGAATTGGTGTTGGATGTTGTCGAATATTTGTTATGCATCTGTCGATATGATCATGTGGTTCTTATAGTTTTTCATGTCAATGTGGCGAATGATGCTAATGGTCTTACATATGTTGAACCATCCCTGCATCCCTGGTATCAATCCCACTTGGTCATGGTGAATTATTTGTTTTATACACTTTTGTATTCTGTTGGCTAGTATTTTGTTAAGGATTTTTGCATCGATGTTCATTAGGGATATTGGTCTTTAGTTCTCAATTCTTGTGGGATCCTTGCCCGGTTTTGCTATCAGTTATACTAGTTCCATAAAAGGAGCTCGGGAGTTTGCTGTCTTTTCTATGTTCTGGAAGAATTTGGGTAGGATTGGTGTTAGTTCTTCTCTAAATGCTTGGTAGAATTCTCCAGTGAAGCCAACTGGTCCAAGGGATTTTTTTGTTGGTAATCCCTTGATAACCTTGTCTATTTCTTCTATTGCTATGGTTCTGTTGAGATTCTTGGCGTCTTTTGGGGATAGCCTAGGGGGGGATTGTTTTTCCAAGAATTTGTCCATGTCTTCCAAGTTGTTGAATTCATTGGAATATAATCCTTCGTAGTACTGTGTAATTATCCTTTTGATTTCATTAGGGTCTATTGCAATGTCTCCTCTTTCATCCCTCATTCTTTCTATTGAAATTTGTTCCTTCCTTTCTTTGGTTAGGTTTGCCAGCAATCTGTTGATTCTGTTTATCCTTTCAAAGACTCAACTTTTAGCAGCATTAATTTTTCCATAGTTTTCTTATTTTCTCTCTCCTAAATCTCAGCCCTGATTTGTATTTTCATTTTCTTTTGCTTTTAGTAGGATTGTCCTGCTGACTGCTCTAGTTGTTGTCAACTTTGTGCCAGCGTATCAGTCATGATTCTCTCTTCCTTTCTCCGGTGTGCATGGATTGCTGTGAAACTTCCTCTGATAACTGCCTCTGCTGTGTCCCATAAATTTTGGTACATTGTGGTCTCATTCTCGTTGGTTTTCAGAAATTTCCTAGTTTCATCTTTGATCTGAGCCAGCACGCACTCCTTTTGCAATCGAGTGCTACTCTTCCTCCAACTGTTTGCTCCTTTCTTCCTCTTCCTTTTCTTGATTTCCAGCCTTATGGCACAGTGGTCACAGAGAGAGGTGAGATTTATTACATTTTTAAGTGAATCAGAGATACTAATTGCCCTCCACTTTTCTCCCCAAGGCCATTGATTTGTTGAAGAAACCAGGTAACTTTGTGTGGAATTTTCCATATCCT
The DNA here is from genome assembly GCF_050624435.1 of Tenrec ecaudatus. Lineage (NCBI taxonomy): Eukaryota > Metazoa > Chordata > Mammalia > Afrosoricida > Tenrecidae > Tenrec > Tenrec ecaudatus. The sequence goes on from NC_134533.1 coordinate 82,930,581, forward strand.
ATGTTTGTCTGTTTGCTTTCTTGTAGTTTCATTTTACTTTTCTCATTTATCCCTACAAACCTGCTTCATTATATTAAGATTCAACATTGTTGGCAAGAACATTTCCTCAGAGAAATGTTACATTTCATGCTACATCCCATCAGGAGACATTTAATATCTAGTCGTGCTGCTTTTAGTGATGTCAAGATTGATCAATGTTTTCAAATGATGACAATGTAATACTCCATTGAAAAGAAACTGAGACACATCAGCAATTTATTTCGTGACTTAGTCTCAGAAATCATATTTTCACTTTTGCAGTATTCTATTAGTTACACAAATCATTCCTTAGTCTGTGTGTGAAGAGATTCCCAAAGATGAAAATATTCAGAGGTGGTGATCACTGGGGGTGATCTTGGGGGTCAACTACTGCATCTCATAACATTACTGTACATATTCATGTACTGCCACAGAAACACCCAATGTCTCTAAGAATGTGGTTGGCAAGCAACATCGACTAAATCAAAGGAGAAAGGGTTCTGTCCCATTTGTACCTTCCAAATATTGTTGCAAAGGAGTCTGGGAAATGGATTTTGCCTTTGTATTTCTTTTGTTTCAATTTTTCAGTTTCTATAATACAGGAAATCACATTAAAAGGGGTATTGAAATGAATGCTGAATGCCAATATCATATTTCTCCAATGTCTATGATAGTATTGCTCCAACACCAATACTTGAGTTCATTAGTTTTTCTATAACAGAGAATTTCAACCGAGATGGTAGGGAATGTCATCTGAATTAACATGTGGTGTTGTTACGGAGACCTGGGAGCAGCTGGAAGGGAAGCATTGGGCTACAAGCCACAGAACAACTGTTCAAAGGTACCAGATGCTCAGTGGGAGAAAGATGAGGCCATCTGCTCCCACAGAGATTTATCATGTTTCGGGGGAACCCTGTAGAGAGAGTCGCTATGAGTCAGAATCCACTATATGGCAGTGGATTTGTGTGTGTGCGTGCATGCATGTGTGCGTGCGTGTGTGTGTGTGGTCAGCTAAGTGGCTGCAGAAGAACAACAAATATCCTACAGTCTCATTTCAATAAGTCTCATTTCAATGTAGCTTTCCTCTACATCAATGAAGTACAATCTGGAAAGGGTAGTGAATGAGGCCACAAGGGGGCCTTATGTCTTCAATAAAACTTGAAGAATCAAGGGATTGATAGTACCTAGAGCACTTTTGGATTACCTTTATAAGCACTGCATATATGTGTTGATGATTTGTAATTCTTAGTGTACAAGAGTATTTCTCTTCATCTCATTCTCAGGAAAGTATTTCTGAATGCAAATAAATGAGAGTGATCTTATTATGGTATAATATACACTACTTATTTTACAAAGGAGCTACCTGTGTAAACAACTAAAATCGCAATGATGACTTGTATTTCCACCAATTAAGCAAGCTGCACAGTTGCTGTCTCGGAAGTTGATTGGGAATTGCTGCTTTGATAGACGGGAGAGTAGATGTTGAAGTTTGGGCATGAGAGGTTTGGAAAGGAAAGAGCAGAGATATTTCAAGTTCTGATAATAAGGATTTTGCTTTTCTATACTACTTCCAACTGGAATTGTTTTGCCTGTCTCTTCTGTCATTCTAAAGTATGCCTGAGGTGTTCTTGCTTCCCACTGTCATCCTAAAACATCTTTCCTCCTCCATCCTTTAAATCCCCAGCCCTTTTATAATTTTAAATATAGAGAATTTAAATATCAAGAAATTGCAACTATCCAGAGCACTTGCAAGCATCAGCAAAGAACAGTATGATGAATCTCTATGAAAGGGTATAAAAAAAACTGGAATTGTACTGCAGGAGTGGTGCTTTCCTAGTGTGCATTTGTCTCACTAGGTGAGCATCTAGCAACTAGCTCTGAGTTAGTGCACCCAGTGGCATTACCTAGGCTCTCTGTAGTCACAGTGGATTTTTCCTACAAGCAGTTTCACTCAAACCTTGGTGTGTTTTTTTGTTGCTGTTTTTTATGACCAATTTAAGAAAATAGTGTGTGGCTGTGAAATTTTGTTTCCTGCTCAGGAAAAATGGCACAGAAACTGTTGCGATGTTGAACACAACTTGCAAGGGCAGCGCTATGGGAAAAACTCAAGTGTAGGAGTGTTTTTCTCATTTCAAAAAGGTGAAATGTCGATTGGTGACAAAGCTCATTCTAGACATCTGTCAACTTTCTAAATGGATGAAAACGTCAACTCGTAGTGCATTTGGAGTTCATTCCACCAGGCCAGACTTTTAATCAAGCGCTCTACTTAGAGCTTCTGAAAAGACTGCATAACTGTGCAACAAAGAAGGCCTGATTTGTGGCAGACACGGGACTGGTTTTGCCACCACAATGCACCTGCTCACACAGCCATCTCGATGTATCAGTGTGGTAGTTACATAATCTCCTGTCAACTTTCAAAGGTGTGGTGTCGAGCCTATCAATCAGGTTGCAGCTTTAGGACCTCATTTGGAGGCACTAAAGAGATAAATAGCTCATTGGAGGACAGACACTCTGCTTCAATTTCCTGGTGACAAGCTAGAGGTGCTATGTTGATGGACCCAGACTCCGGGGCTGAAGTAGCCACATGGAGACAGACCCATGCCAGTGCCGAGATGCTTCCACCACCACTGGATCCACAAGACTTTCCATCCACTGCCTGCAATGTTTCTTCCAGCATTTGACTTCATGGCATGCGTCTGAAGAACTTGTAGACCGGTAACACACCTATGGGCTAATATTGGATTTATGGACTTAACCTGCACTGGGCTGGGATGCTTTCTTAATGTGCTGTGTAATACAGGTTTCTCCCCAGGTTGTCACACTGTTTGCCAGCACATTGTGAAGTCAGATGCTTAGAACTTTTCGCCCTGAAGGCATTCAGCACCACAGGGCAGTCTATTGACCGTCCAACCACAGGTGGGGCTCACTCCCTGCTGATAAGGGTAGTGGATTGTCTTCCTGAAGGAGAGCTCAGAGACAAGGTCGAATCCACTCAAGGGTGATGAACGTTAGACTGCCATCTTGAGTCTAGGGTCCAACCATTTTGTCACATGTGTGCCCCTAATCCCTCCTCTTCCTATTGATGTACACCCCTAGATTTTCCCCTCCCATTGCTTGTATTACCTATGGTACAACCCCTTCATCTGATCTGGATGGTTGCCTGTAATCAGGGAGGTTTGCACACCCCTAAGTATATATGGGCCTTGGTCAGAAATAAAGAGGCTCTCCCCTCTCATTCTCCCACTCTCTGTACAGACCTGGCTTCTGAAATCATGGCCATCCTGCAGGTGATCAGGCTACCGTGAAATGTGTCTGACTCCTTTATTTTGTCTTCTCTCCTACCTTCTATGACTTTACTATAATCGTTATGTATTATCGCTGTACAATTGTGCCTATGGACCCCATGATACTGTCAGAGGCTGGTGCCTCTGACAGTGTACAATTGCTCTTTGATACATATGAATGTCTCTGGATTTGTTACTCTAGTCTACCTGAACAAATGCAGCCAGTTTTGGGGCAAAATACAGCATGCCTCTCTTGCCCCACTCACCTTCCTCACCTGACCTCACTCTGTGCAACTTCTTTTTGTTTCCACGAATGAAGGAGGATATGAAAGGACAGCACTTTAATGACATAGAAGAGATGAAGGGAAAAAAAAAAGAGAGATGCTGTCAGCTATCCAAACAGATGAGTTTGAAACATTTTCCCAAGAATTGAATCACAGATTTAATAAATGTATTAAGTTCAATGGAGAGTACGTTTGAAAGTGATAAGGTGGTTTTGAAAAATTTTAATACATAGATTTGAAACTAAAATTCCATTGGGGGTGTATATCCCCTCATATGTATATCCAGATTTAACAATTATCAAGGTTTGCCACACTTGCTTTATCCTGTTCTTTTCTGCTCAAGTATTTTAAAGTGAAATGTAGACATCATGTCATTTCATCCTTATACCCAATGGTATGCATCTTTAGTTATAAGGTCATTTTTAAAACCCACTATTCCATGATTGCACTTTATAAAATCTTTATGGATTTCTGTTATTATTTAAAATCTACTCAATATTCAATCGTCTTAAAACGATTACCTCCAAATGGTTTATTTGAATCAGAGTCCAGTAAGTTTAATATAATCACTTTAATTGTTATGTCCCATGATTTCTTTGAATCAAATCTACCAGCTCCCTCCACTGTTCTCCAGAAGACCATAGATTTGTGGAAGAAACCAGGTCATTTGTTGTATGGAATGTTCCATATCCCAGATTTATGTTTGCTTTCTTGTAATTTCCTTTTACTTTTCCCAACAACCCCTTTTTCTATAAACCTGATGTTTACAGGATGATGACAGTCTAGTACCTTGATTGAAAAATTCTCTTATAATCTTTCTATTAATGGTTTCATCTAATAGTGATCAAAAATTTTATCCTGCATAAATTTTATCCTGGGGTTACAAAATGATTTTAAAAACCCACTCATTTCTTTACTTTTATCATCTGGAATTCTGTAAAGAACAATTTTATCTTATCACTTAATCATTTTATTACATGGACAGAACAGGAAAAACAGGGTAAGTATGCAATTCATTCATTTTAATAGCCAATTTCCAGAGTAGGTAGTTAGGGACCAATGAATTGTTTGTTGTTTCTGTTATTGCTCTGTTCAGCCATTCCATCTTTTTTGGTGTGTCACAATGGACTCACAGACTGTGGTAGTTACATAATCTGTTTTCAATTTGAGACTTAAAGTGAAGGGGTGGAGGTTAGCCTGTCAATCAGGTCACAGATTGATGAGCTCATTTGGAGACGCTAAGGAGATAAATAAGCTTGCTGGAGGTGGGACACACACACATTACTAGCTACGAGCCTGATGGAGCTGCACTGCTGCAGCCAGAGCCTTGGAGCTGGAGGATTTACACGGAGACCCCTGCCAGTGCTGAGATGCTTCTACTGCCACTGGTTCTACAAGACTTTCCGCCCACTGGCCTGTGATCTTCTTACATTTGGCATCATTGGATGTGTTTTGTGAGTCGGAAGAGAAATGTATAGATTGGTATCAGGCATATGGGCTAGTATCGGATTTATGGACGTGATCTGGACTGGGCTGTTTCTAAAATACAATTGCTCTTTTATATAAAGTTCTTTCTTATATACCTATGAGTGCATCTGTATTTGTTTCTCTAGTCAAACCAGACTAACACACACAATATGAGTTTCCCTTATTAGCAGTCATTAAGTTTGACACTCGAATTGCTCATCTTTGGCCTCATGCTCAGCTTGGCTCTCATGCTTTTGAAGGACCCTTACTCACTGCCAGTGAGTTGGTATCGACTCAGTAACCCTATAGGACAGGAGAGGACTGTCCCTGTGAGTTTCTGAGACTAACTTTGAATGGGAGTAGAAAGCCCCATTTTACTACATTGAGGGACACTAATTAGTTTTTCATAGCTTATTGTAGATGTACCACGCTCATCTGGTTTCTTTCTACTCTGGTTCTGGGATAAGTCAGTAATTCAAGGAGTCCTCCTTGAGTTTCATGAAAACACCTTTTGGAGACCACAAAAAGGCTCCAGAGATGCTTGCTCCTACTGAGTGTCAACACGCTTCCCCTCTCAGTGGACAGTTAAATAGCGGTTCATTTTAAGGATATTTATTATAAGTTTATATTGAGATTTTCGATTTATATTTAGCATTAAGCAATTCTACTTCTTTTTAATATCTTCATGTTTACACTGAAATTTTTGGTCCTAGCAACATTAACATAATTTACATTTGGCTTTACCTCAATATGTACAAGTGTTTTAAAACAATGCCAACACTACAACTAACAAAAGAACTTTATTAATATTTCTTTTCAGTTCTATTTGTCCTTGAGAGATATTAAATTACGGATATTACATCAGTTAATATAAAATCCTTTTCTAAAGTCACGTGGGAAGCATTTTCCTCTGTATCGCTACACCAATGGAAAACCTGTCATCCTTCTTGCACTCCAGCTTTCTCCCTACCCTCTCTCCCTGTGACGCTAAGTCACCCTGATGGGAGCACTGGGAGTTTACTTACAAGGACTGTTTCATTTAAAATCATCCCAAAGAGGGTAACATTTTAAGTATTATATTGATTTTTTTAAATGAGACCCAGAGAGATCAGTAACTTATGTATGGTCACCAGACAGAGTCAAGACTTGGACCCAGGCAGTCTTACTCACTGCACTAATCTTACACGGCCTGTTTGCTGGCCATCATCTGGATTTCCAAAGGGCGTAGTGAAAGGGGAGAGGGGTGTTAAACAGGGATGATAAGGGGAGAGAGGATATGACCAGATTAGAAAGTTCAGGCTTGACAGGAACTGAGGTAAATATGGGTTTAGGCATAACAGGATTAACTTCATCAGAGATTCTTTATGTTAGTGTGTACTGAAGCTGCTTAATCTGCAACCCTGCATGGTTTCACTGTTAGGAAAGGTAGTTTTCTTCATAGAAACAGCAGTTTCTATGAAAGTTTCTGAGCCACTTGACTCTTGTTTTTCCCTCACCTCCTGTCTTGGATTCTATAGGCTTTATTTATTATTCTCAAGAACATACTTCATATTTTCTTTTATTTATAAATGGGCTTTAACTTAAATGCCATCCCTAAAGAAAGCTTTCTCTAGCCTCTCCTACACTAGGTTGGAGAGCTTTACCATTTGCTTCATCTTATCAGTTAGCATTTTTCTGAGAAGACAGGATGTAAATCTAATGAGGACAAGGTGGTGGTTTTTGTTTTGTTTGGTTTTTTTGCTCACGTTGTATCCCAGGACTTAGCACAGTGCCTGGCAAATGTTAGGCTGGCAACATTTTAAAATGAATACAATGTATTACACAAGTTAAAAATGAAGATGGAAGAGATGAGAGTGGCTGCTACCATAATTTGTCCCTTTGGGCGAAACCAAAATTCACTACTCAAAGCCTAAAGGCTTGACTCTTCAAAACAGATTTTCTAAAAGGTCAAATTCCACACAGACCTATATGAGAATACATGGGAAAGCTATCACATCCAAATTGTAATATTAATCATCAGGAGACACTTAGGAGTGGAAAAGATGTTGTCATTAGCTGTATATGTATTGCTGAACGTTTGTCAATGCAGCAGCTGCCAGCTGAATGGCCTGACCCAGATCTGTCAGACCATATTTGGCTCTACCTAAAATATATCATGTCTCCCCAGTTCTTTTCAAAAGAAAAATCTGCAGGCTCTTTGAATCACAACGCTTATTTACACAGAAGCAGGGCTAAGTGGGGAGTCAAACCGATATGGAGATGCTTCTCTGTTTGTTTTTAGCTTCATTTATCTTTTAAAATACGTAATATATTCATGACTCCAAAGTTAAAAATATATAATGGTGTGTGTGTATGTGTGTGTGCGTGTATATATATATATATATACATATAAAATTTCCTTCCCACCCCATTCCTATTCCCCTACACTCTCTTACCCCACTAATAGCCACTCTTACTAACATTTCTCTTTCTATGATCATTTAGGCAGCTAGGAGTAAATATGAATACTTCCTTGTTCCTCCCTCCACTTTCGTACACACATTATAACATGCAGCCTACATCTTTCTGTGCCCTGCCTTTTTCCATTTGTGCCAGGGATCGGTACATAAAGACCTCTCTCTTTTCTTTGTCCACATTTCCAGTGCATTCCCACAGGGGTAGTCACCCACAGATTATTTAACCAGTTCCTTATTATGGTGTGAAATGATACCTAACCTTGTGCTGTTACGAAAATGCTGTAGATAATATCCCCAACATGAAAAGGAAGATTGTTTTAGACTTGTCCAAATAAAAGTTGTTTAGCATCTTAATTAGTCTGGTGGTCTAAGGAAGAGAATGCTGTGGTGTGTGTGGGGTGGGCAGGGGATTTGGGCAGAACGGTCAAAGTGCGGACCTCATTTTAAATATTTGTGTGCCAACAATTGATATCTTAACTGTCTACCCAGTTCTCCTGGTGTTGCCAAGGTATGATCAGGGAGTCATCCCTCCCCTGAGAGGGAGCAAAGCCACAAGGGGCTTCAAAAGGGTCATGGAAAACTAGAATGACAAGACCATGGCATTCTTCCATGAACTTTTGGAAGCCCTCTCGTACTTCAGAGCAGATACCAGGGCAGGTGCTCTTTGAATGTCCTTTAAGTATTTAATTTTTATACAGTGGAGGTGGAGAGACACAGATGTTGTTAATGCATTTTACAACAAATGCATTCATTCACACTAGCTGAAGCAGGAGTGAGCATTCTGAAAACATCAACCTCAAATTTTACTTCTTGTAGAGTCCTTGTTCTCCTTTAAAATGCTCATATTTATATTTATGCTTTTATTATGCATATATATGTTCATATGTATGCTATTTACTTTCACACATTGCATGTGTATTTACATATTTATGAGTCAGACAAGGCCCTCAGAGGCACACCGAGACATTTATAGAATCACTCTGATCGGCTAAACAGCACTGCTCACAGATCATCACACCTTAGAATGTTCGTTCGGCCAAATGTCATTGCAGGGCAGGGAAAAATCCCCAAACTGGGAATACATCCACTTTGTTGTCATTGTGTGCCAGGGAGATTTTGCTGTTGTTTTGAGTTTTGCAAAGTTACTCCTAAGGTTCATACTTTGGAGCACTGGTTTGCTCCAGTGGTAGGCATCGCCTGGCTCAGTGCCCCATATCCCAGTCAGACTGGCAGATTCCCTAATGTGTTTATGGGTCACAAATATCATACAAGATCAACACTGAACAAGTGGAACACAAAGTGCTGTGGAGCACCGCGAAAAAGACATCATGTGGTGGTAGTTTGTACAGGGGAAGCAAGTATGAATTCTAGGGTTAGAAAGCAGACCCCGCTGCGGCGTTTGAGACCTGCACAAACTGAAAGGACTCCTGGGTGACACCAATGGCTTGCAACTGAGTACGGAACCAACGTTGGCTTTCAAACCGACCCGTTGGCACCCAGAAAAAAACAGGAAGGCCCCGAAATCCTATTCTGGAATATGTGGGTTCGCCATGAGTCAGAATCAACAGCAAGGAGGTTTTGGTTTCACACAAAATGACAACGAGGGGCTTCTTGCTAAAAAAAACTATGACACATTTCAAGACAACAACCAAACCAAAAACGCACTGCCATCAATAAATGCCAAACCGTAGTGACCCCATAGGACATGGTAGAACTGCCCCTGTGGGTTGCCAATAATGTAACTCAACCCGCAGGGTGGCTGGTGGTTTCAAACCACTGACCTTTTGATCACAGGCCAACTCAAAGCCACTATGCCACCAGGGGTTCCACAAGACAACAGCCAAGCGTTAAATCAAGTGTGTGCCCTGTGCAACTGCTCAGGTTGCGTGCCCACGAGTCCCACTCCGATAGAGAGGCTTGAGTTTCAATCTTACCCGTGTCGCTCAAAATCTCAATACCACTAAGTAAGTCACTTACCCTCTGAGACTCTTAATTTTCTCTCCTATGAAAGATAATGGAGCCTTCCTTGAAGGGTGGACATGACGGTGAGATGGAAGGAGCTCGACAGCTAGTCAGCAGCACACATAGGCCTCCTTTCTTGATCCATGTGGTGGCCTCTTCTCCTCAGCTCTTCAAGAGTCCATCTTCAACCTCCTAGCGCCATTGCCCACTTTCCGGTGAAAACATCCCCAGATGCACTAGAACAAACCTTATCAAACTGCCCATGCACCCAATTGTGGCCCAACAGCCATTTATATGGTTTCAAGCAAATTCAAACTAATCATGGTTTGGAACAGCACTATATTTAGAACAAAGACACCTGCTCCCATCTCCTCCACTCATGCTTTGGGGGACATGGGTCCCTGTCCCCAAGGATGTCATTAGAGTTGGTATCTTTTCCCACCCTCAAAAGCCCTCTTCCAATACTAGATCTTATTACTATTTATCACCAAATATGTGGTGGCATAACTGTAAATTGCTCAAATGTAATTATTTCTTAGATTGCATGAATTGTAAGATAATTACTTTGTAAAATAATGCTCTATTGAATTACCTTATTAGTTACCTGAGGAAGCCTTTTCTGATATTTCCCTTTTCCTTTAATCACTACCTCCCTTATCTTTTACCAAACTAGGAATCCCTGGCCCACGGGAACTCTTGTCCTGCCGTATATGTCAGGTCTGGCTGTCAAGGCCTAGTGCACGTCTAGGCAGGACCTACTCTTTCAACTTTATGTGCAGCCACAGTTCTTCCACCATTCCCGCGCTACCTGGTTCCCCCACATCTGGGCTTAAGAGACACAAAACAACAAAGCTTCTGTGCCTTTCTACATTTTGCAGTTTCGAATCCTTCCCAACTCGCTTCACTCGATGAAATTCTACTAATAAGACACCATTTATATGTCAGTTTCCATAGTAAATCATCTTTCTTACCCACCCACCCCTAAACATATCCTGAACCCCAGGGAACATTAGATTCTGTTGTTCTTTTCTCAACACCTGCTGAAGACACAACACACATCATTGTCATTATTTCTTGTCCCTACTCCATATGCAAGCTTTTCCAGGGTAGAAAGCATACGTGCTCAGGTTTCTACTGGATGCCTCGCCTAGTGGCTGGCACCCAGTAGAGAGCCAGCACGTCTTTTAGTGGAGTACAGTCATCAAAATCCCTGCTCCCCAAGGAAGGAGGAAAATTTGAGCAGATTACTAAATGTTTCCTCTTCTTTAAAATAGGCATGAGCATGATACCTTCTTGAACATTCCTAATGATTAAATAAAACATACATTGGAACTAGTTCCGTGCAATGAGAAATAGTATCGCTTCAATAAAAGAGCCTTGGTTGAATTAGGGCCTATATTCCGATTCTTGTTACCATGTAAAAGGAAGTAAGTAGTACTTTGAAATAAGCAACATACTTTTTATGTTAATGAGCAAAACAGCATGTAATAGCAAAATCTTAATAGAAGTATAAGGAAATAGGTTTAAATTTGCTTGAAGTTAAATTGTGCTTGCTTAGAAATTGTTTAGGTTCGAATCCTGGGTTGGCTCGCTACCTCCCCAAAATTGTTTAACAGACACCTATTAATATATTAATGCAAACTTAAATAATTGTGACTCTTGGCATGCGTAGTATTAAAATAAGTGAGAAAATACTGTATCACCAGTTCAGAATAGTGTCTACATACCAGTCACTAAAAATAGGGACATAAGGAAGCATCAAGCGTATTTTATAGCTATACTTTTAGAACTTTAAATAGATCACAACAATTCACTTTAATTGCCTACTCATCTCTACACAATGTTGCAGATATGCACGCAACATTTAGTTTGTTTTCTTAATAAAAAAGGAAAATAATAATTGCAATTAGAATAAAAAACAGACAATTGTTATGAGTTGCTAGCAAATCATACTCCCAAATTGGGGTCTGTGTTCTACTCACATATTGTGCAATAGCAAATGAAACTACTAATACCTGGATTAGTGCTCATCTAAACCCTATTTTTATCTATTTTTCATTGGAATATGATCTAAGCTTGCAGGAAAAATAAAAATTGGCTAATTTACTTACTGTCATACGGAATCGCTATAATAAAGTTCACCTATTTGGCAAAGGACTTAATAATCTCAATCTTTTTTTCCAACCTGAAAATAAAACCGAGACCTACCATAGGATAGCTGAAGACAAGCAACTGTGTGGCCAGTTGCCAAATCGGACACTTATTCCTGCCAGGTAGCCGGCTATTATGATGCTGCTACCTAATAGAACCTACAGCCTCAGTGACAAGACACTATAAGCCTGCCCGTCTTCAGAGGTTAATTGACCTTTTTATTTTTTCATAAAAGCCCATATTGTACATCGAAGGACCACTGAAATCATAGAAGCTACTAATTAAACATCTTAGAATAGATATATTTGAGGTTGAGTATAAACACGAAGCTACTGACAGAAAAATTCTGGAAATTTTCAGAGGCAAAAGGAAATCTGGTAAATCTATTTCCTGGGCGGTAGGACTAACCATGCGTGCTAGCTTTATGAGAAGAACAACAACATTATCACAGTAAAGTAGCTTTTCTTTGAGTTTCCTTTTGGGCTTAAAATAATAAATGGGCTATTCCTTTTACCGCAAGGCAAAGGCACACACATTGCATTCTACAGCAAAGTGCTGAGGGAGGAGACCCTTCCTTATGGAAAGAGATGGCGAAGCTTGGCGTTGAGTTCTCTCTCCTTGCTTAGAAGATCCAGGCTGTGCTTCTTAAAAGCTTCGGACTGCAGCCTGAGTTCATCATAGGCCTTCTGGATCCCATCCACTCTGCGCTGAAGCTCTCGGACCCTCAAGTTGCTGTCCACAGCCACCGCCTCTTGCTCAAACCGATCTAGGGCATGCCTCCTGGCCATATCTGCTGTCTCCAACTTCTCCTCCAGCTGGCGGATCTCTGCCTGCTTGTTCTGAAGCACCTTGCCCCTCTCCATGGACAACTGCAGCAGCTCCTCTTTCTCGCGGGTGAGGGTCTGCAGTCGGGTTTGCAGCTCCTGGCTCAGGCTGCTGTGTGCCTCCTCGGCCTTGACCATCTGCTCCACGGCCTGCTGGTGCTGCTGCTTAAGGTCCTGCAGCTGGCTGCACACCTGCTTCATCTCTCTCGCATGGGTGCAGGCCTGCTGGCTCTGTAGCTCCAGCAGCTCTTTCTCGCGGGCCTGCGCCTGGGTGGCCTCCAGAAGACACCTCTGTTTCAGCGTCTCCAGCTCCTTGGTGAGGATCTCACTGTGGGCGGTGAGTTGCAACACTTTGGCCTCCTGGTCCTGTAGCGCCTGACTGAAGAGGGTGTTGTTCTCGCGTCTCAGCTTCTCATTCTCCTCTTTGAGCTTGACGTTCTGCTGCTTATGTTCATCCTTGAACCGGATCATCAGCTCATGGTTGGCGGCCAGAGTCATAAAGCGCTCCTCCAGCTTCTGGGCCAGCTCGCACTGGGCCTTGAGCTTCTCGGCTTCCTCCGTCCTCTGGTCCTCCAACTCCGTGTTGAGCAGCTCCAGGACCTGGCATCGCTCCAGGGCCTCATCGGCCCTCCTTTTCAGGATGCAGATGAGCTGGGACTGCTCGTCGAGGCGGGAGTGAAGCATGGCCTTCTCCGTCTTCTCTTCCTTGGTCAGTCCCCTGAGGTTGGCCAAGGCTTCCTTTAGACCATCCAGTTCCTTAAACTCCTCCTCCTCCTCCTCCTCAGCCTGACTTTTCAGTTTGTCATCTTCTTTATCTAAGCGTCCTTCAGGGGCCTGGAGGGACGCGTCCATCCTCAGAGCCTGCTTTTCCTGATGCCTGGACGCCCTTCTGCCCTTCTCTCCCGAGGGCTGACTATAGTCTTCCCTCTCAAGTTTCCAAAGCCGCAGGGAGCTGCTAAGGACTCCTGGCACTTAGCACTTAGCAGCAGTTGGGGTTGTTTCTTTTTTTTCTCCCCCTAGTAAGGGGCCTTCTGATTGGTGGACAGGGTTCAGAATGCTGTGAAGTAACAGAATGACTTGCATGAGCACAGAGGCCAGCTTGTCAGCACAGCTCTCTGGTCACAGATCGGTGTCTGCCCTGCGTGGTACAGAGAAGCCAAGCCCACGCCCGTTTCTGGTCAGCATCAGGGCAAGAAACTGAACGCCAGTTCATTCTGTAGGAGCAAACAAGTCAAGCAGAGTGACATTTTCCGCCTTTCTCTTCCTCCTTCAGTTGCCAAACGAATACATTACTGTTTGTAGAAATACCGTTGGCTCTTCAGAGATGTGTAACCCTGAATGTACAGCAGCAGGTACTCTGAGAGCCAGGCTCCGAGGGGCGGGAGGTCTGGACCTGTCGTGCCCAGTGCAGCGCAGCTTTGCCAGGCTCATCCTTTGATTCGCTCACTGCTCCGAGGTGAGACGTCTGGAATCAAGATGTCTCTCCGGAGGGTCTCGGGAAGATTGTATCTCGCCCTTACTTAGCTTCTTGGGGTTTGTGGGAATCCTTGGCATTCCTTGACTTGGAGGTGCACCACTCTAGGCTGGCACACTCCCTTTTGATATTTAAATATGAAAATAGTCCACTGATGAGGTGCCTTTGGCGTCCTCTAGGAACACCTTTGTCCCCCTCTAGGAATCAATATTTTCTACTAGCTGTTACTCTGTTTAAGTCTGGAAGTTCTCCTGAAACTGGTCCACCCTTGGGATCCTGCTGTTATTTGAAATATCACGACACCACAGTAAGAACCACTGACAGATGAGTTGTGATAACACATTAGACATTTGACAATCATGCGACTTCCATCCTTTTGCAAAGTAAGACATACTATAAAGAGGTTTAATGAACTATGCAGATGTAATGAACATTAAAACAGGAAAAAATATCCAAGAGGCTTACTGTCATACAGCATGTGAGACTATGCCTCTGCCCTGGGCTGATGTTGAGTTTGATTCCCCTTCCCCCTGTTCGTCAGGGGAGGTCAGTCAGATGTAGTCCCCACACTATTCCTGCAGGCATAAAACTTGGTCAATCCTCTTTCTAGTGGGGACCAATTAGCCCCCTCCACATTGCTAAATTCTGTTTACAAGCTTCTATCGACAGGGTCCTGCTTGACATACATAAGCCCTTAAATGTTAACAGGAAGCTAGAGGAAACATGATCAGAAACTTGACCTCACATCCTGACTGAGGGACTGCGCATGGGAGGAGAGGAAACAACAGCCTGTTTTCCAGAAGGCTGAAGAAGCCAGTTCTTTCCCAAGTCAACTGTGGGAAACTAACAAATGTCATTCCCACAGAGTCTCCCCTCACAGCTATGCAGCTTTAAAGTGAGCACATGGTCGACTCTGTCTCCCTGTAGAAGCAGACTTTCCCTGATTATCTCCTCCCACCGAGGCACCCACCCCCCTCCTTGCCTTCCCCCATGCAGGTATAGGTTTTCCTCACCTGTGAGTTCAAGGATGGGTGCCTTGGTGACACCCATGATTGCCAACCACCTTGGGACATATGGAACTACTGAATATGCATGTCTTACAGCTACCTACAAATAGCCCCCAAACAATAAAGATGCTCTCTCCTCAGGTCCCCTCTCCTCGGGCCCTCCTCCCCCCACCCCTTTCATCTCTCTCCCCTGCCACTCCCACCTTGCACATGCCCACATGGGCCACCAAGTGGGGCTGAGGTGAGCATGCAACCATGAAATGTGCCTGACTCCTTCACTTCACTCTCTCTTCTATCTCTCCTATTCTCTATGACTTTACTGTAACCTTTACATTTTAATATTATCGCTGTACAATTGTACCTGCTGGGCCTGTGATTTGTTAGGGGCTGGCTCCCTTGACAGACAACCAAAGTGGAGGGGATGTTCTGTAACTGGGTTTAGTACTTGGGGGCATTTATTTTCTGAAACTATACCCACTCCACACTTATTGACATGATTAGGTTTCAACGGTCAGGTCATTATGTGAAAAACGGCACAATATGAAAATGCAGAATGACCATTTCATATCACATCATGGTCATTATCCCACCATCATAATATATCACCGCACATCTGCCAAACCACTGGGAATCCCCGCTCACCAAGTTCACAGAAACACCACAGTCTGTTACTCTTGCCTCACATCTCAGAGTTCATTACTGCCAGGTGGGTGTTATTGACATGTAATAATTGAAAATATGTTTTTACTATTGTTGCAAAAGTGAAGTGTCCAATAGCATGAGAGTTTATAGATGAACAGTGGGTGTAAAATTAGTAGATAAGCCTTGGAGGAAGTAAGGACAAAAGAGAGGACGAGAGAGTAGCCCCCGAGCAAAATAGGAACCAGAGTACAGGAGAAGGCAGATGGATGATCTGGGGGCTTTTTCCTTGGGTATTAAGTTTGGATGATTAATACCCAAAGCTGGGTGACTAGGGAAACAAACCCAGAGACACTCATATGTGTGTAAGAGAGAACTTTTATATCAAAGAGCAATTGGACATTAAAAAAAATCCCAATCCAGATCAAGTCCATAAATCCAATATTAGTTCATATTATCAATACTCGTCCATAAATTCCTCTTTAGATTCATGTAGCCATGCAATGATGCTGAATGTGGGAAGATCACAGGCCAGTGGGTGGAAAGTCCTGTGGATCCAGTGGTGGTGGAATCATCTTAGTGCTGGCGTGGGTCTCCAGGTGGCTCCTTCCCCGGGCTCTGGCTGCATCAGTGTAGCTCCATGTGACTTGTCAGCAGGAAGACAAAGCAGAGAGAGTGTGTCTGCCCTCCGTTGAGCTATTTATCTCCTTTGCACCTCCAAATGAGGTCATCAAGTTGCAACCTGATTGACAGGCTAGACTTTAGCCCTTCCCAAGTTGGCAGTAGATTATGTAAGAACCACAGATGATGAGAGTATACAAAGAAATCTGAGCAAGTATACTGGTAAATAGAGCTGAAGAGAAGGTTGCTAGGTCTCTCTGAAAGTAGTTAGCTGTGTTTGACAATTAACATTCTTTTGATGGACTCCTATGCCACGTATTGTGAGAAAGATGGGGCTTTCTACTCCCATGAACGATTAGTCTCCGAAACTCACAGGGGCAGTTCTACCCTGTCCTATAGGGTCACTATGACCTGGCATAGACTCGGTGGCACTAAATGTCACGTGGGAACCCTGGTGGTGTGGTGGTTATGAGTTGGGCAGTTCAAAACCACCAGCTGCTCTCAGAGTTACAGTCTTAGGAATTCACAGGGGAAGTTCTACCCTGTCATACAGGGTTTCCATGAATCCATATGGCCTTGAGTGTAGTGAGAGTTTATTTTCGGGGGGTTGTACTTCATGTGAACAGTCCTTACATCGAGTTCTACCAGAGTCTTCCCTACTTAGAAGCTGTTACAATTTGGGTGGCTGGAGGATTATTGGCCTTTCTGGAAATATCCATCAGTGGCTCCTAGAGATATTATTTCCTCTTTCAAAGCAATGACAATTTAAATAATTTTCATCTGAGAGAGAAACGCGCTCTTCCTGCCCACAGAGGTGAGCACGCAGTGCAGGCCTGGTCAATCAGAAGACCTGACCCCAACGACTCCCATCCACAGAGAATGGTTGAAGGACTAAGGTGACCCGAGGCTGGCTAGTGTCACTCAGAGCGTTCTCAAGCTGAGCCTAGGAAAGAAAAGCGCTTTAGATGAGAGGCTATAATGAGATGCCTGGACTGTTATTTCCTACCTCATGAGGAAGATGAGAAACGTAGGGTATGAGGCAACACGTGAATTCCTGATTCAGGCCTGATTGCCCAAAGTCATCTAGGTTCCTGCAGCACTTCTTCAATTCTGTGAGATAATCCACTGTTTTTCCTACACCCTTTGGGTGTTTAGCACATGCAGTTCAAGGAAGCACATGTGTTTAGCACATGCAGTTCTACCACATGCAGTTCAAGGAAGTACCTCCCATGGGAGTATACCCAGGAATATAGGCTTAACAGAAGATATTTGCATATGCATATTTCCCTTGCTGCAAATATATCCATGAATGTGGTGGTGCACAGAGGGGGCAAGGGTGGGAAATCTTCTTAGACATAACCAAACAACTTGAGGGAAAGGGTACCTGGGCCTAGGGCAGTGGTTCTCAACCTTCCTAATGCCGCAACCCTTTAATACAGTTCCTCAGGTGGTGACCCCAAGCATAAAATTATTTTTGTTGCTACTTCATAACTGTAATTTTGCTACTGTTATGAATTGGGTGACCCCTTTGAAAGGGTTGTTTAAAAAAAAAAAGGGTTGTTTGACCCCAAGGGGTCGTGACTCACAGGCTGAGAACTGTTGGCCTAGGGTATACCAAAGTCAACTGGCAAAACCTAGTCCATAAAGACAATGCCCTGCATCCTGCTTTGGTGAGTAGCTCCGGGGTCTGAAAAGCTCCTGCACAGCCCTCTGTGGTGCAACTATTGGCCTCTTTCCATCTGGAAGAAAGAAGAGTGATAAAACTTGAAAGACGTATGACAATTATTAGTCCATGGACTAATGGAGCATACAAACCAGTTTCTACAACCCTGAGATCGGAAAAACTAGATGATGCCTGGCTACCACTATAAAAACTTTGAAAAGGACAACAATATCAAAATGGAGAAAAATATAGCTCAGAACTCAAAATCCTAAAAGAGAATAAGCTTGCTGGTTGGCTAAAGTTTGGTGGGATGCCCTCCAGACTTCGGCTCTTTGGTGTGGATCTGCACTCACCCCTGTGTGAGAATAATTGACCATCTAAGAAAAAACAGGCACCATTTACCCAAGGACAGAGAAGAAATGGAAACAGGAAACACAGGAAGAATTTGGATAAGTGATGATAACATTGAGGGGATTACAACGGATGGATTGAAACAACATATGTATGACTTGTCGAATGTGAAACTGATATCCGCTTTGTAAACCTTCCCTTAACTTACAATAAAATTTTTTACAAAAGGAAATATACTTTTACATTTTAGCAGCCCCTTAGCCTGATAGTCCCACCGGCTTAAACCTATGAACCTGCGTTCACTCAAGAATTCAGGATGCCTATATTTCCTAATGGGTAAAGGCCACCCCATGGTTCCCTTTTGCAGCCAGATGAGATTACATTTTCAATTTATATTTCTTTAAGCAAAAAAATGTGACAGCTAGTCTCTTGGACTTTCTTAGGTAGCTTGCTCCACAAGCAATAGGGGCACTTGGGAAGCACTGTGGACACCTTTTATCAGAATGGTTCTATTGTTTGTTGCATTTTAAAGATGAGGGATCTGGGTGTGGAAGGAGGCAGGCAGTTTTGGTCCTCAGTGGAGGATACCAGACCAATCTCATTAGTGTTCTAGACTAGACAGGATGAGCAGTTGGTTGAGCAGGGACATGAGAGAAGAGTGAGACAGTAGCTTGTACTTTTACCTGGCACAAGGTGGGACATAGTTCATGCATCTGCCTCTGTGATGCAGGCCAACCCTGGAGGTGGGCCTTCACTCAGCTCATCTTATCCCTCCTTGTGGTCAGAGCAGGAAGAGAGAATAGAGATAGATTGAAACCCTCCTAAAGGACCTAGGAAAACCAGGGTCAGGGCATTGTTCTGAGCTTATCCCTGTTACTGCCGATTCGGTAGGGGGCGCTAGCATCCCTTTGTGAGGAGAAGGTGATGTTCTTCCTGACACCCATTCAGTGTGTGGGGTAAACCCAATGCTCTCCTATCACCAGCATCCCCCCTCACCTATATTAAAACCAGTGCTTGTTTGGAGGAAGCGAGCTAGTTAGGACATCCAAGGAATAATGTTTTATGGAGTAAAATCATTTAAAGAAGCCTCCAGGGAAAATCTACTCACCTTTCTTCATAGATTTTCAAAATAATCAGAACCTTAATTTTAGTAAAGAGTTTTCCTCTAAGGTGAAATGAAGTCCGAAGTTGTAGTAAGGATTTTCAAGAAACATTAATTCAGAGGAATTTCTCTAGCCTTGCTAAGGAATTTAGTTTTAAGATTCCTAATGTAAAATATTAAAAGCAGAAATTAATTTAAAAACAGGAATATAAAAGATAAAAAATCAAGCTAGAGTGCAGATTTAAATTATGTAATAATTTATTCTAAGGGTCTTTACAAAATACTTTATGAAAATTACACATACATAGGAAGTACAGTACCATTTAGCAATTGACAATCTAATGAAAATTTGTGGCAAAGCACATCTGTGATTACTCATGGTTCTCTCATATGCTAAAGTTGTAGAAAAAACAATTCTATCTGGGGGCTTTTGAGGAGAAACCTTCTCCTATAAAATAAGATTTCAGACCAAGTTTAGGCACAATTAGCCAAAATACCAGTCAACCACTGAATTCCATCTGTGGCCAGTAGATGGCACCCAAACACACCTGAAATGGTGTTTTAACCCGGGGGGGGGGGGGGGGGGGGGGAGGGGAAGCTGTTTTTCAAGGCAGAAAACACATGAAGCAAACTCAGTCTCACCGCCTTAACATAAAATTTAATGTCTTAATAGATATTACAGAGTAAATCGTTTCCTTAATCCTCACTGATGGTCTGCCTTTTCTTCCCTTAAGACCATGCTCGTCAAACTTTTCAACAAAGTCCTTCTGTATATATGGCTCCTGGAAGGGTTTTTCATGACCAATTGGCACAAGGTTATGGTGTGAACTACACGATGACACCTTAGAAAATTTTGCTACTTAACAACACCCCATATTCAATATTTTTGGTAGCAGAAATGGTTAGAATTTCCTCACGGGATCGCCTATCTTTAATGTTGGAATCGCACAGAAGCTACATTTAAACTTGTCGTTACAGGCAGCACCCAGGTTATGAACACCCAACTTTCAACTCGTAGTACAAACGGGCCCTCATAAAATCAATTGCATGAAAAATTAGAGGGACATACTCTTGCGCATAATAACAAACGGGCACTATTTTCTGACATGCATCAAAATATATTATTGTATTATTATGTTGGATGATTTGGTATATCTAGAACTATTTCCTTAGATATTTTTAGACATAGAAAGATATACTACATACATACTAAGACAAATATTGGACTAACTGATGTTAAATATGAACCAGACCTAATGGTTCCAACTTACCGTATATACTTGTGCATAAGCCGAGTGTTTCAGCACATTTCTAATGCAGTTTTGGTGGTAAAATTAGGTATCTTGGCTGATATTCAGGTCGGCTTATGCTCAAGTACATACGTATGTACAAATTCCACTTAAAGACAGGCTTAGGGATGGAACTTGTTCATAACCCGAGGAGGGGTGTGTGTAAGACTACCTGTATGTAAATGCCATGGGTATTGTAACCAATAAACAAAGTACATGCAGGTTGATTTTAACATGCTATGTAATATCCTTTAGTAGATAGACAGTGAGGGTCTCTGTCCACAGAGTCAGATTTTAAGGGCAGGTTGCATTTGCTTGGAAGTTTCCAGTGGGGAAGCCAGTGGATGCTGGGCTCACTTGGAAATCTTGGCAATCAGCAGCATCCGGAGGGGCAGTGTCGCTTCAATCCAAGTATTGGGGGACTCGACCATCTTCTCCCAGAGAGCAACTTCCTCTGAAGTAGAGTCCATCCAGTCTACTTCTGTACCATAGCTTTTACCTTATAAAATATTTTAAAAGGAAGATTTTGCATTTAGAAGGAATAAGTCATTGGGGTGGGGGGAGGTGTTACCTGGAAGATAACTAAGCAGAGCTTCAGCATTGTCAGAACAGACATCTGGGATTCGAAGAAAGAACGTTTTAACCATCTCGGAGGCCCACAGGGTTGTTCTACCCTGTTCAGTGGGATCCCTATGAGTCCAATGAGTGAGTGATGATGTCCAATAATGGGGGACCTCGCTATTGAGACTATTTCCTCCACGCCCCACCCCAGAGTAATGATGTCTCCATCGTAATGGAAAGGCTAGTTGAAAATCCACTAGAGACCAAGGAGAGGGGGGAGGTTTCTGGATTGCATTAGAGGTGATGCTAGATGGTCTCTAAAGAAGCATGGTTAAGGCTTGAGTGTTTGAAAGACTCATATTCTGTTCTTGGCTCTCGATTATCTAAGTTCATGGAACATCAGGTCTTCTACTGCAAAAAGGTGGCAGCATTTCCTAGTGACAGCCTCATAAAGTGGTTGTGAACATGAAATGAAATACTGCAAGCGCAGTACTTAACACAGAACCTAGACCATAACAACCACCAAGCCAAACCCAGTGCTGTCAAGTCCATTCTGACTCACAGGCATGAGCTACCGAGGAGAGGAGAGACTGCTCATAGGGTTCCCAAGACTGGCATCTTTACAGTAGAAAACTGCCACATCTGCCTGCCATGGCGGAGGTAGGTTTGAACCACCAATGTTTCAGTTAGCAGCCAAGTAAGTGCTTTATCACTGCATTCCGTAGAATGCAGTTAGTCCTCTACAGACTATTATCCAAGGCAGTTTTAGCACTGCCATTGAGCAGAGGGGTGATGAATAGTGAAGAATGTGTGGCCGTCCCTCTAATAATAACACCACAGCATAGCTTCTGTGTGGACAGACCCTGCACCTTGTTCATCCTCCTATTAAAGCCGTTGGTACATTCCTTCACCTACACATTTCACTGCATTCGAGAGGATGTCTGGTTTTCTCAGGAAGAGGAAAGGTGGAAAAGGGACAAATATCTAGAGAATTTGGTTCCTAAAGAATTTTTTAAAATGTAACAATTATTACCTGTTCCAAAGCCAATCCGTAGGCCTCCCAGAAACTGGTTGGTTAATTTGTAATGATCCCAGACCGTGAGTTCCACACAGGCCTCTGTCAGATCTTCAGGCCTGAACCCATCGTACACCATGGTGTGGTTGAAGACAGGGCTGTTCGTTTTTCCCACGGCCCTTGTCTTCTGGCGACTCTTCCGACTTGTATCTGGAAGGATGGTACTGCAAAGAGGCATTGGGAGAGCATTTATGCTTTCCGCATAATCCACACAGCTAGCGAGAACCAGCAGAGAATGTGGGAGCATCCTGGTGGAAAGACTCTGGGAACAGAATTGCCCAGACTTGGTTTGATCCCAACTCTGTCAGTTATTGGCTGTATATTTGGGATGTACTTAACCTCTCAGGCAATCAAATTCTTTATCTATAAAATGATACCGGAAGGCTGACTTCATAAGGTTGATATAAGAATTACAGAACACATGCAAAATTACAGCTGCAACTGATAGACTATAGACAAAATTAGAGAGACCTAGACGAGGATATTCCTATCTATCAGTTACTATTTTACTAGATGCTTGGAATTTTATAAGAGAAAAAAAATTTCCATTTAAAAAGCAAACTGTCTTGGGCCCTTAATGAGCTATCTCTTTGCAGGTGTTGTTTAGAAAAGCATTTGCCAAATACCTGCAGGCTGAAGTCCTTTACAAGAGAACTATAAACAAATTTTAAAAAGTGGAACAAAGGCCAGGAGGGAAAAAGGCTTTTGACTTCACAAAGGAGCCAAGGGGTGTGAAGTTCCACCACCATCAATTCAACAAACCTTTTGTACTGAATAAGGTCCTTATTAGCTGATAGACTCCTAGAAGACATTGTTTATCTGAGCATAATTGTCTGGTTTCCTTTGTACATATGTCCTCTTACCTTTATGCTTTTGAGACTAAAT
This sequence comes from Tenrec ecaudatus, assembly GCF_050624435.1. Taxonomy (NCBI): domain Eukaryota; kingdom Metazoa; phylum Chordata; class Mammalia; order Afrosoricida; family Tenrecidae; genus Tenrec; species Tenrec ecaudatus. The sequence continues at coordinate 82,953,694 of NC_134533.1, forward strand.
AACTATGGACCTTTAGTCACCTTTGAAGTCTGGAAAGGAATGCACCCCGCTTGCTCAATTTTCAGCGAAACAATAAGTCCAAGGTGCATGCCTGAGAATAATGAACCATATGGGATCGCAGGGGCAGCATTTGCCCCAACAGAGTTCAAAAGGGTTAGGAAAGGAGGAGGAGTAGAACCTGGAAACACAGGGAGGAAGTGGAATAAGTGATATTACATGTGGGCATTGCAATGACATGAAAGAAAACATTTATAAATTGTTGAATGGAAAATTGATGTGCTCTGTAAACCTTCCACCCTGGTCATAATAAAACATTACAAACAAATAAACAAGCAGAACTAAATGGAGCCTTGGAGAGTCACATCACAGATCTCTCTAGTTCATGTCTCCATTGCCTCAAGGAATTCACCCAGACTATGAACACTGCATTTCGGCATCACAGCCGTAGATAACTGAAACCAACTAGGAAAAACCCGGGTGCAGTAGAAGTGGGGGAGGCAGAGTTATCAATGCCATTACCATTTAACAAAGGAATTTAGATGGCTGCCCCTCAGCACCGGTAGATCCAGGCATTCCTTCACCCAGATGTGCACTTCTCCAGTTGTAGGAAGCTTTTTACCTATCACAGAAAAAAGAGAGAAAATAAATATGACTGATATCCCTTTCTTGACAATAATGCTCCCAAAGGTGTCAGTCTAGAAATAGTTTCACTTCGGGAGCATTATTTGAAAGAATAGCACTTCAGCACAAGAGTATTAAACTTTAGCAAAATAGTACTTGGCAGTATTATCTTAATTGGTTTAATCTGTAAATTGTTAACCATCTCTTTAGAATTCTTACTGTAATGAACTCAGTTTTATAAAAGTCATATACATAAACTGATTCCCAGTACAGCGCGATTCGTCAGGCTTTTATTTAAATCATTTCAATGAAGTGCACATATCTTCCAAATATTAAACACAGTATCAAATTGTTCTTATGGGAAGCGTATCAAACATAATTGATGAGAAAGTAAGCAAAGCAGGCCCTGGTTAAAGAGCCGCTCTGTTCAAAATGTACATGTACAGGGGTACTGTGTAAACACACCTAACCAAACCCAACCCAAGGCTATTGAGTCAATTCCAACTCAGGTGACCCAATAAGACAGAACAGAATGGCTCCAGAGGGTTTCTGAAACTGTTAGTCTTTACCAGAGTGGACATCTTTCTCGAGTGCAGTGACTGGTGGGTGAGAACGGCCTATTCTATTCTTTGCAACCCAACATTTGAGCCACTGGACCATCTAGGCTCCTCACACACATAACCGGGGATAAGAGCTTACTTTATGCCTTGGCTTGAAACGATTATCTAGGCTGGGTGCACCTGGACAGAGAAACACTACCAGACTTCCCCCTGAGTGTGAGCCCAATCAGTCAGCCAGCAAATAGTTAAGGAGCATTTATCGTTTGCTCAGCCTTTTGTGAGGAGTGTTACTGGAGGTACAAGGCATACAAGAAAACAGAAGTTCATGAAAAAAAGGTCCATTTTCTTTTCTTTCTCTTTTTCCATGAATTGCTTTGAAACCCTTTCATTTATTTGTCTTTAGAAACATTAAAAATGAAGCTAGAGAAAGTAATTAAAATAAAACCAATAAAATTGTAATATGGAACTCAATGCCACATTATTACTGGAATCTTCTAGAAGAAAAGGGTCATCAGTGGAAACAACTAGAATTAGGAAAAGTTTGATGGGAGGAGAGCGGACATCATGAGAGCGGACAACGGATAGGTTGTGAAGAGCAAACCATTTTAGGGAAAAGGAACAGAGGGAGCAAAAACATGGACAGAGGAGCACCAACAGGAACAAACGAGGAACAGCATGAGCAGAAGCACACAGAGGGAAAAAATCCCTGTCCCAACACACAGTCCCTTCTACCTGAAGACCAAGAGGAAAATGGGCTGGCAGCCTTTCTAGGCCTGTTGGTCGAAGTGGGGTGCTGGTGAGTTGAGTTTTCGACTCACAGAGAGCTCGTGTGATGGACTAGAAGCACCTGTTGGCTTTTCTAGGCTGCCATCCTGATGGCGGCAGATGGCCAGGGCTCCCTCCCATAGAACTTTGGGGAAGTTCCAACCACCAGCCTCTCATTTCACAACACATGTAACCAAATCATTGCCACTGAGTCCATTTCCATTCATGAGAACGCGCCTGTTTCAACACCAGGTCTCCTTTGGTCTTAACTCCTGTGTGCTGGGGCCATCTGGGGCCATGCTGTTGTTGGGGCCATCGAGTCAGTTCGGACTCACACCGGCTCTACGCACAATCGAATGAAACACTGCTTGGTTCTGAGCCAGACTCACAGTTCAAACACGCTGATTCCTCCTCGATCTTCCTTATTCAATGTCCAACCTTCACATAGACATGAGGCAACGGAAAAATACCATGGCTTGGGTCAAAATATCATGGCTTGGGTCGGGCACACCTTAGTCCTCGAAGTAACTTCCTTACTTTTCAACGTTTTAAAGAGGTCTTATGCAGCATCCTTTGATTTTTGACAGCTGCTTCCACAAAATCTTTGACAAATTTAATCTTTTCTCCATTTATCAAGATGGCACCTACTGGTCCACTTGTGAGGATTTTCATCTTTTTTATTATTTAAAAAAATCACTTTATTGGGGCTCGTACAATTCTTATCACAACCCATACACATCCATCCATTATGTCAAGCACATTTGTATATTTGTTGCCAGCATCATTCTCAAAATATTTGCTCTCCACTTAAGCCCCTGGCATCAGCTTCTCAGTTTTTCCTCTCCCTTCCACTTCCCCCCTCCCTCATGAACTCTTCACAATTCATAAATTATTATTTTGTCATATGTTACACTGTCCAACATCTCCCCTCACCCACTTCTCTGTTGTCCATCCCCCAGGGAGGAGGTTATACATAGATTCGTGTAATCAGTTCCCCTTTTCCACCCCACATGCTCTCCACCCTCCAAGCATAGCCACTCTCACCACTGGTCCTGAAGGGCTCATCTGTCCTGGATTCCCTGTATTTCCAGTTGCTATCTGTACCAACGTATATCCTCTGGTCTAGCCAGATTTGTAAGGTAGAATTGGGATCATGATAGTGGTGGGGAGGAAGCACTTAAGAACAAGAGGAAAGTTAAATGTTTCATCGTTGCTACCCTACACCTTGACTGGCTCATCTCCTCCCACAATCCTTCAGTAAGGGGTGTCCAGTTGCTTACCAATGGGCTTTGAGTCTCCACTCTGCACTCACCCACATTTACAATGATATGGTTTTTTGTTCTTTGATGCTTGATACCTGATCCCTTCGACAGCTCATGGTCACACAGGCTGGTGTGCTTCTTCCATGTAGGCTTTGTTGCTTCTGAGCTAGATGGCCGCTTGTTTCATCTTTACACTGAGTTGCAACCCATATTGAAAGCTTGAATGCTTGGCCCTCATCAGCCTTCAAGTGCTCCAAGGCCTCTTCACTTTCAGCAGCACATTGCAGGTGTCTAATAAGCCTCTGTTCAATCCTGATGCCATAGTCTTTCCCATATAGTCCATATGCTTGCAATACAAATTAGGTAAGTGTGGGGAGAGGATACAAGCCTGACACACACCTCTCCTGATTTTAAATCCTGGTTCTTTTTGAACAACTGCCTCTTGATGCAGGCACAAGATCCACAGGAACACAAGGAGACGCTCTGGAATTCCCTCTCTTCTCAAGGCTAGCCATAGTTTGTTACAATCCACACAGTCAAATGCCTTGGCACAGTCAAGAAAACACAAGTGAACATCTTTCTGGCATTCTCTGCTTTCAGCCAACATCCACCTGCCATCAGCAATGAGATCCCTTGTTCCACGTACTCTCTGAATCCGACCTGTCAAAGTACTATTGAAAGCATTGTTGGATGATCTTCAGCACAATTTTACTTGCATGTGATATCAGTGATATTGTTCTATAACTTTCTAATTCTGTTGCATCACTTGTTTTTTGAATGGGTACAAATATGGATCACTTCCAGTCAGTTGGTGAATAAGCTGTCTTAGAAATTTTCTGCCTTTAGACAGTGATTGCTTCCAGTGCTTCATCAGCTTTTAAAAACATTTCAATTGTGATAAGAGTTGTATGAGTCCCTAATAAATTGTTAAAAAAAACATTTCAATTGGCAGTCCATCCATTCCTGGAGAGTTGTTTTGGGCTAATATTTTCAGTGCAGCGTGAACTTCTTTCAGTACCATTGCTTCTTTTTCATATGTTCCCTCCTGAAATGGTTTAATGTCGTTGAGCTCTTTTGGGTACCGTGGCTGTATATTTTTCCCATCTTCTCTTGATACTTCCTGCATCATTCAATATTTTTCCCATAACATTTTTTAATATTGCAACTGGAGAATTGAATATTTTTTCTTTAATTCTTTCAGTTTAAGATACACCTGTGTCCTTCCCTTTTGGTTTTCTAACTCTAGGTCTCTGCACATTTCATTACAGTATTTTACTTTGTGTTCTCAAGCTGCCCTTTGAAATGTTCTTTTCAGCTCTTTGACGTCATCAATTTGTCCTTTTGTCCGAGCTACTCTGCAGTTAAGAGCCAGTTTCAGAGTCACTTCTGCCATGCACGCTAATTTTCTTTACTTGACCTTCTGCTTACTTCATGAGGCTCTTGATATTCTCCCCCAGCTCATCACGTCTTCTCTCATTCGTGTTCAGTCCTGCACACCTGTTCTTGAGATGCTTTCAAATTTTAGGTGGGATATACGTTTGTTGACTTGTCTTCATTTGCCTCAGCTTTCAACTGAACTTACATATGAACAATTGTTGGTCGGTTCCACAGTCATCCCTTAGCCTGGTTTTAGTTGCTAATACTGAGCATCTCTGTCTCTTCCCACAGATATAGTCAATTTGATTTCTGTGTATTCCATCTGGAGAAATCCACACCATTTCTGTCGTTGAAAAAAGGTATTTGCTATGAACAATTGTTGGTCTTGCAAAATTCTATCATTTGATACCAGCTTCATTTCTATCATTGCAGGAGTCCTCAAACTATGGCCCACGGGCCACATGCGGCCCGCCGAGGACATTTATCTGGCCCGCCAGGTGTTTTGCCCTGTTTTGTTTCTAACGTCAAGATAAGATATGTGCAGTGTGCATAGGAATTTGTTCATAGTTTTTTTTTAAACTATAGTCTGGCCCTCCAACGGTCTGAGGGACAGTGAACTGGCCCCATTAAAAGTTTGAGGACCTCTAATCAAGAGCATACATTCCAGTTCCTGTACCTTCCTCTTTGTTTCAACTTCTGTATTCCAATCAATATTTATCAATGTTGAGTGCATGTGTGGTCTATTTCAGATTGGTAGGATCTTCTAGCTCTTTAATGGTTCATGAGTAAATTTGAATAATAGTTGTACTGCTTGGATTTCCTTGAAGGAGGGTAGATATAAGCCTATCATGGAAGCACTGAACTTCAAGATAGACCTTGAAATGTCCTTTTGCCTAAAAACGCATTGTCAATGCTCTTGACTAGCCACCCCCAGCATAGCAGACCACCTGCTTTTCTGATTCAAAAGGGCCAAAACCAGCCCATTTCGGCTCACCAATGCTTAGGAGATGGATCTTGATAGGTTCCACTCATTTTTGACAACTTCCAATTTTCCTACATATTTTTATATGCCAAGTTCTTATTATTTAGTTGATTCCTACTGAAGAAGCCTTGGTGGCCAAGTGAAGTGGTTAAAGCACTGCTAACTAAAAGGTTGACAGTTTGACTCCAGCAGCTGCTTCATGGGAGAAAGATGTGGTAGCTTACTTCCGTAAATATTTACAGTTTTGGAAGCTCTCTGGGACGTAATAGGGTTGCTCTGAGTTGTAATCACCTCAACAGCTTCTTTAGTTCAATCAGTGCCTTCAATAGCCATTATTTTATCGTACTAGCTTCACTGGAGCCTCACATACTTGAGTTTACCAACCGAGCTTTCAATCATGGCATTCTTGTAGTGGCCTCGTGAACTTGCTGGTGATATGAACAAGAAGGGGCTACCATCCATTTCCTGCTCATGAACTGAGGTGAAGGCTGGAGACCATGATGTCAAGGATTTTGAAGAAAAGGATGAGATCCTGAGACTGTAGGGCCAATGAACACTAACTGAGTAAATGCTTCCTCTGACTTCTTCTACTTCCTCCCTGTGAAAAACAACAGGCGCCAGTCTCATCACAGGATTAATGGGTCCAAATGCTGAATACAGCAAAGGCCATTCACACTGTGTAGACGCACACTTTGGAGAGTGAGGTGGTGGTTAAATTTAACTAAAATTTGAGAATTTCCTATTTAAAACTGTCAATAGACTCATTTGATCTACGCAATTACAAAGTTAGAAGTGTGCTTAGGAATTCATCTTTGGGAATACAAAACCCACAAAAGCTAAATGCTGAGTAAGGCAGAAACCCACAAGAAAGGGGAAACTCAAATATTTTCCACCAATAGAGTGTGAGAGAAAAGAAGTAAGATTGTATTCTTTCTTTCTTTTTTTAAATAAGATTTTACATAAAGCAGTTCTGAAATAAAAAGAATTTTAAAATAAAAAAAAAATAAGATTGGATTCTTTCAAAGGCAGAAAACTTTTGAGACCCAGAAGAACAAGGCAGTTCCCGCAACTTCTGGCTTGTATGTGTTTCATTCTGTAACGGACCCAAAAAAATCCTTGGAGAAGAGAGGGAGAAGGAAAGGGGATGGCTCTGGATAGAAAACCTTTACGTACCAGGGCTCGGCTCTGGGACATACTGCAGGGCTAACTTCATTTCACCTCTGTTTTCTGCCTCAAGGGCAACTGGGGCTGTCTGAAAAAATGAAGGAAAGTTAGCAACACGCTACTTACTCTCTCTCTTATTCCATCGCTGTGCTTTGGACTAAAAACTCCCTTCCCATCAGTCAGTCTGCTGCTGTCTAAATCTGTTAAAGCAATGCCGTGCAATTGGGGGAAACTGGCGAGGTACTCAGAGAACATTTCAAAGTGTTTGGCATCCAAGATGATGGTGGGCAGGGGGGCGAGAAATCAGAATGACTTTCTTGGAGATGAGAGAGATGTCTTGAGATGCTTTCGTTTTCACAAAAATACAAATATTTTGTTAGCTATTGGCAGGCCACTACATAAAACACGGCTGGCATTTCCACTCTTTGATGGAGTGGTAATAGTGTAGGAATGCAGGAGAAAAAAGCCAAATCTTACATTTTCAAAGTTGCATTAAACTGAGTATTTTTTGACCAAATGAGTAGAAGTGTATAAGAATAACAAAAACTGAACAGTAATTTGGAAATATGTTATCTAGTATTTCCAAGCATAAGAGAGATGCTTTTACTTTTAAATTCTCATCCTTCAGAGCTTTATTTCCAAGTAGTGTGGTGTATAAAAAATACAAGGAGAGCTGGTCAAGAATGAGACAGTCTAGCACCTTCAGAGGGATTCATAGTCACCGGCTCTTGGGAAGAGCTAAAAATAGAGCTTCTTTTTTTTTTTTAAAAAAATAGAGCTTCAAGTAATTCTGATGCAATATTTTGGAACCAATTATTTAATGGAATGGTTTTATGATATAGATTCTAAGTAAGACTTTGTATTTTTAAAAATATTTATCACAACTTGGCTCAGACTAGTCTTCACTTCATATTGAGAACATTAAGAAGAGACAGATTTAAAAATCTACTTGAAGCTGTAAACATTTTAACAAGACAGACATAAATGGACAAAAGCTTGGAGCTTGACATTCTTCTCTATTTTCCATTTCAAGTCATGACAAATTGAGAGTATCAAAAGCCCAGCAGAGAGAAATTGAGAAGCTGAGCAAAGCCAGTCTCATGGTCTGGGGAGACCCTGTTGTGGTTAAGTGCTAACGAGTTGATTCCAACTCAGAGAGATCCAATGCACAGCAGAACCAAACACCGCCCGGTTCTGTGTTGCCTCACAATTGTTCTATGTTGGAGCCCATTGTGGAAGCCACCATGTTAACCCATCATGTGGGGGGGCCTTGCTCTCGTTTGTGGCCCTCTACTTTACCGAGCACGATGCTCTTCTCCAGGGACTGGTCTCTCCTGACATCATGTCCAAAGTATGTGAGGCGAAGTCTTACCAATCTTGCCTCAGAGGCATTCTGGCTGTACTTCTTCCAAGATGGAAAATATGCTCAACAAGTGGTTTTCAAAGTGTGGCCTGGAAACTTGTTAGAAACGAAAATTCTTACACTGATCAATGACCCACTTTGTTGCAGTTCGTCCCCCAGGGAGGGGGTTTGAAATTTTTTTTTTAATATAAATTATCAAGGGTTGGTGAAGGAGGGAGGGTGTGAGAGGGGGTAGAAAAAATGAGGAGCTGATACCAAGGTCTCAAGTAGAAAGAAAACGTTTTGAGAATGATGATGATGGCAACAAATGTACATATGTGCTTGACACAATGGATGTATGTATGGATTCTGATGAGCTGTATGAGCCCCTAATAAAATGATTTAAAGAAGAAGACGAAGAACAAATAACTCAGCCTTGAGTTAAGTGCAGCCAGAATGTTCTTTAGACATTAGGATGGCAAGACTTGATCTTGCTTACTTTGAATGTGCTTTCATGAGCAACCAGTCACTGGAGAAGGATGTGTGCTTGATACAGTAGAGTGTTCGCAAACAAGAGGGACACTATCGTTGAGTTAGATTAACAAAGTGGCTGCAAACATGGGCTCAGACCTATCAGCAGATTGGACCAGGTTTCATTCTGTGTGCACGGGGTTACTGTGAATTGGAGAAGAGTCAATGGCAACTAATGACAATAAAAAACACTAAAAAAAAGAGAAAGAAATGAAAATTCTTGGGCCTAGACCTCATTGAATCAGAATCTTTCAGAGATAATGTCTAGCACACTATATTATTAACAATTAAATAATTATTTTAAAATAGTTTTATTGACATAATTTACATACCATAAAATTCAATTGTTTAAATATATTGAAAATCTGTGCATTCATCACCACTATTGATTTCAGAAGCCCCCTTTCATTCTTGTGTCCATTATTATTAACTTCCCATTGCCCCCAATCTCCTTTGCCATAACCCTAAGAAACTATTCAGCTCATTCCTGTCTCTATAGATTTCTATCCTGAATTTCATATAAAGAAAATCATACGAAATGTCTCAACAGCAACAAAATAAAATTTAGGAAAAAAACCAAAAGAATTGAGAAAAATCTTAATAAAGTAGAGCAAGTTGAAAATAGGTCAAAAGGGGAAATAACTGGCAAGATGTTTAATTTTAACCTCCTTATATCTGTAGCAGGAGCCCTGGTGGCCAGTAGTTATGTGTTGGGCTGCTAACCACAAGGTGAGCACTTGGGAACCACTAGTCACCTTGAGGAAGAAAGAGGAGGCTTTGTATTCTGTAAGGAGTCACACTTTAGAAACCCACAGGGCTGATCTGCCCTGACCTCCAGGTTGTGATGGGTTTGAATCGACTCAATGGCAGTGAGTGTGCTTGGTGATATCGGCAGTAATCTACTTTCCAATGCACTATGTGCAGGAGCCCTGAGAGTATAGTGTTACTGGCTGGGCTGTGATCTGCAAGGTCAGCAGTTTGAAACCACCAGGTCACCCTTGGGAGAAAGAAGGGGCTTTCTACTCCCCTAAAGAGTTAAAGTCTCCCAAACCCACAAGGGTAGTTCTACCTTGTCCTACAGGGTCACCATGGGTCTGAATCAAACCTGTGGCAATGAGCTGGTTTTTGCATGTCTGAGGACCAAACTATTCATTCACATCTTTGGTCACTGGACTAAGGAAATCGAATGGAAACTTAATCCAAATGAAAGAAAGATTTTGTAATTTCTGGTAGGGTAATTGATTTAAGAAAAAGAAAAGAAGCTACAATTGACATATTAATATAGGGGAAATGAAATAAAAACATGTGAATAATCCCAAAAGAGATTTATTTAAATAATAAGCAAAAAAGGAAAGAAAATAATAAGTAAATTTGGTCAAATAATAAGATTATAGATTTAAATACAAATAGGTCAATAACCACATTAAATATATAGGATAAATAAGTCAATTAAAATCCAAATATATTTGGATTAAAAATCTGTTGGTTATATGAAATATATCTTAACTTTTTAAAAGATTGAATATCCAAGAATAGAAACAAAATTTTAACAACAACAAAAAGGTAATAGGGGTATAGTAACAAACAAAATAGATGTTAAGGGATGAAGCATTACATGAAATAAGAGGGATATTTCAAAATGATAAATGGTCATTTATCAATTTCCTAAATATGAGAGGTGCTTCATCTCCCAATAATCTCTTTTAGCCTTTCTTCACTGATGAATACAATAAGTAAGCTAAAAATTACCCCTATCTGTGACTCAGTACTCTGAGCTAAAATGCAATTTTATAGAGTTTTCATACACAAGCCCCACGAAGCAAACCAACACACTAAACACTACGCTTACCTTCCGTTTCAGGGGGTACCACTTCAGCTGCTGATTCTGCTTGCTGTCCCAGTCCCATGTTTCCAAATCGAGTTCCACTTCCCCCAGGAAACTATTGCGTTTAAACGTGTCCCGATGCCAAACAGACACATTCAGCTTCTGTGTCTTCAAGGTTTGCTTTTCGATTTTGTACTGCCGTTCAGGGAAGGAGAAATTAAGAGAATGCATGCTGTTATTTCATGTCAAAATTACGACAAGTCATCTGTGTTCAGAGGTTTCTCATCTGTTAGGTTTCAAGTCTGAAAATATTATCTTATTTGATAGGCGTATCGTTTCAAAGAGCTAAAATCCATCCTTCACAAACTGGATTTAATTTCTCTCTTTGGGAAAGCAAATCATATCTTAACTATCACAGCTGGTAACAGCTCTCTAAAAACAAAAGTCAATTATTTGATTTTTACTGAGTGTTTTGTTCTAGTTAGTTAAAGTAACAATTAAATGCTGTCTAAAAATACAAACCCGGTTTACTCCAAAGCTGTTTTCTACTTAAAGGATAAGTTAATATTTTCCCCCTAAAATATATATACCTGTTTTTCCTGCTTCATAGGGTCGTAAAGGCTTGGGACCTTAAGCTTATTTTTTTTCATCTAAAATGTAGACAATCCTTAATTATATATAATCATTATGGACGAGATAGTTGTCATCTAAAATATTTCTATTTGGCTTTATAATAAATTATGTGCATGCCCCCTCCTCTTTTTTGTAGTTGACTTGTCTTTTCTGAGTTTACCATTTAAATTTGCTGGATTTTCCTAGTAGAGGGCTGAAATTAATGATCCAGAATTGGTAGGAATATGTAACTGCCAAATTGTAATTAAAAACGCAACAGAAAATTCACAAGGTGACTAATGCATTCACAAATGACAACGGGTGGATTTAACTCCTTTACCCAGAGGATAATCAGACATTTGAACAGAATTTTTAGAAAGAGGGAATGAACAGCATATTCTAGTATTGGTAGTTTTAAATGATGTGATTGATGACTGAAATAGCATGATACTGTTTGAGGGATAAAAAGAATATGGATATTCGAGTAAAGTATACTTTCTACCCATCTTTCCATTCAGACAACCATCCAATAGACATTTTTCAGGGCCGATAGTATGCCAGGCATTGAATGAAGAATCAGGGATATAACAGTGATAACTAATAAGACCTCAAATACAAAACTCATCACCATCGAGTCAGTGTTAATTCTTGCACCCCATGGGACAGGACAGGGGTGCTCCTGTGAGTTTCTGAGGCTGTAACTCTTTACAGGAGTAGAAAGCTCCATCTTATCTCCCAAGGAGTGGCTGGTGGTTTTGAACTACACACCTTGCAGTTAGAGCCACAATGCCACCAGAACTCCTTATAAAAGCTAGAAGCCAACAGTTATTAAATATTTAATGTACACTAATCACTTCCCAGAAGAAGCCCTGGTGGTGGTGTGGGATAAACATTGGTCAGCTAACTGCAAGGCCAGTAATTCAAATCCATCAGCTGCTCCCATAAATATTTAGTCTTTGAGACTCTATATAGGGTCACTACGTGTTGGAACCGACTCGGTGGCAGTGGGTTTGGGATGGTTTTCGTATTGCATCACTTTATATGTATCGACACTTTTATTTAATCAGATCTGGGGAGCAGGTGAGTCACTTTCCAAGAGCACATTGTTTGCAAGCAACCTGTGTTGGTATCTGCCCCACGGAATTTATAGTTTTGTGGGAAGACTGACAACTAAACCAGAGCTGGAAGTGCTGACTGTTAGCATAGCTTAGTCTGAAACAAGGCTACTGAGGTAGCAGCTAGCAAGGGAATTTAGGGATTAAGGACAAACTGTCACAGAAGAGGATGAGTGGGAAGTAGTCGAGGAAAGAAGGTGGGAAGAAAACGACAACGTAAAGGACCCAAGGCTTTAGCAGTGTGAGAAAATGCAATACTGCCAAAGGACTGGAAAGGAAAAGAGTGTGGCTTGAATACAGAAAATGAAGGGGAGGTGAGGAGAAAGTCCAGGGACTGTAAAGGAATTGGTATCACGTTAAGAAGGATAGATTTGATCATAAGAGTCAAAGAAGTCCTAAAAGGTTGAAATCAAAGAAATGAGATGCACTGCATCTTTATTCTGGATTGTTTTGGTAGCAGTGCTCAACTTTACCAGATGTGTGCCACGAGGAAATTACTTTATTTCCGTAAGTGTCATTTGGCTCCCCTGTGAGTTGAAGATACTGCCTACCTGGCAGGATATTTATGAAGAAAAAGCAAGAGAATATATATAACATCCATAATGCATTGCTTCATACAAAACCGAGTCTCAGAATTTTTTTGGTTTCCTTCTCCTCTCTTGACGACCAATTTTAACTGTATAAAGATACTGCCCACGAAAATCTAAACCCAATGCCACTGAGTGGGTTCTGATCCTATGAGGGTTTCTGAAACTCAGTATTCATGAGGGCAGATAGCCTCATCTTTTTCCAAGGTAGAGACTAGTGGATTTGAACCACCAATCTTGTGGTTACTGTAATCCACTGTACCACTAGGAAGCTATGGCTATTTAAATGTATATGTCACCATTAAGAGTTTACTATAGGAAGTGTTCGTAGATACCCGCAGTATTTCATTATACACAGGATTCAACGTTTTCTTCAGCACGAATGTTTTCTTCTTGCCCATTTTGCCTTTGTCTGGTAACAAATAGGTCTTTACATACCTGAAAATAGAATTGAACAGACAAGAAGGTCAGGAGATAAAAGTGATGTTTCTGCCACTACTGTAAAAAACTGCATCAAAAACTAACAGCAACTAACTTGTGACACTGAGAAGAGCAGTAAATAATAATTTTCCCATCAATGACCTGTGCTTCATTGCTTACTAGGATTTCAGCAAAACTGGTCATTTGATATTTGAAGGATTTTGAAAGAAAGTCTTCCAAATTCTTCTTTTCCTTTGGTTTTACCTAATACAAGTTGGAATCAGTTAGATGACTACTGATAACCGACAATGTTATTCTGTGTGTGTGTGTGTGTGTGTGTGTGTTTCTCCTGTCAGCAGGCTTTAGGACTTGAAAAATTTTTTAATCTCTTGGAACCAAAAAAAAAAAAAATCTTAGCATGCATCTAATCAAGCCACCAAGGGTCTTACTTGGACTTCACAGATCTCTAATTTTGGAGAAACTATTGTGGAAAGGGGCCTGGGTTCAAGTCCTCTTTTCTCATTCTTCTACTGATTATCTGCATTTAGGCAAAGGGGTCATGGCTTCTCTATCTTTGAACTAAAAGAACTAGAGAGATGACCTCAAAGGTCCCCTCCATCTCGAAACATTCTGCGAGTCTCTGTGACTTTTATAGTTTAATAAGTTTGGCGTATAAATTCCTAAAATAAACAAAAGAACATTTCTCCCCACCTTTCCTTTTTCCAACATTCCTTTTAACTCAGTCACATCCTCCCTTTGACCACTTTCATCCTTTCTAGTTCTTAGAAGATTTTTGGTTTGAGAATTTAAGAGAGAGTAAGTGTAGGTAACTCCAAAATATACTTACGGGTCTGAACGCTGTTTTTTCACGTCTGCTGCTGCCAAATCCTTACACTGTGCCACAAAAACGTGCAGCTCTTTCAGTGAGTCCACATAGTCGATTGCAAACTGAATATTCCCTTTAACTTCCAGATTTCCAAAGTCTCCACTATAAACACTCATTACACTGCCACTCACCTGCAGGCATCAGAAACAGGGTGTTTGCCTCTATCTCAGTCATGCATGCAACACAGACCATGCATAAACCCCTTGTTGGCCATGATTTCTCTAACTTGGATATAAGAGCTATTGATTTAATGTGACATAAAAGCATATCAACCCAACAACCTGACATGATATGATGTACATAATCATTGGTTTGTGTATGTGGAGGAAGGGAGAGTTATGTGTGTGTGTGTGTGTGTATGTGTGTGTTTAAGTTGCCTTTAAAACAATCTTAGAGGAGATGTGAAACACAAAGTTACTTAGCTGCTGGCTCATTTCAGAGCAGGGTCATTTGCTGCTTGATGGCATCGAGAGCCCCAGTTCTAAGCATGCGCAATGTATTCAAAGCCAAAGACAGATGCTGTGAGAAACCCAGGATCATAAATCACAGGGGCATGTTGCTCGATCACATTTCCAAGGCACAAAAAAGAAACTTTACTATCTGGCTCTGTCGAGTTTAGGAAAAAGCTGAGAGTCAAGTGCTTTCATAGGTCGGAAAGGGCAGAAAATGGATGATGAATGAATTGGTTTTAAAATCTTCCCAAAAGCAGACATTGGACTGTTATCAGCAGAAACTCAATTTAAATAGATTCCAAAACAAAGACTTGCTTAAATGCTAAGCTAGTAAAAATTTAAGCACAGCTTTATCCTTTTATTATCATACCTGGTGAGATAAGAGCATAAATAGTATATCACAGAAATGTTAGGAGAAGTGTATATAGCTATATTTACATATACATGTGCATATGTATATACACCACACAGTACATGCACACAATTATCCTACTCTATGAAAGAAAGGCTAAGCCAAATTTTCTTAAATGGAGTCTCAGCTTGATTTAACTATCTTTCAAGAACTTTCCTTTTAAAATCTTACTCTAACTCCCTCAAGAGGTAAAAGAATCACCTCACCAGCTCCTTTATGAAGCCTGCTCTACAGAGGTACAATACTATACATGTAAGCAGGTTATGAACATATAACTGATATAAGCAGACTTTAGTTATCCCATTGTTGCATAGAAAAATTGAATAGTTCACCTTATTGGAAATTTAAGTTTATTCTTGAAGTATACTTTAAAAAAACATTTATAATGAATACTACCACCTCTAAATAAAAAAAACAAACTCACGGCCATTGAGTCACTTCGTACTCACAGGAATCCTATAAGGTCAGGGCAGAACTGCCCTGATGAGTTTCTGAGACTGTAACTACGAGATTAGAAAGCCCCATCTTCCTTGGAGAGATTCATGGGTTTGAACTGCTGACCTTACGGTTAGCAGCCCAATATGTAACCTACTACACCACCAGGGTTCCTCTATTACCCCCTCTATGCAAGAAAAGAAAAAAGTGAGAGAAGAGAGAAAAAACTAAGGGAGATTTAGCTAGTAGCTAACTGTGAATTGGGGAAGGTATTCATGCCCTTGGAATCTGAGAAATACAAAAGAGCCCATTTTTATAATGAACAGGAGCAAGGCAGAGCAGGGTTCAAGGAAGCAGAGCGATATTAACACGGAGCATTTGTTTACATACAGAAGACAAGGATGTCATGCCAGAGGAGCTGCTGAGATTGGTTAAAGAGCTTGGGCTCTTCCTGTGTCTGCTGAGCTGGTAGCTGCTTTCTGATGCTGTATCTGTTTCTCTGTCATCACTCTACAAAACATCATATAATACACAACAGGATTTAAATTCAGAATGAATCAAAGTCAGAATCTCAGTTTAGGCAAAGATGGTATCTCGGTATCTCTCTATGATGCTCCCAAGGTCAATGGACATTGCTGGTAATTGCCAAGGCACAGGAGACAGATGGGTGGATGGTCTGCCTCGGACCTGACTCAGGGAGGGCAGTGGCCAGCAACCAAACCCCCAGTTATTATTGTCACCCAAATGTGCTACAGACAGCAGCATGATTGCAAGCTCTCTCGTCACTTCTAATATGCATTTGTGCTGCTCAGAGAACTTCCATAGTATAAGAACTTGACTTTACTCAGAATGAAGGTCTCAAATTTACTGTTAAAAAAAAAATCATGCTGAATCCCTTTCACAATTATCCTAGCCTTAACTTTCCTAAAAATCAAATCTTTTACTTGAAACTTGATTAAACTAGGAAAAACAAAGTTTTCTCTCTCTCATCTACAGGTTATCTTTCATTTAAGCCACCCTTCTATGCTTACGTAGTGCTGGTGCTATCTTGCTTATCTTATGCTGTTATGGGAAAGGATTCTGCTCATATTGGATTTTAACAATTTCTTTTTTAAAAAAGAAAGACAAAGGCAGTAAGATTCTTGTTTCAAGTGTGTCTCTGGAAATATTTACCTGACACAAGATAGGAAGTGGCAATGACAGATTTGATTATATCTAAAGCGTATCAAATAGCACTCTAAAACACTTATGATTCTGACTGCGTTTCTGTTGGTTTGGGAGGTTCTGTGGCTGCTATGGTTAAGGAAACACCTGCATGTAGTAGTTAGTTCATGCCAACGTATTCCAGGCCATGCGATTATGCATCATGATGGATGCCGATTCAAATGCAGATTAAGAAAGGGAGTTAAGGAAAAACAAAATCAATCACTTAGATCGACAAGAATCCCCCTCAAATATTTTTAAAAAGGAAAGTATGCATTTTTGGTGCTTTTCTATTGTCCCCCAAGCTTACAGCCCACTTCCCTCTATTCAGGCAGTTGCTACACTTACCTACTCTATCAGACTAACTCGTGAACTACTCGAACAGAACCCGTCTTATTAACCAACAACCATGCTGTTCACATAGCTGGCATGCAACGAATGTGACCATGTAAACCTGAAAGGGGCCACGAACAAAAGCACAAGGCCTGATTCCGTCTACATTTTCTTGTTGTAGTGTTGCGTTCAACTGAATGTACTTTGAAAGGTAAAATGATATAGCTTAATTTTGGCATCTGTGGTACACAATCCAAATGACCTGGACTCTATTTTGTGGTGGAGCTAAGGTTAAAATGAAGGGAGTAGGGGAAACCAAAAACCCAAACCAGGAGCAGGTATCATTTACCTCTCAAATTATTAAATGGTTCATTCTCATGACCCACCCCCACCCCCAAATCCTGCTGTGTTGGGAGACAAAGGTGAAAAAAGACAGGAGCACCTGGGGTGCCTGCCTATGGGTTCCTGCTAATGAGTCAGTTCCACAGGCTGAGGGGTTCTTTCCAAATGAAGCTGTCCTGTGCACACTCAAGTACATGCGTGAGCGGGATGTTTACAGATACGGTCCATCAAGGTCCAAGAATGACAGAGGGGTTGAATTTATTTGGTGCTCAGGAAACAGAGGGGAGGGAGGGCAGGCAGGATGTGTTTGTTGTTGAGAGCTTTCCTAACATGCCACCTACTAAGGGAATGTTTGAAGACTAAAGCTTTTTATTTCACCACTGGAAATCAGACAAAAACTGCAAATAGTAACCGGTGTCATTTGCTGGGTGCTCACTGTATGCCAGGAGCTATGTTCTCTGTTTTCCCATCGGCTCCTCACACTCGTGTATGGTCGTCAGGTTGATTCCAACTCATAGTGACCTTACGGGGCAGAGTAGAACTGCCTCTGTGGGCTCTGAGACTTTGACTCTTGATGGGAGCAGGAAGCCGCGACTTTCTCCCATGGAGCAGCTCGTGGTTTGAAACTGCTGACCTTCAGGTTAGCAGACCAACGTGTAACCGCGATGCCATCATAAACAACAACAAACAAACAAACTCATTGTCATTCCATCGATTCTGACTTTTGGTGATCCTAGAGGGCAGGGTAGAAGTGCCATGGGAGTTTCTGAGACTGTAACTCTTTAGGGGAATAGAAAGCCCCTTCTTACTCCCAAGGAGTGGCTGGTAATTTTGAACTCCTGATCTTGCGGTTAGCAGGATTCCTTAAACTTACATGGTGGGTACCAGGAAACCAGACTCAGAGAGGTTAAGGACTTCTCCATCCCATGACAACTAAGTAGCAGAGCCAGAATCGGGAATGTGGAGCTCTACAGTTCAGGGTTCTATCTACCTGATTGCCTACGAGCATGAGATCTTAAGACAAAGGACCTGAGCCCCAAGTTACCTTTTGAGAAGCTGCTGAATTTGGGGAAAGTTACTTAACCTCTCTCAGGGTTTTTCCTTTTTTATAAATGGAGAAAAGTGCACCTGTGAGTTCAATCAGTGAAGGTTGGATTTTAGAATGAATAGTAAATGCCTGGTACATACTAGTATTGCCATCTAGTAGTAATTAACAAACAGTAGTGATTAATTGTGTTTTCATCTGAGATAAAATGTTGTAGAGGTAGGCTCTGGAGAGGTAAGACCCAGTGCCAGCCCTACTTCAATGCCCGTCTAGCTAAGTGAGGTTACTTCACCTCTCTGTTTCCACACAGATCTTATCTGAGAATAATGGTGGTGTCTACCTCCCAGGGTAGTTAGGGAGATTAGATAAAATAATGTATCTAAAGTGCGGAGCATCTACTAGAGACTCTTACAATTTGCTCATGTCATTGCTGTTTTTATTATTTTAACAAACATTTTTGACCTACTTGATGCTACCTCAACCAAGTTTTCTCAAATCAACTTCACTCTAAATTATAGCTAGTTCATGCCAACATGTTTTATTCTTGATTCTTCTTTTTTGCTCATTTTGAAACAAAAGTCAGATTCCTAAATCTATGCACTTTGACTTTGCTGACCAAGAAGAGTTGCTATTTGGGTCAAATGAAAACTGCCTTGCCTTGTTCCAGGATCAACAACACTACCTCTGTTGACTGGGAAGGTCTGGGTCAGACTGGCTGACTTCTTTGGTCATCCTCCTCAGTGGAATACGAATACACCAACCTTGACATAGCAAACCCACCTGTCTGATTCCATTTCTCTAAAAGCACAAAAGACAAACTTGCCTCATCTTGGAGAAAGGCTGGAACAGACTTGCTCATCCTTTTGAGTTTGTCGGGGTGGGAAAACGGATTACCAGGTTGTGAAGGCACTGTGGAAACTAAACAGCATCATTTCCATTTCAAAATGATTCTTACAGTTGTCAGACCACATTAGTCATAAGCTGAAAACACACTTTTCGCTCACCTTCGAGCAGAGATGTGTTTGTGAAAGGCTAGATGCACAGTAGCTCACATGCACAGGATCATAAGGTAAGCAACATGCGATTTTCATGAAGTACTTAGAGAACTAGTAAGGAGTTGAACCAAGTGCAAAGTAAAAATTAACTTTAAAAGCCATCTGTTTTTATTAAATTGCAGCTGTGTTTGAATAAAAGGTTATTATCAATGTGAACTGGTGTTCACTTATAATTTTTCACATCAGGATGTCTAACCACAAGAGCTTAAGCTGTAATTTATTGGTTCATCTCCTCAAGATATAGTGTATTTCTAACATGCTGAAAGTTTAAAACTATTTCATCTGGATGGTAAGGATTTTTTGTGCACAACTCATTAATAAAAGTGTCCCAGATATTGAGAATGGTTTGTTTGTTTACTGATTATGGGATTAATTTCCTGATACTATTTTACTCAGATTTGTGAAAGAGCACAATTTTAAATCTAGTTATTTTCTGAAAACAGAAACTATTTATCGATACTTATCAACTTAGAGAAAGATCAATAGATATATCCCAAGAATAATGATTAATTCAGGTTAGAATAGTCTAAGAATTTAATATGAAATTTAATATGAAGATGTAGTATATGGATTATCTGATATAGGAAGAATATGTATGGAAGGTATAATAAGAGGATAAATTTCCTTTCTAATTTGTATGTCTCCAATTAGAAAACTATTTTCTCCTTTTTCTAAGAATCACAATGTCTTATGATAGATTCTGGCTTTTGTATAGAATATGTTAATATTTTTCAAGGTTGTTAAGACAGTGCCTGGCAAAGAGCAGATCCTATAAAAATACCTGTTAAAATTATCTTTGATATAATTTTATCAGTAGGGCATGATACATATATGCAGGTAAGTAAAAAGAAAAGTATTGCTACATCACAGAAACATTTATTAAACAAAATTATCAAACTGTGAAGCAGTCGTTTCTTCACATATCTTCCATGTGGTCTAAGGAGTTCTGAAGGCGGCATTTCCATTTCTCTAACCCTTCCCCAGAGAACTCGGCACTTTTTGATTTCCCCATGCCAAGAGAGATGTTTGATATCCTCTGAGGATGCAGTGAGCTGTGTTCCCTTTAGAGGTTCTTTGAGTTTTAGGAACAAAAAGAAGACCGAAAGGGTAAGATCAGGATTGACGATGTATAGAGTAAGGATTCCTAGCCACATTTTCATAGGACACACTACCCTTGAAGAATGAGCAGGGGCATGATTGTAATAGATAAAAATTCCTTGAATGTGCTTGACACAATGGATGGATGGATGGGTTGTGATAAGAGTTGTATGAATCTAAATATAACCTCCTCCCTGGGGGACAGGCAAAAGAAAAGTGGGTGAAGGGAAACAGTGGACAGTGTATTGGTGTATGTATGTACTGTGATGAGTTGTATGATCCCCCAATAAAATGATTTCTAAAAAATTCCTTGATGCAAAATTCCCTGGCTTTCTTCTAACCAATGCAGCTTTCCATTTTCTTAAAACTTCTTCCCAATAAGCCTCTGTGATCACCGGTGCCCTCCAAGAAAATCTGCCAAAAATATCCCTTCAGAATTCTAAATGCACTTGCCATAACCATCAGGGCTGACCCCTCTGCCTCGAATCTAAGTAGCCCGGAAGGATCCCTTCAACATCCACTGTTTGTTGGACTTTTTTAAAGTACCCTAACTAGACTGACAAATGTGTGACTGAAAGAAATTGTCTGCAGCCATTCACTAGCTGCAGAGACAGGTTTCAACATGCTTTGTTTGGAATCCATTAGTGCATGAAAAACGAACAATGTGAGCAGCAATACTTTTTTTCTAATGTACCCTCATATATTGACTTAACTTTGTCTTTTACAGAGATATTAGCTAAATAGACAAAAATAAAATTATATTTTTATGTATCATTCAAAAGAAGGAGCCATATGGTTGCAATGACGGTTTGATAGGTCAGTCGTGCAAACCTGGTGGCTCTTTGGAAGAAAGGACATGGTGAGTTCTGATCCGGGAAAGATTACAGCCTAGTTAAGCAGAACCCCGAGCAAATTGGACTTTGTCTTAGAATGTTTCTGTGAGTAAGAAATGTTTGATGGCACACAGCAGCGACTCAAACAGTTCAGTTTGAACCCTAAGCATCAGATACAATTGTAGCTAGATCTAATGAAAGAAAAACGGAAAACTGTATACGTCTCAAAACGCATTTATAATGTTTTACCCCAATGCCGTCTGTTTTAATCACTTCCCATTAAACAAGTGAGTGAGTGAGTGACTGTGTGTGTGTGTGTTGAGGCAACTTGTTCAAGCAGCAGTGTTAGATGAGGTGTCAAGAGGCCGGAGAATGGCCCAGTGAGTATGCAAACATTTTTTTTTTCATTATAGCAATGCTCTCTAGTACCCTAAACTAATATTGTTGGATAATGACATCAGGGTCAAAATCAATTACATGCACTATGCAGCCAATTGTATATTTATAAGCTTTACTTATTAATGTTTTGATCTTGTATTTGATTTGTCTGTGATAAGAACATACTTCACCTGGACAGAAGGAATAATCTTAGCCCTGGCATTAAGGGTCGTTTAGGAAAATATCATAAAATAGGGAGAACTTAATTAACCCAGTGTCCTGCAGCCAATTAGCTACCTTGCTTTGTCCAAATAGGAGACCATAAATAAAGATACATATGTGTAAGCATATGGTCTTTATATATTTTGGTTTCACTCCTCGCACTAAATGTTCAATAAAACATAGTAAGGAAAAATAAGATACCCAACCTGAAGCAGCTGCCAGTTCAACAGAATCTGGAACAGCTTCTATACCCACATGGGCCAGAGTCCTGTTTCTTGCCTAGGCAGTTCTTAGATATTTGTCAAGTCGTGTGTCAAAGCTCAGCACCTTCACAGGAAGAACTCAGAACAGTGTCAGTTTCATGCTAGATGTAACTGACTTCTAGCATCAGCACTTACTCTTATCTAATGTGCCTTCAATTCGTTACTCTTCTCATTAAGATCTATTAGGACATCCAGAGACTATTGGGTCTTGTTATTTAAAATTCTTTAGACTCCTGAGTACAGGCACATGTGTCATTATCTTCATATTTGCAGTGCATATGTGAAGTACACTGATTAAAACTAGGAAGCTCAGATGATACATGAATATGCCTGCCATTGTTTTGCTAGGCTGTATAAACACCTTACCAGTGTGTCTTTTTGTCTTTAAGAGAATAGTGTCAGTTAAGTAGCTAATTTTATTTCTGAAAATAAGACGTCGATTATCTTTGTCTAGTGATAGATATTAGTTGATAAATGTTAGTCAACACAAGCATACTTTTGTTTTTCAGATTCAGGGGTTCACTTGTTTTGTACGTGGACTGTAACCTTAACTTTGAGCCTGAGTTTAAACTTTGCACACAATAAAATTTGTTTATGCAGATAATGTAGAGAGACACAAAGAGCCCTATTCTACATATTATTCATCAAAGTCAGTTCTCTCTTGGACTAAAAAGGGTACAAATGTTTTCATGTCTACAATCCTGTACAGGGGTCATAAGAGAGCCAGTATTCAAAACCACAAAAGACAAGTGATATTAGTAGGTTCCAATTTGATTTAGGCAAAGCCACAGAGAACAGAAAGACTGATTTAAAAAAAAGAATAAAACTCAGCAGTGACATAAGATATATGTAAAATAAGACATATAAACATAAACACATATATGTATTAAGATATATGTACATATATACACGTATATCTTAATACACAACTTTCTCCATGGAGACATGAGTAAGCACCTTTCAACACGGACAGTAATAAAACGTTTCTGGAAAACCCTTGTCAGAATGAAATAGTTTTATAAGTTGCAGAAGTTTAGTACCAAGAATAAAAGTTGCATTATTTATTCACGGGGTTAGTTATGTCAGTATACTTAACACTATGTAGAGTGGCAAAGTTTAGTCATTTGTGGAAAAGATCCTGCTACTCACTTCCTGGTAGGCTTTCATTTGTATCTGGTTGCTGATCTGCTTTTTTATCTACTCAGAGGAGCAACATTGAGAATGAAAACCATTTTACAAAAGGAATAAAGAGACATCAACAGAAAGCTCAAACGTCATTTTCACGTCGGAGACTATGAACTACGGCTGATGGGCTTGCAGCTTGTTCCCATCCACTCCCCAGTGCGACTCCTCGTTAGCTTCCTTAGATCCGATAGGAGAGCTTCAGCATCTTCCCTTTAACTCACTAAGCCGCAGCACAGAAAAGGGAGAGAGCAGGAGACTAAGAGGAGTGAACCCCAGATCCCATTCCTGGCCCACCCACTAACTGCCCATCTACAAAGCCTCAGACAAGTCTTCTCATTACCCCTCGCTTTCCTTAGGAGTAAAAAGAAGACAAAAATTCCTGTCCCTCAATGAGGTTGTTATAAACATGATGAGAAAGGCAAAATTATTAACAAAAGTTAGGAACTGATTCGTGATCAGTTCAATGAATATACATTGTTATGGTGAAATAGTGAAGGCTCTTTAGGAAAAATACTAACCCAGCCGTACCACATACAAATATGAATTATACATTTTGGTAAATGCTGAACTTAATAGTTAATACCAAACCCATCAAAAAGGCTTTGCAATTTTCTGGCTCCTTCACATTGCAAGTCAAATGATTTCACTATGGGCTCTGACTGAGTGGTGGCAGGTTGCCCACCCTTGTCCTGGGACCCTTTCCTTTGAACTTCAGGCTGTACCAGCTGTGTCCACAGAATCCACTTGCTGGGATTTGAGGATCAAACGTAAGAATAACTGAGCCCAGGAACCCACTTGACTTTTCCTGTTTCTGCCAGCAAGAGTAGCAAAAATCGGCTCAGACCCACAGAAATGCAATTTCCTATTTTTAGAAACCCGCGCTTCTCCAGGGTCCCCGGTGACATCCTCACAAGGCTTCACCAACAGTAGCTTTATGAATATAACCAGTTACATTAAATGCACCGAGTCAGGGCTGTTTTATAATAACTTAAGTGCCATTCCCTACACAGTGGCAAATGACGTTCTTCTATTTATCCATCAGCTGCGTCCCGGTGGCTGCCCAAATCACCCCAGAACCTAGTACACAGACAGACATGCAAACAGAGAGAGATATTTACCATCTTCAGCACTACGTACTAATTCTTCTGGCAGAGTATCTACTTTTGCTTGATCTGTTCAGGAGAAATTAAGAAACGGTTAACACGGCTGACCCCGGGAGAGAGAGAACAATGAGACTGTCCCTGGAAGCCCCCGGAGTTGGAAGCAGTTAATCAAGATGCAGTGAGGGGTGCAACCAAGATGTCTTCCCCAAAATACTTTCTCCGTAGATTAGCTACTTGAGCCTGTGCCATAGCGGGAGCTCCCATTTCAGCCCGAGGCCGCTGACATCAGCACCCTGCTGCACACTGACTCCCCAGGGTTAGATGGTTAGCTCGCAGCAAGCAGTCGGCCAGCCGGCAGCAGAAAGCACACACTGTCATAGCGGCTCCATTCTTCTGGAAAGGGTAAAATGCTAGCCATGACTAAACCCTTCCCAAACCCTCGGTCTATTAGCAAATATTTGTGTGTGCGCATCATCCTTCGCATATGCCTCTGGGAGGCTTGCCTGGGAAGTCGACTGAAAAGATGTAACTGGGGACCAGCTGCTAAGTGGAATCTTGGCAGGCTAGTGTGAGAGTGGGTATCGGTATTTGAAATGGAGCGTGCAGGAATACCCGTCAGCTGAGGGTGGCCCCCCCTCCCACCCCCGTTTTGTTTTTAACCCTACACATTCCTGAGTACTTTAAAGCTGCACCATGGAAATTGTCCTAGGCTTAGCAGGCAAGAGGTTTGCTAAATTGGACAATTGTTGTTTTGGTTTGGTTTGTTTTTTGCCCCCTCAGGGCCCATCATCAATACACAGAATAATCAGAGCTGTCAACAAAAAGGGCTGAATTGACCTACTCTAGAAGAGGCTGGGGGGGGGGTGGCTTGGCCACCTGTTGGGGAGGCTTTGGAGGGAATTTCTGCCTTGAGGAGAGGCGGGAATGGGTGGCTTTCCAGGTCCTTTCCAACCCTAATATCCCAAGATCCTTGGGAGGGTTAAGATTGCATTCCAAATCAGAAATAGAGAGGTCAGGGCCCCTGGAATCTCTGGATTGAAGGAATTTTTTTGGAGCAGTGGAATTTTTTAGCCTGACTTGCAGATTCATTTAAAAATATGACATGTAACACCACCAGGTCAGTTACCCCTCACCTGAGTTTGGCAGTGGGTAAACTTTCACTCAGCAAGCCTTCTCATGACTCTCTAATCCTGAGGGCACATTTTGGCTTAAAAAGAGTAACAGCAAACCCACTAGAATTCATGATTTCTAAATCCAATTGTCTGGAACACAAAAGTCCCTATGCACATTAATTTGTCTGTTAGTCTTTTAGAAATCCTTCACCAGGGAAAGCAGCAGTCAATGTGGAACAGTGCTGAAAGTGCTCTGTGTCAGGCAGTTTTTGGGCTTATAGCTCCAGGATCAAAAAGAACGTGTCCACAGGAAATGGGGATAAAAGAGGGGGGGGGGGCGGAGTCTTTTCAAGCCAGAGACTAATCCATCTCCATATTCTGTAAAATTCACTGACATCCAACATTATCATAAATAACACTGTCACTTCACAAACACTCTTTAATAGTCTGGTGACCTTGAGTTCCCCACCCCCCCTAGTCTGGTATGTGACAATAAGCAAGTTACTTTACCCCCCTAAGTTTCTTTTCCTCATCTGTGAGACGGAGATAATAATTCATCCCTCAAAGGGTTCTTTCTTTGGAGGATTAAGTGAGATAATGGATGTAAAACACTTGGTCAGAGTACCCTGTGCTCAATGTTATCTATAACTAGTATTACACCTACCACAGTCTTTTACAAGGCAATGAATGAACTTGAAGGAACACACAAGTTAGGATTTTTTGAGTCAAGGAAACCAACGTGTGCTGGGTAATCAAAGCCCCTGTGTCACTTTAAAGTATCCTTCCAGTCACTTTAGGGGGGACCTCTTCCGTTTACTTGGGAAAGGTAATTCTCCTCTGTTAATCTGCATGCACGACAGCACACAGCCAGGCCACAGAAGAGCACGTGAGCATTTTTAAGCTTAGATGAGCACAGAGAGTGGGGCAACCTTTATTCTCACTTGATGAATCTGATGAAATGTCTTCTAAACTTTTGGAAGGCATTTTCCTAGGTGCACTCCTTTCCATAGATTTCAAAACAGGGCTGGGCTCGTCTTCTGAACCTGTCACAAGACAAAACCGATGAATGCTGCACAATACAATACCCAAAACCTCGTAAAACCAATGGACATCGAAATAATAGCTTGATAGATGGCGATATGCCACAAATCACTCTACTTTTATTTACTGAAAGAAGCATTTGCTTTCACAGCAAAGAAAATGTCTCCACTATTAGTGTGTGCTTTCAGGAGCGCTGGTGGTATTGTCAGGTAAGCAGTAGACCGACAACTGCGAGGTTGGTGGTTCAAACCCACCAGCCACTCTGGGGGTAGAGAGACGAAGTGATGTACTCCTGTAAAGACACATGGCCTCAGAAACCCTACCTTGGGTGCTATGAGTTGGAATTGCCTCAGTGGCAGTGGGTTGGGTTTGGACTTTTAAGAATGGAGTCATTGACAATAGGTTTGGCTTTGGGGTTTGGCATATTCTTTAAAAAAAGGAAAGATAATTTGCCTAGTCAAGAAATATTTGCAAATATGTTATCATAAACAATATTACAGCATTAACAGAAATGGGATCTATTCTTAGAAATAGAAGCATCTATTTTCGGCATATAATTTTGTCTGCGCCAGACATTAAATCTTCCCACTTAATATCCTACTTTTGAAGACAATAGTCATGAAGTGATTTTATTGCATTAAAAATAGCTATAAACCAAGGGAGGAAAGATTCAGATGTTTAACATCTGTGTATAATCGAGTATAGTGGATTCTTCAGATCAACAGATGCAGTTTTGGGTTTCATGTCTGAGGTAAATTTACAAGAAATATACTAGGAAATAACATGAGGCAGAAAAGGAACTCTAGTAGTGCAGCTGGATAATGTTGATTGGTTAATCATAAGATCAGTGGTTCAAGCCCACCAGCATGTGTCGGAGAAAAATGAGGCTATCTGTTCAGTACAGCCTCAGAAGCCCTATAAAGAGTCACTATGAATCACAGGTGAGTCCTGGTGCCATGGTAGGATAAACACTGAGCTGCTGACGACAAGGCCGGTGGTGCAAACCTACCAGTTGCTCCTTAGGAGAAAGATGAGGCTGTCTACTCTCAAAAGATTTAAAGTCTCGGAACCCCAACAGAGCAGTTGACTCTGGCAGTGAGTTTGGTTTTTCATTTGTTTGTCTGTGACTCAAAATCAATTCAACAGCAGCAGGGTTAGACCTTTTAAGAAGAAGAGGAAAGTAGAAACTGCCTGGAGCATTATGCTCTTAAAAATTATTTTTTTGAGCATTGTGCTCTTTTAAGAACTATGTGTCGGGTAATATACAACAGCAACTTGAAAGATTAGCGAAGCACCGTGGGGGCAGTGAGCATGCGTGAACGTGAGGAACAACTCAGAAAAGGAGGGGGAACGGCTGCACAAACCCCACAACGCGGTCCGTGGCACTGAAGTGGACCTGCAGAAATGGTCGGACTGACATCAGATTTGTGGTGTATATGCTCGACAATAACGTAACATTTTATAAAGAGGAGGGAAACTGACCTACAAGTGCCTTTATTTTATCAAATAAAGGCATTTTAGAACCCCTTAATGCCCACAGCCTTCCACCTCAAAAAATAAAAAGAGGAGGAGGAGATTAGATTTCCTGTATTCATTTAACATATTTCTTACTGCAGGTCTTTTCAGAGACTTTAGTATGTTAATAAATGTACCGTATCACCTCGCATTCAAAAACATATTTGATCGTGGAATCTTTTTGCTGCTTAAGAAGCTCATCGAGTAGTTGCTGGTTAAGAGCTCAGCCAGGAGTCAGGCCTCTCAGCTTGTGCACCAAAACTACGCTACTCTCCCAGTTGAGTTTCTCCCCTTCCTCTACCCACTCCTCCCTTGATTGCCTTATCCTAATAGATTAAAGGATATACAAATCATGGCAGTGCCATTTTAAACCACTTCCCTGGCTTATAATCTTAAAATCCCTTCTATGGCTTGAACTGAGTGGTCATTTAATATTATTTCATTTTTAGATAGGTTTTTTTACTGTTCAATTGCACTGATGTACTATATATAAATATGATTGTAGATACTAAACAATGGTCTCCAAATTTGCAAGCATTCTTTCTATTATGGGTCACTCTTTTTATGGGTCAGTTTACTCTAGAAACTCACAGGGAGCTTAATGGGAGTCTGCCTAAACAAGGTTAGCATGCCAGCTTATGTTCTTGCATTTGTCTGCTTTTAGAGATGAATAATGTTATTTCATGTTTCCCTTATTGCTAATAATGTTTATTAAAGAAGGTTCATGTCCATTGGGATTAAATTATTATTCTTTAGTTAATTCTCAAGAATGGGACTTAACAGTTACTTGCAAGGGAATCCACATCTCAGAAACCAGTCGCTCATCACTGAAACCAAGGTGAGCTAGAATGTGCCAAACTGCATTAAACACTGTGGAGAGTGACCAACATTAGTAGTTGCACAGCTGGTTACAATGTGCCAGCCAGAGAGCATCCTCTATGCTTTCATCATTCTAATCAGGTACCTTCTAGTTTCTATGTGTTCCCAGGTTTCTCTGCTGAAATGCCTAACCACTGATCGGAACACGAATCACACCAGCTCTGTGTTTCACAGCACAGTTGACATCTGCACCCTTCAAGTCAACTTAGACGAATGTGGTGACCAAGTAAGACCTCTCTAAACTTAGCTGAGGCTGTAGTCAAACCCTGAACCAAGTCAGGGGGAACCAGGTGAAGTCACCTGACCAAAGTCATACTCTAGAAGGGGAATATTCTGCAGATAGCTAAGATTATGTAATTACTGAAAATGAGATGAAGGGAGTGGCAACAAAACACCACAGTACTAAGTATCTCAATTTTGTCCTGGACATTTAGCCATCACTATTGCCCCTAAAGAGAAGCCCTGGTGGCGTCATGATCACATATTGGGCTGCTAACCTCAAGGTCAGCAGTTTGAAACCACCAGTGATTCCATGGAAGAAAGACAGGCTTTCTACTCCCGTAAAGAATTACAGTCCGGGAAACCTACAAAGACAGTTTTACTCTAACCTATGGGATTGTTATGAGTCCAAATTGACTCGATGGCTGTGAGTTAGAGTTATAGGGTTGCTATGAGTCAGAATCAGCTCATAGTAAATTTTATTGTAGTGGTTATTGCTCCTAAAAGAGAAATTTGGGACCATTTTCTACAAACCCTACTGGAGGCTTGTTTATGGACTGACAAGAAAAATTCTGTTTTCTTTCAGACAAAAAATTATCTTGAATGTTTAAAAGGTGCCTATAACCTCCCCCCCAAGTCTTTACACATAATTTTTGAAATCTAAAAATTCTATTGGCATTTTAAAGAGACAGAAGGTCAGATTGTAAAATACAGCATGTGGCAAAGATGTCGCTGTTATTTATCTGATTAAGGAATAGAAATGTAATGTACACATTTTAAAAAAATTAAGGGCTAAAAAGAACTGAAGTAGCATCAGGGAGTGTCAAATTAATCCCAAATTAAGGAAAAAATATCATTCTTTACATCAGCATTCCAAAAAATAAACTCAATAATCAATGAGTTAAAAATTTCAAAATGCTCACTAGATGCATTTCTCCAGCTTTCTGCATTGGAACTGATGTTTCCATCTGAAAATTCAGAATCGGTAAAACCTTCTTCTTCTTTCTCTTGTCTCTTATAATATGATGATGTCAGAAACAGCTTAACTTTACTTGCTTTTGGAGAGTTTTCTTGGTTCATCAGATGAGGAATGGGTTGCTGATTTCCAGACCCACAAATTGCTTCAGGAGCCTGTTGGAAGCCAGGCGCCTGAAAACTACCTTCTTTCTTTGGAAATGCACTCTCCCTGTGCCTGGTCCCTGGGGAGTCTATAGTTTCACCAGTCCCTGAATCTTTATCGAGGTGATTGCCTTGAGATTTCAGATCATTACTCTTAGCGTTCACGTCTGAGGTCTCTGAGGCTGTCCGGTGAAAATGGGGCGCCGTGCTCAACATGGCCTTCTCTGACCCTGGAGATGTCTCAGGAATTTCCTCCTCCACTGACATGGGGAGTTGATGAGGAGCTGCAGCTATTTCTTCTAGGAGTTTCTCTAAACCAATATCAAAAGCACTCTCAGCTTTTGAGGGGGCTTCAGACTTTTCTACTGTTTCTTTGACCTCTTTGGGGAGAAATGCAGACGCAGCCTGCCTGGAAGCCGCAGCACTACCCGTTAACTTGGATGGAGAAACAGTCCACGCATGGCCTTCATATTCTGAGGGGGCGTTTTCGACGATTTCTTCCATTTGTTTTTCTACACCAGCACTGACCTGGGGCAGCTCTTTAGTGTCCAGAGCAGCGGCGGAACCACATGAGGGAAGGTTCTGTTCTGACGGAGACATTTGGGCCACTTGATCTGGGGGGGCTCCGTAAGGTCTAATTAGATGAGGCTTATCAGGAACTAAATGGAAAGAAGAAACATTATTTATGTCTGGAACTTTGGTTGTAACTCTTGGTGTGACGATAACACCCTGAGAAACGTGGGTGCTACCTGCTGCCTGCCCTCCTTCAGGACATTCTGGTTTCACGTCTCCAGAGACCACGTCCCCTTCAGCTGGATGACTCAACTGAGCTTCTCCCAGGAGCTTCTGAAAGGCTGCATTTATGTCATTCAATGCAGCTTTGGGTGGAAGAATGACTCTTTCTACAGTTTCTGAGATTTCCTTTTGAGGAGGCACTGCCCTATCTTGGGGAGCAAAATGAGCATCTTGTGAAAAAGGCTTATCTTGAGGAGACGAGACCTCCTCACCCAAAGCACCCTTTCTCAGAAGATGGCAAGTAGTCTCTGCAAGCACCGCAGGCGAGCGCTCTGTCTCTGGCCGGCGCTCGCCACTTTGCCCTCCCTGGGGGGCAGCTACAGTTCCCGAATTCTCTTCATTTTCTAGAAAAGGAGCTATTATCTCTCTCCTGTCTAAAATGTTGTGACTCTTCTCCATGACTTTTTTTAAAAACCTACTCTCTTCGGGCCCAGCATTGGTTCCAGTGGCGACAGGCTCCAACTCGGTTTGCCCTGGAGAGAGTGAAGTCTCCGAGGTTTCCTTCAGAAGTCTGTCCAGACTCGCCATGAAAGTGTTATGCTCCACTTTCGGAGGAGCTACGGTTTTATCTACACGCTCACTGATGATCTCCTTAGGTTGTCTGGCTTCTTCCTCAGCATCGGCCGTCTTGGAACACCATGTTCTATTTTCCACAAAGCCTGGTTCGAGTTCCTGTTTAACATGGCTTTTTTCACGGGAAGGTTGGGTTGCTGGTGATGAAGCACCTGCAAGCAGCTTCTGGAGGCTGTCATGGAACACGTCTCTGTCCTCTCGAGGCAAAACACTGGTTTTCACTACGAACTCTTCGATCTCTGGGCCTGAGTAAGCTTGTTCTTTCTGGATTACTGGACTCACAGGCCATCCTGTATTCTTTCCCAAATTTTCCTTGGACAACTCATTTCCTGGCAACTGGTGAATGGATGCTCTGGGTGGCCTCCGTAGAAATGTGGTTTCCTCTGGTAGCACCTGGGGTATGACCTTTGAATTTACTTTCTCAATGTCCTCTCCTGCAGGAACTTTCTTGCGGTTTAGAAGTGCCTCTACTTCACGAGTATTTTCCCCAGGTGATTTAAAGTCACCAGACGGCTGGCATTTCTGGCTACTAAAAAGCAAAGGAGTCTTAGGGCTCGTCATGGCATTTTTCTTCTCAACAGTAGCCACACGGTTTGAATCAGCTCCTAAGTCCCAGAACTTCTTCAGATTCTGAAACTGAGAGTGATCGTAGACCTGCTCTGTGTTGGCTTCATCCATTCTTTCTTTTAGGGGCAAAACTGTAAAGTTGGGTTTTGAGCCACCAATTCCAGAGCGGTCCTTCTCCAATGGAGTACTCATTCCACGCTCACCCTTCAATGGACGTTGCAATGCCAGTGCAGGGATGGCCCTTCCCGGATGCAAACTGTTTGCTCCCGGAAATGTTGCTATAGGCTCCTTTTCGCTGGACACTTCTGGTTTGGGGGGCTTGGTCTCCTTAGGTTTACTGGAGGAAGAAGAATTGGAAAGACGGGATGCTGGACCACCCTCACCTAGGAACACTGGTTTCATAGTATCTTGATTATCTTCACACTGGCCTGGAGACATAGTGTTGTATACTCCCAGTGACGTCACGGGCTGATTTGGGTCAGCAGAAGGTTGATTCTGGCTACGTGAAGACGTGGGATCTTTGTACGTTAACTTAGCAGCAGCTTTTTCTCCTTCCCAAAAGGATATTCTATCGCTCACTCGCTTATATTTCTCTCTTAGCACTTGGTTGTTGGGAAGCTCGCTGGCTTCTTGTTGGAGTTCGACCTCAGCCATCAAACAAGGAGATCCATGTCTTTCAGTCCCAGGTGGCAACTCAGTAGTCTCTGCCTCTAAGGAAGCTTTAAGAACATATGCATCTCTTCCTTTGCTCTTTCCTTCTGCTTTCATGTTGTCTTTCAAACTTGGTTCTCTGACAACCGCAAAAGAGTCAACATCCATTTCTGAATGGGTTTTTTCACGGATCTGAGGCTTGGACTTGTTGACCTTCGAGATGTCAGCAACCTGACCGTGGCGGGGAACCTGGTCTCTGGTGCTGGACCTGCTGAGAGCACTGAAAGAGTCCTGGCTGGCTGGGGGAGAGATCAGAGTTTCTTCCTCTGGGCATTCTGACCTTTGGCCTTTGTCCACATTTTCGCTTCCTTGACGTGAGCCACAGCTTTCAAAGGGCTGCGACGTGCCCAGGCCTTCCTCTGGCGTGCCTTGTTGGGACAGATTCAAAGATTTCATTTTTATATTCACATCATTCTTTTGGTAATCTCCAGAAAGCAGAAGACCTTCCTCTTCTAGGGATGTTGAATCAGACCCCACAGGCTTAAGTTCCCCTTGGGGAGAAGACAGGGCCTTTGAGCCCTTTTCTTTTAGACGTATGTCATCTGGCACCAAGGCAATAGCAGTCTGTGATTTTAAGCCTGTTTTCCCTTTGGGATCTCTTCCTCGAGGATGTTTGAGAGATGCTTTATTGTCATCTGAGTGAGAACTCCGATTGAACCAGTCTAGGACTTTAGATATGGAATCGTCAGTTGTCTTCATTATCTCAGTGGGATTTGCACCCGAGCTGGAGGAAGTCTTGGCTATTAGAGCAGTCAGAAGAGCAGGCTTACCTTGCTGGTGGTCTCTAGAACTGCGAGCTGGCACCTGAGATGGCTCAGGCTCGGCACGGTGAGGCAGTTCATCTGCAACATAGAAATGCTTTTCTAAATAAGGAAAGAGAATGCTCAGAGAATTAGTCAATCACTCAAATTATTTTCGAAAGCGACATATTTCATTCCATTGCCAGTAGCCCTTCACATCACTGCGTCTTAGAGGTTCTATTTTGAATCCCCCTACTTAAGGTAGCTTACCCAAGGTCTCCTATCTCAGGAAAGAGAGGTGAATGCAGATCTTCAAAAGTAGGAGATGCTGGCCTAACTGGAAAATGTTTGAAGTTCTGGGTTTACGTTAAAATTTCATGTGAATTTTGCATTCTGCTCCTAGTTACATCTTAAAATATTAACTTTCTTTTGTGCTCAAATCTCTGAGCAAAATTGACAATCCCGGAAGGCATACCATGTTGACTTAATGGCTTTGCCCATCCCCGAGTGGATTTATTCCAAAGTCTGAGAAGCACAGATTTAGGTGATTCAGGGTCTGGAGAAATACCTTTTAAGGAAAACAAAACAATTTTTTTCCAGAAAATCTAAATGGGGCAATTAAGATATTTCTATTTCTGTGCCTCATTCCTGAAATAGTAAATCAAAATCTATGAAGATGGACTCCAGGAATCCTGACCACTCTAGTAATTGTTGGGTACACTGGCATCTGAGAACCACGATCTCAACAAGCTCCTCCACAATTCCTCCTTTCTGTTCTACAATTTTTTAAGTAATAAATTGTTTCTGTAAGCCAAATTCAAATAAAAATGAGGAATGAAGAATGTGACCTCTACTTGTTTCCTGATGATGGCCAGCAGGCTAGAGAAGATATTTAAGTTCTTTCTAAGTTATCGAGAAATCAGAGTAAGTCCTTTCTGAGCCGCAATCACAGGACATTTAACACACTACTTTAGATCAGGGAGTCCTTTAGTTAAACCTTTAGTTAAGACTTGTGAATTTCAGCATCTTTCTGCCTTCCTTATACATGCTAAGCTATGCAATTCAAGTATAGAGATATTCCTGGAAGCTGTATGAGCAGAAGTTTTATAAACTTCTGCACTAGCAATCATGTCAGCTAATAAAATTTCAACTGCACTAGAAATCATGTCAGCTAATAAAATTCTGCCTTTAATTTTAATCAGCAACACTGGCTAAATGTGAGAACAATAAACACTTAGACAAGACTTGGCACACAGTACATAATTGTTTCCTTCTTCAATCACACATTGTTTGACTAGATACATACCAATAGTTGTGAAGCATCGTTCATGTCTTTAAGAATTGTGTGTTGGCTTGCTTAAAGAATATGAAAAAAATGATTTGTGTGATATACTGTTAGTGAAAAAAGAAGTCTGAACAGTAAAAGTACAATTAAAAATTATGTATGCTTAAAGATTATTAGAAGTCTCTACTACTCAATGTTAGCAACTGTTAATGATACCACAGATAGTTTGTTTTATTCTGTGTGCTTTTCCCTTTAAAATCTTTTACAATGAAAGTGCACTTAAAAAATAAGAACACTGTGTTTTAAAAAGTTCAGTGCCACGTAATGTTTTTTTTTGTCGCCACCTAACCCACCACCCTTCACTCCCCCTCCGCCCGGAATTCTGTAATTCTGTGTGTGTGTTTTCCAGCCTGACAGTCACTAGTATATTGGCTAGCCTGAACTTCACAGCGAGAGTCAAACCCTTACTCACACATTCACTGCTGCTTTTAGTTCTGGTTTGCTAGTGTACACGGGGTCTCAAAAAGTGCACATAAAACTCCCATTTTCTTTTAAATCTAATTTTTTACCAACTTTTTGATGCCCCCTGTATAGATGGTGGCAACTAGGAGAAAAAGCAAGACAAAGGAATCTATAACACTTTGTTTAGAGTAGTCATCGAGATGAGAAGGGCTATTAGTCAATGAAATCAATATCACTGACACCTGCCTTCCAAATTTAACAATCAGGATGGGATTAAAAAAACAAAAACAGCACAAACAAGTAGTTAGTACAAAACCATAAAGAGAGGAAAAATGGTACAGTTTGGAACAGGGAAGGTTTGCCAAATGTTTCTATTGATTATTATACGAGGAAATAAGGAAAAATGGTTTTCAC
The DNA here is from genome assembly GCF_050624435.1 of Tenrec ecaudatus. NCBI lineage: Eukaryota > Metazoa > Chordata > Mammalia > Afrosoricida > Tenrecidae > Tenrec > Tenrec ecaudatus. The sequence goes on from NC_134533.1 coordinate 82,989,534, forward strand.
ATTTTAAATAAGCATTTACATAAACATCGTGCAATTATTTGCTGATTTTTACTTAAACTTTAGCAATTTCATTCAATATGATCTATTTGTTTCTTGAAGAATAGTCTGGTTTTGATGTAAAAATATAAACGTGTTGTGTTCAAGAGATTTAAAATACCCATGGTCCTCCCAATGGGATTGAAAAACAGAACTGTAAGGAAGGGAAGGGATATATTGGAATGATAAAAAATTATGCAAAACAAGAAAGAAAAGAAAAAGTTTAAATCTGAAGCTCTGAAAGGTGAAATGAAATAAATGCCCATAGAAAGAGAAAAGGTGTTTTGCCCTTTAAAAAAAAAGAGTAACCCACAGGACAGTGTAAGATATGACAAAATAATAATAATTTATAAATTATCAAGGGCTCATGAGGGAAGGGGAAGTGCGGAGGGAGGGGTAAAAATGGGGCGCTGATACCCAGGGCTCAAGTAGAAGGCAAATGTTTTCAGAATGATGAGGGAAACAAATGTACACATGTGTTTGACACAATGGATGTATATATAGATTGTGATAAGAGTTGTATGAGCCCCCAATAAAATGATTTAAAAAAAAATAGTGACCAGGACAGTATGAAATTGTAGGGCACAGCAAAAGTGATTCAGTATTAACTTCATACTATGTGGGAGAGGAGAAAAAAGAGCAACTGAGTTATAAATTTTACCATTTCCTGGAAACTTTCTTGACTATAAAGATAGTACGAATGTTGAAGATGAGAGAGAATAATACACAGCATTTTCCTCATTATTTGTTTCTAAAGCATAAAAATCAGGAAGGCCTTGCTTGAGGACCTGGAAGGCATTTAGGAGAGAAGCGGTTGACGAGTTATCAGGAAACACACCAACCTTCCTTATTGCCTTTGACTTACACCAGTCGGGAGAAACCTCTTAGCCAGTTAAACTCTAAGAACAAATGGCTGGAGGCTTTAAGCAGATCAAAGTCTGTGGGTGTTTCATAACACACACTACGTTTAGTTTCCCTCTCTTCAAGGCTAAGACAATAAGGACTCCCCCCCCCCCCTGAGATTAAAAGGGATGTCAAAGTTTGGTTAAAGCGTAACTGATAATGTTTCATTAGGGCAACTAATAAAATTTTCATTAGGTGAGTCATAATACTATATTTGCTTCGTACAAAGACATAAATATTTCTTCAGTTCTTACACTAGCCACGCATCTTGGTTTAACTTAAAACATTTCAATTGGCTTAGCTAAATAATTTATGCAGTTTATTTCGTAAAGTAAAATGGATCAGGCAGGTGCTATCCTAGTTCTTTCAGCTATTGGCGATTAAGGACAAACTTCAAATCCTATAAATACAAGCGTTCCTCAGTCATGCCTTCCTCAATTCTAGCCATGTTTGCACACTTGCATTGGAACGCCTAAGAGGCAAAATTGGGCTTCCAGAAGCAGGGCTGGCTTGGCCCTTTTTAGTACACTGTGCCAGTTTGACAAGTGGGAACAGCTCTTACCAGCAGGGCTTTTAGACAAATCTGACTGGAGCCTTTTAGCTTTGTATTCATTTGTGGCCAGTGAATTCTGAAAGGATTGTGGTCTTGCCGTTGAAACCGGAGAGTCAGAATTGGGCCCATTGAATGAAAAAGAACCAGAAGTTTGGGGCTGGTGTGTTTCAGTCTGTGATGCACTAGAATTTGAGACTGGCTGATCAAACAGTAAAGGTTTTCCATGTTGCGGAGACTCAGGCTCACTCTGAGGCACATCTGCACCCCCCATGTCTTGAGCTGCATTCTGTATCTTGTCGGATTCTAAAACACTAAATTCACCCACTTCTCGGCCAAGGATGAGCCCAGGACTTTGCGGAAGTTCGTCCTTCGTTGCAGAGAACCTCACATGCTTTAGTGGTTCCAGTGTGCTTGGGGCAGAGCCACCATCTAAAGACGGCTCCTTCTCAGAGATCCTCTCGTGGATGGTAAGGCCCGGTGCCACGACTTTGCTCTTAGGTTCAAGGTTCTGGTTCAGGCGGGCCGTCTCTGAGTCTGTGCTGCTGGAGCTGGAATTACGCTTCAGGATCCCTCGGGGAGCCCCTCTTGCAATCAGGGAGTCTGTCCTGTGTCTAGGAAAAGACTGGTGGTCCTCTTGCTTTAAATCATGTGATTTGTAGATCATTTTCCTGGCTTTGGGAACCGGGGTCTTGATTTGGGAACCATTCCCAGGGCTTGGAAAAGGCTGCTTTTGTTTCTCTAATATTTGGCTTGAAATATCCAGGATAGAGGACTTCTCTTTTGATGCCGACAATTTACCTGAAAGTGAAAACCCGTTATGTGGTTTTGTGACATATGACAAGCAAAGTAACTTTATCATTTAAATAAAACAGGAGTCCTTTTTAAAAATCCACAAATGGAAATAAAAAATTAGAACTTAATTAAATAGAAAAATTGTCAATACCTAAACCAGATGTTTGTTTTGTCAAAAAGTTAAAAACAAGGGCAATAATGTATGATGTGTGTTAAAATATTTTTCCTCTAAAAGATAGTTTATATTTTTATGCAAAGGGAACAAGACAATCATATTAAAACATGCTAGTAGAACACCCAGTCTACTGTTCAATTATTAATTCTTCAACCCCTGTTCCAATCTTTCATACTTGTGAAATTTCTTGCACTTGCTTTTGAAGTGATTGAATTATTAGTACTTCCTCTTAATAGTAGGTCCCAAACCTGTGCCCTTCAACTCATAGACTCCCCGGGTGACAGAGTAGAACAAACTGCCTGATAGGATTCCTGTAAATCTTTACAGGAACGGACCACCACAGAGGGGCTGATGGCTTTCAGCCGTTGATCTTTCACTTATCAACACATGCTTAGACCATTATACCACCAGGGCACATCAGTATTAGGTAGGTATTATAATACTGATCAATATTTAAATCAATTAAGCCACAGCTTAATTCAAGACTACTGGGTGACTGGGCTGATTATTTAGATTAGGAGATCATAACATTATCAAGTGACCTTTTCTTTCTTGAGGCAAACCCTTTAATTTTAAAGAGAGAACAGTATCCACCACCCATGGTGGGGACCCAACACATACAGCTAGAAGAATGGCTGAACGCTCCGATCAAAAATTTCCCCAATTCACTGATGGCAAAACCCACGAGAGAGGGGGTCACATAAAAAGTGGCATCGCAAGCTTGGAATGCATGAAATGCCAGTTTCTAAAGGTCTGCTTCCTTTCCCTCAGGCGGGAAACCCGTCGGCACAGAAGAATAAAAAACACCAAGACTTTTCACTTTCTCCTGGAAGTTATGTTCATGAAAAGAACGCTAAAAATTTCCCGCAGTCCACAGATAACAAAGATAAAAATATTTAGTGCATAAAAATAATATTTACCCTCTTTTGAAGGCTGAAATAAACCAGCCCTTCCATTTTTTCGCTGTTCATTTTTGGTTTGTTGAGATAAGTGATCTTCTGGCACATTGGAGCTATTAAATGGATTCTTCCTTTCCTGGGTTGGGGGAGGAAATATTGTTTATTAAGCTAATTTAAAATGTCTTAACTGAAACTCAGTGTTAGAAAATGCTAATTATTTCCAATATTAGATAGTTTTTTCAAGTAAATTCTATTATCTGTTTAAAGATGGTTGTCTTGATTAGTTGGATAACGACAACAGAATCTTATAGGCCAGAAGGAAAACTAAAGCTGTAAACACACCACAATACAGAGTCTTACAGAGTTAGAGCAGAAATAAGCATTCAAGTCTGAACCTCATGTTATACAGGTGAGAAAAACTGGGCCTGGATGTCAATCGGTCTGGTCAAGGTGAAGGGCAAACCTGAGACTAATCAATTTAGATTTCTACCAGTGTTCTTTCTTTAGCATTGAATCCTTATTATACTATGATTTGTATCAAGCACAACTGTAACTGGCATTTTCTAGGAGGAGTCAGAAGGTATTTAGATATCTTGAAGGGCTTCCTGGCAGTAATCATAATCAGCAATTCTAATTCTCAGTAAACGATGTTTATAAAATAGACAGATGATAAATGCTTATTGTTTAGTTTCATAAATTAATGATCCCTCCTATAAACAGATTTCTACCTGAGATTCAAGAATGTGTGAGTAGGAATAAGGACTGATGTGGAACTAACAAACTCCATTCTCGGTCCTCCCAAAGGCAAGAAGTCCCAGTTGTTAGCAATTCAGGGACAGGGTGTTTGTTACTCAACTTTTTTCATCAAAGTGTGAGTTCTTACTAAATACAAAAAATTAACCATATATAATACAAAAAAAACCCCCAAAAAAACCAAGACCACAAACCCTCTTTATCTTATGTTGTATTGACAAAATGAGAAAAATGGCATTCTGACCCAAAATTGAGTTCCTTTACAACTGAGTTCAACCTACCTTAGCTGGAGACACGGCTGACGTCCTTGTGTGTTCTGGGGGAATATCAATCATAGTGGAAGCCGGATTTACCACACTGGAACTGCAAAAGAAACAGTAATTCAGATAATAAAACATCACCCTTTGAAGAAGCACAAATCGTGCCTCTGAAGCCAAAGGCAATTGAAACAGAGGAGGAGAGGAAGCTGGTGAACTCAAAAGCCAGTGAAGGAGAGAAATCTGGTGGCCTAGAGACAAGTAAGCAGTGAGGAGACATGAGATGCGAGATCCGTCGGAAAGTCCTGATGATTTTTTTGTCGCGGCACCAGCCACACAGGGTTTAAATGTGTAAAACTGAATTCCAGCTTCAACGTCAGAAGCTAAGATTAGAATCAGAGCAGAAGGTGAGGACTTGTCTCAAGGAAGGATTGTCACCACTGAAATAGAGCCTTCATAGAGCAGGGGTAAAATGGCAATGTGTACTCTAGCACGGGTAGGAAGGAGTGGAAGATGACAGGAGGCAAGTGTCTTGGCAATGGAACAGAAGAGAGCACAGATCTAAGAAACAGCGTGCAGGGAAAGCCAGGGGGTTGGACCATTTATTGTGATACCAAGAACCTTTCAATCCAACTGCCAGGTGAGTTCACGTTCAACTACAAGGATAATGACACAACAGCACTTCCAGATGATAGTGAGAAATTCGAAGCCTAGTGCTGGCTTAAGTCAAGGAGTAAGGAGAAGTCTCTAGACCACTGATCCTACCCAAGGAATGGAACAGCCACAGTGTAGGAACAGGGAATTCTCAGAGTGAATGGGGCAAGTGCATTTAGCAAGCTCCCTCCCGAATAACCCCTCTCTTGGCTATTGAGTTGCCACGGGTCTAAGAGGTGAAGTCACTATTGACTGAAGCCTCAGTGCCCTGTTACCACCACCCTCTGGACGGCACCACAGAGCCGAGAGCTTAGAGGACTTCAGAGGGTGAAGCAAAGGAAAACTAGCCTGAGGAGGGGAGAGATTTCCTCAAGGTCATAGAGTTTTGTCCAAGATGATTTCCATTAAGACTGTGGGTTATATGTTCCCCTAAAGCGTCAGTTGAGTTGGAATCAACTTGGTGGCAGTGAGTTTGGCATTTGGGGAGTATTTTAATTGTTGGTTTTTGTACAGAGTCAGTCCTAAGAAAAGATTGACTTCTTGAGGAAGCCATAGTTCCTCTCCTCCTCCTCCTCCTCCTCCTCACTGTTCTAGACGGCAGGACAGCCATGTAAAACACAGTCTGGACACGTGGAGACAAAGAAGGAAAGAAGACCAGGAGAAGGGCAGAAACTGAAGGCAGGAACGGATGACACAGCAGAATGAAGGGCCACGGAAACAAGCATTACAGGAAGTCCTCTGCTCTTGCAATAGATGAGTCACAAACTTGTTCCTAATTAGCTAGCAGCCCACGTGAACAAAAGAAATCCGGTCATTAACAGAATTCACAGTACCCAGGTGATAAAAACAGCACAGGAACGGAATGCACTTTCTCCCAATCCTACTACGGGACTGCTGAGGTGGCTTTAAGAAGACAGTGGATAATATGGGGAAAAACATCCTTTTAGCAGAAGCGATGCAGTTTTTCAGCATGTTTTATCATCACCCTCTGTAAGTAATCAGAGGACCTGAGACACATTCTTCTGCCTGGGGTCTCCATGGAACAAGAAAATTCTCCTGTCATCTTCCTGCCTTTTCCCTCCCACTCACCAAGCACAAAGAACAAGCAGAGCCTCCACCTTGCCCTCCCTCTGCTCCATGACAGTTCATTCCTGCCCCTCTGGGTCCCAGGGCCTGGCTTCCCATTCTGCACATCCTGTTGCCCCTCCCTCTTCATCGAGATATAATCAGTCTCTGCCTTCATGAAGCCTACTGAGCTGCGTACTTCATGTAGCTGGACTCTGTGTATGCATCTCGGGGGCTCCTTCAAGAGCCTGTATTTCTATCCTCTGCCAGGCTTCGTACACAAACAGTGGATGGCTAAATAAATGAAGGCCAGCCCAGGCAGATCCAAAGGGGGTAGCAGCAGGCAGATGGCTACATTGTCTTTGATGCTTATTGTTTACCAACTTACAATGGGGACATTATTTAGGTATTAAACAAAATGCCTTTGTTTCTGCAGTTCAGAAAGTTAAAAAAGGAGGAAGAAACATAGCAGTTGGAACACGAGATCAGTCACTAAAATGTCAAAAACACAAGGGTTACCTAGTGGTTGCAACAGGGAGGACAATGGGATAAGGGTGGCATCCTCGGTAAGTGATGCCTCATAAATGTGCTTAGTTAGAAAAACAATTAAACCAGAGTCTCAGTCTCAAAGAATAAGATTCAGAAAATTTGACTTCCTGCATTAGACTGTGTCTGTTGGAAGATATTCTATATTTTGCATCCTGTTTTATTGGATAATACTCACTCAAAATCCATTCTCAACTGTGATCCTTTAACATCCTTATTAGGTGTGTATATTTCCCCCCCCCCCTATTTTCTCATGTAGAAACTGATGTTTATTCAGTAAGCAGCCTGCTCTGGTAGTGCGTGAGAGGGGGTGGGACTTGCATGCAGGTGTATTGGACTCCACAGACAACAATCACTTCAATGGCGAAGCTACACTAGTTCACGTGCTGAAAGCAGTGGTCTGTGACAAGAAGGCCACATTAAGTCCGGGTGATTCACCCTTCCCACAGGCTGTCGTGTCTCTCTTCTTTACCATCTCTACTGATACCTCCTTCATTTCTGTCAACTGCATTCTCTTTACATCTGGCATTGGGCTCCTATAGTCTCCCCAAATCCAATCGGGAATTGGCCAAAATACTTTGACCACATTCCTCTTCTCATTATTTTCCTTGGTTTGTCAACCTCTGTGGAACGAAATCTGAACTCACGAAAGCATTCACCGCCCCACCCTCCCTCCTGCTCGCCCTAACATTAGCAACGACACACTGTCCCAGAGATTTGCCTAGCTCTTTGATGTCTCCACTGAATCCATCCCTCAGCTTTTCCATGCACATGTTCTCCCTGCTCTTTTGGACCAAATCCCCTCAATCATCTCTAAGCTGAGTCCAAATCGCACCTCCTTTGTGGCACTATTCCTGCTATCAGCCCCACAGGGCTGCTTCAGCCTTGATATAAAGTACATTTTATTGCTCACTGCCTGACACTTTGTTGTCACCTGGCTAGATCTTCATCTATGGGTGTATTATTTTTCCTAAGAGAATGTAGTCTTTTTATAGCCCAATACTGTATCTTAAAATCTCTTTCAGAGGGTAGTAGACTGTGTCTTGCAGACAAAAGATGCTCAATAAACTCCACATGTAGCGGTTAGGTGCCACCAAGTGTATTCCGAGTAATAAATCCCACATGATAGAATTTTAAACTGTAGGGGGGGGGGACACTGCTCTTACAGCCTATGGAGGTGCTGAGGCTATACAAGTTTACAGGAGCACATGACCTTCTTATCCCTCGAAGCAACTGGTGGGTTTGAACCACTGACCTTGAGGTTAGCAGCCCAACATTTACCCCCAAACACCATCAGGGCCAAGTCCCACCACGCCATGGTCTCGTTAATCTTTCTCCCCCGGCTTACCCTCCAAAAGGCCCTGCAATATGAGCAGTGGCATTCAGACAAAATTAGTCTGCTTCAGTAAGAAGATGATTGTTAGATTATTAGACTATGATATTGGTCTTAGGGTTCTCCTCCCCCAAACGTCTACATTTTAATACAAGTCTTTGAAGTGCTAAGTCAAAAGAATGATCCGGTTAGGCATTATGGCAAGGCCAGTGGGGAAAGGGTCGAGGCTATGGCACACAGACAGCTGTACACCCCTCCTGCCTTAAATGCACTCCTAAGCACACGCCGTACATCAAAGTTCTGAACCATAAGCAGTCATGCTCTCCCAAACCGTTAAAAATAACAGAGGACATCAAATGCCTTCTTCTGAGGCATTTTTTTCCTGCTTAAAAATCAAGTTCACAGAGCTAGAATAAAATCCTGCAAGTGACTTTATTTCTGTTTCTTCTGAGGTGACTATCTCTCATTGGACTCTGAGTTCCTAGGCAGCAGATGCTGTGTCGCATCCCAGCACTATACCAGCTCCTGTTTGCACTTGATGGAGCTTAAACAAATGAAGGAACAATTGGCACAGGGAGGGAGTGATGGGAGGAAATGAAATGCCAAGTCTTTCAAGCCGGTATGTGTATGTATGTGTGTATATATCATCTCAATCTGTCTTGATTCAGAAGTCATGAATAGTTCATGAAAAATTTGAATTAAGAGGTAATAGAATTTTTCCATGAGTTTCCCCCCTAAACTTTTGCACTAGAAAATCTAAGTGTACATGCTATAACATACACTCATTTCTTGGGACTGAAGTAAACTTGGCTCAAACACACCGGTTTCTGTTTTTTATTTTAACTTTTCATTGTGATTTGGGAGATTTCCACATACTTTGTAAACTGTTTGTATGTGTGTGTATATATTTCTTGCCAGATTCAGAAAATGATATGATACGATACGAGTAATATCACTGTTGTTATCAGGTGGATCTTGGCAGAAAGCAGAGAATACCAGAAAGATGGTTACCTTTGCTTTATTGCCTATGAAAAAGCAGTAGACTGTGTATTATCTTTTAAAATTATGGATAACATTGTGAAGAACAGAAATTCCAGACAACCTGATTTTGCTTCTGCTGAAGCTGAATGTAGAGCGAGCAACTGTCATTACATGAACAGAATACGTGGGTACTGCCTGGGATAAAATCAGGAAAGGTGTATATCACTGTTATATTCTTCCATCATCCTTCCTCAGTTTTTATAGTGAGCAGATAATCCAAGGAGCCAGACTTCAAGAAGAATAACATGGAATCAGGGTCCTTAACAACCTGCGATAAGCCAATGACATTCCTTGCTTGCTAAGAGGGAAGAAGACTTGCAGCGCTTAACGATGAAAAGCAAGGACGACTGCAACTTCTGGTGTGGATTACACTTTAAGATGAAGCAAACAAAAGTCCTTCCCACTGGACCAATCCGTAACATCATGTTAAAAGAGAAGAGACAGAATGTTTCTAAGAAGTTTCTTTTATCCCTCTAAGATAGACGTTTTCTTTCTTTTTTACTGCAGAGATAGAAGTTTTCTAAGATAAGAAGTCTTCTGAGATAGAGGAGAATTTCATTTTCCTTAGATCCACAGTCAACAGCCACAGAGACAGAAGTCTAGACATCAAATGATGCATTTATTGCATTGGGCAGATGTCCTGTAAAAGATCTTATTAAGGTGTGAAAAAAAAGCAAAGAAATCATTCTCAGGACTAAGGTGGGCTTGAAGGAAGCCAAGGTCTTTTCAACCACTTCATCTGCATGCGAAAGCTGAACCATGAATGAGGAAGCCTGCAGAGGAATTCATGCCTTTGGATTATGGTGTTGGTGAAGAATACTGAGTAGGCCAAGGATGCCAGGCGAACGAACAACTGTGTCTTGGAAAAAGTACAGCCCAAATGCTTCTTAGAAGTGAGGATGGCTTTGGACATGTTTTCAGGAGTTACCAGTCTCTGAAGCAGGACATCATGCTTGGTAACGCAGAGGCTCCCTGGAAAGGAGGGAGACCCTTAACGAGACGCATTCACACAGTGGCAGCAACAATAGGTTGGGAAATCACAAGAGTAGGGATGGCACAAGGCTGGGTAGTGTTTCATCCTGCTGCACACGGGGCGGCTATGAGCCCAAACTGATGGAACAGCACTTAACAACATCACAATCACTGACTTACGGTGTTTTAAGTCTACCCCAAACAAGGTGAGACAGGGCTGCACTGTTTTGCTTGCGAGCAAATGCAGTTTTCTCTCCGTATTACTGGAGAGTTCCCCGAGGAGGAGAACCTGCCCAAAGCACAGGAAGAAACAACCCAGGGAAGGCGTTATCCTGCTTCCCCAGAACTCACTTTGCAGACATCGTGCAGGGTTGTTTCTGATGAATGGACATTACAAATCTCTGCAGCAGGCCAAACCTCCTCCTCCCTCCAGGCCTTCTCATTTTCCATCTGGAATAGGCCTCCCTGATGATCTGAATTTAAGAGCGCCCTTCACGTGTGCCTCCATCTTTTTATAATCCAGTGCGCACAGTGACCCTTCTGAAGGGAGGGGTGCTCAGCAGTCAAGGCAATGGGCTCTGGACGCTGCTGATCCTGCTCTCACCTGTCCTTTCTATTTTCATCTCCCCTCCTATTCTACTCCGTCTTTTGAGAGTTCATACTCATGCTCCAGTCACATGAGGTCCAAACTACCGTATATACGCATGTATAAGCTGAAGTTTTCAGCACAAAATATGTGCTGAAAAACTGGGGTTCGGCTTATACACGGGTCAGTGGTACCCCAGCGAGGTGTAACATCTCACTGGTGATCGCCGTTCCTCTGCTGTTCATTCAAAGCCCCGCTGATACTGCAGGGCTTTGAATGTTTGGTTATGCACATCTAACCAATCAGAGCTGTCCTATGACATGGACGGCTCCAATTCACAGAAGCACCCGTAGTGATTTACTTATGCCGGCAGCTGAACTGGTAAGGATGTGTCTGTGGCTGTGCTCCATCTCTCCCCTCTGGTCTCTGTGTTAATTCACATCCTGCATTTCCCACCCTAGGCTTATACTCGAGTCAATCAGTTTTCCTGGTTTCCCAGGTAATAATTAGGTACCTTAGCTTATACTTGGGTCGACTTACATTCGAGTATATATGGTATTTCATTAATCTCTGACTCATCACCTATTTTGTACTTAAAAATTCAATGTTTCATTCCATCAGCTACTCCCATTCATTCATTCAGTTACTTATTCTACATCTATCTCCATTCTTTTGTTCCACAGAACACTTATTGGACACTGTTCTACCTGCTAGGCATAGAGCAGTGAACAATATAAAGTATTGAGCAAAACAAACATACAGGAGGGAACAAAACACAGTCTTTTTCCTCAAGGAGCAAACAGTAAACACATAGAAAAATAACTCTGATGCCAGTTGGTGATAGCTGCAACCGAGGGAGACGACGGGTAGGGGCATCCACTCATGTCACAGGGCTTTACTGAGTAGCCTGTGCTCACAGTAACTCCGTAGTACAAAGTAGAACTGTTCCCTTCGAGTTTCTGACACTGCTATTGTTTACAGGGGGAGAAAGCCCCATCTTTCACCCTCAGAATGGCTTGTGGTTTGGAACTGCCGCCCAACACATAACCACTATGCCACCAAGGATGGCAATGGGTTTGTTTACGTTTCTGTTGTTTTCACTGAGTACAAATGGTGTGCTTGACCCACTGTTAGATGCAAGGGACAAGCTGGTGAAGACAACGCTGGCCTTCAACCCTGAGAGAACGATGTAGTTAAGCACCCTAAGCAATAACTCACACGTCCTCACGTGGGTCAATTATTACAGCTCTCTGAGCATCCTGCAAATAACTTGAATTCCTTCTACTTGATCTCATATCCTAACCCCTCTGATACGTTTCCTGTTATATGTCCTTGATGAGGTTTTCAACAAATGCCGCCTAAACCTCTGTTCCTTTCCCCACACGATTGTCGCAATGAGCATTCTAAAAAAGTAAGGCCGAACAAAGAGTTATTTAGAGGCTACTTGTAGTTTCGAGCAAAAAAATCCGCCTCTTGGAAACATTCAAGGGTCTTCATCATTTGAAGTTCCAGCCTCTTTTAAGCATAATTGACCACCATTCATGCATCTGTCAGCCACTTGCAGGTCCCCACATGCCAAGCACCCCATGCTCCTGTGTCATCCCTTCTGCTACGTGCTGCTTTCTCCAGCGTATCTATTTAACATAACCTCGTATCCCTCGAGAATTGCTTCCTTGACAAGAATTCCTCACTGCCCTAGAAAGCCAATGCTGCTGTCTCAGTGTTTCCACAGCTTTGTCAACACATGTATCACATCACATCAGGATTTATGGTGCCTGCATACATGGTGCAGGACCAAGCAGTGTTTATTCTGTTGTACATAGGGTTTCTAAGGGTTAGAGTTGACTCAGTGGAACCTAACAACAACAACAACAACAACAACAGCAACACATACATGCCAATCCTTTTCCACACGTTGGGTTCCTGAAAGATAGGAACCATATCCTGCAACCTTTGACTTCCTTTTGTATACAATACTCAAATGTTTACTGAATGAAGGAATGAATGAAGAATAAGTGAATGACTTTACAGAATGATTTATTCTACTGAATCTTAAATACTTTATTTCTAAAAAAGAAAAATAGCCCTAATAAATAAAGCAGGCCAATCTGCAGACTAGTGGGTCCATCCTCACCACTCATTCTTATTTCTCTTCTCTTTGTTCTAATTTTATAACCTCTTCTCATACTTGTACTGCCTTCCTTCCGGTCTTCCTTTTCAGATCTTCTGCCCGTGACTCAGGCCTGCCAATAGTTTGCCTCGCTACTGGAAACAGAAGCATCACTGACTTCATCCTAGGGACTGATGACATTTATTATAGGGGATGATTAATATATTGTCTGTGTAGGCTACTTATTTCTTAGTGTAATTATGTTATAGAGAAGTACACCACCCCAAAATTTAATCTTCCCGCCTTAGAACTTTCTTCCTTTGGTGGAGGCTCCAATCTCAATTTTAATACATAAATCAGGGTAATTTTTTAAGAACCATCGGGAATGTGGAATCTGTCCAACAGAAAATTGCCACAATATGGGAGCTCGGTACCTGGTAGGCTGCTGATTTCTGGCTTATTGCAAGGTCCTCCTTTGTGCTGTGTCCCTGACAACAAGCATTACTTGCAGTGTGTGTTAAGGATGACACAGACATGTTTGGACTTATGCTTCAGTAAGATGAGCATTAAACCAAAAAAAACAAACAACAAACCATCCAAACTCCCTGTTATCAAATCGATTTTCACTCATAATGATCCCACAGGGCAGGGTAAAACTGTCCCTTGGGTTTCCAAGACGGTAACTCGTTACGGGAGAAGCCTCGTCTTTCTCCTGTGGATCAGCTGGTGGTTTTAAACAGTCAACCTTGTGACAGTAACCCAATGCATAATCACTACAGACCCAGCGCTAAAAACTGCTATCCAGACAGGCTTAAAAAGTGAAGTATGTTTTTAGGGTGGGATGCATTTTAAATCCCTTTAATAGAGAAACGGGGCAGCAATCAGACCACTGGAGCATGTAGGAATGGGGAGGCTGGGGGACGACACACCATGCAACACTATGCAATCCCTGGCGTTTCCCAGGCTGTATAAATCTTTATGAGAGCAGAAGGCCACGTCTTTCTCCCTCAGACTGCCTGGTGGGCCTGAATTGCTGACCTTGCAGTTAGCAGCCCAAAATGTAACCAACTAAGCCACCAGAGCTCCTTAGACATAGTGCTCAACTCATTGATATCAAGTTAATTCCAATGCATAGCGACCCTGTAGGACAGAGCAGAACTGTCCCTGTGAGTTTCCTAGACTGTAACTCTTTATGGGAGTAGAAAGCCTCATCTTCTACTTGTGGAGCAGCTGGTGGTTTCAACCTACTGATCTTATGGCTAGCATTCCAATGAGTTAACACCATGCACTATTTTGGAGGGAGGAATGGGGACTCTTGGAGCACAGTTAAGACATGTTATCTTCTTTCAGAGACCTAGGCTGGCCCTCTCAGTCACAGAGTTCAGACAGTAGAAGCTACCAGAGCAGCACATCTTCCAACAGATGATCTTAAAGGAAGATGACAGACAGGGAAAAATAAAAAAGTTCTGTCTATTTTCCAGTTCCTTCCAGCCCAGGAAGAAGCCATGTATGGTCATCTAAGTGGTAGAGAGGGTATTGTGCTAAGTTCTCACTTTGGGCCCATACACCCAAACTTGTTTCACAGAACATAGAACCTCAAGTAGCAAAAGAGGGGCAGCTCAGCCCACAACAGGCCTATCTCTGTAGTCAGGACCTGTTACACCTCAATCATGGGAAGAGAGTCTCATGTTTTATTCTGCACTCCCTATGTTGGCTCAGACTCACCCTATGATTTATTATGGCCTGAGGATCATTGGGTATTTTCCCCACAATTATTTCTTATTGGACATGATATGCTATCAAAGTGTGGCTCACTGATTGGTGCTAGTCTGTGAACTGCTTACTATTATTCCACAAAGAATTAAATTCAGAAATCAAGAGTATGCATTTCAAAACATTTGCATCAATGACCAAGACACTCTAGCACACGGGCTTATATGTTGTCTGTCTTTACTGTCTCTATTTCATTTTTCCACCAATGCATTTTTATTATATTTTTACAAAAGGATTTATGGGATTTTCAGCCAACATTCCATGAGGAATTTGGTCCTTGTCCTTGGTTCCTGAGAGATAAGCTCTAAAACCTTGAAATTCCCCTAGTGGGGGAGTTCCCTTGGATGAATTCTCCAGACCACACCTGTGGATTTCTGATAATGAGATGGCTCTTGGGAGATGGTTGAAAAGCAAGGAGTCCTTAAAGACCCACCAACCTATCAGCCCAACCTCAGGGGGAGGGGCTTTTAAAATCAATCATGACTACATAATGAAGCCCCAAGAAAGAATTTGTCCACAGAAACTCCAGGTGAAAGACGTCAATACACAAAGGAAGTTAACGCATCCCTTTTTTGAGACTTTGGAAGATCGGTGTAGAAGCTCTGTTGGGTTTTATTCTACTCATCTCTTTATTTGCATCCTTTTTGTGTGTATTTGTTATAATAAAACTTTCTGTGAGTTCTGTGAGTCAGTCTGGAAAAATATTGAACTTGAGGTAGTAGAGGATCCAGCAAGTCAGAAGTAAGACATCCTGACTCACCCCAAGCTGGCGTTGGGATTACTGAGCAGATTTAGCACTCTGGAAGATGATGACCAGTATTTTGAGATCTAACCAAGCTCTGGTGGTTAGGGTCAGAGATAGAATGCTATAGGTCCAGTTGAATTAGAGATGAACTGAACAGATATGGATTGAAATTGAATTTTTCCCATTGAGTTGGTGTTAGAGACGTAGAATAGATTGCTTTGATTGTAGATCAATCGACACTTTACAGGATCAATCTGTGATAGATAAGAAATTAAGACAGAACAAAACGACAAGAAAAATACAAATTGGCCTATCATCACAGTTTAAGAAGCACTGGTACAGCCAACACTGCTGAACTGAAAATTAGTGACCAGAATTAAAAATGTGAACATTCAGAGTGTTTTCCTTTGCCATCCCCGAGGGAACCTTGCTATCCACTCCTCGAGTCCCTCTTTGCTTCTTCATGCTACAAGTACAAACAAAGGTGAGTTTAGGAAGAACACACGGAGCTGCCAATGCTTGAGGGAATGCCACGTGTCCACTGCTTTAATTCTTTTATGTGTATGGACAGGACCCCAGAGAATTGTGCCCACAACATTTAAAAAAAAGGTCTTGCTACAGAGTCTATTAAATATACACTTTCATAATCTGCAATACCCATCATTGCTGGCTTACAGTCTTCAACTCCTGACTCCCGGCTAAGACAATATTTATTGACTGGTATTGAGTCACTCTATTGAAGTTCACATAGTCTAAAAGTACACGCACCAAGATACACTTAACACGCCCAGTTCACAAAGGTTACAGTGTGAGAAACAGTGCAGGAACTCAATACCAAGTAAAGCAGTCATTTTTAACATGGACAGAAGGAAGTGAAAAAGATCTCCTTCGGTTCTCCTCCACCCATTCCACGTATTACTATAGTGCTGGGCTTTTATGAGCAAAGCCTACTAGATACACCTAACATCTTTATTCTTGTCTTCTCAGCCATACTGTATACAAGTCATAATAACATAATTAAAATGCCACCTGGAAATTGGCAGTTTTCTTTCTTCCTGAAAAGTGCTAAGTGGTTCCCACACCTCATTTCATTTAACCTCTCAACATCCTGGTGAGGTAATCCTCACCAGACCACCCCAAAGTTTTATCTGAGGACACGCAGGGAATGCAGAAAACAGCACAGATGTGAATTACAGGGGCTATATTCTTATCAGAATCAAACTGAAGAAAGTTTTGGTACACCCCCAGCTCCCATGGGGTCATAAAGGGTGTGAGGGCAGGAGAACTTAGTCCATCAGGGCTTCTGAGATGGTCTGAGTGGCTGGGGAAAGGATGGAAGCTGACCCAGATGAAGTTGTGCAGGGAGTCAGCTTGTCTCTGATCCGCCTGTTGCAGCACTTGTAACCCCATGCTCCAGCTGGTCAGTGTTCGTTTGTTCCACCCCTCGGCAATCGAACCTGGCTCTTAGGTGTTGACCTTCGTTCCTTGGTGGTGAATCTCAGTGACTATTCCCTCTCCCTGTGTTTCTAATATGGAAGGTCTCATCTTTCCCTAGGTGTCAGGGGAAGCCAGCCCCTAACACATCATTACGGGTCCGGTAGGCACAATTGTACAGCGATAATAAGTAAAGATCATAGTAAAGTTATAGAGAGCATGAGTGATAGA
The DNA here is from genome assembly GCF_050624435.1 of Tenrec ecaudatus. Lineage (NCBI taxonomy): Eukaryota > Metazoa > Chordata > Mammalia > Afrosoricida > Tenrecidae > Tenrec > Tenrec ecaudatus. Next base: position 83,006,392 of record NC_134533.1, read on the forward strand.
AGAGAAGTATTGAAATAAATGGAGTCAGACATGATTCATGGTAGTATGCTCACCTCAGCCTTGTTTGGTGGTCCACGTGGAGGGAGAGAGTCCCATTTAATGCTAGCCCAGGCTTTTTATATTTTCTGGGGACATGGAAGCCCCCTAATTACAGGTGAGAACATTCATCACAGGAAGGGATTGTGCTATAGGTAATACAGTAACAAGAGGGGGTGGTCTAGGGGCATACAAGCCATAGGGAGAGGAGGGATTGGGGGTATACATGTAACAAATGGGCGGATCCTAGATTTAGGATGGTAACTTAACTTTGGAAGTCACAGAGTCAGTTTGGCCTGTTCCCTGACTCAACTGATAGAGACCATTATTGGTAGGATGTGAACACTTGGTCACCGGCCTCAGGGAGGAATAGTTTATTGTCCCCAGTAGCAGGGAGAGAGACCTACCTTATAGTCTGGTGACTAACGGCCCTCAGGGAGGATGTCTGTAAGCGTCTGACCTCCCCGCACACCTAGGGAAGGGAGTCCTTTATCCCACAAGAGGGATTATAAGCAGCTAGTGATGTAGGTTCTACATACTCTTCCATGGGCATCTTAAAATATATGTGTATGTGGAAGAGCTCATGTTCCCATTTCACACACTGCTATGGTGCTATGATCTGTGTTGGATATTCTTACTCACTAGGTAATTCTCAATAACCTAGGAAACACCTACTACTACTCCCAATTTACAGATGGGAAAACAAATCCCCAAGAAGTTAAGTTTCCAGTAGTACAAGCTCACATGGCTACCGCTATGTTCTGACCTCTAGCCAACATGGCCACTACAGACATAATAAAACTTTGCAAACGGTGCCAGAAGGAATAGGGTGCGGGAGAACAAAGTAAATTCCACTCCACATTGGAAGTGAATACCTTCATAAAGTCAGTCCTCCATAATCCATGTGGCGTAACTTTACTTCTATGTGACTCTGGAACACCATTGGTACCTACATCAGACTCCCTTCTCCTCCTCTGTAAACTTTGTGGAAACGTCCTTATTCTCACGCTGCCCCAGGCCTGCACCCTGACTCAGGGATTGTGTCAGCAGCAAATTCACAGACCTCATGCAGCTGGACACTGGGCTTAAGAGTCTGGTTCTCAAACCCAAATTTCATCCACTTCACTACACTGTTGTAATCTGATCATCATTCATCTCTTCCCAGAAATGACTTACTCCCCTGTGTTTATTTTGGAATACCCCTTCATTATATTCTCAGAGGAAATCTTTAGTACAAATAAAAATCAGCTATTGCTGCTACTGAAATAAATCATCACTTAACATTTTAATTTTAATTGAGATTCATATTTGGTAGAAATTTTAGAAGCTGGAAAAACCCACTACTCAAACTTTGTGCCCATCAGGGCCTAGATTTTTCTGTACACCACCCCTTCCCAAAGCCAAGGAGAAACATCTGGCATTTGTATACCACCCCGTTCCCAGTACAAAGGAGAAAAGTTTCACATTTGTCCTTACAACTCGCTGTATTACCCATGCAGCACACCAAGCCGTGAATCTCGCCTGTAGCAATTTCTTCACAAGCTCTGTCTTACCTTGGACTTGTTGGCACTGAATCTTCTTCAGGTTCTTCTGTAACACCTGCTAGCTCTGGGGGAAGGAGAGCATCTTTGTTGACATTATTCACCCAGCTGTCTTTTGCGCCTTTTACTTTGTCCTGACTCTGCTCCGCTGAAATAGGAAGCAATAAAGACAGGAAGTTATCTACTGCCTCAGTGACTTGCATCTCACTTATCTGCTCTTATCACTGAAAACCCAATCTGGAGCCTCAGGACTGTCCAGAAGGCCAAGGCAATCACTAATTAATAAGAGAATGTGGGATCAGGAAAGGCAGTACTTTGCCTGAGAAGACAATAGATTCCTACATTGCTATTGATTCAGATTCAGGGAAAACCATGGAAGCAAAATAGACGTGCTTCATACGGTTTTCAAGGTTGCGAGAGATCATTCAGAAGCAGACTGGCAGGACTGTCTCTCAAGGCACCTTTAATAAAGCTAGTAGTCAATGGCTCAGCTGCTTGCACTGCCCAGGATAACCTCCCATAATGTTAGCTCTCCCTAAACTGAGTCTCCCAAGAGCATGAGTGTACTTTCAAAGGTACAGGTAACTTCAGAGACTACTAAGGCAGAATTCTGACTGCCTTTGGGTTATTAAAATTTGATCTAAATTTGGGGTAAAACCAAATGTGCATGGCCAGGGACCACGCACTATAGGGAACCTCACTGGGAAAGAGTCATCATCACTAACAAGCATTTCATGAACATCAACAGTGTGTGTAACAGAATGCTGGGTCCCAGAGTACAAAGGTGGAAACACTTCAGTCTCACTGTCCTTCTCTGCCTGAAGTTGTGACATTCAACTCCTACATCATCTATACCCAGCTCAGAGTCCAGGGCTCCCATGAAACTTCTGCGCTATCCCTTCAGAAAGAAGCTTATCTGGTCTCTGACTGAATACCCAGGACTCTCTACCTGATCACTCAAATTAGCACCAGTGAGTGATAAGTCAATGCCGGGCACCATGCTGGATTCTGTGCATTCATTAATATACAACACAGGAGCCACTTTCCAAGTTTACAGGGTTGGAAATAGAGGATCAAAGAGTTTAAGAAACTTGTCCAAGGTCACACAGTCAGTAAATGCCAGGAATACTTTCATCACTGTTATGAAGATGAAAGAATAGTAGGGTTCTGTTTCTAAATTCTCATATTCCAGGGCAGCATCTTTGACAGTTCTCTCGATGCAAAAGATTTAAATCTCACTTAAGGGCAAAATGGAGCCAACACTCCTTAACCTGGTCTTCTCAAGATTTCTGAAGTTCCAGGTGGTTTTGAAAAGCAAGTAATGCCATGGACCTTACCAAGTAGCCAGCTCTTATCTGCAAGGGAGTATTGCTGAAAGTCAAAGAAGCTGACATCCCAGCTTTGTCATTTGCCAACTATATGACCTTAAGCTCAGAGACGTTAATACCCCCTATAAAGGGTAATACGAGCTGCCTTAATAGATTGTGGTAACAATGATAAATAGTACAGTGTTCCAGTTGAGCATGTCAGATACTCAAAGGGTGATAATTACTTTCCCTATTGAGTACAGGCTAGAAGTGAGCGGCTATTCACAGTTGTTACTGCTCCTACCTGTCCGGATCCAGGGCAAGAGGACTTTGAGCTAGAGGTGCATGCATTGTGCAAAGCGAGCCTCCACATGGTTTCTCGCAGCAGAGTTCAGTAACGCATCAGGCACCTTTCCTTTCTCTTATTCCTCCTTCCCAAACAAAGGCCAACTCTAGGTGCTCTGGGCGAATCACCTCACCTGTGACCTGGAGCCTCTTCTTCCTCATGGATGCTCTGATGATGTCGGCGCCGTGGATTTTGTCCCTGTGCCTTTTTGCCTTGGCCTCGTAAAACCATTGGCCACTCATATTCTTCAGCTGCTGGTCATCCTTCACTTTCTCAGGCAAATGTCTACAGAAGGGAAAGACCAGGGCTCGCTAAGAATCCACTGTAAGTAAATGAGCTAGCACACTATGACACTGCCCAAAGAAATGTGTACACATACGGCCCAAATGACGCTCTCACTGCTTTAGAAAATTTCCACAAGGCTCGCAAATGCTGAACAAAACGTATGTTCCTTTCTGACTGAGAAACTAGGGAAGCCAACTCCAACGATTTTTTTTTTAATTCAAAGATGTAATTCATGATCCTCAGATGATGCCTGAAATTCTTCCTGAGAGTTCACTTCTTAACGGAAGTCATCTGTTTCCACTGCTTAAATGCAAATACCTCAGAGAAGGATGGAACTGAAGCTTCTCCACACCTTGTTTCCTTATCAGAAAAAAGGGGATTAGAAACAATCATCTGATTGGGGGTTTCTATGAAGATTAAGGTTTGCCGTGGCTAATTCCTCAGAAGTGAAAGGCTGACTCCTTCCCCGTAGTCTGTTTCGTCTGGAAGTTCTGCTGAAACCAGTTCACGTTGGGTGACCCTGTTGGCATTCAAAATACCCGTGACATCGCTTCAGCAACACACAAGCCACCAAAGTACGACTAACTGACAGACAAGGACCCCGTGCTTGGTAAAGTGGAGGGGCAGCAAAAAGAGGAAGGCCTTTGACAAGACAGACTGACACAGTGGCCGCACCGAGGGGTGCAAACATCAGAACAGTGTGAGACGGTGCAGGACCGGGCAGCGCTTCCTTCTGTTGGGCCCAGGGTCCCTAGGAGTCACAAGGCACCTAACAGCAACCTGAAGATTAAAGGAGCTTCTGCATGTTACAGCTCTCTACACCAGTGCATCCTAATCGGGCCCCAGGGAGGGCTGCAAAAGCAGATACCTCGACTTTATCCTGGAACACCGGCCACAGTACAAACTTTTTAGTTGTCAGGAGGTCACTGAGTAATGTTTTGTTTTCTGAAAAAGGGGTAGTAGGTCAAATAAATTTGGGACCCTATGATTTAGAAAGTGCCTGGCACCTAACAAACCATGGAAGAATGACTGGTTATCAGATCAATAGTCCTTTCTTTATGTTTAGGGGAAGTGAGTTCTTCCAAGACTTCTGGAAGTCAGTGAGGGTGGGGAAACAGTGGTAAAGAAAGGATGCAGCAACCTTGGTGGTTAGGGGAAAGAACAGGAAAAGGCAGGTAGAAATCAGAGAAAATTTGAGGAGAGGAGTGAAGGTGGAGACATATTCCATTTGTGCAGGTAACTGAATCTAAGGGTTGCACACAATCACTCATGCTTGGTGAAACATCGAGGCCAAAAGAACAGTCCAAGTACCCCCCTTCATCCTCCTTCAGGAGGTCCGGGGGTGTAGTGAACTACATGTTGGATGGAGCCGCATGGTCAACAGTTCAGACCACCAGTCACGCCATAGGAGATGCTAGGGGTGTCTACCCCCATCAAGAATCAGTCTTGGGAACACACAGCGGCAGTTCTACTCTGTTTTAAAGGGTCACGTTGAGTTGAAATCAACCTGATGGCAGGGAGAAAGCCTCCTGAATTTATCCTGGCTGGGAAAAAACCATCGTGCTGACAAGTCTTTTAATCTCTGTATCTCTCTACCCATCTCAAGAAAATGAGAAAAGAACACCTTTCTTTTCTTGTTCATAATGATGTGCTTAGAATAAAATGGTGTAAAAACATCTTATGGAGACTTTGAACTCTTGAGAGATATTGTGCTGCATAAATCCTAGAGGGTTTTATGATTGTCATCAAAGCTAACAGGCATGTTTCCTAAAGAGCAAGTCTAAAACAAACAAACAAAAAAGAGCAAGTCTAAGTGCTTTTGGCAGAGAATGAATGGGCCAAGACAGTCGTGGGGCTGTGCCAGAGCTGGGCACAGGCCTACCTGGGTGGGGAAAAAGGAGCTACAATTTCCCTGAGCTTAGTAATGATGCCATCTGTTTCATAACTGTGCCTGTAACATACCTTTCCACCCAAAACCCAGCTCTCTGCTTGACCTTCCTTCCCTCTCCCACGCATGTGTAATCACTGGGCCACTTGGCTGCTGATAAAGCTCAGCACCAAATACTGACCAGGACAGCATTATCATTTCATGCCTCCAAATCACCAGAGCTGTCATGTTTTATTAAACATTTCTAATGTACCAGTGGGTAACATCATGATAAACGGAGAAAAGATCGAAGTTGTCAAGGGTTTTGTCTTCTTCGATCCACACCAATGCCCATGAAAGCAGCAGTCAAGAGATCAAATGATGCACTGCATTGTGTAAACCTGCACCACGAGACCTCTTCACAGCACTGAAAAGCAAAGACATTACTTTGAGGTCTAAGGTGCACCTGACCCAAGCCATGGCATTTTCAATGGTCTTATATGCGTGTGAACGTTGGATATTGACTAAGGAAGCCTGAAAAAGAATCGATGCATTTGAGTTGTGGTGCTGGAGAAGAAGACTGAAGGTACAGGGGACTGCCAAAAAGACAAACAAGTTTGTCTTTGAAGAAGTACAGCCAGAATGCTCCTTAGAAGCAAGGCTTGTGAGGCTTTGTCTCAGCTACTATGGACATGTTGTCAGGTGACACTAGTCCCTAGGAAAGGACAACATGCTTGGTAAAGTAGAGGGCACCAGAAAGTGGTAAGCCCCTCCACAGGATAGATCCACACAGTGGCTGCAGCAATAGGCTCAAACCTGAGAGCTCTGTGAGGACGGTGCTGAACTGGGTGGTGTGTTGTTCTATCGCACATAGGGTTGCTGCGAGTCAGAACCTAACAACAACAACGGTTTTAACTTGCTTACAGCTTTGAGTAGCATAAAAAAAATAGGGAAAAAGTTGCCTTCTCTCCAATTCCAGAGGCGAGACTTCTTCCACTTCTACCTGGCTAGACTATAATCCCCTGGGTCTGTATTCAATCCATCTTTGCATCCCTGCTGCTGCAATTCATTGCCATCGAGTTGGCCCCAACAGAATACACTGGAATGAAACCCTGCTCAGTCCTGTGCCATCCTCCCAGCCACTGCTGTGCTCGAGCTCACAGAGCTTATTGTGATTGCGCATTCTGAGTGAATTCCAGCCCAGGGGCTCATCTTCCAGCACTCGATTGGACAATATTCTATGGTGCTCTACAGGGTTTCACTGGCTAATTTTCCGAAGTATCGCCCCAGTCCTTTTTCTTAGCCGGTCTTAGTTTTAGGAGTTCCACTGAGAAACTGCCTGCCCCGGGTGAACCCTGCTGGTAGTTGAGACTGGCGGCTGGTGGCATGGTACCATGCAAGCTCTGCAGTAGACAAACTGGCAGACAGGTGGAGGCTGCATCCTCCCTCCAGCGGTTGGAAATGGTATGCATTTATGTACTCAGTGTCTGCAGAGTGGAAGGCATAGCCTTTGAGAGCCCTGAGCACCTGACATCCAGCAACCGTTTCAACTTCCTTTCCCAGCACTCCGTCTCTCCCTGCCATGAGCTAGCACACTCTTCTTGCTGCTGCAACGGCTTTCTCCCATCTCCATGGATGCGAGAAGCACAAAGGGAGTGAGGGGGGGACAACACTGGAGCTTCGGAAGCTTCATCAACTAGGTTCAATTCCTGATCTAACTTTTCCGACATGTGTGACTTTTGGCAGGCGACTAGCCTCTCTAACCCTCAATCGCCTCATGTAAAAGGATGAGGACACTCAGACCTCCTTTGCAGGGCTCCGTGATGGTTAAATGATGATTCACATGAACCTGACAGTGCCTGCATGTTGGTAAGAAGTCAATAAATGTGAATCTGTTGAGCTATCTTTCCTACTCTTCTCCGTCTAGCACATTGCTCCTCATTCTTCAAAATGCAGGTCAAGCATCACTTCTTCAGTGAAAAACGACAACAGCCAACAAATCCATTGCTGTTGAGTCTGTTCTGACTGATAGCAAGCCTGGAGCGGGCTTCTGCGGCTATAAATCTGTACAGCAACAGAGAGCCTCATCTTTTCACATGAGGCATCTGATGGGTTAACCTGCCGCCCTTACTGTTGACAGCCCGATGCTTAACTCACTATGCGCCCAGCATTCCCTTCATCGGTGAAGCCTTCCACGATTCCTACGGAGAGTTCAGCTGGCTCTTCTCCATGATCGAACACTCCTACTGGAGCTCTTACAACAGGCTGTTCCAAGGATCTAGAAAAACATCTGTTTTACCCACGAATCTGTGAACTCCACAAACTCCCCCAAGATGAGGGCTATGACTTAATCACCTTTGTAACCCTAACACCTCGCACAGAGCCTGGCACAGAGCAGATATCCAACAAGTGTTTGTTGAGTGAATACATTAATGACTAAACAAAGGCTCGGCAACCACCCCAGTATGAGTCACCCAAGAGATTAAAAAGCCCCTGCCTGTCCTGTTGGAGTGAAGTGAATAATAACCCATCATGATGGAAGTACTTTCCTCCCGAGGAGACAGGACATGTTTCTCTCCCACACCAATAGGAAAACGCACCATGAAATATGGCATCTGTCACTGTCTTGTTAGGAAAAAATGCAGACCCTTATAAGAGTTCCAACTTCTCTTCATGAGGTCATTTGTAGGGATCCTTATGCAACGCTCGCTCTGCTCTCACCTAAATGACTGTCTGCACATCCCACGGTTTCAATGTGCAATGAGCTAATGCTGTGAGTCAGACTCTTTAAACACTTGGCCCCTGTGCAGGCTAGCAGCCATTACAGTAAACAAGTAAGAGTGGCTTTCTGGAGCATTGATTTTAAAGTGGCAAAAGGAGGAGAAACCTTTCAAACTTAATAGGCATCCTATCTGTTCTCCCTAAGATGCTTTTATCACTGCTAAGTTTAATGCTTCGATGGATTTTCATGTTTTCTCTTAGTCATTAAGGAGGTCTGGTGGCACATGTAGTGGGGTAAGCATTGGGCTGCTAACCTCAGCTTGGTGGTTCGAACCTACCAGCCGCTCTGCAGAAAGATGAGGCTGCTGCTCCCATAAAGAGTTACTGTCTCAGGAACCCCACGATGCAGTTCAACCCTGTCCTGGAGGGTTGCTATGAGTGGGGATTGACATGATGACTGTTGTTTTTGAGTTTTGACAGTGTAATGTCAATCATTTGTTATATTTTACAAAGATACATATGGTGACATCAAAATCCAAGTCTAATAAAAAAAGAAAATCTCACCATCTGATTGGTGTCGTTAAAATCTTGTTTATCAGCCCATGTTGGTCTCTCATTTCTCCTGAACTCTAGTCACACCAACTAAATTAGCATTTTATTTCTAACAATTTTTTTTATTTATCTAACAAGTTTTTTTTTATCATGTTAGGTGGGAGCTTCATACTTCAGAACTTCAATTTGTATTCCATAGTTAAAACTACTATCAAATTCCCCAGCACGTTACCCTACCCAACACAGTGCTAACTAGTTGAAGTGGGAAAAGTCAATTTCTTGAGACTCACACTTTTCGTCCCTTATTATGCACATTATGTGCAGCGTGGTACTGGGTATCTAGAAAATTCTCAATCAACACCCTGTGCCGGTGGGCAGCAGTGAAGGCAGAAGGAGAGCATTCAATTCAGAGACAACACGATTATGCAGGCCCTCTGGGCAGAAGGATGCTGGCCATTCTCCTGATTTCTTCAGCTATTACTTACAAAGCATTGCTTTTTATTAATCAACATGCTTGGTAATTAACATACATCATCTCCTTTCATCCTTATAATCGTATAATGTTGTACAAAGGATTTAAGTAATTGTCAAAGTTGGCCCTCTTTTCTCTTCTAGATGTTAATGGCCATACCGAAAACCTTTTCAGTTATTTGTGCATTCATTAATTCACCAATTCTCTATCTTGTACTAGACATAAAGGGTAAGTAAAAAAATATATGGCTAAAAATTCATAGAAATCTTTATTAAACAACAAGACATTGTGAAGCTATCGTTGCTTGACCTAGCCTCGATACACATCTAAAGGTACTGTTTCTCTCTCTCTAACCCTTTCCCAAAGAATGATTCACAGTACACCATGTCAAAGCAGCAATGTTGGCATCGAGGGACTCAAACTATGTTCCTTTTAAGTGTTGAGATTGGGAACAACACAATAAAAGAAGGCAGAGGGGTAGAGTCAGGGCTGTAGGGAACAGTAGGATGAGGTTTCCTACAAGTTTTTCATAGGACTTCCCTAGCTGCCCTTGAAGAATGAGCTGACACATTATCATAATGGAAGAACTTGGCACAACTTTCCTGCCTTGTTCTCGCCAACACAGTTTTTGATTCTCTTAAACTTCTTCCTAATAAGCTTCCATGGTTATCCCGTGCCCTTCAATAAAATCAAGGTACCCCCATTGGTGCCTCCAAAAAGTCTTCAAAATCTGTTGAGCTGACATCTCTGTCTTGAATTTAACTGGCCAGCAGATCCCCTCAGAAGCCACTCTTCGCCCCCTTGTTTCTGAAAGCATCCTAATGAGAGTAAGGCCAGTGTACCACCAACAGAACTTGTCTACAGCTCTCCACTGATTTCAGAGGCATGTTTGAACAGGTTTTGTTTGGAATAAGCTTGTGAGGATATGAACTGGAACTGCAGTTCCAATACTTACCCCCCCCTCCCCTTAGCCTCATATGCTAAGTATTGTCCATAAAAATTTAAAGCTACACCTGACTGCTGACATCAACCCCTGGGGTACAGAGAGAGTGTGAACAGTTACAGAGGAAAGACATGAAGCAGGTCCAAACCACGAAGCTGAGGCTGGCAGCCCAATGCTTACCCCACTATATGTGCCACCAGACCTCCTTAATGCCTGGAACCTGTCACCTTTTCCTACTTGTGCTTACAAATGCACACCCCAGCTTCCCGATCTTCAAAGTAACTAGGCAATGAACGATCTCACATCTAACATCCCCACAGTGTCTTACATGAGCCTGGGTGTGAACAAGGCAGGAACTGGTTGTTTTTATCTAGCTAATTCTGGATAGCAATAATCATCAGGCTGGCCTGAGGAGGTTGATGGGACCCTTCTCTCCTCCCTCACTTTATAGATAAAACAGTGGCGGCACAGAGAAATGAAGACGCCTGCGAAGGCTCACACTAAGGTGGGACTGGGAGTCAGCCTGACTCCTGGCCACTGTTCTTTCCACTCCTCCCTTCTCTCCTGCAACAACAAACATGGTTTGGGTTTGCTGGGAGCTATCACACTTCACTCTCGACCAAGGGATGCAGAATCTGAAAACAGGCCATGTAAAGACAAAATCTGCTGGCAAACATCTCTGACGGCGGAGAAGGTGGGAGATGTGCATCTCCTACTGTGGGCATTTTGGTGATGTCAACACTCCGCAGTAAGCGCCCAGGCTTTGGGGTCTGATCAGCAGGGCTTTAATCTTGTAAGGCATTTAACCTTTCCGGGCTTCTTTCCTCATCTTTCGAGTGGGTTCAATTCCATAATGAAGATCAAACGGAAAAATATATGTGAAGCCCTGTGTAGGACGTCGTCATTTAACAAATGTTGGTTCGCTCCCTTTTGACAGAAAACACCAGAGATCCTGGAAAACAGTTCCTCAATGACAAGTGCCTTCATTTGAAAGACACTGTGTCTTCAGGAAGCAGCTGAGAATCATAAGATGTGGTCACAGTTGAGATGGTATCTGCTGAACGAACTTCCATCAGTGACATGTGGTTGTGTGTGGGGGTGGGGAGGTGTGGTGGGGTTGCTGTGCAGATGCACGTGTGCAGCGATTTCCTGCTGGCAGTGTGACGCAGAGCACAGGAAACACTACCACGAGAGTGTGTCATTTCCAAACCATAAAAGACGAAAATTATATATGTGTATGTGTTACTTTTAAAAGAGAGAGCACGTGGGAGAGACAGAATTCACTCTGTCTGCTTCATTGCAGGTCTAGGAAATGTTTCTACTAGGAGGAAAAAGATGGGCAGAGATAGGTGTTATAACTTGGCACAACACTTCCGACTTCAGGTAGAACGCCAGCAGGAAAGGCAGTTGTGGGAGCAACAGTGACCTAGAACTGTCCTCTGAACTCGGTCCAAGAGACAGATACTACAGTGGCTATTTCCCTGGTTTCAGGTTTGTGTTCTACCGCTAAGGGGTGCGCAAGTTGGGAACTCGACTCTGCCCCTGTCCTAGTTCTCATCCATGAAATTAGGAGGGAGGCAGAAAATAGTGTCTTGGAGGAGACTGGATGTGAACAATTCAGAACACTGTTAAACAGATTTCAGCACTGGATGCCAAGTCGCCTGTGGAGCCATACTGAGGCTTCTGAGGCAATGTCTGGCTAAGTGGGAATCAGTGATGTCTTATTGGGTGTGTGATGTCTTATAGGGTATGTGAAGTTGGCACTCCAAATTGACACTGCACAAGTTGACACAAATGTTCCTTTGAAAGTAGGCCTAAGTTTTAGTGACCCGTTTGCCTTTCTAGTGCTATTTTGCTTCAACTAGTTCCCAATTTGTTTTCAGAGTCTCATACCACCAACACGGAGACTGGGGTAGGCAATGTAAAATGATTTTAGGGAAACAGAACTGGGACTGTACATTCACAATCAATAATCCATTGAGTGGATAAAGAGGACCAAGACCATATTCAGTCATCCCAGATTTCCCTTCACATCATTGTTCGGAGCAGTTCCCTCTATCTAAATTTCCCTGCATTAGATCTCCAAGAATCAAGACTAATTCCCTCGTTAGAAATCAGATTACTAATCAGAGTATCTGATTACAGCCACTAAAAACGTACAGATAGAAGCACGGGTGAGACACCACCTATTTTGTACTAGGAAGACTACAACTTATTTTACTTCATCCAAATTTTATGCCTTTGAGTTTATTATTATGGCTACTGTTTATCCTAGAGTTAAGGTAAGACCCAGAAAAGTCCAGTAACTTGCCAGATGTTTCAGTAGGTTAGTGGGGATGCAAGGGTGGGGCGGCGAGAGGGATGGAATTCAGATTCATGCAAAGCAGTTCATTCAAAGCCCCGCTGTTCCTTCCTGAAAGCAGATGGGCAAGCATAGGCCGGTGCAGTGATCAAAGCACTGTGCCTAGAATTTCCCTATCCCAGCTTTAGACAGTGACTGGCTATGTGACTGAGCAAGTTCCTCCGCCTCTCTGGGCTTTGCCTTTTACTGTGAAATAGACACACGCACACACACACTACACATACACACACACACACACTCGAAACTCCTCTTCACAACTATCAGTCCATAACTCAGCTCAAAGAATAAAAAACACAGTTGTCAAGATGGCAAAAAGGATAACATGCATAAAGCCATGGCGCAGTATTTTCAGAGAGCAGAGATCTACCACCTTAGGAATACCATAACCTCAGAACCATCCCCGCAAGTCTCTTTTGACTCTTGTGTCCTGAACTTGCTCATGGCCAAACTGACAGGAGATGCTTGGTGCCTACAAAGTCCTCTGGGGAAAAGTCATTGTCAGCAGACAGGGCTTGACTCACCAACCTTTCACCATATCAAATCTTCTTCCTCTCAGTTTACAAAAACAGAAAACCAAGGGCAACAGCAGAGAACCTTCACATATCCTCATAAATGGAAGGGAAGTCAGCAAAGTCACCACTACAAAAGGACTTATCGCATGTTTGTTGTGGCTGTGGACTGGCTAGTGCCAGAGGCAACACATTCTCAGCCTTTACAGGGCCGGATTCTAGGCCAGACTTCACATTCTGAGGATCATATCATCCAACTCTCCAAACGCCTGAGAAACTTCCCCTCTGCTTACCCAGAATCACAGAACCCACAGGGGGCAAGACAAGACAGGGGTGGGAGAGTAGGAATCTCCTCAATTGTACCCTGGCTAGACAGAAGAGAGACCATTGCAGACCATCTCAAACCCTTTTTCAACTGTAACCTCAAAAGCTCTGGAAGTTCTCTGAAATGCATGTGCCCACGTTAACAATGAAAGATTCACTGTCCCCACGTCCCAGAGGAAGGAGTCCTGGTGGCATCGGAGTGACACATTAGCGGGCTAACCGCACTTGCAACAGTTCTGCACTGGCTGCTCCTCAGGAGAAAGACCGGGCAGAGCTTGCTGCCCCCACAAAGAGTTACAGTCTCGGAAGCTCACAGGGGCAGTTCCGCTCAGTCTTACAGAGTCGCTGAGTCAGCATCAACTCGGTGGCAGTATGTCCTGAGAGAAGACGCAGGACTTGGGTGGCATCTGAGCTCCACTGCTTCCTTCCTTCCAAGATTCTCCATCTCCTCTTCTAAGAGGACGAAAGAGTTCTTACACTGAGAGCCAATATTTTTCTCGGGGGAAATCACTCCTTTATTTCTAAAATAGGTGTAATGCTCCCTTCCTTACAGATTCCTGGGGTTCCTGTGCGGACCTAAGAGGGCATTATTCATGAATGGACTTCATAAACTGTGAGTGAGTAAAGGATCCGTACTACGGAGAGGCTCCAATGGCTGGATTAGTCCCCATCTCTCATCCTTCCTGGGGAAACTGCTCAGGGCATACAGCTTGCTGAGAATGGAGAGCAGGGCCACACTGGACTAAGATAACCTGTGGAGCAGAATACAGTGGGTGAGAGACCCTGTGCTCATCATTCCCAAAACGATGGTCACAATTTGGGACCAGCCCTTCTCTGTGTCCTACCCTGAACCAAGACAGCCACGCACTGCTCCTCAGCCAGGGGCCAGGATGGCCCTACTGCCTTTGCTCTTCAGAGAGAGGGTGTGAAGTTAGTGAATGAGTCCTAGAAGAAGTGGGCAAGTCACCTAACCTGTCAGAAATCAATGTCTTCACACCTCCGACACCCACAGGAGACCATGTGAGCTCAGCAGCAATCATGGGCATGGAAACACCTTTCAACTTGGTAAGCACTGTCTATGAGTTACTAGTAGTTACTATTGGGCATTATGCAAATAAATCCATCCCACACAATCCTTATGTCCCAAGAAGTTAAGAACATTGTTTAATTTTTTTTGTAACTCCCAGAACAGGGATCATAAAAATATTACTACTAACCCTGGTTCAGGAAGTCTTACACTGCGTTCAGAGCCTAAGACTGCACAGAGGGGAATTGGCAGTGCACAGACTCATGCACTGGACCTCACATTCTGGTCTGCTGCTGACTCCACGATGAAGGTCGAATCACTTGGGTGCATGTGTCAACAGTCCACCCTCTTGTGGAACTCAAGTCAAATGAGGAAGTCCACTTGACCCAGAGAAGATTTTAAATTTTGCTTTGAAACCAATTCCAACATTTTCGAAAATATGCAGGTTCCAATGTGAGCTACTTCTCAATTTATGTTCTTTAAATTTTTTTAGAAATGCCAAGTATTTCTAATTTAGTTCATAAATCAGTAAAAGAACGTGTATGCATGAGCATACCTATACAGATAGAGACATATGCATGTGGTTGTGTATATTTAATTTTTAATAATAAAGCAAATGTAGTGAGTTAGATTGTTAATCTAGAACTCATTTCTGATTCTGCTGAGCAAAATTAGTCATATACAAAAGGACACAGACTGTATAAGGCCACTGCTATCAAGGACTAAAAAAAAACAAAACAAGCAAAGGCAGTCGTACCAAAGGGAAGGACTTTAGCAGTTATCAGATGGGGGAGGACAAGACAGAGAAGATGAAGGAACAGGCTCAAACACAGCTCAGCAAAGTGTGCTTCCTGAGCCCCAGGTGCTCTTTCAATGCATGCATGTGGCTCTGAGTAACACTGAAAATGAAAACAGTTTCACTTTAAGATAATGGTGAATTCATTTGTTTGTAAAATTATATTTAGGGCTCCAGAATAATTTTTAAATTGCTGTGAGGGACAGGATCGGCTCTTCCAGCTCAAAAGTTTGTCAACCCTGGAAAGGGTTGACAGGTATTCACTTGGGTAAAGGACAGGTATTCACTTGGGTGAAGGGGAAGACAGCAACCCACAAGAAGAGAAATCAAAGAGGGGTGGATAGGAGAAGCAATTAATGGTGGGGGGGTGCGGGGTAGGAAGTCTTTTAAAGTGTTGAATACAAAACCGATCATCCAAAATGTAACACCCCACCTAATTCACAATAAAATATATGCATATATACAAAAAGAAAGATAAAAAGAACTAATTTCTTGGCAGGAGAGCTGTGGGATAAATTAGGAGGTACCCAGAGGAAAAATGCTATCCAGGAAGTAGACTAAAATTGGAAATCATAAATTTAGGCTCCAAGTCAGAAGTGCCACTTATGGTTTGGGAAAAAAAAAAAAAGGAACCTATCTCCTTGCAGATGGCTTCCTCTTCCCCTCATGCACAAGGGCCTGTCTGCCTCCTTACCTGACTCTCTCCTCTTCAGTCCTCTTCAGGGCAGCATCCCGCTGCAGGACTTTCATGATGGCCTCTTGTTCCTCCTCCGTCAGGAAGCTTAAGTCAATCATTTTGATAAGTGCGCACAAAAATCAGAGTAGCCAATCTGGCTTAAAATTCTCAAAACTCAGCAATAGGACCAACAAGATGGTGAAAATGTGCAAGCCCCCAAATGAAAAATATCTATGTCTTGCTCAGTTTTGCAGCAAGAGTCTTGTTTTGGCTCAGCAAAAGTTTTGGGTGACTGAGAGTCAAATCCTAAGCTTTTCCTAAAAGGAAGTAGTGGTCCAAGTAGGGGTCCCAGGGAGGACGTGGAGAACAGGCTCTCAGAAGAATGCTGCATTTCTTGCCACTGGCATTCCTACACACATGCACATTCTGGACCAGCCGGGGACACAGTGCATTCTCCTTCCGCCTTTGTTGTCAACTGGATGAGAGACGGCAGTCCTTGAGCGAGCATCACCTGCATGGGAAAGCAGGAGAGATCAAATACAAGCCAGTCGGGGGCAGAGCCTTATAAGCATTGCTCATTGAACTCGGGGGTTGGGTTGGGGGGTGGGAGTGCCCATGTGAGATGGTCTCTGAGATCAGGGAAACCAGTTCTGCCGGCTTCCTAAGCAAACGGCAAAATGGGTCATGAAACATGCTTCAACTCCACTCCAGACGGCCCAGGTGGACAGCACACAAAAATGCCTGTCAATGTTTAACAGTCCCCCGGAGGGATGCTTGCAAAAAGGAAGTGGTTCTCTGCAAGCTCCTCGGAGGGCCAGGCTCAAACGCCATGCTAACAGTCAGTACGACCAGAGGGCTATGATTCCCGTGCTCCAGTGACCATGGGCTAGGAACCCAGAACTAACACTTCTCACACATGTTCAGCTCTTCCCAGGCAGTAATGTTACACTGGAGTATGTCTGCTCTCTGGAATGAGAGCAGTAGTGCATTAGGTAGAAGCAGTTTTCACAAGAGTGAGAATTGTTCTTTCTCACCAAGTACCACTGCTAAACTAAGCTGGGCGTACAGGAACCTACCAAGCGGACTCTTCATTTCTGTGGAGAAAGAACACTTAATGGAGGCTACCTAGGGGCAAATATAAACTGGGGAGACTTAGAGAAACAATTGTAAAACACCTACCATCCAAAGTGGTGAGGCCATGGGTGAAACCCTATTTTCTCTGAGGTACTTAAACCAATGTGCAATAAGGAAGGGAGTCCTAAATCCTGCCAGTTGGGACTTTGGAGACTTTTCCACTCCAGGGGTGGGACTCCTTTAGCCACAAAGGCCTTGCCACACACACAGTAGAGTATGGCTTAGTCCAGTCTTAAAGCAGCTCCACTCAAAAAGACAGACTATGCACATAGTGAAAGTTGTATGAATTGATTCTTTCTTTTTAGCAGAGTAGAAGAATGGAAAGTACTTCTTTTACTGCTTGCTAACTAGAAACCACTGTGCATGGTGCCTACCGCACTGGGGCTTGGTTTTCTCATTTTCACTTACTTGAAGTAAAATTGTAAGGATTCAATATAATAATGAGTATGAAACAGTATATATCTTGTACCAGAAATAGCTACTGAAAATAGGTACCTATAGGTTCCAAATCTATCTCATTCTAGCTGCCTTTCGACTTAACACTTCTTTCTGTCCCGGCAGTCTGTACTTCCTTTTCCCTCTTGTGCTGTTTCCTGATTTTGTCTCTTTCTGATCCCCCATATGACGTTTGAACTCTGAAGACCTTGCTATAACCTTCTGGTAGCTTTTTGTGGATCACCCTCAGTGAGTATTCAAATATTGCTAAGACACGACATCATCCTCTTCTTTAACTGCTATTACATCAATGCTGACTCATAGGAACCCTCAAGGACAGAGTAAAACTGCTCCATAGGATCATCAAAGCTGTACTCTTTATAGAAGCAAGCTGTCAAATCTCCCTCCCATGGAGTGGGTGGTGGTGGGCTTTGGTCAGCAGCGAATACTTAAAAACCCAGCCACCAGGGCTTCCTAACCAACTGCCATCAAGTTGATTCCTACTCACAGCCAGCCTACCCAGGGTTTCTAAGGCTGCAGATCTTTATAGGAGCAGATAGCCTCACCTTTCTCCCTCAGAGTGGCTGGTGGATTTGAACTACTGACCTTGGAGTTAGCAATCCAATGCTTGTCCAATAGAGCCACCAGAGCTCCTAAAACAGACTTAAATGTTGTGCCACATTTGATTATCATTCTTTATTCTTTGCTCCTTTTTGGGAACAGAACTATTTAACTAGAATAAGTACCGGAGAAAGCCAGCGTATTCATTCCTGCCTGCCAGAGGTTGGCTTGGCTGTATGCCTCATTTCAGCCAGAAGAATGTGCATGAACGGGATGCAAAATAGGCTACACATGTTCCTGCAGATTTTGGTTAGCTTCTCCTATTCCTGCCATATGCCAGGAGAAGAATTTGCCATTGGTGGCCACTGATTCTTGAGTTTGGGCCCTAGAAAGAGAAACATAGGGAGCAGACTGGGACCTGACCAGTCTAAAGTAAAGTAAAAGCACCCCAACTGATTAGCAGAAATGTAAGCAAGAGATAAATATTTGTTGTTCGAAGTCACTGTGATTTTGGAATTGTTACACACACGATTGCAACAGGGACTTGATTTCTCCTCCAGAGACAGCAATAAGGATTTGTTTGTCACCAATCTCTCCTCCTGGACCACACATTTCTGAATGTGAATGGAAGGATGACCAAGTAAATGAACACATGAATTGACTCCAAATACACAAACAACATCGCTAGGAGACAACTATCTCAATTCTCCCCTTCGTTTCATGTGTAGCAACTTCTTCAGATCTCAGTGCTGTCAAGGGAGTGAGTGGGGTGGGCCACCTGCAGGGACACTCTTTCCAATAAGGCATTATGGTGCATGGTCTTTCAGTCTGCATACAGGGGTGGGGGGCAGGAAGAGTAAGAAAGGAGAAAAACTGGTAGGGGAAATGTTGGTTTCCACACCTTCAAGCAGAACTATGAGCTAGCTAATGTCTGTGGGTAAACGCTTCTCGGGAAATACATTCTTTCTTTTTTCAAAAAAGTTTTATTGACACTTGATCCACACGTCACACAATTCAATCATATGAACAAGAGTTGTACAATCATCGCCACAGTCAATTCTAACACATTTTCTTCTTTTTTATGCTCATTGTTATTCATATATTTTTTTTTAATTTTGGCAAAAACATACAGTAGAACCCCAGAACTAGACGCTAATCCGCTCTAGAAGGAGCGTCAAGATGCAATGCAGCTGAGTTCTGAATCAGTTTTTCCCACAAGAAATAACTAAAACGGATCAATCCATTCTCAACCAAGTTTTTACCCTAGCCTTACCTTTTAATACAAAATATGTCACAGAAATTTAAAAGTTAATTAGTTCAGAGTTAAAGAATATAATTTAAACATAAAACACAACATTAAAAAGTTTTTTTTAACAACCACAGTATGGTCCATACCTTGAGACTGATGAGGATCTGGATCTGTGCACACGGATGTGGAGAGGAGGGAGGGATGGAGAGTCAGTGTTGAGAAGGGAAATCTCCTTCCATGACATCAACTGGCAGCTGCTTTTCAGGAGTTTTTTTTTTTTTTCCTTCTCTGCCTTTTTTCTCTTGAAAAAAAATCTGTCTAATGTGGTCTGCTATCCGCATTTCCTTAACTACTTTTTAAAAGGGTTTACTAAATTATCATCAATGATATCCATAACACGGTTAACCTGTTCCTTATCGTGATGATTCTCTTCAAAAACCTCTTTCTCAGGACCCATGTTTTTCATCTAAAAAGAGTACAAGAAGCCACGAAAGCTAAGAAACTGATAGCAAAACGCTTGGAACACAGCCGCAAAGGTTTAAACAGCACATACTGGCAACGCTGACTAACGCCAAGTAATCGAAACATGAACTGCTTTTGCTTACAAAAACCACGTGTGTCGGCTGGATTCCGATGTTCTGTTCGAGCTCTCATGGAAAATTTTCTCGACATTTTGTGTGGAAATCTGATTATGTTTAGTACTGAGGCAGTCAAGTACCAGCCAGCCTTCTACTGGACCTAAAATATTCTCCAATTCAACGTCTACACATATAATTCAGTGCCACTGATTATACTCTTGTGTTGTATAACCATTCTTTTTTTAAAAATTATTTTATTGGGGCTCATACAACTCTTATCACAATCCACACATACATCAATTGTGTAAAGCACACTGATACATCCGTTACCCTCTCTTTCTCAAAACTCGCTTTCCGTTTGTGCTCCTGGAATCAGCTCCTCATTTTCCTTCTCCCCACTTCCTTCCCGCTCCCCCCTCCCTCATGAACCCTTGATAATTTATAAATTATTATTTTATCTTATCTTACACTTCCCGGCGTCTCCCTTCACCCACTTTTCTGTCACCCCTCCCCCAGGAAGGAGGTTGTATAACCATTCTTGATATTCTTTTGCAAATGATTCTGCTACCATTACCATACATTAAATGCCCCCTAGGCAAAAATTCTTCCTCCTTCACCCTTGGTAACCAATGGTCAAGTTTGGTTTCTTTTTCAGTTGTTTTCTTGGTAAAATATTCACATATCATACATTTCCATAGTTAAATTGCTTTTAGAAAGAGCTGTGTACACATCATAACAATCAGTTCTAATGCTCCCTCACCCTTCCTGCATTCATTGTTTGCTCCCAAATCCTCTCCCCTTCCCACCATGTTCCCGACAAACTATTGCATCAGTTGTCTCTATGTATCCACTCTTGTGATTCACAAACTAGGAAACCCAAGAGGAACAATCAAAATAAAAAACAAAACAGAAAGAAGGTAATAATAATAGTAATAATGTGAATATAAAAATTAGAGTAAAGGGTAAGAATGAAAAAACCACCATCAACATTTTAAAAGCCGGAGAAGAAATTGCTGTGCGGAACAGGCAAGAAATATTTGCGCCTAGAGCAAATTCAGGTGGAGTCAAGGGAAATACATTCTTCTCTCAAATAAGCTTTAAAGGAGGCCAAGGGCAATGCTCTCATTTTACAGAGAGGAGTGAAGGGCTAGAAGGGTATCCAGTCACTACCTTCTCAGACTGAGGTAGGAAATCCCACAGAGGACAATCAAGACTCTTCAATTGCAGGTGTGAACCCAGCTCCCAAATATTCTGGGTGATACCCATCCTGGAAGGTAATCAACATTTCACGCATTCATTGAACAAGTACTACTGAGAACCGACTGACTGTGTGTCGAGTGCTGTTCCAAGCACCAGAGATGCAATATGGAGTAAGGCAGAAAACAACTTCCTGCCCTGTGGTGCTTGTGGGGAGACAGATAATAAACAAACTAAAATAATGAATTATGTAACACCTTAGGTGATAAGACGGAGGAAAATAAGGAATGGGAAAGAGAGGGATAATAAGGTGCTGGTGGGAATCTGAAGTCTTTAATGGGGGTGGTTAAGGTAGGTCTCCCTGACCTTTGACCAAAAACTGGACCGAGATACGGAAACCCTCCAGAGGGTCCTGAGCTGGGAGTGTGTGTTCAAAACATGTGTGTTCAAAACATCAGCATGTGCCAAGAGGAGAAAGAAAACAGAGAAGATGAGAGAAGAAACATGATTAGACTGCATATGGCTGTATAAACCATTGGGAGGTATCTGCATTTTTCTATCAGTGAAATGAAGTAAGGATGGGCAGGAACAAAGAAAATAGGCATAGTTTTTTTCTGTGCATCTCTTATGCATGTGGAACTTCACACACATCATCTCGGAATCTTTCCAAAGGTGATCTCAGGGAGGTATTTTATAACCTATATTTTACAACCTGTGTTTCTCAAATAACCCTATAATGCCAAGCATGACATTTTTGCAACATTTAATTAAATGTATATATTAACATATATAGATAACTATGAAAGCAAAGAATAAAAACAACAAAAAAAGTTTTTCCAGAAATTAAAAATTCAGGCGTCATAGGGTTAAAGAAAGTAAGACTCAGGGGGTTTCAAGAACTTAATCACATTCTCCAAACTCATGTGTGGTGGGGCTAGCATCTGCCAATGGCTTTCTTAGAATAAGCTACCCTAAGGTGAACATTTCATCTAATTTTTCTGCTCCACACAGATTCCTCAAATTAGGCCAGCAGAAGAAAAGCTGTCTTTGGACCTCAAATGATCAATTTCAAAAGATGGATTTTGGCCTCAAGGCTCCCTGAGTGTACACAGAAGTAGTGACTCCTCATCTGAGTGGAAACTTTCCAGGTTCACCCTTAGCATGCACCCTCCTCGGGAAGCAGAGTAGTTTGTCTCCATTCAGATCTGATCAAGCCACATTCCCATGCTTAAAACTCTCCACAGACATTCCGTTTTCCATTGGCTGAAGCTGAAATCTCTAGCATAGCCATAAGGCCCTACATAAGCTAACAAGGATATCCCACCATTTCAATGGTAGCATATGAGCAAGAATCAATGGTGCTAAAGAAAGAAATCCAAGCTGCAGTGAAAGCATTAGCCAAAAACAAGCCCAGGAATTGAGGGAAGACAAATCAAAATGTTTCAACAAGTTGATGAAGCACTCACTGGTCTATGCCAGGAAATTTGGAAGAGAGCAATTTGTCCAAGTGACTGATTTGTAACCATGCCAAAGAAAGATGACCCAACAGAATCATCAAATTGTAGAGCAGTATCATTGTTATCACATGCAAGTAAAATATTGCTGATGATCATCCAGTCATGGTACATCGACAAGCCACTGCCAGAGGTTCAGGATGGATTCAGAAGAGGTGGAATAAGGGAAAACATTGCTGATGCCAAATGGATCTTAGCTGAAAACAAGGAATACCAGAAAGATGTTACATTATTGATTATGCCAAGGTATTTGACAGCATGGATCATAACAATTAATAGATAACCTTGAGAAGAATTCCAGAGCACTTCATTATGCTCATGTCGAACTTGTACATGTATCAAGACCTCCTTAAAGTATTGAAAAGCAAAGGTGATACTTTGAGAACTAGAGTATTTTTACAGGACCCAAGTCAGGGTATGTTTAATTGGCTCATATACATGTGAAAGTTGGACACTGAATAAAGAAGATAGAAGAAGAATCGATGTATTCGAATTGTGATGCTGAAGAATAATACTGAAAGTCCCATGGACTGCCAAAGAAAAAAACCCACTGGAGACACAGTGTGGGAACTGTGCCCAATCTGATCACACCACATCAAGGCTAAACACTAAGGGCGTGCAACAGACACCAAGGGGAACAGAGCAACAGAATCCCCAGGGAATACCAAAAATAGACTTTGGGACCAGGGCTTGGCACCCCATCAGACTCCACCGGAAAACAATCATAAAGGCCAACAAACAGTCCTTGAACTAACTACAAGCTTTTCTTTCTTGCTGTTGTGTTTTGTTTTGTTTTTTGGTCATTGGCTTTTTGTTTTCTTTTGTTGCTTTGTTTTGTTCTGTCTTGTTTTGTCCATGTTATTATCTCTGCAGGTTTGTCAAAATAAGATAGGCTGGATGAACAATCTGGAGAAGAAAACAATGGACTGACAGTTCAGGGTAGACATGGGAGAGGGGGAATGGGGGAAAGGGAAGTGGTGTTAAAAAACCCAGGGACTAGGGAACAAACAAGTGATCCAAATCAGTGGTTAGGAAGGTGTAGGAGGCCTGATAGGGTGTGATCAAGGGAAATGTAACCAAGAATTGCTGAAGCCCAAATGAAGGCTGAGCAAGAAAGTGAGACAAGAGGAAAGTAAAAGGAAATAGAGGAAAGAACTAGGAGGCAATGGGCACTTATAGAGGTCTAAATAAAGGCATGTACATATGTAGATATATTTATATATGAGGATGGAGAAATAGATCTGTGTGCTTATATTTATAGGTTTAGTATTAATGTAGCAGATGGACATTGGACCTCCACTCAAGTACTCCCTCAATGCAAAAATACTTTGTTCTATTAAACTGGCATTCAATGATGCTCACCTTCCCAACACAATCGCTGAAGACAAATTGGTGCATAAGCAAATGTGATGAAGAAAGATGATGGTGACTGGCTATCAAAAGATATAGCATCTGGGGTCTTAATGGCTTCAAGGTAAATAAGTGGCCATCTACCTCAGAAATAGCAAAGCCCACATGGAAGAAGCACACCAGCCTGTGTGATCATGTGGTGCTTGAAGGGATCAGGTCAGACATCAAAGAACAAAAGATCATACCAAGTGTGCTCACCTTCCTAACACGATCACTGAAGAAAAATGGGTGTATAAGCAAATGTGGTGAAGAAAGTTGATGGTACCCGGTTATAAAAAGATATAGCATCTGGGGTCTTAAAGGCTTGCAGATAAACAAGCAGCCATGTAGCTCAGAGGCAACAAGCCCACATGGAAGAAGCACACCAGCCTGTGTCTGTACGAGGTATCAAAGAGATCAGGTATCAGGCATCAAAAAAGGAAAAAATAATCAAATCATTGTGATGAGGGGGATTGCAGATTGGGGAACCAAGACCCATCTGTAGGCTACTGGACATCCCCTTACAGAAGTGTCACAGGGAGGAGACAAGCCAGTCAAGGTGCAGTGTAGCAATGATGAAACATACAACTTTCCTTTACTTCTTAAATCCTTCCTCCCTTCCCACTATCATGATCCCAATTCTACCTTACAAATATGGCGAGACCAGAGGATGTACACTGGTACAGATAGGAATTAGAAACACAGGGAATCCATGACAGATGATCCCTTCAGGATCAGTGCTGAGAGTGGAGATACCGGGAGGGTTGGGTGGAAAGGGGGAACCAATTACAAGGATCTACATATAACCTCCTCCCTGGGGGATGGAAAACAGAAAAGTGGGTGAAGGGAGATGTTGGACAGTGTAAGATATGACAAAATAATAATAATTTATAAATTATCAAGGGTTCATGAGGGAGGAGTGAGCGGGAAGGGAAAAAATGAGGAGCTGATACCAAGGGCTCACAGAAAGCAAATATTTTGAGAATGATGATGGCAGCAAATGTACAAATGTGCTTGACACAATGGATGTATGTATCGATTGTGATAAGAGTTGTAAGGACGCCAATAAAATGATTTTAAAAAGAAACAAACAACCAAGCAGCTCTGCCTTGAAAGTACAGCCAGAGTGCTCCTTAGAGGCAAGGATTGCAAGATGTTGTCTTACATACTTTGAACATGTTGTCAGGAGACACCGTCCCTGGAAAAGGACATCATGTTTGATAAGGTCGAGGGGTGGCAAAAAAGAGGAAGGGCCTCCGTGAGATGGACTGACACGATGGCTACAGCAATGGGATCAGGCACAGGCACCATCGTAGGGACAGTGCAGGACCGGGCAGTGTTTCGCTTTGTTGCACATAGTGTCGCTCTGTGGGGCAACACACTTGATAACATTTAAGAACAACAAAGCCAACTTCCAATTTCCTCTCCAGGTATTTTCCTTAAGCTCCAACTGTACTAAATGTTTGCAGTTCCTTCTTCCTTTAGGCCTTTACAAATGCTGTTCCTTCCTCGTGAAACATCATTTCCCTGAAAAACACCTGTTGGGTTTCAAGTTAGATGACACTTACTGAACAGAAATCTACCCTAATCACTCATAGCCAGGCTCGAGGCCCCCCTCTACATTCTTGTCCACAGCATCATTACACTGTCTTAGATGCCAGCTTATTCATGTTTCTCCCACACTGGTTCATGAGCAAGGCCTTGGTGTCAGAGTGTCACTGGGCCTGACATCTACTAGGTACTCAAATATTGGTGGAGAAAATGAATAAAGGGAAGGGGAATGAGCTTCCACCTTCCCCTGGACAATGAGCCTACCTGGCTCGCAGGTGTGAAATTGAAAAGCCAGGTCTGCAAGGTTCATCAGGTTCCAACTTCAAGTCCTTCACAGTCTTTCTGCTTGTGTGGGTTTAAATAAGCCATAGACCTTCTCTGACTCTGTTTCTCATCTGCATGATGGAGACAGCCATTCCTATCCTCCCTTTCTTAAGGAAGCTCTTATGAGAATGCAGAAAGATACAGAACACCAGTCAGGAGTTATGAGCAACAGCAGGATCAGGGCACATTGCATGCCAGGGAAATCTGAGGAGACCAAATGCAGGCTGTGCTTAATGCAAAATTTCCAAGTGCCAGCCCTGTCATGCCACACCTGTAACACATAACAAACCTTCTGCTTGACCACTATCCAGAAATTAAGCTGGAAAAAGAAACTAAGACTCCAAATAGTTGGCACTTGCCCTTGATGAAAGCTGGGCTTTTAGCACTTAATCCAACTATCTCACCTAAAGCAAACTCCAGTTAACATCTAGTTAGCACATTTCTTCCGCAACACACTATGCTACTAGGAGGCGCTCAGATGGAAACTTCTCCTTTCCCAAATGGCTGCTGTTCAGAAAGAAGGGGAGGAAAACTCAAGTAGTGACTCTCACATGATGAACTTTTAAAAAGAGGCAAATTGTTCTGACAGTCCCATGACATTGAGCAGGAAGCTCTGAAAGAAAAATGTGGAGGGCAGAAGGAGAGCAGGAACAAATATGGTAGTGCTGGAGTGGGGTGGGGGCGAATTGGTGCTGGATCAGAAAAAAAAATCCGTGATGTGAATTCAGAGGCTCACCCCAGGGTTGACACAATAACCCTCATGCATAAAACTAAGTACTTTACAAACCTCCTAGACATTCCATTGTGGCATCAAAGTTCAAATTCAAGAATCCACAGATGGTTCAGAAAAAACCTATGCAGGAGCAAGTTGAGGACAACAATGATCATCTTTGCTTGCCTCCCACCAGAGTTAAGATCGTCCCCACAACCAAAAAAAAAAGGTGATCATCAAACACCTAGGTCCGCACTGCCATGGTCCCAATGCCCCAAACAGCTAATCCCCTCCTACATGGCTCCACTTCTCAGATTTGCCCAAACCGCAATCCTAGGCTTAAAACTCTCCAAGGACTTCCCATTGTCCATTGGCTGAAGCTTAAATCCCTAGCATGGCCACAAGGCCCTACATAAGCGAGCACCTGCTTTCCTATGGCCCCAGCCACACCGAATGTTTGCAGTTTTGTCTGCCTTCTGGCTTTGCATGTGTCACTCCTTGCTCATGACAAATCCTTTCCCTGGCGATCTGTTGGGTTCCAAGTTAGATGTCACTAGCAGCCAAGAGCCTACCCTAATGCCTCAGCATCGGGTGAGTGCTGCCCTTGGATGTTCCTCAGCACCGCATGCAGTGTCCTGTCTTGGAGCCCTACTTACTATGCAAGTTTGACCCACTTTGGGCAATGAGCAAGGCTCGCTCTGCACTATGGTTGGACTTGCCTGTACTTTCGATCCTTTGGCTCAGATTTGTCCTGCTCTCTGGAAACATCGAATTTACCCTCCCTTTCACGCAGCAACTTCATAGGAAGACAGTTTTCCTGTTCTCCCTGATTCTTCTTTGTTAATAGGAAGAGAAACTTCCTCCCTCCCTCAACCGCTGCTCCTATGATATGTTCTAAGCCTCTTATGATCTTGGTCTCTTTTCTGTAGGCTGCAAAATGAGCAGGCGGTGCTAAGGGCTTTGCAATACGGTCTCAGTGAACCGCAGTGAGGGCCCAGTCTGGCACATGTTCCCCAGGTGACGCAGATGAGAACAATGTGACTTGAACTCAGGGCTACGAGATTCTAAAGCCACGCTCTCTCACCTTTCATCTTATCACCATCCCTCTTCTTCTCAGCAAAGTTGCATATCTATTTAGGGACAAAAATGAGGCAAGAACCCAGGCTTCCCAGCTCCCAGTTTAGTTCTTTCCATCCTGCTGCTTCTCCCTCTGTCCAGTCCACCATCCTCTGTGTCAGTCCTTATGGACAACATGTTTTGGCGCACCAAGCATGTACTTGTTAAAAACTTGTTAAAAAATAGAAAAGTGAGATATGAAAACAATAATAATTTATAACTTATCAAGGGGTCACAAGGGTGGAAGTGTTAGGCAGGGAAAAAAGAGGAGCTGATACCAAGGGCTCAAATAGAAAGTAAATGTTCATAAAATAATGATGACATCATATGTACAAATATGCTTGATACAATTGATGTATCAAATGCTATAAGAACTATAGGAACCCCCAATAAAATGATTTTTAAAAACAGAAAAAATGGGACTTTTGTTCTTTGTTTTTTAAATAGATGTATATGAGGAATACAGCGCTCTGGTGGTGTAATGGTTACATGTTGGGCTGTGATCTGCATGGTCAGCAGTTCAAAACCACCAGCAGCTCCCAGGGAGAAAGACCAAGCTTTCTGCTCCTGTCAACAGTTACAGTCTCGGAATCCCACAGGGGGTCACTATGAGTCAGCAGAGACTTGATGGCAGTGAGTATATGAGAAAGAGGACAAGTAAGAAACTGGAGGGGGAAAGGCACTTGTGTCGATATATAAGTGTATAAACCTGCATAAACTTGTGTCAATATATAAGTGCATAAACCTCCTTCCATTAAGGAGACCAAGGTTCACTTCCTGGCCAATGCACCTCATGAGTAACCTTCCTCCCTGTGTCAGCCTTGTGATGTGAAACTGAACACGTTTCAGATTAAGGTGGACTAGGAAGGAAGGTCTGGTGAGCTGCATGCAGCAGTCAGCCAGTGATGACTCTATGGGTTACAAGAGTCTGTTCTACAACTGACGATGCGATCATATGGGTACAGCACTCAGTACCACCTGCCCATTTTCCAGCCCCAAGAAGGACAAGGCTTCAAAGTACCACCGGAGGAGGAGTTGAGGGAAGGAGGAAGCTCATCTTCCCTTCCACAAAGAGGTCTCCAGAGGGATGTGCACGTGGTACAGGACCAGGCAGCAAGTTATTCCATGCAGCAGGAGGTCACCATGAGCTGGGGACGGACCGATGGCAGCTAACAACAGCGTGCCCGTTCTTCAGTTCTGAAAATGGTAGAGGATCCCTAGCACCAGAAACGAAACCAAATGGGAACTGCTTTTATATGTTTAAACCGAATCAGAAAGTTTTGCTATGTGTTGATGGAGAAATGGGCTTATGTGAAAAGCAAACCCATGAGAAACAAAATAAAGGAAATATTTTTCTGTTTTTTGCATGGCTATCACATCAGCATTCTATTAGAAAACATGGGAATTACTTGACCTACTGCGTTGCCTAAATTGGGCTTCTTGAAAGAAAAGAGTAATTGTCATGTAACTGGTTTAAGTAGCCTCTCAAAAATATTACTTGAATGAACAGACGTGTAACATGAATGAACCTATAAAGAAATGAGAGGTAACAGGTAGAAGAGGGAAAGAATAAGTCAGTGTGTTACCCAATAGTACGTTTTTGTTTTATTTGTTAAAGAGGAAAAACTGAAAAAATCCAAACTGATAGGCACACTTAAGACAAAAAGCCTATAATTTTTAAAGAGTTACTCTAAAGGTGTAAGCCATTTTTCTACTTCATTCACCTCTTCTAGCTTCAGACTGGTGTAGATGATTGCAAATGTCTCCCAGAGGCTCACTGGTGACCTCAAAATGAGAAAGAAGAGAGGAAGGAGAAGCAGTGATTATTTCTTCCCTTCTTCCCCGTATTTTCCCTGCCCCTTAATCTCCTACTCAAACATCAAGGCACTGATTACGTTCTTCAAATTGTGCAGCTATTCATACCATGCTTTTCCAATTTGTTCTTCCCGTGCTGACATAAACTCAGTTCTCCTTGCTTCCTATCTAACGTCGTGGATTGTTACTACTGATTTGATTCCACCGAGGAAGCTCTGTAAAAGAGCACAGTGCTCACAGCAGGCATTTTCTACTAGTTAAACTAGACTGTTGTTTTGTATAAAGAAAACTTCAGGGAATATTTTTGGCCTATAATTCAGTTTTCAGGGTTAAAGATTATCTCGGAGCTATAGCACAAGAGTGCTTCCAGCCACAATGACTACTCCAGTTTGTATTCTATGAGAACTTGAAATTCTGCTCTTCATTTCCACTCTTATCATCAGCACATGCCTCCACAGTCCTTATCAAAACACTGGGCACTAGCCACTCCTGGTCTAGTGACAAAGAACCATGGAGGCAAGTAGACAGGCACGCATTTCTTCCTCTTTCTCTTAACTCTGCTTCCTTTGTTGTTTCAGGTGAATAGAAACTAATTCCTATCCTTGAAGGGACAGCTGCAAGTTTTTAAGACTTCAGACACCACACAGCGAACTATAATTTTATTTACATTTACCACTTATTCAATGAAGCAGAGGTGTCAAAACCTGGACCAGCAGCAGATTTTGATATTGTTCAAGAATCAAAGTGTCTAGGATTTAGATAGAGGAATCTTATTTTCGAAACTGTTCCTTATGTAGATTACAGGTTTGGGAATCACAGCTATAAAAAAATTTCAGTAGTTCAAAAAAAACCTAATGATTGGTGAAAAAGCACAGCCATTAGTCCATGTTAAAATGTTCATTTGCCTAATTCTCTCCCTACCCATCCCCACCCACACCTCGCCCAGAAAAAGAGTAAACACAAAAGGCAGTTGAGGCGCAAGAGTCCTATGTGGACGAGGAAACAGACAGAGGCATTTGACCAATTGCTGGGTCACACAGTTACCTAGAGGTAGAGCTGGGCTCCTTGGTGAAGACCTCCTTTATCTTCCAGGACATACACAATTCCACCATCAGGATTTGCAAACAGACCAACAAACATTGAGCTGATATGAGGAGACTTAATTGCAGCAGGCACTATACAAGTTTTAGACTTAATTATCTTCTAAGCGTCAAATTCAGAAGAAGGGAGTGGAGAAATCAGCTGATGTATTAACCAAGCTGGAATTATACCCAGGATCATAAAGTTAACTGAACTGTAACTATAACCAGCTCATACTTTAAAAGGACGACATAAAAGTACATAAAGCCTCACTCTCAACACACTAATGCACATTGCTGAGAGTGCGGGACTCTTACAAATGTACTAAAACTCAGTAATTCTCAATCATGGCTGTACATCCCCCCCCCCCAAAAAAAACCCATGGCATTAATCCAGTTCCTACCCATAGTGACTCTATATAAGGCGTCTAAGGCTATAAAACTTTATGGAATCAGACAGCCTCATTTTTTTCCCCCACAGAGTGGCTGGTGTATTTGAACGGCTGAACCTGTGGTTAGCATTCCAATGCATCTTGCCCTCTATCTTCTCAATTCAAGGTCAGGGGTGTGTCTTTGGACTCCCCATGTCCTTGACACTTAGCATGGTATTAGGCACACAGCAAGTCCATCATTTATAAAGTACACAGGAAGAGAGTAGCAAGACAATTTTAATAAGGAGAGAAAAGCCAACAAGGGTGGTAAGAGTGCTACAAAAATGTAGGATGGGTTGTTGTCCACAAATGTATTCATTAACTCTCTAGGTCAGCGGCTCTCAACCTGTGGGTTGCAACTCCTTTGGCTGTTGAACGATCCTTTCACAGGGATCGCCCGATTCACAACAGTAACAAAATTACAGTTATGAGGTAGCAACTAAAATCATTTTATGGTTGGGGTGGGGGACTCACCACACAGGAGGAACTGTATTAAAGGGCTGTGGCGTTAGAAGGTTGAGAAGCACTGCTCTAGGTGGTCAGAAGAATGGGCCTCCAAAGACATCCACATCTTAACTCCTAGAAGATATGAACCTTACAGGGTTGAAAGGTATTCTTCGGATGTGATCAAGTTAACAATTTTGAGATGGGAAGATTATCCTGTATTATCCATGGGAGTTCAATGTAAGAAGGATGCAAAATGACCAGGAGGAGCTATGGCAACAGAAGCAGAGATTGCAGTGATGAGCCGTGACAACAGAGGACAAGACTATGAGCCATGGAATGCAAGCTGCCGCTAGGTAACTGAGAAAAGCAAGGAAACAGATTCTCCCCTAGAATTCAACTCTGCTGAATTCAGCTCTGATTTTAGCCTGTAAAATGAATGCCCTCTAGAACCGTACGACAAAAAAAAAAGTATTATTTTATGCCACCAAGTTTATGGTAATATGATAACAGCAAACTAATACATTCTCTAAGGAGAAAAAAAGTGCAATATTTGTCTCTAAATCCCCAGAATGCAGCTGGAACATCAGCAATATTGATAACATGGTTAACCTGTTCCTTATCATGATGATTCTTTTCAAAAAACGTCTTTCGCAGGACCCATGTTTTTTTATCTAAAAACAGTACAAAAAGCCACAACAACTAAGAAAATTATAGCAAAATGCTTGGAACACAGCCGCAAAAGGTTTAAACAATGTGTACTAACAGTGACAATGAACACCGGTGACAGAAACACAAAACTGCTTTTGTTTACAAAAATGACGTGCATCGGGTTGGATTCCGATGTTTTGTTCAAGCTCTGATGCAAAATGTTCTCAACATTTCACGTGGAAATCCAATTATGTTGCGTACTGATGCAGCTGAGTACTGGCATTCTACTGCATCCTCATAAGCAACACTGGGGTGGCACTTCCAGTGCTTGCCTCTCCGACAAATCAGTTGTCTGTCCAGTTTAGTTCATTAAATCTCAGCAACTTCCCAAAGGCATCCCTCCCAAGTCCCTGGATGGTGCAAACAGACACTGGACTACTAGCTGAAGGGGTGACAGTTTGAACCCAGTACCTCGGAAGAAAGCCTGGCAATCGGCTTAAGGTCACAGCCTTAGAAAGCCAGTGGAGCAGTTCTGCTCTGTGCCCGTGGAATCGCCAGGCCAGCAACTAAGGACAGCAAAGGCACTCTTTAAAGACACTCGTGCTAGAGGAGAAGCTTGGTGCCTGTCCCAACTGCATTGACAGTGTTGTGAAGTGACAGGACATGAGACTTAAAAGTCACAAGATCTGATTTGAAATCTGGTCACCCATTTGTTAACTTGGTGACTGCTTACCTGAACCTCAGTTTTTTCCAAAATACGGACTAAGTACTGCCTGATTCTCTCACTAGTTACTGTCCAGGGGAGGGGGGAGGAGCTACTGAGACCCTGCATGGAAAGATCTCTGTAAACTGCCAAATGCTATACATTTATATTTATCCACTCCTCTTGTAACACAGGATGGTCCTAGAGCCCCAAGAAGGCTCGAAATGGATTAAGAAGAGGGGTCCATAGTGTTTCTGAAGAAATGAAGAATGCTTTCATTTTAGCTGCCTTCATTGAGTCCCTGAGACAAAGCAGAGCTGTGTTCTAATGACAGGTGCCAAATAGCCATCTGTTCTCTATCTCACCTCGCAGGGTCCGAAGGAGTATTTGACCCATAGCTATAATGTGCTCTGATGTGGTGTTTCTGAGTGGAAGGTGCGATTCCGTATACCTATCATGTAATGAGCACGGATTCTGCCTAGGTACCATGCAAACATGTCATCTTTGAATTTTCAAATTTTAAGCCTCTTTCAAAGTAGCTGTCTTAATCCAATGTATGGCAAGTTGGTGGGATGACCAGCCACATGTAAAACTGTACTTAGTATCAACATTTAATGTATAAAAGGGCACTACCTTCGAAGCTCGTGTTTAGTTTCCTTAACAGTCCTTCTCCCTCACTTATTTCCCAGGCTAGCTTGACATGGTCAGTAGAAGGCCTAACAGAAGGGGAAAAGCTCTAATGAGCAAATCGCATGAAAAATTCAGCTGGTCTTTTGGAGAAAAACAGCTGGAGCTGACCTTAGGAATTCCACTAATTCCCCCTACCACACATCCTAAAAATAGCCAAAGAGCATGCTAGCTAGCGATCGCCTTTCCTTTAAAGGAAATAATATGCAAAAAGGCATGTTGGGGTCATTAGCCCAAACCCTGTATTCTCTGTGAAAAATCCTTGGCCAAATGTTCCTATGAGAATCTGCCTTCACAAGGTCAACACTGAGATTTCATTGTGAATGTCTCCTATTTCCCTCCCATCCCCAACCCCCCACTCACCCAACATGCTAGATCTATGTAAAGATTCACACTATCGGCTACAGAAAAACTCCATGTGTGACCCTGAGTAACTCACCCCCTTTCCCTGGGTCTCAGTTTCAATACATACAAAAGAAAGCTCTGGATTCTGGATTTCAAGGACACTGAGAAGTGAGGCAGCAGAACCAAGAACCAGGGAATGAGGCAAAGCAGTGGCTTTCTCGGCCCACGGGGCTAGAGCTGAGCACCTTTGAGCTGAGGCTCATGGCAGAGTACAGGGCCCTTTGGAGCGTGTACCAACATCCCTGAAGGAGCTTTCTAAAATTGCCGGAGCAGGGCAGAGACCAAGGGGCTGTGTGGCTAAACGGCCAAGAACCAAGAGAAAGGTTTGTCTGTAGGCATAACTGGGTAGGGACTGGTCTGTCCAAAACTCTGTGCTTTGAGTATTTCTGATACTGAACCTGTTACATTTCCTAATAAAAACCATTATTATGAGAAAAGAAAGAGAAGAAAAAACGATTCTCTGAGACGTATATGCAATGGCTCCTCATCAGCTTCCTGACAAAAATCTAAGCCCCTCAGTGTTGAACTTGCTCTAACGAGCAGATCTCATGAAAAATTCAGCTGGTCTCCAGGTCTTCCCCTGCCCGAATATCCCCCTGTGCCCTACCTGGGAGTGCCTTAACTTTACTTTTCTTACCTCTATGCCTTCGAGCATGTGGCTCTCTCCGTATGCAATGCCCTTCTCCAGCATCTTAAGCTCCTACTTGCCTTTCAAGACCCAGTGAAAACGCCCCCTCCTCTGGGAAGAGCCGTTTAGCTCCTTCCACACATACGGAATTAGAGCCTCCTCCTCTGTGGTCTCACAGGAACCGCTGCAACGTACAGTGGCCATCTGTTTACTTACTGTATGGGGCTGAGTGCGTTCAGATAGAGATACCAAGTCGTTCGTCCCTGTGTTCTCAGTAATTGGCCCTGTGCCTGACACTCCATATTTGGTAATACTTTACCAAATTCTACCAAAGTACCACATGCAATATATATTGTTAGCCCACAAGACCAGGAATTTATGTTTTGCTTTGTTGTTTTAAAAAGAAATGCTTTTCTTTACTCAAAAAAGAAGGAAAAAGTAAACCCTCAAGCTTTTGCCTTATAAGGGAAAAGGAATATATATGTCTGTTGGGAAATGTGACATAATCTTTGCAGAGTTGAAGATATACATTACATCTGTCCCGGAAAAACCGCTCCTTAAGCCAATTGAACCACAGTTTTAAAAAGGATACTTAAATTTGGAAATGATGTCCAACTTGGTGGTTTTTTCTTTTCCGTGAGGAAGGAAAATCTCCAAAAGGGAAAAATTACAGTCTAAACTGTCTGAAAATTCTCAGACAAGTCCTGGAAAATCAGATTAAAAACAGAAAAATTAGTAAGAAAGAATGTGATCTTGTGTAGAAAAACAAAGTGCCTTGTTAACTACCAACAACATTAAAAGATAGATGCTTGGGTGAGAAGACAAAAACAAACAAACCAAGCTGATTAATGCAATGAGAAGGTAGGTGCTTGAACTTGAAGATAGAAACCGGTCTTTTATCTTACTTCCATGCTTTTTCCCAGTTTGACACATATTACTGGTAAGTCAGATGGTGACAACAGCTGCATTTGGCAGGTAAGGACGCCAAGGCTAAGTTCATGGGCAGCTTAGACGTGCTTCTATTGGACATATATGGGAACCCATGCCTGACTAGTTCCAGAACTCTACGTAACACAGCTGGTAGGGCAGTGGTAAAGAGGGAGGACGGAGCACGGTGGCACGAGTGCCCAGTGAAGGAACCCTAAGATGCAAACAGGAACTAACTGAGGCCCCTCTCAAATCTCTGCCACTAAACAGTTGAGTATTTCGGAAGAAAACGATGTTAGACACAATGTTCAATGCAACCAGTTACAAGATTTTAAGCGATCTCAATTTCCTAGCACGCATAAACGGACGCCAGAAATGTGGTGAGCAGACAGGAAATATGGTGTTGCAGCATCCGCAAATCTACTTTCCCTAAATCTTCACACACACCAAAAATCCTTGTGCCCATCTGGGAAGAACTCTGTAATATTAGTCAATCCTTAAAACATCCTCCAAAGGCAGGCAAAAATGATCATCGACGCTTCATTAGCCAAGGTCAGCCTGTGCCTGCCTGGAGCACGCGTCAGAAGATCTGGTTCTGGAGCAATGAAGGAAATCTTGTTTCAGCTCCCGCTCTGGGTGACTTCATCTAAAGAACAGGCATGTGGGCTTTGATGCCTTATATGCATTACACCTTCTGATTGTATGACATCCCCCCCCCCTTGGGCATGAATTCAAATGACGAAAGGAATACCAATGCTACAACTAAGCTAGCTAAGAAAGAAAGAGACATAGAGGCAGATGATTGCAAGCGGGAAAAGTTATCGCCTTTTATAAATGAAATGAATTTTATTAAACTACAGATAGCCTTATTAAAGGAGAGAATGGAATTGTGAACGTTGAGCATGAACACATGAACACCAGTCTTTTCTCTTTCCCCCCTTCTCTCTTTCCTTTCTCTTACAGAGAATGTCCTCTGTTTGGAGACTAATAAGGCCTTGGTGCTGTGGTCAAGAAGATTTTCTCCAGTAGCAACAATCCCTCTCATTTACACAATGCTGAGGGTGTACACTGTACTCGAGCACACAGACTCTCCTTCGGACATAGGGAGGACAGGGTGAGTAAATATCATCCCTGAAAACCAACCAGTTGCCAGTGAGTAAATGCTGACTCATGGCAAGTCCCTGTTTGTCCGAGTAGGACTGTACTCCAGAAGGTTTCAGTGGCTGCAATCCTTTGGAAATAAATCACTAGACCTTTTTTCTGAGGCCCTACTGAGTAGATCTGAACTATAACCTTTGGGTTAGTGATTGAATCCAGTGAAGAAGAAAGCACCGTACTACAGTAGAGAGGATGGATTACAGAAAAACAAAAGGATGTCTACATTTATGCATGGACAAAAGTACACTCCTTTTCACTTAAAAAGTTGCCATCCTTTAGCTGCCATCAGTAATCAGCAGGTTCCCTTGAGATCCCTCTTCCCCACCCCCACCCAAATAGGTGACCTGAACCTTACTTTCCCCTTGGCGCACACAGGGTAGAGGGCTAGCCTTCGGTGATGGGTGTATGATGTGTATCACTGAGCTAGGCAGCTCATAGAGGGTGAAAACCCTTGACCTTGACAACCTTGACCCAATATTGTAACTACCTAAGCTCATTGGCCTCTCTATGTGGGTGTGACTAATCATATGCTTGTACAGCAAACCTGCCTTCCCAGACTGCATTCGTTGCTACCATGGCTCAAGAATGTAATTAATGAGCAACTGGACCTGCTCCTGAGGTGGGAAAGAGAGGAGGGGAATGGCTGGGAAAGATTTCAAGGTGATGATAGTGCATCAAAATTACAAAGGGGCTTAACAAAAACAATCCCAGGCTCTTTATAGCAGACAGAATGGGATTGAAGCCAAAGGGGGTGAAGCAGACTTGGTAGGCTATGAAATCTGTTGGAGGTCCCTGAGAGGGAAGATCTCAGAAAAAAACAAAAACAGACAGAGAGAAATCAAACTGTCTGGTAGAGAATTCAGGTAAAAGGAATCCTAAAATCTACAGAGTTGCAAGCCTTATTTCTTACATATGAGATTTCAATTAACTTTTTCAGAATTCTGGTTCTAATATATTTAAGCAAATAACTCTTCAAGCAACATCTATTTTCTCAAGGTTATGAGCGCCCCAGGTACAAGTCAAGTAATGGAGGGTAGGGTGAGAGTAACAACCCCTCACTAGGCAGGCAGTTGGGAACAGGGAGGAACTTCAAGTATTGCACCAGAGTGTGTTCTTTTGGGCTTTTTTTAGTAAAAGATCATTTTAATGGGGGCCCTTATAGCTCTTATAACAATCTATACAGAAATGTTTTTTTACTTTGGATTTAAGCTGACTGAAGTGACTCTATTGATTATTATTTTAAATATATAATATAATAATAAGGGCTCTTGGGGGTAGGATGGGGGAGGGAGGGAACAAAGGGGAGCTGATAACAAAAAGTTCAAGAAGAAAGAAAATGTTTTGAAACTAATGGTGGCAGCAATTATACAATTATGCTTGATCTAGTTAAATTATGGATTATTATACTATCTGTAAGAGCTCCCAATAAAATGATAAGTTAAAAAAAGTGGCTCTTTCTATCAAATAGCATTTACATGTTTTCTTAAAGCACATCAGCATTCATTACTAAATGCAAAGGCAATGCAATGACCCCAGAAAACCAGAGCTCCCAGGCTAGAGAGCAGAATCAGCTACAAAGCAAACTCCCTAGCATCTTGAGGAACTCATCAGAAGACAGAGCCTCCTGTCTTCCTCCACCAATGGAGGAGGCATTATGACTTGTTCTTGAGAAAGTGCCTAGTGATGACTAAACTTAGAGACACACAGGATGGGACACACAGAGCAGGATATTCAGCTCTTAGTTTCTCACAACTTATTTTTGGTCAAGTTTATGAAATCCTGAGAACTCCTCAACCCATTGTTATAGACAGAAAGCTGGGTTGGGGTGGTTGCTTAACAACGATAAAAATCAAGATTCAGGGCCAATCAGTGGGCAAAGCTAACCCCTCCCAGAGAGGGGTTGCTTCATAAGGCTGGTTTTGATTCAGATGTAGTTGGTGGTGGTGGGAGTTACAGGGTTTATGCTTACTGTTGTGACTACGAGGAGCCACTCCACTGGAGCATGTACATTCAGTGTGATCCCACAAAACCCTCAGTCCAACACTGTACAAGGTAAGTATCAGAATCATCCCATTTTACAGAAGTGAACCTAGGATCCATGAAGTGACCCCGGAGAACACAGGAAAATTTTCCTACAGGGTCTCCAATGCTGTCAATCTGTATGCAAGCAGACCGCTTCCTCTTTCTTCTGTGGAGAGACTGGTGAGTTCAAATCCCTGACTTTCTGCTAGTAGTCACTCCCTTAACCAGTATGCCACCGTGGCTTCTCCATAGGGGTGTATACTACAGAGTCATCACTTTCCATTTCAAATATTACAAATATATGTCAGGTAATAACACAAAAAATATCTTTCGCCTAGCCAGGTAGATCAATGCACATGTATCTTTTAAAAGTCAAGCTGTGTGGAAAACTGAAAATAAGTAAGACAGTCTTATCTACTAATTTCATTTCAGAGGAAGAAGATAAACACTCATTTATAAATTTTTAATCAAGAAAGGTGGATCAATAAGTATCTCTTAAGGGCATGCTCTGTGAGACTAATTAGGCATATATCACCCCGCAGAGGCAGCGAAGAGTCATGGCGGCAGGAAAGCCTTATCTTTAGGAGAAGAAATACTGTCCTGCAAATTAGGCAAGCTCAGTTTCACTCCCAGTTCCATCACTCCCTAGCTATGTGATGTTGGGCAAATCAGTTGGTCTCTAGAGCAATATTTACCACACAGGGTGGCACTGACCCCTGGGAGGTGCTGGACAAACCAAGGGGCTGCCAGAGCAGATACCTGTACTTTATCTTGGACAATGGACTATGGCTCACTATAAATCAGGATCCAATGGCAGTGAATTTGGGTTTTTCATGGGCTATAGTACATAAGGTTTTCCATTGAGGGCAGGGGGTGCTGAGTAAGTTTTTTAAGGGGATGTAGCCCAAATAAGTTGTGGAACCTGTGCCTAAGGTTTCTATCTTCTCACTTACAAAATGCAGAAGCTATTAGAACAAAGGGTCTTCGCATTGAGCCTTTCCAGCAGTACAGTCCTTTCATTCTAATGGGTGGGAACTCAAATTCTGGCCACTATAGAGTTGGACTAACCAAAATGGGTTCTTCAGTCCTATAATTCACAAATCTGCCTCTGATTTCATCTCAAAGCTCAACATCACACCATCCCAAAGTTTGCAGGAGCAAGTTAATACACCCATTCTTTAGTGTGCTCAGGTGGACAAGAGCAGAATACTGGACAGCCAGATTTAATGACCTTTATTCTTGATGCTGATGTTGGTTGCTGTCCAGTCAGCTCCAATCCATGGTAACCTTACGTACAAGAATGAAATGCTGCCTGGTCCTGTGGAATCGTCATGATTGTTGACATGTTTGAGTCTACTGCAACAGCTATTATGGGATCATTGTTAACAATGTTGTTGCTGTTAAGTGCTGTCAGGTCAGTTCTGACCCATAGCAACCCCATGAACAACAAAATGAAACAACACCTGCTCCTGCGCCATCCCCACAATTACTGTAGCCACTGTGTCCATCCATTGTTTCCTCCACCCCTCTACGTTACTAGGCAGAATGTCCTTCTCCAGACTGGTCTCTACAGACAACATGCTCAAAGTACCTGAGACAAAATCTCACCTTCCTTGCCTCTAAAGAACAATCAGGTTGTACTTCTTCCGAGACAGATTTGTTTGTTCTTTTGACAGTCTATATTTTCAATATTCTTCAACAATACCATAGTTTAAATACATCATTTTTTCTTTTATATCCTTATTCAATGTCCAACTTTCACATGCGTGTGAGGCAATTGATAATACTATGGCTTAGGTTAGGTGTACCTTAGTTCTTAAAGTAACATGCTTGTTTTTTAACTCTTTAAAGAGATCTTGTCTTGAAAATGATTAGGGCAAAGAACATACAGATTGCTTTATACAATTGATGTATGTATATGTATGGATTGTGATAAGAGTTGTATGAGCCCCTAATAAAATGTAAAAAAAAAAAAAAAGAGATCTTGTCTCCAACCTGGTGCTTCAAGACATGAATGCACAATAGAGAGGTCTAAAGGTCTGGCCCCAATCCCAACTACATGGACAGCACCCCCTCTCCACAGAAGAATTCACTTTAGAGGACAGCACTGAAGCTACAGCTCAGGGAAAGGGACATGTCTGATCAGAGCACACAGGAGCAAAAGAAGGGAGAGGAACAAAGTGGAACACATCCTGGCCCACCAAGCCCTGAGGACGATATTCCTGCTCAGAGCAGCCAAATCACAGAGAGGACCATAGGGCCAGTCCCACTACAAGACATGACGTCCCTCACTGACCCATCACGTTATGGAGGACAACACTGGAGACACAGTGCGGGAATTGCATCCAATCTGACCCCACCA
Organism: Tenrec ecaudatus; assembly: GCF_050624435.1. Lineage (NCBI taxonomy): Eukaryota > Metazoa > Chordata > Mammalia > Afrosoricida > Tenrecidae > Tenrec > Tenrec ecaudatus. Next base: position 83,047,228 of record NC_134533.1, read on the forward strand.
CACTGAGGTGTAACACTAAGGGTGTGCAACAGAACAGCAAGGGGAAGAGAGCAATGAAGTCCCAAGGAATTCCAAAAATAGACTTTGTGACCAGGGTGTGGCCCCTCACTCCTAAAGGTCAACAAACAGACCTTGAACTATTTACAGGTTTTTCTCTTTTTTTGTCATTGGTTTATTTTTGTTGCTGTTGTGTATTCTTTTGTTGATTTATTTTGCTCTGTATTGTTTTCTGTGCATATTATTATCTCTGCAGGTCTATCCAGATAAGATAGGCGGGATAAACCATCTAGAGGAGAAAAAAAGGAAACTGATGGTTCTAGTGGGGACATGGGAGAAGGGGAGGCGGGGGGAAGGAAATGGGTGTTAACAAACCTAGGGACAAGGGAAAAATAAGTGATCCAAAATCAATGGCAAGGAGAGTGTAGGAGGCACGGTAGGGCTTGATTAATGGCAATGTAACAGAGGGATTACTGAAATCTAAATGAAGGCTGAGCATGATAGTGGGACAAGAAGAAAGTAAAAGGAAATAGAGTTAAGAATAAGGAGGCAAAGGGCATTTATAGAGGTCTAAATACAAGTATGTATATATATAAATATATTATACATAATGATGGGGAAAGAGATCTATGTACATATATTTATAGGTTTAGTATTAAGGTAGCAGATGGACATTGGGGCTCTACTCAAGTACTCCTTCAATGCAAGAATACTTTGTTTTATTAAACTGGCATCTTATGATGCTTACCTTCCCGACATGATCACTGAAGACAAAGCAGGTACATAAGCAAATGTGGTGAAGAAAGCTGGTGGTGCCAGCTATCAAAAGATATAACGTCTGGGGTCTTAGAAGCCTGAAGGTAAATAAGTGGCCATCTAGCTGGGAAGGAAAAAAGCCCACATGGAGGAAGCACACCAGCCTGTGAGATCACGAGGTGACAATGGTATCAGGTATCAGGCACCAAAGAACAAAAAATCCTATCATTGTGAATGAGGGGGAGTGCAGAGTGGAGACCCAAAGCCCAACTGTAGGCAACCTTAAAGAATGGTCACAGGGAGGAGATGAGCCAGTCAGGGTACAGTATATCACCAATGAAACATACAAGTTGGCATAGACGAGTAAATGCTTCTAGTGCTTCATCAGCTTCTTGAAACATTCCAATTGGTTTTACATTTATTCCTAGAGCCTAATTTCTTGGCTAACAGCTTCGATGCAGCTCAGATTTATTCCTTCAGTGCCATTAGATCTTGCTCATACACTACCTCTTGAAATGGTTGATTGTTAACTAGTTACTTTTGATACAATGACTCCAGGTATTCCATCTTCTTTTGATGCTTCCTGCATCATTCAATATTTTGCCTATCTTTCAATATTGCAACATGAGACTTGGGTTTTTCAGGGTTTTGGGTTTGTTTATTTCTTACCCTTTAAGATATGCTGAGTGTGTTCTTCTGTTTTAGTTTTCTAACTCTAGGTCTTTGCACATTTTATTATGATATTTTTATTTTGTCTGTGGCAGGTACATAATCTGTCAACTTGAAGGAGGGAGTGGAATCTAGCCTGTTAATCAGGTAATAGACAATGAGGCCTCTTTGTAGACATGGCCTTCTCCTGAGGATTCTGGGAACTCTATCATCCTTCCTGGAGGTGGGACACACATCCTCTGCTTCACATTCCTGTTGACCAGCTACAGGGAGACATGCTGACGTAGTCAGAGCCATCACGGAGCTGGAGGAGCCACATGGAGACCCACACCAGCACTGAGATGCTTCCATCACCACTTCAACCACAAGACTTTCTACCCACTGGTCTGTGATTTTCCTGCATTCAACATCATTGCATGCGTTACATGAGTCTGAAGAGAAATTTAAAGACTGGTATTGGACATATGGGCTAATATTGGACTAATGGACTTGATCTGGACTGGGCTGGAAGAGCTTTTTGATATAAAGCTCTTTCTTATATACATATGAGTGTCTCTGGATTTATTTATCTAGTCAATCCAAATTAACACATTGTGACTTGAATTGTAAATCAACACATTGTCTTCTAGAGTTGCTCTTTGAAATTTTCTTTTCAGCTCTTCCATGTCTTCATTTCTTCCATTTGACTCAGCTACACTACAATTAGAACAAATTTCAGAGTCTCTTCCAACATCCACTTGGATTACAGTATTTTTTTCCTATCTTTTTTTGGGGGGGTTGTTTTCAACACTTTATTTTTTAATTAAATCAATTTATTTGGGGCTCATACAACTCTTATCACAATCCATATATATATATATACATATATATATATTGTGTCAAGCACATTTGTACATTTGTTGCCATCATTCTCAAAACATTTGCTGTCCACTAAAGCCCTTGGTATCAGCTCATTTTTTCCCTCCCTCCCCACCCTCCCTCCATCATGAACCCTGGATAATTAAAAAAAAATTTTTTTTTCATGTCTTACACCGACCACTGTCTCCTCTCACCCACTTTTCTGTTCTCCATCCCCCAGAGAGGGGATTATATGTAGATCATTGTGATCTGTTCCCCCTTTCTTTCCCACCTTCCTCTTCCGCTCCTGGTATCACTACTCTCATTATTGGTCCTGAGAGGTTTATCTTTCCTGGGTTCCCTTTGTTCCAGTTCATATCTATACCAGTGTACATCCTTTGGTCTAGTTGTAAGGTAGAACTGGCATCAAGATAGTGGTGGGGAGGAAGCACTGAAGAACTAGAGGAAAGTTGTATGTTTCATCGTTGCTACACTGCACCCTGACTGGCTCATCTCCTTTCCGCGACCCTTCCGTAAGGGACTGTCCATCCAGTTGCCTACAGATGGGCTTTAGGATTCCACTTCACACCCCCCCACATTCACAATATGCTTTTTTTGTTCTTTGATGCCTGATACCTGATCCTATCAACATGTCATGATCACATGGGCTGGTGTGCCTCTTGCTTGTGGGCTTTGTTGCTTCTTAGCTAGATGGTAGTCTGTTTATCTTTAAGCCTTTAAGACACCAGGTGCTGTATCTTTTGATAGCCAGCAGCATTAGCTTTCTTCACCATATTTGCTTATGTCTTCAGCAATCGTGTCAGGAAGGTGAACATCATGGAATGCCAGTTTAATAGGACAAAGTGTTCTTGTATTGAGGGGGTACTTGAATAGAGGCCCAATGTCCATCGGCTACCTTAATACAAACCCAAGGACAAAGAAACAAGTGATCCAAAATCAATGGTGAGGAGGGTGTAGGAGGCTGGTAGGGAGTGATCTTTTCCTATTTTTAAATGACCTTTTGTCTTCTTCATGTACGACATTCTTGATATCTTCCAATATCTCATCAGGTCTTCTGCCATTAGTGTTTAATGTATCAAATCTGTTCTTGAGATGGAATCAAAGTTCAGGTGGGATCTACTAAAGATTGTATTTTAGCTCTTGTGGACTTGTTCTTATTTTCTTCAGCTTCGAACTTACATATGAGCCTTTGGTGGACTGTTCTACAGTCAGCCCCTGACCTTGTTTTATCTGCTGATATTGAGTTTTTCTATTGTCTCTTCCACAGACATGGTCAATTTGATTTTTGTGTATTCCATCTGGAGATGTTCATGTGTATAGTCAGTTAGCTTTTGTGTTGTTGAAAAAAAAAGTATTTTCCATGAATAAGTTGTTGGTCTTGAAAAATTCTATCATTCAATCTCCAGCTTCATTTCTATCACCAAGACCATATTTTCCAACTATTGGTTCTTCTCTTTTGTTTCCAACTTTTGCATTCCACTTACCAATAATTATCAAGGCATGTTTATTGCAAGTTTCATCAATTTCAGACTGAAGTCACTGGTAAAATTCTTCAATTTCTTCATCACTAGCTTTTGTGGTGGGTTCATAAATTTGAATAATAGTTGTACTGATTGGATTTTCTTCTTTGTTTCAACTTTTGCTTTTCAATCACCAATATATATCAATGCATCTTGAGTGCATGTTTGATCAATTTCAGGCTGAAGACTGATAGGATTCTTCAATTTCTTTAGTGGTTGGTACATAAATTTGAATAATAAGTTGACCGGATTTCCTTGTATGCAGATAGTCATTATCATATCCCAGAGTTTAAGGTAGATCTTGAAATATCCTTTTTGATGATAAACGCAAAGACATTACTCTTGATTCTGTCGTTTTCAGCATAGCAAACTATATAATTTTCTGTTTCAAAATGGCCAATACCAGTCCATTTCAGGTCACTAATGCCTAGGATATAGGTATGTATGTGTTTCAGTTCATTTTTAAAAACTTCCAATTTTCCTGGATTCATACTCTGTACATCCCAAGTTCCAATTATTAATTGATACTTGTCGTTTTTCTCATTTTGAGCCATGACCCATCAGCAAATGAAGGTCCTGAAGGCTGTACACTCAGAGCTTTACTCCATCCCCATCATTATGGTTAACTCTACTTGAGAAGGCAGTTCTTCCTTCGGTATAACTTCCGTGCCTTCCAACCTGGGGGGTTCATCTTCTGGTAGTCTCTATGACAGTGTTCTGCTCTGTTCTTTCTGACAATGTTTGGATGCTATCCATAGGGTTTTCTGTGGCTAATTTCTCAGAAGTGGGCAGCCTATTCCTTTTTCATGATCTATCCTTTGTCTGGAAGCTCTGCTGAAACCTGTTCACTTTGGGTGACCCTGCTGGCATTTGAAATGCCCGAGACACACCTTCCAGCATCAAAGCAACATGCAAACTACCACAGATAACAAACTGACAGACAAGCGGTGGATTGTTAATAATACCCAAACCCACTGCCATCAAACAATAGTGACTCACAGAATTCTAAGGGCACAGTGGGTTAAGCATTCAGCTGCTAACTGCAAGGTCAGTGGATACAAAACCACCCGTCCTCCATGGGAGAAAGAGAATTCTCAAAAATCCAATAGGGTCACTATGAGTCAGATCGATAAAAATAGCTAAAATAGTAAGCATAATCATATCAAATACTTATGTAGGACTTACTATATGTACAGGGACTATTCTCAGCATGTTGCATAAATTAACTCATGAATATCTCACAAAACCACGAGATCAGCATTTCACAGACAAGGATATGAGTTTCTGAGATTGTAACTGTTTACAGAAGTAGAAAGCCCAGTCTTTCTCCCAAGGAGCTGTCTACCATGCAGATAGCAGCCCAATGCTTAACCATAAGAAGCTAAAAGGAAAAAAATAAAAAAGAAATGGGTAGCGGGGGAACAGGGCACTAACCCTCCCAAGGGGAAGGTATTGTTTATATCTCCTCAAGGAAAGAGGGACCAGACTTCAACCTGGTGCTCCAAGATGTGAATGTAAAAAGCCGGCATGGGGTAGGGAACCAGTGGAGAGGTCTGAGGGGCTGGCCCCAATCCCAACTACATGGACAGCTGCCTCTCCCCCAAGAAGAATTTATTTCAGAGGACAGCACTGAAGCTGCAACTCAGAAAGAGGAACGTGAACAGAGCACACGGGAGCAAATGAAGGGGGAGGAAGAGAGAGTGGAGCACATCCTGGCCCACCAAGCATTGACGATGATATTCCCGCTCAGAACAGCCAATCCACAGAGAAGACCACATGGCCAGGCCCACTAGGAGATGCGACATCCCTCATTGACCCATAGGCCCACAGAGGACAACACTGGAGACACAGTGTGGGAACTGCACCCAAACTGATCCCACCACACCATGGCAAAATACTAAGGACATGCAATAGAACAGCAAGGGGAACAGAGCAATGAAGTCCCCAGGGAATACCAAAAATAGACTTTGGGGCCAGGGCTTGGCGCCCTGTCAGACTCAACCGGAAAACACTCCTAAAGGCCAACAAACAGTCCTTGAACTAACTACAAGCTTTTCTATTTTGTTCTTGTTTTGTGTGTTTTGTTATTGGCTTTTATTGTTTTGTTTTCTTTTGTTGCTTGGTTTTGCTCTGTCTTATTTTTATGCATGTTATTATCTCCACAGGTCTGTCTAAATAAGATATGCTGGAGGAGAAAACAACAGGAACGACAGTTCTGGGGGGACATGGGAGAGGGGAAGGTGGGGAAAAAGGAAGTGGTGTTAAAAAACCCAGAGACAAGGGATCAACAAGTGATCCAAATAGGTGGTGAGGAGGGCGTAGGAGGTCTGGTAGGGTTTGATCAGGGCAATATAACCAAGAGGAATTACTGAAACCCAAATGAAGGCTGAGCATGTTAGTGGGATAAGAGGAAAGTAAAAGGAAATAGAGGAAAGAACTAGGAGGCAAAGGGCATTTATAGAGGTCTAAATAGAGACATGTACATATGTAAATATATTTATATATGATCATGGGGAAATAGATCTATGTGCATATATTTATAGGTTTAGTATTAATGTAGCAGATGAACATTGGGCCTCCACTCAAGTACTCCCTCAATGCAAGAACACTTCATTCTATTAAACTGGCATTTCATGATACTCACCTTCCTGACACAATTGCTGAAGACAAACGGGTGCATAAGCAAATGTGGTGAAGAAAGCTGATGGAGCCCTGCTATCCAAAGATATAGCATCTAGGGTCTTAAAGACGTGAAGGTAAACAAGTGGCCATCTAGTTGAGAAGCAACAAAGCCCACATGGAAGAAGCACACCAGCCTGTGTGATCACGAGGTGTTGAAGGGATAAGGTATCAGGCATCAAAGAACAAAAAATCTTATCACTGTGAATGAGGGGCAGTGTGGGGTGGGGACCCAAAGCCCATTTGTAGGCAACCGGACATCCTCTTACAGAAGGGTCGTGGGGAGGAGACGAGTTAGTCAGGGTGCAATATAGTAACAATGAAATATACAACTTTGCTCTAGTTCCTAAATATTTCCTCTCGCCCCACTATCACGATCCCAATTCTACCTTACAAATCTGGCTAGACCAGAGGATGTACACTGGTACAGATAGGAACTGGAAACACAGAGAATGCAGGACAAATGAACCCTTCAGGACCAGTGGTGAGAGTGGCAATACTGGGAGGGTAAAGGGAGGGTGGGCTAGAGAAGGGGAACCGGTTATAAGGATCTACATATAACCTCCTCCCTGGGGGACAGACAATAGAAAAGTGGGTGAAGGGAGATGTCCAACAGGGCAAGATATGACAAAATAATAATTTATAAATTATCAAGGGTTCATGAGGGAGGGGGAAACGGGGAAGGAGGGGGAAAATGAGGAGCTGATTGATGCCAGGGGCTTACGAGGAGAGCAAATGTTTTGAGAATGATGAGGGTAACGAATGTACAAATGTACTTTATACAATTGATGTATGGATGGATTGTCATAAGAGTTGTATGAGACCCCAATAAAATGATTTTTTTTAAAAAGAAGAAGCAGTTCACTGGTTAGGGGCAATGTGGAACTAGGCAGTTCCAGCATCCACACCTTGGCCTCCACAGCCTGCTGCCTCTCAGATGAAGTCACAAAATGCAGAGTCATTTTCTAACTGGCTTGGGGCCTCTCTTTATAAATCTTTGGATCTTCCTGTCCCTCTTTTTCTCTGACCCTTGTGGACAATCTGGCTTGGCTCGTTTTCACATTCTGTCCACAGATTTCCTCAGACAGGACTTCCCCAAGCAGCCCAAGGAGAGGAGGTCACAGAAGGCCCCGAGCCAGCTGATAAAAACAATTCAATCACGGCATCCATGTAATCCCCACCCCCATACAGCAGAGTTCTGAGCACAGCCCTGTGCCGACTTTCACACAGTAACTAAACATTTGTTTTTCTTAAATCTAGGGAGAATGCTTACCTCTGCCTAGAGTCCTGGTGAAAGAAGGAAAGAAGCGAACCATTTGATGAACTGATACATCAAGGCTTTCCCAGTAATGGCAAAGATGGTGCAACATAATGATCCGGAAATCAATCTTGAGTTTTAGGGACAGCATCACCACTAAATGCCTCTTAAATTCCTTTGCCTTACTCTCCTAAGAAATCAATCAAGCTAACAAAAATCCACTTCCAATGAGTCAGTTCCAACTTATAATGATACTGCATAGGGTTTCTGAGGCCGTGCACCTTTCCAGGAGCAGAAAGGCTCATCCCTCTCCTGAGGAGCAGATGGGCTGGAATTGCCGAACTTGTGGTTAGTGGCCCAACACTTAGCTGACAGTACCACCAAGGGGAGATTGAGTGTGGTAAACCTCGTGACTGTGTTGCTGAATTATTAATGTGGTGAAGAAAAAATGATATCCTTTGCCTCACTTTTTTTTCGCTCTGCATCTTTGATACAAAAGAAGATGAAAAAAGTTCAAGATAACACCAAGGAGATGAAGGAGAATTGGTCAGCCTGCAATACTTTCTCATATCAAATTCTTGGTCCATAACTCTATTCACTCACTCACTGCGAGTGAGTAAATTCTGATTCAGAGAGACCCTATAGGACAGGGTAGAAATTCCCCATTGGGTTTCTGAGACTGTAGTTCTTTTGGGGCGTAAAAGGCCTCATCGTTCTCCCTCAGAGCAGCTGGTGGTTTTGAACTGCTGACCCTGTGAGCCCAAGTCATAAGCACTACAACATCAGGAATTCAATTTCGGCTACTACACAGACTGCGCAGCAAGGGAAATAAATGACATTATCCTAGGCTTAGCTTTATGACATTTTTATTTTATGAGATTTAAAGCAGAGAAAATTGATAATCTTCAATATTCACTAAAATTATTCTAAAATATTACCTAAAATCTTAGTTTTTCATTTCTTTTAACAATGCTACAAATGTGGTAAGGAAAAAAGATGTTTTTATCATCTGGATGTATAAACTACTTTTTGTTGGTTCAAGGAATAACTGCTCACACCACCCTCTGCAACCGCCGGAGGCTACACAAGATTGTTGCCAGCTGGCTCACATCATCATTTGCATGTATTTAACGCAGCATCTTCTTATTTGGACTTTACTTAACCAATTGAGCCAATCAGAAGAGGCTGCCAAAGTAAGGTGAGAAGAAGTGGGAGGTAATGAAAGAAAAATTTAAGCTAAGAGCAAACCCACACACTGAAGTTGCCCCACGTATGGTCCCCATGGAGCGAACAGTGTCCCTAGCAGCTGGAAGAGGAAACACTAATGAGGTCTACCTCCTTAGCTCTGCCTCACCTGAGGGTAAAGGTTTTGTAATTCTAAACAAAGCTAAAATGAAAGCCATGAACTAAATGCCAGAGTGGATAGAACAGAGTTTCCATACGGGCGTAAGCAAACGCAGCTCCTTTACGGGCGCTGGAAGCAAACACCCGCAGGGGTGAAGACAAACGGAAAAGTGAGCTTATCCTGTCCCAAACCATGATCTGGACAAATGTCTAATGTCTTTGTAGGAGTAGTAATCGTTGTCTACTAATTTTGCAAGAAGAAAGAAGAACTTTTAACAATTTTAAAAGAAATGTCATCCTCCTTTTTTAAAATATTTCAAAATACTACCTTTCTTTTAATGTATTGATAATATTCATCATAATTTTTTTTAGAATATCTGACCTGGTCCAAGAGAACTAAAGAGATTCAAACCTTCCAATTTAAACTCTTGAGGTATATCCGAGTCTGGCCCTCTAGTCTGGTTGTTTTCCAAATAAAGCTATGTTACTAGAGTGTTGGCCCTGAAGCACAAGAGGCAACAGGAGAACCTCTCAACTGCTGCCACCAGCATCACCGATTTTAAAGTGTGTGCAGATGTGTGTATGTGTGTGTTTCATATGAAACAATTACAACAACTACATAACCCCCTACCCTTTCTAAAGTCCCAGGTATGTGTGTGTGTGTGTATTTAATAGCACGATCTAAATCTTGCTCTTGTACTACAGACACGTATTTCAGAACTCTTATTAAAGATAAAAACTCCTGAAACCAGGCCCATTCCATAGACTTATTAATACCCCCTCAGTGTCTGCCACAATGCTGAACCTAGAGTGGGACTGAATTAATAAATGACTTTTAATAAATGAACGAGCAAGTAAATGAATTAGTGCATATGGGGAATCCCTGGGTGGTACAAATGGTTAAACACAAGACTTTTAACCAAAAGGTTGTAGTTCGAAACCATGCAAGATGCACCTCAGAACTACAGCCTGATGGTCTGATTCCAAAAGGTCTCCGCTTTGAGATTCTGTGGTGCAGTTCCACTCTGCTCCCATGAGGTCACCATGAGTTAGAATGGGCTCGAAGGCAACAGTAGTAGAACTGGATAAACTAGAAATTCATAAGACGTTTTCTCCACTTTTTCCACTTCAAAAAGTCCCTAACAGCTGTGCCCATCTGCCTCACAGGCTTGTGACAAAGTTAAAGAGCATCTCCACTAGAGCCTGCTATAGAAGGAAGTACTTATTTAACAGAGACCTCCACTCATTATTTGTATGCTTTTGTGCCACTTAGTTTCACTGGTGTGAAAAATGGGGAAACAATATTTATTTTGAGGAATTGGAATATGGTGTACATAAAAAGCCAAGCTAACACACACACAGTCACTCACTCACTCACTCACTGCTATCAAGTCAATTCTGACTCCTGACTCCTGGTGACCCGATAGGACAGAACAGAACTGCCCTTCTGCCCTGTGAGGTTTTGAGACCGTAACTCTTTACTGGAGCAGAAAGCTTGCTTTCTCCAGCAGAGCAGCTGGCAGGTTTGGAGCTCTGGTCAGCAATTCCACTTCTAACCCCCTATTCTACCAGAGCTCCAATACCAACCTCCGTACATTCAACGACTGTTTCCAGCTGACCATAGCTACTTCCAGGCACTAGAGCCTACTTCAGAAGTTTAAAACTCTGGGCACTTCTTAATAAGCTGCTTCTCCTTCAATAAATAATCAATGCCTTAGTCACATACACCTTCCTTTAAAGATCAACAATTTCCTACAATTGCAAAAGTAAGTGGACAGAAAAAGAGAGAGGATGGGGAGCAGGTTCAGATGGAAGATAAGGGGGAATTTACAGGTAGCTGTTCAGAGGGGAAAAGTAGAATGAGTCCTAAATCACATTAGAAGGTTTGTTTGCCTCATTTTAAAGGCGATTTAATCGGGGATGGGGGGGAGAGGGAGTTCTAAAACTGATTGTACAAGTATTCTTGATATGATTGAACAATTGAACTATTTAGTTATATGATATGTGAGTAGGTGCCAATAAAATGTAAAATATATGAAGAAAGAAAGAAAAAGAAGAAGGTTTGTTTGAGGCTTGATCCCTTCCTCGATCATTTCATGTAGTAGTTCTTTTTCAAGGCAATCTAGACATAGAAAGCCTGAAAAATCTACTGATTCCTAAGCATGGTGAGCTCATGGTACTGAAGTTAAGGAGGGAGGTCCTCTGTTTATTTTCCACACTAGGGAAGTTATTTGTCTTCAGGGTAAGTCTACTGCTTCCTTCTCAGGTCCGGGAGTGCCTTAGTTCATTCTTACTTGAGGGTGGCAACTCTACCCCCCAAGTGTGCAGCTGTCTGAAAACATATTTGCTCTTGATGTGTCACTGGGTCATGAGTTTTCTGAGAAATACTTTACACATGGGTGTCTCCGATCCCAGGCAGTGTAGATATTTGCTGACTCATGAGAAAGGGATGGACAAACACTGGATGTGGTTCTAGGTTACAGGATTTTAATATATATTCTCAATCCGCTGGTCACAGTGTCTTGAGCTCTGCCTATCTGCCTCAGTCTCTCCTAAGAACTAAGGCGGAATCACCCATGATAATGACAGACAAGGTCCCCTCCCTCCATGGAGTTTGCAGCCTAATTCTGCTCCTTACCCTAGCTTGCTTTCCTTCTACTGCAAGACAAGCATGGTAGGCAGCACCATCTGTATCAAAGCAGCATTTCAAGAAAGACTGAATAATATTCCAAGCAAATCACCTATTAACCAGCAGGACCAAACAAAATTGATGATAAAGATATGTCCCTGTTAGTTAATGAAGGCGTGACATAGTCTGCAAACCTAAGAGTATTGTGCTGCCTGGAAGGGGTTTAAAAATCTTATGAGTTTTATCTACTTCCTTATTAATATAATTTAAAATAATATATACTTATTAAGCATTTACTACAAACCAGGCTCATCTCATTTAAGTGTATAAAAATCCAAGGAGTGACACACATGAAATCATACACTACTGTTCTCATTTTATCAATGAGGATACTTCAGTTAAAAAAAACACCAAGGAACTTAGAAATGAATCCTAGATCTTTTAATCCGCACCCAGTGTTCTTTTTTTAAAGAGAAAGAGTCAAGATTATTATTGCTACTGTTGACATAGTGTAGTCTCTTGCTGTGGCTCAGATGGTTAAATGCTTAACTGCTAGTCAAAAGGCTGGCGGTTCCAATCCACCCAAGTTTGGGGTTTGTATGATGAAATAGATAGTCAGTTAGGGGGTTACAGGAAAACATCAAACTGTAGAAAAACAGGCCTGGAGATTGCTTCAGAAAAGTTGCAGCCTTGAATACCCTATGGAGAAGTTCTCTACTTTATATATGGAATAACCCTGAGTCAGAAGTGACACAGTGGCAGCCAGCAACAGCACTGAAATGGTACATATATGAGAATATACATAATAGCAATTATTTAAAATATTTTAGGTTGAACCACATAAACTTGCTGATATTCAGCCATGGTGAGTTATATAACTCGTGTCTCTTTGATGCAACCTGATACAGTATCAAGGCACAGAATGGCATGCGCCTAGTCCCAGGGCAACCTGACTAGCTGTGGGACTGGGGCAAAGCTTCACTCGCTTCGCCCTACAAAATGAACTTACATTAAATTGTCTTTAGGTGCCCTTCCAGTCCTATAATTATAAAGTAAGGGGAGGGGAGGAGAACTATGATCCATTCGTTCAACAATTATTGATTAAGTGCCCACTGGGTGCCACGCACTACTCTTTCTCCTCCATTCTAAATGCTTCCGCAGTTCAAGGGTAGCGTCCAAACAACCTCCTCTGGTTCCAGGGTTCATACCTAAAGAATGAACTTGGGTGCTCATGCTTGCATCCTAATCTAGAGAAGCTGGGGTGTGCCTTATGGATCTGAAAGCTCCTGTCCCATCAAAATTCTACAGCAGAAAAGAGACCACAGGACGCAGAAACCACCCGAGGGACTAGTGATGAAATATAATGTGACAGAAAAAAAACTGGTATGTGTGAATAGATGTATCTTTGAAAACAAGGACCTCTCAACAAATACTCTAGTACACACACACACACACACACACACACACACACACTGGGAAATATCCTGCTCCTGTCAGTTTTCACTGCCACCCCCAGGAAAAGAATCTTTCAGCTTTAAACAGAAAATCTGGAAAGGAAGACCCTTCAGGTTTGCAGATTAGAGTTCTTGACCCTCTCGTCACAAAGTTTGCCATGAGTAAGGACTGAGGGTAGAGGGTTATAGAAAAACACCAAACTGCAAGTTCAAAGACACCGATTTAGCAACTGGCTAGGCTGCTAACAAGCATCAGTTCGTGAAGCTGGGCTTATTATTCAACCTATCTGTGTTTCGATGTCCTCATCCATGCAATCAGAACTGGGACAGATGACCTCCAAGCACCCTTCCTGTTGTAAAGGTCAACCTGTCAGGAATTCTAAACTTTGCCTTGTAATCTGCATCTGCTCTCTTTTTCACTCTCCACCGTGGACACGGCAAACAGCTGTTTCCAACACATCTGCAATAGTTCTTCAAATATACACTTAAAGATTCTTAGGAGTACTCACTTTGCTCACTCTCCTCTGGCCTACAGATGGGGTTCTATGGTTAGCAAGATGTTGGGAGTAGATCATAGGGGTTCATCCATCTAAGCTTGAGGTGATAAGAAAGCAGATACAACCAAGAGCTATTTTCTTTTTCACTGTTTTGCAACTGAGAAATACCCATCACTCTCAACCTCATTCCCTGAGAAATCTATCAACTCTTACAGAAATCCAAAAGCTGGAGACACAGGATTTAATAACCTTGAGGTGTTGTCAATCTAGTTGAGATGCCTAAACTTCCCCACATTACATACCGAGTGAATGCCATAGGTGTGGGGCAGTGGCCTATGTGATACAGCTCCTCCAGCCATAGTCTCTGTAACTTCTACCAAATGACTGGGTGGGATCATGCAGGAATATATTCCCTCTGAGCAAGAGAAGGTTGTAGAGATGCTGATAGGATTATATGATTCCATTTTGAGTGACTGTGAACATGGATAATTTTGATTGTAAAAACTAGGAACTCTAACATGGGGATTGGTTAATTTTTGCCATCTTTCGGGGCATAAAATGAGCCATCTCAAAAGTAGGAAAGAAGTATCTCACTACCATAGTAAAAGAATAGCCAGGAGTTAAATACGTCCTTTGAACCTCAAGATTTATACACACTCAACATCCTCACTCTGGAGACAGGAAACTATGACACCAGAGGCGTAGCAGTCACATAACCGAGATGCAGAGCATGAGAGAATGGCCGACTTCCTGGCCCACAGAGTATCTAAAGCTGAGTGTCATTGGGCAGAAGGCTTGCTAGCAGAGTGAGGTGCCTCTACATACTTATTTGGGGAGTTAGGCTTACTAACCCACAAAACTATGCTTGAATTACTTCAGGCTAGGGCTTATGGCAGAGTGGCATGCCCTTTGAGGTATTTATTGGCAGCAGCTAAAAGCTCTATAACATTGCCCAAGCAGGGCAGAGGCCAAGTGGCCATGTGGCTGGGAGGCCAAAGACCACAGAGAGGTGTGCAAAGCTGAGAAGACGCTGTCCTGACTGGTAGAAGTGTGTCCAGAGTATTTCTTATGCTAAATTGTAACCTCTTAACTTCCCTAATAAACCCCATTATTGTGAGTATTTCTGTGAGTTATGTGTGGCCATTGCAATGAATTTTTGAGCCCAGGAGAGCTGTAGCAAGCGCTGTAGGAGGGAAAGTTGATGTCAGAATTGGCAAAGGAGAAAAGAGGGTGAAGACATGTCACACACACACACACACACACACACACACACACACACACCCATGCCTACTTTGATGATTCTCCTCCTCTTCCATTGTGAAGTTACGAGGAGATCAGATGCTGCTTCATGCATGTCCTTTTTAAGACTTGCATGCTGGATTTGTACTCAATAAGAATCATAGAAGTCAAATGAGAAAGTCTAAATGAGGCATGTGGCCTGCTCCAGGGAAAGCCTGTAGCTATGTAGAAAGTAGAGTCTATATCACTGAAGAAATCACAATAAAACCAACTCAATGCCCCTGAGTCAAAGGTGACTCCGAGTGACCCTACAGGGCAGTGTAGAACTGTTCCTGGAGATTTTGAGACTGTTTACAGGAGTAGAACTCTTTACAGGAGTAGAAAGCCTCATTTTTTCTCCCATGGAGCCAGTGGTGGTTCAAATTGCTGACCTTGTGGTGAGCAGCCTAACATGGAACCACTACACCCCCAGGGCTTCTCACTGAAGTGGCCATAAGTCACAAGGAAAGCATGTCACCAGCCCAGCCTCTAATCAGGGCTATCTTTAAATTTGAGGCCATGCTGGGTTCTCCAGTAAAACACTCTGGGACAGTTCAGAGTCAATTATGTGACAGGGAAGTCGAAGCCATTGGCAGTCAAATGTCCTTGGGCTATACTATGACCTACACCAAGTCAGAGCTGCTCATTTCCCTAAACTGTGCTTTAGACGTCTAGGACATTTAATACAACCATCTCTGACTGGCGTGCCTATGAAAAATATGCTACGTTAAAAACATGTAAGTCTCCAAAGGATCTTATTTTTCCTCTGCAAATAAATACCCTGTGGAAACAAGAGCCTAAAGAGTACAAAGGATTTCACACAAGAAATCATAAAAAAAAGTTGCTTGTTAATAGTCTTAAGTTTCAGAGCAATTAAAATCCAATTTTTCCCCAAAATACAAATACTCATAAGGAAGAAAGGAGTTTGAGAATTGTTATTCATCAAGTTTCAGGTTTCAGAGATAAACATCGCCCCCTTAAGATATTTATATTATTAATGCTTCTCCAAGAGACAAACATGGAGAAAATTTCAGCCACCTTAAAATTTGAGAGCATCCATGAAATGTAAGCTGATGTATCTCATAACTGATGTTTCATCAACTTGTCCTTAAAAAGCAAAGGCTTATGCTCAATCATTTCTGCCGTGGAAATAAATTGTTCCAAAAGAGAAAACAATGGCCATTTCCATGGTTAAGTCTGAGCTGTCACATTAATTAGTTCTGGACAAATGAAACATTCTGTGACCAAATAAAGTTGGAAAATCCAAGGCTGGAATTTGGCAAGCAACTGCATTTCCATGACGGCATTTTTAGCCAGTACCTTCCCTCAATGCAAATATGAGTCTTGAAAATATTTAATTAAAAATGTAACTAGAAACATGTCCTGACCGAGACGATAATGCTGTTCCATTTTTAATTAATGGTGCTCTGCAACTCATTTGAAAAAAAGAGCCACCGTTCTTCAATAGCCACTGTGGTAGTTCCATAATCTCAAGTCAACTTGAGGATATTGAGAGTGAAGGGGTGAAGTCTAGTCTGTCAATCAGATCACAGCCTGATGCCTCCTTGTCGGCATGGCCTTCTCATGAGGATTCTGATCATTTCCTCTCGTCCTCCCTTGAGGCAGGACACACACTCTCTCTTTTTTACCTGCTTGGCGAGGAGCCACACTCAGAGAGCTGGAGGAGCCACATGGAGACTCATACCAGTGCTAAGATGTTTCCACCTACACTGGATCCACAAGGCTTTTAACCAGCAGCCTGTGATTGTCCTGCATTCGGCATCATTGCATGTGCTGTGTGAGTCTGAAGAGGAATTTATGGACTAGTATGGGACTTATGGGCTAATAATGGACATGGACTTGTTCTGGCCTGGGATGTTTTCTTAATATACAATTGCTTTTTTATATAAAGCTCTTTCTTATACATATATGAATATCTCTGAATTTGTTTCTCTAGTCAACCTGGACTAACACAGCCATCCTCCAGGGTCTCAAAAGTACAGAATTGAACTCTGAAGAACCATAGAACAGGTCAGAAAACCTACTTCCTCAAGGTTACAGAACAGACTTACACCACCAAACTCAAAAGAATCCAAGCTCCAAATAAATATCAGGTCTTGCCATTGATCTTGACCACGGGGGAACTTGAGTTTACAAAATCTTTTCTGTTTGCTGGATTTGATTTAAACTATTCATCTTGTATTTGATGGATTAAAAAAAACTGGAGGAAGGAAAAAAGTAAAACACAAATGTAAATTCTCATTTCCTTCTAACAAAATTTTAAATCATTATTAGATATAAAAGAATGTAACTTCCAGAAACTATTGCATGGAAAATGGAGTCCATCTATCCTCCCTTCTAATAAACAAAATCAATAAATTACTATACAAATAACTTAAATAACTAGGTACCCATTCTCTTATAATATCACTAAAGGAGGTTAACAGGCTACACTTTTGTATCAATATTTAAGTCTGAATTATACCTCTCACCATGTGTCCTTAGGAAAATTACCTAGCTGTTTTATAACTGGTAAAACAGCTACATAGATGTGGTTGAAAGGATTGAGTGAGAGAGAGAGAGAGAGAGAGAGAGAGAGAGAGAGAGAGTCATGTAGACTACTAGCATATTAGACACTATGCATGTACTAAGTGTTGTTATCACAAGTACTGGCACCACTAAATCTTTTCTCAGCATTCCAAATGAAATATCCCAAGCAAGAAAAAACTGTTTGCATGTTGCACTGATCTGAAATCGTGATGGCTTGACCCCAGGTTCAACATGTGGTTTTAAAGATTAAATTCTCCCTTCCTTGGCCAGAGTACCCTAATAGAAACTAAGGCCTCAGAGGCTCTGTTCTTTGAAAAGAAAACGAGGCAAAATACGTATGCTCAGAGGTCCTTTTCACATTTAGTCAAAGCACTTACTAAGATGCTAACGTTACTGCTCACGGCCAGCACTTGCCACTCCACTCGCTAGACCAGTGGGTCTCAACCTTCCTCATGCCGCCACCTTCAATACAGTTCATGTGGTGGTGACCCCCAACCATAACATTATTTTCAGCGCTACTTCCTCACTGTCATTTTGCTACTGTTATGAATCAGGTGACCCCTGTGAAAGGATGGTTCGACCTCCAAAGGGGTCGTGACCCACAGGTTGAGAACCGCTTCTCCAGAGCCTTGTTTCTTACTGAAGTTTGAGTATCGTTTAAAAGAAATGTTATGCAGAAGCATTTCCCAAGATAAAAGTAACAAGAATATACCCAATACACCCAAAACATCCACCCACTTCGATTTTCCTTCTTAAGTTTCCATGATAATAAAAATCTCATCTCCAATATCAAATCTGAAAAGGCAGATTACTCCCAGATGAGATTTTGCAAAGCATCTCCCAGGATGACTCTAAAACTGACAAGCTAACGGAGCAAACCACCACTGCTCTCCACCCACAAGCACAGCACATTGCTGGATGATGTGCCAAGAGCCAGGAAGTTTGCCACGCAGGGAGTCTCACAGGACCCAAGAAAAGCAATGTGTGAGCACGCAGCATGCACACCTACTAACGTCACCAGAGAAACAGCACCTCTCTAAAACTGTTCGTTAGGTGTGACAGCTTAAACTTCAGAAGAGATGTGTCCCAATACTTACTGAGGCTCATGGATAATTTTGCCACTCATACAAGATCTGATAGTGGTTGGCGATTATTTTATGAAGTCATAGTGTTCAGGCAACAGAATGATGGAAATCAAAACTGGCTTGGGAGTTGGGACAGGGCTTGAATTCTGGGGCTGCCACTTATTGGCAGTGTGATCCTGAACAAATATTTTTTAACTTCTCTAAGTTTCACCTCCCTTGCCGGTATGAATTAAACTTCTACCCATAAGGGCTGTGTAAGATGAAACACTTCCATAATATCTGGCACACAGTAGGGACTCAATGTGATAGGCCCTGCCCATCCCTTACTTTCAGGGAGAAAATATGTCCCCCAAAATCCAATTAATAGTTTAGAGGAATAATTAGAATGATTCTTATCCAAATACTGTTCCTATTTATCCTAAGGGCCCACTTCTCATATTTGATGTTACAAGGGTTCTACTAGTATTTCAGCTGATATGAAACACCCAACCAAACTTTCCCCAATATTTCTTTCTCACCCCATACAAGGTCACGCCAGAAGGCATCAGCTTTATCCTGCAGAGCACCATATGGCTCCTCTGCCCCTTCCCTACTTAACTCCCCTTCGCTCATTCAATCATATGTCATATTGGCCAATTTCAAATAAATTTACAACCTGAATATATATGGAAGCTGGAAGACTTAATAGTTCTTAAGTTTCTGGGGCCGAGATTATCAATCAAGTTGAATTTGCATTCTCATTTAGCTTGATCAGATGGCTCTGAACAAGTCATTCAAATTTTACTTTAGACTTCTGGAAATATTGGTTTTCTTATCTGTGAAATAATATCACCACCTATCTCACCAGGTTAACTAGCATGAAATGATATGTGTGAAAGAATTTTGAGAGTGGTAAAGGTCTTTATGAGTGTCATGTTAAAATTTTTAGCTTTTTTTGTTACCGCTTTATTAGTTACAGCTTTAGGTGTGCCACTAAAACATACGTAGTTTCCCACATGCTAGCTATACCTGCTGCCAATGCATCTGTCTGTCTCACACTCTCCCTTAATCTCTACCCAGTGATCTCATATTCAATTTGGGGGAATCTCTCTCATTCCTACTATACACCCAAACAAATGCAGCACTGTAGTTCCTGATATTCTCAAAGTTTAGAATATCAAGCCTGATATTTGCTTCCAAAACATGAAATTTCTATTTGGTTTACAAAATGACAAAAAAAATCTTTCTTAAGCATCCCCTTCATATTACATGCCATATATATATATATATATATATATATATATATATTATTAACAGTCAACTTCTAATTTAGGTATGGGGCAATAACCCCTGAGTCTTTCATGTTTCCCAAGTCTTGGCAAAAGGAGACATGAAAAAGGGAGGGGACAGAGGGAAAGGGGGATTGATGCTACATTTGTGGAATTTCATGAGAACAAATAAACAAATTTCTAATTAGTAACTATCCATTAGCTACTAAACACTGACATGAAACTGAAATGCTACCTCCCCACCCAACCAAAAAAAAAGTTAGTGTGTGGACCAACACTTCAATCTACGTTAATTCAACACATATTTACTTGCCTTCAAGGAAATAACAAGACCGCTCAGTTCTTGGCCTCTGAGAACTCACAGACCAATGGGGATAATGGGATGAGTCCATGGAAAACTGTAGCCCAAGGAGATCTGTTATGGAAGGGCCATAAAAGAAGTATAAGACAAACAATAAATCAGTCAGAGAAACCAGAAAATTTCCTGCTGAGTGAACCTGGAGAACTCTGATAAGCATAGCTGTAGTTTCAAGGATCGGTAGAGTTTTGAGAGGCAGAGCCAGGCGGAGCTCAAAAAGAGGAACAAGATACAGGTCCAGGCATAAGAAGCTTCAAATAAAAGCAGGGAGGCTATTATAGGGAAAGGTGACTCTGGATTTTTCAGAAAATGGAATCTATCAATAGCAATAAGTAGTGAAAAATAAGAAGTTTAAAAAAAAACAGAAAAGAGGACAGGATCAGTTCAGCAAAGATCTCAAATGTCAGGCCAAGGAGTTTGTATTTTACACTGTAGGTAGTGAGGAACTCATCATGTGCTATGTTTTTGTTTGCTGGATTTCTTTTTTCAATTAGAGAAGCAAATGGGTCAGAGCTCTACACCAGGATGGATGAAAGGAAGACTGGCTGGGCAGATTGTCCCGGCTTTCACAGAAGACCTTGTGATGCCCAGAGCAATGGCAGAAGAGGTGGACTGTAAGAGTCATTGGGAACACTGGGAAAACACATTAACAAAGCTTGGCATCTACTTGCCTCTGGGAGAGATGCCTGAATCAAACAACAGAAAAGTCTTACGTCAGGTTAACCGGAGGAAAAGTTCAGCCATCACTGAACCAGGAAGGTTCCAGAAGAGCAGCCAGGTAAAACGAATGGGCTGGCAGAAAATCCAAGTGGATGCATTTACTGCTTTGGTGGAAAAGAGAATTCAGGAGAGAGTGGCAGCTGCACCTGTAAATATGTAACTCCCTGCCATCGAGTCAACACTGACTCATCGTGATCCTGTAAGTCAGACTAGAACGCACCTCGCTCTCTGAGACTGTAACTGTTTACAGGAGTTGAAAGCCCATCTTTCTCCCACGGAGTAGCTGGTGGTTTTTAACAGGTGGCCTTCTGATTAGCAGCCCAATACATTACCACTCTATCACAAGGCTCCTGTAAATATGGAAGTTAGCAACAGCAATGAGGTGGTTGAGCAAGAGAAAAAATGTAGTAAAAATCTGGAAGAGAAAGTGGAAGATAAGGTATTTGTCAACTGAGAAAAAGAAAGAGTGGTTAGGCTGGAAAAGGCTGAGCATCACTAAACCAAACCAAAACTCACTGCCATCGAGTCGATGCTGACTCACAGTGACCCTAAAGTATAGGGTTGAACTGCCCCTGAGTTTCCAAGACTGTAATTGTTTATGGAGGTAGAAAACCCCATTTTTCCTCCAGAGGAGTGGCTGGTGGTTTCAATCTGTGGACCTTATAGATTGCAGCCCCATGTGTAACCACTATGCTACCAGGGTTTTCCCGCAAAGCTTTAGAAAAGAAGATGTTAGGAAAGGATGAGCAGTCAGCCTAGCCAGAAGCTTCAAGAAAACCATGCACACAGATAAGAATCCAAGAGAAAAGACAAAGGATTTGGTAACTGGCCTGCTATCAGTGATCTTTGACAGACAAGGTTGGACAGAGAACTCCTGTGTGAGCCACGGCTTGATGTCACTGAGGAAGGAGGTGAGATGGTACTCTGGAGGTTGGGGGTGGAAAGAGTATGTGTACAAATAGGGAGTCCATCCTTCAAAAGGAGGGAAGGTTGGAGCGATTCGGTGTCTGAACAAAGTACCACTGACCTGGGAGTTTGGAGCAACTTGGTTGCCCTTCTTCCTCAATGGGCAGAGTCAGGGAGACGCTCAGGGAAAATCAAGAGACCCTTCCCAATCCAAACCGACAGTGATGATCGTGGAAAGAAGTGGTTAATGAAAGAACTGAGAAACAAACAAAGGGTATTTTCATTCACACACTACTTTGAAAATGATGGAGCTACCATTTCCAGTATCTGCTGTATGAACTGAAAGACCTGCCGGTAAAGACAGGGAGCCTTCATTTTGTTGAAACTTAATGATTTCTCTTCTAAAGAGGAAAACTTCTTCCCTATCAGAAGTTTACTTACCCAGTGTCTACCAGGAACCACCTCACATAGTTTTTTCCAGACACACAAACCTGTAACCATCGGGGAATGTGTGTAAGTCTGGGTAGACTAGAGAAACAAATCCATGGACACACACATATGTGTCAGAAAGAGATTTATATACAAGAGGAATTGAACATTGAGAAAGCATCCCAACCCAGTCCAGTAAATGTCCATAAGTCCAATACTCGCCCATATGTCTGATACCAATCCATAAAGTCCTCTTCAGAATCACTAAACACATGCAATGATGCTGAGTGCAGGACGACCACAGGCCAGTGGGTGGAAAGTCTTTGGCTCCAGTGGCGTTGTAAGCATCTCAGCGCTGGCAGGGGTCTCTCTATGGCTTCTCCGGCCTCAGAGATCTGGTTGCTTGTCAGCTGCTATGTCTCCCAGGATGTGGCAGAGAGTCTCCCACCTCTAAGGAGGAAATTACCAGATTTCCCAGAATTCTCAGGAGAAGGCCATGCCCACACAGAGACCTCATTGGCTATCTTCAGATTGACAGCCTAGACTCCACCCCTACACTCTTAATCCTCAAAAAGACACCAGATTAGGTGACTACCACAGAATGGTATTTTGGAGAACCCAAAAAGAACATGGCAAATCCAGAGCTATGCATTTCATCTGCCCCCCCACAAGTCAAAAATCACTCTTGATCTTGGCAGAAAAGCAGCATTATGAACACACACACACACACACACACACACACACTCACACACAGAAAGATAAGTAGTACTGGGTAGCCAGGCTGCTCAAGTTCAAATTCTGCCTCTATTACTTATTACTTTTATTATCTTGGACAAGTTATTTTTTAAAACATTTTATTAGGGGCACATACAGCTCTTATAACAATCCATACATACATCAATTTTGTAAAGCACATCTATACATTCATTGCCCTTATCATTTTCAAAGCATTTGCTCTCCACTAAAGCCCTTTGCATCAGGCCCTCTTTTTTCCCCTTCCCTCCCTGCTCCCCCCTCCCTCATGAGCCCTTGATAATTTATAAATTATTATTTTGTCATATCTTGCCCTATCCGACGTCTCCCTTCACCCCCTTTTCTATTGTCCGTCCCCCAGGGAGGAGGTCACATGTAGATCCTTGTAATCGGTTCCCTCTTTTCAACCCACTCACGCTCTACCCTCCCAGTATCACCACTCACACCCCTGGTCCTGAAGGGATCATCTGCCCTGGATTCCCTGTGCCTCCAGCTCTTATCTGCACCAGTGTACATCCTCTGCTCTATCCAGATTTTCAAGGTAGAATTCGGATCATAATAGTGGGAGTGGGTGGAGGAGGAAGCATTCAAGAACTAGAGGAAATCTGTATTCTTCATCGGTGCTGCATCACACCCTGACTGACTCATCTCCTCCCCTAGACCCCTCTGCAAGGGGATCTCCAGTGGCCGACAAATGGGCCTTGGGTCTCCACTCTGCACTTCCCCCTTCATTCACTATGGTAAGATTGTTTTGTTCTGATGATGCCTTATACCTGATCCCTTTGACACGTCATGATCGCACAGGCTGGTGTGCTTCTTCCGTGTGGGCTTTGTTGTTTCTGAGCTAGATGACCACTTGTTTACCTTCAAGCCTTTAAGACCCCAGACGCTATCTCTTTTGATAGCCATGCACCATCAGCTTTCTTCGCCATATTTGCTTATGCACCCATTTGTCCTCAGTGATCGTATCATGGAGGTGTGTACCCAATGACATGATTTTTTGTTCTTTGATGCCTGATAACTGATCCCTTCGGAACCACATGATCACACAGGCTGGTGTGTTTTTCCATGTGGGCTTTGTTGCTTCTGAGCTAGATGGCGGCTTGTTTATCTTCAAGCCTTTAAGACCCCAGATGCTATATTTTTTGATAGCCGGGCACCAGCAGCTTTCTTCACCACATTTGCTTATTCACTCACGTTGTCTTCAGCAGTTGTGTTGGGAGGATGAGCATCATAGAATGCCAATTTAATAGAAGAAAGTATTCTTGCATTGAGGGAGTACTTGAGTAGAGGCCCAATGCTTAGACAAGCTATTTAACTGCTATATTTTCCTTCTCATTGTTAAAATGGACTTAGAAATAATTTTTCTGTATATATTCTCAACAATAAGAACATTTTTAATACCCTAAACTTAAGAGCCCTATTAGGAAGTTTTACTTTGTCACAGCAGGTCACTAGGAGTTGAAAATCAATTGGATGGCACCTAACAACACAAGTCTTGTTACTACAAGTGTGAGGATGATCTTCTTTCAAACTTTTAAAAGTTCACACAGATTTGTCCATTTAAAACCTCAATAAAAGTTCATTTTCTCAAATAGGCCACTGGTTACATTTTTCTTAAAGTCACTAGGGAGGGGATCCCATTGTTTTAATATCTGTGAAGGCAGCTAACAGGAACAAATACCACCATATCCTTTATAAAAAATATCTTGGATAGTCTTGGACCTTTTCTCTTTAAACAGATTTTAAAGTCAGTTGCTCAAATTACACAAGCTAACATTAAGAATTACATTAGAATCGCACCAAATCTATAAATTAATTGGGGAAGAAGGTGAAGTTTTTTATTTACTCCCAATCCATGCTCATGGTATATCTTCCTTATATGGAGAACTGCTTTAGATACTCTTTTGTGGAAGTTTAATATTCTAAAAAAAGAAAATACCTATATCAAATGGTGAAGTTACCATTCAGATAAAGTGCTTACTATGTGGAAGGCTTTCAATAAGGTTGCCTATTATGATTGTTTTGAGTTTCATCACAACTATATTAGATAAAGCCAAGCTCCTTAATGAAATGTACAAGGTTCTTGATGATCCGCCAACCCAAGATCTACCAGGCCAGCCTCAGCTCCTGTTGATCCACTGACCCAAGATCTACCAGGCCAGCTTCAGCTCCTGTTGATCCGCCGACCCAAGATCTACCAGGCCAGCTTCAGCTCCTGTTAACCTTCCTTTGAGCATGAGTATAGGAGACACTTCTATAGGAAAGAGTCTCACCTCCAATCCCCCTTGACCCTCAGATTCTTATCCTCCCTCAAGCCTTATCTCAATTGTCACCTCTTCCAGGAAGTCAATCCTAGCACTTGATACATTCTCTCTTGCCATTCCGCTTCCCCCTGTGTAATTACCTCTGGCCATATTAACATCAGACTTTAATTATAAATATCCCTATTTCCCACTAAACTCTGAGCCTAACACAGTTTCTGCCACACAGTAAACATCACAGACAAACATACCTTCCAACATGGCTGGCCAGTCCCATCCAGAGTTCATCTGGATCCTGTTGTCTTTGGTTGCAAGTGTAGGAGACTAAACTGAAATTTACCAAAGGTCTAATCCTAAACCCAACTGACATAGTGAGAAGAACATGGGATTTGGAACTTTAATGAGAAAAAATTCAAATATTGAATCTCTCAAATGACCACGATGAACTACCTACAGTTTAAAATGTACATCTCACTCCCTGTGTACTAAATGTCACCCCAAGGCTTGATTTCAACTTCTGGCTGTTCAGAGAGTGATCTTGTGGAAAGGTGACAAGGGAAGAGATAAAACGGATCCATCCACTCCCTTAAACACATCAGCTGCAGAAGAATCTAACAGGTATAGCCATATCTCCTCCACACCTTTAGCTCCTGGCCATCACCCTGATTCGTGTGCACACTAGTTACCAAGGCTAATCCCCCCAGTGGCCTTCCCCGAGGAACTCCTGGCACATGTCAGGTTTTCCCTCTGGTCTGCATAAGGCAGGCAACACGCAGGAAAACATAAACACAGGCCTAGAAACGCTCAGACGTGTGTACCTCTATCTGCCTCGAACTCTGCTGGGATAAAGAACCAGTTAGTTTCTCGAAACTGACTGACAGACAAGCAGTTTTCTCCCAGAGCCTCCCTACTCCACTACCCAGGAAATTCAGAGACTGCTATTCACAACAGTATATGCTGAAAACACCACACACACATGCGCACACACACACTCTACAAAGCACTCACCAAATTTAACATGCAGAGCATTAACTCTTCCTAATACCATACATCCTATTCCATAAATAACCAAAAGGGGGGGGCATTAAACTCTTTCTGAGCTCAAACCTCTTAACATTTTTCCCAAAACAAGCTTAGGTCCTCTTTTGAAGAATGGTAAATATATATGACTTATCTATCTCTTTGAGCTAATCTAACTACATTGTGATCCTATGTATACATTAATATATCTTAGAGTCACTATTTTTAACATTATGTACCTTACTGTGGAAGTCTTGAATTGAAATTGCAAATACCACCACTAAACTTTTACTAAAAAGCTTTCAAATATGTCAATTCATCTGTATCCGTAAATCCAAACAAGTGTACTTTCCGTCCATCTCAAGTGCATCGTCCAGTATTTTGGTTTACTGTTGAGGTCTTATTATCTCCTTCACAATATTGATGAACTTAGAGTATCTTTGATAGCACAGTAGGTTAAGCACTGGGCTGCGAACCACAGGCCAGTGCTTCAAGTCCGCTGCTCAGAGGCTGTCTGCTCCCATCCTTAATCTCAGAAGTCCTATGGAACACTTGTACTCTGTCATCTAAGTATGCTGAGCAGAATAGGGAGCCCTGGTTATGGAGGGGATCGTGTTGGCCTGTGATCCACAAGGCAGCAGCTTGAAGTCACCAGTCGCCTCTCGGGAGAAAGGGCTTTCTACTCTCATAGGCAATTACAGTTTCAGAAACTCAACAGGGGCAGTTCTACCCTATTCTGTAGGGTTGCTCTGAGTCGGAATTGACTCTAGGGCAGTGAGAACGAATCCAATGGCAATGGATTGACAAATTTCCAGTAGTTCCCTGTAGCCGCCGAGATAAAGGGCCAGCATTAAGCCTGGTTTTAGCTATATACTTCAGTCTAACACATCAAGGTCACCTCCAACCATAGCTTACCTGCCCTGTATGCTGTTTCAGTGGTCTCTCCTTCTTCTCTTACTATTCTGTGTCCTTCTAGCCTTCGGGCTTTGGAATGTCCTTCAATCCAATGCACCCTCTTTTCAGCCTAGCAAACTCCTTCTCAGCAGTTGCACTAGCTCATAGGTCTCTTCCCAACTCTCCCAAGCACTCTCTCTACAACTTCACAATAGGCAGTATGTATTGCTACTAGAATATTTATTGCACTGTATTATATTACTTTACCATTGTCAGCTTTAAAAAGCCCATTGTTACTGAGTCAATTCCAGCTCTACCAACCTTATGTAGCAATTAAAGTTACGGTACAGGGTTTCCAATGCTTTCACCTTCACCACACTCTCACAGCTTTCACCTGTGGAGAGGTCAGTGAATTTGAACTGCTGACCTTTGGTCAGTGCTTCACCACTGTGCCATATGGGTATGTTCTTATTTCTTTTAAGAACCCTCAGCATCTGGTTGTCAACTTAATTATTAAATGAGACCAAATAAAATACCGGGCAGATATCATCAGTCTCTATTTTGTACAGGTAGAATGGAAACGTGAACAACGTGACGATGTATGATGGGATAGTGGGAACTCTCAGGTGCAAAGGTCAAAGAAGGGAACTGACACCCTTGAACGGCTCGTCTGGCGACTCTGTGCAAGAGACACTGGTAGCTGCACTTAATGGGCACTAACCAGGAATCAAAGCTAGGTCCCCTACATGGAAACTGAGAATTTTACCACTGAACCACATCTTGCTTGTATAATGCTTGATTGTGTTAGATAGCATCATCATCATCATCGTCACCACCACGATGACCTCCACCATCACCAGTTTGTTTACTTGCCTCACAGGGTTGAAAAGCAGTCTGAAGCAATCAGATAGAATACAAAATATTATCTAAGAAATAAACCTCATAGCAAATCAGGCAATATTATTTAAAAATAACTGAAGAATATGAATTTTATATCATCAATTACTACCCCCTGGGTGTTACCAATGCATTTGCATTGGACATTTATGATTTTGGATATCCGTAAGTTACCTAGAAGGTACGTTACATTGAAGCTGTAGTAAGACAGTGCTTAGTTCTAAGGCAGTGTTGTAAGAAATGTCATCCAATAGGTATGATGTAGTGAGTCTTTAGATGGTGACTTATCCCGGCCAACCATCCAGCCTCAAAAAGTGTATTTTTACTTATCTGACCCCACTTAATCTTCAGAAAATCTTGGTGAAACCATTATCATTTTATAGATACATTGAAGAAATTATATACTACAGCAATACTTGTAGACTTCAGGTTTGCAAAGGTTTCAGGTTGCACCTCCTAAATATGTCCCAAGATGTTACAGTGTTAGAAATTATCCTAAAATCAATTATTCCCAAAACAAGCAAAGAATTAAATTCAACATCCAGACTGCTCACTTGTGAAATCAAATGACTATCCCAAAACCACCAATGGTGGAGTCTTCCCTAAAGAATCTCCACTCAGACCACAGCTCAGTCTTGCTTCTGGCTCAGAGGACTGGCAGAGAGGCAAGAGTGGTCAGGGCACAGATCTGCAGCAACGTGGCTGGTCCTGGGAGCCAGCCCAGGCCCTCAGTCTCACCGTTCTGTGCTTTAATCAAGTGATTCAGTCAGTGGCAAGAGGGGTCAGGCGTCTGTGGCCATGAGTAATGGTCACACAAAACACAAGTCTCTAATCAGAAGCTGGTGATGG
The DNA here is from genome assembly GCF_050624435.1 of Tenrec ecaudatus. NCBI lineage: Eukaryota > Metazoa > Chordata > Mammalia > Afrosoricida > Tenrecidae > Tenrec > Tenrec ecaudatus. The sequence goes on from NC_134533.1 coordinate 83,076,160, forward strand.
CGGGTCTGTCAGGACTGAGAATAATGTTTATTCAAGACAAAGAAGAAATGCCTATTTGCCCAGAAGATAGCTGAACGCCTCTCTTTTACACTCTAACTCTGAACGCACGGTTTTGTACTCTTTTCCTGCCCTTCCCATTATTTCATCAGGCATTTATAAAAGAAAAAAAAACTTATATGGGAATAATAAACCAGATTTATTTCTGCCAGTAGGTGAGATTTGTCTCCAAAGTACACCATTAAGAAATTCTTTCATTTTGTCTTTAGTTATCTCCATTATTTTTACAAGATGAATGGAAAGTACTCTTCTAAGTTATAAATACTCAATGTGTGTAAAGAACTGCAAGCTTCTGTTAATGGTGTGGAAATAATTTGGGAAAGGACAGCGGTATTGGTTGCACATGATGCATGTAATCAACTTCACTGAAATGCACATGTAAAAATTGTTATATTGACAAATAGTCTTACATATATCCATATATAAAACCAAATTCACTGCCATGGAGTCAATGCTGACTCATAGCAACCCCCGGTGCACCTGTGGGTATCTGAGATTTTAACTGTTCATGGGAGTAGAAAGCCTAGTCTTTCTCCTGCAGAGTTACTGGTGGTTTTGAACTGCCGACCATGCGAATCATAGCCCAACTACACTATCAGGGTTCATATTATATTATATATATATATAATTTTAAAAACAGAACTGTAACCTGCTAAGGAGTACTGCAATATGTTTCAGTAAACACTTCATCTCAGGAAAGCAATTCATTTATCCATTCATCACTTCCTTAAACATTTCTTACATGAAGTCCCCACTGAGTGCTAAAAACTGTCAGGCATGTAGAAACAGAATTAAAACAAGAAGATTCCACTTCAAGTCCTAGATGGGAGTGAGGCCCTCATTTTCTTCCCAAATTCTAATTGTGCTTTCCTTTTCTTTCTTTCTTTTTTAATAAATCATTTTATTGGGGGCTCTTACAGCTCTTATAACAATCCATCCATCCATTGTGCCAAGCACATTTCTACATATGCTGCCATCATCCTTTTCAAAACATTTTCTTTTTACTTGAGCCCTTGCTAACAGTTCCTTATTTTTTTCCTCCCCAACCCACCCTTCCACCCCATCCACTGTCTCCCTTCACCCATGTTTCTGTTGTTCATCACCTTGGGGGGTTATACATCAATCATTGCGATTGATTCCCACTTTCTCCCCCCACCTTCCCTCTACCCTCATGGTATTGCTACTCCTATTATTGCTATTGAGGGGTTTATCTGGCCTGGATTCTTTGTGTCGAGAGCTCTTATCTGTACCAATTTTACATGCTCTGGTCTAGCTGGATTTGTAAGGTAGAACTGGTGTCATGATAGTGGGGGGCAGGAAGCATTAAAGAACTAGAGGAAATTTGTATGTTTCATCGGTACTATACTGCACCATGGCTGCTTTGTCCCTTCCCTGTGACCCTTCTGTGAGGGGATGTCCAATCCAATTGGGGTTTTCATCTCCACAGTAATCTAACTACAGGTCACTTTGCTCCACTGAACTTTAAGCTACTCATGGATGGGGTCCTATGTGCTATCAAGTTCTACAAAAGTCCTCGGCAGAGCGTCAATTTGGCAGTGGCAAGCAGAAAACACCGCATTCAATGACTTAACAGACAACTATTCAGTGACACACATGGCTTTATCACCATGATGAATTTACTTTCATTACATTTCTGTCAAACTATCCTCTCCTTAATTGCCCCAAAGCAGTCCTCCCCTCCCAACAATTTTAGCAAGTCCCAGATTAATAGTAGTAGATAAATGATCAGAAACTCTCTTCTATAAGGTGTGGAAGGTCTGGTGTTCCCAAAGTATTCTACAGGAAGGCAGTCTACTAGGAAGGCTTGTAGAAAATCATGAAGGGCCATTGGAAGTTAAACAACAGGAAATAGGCACATTTTCAGATACCTGATTCATCTGGGTGTGGCAATGCTCCACCAGGTTTCTTTTGGAGCAGATGTGAGTGGAAAATAAGCCCAACTCACGATACTTGTTTTTGGTTTTGTTCGGTTTGGGATCATAAAATTTTAAGACTGGAAGAAACTTTATCTGGTCCAATTCCCTTGCTTTACAAAGAAATCAAGGTGTAGAGAGAGGGTCTTATTAAATTCAGGTCCCACAACTTGTCTTTGGCAGACCTGTGGGAAGGAACCAAGTCAGCTGTCCCATTCCTGTCCCCAGAGCTGCTGGGCGCTGGGCGTGTGCCCGAGGGAAGCCCTCAAGGCAATGGCTATGGGTATTCAACTATGTCCCTCGAGGACCCATTGCCTTTCTCCTTGCTCAGATGTCTTCCTCCTTCCTCCTTCCAAGCCTCTGCTTTGCCTTAGGCAACAAGAGATCACTCTCTGAGTAATGCAACTCTGTGCAAATGGCCAAATCCTTGAATGCCAAATTTGGTTTAATTCTATAAAATGTGACTACCTTCTGATCTTCTGCTTGGTTCAGAATTGTGATGAAGATATACAAATATTAGCCATCAAGGAATCCTTTTTTTGAATAAAATGTAAAAGTAAGGATCTCTTAGAGGATTATGAATTTCAGTTGATTGTGGAATAATTTGGATAGTAGTAATCGTGTAGCATGATGAATGCAACCAATGCCACTGGATTTTACATGTAAAAATGTTGAATTAACAAATGCTTTGACATATATGTATGTATATAAAATAAAATAATTTTGAAATAAAATAAGTTTTAAGAGTTGGGGTTTCAATAGAGCATTTATATCATAATTAATTCAGTGAGGCATTGGTAGTTCATCATAATTCTTACCCTCCATGTGGGAGAAACCCCAAGCAGACCAAATTCATTGCAATTGAGGTGATTAAAATTCACAGCAATTATGTAGGACATAGTCGAACTGCCCTACAGGGTTTTCATGATATTAAGAAGAATGTGGCATCAGGATTGAAGGAAGGCTTATTAACAACTTATGATATGCAGATGACATAATGTTATTTGTTGAAAGCGAAGAAAACCTGAAGCACTTGCTGACAAAGATCAAGGGCAATTCAAGGTAAAGAAGACCAAAAATCCTCACAACTGAACCAAGAGATAACGTCATGACAAACAGAAAAAAAGATTGAAGTTGTCAAGGATTTTGTCTTGCTTGGAACCACAGTCAATGCTCACTAAAGCTGCAGTCAAGAGATCAAACGGCATGTTGCACTGTGAAAATCTGCTGCACAAGACCTCCTTACAGTGTTTAAACAAGGATGAGGACTAAGCGAGCCTTAACCACGCCTCGGTAGTTTCCATTGCCTTACATGCATGAGAAAGCTGCACATTGGATAAGGAAGACAAGACTCTTGAAAGTGGCATGGACTGCCAAAAAGACAAACCAATCTGTCTTGGATGAAGCATGGCTAGAATGTTCCTTAGAAGCAAGCATGGCTAGCCTTTGTCTCACATACTTTGGGCAAGTTGCCAGGAGAGACCACTTCTTGGAGAAAGACATCATGCTTGGTAAAATAGCAAGGCAGCGAAAAAGAGGAAGGCCCTTGACAAGATGGATTGACACAATGGCTATAACCATGGGCTCGAACATGAGAACAATTGCCAGTATGGTGCAGGATTGTACAAAAAGTCACTATGAGTCAGGGTCAATTCAATGGCACCTACAGACAGCAACATAGCGTTTGAAAGGCTGTAAATCTTTACAGAGACAGGCATCAGTTATTATCTCTATGCATCCTTCTGTGCTTACAACCCGGGAAACATAAAAGATAACATCGAAATAAAGTGGTAAGGATAAAATGATAATAATAATATAAAGATAAGACTACAAATAATGAGTAAGAAAGAAAAGTAAGGTAGCCAAAAAAAATGAGCCTTTACATAAGCAGATTGCCACATCTTTCTCCTGTGGAATAGTTGGTAGGTTTGAACCACTGACCTTTCATTACGCAGCCAAGAGCTTTAACTACTGTGCCACAAGGTATCTTCCACATGGGAGAGCTCGAATCAAGTCCATCTATTACACCTTATAAGGTAGATTGTCCATGGGAAATTGCATGTGACAATGATATTGAACAGTATCCATGGAGCTTCCAGACTAAACTGGACCAGGAAGAAAGGCCTGGTAACCTACTTCCCCAAAATCAGATAACAAAATCCTTATGGAACATAAAGTTCAATCTACAATTGGGAGGGTGGTGCAAGAATGACCAGAATTTCATTCCACGGCACATGGGTACCATGAGGCAAGGGCCAACAGCTGTGGATAGCAACAACAATGCTAATTAGATTCCAGCCTGCTGTAAAGAATGCCTTTGATCTTTCTATGATGGAAGATTAAAGATATATGGATATGACATCCAATTCTTGTCACCAAAAATAATTCTTGGCATTTGGTTCTTGTGGTGGCAATAGTACAGGAAAGCAGAATAGGTGTCATTATCCTGCACTCCCAGCAGAGGAAACGGGCTCAGAGAAACTCCCTGTCATACGTAGGTCCTCCCACCCATGGCCAGAGTGGAGCCTGACTCATGGCGACCCCAGGGTAAAGCAGGCACACAGGTTATAACATGCACTCCAGAGTGGAGGGGTCTTTCCTGTTCGCTGTGTAAATTAGCTTTAGAATTTTCTGCTGTGAAATTTCACAAATCACCTCTTCAGAGTTACCTTTTCTGGGACATTTGGGACATTGAACAAGGAACGGCGTGGGCCTTCAGTGGCAACCCTGCAGCAGGCACTCCTCTCTGCAGGAAACTAAGTAACACAGCAAAATTATGAGAGATGAATTTTGGAGTATACAAATAACCTTTCGGGTGCTTTTAATTATTCCTAACTTAATCTCTGAACCCTTTTCGAAACAAATGAGATGGCTCTTAGCTCTGACAATCATTCATTCAAAAGCAAGGATTGTATTCATTTGTTGGTTTAATTTATTCAAACAAATGCAGAGAAACAGATTTGGCAGTCTATATCCCAGTGTAAGCATTGGTTGTTTCTGTAGATGGGTGTATTGATTCTATTTATTTATTATTAGTGCACACACTTATTTTTCTGCAATGAATAGGTATAACTTTTTTACAATGAATGCTATTTTCATTTTTAAAATGTAGTCTGCATCCTTCAAAATGGTCAAAGGTGTTGTTTCCAAAAATATTTGAGATCTCCATCACTATGAATTAAGCAAGTGGAAAATGCCCTAAATTCTCAAACCAAAACTTCTGCTTTGTTTCCTCATCCAGGCACTTGCAGTCCTCAAGAATGCATGACAAAGTGCCAGGACACCAATTTTATGGAAAGACTTTAGAAAACAAAACAACCCTTTTCTTAAAACATAAGAATGTCCCAATTAGACATATCATAAAATCTCATTTAAAATCGCATAACATAAAGCCTTCAAAGAAATGTTAAGCTCGCTTGGCCCACTCTGAACTATATGTCCAACCCCATTGCAACAGTTGCTAGTCTTCATGGCATCTGTTTGGGGGAAGTCTGGGAAACCCTAAGCCAAATACCCAAGCCATGGTACTTTCAATTATCTCATATGCATGTGAAAGTTGGACAATGAATAAATAAGACTGCAGAAGAATTGATGCATTTGAATTGTGGTGCTGGAGAAGGATATTGGAAGTATCGTGGGCTGCTGAAAAGACAAACAGATCTGTCTTGGAAGAAATTCATCCAGAGTCCTCCTCAGGGGCAAGGTTGGTGAAACATTTTCTTACATATTTTGGACATTTTGTCAGGAGAAACTAATTCAGAAGAAGGATTATATGTTTGGTAAAGTGGAAGGCCCTCGAGGAGATGGACTGACACGTGGCTGCAACAATGGGCTCAAGCATGGGGACAATTGTGAGGCTAACTGCAGGCCAGGTGGACTAACAACAGCAAAGCAGAGAACATCAGCTCCCCGCCCCCTTTTGAGAGCAGCAGCCATCAATACTAAGTCACTGTTCCTATTTGTTAAAGAGAAAATGTAAAGTGCTTTGGTTTTTTTCTCCATCTGCTATATCTTTTAAAATTCTTTGTAAAACAGATGGCAGCAAGCTAATCACCATTGAAGTCTGGAAGCCCACAGGTACACCGCCCTTGCCCGGGAGAAGTACCACTTGCTTCCGAAATTTTGAGGGTAGTGAGGCCCAGGCTGCCCCTAGGCTGAGTCACATTTCTGTAGGGCAACAGACCACTCGGCACAAGGTGCCAATTCATTCATTCCACAAGTGTTTACTGAGGGAAGTCTGAGAAAGGCCTCGCTGGGGACAGTGGGATCATTCACAAGTCAACCGCCAGGTCTAACGGATCAGATGTGGACAGTCAATCTTTTATTAGACCCCAAACCACCTCTCCAATAAAGCAAACAGCTTCACCCACTCACTACGAGCAGAGCAGGATCAGACAGGCTCTGGAATACTGCTACTACTGCTGAGAGAAGTAAAGACAGTCGCCAATTTCCTCTAGAATGACCAAGATTCCTGCTCCAGAGGTAACACTAAAAACAACAACCAAACCTCAGTGCCACTGGGTTGATGCTGACTCATAGCAACCCTCTAGGGCAGGGTACAATTACTGTGAGTTTCCAAGACTAACGATTGACGAGTAGAAAGCCCCTTTTTCTCCTATTAGTGACACAGCACCTCTAAAACACTTTGGATGGGGAGAGCTCAGTATTGTTAGTCATTTTTGTCATTCTTATTTCAACTTGCCCTTACTCAAGAAGTACAAGTAGAAAGAACACAAATTTGAAGGCCAGCTGTGAGACTCAGTGGCTATGTGCCGGAGACAGCTTCAGTCTGTGTGTAAAATAGTGTACCATCCTCAGGTGTTTTTGTGAAGATCAGGGGAATCGCTATGCAGTTTCAAGAAGACTGCCTGGCTCATAAGAAAGCACTTAATAAGAGTCAATACTGTCATTATCCTGCCCCTCACCATACCTTCATGTCCCTGGATGGGCCCTGCAATCTGATTTCTCTTGGGTACTACACCAAGTGTGAAGTGGGCAGAAGACCCGGAGGGCTGGAGAGAGGCAGAGGAGGGGGTGATGGACACCTTACATACACACACACACACACACACACACACACACACACATCAAAGCCTCAGCTACTTTCAGTCATCGCCTGACTGGTGCTCGGCAGCTGACAGCAGAGGCACCCACCCTACCCCGGAATGCTGCCAGAAGGGGGACAGGAAGCTGGGCAGTAGTTTGAATTCATCACACGTCCCAGTGTCTGTCAGTTGTCTGCCTGAAGCCCTACCGGATTTCCTCTTAATATCCCTGCCAGGCTGTATACTCCAATACCCGGCCCCACACCCCATCAGGAGGCTGACTGCATGATTCAGTCTGTTTTTATCTAGCCTTCCATCTCAACCCAGAGGCCACGGGGAGTGGTGCCCTTGGTCACCAACCAGCACTAATGAAAATAAAGAAAATTTTCATTAAGGCAGGAGATGGAACCCCTCAAGGGTCAAAGGGAACTTATTATACAGGGAAAAGCGTGGGAAGGGAGTGAGGAAAAAGAGGAGGAAGATGGATACGGAGGAAGAGAGCCACTTCCTACAAACTGGTGGAGCCCTGCAGCTTAAACGTTGAAGCACTTGGGTTTCCTCTTGGTGAGATGATAAAGTCCACCCGTGTGGTTTACAGCTCAAGGTGAGGCGAGCTTAGGTTTGTGGGAAGAGAATGCTACCTGAACTCTGCTTCTCTTCAGAGTAGAAATCGTTAACCACCCCTATTCTTCCTTTCCCAACGCTCTGTTCTAGGGAGAGAAAGATGAACCTTTCGGCTCTCGGAAAGGTACGCAGCCTCCGAAGGCCCCCAGGGTAGTTCTATCCTGTCCTGTAGCCTCGCTAGGAGTCAGAATGGACTTGGCATTGGAGCTTGCTTGGTAACCGCTCTACCTTTATTCACCTGAACCACCTGGGCAGCTACACCACTGCCAGGTCCGCAACAGCCCGGCTGGGATTCCTTCTACCCGGACAGCCCGGCTTCCTGGAGCCGAGGGTCCCCCGGGAACTGAGCTGCTCTAAAGTAGGTGGAAAATTGAGGAAGGGGGCTTCCTAGGAACCAAAAAGAGTTCACCCTTTCCAAGTGAGAAGACTGAAGCCCAGCGTCCGGTCCCACCTCCTTCACTTACAGCGGAGGAACCAGAGCCCGGGCGGGGGAGAAAAGTTGGTGCGGTAACCCAGCGAGTGGGCAGGGAAGCCGAGACCAGGACCGGGTCTGCAGTCCGAGCTGCATGCAGCCCCCCGAGGAGCGAGCGGGTCCCGCCGTCTCGGCGTCCTCTCACCCGCAGCCCGGAGCCCGGGGCGGGGCGCGTTACCTTGCTCCCGGCCAGGCGCTGCGACCTCCTCTATCCGGCCGGCCGCTGGCGGCTCTGCCAAGTGCCCTCGCGCGCAGGCGACCCAGGTGTCGCACGGCCACTATCAGCAATGAGGGGCGGGGCTGGCTCCCCGGCGGGCTGTGGGAGGCGCGGTGGGGGGGGGGGCGGGGGCGCGCTCCCGGGCGCACGGGCCAATGGGCGGTGCCCGCGCCCCGCCCCGCCCTCCCCGGAGCGTCTGGGGCCCCCGCGCGCCTAACTCGCTCCCTTTCTTGTCTCCGGTCTCCAAGCGCCTCAGCGCGCCCTAGCCCCCCCATCTCTCCTTCTTCTCAAGTGGACCTGGCCTCGAACCAACTTTTCTGTGCCCATGAAACAAGCCGCGCTGTTCTCTAAAACACCCTTCTGCGTGAGGGGGCCTTGGTGCCCCGAGCGCAAGGACCCGTCCGCTCGCGGGAGAGCGAAGGCAGCCCGGAGCTGGGAAGGAGGCATGTGTTACCCTCTGGGGCAGCAGTCTGCTCATTGGTGAGCTAAATAAAAATACCTCCCAGGTTGTCCAGACGATTCCGAGAGGTAACGCTGAGAAAGCATCTGATAGCATAATGCCTAGGGCTGGGTAGATGGTGAGTTGAGGTGTCCTGGGGCAACCCCCTGGTGAACTGAAGAAGAGGATGGCATGGCCCTGGAAGGCACTGTCTGGTGACAAGGAGGGCATATTGACACGTTCATGACGACGAAACCAAGCAAGCATCAGAAGGAGGTGAACTGTAAAGCCTCTTTTCCCATCTCCCCTTTCAGTGTTGTCCAAACTGAGGGTGGCCGCTGCCTACAGGAAGTTCTTCCAGAAGTCTTGCCTTTCTCAATCTTATACATGCGATCCCCAAGGGCCTAGGTCCGTGCTGGGGGTAAGGCTGCTAATCTGGTCTAGGTGTCCCCACATTGTGTTAATGTGTGTGGTCTGTCACACAAGCTTTGAGAGTCTACTGTGCCCTTGTGTTGGCTGAGAGAGAACTAGGGATGCAAACGATTGAATCAGCCACTCGCCTTGCCTTTGGAGAGACAGATTTGTAAATGATTTCAATTCAGGGTGATGTATGCTATAATAGATGAACAATGTGTTCGTTCACCTGGGGGAGGGGAGCATCAGACGCTGAAATACAGATGGGACCAAAGTGAGTCTTAAAAGAGGGCTATCATTTGGGCTAGGGAGAAGTGGGGAGACATTAGTCTGTGCAGACAGTTAAGTGGAGATGCTGGCCACATGTAACAGCGATTGCCCAAGGACTGTGAGCAAAGTAGAGCTGAAGCTAAACAGGGTAGACGTGTGAGAACAGGAGCCACACTTGCCATGTTGGAGAAAGGCTGTGCCCTAATGGTGGTGGCTGCCACCGAGTAATTTTGAGCAGAAAAATGGCAGGACCACATTTGGGGTGGAGTGGGGGGGCGGTTGTTGTGTTCCTTCATCTGAATTACTCTTAATAGGGATCCTTTATATATAGGTCTTTTCTCCTGCAGAAAAGCTATTAGGTTTGAACTTACAGTGTTGCTAGAAGCAGATCTTTGGGTTAGCAGATGGTCCCTTAACCATTGTGCAAAACAAACCAAATTAAAAAAAAAAAAACCCAAATGCACTACTATCCATTTGACTCCAACTCCTAGGGATAGGATTTCTGAGAGTGTAAATGGGGTCCCTAGTGGTGTAGTGTTTACCATTTTGGCTGCTAACTGCAAGATCAGCTGTTCAAAACCACCAGCTGCTCCACAGGAGAAAGACAGGGCTTTCTACTTCTGTTAAAGTAAAGTTACAGCCTTGGAAACTCACAGGAGGCAGTTCTGCCCTGTTCCGAGGGTCCCTATGAGAAGGCATCAACTCAATGACCGTGAGTTTTTGAGTTGGAGTCTGGAAAATTCAGAAGAAGCCATCCTCATCTTTATCTGGCAGAGTGACTGGTGAGTTTGAACTGCCATCCTTGCAGTTAGCAGCCCAGCACTTATCCCACAGAGCTCTTTTTTTGTGCCATCAAAAAACAAACTCACTGCTGCCAAGTCAATTCCCACTCACGGTGGCCCCAGAGGACAGGGTAGAACTGCCTCTGTGGGCTTTGGAGACTGTTACTCTTTGCAGGAGCAGAAAGTCTTGTCTTTTTCCTCCAGAATCCAAAATGCTGGCCTTGGCCTTGCGGTTAGCAGCCCAACTTTTAACCACTATGCCACTCATGCAGACTCTTCCTGAGGAAACAGCATCAATGCCTAACGCTACGGGAAGTCTAAGGATCATCTCCTTCCACTCAGGGGCAGGACTGCAAAGGGGAAATGGTAAGGCAACGTCTATTCAGGTAAAGAGGTCATGCATCTCATGTTCAAAGCTAGAGCTCTGCCCATCAAATAGCCAAGGTTCAGACACCAGAATTTACACTAGTTAATAAGCCTCTGTGACTCAGTTTGATCATTTGTTAAAGGGATAACCATGATGCTCCCCTCTTTGGCCTACTTTCAGGGTTACAATAAAAATATGTGTTTGCCATAGTGCCTTTCACAGAATGCTCACCAAACACTAGTGAACTTGACCACATCCAAGTAGCAGTGTCCTGTTCCACTCAACCAATAGGAGATTGTTGCCACACTGAAATGACTTGCATACAAACAGTACTTAACAGCATTTTAAGTTGATATTCAAAGGAAAGGAGCTGAGTACTGTACAGGGGCTGTTAAATCACAGACTGTGGTCAAGTCCTGCTTCCACCATTGAATTAGCAGGGTGACTGTCGGCCAGTCTCTTAAAGCCTGTAAGCCTCTATTCCTATACTGTAAAATGGAACTAGTAAGAGTACCACCTCATATGAAGATTAAAGGAGAGCATGCAATAGCACACTTAGTACACTGCCTAGGCCAAGGTAAGCACCCAATAAATGTTAGCTCATATAATGTAATAATGTTTAGACGAGAATTAATTGTTTTGGGTGAAGAAAGAATAACTAAGTAGAAGAGAGAGAGAGAGAGTGAAATCCTTAAAAATACTAAAGGTTGCATAATGATTTATGTTTTGTAAAAAACAAACCAATGTCAGACCCATCAAGTCAGTTCCAACACATAATAACCCCCGATAGGTCATGGGTAGAACCGCTGCTTTGGGTTTCTGAAGCTGTATATCTTAATGGGAGCCAGCAAGCCTCATCTTTCAATTCCAACTGTTGACCTTGTAGTTAGCAGCCCAATGCACCCACTAGGCTACTAGAACCCCTTACGGTTAATTTAAGATTTATAAAAACTGATGGAAAACTTGGAAGTGACCCTCAAAACCTGCAGGTGGAACACAGGTCTGAAGGAATTTTCTAATAGGGCATGGGTTATTTAAATACATAAATTCTTGCAGCCCTATGGAATTAATAAAATGGAGTGTTATTTTCAGTGACTGTGCATGTGACTGCTCTTTGAACTTCTTTACTGGAATGGTGGAATGCCATAAAGCTAAGTCTTTCAAACAAGAATCTGGAATTCAGTCCCTATGAGCACTCAGCTATGATTTTGTAGAACCTCAAGTAGACTGCCAAGTTGCTTAGTTTAATCAATTAGTTCATAGGCAATGCTTTATTTGTGGGATGGGCTAGGTGTGATTCCTTCAGGCTTGAACTATCTTCCTCTCTCACTTGTATTTCTTCCTCTCTATTTGTGACCTAGGATTCCTCCTGCACCAAGACTCAGGACCAATGCTACCTAGCACTGTACTCCTGCACTGGATGAGTGAGTCCATACCGTTTACTTCTCAAGATTTTTGTTGACATTGAGCTCATTCTACCTTGTCTTGTGGAATCGGCCATGCCCTCCAAGTTCTAAAGCTCACTCTAGTTAGAGGAACCCTTTCTTTGTTTCTTCTCACTGCCAGGGGCCCTCAGTAAATGCTTATTGAATTGCATTTGCAGACAGCTCTCATGTAGATATGTTCTAGAGAGTAACACTGTTGCCACCATGGAAAATCAAAAAATCTTTCTTTGAAGGCATGACTTTGACTTTAAACTATGTGCACTTACAACTGCTTGCCCACCAAAAAATTGCAGCTATTGCTGAAGCACTGTACAATTATGTCTGGTGTGGTAATGTGGTTAGATGACTTATAGAAGCAGATATCGAATGTACAGCATTTAGAACACAATTCAGCCGTGGTACTGGGACACCAAAGCAGGAATTTGGTTTTCTAAATAATGTGCAAAGCTCACACACTGAATATCTTTGTAACTTTTGGAAGAACAAAACTTTGGCCTTGAGTCAAATTCTGTTAGCAATCTCTCCACAGTCTTTAATAATGCCCTGTATTTTGACATGACTTTGTATTTTTCAAAGCCCTTTCGCTTTTATTATCTTGTTTGATCTTGACATCAACCCTGTGATGTCGGAAGGGTAGTTATTAGTATCTGCCTTTTACAGATGAAGATAGGACGTACTTGAGAAGATCTGTCCTTCAAGCCTAGGCGAAATGACAAACTAGTAACAAAATCAAGGTGGGAACTCAGGGCTCTACCATGCCAGAAAGATATCTGAGATTCACGAATATTGTGGCATCAGTATGGCTTTTATAAACAGCCAAAAGACCAAGAAAGGACCAAAAGCTTCAGAAAAGATTCTGAAGCTTCCTCTTTTTTTAAATTAAAAGATCATTTTATTGGAGGCTATTACAGCTCTTATAAGATCCATACATCAATTGTATCAAGCATATATGTACATATGTTGCCATCATTATTTTCTAGACATTTACTTTCTATTGAGCCATTGGTATCAACTCCTCTTTTTTCCCCTCACTTCCTACCTCCCTTGTGACCCCTTGATAAATTATAAATTATTATTTCCATGGCTTCAACCAACCGCTGTCTCCCTTCCCCCACGGTTTCTGTTGTTCATCCCCCTGGTGGGGGGGGGAGTGTGTGTGTGGTTATGTGTTGATAATTGCGACATGATTCCCCTTCTTCCCTCCTCTCCCTACCTTCTCCCTCCCCTTCTGATATCACTACTCCCAGCCCTGTTCCTGGATTCTGTGTGTCATGAGCTCTTCTCTCTCTCTCTCTCTCTCTCTCTCTCTCTCTCTCTCTCTCTCTCTCTCTCTCTCTCTCTCTCTCTTTTATTAAATACTTTTATCAGGGGCTCTTACATCTCTTTCACAATCCAAAATTCCTCCAGTGTGTCAAGCACATTTGCACATATGCCGCCATCATCATTTTCAAAGCATTCTCTTCCCACTTGAGCCCCTAATATCAGCTCCCTATTTCTTCCCCTCCCTTCCCCACCCACCCTCCCTCACAAACCCTTGATAAGTTAGAGATTATTCTTTTCCATATCTTCCATTATCCTCCCTCGCCCCTCACCCACTTTTCCGTTATTTGCCCCCTGGGAGGGGGTTCTAGTTGATCCCTGTGATCGGTTCCCCCTTTCCCTCTACACCCTCCCTAATCCTCCTGTATCTCTACTCTCCTTGTTGGCCCTGAGGGGGTTATCTATCCTGGATTCCCTGTGTTGCACGCTCTTACCTATAGCAGTGTACATGCTCTGGTCTACTCTGATTTGTAAGGTACAATTGAGGTTATGATAGTGGGATGAAGGAAGCACCAAATAACTAGAGGAAAGTTGTGTGTTTCACCGGTGCTATACTGAACCCTATTAGCTCATCTCTTCCCTGTGACCCCTTTGTGAGGGATGTCCAATTGTCTACAGTTGGGCATTGGGTCTCCACTCCATGCCCCATGCATTCAACTTGGGTATGGTTTTATTCTGGGTCTTAGATGCCTGATACCTGATCCCACTGACACCTCGTGATCACACAGGCTGGTGTGCTTCTTCCATGTGGGCTTTGTTGCTTCTGAGCTAGATGGCCGTTTGTTTACCTTCAAGCCTTTAAGACCCTAGACACCATATCTTTGATAGCCGGGCACCATCAGCTTTCTTCACCATGTTTGCTTATGCACCCATTTTGTCCTCAGTGATTGTGTCCGGAAGGTTAGCACCACAGAATGCTGGATTGTTAGAACAAAGTGTTCTTGTGTTAAGTGAGTACTTGAGTTAAGACCCAATATCCATCTGCACTATCTTATCTCTTATCTGTATCTGTGCACGTGCTTCGGTCTAGCCTACAGTGAAAGGCAGTACTGGGATCATGATGGTGGGGGGTGAAGAAGCCTCAAGAAACCAGGGGAATATTGTGTGTTTCATTGGTGTTTTACTGCACCCTGGGTGACTCATCCCTTCGTTGTGACCCTTTTGTGAGGGGACGTGCCATTGTCTACAGATGGGTTTTGGGTCTCTGCTTCAATCCCCCTTGATCTCAACAATATCGTTTGTTGCCTTCTGATGCCTGTTACCTGGTCAAATTCAGAATTTGAGTTATATTACTGAAACTATGGGAAAAATAATGTAGGAAACATCAAAATAGGATGGTAGAAATACACAGTCACAGTACCAAAAAGAACAAGTTGATATTCAACCATTTCACAAAGTGGTGTAAGATCAAAAACCAATGCTATTGAAAGAATATGTCCGAGCTGCACTGAAAGCATTGAGGAAAAGCAAAAAATGTTTCAACAAATAGATGAAGTTCAAGATAGCTACCTGGAGCAGTGACTAGAAGAGATCTATATTTGTACCCATTTCAAAGAAAAGTGACTCAGTGGAATGCAGAAAGTATCAAACACTATGATTAATATCACCTACGAGAACAATTTTGCTATAGATAATTTAAAAACAGTTGTAACAGTACTGGAAACTGTCAGAAATTCACATCATATTTAGAACAGGACATAGAACAAAAGATTTCATTGCCGACATCAGATGGATCTTACTGAAAACAAAGGATACCAAAAAAGACTGACTATGCAAATAAATCAGACAGTGTGGATCATAAAAAATTATGGACAATATTGCAAATAATGAGAATTCCAGAAGATTCCATTGTTCTCATGTAGAACCTGTACAGAGGTAGTTGTTCTAACAGAACAAGGAGATGCTTGTCTGGTTTATCATCAGGAAAGGTGTGCATCAAAGTCGTATTATCCTTTTACATTACTTATTCAACCTGTTTGCTGAGAAAATAGTCCAAGAGGTTAGACTACATGAATAAAATGTGGCATTGAAATGCAGAAAAGCATTAACAACCAACAACATAGATATGACACAACCTTGCTTGCTGAATGTAAACAGAACTTGGAAGAACTGACGAAAATCAAAGGCTTCAGTACAGATTACACCACAATATAAAGAAAACACAAATCATCACAATTAGATCAATAAGCCACAGCATGACAAGCAGAAAAACATTTGAAGTTGTCAAGGATTTCACTTTACTTGAATCCACAATTAAGACCCATGGAAACAACAGTCAAGAAATCAAACAGTTGCACTGGACAAATCTGTTTGTCACTTCCTTCTATCCTCTTCTTTTTCCTTCAAAAGACGTCTTAAAAATGTTAAGAAGCAAAGGTGTCATTTTTTTAGGGTTAAGGTGTGCCTGGCTCAAATCATGATATTTTCAATCACTTCACATGTATACAAAAACTTCACATGTGTGAATAAGGAAGTTCCAAAGAGTAATTAATGCAGTTGAATTATTGTGTTGTTGAAGAATGTTGGATTTACTTCAGACTTTCAGAAGAGTGAACAAGTCTTGGAAGAAGTATAATCAGAATGCTTCACAGACGTGAGAATGGCAAGACTTTGTCTGAGGTAAGACTTTGTCTTAGGTACCTTGGACATGTTATCAAGAGTGACCGGTGCCTGAAGAAATACATCTCTACCTCAAGTAGAAACTTAACAAAGAAAAAGAGGACACGCAATGGGAGATTGGCACAGTGGCTATGAAAATGGGTTCAAAGATAGAAATGATGGTAAAGATGGTGTAGAACTGGGCACTGCTTCTTTCTGTTGTGCATGGGATCACTATGAATTGGACCCTAAACTCAAAGGCAACTAAGAACACCAAGAGCAACAATCTTAGAGAGCCATTCATTTTCCTCTCTATTCATCTGTATGAATTTTCATCCAGAGTTCTTTCAGAATGTTAAAAAGAAAATCCTTTTGATCACATCCTTTAGATATGTAAATAAAAGTTATTTTTCATAATTCCAGTACCTTTCATCTGTGCATTATCAAAGTGCATTTTAACATTGATTGTGCTTTAGAAAAAGCTCTAGATTTATCCTATCTGATCAGTGTTTTAGAAAACATTTTTATTTTCAAAGAAAAAGCAAATGTTACTTCAAAAAATGGGAGACCATATTTGATTAATAGAAGATTCTTTGGTAGAAGGTGAATTATATCTCATAGCCTTTTATCATGTGATGAATTCATTAGCTGTTTTTTTAGAAAAATAGTTTTTACCTTCCTCTTCGCCCAAGTTTATTTGCATCTAAAGATGAGAATGACAGCTCCTCGGTGATTCCCAGTGCCTCAGCAACCCCGCACCCGGTCACTGCGAGTTGACATCATCCTTCAAGGTAGTGCTTGCCTCTCCCTGACCATCCCATCCCTGGTAAACCTCAAAGAATATTTATTTTAGGGTGAAGACCTTTTATTGATTGTTTAACGATAGTGAATTAGGTGAAGGTTTACTGAACAGATTGATTTTCCATCCAATAATTCTTACATCATTTACTTCACACCATTGTTTGCAATCCTTGCAATGTAACACCACTTACTCAGTTCCTTCTCTCTTTCCCGTTTCCGTTTCTCTTTATTTCCGAACTCTTTTGGACTTTGTTCTTGGATAAATATTGTCTCCTTAACCTGAAATGGGTCATTATTCTAAGGTTTCTGTGTTTCCCTAGCGTTACTCTTTCCCTTACAGATCTATTCATTGACCAGAAACTGAGTTGGTGTGAGTTCATTTCCAGACCTGGAGGGTGACCAAGGGCCATCGTCTGGCAGGGTGCCACCTGCCTCTAGCCTACTAACAAGCTTGGTCTTTTCCCTCACTCTATCCAGGACCTTCTAATGTGATCAGAGTTGACAGTGGTAGCTGGGCACCATCTAGTTCTTCTGGTCTCATAGTCATGAGTTTTTGTGGTCCATTAGTCCATTGAACTACTTGTTTTCAGGCATCCACATAGAAAGCACCTGTATTGTGGGATTGCGTATATGACAGCAGTTACCTCTGTTGCCTTTAACTCTTGAACTCCTCAGGGTCTTCCCCTTACAACATCATTTTTGACTGATCTCTTACTCCATATTACCTTCCCCTTCCCTCAAATAAGCATGTGTCTATGAAGCCAGCACTCTCCCCTCCTATAACCATCAAAAGAATACATCTTCTACTGTGAAAACTTTTCTTGACATCTAACAACCAGAGTTCATTCAATATTTGTCCTTTTGCGATTGATAGATTTTACTCAGTATCATGTCCTCCCGGTTCACCCATGTTATGACGTGTTTCACAGATACAGCCTTCCTCTTTAGCACTGCACGGTGGTGCATTGTATGCTACCATAGTTGGTCCTCTCTTCCATCGCTGGGCGTAAGGTTGTTTCTATCTTCCTGCCACAGGGATACGTAGCAAGTTTTTGCTTGCTGCATCACATGCTATTTTCCATTTCCAGCTTTTTAAGGAAGTGCCATCCTCCTTGCTGCATCAAGTGCCATCTTCCACAGCGATGGCACCATGTTACAGTCCCACTAGCAATGTCTGCGGGCTCTAGTGTCTACACACCAGCACCGGTATGGGTTATGTTCTTTTGGGTTTTGTGTTTTTAAACTTTGCTCTGAATGCTGGGGTGAGATGCTATCTCACTGTTGTCCTGATTTGCATCTCTCTAATGGCTAATCGGGAGTCCTGGTGGCACAGTATTTGGGCTCTGAGGGAGAAAGATGAAGCTTTCTACTTCCATGAAGAGTTACAGTCTTGGAAACCCACAGGGACAGTTCTACCCTGTCCTATAGGCACCTATGAATCGGAATTGAGCCAGATTGTTCAGAGATGTGCCAGATTGGTGCCAAATGTTGAGCAGCTGGTGGTTTCAAACGGCTAACCTTGCGGTAGCAGTCCAATGCATACACAACCCATTATGCCATCAGGGTACCTACAGCCTCCTTAAGATCCTCAAAAAATAAAATGCACACCACATTTTGAAGACTTAATACAAAAAAGAAAGAATGTAAAATATCTCAGCAGTAACATTCTTATTAATAACATGCTGAAGTAATATTTTGGATTACATTACTATTTTTAATAATATAATCTGATTTTTAATTTTTAAATGTGTATACTAGAAGTTTTAAAATTAAATGCATGCCTCTCATCATATTTCTATTGGACAATGGTACTCTAGGTTGGATAATTTTTTTCTACCTGTTTTTCAATTGTGAGAAAACATAGTAATATTTGTTTTCTCTGGTCTCAATGGGATGATCTCTCTTCATCTTCTTTTCTCCATGATGCAGAGACCACCTTTCGAGTTATTATATGCATGATCTCACTCGCTGCCATCAAATCAATTCTGACCCATAGGGATCCTATACATAGGACAGGATAGAACTGCCCTTGTGAGTTTCCAGGACTCACTCTTTATAGGAGTAGAAAGCCTCATCTCTTTACCAGGGAGCAGCTGGTGTTTTTCAACTGCTGATCTTGCAGTTAGCAACACAATGTGTAACCACTATAGAGATATTGAAAGAGCTAATTTGTTAGGTACTCTGGAGAGGATATTGTTTATATCTCCACAGGGAAAGAAGGATCAGACTTCAACCCGGTGCTCCAAGATGTGAACGCAGCATACCGGCATGAAGCAGGGAACCAATAGAGGGGCCATCCCCAATCCCAACTATGTGGACAGCCACGCCTCTCCCCCCAGAATAATTTACTTCAGGGGACAGCACTGAAGCTACAGTTCAGGGAGAGGGACATGTCTGATCAAAGCACATGGGAGCAAATGAAGGAGGAGGAAGAGAGAGTGGAGCACATCCTGGCCCACCAGGCCTTGAGAATGATATCTCTGCTCAGATCAGCCAATGCGCAGAGAGGACCATATATGGCCAGCCCCACTACGAGACACGTCATCCCTCCCTGATGCATAGCACTATGGGGACAACATTAGAGACACAGTGCAGCAATTGCGCCTGATCTGATCCCACCACACCGAGGCAAAACGCTAAGGGCATGCAAGAGAACAGCAAGGGAACAGAACAAGGAAGTCCTGAGGGAATACCAAAAGTAGATTTTGGGTCCAGGGCATGGCACCCCATCAGATTCCACCAGAAAATACTCCAAAAGATCAACAAACTGTCCTTGAACTAACTACAGGCATTTCTCTCTTTTTTTGGTCATTGTTTTTTGCTGTTATTGTTGGTGTTTTGTTTTGTGCTTTCTTTTGCTCTGCCTTGTTTTTCGTGCATATTATTGTCTCAGCAGGTCTATCTAGATAAAGATAGACAGGAAAAACAATCTGGAGGAGAAAACAACAGGACTGACAGTTCCAGGGGGACATGGGAGAGGGGGAGAGAGAGAAAGGCAGTGGGTGTTAACAAACCAGGGACAAGGGAAAAACAAGTGATCCAAAATTGATGGCAAGGAGGGTGTGGGAGGCCTGGTAGGGCTTGATAAAGGGCAATGTAACCGAGAGGAATTACTGAAACCCAAATGAAAGCTGAGCCTGATAGTGGGACAAGAGGCAAGTAAAAGGAAATAGAGGGAAAAGCTAGGAGGCAAAGGGCATTTATGCAGATCTAAATACATGCATATACATATATAAGCATATATATGATGAGGGGGAAATAGATCTCTTTACATATATTTATAGGTTTAGTATTAAGGTAGTGGATGGACATTGGGTCTCTACTGAAGTACTCCCTCAATGCAAGAATACTTCATTCTATTAAACTGGCATTCCATGATGCTCACCTTCCTGACATGATTGCTGAAGACAAAGTAGGTGCATCAGTAAATGTGGTGAAGAAAGTTGATGGTGCCCGGCTATCAAAAGATACAGTGTCTGGGATCTTGAAGGCTTGAAGATAAACAAGCGGCCATCTAGCTCAGAAGAAACATAGCTCACATGGAAGAAGCACACCAGCCTATGTGACCATGAGGTGTGGATGGGATCAGGTATCAGGTATCAGGTATCAAAGGACAAACAATCATATCATTGTGAATGAGGGGGAGTTCAGAGTGGAGACCCAAAGCCCATCTGTAGGCAACTGAACATCCCCTTACAGACTGGTCGCGAAGAGGAGACAAGCCAGCCAGGGTGCAGTACAGCACCAATGAAACATACAACTTTCCTCTAGTTCTTGAATGTTTCCTCCTCACCACTAACATGATCCCAATTCTACCTTATAAATTCAGCTAGACCAGAGGATGTACACTGGTACAGATAAGAACTGGAAACACAGGGAATCCAGGACAGATAAACCCCTCAGGACCAATAGTGAGACTAGCGATACCAGGAGGGTAAGGGAAGGTGTGGTAGAAAGAGGGAAAAAATCACAGGAATCTATATATAACCCCCTCCCTTGGGGATGGACAACAGAAAACTGGGTGAAGGGAGTCGTTGGACAGCATAAGGCATGACAAAATAATAATAATTTATCAAAGCTTCGTGAGGAAGGGGAGGTGGGGAGGGAGGGGGTAACAAGGGCTTGAGAATGATGATAGAACAAATGTACAAATGTGTTTGTCACAATGGATGGATGGATGGATGGATGGATGGATGGATGGATGGATGGATGGATGGATGGATTGTGATAAGTGTTGTACAAGCCCCCAATAAAATGATTTAATAAAAATATATGTATATATATATATGAAAAAAATGTTACTAATACTGCTGAGTGGATTTTTCCTTCTATTCTTTTTCAAGTATAGAGGACTCTTCATTCTACACTTTAAGAATGGAGAGCCAGGTATATGTGGAATATCATTTTCCTCCATCCCTTGTTTATTTAATTATTCATGTATTCATTTCATATTACAAATATTTACTGAGTAACCATTATGAGATAGTATATTGCTATGACGAATTAATTCAGAGACGAGCCAGAGTCGCACCTACTGTCAAGTCTTTTTTAAAAATGCTTTACTTTCTTGCTTTTAAAAATACAATATACCATACTAATGAGGACATGTACCATGATATAATAAAAAACAAACTTCAATCAAAGGTCTTAAGCCCAGAATCTAGTCCTGGATTTTGAGCTATGTGAAAATGCACAGGTTTTGTTAACGCTAGCCCTCAGCTTTTCCTATATAAAATTAGAAACGATAAAAATATCTGTTCTGGAGCTGGTTTTAGGTTTGGCACGGGGGGAGGGGGGGACGTGTAAAAAACCTGTTCTGTTTCATATAATTGTGAAAATAAAATAAGATAAGGAAAATGACAGTGTACGTGTTACTGTTTCTTATTTATTGAAAGACACTGAGTTGGAAGTCAGGAAATGAGGCCTCTCTTCTGAACTGCCGGCAACAAACAAATTGTATGGCCTCGGACAAAGGGTTTAGCCTCTCAGTCTTCAGTGTCCTTGCCTCTCCGTCTTAGAGATGGGATTGCATAGATTGCAAGATG
The DNA here is from genome assembly GCF_050624435.1 of Tenrec ecaudatus. Lineage (NCBI taxonomy): Eukaryota > Metazoa > Chordata > Mammalia > Afrosoricida > Tenrecidae > Tenrec > Tenrec ecaudatus. Next base: position 83,097,990 of record NC_134533.1, read on the forward strand.
TCTTCGAACTCAGAATCCTGTGTTTTGAGTTTACGATTTTAATGTAATCATTTCCTGAAGATCAGCACCTTTCAGCTTGTCAGAGTTATACCCTATATACTTGTGTATAGGTCGAGTTTTTCAGCACATTTTAAATGCAGTTTTTGTGGTAAAATTAGGTGCCTCAGCTGATATTAGGGTCAGCTTATACTCGAGGATATATGGTAATTTGAATATCAAATCTCTAGCCACAGATCTTACAGGACTTAAATGCATGAAACACAAGAACCTTTCCTTAAAATTATGCTTATTGCCAGAATTTTCAAATAAATTAAGGGTGATGAACTTTGAAAAAAAATCATGCTTATTTGGTTGGAGGGAAAAAAACACCCAAATTGTGTTTAGCTTATTTTACAGTGTGTGATTTACGCCCAAGGACAGAGGGAAATATTAAAGAGATTTAAAACAACTCTTTCCATCATCTACTGCTATGTAACAAACCACTCCCAAACAAGTGGTTAAAACAATGATTTATTATTTCTCATGGTTCTGTGGTTTGGGAAGCTCTTCTGGTATTCACACCACTTTGAGGTGTGTTAGGTGGTTGTTTCCAGTGGGGAACTCAGCTGGGACTGGAACAAACTCACCGTCTAGCTCTTGGGGAAGGACAGGCTCCTCCTCCAGTACAGATTTATAGCCTCAGAAATTCTATAAAGGGTCGCTATGAGTTGGAATCAACTCAGTCAGTGGCAATAGACGCATTGACTTCTATAGGAATTAGCGCTTCCTTCGATTTGAAACCCCCAGCCTCACAGAAGGAGAAAGAGGCGGCTTTCTACTCTCGTCAAGAATTACAGTCTCAAAAACTCACAGTTCTACCCTGCCCTATAGGGTCTTCATGAGTAGAACTGATTCAATGGCCAGTGAATTATTTGTTCTTGATCATTATCCAAGTAATAAACTACAGCAGCATTAATATTTAGTGTGACTTCATCACCAATAGAAATTCCAAATATTTTCATATCATGTTGTAGTTAAATTGTTGATTATACTGAATCAGTACTCACAATTATTGCAGTGGTTAGGTCAGCCCTAGGTTGCATGTGATCAAGCCTTCCTTAGGGTTTTTGCCTCCTGGTTGGCAACACTATAGCTAGAAGTTAATCAGCCATCAGCCAATAAAGTTGTATGTTTCCTCCATTGACAAAAACCATTAGATGTACCTGTATTTCCTATATCTGGTGATTGGAGCCCTAGTGGAGTAGTGGTTATATATTAGGCTGCAATCCATATGGTCAGCAGTTCAAAACCACCAGTAGCTCCAGGAAGAAAGGCTGGGCTCTCTACTTCCATAAATAGTTACAGTCTTGCGAACCCACAGGGGGTAGCTATGAGTTAGCATAGACTCAATGGCAGTAAGTGATTTGTGGATTGATAAACATGGAAAGACATCAAAGACTATACAAGATACCAACATGCTTCACACTGGTTTGTCTTTTAAAAGTAAAATAAAATCGTATTTTAAGTTTTTAAAATACTGTTATTTGATATTAATTAAAATCATATATGATATTAAATTAAAATAATATGAAAATGCCATTTTAAAATTTCTTTGTAATGTGACATATTCTTATTTAAAAACATTTCTGAGCAGGAAGGCATGGGCTTCTGCAAACTGCAGGCTATCGTACCTGACTTGGGAGACAGAACATACCCAAGAGAAGACTCCACATCCTACACTACTAGAGCAGCAGCAGCATCACCTGGGAACTGGCTCATTCTTGGTCCTCTTACAGGTCTACTGAATCAGAAACTCTGGGAATGTCAACTAGTAATCTGTTTCGATAAGTCTTCTACGCAGTACACACTAGAATTTGAGAGCCACTGTATGAGGGAAAATAATGAATTACAAAGGAGGAGCTGAAGACCACTTTATCAATCAGTGAGTAATGAAAAATATTGGCAGGCTCTTCTATTTAAGGACCTCTGGTAATGCAGCCATGGAGACCCTATAGACAGAGTAGAAGTACCCCCTGTGAGTTCCTTAGGCTAATCTTTATTGGAAAAGAAAACCTCGTCTTTCTCCAGCAGAACTGCTAGTGGCTTCGAATTGCCGAGCTTGGCAGTTGACAGTCTAATTTGTAACACACTGTGCCAAATCGACTCGATGGCAGTGAGTTCAGTTGCTTTGGGTTGGCAGCACAGTGATTCTCATCTCCTCTGCTAACCGAAAGGCTGACAGTTCGAACCCATCAGCCACTCACAGAAGAAAGCTGCGGCAGTATGCTTCTGTAAAGATTACAGCCTTGGGAACCCTATGGGGCAGTTCTACTCTGTCCTATATGGTCTCTGAGTCAGAATTGGCTTGATGGCAACAGGTTTAGATATGGGGGGAGGCGGGGGAGGGTGAGAATGGTTTTACGGAATTGAACTAATAGCAACTTCCTAAGCACTTATTTATAGTGTTAGGGCCTTCTAATAGGGAGTCTGAGTGCGGAGACAATGGTTGAATCAAGGTCACTAGTTGATGGCAGTGAGTTTGGTTGGATTTAGGTATTTATTTATTTATTTATTTATTTATTGTAAACTGGTTAAGATACCTAGAACTGACTTCCTGTGGATCAGCCCTCAGGGACTCCCTTGGATTGTTGGTTGCTCTAACCATGATCAAACCTAATCCTAGCGACTTCCCATTCGCCGCCCCCATTCCCTCATTCACTTCCTTAGTTATCAAATACTTGAGCCCCCACTACACATGAACGTTTTCGGTCTTTTTCATCATTGTAAAAAAATCTGGTACATAGTAAGTATGTTATATATAATAATGGAATGAATGAATCAATAAGGGAACAAATAATGTATGAATATTTGGGAAATGTTCTGAGTTCTAGGGTGCCTTCTGCATTATGACAACAATCTTAAAAAAATGCCAAGAACATGATGACTGCTGATATTAAGCATCAATACAATTTGAGCTTTGAAAAAGCCAGGAGACATCAATTTATATAGTCCTTACTCAAACATTCCTACATTAAGATCATCAGCATCCTCTAGGATAAGAAATAGCATGAGACTTGAGGAAAAATAAAAATGCTCTTTCACTGGGTAAGTTGTAGAACATTTGAAATACCCTGACTTAGTTCCCCGCCCCCTTTTAATGTGTCAGTATGGCATTGCTAACAGGTACTTGCACTAGTTTCAAAGGAATCCGAATGCCTTGAAATTGCTTAAAAAATAATAATAATTCCTAGAAATTGCCAAAAATTGTATAGGCAACATTGTAGGTAAAAACATTTTTAAATCATTTTATTAGGGGCTCATACAACTCTTATCACAATCCATACATACATCAATCGTGTAAAGCACATTTGTATATTCATTGCCCTCATCATTCTCAAAACATTTGTTCTCCACTTAAGCCCCTGGCATCAGGTCCTCTTTGTTTTCCCTCCCTCCCCGCTCCACCTTCCCTCATGAGCCCTTGATAATTTATAAATTATTATTTAGTCATATCTTGCCCTGTCTGACAGCTCCCTTCACCCACTTTTCTGTTGTCCATTCCCCAGGGAGGAGGTCACATGTAGATCCTTGTAATTGGTTCCCCCTTTCCAACCCCCTCTCCCTCTACACTCCCAGTATCGCCACTCACACCACTGGTCCTAAAGGGATCATCCACCCTGGATTCCTTGCATTTCCAGTTCCTATCTGTACCAGTGTACATCCTCTGGTCTAGCCAAACTTGCAAGGTAGAATTTGGATTATGATAGTGGGGCCAGGGAAAGCATTTAGGAACTAGAGGAAAGTTGTATTTTTCATCATTGCTACATCGTACCCTGACTGGCTGTCTCCTTCCTAGACACCTCTGCAAGGGGATCTCCAGTGGCCTACAAATGGACTTTGGGTCTCCACTCTGCACTCCCCCCCTCATTCACTATGGTAATTTTTTTTGTTCTGATGATGCCTGGCACCTGATCCCTTCGACACCTCGTGATCGCACAGGCTGGTGTGCTTCTTCCATGTGGGCTTTGTTGCTTCTGAGCTAGATGGCCGCTTGTTTACCTTTAAGCCTTTAAGACCCCAGACACTATATCTTTTGATAGCCGGGCACCCTCAGCTTTCTTACCACATTTGCTTATTCATCTGCTTTGTCTTCAGCGGTTGTGTCGGGAAGGTGAGCATCATAAAATGGCAATTTAATAGAAGAAAGTATTTTTGCATTGAAGGAGTACTTGAGTGGAGGTCCAATGTCCTTCTGCTACCTTAATACTAAACCTATAAATATATGCACATAGATCTATTTCCCCATCCTCATATATAAATATATTTGCATGTATACATGTCTTTATCTAGACCTCTATAAATACCCTTTGCCTCCCAGCTCTTTCCTCTATTTCTCTGGACTTTCCTCCTGTCCCACTATTATGCTCAGTCCCCACCAGGGTTTCAGCAATTCCTCTTTGTTACATTACCCTTGATCATGCTCTACCAGGCCAGCCACATCCACCTCACCACCAATTTGGATCACTTGTTCCCTTGTCCCTGAGTTTGTTAACACCACTTCCTTTCCCCCACCCCTATCCCATGTCCCCTGGAACTGTCAGTACTGTTGTTTTCTCCTCCAGATTGTTCATCCAGCCTATCTTATTTAGACAGACCTGCAGAGATAATAACATACACAAGAACAAGACAGAGCAAAACCAAGCAACAATATACAACAAAACAACAACAACAAACCAATGACAAACAAAACAAAACAAGAAAGAAAAGCTTGTAGTCAGTTCAAGGATCGTTTGTTGGCCTTTAGGAGTGTTTTCCAGTCTAGTCTGTTGGGGCACCATGCCCTGGCCCCAAAGTCCACCTTCAGCATTCCCTGGGGACCTCACCACTCTATTCCCTTGCTGTTCCATTGCACACCCTGAGTGTTTTGCCTCGGTGTGACGGGGTCGGATCGGGTGCAATTCTCACAGTGTCTCCAGTGTTGTCCCCTGTATGGCTATAGGTCAGTGAGGGGCATCATGTCTCATAGTGGGGCTGGCCATGTGGTCCTCTCTGTAGACTGGCTGCTCTAATTGGGATCATTGTCCTCAAGGCCTGGTGGGCCAGCATGTGCTCCACTCTCTCCTCCTCCCCCTTCATTTGCTCCTGTGTGCTCCGATCAGATATGTCCCTGTCCCAGAGCTGCAGCTTCAATGCCATCTTATGAAATAAATTCTTCTGGGGGAGGGGTAGGTGTCCACTTAGTATTTGGAATTGGGGCCAGCCCCCAGATAGGTCAAAATTTATGCAGTTTAACCACTCAATTTTTTAGGCTTGAGTGGGGTCCCAAAGGAAAATATTGAGGACAAGGGAACAACGAGTGGTTCAAAACCAGGGAGGGGATGGGAGGACTGGTAGGGAGTGACCAAGGGCAAGGTAACTGAGAGGAATTACTGAAACCAGAATGAAGGCTGAACATGGTAGTGGGATGGGAGGAAAGCATAAGGAAATAGAGGAAAGGAGTAGGAGGCAAAGGGCATACAGAGAAGCCTAAATACAAACATGTACATATGTAAATATATTTATGATTATGGGGGAAATAGACCTATGTGCATATATTTATAAGTTCAGTAGTAGGGTAGCAGGTGGACATTGGGCCTCCTCATGCACACTTCCTCAATACAATAGCACCTTGCCCAGCTAAACAGTCATTCCATGATACCCACCTTCTCGACATGATCACTAAAGACAGATGTGTGTGTAAGCAAACATGGTGAAGAAAGCTAATGGTGCCCGGCTATCAAAAAGATATAGCGTCTGGGGTCTTAAAGGCTTGAAGGCAAAGAAGCGGCCATCTAGCTCGGAAGCAACAAAGCCCACAGAGAAGAAGCACACAGCCTAAGCGAATACAAGGTGTTGAATGGACCAGTTAGCAGACACCAAGGAACAAAAACAATCATTGTATGATCACTTTCCTCACATAAACGCTGAAGACGAATGTGTGCATAAGCAAGTGTGGTAAAGAAGGCTGATGGTGCCCAGCTATTGAGAGATATAGCATCTGGGGACTTAAAGGCTTGAAAGCAAACAAGTGGCCATCTAGCCCAGAAGCAACAAAGCCCACACAGAAGCAGCACATCAACATGTGTGATCGTGAAGGGCAGAGGAGACCAGGTCTCAAACAACAAAGACAAGGGGTGGGGAATCACATCACCGTGAATGAGGGGGAGTGCGTGATGGGGAACCAATGCCCATCTGTAGACAGCTGGACATCCCTTCCAGAGGGGTAGTGGGGAGGAGATGAGTCACTCAGGGTTTAGTGTAGCAACAATGAAACTCAAAACCTTCCTCTAGTTCTTGAACGCTTCCTCCCCTCCCAATTATCATGACCCCAATTCTACCTTGCAGACCTGGTTAGACCAGAGGATGTACAGTGGTGCAGTAGGGATCTGGAAACACAGGGAATCTATGACGGATGAACCCCTCAGCGGTGGGAGTGGCGACATGGGGAGGGAAGGGGGTGTAGAAAGGGAGAACCGATCTTGGGGATCTCTGTGTAACCTCCTCTCTGGGAGATGGGCAATGGGGAGGTGGGTGAGGGGAGACGTCTGGCAGTGTAAGATAAAAAAATAATTATTTATAAACTATTAAGGGTGCAGGGGGAAGGGGGAGCAGGGAGGGAGGGGGAAGGAAAAAAAGGAAACCGAGCTGATTCCAGGAACCCAAGTGGAAGGCGAATTTTGAGAATGACGAGGGCAATGAATGTATTAGGGTGCTTTGCTCAATTGATGTATGTATGGATTGTGATAAGAGTTGTATGAGCCCCAATAAAAAGATTTATTAATAAAAAAAGAAAAATATTGATACAAAGTGTTGAAATTTTCCTCTGGATTACTTCCTAGAGTACTAGATCAAATAAAACTTGCTCTCAAGATGCATGTAGACTCTATGTAAACCCAAATCCTCTGTGTACTGACTACAGGATGCTGTGGTTAGTCAGTTTGAAGCTCCATCAGCCACCTTCATGTTCAGAGTAAACAAATAACAACCACTGGAAAACCCTGAGGGAGCTTCAACTTTGAATGAAAGGAAGCCACAAGCCACTACATCGCTGACCAGGGACATGTTGACATTTATCTGATCTGGGATGGGTGCAAAAGGCGTTTCAATGACTTACATGGTTCAGAGAGACTCGTAATACATCCTTCCAGGTGCTGCTGAGCAGGATCGTCTGGGTCTTTAGAAGACGGAGGTGAGGACGAGGGCTGGGGGTAATGAAAGAAGAGCATTCTGTGGGCACAGAGCCGCCGGAAACTCTTAAGAAGCGTATTCAATGTGGCTTGGGGTGGGCAGGCATTGTCATCATTGATGGCATGGAGGAGGGACAGAGCACTGACACCAAGTAACAGGAGTCAGTCACTCAAAAGAGCATGGGGTCCTCGGAAGATGGCTGACGTCTGGTTTATTTTCATCTTCCTTGGAATATCAGAAAGTGAGAGAAAGTACCCATCTTTCAATAAGCTCTTATTTAAAGTCCTCAAGTGTCTTGAGGCAGAATGAACTTCTGTGGGTATTGAAGCAGAGATCACATTGCAGTGATCAGTGAGAACAGACAATGGCGCATTTCATTACCGCCTTTTAAATGTTGCCATTTTAAGTCCGGTAAGTTAAAGCAGTCGAAGGAACAGTAAGCCTCCTCCTCTCTCCCAGGGGAAGTACATGGGAGTAAATGAGCCACCAGGAAACAAATTCCTTGCTTACTTGAGAAACATAGCCTGTTCCGAGGGGTGAGGGAAGGAGTATCGCGATGAGACGTCAAAGCCATGACCACAGACCAGGATCGCTATGGGCTGTGTATCATCCATCCTACGCAGATGACTCCTGCATGTCGATCCCGTCTGCTTTCCCCAGACCTCTGACAGATACGGTACAGCTGAGATAAGGTGGAGGATACAGACCATCTCAGGCTTTCAGGGTTCCCACAGCCATCCCAAGGGAAAGGATGGTGACCATTAGGTACACAGCCATGGGCGGAGGAGTTGTAGAATGAAGACCATTTTGATCCTTGTTCACGATACTATTACACAGCTTCCCTTTTCATGTCCCCAATGCTGAACATGTAATTCCATAGAACCAGGAGGGTGAGTTATAGAAGAAAGGGAATGGTGTTCTGTCTAATTCCTAGAAGCAATTTTGCTATGTGAAGTGAAGCTTTCTGTTTCCAGTGAATTAGACTATCTATAGAAGAATTCCAACTAGGGGAGCCGTGAGGGAGCCTGACAGTGGTTAATTAAACTCACCAGTCTTTCTATCAGAGAACGAAGCATCCGTCTGCTTCTGTCAAGATGACAGCTTTAGAAACCCCCTGGGCAGTCCTGCTGTGCTCTTAGAGGATCAATAGGAGTTGAAGCCAACTTGAAGCATTAAGTTTGGAATACCAGGACCCAAACGGAGGCATGAGTGGCTGAGGAAGAAGTGGAAGGAATGGTCCGGAGTATCATTTCTCACCAGGTTGGCTGAGGTTTAGAACACACATTCAGCCTGTCAGAAACTGAAGTAAGAAAACTGAAGGTAAAGTCCAACTGTTTGGGTTTTGTCAAGACAACCCTGGAAAGGTGCCTAAAATACAGGCTCCTGGGAAGCATGAAGGTCGGAGCAAGCAGATGTGACTGGGATCCAGGCTATCATTTCCTATTAATAAAACCTTTGTCCATTAGCTTAACTTTCCTGAGACTCTATTTCCTTATGTATAAAATGAAGGATAATAATAATCTCATAGGAATGTTTTGAGAAAACATTTCTACCGATACTTACTGGAACCAAAAACCAAAATCTAACTCACTGCCATTGAGTCAATTCTCACTCACTCATTGGGTTGCTCAGTTTCCATCTCATTCTTTTTAGTGAGTAGGTGGGTGTGTCTATAGCTTTGGCTTGTAGTCTGAGGGAAGCACAGCATTGGGACACATTCGCTCCTCACAAAGGCAGGAAGTAGGCTTGCTGGGAAATTCTTCTCTCCTGTCAACCAAAAGAGACAACAGCGAAAGTGGAAAAGTAGAAATTCAGAAGCAAAGTTTCAAAATTCTGTGAAAAACCATACAGAAAGTCCCAGGGTCTTTTGTTCATATCATAGCCCCGTGTTTTTAATTTAAGTAGGCTTCTCCTTAGGACACAGTCAGCCAGTGGTCCCCGTAACCGATGACATCCCCTGAGGGGAGTTGCATGGGACTTGGTTATCTGAGGAGAGCGGAGCTAGAGGAGCAGGAATGGTTTTTACATGTTTTTTACGTCATGGGACCCTGTCTTCCAACTTTACCCTTCTCAACTTTCATTACACAAACCAGGAAAAGGAAGGTCCCGGTCAAGACGGCCTGACACATCCAGTGTGTGCTGGGTCCTCCTCTGAGAGTGCGGACAGTGTGCATCAGTGTTCAAGTGGGCCTATGGCGAGAAGAGTGTATCCAGACAATTCAAAGCCAAGCACACTTAGAAAAGGTTGGCAGGTCCAGGCGATAGCTGCCTTCAGAGTGGCTATGGAGAGTTACTGGCAAATATCTTTCTTAATGATGAGTTTTAGGACACCATTCTGACCTGCCATCTTGAGGGTTTTTTGAAATCAGTATACCTTACTTGACTCTGAGCACCTTTTAACTCCAGTAACAGTGTTAGACATTCTCAGCCAGTATTCTTCCAATAGACCCACATTCGGAAACACCCTGTTTTCTATTTCTCAGGCTGCTCTGTGGCAGGTGAGTGAATCCCTCTTCTAAGAGCCATCTCACAGGGATGAAGGGAGTCAAATAAACATGAATTACTCTCACACTAATATACTTCTGACTTTGTATTTACAAAGCTAAGTCAATAAAGACCAGTTTGGGCTCCTATTCAGATGCGGGAAGGAACCCTGAAGGCTCAGGGGTCCCTAACAGAAAGGTTCAGGTTTGAGCCCACCGGCTACTCTGTGGGAGAGAAATGGGTCCCTCCTGCTCCGCAGAATATACAGCCATTGAAACCTTGTGGGACACCTGTACTCTGTCTGTCACTATGTGCCAACTGACTCAACAGAAACATGGTTCAATTTGTTTGTTTTTGTGCTGTTAGTGTTGTTTTCATTATTAGTACGTGAGCCATACATCCATCGTTAAGAAAACTATCTTTTCAGATAGGTTTCCTCCAAATACTCTTGTTACAAGCTTTGTGCAATGATTCAATAGGTTAACGCAAGCCTCTGCTTAAGCATCACTTAGGTAAAGTCACTCGACCTGGCAGACAGGTCTTTAATTAAAAAGGTGATTACATTCACAGCCCTCAAAGATAAGGGCAAAATTGCAAGCTATTTAGCTATCTACACTCATTGTTATCTCTGTCTATCTTTGGCACCGTTTACAAAGGAAAACTACTTACAAGGATAATCGCTCCCACAAGAATCCCTTTCAATTAAACTGATTTTTTTAATGAAGTGTGGTTTTGTTTTTTGTTTGGTTTTTTTTACGTATTTCATACACGTGATCTTATTTGATCCTTTCAGCAGTGTTTTGAGGCAGGTATGACATGTAATTTGTCTAAGTGAGGATGGTGAGGCCATAGGAGCTAACCCATTGTCTCATGTAACCTGACTAACAGAAACACAGCCAGGCCTTGAGTGATCACAAGTTTTGTGATCTCAGGCCTATTTCAGTGTCATCATGGCCCAGTACACTGTGGTGAGCCCACTAAATGTCTTAGAGCTCTTGCACCGGCAACTCGGGGAGCCTCCAGTGCAGTGGCTCTCAAACTATGCTTCTTAAAGTCCTAAAGTTCATGAGAAAACCTGGTGGTGTAGTGGTAATGCATTGGGCTGCAATCTCAAAGGTCAGCAGTTTGAAGCCACCAATCTCTCCTCGGGAGAAAGACAGGGCTTTCTACTCCCTAAAACTCACAGGGCAGTTCTGCCCTGTCCTAAAGGATCACTATGAATGAACATGGACTCAATTTTCATGAGTTCTTAAAGGCCCATGATAGTATCTGAGGAGCCATTGTAGAGGCGTAACAAGGTAGGGTGATTGGCCGACTCTCCCTGACCAAGGAGCACTGCTTTGATAGATCTTATGTACTATTGTTCTATGTGAAATTCTTTGGATCAAGTACTTCATTGCTTAGATAGAACATGCTTAAATCACTAGTATATGGATTGTGATGTGACTTTCTCATTTTATAGATGAGAAAGATCTGTGACAAATGAGTTATTTGTCCATAATGACACCCAACTAAGGCTAGAAACCCACTAGGTGTTGACAGTAGTTTAGTGGCATGGTCCAGTAACTCATCTGCCTATTTGCCATGTTGTGGTGATTTATGTGTTACTGTGATGTTACAAGTTATACCACCAGGGTTACCCATGGGGTACTGGTTTCAGTGGTGCTTCTAGACTAAGAAAAGACTCACTAAAAACAAACTGCCACCAAGATGACTCTGACTCACAGAGACCTTATAGGGTAGAGTAGAACTGGCCCTGTGGGTTTCCAAGACTGTAACTCTTTACAGGAGTTGAAAGCCTTTTTTCCACCTAGTAGCAGCAGTGGTCCTGAACTGCTAAGCCTGTGTTTAACAGCCCAATTTTATGTTTTACATTTTATTAGGGGCTCATACAACTCTTAGCACAATCCACACATATACATACATCAATTGTATAAAGCACATCGTACGTTCTTTGCCCTAATCATTTTCAAAGCATTTGCTCTCCACTTAAGCCCTTTGCATCAGGTCCTCTCTTTTTTCCCCTCCCTCCCCGCTCCCCCCTCCCTCATGAGCCCTTGATAATTTATAGATTGTTATTTTGTCATATCTTGCCCAATTTATAACCTACTATGTCTAGTGAGAATTGTCTGGAGTGCTTGATAAAACAGATTACTGAGTCTCAACAGTGTTTCTGGTACAGTAGGTCTGGAGTGGGGGCCCATAGTTTTCATTGCTAATAAATTCCCCACAATTGATGCTGCTGGTGGTGAACTGAGGCACATCTTGAGAACCACTGGTCTACAGAATAACATTGCTCTACAGAATCGTTCAGCTAATTGTGTGCTTTATTAATGTTATTACATTGTGGAGAAATAGTGGTGAAGGGCCATTCCTCCTTCAAAAATGTATAAACTCATCACGTGACCATGCCACTAAATGTTCATCAGCACCTAGTATCACTAGTGTGTCACATCACAGGTCAACCTCAAGCTCCTAAACCCTCCATGCAACAGATGCTACTGATGCCCAGCCCATATCCCCTGGCACTCTGTGAGTTTGCCTGAAGCAGGCAAACTATCCCATGCACACTGCCATATCTCTACCTCTTTGTCTTACCACCCCCACAGGGGGTGCCAATAAAATAATCCAACTTCTTTATCCCTTTGTTGAACAATTTTGAAGCTTGTTCAAATAACTCTTCAGAGGATCCTGAAGTTGGGATTGAGTTCTAATTTCTATCAGCACTAATCTATTCATTAATACACCTTTTATGGTCTTTTCTCCCTTTTCTATCCTCTTTCCAATTCTCCATTTATGCTTCCTGGGGATTGCTTTCTAAATCAACTACCTGCATTCCAAGATATTGCCTCAGGTTGCTATTTGGGGGAAATACAAACTAGGACATTATCTCTAAAGGTTTTTTTTGTTTGTTTTTTTTTACCAAATTCATAGAAGTGGCACCTGCTAACTTACTCGTGTCTCCTCTCATTCCACCTTTCAGCTCTGTGCCCGATGGATTTGGCCCATAAACTGGCTAACCCAAGTTAGGCTATACTCTCTGGGTGTTAATGAATCGATAATGCAATGGTTATTGCTCTCTCAACAGTAGCATAAAGAGAGACTGTTGATCATGAGTCATCAATTGTGTACTTAAATTGTCACTCCAGAAAGAGGCCCAAGTCCACCAGTACCAGATCTGTGAAGGATACCAGCCCAACGACTCGGCATTATGCATATTTCCCAGGACACTACAATAAAAAGCATCTGTCCAATCTAAAGCATAGATAAGTTTCATTTGGTACAGTTAAAACAAGATTAACCTTCAGCAAATATTTACATTTGAGGAGTGGAGTTTCAGCAGTGATGGCATCGATATTCGTTTAATTGCAGTGTGAACCTCAAAGGAAGAACTAGCTGAAAAGCAAGTTAACCTCAAACTGAAATCAAGTAATAGACACCGCTCAATCTGCTACTTTAAAAAAAGTATAACTTCAACCTAAATAATGGAAACAATTCATGTATTCTATGGTACTCATCGTTGGTGCCTTTTTTCTTTTTGTTTTAAATAGCTTTATTAAGGTATAACTAATATATTATAAACTATTTTAAAAACCACAAATCTCACTGCCACAGAGTTGATTTCAAATCATAGTACCCTATATAACATGGTACAACTGCTCCTGTGGGTTTCTGAGACTGTAACTTTTCAAGAGTAGAAAGCCTCCTCTTTTCCCCCCGGGAGCAGCTGGTGGTGTCTAACTGCTGGCCTTGCTGGTAACGGCCCAACATGTAACCACTACACACCAGGGCTCCTGATAATAAACAATACAATGTACGAAGTAATTAAGTTTTCATGTATACATGGGGGTCGTGAAACCATCATTTAAAAACAATTTTACATACTTTTCATCCCATCTAATTTTAAAGTGACTCTTTAGCTTTTTATTATGAGTAGGCAAAGATTTGTGGACCAGAGTTTTACATTCAACAATTTACTCACATTGTTTCAAATCATCTATTTCAATCCCTTCAATGTTTTATCTCCTATCCCAGTCCTTCTCTTTGTTTCCTGTACCCACTCCTTCTTTCCTAATCCTCTTAATTCTGTCCTTGGGCAAATGCTGCCCTTTTGATACGGACTATTCTAGCACCAGGATGAGTCTAGACCTGAAAAGTGACTAATGGCTATATACTCATGGGGTCTCACTAGTCTCTATCCATATTTTTTTTATGATTTGAGTTCAGCTCCAAAATTTTCTACACTCTATCTAGGACCTTCTAATGTGATCCTTTTCAGAGCAGTTGGTACTGGTGGCTGGGCACCATCTAGTTCTGCTGATCTCAGAGTTGAGGAGACTAATGTTTGCATGTTTCATTCATCCTTTGCATGAATTGTTTGCATGTGTCTTTTTATTTTCCTCAGTCTTCTTTCCTCTAGACCAGTGGTTCTCAACCTTTCTAATGCCGTGACCCTTTAATACAGTTCCTTAGGTTGTGGTGACCCAACCACAAAATTATTTTCATTACTACCTCATAACTGTAATTTTGCTACTGTTATGAAACTGGTGACCCCTTTGAAAGGGTACTTTTACCCCCCAAAGGGGTCGTGACCCACAGGTTGAGAACCGCTGCTCTGGAGAAGGAAGTGCAATAGTTGCATTTTATCTGGATGCTCACCAGCTGTTAAGACTCCAGTTGTTACTCACCAAAGTAGACTGCAGAACTTCATCTTGGACTGTGTTTTGCTAACTGACCATGACTAATTCACTAATTTCTAGCTGACGAATTGACTAGTTTCACTCAGCATTATGTCTCTGGGTTCATTCACACCATGAATTGTTCTACAGATTCATCATTATTCCATAACTCACTGGGAAGAAAGTATTTGTCTCTTTAGTTTCAACTGCTGGCGTCTTTCTGAATTGACTAAAATCATACTCACTGCCCTTCTCGGACTATAATCTTCTCATGAGCAGATTGCTCATCTTTCTGCAGTGACAGGCGGCTTGTGGGCTGACTTTGCTGTCAGAGTCCAATGAGTAGGAGAGAAAAGCCCAAATTGTTCAGTGGATCAATATGCACCCCTTGCCAACTTTCATTTAGAAAATCAGGTTCTGATTTATATGAGCTCATATCTATTTGCAACACCTTCCCCATTTTCTTTCTTTCTTTAATATTTTTTGCAAACAGATATTTAATATTTTCATTAACCTGTGTCGGTACAATTGTAAGCAAATGCCACTGGGAGCCCAAGGCCAGGAATTCAAAGAGCAACTCTCTTCCAAACAAAAGGCCACACGGAGCCGCTCCCCTCCAGCTGCAGTTAGCAGCAGCCCGGATGGCGCTGCTCAGTGAGTGCGGCCAGGGCACCGAGTGTCACCACATCATCAGTCAGAATGCTCTGGACAGTTTCAGCTGCTCGGGTTAGAGCACTGACAGAAACCAACAGAGGCTGGACAGCCAGCTCCTCCAAAATGTTGGAAATTCCACCCTTTCGAACACTGAAGCCTGCAGTTTTTTCTCCTTGAGCATGGCAGTTTCTTAGTTCGGTTACCGTAGAAATAGGATTCAGCTCTGCATTTTCAGCTAGTGTGGAAGGAACGACTTGCATCGCATCTGCAAAAGCACGGATGCAGTAGGACTCCATGCCACTCAGAGTCCTTGACTATGCAGTGAGACGCCAGACCAACTCGATTTCTGGAGCCCCACCACCTGCGATAAGAGCTCGCTTTTTCACTAAGCAGTGAATCACACACAGGGCATCGTGAATAGAGAGCTCAGCTTCTTCAGTCACAATTTGTTAAAACCACGGACAACAATTGTAACTTTTTCCAGGGCTTCCACACCCTGTAATCTTGAGCAATTTGTCAGATCCATTTAAATTGACCTGGGCTAGCTCAGCGGAACCTAGCATGTCAGCAGTAAACTGGTCAATAGGAGCAACTGGCTTAGTTCCAATGGCCTTACAGATGAATTCAATGTCGTCGCATTCAATATCTTTAACCACCATAATCTTCATCTTGTTCAAAAAATATAATGCAAGATCACTGAGAGCATCTCATAAAATAGACTTCGGTAAAAGAAGAACATTGCATCCGGTTTTGTAAATTTGCTTCGCTACATTAAGAATATAGGCTCGTTCTCTCAGCACTCGGTCCATCGGGGCATAGTCAGAAACTACTATTTGATTATCCATGTCTGTTTTCGGAGCAGATAAATAAAATTGAGTGAGCCCAATCTTACCCTTTTCAACTCTGGTTATGCTAGAATTCGCCACTTTTGGGGTGAGAACCAGTCCTTCCACCAACTCACAATCACCAATTGTCCCACCAAGTTTCTTAACTATTTTAATATCTCTGAGAGCTACACTAGTAGCTGTGGCTGGTTCAGTCACTCTCATCACTGCATTTACACTCGTGGGGGAGAGCAGGCTTGAATATTGAGATACAACCTTTGAATGTAATGAAGTGGCTGCACTGTTCAACAGAGTTTCTCTGTCACTCAGTTCCACGGGTCAAGACCTATCAGTCAACACTTCAATGCCCTTTTCCAAAGCCTTCTGGGATGACTCCTAAATGATAGTTGGATGGATCCCTTTCTGAAGCAGCTTGGTGCAGGAATCCAAGAGAGAACCAACAATGATGACCACTGATGTGCTACCATCTCCTGCTTCTATATCTTGAGCCTTAGACACTTCCACCAGCAGCCTGGCTGCTGGATGTAACACTGGCATTTGTAATAGTCACACCACCTGTCCCATCTTGAATCATTTTATCCATTCCTTTTGGCCCCAAACTTGTTCTAATAGCATCAGCAACAGCTTTGGCCGCGGAGATGTTGCTGAAGCAGATCTGGGCCAGTTTGTCGCGGCCCTGATAGGCTCCTTTCCTGTGATCGCTGGTCAACGTGGTGGGCGCACCGCCCCAGGGGGGGTGGGTGGACACGTTCTCTAGCATGGCAACCTTGGCTGAGTCTGTGAAGGATCGGGAAGGATGGATGGACACGGATTCCCACCGGCCACCAAGTAACGGAACGCGCCCACTCCAGACATTATTTTCAATAAAAAAGATGAAGCAGGGAACCCGTATTGCGCAGTTATTGCTGACAACAAAATTAAACCATGGCCGCCCCACAACCAGGTTCTCTAGCTGCAGCTATAACCTCAAGTCAGATTTGAACACTGGAGAAGTACACATGACAATGACCTGTCTCCTTCGGGACTGGAACTGCTGAGATTTACAAAAGCAGATGAAGAATGGGTGAATGATAGTGGAGCGCTTTTTCCCTTATTTTCTACTAACCCATGCAATAGCTTCCCTTCTGTAGTACCGTAGACCTTTCTAATGGATGGTTTCTCAGTCTCGGTGCTCCTGACATTTTGAACCAGTAGATGTTGAAGGGGTGGGTGGTGGTGGCATGGTGGGATGTTGAGCTGCATCCTTGACCTCACCAGCTAAATATTAGTATAGCTGATCCTGATCACCTTACCAAATATCGCGTGGTTGAGAACTACTCCTTTAAGCCTGTGGAGGTTCTGGGGTTTAATTACAAAGACCTGGCCACTTCTGGTGACCCTCTGCAATATATCTATATCTATATATATATAGATATAGATATATATAAAATTTTTCCTTACTGTGTATATATATGTATAATATATGTGTATATGTGTATTATATATACATATATGTGTATATATGTATTATATATGTATATAATTTCTATATATATATACACACACAGTAATGAGAAATAATATTGTATTCCTCTTCAAATAGAGGCATTGGGACTGTAATTTGCAAAGAGAAGAAAACATCATAAAACAGGAAGAAAGATAGATAATAGACAAAAATAGATGAGAAAATATGGGGAGATTAGGGAAGTGATCCTCTATCTTATGTTTGCATCCTTTGTTTCGCAAAAAGCTGTTTTCCGTGAATAGAGATATATATGGTAAGTTTTGACATATTTATACACCCATAAAATCAACACTACCTTCAAGATAGTGAACATATCTATCCCCCAAAAGTCTCTTCATAACTTGGTAGCCCAGCCTCCTAGACCTGTACCCTTTTAACCACCACCACCAGTCTGCTTTCTGCCGCTATGGAATATGGTGCATTTTCTTTAAGTTTTATTTTAATTGTTCTATGCATACACAAAATTCATTTATTCTCTAATTACCAGTTACATAAAATAAAATGTACTGTACTCTTTTTAAAAATCACTTTATTGGGGATTTGTACAACTCTTATCACAATCCATACATTGTGTCAAGCACATTTGTACATTTGTTGTCATCATTATTCTGAAAACATTTGCTTTCTTCTTGAGCCCTTGGTATCAACTCCTCATTTTTTCCCTCCCTCCCTCCCTCACCTCCCTCCTTCAGGAACCCTTGATAATTTATAAATTATTATTATATTGTCATGTCTTACACTGTCCAATGACTCCCGTCACCCATTTTTTCTCTTGTCCATCCCCCAGGGAGGAGGTTATATGTAGATACTTGTGATCAGTTCCCCCTTTCTACCCCACCTTCCCCTTACCCTCCTGGTATTGCTACTCTCATTATTTTTCCTGAGGGGTTTATCTGTCCTCTATCCCCTGTGCTTCTGCTCTTATCTGTACCAGTGTACATCCTCTGGTCTAGCCAGATTTATAAGATGGAATTGGAATCATCATAGTGTGGGGGAGGAAGCATTCAATAACTAGAAGAAAGTTGTGTTTTTCGTTGTGGCTACACCGCACCCTGACTGGCTCATCTCCTCCCCTCAGCCCTTCTGTAAGGGGATGTCCAGTTACCTACATATGGGCTTTGGGTCTCCACTCTGCATTCCCCCTCATTCACAATGATATGATTTTTTGTTCTTTGATGCCTGATACCTGATCCCATTGACACTCCATGATCACACAGGCTGGTGTGCTTCTCCATATGGGCTTTGTTTCTTCTCAGCTAGATGGCCGCTTGTTTATCTTCAAGCCTTTAAGGCCCTAGATAGCCGGGCACCATCAGCTTTCTTCATCACATTTGCTTATGTACCCACTTTGTCTTCAGCAATCGTGTCAGGAAGGTGAACATCATGGAATTCCAGTTTAATAGAATAAAGTGTTTTTGTATTGAGGGAGTACTTGAATGGAGGCCCAATATCCTCTGCTACCTGAATACTAAACCTATAAATATATTCACAGAGATCTATTTTCCCATCTTCATATAAATATATATACATAAATACATGCCTGTATTTAGATCTCTATAAATGCCTTTTGCCTCCTAGATTTTTTCTTCTAATTTCTTTTAATTCCTTCTTATTTCACTATCATGCTTAGCCTTCATTTGTGTTTCAGTAATTCCTCTCGGTTACACTGCTCTTGATCAAGCCCTACCAGGCTTCTATATCCTCCTCCCCATCGATTCTGGATCACTTGTTGTTCCCTTGTCCCTGGGTTTTTTAACAACCACTTCCTTTCCCCTGCCTCCTGTTCTCCCATGTCCTGCTGCAACCATCAATCCCGTTGTTTTCTCCTCCAGACTGTTTATCCCATTTATCCTATCTAGATAGACCTGCAGAGGTAAGATTATGCACACAAAAAATGACACAGAGCAATGCAAAGCAACAAAAGAAAACAGAACTACAACAAAAACCAATGACCAAAAAAAAAAGAAAAGCCTGTAAATAGTTCAAGGTCTGTTTGTTGACCTTTAAGAGTATTTTCTGGTTGAGTCTGATAGGGTGCCACACTCTAACCACTTGTATTAACAATACACATATCCCACAATTCAATATTTCAATCATATCAGGAAGGTTTGTAAAATCATCACCACCATCAATTTTAGAATATCCTCTGCCTCACAGTTAAATTGCTTTTAAAATAAGTTTTGTATTCACCCTCCATTGTAGTGCACCCTCTCTCCTCCCACATATATAGTTTGCTCCCCCAGCCCCCTCATCCTCCCTGTCTCCCACCTCTCAGGTCCTCCCCTATAAGCCCTTGTAACAGTTCTTATCTCTATGCATCGCCTCCTTCTGTGTTTCACAAACTGGAAAACCCAACAGAAGCAATAAGAAATAAAAACAAAGCCATATGGATAAAATAAGAATACAACGATTAAAAAAAACAAATAATGTATACGCAAGGAAAATCTATGACTGCTTTTTTAAAATCCACCGTGACTATTTGTATGTTCTAGAGATTTATATAAATGTAGGCTTACAGAAGTATTATTTTTTGTTTGTATTCACCTTTAAATATATTTTGACTTTCATTTTTAAATTTAAACAGTTTTATTGAGCTAGAATTTACAAACAAAGTTTCAAAAATTTCATGGCAAAAATGGAATAAAATGTCATGAGTTTTTCTATGAACTTCTTGAAGCCCCCTCATATGAATAAAATTCACTGTTTTAAGTAAAGATTTTGGAGGCGTTTTAACACCTGAACACTTTTATGTACTCATCAGCACAAAGAGCATTTTAAAGTTTAAAGAGAGCACAATGTTTCTTAGTTTCAGAGAAAGCCTGTGATGTACACGTAGCACATTCTTGTGTCATACCACAAACACATTAAACCGAATACCAATTTTCCTCTTTTTGAAACTAAAAAAGCTTTGGGAGATTGCATCTGGATTATTTAAAGAGGAACTCTTGTGATTGCTTATTACTTTTCTTACAAGCACTCCTTTGGTGGTTTAGAAAAATAACTTCAAAAAATAAAGTAATAAGAAAGGGTTGTGAGGGAGTTAGGTAAAAATCTAAACACGTTTGTTTGCTGTTTATGCTTTGATTCCTTCTCCACAGTGATTCCACTCTCCCAACCCGTCTAGTTGGTGACACACTACTGAAAGTTTCTCAGGACCTAAAAGTTCCTGCCAGCTGTTTTGTCTCAGACCTCTTCCTTCCCACCATCTTATCTCACTGCTTCTAATCTCCCTCCATTTAGTTTCTGCCTGTCACTACAATTTGAAAAATCTTTCTGAAATTTTACTTTCTACATTCTCAGGAACACTCCCTAGCTTCTCTAATGCTCAGAGGATAAAGGACAAGCTCCAGGACACCACCTTTGTGTACTCCGTCTGTTTGTACTCATGTGACAGACAGCTGAGAATCATCTCTAGAAAGCCAGCGGGCTGTTCTTATGCAGTGTGGACTCATGCGTGAGTCATCTGCCCCAGCTTAAGCAGTATGTGGTTTTGCTTGGGCCTAGCAGGGGAAAAAAAGACAGTAGGACTGTATTGTTGCAAAGGGATAAGAATGTATATCCTAAACTTTAGGAGGCTTTTAAGTAACACAGTTAAATGATTGTGGTAGTTACATAATCTGGTGTCAAGTTGAAACAATTAAGAGTGAAGGGGTGGAGTCTAGCCCGTCAATCAGGTCAAGGCCAATGAAGTCTCTGTGTGGGCACAGCCTTTTCCTGAGGATTCTGGGAACTCCTGTCTTCTTCCCTGAAGGTGGGACACACTCCATCTCTGCAACACATTCCTGTTGATAAGCCACATGGAGACACAATGATGGAGTCAGAGCCCTGGAACTGGAGGAGTCATGTGGAGAGCCCTGCCAGCGCTGAGATGCTTCCACCACCACTGGTTTCACAAAACTTTCCACCCACTCTCCTGTGATCTTCCTGCATTCAGTGTCATTGCATGGCTGCGTGAGTCTGAAGAGGAATTTATAGACTGGGCATATGGGCTAATATTAGATTTATGGACTTGATCTGGACTTGACTGGGATATTTTCTCAATATACAATTGCTCTTTTATGTGAAATGCTTTCTTACACAAATATGAGTGTCTATGAATTTGTTTCTTTAGTCAACCCAGAGTAACACCATGATCAACAACTAGTTGAAAGGTCTGTGGTTTAAATCTATTCAGTGGCATCTTGCAAGACAGCCCTAGTGATCTGCTTCCAAAGGGCAAAGCCTTGTGACCCCTATGGATCAGTTCTACTCTGTACACACAGTGTCTCCCTGAGGCAAAATCAACTCAACCAACATCAACAACAACAAATTCATTTTAAAGCTAGCTAGGCATTAATTTGCTGTTATTGAGAGCAAAACACATCCCTGAGCAGAAACAAAAAAATGACAAGAAGATTGTGACTGAAGGTAAATTACTTGAGAGAAGTCAGCATATACCTGATCTTTTTTTTTTAATGATATAGGAGCTCATTCTTTTTTAAAAATTAATCGTTTTATTGGTGGGGTCTTACAAATCTTATAACAATCCATCATTCAATTGTATTAAGCACACTTGTGCATATGTTGCCATCAATATTAGATACCTGATCTTTAGAGAGCCTTGCCAGTAGGAAGGAACTTTTTCTTAAAGCCCCTTAGGAAGGTCATGTAAGATGCTAAGGGAATCACTTTCTGACAGAAACAGTGGTTGGGGCAGTTAAAGTAGGTTGAGAGTGACTAGTTGGAAAAAGTACTGCTTCAATTAAGGGGGGCATGGCCTTAAGGTTCAGGAGGACTGTGGCCTGTGTTGCGGAGATGACCATGATTCCAGGCCTACCTCATATAGCTACTCAACAAATAATTTTTAGGTGAAATTTAATGAATGGTTCAACCCATCCAATCTCTGAATATCTTGACAGAATTTAAAGATTAATTAGGTCTGGAAATTTAGGAAAAGGTAGGGGTCTAAAAGGACGTCCAGCCTTCAGGTTTGAATAGCTAAGTGGTGCCATTTACTGAATGTGGAATACAGAAGGAGGGGCAACTTGAAAGGGGTGAAGATTAATGAGTTCGACACATGAGGTGGCATTTAAAAAAAACTTGTATGCAAATTCAATCTCAATAAAGATGATTAAAACAATTTGAAAAAATAAAGCTAAAATACATCCAGAGGTAGGCCATCTAGTCATTGTTTAGTAGACGGGTGGGAGTGCAGTTTCAGAGCTGGGTCTGGGATACACATTCAGGTCCCTTCAGATACAGATGTTAAGTGGAGCAAGTCCTCATCACCCACACGGTAAGTGTGGCCCCCAAACTCCACATTCTTTTCACTCTCGGATTCTCAGGTAATATTTTAGAAGGTCTAAAAGGGAGAACTAACATTTGCTGAGAACCCACTGTGTGCTAGGAACTGTACACAGGTATTTAATTAATCTTTAGAACAGCCCTGAGTGATCGGCAATATTGGCTCCATTTACAGATAAGGAAATTGAGGTGCAGAGGTGAAGTAACTTGTGCAAGGTCCCACAGTTAATAAGCAGCTTTCAAAGAAACCTGAATTACCAGAATCAAAATTTTACATTCTTAATGTGAACCAACACAATGTGACTCTGAACTGTGTGTCTCACCAGAGTCCATAGGGGTGTTCCCAAAGTTAGAAGTAGTCATAGAAGCTCTCTCATTTCCAGTATCCAGAGACTATTCTCTCTCATTTCCGGTATCCAGAGACTATTCTCTCTGCAGTGCCATGTTCGGCACTCAGGGCTTTATTTGAACTGTTCTCCTCCCAGTGGCCCCTCTGCTGGTGATTATGCGTGCAGAGTCCCAGCTGAAACATTTCCCTGTCTGTCTCTATAGACTGTGTTTTCTGGGTAGCTTACATAAGTTAAACACATAATATGTTTTGGCCATGGTTTTCTTAACGAGTATGTTGTCAGAAGTAAAGTGTTTAGTATTTCCTCATCATATGAAGAATGGAAGTAATAAAAAATATATCACATCATTTCCTTCTGTGTAAAAGGAAGGTTTACTGAGATTAGTAGATATTTCTGAAAACACTTATTTTCTTTTCTGAAAAGCAAGCAGTTTTTACAAGATGGGAGTTGGAATTTATATGGCTTCATTCTACAGATGTGAGTTAGTATTATTACATCTGTTCATTTAATTTGTTTCAGAGTGTGGTGATGGTAGAGTTTCACAGACTGGATCTGAGGGTGGGGAGCTCACCTGAGTGGTAGAAAGCGCCAGAGATTGGGCAAGTTTATAGCATGAGCCACAGAGATGAGATCATTCTTTATACTAGTCATGAGCCTTGCCAAGAGCAAAGCCTGAGAGATGTTCCTTGAACCAGAAACTGGACCTGCGTAGGAGGTCCTTAGGGAGATGAGACATGAGAACTGACACCAGTAGAGTCGATATCCTAGATCTGGTTCTGTCTTGACGATACTCCACAGGGTAGTCAGAGTGAACTCCCTTTTGCTATTATAATAGCCATAATCCCTAGCACTTGGAACACCCATTGTGTCCTGGCTTCTTTAGCCATAGGAAACTTCTGCTATCTTCATCATCAACTGTTACTGTTCTTAACTTTTGACCTTTGTTCATGCTACTCTCTCTGTACCAGTCCCTCTTGCTCTCACTCTCTAAACTAGGTAGTCCCCGCTCATTGTCAGTTTTCAGTAGAAACATCACTTCCTCTAGGTATTATTTGTTACCTCGCCCTGTACACTGGGATACATTTTCCCATGGCATTCTTCTTTACCCCAAATCCTAGTGTTAATCATCTGTGTTACAATTTTCTATTCATATTAATTGCTCCCAAATTCCTGCTCCATAGAAATTGTGAGATAGTAAATTATTATTGTTGTCTGAAACCACTAAATTTGGGATAATTTTTGGTAGTAAGATGTAACTAATACACAACCCCAAAACAGTGGTGGAGGGATAGGATATTCAAGAGAAAGGGATGAATGATGGGGGAAGGGGAACGAGCATCATATGTATGCATAGTTTAATGGGATATTGTTGATGATTTCATTTGTTGAGATAGGCTGTGTAACTACACACAGTGTGCTTATTTTAAAAAGCAAAACAAAAATCCCTCTGAATTCTTTACCTCTCAGACCTAAATATTGGCCTGAGAGGCTAATAAATAAATAGGGAGGAAGAGTAAAACTGAAGTGGACTTGGAGTCTTTAGCAACAAACAAGTTCATTTCAAACACGTGAAAACAATACAAAACTTGGTGACTTGTTAACTTCAATGAAACAGATAAATTATTTGAAACATACAGACTACTTAAATTGACACAAGAAGAAATACAAACTCTCAATAGACTTATAACAAGGAAAGAGATTTAAACAGGATTTTAAAAGAAAAAATCTCCCAATAATAAAAGTTCAGTATAAGATAGTTTCATGGGTAAATTCCACCACACATTTAAAGAAGAATAGACACTAATTCTTCTCAAACTCTTCCCAAAAAGAGTGAAATAGGGAACCCACACTGTGAAGCAGTGCTTATATTTAAACTAGATAAAGCCTCTTTTGAATGTAGATACAAAAATCCTCAACAAAATTAGTATCTAAGTGAGATTTGCCATAAAAATGCAAAAGTGGCACAAAATCAATCAAAATAATGTTCTTGTAATATCAGGTGGCTCCCTCACACTTTTCTTAAAAAATCACTTTATTGGTGGCTCTTACAGCTCTTATCACAATCCATACATCCATTGTGTCAAGCACGTTTGTACAAATGTTGCCGTCATCCTTTTCAAAACATTTTCTTTCTACTTGAGCCCTTGGTATCAGCTCCTCATTTTTTCCCCTCCCTCTCCCACCCTCCCACTCTCATGAACCCTTGATAAATTATAAATTATTATTATTTTTATACCTTACTCCATCCACTGTCTCCCTTCACCCATGTTTCTGTTGTTCGTCACCCTGAATGGGGGCGGGGAGGGGGTGTATTTCAGTCATTGTGATCAGTTCCCCCTTTCTCCCCCAACCTTCCTCTGATACTCATAGTATTGCTACTTCCATGATTGTTCCTGAGGGGTTTATCTGCCCTGGATTCCGTGGGTTGAGAGTTCTTATGAGTGCCAGTGTACATGCTCTGGTCTAGTTGGATTTGTAAGGTAGAAATAAGATCATGATAGTAGGGGTGAGGAAGCATTAAGGAACTAGAGGAGTGTGTATTTCGTCAGTGCTATACTGCACTTTAGCTAACTAGTCCATTCCTTGTGACGCTTCTGTGAGGGGATGTCCAACTGTCTACAGATGAGCTTTGGGCCTCCACTCCACCCCCGCCCTTATTCACATCAATATGATTGTTTTGGGTCTTCTGATGCCTGATACCTGATCCTCGTGATCAAACAGGCTGGTGTGCTTCTTCCATGTGGGCTTTGTTGCTTCCCAGCTAGAGGCCCGCTTGTTTATCTTCAAGCCTTTAAGACTCCAGATACTATGTGTTGTAATAGCCAAGCACCATCCGCTTTCTTCTCCACATTTGCTTATGCACCCATTTTGTGTTCAGCGATTGTGTTGGGAAGATGAGCATCATAGAATGTAAGGTTATGAGAACAAAGTGTCCTTGCATTGAGGGAGGATTTGAGTGGAGGCTCAATGTCCAGCTGCTACCGTGATACTTAACATAAACATATGTACATAAATCTATGTCCCTCTCATTATATATAAATATATTTATATATATACATTCCTGTATGGATACCTCTATACCTCTATTTATACCTTTGCCTCCTAGTTCTTTCCTCTGTTTCCTTTTACTTTCTTTTTGTCCCACTATCATGTTTGACCTTCCTTTGGCTCTCAGTAATTCCTCTCACTTTTAACTCCTGAGGAGGTATGCTGATGTTGTTGCTGTTAGGTGCTAGTCCGTTCTAACTCACAGTGACCCTGTGGACAGCAGGAACACTGTCCAGTCATTCACCATCCTCAAATAGTATGTTTGAGCCTAGTACAGCCACTGTGTCAAGTCCTTCTGTCAAAGGTCTTCTTTTTTGCTGACCCTCTACTTTCCCAAACATGATGTCCTCTTCCAGGGACCATTCCTCCCTAATAACATGCCCAGTATGTGAGACAAAATTTCTCCATCCTCGCTTCTAACAAGCATGCTGGCTGCACTTCTTCCAAGGAAGATTTGTTGGTTCTTCTGGCTGTCCATGTGTTTTCAATATTCTTCATTAACACTATAATTCAAATATGTCGATTCATCTTCTGTCTTCTCTATTCATTGTCCCACTTTCATAAGCATATGAGATAATTAAGAATACCATGGCTTTGGGCAGGCATACCTTAGCCCTCAACATAAACTCCTTTCTCCTCGACACATTTACCAAATGAAATGCATAATTTGATCTCTTGACTGCGCTTCCATTAGTGTTGACTGTGGATTCAAGCAAAATTAAGTTCTTGACAACTTCAATTTTTTCTTGGTTAATATGATGCTCTCTCTTGATGCATTGTGATGATTTTTGTTTTCTTTACATTGAGTTGCAATCCACACTGAAGGCTGCAGTCTTTCATTTTCATCAACAGGGTCTTCAAGTCCTCCCCATTATCAGCAAGCAAGGTTGTTTGTTGTAATCCACACAAGTGATTGTCTTTACAGAGTCAAGAAAACTTGAGTAAGCATCTTTCTGATGTCCTCTGCTTCCAGCCAAAATCCATTGGATGCTATGTCCTCTTATGAATCTGTCTTGATAGGAACTGGAAACACAGGGAATCCAGCGTGGATGATCCTTCAGGACCAGTGGTGTGAGTGGCGATACTGGAAGAATCGAGGGAGGGTGGGTTGGAAAGGGGGAACCAGTTACAAGGATCTATATGTGACCTCCTCCCTGGGGGATGGACAAAAGAAAAGTGGGTGAAGGGAGCTGTGGGACAGGGTAAGATATGACAAAATAGTAAATTATCAAGGGTTCATGAGGAAGGGGGAAGCAGGGAGAGAAGGGAAAAAATGAGGAGCTGATGCCAGGAGCTTAAGTGGAGGGCAAATGTTTGAGAATGATGAGGGCAATGAATGTACAAATGTGCTTTACATAATTGATGTATGTATAGATTGTGAGGGTTCTATGAGCCCCTAATAAAATGATTTTAAAAAAGAAATTTCTGCCAGTTCTGTCAATGTACTGTTGCAACTGTTCTTTGAATTATCTTCAGCAAAATTTTACTTGCATGTGAATTTTACTTTCATGTCATATTGTTTGGAAATGTCCATATTCTGTTGAGCCGTCTTTTAAATTTTTATTTATTTTTTAAAAAAATTTCGGTTTCCATAGTTAAATCACTTTTATTATTATTATTTTTAAACATTTTAGAGGACTCTTACAACTCTTCTCACAATCCATACATCAATTGTATCAAGCACATTTGTACATATGTTACAATAATTACTTTTGAGAAATTTCTTTTCTTCCCCCCCCCTTACTTTTATTGGTGGCTCTTACATCTCTTACAATCCATACATTCATCCAGTGTATCAAGCACATTTTCACATATGCCACCATCATCATTTTCAAAGCATTCTCTTCTCACTTGAGTCCCTGATATCAGCTTCCCATTTCTTCCCCCTCCCTTCCCTGCTCGCCCTCCCCCATGAACTCTTGATAAATTGTGGATTATTGTTTTCATATCTTATATCTTATATCATATCTATTGAGCCCTTGGTGTCAGCTCCTCTTCCTCTATCACCCCCGTGCCTCTCCCCCCAACCCGTATAGTGTCTTGATAAATTATTATTTTCATATCTTATACCAACCGCTGTATCTATTCCCCCATGGTTTATGTTGTTCATCCCCCCTTGGGGGTGACGATATATGTTGAACATAATGATCAGCTTCCCCTTCCTATAGTCCTCTCTCCACCTTGCCCTCCTGGTATCACTACTCCCATTCCTCTTCCTGGATTCCGTGTGTCGTGAACTTTTATGTTTTATCCGTACCTGTGCACATGCTCTGGTCTAGCCCACATTGAAAGGCAGTACTAGGGTCCAGATAGTGGAGGGCAAGGAAGCCTCAAGGAACCAGAGGAGTATTGTGTGTTTCATCGATGCTTTATTGCGCCCTGATTGACTCATCCCTTTCCTGTGACTCCTCTGTGAGGGGATGTCCCATTGTCTACATATGGACTTTGGGTCTCTGTTCTGACCCCCCTCATTCTCAACAATATATTTGTTTGTTTGTGGTCTTCTGATGCTTGTTATCTGGTCCTGGAGACACCTCATGATCACACAAACTGGTATGCTTCTTCCATGTGGGCTAGTTGCTTCTGTGCTAGCTGGCTGTTTGTTTAATTTCAAACCTTTAAGACCCCAGAGCTAAATCTTGTGATAGACGGCCACCAGTTGATTTCTTTACCACATTTGCTTAGGCACCCATTTTGTCTTTAGAGATTATGCCAGGAAGGTGAGCATCACAGAAGGTCAGTTTGTTAGAACAAAAGTAGGCATGAGCAGAGGCCAGAAGTCCGTCCACAACCTCAGTGCCATATAATATATGTGCATGTGCCAATACCTCTATTATGAATTAACATATTAACATATGTACATGCCTATCATTATACCTCAATCCATGTCTTTGCTTCCTAGATTGTTCCTGTTTCCTTTCACCGTCCTCCTGCTCCACCATCATGCTCGCCCTACTTCTGCTTCTTAGTAATTCTTCTCAGCTATATTGCTGTTGCTCCAACACCCTCAGGATATCTACATCCTGTTGTTGATTTTAATCCCCTAGTAGTTCCCTGTCTGTGGTGTTTGCTCACGGCTCCCTTCCCCTTCCTCCTCCTCCAGCCTCTGCAGGATAGTTGGTTCCATTGCTTTCTCCACAAGCTTGCTTCCCATGCCTATCTTATATAAGCAGGCATCCCAACAATGTCAAAGCCCAAACAAAAAGAAAACAAAAGTTTGAAAAAGAGATAAAAAAACAAACAAAAATACATAATTCCAGGTCTGTCCGCTGTCCTTTATGGCTGTCTGTCCACCAGTCCTGGGGGAATTCTGGGAGCTGCCCCTTCTAGCTTGAAGTCGATTTTTTGGACTCTTGGGGGACTTTGTGTCTTTTCTTTGCTCCCCTTGCTGTTCTGTTATAGTCTCTCCTTGTTTTGCCCCACTGCGGGGAGATTAGACTGGACTAACTCCCTGCCGCGTGTCCCCAGTATTGTCCTCTGTCGCAGTCTGCTCCTGTGAGGGGACAACATACCGTAAGCTGTAGTTGGCTCTCCAGTCCGCTCTGTGCCTTAGCAGCTCCGTGCAGAGGCCTCATCTTCCAGGCATAGTGTGTCAATATCAGGTCTGGACCATCCCTTTCTCTTCTTCCTTCTTGGTTTGCTTCTGTGTGGGCGTGGCAGGCCGGCCCTTCCCCCCAGCCTGTAGGTTTAGTGTTGTCCTCTGCCACACATACTTCCAGGGAGGGGATCAGTGTGGCTCTAAGTGGGACTGGCCTTGTAGCCCAATCTTTCCATGCATTTCTCCACGTGGTTACGTTGCCTCAAGGTTTGGTGCACCTTGGTGGGGTCTGCATGCACATTCCCAATTCTGTGGAGACATATGCAATACTCTCCCCCTGGGGGTCCCCCTGTTCCTTCAGTGCCATCTTTTCCCTTGCCTCTCCCATTTTCTCCCTCCCTCTTCCCCTTTCTTTGTTTTGGAATAACATGTAACTCCTTGGGTTTGGCAGGACTTCCTCCTGACTGTCTGTACCTCAACCCATATAGTGTGAGACAAGTGGCTTCTCTTCTGTACCTACTGGCGTCCCTTTTTTTTTAAGGATGGGCACAAATATGGATCTCTTCCAATTGGTTGGCCAGGTAATTGTGTTCCAATTTTCTTGGTATAGATGGGTGAATGCTTCCAATACATCACCACTTTGTGGAAACATTTCGATTGATATTCCTTCAGTTCCTAGAACTTTGTTTCTTGCAAATGCATGCAGTGTAGCTTTGGCAACGTCCTTCAGTACTATTTGCTCTTCATCATATGCTACCCTTGAAATGGTTAACTAGAAGTACGACATCAAGAACATCATACATGAGGAGTACAAGAATGGAGAAAATTTTCTAAAGCTGATTTTGGTGTTTGTTGTAATTAAATCGTTCAATCACATCAATTCTCCTTGATGTGATTGAACTATTTAGTTGTATGATATGTGAGTTAGATGCCAATAAATATGTTTTAAAAACCAACATCAAACATGAAGAAAGTGAAAGAACATTAAAAAGACAGGAAAGGGAAAAAATCCAAAGTGGATACCAGAAGAGACTCTAACGCTTGTTCTTCACTGTAGAGTTGCTAAGGCAAGTGGAATAAATGATGAATTAAGGAAGTGAACAGAAAATCTCAAAGGACAACTCAAGAAGACAAAGAAGAGTATTATAAGAAGATGTACAAAGACCTGGAGTCAGAAAGCCAAAGAGGAAAACACACTCAGCATATCTCAAGCCAAATGAAGTGAAGAGATTCAGGAAGCAACAAAAGAAGATGAAGAAATACACAGTTACTGTATCAACGCAATACAACACATTAAAGATCGAAGAAACCACATGATCATCTCCATTGATGCAAAGAATACATTTGATATAATTCAATATCATTTCATGATCTAAGTGCTAGAAACCATGAATAGAAGGAAGATTCCTCAACATGATAAAAGCATTTTATTAAAAATTCACAAGAGCATCATTCTAAATAGTAAAAGCCTTACATTTAAAGAAGAAGACAAGAATTCTCCATCT
The DNA here is from genome assembly GCF_050624435.1 of Tenrec ecaudatus. Classification (NCBI taxonomy): domain Eukaryota; kingdom Metazoa; phylum Chordata; class Mammalia; order Afrosoricida; family Tenrecidae; genus Tenrec; species Tenrec ecaudatus. The sequence continues at coordinate 83,129,086 of NC_134533.1, forward strand.
CACCACTGTCTTTGACATTGTGTTAGTCTGGGTAGACTAGAGAAAGAAAATTGTAGACACATTTGTATGTAAGAAAGAGCTTTATATACCAGAGCAATTGAATATTGAGAAAACATCTCAGCCCAGTCCATATCAAATCCATAAGTTTGATATTAGCCCATATGTCTGATACCAATCTATAAATTCCTCTTTAGATACATACAGTCATGCAATAATGCCAAATGCAGGAAGATTACTGGTCGTGGATCCAGTGGTGGTGGTAGCATCTCAGCACTGGCAGGGGTCTCCACGTGGCTCCAACAGCTCCCAGGGCTCTAGCATAGCTCCATGTGTCTTGTCCAAAGAAATGTCTAACAGGGAGTGAGTCTGTGTCCCGCCTTCAGTGAGCTATTTATCTCCTTAGTACCTCCAAATGAGGTCATCAAGCTGTGACTGATTGACAGGCTAGCCTCCACCCCTTTGCAAGTTGACAGGAGATTATGTAACTGCCATAAACATTGAAGTGGAAGTCCTAGCCAGAGCAAGTAGAGTAGAATAAAAGGCATCCAAATTAGAAGAGAAAAAGTAAAAGTGTCCTCTATTTTTGGATTATACTATGTATAGAATATGCCCACAAAAAATTCATGAGACAGTTACTAGAGCTAATGAATTTAGCAAAACTGCAGGGTACATGATCACCACAAAAAGTCATTTGTGATATGTACAGATGTGTTTGATACAATGAGCATATGTATGGATTGTGATAAGAGCTGTAAGAACCTCCAATAAAATAAATACTAAAAAAAAGTCAGTTGTGTTTCTAAATACAGTAGCAAATAATATGAAAAAGAAATTAAGTAAAACATTCATTTATAATAGCATGTAAAAGAATAAAGTATCTAGTAATAAATTTAACCAAAGAGATAAATGTTTTTATTGTGAATTGGGAGAATGTTTAAAGAGCAAATCATCAATTTTACAATTTTTTTCTTAATTTTTAGTAATTTTATTTTCATTTGCTTTTTTTAAACATTTTATTCGGGGCTCATACAACTCTTACCATAATCCATACATAGAACAATTGTGTAAAGCACATCTGTACATTCTTTTCCCTCATCATTTCCAAAGCATTTGCTCTCCACTTAAACCCTTTGCATCAGGTCCTCATTTTTCCCCTCCTCTCTTCTCCCCCCTCCCTCATGAGCCCTTGATAATTTATAAATTATTATTTTGTCATATCTTGCCCTGTCCGACATCTCCCTTCAGCTACTTTTGTGTTGTCCGTCCCCCAGGGAGGAGGTCTCATGTAGATCCTTGTAATTGGTTCCCTCTTTCCAACCCACTCTCCCTCTACCCTCCCAGTATCGCCACTCACACCACTGGTCCTGAAGGTATCATCCGCCCTGGATTCCCTGTGCCCCCATCTCCTATATGCACCAGTGTATATCCTCTTGCAGGGTAGAATTTGGATCATGATATGGGGTGGGGGGAGGGGGAGGCATTTAGGAAGTAGAGGAAAGCTGTATTCTTCATCGGTGCTGCATCGCACCCTGACAATTTTACAATTTGTATGCATTTTGTTTCAACTCATCCATTGCAATCCTACTTATCCTACTTCCTCCCTATGTTTCCAGTTTGCGTTCTTTCCTTCATAACTCTCTGAAACCTGTGCTTAGATAAATGCTGCCCTTTAAATCTCAAGTGTTTGTTTCGTATAACTCAGGCGTGATTAGTTCTAGACCTAAAGGGTGACTAAGGGTCTTAGTGTCAGGGTTCCCACTAGTCTCTACTCAACAATGAGCGTGGTCTCTTTTATGTTCTTGAGTTGTGCTCCATATTTTCCTCCACTCTATCCAAGAACTTGAAGTGTGGTCTTTTCAGAGCAGTTTGTGGTGAAAGCTGGGCAACATCTAGTCCTTCTGATACCAGGGTTGTGGACACTGATTGCAATTGTTTTCATTTGTCTTTTGATTTTCCTCACTTCCCCCCACCCCCCATCCCTGTGGATGAGGAGAGACCAATATTTCACCTTAGATAGCTTTTCGTGAGCTTTTAAGAGCCCAGTTACTACACACCATAATGTGATACAGAACACTGTCTCTGTAAACCTATTATGACTGTTGATTTTGGTGTCCCCTGAGATTATGGTCCAGCTTTCCCAGGGCTATGGACTCAATTCCATCAGTGTGCTTGGTTGGGCCTAAGAAGTAACTTTCATAACTTGCCCTCCTGCACGCTCTACCACACTCGTGGATATGTTTGTAGCAGAAGCGAATACATATATACAAATATGCTCTGTACATATATATTCATGAGTATACACCCACTCTTCATCTCACTGTCACATCTGTGAAGTCGGTCCAAGAATCTACTCACAGATCACCATTATTGCAGGGTTGTGTAGATAGCGATATTTGTCTCTGTTGCCTTTAACTCTTACAAACCTCCCTGTGTTTTGCTTGCCTCCATCATGTTTTCTAACCTCCTTATTGTATGTTGCCTTCCACTTCACCCAAGTTAACACTAGTCTACCCCCAGCTTGTGGCATCCCCTCCCTCCTCTATCCTTCCAATCTTAATAAGCATCAAAGAATGTTCTTTCCGTCTGAAAACCTTTCCTTGACTTTTTATAATGTTGGTTTCAAACAATATTTGCCCTTTTATGATTGACTAACTTCATTCAGCGTAATTCCCGTCAGGTTCATCTACATTATAAGGTGTTTCACAGATGTATTCTTTTTCTTTCATTTTCATAGCACTTCATAGGCTAGTCTATAGAGATCCATTAGAACAGTGGACCAGAGCACTTACACTTGACCTCCCCAACATGGTTGTCTTAAAGACATGGACTTTAAATGGCCACTGGCTTCCCCAAAGGAAAAGTCCCAAAAGAGCCAAAAGGAAGTTCTTATTGCCTAGCCTCAGAAGAAATATAGTCTCATTTATACCATATTCTATCGGTTGAATAATTCATGAGACCATTCAGAGTCGAGAATAAAATCTGAGATCCCAGCTCTCAGTGGGAAGGGGGTCAAAAAATTTATATCTATTTTTTAGAATTCAACTTTATTGAAGTATATTTTAATTACAATAAAAGGCACCCATTTAAAATATATAGTTCAAAGAATTTTAGCAACTGCATACACCCTTGTAACCACACCAAGTCTATCTGTACACATCTCCTTAAATCATACATCATTTCTAAATAAAGCCAACTATAAAATCATCCATGTGTCTAACAATTAGTATACATATAATTGGAAACACACGAGCCCCATTTATGTCTTTTTTTCCATTTATGTCTTATATATAAGTAATGATATAAGAAAATGAAAATGTTTCATATTTTATAAAAATTCACCAAAATAGAATTAAAAGATGATGGAATCTTTCAATTCTGTCCTTTAATATATATGTCAGAATTGGCTGCTTTAGTTTTCCATTGACTTTCATCACAATGCATTGTAGTACTTGGGACCCTAAGGAACCGCCTGAATTCTGCTTGAGCTTCATTCCTTCAGTTATGTAATATCCGTCCAAATTGCCCTTGGTAATCAGAATCCATTACAGTAGCCCATACAGTAACTTGCTTCTTCACCAGTTGAGAACTAGAGTAATAAGCAGCCCAGAGTGACTACGTGGCATTCTTAACTTCCAGTTCAATGGAATGAATGCTGTTTTTCTAGGTGGGAGCACTACTCCATTTGGAAATAAGACTTACAGAGTATAGGGTCAAGGGGACTGGAAACAAAAATGTGAGGTTAGAGTGAGAGGTGACACTCCCATTTCGACTCCTTGATTCCTGAACCCATGAATCCTGGCGAAATGAGTAACAATACTATATATTGGATGCTGGTTTAGAGCGTATATAGCCTCGTAGAACACTACCCCAACCCTGCAAGGTATCGCCACTTAGCTGGTGTTGTAACCGTGTCTTCAAAAGGCCATTTCATTGTTCTCTCAAGGCAGCATAAGAATGATGGGAAATGTGGTAAAGCCTGTGAATTCCATAGCATAGGCTTATTGCTCACTCTTTGGCCCTGAAGAGGTAGGGTTCTTACTCATACTTCCTTGTCACCAATTTATAATCATGTTCCTTCCAGGTCCCTGGCTACCCAGCCAAACCATTGGCTATAGCCCATAAGTCAGTATACATTTGCACATTGGGTCATTTCTCTTCCAGGCAAAATGAGCATTTCCCTTCCCTACTGACTTGCAGGAATGTCATGGAAAGGGATCCCGTGCAGCTGCTGTCCACTTGTGAGTGGTGCTTTCAACTCTCAGTACAGAAGGCAAGGATTTTCTTTTTGTCGGTCAACTGATCTTAAGGAACTTCCCATAGGCCATAGGTGCATTCTGGGAGAGAGAGGGTAATGTGACAGGAGTGGTCCAATACTAATCTATAAAGTCTTCTTCAGACTCATGAAACACATGCAATGATGCTGAATGCAGGAAAATCATAGGCCAGTGGGGGCGGGGCAAGGCTTGTGGATCCAGTGGCATTGTAAGCATCTCAGTGCTGGAAGGGATCTCCATGTGGCTTCTCTGGATCCAGAGGTCTGGTTCCATCAGGCTCTTTCCATGTGTCTTCTCCACAGGGATGTCTCGTAAGGAGTGAGCTGAGAGAGAGTGTGTCTCCTGGAAATCCTGGAGTCCCCAGAATCCTTAGGAGAAGGCCATGTCCACACAGAGGCGTCATTGGCTATGACCAGATTGACAGGTAAATATCGCCCCTTCACTCATAATCCTCTCAAATTGACAACAGATTCTATAACTACCACATTAGGTGTTATCATGGTTAGAATTTGTGTCAAATTGACTATGTCAGGATTCTTAGTAGTGTGGCAGTTAAGACCGTAATGCCACATGATGAGATCTAAGATAATGTAATCACCTCTGGGGTGAGATCTTCTATGATCAGTCAACCACCCTACCATTCCTTGGGGTATGGCCATTCCAATATAAGGGGACACTTTGGAAAATTGTGCTTGAGTTTTGCTGGGTCCGGTATCTTGTTCATCATCTGGGTCTTTGGACTTGAGGCAACAGCCTGTTATAGTGTTTGCCTACTCTGAAAGTCATCAGCAGCCTGCCATCTTACTTGCCGACCTCAGATTCATTCATTTCTGTAGCCAAAATGCATATGTGTGATCAGCCAATCTTGCGTTCCTAAGGCACAGCAGCTACTTGAGTTAGGAGCCTGGAATCTGACTTATAGACTTGGAACTCACCCCACTCTATAGCTGTGTGACCTATTATCTTGATATCTATCTATCTATCTATCTATCTATCTATCTATCTATCTATCTATCTATCCATCTACTCGAAAAAAGCTCTGCTAGGGGGAGCTTTCATAGTATGCATTTTACCTGCTAGGCTATCATCCAGCAACTCACTCTGACTTAGTGCACCCAGTGGTATCACCTGGGAATGTTCTCTCTGGTTACAGTGAATTTTTTTGTGAAAGCAGTTTTGCTCAAACCTTGTTGGTTATGATGGCTGATTTAAGAGAACAGCATATGGCTGTGAAATATTGTTTCCTGCTTGGGAATGATGACACAGATAGTGTTGTGATATTGAATACAGCTTACAAGGACAGCAGAATGGGAAAAACTCAAGTGTACAAGTGGTTTTCTCATTTCAAAAAAGGTGAAATGTTGATTGATGACAAACCTTGTCTAGATGGTCATTAACTTCTAAAATGGGCAAAATGTCAACTTGTGCATTTGGAGTACATTATACCAGGTCAGACTGTTAATCAAGCTTTCTATTTAGAAGTTCCAAAAATATTGTGTAATAGTTTGCAACAAAAAAGGCCTGATTTGTGGTAGACCGGGGACTGGTTTTGCCACCACAATAATTCACCTACTCATGCAGCCATCTCAGGGTGCCAGTTTTTGGCAAAAACCAGCATGCCCCTCTCCTATGCACCTGACTCACCTGACCTTTCTCAGTGTGACTTCTTTTTGTTTCCATGAATGAAGAGGGATAAGAAAGGACAGCAATTTGATGATGTAGAAGAGGTGAAGAAAATACAAGGGAGGTGCTGTCAGCCATTAAAACAGATGAATTTGAAAAATGTTTCCAAGAATGGAATCCTAGATTTGACAAATGAATTAAGTGTAATGGAGAGTACTTTAAAGGTAATAAGGTTGTTTTGTCAAAAAAAAAAAAAAGTTCAAATACACAGTCTTGAAAAAAAATTATGGTGTTTAGGGGTATATATAGAAATACAATTGGGTTTCTAACTCAAAAGTGAGCAGTTCAGAACCATCAGCCACTCATAAGAAGAAATATGAGGTTTTTTAACTCCCATAAACAGTTACAGTCTTGGGAACCCACAGGGGAAGTTCTACCCTGTCCTATAGAGTCACTATGAGAATTGACTGGATGGCAGTAAATACACACACACACACACACACACGTAAGCTTCACCAGTTTTGCTTCTCTAGAGAACCTTGTCTAAGACAGGAGCCATCAAGTCAGCTTCAACTTACAGGAACCCTATGCACAAGAAAATAAAACACTGGTCACAAAATAGAGGATAACTTAATAATACTGTGAATTTTGGCAGTGTTAGCCTGGGCTCTCTGGAGAAGCAAAATTGATGACACTTGCATGTGTATGTATATAGAAAGAGATCTCTCTCAAGAAAGGGTTCCCACCATTGTAGAAGTGGATAAGTCCAGGATGGTTCAAACCCATCATCAGATGTAAGCTGACGGCCTCTCCTGATTCCTGTAGCTGTTGGGGATGATGAACAGGAAGCAGGAGTATGAAAAGCTGGTGAATGTCAAGCTGATTGAATCTGAGATCAGATGGACAAATCCAAGGTCAGCAATCCAATGATGGCTCCTGAGACCAGGAGGCAATATATTAGGAGGTCAACAAACCAGATGGAGATCCAAAATCAGCAGTGGAAGTAAGCTAGCTTCCACACACTGTCAATTTATACTAGGAATAGGCTACACCCTGAATGAAACCTCCCTTAATTTTATCAAGGCCATAACCAGATTATGTGGTAAGGTTGTATTCTTTTACTATTTTTATTCAATCTGCAACCTAAGCAAATAATCCAAGAAACTGGATTATAAAAAGAACATTTATATAGCATCTGGGGGTCTTAAAAGCTTGAAGGTAAACAAGCATCCATCTAGCTCAGAAGCAACAAAAAGCCCACAAGGTGTCGAAGGTATCAGGTATCAGGCATCAAGGAACAAAAATTCAAATCGTGAATGAGGGGGAGTGCAGATTGGGGATCCAAGACCCATCTGTAGGCAACTGGACATCCCCTTACAGAAGGGTCGTGGGAGGAGACGAGCCAGTCAGAGTGCAGTGTAGCAACGATGAAACATTCAACTTTCCTCTAGTCCTTAAATGCTTCTTCTCTCCTCACCCCCACTATCATGATCCTAATTGTACCTTACAAATCTAGCTAGACCAGAGGACGTACACTGGGACAGATAGGAACTGGAAACACAGGGAATCCAGGACAGATGATCCCTTCAGGACCAGTGCTGAGAGTGGAGATATCAGGAGGGTGGAGGGAGGGTGGGGTTGATAGGGGGAACCAATCACAAGGATCTACATATAAACCTCCTCCCTGGGGGGATGGACAACAGAAAAGTGGGTGAAGGGAGACATCAGACAGTGTTACATATGTCAAAATAATAATAATTTATATATTATCAAGGGTTTATGAGGGAGGGGGGAGCAGGGAGGGAGGGGAAAAATGAGGAGCTGATATCAAGAGCTCAAGCAGAAAGCAAATGTTTTGAGCATGATGATGGCAGCAAATGTATAAATGTGCTTGACACAATGGATGGATGTATGGATTGTGATAAGAGTTCTATGAGCCCCCAATAAAATGATTTAAAAAATCAATATTGAAGAAAGAATTATTAACAACCTCAGATATTCAGATGATGCAAACTTGCTTACTGAAAATGAGGAAGACATGAAGCATTTGTTGCTGAAGAAGAATTGAAGCCTTCATTATATATTACAACTCAATGTAAAGAAGACAAGAATCTCATAACTGGACCAATATATAACATCATACTAAATGGATAAAATATTGAAAGCAATCAGTGATTATGGAACCAACAGTCAAGAGATAAAAAGATGCATTATATTGGGTAAATGTGCTGCAGAAGACCTCTTTAAAATGTTGAAGAGCAAGGTTGTGATCGATTTTTTTAAGTGCCACTTTTAATTTTTTTATTTAAATAGGAGCTCTTACAGATATTGTAACAGTCCATATTTCAATTATATCAAGTATAATAGTACAAATGATACTACCATCCATTTCAGTACATTTTTTTCTTCTTGAACTCTTTGATATCAGCTTTCCTTTATCCCTTCGCTCCCCCACCCTCCCCCACAGGAACCCTTATTTTTATGTTATATATTATTATTTGCCATATTTAACACCATCCAATGCATCTGTTCACCTGTAATTCTGTTATTCGTTTTCCTTGAGCCCGACTACACAGTCATCATTGCTATCAGTTCCCTCTTCCTCCCCTCCCCCCACCTCTCTTCCCATATCCTCAGGGAATCATTACTCCTGTTACTGTTTCTGAAGGATTATTTATTTGGGTTTTCATGCATCGAACTCTTGAAATCTTAATTATACAGATGAACATACACAGGTCTAACAAGGTTATTGAGGTAAAACAAAGACCACAATAGTAAGAGGAGGAAATAATAGAGAACTAGAGGATAGTATGTGTTTCATCAGTGCTATCACGCTCCCTAGATTTATCATCCCTTCCATGTGGTCTTTCTGAGAGGGACTGTCCAATTTTCTTACAGGTGGTTTTTGGGTCTACATTTTGTCCTGCAGTGAGCAATTTGTTTTTTTCTTATCATAAACTTGAAGAATGCTGTAGACTTTTGCAATAAGCCCTTTATCTGATGTTTCATTACCAAATGTCTTCTCCCAATCTGTGGGCTCTCTTATTCTCTTGATGAAGTCCTTCGAGGTACACAAGTGTTTTATCTTTAGTATGTCCCACTTGTCTATTTTAACTTCCTCTGAGTGTGTATTCTTCCCTATTTGTGATAGCCCATGTATTCACTGCGTTAAGGTTCTTAGCTTTGTCCCCATTTTCTTGTTGATGATCCTGATAGTTTGAGGTTTTACCTCAAGTTCTGTGATCCACTTTGAATTTGTTCTTGTGTATGGAGAGAGGTAAGAGGGTCTTTCTTTATTTTTCTGCAGGTAGATATACAGTTTTTCCAGAACCTTTTGTTAAATAGGACATCCACTTCCATTTGATATTTTGAGAGTCATTATCAAAGATCAGTTGTTTGTATGCCGCTGATTTTACTTGGAATTTTCTGTTCCTATTCATTGGTCCATATATCTATCCTTATACCAGTACCGTGCTGTTTTGACAACTGTAACTGTACAATAAGCTTTAAAGTCAGGTAATGCCAGCCCTCCCACTTTATTCTTCTTGAGGATATCTTTGCCAATTCTGGGCTTCTTTTCTTTCCATATGAAGTTGGTAATCGGTTTTTCCATTTTTTGAAAAAAAAAAGATTCTGGTATTTGTAACATGATTGCATTGAATTGATATAAGGCCTTAGGTAAGATTAACATCTTTACAATGTTAAGTCTTTCAATCCACAAGCATGGGATTTTCTTTCATTTGTGAAGGTCCCTTTTGGTTTCTTGTAATAATGTTCTGCAGTTTTCCTCATACAGATCTTTTGTTTGGGGGTTAGGTATATCCCTAGATATCTCAATTTATGCTTGGCTATGGTGAAGGGTACTACCTTCTTGATCTCTTTCTCTGTGATCCCATATAGCAAGCCCATTGACTTCTGTTTGTTGATCTTGTATCCTGCCACTCTACTATAGTCCTCTGTTTCTTCCAGCACTCCTATTGTGGAGCCTTTGGGATTTTCAATAATATAAATTTATATAATATTAGGATAACACTTCTTATTTCCCCAGTTGAATACCTTTAATGTCTTTCCATGGCCTTATGTGATTAACTAGGACCTCCAGGACAATATTCAATAGAAGTGGGGACAAGGGCCACCCTTGTCTAGTTCCCTTTTTCAGTGAGAATGCTTTTTTGTCTTCTCTCCACTGATTGTAATGCTGACTGTTGGTTTTTCATATAGACCTTGTATTATATTGAGGTAATTTCCTTCCAAGCTCATCTTATTAGGAACGGTGTTGAATGTTGTCAAATGCTTTTTCTACATTTATTGATATTATATCTTTTCTCTTGTCCCTTTTCTTTTCAATGTGGTGGATAATGTTGATGGATTTTCAGATGTTGAATCATCCCTTCATCCTTGGGATGAATCCCACTTGGTCATGATGAATTATATGTTGGATATACTTTTGTATTCAATTGGTCAAAATTGTGTTAAGGATTTTTTAATCGATGTTCATTGGAGATATTGGCCTGTTGGTCTCTACTTTTGTGTGATCCTTGCCAGATTTTGGTATCAGTAGTATGCTAGTGTGTTAGACAGGGTTCTCTCGAGAGACAAAACCAGATTGCTAGTAATTATATATATATCACAAGAAATTAACTATTAAATTATATACAGATAGATATATAATACGAGAAATGAACAGTTAAACTATAAAGCAGTACAAATGACTCAGTGCAACTCACTCCCGTGAGAGAGTTGTGAGACACTGGCAGTCCTTCAAGTCTTGAGAGCCGCCAGGTAGTCCTCTGTAGAGAGACCAAGCTTGGCTATCCCAGCACAGGCAGCAAACAGCAAGGCAGGTCACCAACAGTCAGCCAGGTCACCAACTGTCAGACTCCACCTCAAGAGATATAAATTCCAATCATGTGGTCTTAAAGGGACCTCAACTTACAGCGACACAGTCCACAGGGCAGGCACCCCAAAGGTGGTATAGCCTACAAATTGAGGCACAGAACAAGCAAGGCAGCTGCACACTGGTCCAATGATCAATGAGCAAGAGACAAGAAAGGCAAGGCTCCCCGAGCCATTTATCTCTTTGCCCTTCTTGTGTTTATCCCACTTGTGTTTATCAACCAAGCTGGCACAATAAACTAACTATCTCAATCCACCCCTTGCCAACCTAGCACCTGTACACAATTCTTTAGCCATATATGCTTATATAATTTCCAGACATTGATGAAATCACACTTATACTTATCATCAATCACTTATCATACATATAAATCAAAACACAGAGTCCAATTATATCTGATATATCATACCTGAAAAAAGGAAAATATACAATAAGCACATAAAAAGAAAATACATTGACAATTACAAACCTCACTTTTGCAATTGATCATGTGGTCGTGATTGATAGGTAGAACTACCTTCCTCTACTACCCATTCTGTATTACCTTTGCCCTCAGCAAGCACCTCAGCTGGCTGTGGTTTTTTGCCTGGTGGGGTGACCCAGACCTTCATTCCTGAGGGGTCTGGGTCATTATAAGTCCTGTCAGCATTGGGTTGCTGTAATTTACCATTTACTTTATTCACAGGGCATGGTAGCACTACGAGTTGGCCTATCGAATCTCCTGGATTCCAGACATAATCTTCTTTACCTCCATTATGTAGCACCAGTCCAATTTCTCCTTGGTAATCAGGATCAATCACACCACTTAGTACACTGACACCCTTCCTGACCTGTTGATCCAAAGACATGAGAAGCCCAAAGTGGCCAGGGGGGCATTCTTAGCTACCAGTTCAGTGGAATCTGTCCTGTTTCCAGGTGGGAGAGTTCCTTCCTTTGGGACCAGGACCTCCAGGCCTGAGGAACACAGGGTTGCTGGGACAGGAAGCAAAAATGCTGCAAGTGGATCACTAGGAATAATAGTGAGTGGTGCCACTCCAGATTCCACTGACCCATGAATTGGTTCCTGGACCCATGAATTCTGGCTATTGGAGACACAGCACCATATATTGGCCGCTGGTTTAGAGCGTATACAGCTTCCTGGAGAACATTGCCCCAGCCCCGCAAGTTGTTGCTGCGCACGTCCAACTTTATGATTCCATGAGTCAGACAATACCCAGTTCATGATAGGTAGTTCAGGCCTCATGGTGACTTGTTGGCCCATGGTGAGGCGCTCAGTCTCCCCAACAGCTGTTTTTCAAAGGGGAAGTAGTTGTCTGCAGATGATGGCAGGATTTTACTCCAAAATCCCAATGGTCTACGCTGTGATTCATCAATAGTGGTCTGCCAAAGACTCCACACTGCATCTTTATCTACAACTGACACCTCTAGCACCATTGGGTCAGCTGGATCATATGGTCCCAGTGGCAAAGCAGCTTCCATGTCATCCTGAACCTGTTGAAGAGCCTTTTCTTGTTCTGGGCCCCACTCAAAATTGTAGGCTTTTCGTGTCACTTGATAAATAGGTAGAAGTAGAACACCCAAGGGAGGGATATGTTGCCTCCAAAATCCAAAGTGTCCCACTAGGTGTTGTGCCTTTTCTTTAGTCATTGGGAGTGCTAAGTACAATAGCTTATCCTTCACTTCAGTAGAAATATCTCAACATGCCCCACACTACTGGACCCCTAGAAATTTTACTGATGTAGAGGGTACCTGAATCTTTGTTGGGTTAATTTCCCAACCTCTTGTACACAAATGTGCCAATGAAACTAGTCTTTGATACATCCTCCTTAGTGGGTCCAATCAGCATAATGTCATCAATATAATGGACCACTGTGACATTTTGTGGAATAGACAGATGATCAAGTTCCCTTCAGACTAAATTATGGCGCAGGGCAGAAGAGTTGATGTACCCCTGGGGGAGAGTTGTGAAAGTATATTGTTGCCCCTGCCAGTTGAAGGCAAACTACTTCTGGTGGTTCTTCGAGACTGGTATTGAGAAGAAGGCATTAGCCAGATCCATAGCTGCATGCCAAGTACCAAGAGAAGTATTAATTTGCTCAAGCAATGAAATCACATCTGGAATGGCAGCTGCAATTGGAGTCACCACCTGGTTAAGTTTACAATAATCCACTGTCACTCTCCAGGATCCATCTTCTTTACAGGCCAAATAGGTGAGTTAAATGGGGATGTAGTAGGAATCACCACCCCTGCATCTTTCAAGTCTTTAATGGTGGCACTGATCTCTGCAATCCCTCCAGGAATGCAGAAATGCTTTGGTTTACTATTTTCCTAGGTAATGGCAGTTCTAATTGTGTCCACTTGGCCTTTCCAACCATGATATCCCTTATTCCACATTTCAGGGATCCGATATGGGGGTTCTGCCAGTTACTAAGTATGTCTATTCTAATTATGCATTCTGTAACTGGGGAAATAACCACAGGATGGGTCAGGGGGCCCACAGGACCCACAGTGAGGCGTCCTTGAGCTAAAACTCCATTGATAACTTGACCTCCATAAGCCCCCATTCTGACTGGTGGGCCTTCAAAACACTTTGGGTCTCCTGGAATTAGTGTCAGTTCCGAGCCAGTGTCGAAATTTTCAGTCCCCGAAAAGTTTGATCATTTCCTTTCCCCCATTGAACAGTCACGCTTGTGAAAGGCCACAGGTCCCTTTGGGGAAGGCTAGAAGAAAGACTAACAGTATAGACCTTCACAGATTTAGCAGGGCCCTCCTTCAAAGGGACCCAGCCTCCCCCTCATTCAAGGGGTTATGTGTCTGTAAACTGGCTCAGGTCTGGTAATTGATTGAGCAATCGTGACTGTCTATTCTGTTATTCACCTGATCTACCATTCTTTCGCCTATATAGACCACGTAAATATTTATTAGGTTTCCCATCTATTTCATTCCTAGGGACACCGTGGCTAAATAGCCAATGCCATAATTCCACACGACAGGTTGCTTTGATTACTACTGAAATCTTGTTGTCTATTATAACCACACCCACCCTGTCTCTGTTGATTCAGTGCTGACCCCTGCCCTCTACCATCACGGGGACCAATCAGCCCCATTGTGGGCCAATGTCAGAGTTCATTTAGGGCAGTGCCCACTGTTAATCCTGGTGCACATAAAACAGTAATTACAGGAGTCTTAAGAGATGCTGGGGAAAAAAATTTAAAAAATAAAGAGATGCTAGGGCCCACTTCACAAACTTGTTCCTTATGGTTGTGGTAAAGAGTATGTCCTCAGGACACCCCCTTTTTGGGTCTATGGGAATATCCTGATAGATTCATTCCAACATACCAATTTCTCTAAACTTTTGGATGCCTTCCTCTACAGTGTGTCAAGGTACGTCAGGTACTTCAAGTTGGTCTAATCTAGGCCTTCAATGAATCCCACTTGTGTTTATCAGCCAGGCTGGCACAATAAACTAACTATCTCAACTAGCTTCCTAAAAATGATCTTGGTAGCTTACCATCCTTTTCTATGCTCTGGAAGATCTTGTGTAGAATTGGTGTCAGTTCTTCCCTGAATGCTTGGTAGCATTCTCCTATGAAGCCATCTGGGCTGGGACTTTCTTTAACCTTATCTATTTCTTCTTTTGTTATGGGCATGTTCAGGGTCTGTAGTGATGAACAGTGTATAAGCTAACTTGAATCTGGGAATTGACTGAGAGTCTGTGACTCTTCATATTGGGATTCAGGTTATACAGCTATTCGTCTGACCAAAATGTCTTCTGCTTATACAAATCAGGTAAACACTTAGTAGATTTCTTATCTGTTTCACTCCTAGGGACATTATGACTAAGTAGTCAACACCATAAGTCCATATGAGTCAGAGTATTCTGATTATTGCCCTGACTCTGATATCCATTATGGTAACCGCACCCACCTTGTCTTTAGAATTAAGTGCTGCACTTGGTCCATTTTACCACAGGGTCCAATCATCCACATTATAGTTTGACAACTTAATTCTGCTAGGAGAGTTCTCACTGTCAAGTCTGACTTAAATAAAAGAATAATCACAGCAGTCCTCAAGGACTCGGGCTCCCTTCACAAATTTGTTCCTCATTGTCATGGCAAAAGTTGTGTCCTCCAGGGTTTATAGGTCTATCCTGATCAACCTGATCTAACCTGTCAATTTCCCTAAGTTTTTGGATACCTTCTTATAAAGTATATCAAGACAGACTTGGCATTTCAGCCTGATTTACTATAGGCCACCCCTTATGATTTCAGTGAACCAAAATAAACTACTAAATCCTTTCTATATTCTCAAGTTGAAACATTGAATGATCTATATCAATGAACTCAGATGGACCCAGCTTTATGTTTCCTACACAATTATCCCCCAACCTTCATAGCCATTCACACACACATATATTCCTTTGGTTTCTGTTAGTATGTACCAGAAAAATCAAGCAGTTCTTTTGGAGTGTAGTGTACCTCTTCCTGGTCATCCTTAGTACTTTACCTCCTGTGGCCTGCTGGAACTTAAATGTAGTAAGAGGTCTAGAAGCAAAAATGAGTGTTGAGGTGGACCCCAGGGACATTCAGCAATGTCTTGTAAGACATCTGCCTTGAACAATATCACAGGCAACACCCAGGTTCCACTCTAGACCATATCTTAGACAAAGACTGTTCAGGCACAGCTTTGTTAATCTCATCAGATGAGGGTGAAATGTGTACTAGTTTCCTGGGAGAGTGGTGAGAATTCAATAATCTCTTCAGATGGCAGTAATAGGGTAGTTGGCAGGAGTGAGTCAACAGAATTTAGTAGTTCAATGTTTCCAGCATTATTTTCCCATATGTCCTCATTTCAAGTTTTAGGGCCCCATTTCTTCTTAAGCAATGCTCTCAATTTAATTTCAGATGCCATTCAAGGTTGGGGATTCAATTAGCACTGTAATTTACCCAGTCTTTCAATAAGACCCCGTTTTATTGTTTTTGTTTTACACTGTGGGAAATGGAACCAGGAAGAGAGTGTATGCGGACAAACTGTCAGCATTCATCCGTAAGGAGTCTGGGGGGCCTGGGCTCCCCTAAAGGGAGACCTTGCAGTTTGTAAGTTTGAGATGCGTTCCAATCACATTCTTCTAAGTGAAAGTCATCCTCCTCAATGTCCCCCATAATAATGCCAATTGTCAAGTGCTATTTGCAAGCATAAGGTCACTTACTATCCTCTTGAAGGTCAACTGTTTGAAGGCTATCTGCCTGAAGGTTGTCTGCCCTCAAAAGCAATCAGACCATCTAACCTGTCTGATAAGGATCATAGGTTGTTCCCCTGGAGAAGAGCTCAAAGACCCAGAAAGTCAAGCCATCTCAGAGACAACCAAGTTTAAGCCTCTGTCTTAACTCTACAACCCGACATCTTGTAACATATGTGCCTTCCTGTCACATGTATGCCTCCGGTACAACCCCTTCCTATTTCATGTATACCCATAGCCCGTCCCCCTCCTGTTATGAGTGTGCCTCTAATACAACCCCTTGCTGCTACATATTACATGCTTACTCCACTTGCATGCCCAAGATTATATAAGGCTGTGAGAGAATACACTACTCTGTTGTTCGGGTTCTGGTCTCCATTGGAGGAGGTGAGCAAGCCCTTGCATGCCTTGTCAGTTGTCTCCTTAATATTCTCCTCAATGACACACCTGCCCCCTTAGGACCCATCCAGATGTGGGGCTGGATCCCACTACAATATCACCACTGTTACTACAAGAAAGAAGGCTTTCTTCCATGGCACAAGTGCCAACTGTCCGTTCATGTATGCGGTGCTCGAGCCGGAGCTCTGTGGCTCGCGCTCATCTCCTTCTTTCATCGTTTTTTTTCTTCTCGCGAAACACATACCAACCGACATGTATTTCTCACTTTGACAGAAATGCTAAACACTGGAATTTTGTTTCTCACAAATATTTAATCCAACCACAGTGATACTTTACATTATTTCTATTGCAGCTCCTGCCATGGGTTACTGGGGCTCTTTCCTTACTGAACTTAGAGTCACCATTGAACTTATGCCAGGCTCAAGAACAAACTTAAAAAATTTCTCTTTCCTCTTCTATCCCTCTAGAAGCACTCTCAGAATCAAATGCCTAAGGCTGAGTTCTCTAGAGGAGCACAAGCAGTCACACACACACACACACACACACACACACAGATGTAAAGAGTGATTCATTTCAAAGACATGTCTCATGCAGTTGCCAAAGGTGGAAAGTCCCAAGTGCACGAGACAGGTGTCAGACTGGAGGCTCCTCTTGACTTAGTGCGGTGGGAGCTGGTGACTCACAAATCTGCAAGCCAGATGGCATGCTGCTGGCTCATGTGGCTTATGTCCGAAGAGATGGAAACCAGAGTATGGAGGCAGAATTGAGAGAATGGGTTTTGCAAGGACACTCATGCGTAATGAATGCAGATCACAGTCCAAGCAAAAGTGGCACAGGGAAAAAAGCTACTATATACAAACATTTTAGGGGTGAAGACGGGGTAGTATGAAAGAGACCAGACCAAAACCAGGGATGTACATGGTAGACAATGGTGGAGGAGGTGGGGAAAGGAAAACAAAAGGATAAATACAAGGAAGAAAAGGGTAGTGGGGTCATAGGGCATTAATCCACCCAAGGGGAGGGTATTGTTTATATCTCCACAGGGAAAGTGGGACCAGACTTCAACCCAGTGTCGCAAGGTGTGAACGCAATATCCCGGTGTGGAGGAGGGAACCGGTGGAGAGGTCTGGGAGGCTGGCCCCAGCACCATAAATTAAGTGGATTCCTGCCCCTCCCCCGAAAAAAATTTTTTCCAAAGGACGACATTGACTCTGCAGCTCTGGGAGATGGACATATTTGATCAGAGCACACGGGAGCAGATGAAGGGGCAGGAGGAGAGAGTGGAGCACAGCCTGGCCCACCAGGCCGTGATGATGATGTTCCTGAGTAGAGCAGCCAGTCCACAGAGAGAACAACATGGCTGGCCCCACTATGAGACATGATGCCCCTCAGTGACTAAGGGCGATACAGGGGACAGCACCGGAGACACAGTGTGGGAATTGCACCTGACCTGATCCCACCACACCGAGGCAAATCACTGGGGGAGTGCAGCGGAACAGCAAGGGAATGGAGTGGCAAGGTCCCCAGGGAATGCTGAAAGTGGACTTCGGGGCCAGGGCGTGGTGCCCCAACAGACTGGACTGGAAAACGCTCCTAAGGGCCAGCAAACAATCCCTGAACTAACTACAAGCTTTTCTCTTGTGAACTGTTTTATTCTGTTCTTTGTCAGTGGTTTGTTTTTGTTGTTTTGTTGTCTGGTTGTATACTGTTGCTTTGTTTTCCTCTGTCTAGTTTTCGTGCATGTTAGTGACTCCACAGGTCTGTCTGAATAGGACAGGCTGGATGAACTATCTGGAGGAAAAACAACGGGACCGACAGTTTTGGGGGGACTTGGGGTGGGGGGGTAGGGGGGGTAAGGAAGTGGTGTTAACAAACCCAGGGACAAGGGAAAAACATGGGACCCCAAATGGTAGAGAAGTGGGAGTGGCAGGCCTGCTGGGAAATGATCAAGGGTAAGGTTGCTTAGAGAAGAGGTATACTCTAGCCCAGGTGGCGATGAAGCATGGTAGTAGGGCAGGAGGAAAGTCAAGGGAGATGGAGGAAAGAGCTAGGAGTCAAAGGGCATTCATGGAGGCCTAGACAAAGACATGTACATGCAAATATATATAGGAGGATGGGGAAATAGATCTATGTGTCTATATTTATAGGTCAAGTATTAAGGTGGCGGAAGGACCTTGGGCCTCTACTCAAACACTCCCTCAATGCATGAATACCTTCTTTTATTAAATTGGAACTCTATGATGCTCACTCTCCCGACACAACGGCTGGAGCCAAAGTGTGTGAACAAGTAAATGTGGTGAAGAAAGCTGATGGTGCCCGGCTATCAAAAGAGATAGTGACTGGGGTCTTAAAGGCTTGAAGATAAACAAGCGGCCATCTAGCTCAGAAGCAACAAAGTCCACATGGAAGAACACACCAGCCTGAGTGAGCGAGTGGTCCCAAAGGGATCAGTTACCAGGCATCAAAGAAAACTCTTAAAGCTTAGTTCCATTCATGGAATGGCAAGGAGTTGCAATTCACTGACTAGCAATGGTGCTGGAGCCGGAAGTTACCTTTAAGTACGTAACTGAGTGCAAACCAAACTAAACCTACTACCTACAGTGGATTCGGATAGTAAAACTGCCCCATAGTGTTTCATGGCTGCACATCTTTACAGGAGCAGACAGCCTCATCATTATACCTCCCACCAGCTGGTGGGTTTGAACTGCCTGTCTTGGGCCTAGCAGCCCAGCGCTGAATCCATGGTGTCACTGGGGCTCCTGCATTTAGTTAGGAGGTTTGCACTTCTATTTAAAGTTAGAAGTAAAGGAACTCACTCTCAAAACAAAGACCAGCGAAGATGCCACATCAAAGGGGCAGAGGCACCAAAGTTGCCCACATCCAATGAATTTTTTAAAACTGTTTTATTGGTACTTTATCCACATATCACACTATTCAATACTATAATCCATCAAGAAGAGTTGTACAATCGTTACTAAAATGAATTTTAGAGCATTTTCCTCTTCCTTGTATTCACTGTTATTCGTGTAATTATTATTTTTAATTGTGGCAAAAATATACACAACAAAACATTCTTCAATTTAACAACTTCTGCATTTATAATTCAGTGCCATTGATTATACTCTTCATGTTGTACAACCAGTATTGATATCCTTTTCCACATTATTCCACCACCATTAACATAAACTTAATGCTAATGTTACAAAAACCCTTCCTGCTTCACCCATGGTAACCATTGATCAAGTGTGGTTTTTGATTTTTGCTAGTTTTCTTGATATGATATTCCTATATCATACATTTCCATAGTTAAATTGCTTTTTAAAAAGAGTTGTATGTACATCGTCACAATCAGTTCCAGTGAGTGCACCCTCCCCACTCCCACATTCACTGTTTGCTCTCCAGTTCCCCTCACCCTCCCAGCCCCCTCACCTCCATCCCCAATAAGCCACTGCATCAGTGATTGTCTCTATACATCCACTCCTGTGTTTCATAAACTGGGAAACCTAAGAGAAAGCGTAAAACACAAAACCAAAATGAAACACAGACAATAAAATAATAATACAAAAATAAAGAGTAAGAAAGAAATGTCCACCAACAATATTAAAAAGGCCAAAGAAGAAATTTCTGCCATGGAACAAGCGAGAAACATTTGAGCCTAGAGCAAATTCAGGTTGGGTCAAGTGACCAAGTATATTATACCATAGCTCAATCCGCCACAATCAAGTTTACAATCTGTCTGACAGGAAAGCTGTTGGAGTCCCGTGCCTGTGACTAGACGGAATCTGCCAGAGGCCTAATACTCCGCAGATGGATTTTGGGGTCCCATTGCCCTCCTTATCTTTCTACAAATTAGGTCCAACACATTTTTGAAAACTACTTTCAACTCTCACTGCCATTAAATCGATTCCAACTCATAATGACCTTATAGGACAGGGTAGAATTGGCCCTGTGGGTTTCTGAGACAGATTGTGGGAGTAGAAAGTTATCTGTCTCCCACGAGATGGCTGGTGGTTTTGAACTGCCGATCTTGCAGTTAGCAGCAGAAAACGCAACCACTGTGCAACCAGGGTCCCATGAAAACCACTTGAGAGACTCACTTTACTGAGGCATTGATGGGGCGCTGAAAGGAAGATGATCTGCTCCTGCAGCCTAGAACCCTGGTGTGCTTCCCACACCGCTCAACACTGTGGAAAGGTTGGTGGGCGCGCTTTATTCAATGCAGGGGGAAGCGCTGCGAGGCCGGAGACAAAGCGCCGGGTCCTCGGTCCGGACTCTTCCCCGAGTGGTCACCAGGGGGCGCGCCCGGCCCTCGGCTCGCTCCGGGCCGGCCCGGCGGTCGGGTGGCAGTGCGTCCGTCGCCTTGGAAACGGAGGCGTGTCCGCAGTGGAGCCGGTTGGTCTCGGGAATGACAACCAGGAGCTCCCGCTAGGAGTTGGTGGCCGGGAATCTGCACCTGGAAATCTCTCGGGGGTGGTCAGGAGACTGACTTTCGTACCCTAACTCCTTCCAGCGCGACACTAAAGACTGTCCACTGAGCCTCTGCACCTCCCACCGCCCCATAGCACGCGTTAGAGGCCCAGGCGTGCTCTGTACACACTGGGCCTAGAGGGCAGTCATGGTCTCTACTGTGAGTGAGGGGTTCTTGTCCTCTCTCCTGGGCTCTGAGAGGAAGGCAGGCCTTTTTTGGTCTGATCCACGTGGTAACCCAGCTCTTCACCGCTTTGCAGTTGGGGCCCCTAGATGTGTTGCTTGTTTGTGCTAGATCTTCTCCCGAGGGCAGGATCTGAATTTGGTTCAGGTTTGTAACCCTCCTGGAGAGAAAGATGAGGCTTTTGGTGCTTGTAAAGAGTTACAGTCTCAGAAACGCAGAGGGGCAATCCTAGCCTGGCCTACGAGGTGGCGATGAGTGGGTTTTAACCCTCAGGATGCCCCACACCGTCCCTAACACACAGTTGTCTGTTATGTACCATCAAGACGTTGGTGACCCATAGAGATCCATGTACCACAGAGCAAATCACTCCTCACTATTGTTCTGTTTGCAGCTATTGTGGCAGCCCACTTAGTCAAGGGCTGAAGGCCTTGTCCAGGGCTTGATCTCGCCTGATGATATTTCCAGAAAGTACCTGAGGCAAGTCTCGCCATCCTCACTTCTAAGGCACATTTCCGGTTTTGTTTCTTCCAACACGCCCACGCCTGTTCCTTCGGCAATCCTTAGTACTGTTCAGTATTCTTCTGCAGCACTGTAATTCAAATGTGTGGACTGTTCTGAGGCCTTCCTAGTTCAATGTCCAAGTATCTAATGCGCATGAGGTGACTGAACTATACCAAGCCTTGGGTCAGGTACACCTTAGTTCTCAACAGAGCATGTTTGCTTTTTAACACTTAAAAGAGGTACTGTGTAGTAGATTTACCCAACACAACACATTTTTGGATCTCTTGATTGCTGCATCCACGAGCATTGATTGAGGATCCAAGTAAGTCAAATTCCTTGACAACTTCAACATTTCCCCCATTTATCAAGATGCTACTTACTGAGTTTGTAATCCATATTGACGGCTATAAACCTGGATCTTCATCAACAATGCTTCAAGTCTTCTCCGCTTTCAGCGAGCAAGATTGTCATCTGCCTAAGGAAGGTTGTCAGTAAGCCTTCCTCCAGTTCTGCTGCAGCATTCTTCTTCACCACATGTCTGTCAGTTTGTCGGACTGAGGTGGTTCGCTTGTAGCTCTGATTCTGGAAGCGGTGTCACTGGTATTTCAAATACCAGCAGAGTCACTGAAAGTGAACAGGTTTCAGCAGAGCTTCTGGGCTCTGAAAGAGTAGGCTGTGCACTTGTAACGAATTAGCGACGGGGAATCTTATGGAGCGCACACAGCAGGTGCTCCCTAAATGAATAAGGGTTTCCATTCGTGTAAGACTTTATCACTCAACCATTTTCTAAAAGTGTCTCATGTAAGCTTCATTAATAACTCTTGTTAGGAAGTAAGAAGGATAAAGAAAGAAACTGGGGGTCAGCGAAGTTCAGCTACTTGGCTAAAGTTACAAAACTCGTTAATACAGGCAGAAATTGGGGGAACTGGAATCCAAGTCTTGCTTATTGCTTTTCTAGCCCAATTTTCAGGACATCTTTGCCACTCTCTCAATGGTGACAGCACAGCATGGTGCCTCTCACATGGGGCTTCTAAGTCCTCTTCATAAGGACTCACTGTGTTATGACTTCTCACCTCAACCTCACAGTCTCAACCCAGAGGTTGGTTTCAACCCCTTGCCGTGTTTGCCACGATATTCTTCTGAACAAAACACTTGGCTTCTGGGGTTATGAAGTTGTTAGATTTGTATAATATCTTGTTTGTCCTCTCCTCCCTCCTGCCCTCCATGATTCTCTGCTAAGCAGAGTTGAAGAAATGGTAAGTGGAAAACAGGTCCTATGTAACCCTTCACAATCTCTGTGGAGACATAGAAGAAAATGATCAGGCTGCGTATCTGTCAGTGTATGTGAGCTTTGCTCACGGGTCTGCTAGCCCCACCCCCAAGACTGGGCACAGTAGATCCTTATTCTGTTCTTTAAAGGTCAAGTAGGAAGAGGGAAGCCTTTTCTTCTCCTCCACCATCACAGCCTAAAGTACTGCATCCATTTCCATTGCCCTCACGAGTTTGTTTAAAGGCTATTTTTCTTTTACCTTTTTAACAGTTGCTCTCAAATAGGACAGCAGGAAGGGGGCGGGGAACTAATAGTTAGAGAACTCATGAAAATATATTGTATTTCAAATTGTTTATAATTAGCCATTCAGGATCAGCAGACCAAATTTTCAGCCAACATGGCCACATAATTTGGGCACTATGTTTCAAAATGTGCTTTTAGCAGAAGGATTTGCAATTATGGAAGAAAAAGAAACTGCCTGCTGCTAGATATGTACATCAATTCTTATCCAAGTGAAAGTTGAAAATATCATCCATCCAGCTTAACATTTTGATGTTTTTATTTAAGAAAGGTTTCAATGATTTGGAAGCAATTGTTTTTTACTTGCCCTCATGTTTTCAATCACTTCATATACATATGAAAGCTGGACCATGAATAAGGAAGACTGCAGAAGAATTGATGCCTTTGGATTATGGTGTTAGAGAATATTAATTATATCATGCACGGTCAGAAAAATGAACAAATTCGTCTTGGAAGAAGAACAAAATGCTCCTTAGTTGTGAGGGTGACTAGACTTCATCTCATGCACTTGAGATGTGTTATCAGATCAGAACAGCCCCTAGGAAAAATCATGATGTTTGGTAAAGTAGAGGGTCACCCACAAGGAAGACAACCCCCGAGGAGACGCATTGACACAACGGCTGCTGCAATGGGGTCGAGCATAGCAATGATCGTGAGGCTGACACAGGCATCTTGTCATACATAGGGCTGATGAGTCCACACCAACAGCATTAGTACCTGATAATAACAATGATTATTTTTAATTCAAGAATACTCAGTATTGCTATAATTTACATTTTAAACCATATAACCTTTTATGAACTCCTTTAATATGTCCTTTTATTTGATATGTGTATTAAACTTAGTTAAATTTCCTGATTTGGGATGTTAGTTATCTTAACTTAGTATGCATAGAAAGTGGTGATTTTGTTGTGTTCTAATTTTTTAAAGTTTATTGACATACAACTTGCTTGATCTGAATAAGTGAAGGTGAGAGTTGTGCATTTATCACCACAGTCAATTTTAGAACATTTTCTTTGCATCCATAATTATCAGTTTCCCATTTCCTGCCATACTCCTGTTAATTAATATAAACAGTTCATCTCGTTACTGTCTCTATAGCTTTACCTATCCAGGATTTCATATAAAGAAAAGCATACAAAAAGCCCCCCACAACAACAAAATACAGAAAAGAAAGGAGAAAATAAGAAAACCATGAACAAGTTAAAAATGTGTTTTGTTTTAAATAAGAGATTAACTGAGCCAAAGGGTTACATTTTCCGAAATCCACAGGGACAGTCCTACTTCACTCTCTGGGGTCAGAATCACCTCGCTGGCAGTGGGGTTTGGAGTTTGTTTTGCTGTGGGGGCAGGGGGCGGGGGGACTATGTGTGGGGTACACTCTGCCAAAGGGGGTGGGGACAGAGAAAGTCTCTTGGTGAGTTCGGGTAGAATAACTGCTGTTCCTTGGTCCAACCTCTCAAATCACCATGTCTCAGCCTTGTGATGGATGCTAGATGGGAGGACATAGGAACAGTTGACAGAAAAGAGCCAGTATTAAGTTACATCCTCGTGGTACTTCATCTAGAATGAATAGAAGTAGGGGAAAAGATCAATTTATCTACTTTTTTTTTTGTTTGTCTCTTTTCCAAACAGGTATATTTTTAAATAGCTAACCTGCACAATGGAAAGCCCAGCAAAAAACAATAAAAAAGATAACCAAGATGGACCACCAAAAGAAGGCAAACTACCTGTCAGTGAAGCACTTCTAGACTACCAGTAAGTTCAGAGCACGAAATCCAAAAAGTTCTCCTTTGTAAATGACAATCATTCGGGTAGAGTTTTCAAATCTATGGTCCTTTGTCACCCTTCAGGCCAGAGCCCAAGTCACCCCGATGGCTCAATTTTCAGCCAAACAATAAACAAATCTGTAAACAATGACACTAGAGAGGTATGTGCTGCTTAGGATAGTCAAACATTCTGGATCAAAAAAGCAACATTTGCCTGAGGACAAAACACAGAAGGTGGGCAGGATTAGGAAAGGAGATGGGGATTTAAATTAATGACATGAAACAAAATGTGTATGAAAACTGGCTTGCTCAGGAAACCTTCATTCAGTTCTCTCTCTCTCTCTCTCTCTCTCTCTCTCTCTCTCTCTCTCTCTTTCTCTCACTAGCTCTCACTCTCATTCTCTCTCACACACACACACATAAAGACTAATACAAAACTGAGGGATAGGCGAGGGTGGGTGGGTGGAAACCAAGAAAGCATTAGAATGTTTACCAAATATAAGGCAAATCTGGGCACTGAAGAATAGCAGTAAACAGGACCACATGACCCCTGACCTGATGAAGCGTAGGTAAACCTACCATTGAATCCAACTCATAGTGACCTATATATGGTTATGAGGGTGTAAATCCTTATGGGAGCAGATAACTTCATCTTTTTCTCTATGTGACTTGCGGGTTTGAACGTTCGACCATATGGTTAGCAGTCCAGCCCTTATCCAACATTGCCACCAGGGCCTCCTGCTAGTGAAGCGTAGCCTAAAGAAGTTAACAAACTCAAGATTAAAAACAAAACAAAACATGGTGTTGTTAGGTGCTATGAGGTTGATTCTGACTCACAGTGACCCTGTGTGCAGAAGAAAGAAATACTGTTCAGTCCTGGGTCAGCCCGTAATTACTGTAATGCAGGGGCTCACTGTTGTAGCCCCTGGCACACATTTCCTCGAGAAGGTTTCTCTTTTTCACTGCCCCTCCCGTTGCCAACATGATGTCCTTCTCCAGGGTCTGGTCCCTCCTGATAATGTGTCCAAAGTATGGGAGAGAGTCTGCTTTCTTGCGTTTAAGAAGCATTTTGGCTGTACTTCTTTCAACACACATTTATTCATTCTTCTGTTAGTTCATGGTATATTTAATATTCTTCACCAACACCATAATTCAAAAGCATCAATTCTTCTGTGCCTTTCCTTATTCACTGGCCAGCTCTCATAAGGTGATTGAAAATATCATGAGATGATAGAAAATGTCATGAGAGGCACCAGTGATCCAGTCATGTAGACTGGTGGGGTGATCTCTCTCTCTCTCTCTCTCTCTCTCTCTCTCTCTCTCTCTCTCTCTCTCTCTCTATCTCTATCTCTATCTCTATCACACACACACACACACTCTCCCTCAACTCTCAATACAATGTCTTTATGCAAAAAATTTCAAAAGCAAAGCAAGTCATGACTTGGGTCAGGCACATGTTCGTCCTCAGGTGACATCTTTGCCTTTTCACACTTGAAAGAAGTCTTTGGCCGCAGATTGGCCCGATGCAACACATCAGTTGATCTCGTGACTGCTGCATCCACGGGCTTTGATTGTGGATGCCCTTCTCCATTTCAATCTGGTGTCCATTTGTCGTGATGCTGGTTACCGGTTCAGTTGTGAGGACTTTTCATTGTTCTCTGTTAAGGTGTAATCCTTACTTGCTTTCAGCAAACCAAGTTGTGTCATCTGCCTATTGAAGGTTTTTAATACGTTTCCTCCAAACCTGTTGCTGTGCTCTGGTAAGTTATACAAGTCAGATCAAGTGGAACGTGGCATAACACTTAGAATTGAAGAACAGGAAGCCAAGGTTGAAAGTAGGAAGCCAGTGATGATAGTGACGAGGTCCTGAAGAGATTGTTTCTGCACGACATTCAGGAAGATACTGCAGATCTACTCATACATGAAAAAGCGATGGCCCTCTGGTTGTTTGTGAGGAACGGATGCTTTCAAAGAGAGAGGGACCATGTCTAAATACCAGTGATGTTTATCTTCCCCTTTATATTTGTTGTTTCCCAGTTTTCTACAATGAATATTGATATATCTATATAGAGAGAGATGGTTATAGATATATAGATAAAAGCATAGCTTTTATGAAAGTCATGTTTACTGGTTGAGTTGTCAATAAAGCATGGACGGGAAAGGTTGACCTATTCCATTACTGAATATTTAACACTTCAGGAGGAGAAAGGTGACCTATTTTACTGTAAACAACGTAATATCACTAGACTTCAGAATAATTATGCATCCTTTTCAAAGTACTATGTTATATATTACCTCATTTGTGTGATCATTCACTTGCCTCAGCATCTAGTGTAACATGTGGGATAATAGATAATTGAGAAAATGGGGGAGAGCTATGAAATGCAAAAGTATTTAGAGAATGATGAAGACTGAATTCCCCACAGCGAATGGTAGTGCGAAAATCTGGAGTTAAGTCCCTTTGATTGCTGGGAATTCTGCCTCTGTATTAGGCCTAAAGAGTTTGAAGCACATTTCAGGCTTAGGTTTAGCTGTGAGACCTGAACATACCATGAAGTCTAGAAGTCACTGCAGGTGCAAACTATCAACTGCTCAGCTACTCACCCAAAGGTTGGAGATTCACGGCCCCTCAGCAGAAATGTCTGAAGAGCTACTTCCAAAACGCCAGCCATTGAATACCCTATGGGGCACATTTCGACCCTGACACACATGGGGTCACATTGAGTCAGCTTGACTTGCTGGCCACTGGTGCTGCCTCTCCTGACGTGATGATCATCATGAGCTGCTTGTTTGAACCTGAACTCAAGAAAAAGCCCTGGATCATTTACTCCTAACTCAGCGGTTCTCAACCTTTGGGTGGCGACCCCTCTGGGGTCAAATGACCCTTTCACAGGGGTTGTCCAATTCATAATAGAACAATTACAGTTATGAAGTAGCAACGAAATACTTTTATGGTTGGGGGCCACTACAACATAAGGAACTGTATTAAAGGGTCATGGCATTAGGAAGGTTGAGAACCACTGTCCAAACTGGCCTGATTCCCGATGAGACAGGAGATCTAAGTGTAGGAGTTACCCAGTAAAAATACAGGATATGCAGTTACATTTGAACTTTGGATAAACTATAAATATTTTTGCTGTAGTGTAAGTATGCCCCCATGCAGTATCTGCATGTGGTTTCCAGCCCCATCAGCACTGCATGCTCAACCAGCACCAAGGAAAGTTTTCATCTGAAATCAGGGGTCAGTCTAACACTCAGAGATCACACACTTGAGATTCATCTGTCTGTGCTGCCCAGACATAGAAGCAATGATACCATATTTATAATGGCAAGAATTATGAGTTATTTGCACATATTTACATAAGCTCTTTTCAGATAGTTTTCATTCATAATATTTTATTATTGAAAGTAGTAGGTAGCGAAAGGTATTTTGTGGTTTCCCAGGGTGTTAGTCTGGGTTGACTAGAGAAACAAATTCACTGACACTCATATATGTCAAAGAGTAATTGTATATGAAGAAAACAGTCCAGCCCAGTACAGATCAAGTCCATAAGTCAGCTATTAGCCCATATTTCCAATACCAGTCTATAAATTCCTCTTCAGACTCGAGTAACACATATAATGACACTGGATGCAGGAAGATCACAGGCCAATGGGTGGAAAGTCTTGTAGATCCAGTGGCGGTGTAAACATCTCAGCACTGGTATAGGTTTCCACGTGGCTCTGGCTGCATCAATGTAGTTTCATGTGGCTTGTCAACAGGAATGTCTCACAGGGAGAGTGTGTGTCCTCCTCCAGGGAGGAAGACAGGAGTTTCCAGAATCCTCAGGAGAAGGCCATGCCCTCATAGAGGCCTCATTGGCTATGACCCAATTGACAGGTTAGACTCTACTCCTTCCCTCAAGTTGGCAGGAGATTATGTAACTGCCACACCCAGTGTATATAAAAGTTATGCTTACATGATACTGGAGTCTATTAAAGGAGTGTTGGTGGCACTGTGGGATAAGCATTGAGCTGCTAGCCACAAAGTAAGCAGTTCAAAACCCATAAATTGCTACTGTGAGGAAAATGAGGCAGTTGTTCATTCCCTTGAAGATTTACCAAATGGACAACCATAGGAGCAGGTCTATCCCACCCGATAGGATTGCTCTGAATCAGAATTGACTCAACGACAATGGCCTTGAGGTCGTTTTTAATGGGGGAAAGCATTGGATTGCTAACCACGAAGGTTCAAATTCACTAGGTTCTCTGTGGGAGAAAGATGAAGTCACCTTCTCCCTTAAAGGTTGACCATTACAGGGACGGTTCTCCTCTGTTCTATAGTCTCTATGAATCACAATCAGCTTGACGGCAGTGGGCGTTTTGCTTTTTGTGTTTGTTAGGGGGCAGTCTATGAAGGGAAACGTGGGAATTACCAGAATGTGACACAGACAGAACGTGAGCACATGCAGCAGGGTTGCCACAAACCTTCAGTTTCAGGAAACACACGCAATACCTGGGACGCACAATAGAGTGAAGTGCAATAAAACAATGTCTACCTGCACACTAGCAGAGCTTTTTTGTCATTTTACTTGTGAAACTTGACTTTGGTCAATCGAACCAAGTAGAAAATGATACTTGGCCAATTGACTTCTCTCTTAACACAACCTGAATTTGCTTTAGGATGAGATATTTATTACTTGTTCCATGACAGAAATTTCTTTTCTGGATTTTTAAACATTATTGGTGAACTTTTCTTTCTTATACTTTCTTCTTATTTTATTCTTTATGCTTTGTGTTTGTTTTTATTGGTTCTGTTAGGTTTCCTGGATAATGAAGCACACGAGGAGTGGCTGCATAGAGACAATGATTACTGCAATGGTTTTTCGGGGACCAGGGGTAGGCAGGGTGAGGGGAATTGGGGAGCAAACAATGAATGCAGGAGGGGAGAGAGAGGGAGCACTAGAACTGACTGTGAGGATGTATATACAATTCTTTTTAAAATCGATTTAATTATGGACGTGTATGATATGTGAATTTTATATTAAGAAAATGACTCAAAAAAAAAAAACAACCAAACTTGACTAATGGTTACCATGGATGAAGGAGAAAGCAGTTTTGCTTAGGGGGCATTGAGTGTCTGTTAATCGTGATAGAATAATTTGGAAAGGATATCAATAATTGTTGGATAACGTGAAGAGTATAATTAATGGCACTAAATTATACATATAGAAATTGTTGAATTAGAAAATGTTTTATTGTATATATGTATGCCATAATTAATTTTTTAAAATTACACTAATAATGAGTACAATGAAGAAGAAAATA
Source organism: Tenrec ecaudatus (assembly GCF_050624435.1). Taxonomy (NCBI): domain Eukaryota; kingdom Metazoa; phylum Chordata; class Mammalia; order Afrosoricida; family Tenrecidae; genus Tenrec; species Tenrec ecaudatus. Next base: position 83,159,316 of record NC_134533.1, read on the forward strand.
TTCAAAACTGATTGTGGTTATGATTCTACAACTCATCTTGATATGATCAAACTATCGAAATGTATGATGTGTGGATAAAGTGCCAATAAACCTGATGAGGAAAAAAAAAGAGATTTACTTGTTTTGTTTTTATGTTACATTTTCTTATCATTTGGAAGGAAGGTAATTTATTATCCTCTGTATAAGTATAGATAAAAATTAATGATAATTTTAGGGACAAGGCTGAAGATAAAAGATTCTAATGAACTGAATGTTGCAAAGCATTTGCTTGACACCAAACACATTCACAAATATTATTTTTACTTTAATCCTTACAATTATGTTTGTTATTTCCATTTAACAACTTGGAAAATGAGGCCCAGATAATAGACTTGCCCAAAGTCACATAGATAAGTAGTAAGGCCAACATTGGAAAGTTTCTCATTCTCTAGCCGCGGTTCAACCACTGTGGTGTTGGATTGGTGTTTGTTTTTAATTGAGGAGAGAGAGGTTGCTATTAGGGTCCATTGAGTTTAATTTCAACTCATGGTGACCCCAGGTGACAGAGTATAAAAGTGAAAAAGGGTTTTTCAATGGTACACTTACTTCAGGGGAACAAACTAATTATCGAGCGTTGTGGAGCACCGGAGAGCCAACAGCCAGCTTCTCGTGAGCAGACCTGCACTGAACTGTTACTCCACCCGGGTGCCTAGACAGGAACCGTTTTTCCCTTTGCTTACTTTGTTCTTAAAGTTATAAGATTTACTAGGTAATCGTGGGGAAAAAGACCTGATGAAGCCTTCTAAAACGATCCAATGGTCTCTATTCCACTATATAGACTATATGGTTTGGTGTATAGACTCTATACCAAAGCGGTTTTGCACTTTATTTCTTTTATGCCTCAAAACCACAGATTCAACTACCACTGAGCGAATTCCAATTTAGAACTGCCTCTGTGGGCTTCTGAGACTGACACTCTGTGGGAGCAGAAAGGCTCATTTCAGACTTTCAGGCTGCTGACCTTGTGGCTCGTCGCCCAATGTGGAACCACACCCCCACTAGGGCACCTTTCTTTCCCATGGACGAGCTGCCTAAGAATGTTGGATATTAAAGAAGCAGAGTTGTACTGAGAAGGAGGCTTTGATTATTTGTATAAGAGAATGAACAAAGGAACTTGACGCAATAAGCTTGCCTAATTTACCTTAATATGTCAAAATGTACTTATTCTTATAAAGTAATTATTTTATTTGCCAATTTTATTGGTTGCTTTTACAATTCGAGGAACTGTGTTTTCTGGTTTTAAGTTGGATTCTTTATAGATAATTAAAAATTAAGACTATGAAATGGAAGTGAGGATTGGTCTATTTTTAAAAACAAAATGTAAAATCATCTCCCAGTAAGTATTTTATTGAATAAAATATATTCCAAAAACACAAAACCACTTAGGAAAGATTCTTATGGCTAAATGGATTTCTATAATATATTTAATGATTCATTTTAGTTCAAACATTTTTGCTTAGGTCTAAGTTTTATTTCATTCATTTTTCCTAAGATAAATACTTGTTACATGTTTTGTTGTAGTTGTAATTGATTTATTTATTTGTTTATTCTCAGCTGTCAAATAAAGGAAAGCTCAGTAGAACGATTCATGGTTCAACTAAGGAGACTTAGGGAAAAGAACCAGAAGTATCAGGATAGAGTGAGTATAGAATTTATTGCCTACATCTGGCCAATAAACATTTACACACATGGTTTTAAAAATAGTGAATTTTAACAAACTGTATTCTAGGAAATGATCTTCTTCAATGTGGAATTGATAATCCATTTAAGTCTCTTTGTGGAAGTGATGCAAGAATACTGTTTAGAAATACAATCCCCATTATTATAGTGGCCATTTGGGTATTTAAAATGATATGATGTTTTTGGAAAACTAGATTGAAATGAATGTCAAAAGTGACTCTCAGGCCTAAGTACCAACAAGAATGTGCTTTGGAAGCAGTAAAATTGTAATTAACACATTTATATCTTAAGGCATCTCATGAATAAGGAAATATAAAGGGAAATATTTGGCTTTTCTCCTAAAAGACTCTACATACAAATTTTAACAGAATCAAGATCATACATATGCATTTGCATTCTATAATTTACTGAAGATGTCACTTGCACTTGGGCAAAACTTCTCTATGCCTTAATTTTTTCCTTGTAAAATAGGGATCCCTGTCGCTCATGTATAAAATACTTATTGGACAAGATAGTGATAATAGTGTGATCAGCCACTTGAATAAGGACTAGAACAAAAGCACAGGTCTAGGGATTAGAGTGGGAAGGGAAATTTGGTCTAGGTGCTGGATACAGGTCCTACATGATGAGATGCCAGGCCATGCAGGAAAAGTGAGTTACTATTAAGGGACCAATGTATATCTCCAGTGGTCAGTCCTGAGACCCCTTAGTCAGGACATAATTGTGGCAAGTACAACAGACCTGGGTAGGGGTACCACTTTCTCCATTAGCCCATCATTTGGAGCTAGAAAGAGTTAAAGTTCTTTTTTCCCACAAGAACTAATTTTAAAATGGAACCAACCAAAGTCTACGATGAGGACAATTAATGGACCCAACAGTGAAGCTAATAGAAAAGTAGACTCTAGTTCCAACTATATGTATCTAGACCAGCAGTTCTCCACCTGTGGGTCGCGACCCCTTTGGCGATCAAACAACCCTTTCACAGGGGTTGCCCAATTCATAACAGTAGCAAAATTACAGTGATGAAGTAGCAACAAAAATAATTTTATGGCTGGGGGGTCATCACAACATGAGGAACTGTCTTAAAGGGTCACGGCATTAGGAAGGTTGAGAACCACTAATACAGACATGATACATTTCTTTCCATTTCTACTGCTATCACCTCCATTTAATCACTGATCATCTGGATTATGTAGCCCTGGTGGCATAGTGGTTACGTGTTCGGCTGCTAACTGCAATGTTGGCAGTTCTAACCCACCAGTCTCTCTACGGGAGAAAAACAGCATTTTTCACTTAGGTAAAGAGTTACAGTCTTGAACACACCAGGGTAGGTGTACCCTGTCCTACACTTCCATTCTGTATTTCTGAGTGGGCAGCCATTTGATGGCAATGAATTTGGTTTGGTTTCTCCTATCCATTCCATTTTCTGTAGTATAAACAGAATTATGCCCTGGATGCTAGAAAGACTTTAGTGATTTCCCATTGCCCAGAAAATCAAATACATAATATATGCAAGGCCGTTAATGTAAATTCTCTTCCTGGTCACCTCTCCAATCTTGGCCCTCACAGTTGCTCACCACTCCTGCTTTCAAACCCTGGAAGATCCAGTTCCTTTCTATCACTGTACCTTACACACCTTGTTTCCTCTTCTTGGAAAGCTAGCTCTTTTTCATTTTCCCTCTCAAAGCTGGAATGTGGTACAAAAATATCTCCATTACTAAATGAAAGCTCTTCAGATAGCATCAATTAAATCTTTCTTATCTTTGCTTCCACCAAAAATCCTACCATACACAGATGTTCAACAAATATTTATTGGATTGATTCACATTAACTCCGGGGAAAGGAAGAAATTTTTAGGTCACTGTTATTTAAACTGCAAAATTAAACATGAGTCAGTAGCAAGATGTATTTTTTCTGTCTAGTTATGTCAGCAGCAGAAATGCCACTCTCCCTGGCCATCATGTCTCCCTATGTGTATTTAATTTTCTGTAGGTTATCACTTCATTCCTTGTCTTTCTCTTCTTGCTTTTGCTCCTTGCTACAATCGTGGCATTACACATTCCATGATTCACTGTGCCCGCTTCCTCTCCTCCCCTTTTGCTCTCCTCCTCCCGCCACGCCACCATGAACACTAGGAAATGTATTCAGGACCAACTAGCCAGGTCCCAGGAGCTCTTTTTAGTCTTCACTTACTCCACATCCCATCAGCGTGTAGTCATGTGTGTAGTCATGCGCTTCATCTTGAAACTCTCTTCTCCTTGGGGTTCCAGAAGAATTCTCTCTCTCAGTTGTCTTCCTACTCTGACCATACTGTCTTGCTTTTCATTCTTGGAAATGTTCCTGGTCACTCCTTATTTATAGTATACAGAGTTCTGATCCCGGCCCCCTTTCTCTGACTCTAGTCTCTGTTTGGGTTGATCTTATGACTTGCTTCAGTTACCATTCATATGAAGGTAATTCTCATTTGTGATAAATGTCCTAATACTGTTTGGTTACTATTGATGTTTGCCCTTGAGTCAATTCCAACTCTTAGGGACAGTAGGGACATAGTCGAATTACCTTATAGGGTTTCCATGGTTAGAAACCTTTGTGAGAACAAATTTCCAGATCTTTTCTTTTGTGGACTGCTGGTGAGTTTAAACTACCAACTTTGATTAGCAGCCAACTGATTAGCCATTGTGATATCAGAATTTTTATTCATAGTAACACACACACAATGAGTGTGTGTAAAAATTGGTAAACTACCGACACCTCATTCTTCTGCCACAACTATTTTTGCTAATATGCAACTCTGAAAAGTTGCTTCTGTGCCTTATTTCCCAAGCATAATGAACACACACACACACCATGTACCAACTCAAAGCCCACTTCAAGTCCATTAAGTTGATTCCAATTCTTAGCCACCCTAAAGAAGGTTTCAAAGATTGTCAGATTTCATGGGGTCAGATAGCCTCATTTTTCTCCTTCAGAGAAACGGGTGGGTTTGAACTGCTAATTTACCTTTTGGTTATCAGCCCAATGCTTATCCAGCAGTGGCACCAGGGTTTCTTAAACACAAACACCGAGGCATTGAGAGATCTTTGCTGCCAACAGAGTTGACTCTCAGCATTGCTAAGCAATTCTGTTGCTTGTCCCTGGCCAGCTCTCCTTTCTGATCACCTTGCTGGTTGTCATGAACCTGACGTAAGGCTCTACTTCTACCTCAATAATGCAATTTCTGTCACGCACACTCTCAGAAGATGACGTAAAGTCCCAACTTAGTGAGAAAATAAGCCAATTTAAACACTGTTATTTAACTTCCTCTTCATTCTATAATTTATCTTTGTCCGAACCCATAACTTCCTTCCTACTATTGATAAGGAAGAGGGCTCTTGTTTTCCAAAGTAATTTCTCCACAAATGCCCCAGATGTTATCCCAACACTTGCCCTGAATTTGCTTTGTATGCATTCTTCCACCTGCACTGCTCAGGATGTTCTGGATGGTGCCAGTGGGCCAGGGGATTGGTTCATATTCACCCAAGTAGCTCATAGGTAGAAAGACCTGGTGATGTACTCCTGGGAAAAAAAAGTATGGCCATTACAAACTCTATGGAGCACAGTTTTACTCTGAAAAACAGGAGATTGTCTTGAATCAGAACCAATGAGATAGCCACTGTTTTTTGTTTGGCTGATGCTTTCTTGGTGTAAACTGCTTCCACTAGACTTCCTTAGTTCCCAAGTTTCCACCAGTCTAAAGCATAAAAATAACATCGTGTGTCCTGTGATCTTACCTCCTATCAGGGCATTATCATAACTCACTCCTTTCACTCATTCATTCAATAAACACTTCTCTTCTCTCTTTCTTTCTTTCTTTCTTTCTTTATGTTTAATGTAGAATATTGTAGGAACTGAAAATCAAAGACCAAAAATACTTTCTTCACTATTTTCGAGAAAATAGTAGTCTCGTGCCTACTCATTGCACTATAGCTTCTGCCAAAGCTTTCTTCTTCATTCTAATTGATTTCTCTGTTGAAAGTGACAAAATTACCCTCTCCATTTTTAAACTTTCTCCTGGGCTTACAAAGCATACTTCTCTTCTCCTTTGACCTTCTCTCCAGAACAGCTCTATTGGTTCCTCCATTGGCTTTTTCTTTCTCTACACTCCTGTTAGGGGGCTTCTCCCAATCCAAGAGCTTCGACCAGTCATTGCCAAAGACTGTCAAGGATCTTTTTCCAATGCTAGCCTCTCTTCAATATTGTATTCCCAACTGCCTACTGGGTTTTCCCATCAGAAAACATCATGTTGTGGTTAGACACCAGCCAGTTGGTTTTTCTCTCGTGGCAGCTCCACGTGACTGAGCAGGACTGCCCAAGAGAGTGTTCTAGACTGATCTTTGTGGCTCAGGCCATCAGGTCTTTCTTCCACAGAGTAAACAGGGGGATTGAACCTCTAAACTTTTGCTTATTGGCTGGGCACTTAACCTTTGTGCCACTAGAGCTCGTGAGCATCTGAAATTCAATGTATCTGCAAACCAAACCCCTTCACAGTTACATATACCTCTTAAAGACAACCAAATACCCCATAGGATTGACTTCCTTGTGATTTGGAGGATTAGGACAATAGTCTTGTGGGACATTTCAGTCAATTAGTATATTATCTTCTAAATCCATCTTTGGCCTTAACGGGTATGAGCAACCAGCTAAGATACAGTTACTGAGCTGTCTTCATCTTGAGCAAAAAAATAAGGAAACCAAAGATTCATTACAGAAAATAATAGTCGACAGGACTTCAAATCTACAGGAACCACAATCTCATCTACCCCAAGAACTGAAGGGTTACCTGGTGCCCAGATTCTACTGTGGACTGTCTTAATTAGCACCACAATAAGAGTTCCTGACAGAATAGGAGAAAAATGTGGAACAGAAGCCCAACTTCCTAAAAAAAATAAGTACATAAATAAAAGCAGCAGACTTACTGGATCTGTTTAAATTGGAGGACATCTTGAGACTACTGTCCTGAGATACACTTTAAGCCTTGACCTGAAACTAGCCCCGAGGTTACCTACTTGTAGCTAAATAACAAAGTGTCTCCAAAAAATTTTAAAATCAGTACTGTGCTCCTTCAAAAAATAGTATCCATATGAAACATCTTTAAATAAAGATGAAAATGAGAAGGGGCAAGAAAAATGGAAATGAAACAACTAGAATAGAAATACGAGTTTTCATGTAGTGTGAAGAGTGTAACTAATGTCTGAATCATTTCTATAGAAATTGTTGAATTGGAACCTAAATTGCTATGCACTCTTTCACTGAAAACACAATTATTTTTAATGGTAAATTATGGATAAATTATCTAGTTTGGCAAATAACAGTGTACCACTGTCAGTTTCCTAGATCGGATTATGTACTAGGATTATATAAAACATTGTCATTGGGGAAAGCAGGGCGAACTGTAGATGGGACTGCTCTCTACTGTTCTGGCAACGTCTTGTTCTATGCATCTTTAAAAAGTAAGAGAATAAACCCTATAACATAGCTTTATAACCCAAAAAATCAATCTGCTTTGATAATTTATTTACTGGATATAATTTTCCCTATTTTACATTAATAATGGTGAGTGATTAATAATGATGATGTTTGGACACATAAGGAACATAATTAATATTACTGACCTATACAAAGGAAGATTGTAGACCAAGCAAATAGTTTGTTATCTACATATTTACCACAAAAAAAATCTTGCAAGTGGGATTTTCCAGTACGCTAACAGCTAGGAAAAATTTGTTGTGTGCTATCAACTCAGTAGCCCTGTGTGACAGGTGATAGACCTGTTTTGTACAGTTTTCTAAACTGCTTGGATCCTGGCAGCAGCAGTCAAGTGGTCAAATAAGCCATTGCATTAGGTAAATCTGTCGTACAAGACTTCTACAGAGTGTGAGAAGCTAGGATGTAACTTTGAGAATTAAGGTTCACCGAACCCAAGTCATGCTATTTTCTATTGCCTCATGTGCATGTGAAAGCTGCACACTGACCATGGAAGAGTGAAGAAGAGCTGATGCATTTAAAATGTGGTACAGAGAAGAATATTGACAGTTCCATGGACTGCTGAAAGGACAAACATCTGTCTTGAAAGAAGCATAGCCGGAGTGCTCCTGAGAGACAAGGGTGGCAAGACTTTGACTTACATTCTTTGAACATCCTGTCAGCAGAGACCAGCTCCTGGCGATGACATCATGTTTGGTGACGTGGAAGGGCAGTGAAGTTGAGGGAAAGCCCTCTACAAGATGGATTGACACAGTGGGTGCCACAGTGGCTCCAGCATAGGAACACTTGTGAGGATGGCTAAGGTCATTGTTAGATTCTGTTATGTATAGGGTTGCTATGTGGTGGAATCATCTCAATGGGACCTAACAGTGGAAACAACAAATCTTTAAGGAAGAAGATAGCCTTATCTTTCTTTTACAGAACACCTCGTGGGTTTGAACCACCAACCTTGCATTTAGCATTTCAGCGCTTACCCATTAGTGTCACCAGGGCTCTTTACCTGTTAGGACTCATTGTTAGGTCTCATTTAGTTGGTTCTGACTCATAGCAACCCTATGTACAACAGAATGAAAGACTGCCTGATCCTTTGCATGATGCTCGCCTTCCCAACGCAATCGCTGAAGACAAAGTGGGTGTATAAGTAAATGTGGTGAGGAAACCTGATGGTACCTGGCTATCAAAAGATATAGCATCTGGGGTCTTAAAGACTTGAAGATAAACAAGCAGCCATCTAGCTGAGAAACAACAAGGCTCACATGGAAAAAGCCCACACCAGCCTGTGTGATCACAAGGGATCAGGTCTCAGGCATCAAAGAACAAAAAATCATATCATTGTGAATGAGGGGGAGTGCAGAGTGGAGACCCAAAGCCCATCTCTAGGCAGCTGGACATCCCCTCACACTAGGATCGTGGGAAGGAGACGAGCCAGTCAGGATGCAGTGTAGCACCAATGAAACATACAATTTTCCTCTACTTCTTTAATGCTTTCTCCCCCCACTATCCCAATTCTACCTTACAAATCCAGCTAGACCAGAGGATGTACACTGGTACAAATAAGAGCTGGAAACACAGGGAATCCAGGACTGATAAACCCCTCAGGGCTAATAATGAGAGCAGTGATAACCTGGGGGGGAAGGTGGGGTAGAAAGGGGGAACCAATCACAAAGATCTACGTATAACCTCCTCCCTGGGGGATGGACAACAGAAAAGTGGGTGAAGGGAGATGTCGGACAGTGTAAGACATGACAAAATAATAATTTATAAATTATCAAGGGTGCATGAGGGAGGGGGAGTGGGGAGGGAGGGCAAAAATGAGGAGCTGATGCCAGGGTCTTACGTGGAGAGCAAATGTTTTGAGAATGATGAGGGCAATGAATGTACAAATATGCTTTACACAATTGATGTATGTATGGATTGTGATAAGAGTTGTATGAGCCCCTAATAAAATGATTAAAAAAATAAATTCTGAATAAATGGTACAGGACTGGGCAGTGTTTTTTTTTTCTGTTGTATGTAGGTAGCTATGAGTTGGAAGCAACTCAATGACACCTAAGTAAAACAGCAACAAATGGGTAATGAGTGACAGTAAAAGATAGTGTTAGTATTTAATGGTTAGGGTATTGATGGGTTTAATTTTATTGTGAGTCTTGAGTCTTCCATACTCCATAAAAACTCTTAGAGATATCATTAATATAGTTTATTTCATTAAATATTTTTTGTTTCACTTTAAAAGCTTCAAGGTATAATCTACTTTCAGGAAAAACAATGTAAATAACTCTACAAATGTAGCTATGTAACTTAACTCGATTTTCATATCAGAATAAACGCTTAAAGGATGAACAGATCTGGCACATAAGGAACCTACTACAGGAACTGAGTGAAGACAAGTCAAAGGGAATGCTGGTTGTAACAAGAGAGGATGTTGAAGAAGCAATGAAAGAAAAATGGAAGTTTGAAAGAGATCAGGAGCAAAATTTGAAAGGTGATTTTAGAAAATTATCATAAAGCTGTATGGAGTCATTTGTTCAAGATATTAACATTTTTTTCCTCCCAATATGCTCCAAATGCTGCGAACATACTTGACGTTCCATTATTACCACCAAGACCACAAACACGTGTGGAGAGGGAAGTAATGGCGTGGGCAGGGAGAGTGAAACCAGCTGAGGAGGAAGAATGATGCAGTGATCAAAAATACAGCTAGGAGAAACCATCTGACTCTTGCTGCCAGGGAAATGCTACTCCGAGCTTTTCCTCATAGTGGGGATTTGTTCTTTTGCAAAAGAATCTGTGACTTCAGCCTCGAGTTAGACTTGAGAATGACAAAGTGACCATGACGCTTTTTTTCGCCCGTTATCTGTAAGAGAGGTGAAAACAAAACCCCAAACTCCATGACTCTGAGTGGAAGCTGACTCATAGGGATCCTAAAGGACAGGGTAAAACTGCCTGTGAGAGTTTCTGAGACTGTACAGTTTTTACAGGAGTAGAAAGTCTTATCTTTCTCCCACAGAGTGGGTGGTGGTGAGTCCAGAGTCTGGCCCTCTGGATTGAAGACAAACCCTTTGAAACCTAATTGGAATGTTTCAATCATTCAGCAAACATTTACCAAGGACCAACTAGTGGCACAGTGGGTTATGTGTTGGGCTGCTCACCGCAAGGCCAGCAGTTCAAAACCACCAGCCCCTCCACAGGAGAAAAATGAGGCTTTCTACTCCCATGAAAAGTTACAGTGTCAGGAACCTACGGAGGCAATTCAACCTGTCCCTTAGGGTAGCTGTGAGTTGGAATTGACTCTGGCAGTGAGTTTGGTTTTTGGTTTGAAACTAATTGCCAGGCTCTGTGCTAAATGCTGGATTTACAGGGATGAATAGGACACAATTTTGACCTCAAGAAGCTATCCAATGCGAGGATGGTGGTGATCCAGACAAGCATTAAGCTAACCATACTCAGCCCTTGGTGAGGCTCCCTCCTCTCAAATGTCCAGCACCGTAATACTCAGGCCCAAAGACGAGGGAGTTCCACATGTGTCAAGTGCTCCAGGGCAAAGTGAAAGTGCTTATGGCTGAGATGACTCACTATTTGTGCATCTTTACCTTGGGACTTATCTTTCACTCTGAAGTCTCATTAATAGAAATTGGGGGTGGGTGGGGTGTTGTTTATGAAGGGTTGGAAGACATGTTATTCAGACTATCATTTTATACAATTCAACAACTAGATTTTAGATAATGTAATCAAACAACTGTTGCCAAGGATCTGAGAACATGCAAGTCAGTTTTCCCACTGGCATAATGACTAGTAAGATCACAGTTGCCTGACGAAGAGGACATGTGATAGGCTGTGAGTTGTTGCAGCTGGAGGTGCTCAAGTAAATTCCACCTCTTGGTGGCCCTCTGTGATACATAACACCGTGTGCTATTGTCAGACTCTCAGAGAATCATTTAAACTACGGGTTTCTAAACACAGAGGTTCATTATATTTCTTGATCATATTCTAAATTACACGTATTATAAAACTACACCTCTATGTTTTGAATGAGGCTAAACAATAGTTTGAAATAGTTGAAGATTTAAAATAGTATTCATGAGCTAACACCATTTTAACATCAGACTTTAACTGAATAAAAATCAGATTGCTGTTTATAATTACTGTAGTGAAGATAGAAATGACAAAGGTATTTTGCTTACCTTTCAACAGATATGCGCATGAAAATTAGTAATGCTGAGAAGCTATTTCTTGAGAAACTCGGCGAAAAGGAATATTGGGAAGAGTACAAGAATGTAGGGAATGAACAACATGCAAAACTCATTAAATCCTTGGAAAATGACATCAAAACAGTTAAAGAAAATGCAAAGAAAATGTCAGGTTTGTTGCAGCAAAACTTGTTTAAGTTCAATGCACCATGTTCAGAAGACAGACATTTAGTGAAAGAAAACCATGGGTGCTCCCTGAACCATTCCTTACTCTCTCCTGTCACACAAACTCTGAGTCTAAAGGGGAAGTAAAGATCCCAGGACCAGCAATGGGAAGGGAAGTAAGGGGGTGGGACACCCTGTGACTCACCCTCCCATACCACCACCAAGTAGGACGATTTGGGGAGTGGGGCTCATTCGGTGGTAGAATTCTAGCTTTCCATGTGTGAGACCCAGGTTCAATTCCTGGTCAATATACCTCAAGGGTATCTATTATTTGTCTGTTGCTGGGGGCTTGTGTGTGGCTATGGTGCTGGACAGGTTTTAGTGAGGATCTCCAGGCTAAGATGTAGTAGGAGGAAAGGTCTAGAAATGCACATCCCAATATCTGCAGTGACAAACCTGCAGATCACTACGGTCTAATCTTGTTGTGACAAATGGCAGGATCCTGGGAGTGAATTAAATTTGAAGGGTATTTACCCAAGGCAAAGCAAGACAACTCAGCCAGCCCAGAAAAGCTGATTCAGTATAGAAAAATGTACAAATTAATGCTAACCTGTATTCTGAAAATAGCTGGAGGAAAGTCTCAGGTGACAGGAGATTTAAATTTGAAGGGTACTTACCCAAGGCAAAGCAAGACAACTCAGTCAGCCCAGAAAAGCTGAATCAGTATAGAAAAATGTACAAATTAATGCTAACCTGTATTCTGAAAATAGCTGGAGGAAAGTCTGAGGTGACAGGAGAGGGGTACATACAGAGTAGGATTGCAACAGGTACGAGGAAGCAGTGACCCAGAAACCTGGAGGCCCTCTAGCATGATAGACGGGGAAATCCACCCACCCCCCCCAAATGCTGGAATGGGTAGCTTGGACTTTGTTGGGATATTTTGCTCATAGACCCATTTTCTAGATCAGTTTAGCAGCTCAGCGGCTCTGCACCTTAAAATGAATTTGCAGTGTCAATTTCTGAAAATATTCTCTTCCCCAGATAAAAATTGCGAATGAATGTGACACTCTCCCACCACTCAGATCCTCTCCCTTTGAGAAACTATGACTAGCAGTTTCTTGTTCGGCCTATCAGAAATATTCTATGCATATAACTATGAATGAGGGGTACCCATCAAAAATGGTATTTTTTCAAAGATATATATTTTTAAAAATTTTACAAAACAACCTATCACTTTCAAAGTACTCTCCATTACACTTAATACATTTGTCAAATCTGCGATTTCATTCTTGGAAACATTTTTCAAATTCATCTATTTGGATGGCTGACAGCACCTCCCTTGATTTTTAATTCATCTCTTCTGTGTTTTCAAATCTCTGTCCTTTCATGTCTGCATTCATGGAAACAAACAAAAAAAAATACACAGAGAGAGTTCAGGTGAGTCAGGCACATGAATCAGGGAGGCATGCTGTTTTTTGCCCAAAAATGGCACACTGAGATGGCTTCATGAGCAGGTGCATTGTGATGGTGGCAAAACCAGTCCCCCATCTGCCACAAATCAGGCCTTTTTGGTTGCACACTATTATGCAATCTTTTCGGAACCTCTAAATAGAAAGCTTGATTAACAGTCTGATCTCGTGGAATGAACTCCACATGCACTATGAGTCAACATGTTCATCTATTCAGGAAGTTGTTGGATGTCCAGAACTTGGTTTGGCATCAATCAACATTTCACCTTTTTTGAAATGAGAAAACTACTCATCCACTTGAGTTTTTTCCCCATAGCATTGTCCTTGTGAGCTGTGTTCACCATCACAACAGTTTCTGCGGCATTTTTCCTGAGCAGGATACAAAATTTCACAGCCACAGATGTTCTCTTAAATTGGCTATCACAAAAAATGAGGTTAAAGTGAAACTACTTTTATGAAATAATTCACTGTGACCACAGAGAACCTTCCCAGGCAATGCCACTGAGTGCACTAACTCAGAGTGAGTTGCTCCATGCTCGCTTAGTGGGAAAATGTGTCATACAAAAGCTCTGCTCTGCCCAGTGCAAATCTGGGTTTTAGGGGGTACGTGTGTGTGGCAAACTGCATCTACAGATCAGTTTTTCACTTGCCTTTTCATGTAACAATGATATGGATTTCTTTATACATATACACAGCTCGGTCAAAAAGTATTACTACAAAACCATACAAATCTTTCTTTTTAAAAAACTCCAAAAAATCACTATATGTAGCTAGAGCTTCTCAACAAATCCTCTCCTGCTAGGTAGAGACACTCCTGAAAGTGGATTTTCCATTGCTCTAATGCTTCCCCATTAGAATTCTTCATTCTATTTATTCTGTGTCAAAACGGCCATTTTGGCATCCTCGAATTGTGTCCCTTTTAAATATTCTTTGATTTGGGGGAGCCAAGAGAAGTCTAAAGCTGCAGAGCAAGTGGGATAAGATTTCCAATGAAATTCTCAGCCTTGCTACCTTCCAGACTGAGGACGTGAACTGCTGTGATGGGGAGAAGTCCGGGGCACCACTTTCCTGGCTTTTTCTCACTGCTGAAATCTTCACTTTTCTTAAATCTCCTATCTAATAAGCCCCATGATCATCCTGTGCACTTTTAGAAAATCTATCAAGATTGTTGTTGTTTAAGGTGTCATTGAGTCGATTTCGACCCTTAGTGACTCTGTGCACAATGGAAAGAACCATGCTCATATTTGCTCCTATGCCTGAGCTCATTGATGCAGCCACCATGTCAGTCCATCTCCTGAAGGGCCTTCCTCTTTATTGCCACCCTTCCACTTTACCAAGCATGACGTCCTTTTCAAAGAACTGATCTCGCCGGACAATATGTCCAAGGTATGTAAGATGAAGTCTTGCCCTCCTTGCCTCCAAGGAGCACTCTGGCCTTACTTCTTCCAACATAGATCAGTTTACCCTTTTAGCAGGCCATGATACTTTCAGTATTGTTCTTCAGCCCCACAATTCAAATGCATCAATTCATCTACAGGCTTACTTATTCAATATCCAGCTTATGCATGCATTTGATGTGATGGAGAATACCAGAGCTTGGGTCAGGGGCACCGTAGTCTGCAAAGTAATATCCTTTCTCTTCAATACTCTAAAGAGGTCTTATGCAGGAGCTTTACCTAATATATCTTTTGATCTCTTGACCACTGCTGCCATGAGCATTGATTGTGGGTCTGAGCAAGACAAAATTCTTGACAACTTCAACCTTTTCCCCATGATTGTTACCTATTGGTCCAATTGTGAGGATTGGGGTCTTCCTTACATTGAGTTGTAATCCATACCCAAGGCCACAACCCTTGATCTTCATTAGCAAGTGTTTCAACTCCCTGTCACTTTCAGCAAAAAGGTTGTGTCATCTGCATATTGCAGGTTATTAATAAGCTTTCTTCCAAGCCTAAAGCCACATTCTTCAGCTTCTCTGATGATTTGCTGAGCATAGATTGAACTGTTTTGGTTAGCTTGTTTTTATGACACCCTAACAAGACCAAAGGAGCTGTGGTGGTGCAGTGGTTATGAGTTGGGCTGCCAACCAGAGTGTCAGCAGTTCAAAACCACCAACTGTTCTACAGGAGACAGAGCAGACTTTCTACACCTGTGAAGAGTTACCATTTCAGAAATCCACCAGGGAAGTTCCACTCATTCCTAGGGTCACTGTGAGTCAGCATCAACTTGATGGCAGTGAGAGGAACACCCAAACAAGTGGATTACTGAGAGTTTGTCTCAGTCCATCCACAGACCACAGAGACACGTTTAAACGCATTTTCTTTGGAATAAACCCATGTATGTATGAACTATAACCATAGCTGCAATACGTTTTGACTTCCTGTTAGCACTGCTTCATTCTTTCAAATGACGACATTGTTTGGTTGTATTATAATTTTTAAATCTTCCCTACTTATAAGCACTTAGATTTCCAGTCTTTCACTATGACAGATAATGCTACAATAAATATGCATATGCACAACTCATTTAGATTAACATCCTTATACTTATATCTTTTCATTTGTGTTTATCTCCAAAAAGGAATGGCCAGGCACACAAACAAGAGTTTATCTTGATTTAAATGGGCAGAGGTTGTACTAAATTGCATTCACACCAGTTTGTATGGCAGGCCTCTTTTTCCTTACCTTTAACACCGGGGTGTTATCTAACTTTGTTTTTTTCCCACCTTTTTATTATGAATTAATCTTTTTATGAATTAATCATTGTATTGGGGGCTCTTACAGCTATTATGACAATCCATAATTCAGTTAGATCAAGTATAATTGTACAATTGCTGCCACCGTCCGTTCCAAAATATTTTCTTTCTTTTTTGTACTCTTTGACATTGGCTTGCTCCCCTTCTGCCAGGTTCATAGGGGGAAAGTTGTATCTCATGCACTTTTAGTTTCCACTTCTCTGACTCTGTTACACTGAATATCTTTTCATTAAGTTAAAGATCCATATGAATTTCCTTTCTGGTTTACATCGTTTCCCATTTCCTCGTGTGTTGTAGAGCTCTTTATGTTGTCAGGAAATTAGACTTTATCTGTGGAATACATTACAAATATTTCCCCCACTTGTCATTCGTTTATAAGTCTATTTTTAATCATTTTATTGAGGTCTTGTACAACTCATCACAATCCATGCATCCATCTATTGTATCAAGCACTTTTGTACATTTGTTGCCATCATCATTCTCAAAACAGTTTCTTTCTAATTGAGCCCTTTTATCGGCTCCTCTTTTTTCCCCCTCCTTCCCCCCAGCTATGAACCCTTGATAATTTATAATTTTTTTAATGTCTTACACTGACCGATGTCTCCCTTCACCTACTTTTCTGTTGTTCATCCCTCAGAGAGGGGGTTATATGTAGATCCTTGTGATCAGTTCCCCCTCTGCCAGTATTTTCTTTGAGAATTTTTATACCTAATTTTTTTTTATTATTTAAAGTTTTGGGATTTTGCGGGATTTTAAGAAACTTTCCTTTTTACCAGGTGATTTTCCATTTGTACTAATATTATTTATCAAATGATCTATCATTACCCTACTGATTTGAAATGCTATTGTTATCACATTATAATTTATCATATGCATTTGAATTTCTTTCGGTATGTCTTACTCTGATAGACTGAAATGTCTATGTATATGTCTGCTCTACCATACTTCCCAGAACTTGTCATTTTATCGTACTGTGGCAACTTGTGTGTTGCTGTGATTCTGGAAACTTTGTCGCTGGGATTTCAAATGTCAGAGGGGTCACCCAAAGTGAACAGGTTTCCGTGGAGCTTCCAGACTAATAATGACAATGAAGAAGGACTTGGCCGCTCACTTCAGAAGAAAGCACCCTGACAACTTTATGCATAGCTTCAAAACATCATCAGATGCGGGAGGCCCAATGAATGGAAGCAGAACACTGTCAGAGATAGTGCTGGAAGATGGGCCCCTTGGATCAGAGAAGACTCAAAATGCGACTCAGGAGAGCTGATATCTGGAATGGTGACTTCAGTCTGGTAAAGTGGGAGTGGAGCCTTCAGAATCTTCATTTTCTGATGAGGCACAACTCAAGGTAAGGGGAAGCATTAGCAAAAATCTGCTTATGATTGGAATGTGGAATGTGCGAAGTCTACAACGAGGCAAATTGGAAGTGGTCAAAAATGAAATGATTGGAAATGGATTGTGATAGCAAATGTCCAATTCTGCTTATGTCATTGAACTAGAGAATGACTTGATGTATGCATTAATCCCAATTAATAAAAAATGCATAAAGATCAATATCCTAGGCATTGGTGAACTGAAATGGACTGATAGTAGTCATTTTGAATGAGAAAACCATATTATCCACTCTGTAGGGAGTAATACAATCAAGAAGAATGGCTTAGCATTCATTGTGAAAAAGGACAGTACCAACTCCACCATGAAGTACAGTTCTATGTGTGACAGGATCATATCTATCTGCCATCAAGAGACTTCAAGAATATCCAGTCAATGCAATCATCATTCAACTTTACATACCGACCACAAAAGCTAGTGATGAAGAAATTGAGGAATTCTTCCAACAACTTCAGTCAAAAATTGATCAAGCATGCAATCAAGAAGCATTGATAATTATTGATGATTAGAATGCAAAGATTGGCAACAAAAAGGAAAGAACAATATGGAACTGGAAAATATGGACTTAGTGGCAGTAATGAAGCTGGAGACTGCATGAGAGAATTTTGCAAAACCAATGACTTGGTCTCCATAGAAAATACCTTTTTCAGCAACACAAAAGGCAACATACACATGGACTTCTATAGAGGGAATACACAAAAATCAAAGTAACTACATAAGTGGGAAGACACACTGGAGAAGTTCATTATCAGTAGCTAAAACCAGACCAGGGGAAGACTGTGGAACAGACCATCAATTGCTCATATGTAAGTTCAGGTTCAAGGAAAAGAAATTGGAAACAAGTCCACAAGAGCTAAAATACGACCTTGGGTCTATCCCACCTGAATTTTTAGAACATATGAAGAAAATATATATATATAATGAGATGACTTTTTGAGTTCTTTCAGTTTCAGATACGCTGAGCGTGTTCTTTCCTTTTAGTTTTCTAATTCTGTCTTTGTACATTTCATTATAATATTTGGCTTTTTCTTCTCAAGCTACCTTTTGAAATTTCCTATTCAGCACTTTGACTTCATCGTTTCTTCCATTTCCTTTGTATACGCTATGATTAGGAGCAAGATTCAAAGTCTCTTCTGATATCCACTTTGATCTTTTCTTTCTTTCTTGTGTTTTTATGACCTTTCACTTTCTTTATGATTTTCTTTCCTTTTTCCCTCAGCTCATCAGCTCTTCTGTCATTAGTATTTATTGAACCAAACAAGGATCTACATATAACCTTCTCCCTGGGGGACAGGCAGTGGAGAAGTGGGTGAAGGGAGACATCAGACAGTGTAAGATATGACAAAATAATAATAATTGATAAATTATCAAAGGTTCATGGGAGAGGAGGGAGTGGAGCTGGAGGGGAAAAGTGAGGAGCTGATACCAAGGGCTCAAGTAGAAAGCAAATGTTTTGAGAATGATGAGGGAAACAAATGTATAAAAGTGCTTGATACAGTTGATGTATGTATGGATTCTGATAAGAGTTATATAAGTCCCCAATAAAATGATTTAAAATATATATATATAGCAATCGTAAAAGAGTCTATGGGAAAAATATTGAATGACACAAGAAACATTGAGAAGATGGAAAGAATACACAGAGTCACTGTACCAAAAAGAACTAGTTAGCATTCCTCCTTTTCATGTGGTAGCACATGAATAAGAACCAATGGTGCTGACAGAAGAATTTCATGCTACACTGAATGCATTATCCAAACACAAGACTCCAGGAACTGATGGAATACCAATTTAAATGGTTTAACAAGCTGATGAAGCACTGGAAGCACTCACTCATCTAGGCCAGGAAATTTGGAAGACACTATTTGTCCACCTAATTGGAAGAGATCCATAAGTGCCCATTGCAAAAAAAGATGACCCAACAGAATACTCAAACTATAGAATAATATTATGGGTATAATTGCAAGTAAAATTTTCGCTGATGATCATCTGGCAATGGTTTCAAAAGTGCATTGACAGGGAGCTTCCAGAAGTTCTGGTTGGATTCAGAAGAAGACATAGAACAAGGAATATCATTGCTCATGTTATATGGATCTTGGCTGAAATCAGATATCAGAAAAAATGTTTACTTGTGTTTTATTGACTATGAAAAAGCATTCCACTGAGAAGAATGGGACTTTGAAAAGAATGTGAATTCCAGAGAATACTTCATTATGATCAATGGGAACTGGTTCATTAACCAATAAAGCAGGGATGTTAACAGAACAAGGGAATATTTTATGGTTTAAAATCAGGAAAAGGTGTGTGACAAGGTTGTCTCCTCTTGCCATACTTGCTTAATCTGTATGCTAAACAAATCATCAGAGAAGCTGTATTATGAAGAAATATGTTGCACCATGATCAGAGGAAGGCTTATTAACATTTTCTTTAAAAATCATTTTAAACAACCTTTCATATGTAGATGACACTACCTTGCTTTACGAAGCACTTGCTGATGAAGATCAAGGACTGTAGCCTTCAGTATGAACCATGACTCAATGTAAGGAAGACAAAAATCCTCAAAACTAGACCAATAGGTAACAAAATGATAATGGACGAAAGGTTGAAGTAGTTCAGGATTTTGTCTCGCTTGAATCCACAATCGGTGTGCATGGAAGCGGAAGTCATGAGGCTGAAGTATAGCTGCTGCACAAGACCGCATTCGAGTACTGAAGAGCAACAACGTTACTTTGCAGACTGGGGTGCATGTGCTAGTCACATCATCTCCTGTCAACTTGTGAAGGGGTGGGGTCTAGCCTGTCATCAGGTTGCAGCTTGGTGACCTCGTTTGGAGGCATAAAGGAGATAGATAGCTCATTGGAGGGTAGACAGACTCTCTGCTTGGCCTTCATGTTGACAAGCCACATGGAGCTATGTTGATAGCAGCTAGATCCTTGGAGCTGGAGGGCCACGTGGAGACGCATGCCAGTGCTAAGATGCTTCCACCACCACTTTATCCACAAGACTTTCCACCCACTGGCCTATGATCTTCCTGCACTCAACATCATTGCATGTGTTGCGTGAGTCTGAAGAGGAATTTACAGACTGGTATCAGACATAAGGGCTATTATCGCACTTATGGACTTGATCTGAACTGGACTGGGATGTTTTCTTAATATACAATTAATCTTTTATATAAAGCTCTTTCTTATACATATTTGAGTCTCCCTGGCTCTGTTTCTCTAGTCTCCCCGGACTAACATAGTGCATGTAACCCAAGTCATGGTATTTTCCATTGTCCCATGCATGTGAAAGTTGGACACTGAATAAGAAAGACCATAGAAGAATTGATACACTTGAATTGTGGTGTTGGAGAAGAATATTGAAAACACCATGGATTGCTAAAATGACAAACAAATCTATCTTGGAAGAGGTATGATCAGAGTACTCCTGAGAAGCAAGGATGGCAAGACTTAGTCTTATATACTTTGGACATATTGTCAGGAGAGACCAGTCTCTTGTGAAGGACATCATTCTTGGTAAAATGGAGGATCAGGACAAAGAGGAAAACCCTACAGGAAGTGAATTGACACCGTGGTTGTAACCATGGGCTCAGACATAGGAACCATTGTGAGGATGGTATAGGACTGGGTAGTGTTTCATTCTATTGTGTCACTATGGATAGGAACCAACTCAGTGGCACCTAACAATAACAACACCATACTTTAAAAACAATTATTCCTCTGCTGTTGAAAACATCTTTAGCATTTCTTTATTTTACATTTTTAAGGTAGAAAGAGTCATATGATCACATATACACCTAATTCATTTTATTGCTCAAAATGTGGATCATTTCTTTTAGCTGAAAATGTTCATGGTGCTGTTCTAGCCAACTTTGAGTTAGTGATCATAACATTTATAGGTTGAATTGTTTCCTGCTAATGCCTGGGGTCATGCCAACTTTAGATGCAATAGAAAACATGGGTGCTATGAACTTGCCTTTTATACCACTTTCATTGCTTCTCCTTCCCATGCCAGAAACAGCAGTACCTCTGCAGGTGAACCATTAAAACATTCTAGCAGTTACCACTTAGACACTGCAACGAATGAGCCGGCCTTCCAAATCAAGTCTATTCAAGCCTTATGACCATTGTCTCTTCTCTTCCTCTACCTCCCCCCCTGTTTCATACAGGCACACTTGTTCCATTATTTTCCTGGAATTCTCCTTCCACACCTGTGAGTATGGAGTTCTTGCGTGTTAGGATGCCTTACTTGCCAGGATCAGAGATTGACTCAGCCTATTTTAGGAAAAATTGAATTATTTTGCTGAAAGAGGATAATAGGAAATTAAAAAAAACTAATATATTGAATACCACATTTTTAAGTGAAAGTTAGGTACCACCACACAGACTTGCACTATGAGGAGGCAAAGAAGACAGCAGTGAATTCCAGCCTATGCAAAGGAAGTTAGAACTCACAGGGGAATGTACAACAGTAAATGCCTACATGAAGAAAAATCTCAACTCACAGCCTAACTCTACAACTACGGAACTAAGAGAAAGAGCAAGCTAAGCCTAACCTACCAGAAGAAAGGAGACAACTAAGAGGAGCATTCAAATAAATCAAACAAAGAGAGAACAAATAAAAACAAAAAGTGGTTCTTCAACGCTAAAACCAAGACTGACTGCAGAAGAGTCACATCTGAGTCAAAGAATCCCAGTAGAACAGAGCAGAATGGTCCCTGTGGATTTCTGATGCTAGAAATCTGTCCGGGAGCAGAAAGAGCAGCTCAACGCATAACTCCTTCAGAAAGGTCAACGAGACTGAGAAGCCATTAGCTGTGCTAACAAAGAGAAAGAGAACGAGAAGTTGCAAATAACCAAAAGAAGAAATGAAAAGGGGATGCAAGCCCAGCTACTGAAAAAGGAACCTTGCCTTTCTGGATGTCCGTTTCCTGATGTCCAGCACGAGAGTTCCCAGGTGATCACCAAGAGAACTCCCATTTATAGTCCCCGCGTTTCCAAACTGGTAGGATTCAGTTATGTCTTCCTCTCACCTCTTCCCAAAATAGCTGCTGGAATGCTAACCCCCACACCTGTGACTCGGAGCCCTGGTGGTGTCGACGACGTTCAAAGCCACCAGCCGCTCTTCAGGAGAAAGCGGAGCCTGTCTGCTCCTGTAAAAACCTAACGTCTCCGAAACCCAGAGGGGCAGCTCTACCTTGTTCTATGAGGTCGTTGTAAGTCAGATCGATTTAATGGCAGCGATTTTGTTTTCTGAGATACCTGTGAATATAATTCCACTTGCAAGTATGGATTTCATTTTTTTGTTAATAGAGCCACAGCATTGTAAAGTATGTCTGAAACCTAATCACTCTAGTACAAAAAGAGCAGATTTGGTCCGTGAAGCAAATCTATACTGGGTGGATTTAGACATATGGATATTGCTAAGAACCCTGCGAATTCTGGAGCTACAGGAACTGAGAGCTCTCCCCGCAGAGACAATGGAGAGAGCAAGCCTTCCCTTTGGTGCCCTGAAGTCAGACTTCTAACCTCCTCCACTGTGAGAAAATCCATTTTGGGTTTTGCAGCGCTAGGAAACTAAGTAAGACTCATATCTCTCTCATCTAAGCCACAAAAGAACTTTGACTTACATCCAATTGTGCCCAGTTAAAAGATGGTGAAAAACAGCGACCCAGAAGGCACATAGCCTTATTCAAACTCACTAAGTGGTGAACTGGGATTTGAACCCACGCCTGTCACCAGGACAGTGAGCATGGTTCTCCCCACTCAGGCTGTGCCTGCAGAGATTGCTGCATGGCCAATACTTGCACCTGCAGGAAGCTACCACCACAGGAGAGGACCAGCACAGTGAAGCCCACTGACCCAGCCGAGTCGGCAAGACTCTCAACAAGCTCTGGACGGGTGAACCCAAGCGAACCCAATACAACAACAACAACAACGGCAGAGCAGGGTGGGGCAAAGTTCAGGTGGTATGGGTTTTGATCACCTTCAAGGAAGCAGCCATATCAGGCTGGCTACCTACCATTCTGCAACCGAATTTTGCCTTAAGGTTTCTAAGTAATCACGCGTCTGAAGGCACAAAGTCACAGTCTTCCAGACTCCCACTTGCTCTATCTCCTCTTTTTGTAAGGAGATGTTACCTACCTTCAATTTTGAGGGGTCTAGTCAGAAGTGAATGTTGTCAGAAGTATCACGTAAGTCTCAAAGGATAACAGTAATATTTCCATCTCTATATTGTGTTGATTACACTGCTTCTGAGAAGAAAAAAAATGGCCCATGGAATTTTATATGGAACTTGAAACAGAGTTGAATTGCTTTTACAGTATTAATATGGCAATAAAGAGAGCTACAACTTTAGTCAGAGTGTATTTTGCAATCCATTTTTTATTATTTACAGCAAAGTATTAATATTTAATGTTATCAAGCCCCAGGTTTTATGGATTCTTTCAGCTGCTAAAAAATGTACAATCCATTATAACTAAATCCTGATCGACTGCAGCTCTTAGATTGATTGTGGTCATTTGCTGGCTAGAGGTCTCAAACAATTAAGCAGCCTGGCGGCCTACACCCTGAATGGAAAGAGAAACGCCATCAGAAATGAAATTTGAAGGATTAAAATAGTCCAATGATTACGTAAAGGCGAGCGGGAAATGGGCTCTGTGGACAAGCACACCGGTGGAATAATAAAGGCCATTTTCCTATTCTCCAGGTGACAAGGTAGCCTAATCCCCAGAGCCTAATGAACTTGTTTACAAACAGCCACCTGCGGCAGACGCTTGTTTCTTTGGTGTGAATGAAATGCACCTGTTCTAAATGTCTTTGGGGCTTCCTCAAATTGGGGGAGCTTACCCTGCTCTCCTTTGTTGCTGTCGCAGTGTTTATTGCTCCACGGGACACAGCAGCGCCACCCCACGGGATTCTAGGCTGACTTCTTTATAGGATCAGATAGCCAGGTCTGCCCTCTCGCGAGATGCTGGGTAGATTCAAACCACCCACCATTGTATTAGCAGCTGATGGCTTGACCATCGGATCACCATGGTTCCTTCCCCTTTCTCGCTTTTTGTTTCCTCTTTCCTTTCCCACCGTGGTTACTGCTAAAGAGCCAGTCTTCACTCCGCTCTGGTGCCAGAGGCTCAAATCCCTGCCCACAAATGACTCACTACCAAATGTAAGATGTGAAACTGAAGCTTTTGCTTTCTATCAGAGGTTACATTTAATAGGTGCCAGCACCAAGTACAGGCAGTGCCTGAGTTAAGAACATCCAATTTACGTATACCCTGTAGTTACAAAAAATACTCCTATGAAGCTTATTAAATTTAAAATGCAAGGAACGTACAACGGTTTGTAATGGCAAATGAGAACTACTTTGTGATGCGCTTCAATGAGTGTTGCTGTCAGTGTGTTAATTAGGTTAAAGATGTTCGCAGTGCAAGCAGAAGTGTTTCTGTTGGTCTGTCTTTGGTGTAGAAAGGTACTAGAAAAGAATAACTTCAAAAATATTGCAATAAAATCATATAAACTTAAAAAATCAAAATGTAAAGCTAGTGCTCTTAAAATAGCCTCCATCTAGGTCTATATACGTCTGAAGGCAGTATTTCCATCTCTCATCTCTCCATGAGGAGTTCTCTATGCTTTTGGGGGCATTTTGGTGTCCTTGAGGGACTCAAATTGCGTTCCTCTATGTTCTTTGAGTTTGGGGAACAAAACGGAGTCTGAAGGGGCCGGATCTGGACTGCAGGCTGAATGGGCGAAGGTTTCCCAGGAAAATCCTCCTAGGACAGCCTTTGCTCTTCTGGATGAATGAGTATTGTGAAAAATAGTCCTGACATCTTTTCTCCAGTCTTTTCCTCACCAGTGCAGATTTTAATTTTCATGAAGCCTAATAACCACATTATAAACTAATAATCCCCTATACTCATCCTGCGTACTTGGAGAAAATTGATCAAAACTAGTCCTTTGGATATGACTAATCTTGCTCCACACAGAGTGCATTGGAAAGTGGATTACCTTCACCCTTCTCGCCAGTCCCGGGCAGCGCAGTCGCCCTTGAACATTTGCCTGGGAGTGTCCTTGATAGTGACCACTGTGCTGGGGGTGGCATAGTTATAAGTCAGAGTCTGACTGCCTTGAGGAGGCCCCTGAGCCAATCTCATCACCTCCTCTGTCTAACCACAACATATGTGTCTCAGTTATGGCTCCATGTCAGCAACTGGAATCCCACCTGTAATGATGGTATGATGTTTTGCTGCCGATCATGCATTTGTGACAGTTTTCCTTGATCTCCATATCCCTTAAAAATTTTTTTGTATCAGTAAGCCCTTGGACGCCATTAAGACTTCATGCTAATTGAGGTAGTAAGTTTATTGTGCCAACCTGGCCGGTAAACACGTGGGGTAAATTAAAGGGAGGAGGGATAAATGGCTCGGTGAGCCTCGCCTTTCAAGTTCTCGGATCTCTTGCTTTGTGATGGTCACACTCGGGTGAAGCGACCTTAGCAGGACTTTGTGGATTGTGTCGGACACATGGGCTAATGGGTTAATGGACTTGTGGGCTTGGGCAGCACTGGGTTGGGATTTTTTTTAATGTACACTTACCCTTTATATAAAACTCTCTCTTATACATGAGTTTCTGTGGATTTATTTCTCAAAGTACCCAGACTAACACACTAATGATCTCCCCCATCTGAATAATATGCCCTTATCTTTGTTTTGTCCTTGTTCCATTTAAGAGTAAATGTTTTCTTAAGACTAAATGTTCTCTTGTAAAAAATGAAAAAAGGGAAAAAACAAAGATCACCCCTTTCGAATCTCAAAAAGCAGTTATTGTAAACTTCTGAGCTGACTTTTCTGCCTTAAAGTTAGCTGGTCCAGCGGATCCCCTCAGAAGCCACTGTGTTGATTGGACCTTTTTGTTTTTATTTTTTATTTTTTTCCTTTTTGTTTTTAAAACACCTTAATGAGTCTAAGACAAATGTATTACTGAGAGAACTTATCTACAGACATCCACTGATCACAGAGATAAGCTTAAACACATTTTTGTTTGAAAAAAACTTATGCATGTATGAAGTGAAACCCAGGTAACAATACTTTTACATACCCTTTTATACTATACATTAAGACAAACATCTGACTGATATTAGATACCAAATATACCCAACTGTTCCAACTTACGTACAAATTTGACTTAAAAACAGAATTCATTTGTAAATCTACGACCGCCTTTACAAATAAAGAATAATTTCTACTTAGGTCCCTAATAACAAAAAATAATTGGTCAACGTTCAACCATTTAAAGAGAATGAACGGTACCGAAGGAAGAAGTTCAAGTCCCGTGCAACTCATCACTGAGAAACTACAGGCTGAGGACAAACAAGGCCCCAGGGAATGATGGATGCCAATCAAGATATTTCAACAAATTTATGCAGTGTTGGAAGCACTCATTTGTCTATGCCAAGGTATTTTAAGACAGCTCCCTGGCCAACTGCCTGGAAGAGATGCATGTTTGTTACCATCCCAAAGAAAGGTGACATAACAAAACACAGAAATTATCAAATGATCATTAGTATCACATGCAAGCACAATTGTGATGAAGATCTTTAAAACATCGTTGCTGTAGTACATTTACAGAGAACTGCCATAAATTCAATCAGATTCAGAAGAGGACTCAGAACTCTCAATGCTGATGTCAGATGGATTTTAGCTGAAAGACGAGAATACTAAAAAGATGTTTACTTGTGTTTTATTGACTTTGAAAACCCGTTAACCTGGGTCGATTATAATAAATTATGGATAGTATTGAGAAGAATGGGAATTCTAGAATACTTAATTGTGCTTATGCAGAACCTGTACACAGACCAAAAAGTACAGTAGTCCTGAAAACAAAGAAAGAGAATACGGAATGATTTTATGCCAGGATAGACGCGTGTCAGAGTTGTGGACTTTCACCAAACTTATTCAGGCTGTATACTGAGCAAATCTGAGAAGCTAGGCTATATATATAAAGAATATAACATCAGATTGGAGGAAGGCTCAACCCCACGATATGCAGATGACACAAACTTGCTTGCTGCAAGTGAAGAAAACTTGAAGTAGTTATTGATAAAGATCAATGATTATAGCATCCAGTATGGATTAGAAACTCAACATAAAGAAAATAAAATTTTCAAAAGTGGTACAATAAATAACACACAATATACTGAGAAAAGATTGAAGTTTAAGGGAAATCAAAAAATAATGTATTGCATTGGGAAAATCTGCATCCTAAGAGCTCTTTAAAGTGTAAAAGGACAAAGCTGTTACTTGGCAGCCTACCTTGTGCCTGACCCAAGCCCACGGTATTTTCGATGGCCTCGTGCATGTGGAAGCTGTACAACAAATAAAGGAAGACCGGAGAATAATTGATGCCTTTAAATTATCATGCTGGTGAAGACTGTTCAATATACTGGACTGTCAAAAGAAAGAACAAATGTGTCTTGCTCCTTAGAAGCAAGTCTTTGGTGTATTTGGGATATCTCAGCAGAAAGGATCACCATGCTCAGTGTGTTAGTCCAGATAGACTAGAGAAACAAATCCATAGAAACTTCTATGTGTATAAGAGAGAGTTTTATAATTGTACCTTAAGAAAGCATCCCAACCTAGTCCTGTCCAAGCCCATAAATCCGATATTAGCCCATATGTCTGATACCAGTCTATAAAGTCCTCTTCAGACCCATGGAACACATGCAATGACACCGAATGCAGGATGACCACAGACCAGCAGGTAGAAAGTCTTTAGATCCAGTGGCATTGTAAGCATCTCAGCGCTGGCAGGGGTCTCCACATGGCTTCTCTGTCTTCAGAGGTCTGGTTGCATCAGGGTAGGTCCATGAGGCTTCTCTAGTTCTAGGCACTAGCGTAGTTCCATGTGACTTGTCAGCTGCAATGCCTCCCAGGAAGTCAGCAGAAAGAGAGAGATGTCTCCTGCCTAAAAGGAGGAAATATAGGATTTCCCAGAATTCTCAGGAGAAGGCCAGACCCACACAGAGGCCTCATT
Organism: Tenrec ecaudatus; assembly: GCF_050624435.1. Lineage (NCBI taxonomy): Eukaryota > Metazoa > Chordata > Mammalia > Afrosoricida > Tenrecidae > Tenrec > Tenrec ecaudatus. The sequence goes on from NC_134533.1 coordinate 83,187,559, forward strand.
GGTTATATCTTGCTTGACAGGCCAGACTCCACTCCCCATCCCCCCAACTTTACTTGTAAATCCTCTCAAATTGACACCAGATTATGTGACTACCAAACTTGGTAAAATAGAAGGTCAGAGAAAAAGCATGACCATCAATGAGATGGATTGACACAGTGGCTGCAACAATGGGTCCAATATGGAAGAATTGTGAAGGTGACCCAGAACTAGGCGGACAGTATTTCATTCTGTTGTACACAGAGTCCCTCAGAATGGCCTGGCTGGAAGTGGGTGGGGTTTAACAACAACACCTTTAGTTTGAGGAGTCCTGGTGATGCGGTGGTTATGTGCTTGGCTAGTGTGGCAGTTAGATCATCTCTCGACTTGAGGAAGGGGTGGAGTCCAGCCTGTCATCAGGTCGCAGTTTGATGGCCTCATTTGGAGGCACAACAGAGATAAATAGCTCACTGGAGGTGGACACATTCACTCTCTGCTTGGTATTCTGAAGACAAGACACATGGAGTTACACTAGAGTTTGGAGCTGGAGGAGCCATGTGGAGACCTCTTCCAATGCTGAGATCTTAGACCGCCACTGGATCCACAAGACTTTCCACCCACTGGCCTGTGATCATCCTGCATTCGGTGTCATTGCATGTGTTTCATGAGTCTGAGGAGGACTTTATATATTGGTATTGAACATATGGGCTAATATTGTACTTATGGACTTGATCTGGACTGGGCTGGGATGCTTTCTCAATATTCAATTGCTCTTGTCTATAAACCGCTTTCTTATACACATATGAGTGTCAATGAAGTTGTTGCTGTAATCAACCGGGACTAAAACAGCTAGTAACCAAAATATTCAGATGCATCAGGTGCTCTGTAGGAGAGAGCAGTGACAATGTGCTTCCCTATGAGAACCCGTATGAGACAGTTTACTCAGCCCTGTTGGGCCACCATGAGTCAGAATTGGCAGTAATGGGTCTGGGTTTGTTTTGGTTTTATGTCTAATTTTTCTTAAACAGAAGTGTTGACTATACGTTCTCTAAATGTATTTCATGGCCTAAATTCGATCATTCTTTGCTCTTTCAATGTTGACCTTCATGAGGATGAGAAATCTGGAAAGAGGGGGCTCCCACACTTCCCAACTTCTCTCCTCTTTTCTTGGTCTGAACCTAGTGCCGAACCAGACGGACTAACTTTGACAGTCTCTACAACTTTTGGGGTTCTATCTTTCCTGCACCAGGAAACATGCCATTTTTCATTTGATGGCACCTGAGCGGCTATTCATCCATTAGTAAAATAGCTACATTTCTGTTGTAGAATAAGAAGTCAGGTGATACACAGTGTATACCACTCACATAAATACTCTGAATAATGGAAAGTTTCTTGTTTTTAAAATTTTATTTATTTATTTTTAAACATTTTATTAGGGGCTCATACAACTCTTATTACAATCCATACATATACATACATCAATTATATAAAGCACATCTGTACATTCTTTGCCCTAATCATTTTCTTTTCTCCTCTTTTATTTTTTTACATTTTATTAGGGGCTCATACAACTCTTATCACAATCCACACATATACATACATCAATTGTATAAAGCACATCTGCACATTCCCTGCCCCAATCATTCTCAAAGCATTTGTTCTCCACTTCAGCCCTTTGCATCAGGTCCTCTTTTTTTTTCCCTCCCTCCCCGCACCCCCCTCCCTCATGTGCCATTGTTATTTTGTCATATCTTGCCCTATCCGGAGTCTCCCTTCTCCCCCTTCTCTGCCGTCCATCTCCCAGGGAAGAGGTCACATGTAGATCCTTGTAATCAGTTCCCCCTTTCCAAATCACTGACCCTCTACTTTCCCAGTATCGCCCCTCACTCACTGGTTCTGAAGGTATCATCCACCCTGGATTCCCTGTGCTTCCAGCCCAAATATGTACCAGTGTACAACCTCTGATTTTCTTTTTGAAGAGAATTTGACTGTGTCGATATTCTCAGGAGGGCTATGAGATTAAACTAATTCACGCTAAGGTGTTAGGAAGTTTAGGAAAAGCAGCTGGTGCTTACACTTCACTGCTCATGGGAAAGTCAAAGGTTGAGCATCTGTCCTTTGAGAAAGACATGGAAGTCTTCCCTCCCAAAGACTTACAGCAGGGGTGCTCAATACATCGATCACAAATGTAGTGTGGGTAGATAGCATGGCATTAAAAAAATAAATGTAAGTTTATCGTCAATCCTGTCATTTAATTGATATACAGCACAGCCAATCAGATGCAAGCTTAGGTGTCAAACGCATGAGCAAACAACTGCATTAAGTGCAGCAAAACTGACAAGCTAAATTACTGCCAATTTTTAGACCTTGTTTTTTTTCCCCTCTCTTAAACGTAAGAAAGGGTATTAAAATGAGTGGGGGAGCTGGACCAAGTAAGAAGACAAAAACATATCACTTTCATATGGAATGGGAGATCTTGAAACCACAAGCCGACCTTCAGCTGAAGTCCAGAGCGCGTGAACAGTTCTGGAACTTACTCGCAGAGAGAAAGTACCCAAACATGAGAAAATGTGCTACCTCCTTGACTGCATTATTTGGCTCTACTTATTTATGTGAGTCAGCCTTTTCCCACATAAAGATCATTAAGTCCAAGTACCATCCCACCATGTCTGATGATCATTTGGAAGTGTGCCTGAGGCTGGCTGTCAGCAGCTACTACTGTCCAGACTATGCATCCCTGACTCACTCCATTCAGTGCAAGCCATCATACTAAACCCAAGTAATGACAAAAAATGGACACAGTTAATTGTGTGGTGTTGTGCAATACGGGCTCATGCGGTTATGCAAGGTACATAAACACACATTGTACATATAAAGAATTCTCAATGCATTTATGAATAAATGTAATAAATAAATAAAAATAAATCTATGTTTTGCATTTTTGTAGTTGGTAGATCATTTGACTTGATCATTTCATAAGTAGCTCACATGCTGACAAAGTGTGAGCACCCCTGATTTTACAGCCTTGGAAACTATGGGAGAGTTCTCTGTCCCACAAGGTGAATGGACTACATGAATTGGAATAGACTCAACCACATAAATAGACTCAACAGTTTATGAACTGGAATAGATTCACTAGCAGTAAGTTGGGTTTGTTTGTTTGTTTACATCTATGCTTCTAACTACAGGAACCAGATACTTTAGTAAATATATGTCCTAAAATTTCTGGGTGTGTGTGTGTAATTCAGGCAGATGAACTGAGAATCAGAGAAAATAAAATTTACCATCATAGTTTTACCTAGGACCAAACTCATTAATACTTCTAATTTTTTTGTTAAAGAACAGTATGACATCACTCTGGAAGATGCCAGAAAGAGAATAATCAGAGAAACATTGTTACAACTTGCCCAAAAGAAGGAATTGGCCACACAGGTATATTTCAATAATCTTAAAAAAAAAAACCAAAACTTTCTCCTCAACTTTTCTTGTGGCACATTTCAATGGTTAAGAACCTGCCTTCTAAAATTAGGTAGTTTGAGCTTAAATCTGAGTTCCACCTATTACTGGTTTTCTATAGCCTGAATGTGTAATTTCATTTTTTGGACTTCAGTTTCCTAATCTGTCAAATGGGGATAGTAATAGTATTTACCTTACAGAGATGGTATGAAGATTCAGAATGATGATTTTTTTGGTAGTGTTGTACCTCACTGAGAGCAATGATTAATAAATTACTATCATTATTTTCTAAGCAAAGTAATGATAATAATTTATCAGAATAGAAAATTTGTATGAATTATAGTTAAATATAGTTTGTCTAAAAAAGTCTTTTATTATACACTCAAAGCTGAGGGAGTATATGCTATGTCTCTGCTGTTTTAAAATTTTAGAATGTAATAAAATGAAATATAATTTCCAATTTCATATACCATCACATTTCTTTGTTTTATACAAAATGTCTGAAAGTACGTCTTCTTTATCATATATTCAGGTAAGGGGACCCCGGTAGCATAGTGGGCTGCTCACTGAGCTGCTAAGCATGTCAGGGAGTTCAAACCCACCAGGCGCTCTGATGGGAGAAAATTGAGGCTAACTATTCCCATAAAGATTTAAAGTCCTGGAAACTCAAAAGGGGAGTTCTACCCTACCTTCTAGGGTCATAATGAATCAGAATTGACTTGAGGACAGTGAGATCTTCAGACAACCCCTAAATCACTGAGTGAACCACTGCAAGTAACTTTTCATCTGGGGCATCTCTTCAAAGCCCGAAATGTCCGGTCATTTCTAAAGAGCTGCCCTAAGTTTTAGCTGCCATCGCTGTTGCTTCCCTATTGGGTCACCTGTTCATTAGCCTCTTGCCTGGCTTTCACTGATTGACCCCAAGACAGGGAATCGTGACTGAATCTGACTAAATGGTGAAATCAAGCCTGCAGAGATCTAGCCATAGTTAAGATGATTTGAAATGTGCTCTTCTCAGCTCTGTGAAGGATCCGCTGGATTACAGCACCGGAGAGGTTGGACGGGAAACGTGGAGGGCCGGGAGTCTAGGTTTGCCGAGAAGGCAAAGGAAAGGGAGGACAGTTGCACACCTGGAAAGATTTAATCAATGTCACTGAGTTGTACAAGTAAGAATTGTTGAATCGACGTATGATTTGTATGTATATGCTCGATAACAAAAGAATAAGACAATTTCTTTTCAAATACATAGGTAGATCAAATATGCTTCAAGCATAAATGAAGACTATTCCAGAAACAATTCCAAGCACTTTACATTTAAGTCCGTCAACACTCTGCTCACCATCACTACGTCATCCATGTTCCCCTCATGTAACGCTCGCTACCATATGCTTTAAGGAATTTTCCTTTTATCTGCCTATTTTGGCATGTAGTTCCGCTTGCTATCATCTAATTTTCACCCTTAACTGGATATTGAAATCACCAGAGAATGATTTTTTTAACATACTAATGCTTGGGTTTCACCCATAGAAATTCTAAACTAATTGGTCTAAATGTTGCCTGGGCTTGGAGATTTTTCTGTAGCTGCCAGGAAATTCTAATAGGAAGACAAAGTTGAAAAGCATCACAGCATTGGTCATTTGTTAAAGCAACTAGCCAATCAACTTCAATTATGCCCCGGGTTGCTTTTGGTTTTTTAAATCATTTTATTGGGGGCTCATCCAACTCTTATCACAATCCATACATACATCAATGATGTAAAGCACATCTGTACATTCGTTGCCCTTATCATTCTCAAAACATTTGCTCTCCATCCTAGCCTCTGGCATCAGCTCCTCATTTTTCCCCTCCCTCCCCGCTGCCCCCCCCATGAACCCTTGATAATTTGTAAATGATTATTTTGTCATATCTTACACTGTCAAACGTCTCCCTTCACCCACTTTTCTGTTGTCCATCCCCCAGGGAGGAGGTTATATGTAGATCCTTGTAATCAGTTCCCCCTTTCCACCCCACCTTCTCTCCACCCTCCCGGTATCACCATTCTCGGCACTGGTCCTGAAGGGATCATCTGCCTGAATTCCCTGTGTTTCTAGTTCCTATCTGTACCAGTGTACATCCTCTGTTCTAGCCAGATTTGTAAGGTAGAATTGGGATCATGATAGCAGTGGGGAGGAAGGATTTAGGAATTAGAGGAAATTTGTATGTTTCATCATTGCTACACTGCATGCTGACTGGCTTGTCTCCTCACCATGACCCTTCTGTAAAGGGATGTCCAGTTGCCTACCGATGGGTCTCAGATCCCCAATCTTCACTTCCCCTCATTCACAATGCTTTTATGTTTTGTTCTTTGATGCCTGATACCTGTTTCCTTCCACACCTAGTAATCACACAGGCTAGTGCGCTTCCTCCATGTGGGTTTTGTTGCTTCTCAGCTAGATGGCCCCTTGTTTACCTTCAAGCCCTTAAGATCCCAGATGCTATATGTTTTGCTAGCTGGGCACCATCAGCTTTCTTCACCACATTTGCTTATGCACCCATTTATCTTCAGCGATCCTATCAGGGAGGTGAGCACACAATGATATGATTTTTTGTTCTTTGATGCCTGAAAACTGATCCTTTGGCACCTCATGATCACATAGACTGTGTGTTTCTTCCATGTGGACTTTGTTGCTTCTGAGCTAGATGGCCACTTGTTTACCTTCAAGTTTTTAAGACCCTAGATGCTATACCTTTTGATAGCTGAGTTCCATCATCTTTCTTCACCACATTTGCTTATGCATCTGCTTTGTCTTCAGCAATCGTGTTGGGAAGGTGAGCATCATGGAATGCCAGTTTAATAGAACAAAGTATTTTTTCATTGAGGGGGTACTTGAGTGGAGGCCCAATGTCCATCTGCTACTTTAATACTAAACCTATAAATATAGGCACATAGATCTATTCCCCATCCTCAGATATAAGTATATTGACATAAGTACATGCCTTTATTTAGACCTCTATTAATGCCCTTTGCTTCCTAGTTCTTTCCTCTATTTTCTTTTATTTTCCTCTTGTCCCACTATCATGCTCAGCCTTCATTTGGGTTTCAGCAATTCCTCTCAGTTACATTACCCTTGATCACGCCCTGCCAGGCCTCCTACACCCAGTTGGATCACTTGCTGCTCCCTTGTCCCTGGGTTTGTTAACACCACTTCCTTTCCCCTGACCTAACCCTCTCCCGTGTCCGTCCAGTACCGTTGGTCCTGCTGTTTTCTCCTCCAGCCTATCTTATTTAGACAGATCTGCGGAGAGAATCACATGCACAAAAACAAGACAGAGCAAATCCAAGCAACAAAATAAAATGAAACAACAAAAAGCCAATGACAAACAACAACAACAAAGAAAGGCCTGTAGTTAATTCAAAGACTGTTTGTTGGCCTTTAGGATGTTTTCTGGTTGAGTCTGATGGGGTGCCAAGCCCTGGCCCCAAAGTCTATTTTGGGGGGGCTTCTTTGCTCTGTTCCCCTTGCTTTTCAGTTGCACACCCTTAATGGTCTGCCTCGGTGTGATGGGATCAGATTGGGCGCAATTCCCACACTGTGTCTCCAGTGTTGTCCCGGGCTGCTCAATTCCCACACCGTGTCGCCAGTGTTGTCCTGGGCGGCTTTTTTATGAATGAAAGTAAATGTTAGAAGGAAATTTAGAATTGCCAGTTAGAGTGGAGTATGAAATTCCTGGTTCCTAGGAAACATAGTTTTATTAGATTAGTATGATTTTAAAATTACTCTTGATTAGAACTTTTCAACTCTAAAGACATTAACAAAAATGTTTACCCTTTACTTAAATTATTTTTTGCCCATGTTTGTGATTTTGATTATTTTTCTTCTTTTCTTTTGGTTGTTTTTGAGTTATTGAATATTTAGTTTGTTGCCTGACATCCATATACAAGTACCTCAGAGATAAATATGAAGTTAAACACTGTAAACCTCATTTGGGTGAAGCTGTAAATATCTAAGTAGTAGCAAACCTAGTATTCACTAGAATTTTTCATCATCTGAAAAACATTTTTTTTTGCCCCATAGGAAATTCTCCTAATACCTTTATACTGTTTGTTTTGAGGGTTGGAAATATGTACATAATTCCCAATGATATACAGGAATATCTCAAATGAAGAAGATACATTAAGGCACTATGTTCATGTGCTCCGCTGTGACTAGAAGCTTGGAGACTAATCCCTGCAGTAGAGATATCTTAATTATAGAGAAGGTCAATTAATGATTGACTCGATCATCCAGGTAGATTCAGTCACAATGGAAGCCACACTGATGGACAGTCGTGCCATTATCCAGTTCTCCAAGGAACGTATATCAAATAGCATAAATCAGAAACAACCGCACAACGGGAAAGCACCAAACAACTAAACCAAAATTTCTTAGGTGTATTCCCAAAGTAATTGATGAACATAAATTTCAATGATAGAATAAGTTTATTGTGTATCACCATAGCTAAAATTGTGAATCTCTTTGTAACAACTCTTCTTAATACAAAAACTTTCTTTTAGAATGCTATAGGGTTCATTGACAGGGGCAGTTATCGAGAGATTTTGGAAAATGACTGGCTGAAAAAGGAGGTAAGTGGGATTTTCAAAACAAACAACCCGTCTCTCTTTTGCACTGGATATTACATTTTTTTTTTTACCAACTCAAGTCACGAGAAAAGCATGAAAATATGGCTGACAGAGGTAAGATGCAATTCAGGTGGAGACTAACTTTATTAGAAGTGGCTACTCAAAAAAATCAGACATAATCTTAAATCATAACCAGTAGTCTTTCTTATGGGTCAACTCACACAATATATACCCCCTACTCAGATATTAACATAGTTAGGTTCCAAAGTTCAAATTATTATAGAAAAACCAGTGTTGTGCAAAAATGGAGGATGACTACATCATTCCACAATTGTTATTACATAACTGCTTATCGTTATCACCATATAAGCATCAAGCCACTTGGAATCTGAGCCCAGCCCAGCTGATATACCACTTTTGCCAGCACAATAAATATTACTCTTGCCGTACACCTCAATATTTGCTATTGCCTGACCTAGATTATTAATGTATGAAAATTCATATGTTAAATATTTCACTATAATTGTAAATGCAAAATATCATATAATGAGATCATTTATAAGGGAGCAATAGGTGTACTTCAGTGTGCAAAACTCCTTTTATACCTTAAACTTGATCTGATCTTCATCAGGAGTGTCCATTCTCCAAATGTTGGGGACAAGGCTAAAAGATCATTTTAAATTTAATCTCTGATGACTTCGATTGCTCTTTTGGAATGGCAGAGCCTTCTTTGGGTAAACACTCAGTCTTTCCAGATTTCCAGTCATTTCCTCTGTTTGCCTCTCAGAGAGATTCCTGACACAGGCAGTAAGGAAGGTGTGCCTGACCTCTTATTGAATCTATTGCTCAACAGGAATCACACCTGTGGGGTTTCCTTTCAATCGGCTCTCGGGCTCTGTTGTTCAGGATGTGCTATGGTCTGCTCCCTGGAGACTTTTAAAGTATGCTGCCTCGGCCTTTTGAACATTGTAGTCAACAGCAAACCTGCGATCAAGATGTCTACTGTAGCCTCTATGTCCTATCCTAGTCAGCAGGCTGTCTTCAACATTCCCTCTTGACGCATGCAGCAACTAATGGACCCAGGAGAACTGCCTTAGGCTCGGTGTCTGCCTGTTAGGATGCTGCACTCCCTCTCTGGCTGGATGCGGTGCTCTGAGGGCCTCTAGAGCGAGTTTCTCAGCATCAGCACTACACATTGACATTTGGGTTCGGATCATTGTGTGCTACGGATGGCTGTCCCGTTTTCCTTACTTTGGACACGCCTGTCCCTCTGAATAGGATAGCTTTCTGCACTTCCTTACCTCCTTACCCCCATCTGTCTGAGAAACTCCAACTCTTCCTTGAAGACTGGACTAGAGTATCAATTTCCTTGTAAATAATTTTTAACTATGCCAGGGAGTCTTGGATGCTCCTTTCTCAGTGCTCCCTTTGTTTCATTGTGACCCTTGGCAATATTTACTGAAATTGGTTATATGTGCATCTGCCTCTACTATGCAGAGCTGAAGTTTTGTCTATATATCCATAGTACCTAATAAATAATCCATGTTCTTTGAATAATTTTTGAATAAATTAACTTCAACAAAAATAGATATAATCACTTGGGGAATGAATGGATCCAAATATATGGCTTAGAGCTTGGGTGACGGAAGCAGTTTTTAAAAAAACAAACCAACTTTGTGAATTATTTATGTTGTGGCTCAAGATAGAAGATTATGTCCTGTCTCTTCTGAGACTCCACTGAAATTAAATCATATAAGGACAGAAGGGATGCATCAACAAAGAGAAAAGGGAGATGATTAGCAGATGAAATTTCAACAATTTTCTGGAAGACACAAAGCAGATGCAGGATCATGTTGTTGGATAAAGCAGGCAGATAATCTTGAGTCCAGATGTTATAAGAGCGCTACAGAGGATGTTCCAAACCCAATCTGCCATTGGTAACCTGGGAGAATCCCAGAGCTCTGAGTGTGCATAGACTGTGGATGATTGGAATGGGAACTGGAACAGAAAACAAGGGGATTGCTTCATGGTCTGAATAGAGAACATCTGCATCTAGTTCCACCATTCTCTACCATTTCCTTCACACAGAGCAAAGGGGTTTACTAGTCCAGGAACCCTATAATTTTGCTCTGAAAATACTGAATTCACTGACAAACGTGACATTTTAAAATATAGTCTCAGGTGCCCACAGTAAATCCTTTGTTTCTTGACATTAGGAGACCACAACCTAATAGCTCACTCCTATCTTCATCCTAAAGGAAGTTTGCCGGTTTAGCTGTCCCGCTGTACCACAAACAGAGCTTCCAGTCTGCATTCCCATTTGGAGGAGAAGCTTGGTATGAAAACCAACTGGCTTACAGTTAAGACAAAGACCCACCCCATTCCCCAGAGCCTTCTTCCCCAAATCACCAGACATCTCAATTCAACCAGCGCACCGGAAGAGAAAGAAGAAGTTGAATTAACACCAAAACCAGAAATAAATAAATAAATGAAAAGTTGGCCCTGGAAGGAAGAGAAAATATAGGAAACTGAAAAGGTATTCTATTTATATAATCAAAATAAAAGAGATGAGAGGAGACATTTTATTTAGAAATAGATGCTTCGAGAAAAAAAATATATATAGAACAGGAAAGAGAGCAATCTCTCAAAAGAGTGAAGACCGTATTATCAAAAGAAAAGAATTAATCAGAGATTGAGAGTACTGATGTAGGATCTCCAATGATCAACTAGTAGGAAGCCCAGAACGGAAGATGGGGGTGGGGGGAAGCGGAGGGAAGAGTCATGAAAACATAGGGAAGGAAATTATTGATGAAATAATAGAAGGAAATTTGTAGGTGCTGAAAAGGAACTTGAGTTTTCAGAACACCAAGAGCAAAAGGAAGATTCTAAAGGTTTCTCCAGGGAGATGGCAGAGGGTGGAGGGAATTCCCTCCAAGGCAAAAGACGCCTGCTGGTATCCAGCTTTTCAATAGCAGATTCAGACACAAAACTATTTCCAACCAGATAAAGCACAGAGTTAAACTCTCTTCAGAAATGCAAAGGCTCAGAATCTTTACCTCTCAATCTTTGTTAGGGACATACTTACCACTGTGTCCCAGGAAAACAAAGTAAACAATAATAGGAAGACAGGAACTTCTGGTTACAATCCAATATACTAGTGAAGGAATGTTTGAGAGTGGTGATTATGATGAATGCTTTTATGAATTGAACCTGTCTTTCAAATGTACGCATTAGCAATCTTTTAAAAAAATCATTTTATTGGGGTTTGTATAACTCTTATCACAATCTATACATCCATCCATTGTATGTCAAGCACGTTTGTATATTTGTTGCCCTCATCATTCCCCAAACATTTGCTTTTTACTTGAGCCCTTGGTATCAGCTCCTCATTTTTCCCCTCCCTCCCCACTGCCCCCTCCCTCATGAACTTTTGATTATTTATAAATTATTATTATTTTGACATATCTTACACTGTCCAATGTCTCCCTTTACCCTCTTTTCTGTTGTTTGTTCCCCAGGAAGGAGGTTATATGTAGATCCCTGTAATTGGTTCCCTCCTTTTCACCTCACCATCCCTCCACTCTCCTGATATCGCCACTCTCACCACTGGTCCTGAAGGGATCATCTGAATTCCTTGTGTTTCCAGTTCCTATCTGTACCAGTGTACATCCTCTGGTCTAGCCAGATTTGTAAGGTAGAATTGGAATCATGATAGTGGGGGTGGGGGGGGAGCATTTAAGTACTAAAGGAAAGTTGTATGTTTCATCATTGCTATACTGCACCCTACCTGGCTCATCTCCTCTCCATGACCCTTTTGTAAGGGGATGTCCAGTTTCCTGTAGATGGGCTTTGGCAATCTTATCCCTAACTCTGTGTGTGCGTTCTGATGTGAGAATGGGTATCTTTATGCTAATGAGGCAGCATGTTAGTATAGGGTGTGAAAGAGCAGACTAAGGAAAGAACTAACCAAGCAAGGAGAGGTGGGGGAAGATCCTTGCCATGCCATGAGATGGACAAAGACTAGAAGCTGAAAAGAGATAAGGGCGCAACCCCAGGGCCAACGGAGAGAAGACGCCTTTTCCTCCCTGATTGTGACATCTAGCCCCTCCTCTCCCCACTTGTGATAGTTCTGGCATAGAAACACTAGTTATAACTAAGACACACACCTAAAAAGCATCATCCCCTCCAGATTGAAACTGATCTCACTTCCAGGCTCAACTTTTACATATATATATATTTTGGGGTATGTGTGTGTGTGTGTGTGTGAGAGAGAGAGATGGGGTGGGGCCTGGTATCTTGATTTCGAGTACATTATTTATTTGTGATTTTTCTGTTTAAAAAATTATTATTAATTGGGAGTTCATACATATATCATTCCACAGTTTGATCACGTCACACAGTATTGTACAATTGCTACCACAATCAGTTTCCAAACATTCTTTTTCTTCCTGGACTCCTTGGCATGGTCTCCCTTTTACCCCTCCCTCTCCATCCCTATACCCCCCACCACAAAAAGTAAACAAAACCAACCTTATTCTACTTGCTTCCCCTATAGGTTCATCAATCCTGGATTTCATATACCAAAAAACAGAAAACCATATAGCGCAACGTCAAGAGGGTGATCCCCAATGACATAACACCTCTGAGATAAACTTTAATATGAACAACCCAAACAAAAACTACAGAAAATGCTGAAAACCAGATCAGGTCCAGCATGCATCAGAGGGGGATCAAGTGACAAAGTTTGAACTGATCAAGTCAGGTTTATGCCTATTATCTCCCTGCTCATCTCTCCAGTGCACTTGGTAGTAGCCACTCTCCTCCCCCCGCCCCCCTAAGTTATGGTAGACTCAAAATTGACAGGTTCTATAACTACTTGCTCAACTTCAGGGAAACAACCCACTGGAAACTCAGACTTTGTACACTGACTTCATCATCTTTCCATTTCCCTTATACACTACCTCCTTTCCAGTATCTCAATTAAGAATCCCTTTATTATCCAGTCCCTCCAGCCCCAAACTTGGGAGATAGAAATATTCCTTTCGCTTCCCACACCCAGAAGTCGTCCAAGGCCCCATCAGTTCTTCTTGTGACCACTTCTTCCCTCCTTCCCAGCAGCCTGGTGCCAGCCCTCCTCCCCTCTCACCCGGACGCCCTCCGTCATGTCTTCCCTGGTCTTGTTCCCTCCAGAAGAAAGTTCTCCCTTTTGCCTCAGAGTCATCTTTGAAAAGGCTCCTCTGCTTCAAGTCTGTCAGGGACTCTCCACTACTTGTGAGAGCCCAGACTTCTTGGCATGGCACAAGACATGGCCCCAGTCTGCTCCTCCAAGAGTCCTTCCTCCATTGCCCCATTGAACAAATTAAAGGTTCCTGACTGAACTCAGTGTTGCACTTCAATATGAGGGGGTACCCCCAAAAAAGGGATTTTCCCCCAAAAGCTGTGTATTAAATTTTAAAAACAAAATACCATTAACACCTTCAAAGTATTCTCCATTACACTTAATACATTTGTCAAATCTGTGATTTCATTCTTTTTTTAAAAATCACTTTATTGGGGACTCTTACAGTTCCCATAATAATCCATACATCCATTGTATCAAGCACATTTGTATATTTGCTGCCGTCATCCTTTTCAAAAACATTTTCTTTCTACTTGAGCCCTTGGTATCAGCTCATTTTTTTTCCTTCCCTCCCTTACCTTCCCTCCCTCATTAACCCTCGATGATTTATAAATTATTAGTCTATCTTACACTGACTGCTGTCTCCCTTCACTCACATTTCTGTTGTTCATTCCCCTTGGGGGGGGGAAGTTTTATGTGGATCATTTTGATTAGTTCCCTCTCTCTCCCCCCAACTTTCCCCTACTCTTGTGGTATTGCTACTCCCATTATTGTTCCTGAGGAGTTTATCTGTCCTGGATTCCGTGTATCCAGAGCTCTTATCTGTACCAGGGTACCTGCTCTGGTCTAGCTGGATTTATAAGGTAGAAATAGGGTCATGATAGTGGAAAGAGGAAGCATTAAAAAACTTTGTGTGTTTCCTCGGTGCTATACTGCACCCTGGCTGGCTCCTCCCTTCCTTGTGACCCTTCTGTAAGAGGATGTCCTATTGCCTGCAGATGGGCTTTGGGTCTCCACTCTGCCCCCACCCCACCCCATTTGCATTGATATGATTATTTGCACTGGGTCTTCTGATGCCTGATACTTGATGCGATTCTATTCTTGGAAACATTTTTCAAATTCATTTGTTTGGCTGACAGCACCTCCCTCATTTTTTTTTCCTACCTCTCCTATTTCATCAAATTGTTGTCCTTTCATGTCCCTATTCATTTAAGGAAACAAAAAGAAGCTGCACAGAGTGAGGTCAGGTGAGTCAGGAGCATGGGGCAGGAGAGGCACACTGAGATGGCCGTGTTAACAGGTGCATTATCATGGTGGCAAAACCAGTCCCCTGTCTGCCACAAATCAGGCCTTTTTGTTGCACACTGTTGGCAATCTTTTCAGAACTTCTAAGTAGAAATATTGATTAACCGTCTGACCAGTTGGTGGAACAAACTCCAAATCCACTGAGTCAAATTTTTCATCCATTCAGGAAGTTGATGGATGTCTGGACCAAGGTTTGTCATCAATTGACATTTCACCTTTTTTGAAATAAGAAAACCACTCGTACACTTACATTTTTGCCATAGTGTTGTCCTTGTAAGCTGTGTTCAACATCATAACAGTTTCTGTGACATTTTGTCTAAGCAGGAAACAAAATTTCACAGTTACATGCTGTTCCCTAAAATCAGCCATCACAAAAACAAGTTTTGAGTTGAAACTGATTTTACCAAAAAATTCTCAAGGCAGAGAACCTTCCCAGGTAATACCACTGGGTGCGCTAACTCTGAGTGAGTGGCTCGATGCTCGCCTAGTGGGAAAAATGCATACTATGAAACTTCCACTCTGCCCAGTGCAATTCCAGGTTTTTTGGGGGTACCCCCTCCTATATACAAACTTTCCTGTGACCTTCTCTCCTTCACCTACTTCAGTAATGACTTCTGAAATGAGTGAAATTAAATCCTAAGTTAATGGACTTAATATTTTATAAACTAATAGTCAAACTTTGTTTACTTAAGATATAAGTGATTCTGTGGTAGGTAATTTCAAGTATATGAATGTGAATCCCCTGTCCTGCCCACTTCCCCCACCCCACTTATTGGTTTTTGGAAATTTCATACTTTCTAACACCTTATTTCAAGAAAAAAGAATGAAGAGGTGAAATTCAGCAGTATTCTTTATCTTAATACTTAATAAAAGCACTTCCCTCAGTTCCTTCTGACCCAGGCTCTCACTTTATCATGCTTCTTCAAATACATTAGTTGATATTAAAATTCAGGCTTTATCATTGCAATCATATTGTATTTTATTCTGATCTGTGTCTGTGTGTAGATTGAACTAAGGTCTTCAACATTTCTTGGGGTTCTCACCAACCACCTTCAAGAGAACTCCTGTGTCAGTTTCAACCAGCATTCACCTGCAATGAATTCGATTTCTTAGTTGAGAGAGGGTTTCGGGTCTTTTGGGACAGGAGAACATGTGAAATCTTAACTAGCCCCATCACTCTTTCACTACTTGAAACCCCTTCTACGTGCGGACAAGCAGCCTCCCAACCTTAATGCCAGTTTTGAGAGAAGTTTTACTACCTATTGAGAGAACGCCCTCAAACCACATACAGCTCCCACAGCAAGCTTTCTCAAAGGAACAGTGTAAAGCACTCGACGTGCTCAGCTATGGACCTACCCTTTCACTGCCCGCCGAACATGTCCACCTGCATTTTCCAGACACCTCAGACTCAGCATACCGATGTCAGGGCTCACTCCGTTTCTCCTTTCACGTTTCCTCTTTCACCATCTTCCCAGAAACCCAAAGTAAAAGCGACACTACCAACTTCAACTCCTTTTTTCCCCTTGTCCTCCATGGGTCTGATAATATAGCTGGTGAGTCTAGGAAATATGACATTTTAAAAGCAATACCCGTTCTATGATATTGACAATTTCCACTCAGCTGTCTCTATAAAGCCGTGGCATATAGGCGTGTGCACTGTTTCCACAAAGCAATCAGATTGAGCCCCCAATTTGAAAAAGAAGTTCCAGCATTTTAAAAACTCACAGTGACCTCAATGGCTAAAGAATATTAGGGAAGAGTTTAGTTCTTAAACTCTAATTACAATGGTTTGATCTAGTCAATAATAATTTAATAATTCAGATCCTATAAAGTATTAGAGAACTTAGGTTTGGGGAAAATGCCCACAAAAATGTGTATCTGGAAAAAATGTATATTTGCATTACAAGTAAAACTCTTTGGTTTTATGGGCTCTTCAAAACCCAGCCACAAAGTACATTTTATTTTTTCCTTCTCATAATTCATTGGAAATGAAAGTCAGAAAGATGGTGAGTTTAATTAGTTCATCAACAGAAAGAGCTTTGCAATAAAAGACAAATGATTTTAAGGGAATTCAATTTAATTTTTCCTTATTTCAATAAGTATTCACTTTGACATCATTAAATTAATTCACAAAATTAACTTAAACCATTTCTGATCATAAGTACTATCACTAGAATTGAAAATTGCCCGGAAATAGAACATTGCATGTCAATTTGTTTCTTTGGAGAAGGTTCGTAGGATGGGTAACAAAGGATATTTAATAAGAGAACTCCTAAAAATATTTCTCCTTTCAACTAGCTCTCAACAATAACCAAAGGCTTACTTCACATCGTAGTTGGATAAATGTAGTCTAAAATAACTTGACAGTGGTGTGAACATATAGGAGAATACTACTAGATGTCTAGAAAGGATTGAGATTCGTTCCATCCCTTGACTTCCACTCTCTGGTTTTACTCAGCATGCTTACTAGTGAAATGAAGAAAGCTGAAATTTCCAATTGAGTTAGACTAACTCAAGAAATAGAAATCCTGAGAAACAGACAAAGGGATTCAGAGAGGTCAACAATCAGAGTTTCTAATGCAAGGAGTCATGAGCATTTGGATCTCCCAAGGGAACCTATAAAGAATATATATTTTATATTTTTAATTTAAAATCGGTTTTAACGAAATAATCTTTCCCAATATCTACATGCATTTCTTGGGAATTGGGGGAGGTGGGGACAGAAGGGGACTTTTTCTTCCCTCACTTTTTTCTTTTTCTCCAGAAATCTGAAGACATTTGTATAAAGACAAGGAATAGTTTTCATTGAATACTGTTTCAAATAACTAGAACAGCGATGGCAATTGATGAGAACCTTACTTAATACTCCCTAGGAGCAGTGATGGCAAAGGATACTTTAACCTGAACGCTTGGTTTTCATTCCCCAAAAGGGCCCTTGTTCCCAACTTTGGCAAGAGGCCAAGAACTGTATGTACTGCCTCCCAAGCATGCGAAGCCTGTAGGTCAAACATTTCCAAAAGCTCTATTAATTCCTTCTGTTTACAATTCCTAACTAGGAATTTCTTTCTCATCTTTTCACAATTCAGGATTAGACATTTTTCCTTTTAGCATTCAAGCTTGTAATCGTTGATTATCTCTCAACACACTAGAACCTGAAGCACTAACCACTAACCTCTAGTTGTGTAATACAGTACTAGAGACCTCAATGGTTTAGCTAATTTGTTTGAGGAAGGTAAATCATACATGCGATTCTCTCTAACCCAAGCCACCAGCAATATTTGAGACTTTTCTATGACACCGGTACTGTTTTTTTTTGTTTGTTTGTTTGTTCACTGGATTGTAAACTCTCTTTGGGGAAGAAGCCAGGTCTTCTTCACTTTTGTATGCTTCTACCCCTAGAATAGAGCCTTGTCTATAGTAAGAATTCAGCATCTAATAAATCACTCATGCGATAGAAGTAAACATGTGGTAATATCCTAAATGCTTCAAGATTCCAAAATGCAACAACTAAATCTCAATTCCAAAACAAACCATCTCCAAGTACTCATGTCCCTCCAAGTCCTTATTTGAATGAAACTCTTGGCAAGTCGACAATAGAGGTGGCATCTAAACTCCCTGTGCCTGTCCTGGTTCATCATATGCCCTGGAGACGCCTGTGTTTCATCTGGTTTATCTTTTCAATATTCTCACGGGCCTATCGCTTTCGGTTTTGTACTCTTACTTCTACTACTATGATGTTGGCCTCTCTCCATGAGCACCTCCCGACCCAGCAACCCGAATAACGTAAGCTTCTTTGGGTGGGCGGAGAGGTGAGTAGGATTCGCACAGGTAGTATTCTTCTATATAGTCATCCCACTATCAAGTCTTATACAGACATATGTTTTTTCATTTGGGGGAGTATGAAAACCAGGAGTGATGAACCTGTAGAGTCAGCAAGTGGAGTAAAGGTTTTGGGGGAAGGGGACACGGAGGAGGTGGTGGGGTGAAGGGGTGATGACCTCAAGGGGTCCATATAGAAAAAGAAGGTTTGGAAACTGATTGTGGTAGCAAACGTACAATTCTGCTGGACATGATTGAACCATGGAAGAACTTGATATAAATATTAATCCCAATTAATCAATAAAAAATACTGCTGATGACAACAAAACCAACATATTTTGTTCATACCAGAATTAGCCCTATTAATTCCACTCGCTGTGTCTAGTCATGACCTTCCATTACCGACAGGATCCACAGACTTTAGCTTTAATGGACCCTTCCCCACTTTTCCAGGTTCTGTCCTACTTCTCCCCGGTCCCCCCATTGTATCTCGCCAAGCCACATGTAATTGCGCCTTTGTGCCTGTGATGTCCTCTGTGGAGAATGCACCCCCGCTAGTCTGCTTAGGCCTGTCCCTACTAGCTCTTCCAGATTCAGATTAGATGTCATCTCTTCCAGTTATCCTCGCCTGCCCCTTCACACTTGGCAGAAACAAGGGCTACGCTCTCTTTGCCACCTTATCACCTCAAAACAAACAAGCAAATTCACTGCCATTAAGTTGATGCTGGCTTACAGCGACCCTATAGGGCAGACAAGAAGTTCCCTGTGAGTTTCTGAGATTGTCAAAGTTTACAGGGACACAAAGCTTCACCTTTCTCCCGAGGGGCAGCTGGTGGTATCAAACTGCTGACCTTTAGGATCACAACCCAACTGGTAACCACTATACCACCAGGGCTCCTGTTCTCATTTGTGGGTTTTAGCCCACTGTTTTCTGTTTTCTTCACCTCCTTTTCCACTAGGCAAAGAGATCCTGTAAGGTTATTGTATATTGTTGATATGTTGTTCCTAAAATGTAATATGTTGTGACACATAATAGGCATGCAATATAATTGAATGAATAAACAATATTTTATCTACTTGTTATTTCTTATAACTACCCCAATACTCAGAGAAAACAATTGTATTATAAAGGATAATAGAAAAAGCTAGCATGTCTGTATTTCTCTTGTTAAACATTTCACAACCTGGTTTTCCATGATCCCAGTTTTATTCTGTTGTTTATAATTAACCTTAGACACATCCTCAGTTCACTTCCAATATGCCATGTTCTTAAATTAATTGTGAGGTGCCCTGGTGGTGTGTGGTTACAAGTTGGACTATGATCCACATGGTCAGCAGTTCAAAACCACCAGCAACTTCAAAGGATTAGGACTGGGCTTTCTACTCCCGTAAACAGTTAACAGTCTAGGACACTCCCAGGGGTCACTATGAGTCAGCATGGACTGTGACAGTAAGCTTGCGTTTTAGATTAATTATCCATTTTTTTCTTATTTACCTCTGCCTTCAACTCATGTGGCAGCAGTGCTTTGGAAGGGCAGGAAAGACCAACTCCTGTCCTTCTGGGATGACTGCCGACCTGATGTGTAAACAACTTTGGCTTTTCACCCATTCTCTCTTACAGAGGAAGAGCAAAGAAACCTAGTGTAATGAAAAACAAGCACAAAAAACTACACTTCTGACACCCAATATATATGTTGATCAACTTAATTAACCCATTATCTGTCTGTTCCCCAATGTTTCGCTTCTGTTCTAAAGTCAGCTTCAATTTGTGTAATTCTTCCTCTGATTCCAACTATCCGGAGCTAGGTTCGATCTCACAAGGTAAAAGACAGCCTACCCCAGACATCTACCCCGACTACCATGTCTTCTCAAGACCTCAGAAACCACCCACAAGCTTGGGATCCCCTCGTACACTCTGGCTTCTGAAGTGCTAGCTATAAATTCAGGGCTTTACCACTACGCCTTCCAAATGACAGCTGCAAACCCGGGAGTCCCCAGGGGACTCTGGCCAGCTTGGCTACAAACTCGGGTTCTCACTACCCCAGTAGCTGGCATAAGCTCAGAAGTTCCCAGGCCCCACAATTTCTGATGTGCTGGCTCTTTCTGCTCCTTTAAGTCTAAAAATCTGGTAGAGAGACTCACATAACTCATGGAGAGTGATTACCTATGATTAGACTTTTTATTATAGCAAAACAAATATCAGTACGAAGATGTAACCTCTGGGTGTTTCCAATATGAAGCATCATGTCCTCAAAGGGGGCACACTACTGTTGACATGTATTGTTATCTCTCCCAAACCAGGAAGCCCCTGGAATCTTCGTGTCCAGAGCCTTTATGGGATATTATTATGATATTCTGATTTATGACCGAATAAATCAGTTCACCAACCTAAAGTAGGTGAACTGATTTATTCAATCATAGTCATCCTGTACTATAAGTTGGTCTTTCTGGCCTACCCTATCCCTACCTGAGTCACTTCAGTAGCACACACTTTTAGGTGTGATCTGGAGCCCTGTAGATAAATTATGTAAAGTTCATGTAAATAATATACAATGGACCTTTCCTTCAGACAAATGCATTGTTAGAGTTGAATTTCTTATAGAAGACTAAGTAATTATGTGCCAACATCCATTTTCTTCTCTGGAACCAGATTGCAATCCACAGGAAGGAAGTTGACGAATTAGAATGTGTTATTCATAAACTGGAACAAGAAAATTTAGTGCTTATTGATCAACTATTCCATTGTAGACTTGTGGATCTCAACATAACCAGGTGACACCCATTAACATACTGAGAATCTTTTTTGTAAATATTTGTATCTATAATTATATATATTAATAAATAATTTTATTGGGGGCTCTTACAGCTTTTATAACAATCCATACATTAATTGTATCAAGCACATTTGTACATATGCTGCCATCATCGTCGCCAAAACACTTTCCTTCTACTTGAGCCCTTGGTCTCAGCTCCTCTTTTATCCCCTCCCTTCCCTTCACTCCCACTCTCATGAACCCTTGATAATTTATAAATTATTTTAATTTTCATATTTTATACCGTCCGCTGTCTCTACCTTCACCCATGTTTCTGTTGTTTGTCCTCCTGGGGAAGAGGGATGTTATACATAGATCATTGCTATTGGTTCCCCTTTGTCCCCTTTCTTCTCCCACCCTTTTCCTACCCTCCTGATATCAGTACTCTCATTATTGGTCCTGAGGGGTTTATCTGTGCTGGATTCCCTGTGTTGCGAGCTCTTATTTGTACCAGTGTACATGCTCTGGTTAGCAGGATTTGTAAGGTAGAACTGGGGTCATGATAGCGGGTGGGAGGAAGCATTAAAGACCTAGAGGAATGGTGTGTGTTCTGTCGGTGCTGTACTGCACCCGCCCTGCCTTATCCCTTCCCTGTGATCCTTCCATGAGGGGTTGTCCAATTATCTATACACGGGCCTTTGGTCTCCATTCCAACCCACCTCGTTCGCATCAAAATGGTTGTTTGTTTTGGGTCTTCTGATGCCTGATATTTGATCCCACTGACACCTCGTGATCACATGGGTTGGTGTGTTTCTTCCATGTGGACTTTGCTGCTTCCCTGCTAGATGGCCGCTTGTTTAACGTCAAGTCTTTATGTCAGGAGAGCCCGCTAACAAATCGTCACAGGCCCTGCAGGCACAATTGAACGGTGATACTAAGTAAAGATGATAGTAAAGTCGTAGAGAATAAGAGAGATAGAAGAGAGATTAAATAATGGAGTCAGACACATTTCATGGTAGCATGCTCACCTCAGCCCTGCTTGGCGGTCCACGTGGAGATGGAAGATGAGAGGGCAGGGAGGAGGGGGAGGGGAAAGGTGGACAAGGGGAGAGGGGACAGGGAGTGAGGACCGGGAAAGAGAGGGCTGGGAGAGAGAGCCAGTGGAAGAGAGCTCTTTATTTCTAACCAAGGCTTATATATCTTTGGGGGTGTGCAAGCCCCCTAATTACAGGTAAAGACTTATATCACAGGAAGCAGTTGTGCTATAGGTAATACAGTGATGAGATGGGGACAATCTAGGGATATACGTGTAATAGGAAGGGGAGGGATCGGGGGTATACATGTGACAAGATGGGCAGATCCTAGATACAGGGAGGAAGCCTAATTTTGGATGTCACTGAGCCAGTTTGATCTGTTCTCTGGCTCCGCCATTGAAAGCATTATCAGTAGGGTGTGAACCCCACCTACTGTGGACCAGACTGATTGCTGAAAGCCTTCAGGGAGAAGTAATCCATTGTCCTTCACAGCAGGGAGTGGGCCCCACCTGTGGGGGGACCAGACAGTAGGCTGAAGGCTGAATGCATCTGACCTCCCACCATGTGCTGGCAAACAGCCTCTAATGTTTGGCGTATCTTTGGGAGAGACAAAGCTGGGGAAAAGTCTTTTTATACCCCACACCTTTATGACTCCAGACACTATATTTTTTAATAGCCAGGCACCATCAGCTTTCTTCACTGCATTAGCTTATGCACCCATTTTGTCTTCAGTGATTGTGTTGGGAAGGTGAGCATCAAGGATTGCCAGGTTATTAGAACAAATTGTTCTTGCATTGAGGGAGGACTAGAGTAAAGGCCCAATGTCCATCTGCTACTTAAAACCTTAACCTATACATATATGTATATAGACCTATATCCCTATCATTATATATTAATATAGTTACATATGTACATGCTTATGCTTATACCTGTATAAATCTCTTTTGCCTCCTTGTCCTTTCCTCTATTTCCTTTTCTTTCCTCCTGTCACACTATCGTGTTCGACCTTCATTTGGCTCTCTGTATTGCACGTGAATGATATCGCAGGCATTTTATGCCCTCCTTGAGATCAATGTTAGGTCTCTTGTTGTTCCTTTGACCCTGGTTGATTGGCTCCCTCGTTTTTTCCCTCACTTCCTCCTCTCCCCTGTCCCACCAGAATCATCAGCCCCGTTGTTTTCTTCCTGGAGTTATTTATCCTGCCTAAAAATAGATATTTTTTTAATTTTAAAAACTTTTTTTGTTAATTCTTTCATGCTCTAGTCAGAGTACAATAGTCAGAAAAGAAGGTAGAATTAAACATAAGCTTTGATTTGTTTTTGAGAGCAGTGTACTCTAGTGACAATAACCAAACTCAGTGGCCTGGGGTTCCTGCAGCTAATATCAACTACAGGAGAGGGTAGAACTGCCCCGGGGGGTTGACAGGATTGTAACTCTTTAAGGAGTAGAAAGCCCTGTCTTTCTCCCGAGGGGCTACTGGTGGTTTCAAACTACAGGCCTTGTTAGCAGCCCAGTGCCCACCGCAGACCTCCTCCCTCAAGTGAGACTAGTGAGTGCTCAACGTGAACATCACAATTGGCAACTTTGGAGCACATACAAGACAGCAGCGGAGGTGGGCGTGACAAAACCATCGTCACGCAGTGGGGGACGTATGAGGTTGTTAGCACAGAGAAGTAGTAATTAACTTTCCAGAAGCTTCCTCTAAGTGCTCTGGGAATGCAGGATTGAATATTTGCTCTGATAGTCAAAGTACTTTCTAGGAGAGAAAACTCAGAACCTGGAGTTGAAAGCAGGTAGTGAGTTGGACGTAGTGAAAGAGCAGGGACACGTTCCTGTCCAAGTGGTGCTGTGGACAATGCTGTTTGGACCCTTTGAAGGATTTCCTTCCAAACTCCCTAACATGTGCCAACGGGCTGCATTATGGTAACTTCTGCTGTGTGCGCTGGCTAGGGGGTAGACATCAGGACAGAAGATGGCAGTTGGAAGGGAAGGGGAAGTTCAGAGAATGCAAACACCTGCCTCTCTTCCACAATCAGTGTGCAGCCCGGGAGAGGCAGTCAGGTAGTGAAAGGGGCCAAGTGGAAAGAGTTTTTAAACTCCAGGCCCCCTGAGTTTCCAGTCTCTTGAGCCAATCACCCTGAGGGCTCCTCGTGGCTGGTGCCGCATGGCCCTCCCAGAAGGAAACGCTTTCTGCTGCCAACCCTGCCCTCCATGGTCACGGCCCCGCTCGGCACTCGGTCCCTCTCCATATCTGCCATCAGCTGCTGCTCTCTTCCCTGGGATTAGGCCTAATCTCTGCCAGTTTTGCTTGCTCGGTGGCTTCTAACCATGGGGGGGACTGGCCAAACGCTAAGAAAGAGCTACCTGCAAACTGCCAGTCGCACTGCTCCACGGCAGCCAGGGTAGTGCGGAAAGCCTGACCTGGAGCTGACAGGGATGTGAAGTGCTCAGAGTTGTGGTGAAAGGGAATTCTTTGGTTGACTAGAGAGAACTTGGCCAGGTGAGAGGAAAAGGAGGGGCATTTTCCCTGTTTGTTGTGTCCTGTGCACTCTTGCTCCACCGTCAGTCTTCCCCGACGGTCCTCGCTGTCCATCAGTGCTCTAGGGGTTGGTTTTCTCTAGTGGTACTCAATGGAATGCTTAGTCCTACTTGTGAGTTGAGAGAGATTAAATTAAAATATGCCCAAAGAGAAATACAACCAAGCCAGCACGGTCTATAAGCACTGGCTCAGGCGCCCCAGTACGTGCCTCCATGTCCATGGCGCGCTAAACTCTTCCTTTTGTAGCCAGCAATTCACACTGGTGATTTCTTACATCACACCTGCTTGCTGTCCCTGAGGCCAGCGGTTCTCAACCTTCTTAAGGTTGCGACCCTTCAACACAGTTCCTCAGGTTGTGGTGACCCTCCAACCATAAAATTATTTTCGTTGCTATTTCCTAACTGTCATTTTGCTGCTGTTAAGAATCGGGCAACCCCTGTGAAAGGGTCATTCAACCCCCAAAGGGGTCGTGACCCACAAATTGAGAACCACTTGACTATAGGATGGCACCTGTTTAGGATATTTTAGAAAGAGCTGCATACAGAAACAAGGATATATGTAAACCTTCAATTATCTCTCAGACTTCTTAACTATGGGATGACCGGAGAGGGGTCCCGAGCTTTTATGCTACCTCTTTCCAGCCAAAGAAATATATGTAGTGAAGATTATGGCAACTACTCCTTCTACTTCTTTGCTGAGAAATTGGTCCTTTATAATATCTAGTAGGGTGATGAGAAATAGAGGTGAACTGTCCCCTGGGAAAATGTCACCGTGATGGTTGGCATCAGGGCAGACCATTCATGTAATGTGTGTCGGACAGACAGTGTTGTAAGGTAGAGAGACTTGGTGCCCAGCCCTGGGGACCCTGCGGGGCGGAGCGGAACTGCTCCTGAGAGTCTCCGAGTCTACCAGCCCTCCAGGAGCACACAGCCCCGCCTCTGTCCCACAGAACAACTGGGGCGAGAAGCTCAGCCCTCACTGTTAGCAGATAAATGAACGACCCACTATGATACAAGGGCAGAAGGGAGGATGTCCTTGCGGAAACCCCAAGGGAAGACACATTGTCGCACTCTTCACCTCTGAGTCTCCAACATCCAGCAGACACTAGTGAGCGTGCAGTACGACTGTAAATGATTGATAAGTGACTTTTTTCTTTGTTCTCTTAGGCGTCTATTTCTTACTCAAGCTACTGGACAGGAAGTGCCACCTGACAAAACTGCTTGGGAGTTTCCAGAAACACTTCATGGTAGTATTTTGCTGTGAGAGTGGGGACTGGTTTTGCTATTATTGAATAAATACCGATTGAGCAGCTGTTATGCACAGAGCCTACCATGCAAAAGCTCTTCCCACACAGCTCACTGCAGACTCGCGGTGACCCCTGTGGGCTACCGTGACGGTAACTGCTGACAGGAGGAGAAAGCCCAGTCTTTCCCAGGGAGCTGCTGGTGGTTTTGAACTGCCGCCTAGGCAGACCACAGCCTGATGCCTACTCCTACACCAGCGCTGTTCAGAGAATGAATGCAGGCCAGCTCCTTCACATTTCTCTTCTTACCAAGTCCATAGCCTGTCTCCTATCTGTAATTCCATGTTAAGACAAATTTTGAAATCAAATAAAAAGTCACCGCATTGCATCCTGAAAAATATAGTGGTGGAGAGGAATGAGATATTGTCTACATTTGGCATTGTTTGGGTCCACTTTAGCTCGTCAACATTCTGACACACATGTTGCCATATGATTATTGGAACTTAGCTAATAGAAGAAAAGACAACTAAGAATTTACAACATTCACATTTTGACAAATTGTAATTGTAACTCTCAAAGGGGTTTTCAACTGACAACGTGCCATGTGTTTAACCTGTGTACATGATTAATTTATGTGTATCCATCCCAGAATCAAAGTCAAAGTCACAAGAGGAAGAAGTGGGGAGTGATGAGATGATGAGCCCCTCTGCAGGGAGCAGTGTCTCTCACGGCCCTTCGGAGGACGCCCTCGGGGAGGTCCGTCTGCCCCTGCAGGCAGAGGACAGCTCCCACGTAGAGTTTGGAGCGTCGGAAATGAAGTACTTACTGTATGAAGATGAGCGGGACTTCAGGGTAAGGTTCTGTGAGCACAACTTTGACCTCTAACCTAATACTGTTCTATTAATTAATGGATAAAGTTAGCCTATTGTTTAATGTGTGTATATCAAAAAATTTATTCACAATCGCCAGGAAAAAAATGGACCATGATTTACATTTCTTACTGGATACAATTTCTAGTTCCATCCATGATTAGTCTGTTGTATATATTCATGTAGACACCCCTTCCCCCTTTGTTGGTATTCTATCACATGAAGTCTCCTGGCAGAGTTGCCATTTCTGCTGTTGGAAAAGGATGCTTCTATGTAATAGTCCCTAGTCTTGCAAACCTCTATCATACAATCCCCAGCAATGCTTTCATCAAGGACATATTATCACATTGACGATTCTTCTTCCTTCTCCAACATTTGCACTCTAATTCACAGTAATTATCAATGGGTGTTGATTGCGTGGTTGATCAATATTAGACAGATGTTGGTAAAAGTCTATTTCCTCATCTTTGGCATTAGTGGTTAATACATAAACTTGAATAGTCATAGTCTTCCTTGTAGGTTTATTGATCAGATCCTATCACTGACACTGTTGTAGTTCAGGATAGTTCCTGACATGTTCTCTTTATTGATGCCTGGATAAAATACACAGGAATCAAATTTACTACATCTTTGGGAAGAGACAAAGGGAAAGTTCGATAATAACCTCAGTCAGAACAAGGTCAGACGGTGACTGCAAACAGCACCCGTTGCTCCCATGCAAGTCAAGTTGAAGCTGAAGAAAATTCAAAGTCAACCCACGCAAAATGCAACCTTGACTATATCCCATTATATTGCTATAACTATATCCCTGAATTTAGATGCACCGAACACTAAGAAGTGAAGATCAGATGAACTATTGAATGGCATCGATGATATCATATGTGGGAAACCAGAAGGTCATTAAAAAGACCACCTTCCATGTACAGATGACACAACCGTCCTTCCTCAAAGTGAAGGGGACTTGAAGCGTGCATTGCTGAAGATCAAAGACTACACCCTTCAATGTGGATTATACTTCAACATAAAGAAAACAAAAATCCTCACAATTGGACCAATAAATCACATAATGTTAAGGGAAGCAAAGCTTGATGTCAAAGATTTCATTTTATCCACAATCAATGCCCAGGGGAACATCAGTCAGGAAATCACACAACATATTTCATTGGAAAATCCACGGCAAAAGATCTCTTTAAAGTGTGAAACCGAAAAGCAAAGATATAACAGCGACAACTAAGTTGCACCTGACCCGTGTGGTGTTTGCCATCCCCTCATTTGCATGGGAAGAAGAATCGATGCACTTGAATGATGGTGTTGGTGTAGAATATTGAATATACTATGGGCTTCCAGAAGAAAAATATATATCTGTCTTGGAAGAAATGCTCTTTTGAAATCCAGAATGTTCTTTTGAAACAAGGATAGCAAGACTTCGTGCCATGTACTTTGGACATATTACCAAAAGATATCACTGCCCGGGGACATCGTGCTTGGAAAAGTAGAGGGTCAGCAGAATGAAGGAAGGCCTAAGTAACTGCGACCGTGGCCCACACGAAGCAGCAGTCAGGAAGACCGCCCAGGACCAGGCCGTTGTGCTATCAGTCAGAGTCGATCCAACTGCTCCTACGGCAGCATTGTTAGAATATCGATCCTAAGGCCTTCTTAGTAACAGTCCAACTTCTTGGATACAAGTTGAATATAGGGCTGTATAAAAAAAATCACCCCTAAACTTGGTGGCTTAGAACAATAATCACTTGTTCCCTTTCAAATGGCTTGCCACCTAATCATTCAGGAAGGACTTCATTGGGCAATGGTGACTTGGGGGGTGTCCGTGAGTCACAGTCGTGTGTGAACTGGGGCTACAGTCACCAGAAGGCTTGATTAGCGTGGGAAGACCCACTTCCACAGTGCTTCTTCACATGAATGACAAGTGTGTGCTGGCTAAGGGGGGGAGGGCGGCAGCTCTCTTCAGGAGGGCCACCTCACAAGGCATCGAGTGTCCCTTTTTATGGTATCTAACTTACACAACCATGCCCTGGTGGAATAAGCATTGGGCTGTTAACCGCCGGACTGGTTGTTCAAACCCACCGACCACTCCATGGGAGGGAGAGGGTTTCTATGGGGGAAGTTTTACTTTTTCTATAGGATTTCTATGTGTCTAAGTTGACTCAATGGCTATATGGGGCTTTTTGCTCTTGTTATGGGGGCTTTCCCAGAGCAAGCAACCAAGAGGCCAAGATGAAAGCTATAAGGTAAGCCTTAGATTTGGGCACCAAACCCCAGCACTTCCATCCTAGTTCCTGGGTTGATGCAACTATAGACTGCCACCCAAGGAGGTCGGGGGGAGCAGAGATCCTACTTCTTGATGGAGGACGTTCAGCATTACATTATAAGAAAAGCATGATGGATAGTGTGTGTGTGTGTGTATATATATATATATTCATGTGACCATTGTTGGCAAGTACAAATTGCCAGATATACCATTATTAAAACTTGAAGCATTTTGCTTATGTTAGTCTGGGTAGACTAGAAAAACAATTTCATACACACTCATATGTTTGTAAAAGAGAGTTTTATAACAAAGTGTAATTTTGTACATTAAGGAAACATCCCAGCCCAGTCCAGATCAAGTTCATAAGTCCCATATTAGCCCATATGTCCATAAATTCCTCTTTAGACCCATGCAGCCATGCAATAATGCCGAATGCAGGAAGATCACAAGCCAGTGGGTGGAAATTCTTGTGGATCCCATGGTGGTAGAAGCATCTCAGCACTGGCAGGGATCTCCACGTGGCCCCTCCAGCTCCCAGGGCTCTGGCTGCATCAGTGTAGCTCCATCAGGCTCCTAATGTTTTGCAGGGAGTTAGTGTGTGTCCCGCCTCCAGTGAGCTAGTTTCTCCTTAGTGCTTCCAAATGAAGTCATCAAGATGCGACCTGATTGACAGGCTAAACTCCACCCTTTCACTCTTAAATCTAAAATTGACAATAGATTATTTAACTACCACAATGCCTTTTAAATTTTGTACATTCCAATTATCCTCTGGTCCATCCCCATGCTACTTGCCTTCTCGATACTACCAAGAGCTTTAAAGGCTAGTAGGAAGAGAGAGCCATCAGAAAGCCAAGGAAACGAATAGATCAACATGAACCATTTTAACCATTTTAACTGACTGCAACTCAATCCTGCTACCACCTAGCAACCATTTTAGGGACCTAAGTTCTAGTCTAGTCTCTTTGCACCCAAACATCCCCCAAGAGTATCCTGGAATCATGACTATTTTTAAGCAGTAATGACCTTAGGTCAATTAGACAAAATCTCCAAATTGCAAGCTATTTGATTGTGTTGTGTATGCTGCGAACCTCAAGATCAGCTGTTCAAAACCACCGTGCACTCTGAGGGAGAAGGAGAAAGCTCTCTGCTCTAGCAAGTAGGTACAGCCTTGGAAACCCACAGGGCAGTTCCATGAGACTCAGTCACTCAAAGGCAATGAGCCTGAGAATTGTTTCTTTATTTTGTTTTTGAGCTATAGCAAATTAACAACGAAGTGTTTTTATTTAATGAATAGTAATCTATTTTCTGGAAGTCCAACTCAAAACACCAGAAGGGTATACTTCCTTGCCGTGTGTCTGTCAGCTTTAGGGGAAGATTGTTCCTGGTCTCTTTCACCTCTGGTGCCCCAAGTATTTCTTGACACTTCTTAACTTGGTAGACTGGCCTTAACAAGCTATCTATGATTCTATTTCTATATCTGTCCCCTTTGTATGACACTAATCCTCTGGGTTTAGGATCTACCCAATTTTAATAGGATTCCGTTGACCTAAATGATAACATTTGCAAAGAAAAACCCTATTTCCAAAAATTCGGTCACATTTACAGCTACAGGGTTTAGGACTTAAGCATATCTTTGGGGGAAACACAATTCCATCCATAACAAAGGCCTACCTTTTCATGTATTTGGGATGCTGTGGAACTGCCATGGCCATGATTTATTATTTTGTAATTTTTCTCCATTTGATTCTAAAATATATGGTAGACTTCTTTCAATTTGCCTTTGTCTTGCTTTATATTTATTACAGATCTATAGCTACATAGTTATAATTTAAAAGCTGAATACAACTCTTTGCATGTTTGAGGAATAAAACATTGTCTTCCTTCCTTGTTGATTCTCTTAAACTCAAATGCCTTTAGCCCAGGATTTTTATTTGTCAAGATGACATGCCAGGTACTTGTTAGATGAGTAAAGATTGAAGGAAGGGAAACAGGAATAAAGTAAGTCTCCCTACATGCTAGTTGCTTACAAGCTAATGGAGACAGTAAGAAAACCAATAACACTCATTGTACAAGAAGGGTGCACCTCCTGGGTCTGCCTCCCTGACCATTTTATGAGCTGATCCTTGTAGCCCAACACTCAATACATAGAACCAAGTGAAAGTGATGCCTTGGGGAATTTGGTGAGGCTTCCCAAAGGATGGGATATTGGCGAGGAGCAAAGAAGTTTAAATTTAATTTCATGTTGGCTGTGTGATTTAATATAAACCAGATGATATTTTCTTATGAATTGCTTCCACATTAGACCTTTTCACTTTGTTGAAATCTCAGACTGATCGTGAGTTTGGCATTATATGGCTAATTTCTATCTACATAGTAGCCAGAATTCCCATGAAAAGCACAAAATTCAGGGTCAACGAATTGTTGATCAGTGAATAGTTGATTATTAGAATATTTATAGTCAAAATGACTTTAATAGATATTTCTTTCTATTCTTGGATAACTTGGAAAACTCACTGTGGTTATATACAATATACAAGGGGGTGCTCCCCCCAAACCCAGAAAAATGCTCCACTGGGCAGAGCTTTCATAGCATGCAATATCCCCACCCCCACCCCCAGGTGAGCATTGAGCAACTCGCTCTGAGTTAGTGCACCCAGTGGCAGCCCCTGGTAAAGGTCTCTGTGGTCACAGTGAATTTTTTTTATAAAAGCAGTTTCGCTACAACCTCATTTTTTTGGTGATGGCCAATTTAAGAGAAGTGTGGAGCTGTGAAATTTTGTTTCCTGCTCAGGAAAAAATGCTGCAGAAACTGTCGTGATGTTGAACAAAGCTTACAAGGATAGTGCTATGGGAAAAACTCAAGTATGCAAGTGGTTTTCTTAGTTCAAAAAAGGTGAAATATCAATTGATGACAAACCTCATTCTGGACGTCCATCAACTTTCCAAATGGACAAAACATCAACTCACAGTGCATTTGGAGTTTGTTTCACTAGGGCAGACAGTTTATCAAACTCTCTATTTAGAGATTCTGAAAAGATTGTGTAACAGTGTGTGACAAAAAGGCCTGATTTGTGGCAGACGGGGGACTGGTTTTGCCACCACAACAGTGCACCTGCTCATGCAGCCATCCCAGTGCGCCAGTTTTTGGAAAAAGTCAGCCTGCCTCTCCTGCCCCACGCACCTTACCTGACCTCACTCGATGAAACTTATTTCTGCTTCTGAGAATGAAGAGGGACATGAAAGGACAGCGATTTGACAATATAAAAGAGATGATGAAAACAAATGAGGGAAGTGCTGTTAGCCATCCAAACAGATGAGTTTGAAAACTGTTTCCAAGAATGGAATCACAGATTGACAAATGTATTGAATGTAATGGAGAGTACTTTGAAGGCGATAAGATTGTTTTGTAAAAAAAAAATTAAATACATAGCTTTGGAAAAATTTCCATTTTGGGAGGGGTACCCTCTTGTGCGTGTGTGTAAGTGTGTGTGTGTGTGTGTGTGTATCCCAACTCTAGCCAGCACACTTCCCTGTCCCCCTACCCACTCCTTAACCTCCTGGCTGCTTACTCTTTGGAAGATGTTGCCTACCATGCCTCACAGGGAATATAAATCTTCCAGGTGTTTTGTTTTGTTTTTAAATTTTCAGGTTCTCATGTTTCATGTGTTATACAGCAATCAAGTAATTAGGAGGGCAATGAAATCAATCAGAGAAATGCCGGCCATAATAAAGCAAAGCTAATCTATCAAGGCTGGTAACTTGCTGAATAACCTCTTCTGTTCTGTCTCTTCATCACAGGATTATGTAAACTTGGGACCCCTGGGAGTGAAGCTCATGATGGTGGAAAGCAGGAAAATGCCAATTCATCTTCAAGAGAAGGAAGCTCCGGTCAAAGTCGATGAAGATGTTAGCAACCCACAAAGACTCCTCACATATAGGATGATGAAGTCTTTTTTCTAAGACTGAAAGTTCCAAAATAAAAACAAATTTTTCTGATTGGTGATCTTTGGGAACTTAGCCCTATTATTTGTCCATTTTATTTACCCTTGGGTGTATGTTTAAACCAGGTGTTAGAATAACCCTTAGTGGAATTATTTCTCAAGGTCATGATTACATCTCAAATCAAAGTCCTGAGTGTTCAGCTTTTCACTCAATGGCAAGAGTGATAAAAATGGACGTCTACTTTATATTTAAAGTGTTCATGAGCCGGACAGTGGCTCCAAATGGATCTCTGAGGTCACTTCCCACTGAGCAATTCACTGATTAGTCTATGCTATGATTCCAACATGAAATCATTCCCTTAGAAACTTGAATGAGAAAAATATAGAGGTCTCTATAGCATTAACTACCTTCGCTTTCCCTCTGAGACTGCTTAATGATAGTGAACCAGTCCACAAATCAAGTCTGTACTTGGCTACTAAATGCAAGGTTGGTGGCTTGAATTTGCCCAGTTGTGCTGAGAAAGAAAGTCCTGGCCATACTGCAGTCTGGTCACAGTCACTGAGGAGCCTTCTGTACAGACTTCAATCTGACACACATGGCTTCACCAGGAGTCAGAACTGACCCAGGGGCCACCGCTTTGGTTTGATTGTTTCTTTGGTAATTTGAATCCTAAGTAGATTATA
Source organism: Tenrec ecaudatus (assembly GCF_050624435.1). NCBI lineage: Eukaryota > Metazoa > Chordata > Mammalia > Afrosoricida > Tenrecidae > Tenrec > Tenrec ecaudatus. The sequence goes on from NC_134533.1 coordinate 83,221,163, forward strand.
TAAAAATATTTAGAAACACATAAATTTGAGTATGTTAATCTGTTGCATAAATGATCCCACTGGTAGAGACCCACGTTTCTGCTCAAATAGAGGGGGAAAACATAATGCCTTTCTACTGAAACAAGTCAAAACTTTCGAGTGACGAACAGAAACAGCCTGTGTGTCAGCTCACTGCTTTCAGTGGGTCAGCAGGAATGGGCAGTTTTTTGTTTCACATCTGGACAGTTGAGTCCATGTGATTACTAACGCCAGCCAGGCATAGCATGGTGGGATTGCAGCATAATTGGTTAGTTGTGGCATTTTCTCCTTTTCGGTGTGATTTTGAATCAGAGGGGGAAAAATGTCAAATGACTGAAAGTCTTGTTTGCTGCCAAGCAGCTGTGGGGCTTGTGCAGGCCTCCTGTGGAAAGGGAAGGGGAGAGCGCGCTTTCCTTCTGCTAATTAATAGCCCTTCTTGGTTTTAGGATTCGCAGAAGAGAATAGCTCCAAAGCTGCTGAGTTGTTGTTCTCGGGTTTTTTTAAAACCCCAGTTGTAACGAGCTTATGGTGGAAGCTTGGTTAGATAACTCAGTTGCAGAGCAAAACCCAATGAAGTTGTACCAATGTGGACACTTAACGTGTGTCACTCACTCAAGTAAGCATTTGCCAGCAAGTCCTTCAAGCCCAATGCTGTGTGTAAGACATAAGGCATGCAAAATGAAATCCCCTTCTGCACAAGGAGCTCAGCGTCCCAGATGAGAGCCTAATGGGTCAGGGAAGCCTTCCCAGGGCTGGTGACGCTGGTCTTCAACACGAGCAAGAGGAGAAAAAGGGGGACAAGGCAGGACAAGACATTTTAGGTGGCCTGGTGGAGCTACCAAGTAATACCCTACAATGTTCTATGACACTGTGTTGTAGCTCACATCATATACAAAGGGGAGGTGGCTTCAAAGTTCATGGAAAAATGGAATGAAGAGATAATGGCATTTTTCCATGAACTTTTTGAAGCACCCTCACTTCTCTATAAGCTATACATTAAATAGTGCAGGGAGTTATGTATAAAGTGATATAGAATTATATAATATACAGGTATATATTATGTATAAATAAAATGTAAATATTTTATTTACATAATATTATATATAATATATATTATGTGTATATGGACACCAAAAAGCAAAGCAAACCCACTGCCACCACGTCAATTGTGACTCTTCGCAACCCTCTAGTGGGTTCCCGTGACTGTAACCTGTGGAGCAGGGCTGGTGGATTTGAACTGCCAACCTTGTGGTTAGCAGCCCAGTACCTAACCCACAGAGTCACCCAGATTCACTGCATGCACCTAGTGATCAAGAAGTAGTGTAGTCTATACTATGTAATGTGTGCAGAGGCCCGGGTAGGAAGAATTGTTCATTGGAAAGAAAAGAGCTTTTAATTTGCCCGGTGTCATCTGGGAAGAGCCTGACAAATCAGCCGCTGGAAACACGATGGAGAACAGCCCCACTCTGCCACGGTGGGGTCGTCAGGAGTTGGAATCAAGAGGAACTGGTCTTCATATTTACACACATCACTCACATGTGAGACGCTAGGTTTGATCTAGGAGGATTTTGCATAGGTTTTGGTGCAGAGAATCGCTAAGCCTGTGAGTTTTGCATGTTGTCATTCTAGATTATTGGGGATAGGGATCACATGTTGGCAGCTGTCCCCGCACGCAGAGGCAGGGCTTATTTGGGACGAGATAGGTTTTCCTTACTGTGGAGTCCGCAGAACTACGCCATAGGGTTTTCAAGGTCGTGACCTTTCAGAGGCAGAGCACCAGGCCCGGCTTCTGAGGTCCTTCTGGGGAGCTCTGATCCACCGACCTTTTGACTTACAGCAGACTAGAGAGACAAGGTTGAGTGTGGGGAAAGCCACTCTTGGGAGTGCGTCTGGCTGCGTGCCTGGTCTCATCAGGGCTCCGTGGACTCGACCCCCTATTGCAGGGTTGCTTGTTTTAAAGTTCAGAAGTAGCGCCTTTCAACTGCACATCGCAAATGTGCAACATACGGCAGTTGGAACAATCATGGGCTTTTCGCGTGTGTGTTTGTTTTAAACAGTAAGCTTCAGCGATTCTGCAATAAGATCACAAGTGCCTGCTTGTTTTCATAATGCACTCATGGGTTGAGGGGCATGGAGCAGGGTCTTTGTCTCATGGGGCATGTGGCAGTGAGGCACAGATCAGTCTCAGATGACAGCTGGGCTAGAAGGGCCTTTATCCAGACTGCCCATCCTGCCCTGACTGGTGGTGAAGGGGCAGGGGGAAGGGGGGAGTACAGGGGGGCGCGAAATCACGGTGTGTCACATGGACTGCCCCGACGGTCTCCCAGAGGCCACACCTAAACGTGCTGTAGAGACGGGGGCAGCATCTGTGGTAAACCAGCAGTGGGGGAGGGGAGGGGACCGTGGGGTGGGTATGTGTTAGTGGTAACATTTTTGTTCCTTTGCGAATCCTGTAGTCAGACACTAGAGCGATTCAGAGACGTGGGAGGCCAGGGGGGTGGTTTGGGGGTAATAAAGGATGATTTGTTACAGGCCTGCTTGATCCTTGTTGTTTGACTAGGCCGTAACACAGCAGCTCTCTGTATTTGTCTTGGAATGAAACTGGCCTTTGCACTAGACGCAAAGAAATGTGTCCTCAAGCAAGGGAGTCTTTCTAAATGTTAGTGACTTAACTCGATTAAGTATTTCCATTTCCTAGTCCTCTAAGTTTGCGAGGCTTAAGTTCCCAGAAAGGCTGCTGGTTTTGACCAGGAATCTCTAGGGAGTCTTAGTGCACTCTGTTCTTAGGATCTGAGTAAGTGCGAAAACCGTTCAAGGTGCTTTTAAAAATGCTTCAAATAGGAATGTTTTTCAGTTTCCAGCACAGTGGTGCAGATGTAAAGTGACTGCCGCTTCAGATCACCTCACAGATTCTTCTTGTTAGTTTGTCAGCATTTCCTTCCTCAAGCCTCGTGATTGACTTGCTGACCCCTCTTGCCTTCTTGGGTTAGTGCCATCTTTTTGCAGAGTCTCAGCTATAAAAATATGCTGGTCCTGGCAACATTTCCCTCCTAAAAGGAATGAAAATCAGGTTGATCCCACTCTGGATGAGTACTCTAAACTAGGCTCATGAGGTATGAGGGAAAATCAAAATCATGGAAGACTTCATCAAACAAAAATGCCAAAATGTACAGCTTTCCCCCAGATCCTGGATGCTTCCTCTCCCCAACTACCATGATCCGAATTCTACCTTGCAGGCCTGGATAGGACAGAGGCTGTACACTGGTACATATGAGGGCTGGAGGTACAGGGAATCCAGGGTGGATGATACCTTCAGGACCAAGGGTGTGAGGGACGATGCTGGGAGAGTGGAGGGTGAGTGGGTTGGAAAGGGGGAACTGATTACAAGGATCCACATGTGACCTCTTCCCTGGGAGAGGGACAGCAGAGAAGGGGGGAAGGGAGACTCCGGATAGGGCAAGATATGACAAAATAACGAGGTATAAATTACCAAGGGCACATGAGGGAGGGGGGAAAGGGGAGGGAGGGGGAAAAAAAAGAGGACCTGATGCAAGGGGCTTAAGTGGAGAGCAAATGCCTTGAGAATGATTGGGGCAGGGAATGTATGGATGTGCTTTATACAATTGATGTATGTATATGTGTGGATTGTGATAAGAGTTGTATGAGTCCCTAATAAAATGTAAAAAAAGAAAAGAGGAGAAAAAATGATTAGGGCAAAGACAGTACGATGTGCTTTATACAATTGATGTATGTATATGTATGAACTGTGATAAGAATTGTATGAGCCCCTAATAAATTGTTAAAATTTAAAAAAAAAGCCAAAATGTGAAGCTATTGTTTTCAACCTCCATCCATATCTGTACACTTCTGAAGCCAGCGTTTTTCCAACTCTCTAACCCTTCCATGGAAGCCCTGGTTATGTGCTGGACTGCTAAGGGACAGACCAGCGGCTCTGAGGGAGAAAGACATCCTACTGCCATAAGGAATTAGGGTCAGAAACTCATAGGGGCATGTGTTAGTCTGGGTAGACTAGAGAAACAAGTCCACAGAAACTCATGTGTGTATAAGAGAGAGTTTTATATAAAGGGTAAGTGTACATTAAGAAAGCATCCCAACCCATAAGTCCAACATTAGCCCATATTTCTGACACTGAACTCAAAGTCCTCCATCTCACAAAACACATGTGCTGACACCAACTGCAGGAGGACAGCCCAATCAGTGAGTGTGTAAGCATCTCAGCGCTGGCAGGGGTCTCCACACGGCTGCTCCAGCACCCAAGGCTACATCCAGGTAAGTCCATGTGGTTTCTCCTCGGGGATGTCTTGCAAGAAGTGAGCCTTGCAAGCTGAAGCAGGAACTGGCTAAGGCAGCTGTACCCTGGTCCGACCATCAGAAAGCAAGAGACCAGAGAATGAGAAAGGCGAGGCTCACTGAGCCACTTATCTCTCCATCCTTCAATTAACCCCACATGTATTTATCGGCCAGATTGGCACAATAAACTGCAACTACCTCAGGGCAGTTCTACCCTGCCCTACAGGGTCGCTATGAGTTGGAATGACTCCGTGGCAGTGAGGTTTGGAGGAGGTAACGCTTCCATGAAGATGTCAGAGCTCTTTGATTTATTCCACGTCAGAATGGCAAAGCATCCCCGAGAGGCTCAAAGTGTTCGTTATTTGGGGGAACAAAAGGAAGTTGAAGGCTAAGCGCAGGGCTGTAGAGGGGCACAATGAAATTCTCCAAGGATTGCTCTCCTCAAAGAGTGGTTTTGATGTTGAAAACAAAACCAAAAATCCTTGGTGCTACTCTTCTGCTCTTTTTCAATTAAAAATTTAAGTTTTCTTTAAACTTCTAATAAGCCCCAATGATTGCCCAATGCCCAACAAAAAATCTATGAAGAATATCCCTTTGGGATAAAAACAAACAGTTGCCACAAGCTTCTGAGCTGCCGGCTCTGCTTTGAATTTAACTGGCCCAGTAGATTCCATCTGAAGCCATTGTTTTGATGGGACCTTGCTCTCTGGATTGTATTGTTAAATCCTAGTCATGTCACTCAGTCTGTTAAATTGTCTTCATTACCTTTATATCTTTAATTAGTATTTTATTACTCTTTTGACATCTCATTTGATCTCTGTCATTTTAAATTCTAAGAGTTCCTTCTAAAAACCCCAATACATCATGCATGTATCAAATTTAATATTTTATTAGATGTGTTTGTGTGTAGACAGTTGTTATTGGTTCATTAGCTCCAGTCTTGCTTCAAAGGAAGATCTGCTCTTTGAGCTGCTGGCTGTTACTCTCACAGCACTTTTGGCTGACAGCTTGCAGAGGTCAAGAGGTTGGCTTAACATGGACAACACTGAATCCTGACATCCCAACGTCACTAGCTACCACATCGAGAGGAAGTCTATCAGACTTCTTCCACCACTGTCTGGACTTGAGCCACAGTTTCTTCCTCCCTTGACCAACCATTCTTGTGACTCATCTTTTAATCTCTTCCCGAGCTTTCTCAAAATACCCAATCCATCTAACAATGGGGTTTTTTTTTTTAAATAAGGCACTCCAATAAACTTGTTGCAAAGTTTCAATGATTTGATATCCACTTCAATGTTCTTAAAACTTGGATCTCAACCTTGATCTTGAAATCATCTTCCCTCCCAGGGATGAGGAGGATCTTTTTTCTTTTAAGACACCCCGAGACTAAGAGAAGTGTATGACTGAGAACATGTATCTGTAGCCATCCACTGACCACATGTTTAAACATGTTTGGTTTGGAATAAACCCAGGCATGTCTGAACTGCAATTCTACTGACAATATTCTTGACACTCATCCCCGAAAGCCCCAAACCAGAGGCCTGGCCTGGCCACCTGAAGCCCCAGTGCAAGTGGATAGTTAAATTCAGAGCTTTGCTGATTGATCTCTGTTACATTTCATTTTTGCTTCGTTTTCTTCTCCTCACTTAAAGTGTCCTCTGTGACCTTCATATTATGTTTGTGACAATGTTCCCATGGGATACAGCTGGACCAAAAGCCTGGGGAGAAGGTGCACATTTTCGATCTGTCTTGTAGCATTTACTGAACACAAGCAGTCTGGATTGGCTTACTTTTTTATTTTCCAAGCTTTTAATACCTTTTGCATTTTATTGGCTTTGGAATTGAAATACCATATATACTTAAGTATAAGCAGTACCCAACTACCAGCTGAGGCTCCTAATTTTACCACAAAAACTGCATTAAAAATGTGCTGAAATTCCATGATGCTCACCTTTCCCCCAAAATCACAAAAGACAAAGTGGGTGCATAAGCGAATGTGGTAAAGAAAGCTGATGGTGCCCAGCTAACAAAAGATATGGTGTCTGGGGTCTTAAAGGCTTGAAGGTAAACAAGCAGCCATCTAGCTGAGAAGCAACAAAGCCCACATGAAAGAAACACACCAGCCAGTATGATCATGAGGTGTTGAAGGGATCAGGTATCAGGCATCAAAGAACAAAATATTATTTCATTGTGAATGAGGGGGAGTGCAGATTGGGGACCCAAAGCCCTTCTGTAGGCAACTTGACATCCTCTTACTGAAGGGTCATACGGAGGAGATGAGCCAGTCAGGGTGCAGTGTAGCACTGATGAAACATACAACTTTCCTCTAGTTCTTAAATGCTTCCCCACCCCCTCCACTTTCATGATCCCAATTCTACCTTACAAATCTGGCTAGACCAGAGGATGTACGCTGCTACAGATAGGAACTGGAAACACAGGGAATACAGGACAGATGATCCCTTCAGGACCAGTGGTGACAGTGGTGATCCTGGGAGGAAGGAGGGAAGGTGGGGTAGAAAGGGGGAACTGATTACAAAGATCTACATGTAACCTCCTTCCTGGGGGACAAACAACAGAAAAGTGGGTGATGGAAGACATCGGACACTGTAAGATATGACACAATAATAACAATTTATAAATGATCAAGGGTTCATGGGGGTGGATGGGGGGGAATGAGGAGCTGATACCAAGGGCTCAAGTAGAAAGCAAATGTTTTGAGAATGATGAGGGCAACACATGTACAAATGTTCTTGACACAATGGAGGGATGTATGGATTATAAGAGGTGTATGAGCCCCCAATAAAATGATTTTTTTTAATGTGCTGAAAAACTGGACTTATACACGAGTATATATGGTATTTCAACTCTTACAACTAGTTACCAATTTAGACTGTCTCAGATCTTACCTTACAACATGTGGTATGTTTGGGTCTTGAGATCATGGATCAGACAATAATTCAAGAAATTATTATTTAAAATATTTTGATAAAATTATTTTTAATATAAGGCTTGGGTGTGACTGCTAGTTTTCCTGTAAATATATTCTTTTCTATCATACAACCTTAAGGAGAATACAGCCACCCAAATAAGGACTATATTTCCTGCCTCTCTTGCAGCCATGTGACAAAATACTTGTGCATATTTTGGGAGCCTTCTCCTTTGTCCCTCTGTTCTATCCTACCTCTTGGAATGTGATGGTGGTGGCTCACCCTATTTGTGAACAGGAGAGGCACATCCTAAGAGCTCCAAAACAGCTAGACCCTACTCAGTGGGCACTTAACACAATGGCCCTAACGTGCAACAGAAGGCAACACTGCGCAGTCAGTCCTGCGCCATTCCCCCCACCCTTCCCACGCTGGAGCCCCTTGATGACGCTCCTGTGTGAACCCATCTCCTCGAGGATCCTCGGCTTTACAAAGCAAGACGTCCTTTTCCAGGGGTGAGTTTCTCCTCATAACATGTCCAAAGGAGCAGTACTTCTCCCAGCACAAATTTGTTTGTTCGTTCTGACAGCTCATGACATACGTCACATTCGTTGCCAACACCATAATTCGAAGACATCATGTAGCCTTCAATTTTCCTTATTCCTTGTCCAGCTTTTGTATATCAATGAGGCGAAAGGGACTATATAGCTTGTGTCAGGAATATCTTAAGTCTCCAAAGTAATCTCTTTGCTTTTTAATACTTTAAATCTTTTTCAGCCGATTTGCCCGATGCAATACATCGCTTGATTTTTTTTTGACTGCGGCTTCCATGAATACTGATTGTGAATCCAAATAAAATAAACCCTTAAGCATTTTTTCCATTGATCATGGTATCGCAGTTGTGAGGGCTTGTGTTTTAGGTTCAGAGGTCACCCACACTGAAGTCGTATGTAGTCTTTGATCAGCATCAGCAAATGCTTCAGATCCCCTTCACGGTCAGAGCAGGTTCTTCATTTACATATGGCAGGTCTTTCAGGAATCTTCCTCCAGTTCTGATGTTGTGGTCTTCAAAGGAAGGGCTTCAGAAAGTTCGTGGAAGCATTCCGTTCCCTATTAAATTCCATTATTTCCATGAAGTTGTGAAGCCCTCTCCTATAGTCCAGCTTCTCTGATTAATTGCTCAGATTGGATGAGCAGGGGAAAAGATACAGCCCGGACACGCCCGCCGCTCACTGGGAGCCAGGCAGTGTCCTGAGCCTGGCTCCAAGGACCGCCCCTAGTCTGTGCACCGTGTAGGCACATAATCTGTTATGATCCACATCACTTTTCATCACGAAGGAAACACAGGCAAACATCTTTCTGTCAGGATCTATCTAATATTAATGATATTCCTCAGTCCACATCCACCTGTGAATCCACCTGGTGGTTGCCCATTAACATACTACTGCAACTCCTTGAATTGTCTTCAGCAAAATGGTACCTGCATGTGATACTAATAATATTGTTTGATAATTTCCACATTCTGTTAGGGCACCTTTCTTTGGGATGGGCACCAAGATGGCTCTCTTCCAGTCAGTTGGTCAGGTAGCTGTCTACCACATTTTTTTCAACAGTTTTATTTATATAATTCACATATACAATCCCACAGTTCGATCACACCAATAAGAGTGGTACAGTCATTACCACAATCAACATTAGAACATTTTCTTCATTCTTGTCCTCATTATTTCTTAATATAGATGAGCGAATGCTTCCATCACTGTATCTGTTCGGTGGAATATTTCAATTATTATTCTGTAAATTCGTGGAGACTTGTTTTTCCCTAATGCCTCAGTGCAGCTTGGATTTCCTTCAGAACCACCAGTTCATAATCATATTTTACCTCTGGAATACCGTCAACCAAATCTTTTTGGTAGAGGGACTCTGAGTTTCCCTCTATCTTCTGGCCTCACGGGCAAAGCTGCCAGGCCAGGTCAGATTTTTAGGGGAGGAAATAAACTTCCATCTTGTTTGCCTCAGGTGTCTCTTCTACATAGCCAAACCTACCTCGAAAGTGAACCTTATGAGAATCAGTGTTGTCAATAGTAAAATATAGTCTTTGAGACAGAAAATAAGACTTGGGTAAGTGAGGAGATGGTATGGGACCTCGTCTGACCTGTGGCTATCAAAAATAAAAACAAAACCCACTCACTGTCATGGAATTGATGCCGACTCATAGTGGCCCGACAGGATAGGGTGGAACTGCCCCTGTGGGCGTCTGAGGCGCTGGTGGTGGTTTCAAAGTGCTGACCTTTCCGGCTCGTAGCCCAATATGTAATCACACCACCACTTAAAGGAGAAGCCAACAACTCCACACCCGCTGACAGGCCTCCCCACTGCACCCTTCTTTACCCTGTTCTGACACGGTATCCCTCCCACGGCACACTAGCGCCCGGCGGTCTCGGGTCATTGGTTGCAATGGTCACACAGAACTCACAGTTACGGGGTTTCCTAAGTGATATAGCAGGTTACACAACATTAAGAAGCTAGTGCTTTTGCCCGCAATGCTTCTCAGACATGCTAGCGGGCATGTCCCTTTGTGGTCCTCAGAGCTTCTCAGTCATGTCGTCCATTGGCCTCTGCCTTGTTCGCTGGACCAGAGAGCCCACCGTTCCGCCTCCTGGTCTCCCAGCTGCTCCTCTGCTGTCTCACGGTCTTGGGACTGAGGCTTCTGGTCTCCCTGCTGCCTCCACCACTTCTGACAAGGCTCTCCCACACTGTGGTGGCTCTTACTTCCTGATGGCCATGTGTTCTCCTGCCCCCTTTCTAAATGGCTCACTCAGACTCCTAGCGGAATAGCAAAACTGACCCATGTCCGATTTAGAGTCCTCTCCTGCTTGTTCACACGCTTCTCCCTACAAGATTACGGCGAGCTACTACATTCAGCAGCCTAACTTCACCACAGCAAATCATCTGGCCATTGCTAAAAGGAAACAAAAAGGCGCCAACTAAGTTTTAGAAAATATTCTGCTTTGCCTGTGGACATCTAAAACTGCTGCCCTGTGTAGATGTATACATGGGGGTGGGGTGGGGTGGCTGTTTTAAAATAATGTTCTGTGAAACCAGGCCCTTTACAGTACTATTGAAGCTGTCGCAGGATCCAAGATGTATGCTTGTGCAAGGGCCTTTAGAGTCAGGTCCAGGCCTCTATTTTAGAAGCAGCTCACAGGACTTCCTCCAGCAATGGATTAAAATCAAATATGGAAACAGCAGAATGGGGAATTCTAGCGAGTGATATTTAAAATACGACTCATGATCAGTACTAATAGCAAATGCTTAGATGTCTGTGTTATATGCTCTTCACATATGCTACTGTCTTTGCTCACTGCTAGCCTATGAGGTAGAGTCTCTATTCGTTCCCATTTTACAGGAGAAACAGAACTTTCCCAAAGTCGCCCAATTAAGTGGTCAGGATTGGAAGGCATGATTTTGCCTCCAGAATCTATGCTGTCGAACACAGCTATTCTTCACGCCACTCAGAATACTTGTGGAGAGAATCCTTATCATTTTCAGGCTATTCTAAATGCTTCTATAGTTTATCAAACATGCATATAACAGTATTAAAAAACAAACTCCGATTAAGTCGATGCTGACTCATAGTGGCCCTATAGGACAGGGTAGAGCAGTCCTATGAGTGTCTGAGACTGTTTACGGGAGTAGAAAGCCCCAGCTTTCTCTGGAATACCATCTGGTGGTTTTGAACTGTGGACCTTCCGGTTAACAGTCCAATGAGTAACTTGTACACCACCAGGACTCCTACAGCAGTCCTCCTGCCTCACTTCCTTCAAGGGGGGTTCCTTACCAAAGCTCTTCCTAAACACTTCACCCAACACTGCAACACCTCTATTCCTTCCCAGCACCCATCATCGCTTGTCATAAAAGATTGCTCACTGCTGGTCCCGACACTGCTGTTGTTGTACGCTGCCGAGTCGGTCCTGACTCCTAGCAGGAGGATGACAGAGTCAAACTGTCCCCAGTGGATTTCCCAGGCTGGCCCTTTTCTGAAGCAAGCCACCAGGTGTTTTCTCCCACAGAACCAGCGATGGGTGGGAACCACCAGCCACTGAGTGAGCAGTTGAACTTTCAACACTTGTACACCACGGCCCTCAGAGACTCCACCACAGCAGAACCTGGGTCACTGGTGCTACAACCCAGTACTGACCGCACAGAGCGAGCCCAGCCTCTGAAGTGAAGCATGCATGCTGGGGCCTGCAACCCAGAAATAGCCCGAGAGGCCATCTGATAAATGTGAAACTACACAATGCCTGGCATCTTGGGGTTTCCTACGACACAGGACAAGCGACCTTGGAAGTCCAGTTTATCTCCTGAGCCTCACACACAGGCAGCAAAATAAATGCTGATGGTGGACTGTTCTCTAACAAGAGAATTCTATTCTCCTAGGTGCATTGGCCCAATCATTCACCAATCTGCAATGGAAATCCACGCCTCAGCCCCAAGCATTTTCTTTCCTTGGTGAACCTAGGCAATACTGGATGCCGATAGCAGTTTCAGGACTTCTGGTGATACAGTGGGTTAAGTATCAGGCTTCTAGTGATGATAGTTTCATGAAAGCTCAATTAAAATAACCCTGCCATGCCTGAACCTCCCTGACCTGATCTCTTGTGCTGTCGACTGTACCTGTTAGGACCTTGAGGCCTCCCTTTGGAAAGTGACCTCCCTGGAAATGAAGGGCTTCGTAGGCCCGGCTGTCGGGACACAGGTGGTTGAGGCAGAGTCCTCCTCCTCCTCCTCCTTCCCGCGTGCAACGCTGGCTGCTCCATCCCTGGCACCCCGTGGGAAGCCGGCGGCCAGGGGGGGCATTGAAGGCTTATAGCCCAGTGAAAGGAGGGTAGAGAGGCCTAGCCATCCACTTTTGAGACTCAGTCAGTGAAAACCCTATGTTCATCATGGTCCCCAACCTGTCATCTGGTCCCCTGTGCCCAGGGCAGCCCCACTTTGCGGCTAGCCATCGACCACCCCTCTTCAGACACGGAGCGTTCATTTTGTGCCCTTGACGGATCAGCAGAGCTGCCCATGATAGTGATGGGCTTGAAGCTTTTCCATGCCCTGTTCTTGAAAGGCTAATGGAATGCTACCAGGGCAGCTTATTCCTATTTCCCTTCCCTCGATGGCGCCCGGGTTAGGAATTGGGCTGCTAACTGCAGGGCCAGCAGTTTGAGCCTGCCAGCCATCTCAGGGTGAAGGATGAGGCTGTAGGGAGAAGATGGGGCTCTTTTCTCTGGGAACTAGTTACTACAGCCGAACTCTGGACCGCGATGCTAATCCATTCTAGGAGCGTCACGATGCGATGCAGTTGAGCTCTGAATCGTTTTTTGCCCATGAAATAAATGGAAACAGTTTAATCTGTTCTGGACCACCAAGTTTTTACCCTAACCTTGCCTTTTTATACAAAACATTACACAAATTTCAAAGTAACTAAGTTCAGAGTTAAATAATTTAAATAAGGAGCACAACATTTAAAAAGTTTTTAACATGTACAGTGTGGCCCCTACCTTGAGATTGATGAGGATCTGGATCTGTGGACACGGATGTGGAGAGAAGGTATGGAGAGAGTCATTGTTTGGAAGGTGAATTCCCTTCCATAAAATCAACTGGTAGCTGCTTTTCAGGAGTTGTTCCCTATTTGCCTTTTTTACTAGGTCCTGGCTTTCTCTAAAAAAAAAAAAAAAAAAATCTGAAGCGGTCCGCTGTTGGTGTCTCCTTAACTGTTTTCTAAAATGGTTTACTAAATTATCAACAATATCCATAACTGTTAACTAGTTCCTTACCATGATGATTCTTAAAAAAAACTTTAAAAAAATTCAGACTACATTGTTATTAAGCAGGTTTCCAACGCACGCTTCTGGAGGCAGATGTCAGGTTCTCGGCTGAGGGCTCCGCGTCACCATCTGCATGAGCAGCGTGGGCACTGACGGGCGCAGATGGCCGCGCAGGAAGGAGCCCGCAGCTGCCTGGCCCACGGAGTGCAGCAAAACTCCCTGGACAGAAACGAAGTCGCCCACCCCGCCTGCACCTGAGCTGCGTGTCTTCACTGCGTGCCCAGTCTCTCCACCCCAGGAGGGCCTGTCGGTGCGCCTTCAGGCTCCCGATCATGGTCCACCGGCCGCCCAAGGGCAAACAGGGCTGCTGCGGGGCCAGCAAAGCCCTAGTCCCGCCCGCGGTGCGCACACTGGGCGTGCCGCGCAGGTGGACGGTGGTCATTGGCTGTCCCGCTCAGGGTGCTTGCATTCGGGATATGGTTCTGCAGCTGGGCCCACACTCTCCCGGGCAGCTGCTCCCCCAAGCGCGGCATCCACTTCTTTCAGCTTGGGCTACTTGCGGGTGTCACCTTTTGGGGAAGATGCTGCAGGCGAAGCGGCGTCAACGCTGGCCCTCCTCCGCCATCAGGAACCAAAACTTTTTTTAGGACTCATGTTGTTGTTTTTAATCTAAAAACAGTACAAAAGGCCACAAAAACGAAGAAAATTATAGCAAAACGCTTGGATCACAGCCGCAAAGGGTTTAAACGTGTACTAACAACGCCAAAAAACGGCGTGCCCGAACCACGAACTGCTTGTTGACAAAAATCACGTGCGTCGGGTCGGATTCCGATGTTTTATTCGAGTTCTGGTGCAAAATTTTCACATTTCACATCAAAATACAATTGTTGCGTGCTGCCGCGGTCGAGTACCGGGGTTCTACTGTACTTTGAAAACCCGAAGACACAGCTCTGCTTGTCCCGCAGATCACTGACGTGGAATCTACTCCATGGCCGTTTCTCGTCCCCCGCAGGTCTTGAGTACAGAGCACCTGCTGGACACTGCCACTCGACGCTGGTGTACAGGGCGCAGAGCGGCTGGAAACACCCCACCCTCGGGAGGCAGGGCGGGCCTCGCACTGGAGAAGGCCCAGAAGGGTGAGATGGAAGGGCCAGGTGTAGCTCATAAAGCAGTGCATCTTTCCCCACCTTACAACGCCCGCCGACTTTCAGATGGCTTTCGGACACCGAGCAGCTCTTTCCTGTGAGAACTTCTTGGGAACCGGCGGCTCTACTTTGCCTTCTCCCTGTCCATTCCTAGCGACCTGCCTGCATCCGTTAACCTGCTCTGCCTCAAACGAAATGCCATGGCCCGGCCTCTTCATGACGTCCGACAATGGGACTGGGGTTTCAGCAGAGAACCGTATCACACTCTGGCACCACCACATGGGACGTTCACTAAATGCATATGACAAAAGACTAGAAAACTGGCAAAATTGGTGACTCATGCACTTCGTTTCCTAAAATAGCATGCAATTGGCTTGACATTTTTTGAGACGGCATGGAAAGGCAGCCTTCCTCTGTTCTTCAGAGCGGATTCCAGAGGGCTGGTCAGGTCCATGACACGTGGCAGGTATGACAGGAAGGATTTACACTGGTTGCTGAGATCACGGATAGAACCCGTGCAGCATCTTCTTCAGAAGGCTCATTCGGTTAAAGGTTTTGACTTCTCCGTACCTACTTCGTGACTCAGCCACTGACAAGCGCCAGTGTCACTCTCAACAGATGCAGTTTTTTTCTCCCTGCATTTTACAGAATATGCATTTACCTCAGACTTGGAATTCTACGTTCAGAAATGTTTCTGTTTGAGGATGAGGAGCAAGGGCTGAGCCTTGAGATTACTTTCCAGATCAGACGATACTTAGCCCCAAAGGGCTATTTTCCAACGCTCATTGCGCTGCCTTTTGGAATAGAAGGTTCCTAGCCTAGCATCACCGGACTCTGGTCACTAGTTAAGAACTGGGGGCGGGGTCTTAAAACAAGGCGGCATGCTAATAATGAGATGTCAAAGCAATAGCAAAAAAATAATGTGAGAAAAATGTAAGGGAAGGGACAGGTACCTTCTGCTAATCCTCTCATCCGCCCCTGCCCCCACCCCCACCCCCACCCCCAGCTGTTACTAATTTGCAAATTGGCAGTAAAATGGTGTTGGCACGCATGTGTTTATACCCAATGTATTTAAGGATTCACAGCTGACTTAGTTCATTCACTGATCTTTACATAATCACGTGTTCGTACTTTTCTAGGCCGGCATGTCTGGTCCTCAGAGGAGGAATGTGCCAGCCACACTGAGGGCAGGGGTTCCCAGAACCAAAGACCTGCTGTTAAATGTGTAACAAGTTCCTTTCCTGCTTCAGGATTCCGAGCTATAAGATGGGTAAAATGTAGGTATATACCTACTGCATATAGTCCCAAAAGTTGCTTGAATAACAAAATGGAAACATTTATGAAGCAGCTTTACATACTGAACTTAATATAGAGTGTGAACGGAACACGCCACACACCGCAAATGTAACACCCAGTCAAAGTCCAGCCACGGCAAACTGACATCCATGATAATATTAATGATGTTGATTTACAAAAATACAATTTCTCAGTCTATATGAAAATGGTTTAATCATCGTGTAACTTAAAGACGGGTAAACCTGACAGAGTATACTGAGTTAAAGACTAAATATTCTTCCAAACAATGGCAAATGCGCAAACAATTCAAATACGCATCAATTCAACACTTCAGTCCCTCTATCCTGTGCTGTCTAAGTCAAAGATGGTACAGTCAATGGCTTCTTTGGCAGGCATCGTCATACGCACCAATATTCCAACCAAGCTCAAAAGCATTTTCTTTCTTAAACTTACCTGGTGAAGGTATCTGCTCGAGACAAAAAGGAACAATTTTAACAAGTTTGCTTAGTTTCAGTAAGAGTCTAGAAGTTGGCAACAAAGTGCGAACGTACGTATTTTTGCAAATTAAGTTAAAACAAATTCATTTTCCACTTTATTAAATTATACATACTTCACTTAGCAAGGAATTATAACGATGATATAAAGAAAAGGTGTCTCAGACCAGAATACCATAACAAAAGTTTTGTGGAAGCTGCGTTTTATTTGAAAATCCACCCATTTTGCTAACATACATTTTAATATTGTAAACAAAAATAGAATCTGCAGAGACAATGCAACAAGTATGCTTAAACTCATGTATAGAATTGCTTTCCTACAATGAACTGTCCTCCTTACAGCCCCTCAACCCAATGTTAAGATGTATTTACACAGAGCACCGATCAACAGTGCAATTTAATTGTTCATTAACTAAACTCTTGGCTAGACATTAACTTTAAAGATACTATTTCCCCTTATTTAAAAGGTACATGATCATAACATGGCACAAGCCAAATAAAAGGTTTAAGGATTTTTTGGTCCCCTTCCCTCCCCCGAATTCCTCCTAGAGTTTTATTGAAAAGAAGGAAAAGTCTTGAAGTGAAAGCAATTCCTCACATTCATTTTGGAAAGGCCCTAATGTCGAATGGAAAACAATGACATGCCAAGCACAAAGCAGTAACGTTCCTTCCCGGTGCACTAATGCTGCATTTCAAGTGTAGTGCTTTCCCTAGTCGTGCACTGTCCCTCACAAATGCTAGGCACAGAATTGACTACAAGGGTTAATGCATTTCTCATGCTTCCCTAATTCCCATGGAGGCCGCAAGTCTTAAGAGACTCAGACCCATGGACTTGCCTTGAGATATTTAGTGCTCTGTATGTCAGCTGAAAAGCATTCTGAATCAGATTCATTCTTGTGGATAAAAATCAAACATACTGTGTACATCCATACTCATTTTCATAAGGAAGTTTGATACAATATTAATGTTACATAAATTGATAATCATAAATAAATACAAATACATAAGGAATGTCTACTGCAAACTGAATATATAATTTTTTTTAAAGAAAAGTTAATTTCAGTTACTGTTTCTGTATCTGTCAGGAGTGGAGAAAAGAAAGATACTGTATAATTAAGAATTATGATTTTTATCCCCCCAAAAGAGTCCTGTTGAATCACAGGAAAGGACACAGTTCTTCTCTCCAGGCAGCTTTTTCCAAATGCAAATTTCACTCTTTCCAAATAAGGGCTTCTTTTGGTAGGTTATTGATTATGGGTATTAATAGAGTTGAAAGAACTGAAGGGTTAGTCACCAAAAAAGACAGATCTTAGTCTTAAATCATGGCCATTCCTGGCTTTATAAACTACGGATACGTTCTCCTATCGACTAGCCCCAATTCCCTTCACGGGCCTTCCCTGGTCACTGTCGCATTCTAATGGAAGAAGAGAGTTTAAGAGACAGCAGTTCGGATTTTGCTGGAAGTAAGGATTTGCCGCTTGAGCACTTGTCTTTTTGAAATAATTCCATTCTTTCCATCTTAGTTACATAAATTGTATCTGGAAAAAAAAAGAAAAATAGTGAAGTTAATTTCCTGCACTGTAAGATACCTTCTCGCAAATAAAAACTTCCCAGAACACTGCCTCAGTCGTGCTTACAGCATGTTTATTGCAAATCCTGATTTTAAAGCAAAGTCAGTATTGTCAGCTGATCGTGTACTGGAATTTAATATTTGAAGCATAACACCTTTCAAATTAGTAAACATCAAGGGGGCGGGGCAGGGAGAAGGGAGGAAACAAAGATGTGAACAAATGACTTTTCTACAAGTTCATAAAATCTTTCCAGGAGCTCTAAGCATTCCACATAAACTCTCATTTGGCAAAGCACAATTTGAAATACTATTTCTAAACTAATGCCATAAAATTAGAAGTAAAACGGGAACAGCAGAGTTAAGCTTGCTAGATCATTTCCTTACTCACACAGAAGGCCAAGGATCTACGAAGGAACCATTTTCAGTGTGGTGTCACCGCTCATTCCAAGAGACTTCACTCATGACTTCCTTTACCCTCTCCTTCCCAAGAAATGACTCAAGCAGGTATGCTAATTAACTTGCCAAATCAGCAGAGATCTAGAAGATGTATTTAAACGGGGGGGGGGGGGGGGGCGGGGGGGGAAGGAGAGTACCCCCCACAAAGAGCAGACTATCATGTGGGTCATATGCAGGATTCTTCTATTGAAAAGGGCTTAAACAGTTACTTGCCCTTAAAAAAAATGCTAACCAAAGACTATTCTTTGAAAATGTTACCATTTTTAAATGAAAAGGGATACATAAAAACACAATCCTTTACAGAAATTGTTGGAATGCTTCAAAACACTGGTTATGATTATATTCACAGGAACAGAACGATGTTGCCCATCAAGCTCTAAAGCAGTGTGTGAAACTGTGCCATTGTTCACACTGGGTTTCAAGAGTGACTCAAATGCCCCGCTTTTAAAAGGGAGACATCTGAGCTCATCGGCAGTGAGCACTGGCTGCTCACGCATATATACACATGGAAGAAGCTCCCTGGATTTCACACCTTCTGAAGGATTACGTGAAACGCATTTTCCAGAAGCCGATTCTCCTCATGTCCTATCTTGACTTATGTTACTTATCATCTAAGAACTAGAGCAGAGGACAGGAGAGTCTGGAATCCTTTAAAGCAACGAAGGAGAAGAGTGAATTGTGCTTCGTGTATGGTGATTTTTAAAGTATTTCAGCCCCCGTTGTCCCCACAAGCAGCAATACCTAAAGTGACTTTTATAAGAAGTCCTCCAGAGAGAGCTCTGCAAAGGGGTCCTTTCCTGAAGCTCTGTGAGGACTGTGACTGGAGGGGCTGGACGCTGCCGAGAGCTGGGGGAAAGAAGACAGAGAGAGGAGAGAAAAAAGGTCTCAGAATGACAGAACATGAAAGCAGGGAACGTAATGAAAGAAGAAGTGGCCTGGCTTTGTCATCTTTAATCATTAGAAAGGCAGCCTTTGTGGAAAATGGAATCACGAAACCAAAAAGTTCACCTACATGCCAAGTGAAAGGGTATCAAATGGTAGGTGCTTTTTCAGGAGGCAAATTCTTGCTTCTGAAAATTTACGAAGGAACGGTCTTTTTGCCCAAAGAGATCGCTATAGGCTGACTCGTGGGTAGACGTTGGTGTCTGTCTTGGAAGGTCAGGAAGGGGCAGTGAAGGCAGGGAGAAGGCACAGCATTTTCTGCTTTTGTTTAATCACGCAAAGATGGTCTCCTGCGCCGTGGCCATCTGCTCAGTGGTGTGCAAACTCCTAACTCCCTCCCTCCCTCCCTCCTTCCTTCCTTGGAAGCGGTGGAGCCGGTCCCCGGTGCTCACATGCTTCACACATACGTGCTCTCTTGCCTCTTATGTGGACACGTGAAAGCGAATGTACACATTTGGGAGATGAAAGGGCCCCGAGGAGTCGCCTATTCTGACAGCTCACATCTGCACTGAATACGGAGCCTGCGAGGTGGTTGCTTTTGCTTTCCACTTGACTATGTGTTTCTATTATTTAATTTGAATACACCTTAAGGCAGGTTGATTGTGGAGCTCGGCAACATGTCTTTAGTATTCTCCAAAGAAACAGTCTCTGAAGAACCAAGAGTTCGCTCCCTATCTCCTTTACCAGGCCGACTTACATGTATTTCATACCAAACAGCAGCCATTTGTGCTTGGAACACAATTTTTACTCGCCTTGCATTAGCTCGGGAAGTATAGGGCTATGAGGAAATGAACTGTCCTTTTGGGAATGTGTAATCTACAAATGGAGGTAATCTCAATTCTGACTACAACATTCAAACCCTATAAAGGTTTTGTGCCTCTAAATCTGTCTTGCTGGTCCAAAGCTGTGGTCTCAGTTTTTTCAGCCTTTCCTTTCTTGCCCCATCACCCCTTTCATTTTATTAGCGGTGGAGTCCTTTGTCTAACCCATTTCCTGTTTCGGGGATGTTGGAGGGCTACAGGAGAAGGCGTGGGGGTGGGGTGGGGGTGAGGAGGATGGGGGAATTCAGCAGGCAGCTGCAGCAGCATGTCTGGGTTTGAGGTTTCAAACATCTTCCATCCAGAGACGAAGTCAGAAGACCCCTTCCCCACTTCAGTCTGCCCGTGGATGATCATTCAGAAGCAGGATGATTTCAAGTGAAGCGATCACCAGTCATCACGCTAAGGGGAGGCCAATGTTACGCACTAATCTTCAAGATTAACTAGCTTTCAGTCCAAAGCAGAAAAAAGATTTTCTCTTCCTCTAGAAGTTCCAACAAAACAAAAGCCCTGCTTACTACAGACAGATCACACCCAGAATCACGAGTTGCCCGAGGAAACATCTTAAATCACATGTTTTCACGAGGACAGCAGTTAAAAGACCTAACAGCCCTAGAGGAAACTGTCCCTGGAAAAGACTGTCACTGCAGTGAGGAGATCTTCTTTCTCCTTGGGGACAGAGCGGCTTGACATCAGTCAGAAAGGCCTGAAGATGGTTCAGCAGGACCAATCCCCTAGGGGGCAAGCGCGCTGGTTTCTAGTACTTCTGCCAGTCTCTCAAAGTGGTAAAACACACACTTAGCTATGTCTTACATGGCAAAATTAGATATGATCGATACCATCGATGAGAAAACAAGATTTAATATCCCTCAAAACCTCGCTTGAAAAGATGCCACTGTGGCCTGGACTGGTTTGACTGACTTTGCCAGCACCTGCCCCCAGGCACACGGGCACCGTGGCTCTGGGCCCAGCGAAAGCACAGCCAGCCCAGGGAACAAACACGGAACGAGAAAGAAAGGGCGCGTGCAGCAGTCGTCCCTCCTGCTCTCCGAAAGCAGGAAGTGGAGGAGCATGGCCGCCGGGAAGCAACAGCGTCCTCTAAACGCCCAAGGTTGCCTCCTGAAACTGAAAGGGCCAGTTGTCCTTCACGTGGCATTCTTGAACATACATCAAGAACTTGTAGGGCTGCTTAAGAACATAAAAGGCAAGATTGAAACACTAGATAATAAACAAGAAAAAACTAGTTATTATAAAGTCACCCTATTTTACAAGGCACACCGTAATTCACTGTCCCACTCAAATTCTACTGTCAACATGCCCTCACCTATAATCTGTATCAAATATAAGTATAATTGAAAATAGCCTTAACCATTTATTTCCTATAGCAAAATTCACACAAAACTAGTGAAATTAATACCAGTGGATTTTTTTCTCCTCAAATAAAACCAACCCTGGTGACACTCTAAGGAGCCCTGGTGGCACCGCAGGTCAAGTGTTGGGCTTGCTAGCCATACAACTGGCAGTTCGAACCCACAAGATGCACCGCGGGAGAAAGACGCGCTCTCTGCTCTCGGAGAAATGCACTTCTGCGAAACGCTTCGATTCATTCTACTCTGCTCCAGAGGGCTGCGATGAGTTTTAACCGACTTGCTGGCAACTGCGTTTAAAAAGCACACATGGAGTTGCCTAACCACTCATCAAAAGGGTCAAGTGCCTAACCACTCATCAAAAGGTTAACAGTTGGAATCCACCTAGGCCCGCTAGGTGACTTGCTTCTGTGAGGTACTAATGGGGTAGCCATGGGTCGAAGTCAACCTGATAAGCTGTGCGGTTTGTTTACATCACAAATATATGTCTTTTAAACAAAATGGCCAGTTTTATGAGTCCAATATAGACATAATTTGTCTTCCTTTCTTAAAGGAAAACTAAATATCAAGAAGAGGATAAGATAAAAATGGATATTTACAAATGATGGCAACTATTAGCTAAAACTCCTCTACTCATGTCAATCAGCTTCAAGAAAATCGTATTAAAATCTTACAGAATTCTAACAGAAAAAAAAAACCCATCACCATAAGGAAGTTTTTTTATTGTTCTTAATACTGCATTTAGTAAACATAAAGCACAGAGAACATAAATTAACTTTAATAAATGGCAAACATATCTAAGAAAAGAAATTTTAAAAAAGCATTCGATTCTGAACATCACTAAACAAATATGGTATTCCATCACTGTACTCTGACATAACACTAAAGGGAAACCATGTTGGAACAAGACGGTGCAGTCGTCCCCGAACATGAGGCTAATGCGATGAAAAGCGTATCGGATGGTAAAGGGCCAAATAGGTAGGACTAACTTCTGAAAAAGCACTGGCGGTTCCTACAATTCTTAAAGAAGCTTCAACTTTGTCACATCTTTACATCTGAAATTCTCAGTCACTCAAAAGCCTCAACAGCAAATATTGTAGAGGCTCTTATCTGTACTGCCTTGAGGATCAAATAAAAATAAAATGTAAGACATGAAAAAATAATAACAATTTATAAATTATCAAGGGTTTGTGAGGGAGGGAGGGAAGGAGGGGAAAAATTAGGAGCTGATACCAAGAACTCAAGTAAAAAGCAAATGTTTTGAGAATGATGTCGACAACAAATGTGCTTGACACAATGGATATATATACAGATTGTGGTAAGAGTTGTATGAGCCCCCAATAAAATGATTAAGAAAAGAATAAAGCATCCTACACACTGAATAGCATACACCAGAAGCTCAAATATTAGTTTAACCTTCCCTACTGCTCACCAACCAATGTCCATTTATCTGGAATGACAGTTCTGCTAAAATGCTATAAATCTGTGCTGTTCTTGCTCTGAGCTCTGTGTGGATTCTTCTATTTACTTGAAAATCTTATTTTACTTTGATTGTTGGGGAGAGCATACACGGCAGAGCATATACCAATTCAACAATTCCTGCCCGAACCATTCCCTGAACTCTTGTTCAATAATGAGCAGTTGTAGGCATTTAAAGCTTATTAAATCCAAATGCTTTTTGGTGACAATCAGGCTCCCCAAAGTGGGATAGGATATTAGAAAACATTAAGCTTTCTCTCCATTTTTAAATCGCAGCCTTTTGAAGTTTATATTTTTAAATATTTTAATGTACCTAATAAGTCATATAGAAATATATGAACCTAACATAAATAAATGTGCAGACACTAGGGGGATTTGGCTTAAAATATTTTCCTGATAGGGCTGTGAAAATAAAATTTCCTAGAGACCACAGAATAGCTTTAAACAGGATTCTCTACAGAGATGGACAACGTCTGACCACCGGCCAGATGTGATGTATCTGAATCCAGCTATATAGACAGCTAAATCCATGGTAGTTCACAGTATCTCCAAGGAAATGTTGCATTTCAATCTGTTACAGTAGATACGCAATACTATTCCCAGACTACCTTGGTAAGGTTTGAAAGATGGGGGTTTTCCTGGAAGTGTACATGTAGAGGGGCTCCCCTTTAGGTTGAAACTAGTTTCTCTAATAACTTTCTCTTGGGTTGCATTCTATATAATCCCATCTTACCCCTTTCCCCGCATTAGTACCATCATGAAGTTATGCTAGCATTTGCTCTGGGACCCTCAAAGTCCCCACCTTCTGTAGGGACACCTGACAAGGGCCTAGAAGCATTCCTCTTAGATGATACCTGGACCTTTCTGAGAGTGCAGACTGCCTGTGGTCTGGAAGACCTTGAGAGCACGAGGAGGGAAGCATAAGCCATCTCACTGGAATTATGTTAGCATACAACTGACAAACAATTGATGAGTAACACACTGGAGAGGGAATAGATTATGAGATTTCCTAACTCGAAGGAGGAAATATTACTCGCTGATCTAAGTTAACAATGAAAACAAAATGTTCTCTATATCAGAAATGCTTTTCCAAAGATAAGAGAGGTGCATATTAAGCCCCATCTGATGGATGGGAATCATGAAAGCTGACTTAGCCTATCTGAACAATGTGCTGATTGCTTATTTAATTTCAGATTTCTCAAAAACCAAAGAAATACAGAGTAAGGTTTATGTCAACTTGTTCAGAAACAAAACAGAGTTCAGCTGCATGTGTGTTGTTGCTGTGAGGTGCCTTCAAGTCGGTCCTGACCCACAGCGACTCATACACAGTAGACGGGAACCTCACAGACAGACGCCGTCCTCACGCTGTGCCCATGGCTGCAGCCCGCTGTTGCAGCCACTGGTGTCAATCCACGAGGCTGTGGGGCTTCCAATACTTATAAGCTCCGCCTTCTAGCAATACATGGTGCTTTCAGTACTCTTCTCCAGCACCACAATAATGGACCGCTTATTTGTTATTTATTGGAAATATGTTATTTCTTGTTTAGGGGATAAAATATCTAACCCATGGTTCCATATATGAGCCTGAGGCCACCTACTTTTCCCTATTTTATATACTGAGTTACTACATTAAAATGTCTGAGAGACTCCCATGATTTTTATAGTAGCTGTCATAAGATATTAATCATAATTAAGGTTTCAAAGTAGGAACTATGAATTGTTTATAATAAAAATAATTTTAAATACATGGAAAGAAAAGCTGTATTATAATAGATTACAATTTGGTATTAGGGATAATTTCTGAGTACAGGGCAACATTGCTAACTCTCCCCCCTCCCCAAATACCAAAAAGTATTCTTCAAGACCATTAATAAGAAATGGAACACTTCTAAGTCAAATCAAGTATTTTCATTTGATCCTAATTCAGCTCTGTGGTTGGTGCTTTTCACCATCTCTACAATCCAAATTCCTATTTGCTGTAACTCCGCTAGAACTTAGGGCCACATATTTGTAGAAAAAAGTAAAAGTAGAAAAGCATTTTTTTAAACAAAAGGATTTCTCTCATAAACATTATAAAATTAGTAACTCTCTGCTTCCTGTATGAGGTATCCAAAAAAACCTGAATTTCCCCCCAAAAGCTAGGTATTTAACTTTTTTTACATAACAACTCTATCACCTTCAGAGTAGTCTCCACTACACTTGGTACATTTGTCAAGTCTGCGATTCCACTCTTGGAAATATTTTCAAATTCCTCTGTTTGGATGGCTGACAGCACCTCACTTTTTTTTCCTTCACCTCTTGTATGTCATCAAATTGCACTCCTCTCATGTCCCTCTTCATTTGCAGAAACAAAAAGAAGTCCCACAAAGCGAGGTCAGGTGAGTCAAGTGTGTGAGGCAAGAGAGGCATGCTGTTTTCTTGCCAAAAACTAGCACACTGAGATGGCTGCGTGAGCAGGTGCATTGTTGTGGTGGCAAAACCAGTCCCTGGTCAGGCACAAATCAGGCCTTTTTGTTGCACACTGCTATGCAAACTTTTCAGAATCTCTACACAGAAAGCCTAATTAACAGTCTGACCTGGTGGAACAAACTCCAAATGCTCTGTGAGTCAACATATTCGTCCATTCAGGAAGTTGCCGGATGTTCAAAACAAGGTTTGTCATCAATTGACATTTTACCTTATTTGAAATGAGAAAACCATCGTACATTTGAGTTTTCCCGGTTTCACTGCCCTTGTCAGCTGTGTTCAACATCACACTTTCTGGGACCGTTTTCCAGAGCAGGAAACATTTCATAGCCACATGCTATTGTCTTAAATCGGCTGTCACAAAAACGAGATTGGAGCGAACCTGCTTTCATGAAAAAATTCACTGTGATCACAGAGAACCTTCCCAGGCAATGCCACTGGGTGCACTAACTCCGAGCACACTGCTTAATGCTTACCTCGCGGGAACAATGCGTACTATGAAAGCTCTGCCCAGTGGAGCATTTTTCCCACTTTGGGGGGGTACCCCCCCCTTGTATACATGTGGTTAAGTAAAAAAAAAATTACTGTTAAGGTTGCAGTTCATATATAAACTAGTTTATTCCAAACAAGTTTAAACATGTGTCTGCAATTAGTAGCTAGCTGCAGACAAGTTCTCTCAGTAATACACTTGTTTAAGAATAGTTAAAGCGTTTTCAAATAGGAATATACTTTTGGTAGCAAATGGACAACTCTGCTTGGCACAATTGAACTATGGAGTGATATATGTATTAACTCTCAATTAATAATAACTTTAAGAGGGGGATGCTTTTGTTGACATGTACAAAAAGGATTTTAAGGTCAGGGCTTAAATCAAATTTTTTTTTAACAAAACTCAAGTGGGCATTTTCTCAAACTACTAAAACTCAAAACAACAGTTTGCAGTTGGATCAAGCCGTTTATGAAGGCTGGCAGAGCTCACAGATGGGTTCAAGGCAGAGAAGCCAGCTCCGAAGGGTACGGTGACTGGGAGGGCTCTAACGCGTAATGCTTGATAAGGGTTCTCAGAAGACGCGGGACACGCATAGGCACTCTGACAAAGAATTTTAAAGAAAACCAAAAACTGCATGGCTAACAAAAAGGACAGGAACGTTGCAGTGAGGAACTTTTCCCATGGTGACACTGCACCTGCTCATCCTTCCTGAGTATAGCAAGGGCTGTCTTATTAGAATTTCCTTGGGAAACCCTATCCCATTTACCCTACAGCCAGATCTACCTCCCCCCCTTTATGCCTTGTATTTCCAAATCTCAACCAACATTTGAAGGACCACAATATGAGTCCCGCGAGGCCACCACCACTGTCTTTTGGACATGGTATAAATCGAAAAGTCAAGAAAAATGGGGATGCTGCCTTCAGAAGTTTACATGGAGAGTATGTTGAGAAACAACAGCTTCACATTTAGATATTTCTGCTTCATGAAGGGTTCTACAATTTTGCATCAATACTTTCTGATCTACCCTCAACACATATGTATTCTATATATGGCAAGAATGTTCATCATAAAGCTTTGAAGGACTTTTAAGATTTTAAAAGCACTTGTTTTTTTCAAGGCAAGAAATTAAGATTTCCACTTTCTAGAAAGAATTTTATCAGCAAACACTCTGCAAATAAAGTTTTAGTCTACAGATTTTCTAATAAACTATAATGGTTCTAAAATTCTTGTTTTGCTTCTCCAGTTGTGCACCAGGGGAGAGAGCAGCAGGGCCACTTCTCATCTTTGGTACTAAGTTTTCATTTAAATTCCCAAAGTAAATGGTATCTCGTGACATGCCTCTACCAGGCATGGATGAATGGCCACAACACAGGGCTAGCAAGGCAAAAGGCCTTCTTCATAGAAGTCCAGCTGGGCAGGTCAGCTGATCCATCAGCACTGTCAGATTCACACACCAGGAAAGGGGGTGGGTGTGTGGGGTTTATCCTGAAAACCAAGAGATCCATTTATTCCAACACACAAGAATGCCATTAAAAGACGTTTTTAAAAGATTTAGAATTATTCCAGTACCTAAAACCGACAGTGCCCCCATTTAGAAGGGTAGAAAGGCCTCACAACTAGCCATTCTTTTCGCATAGACACGTAACTGATGTCAGACTTACTTAAAATTGAACATTACAAACAAATAAGCAGCAGCACTTTATATCTTTGGCTCCATGTTTCATTAATAAACTCCCTGGCAATTATCCATTAATTTCATCTTTGTAATAAAGCCTACTACATTAAAGGAATAAACAAGACTTTGATTATATTTATTTAAAAATTAAATGCTCAGATGCAGCATTCTAAAGTTTTCATATTGCTTTTAGGAAAATAGGCAGACTGACATGAGCATATAGGAATTTCTTGTACAAATAAGCGAACATCCTTTTAAAAGATGTTCAATGACATCAAAATAGTCATTTAAACAAACATTAACTACAAGAAGGTATTATTTTATATCATAATGATTTCAAAAATCTGACACTAATCAGATTAGCTTCCTATTTTTTATGTTTAATGACACAGTACGAATATGGAATGAGTTTATAGACTTTTAGTCCGCAATATAGTCTAATTTATATAAACCACCAGTAACAAAAGTTCCCATCCTCCTCAAATTAATCAACAGATATGCTAGCAACATGTAACAAACCATCAAACTGTAAGAAGAATGGGGGCACTCAGAAAGAAAAATGAAATGAACAAAATAAAGTTAAATATCAAGGAAGATGAACTACTGTGGATCATTAAAAAATACATATGCCTAAGTTATCAGGCACAAAACAGAAACGTATAATGGCCACCTTTAAGCAGTCAACACCGATACAGTACAGTCTACTAAGGTAAGGCTATAAAGCAGAACAATCTCTGAGCTAATGCCATCTGAAAAGGATTCACTGGCTTCTCACTAGCAATGAACTATACAGCCCAAATTGTAACTAAGATACAAAAGGGAAAAAATAGCACAATGCACCATTTGGAATGACCCACTATATGGAAATAAGATAGAGATATCGAGAAATTTGGAGTCCCGTCTACATTAATAGTAGGGTGCCAGCAGAAGAAAACACTTAAGAGTTGGAAGGGAAGAATTACTTGCTGTAAATGCAGAATTTGAATTTAATTAATTCTAGTTTGACGGGGTTTTACTTTTACTTCAACAATCATTTACTTTACAATACATACAAAGTTGAAACTCTGCCCTCAAGGTATTGTAAATTAAAATGAATAAAATATAAATAGAATGAGAGAATAATTAAATAGGAATTTACTAAGCAAAATTATTATGGCTACAACTAATACTGAATGGACCAAATTAATCTGAGGGACTGACCAAGCACCAAAGGAAGGAGGAACACCATGCCTGCCAACTGCAGAGGCCGCGCACTTGCTTCACTGACATGCTTCTCGGAACCGCAGGACCACACATCCACCCATTCAGTGACGAGCTCCACAAGACAGACTCGACGGCAAAGCCAGAGTTCAGAGGTACCCATCAACCCAATACAACTTTGTTAAAAAAACAAACACTTGTCACCTACTTCAAAGATCAAGTTTCATTTAAAAAATGTTTTTCATGTTCAATCACTAGATTGAAGGTATCATCATTCCTCAGGCAAGATTCATAGTTCACCTTACAGTACAATTTGGAGCGCTATTACAAATTACATATTTAAAATGGTTACTTATAAGTAAAATACAAGATCAGGGAGGAGCATATATTAATGGAGCTTCAGGATGAAGACAGGCTGAGGCTCTATTTCTGAAAATCGGTCCATGAAAACCTTATCAGTCACAGCAGAGTAACCTGATTCACGTCCTCAAGTGGGACCAATTGCTAGAGGAAGGTGTCATGTTTGATGACTTAACAGGCCCAGGAGGGCACGGAGGACCCTCGAAGAGATGAACTGGCACTGTAGCCAGCTCCATAGACTCGAGAATGCTGATGGTAAGGAGGACACAGAACTCCACGGTAACAAAGTCACTGTGAGCTGGAGCTGACTTGGTTATACAACAAGTCCGCTTTCAATGTGACCATTCAACTATCAACTTGTCTGTTCACAATCTCTTCTGGCATAAAGTAACTAGAGAGGAAAAAGATTCTTAACCTCTTTCTTTTTATGCACACATACACTGTGTGTGAGTGTACGTGTGTTGTACGTGTACATGTGAAAAGGATGTAGGTATTTCAGAGGATATAAAACCTGGGTTAAGAACAGAAATTTTTTTAAAGGCAAATTTTTACTAAGAATTTTTTAACCATATAAACAAATTCATTCTTATATGTTTCAAGGTTGAAGGTATTATCCAACAGTCATATCTTAAAGGTGCAAATACTCGTTTACAATTCGGAAAGCCCAAGAAATGTAGAGTATTTCACTGCTGACGCCAGGACGAGTGCTCTAACAGTCAATTGCACTCTGTCCCTTGATAGAGGACCGTGTGATCCAAATGAGCATTGGTCAAGGAATCCTGAATACTAGGAATTAATCGTTATTTCAACAGCTATGGAGTTGAGAAACATTTCCAAGTTTCATTTTTCTCCATCTGTAAATGGTGATTCTAATTCCACCCATCTACCTAAAAGGCTGTTTTGAGAATCAGGTGCGATAACAAATGTGAAATAACTGGAAACTGTCAGATCCAAGGATGCAGTAAGAGACTCTTGTTTATGAGGCAGGAGCCTGGAGACTGGGTGCAGCAAGGCTTAGGAAAACTTCTGTCAGAGGGTCCTATTCAGTTTACAGCTACGGACTGTAGCTTTCTTTTTAATGACATTAAAGTTCTTATGACTTAGTTCCTTACAGCAGAAAATCATTGATTTATAAAAATAAATGACACTCTGAAGTTGAAAGAAAATGAACACCAAAGAATAACCTGGAAGATGTGAAGAGAGCTTCTAATTGGAGAGTCTCATGAAAACAGCTGTACTGATAGGTAGGGAAATCGTCAATGTGCTTTAAAAAAGATTATTAAATCTAATTTTGAAATCAAGTTAAACCAGTTAGTAAAACGGTCACTAAAAAAGGGTAACTATAAATTCTCTATTTTAGAAAGCAAATGATAAAGAAACTGACTGATAAAAATAATTACAACACTAATTATTCTGACGCCAATTATCTTTATTGTAAAAACTATCACAATTAAATTTACTATCCATTGCCAGGCAACAGAAATGCCAATTTAATGACTTCATTAATCAGAGACTGAATTGTACAAGTAAAAATTGTTGAACTGATCTATCTTCTACTGTACATAAACAAAAATTTTCTAAAGGCTGAAAACCAAGTCCCTATGTTCCACGAATCTGTAAAATATACAGAGAATATAATCAAACGATGTCAATACAAGTTGTGGCAACGCAACAATAATTCAATGGTTAATGCCATACTATATGCATTTCCAAATGTTCACAAGTATTTTCAAATAACTATTAAATACATAAAATAAGACCAACCAGCTGCATCAGAAGCCATTTGAGAAACTCATTCACTCTCGCACATCAGTGAGTTGATTCTGAAATCGCAATGACTTTACAGGGCAGGATAGAATTCCCCGTGCGGGTTTTTGAGGCAGTCAGTATTTGGGAGCAGAGAGGCCCATCTCTCCTTCAGAATGACTGAGAGAGAGCTCAAACCTGTAGGCTTTGTGGTTGGGAAGCCAACTTGTAGCCCACTGTGCAAATAGGGCTCCGTAATTTGAGAAAAGCATTAAAAAAAAAAAGAAGAATGAAACAGGAAGGGTGCTTTTACAGCTGCATGTAATTAATGATTAAGTAATGTAAATAATGTAACTGTCAATAATGTTAAATGTAAATTTCTAACTGTACATGAGTAGAGGCACAGATAACAAACAGTAAGTCACCCCATTACTTCAAAAGGGTCTCACATCATGCATGACACTAGAGAAGAGATGAAATAGTGGCATGTCTTCTCTCCTACTCAGAATTAGTATGCCCTAAAAAAAAGAACGAAGAAAATCCAGACTCCCCCAGTACATTCTCCAAAACGACTGGATGAAAGTGAAAAGCAAACAGGAGATATTTAGAGTGAAGGAGTATGAGAAACACCTAACGTCTGCCAATGAAAGAAATTAGATCACCATAGTTTCAAGAAATCTCAATTTTTGTATTATAGCACACCATTATCAGTAGCAAAAAATTATCTAATGAAAAACTAACATTCACAACTTTTTTGAGACTTGTTAAAATATCTTTCACAAACATTGCATGGATAACATTCTTGTTATAACATCATTCAGACGATTAGCCAAGGAGCTAGAGCTCTGAGTTAATGGTTTCTAGGGCAAGCAACCCATGAACAAAAAGCAAGTTTCTTTATTGTTGTTGCTATTTTGTTTTTTAAGATGACTTTATTGGGGGCTCTTACAGA
The DNA here is from genome assembly GCF_050624435.1 of Tenrec ecaudatus. Classification (NCBI taxonomy): domain Eukaryota; kingdom Metazoa; phylum Chordata; class Mammalia; order Afrosoricida; family Tenrecidae; genus Tenrec; species Tenrec ecaudatus. Next base: position 83,252,692 of record NC_134533.1, read on the forward strand.
TATTACAACATCCATACATTAATTTTATGAAGCATATTTATACATGTCGCCATAATTATTTTCTAAATATTTACTTTTTAAAATACTTTTATTGGGGGCTCTTACATCTCTTATTACAATCCATACATTCCTCCAGTGTGTCAAGCACATTTGCACATATGCCACCATCATCGTTTTTAAAGCATTCTCTTCCCACTTGAGCCCCTGATATCAGCTTCCCATTTCTTCTCCCTCCCCCTTGATAAGTTATAATTTTTTCCACATCTTAACGTCGTCCTCCATTGCCCCTCACCCATTTTTCTGTTATTTGTCCCCCTGGGAGGGGTTAGAGTTGATCTTTGTGAGGGATTTTCCCTTTCTCCTCCCCCCGTCTCCCCCCCCCCCACCCTTATCCTCCTGGTATCTCTACTCTCCTTGTTGGCCCTGAGGGGTTTATCTATCCTGGATTCCCTGTGTTGCAGGCTCTTATCTGTAGCATTGTGCATGCTCTGGTATAATCCGATTTGTAAGGTAGAATTGAGGTCATGATAGTGGGGTGAAGGAAGGACTACAGAGCTACAGGAAAGTTGTGTGTTTCATCAGGGATATACTGCACCCTGACTGGTTCATCTCTTCTCTGTGACCCCTCTGTGAGGGGATGTCCAATTGTGTACAGATGAGCATTGGGTCTCCACTCCATGCCGCGCCCCCACCCCCATCACGTTGGGTATGAATTTATTCTGGGTCTTAGATGCCTTTATACCTGATCCCATTGATACCTCATGATCACACAGGCTGCTGTGATTCTTCCACGTGGGCTTTGTTGCTTCTGAGGTAGATAGCGGCTTGTTTATCTTCAAGCCTTTAAGACCCCAGAAGCTCTATCTTTTGATAGCCGGGCACCATCAGCTTTCTTCACCACATTTGCTTATGCACCCGCTTTGTCTTCAGTAACTGTGTTTGGATGGTACGTATCACAGAATGCCAGATTGTTAGAAGAAAATGTTCACTTGTTAAGGAAGTACTTGAGTTGAAGCCCAATGTCCATCTGCAACCTTAATTCTTAACATATAGATATGAGTACATACTTCTATCCTCTCTCATTATAATTATATTTACATATGCACATGCCTATATTTAGGCCTCTATAAATGTCCTTTGCCTCCAGGTTATTTCCTCTATTTCAAAAGCAAGTTTCTTAACCTTATAAAATAAGGTCCACCCCAGGGGTGTGAGGGGCGATACTGGGAGGGTAGAGGGAGAGTGGGCTGGAAAGAGGGAACCAATTACAAGGATCTACATGTGACCTCCTCCCTGGGGGATGGACAACAGAAAAGTGGGTGAAGGGAGACGTCGGACAGGGCAAAATATGACAAAATAATAATTTATAAATTATCAAGGGCTCATGAGGGAGGGGAAAAAAAAGAGGACCTGATGCCAAGGGTTTAAGTGGAGAGCAAATGCTTTGAAAATGATGAGGGCAAAGAATGTACAGCTGTGCTTTACACAATTGAAGTATGTATGGATTGTGATAAGAGTTGTATGAGCCCCTAATAAAATAGTTCTTAAAAATAAATAAATGATAGCCTAGATGGGTATTAAAATCTGGGACAGCAGCTTCTCACTAGATAGATAGATAGATAGATAGATAGATAGATAGATAGATAGGTAGATAGATAACTAGAATAAGGTCCACCAACTATAAATCATCAAATTTCCACCAACTATAAGTCACAAATTTTCCGTATTTAAAATGTTTAATTTGCTTGTTCTTTCCCTCCAAATGACCAATGTTCTTAAGAACGTTGTGTGAGACCTTAAGAAACATTTCGCACAAAGAAGAAAATTGTTTGTAAAATCATATAAAAGGATTTTCCTGTATTATTCCTCCTAGATCATCAAATGCATTAAAACAGCTACATGTAACATGTGATACCTGTGCTCCTGATACAGGGCCAAAGGGGTTTGGTGGTCTCATGACAGGCTGGCTATATATTAAGGTTGGTTGTGTCATTACTGGTACAGTTCCCATTTGAGGAGGCTAAAAAATGAAAGAACATCACGTTAAAGGACATCAACTCAGTGCTTCCTAATAGTAAATAAATAAGGATGACTAGAATGACAACCACAGCATCTCTGCTTCGACTCGAAGGAAATATTTCTTCGAATGCAAGACTCAGAGGTAAACATTTTCTGAAGGTCCCCCCATTGTGGGCTAGAAGGCAAGGCAATGGTCCGGGTCTACAGTCTATGCTTTTGGAGAAGACACTATGAGAGGCCACGGGGTTGGGCCTGCCATAAAAACCAAACCCAGGCATACGTTTCTTGGTTCTGAAGAAAAATCTTCACTATGGTCATTTTAAAAAAAGGATGTAACAAAGTCTAATAAGTAACCCTATTTGATGAATTACAAACTTTAAACTTTATAACAGCATACAAAATAATTTCGATGAAAATCTTTGAAAATCCCCAAATTTGCCAGCTTTAAATAAAGAGAAAACTTAGAAGTATAGAACTCTAAGGTACTTAAAGGACATTGTCTTTACATGTCAAATCAAGTTCTTAATCCATTATGGAAGGATTACATATAAAGATATCTGGCTCTTTGCAGATGTTTACTCTCGATGATTCAATCAGCTATTTTTAGGAAGAACCAAAAAGGGGCTTAGATTACATACAAATTCCTGAATAACTGAAAATAGAATGTCAACCAATAGTGTTAATTAAAAAATCACCACTCCAGCATACAAAATACATGTTATATTTAGTCTATCAAGTAGACTTCCGTAACCAAACTAAATTCTCTGACATTTAGAAGCATAGAGATCCTGTTATCTCTAGTGTTATGGAATTCAGTAATTGAAGATTATAGTGGCCGTGTAGGTAACTATGTACAACTCCTAGTCAAAGACACAGAAGGATTTAATCTCTTCTTGGGATAACATGGAAAGAAGACTATATGGATGCTAATTTAGCCAATTCCAAATCTTACTAACTACGGAAGAATGGTTCTTTTAATCTTAAATTTCAGATATATGTATTTATTTGTAATGCTAAAATTACTTAGTGGACAAGATTGATCTCTTTATAATGCTATTCAAAAAGTTGATATTGCTACAGTTCACTTTTCTTCTTTCACACAACCGAGTTCCTCCAAGTAGATGAAGGGCCCTGGACCCTAGGCCTGCAGCCCTACAACTTCCCTAGCAACTCTGTTTAAAAACAGATAAGAACTTCACTTTAGGTTGACGGTCAGAATGTTTACACAGACTCCATTTCTATGTAAGGGATACCAAGCAAGCTATAAACCTATGAACCGTGAAACTTGACCCTGGTGCAAGGAGCTATTTCTACATAATGTAGACAAAGCAGCGGCACAGGAGCCACAGTAGCAAAATCAAGGGGCAGTGGGATACCTTCAATGAGCAAACATTTCCTCCCTGAGGAAGCAGTTGGATGAAGTCACTACTTTGACTTCGTCTCTAAGAAAGTCTGTATAGAAAAGACGTGCAAAGCCCTTCGAGGCTGTTAATTACAGGAGCCTAGAGGTTAAAAGGCTGGTTTTATCCTATAATATCACAATCAGGAGAAAATGGCTCTTACGAGGCTAAATTTACTGCTAAGGAGTTCAAGAAGTGTGAGCCTCTCTTTTCCACTAGTTTATTATGATTATACACACCTTACAGGTATTAAGTTTCTAGTCAAACCAAGCAAGGCTCAGAATTAATATTAACTCTGTTGGTGCTGTGAATAATTTATTGACTCTCCTAGCTATAATCTCCCACAAAGTGACTGGCGGAGGGGCTGGTGGTATCTGTAAAGAAGGTATATGGAAATCCAAAGAGGAGCTATATCAGCCTGCAATCCTGCTGGATTTCCAGGGAGCCATCTCAGAAGTCAGGGTGGAGGATCTCACAACCCAAAGAAAAAAAGAACCCGGAGTAGAACCCAAATTCTGACCCTGAGATCCCTGTGAACTGAACCAAGGCACAGAGCTGTGCCTTCAGAGGTTGTAGCACTGAGAGTTCCAGACAGAACAGTGAGTCCACATTCCCAGTTGCGGAGCAAGAAAGTTTCAATGTCACTGAATAGGTTCCCTTAATGGAGTGGATTGTTTCTAGGCACTTAATAGGGGAGCTAGGTTTGCTGAGCCATGAAATTAGAGATGAGCACCTTGGGCGGAAGCTTATGGCTGAGTTGAGTGCCCTTTTGGCATTTATTGGAAGCACTAAGAGAACTTTATAACATGGCCTAAGCAAGACAGAGGCACAGAGGTCATGTGGCTAGACGAGAGATTTGTACCTGCAAGAACTGAAAAGAGACTGTGCTGACCACAAACACTATCCGGTGTGTTTTTTATCCTGAATTATGATCTGTTAACATCCCCAAATGAGGCCATTCATTGCACTGGTTGCGAGTGAGTTCCCATGTGGCGACTGCAATGAAATAGAGTGCAATGGGAAGGGCAGCTGGTACCAGAACTGGTAAAGAAGGTTGGAAGGTGAAGGCATGACCTCCCCCTCAGAGGAATTGGCCTTGGGCACATGTTGAGTTTGATTCTTTGTCCCCTTTGTGAGGTCAGGTGCCACCACTGCACAATTCCTACAGCACTTAAATGAGTTTGTTATAATAAAATGTCTAGCAAAAAGTGCTAGGCAAAAAAATAAACCAAGTAATAGTGTGTATTTAATTAAGTCACATTTACTGTGTAACAATTATTCTAGAAATATTAATATAACTACTATTATCATACTAGAAACTCTATTAGGCACAAGGGGGAATACATTCTTCCAGTTATGCTTATAATAAGAACAGTATAAATATAAATGAAAATATTTGTAAAAACTAAAAACATACTTACAATTCCATATCCTATCATGCCTGTTGGTGTAGTCGCAGGATAGGCCATGACTGGGGGTGCCTGACACAGTGAAGAAAAAACAAACAAGGAAGTATAACTTATGTGTCTATATTGAATTGAAGGAATCAATAGCTGTAGTTCCACTAAAAAGAATTGCTAAGACAGCTGTGATTAAGTAGCACTTGTGATCATTAATAATGGTCAGTTAATATCCAATGGGGGGAAACTATATTTAAATAAGCAGAAAAGTATTAGAAAGGAAAAATATCACTTTAAACAGTTACACGGGATTTCACTGAGTTTTTAGAGCATCAAAAATTTTTAGACTTAAAAAAAATTCAAAGCTCTAAAATTTATAGTCTACCAATAACACAAATAATGTTTTCCAAGAAAAATAATTGAGTATTTTCTTGGTACTTCATTTCTTAAGCATTCAAAGACAAAATTTTAAATCCTAAATCAATTTATAACCTAGTCTTCTAAAAAGTTAATTTCTAAGGATCTCATTTGCTCTTCTCAAAGCTCAATGATTTAAACCACTACTGAATAAATTATTTCAATGGATAATAATCCTCATACAAAGAGTTTATAAGTTAGCTTTCCTTTTAATTTCATAGAAATGGAACTATTTTCTGTGCAGCACTAACATGAAAGAGGCTATTAAATTTTCAGCTTATGCCTTAATGCTTAAAAGAACCATCCATCACTGCGATATTTAAGTTCCCCTCTTCCTCTTGCTTCAGTTCATCCTCTAAGAGGATTGCTATCAGTTGGAACTGACTTGATGATCAATAGGTATTGTTTCTTTTTTTAATGAATTATATGAGCACAAAATTATTTTAGATATATTTGCTGTCTTAACAACATTCCCTATGTTATCTTATAATGAAAGCTGAAACTCAATAAAGGTGAAAGACCAATAACACTGTTGAAACATTAAAAGAAACAAAAACAAAATTGAAATTATGCGGCAATTTGAATATGAGCATGGAGAAGTTAAATAAAGCATAACTTTAAAAAATTAACACTAAAGTGAATAGTTAAAAGTTTAGTATTTGGGGGAGCATGTAGGACTTATTGGTCTCTCCCTACTTAAAAACCAAAGTCTGCAGGAGCAGTAGACAAACTGCCAACAATAGCAGAAGCCTGTAAGATTTCATGCAGTTGTTACTTTACACATGATCACAATCCACACTCCCTCATTCAGAAGTCATCAGTGCACACTGGCAGCACAGATACACACACAGACACCCAGCCATCTGGCAGCAAATGGCGGAATAGTAAGCAAGAAAAAAAATTGGTATTTCCCATGCCACCATCAGAATTAATTCTGAAAAACACCCATGAAATCAGTAGATGCTAGAAAGAATTTTTGGCACATTGAAAATCTGAATGTGAAAACAAGTAATAGCTGGAAGATTATGAGATTCTGCTACAGCAGTGGTTAATAGCATGCCAATTTATTGCAAAAAGGCTAGTTTTTGGTCACTTACGTATTGTGGAAAATGCATGCCATTCTGTTTTTCCCAGGGAAGAACAATTACATAATGCAATAACACTGGATTAGAACAAGTACTTACACAACACAAAATACACAGAGCATTTTAGTTCACATGTACATTCACTAACTACCTAAAATCCTCTGGAATGCCGGTATATCAAATGAAAGAACATCTATATTGAAACACTGTCAAGGTGGACCAGGGAAATTCAATGAACAATGCTCAATGACTACAAGTGTCTTCAGAATATACACTCTATCAGTAGCGTCAATGGTGTAAAAATTCAATCGAATGCATTCCATAAAAGGAGTTGTATCTAATGGTATCTATCATCGGTGAGGGAAAAGGCAAGCAATGAAGTTATTAAAATAATCTGCATTATAGTATCATTATTTATTTTAATAACATCATAAGTAATTTGTTTAAATTCTAAAAAAAAGTTTAAACCTTGACAGTGTTTAAGGATTAATAAAAAGGTTAGAAATGTAAAGAAATGTCACAGGCGGCAGTTTATCTAACTGGTGAATCTCATCACCAGCCCTACACTTTAGCCATTAAAGAGCAAACCTATAAAAACAATGCAAAGAAACGTTAACAAAATCATTAAGGGATGACAGACACTGCCATATACAACACAGCACCATAAATACCGCTATTATCCCACCAATTTACATAGTCTAAAAGATTAAATGCCATCCTCGTCAGTATTAAGTGGTCTATTAACTATTAATATTTCACTTGAATACTAATTTACGATAAAATACGAAGATATTAGTCTGGGTATTTATATCATCCTTCACACTGTCAGTGCATAATTCACACTTGAGACGATTAAATCCACTAATCTACTAGTATGCCCTAAGTCAAGAAACTGTGATAGGATTGAAAAACAGTGAATTCAATGTTAGAAAAAAATGGATTTCAATTTACTTTTTAGCTGCTTCACTTTTAGGAGAAACATATCTTAAATTTATATAACATGTCTTAAAAGTGGGATAATTATACGTGCTGAAATCACCTCAATAGTGCACCAATACATGTTCAAGATAATATGTGAGTAAAATCTATAAACTACTTAAATGACAAGTTTTATTATTAGTAATGATAGTTACTTCTACCAGTAAATAATTACTGCCTTTAAAAAGGAGCTAAGTTCCTATATTATTTTCCATTTGTGAAGTATGGTGCAAATAAAATGCCTTAGATAAGGTAACATAACATTTTATCAGCATACTGTAGTTTTACCTTAATCTTACTAATTTAACAGTTAAGAGAAAATAGGGCAATACCCTTGAAGGAATGTAACAAGAAAGTGGCTGTAACGAGGACAGTGAGAATCCAACAAAAATAAATGTTGACATATGTAGCCTATGTGATCTAAATGCTGCTACGAGCACACGAAAAGAAGACATTTAAATTTTTTCTGTAAGAAATAGATTTTCTGTGATCCAGGGAGACTTGTTGGGTTGATCTCAATAGTGAGATTAGAAAAAATAATTTATACTCATGTATAAGCCGAGTTTTTCAGCACATTTTTAATGCAGTTTTTGTGGTAAAATTAGGAGTCTCAGCTGATATTTGGGTCGGCTTATACTCGAGTATATAGGGTAAGCAATACATTTGATGCCCAGCCATACAGAGAAGGGAGTGATCAAGAGCTTATGCTGGGGTGTGAAGCTGTCTGGTTCTAGCAACCCATCCAATGACTGGAGCACTCTACTACCATAAACAGATTACTTAAAAGCTCTGTGCCTCCATCTTCTCATGTGTCAAATGCAGTAAGGATAATTACTATCAAACATGGTCAATTTGAAGATTACATAAAATAGCACTACACTGTTATTTATTAGAACAATACTGGGCACGTAGGTAGTAAGCCACAAATAAATGCTAGCTTTAAAACATGCTTCAGAGATAGTCAATAAAAAAATTCCTTAAAAAAGTAATATAAATTACGTATATTTCTAAAGCTCAACAGCAATCCAAGAATGTTAAAACATTTTCATGCTACATATTGAACTAAATTTTCATGTGGAAGAATATCATGAGTTTTCCAACTCACCATCGTGGCAGCATTCCAAGCAGTTGTTGGTGCAACCTTTGGTTGCCAGTTTGATCCTCCAGTTAACTTCTTTTCACCTGGCTGACTCCAGTTGACATCGCTTTGAATAAACATAGGTAAGAACATTAAACAGCTCGTTGTAAAACATCTTCATTACACACACAGATTGAACAGTGCATTTAAGATCTCTACACCTACTACTGAAATGATCTGTACATAGGGAAAGAGTAGCAATAAAACACTCACTTCTTGGTGGTTCCATTTCCAATGCCAAGATCTAATATGGGAGAAAAAGAAAGCATTTCAAAACTAGATCCACTTTTTATAAAAACAATTGATTTAAAGAAGGGGAAATGCAAAGAATACTTACTTCCCACAAGGTTGGCTAAAGATGAGTCCAGGTCGTCTGATACTAACTTGTTAGGTGGGAGCTTGGCAACTGGAAGGCTCTGGTTCTGAGAGGCCACTGTTGGTTTGAGAAGTCCACCTAATTCATCAAAGCCTTAAAGTTACAAACAGACGGAATAGGATTTGTAAGGAACTTTATGGTGCTACAGCTTCCTAAAATGGGTCTCTGCTGCTATTTCTAATTTCTTGTTCAATGGAAAAGTTCTTTTAAAAATGGGCAGTAGATAAATAAATGCTCTGAAATGGAAAAAGGAAAAATTCTCCATTCCATAAAAAACTGCTAAGATTGGCTGTTTTCATGGAATTGTTTTCATCTTATCTCATGGCAAAACACATTATGGTTATAATGTATATAAAGAGAAAGAACCAAGAAACGATTCTTACTGCTAGGAAGAAAGGGGAGTAGGGAATGTAATTCTCCCTTCTCATGGAGCAACATTTTTCTCACAGTTCACTTATATTTGAAGCAATATAGATGTTCAAAACCCCATTTTTTTCAAAGGTTCCTGTTGTTTTATCACACAGACACACACCCCTTTGGGTTTTTAAAATCATTTTATTGGGGGTTCTTACAACTCACATCACAATCCATCCATCCATCCATGCGACAAGCACATTTGTACATCTGTTGCCATCATCATCCTCAAAATCTTTTCTTTTTACTTGAGCCATTGGTATCAGCTCATTTCTCCCCTTCCCCTCTCCCTCATGAACCCTAGATAATGTATAAATTATTACTTTTTTCATGTATTACACTGTCCAATGTCTCCTTTCACCCACTTTTCTGTTGTTGGTCCCCCAGGGAGGGGGTTATATGTAGATTCTTGCAATTGGTTCCCCCTTTCTCTCCCACCCTCCTTTTCCCCTCATGGTATCTCTATTCTCTTTATTGGTCCTGAGGGGGTTATGTGTCCTGGATTTCCCGTGTTTCCAGTTCCTATCTGTACCAGAGTACATCCTCTGGTCTAGCCAGATTTGGAAGGTAGAATTGGGATCATGATAGTGGGGGTGGGGGTAGCATTAAAGAGCTAGAGGAAAGTTGCATGCTTCCTCGGTGCTATACTGCACCCTGACTGGCTCGTCTCCTCCCCGCAACCTTCCGTAAGGGGATGTTCACTTGCCTACAGATGGGCTTTGGGACTCCACTCTGCATGCTCCCTCATTCACATTGATAAGATTTTTTGTTCTTTGATGCTTGATATCTGATCCCATTGACACCTAGTGATCACATAGCTAGATAGCTGTGCTTCTCAGCCAGATAGCCAGCACTTACTTATCTTCAATCCCTAGCCGGGCTCCATCAGTTTTCTTCAACACATCTGCCTATGCACCCATTTGTCTTCAGCAATCACGTCGGGGAGGTGAACATCATGGAATGCCAGTTTAATAGAACAAAGTGCTCTTGCACTAAGGGAGTACTTGAGTAGAGGCCCAATGTACATCTGCTTACCTTAATATTAAACCTATAAATATATGCACATAAAGCTATTTCCCCATTGTCATAAATATATTTACATATGTACATTCCTGTATTTAGACCTCTATAAATGTCCTTTGCCTCCTAGTTTCTTCCTCTATTTCCTTTTATTTTCTCTTGTCCTACTATCCGGCTCAGCCTTCATTTGGGTTTCAGTAATTCAAGCCCTACCAGGCCTCCTACACCCTCCTCGCCATTGATTTTGGATCACTTGTTGTTCTTTGTCCCTGGGGTTGTTAACACCTACTTCCTTTCCCCTGTCTTCCCCTCTCCCGATACACTTTATGTGTGTGTGTGTATATATATATGTATATATATATATATATATATATATATATAAAAAGTATACACACACACACATTCTGCACAGTGGAGGCTGTAAGGTGCATGTGCATTGAAAATAAGCCATGAGATTATCTGTTACTCTCTTATTGCTGGCTAGTAAATTATGTCACTGTCTGAAAATGAAAATACAATAAAATCCTTAAGATTCTCTATCAGGAGCAAATCCAACCTACCTAGTAGGGGAAATTATTAGCATGACCTATGCATAAACAAATGAAGTGCTTAGGTTCAAAGAGTTTGATGAAAAGTTATAGCAAAAGGGGCAGCTTACAAAATGTGACTGACTAGATTATATTTCCAGAAAGACAAATTGGAAGGGGAAAAGTAAAATGCTTCAAAAACCTATAAAGTGTACAAAAAGATGAATTTGTAATCCACACATAAAAAAGCTTATTACTTACTTTTGGGATGATATCTAGTTAGATGCTATAAAGCATTTCATATTTAAATGGGTCAATTTTAATTATTAACCAAATCAAAATCTATTTCTGGTATGATTAGAATTACTGAGTGTCAGCACTTAAACTATTAATCTTCACACATTTCAAATTAACAATATATTAACTAAAGATTTAAATAGAAATTGAGATCCAAGAATTATAAAGTTCTTTTAATACAACTGAATAAGCACACTATGGTAGTCATTCTTGAAATAAGAAAAAGTTCCAGCAGTCCAGTATTTATGGAAACACCATCTAACAAGTCCAAGGAGCTAAAGATTCTAATTTCATAGTTTTCAAAATCAGGTGGTTTCCTATGTTGAAACAGATTATCTATTTTAAGAAATATAGGGATTATAATGGCTGACTCACTCAAGTTGACTTTGACCCATGGAGACCTTACATAGGGTTTTGAAGGCTATAGATTTTTATGGGACCAAACAGCCCTGTCTTTCTCTTGAAGAGTGCCTATTGAGTTTGAACCACTGACCTTGCACTTATCAATCTAGTAACACTTACTCCACAGCATCTCCAGGGGTCAATAATGACTAAAAAGGCATTCTAAAAACACTTACTGGTGACTTTGCATTTTAACTTATGAGCAAAATATCTCTCATTAGTTCTGTAAGAAACACAATCTCCCAAGAGTCAATCAACACTGTCACAAAAGAGAAGGGCAATGGCTCATAGGAGTAGTTCCTTAGAGTTCTCTTTAGGTGGGGCTGGGAGTAATTTCATTGGCTACTCCAACTAAATCTACTTATACATGTTCAAAGTAGCATTAGACTTCCCTACACAGACTCCAAGTTTTTATAATACTGTTACTAGAAGAAAAATATTTTTCCTTACCGCCAGAATCTACAATAACGTTTGTAGACTTATTTCCAAATACAGATTCAAAGTCAACATTAAGGCCAGTTGAAGGATGTGGCTGGGCAACTGGAGAAGGAGTGAATCCTGAACAAATCAAAATGGGAAAAGCACAATTCATTAATAATGATAACAATACAATGGAAAGAACAATAAATTCCTAGAGCAAAAGAACTCAGAACAAAATAAAACAAAACCAAAAAACCACTCAAGCCTTCAAGGAAACCATTTTCTGTATCATCACATTATTTGGGTAGTGACTACATTTTCCATAACAATCTGACAAGGAGCAACTGATGTTCATCACTACTTTGCTTTACTACAGAAATAAAAAATTTACGTGTTTTACTTTAATTATATATGCTTACAATATTTTTTAAACACACCCTAAAATTCAAGATTTTGTATAAAACAAAATACACATATTTGGCAATGAAATATTCTGGGGGGGGGGTCTGTAAAAATAAATAAATCTGTTTAGCAAATCTAAGAATCTTTTGTCATCTATCCATCCAAATTTTGTTTCTCTCTCTTTCAAAAACTATATAGTTTAAGTTCATTTTATTAGGAACAGGGCTTATAACTTTATCTCTGCTTTGTCACGGGGCTTTAAGCACACCAAGGCAAAAAATAAACACAGACCTTTCACTTCTAGTTACCCTCTTACTTCATCTTACTACTTCCAGCAGTAGAAAGCAATCAAATAAGCTAATTTACCTAAGCAGACTGAAACACCACCAGACCACAAACAGGAAGACTTTTGTGCTCCTTTGTCATTACAGAGATGCTAGTGGCAATAAGTAAATACCATGCTCAGCTCTTTGACACCAGCCAATGCTAAGGCAACAAGAAGCATGAAATGTTCAATTAAATGAAACAGTTTTTTTGTTTTGTTTAGATGAAGTTCTGATTCTCTAGTGGGTGAGATTTAAAATAATCTGAAAATATTAAGGCTGTCAAGATGGTTTGGAGTGCTTTCAATTTCTCAGCACATCCAAGCAGAAAACAATCTGGCAAGGGCCACAAAGAAGGAATTCTTGTATTTTTTAGAAGGATGCAATCAATGGCTGTTAAGGGTGCTCCCATCTCCAAATTAGATAGGGAAATTTGTTCTCGAATACAGAGGACTATGACGACCTACACAAGGTGGCACACACCAATATTACCTAAGATTGCTATTTTAAAAGCAGTGTTTTATATCATAAATAGTCTGTAGGTCAACAATTTTTATAGGGTACCTAAGTTTGATCCTGTTCTATGATACATTCAAGCCTCAAAACACTTTTAACTCAAAGATGCTGGCCATACTATGAGAACATGAACACTATTTCTTTAAAAACAGTACAAGCCACAACAAAATAATTCAGTACATAAATTCCGTAACTATTTGATGAAAAGTTCCCTCTAATTATACAGACTGAGCAGTTAACATTTTTTAATCATTATATTAGGGGCTCATAAAATTCTTATCACAATCCATACATACATCAATTGGGTAAAGCACATTTGTACATTCACTGCCCTCATCATTCTCAAAACATTTGTTCTCCACCTAAGTCCCTGGCATCAGTTCCTCATTGTCCCCTTCCCTCCCCGCTCCCCCCTCCCTCATAAACCCTTAATAATTTACGAATGATTATTTTGCCCTGTCCGACGTCTTGTCTCCCTTCACCCACTTTTCTCTTATCCGTCCTCCAGGGAGGAGGTCACATGTAGATCCTTGTAATTGGTTCCCCGTTTCCAACCCGCCCTCCTCCCAGTATCGCCAATCACACCACTAGTCCTGAAGGAATCATCCGTCCTGGATTCCCTGTATTTTCAGTTCCTATTTGTACCTGTGTGCAGTTAACATTTTTAAAGTATCTAGGCAGTTCAGAAATTCAATTACTAAATCTATAGTATTTCTTGCACTGTGATTGGCCAATCATGATACATGTTTGTCTGCTGAGGTGTATCAGTTCTATAAGGAATTAAAAACGAAAAGCAAAGGCATCAATGCACCTATTCAACAACAAACCAACAGATTGCTACTGGAAACTCCATGTGTTCCAGAGTGACAGAACTGCTCTCTGAATTTTCATTGCTGTGTGACTTTCGGGTACCTCTTGGGAGTGAGTGGCAAGTTTCAAACTATCATCTTTTGATGAATAGTCAAGTAAGGAGACATTGGCCTCACACCATGGCATTATAAAATACGAGTAGCCAAAAAGAATTGCTACCAGGGCTCCAGTTCAGACATGCATGGGGGCTTATTCCCAATAAAATATTCTTAGACATGTCTCTGCAATCAGGGGTGGGCTGCAGCCAAGTTCTCTCAGGAATACAACTGCCTCAGTCCTCTGAGGTGCCCAAGTAGTATAGGGGTGATGTGTTGGGCTGCTAAGCAAGCATAAGGTCTGAAACCCCCAATGGGCCCACAGAGTAAGCTCCAGAGTAGAAAGTCGAGGCCTTCTTCTGGAGTACAGTCACAGTCATGGAACACACAGGGCGGTTCGGCCCTGGTCCTCTAGGGTCACTAGGAGTGAGTCGGCACCAACTCCATGGCAGTGGGTTGCTAGCTGTTGGTCTTCTGAGGGCATCCCCCCCACCCCAAAAGGCACAATCTAAAGTAGTTCTGAGGGGATCTTCTGGGGAAGAGGTCATTCTCAAAATTTTATGGTGACTGTTTTGGGAGGATTCCAAATCAAATGGGTAATATCCCACTAAATCTTAAAAGACATAGGTTAAGCACAGGGCCTTATGAAGTCGTTCTAAGAAAACTGCACTGATGGGGAAAAAAAGGCCTGGAAAATTTAACGGAATGTTGTTTGTATCATGACAGTGCACCTGCTCATTCTTCACTCTTTTCCCAGCCGAGAGCCTGACCTTGTCCCTTCAGACTTCTCTTTGGTTTCCAGATCTTAAAGAATATTTAAAAGGAATACAGTCCCTTAAGGATGCTGAAATTCCCATTTTTTTATTTGATTTAGGTTGAAGTACAGATTCTTTGAGAAAGGATTAAGGATTAAAAACTGGAAACACGGCTTTCAGAAATGTACAAACCTAAATAGAGAATTTGTAAATAAATTAAAAATAGCTTCAATTTTGCTATTTTTGTTCAATAGAGATTTATTGCAATTCTTTTTTAGAATATCAACGTTTGGATAAAGATACAAAGTAATCCATATTTAGTAGTTTTAAAAGTCTCTTCATATGAGGGGGAAAAATGAGCTGATATTAAAGGCTTAAGTAGAAAGTAAATGTTTTGAGAATGATGAGGGCAACAAATGTACAAATGTGCTTCATATACAGTGGTTGTATGTATGGATTGTGATGAGTTGTATGAGCCCCCAATAAAATAATCTTTTTTAAAAAGTCTCTTCTTATGGGGTGAAAGAGATGTAAAAATAAATAGCAACTGATTAACTGCCATGCAAGCAAGCACTGTACTTACAAAGTAACAATCTTTTAAATTAATGAATGCCTATAATACACAACCTTTCCATCATCATTTTAAGGCACATCATCAACTTTATGGCCTTTACTTTTCTCTCTGACCTACATTTTTAGGGACAGTCACGATTGTCAAGTTTTAATTTTTCAAAGTTACGTAAAACAAAAGAAACAAAATATAACATCAACATTTCCAAAAAGAAGTTTTAGAGGTAAAAGAAATGAACAAAACACCTGGATTCTAAGTTTCATTTCATGAAGGCTATGAGAAAAGTTTTACCAACAGCACCAGGCTACAGACTAATGTCTAATGACTAATTGCCCTGTCTATGGCAATCTCAAGAGGATGAAAATAGATTAGCTGAAAAGTATAAGACTAGCAAGGTTAAGGAACAGAGAAGCATCTCAAATACCATAGAAATAAAGAAGTAAAGGCTGGATTGTTAATGGGCCTTATAGAAGGCATTTGAACCTCACAAACCCAGTAATTAATCCCATTTTTCAGATGGGGAAATTAAAAGATTGAACAAGGTCAAAGATCGAGTAGTTAGCTGACCCAAGACTTAAAGAAGTCTATTTGTTTGACTCCAGAACCTAATAGTGATTTCCCATTTATTCAAACTAGTTCACATTACATACACTAACTCACGGCCATCGAGTTCCTTCTGACTCACAGCAAGCAGATAGGACAGGGCAGAACCGTCCCGTAAGGGTTCCAAAGCTGTAAGTTTTATGGGAGCAGAAATTGTTGTCTTTCTCCCGCGGGCGTAGCAGCCGGTGGGTTCACATTGTGATCCAAGGTGCAACCCACTACGCCACCAGGGCTCCCTTTACATAAACTAGCAGACAGAAAAAAATGCCAATAACTATAGCTACAATAATGTATTCTGTATTGCATTTGGACTATTAAGTTGTATGAACTCCTCGAGTTTTGTATAGCAAATGCCAGACCAACAGCAACAACAAAAATTCAGTGTTCAAGATTATATTTGATGAATAATTCAGATAAAAAGTACATTCAAGGAATGATGCTATCAATATACACAAGACAGTTTTTTGATAACAGTTGTTTGAATAATAACTCTACATGTCAGAAACTGTACTACCTGTTATAGCATATATGTGACCTTCATGATAGCCTATTTGCCACCTCCCAAACCATGGCCTGCCATGGACATTCAGAGATTAAATACGTCGTAAAGACAGTAAAGGAGGAGGGGAACTGAAATCCACACCCCATTCACTAAGCTTCAAAAGCCTACGCTGTTTCCATCCAACGACTTTATAGATTCCACCTTTAAATACATATAACTACAGTACCAAAAGCCATCTATATTTCCTATATCACCCCGACTTTGCTTAAGAACCTACATATGTGTTTATGCAATCAATTTCCACATACAAAAACCCAGCTGAAGTTTGAGGTCCTCTTGCTCCTATGCTAGTCTAGAATATATATTTGGAGAGACAAAAGAAAGGCATCAACAAGTCCATGCCTCCCTAGAAACTGCTTCCCATTTGTATGGGCTTTATGCAGCCTGGCAAAGGCCGCCTTTCCCTCTACAATCTCCTTAAACTCATGTCATACTGTTCATGCTGAAGTGAGCAACAGTCATTTATTAAACGCTATACAAAGAGCTTTCCATTCCTTAAACTTGGAACACTGACCTTTTATAAGCTCTCCTGAAGAGAATGTACATGCCTGGAGTATAACCTAAAATGAACAATACCACCAAGTGCCTAATCAGGGCACAGTAAGTATGCTCATCAAAAGCAAACGTTTTTTCTTCCCAAGTTTTCTTAAAAGCCCAAAATTCCACAATCCCTTAATTGATAAGTTATAGAGCTAGGAGGAGAAACTGATGTCTTGCTTGCTGGAGTTAAGCATGATGTGGTAGTTACATAAACTGTTGTCATTTTGAGAATTAAGAATGAAGGGGTGGAGTTTAGCCTGTCAGTCAGGTCGTAGCTTGATGACCTCATCTGGAGGCGCTAAGGAGATTAGCTCACTGGAGGTGAGACACATGCTCATTCCCTGTGAGGTATTCCAGCTGACAAGACACATGGAGCTACGCTAGTGCCCTGAGCTGGAGGAGCCACATGGAGACCCTGCCAGTGCTGAGATGCTTACAATGCCACTGGAGCCACAAGACTTCCCGCCCACTGACCTGTGATCTTCCTGCACTTGGCTTCATTTCATGTGTTGCAAGAGTCTGAAGAGGACTTTATAGACTGGTATCGGACAAATGGGCTAATAACAGACTTATGGACTTGATCTGGACTGGGCTTGGATGTTTTCTCAAGATTCAATTGCTCTTATATATAAAGCTCTTTCTTACACATGAGTCTCCCTGGATTTGTTACTCTAGTCTACATGGACTAACGCAGATGGCAAGCAAAACTTTATCTTACAGATGTTGGACATATTGTCAGGAGAGACCAGTCCCTGGAGAAGAACATCAAGCTTAGTAAAGTGGAGGGGCAGCAAAAAAGAAGACCCTCCGCGAGATCAATTTCACCACAGCTGCAACAGTAGGCTCAGGCATAGGACCGACTGTGAGCACAGAGCAGGATTGGGCAGTGTTTTGTGCCGTGTGCATAGACAGAGATAGGGTCACTACGGGTTCTAAACTATTCGATGGCGTCTGACAACACAGCTATTAGTACCTGTCCCCAAAGAAACTGGCTATAGAGGGGACGATGGCACCAGAAGAATCTGACAAGGCATACCATGGGGGGGGAGGGGGGGGAGAAGAGGAGGAGGAGGAACAGCTATAGTCAGAGTAGGGTGGCACAACTGAGAAAAAAACAACAACAGAGGAGCCTAAGCACTTGGCAATCATCAAATTGTAACTTGCTTATTTAAAAAAAAGAACTTGGGTGTATTTTTTAAAAGAACACTATTGAAAATAAAACTATTTTAAAAAACCACATCTCTTCAGAAAAACAAGATGTGAGGTAATTTATACCTTGAGCCTACACTATTCTTGTAAACCAACACTAAGCTGTCTTCTGTTCCTCATGCGAAAGCTGCCAGACAAGGTCACAGGCTTGCAGATGGCAGAGCGAGGACCACAACTCCCTCTTGGTAACCCGCAGCTTATTACACTGCGTACCACATCTTCAAATACATGCCTTCCGTTGGCAGGGCCAGAGTGTATCTACAGAGTTACTCCCTTGTTTTCTGCATATTTCTTAATCCTATAAAAGCAGAAGTTGACAAATTATTGTCTGTGGCCAGCTTTTACATGGTCCAAAGAAGAAAACATGATTTTGGATTTTTAAAGCATTGTTTAACACAAACAAAATAATAAGAAGAGAAACATATACAACAGAAACTTTGTGTCCTGAAAAGCCTATAATATTTGTGAGGTGACCCTTTAGAGAAAATGGGCTGACTGTTGTTCTAGAGCAATGCTATCTAAGAACTCTCTGGTGACACGAAGGCCCTACAAAAAAGCTGCCTGTCCAGGAGGGTGATCACTTATGTGTTGGGTGCAAATGAGGAAGTAAAAATTTAATTGTCTTTACCATATTATGCTCAATTTCTTGAAGTTTAAATGGTCATGGAGCTATTGGTTTATAAGATAATGCAGCTCTACAGTGCTACCAGGAGGGAAAGGGGAAGGTGGGAGAGTAAGGGGGAACTGATCACAATGGTCTACATATAACCCCTTCCCTAAGAGACGGACAGCAGAAAAGTGAGTGAAGGGAGACATCAGACAGTGTAAGACATGACAAAATAATAATAATTTATAAATTATCAAAGGGTTCGTGAGGGAGGGTGGGTGAAGGGGGGGTAGGAAGAGGAGCTGATACCAAGGGTTCAAGT
The DNA here is from genome assembly GCF_050624435.1 of Tenrec ecaudatus. Classification (NCBI taxonomy): domain Eukaryota; kingdom Metazoa; phylum Chordata; class Mammalia; order Afrosoricida; family Tenrecidae; genus Tenrec; species Tenrec ecaudatus. Next base: position 83,271,900 of record NC_134533.1, read on the forward strand.
AGAAAGAAAATGCTTTGAGAATGAAGATGGCAATAAATGTACATATGTGCTGGACACAATGGATGGATGGATTGTGATAAGAACTGTACGAGCTCGTGATGATGATGTTCCTGAGTAGAGCAGCCAGTCCACAGAGAGAACAACATGGCTGGCCCTACTATGAGACATGATGCCCCTCAGTGACTAAGGGCGATACAGGGGACAGCACCGGAGACACAGTGTGGGAATTGCACCTGACCTGATCCCAACACAGCGAGGCAAATCACTGGGGGAGTGCAGCGGAACAGCAAGGGAATGGAGTGGCAAGGTCCCCAGGGAATGCTGAAAGTGGACTTTGGGGCCAGGGCGTGGTGCCCCAACAGACGACTGGAAAACGCTCCTAAGGGCCAGCAAACGATCCCTGAACTAACTACAAGCTTTTCTCTTGTGAAAAAAAAAAAAAAAAAGAACTGTACGAGCCCCCAATAAAATGATATTTAAAAAAAGAGATGATGCAGCTCTAGAAATGGCACAATTTGGGTTTTCTTTTTATTTTCTTATTACTTTGGGTAATAAAGTGTCAGAATTTTTATTGTATAATCCTACTTCTTAGAAACTTTTAAATTGGGCTAAAAGGCTTCTTATTAAAAAGGCTTTTATGGGCTAGGGATCAGTAAACTACAACTGCAAATCATACATGCGGTCTTATTAGACAACAGCCAAGTGTATATGTTTATATATTCTCTATGGCTACTTTCACTATAATGGCAGCTGTGTGTAGTTAGGACACATGTGTGGCCTGCAAAGCAAAATATTTACTATTTGACCTTCATGAAAGCTTGCTGACCCCTGTTCTCGGCTGATGCCTAATGGATGACATCAGTGGCAGTACTCATTTTCATAAAAGAAAGTCCTATCATTAGCAATAAGAATTTTTAATATTAGAAAGTAACAGATGAGATTTCTCCAATTAAGTATATACTTTGTACTTTTCACTTGTACGGCTTACTTCACTAAGAAAGGGTTAAATCAAAGTTAGACACTTCCACTGAGAGGGAGAGCTGCAACTAGGAACGTGGGGCTTTCCCTGCTCTGGTTGTGTGTCAACAATCGGGATTATCTCGGAGCAGCTAGCTTTGCTGGAATTCAGCTGAGTCGTCTGTAAAATGGCAGTAACATTCTCTCCCCAGTATGAAAATTAACAGCTGACCCAACTTTCTCTGAGGGTCTCTGCAAACGCGAAGCCATCAATGCTATAATGTCTAAGCTGCAAATGCACCAAGCTCCTTGGAGTGTCTGCCTTCTGTTTCACTACTTTGCTTTCTGGTCGTTGTCTCGTTCCTAACCACAGGCCTGAATTTAAGAAACAGGAGGAAAATGCTACCTTAGACTTTATTTCTTGTCAGACGCTTCTCCTCCAATAACAATTAACTCTCTCACCACGGCCCTGTATTTGCTCTGCTTCTGTGTGAATGGGACGTGAATACCACCCGTAGAACTGGTTGCTCACTGCCCTGCACCCTGGCACACTTCGCTGGGTACAGAGGTAACAGGCCTGTGTGCTGCTCTGACCCCCAATAAAGAGGTAAGGTAGAGCACCCAGGCAAAGGCCTTGCTTCAGTATGCCAACATACAGAAACTGCCTTAGACACACTTCCAGTCACGGTTACTAAATATAGGCTGTTATGAAAATTTGCCTTTTTGTGTCTTTTTATGTGTCAGTTTAAGACTATTCAAGTTAAGTTGCTTCTCTATCTCATGAGATACAATGAATATACTTTCTACTTTTCACTGATTTCAAAGGGAACAATGAAGTGAGACCTTTAGCAATGGGAAGGAAGGTATGGAAGAATCTGATACAATTGAAAGCTAATAAAAGGCTAAGATATCTACTGAGAGTGATAAACACCTTATCTCTCATGCACAGAGGAAAACACACACAGAATTACAGAAGTAAGCTTAACAAATACACTGAAATCAATCCTAAACACCAATCTTCTGTACTAACCAGAATGCTGCCTATGATACCTAGAATTCTATAATGACACTAAAAAAAGTTCAACTTAAAAGAAACTCTCTTTCCTAAGAACTTGTATTAAGAGTTAGTAGTATTTATTTGAAAACTTCTCCACATTAATGCTATCTCCTTTATTTCAAAATCCAAAGTAATAATTACATTATCTTAAAATAAGTAATGACTATGCAAAGTACTTAGCAGTATAAATATTAATTGGAAAAAAAGGTTAAGTGGTACTTTACCAACAAACATTTCATGAGTAGGTGTCCTAGTAGTAAAAGTGGATACATCTGAAGAAATGGGAAGGTGAACATCACCACTACTTTTGGTGAGGAAAGGATTTAAGCTTGGAATGGCATCATCAACAGCATCTACAGTAGCAGAAAAAGGATCTGTGCAGTCCAAGTCAATTATGGCAAAATGAAGAAAGGAAGCAAATAAATTAGTATTGAGATTAGTCAAAAAGCACAAAGTGAAAAGTAGTAACTATATTATTCTTTATTGATTATGAATATTAAAAACTCAAGTTATCATGAGGGAAGACTGTACTTAACATATTTTAAAATGAATTTTTAAAGACAAAACACTTGTATGTCTATAACAGTAACAGCCTACTACTAAGTACAGATTTCTTTTCCAACAGCAAGAAGCCAAGGGCCAGGTAGTTCAATAATAACCAAAATATGTCTACGCAAGAATCACCCACTCAGAACTCCACTTCCTTGCCAAGGTGAGAGCATACTGCCTTTGGTGGCCTAGCTGTATTTATGTTAACATCTGATATGTGTGTGGTGTAAGGAAAATTTCAAAATGCAGAGGGATATGAACGTGTTACAATGGCCCCGTTGTTACAGACAGCAGTTGTGTGATTCCTCAAGAAGTTAAACATGGAAAAAGGCCCGGCAAAGCCACTCCTCGGTGAAGTTACAAAAGCACCGAAAACAGGAACTCAAGCAGATACGTGTATGCCAATATTCACAGAACAATTATTCATAACTGCCCAAAGATGGAACTAATACTGGTGTCCACCAATAAATGAACAAAATTTGGTATAAACAAATAATAGGTTATTCGGTCATAAAAAGGAATTATGTGTTAACATCCAGAATACAGCATGGTTGAAACTAGAAGGCATTACACTATGTGAACAGGTCATACACAAAAAGACAAACTAAAATGATCCCACTTTTATGAAACATCTAAAATAGACAAATTCATAACAACACAAAGTCTACTAGCGGATGCCAGGGTCTGGGCCTAGTAATGGAGAGTTACTGCTCAATAGGTGGTGTGTCTTGTATGGAAGAGGGAACGTTTTCAAATGGTGCTGAAGGTTGCATGGCATTGCGAATATTATCAATGTTGACGAATTTTACATTTAAACTGGCAAGTGCTATGTTTTATCACGTTAAAACTCTGAACACACACACACACACACACACACACACAACTCAGCAGAATGAAAAGGGAAGGAAACTGCAGATTAGATGCAAAAAGGTATTTGTAGCACAGGGAAATAACTCTTGCACGCGTTTAACATACGAACTGAAAAATAAAGATGAAGAAAAGGTCGAAAGGAGTGATTCTCAACCTTCCTAATGTTGTGACCCTTTAATACAGTTCCTCATGGTGTGGTGACCCCAACCATATAATTATTTTTGTTGCTACTTCATCACTGTAATTTTGCTACTGTTATGAATCGGGTGACCCCTGTGAAAGTGTCGTTCGATTCCCAAAGGGTCATGACCCACAGGTTGAGAACCACTGGTCTAAAGGAAAAATTATTTCAGAAAACCAAAGCACAGACAAAGGATGAGCTCTTAAGCAAGCAGGGAGGGAACAGCTATTAAGGCTAGATAAAATTTTAGATTCTTTAAATGATCTGATGAATGAATAAGATGTGTTGTTTCCTACTAGAATCATTGCACATATGTACTGTTATCAAATCCGACATCTAATGTTAATCGAGAATCATTTACTGTACATACACCTAATGTATGATCACGATCATTCTTATGATTGAAAGTCATTGATTTTATCATCCTAACATGTACAAAGTAAATATAAAAAATAAAATAGCGTGTCATAAGTTTTTCTCTTACAAACTTGGAAGCACTCCCTTGCTTCCAAACAGGATCCCTTTTTCATACGTGGATAAGGCTAGCTTTTGCTCCTCCCGGAAGAACACTGTGCCCTTAATCACAGCATTGAGTACTCCATTCTACTGTGAGGACTTTGTGACTGAACGATGCAGATGAAGGCAATGGTCTGAGAGCCAATAGGAACATTTCCTTAGAGTCAGTAAATTAAAGGTAAGTGTCTCAGAAACCACTGCTGAAAATGGAAATACCAAAATATATTTAGGACATTGGTTCAAGTACAATTTTTAAAATAAAACTTGAAAACTTGAAGAGAAGCTTTCTAGGAATTAAATATTCCTATGGAACAACCCTTCACATCCAAAATAAAGTCCCACAAAAGTTTCAAAATATACGAGGGCTTCAGAAATTTCATGGAAAAATAAAAGTGAAAGAAAATGTAATTTTCCCACAAACTTTCATAATACTACTCAAACTCAAATGAGCATATTTCAACATCTTTTCAGCATCTTTCTCACCTACCACTGCCCAGAAAGGAGAGGAAGGAACTGAAAAACTAATTCAGAAATAAAAACTGAAAATCTATGGTACTTCATAAAATGGAAAAAAATGGTAATATATGGTAGGTATTTGTATGAAAATAAGAATTTAACAAAGACAACTCTAATTTCTTGGTGCATAAGAAGGTTAACTGCATTAAGTTTACAGATGACCAGTTAGGTTGAAAGTACATATATTTTTAGATACTTAAGTTAGCAGTGGCAGAGTTGTTAACATATATTATAACTTCACTGGACAAGAAAAACAAAACAAATGAAGACATGATAGATGTTACTCAGAAAATGGGACATGATTTCTGTAACATCCATTTATAAGAAGATAATTTGAGAAAGGTTACTAGTTATCAGCTGTTTTATTAATTGATACTATTTTATCCCAACCCTGAATTCCAATAATGTCTTATTATGTGAAGCATCTTCAAAAGGAATGTGCATAGATATGTGTAAATGTATATTTAATCAACCAACAAATGAAATCATCTTCAAATCTAATTGAACACTATAATCTAAGTGAAGTTAATTTTCTAGTGACAGAGAAAACATTACAAATAATAAGAAACAAATTCAAGAAGTAGTAATAATATTCCAGCTATTGTAACGTAAAATTGATTTATCTAAGCTCACAACTTTAAAATGTTTTCCCATTATTTTTCTTACCACTCATAAAACGTATTTTTATACTATACTAGTAATTTCAAAATAATTTCTAAAATTTACACTAGAATTAAACTAATACCAAAGAAATGAATTAATACCACTATGCTTGATATGTACATTTACACATCGAAAATGGAATAGTTTGTTTTTTAAAGAAAATGTTAAGTGTATCCTGTACAGTATGACCCAATGAACCAATCTTTTTCATTTCATTTAATTTAAAACATACAACAATGCACAAAGCTGAGATATAATGTGTAAATTTTAGACCTGCTATGATTCAAAGTTTTCAGGGTGAAAAAACTTTAGTTGCTCCAGATATCAGTATTCAACCCAGTGCTTGCTTAGCTTCCAGACCACTTCTGGAGAAGTTAGCGGATCATTAACAAGTCAATGAGGCAAACTGGAGAGTGTTTCTCTCTCTCTCTCTCTCTCTCTCTCTCTCTCTCTCATCTATTTCGAAAGAAAACTACATTTGGTTTTGAAAAAAAGTAGTCAAGCTAAAACGACCAAAATGATCACATTAATTCTACAACTAATCTTTTCTAAAGCAATTCATAATAAGGCAGGAAATAAGTTTACACAATTTGGGCAGATTAAAAATCTTACAATCAGGACATATCATTAAGATATTAAACTTTTCGTAACCTATAATTAATTCATTTTTAAGTCATTTAAAATATTTCTTTGACCTAAATTGTTATATCATTTTTAGAAATTATAGATTTAAGCTAAATTAAAACTAGCCTTCAAAGTCAGGTCAATTTTTATTAAAATTAATGTTCAAAATTCACATTCTCCTTAATATTCAATGTCCCTGTTTTTTGCCTAAATTTGACAGAAAAATATTATTTTTCATGGGGGGTGGTGCAGTATCCATTCAGCAAACATATACAGAGAGCACTTACTATATATCAAGATGTGTTTGTTTTAGGCAGTAAAAGATACAGCAAGGAACAAAATATTAGCAAAGTCCTGTTTTTACACAGCTTACATTTTAATACACAGAATACAGCCCTAATCTGTTATTTTTCCACATGCAACATGTTCACATACATAAAGTACACACACATATAACATGCATAGGAAACTAACACAAGAGTGGATATACAACTTGCAAAAACGTAAGAGCGTGCATGCTATTTTCAAAAAATACACTAAGTAAAGCAGAAACACACTTTAAAAGCCCAAATAATGAAAATAAAAAATTTTAAAGTCATGTTTCATAAGCTGTAAAAAATTCATTAGATACATAAATGATTTATCTTTGTTATGAGAGGTAAACCTATCGATTCAGATTTTTTAAGTGAGCTACTATAATTGCCATTTGTAATGAAGAATTTTTTCTAAGATTATGTCTTCCTTTCTCAAAATATCTTTCTCTCCCAAACAATTTTTGGACATTTGTAAAATAATAAACACATAAATCAAAGCCAAACACATTGGTGCTGATCCCAACGCAGTCACCTCTGGGACAGAGTACAAGTGCCCCACACAGGGTTTCCAAGGCTTCCGGTCTTCACTGAAGCCACGGCCACAACTGCCCCTCAGAGCAAATGGTAGGTTCAAACTGATGGCATTCAGTCAGCAGCCAAGCACTTCAATCATTACGCCAGCAAGGCCCTTAAAAGAACGCATGTGTACATACAAGCAAAAGTACCAAAACAAGCGAACGAGCCCACCTACGTACGAAATGTCTAAGGGAAACAGCTGAAATATCAACACCAACTAAGCTCTTCTTTTGCATTCAAAATGGTGCAAGAAAAAAGGTAAGTGTCACATTAAAACCACTCAGGAGGAAAGTATTCCAGCTGACACTAGCAGAAAATGTAAAAGAATCTAAGTGTAAATTACATAAGAATTTCAAACATAAGTAGCATAAAGTTTTTCATGCGATCCCATCTGACTTTTACTAGAACCTTGCTATATACTTAAACAAGAAGTTTCCCCCCTCGAGTAAAAACTTTTCTTGGGGGCTATCCAACAGTAAAAGAGCCACCATGTATTTCCTGGCTATGGAATAGAACAGAACATAGAACGATTTCACACTTGCACACATATGATCCTTCCACTCCATTTCATTTTATCTTTATTAAACCTCATTTCATAATTTAACCTAAATATATGTTTCAAAATTACACTGTTATATAAATGAAAATGTCTCTAAGGAACAAAATCATTTCAATACCACCTTAATATTTCTCAATTCCTCAAGCTTCAAGTGGAACCAAACACACTCACAAACTTCAACACTACGGAATGAAGCTGAGGGACGGCTGGCACCCAAGGTAACATTCATGCGTGCTTACCTCCCCACGTACTTGTGACCTGAGAGGCAGTCGACAGCGAGTGTACAGATGGGTGAAAAGTTGGCTGTTGCAAATCAAGCAGATCATTTGGCAGCTTTGATGTGCTAGAAAGAGATTGTGAGAAAAAAATGTATGATGTGATTTTTGCTACATTTGTCACCATCCCCAAAAGTAGGCATTAAAAAGGAAGGGGAAAACGTAGTAATATAAATCTGAAAATGGGGACATTTCAACAAGATAATTAAATAACCCTCATGAACAATCCAAAAAGGTCTAGAAAAAATATTCAAACATTATACATTTTTTAAGGATTCAGATAATAGCGTTTCTTTAAAAAGATCAATGACTTCTCCAGAAAAACCCTCATTCTGTCATTCAAATTAACGTAAACATGATTAAAAATATAAAATACTACAATTAAAATTTTAACTTCCCATAAGTTGAATCGCATTTAAAATACCAAAGCTCCTAACTAAGTAAAATACCCTTTTAATCTCACCTCCACTGCTTCTATAGCCATACAACTGATCAGCAACACAGGAAGAAAATTACAAACTTATCTATGGTATAAGCTTATAAAAGAGCCACCCCATTGCACAATTCCAAAAGATATTATCTCCATAATATTTATAAGTATTTAAAGGGGCCAGAAAGACTGATATTTTAGGCCTGGTAATTAATGTTTTATTTTCACATAAATAAGAAACTGAAAAGTGGCATAGATAATTTTTACCATCTACATAATTAAAGAAGTTTTGAAGACAACTTTTAGATGTAAAATAATTTTCTAGATAGAACTATAACTTTTCTCAATGAGAAAGATGTCTGCTTTAAATCTCAAGATGTAAAATAAAGATCTAACATTTATCTACAGTGTCCTGTAAGTCTCAATATAAAGAGTAGAGAGCTATTATTCATCTAAAATGCCCTGGTAACACAGTGGGTAACGTGCTGGGCTGCTAACCAAAAGTTCACAAGCTCAAGCCTACTAGCTACAACATGGGAGAAAGATGAGGTTGCCTGTTCCTATAAAGATAACTGTTTCAGAAAGTCTACGGAGCAATTCTTCTCAGTTTAGGGTGCTGTAAATCAGAGTCTACTCGACAACAAAGGGTTCAGGTTTGGTTAATCATTTGTCTATTCCTATTCCCTGCATTGAAAAAATGTATAAATTAAAAATTATATAGTTAAACAAAACAATATGATCTCAAGGACCATAATTTTGAGAGTATTTAAACCTGAATTAAAATTTTAAAAAATCTCATGTCCAAAAATTTCCTATTCATTAATAATTACTTGACATCACTTGAAATTAACACTAAAAACAAAATTACAAATGTATTTTGTGCACTTGGGAAAAATGCAGAATATAAAATAAGTATTATTTTAAGTGGATTATAAGATTTGTCCCAATTATTAAAGGAATGAAAATTTATAGTATAAAAGTGAAATAAAACATGGCCAAATTAGTTCTTCTCCAATATGTCTCCCTCCTCAAATATTCAACATCCTTTCCATTCATCACTCCTAAAAACATAAAAAAGTGATGAAAAAACACAAACCTATATTCAACAAACATATAGTAGGATTTCAGGGAACAGAGACCAAGTAGAAGCCAAGTTAGTAAAGCTCACACTGAGCTGTGGCAAGAGTCAATAGAGAGTAGAAAAAATTTCAAGGCGGAAGTAAGTAAATAGCATCAACAACAAAATCAAAGGGAAAAAAAAACGCTTACCACATTCTATGGCACTGTAGCCAAATGCCACCCCCTGTGCGAAAATCGAGTCACCAGGAGATATTAGAAAAGAAAATTCTTGGAACTGCACCCATCCCCCAATTCTAGACCTACTAATGAAAAATTCTTTGAATGTGGGGTCCAAATATCTGTGGTTTAATAAACCCTCTGGGGTAATTCTGATACACAGTACAGATTGAGACCACTGATCTCACTTCCACTTTTGAACATTATGAGGTTAAAAAAAAGGGGTGGGGGGGTGGAGAACAGATTAAGAAAAAGCCAATTATTGTAATTCACCTGGAAATATTAGATCCAAATTGTTGAGTAGCTTACATAAAAAAAGATTATTTAGATTGGTCTGAAAAACTTCAATAAAGAAGAAATTTGGCAACTAAAATCTGGTACTGTGATCTAGATTAGAGATTAACATCCGAGATATATTTAATATCCAATGTAAGGATGTTTTATAATACGTGAAATGCACACATATATATTCTAGAGTCAAAAAATCTTGGGCCACTACCACACTACACAACTGTGTCTAATCATAACTTTAATATAATCAAGCTTGCCCATAGATAATCCACAATACAACAATTAGTATAAATTTATAATTTAGCATACTCCATCTCCTAAAATGTAAAAGACAAAATCTTATCATTTTATATTTAGGTATTATAGCAAACATGCTCATAGAAGCAGCAGTCAAGCAATCAAATGACTTCTTGAACTGGGAAAATCTGTAGCAAAAGACCTTGTTTTAAAGTGCGGAAGAGTAAGGATGTCACATTGAGGAGTAAGGTGTGCCTGATTCAAGACACGGTGTTGTCAATCACTTCAAATGCATATGAAAGTTGAACAATGTGTAAGGAAGACTGCAGAAGGATCAATGTATTCGAAATATAGTATTGGCGAAGGATATTGAAAGTACTATGGGTTGACAAAGAACAGCCAGAATGCTCCTTAGAAGCAAGGACGGTGAAACTTCACCTCACACCCTTTGAACAAGTTGTCAGGAGAGACCAGTCACTGGAAAAGGACATGGAGAAAGAAAGCCACTCTCAAGGAGTCCAAGGACTCAAACAGAACAAGGATGGTTTGGGATTGCAAAGTTTCATTGGTAGAACAGAGTACAAGAGTCATCATGAGCTGGCCTTGCATGGTGCTGCTGCTGCCGCCGCCACCACTACCACTACCACCATCCTTTATCACCACTTTGTTTAGTCATAAAATCATAAATCAAAAGAAACTGAAAAGCTACCCGAAATTAGAAGTTTTTCAACCTGAATTGTCAAAGGTCATTTGAGCTTTTCACTTACCTGTTAGAAGAACTAGGGGTAGAAAACATGTCAATGGCGGGGGCAGTCATTATGCCCCCCGCTGAGGCAGACACAGGAGAGGCTGCGGTTGTCAAAGAGGCATGCGGTTTCTTTGCAAGCTCTTTTAGTCGTTGTTCCTGGTGAGGAACGGAAATGGCTTAGGAAATTCAGAAACCAAATCTGTTCATAAGGCCTCAACAAAACAAACAACCCCCAGAGCATTTACTTCTTTTGTTTTGAGAGCAACAAGTTATTTGCTTGATGCTTCCTTCACTCATTATTCACTGTCAGGATAAAAAAAATTAAGGCTACTAAATTTCTCCTCATTTAGATAGCCGTACATTAAATACTGCCACGTCTGCTCAGAGGTTCTTTTACTTTCCCGAACGCATGTGCTTATTTTCCCAGATACAAAGAACATGCACACCTACCTTTAAAGCTTTTAAACGAGCCTGCTCTTCCTCTAGAGCTGCCTGCTTTTCCCTTTCATCCACTTTGGTTAGAGAGAGGCCAGTACTTGCCAAGGAAGAGACTGCATTGGAAAGTGTTGTTGCCCTAGGGTAAATGGACAGAGGTAATATGGCCTTTTGCCAAACATATCATCACATCACAAACAAGTCAGGAAATGACTTGGCAACCGCACTATGGTTAGGCACTATAATTTAGAATTTAACCCTCGAGTTAAAACCAGTACTTCAGATAAAATAGTCTACTGACTGACCTATAAGATTATAGCAATGAGAACAATGCTGATGTATATACTAGAGCCACAGCTTTTAAAAATAAATGTCAGAGCGTGCAAAGGGTTCCCAATAGAATAGGGCAGTCTCTTTTCAGCTCCAAAGGAAGGGATCAACACAAACGGGAAAGAGCTCCAAAACTCCCCAAGGAAAACCTTACAGGTAAGAAGTATTGGGTTTCTCGCTTACTGAAGTACATTTTTATACTTCATCAATATTTTCATTCCTTTTGCAAATGATTTAGGCTTGGTAATTTTGGATTTTGTAATAATCTACTATAATAATTCAAACAGTATATCTGGGTCAAAACATTAAAATCTATAATGACATTTAAACTGATTTTCTCTACAAAATACTTAAGGGAGTCCTCAAGGTGCTCCCCAGTTAGCCCTGGAATGCCAACCGTGACGTCGCTGGTGGTTCACACCCCAGCGGCTCCAAGGAAGAACCTCTTGGCTTCCTTCCACAGCAACGCCGGGCGGCCTTGCACACAGCGCTAAGGTTGGGAATTGACCCTATGACAGGGAGGTGGTGTGGTTACGGGAAGGGTGCTATTTTCTAAAGTTCTGAAACAACAAAAATGTTTGAAAAGAATCAAAGGAAAATTCCCCCTATAATTTATACAAATCCTCCCTTCCTATTTGTAAAAGAAAATTCTCTTAAGAAAATACGAGAATCGTGAAGGGAGACGCCGGATAGGGCAAGATATGACAAAATAATAATTTACAAATGTTCAAGGGCTCTTGAGGGAGGGAGAGCAGGGAGGGAGGGGAAAAAAGAGGACTTGATGCAAAGGGCTTAAGTAGAGAGCAAATGCTTTGAAAATGATTAGGGCAAAGAATGTACAGATGTGCTTTATACAATTGATGTACGTATATGTATGGATTGTGATAAGAGTTGTATGAGTCCCTAATAAAATGTTAAAAAAAAAATTTTTAAAGAAAAAGAAAACACGAGAATCAGTCAAATCACCATCAGAAACAAGGTTGCTAACTCTCGCTGCCATGGAGTCAATTCTGAAGCACAGCCACCCTATAAGCTGGGTAGAACTGCTCCTGCGAATTTTCTGAGACTGTAAAGAAATACAAGTCTCATCTTTCTCCTACGAAGCAGCCTATCATGTAATTCATTATGTCACCAAAGCAGATGTTTGCTGTTACTTACAATATGTTGGTTAATTGGTCTTAGTTTTGGAAATCAGTTCAAAGTCCAAAACAAACCAAACTCACTGCCATCAAGCCAATTTGGAATCATGGCAAGCCTAGACAGCAGATTGCCTCTGTGGGTTTCGAAATCTAATGCTTTTTGGGAATAGAAAGCCTCATCATTTCCTGAGGAGTAGCTGATAATTTCAAACTGTTGACCTAAAAGTTAGTTACCCAACACGTACTGCCTAAAATATGCCAATAACATACCACATGATAGCAACAGAGAAAGATGATAAAATTTGGTGCTAGACATTTTAGGTTTGGGTTTCAATATTATAAATGCATACTTCACAGTGATAGTTTGAGTGTTAATCAAATTAATGTAAAGCATCATACAAATGAATGTTTTATCAAAAGAAAGTTTGATACTAAGAACATAAATTTAATCCAATTAGTCAATATCATCATTTTAACAGATTGCTATTGAGGGTCAGAATTATTTTAAGAGTTTACACACACTAACCCATTTAATCCTAGCAGCAGCCCTATTGAGCTCTACTCCTCTGCCTTGAAAAACATCACTTTCATACTTGAATCAATAAGGAATAAAGTACCTGCTTGCAGCTGTAGAATCTTTGATTTTCTTTCCTTCCAAGGACGCTAAGTGTTGTTCCAAAGCATCTAGAAGACTGCTGGGGGCCTAAAATGGTACAAATATTAATAATTTTCACAAAAATCATGACATTGGTCAAAATAAATTAAGTGCAGTCTAGCACAAAGCTTTTTCAAAAAATTTTACACAAAGCTTTTTAAACTTCAATGATCAAAAATTAATGCAAAATCAAATGCATAAAGAATGAAGGTGTTTCTGGCATATATACACATGAACTAAACTTATTAAAAAGCATAACAAAAAACACTATCTTGTATCATTAATATACATGACAGGTTTTCAAATGTGAATACAATCACAGCGCTGATATCAGGACTTGCAAAAAGTACTTTTAGTGGATACAATCAATCTTATGCTCATGGTTTAAAACCCTGGTAAACTAAACGAGATGGTATAAAATGAAGAATTTTATACAGTCAAATTGCTAGAATAATCTTCGCATTACATCAAAACAAACTCTGCAAGGAAAATAACACTAATGTCTGTAGCAGTAGAGAATGTGTATTATTCATGTTTGTAACCTCATAACTACCAGTACACAATAGGTAGTGAATTAATATAACAATTCAATTACCTGTGAAAGGTCTGGTATATCCCCTCTGTCAATTCCAACTTGCTATAAAAATAAAGTAGTATTGCTTTCAATAGATAGTATGACAATTGTGTTTACAATAAAATTTAGAAAATTACATTTATGTAGTTTTTATGTGAACAATATTTTGGACAGATTTTTTTAAATCAAAAGAAATTACTTTCTAAAATTATCATTCACTATTTCAATAGCTTACATGCTATTTGATGCCTCTTTACAGGAGTCAAATTATAGAGTTAGAAATTCAACCAGACTATTAAAGTTACCAATACCATGTGTTCTAAGCATCAATATTAAATAGCCTTAGTAGCACCTGAAAAATCCATCTGTTCTATTAAAAACAAAAACAAAACAACACTTCGATGTGTCACATGGTAAAACACATTTCAACAATGGTAGAAAGTAGGTGAGGGTCTTACATAAAAGTCAAGTAATGTCTAACCAGGATATAGCACACAGTATATATACCCAATGCAGTCCCCAAACAGTTTCATGAAACTAAGCAATTTTCAAGAAAAAGGTGTAAGTCTGTTCTTAGCAATTTCAGAACCCAAATTAGAAAACTGTTTTCCGACTCACGGCTTTATTTCATTTGCTAATCACCCTCTCTACTTTTCTTCAAGTACTCTGGGATTAGTTCCAGAATATAAGTAGAAAATTTAATAAACCAATTCATACTAAGATGTTATCATAGCCAATCACTGCCAAATACATTTGTCCCTCACTGATCATATTTTAAGAGGTTATTTCTTGCCTTTAATCCAGGAATTAAAGCCTCGTGATGAAACTGAAAATCTAAAGACAACTTCATGACTGGATATTTTTAGGGCAGAAGAGCCCTCATAGTTTTCAGCTCCTATGCGATAGTCTATTTTATCTCAAATTAAAAACTGCAGACATGAAAGTGTAAGGACTTACTCTGAAACTGGTAACTAACTAGAGCAGCTTCCCAAGCTCCCTGCCCTGGAGGAGCTGTGACTCACAGTCCTTTAAGACAAGGGGGAACTGCCCTCACTGTCAGTGCTAGAGCTGCAACTCTCTCCGAAATAGAAAGCCCCATCTTTTTCTGACCTATAAGTTACAAGTCCAATGTGCCACACTCCGCCACCAGGGCTTCTCAACCACTTAGCAGGAAATGGAAAAGCGCAATGGTTTTTATTGGAAAAAAGTACATTAAATCTGAATAAATTCAGTAGATTTCATGGAACAACACCTGAATAACAACAATGCTGTTTTTTTCCAAAGGTTTTGTCATCTTGTTCTCTCCTATTCTGTTTGCTTAGAAAAGAAATACCACTACAGAAATTGAGTCTAGATTTATCAATTTTACTAGTTCCAGATTAACTTTGATTCAACTAACCAATTATAAGCAAGAAAACTTTCAAAGCTATCCAATGAGATATATCCAGCCACCTCTGGTCTAGCAAAATAATGCCAAATATTACCACACTGCTGTCTGTGATAATTTGAGATGTGACTTATAAGATTTGCAAAACGATTAATCTATAACAGAGTTTCCCAAAGTGGGTGATAATTGCCCACTGGGGATGCAAGGATGATCCAGGGGGACTGCAAAAGTAGATACCTACACTTTATTCTGGATTATGATTTATAGTGCAAACGTTTTAATGGCAAGGAGGTCGCAGAGTAATATTTTAATGTCAAGGGGAGGCAGGTCTAAAACACACATTTACAAAATTTCATAAGCAATGACAGTCAAACAATAAGTACCCTAAACTCATTTCGGTAAAGAAACAAAAATGTTTTGAATCATGTGGCTCAAAAGGAATCTGCACACACACAATATTTTCTACCATATTTAACACAGTAAGTCTTAGACAATGAGTGGATAAAACAAAATCAATACCACTTCTATGTGACACCAACCTAATTTTACACTGGTGTAAACATTTTAGAAGAGTATCTTTCTATATTCAATTTTGAGCACTTAGTATCATAGAATACATTTTATCAATGCATCATACACCACTGAATTCTATAGAGCATACTTATATGATTGAAGATAGACCTTACTAGAGTCAAGATAATTTACCTCTGCAACTTTGAGAAACTCTGAGATCCTTGTCATCCTAGTTAGGAACTTCTTATAAATGTCAAGACCTTCTTTGCATTGGTTCTTTTTCATATCAAAATATTTTTCTGCCAAAAGTATATAAAAACATTCATCTGACACAAAATACAAGTATTTTCACACACATCACAGATAAAGTTCTCAGAAAGCAAAAGGCCAGTACTGCTACAGATAATATAGGTCAAAGAATAAAGTCATCATAAAATAAAATTATCAGTGATAAATTAAAATTAGATATTCGGCAAATATATAGACAGGGAATAGCTTAAGTTGTTCTAGTCATAGCAGCACTCTTCCCAATAACCCCACCTAAATCAAATGCCCATCAGGTGACAAATGGATAAATGAAATGCCCATATGTTAGAATATTATTCAAAAAGAAGCTAGACACAAATGTCTACATGATTTCACTTATATATTAGATATCTAGGAAAAGCAAATCTTTGGATTAAAAAGCAGACTGGTGGTTCCAGGGCTGCTATAAATATCAATACACAAGTTTTTGTTTCAACAACTGTTTTCAGTTCTCTTGGTGATACACCTAGAGTGGAAGTGCTAGGCTACATGGTCATTCTATGTTTGGCTTATTGATGAACGAGAAGACTATTGTGCACAGTAGGTGGATCAGTTCACATTCCCACCAGCAATTCTTTGTGAGTTTCAAGTTCTCCATACTCAACAATATTTGCTGTTACCCGTCTTTTTTATTATAACCATCCAAGTGAGTGTGAAATGGTATCTTACTATGGTTTCAATTTACATTTCACTAATGGCTAACGATGCTGAACATTTTATCATGTTTTCATTGACCTTTTGTCTATCTTCTTTGCTGACGTGTCTATTTGACACTTTGTCTATTTTAATTGGCCTGTGTTTTCATTGTTGAGTTATAAAGAATGCACATAAACAATTAAAGATAACATGAATTCGACAAAGTTGCAAGATACAAGATTAACACACAAAACTCCTTTGTGTTTTGGGATACTATCATAACCTTGTGCCAATGGCTTTTCTCATTCAGATGACATGACAAAGTCTTTGTGTTCGCTCTGTCCCTTTTAAGACTTAATAAATGTTCTCCTCAAGGGGAAAAAAAGTTTCACTAGTAATAAGGTAGAAAGTCTATGCCTCAACAAAATTTTAAAGAAAAATTTTCTTTCTTCCCTGGAGAAAAAGTAAATCAAATTTGCATATTACTATGGATTAAAGCATCCCGGAATGAGTTTGTATTAACCTAGCCAATAATTAAAAATGGATTAAAATAAATTTTTTAAAGATTTGAGGTGGGGAATGAACTCACACAAATAAGTAAACATAACTGATATCTGCACTTGATACTTTGGTGCCCTTAGCAATTACATATTCCATTAAAATAAATGAGTATTTTATAGACAAAACTATGTCCTATACATATGAAATAGACAATAAGGCACCAAAAATCCCTAATGGATCTCATAAGACATCCAAAAAATTAATGTTGAATGAATTTAAAATAATTGCTTTTTAAAATTAGTATATAAAATAACAATTTTAAAGTAAAATTTCATTTATATAATAAATTATGACAAAACATGATTGGTTTAATATTATTAAAATAAACTTTAAAAACTTAATTTATTCAAATGATAGAAAACCAGCTATATCTGAGAAATATGTAATTCATGTAGCTGAGCATTCTGAAAACAACATTGAGTGCTGAATTACTTAACATGTGCAGCCAGGTGTAGAATCCTTTTTCCCAAATAAACTGCTTTGATAACCTATATAAACCTCAAGGATTTGATTTTTGGCAGCTGTAAGTAACATTTCAGTCAATATATTTATAAACATAGCACAAGTTAAATAAAATATTAGACTAGAGCAATATTTACCCAACAGGTTAATAATTCCTTCATTGTATGCTGCAAACAGCCTAATGGCGTCTTTGAACAGGAGCATGAAAGCAGCATTTATTACTCCATTGGTAAGTTCATTGCTATTAACCTAGGAATACAAATGAAAATAAAAATTTAATTTAATAAAACTTTAATAAAAATGAAAATAAGGTTATGTAGTTTTAGAGGAAACTGACAAAAAGACTTTATTAAAATAGAGTAAATTCATACACTTAGGCATACTAAAGATAAAAAGTCACTGATTTATTGAAATCAGGTAAAGCCAAGCAGCACAAAATTGATGGTAAAGTGGGTTCAGATTTATATCTGAACAACAACTAAGTATAAGTCCTATAACATTAATCAATTTTGCTTAGACAAGTTATGGAGGTCAAAGGTAATTTTTTCTCATACAATTCAATATCAAGAAGGGTGCAACAATCATTACCACAAGAAGAAGGGTGAAATCAATCATTACCACAGAGAAGAACCTTTTCTTCTCGTACTCATTGAGGCAGACTCCCCATTTGCCCCACCCTCCTCTCCTGTGCCCCAGGCAATCACCAATCCACCTAGTCTTTATAGTTATCCCAGTTTTCCTACACAGATAAACATACTAAACAAGGGCTCAGGAACAATGGCCATACAAACCAGGTAAAGACCTGTATCCCAAGAGGAACAGAAAAAATCCCTTGCACATAAGGCTGACTGACATCTTACTGTGAGAAGATGATTTGGAAGTCATAGGACTGTGGTTCAGATCTCTTACTCTGAGGGAGCCCAATGGTTGGCAATTTAAGACTACCACACGTTTATAATTGTCATACTTCTTTGGTTTTTTTATGACATGTCTTAGTCCAACAGGCATAGTTCTGTCTTATGGAATGAGAAAGTTTTTCTCTATCTCCAACCCTCATTGTTCATGTAAACAGTAAATAGTTACTAACACTTTTAATTTGTACAAGTCAACAATCCATGTACTTTAGTCTAAACATCACAAAGAATTGAACTGATGACTATATTAATTGGAGAATGGGCACATGGAAATCACACAATTATACTTGCTAATTTGTGTTATTTCTTTAAAATTTGCTTAATAAATTTTTTTTTAAAGAAAATACTAGGGATTTGGCCAACACTGCCCAACCCAGCCCAGCTTGTGGGGGCTCTTGTAGAAGTTTCTGTGCTAGAAACTTCAGCCAGGTCAAGGTCCAGAGAGGCTGTAGAGTCTCACCACGCCTCTCCCTGTGGTTCACAGACACAGGCTGCCAGCCGAGCTCAGCCGGACAGCTCTGGCCACGTGGCAATAGTCACATCCAGCCTGGGTCGCCCGACAGCAGAAGGCCATCTGTCAAATGCGAATGTCTGCGTCACAGTTGAGACAGTTCAGAGTGACAAACTGCACGGCATGCACACACAGGCGCGTGTGCACACATGCACACACGCATAGGCACACAAATTTAATACAAAACAAAAGCCTAAAATAAACTCTAGTTCTTCACAAAAAAAAAAAGAAAATACTAGGGAACATAATTTGTATTTGGGCGATAGTTACATAACAAGTTAAGGGCTATTAAGGATTACTTATAACTTCCTTTTATTTCTAAATTATCATCTATTGTTTTTAAATCTTAAATTACAAAAGCTTTTGTACAATCAACTTACATTAAAATCAAGAAGGGCATCCATTTGATTCTGAATAATTGGTACAGTTTTTAGGAGTTTTTCTGTGTTCATTGTTCTCATAACTCCATCAGCCCTGTTTAAAAAAAAATTAGTTTGTTAATAAAGAACTTCCATCTAGTTCTAAACATAGCACAACGTTTGTACTCTGTTTAAATAAATGCTCTATTTTTTAGGTCATTATCGAACCTGAAACTAGAAGCAAAAATCATACAAAGGGGGTAAAAGTTACCCAAGAAGCCCTCTATGTACAACTTCAAAGTGCTCATTTAACACTAAAAAGAATATTAACTAGCAGACATAAAATATGAGGTATAAGAATATAAGCTTACGTTTTATGAAGCCTTGACTAAGTCTACTGTGTACTTTACACATGAAGAAATCATAATTCTCACCACCACTAATGTTATGTGAAGAACAATGGTCTTGTAGATTAAAATAAAGAAACAAACAAACAAAAAAACACTTTGCTCCTCAAATGATCTGTGTATGTTGGATGGAATCTATTTTCAAACCTCCTCATTCTATCCCTCCTTCGCTGCCTTGAGCCCCCACCCCTTTCCCCAAAAACAAAAATTCTCAGTTCAGAACTCAAATATTTTATTCCAAAAAAGAAACCAAAATAAAACATTGCCTGGTCTTAGGACCCAATCTACATCTCTCTGGTCTGCTCCTGTTACACAAAGGAAATGTACCTATCAAAAGTAAATACTACTCCCACAGGTCCCCCTCTTGATCAAGAAATCATCACTCCCAGCTAACATCACACACACACCTCACCAGAGAAGCAGTTCTAGCTGCCACATTAGGGCTGTCTTACTTCTGGCCTATGAATTATGCTATAAATATCCAATGGCCCTTGGAAGAAAAAAGGTTCTCCATTCCTGCTCCATATCATAGGCTCCCCAAACTTATTTGGCCTACCACACCCTCTGTAAGAAAAGAAAATTGCCCAGTGCTACCCTGGCAATAAAAAACATTTGTACGATAGTCATAATCCAGGATACAACAGTCGGTATCTGCTTCTGCAAGCCCCCTGGATCATTCCAACACCCTCCAGGGGGACAAGACTGCCCACTCTAGAAAACATGCTCTAGATCCTGCTCTGTTCTCAATCCTTTGTTGTCATTTGCTCTAGCACATTGGTGTATAACTGATGGAAAGGTTCTATCAAACACCATCCAACAGAGGAACAGCCAAGTCCTGCGTGGCTATTAAGCACCTCAATTGTGCTGTTATGACTGAGGAACGGAATTTTTTTTTGGAACTGAATCTTTAATAGTATTTCAGTCCCTTTACATTTGATTAGGCACATAAATGGCAAGTAGCTACCATAGTGAGAAAGTGCAGTCATCAAGTTTGTATGTTTATATCCATGCACAAACAAACAAGGCTCTAGGACAGTGGTTCTCAACCTGTGGGTCCCCATGGTTTTAGGAACCACTCCTCTATCCATCTCCAGGCAGTCCGCCCACATGCAGATACACCCACATAGGCGAGCCTGGTGTGAGGACTGTTACCCATGTTACACCATGCTTCAAGACAAAATTTCATTTATTTGTAGTTAGAAATAAATATTTTACAATATAGCTACATATTGTTTTTGTGATTAATCACTGCTTTAATTATGTTCAATTTGTAACAATGAAAATACATCCTGCATCTGATATTTACATGATAGTTCATAACAGTAACAAAATTACAGTGATGAAGTAGCAACAAAAATAATGCTATGGTTAGGGTCACCACACCATGAGGAGCTGTAAAGAGCTGCGGCATTAGGAAGGGTGAGAACCACTGCTCTAGGATCATCAATATAGCCACTCAATTTCCACTAATCCCGTAGTCCCATCCAGCTGCCTTTCAGAGAAAAGCGATTTAAAGAGCTGTCACTTCTTCACTTTCCAATCCTTTTTCAACTCATTACCAATATGAATTCCTACTCATTCCCCCATTTAAATTTATCTACTATAAATCATCTTCAGGAACATCCACGTTCTCTCTCCAATAGGTGCTGTTCAAACCTCATCTGAGCAGACTTCTCAGCACCCATCAAAAGCTTCCCTCCTCCTTGCGGTCCTTTATTACCCTCTTAGCACCCACTAAAGCTCTTCTCATCTGATTGTCTTCCTACCTAATACTTGTTCAGTCTGTTAAGCTTCTAGATGCTCACTTAACTCAAGTATTCCTGGATCCTCTCTTCCCTCATTTTTATACTACTGCTCATCTGTCATGTCCGTGGCAGAGGCCACCATAATGCCATTAACATTCATATTCCTAGACTAGAATGCTGAAGTTCCACGTCAGTCTGTCCAACTGCCTACTTGACATGTCAACTTGCATAAAACTCGGGTTATCTCAAAATAAATATTTCCAAAACTCCGTCCTGCATTCTTTACCATTACACCCAGAAAATCCTTCCCATTTAACTTTGTCAGTAACATAAGCCAAAAGCTTAGTCACGTATTCTTTCGTCTTTCCTCTCTCACTAACTTCCACATTATCTTCATCATCAAGTTCTGGTATTTTTATTTCATAATCACTTCTCAAATCTATTCACATCTCTGTAGCCACTGTCACGGTTTCACTTTTAGCCACATGGCCTGTTTGGATTTTCATAGTTATTTCTCCACACTCTCATCAAAACGATCTTTTTAAAATTGCTTCCCCTGGTACTTATTCTAAATGCAGTTCAAGTCACACTGCTGACTAAGGATATAAGCAAACCTAAATCTCCCTTATATGCTTTAAAATCACTTAACATTCTTTGTGACAATATTTTCCAAGTAAGCATGTGATTCTATTTTTATCAATTAGTTTCCACTTTACTGGATGTACCTTATCCAACTCAAAATTGTTCTTCATAATATCCACATATATGTTAAGTACACTATCAACATTCAATAAAAGTTTCAGACAGAGAACCAAACCTGGTGTTTAATACTTCCAACACAAGCTATAATTTTTTCTGTAAATAGTACCATGAACAAGCACACTAAAAACCATGTCAGAACTGAATCTCATCAAAGACAAGTAATTAGTGTATGCAATATAAAGGCAAAAAATTTGATAGAACAAAAATGCTTACCCTTTATTATGCAAATAATCATTATTTAAGAGGAAAACATAAATTCTTATCAAATTGAAGTTATATTAGTATTATAATAGAAAGCCACTTTCAATATATTAAGACCAATGAATAATTTAAGGAAAGACCCCAAGGGTAAAAATTCAAAATACAATTCATAATTTTAAAATATTAATGTAAATAAAAACCTAAGGATGACTAAATGAAATTAGAAAACTTCTAGTCAAGTCACCTACTGATGCTAGTCATAATAAACAGCTTCATCTGCAGTAACCTGTCAGGTAACAATTCATCAATATCTAAATTATTAATCTTATCGTTAAAGGGAGCCTGTGGGCAAGCTGAAATGAAATGCTTGCTAAGTGACCACCTGGATCCATTTGTCTAGTGGGAGTGGGAGAAATGCAGCTATAGAGAAACGGGTTGAGTCTGACCACTGACACCCGTGAACTTGACTTACAGGAACTAGAGAAGAGCGCAGGTTGGTTAATCTGAAGTTCATGACCTAGCACGTAGGGGCTAGGCTTGTTGAGAATTTGTGAGGTGGCCCACACTAAGTTGACCAGAACCTGACCAGATGAAAAGAAGATATTTGAGTTTGTGAACTGGTGCATACTGCTGCAGACTTTATGGGCAGCCTGTCCTGATTTGACTGTGCTTATGGATGCAGACTTCACAAGGTTCCAACTAGAATGAAGTTTCTTCATGTTGAAGAATAGGATTGTCTCCTCTAGCACTGGGTTCATGTAAGGGGGCAGTATAGATATGGGTTACCCAAAATTGGGCAGACAAAGGCATGAAGTGGTTGGCTTACAAACTTTCATAGGTGGGGGAATATATTCATAGGATTATAGGGTAGGTAGTTCTTAACTACAATCGTGAAGCATAAAACATTTTTGGTTTGTTCACTTACAGAGTTCAAAATGCATCCTTATTGAATATGCATTTTAGTTTTATCCTGTTAAGTACAGATAAGATTTTAGTATTGTTTGAAAACTATATATGGCTAAAGAGTGATGTGAAAGTGTCAAATGGACAAGGGGTGGTCTGTGGTAATTACATAACCTGGTGTTGATCTGAGAGGCCAGCAAGTGAAGCAGTAGAGCCTGGCCTGTCAATCAAGACATAAACCAAAAAGACCTCTGTGTGGGCACGGCATTCTCCTGAGAATTCTGGGAACTCCTGTAATTCCTCCTTGGAGGAAGGCGATCCTTCTCTCTCTCTCTCACTCCTGGAGAGACGCTATATTAACAAGACACTTGGTGCTATTCCTTGGGAGCTGGAGAAGCCACATGGATCTACCCTGATGCAACCAGACCTCAGGAGCTGGAGAAGCCACCTAGAGACCCCTGCCAGCGCTGAGATGCTTACACTAGCACTGGATCTGAGACGCTTACACCACCACTTCTGATCTTCTGTATTCGGGGTCATTGCATGTGTTTCGTGAGTCTGAAGAGGACTTTATAGATTGGTATCGGACATATGGACGATCTGAACCGGGCTGGAATGTTTTCTCAATATTCAATTGCTCTTGTGTATAAACCTCTTTTTTATACACATGAGTATTTCTATGAATTTCCCTAGTCTACCCAGACTAACACAATTATTGAATTATTATTATTGATAATTCATTTCCTTTCAGAATATACTTCTTTCCAATACTGTGGCAGGAATTGATGGTTGTGTCCCAAATAATTCATTTTTTTTTAACAAAACTACTACATTTGATACTTTTGGATGAGCCCCACAGCGATAAAAAGACTGCAAAGGGGTAACACCTTCACCCCCAAGGTATGGCCCAGGGGGAGAGGGGGAGCTACCTGAGGGGAAGGAAACACAAAAGGGACCTGCTTGGGACTCAGGGCAAGCAAAGGGAATGCCAGGGGTGCTGGCACTGTGAATACAAAAGGAGGAATGCAAGCTGTGGTAGGACTGGCTCCAGGCACACAAGCAGGGGTTACGCAAGAGGGTTGGACACAAAGTCACAAAGCTCCTTGGGTTCCCCTTTCTTCTTCTTTGCCTTTTCCAGCTTTTGCTGCATGATCTCTGAGTCCCTCTGCTATGGGCAGCAACAGAAGTAAAGCCTGCCTTTTTCATATTCTTCTGGCAGGCCAGCTCGCGTTGGTTACCGCGGGTCATGGGGATAGCAGCAGCTCTGGTCTGCTTAGTTTGTGCTCCCTCCTTCTGTCTGATGTACACAGAACCTCAGAGCTTTACTGGGTCACACCTTATGGTTGCCACAATATTCAGCCTCCCGTTAAGCTATAATGTAGCTATAAACTAAGCTTTATCCGATGGCTTGTCCATTTTCGGGGTGGGAAGAAGTATCCTTAAGACAGTAGACTGCTACACTGGGGCCTTCTTTCATGCTGTCTAGAATGTGGATGTTTTGAAAGGAGCTCAGGCAATAAATCCAAAACATGAGATAAAAGAAACAAAAAATAAAATCTGGGCCCGGGTAGTTATAGGCACTATTCCAGCTCCAGAGTCTTGTATACCTCAGGAAGAAATAAATATCTACTTCGTTTAAATTTCAACTATTTTGAGCTTACCTTTACTCTCAGTTAATTTAAGCCCAATACATTATGATCACATCTTCTCAGAAAAACCTCAACTTTCTCAAGTAATAAAGAGATATCATGTGCTTACATTAGACTACAAAGAATTCCAAATATTTCACAAACACAAATGAAGTGAATTAAGACTCTAGACAAATGCCTAACAAAAATCTATATAAGTGTTTCCAAAATATATGGAGTATTGGAGTAAAGGCTTGCTGTCCATACCCTTATCCGCAGACACTACACTGGTAGTGTGGTCGTGTGGCACTGGGCTGCAATCCACATGGCCAGCAGGTTGAAATCACTACCTGCTCTGCAGGACGAAGATGGGGCTCTTTATGGGCTCGGAAACCCACAGGGGCTCCAACGAGCCAATGAGTTTGTTATTTGGGGGAGTGATTTCTACTTATTGTACAACAATGTCTTGTCATTTTAAATCCATCATTTGAATTCAAGATCTTTCAAAATGGTCACTTAGTATTTGTAAGAAATGAATGTTAAACAAAAAGAAAATAGATGTTGCACCAATCGACAAGATCACACTAAATGCAATTTGTGGCCTCCATTATCTATAGGATACTTATCTATAGGATACCACATAATGTGCTATTTACAAACTCCCCTAGTCATCCATAGGCATTGCAGTACGTCCTGTAGGTAAGAATTTGAGTACAACCACACCGTTCTTATGGAGGAGAGAATGTTGTACACAATTTAAAAATAGGGCTTCCTCAAAGAAGTACTTAAATGAATTCTTAAAGAATAACTAAAAGCCTGCAATATCACATAGAAGACACTTTTCAGCAGTGGTTCTCAACCTGTGGGTCACACCCCCTTTGGGGAGTCAAATGATACTTTCACAGGGCTTGCCCAATTCATAACAGTAGCAAATAAAGTAATTTTATGGTGGGGGGTGGGTAACCACACATGAGGAACTGTATTATAGGGTGGCAGCAATAGAAAGGTTGAGAATCACTGCTTTACAGAAAGAAAAAAAGCGCTTCAATGAAAAGTCATCTAATCATTACCTGAGTAAAAACTAATTTTATCTTTTGAATACCTCATATTTCTACTATAAAAAAACTGATGCACCCCCCTTACCTCACTTTTTTAACTTCAAATAAAACCAAAAATAAATCAGATTTAAATATAAAATACTGAATCCATAAATCTATAAAAACATAAATAATCGATCATTTAGAGGTAGAAAACTCCAACTTTTAACAGTTAAAAGGAAAAAAACAAGAATTAAGATTGTAGAGAAAGTTAAGAGTAACTTAAGGCAATTTTATTTTCCTAACATACAGTACTGAACTCACTGCAATTGAGTCCATTCTGACCCACGGTGACCCTACAGAGCAGAGTAAACTGCCCCTTAGGTTTCCAGAGGTATCAATACTTACGGAAGCAGATGGTCACAAATGCCAACCAGCTGGTAGCTGAGCACTTAACCACTGTACTACCAAGTCTCCTTCATATTCATACAGAATACTGTTACGCTACAAAAGGATGAATGGTATATGCTATAATGGGAATACACCTTAAATACAGTATGTTAAACCTAAGAAGTCAGTCATAAAAAGTTACATCTCATATGATTGTATTTATATATTATGTCTATAATAGCTAAATCCATAGAGTGAAATTAGATCAGTGGTTGCCACCTGGGAGGAAAGAGGACTGGGAAGTGATTGCTAATAGGCATTGGGGTCTCTTTTAGGAAGTGATACAATGTTCTTCAATTGGATAGCAGCAATGTACGTCAATTTGCAAGTTTACTAAAAACTAATGAAATATATACTTTAAAATGATGAATTTTATTTATCTGACTTGTAGCTGAATAAAGTTATTGTAAAAATAGGAACTTTTAAATATCCTTGAGCCAAAAAAAGGAAAAATGAAACCCCAAAATTAGATATTAAAATATTAAATCTAATTATATTTTTCAAAAAGACCCAAAAAGTTTAACTCACCCTCTTTTCACTTTTGTGAAATCAAATGCAACTTGTCTGTATGAAACAGCCTTTTCATTTAGATATCTACTATACCGCCTAATAAATGTAGACATGTCATATCCTGTAAGAGAAAAGTAATTTTTCATAAGTGATTATAATTCCATTTTTTCTCAGAAAACCAGCACATTATATACTAATAGCAATCATGCCTTAATATACCAACTTAATTTAGTGGTAGAAAGGAGCTTCTTGAAGACTCCAAAAATTTTTTGAAGTCTGGTAAGACATATGTCACATGTCTTTAATTATATGGGGGTGGGGGAGATCTTCCTTTAGAATGTATTATTAATAGTCTACTTTACTTGTGATCAGAATTCTTTTTTTTCCTCCAAAGCTATGCATTTAATTTTTTTAAATCATTTTATTGGGGGCTCATACAATTCTTATCACAATCCATACATCCATCCATTGCGTCAAGCACATATGTACATTTGTTGCCATCATCATTCTCAAAACATTTGCTTTCGACTTGAGCCCTTAATATCGGCTGCTCATTTTCTCCCTTCCTTTCCACCCCCCCTACCTCATGAATCCTTCATCATTCATAAATTATTATTATGTTGTCATATCTTACACTGTCCGACATCTCCCCCCGCCCTCTTCTCTACTGTCCATGCCCCAGGGAGGAAGTTATACATAGATTCTTGTTATCAGTTCCCCCTTTCTACCCCACATTCTCTCCACCCTCCAGGCATCGCCACTCTCATCACTGGTCCTGAAGGAGTCATCTGTCCTGGATTCCCTGTATTTCCACTTGCTATCTGTACCAATGTACATCCTCTGGTCTAGCCAGATTTGTAAGGTAGAATTGGGATCATGAATGTGGGGGTGAGGAAGCATTTAAGAACTACAGGAACGTTATATGCTTCATTGTTGCTACCCTGCACCCTAATTGGCTCATCTCCTCCCCACAACCCTTCAGTAAGGGGGTGTCTGGTTGGTTACCGACGGGCTTTGAGTCTCCACTCTGCACTCACCCACATTTACATTATGATATTTTGTTCCTTGATGCTTGATACCTGATCCCTCCGACAGCTCGTGTGATCAGAATTCTTATCACTTCAACAGGACTTGGAAAATGTGTCTCTTTCAAACGTAACTTCTTATGGAACCACTTCATTCCTCAAATTCTAATTTTAATAATATTCCTGACATCTCTAGTTATTTACAATGCAGAATAGCGTTATAAATTATTGCAGACTGGATGCGAATGGCTTAGTTCTGAGTCTACGTACAATAGCTTCCATTCAGACAGAACATGCCACCAAATCTAGCAGTTTTAAGTTACTGAATTAAAGATAAATAAGTAAGTAAAACAACAGATATGGGTATTAATTACGCAATAATCACTAGGTGTGGTCACCCTTTTGATTTTCTATAATGAATAAATTGTCTTTACCTTGCAATCCACTTTTATCCAAAAAATTGCTTAAGTTAAACAACGTGTTTCTTGAAGCCAAATACTGAATGAAGCGCTATAAAAAACACCAACAAATAATTATGTCAATATAAGGTACTGTCATCTCACAATGTTGAATTTGGTAATTAAGGGGGGCAAGCTAATCTTAACATATTCCATTAAGTTGACCTACTTCAAATTTCTAAAAATATAATGCACATATTTCAGTAGCACATAAGAAATCATTAAAGCTTAAAAACCATACCTATAATAATAAAGTCAATATAAAACTGAAGCACACACAAAATGGAACTGGTTATCTGGGTTTTACTACAGCACATTAGAGATACACTTAACCATACTCTGATGTCACTTCTATTTTAAACAGCTATCTGAATGACCCCAATTTTGATGTTTTTAAAATTATATAAAACGCTTCTAATCATACTTAGATTCATAATCAACAGCCATGGAAACAGCAGTTAAGAAATCGAAGTGTGTGTTGTACTGGGCAAACATGCTACCAAAGACCTCTTTAAAGTGTTAAAAAGTAAAGATGTCACCACTTTGAGCACTAAGGAGCACCTGACACAAGCCATGGTATTTTCAATGACCTCATATGGACTCAAAAGCAAGACAATAAGACTTGAAAAATCTGATGATTTTGAATGATGGTATTGATGAAGAATATTGAATATATCATGGACTGTCAGAAGAATAAAAAACAAAATGAGTAGGGGAGTTTGGTTTTAGTTGGGTCAGAAGACTAAACAAACGTGTCTTAGAAGCAAACCAGAATGCTCTTTGAAGTGAGGATGGTGAAACTTTATCTCATGTATTTCAGGCAGATTATCGGAAGAGAGAAATCCCTTTAGAACATCATGCCTGGAAAAGCAAAGGGTCAGTGAAAAGAGGAAGATACTCAGTGAGAAGCTTGCAACAATGGGTTAAAAACAGACGGAGCACAGGAGAGGTAGTGTTTCACTGTTGTGCACTGGGATCACTATGAGTTAGAACTGACACGGGAACACGGAACCACCATCACAAAAGCTGACTTCTTACCATTTGGGTAACAAAGACTTCAGAGACATCTCTCTGAAGAAGACATTGTTCTTCAGTCATCTCCAAAAATGCCTCATATTTCTCAATATTACAATTTAGAAAGTAGGCAAATTGCTTACACATGAGGATAGAACTATTTCAAAAGAAAATGAACTTAGGCAAGTAGCGGATCTCTAAACGAGGCTGCAGATACCAGTGGTGTCTGCGAATCCCAGCTCTAGGGGCTCTCTATGCTTCATGGTTCCATCAGTCAAGTCCTCGGTGCTCTGACCTCACCTTTCCTGCTTCTTAGCTTATAGGAAGGGCACCTCCTTCTCCAAGCTTCAGGATCTAAAAGTTTTTTTCTGGCTAGGTGTCTTGCCCCTTTTACCTATACATCTTATCTGGCTTAAGAAGTGGTTCTTTAAGTTTCCTGAGAGAAGCCAGCTGATAAATCAATTTATAATACAAGAATACTATGATCCGAAAGTCGGCTTACCTCATTTCCATACACCATCAAATGATGAGTTGTAATGAGAGACTTGAAGACCACCACCCAACTACTGTTAGTAGTTCTTTCAAACAAACTGTCAGCCAGCTGTGGGATGTTCACATTCATCTCATTTGTGCACTGAATTAAATCTGTAACATTAAAAAATTTTTAATTAATTTACCCTCTGGTTTTAATTTATTTTTAATGCCAGATCTGCATGCTTAAAGGAAAAGAGGTAACAGAATAAAGCAGCAATGAGTAGTTTGGAGAAGTTGTTCAAAATCTCTCAAGAACAAGTCTGTTATAATCTACCTGAGAAGTAAAAGGAGTACTGATTAGGATCTCATAAATGATCAATAAACCCAAAAAGTAAATCAAAATCCTTCGGGGAACAATTCTCCCCAAAGAACTTCATTCTTCTGTAAAAGAACTATTTTAAGACCTCCACAAATTTTCTTTTCTTACTATTCAAAAACCTTTGAAGACATATATTTAGTGAAATTAACCATCCCTACCTTTTAAATGATTTAAAAAAATAAACATGCATATGAAAGCAACAAGCTGAAGGTCAAACTAACTTTACTAATATCCTTTCCAGAGTACCACATTTATATTAAAGAGTAGATAACATATAAGTGTTCTATGATTGGACATGGTCTCTGTTTATATAAAGTATTTCTCACACTCTTCCTTCCCCTCTTTTCCTCAAAGTTAACTCCGATATTAGTTGGTATCAACCAGGTAATGCTAACTAAACATAAGTAATAGAAATGGATTGTTTCGTATTATGTAAGTTTCCAAAGCAAACTTTAATTAGCAACTCTACTGTTTAATACTAACCTGACAGCAGTTAAAATAAAATAAGTTCCACATTTCAAACCAGACAGCATTTCTATGAACAATGATCTTCGCACCAAAATGAAAAAACAAGAAAACTTCACCAACAGTTGCTTAGTACACACAATTGGCAAGTTCAATGAAGACAGTAATGCAAAATATAATCCAATTTAGAAAAATAATTAACCTAACTTTCCAGATGGCAAGAGATGTCAATGTAACCCTAACCAGGTATCTATCTGTTCATAACCCTTAAAAACATTTGCTCTGGTATATCCACTTAATAAACTAAGTAACATCTGATAATATGTGTGTAAAATTTCAAATTCTAAATTAAAAGGGGTGTAACAAAAAAGATTTCCCCTGTAATGCTTATGAAAACTAATTAATTCCAGAACCTAAAAATTAATTCTTCACATAAGACAGGAAAAGTGATGTGATATGAATAAATGCTCAGCTTGTGATCACATAGCAAACATTATGGAGGAGAAAAGGAGTCCTAAGTAATGTCACACTTTCCCAGCAGTCCTCATTTCCCCAATATTTTCCACCCGTCATTTTCTCCATGGAGTAGCCTTTGCTCTGCACAATGTTTCTGTATAGTAGTAACCTGAAAATCCTTCCATGTCTGAGCTCCAACAACTCAGGAAGGGAAGTGTTTTCTCCACCTCTAGCCAAAAGCAAACTTCTCCAAACAAAAGTCAAATTATCATGGGGAATAGCTACAGTTACTACTTTTTCCACTTGTAATCTGGGAGACACCTTTTCTTTGAAAGTAAAAGCTCTGTAACAACTTTTCCTTACCAATTAAAAGAGCTTCAAAGTAAAGGCAGGTTCCCCGCCCCCCCATAGTCAAAACAAATATATTTTCGAACAAGTCATTTGAAAATAATTCCTATCCTCAAACTTGAAATAAGCAATGAAGTAGCAGCCAGCATGTACGTTTACTTTGGGGAGGTCTGTGACTTGATGAGGTTTGCTAGCACTTATGTGCAGGGGTTGGGGAAGGCCTACCATAGAATTGAAGCACTTTTCCACAAAAACAAAGTGGAAGGAATGAATCCCTACAACACCAATAAAATGCTGTTTTATTATTTAACGATTCTCCCCAACAAATAATATTTGAAGTAGGTAAGGCAGATGCTAACTGAATTTACTGAAATATGCACCCCACCTCAGGGCACAAAAACTCACTGTGGGATGACAGGTTTATGAATCACAACTTAAATTTTATAAAGAATGAACATGCTTTGAAACATATAGCAAGAAGAACGCTCAACTACCCACCATGATAGAAGCCCTAATCACCTCTTTTAAGACAAAATATAATTTTTACATTAAGAGAAATTTTCAGGAAGTATAAAACATTTAGAAGTAATGAGGTACTACAGTTTCATTAATCTTTTGTCCACATTCCAAGTGCATACCCACGTGAGCTGACCTCACTAGAGGAAAGCTCAGTAACTTTAGAAACAACCTTGGGTTTCACTTCTACAGCCTGCAACAGAGTAAGAATGCAGAGGTCTTTGGTGCCCATTTAAATAGGCCCTCAGTAGGTTCTACCAAAACCGATGGCATCCAAGTTGGATTCTAATAAAAAAAAACTGGTTATAGTTGATTTAAAAAACTTAAAACAATCCCATATAGATACACAAGTATGCACCCATACCCTCATATGTGGGTAAATTAAAATGGTGTTTTGCTTCTAAGGTTCTAGTTCATACACTTATGTGTTTATTTCAAACAAAACATGTTTTCGTGTCTCTACAATCAATGGATGGCTGCAGATAAGCTCTCTCGATTATAAATCTGTCTCAAGTCTCAGGGTGCTTTCAAAAAAGGGGGGTACATTTGTGCATGGTAGAAAAATTATTTTGAGGTGAAAGCTAATCACATTTTTATCAAAACTCAAGTAGACATCATCCCAAATCACTGAAGTTCTGCTGTCCTCCAAAAAACAAGTTTTAAATCAAGCATTTGAAGGAACATTCAGAAGAGCCCAGAAATCAATGCAAAGCCGAGATTAACTCAGAAGATCATGGCAACTGTTTTTTAGGATTCCAGGAGGGATGTCACTTTGAGGACTAAGGGGCCCCTGGATTCAAGCCATGATATTTTCAATAGCCTCACATGCATGTGAAAATTGGACATGGAATATGGAAGTCCACTGACGAAGAATCAGATGCATCTGAATTGCAGTTCTGGTGAAGAACACTGTCCAAAAAAAAACAACAGAACTGTCTTGGAAAAAGTATGGCCAGAATGCTCCTTACAAGTGAGGGCGGGGAGACTTTCTCACTTATTTGGACATGTTGTCAAGAGAGCCTAGTCCTGATGAAGTAGAGAAGCAGTGCAAAAGAGGAAGACCCTTAACGAGATGGATTGACACAGGGGCTGCAGCCATGGACCCAAACCGAACAAGAGTTGTGCAAATGCTGCAGGACTGGGTAGCACTTCAGTTTTACACATTGTGGCTAGGAATCCGAGCTGTCTGATAGCACCTAACAACAACAATAGTTTTGAGAGATTATTTCAAAGGATATAAGATGACCTCAGGGGCTATTATGAAGAAGTTTTAAGAAAACGGAAAACTACATTGGTATGAAAAAGCTGAACTGATAATACAACCGTCATTGTTCAAGAGTAGCAAGGACTATGACTCAAAAGAACTCATCACTTTCGGAACCTATTATTCAGTAATGAAGCAAGAGTTGTATATGAACAGGTAGTCCAAATAAACTTGTGAAAGAACTGTATCACTGTCTGAACACATTCATACAAGGTGGAGTAAGCACTTCAATTGTCACGCAGCACACACCAATGCCATAGTTCATTCCAGGCCCTCTGGAGCCTATCACCAGTAGTGGACAGGGCAGCCAGGACAGGTTTCTTTCCTCCTTCAGGAATATGAGAGATGGAGTAAGCAGAAGACTTTCAGCATGTGACCACTGGAAAATTGGTGATCGCTATTTCATGGCTGGTTTGGTTTAGGAAACAAATGCCATCTTCTCCCATGGAAGAGGACACCTAGGGACTCTCCAAATTTCACTATGGAAGTGAGGCAAGGTCCCATTTTACTTTAAAAAGTTGCAGCTGTAAGAAATGTCTGTCAGCACAAATATATAAACTAATTCTGTCAATCTATTCTCTGCAAAGAACCTTGACTAAAGACTCACTTATGTGAACACTAAGAAACAAATGGCTAACTCCGTAATAAGTCAGAAAGACAAGTTACCTGGTTATTGAGTAATAAGCTCTCTCTCCTTTAACTGATCTAGTCATCATGTATAAAAGGAGAATATTTATCCCTTATAAACTTTCCAAGAAAAACATTTCTTTAAGACATTAAACAGTTTCTCAATCTGGGGTCTTGAAATTAAACAAGTGGCCATCTAGCAAGCAAGGAAGCAACAAGCCCACATGCAAGAAGCACACCAGCCTGTGTGATCATGTTGATGGGAACAGGCACCAGGAGATCCCAAACAAACAAGCTAACTAACAAAAACATATGTTGAGAACAAGGGGGTTTGGAGCAGAGCCCCCAAACCCATCTGTGGACATACCCTCACATAAGGGTCACAAAAAAGGGATGAGTCAATCAGGGTGCAGTATAGCACTAATGAAACACACAATATTCTCTGGTTCTTTGGGGCTTCCTCACCCCCCCCCCTACTGTTATGACCCCAGTCTTTTCAGTTCTGGCTAGACTGGAACATGTACATACACTGGTACAGGTAAAAGCTCAGGACACATGGACTCCAAGTCAGATAAAAGCCTCAGGAACAGAAATGGGAGGGAGTAGCGATGCCAGGATGGTAGGGAGAAGGGGGGAGAGTAGGGGAGGAAGGCGATCACAAGGATAGCTGCATAACCACCGCCACCTGCCCCCAGAGGCACAAACAACAGAGACATGGGTGAGTGAAGACAGGGCTCAGTGTAAGATACAAAAATAATAATAATTTACAACTTATCAAGGGGTTGTGAAGGTGGGATAGGGGTAAAGGGAAAAAGGAGGAGCTGACACCAAGGGCTCAAATATGAAGTAAATGTTTAGAAAATGATAATGGTAACATATGTACAAATGTGCTTGCTACAATATATAGAATGTTATAAGAGCTGTAAAAGCCCCCAATGATTTTTGAAAAGTCTATGTCAATACTCAGCTCTGCATTTTATACAGTCCTTTTACAAGAAGATATATTAATATGAAAAGATCTACATCAATACTAGTTTCAGGTTCTTAAGGAGGGTCATCACCTAAAGAAATCAACAGGAAGATGTCAGATCATGTAAGATATGACAAAATATTAATAATTTATAAGTTATCAAGGGTTCTTTAGGGAAGAGTGGGGAGGGAGGGGAAAAGGAGGAGCTGATACCAAGGGCTCAAGTAGAAAGCAAATGTTTTGAGAATGATGAGGGCAACAAATGTGCTTGACACAATGGATGTATATATGGACTGTGATAAGAGTTTTAAGAGTGCCCAATAAAATGATGTTAAAAAAAGAAAAAGAAATCAACTGAAGAATTCTTACAAATAGAATTTTAAGATTGAAATTATTTTATTTTGCATTCTTGCAGGTATACCATCACCATGACAAAAACCAGGTGTCTTCAGACCCCTTTCAGAGAGCAACAAAATATGAAGTCCCACTGCAGTTATAAAGGAACTTCAAAAGTTTGGGGAAAATGTAATTTTTCACAAAATTTCAGAAGCCTTCTCACACATATAATATTAAAGAACAACTACCCTAGTATTTCAGAAATGCTTATAACATAGAAGAAAATTTCTACTTTATAAGCTTACAATGACGATGTTATATATTCAGAAAGTGGTCAAGGACATAAAAATTATCCCAGGTGCACACAAATGCTGAATATGAGGTATTTTTGTGAGGCATGAATGGAAAACGTACTATTCTAAAATTGTGTTATTTTTATAACAATTTATGCTAGCCACAAGGTTGGTAGTTCACCAAACCCACCCAGCTGCTCGGCAGGAGACAGATCAAGCTTTCTGCTCCTCTAAGGATTCACAGCCTCAAAAACTCAGGACAGGGCTGCAATGAGTCAGAGTCGACTGCATGGCAGGTTTGGTTTTGAGTTCTGTATCCTTCTTAAGGTCTACATATTTCAATAGGCAAAGTAAACAAACCTTTAAGGACTGTTTCTTTTAAAATGAGATCTTGCTCTATAGTTGGGATTGCCTCAGGTAAGACAGTGTTATGTATATATACTACATGTTTGGTGGCTGACTACAAGGTCAGCAGTTCGAAACCACCAGTGACTCCCGTAGAGAGACACAATCTTGAAGAGTCACAAAGGCAGTTTGACTCTGTCCGACAGGGCTGCATCGACTCAATGGCCATGAGAGAGACATTCCCACATTCTTACATCGAGTTAAAGGGTGGTGCCACATACATCCAGCATTCTATGTCCTACACATTTTGAGTTCTATGTCCTTATGCTAGTCCTTTAGCTAGAAATGAACTGCACACAACTGGAATCAACTACCGTTTGTTTCATCTACTGATGCCAATACACAAACTTGAGAAGATACATGAAGGGGCTTCAAAACATTCAGAGAAAAATCGAGTTTAAAGATAATGGAATTTTTCCACAAATCATGCGAACTAGATATAAACATGTGAGAAGACAAGGAATTTCTCATCAGTTAGGTTGAACTTTTCAAAAATAAAGATAAAGCCCACAATACATTGTGGTGACTGCAACCAATATGCACAGGGCTGGGAAATGGCAGAGAAGAGTGTGATTCTTTTTTAGGAGAAAACAAATATTCTCTGACTACAGCTTCCTGTTCCCTTAGCTCTCTACATAAGAATTAGGGTGCTTCGTCGTGTTTCATTCTAATTATTAGTTTATGACCCATTTCTTCCAAATGATAAACCTAAGAGCAATAGCATGTGTCTTCTTCATGCCTGTGTCCCCAGCATGTAGCCCAGCAAGTTCTAAGTAGTTACTGAATTAGACAAAGGAAATGTAACTCAGAAATTGTCTGTAGAAAGTACTGCTGCTTTATTTAGTCTAGATTGTGGCATGGTGATAATCTGAAAGCAGTCCGTTAGCAACCTAAAATTCATGTAATTGCTAATTCAAGTTTATACTTCACTTCCCTCCCTTGGGCACTAGCATAAGAAAACATGAAGTGTCTCAGACTTAAAGTCTCCAGATAAAGGAGCCAAATTTAAAGGAGCTTTGAAAAAAATCCATTTTCCTGGTAGAAAGGGATTGACATGTTTTTCATGTGTGCTGGAATAGGAACTAAAGTGAGAGCATCTGGAGAAGAGAATTTGGATGAAGATATGTAAACAAAACTAACCATTTTTTAATCTACATTATAAGATTATAATCTAATAATCATTCTATAATCCACATAACTATTTTATAATCTGGCTGAAACTTGGGCTCTTAAGTCATAGCTGAATCAAGTTTACTAAACTTGACCTACAATTTTAAAAGCAAATAATAAGTTAATGGAATGATTATATAACTGCCCTAAAATGCCAATCAATATACAAAGCATCATTTTCAAGTCATTTGAAATGATTTATCTCTGCAATTATGACTTCCCACAAACCAGTTAAAATATGTAAGAAAGGTTAGCATGAAAATGCTGTGTTCAAAAAGATATACTCTTGGAATATTCTTAAAATTCACTGCTTCCGATCTCTTATCTTCAAGTATCATGATTTTGTTTCTCTCTATCAAAATGATTTAGCCTAATCAGCAAGCACTCTACGAGAAACTCTGGAAAACCAAGTACTTCTCCTTGGTCTTCTGGTGTTTTCTGAATTCCTACCACTGGGTGGCAGTTAGACTATACAAAGAAAGATTTAAAAAAAAAAAAACACGGCTGTGGATGTAATTCTGAGTCTTATTGCCAGTATAGAGCCAAGTAGATTGCTTCAGGAGGTTTATAAGGCTTTGCAGACTCTGACTCTTGCTGCATAGCATCTGGTACATTATAAGCCCAGTGCTTAAAACAGAGATAGGTCAGACCAACTCAATCTCCCCTAAAAATAACCTACTTTAACTTTCAGGTGTTTCCTATGGTGATACTTGAGTAAGCATTGGGCTGCTAAACCCCAAGACTGAAAGTTCAACCCCACCAGCTGCAGAAAGATGAGAGTATCAGTGCCTTTAAGGTTTTACAGTCGTTGGAGTGAGAATAGTCTCGATGGCAGTAGATTTATTTATTTTCCCTCTATTACGATTACATTCTAGTACTCCAAAGTGGTGATTCCCAAACGAAGAGACCCTAATATCTAGGAATTGAAATCTTAGATTCTAAATAAGGCTATCGGGGGTGAGGAAACTAGGAATTTTGTAAGCATGAACTCCAAATATAACTATTATCTTTGTTAACTTTAACTGATCAGAAAACAAAAGCTGGGGGAGGGGCTCATCACTAATAAATGAAAGCAAGTAATTATTTAAACTAAATAGCTCCAACATCAAAAACATATGTCCATGAAATAAGCACATAATGTTCTTTTCTTTGAAGATCTAGATTTTCTGAATTACACTACCTGTAGGAAGAAAACATTAACCCATTTAGGAGAAATGCCAACTTTACTCATTTATTTTTTAAATGGTATCCTACAAACTTAATATCAACTCATTACCCAATTCACATAACCATGATTTTTAAGAGCAGTTACTGAATCAGAAACACAGAACCCTGACTTTGCCGCTAAATAAAAGGTCAACGTAGTATGAGAACTTACCTCCACCAATCACAACAAGCCGGAGGGAAAAACTAGAACAAATTCTTTTAAAAAAATTTTATTTTTTTTTACAAATTCTCCTTTCATTCCAACAAGAATTGGGGGTCAAAAACCAAAGTTTGAGAAAGCAAATTTTCATCTGGAGAAGTCAAAATAAATGGGACTAAATCTGCAGAAAAGTACATTATATATAAAGGTGGCCAAGTGCCAAATTGGCCTGGTTTACACCTGTGTCTCATTCTCACAGTCAGGAAGCACCCTTTCACTCTCAAGGGTTATCCAAATCGAACAATAAAGTGTCTGTGTCACAGGAGTTGTAAGTGCACTACTACTAAGAGCCTCTAGCCGAGCTACAAGAGTGACTATGCCGCTGCCATCGTTCCTTAGGGGCTTTATTCTGGTTACTCCCTTCCTTCCTGTAACGCACGTCTTTCCACGGGGTTAGCTACACTGTGCACTCAATTCCCATCCTTGAACATCTCTTAGTACTAATCACTGAATCTACTTTTCCCAACCTGGGATAATCATCTAATCTCCTAACTTGAATAAAAATTTCTATAAAAGATTTCCAAATCACTTCTCAGAACATCATTCCAAAGTCTTCTGAGGCGCTGGTGACATTAAATGTTTGCTTATCTATGCCCAAAATTACCGCATATCTGAAAACAAAAGTATGCTCTCAAAAGGTGGTCCCTTTTTTGAGTTTAATAAGTGTTTTCTTTTTTAAATCATGTTATTGGGGGCTCATACAACTCTTATCTCACAATCCATGTCAACTGAATTAGGCATGTTTGTACACTCTTCACTAGACATTTACTTTCTATGGAGTTCTTGGTATCAGCTCTTTCCCCCCCTCCCTTTTTGTCTTAAATAATCAAGACCCTACTTAACCTATTCAAAGAAACCCAGGAACTTTGATTCCTCATGCCGACCATCCACAATGTGTAACACAATGCCTTGTAGCAATGTTCACATGATGGTATAAATATTTATGGATTTACAGGTTAAACAAAAGCCCATTTTTCTGCTCATGAACATGGAGGAGGGGACGGAAAGGGTGGTGTTGCAGTGGTTTGTGTGTTGCTGTAATGCTGAAGTTATGTCAAAGGTATTTCAAATACCAGCAGGGTCACCCCAGGTCAGACTATGAAGAAGAAATAGGATGTCTAGTTGGGAAGGATTAACCACTGAAAACCTCATGAATACAAACAACACTGTCAAGTATAGAGAAAGTCTGAAGAACAGCAACAACACTGTCGAGCACAATAACAATTGTGAGGATGGCGCGGGACAGTGTTTCTCGCTCTGTTGCTGTATCAGAGCCCACTTGTCAGCATGGGGCTTGGTATCTCTTTCCCCAGATCTGCCCTATTGGCTTATTTAATCACTTTTATATCTTAAAAAAAAAAAGGAGCGCTGTTGGCATAGTATGTTATATGTTAGGCTGCTAACAGAAAGATCCAATGTTTGAACCCACCAGCGATTAGGGGGAGGCCATAATATAATTCAACTCATAACAGATGGAGAGAAGAATCAGACAAAAATCTATGTGTGTAAAATAACACAAAAGAATTTTCCTATCTCACCTAAGCAATTCAAATTATGCCTCATCAGAGAGAATAAGGGTTACAATTACCCTCTCTGCCAGAGCCTCCTTCATCCATGGAGCACAGGCACAATTAGGACAACAAAAATCCTCATATTCTTCCATCTTCCTACAGCTTTGCAAATCTCAGTAAAAACAAATAGAGAGCCCCATGTGCACTACAAAGATTCACAACATACGATAAAACAGTGCCTCTGGAGTTAGTCATATATAACAGTAGACAAAAGTTCCTGCTACCACGGAATTTATATTCTAAGGAGGTAGGGGTGGGGAGACAATAAACAAATACAGAAGAGGTAGCGCCTCAACAGGGTCATGTAAAAATCCCAGCAGTATCTTTTAATTCCATTTTTTGACAAAATTTTTGGAGCAGCCTAATATCTATTAATTCGATGGTGACATATGCAAAGGAGAAAATGAAAAAGAGTATGAGTGCTTCAGCAGGCCACCATTCACATGATGATCAGGGAAGGGTGCCTCTTGGGAACTGTGATAAAGATGCCACGCAAGTGTGTCACAAGTGGGCAGTGGATCTCTGGAGTGAAATATCACAATCAGCTAGCACCTCCCACAATGAGGAAGTTCTGGCGCATCTCATTCATTGTACACACATTACAGACTAAAGTCATGCTGAGCAATATGTGCTCTTGCTGATTCTGCAAGGCCCCAAGTTTTATATAGTAAGTAGATATAGTGGGAATCCCATTTATTCATTCATGCTCTAAACAATGAAGTCAAAGTAATCTATTTTGCCCAAACACAGGTTTCAATGCTGGGTAAAGGAGAACAACAAAAGAGGAAGGCTCTCAATGAAATGGATTGACACAGCAGTCTTTAACAGTGGGCCCGTGAGGATGGCATAGGTCCGGGCACATGGCAGTGTTTTCCTCTGTTGCACGCAGGGCTGCTAGGAGGCAGAGCAGACTCGGTGGCACCTATTAACAGCAGTAATAATAACTCTCTAGTCACCAGTGGGTGAAAGTGACAGTGACCATTTACTACACTTCATTAAATGCCACATCTATGCCACAAAGGAATAGAGAGAATCCTTTAAATGAAGTTCCCAACTTAGTTGGCCTACCACCCCCTTTCCAGAAAAAAAAAAAATCACTCAATGACTCCGAGCAATTGAAAACATTTGCACTACAGCCCATAATTCAAGATAAAGTATAAGTATCTGTTTTTGCTGTTCCCCTGGATTGCTCCAATGCCTGGGGGTGGTGGTGGTGGTGGGGTGTATCACCCACTTTTAGGATACCCAGATTTAAGCCATTGAGTAAAAAATGAAAGTCATTTCTAGAAAGCGTTTTGTTTTTTTTTTTTTTTTGGTCAACTGGCTGGAAACAGTAATGATATATAGGGATAGTAATAACCGTCAAATAATATAGCATAGCCAACAACTTTTAAATTTCAAATAATATTCTTTAAGTGGAAATTGTGGGAAAAGATAAATTAAATTAATAATAATTTAGCACATAACACGGCTAACATCTCTTCCTGGTTAAGTGTTAAGTATCTACAAGAAGAAACGGATACTTGAAGATTTTAACAATAAAAGACCTCCATCCTCAAATATTTCATAATTAATAAACTTAAATCTAAGCAAAAATAACCCTACCAATATGATCTAAAACTCCAAGCTTTGGTCAATTAAAATGTATTTGTTAATTGGGAGGGGGTATATTTTTCCTTCTGAAGTACACTGTGGGTTAGGGTTAGAGTGTTGGGCTGCTAACTACAAGGGTGGTGGTTCAAACCTGCCAGCTAAGTTCTTAAAAGAAAGGTAAGATTGTTTGCCCCCATACAAGATTTATAGTCTTAGAAATCCTAAAAGGGGATCAATATGAGTCAGAACTGACTCAATTGTAGTGGACTGGCTTATAGTTCATTTAACATGTTTTATTTAAATTTTAAAAATGAAAATAAAATGTTATTTGAGTCACTCTAAATTTAAAAGCCATTCAAATATATGACAGCAATAATCTAAGATGACTTAATACTCTGAAAACTATTTCAAAATAAATTATATAGCACATATTTTCTGCAATGCTTCTTTAACACCTGTTTATGGAGATGTTTGGTAATAAAATCTTTGCCACCAGAAAAAAAATAGATTACTTCTATTAAAATTTAGTTATGATCACACTGCATTGTTACAGACCTATTTTGTCCAACTACAGGTTTTAAGAATATTTTACTATATATCATTTTGGTAAAGTGTATTTAGCTGCTAGAGAATTTAAAAACAATTCATTTGAAACTTAATATATATTGTACAAATGCAGTTGGTTTGATTAGCTCTTCTGCTTGTATAAACCAACCACAATAATAACTATTGCATTTCTAATAAAAGACCTTAAGAATTAAAATAGCTGAATCCTTCAAGCACCTTTATATCTAGATGTTATCTATGTCTAAATAGATAGAGCTAACATAAGGGACATACAAAGTTGTCACTGTCTTTTCATCCCGCTGTCCCATAAACATTTGAAGCCCTCTCATGTTTTCAAAAATCCTATAAATAGATCTTTGAAAAGTCCCTTATATTTCTGAAAGTACATACAATTGACCCATAAACAACACTGGTTTAAGTTATATAGACCCAGTTATACCCAGGGCCACCAGGGCTCCTTATGAGGATAAAGAATCCCCAAATTAAGCCATCTTATCCAACTAAATGCTATCATTTTAAATATGACCTACAAGGACAGTGGTGGCCACTGATTTACTATTTCACTGTGATAATGGACACTCTCCAGAATGATTAAGATTGGCAAGGGAGGGAATGGATTTCTGTCTGTAACTCCTTCTAAACGACATTTTTTCTTTTTTTAGACAAATGACATTTCTTCAACGTTCACTTCTCCTTATTACAGCTCTTCTCTGCCTCACGTCAGTCTGACAGCCTTAAGTGACAGTCATTTCAGTCTCAGCTTCAGCTAATAAAGCGGTGATTGCTCCACCGCTGTAGTTCTGCTCCAGGTTCTCTTTCCTCTTCCATGCACAGCCCTATCCATTTCCATACACGAAGGCTGCACTCTAACCAGAATTGAGAGAGATAGCGGAATGTGTAATGGATCCAGAATCAAACTCCAGGTTCCCGATTCACCAATATAACCTAGGACAGTTTAAGCGGTCACTATCGATTTCTACATTTCTAAAATAGCAATATTAATGCTTAATATTCCCAATGGACTCGTTTTGGGATACTTTATATTAGCTTCAAAGCACCATTACAAATGTAAGACATTTTTACTTAGCTCCATGCTTTATTGTAAATTTTCCTCCATGTTAGTAGACGATTCCTCTATTACCTTCTTACTACAGTATTTTGAAAGCATCTTAAACTCAATTACTTCTCAAAAAGC
Source organism: Tenrec ecaudatus (assembly GCF_050624435.1). Lineage (NCBI taxonomy): Eukaryota > Metazoa > Chordata > Mammalia > Afrosoricida > Tenrecidae > Tenrec > Tenrec ecaudatus. Next base: position 83,315,536 of record NC_134533.1, read on the forward strand.
TTTTCTAATGCCAAATTCCTTCACCAACTAGGAAGTGTGGCTGTAATTAATTGCACTGCATCTAAAAGTGGCAAAATCTTTAAAGTGCAGATATCTTTATGCATTGCAAAATTATTTCATATCCTGTCTTTTGATTATTACAACATTTTGTAACAGGCAAACAATGATGTTATTGCCATTGCACAGGTTTAAATACATGTCTAACTACACAAACATACATGTGTATGTTCCTTTCTGCTGAGAAAGGGGGATGGATGGAAGGAGGACGGAAGGAAGGAAAGAAGGAAGGCTCTTTCAATATCAAACTCAAAATCAAACTCACTGTGTTTGAGTTGATTCAGACTCGTAACCCTGGAGGTGCAAAGTAGAAGTGTCCGATATGCAAGACTAAATCCTTACATGAGTAGACAGCCTTACCTTTCTTCCATGGAGCAGCTGGTGAGTTTGAACTGCTGACATTGAAATTAGCAGCTAAATGCATAACCCACCAGGACACCAGGATTCCTTTCTCCATAGCAAGTGATTTCTAATTATTCTAAATTATACACATTCTCCCCTCTTGTCCTCACAAATGTAATTTTAGTATATTCCATTAGCACCTCTTATCTGATAATGCAATGCCTTGGACATTGGCACCATCATCCCAGCTACGATGAACTAAAGGAGAACAGCATCTAGGGAAGACACCACACAATCCAACCAAGTTAACAAGAAACAGACAGCTCAGAAAGAGTGGGCTTTATACTATGGTGAACAGTTAGTCTCAGAAACCCACAGGAGGTCACTATCAGTCAGCATTGACTTGACGGCAGCGAATGGGAACCAAATAACTAATTCTTAAGCCAGTACCTATGGTTGTTCTTTACTGACACCCAGTCGTGTGTCACTTTGTTAATGTTAGTGTTATAAAAGTTCTAGCATTAAGAAAAGGAGCTCTGTTGGCACAATGTGAAGCACTCAGCTGCTAATGAATGATTGCTGGTTGGTTCAAACCCTCCAGCTTCTCCAGAGGAGAAAGGCAAGGCAAACTGCTTCCTTATATAAAGCCTTCAGTGTTGGAACCGTTGACCCGGCAGGTCTACTATCCTATAATGTTGCTGTGAGTCAGAATCAACTGGACAGTGGGGGGTAGGGAACATTGATATTATTGCTACTTAGCTCTATAAAGTGTTTGGGGGATGAAAATTCTATTTTACAAGAATATTAAAAGCAAAAATAAATGGTTTATACTCTAAAAAACCCAATATTGAATTAATATTTGATATTAATAATTTGAAAGTTGTAATTAAAAAGTAATTATATGTCTGTAAACAAACTTGATGTTGTAAAACTTGATGTTCAAAAAAGAAAGACAAATGAAGAAATACTGCCTGCTGAATCTTATTTCTCAGTCATTAAGCAATAGCTTTGCTTCTAAAAGGAAATGCAATCCCAGTTTCATGTGCCAATTCCAAAGAACAGAAGACAAAGTGGTCATATAAAGAACAAACCAGATCTTTCCTCTAGTCCCCTAGTGAAAGAAAAAAAATGCAGCTATCCCATAATTTAACTTTCTCTTAGTTCTGTTTTTAAAAACAAATTCATTGTAGGTCAACACACTCCATTTTGTACTTACCAACACACCTTCACATTGGTCTTATAAATAAAAACTAGATCAAATCCCTAACAACAGGTCACCTGAAATAAAGTTAGTAACTGCAATTAGTGAAAGCAGCTTTCTCCTCTGTGCTAAATGCTTTCAAAGATGCAATGTAAAGATATACAAACTCAGGAGTAAAAAAAAAAAAAAAACAACAAAAGGGGGTTATAAACAACTCAACTATTAAAGCAAATTGTCTATATATAAGCACATATTGAATATAATTAAGGTATCTAAACTAGACCACTAAGTTTCTTACTTAATTTCAAGTCACAAAAGTCTTAAAAAAGAGAGAGACAAAATAGAAAGAGATTAACAATAGAAATAGATTAAATAGCACAAAGGGGTTTCAAGAAGTTCGTGGGGGAGGCATCATTTTTAATTGTATACATACATGCAAACACACATAACACAGAGAATATACCTGTATTATAAACAACACAGTCCTTCCAGCAAGCAAACTGAGCTAACAAGGCTTGCCGTTCCATAACCCCAAACCAAAAACCCACTGCTACCGAAAGATTGGTGGTTGGTACAAACCCACCAGCTTCTCCATAGGAGAAATGGGAGTCCATTTGAACTCCCAGTGACCCAATACAGCAGAGGTCCCCAAAGTGATTTGGCCTACCACCCCCTTCCCAGATAAAAATTACTCAGCACATTCTGTACTACAGCCTGTAATTCAGGATCAAGTGTAGATACATGCTTCTGCATCCCCCCAACCACACCCTCCCCAATCACTCCACTGGTTCTGAATCATCACCCTTAGATCGGTGTTAGAAGTCCAATGTGCACATAAAGTGCCACCAGGGTTCCTTACAGTTCCATAGTTCTATAAAATTAAAATACAGGATTAAACCAGGTTTGAAGCAATAAGCCACAAATTCATTGCTTGACCAACTAACTTTAAGATTATGGTGTTACTGTGGTAGAGCATATGGTGAGAGATTAGTGATGCACCATTGTACATCCTCAACTGATCCCCATTGATGATTAACAGTCAACAAATACAAGTCAATTACTCATAGTAAATCACTTAGTCGCTAAGCAAAACCTTAAAAAAATAGCTTAAATCAATGTACCAGTCTATGCACACTAAATCACTTATCTTCCTCAAAGAATTATCACATATTTATAGGGGATTATATTATGGGTATTAAGGATTCTAAAATTACTAAAATGGAGTCCCAATTTTCAAGAGAGAGACACAAAGACAAGATGCTACCACAGTAAAATAAAACACCTCTACAGCGTGGTGGGGGAGCAATTTGATAACGCACCATGGTTCCAATCTAAGCCTACATAACCCAAAATTGCAAATCTAATATTAAGATAAAACATTCATTAGTAACAGGGGTAGAAGAGAAACTTGATTCTTTACCTGAAACGTAAAAATAACTCATGTTGAGGAATTCGCCCAGAAATAATGCCCAAGAGCAAAAGGAGAGCATAGACAAGGAAAAATGCCTGGCTCATCTATGTGCATCTCCAGAAACTATCATTTCTGACCACCACAAAACCAAACTCACTGTCCCCGAGTCAGATCTCTCTGAGTCAGTCATAGTAACCCTATGTCCTAGAGGACAGAAGAGAACTCCCTGGTGGGTTGTCAAGGCTCTGCACCTTAACAGGAGCAGAGAGCATCATCTTTCTCCCTAAGACAGGCTGGTGATTTCAAACTTGCTGACCTTTGTGGTTGGCAGTCCCAATAAGCAAGCACTAAGCTACCAGGGCTCTTGTTGACCGTCACAACAGTCCCTAATTACACCATTGCTCCCGCCAAGTACTCTCGATTCTATCTACAGATCCAGTTCTTCTACTAGTCAAAAGGAGTCTGTGGGTTTCCCCGACATTTGTTCCATACTTAGCTCGTAGTGTGGTACTACTCACTCACTGCCATCAGGTCTATGCCGCCCAACCTCAACCCTCTGGGCAGTAAAGAGCTGCCACTGTGGGTTTCCTAGACTAGCTCTTTACCGGAGCAAAAGCACGGTCTCTGCCCCACCCACCCACCCCCAGCTTAATGGCTGGTGGTTTCAAACAGTGATCCTTGCAGTTGGCAACCCAATTAGTGCCCACTGCGTCACCAGGGCTCCAGTTATCTCTATGTCTCATACGATTCCTTACTAGATTAAGGACACTATCAATGACTTCACATTTAGGTTTTTCTCTGTATCGCAACACAGTAATGTGGCCAGGTACTAGATTCTCAACATAAAATTGTTAAATATACAAGTAATTGATTTCCTTTATTTCCACAAGTCTTAAGGTCCAGCTTTGAAAACGGATAAGAGTGACTGGTATTAATGTATTGTGTGCAGTAAAAAGGTATCAGTGTACACTCACATAAATGGCACATGCCCTCAAAAATATTACTGATCTTAATCAAACTTTTTCCCCAATTTATACTGACCATCAGGTAAGTTTAAGTTCATTCATAAATTTGGAATAAAAAAACAACACTAAAGCCATGACACTGGTTTTCATTTATTTAAAGACCTAAACAACTGCATATCAAAATATTCAGGGCTCCAATAGCAGATACACTTCCCAACAAGTTTCAAGGTTCTTTTCTTCCCCTCCCTCTCAATAATCCGACTACAAATCACCGGATAAAAGGAAAAGTACTTTCCCAGTCCATGGCACTGGATCCCAAACAGTCAATCAAAGGAGAAAATGAGACTCTAACAGGAGGAATACAGGGGGGGGGGGGGTGTCCCAACGAGAATTAGGGAAAAGAACGGGAAAGTGACCAGAATCTATCAAGATAGCTCCTACCCATACAAGACGTGCCCCTACAAAGATCCTGCAGCCTCCTCCCACTTCCTCCCATTACACTGTGCGTTCCACCACATAAAACTACTTAGTTTCCTCAACGCACCATCATGTTCTTTCCTAAGTCCACATCACACTGTATACGAAGCTATTTAAAAGGTGGCTTTCTCTCCATCCGGCTAATCACTGTTGTTAGTTACCATCAAGCCATCTCTGACTCATGGCGACTTTACAAAAAGCCCAATCCTGTGGCTTCTCCAAGGTCTTGAAGCCATTACATTCATCCACCTCCATGAGGGCTTGTTTTCTTTAGGAGCAGTGACCTCTACTCCACTAAATAGGATGTCCTTTTTTGGTGACTGGGTCTTTCCATGATGGCGTGCCCAAAGTAACTCAAGTTTTGCATCCTGACTTCTAAATAACTGTTCATTTTTATTTCTTGCAAGACAGATGTGCTCTTCTGGTTGTTCATGGAATATTCAATACACTTCCCAAACACCCCAGTTCAAGTTAATGATTATTCTTCAGTTGTCTTTTTTCCATGACCCAACTTTTGAAAACACATGAAGTGGTTGAAAAGATCATGGCTTGGCGTCAGGTATACCTTAGTCCTCATCAAAGAGACATCTTTGCTTTTTGGCACTTCAGTCTTTTGAAGCAAAATTGTCCAGCACAATATGCCTTTATCCATAAGGTTTTCAGTGGCTAATCCCTGAGACTAGGGAAAGAACCATGAACTGCCAGGAGACAATTAAGTCTGTCTTGGAAGCACAGCAGAATGTTCTTTTAAAGAAAGGGTGGTGAGACTTTGTCTCACATACTATGGACATGTCAGGAGAGACCAGGCCCTGGAAAAGGGCATCATGGTTGCTAAAGCAGAGGGGCAGCATAAAAGGTGAAAGGCCCACAATTAGGTGGATTGACACAGTGGCTACAGCAACAGGCCCCCAAACAGGGACAATTGTGGGGATGGAACAGGAGTAGGTGGGGTTGCCTTCTCTTGTACAAAGGGCCCTATGAATGGGAATGAACTCAAGAGCATCCACTAACAACAGACTTTTTGATTTCTTTGCTTCCATGGATAGTGATCTATGTCGAGCTAAATAGAGTGAAACTGCTAACAATTTTAATTTTCCTCCATTTTTCATGATGTTGCAAATCATCATGTATGCTGAAACCCTTGCTTGCTACCTCCCCGATGAAGCTTTCATTCACCATCCCCAACCTTTATTACTCCTTGCACTAATGTGATACTTCAAGGGATAAATAGTGCTTTAATCTCAATGTATTAGTTGTATGTATACTGTTACTCTATTAATAGAGTGTGTACATTTAATATAAAGATCATATAAACTCATCTTTTTAATTTATGGCCCTTGATCGCTTTCTCTTAGCACACTTATTTCTGATGAGGATTTGCATGAATCTCAATGTACAACAGAATTTAACCTCAGAACTTTTGTCTTACATATCTTAACTCATAAAATGCAGAATTTTGAATATAAAGTTTCATAGGGGATTTTAACTAATAACATCATCATGAAGTAAAGATTTGCTCCTATAATTCATCATCCCCTTTCTACTCACAAACTGTAGCAAAAATTAGAAACTTGTGGGACTTTATTTACACAAATGACTTAGGATTTACCCATGCTTCATTTTCAAAAGAAAACTAATTTGGCGAAATATAAGCCACTCATCAGTCACAGACTACAATGTCAGCTTCCTAAAATCAGATGGAAAATTGAAAGGGTCAGAGACAGAGAGAGAGAGAAAGAGAGTCTGAATCAAGCAAGAAGAAGAAGCAATCAAAACCATTACCCTCTCATTCATTAAAAGTATATAATCCATGCATACAATGGTGATGGCTACTATTGCTGAACACTTGATCAAAGATTCTATAGCAGAATATTGAACAAAAGATGGAAATGCTGAACAGAATTTCAAATTCTCACTCCAGATTTTACAGAACCATGAAAGCTGAATGAATCCATGAAATTATTACAAGAAAAATTTTTAGACTTTAAACCCAAAACATCCCCTGAATTCTTAAAAATCAAACAACAGTTTAGTGGGAAAAAAAGTCTGCCTTGAACACTGTAGTGTTTCAAAATCAATCTCCATAAGATCAACTTCACAAAGGCAATTCAGGAAGACTAAACAGAAAACTCAGGACACTGTGGATGTATGCTAATGAAGGAGGAACAACTCAGAAGAAGAAGCTGAGAATGACTGCACAACTTTAAAAATGTAATCAATGTCACTGAGCTGGACATGTAGAAACATTTTAATTGGTATATGACTTGAATGATATATTGACAATAACAATGGACTTTATTTTAAAGAACACATGGAGGCTTCAAAAAATTTGATTAAAAAAAATCCATTATCTTCTAATGCCATTTTCCCAGAAAATTTCTGAAGCTCTCTCATATACTTCATTTATTAGCTTTATTTGCAGATCAAATGCTATGCCAATATCTTATTTCATGAACACAAATAGCTGGCAAGCAAGCATCCTCATAGCATTAAAAGATAGATGTTAACGCAGACAACACAAAGTCTAACAAGGAAATTCCCTCTTAATGACATGTAACAAAAAAAGAAAAAATCACAAGCTTTAATTAAATTCACTTATTTGAAGTCAAACATTCCAACAATACATTCTAGAATGAAGGTTAGTTTAGTGTCAAACTGCCCTAATTTCACAAAAATAACTTAATTCTGCAAGCTTATTCCCATGTTTGTGATTTTTGGAATTTTCTACCAATACACACTCAAAAGCTACTTGATATACTTGCTACTATGAACCCTCTTATCAAGGCCATGAGAGGAGAATCCTGCTCAAAGGAAATAAGACATTAAATATAAATCTAATTCTTTTTTAACACAAATTCTTAAAAAGCACAGACTGACTGGACCATGTGAGATGAGAGAACTCCTGGAGACTACTACCCTAAAGTACCCCATAAATCTTGAACTGAAACTCCACCCACACCCTCACCCATCCCCAGACACCTTTTTTTAGCTAATTAGCTTATAAAATAAACATTATTACCATGAGTACTGCACATCTTTAGACAGCACTTCTTTGAGGCCAAATGGCCAGCAATTACTCTAAAGCAAAGATGAAAGGGTAAGGGGGCAGGGCAACAAGATGACTGGAAGCATGGCAAAATACTGCGAAATATGCCATTCAATGTCTCTCAACAATATGTGTAAGAATTGTTCAGTGGGAACCTACCGTATATACTCGTGTATAAGCCAAAATTTTCAACACAAAAAATATGCTGAAAAACTGGGGTTCGGCTTATACACGAGCCGGTGGCACCCTAGAGGAGGTGTAACATCTCGCAGGTGATTGCCATTCCTCCGCAGTTCATTCAAAGCCCCTTGACGTGGACTGCTCCAAATTCGCAGAAGCACCCACAGTGATTCACTTACGCAGGCAGCTGAACTGGTAAGGATGTGTCTGTGGCTGCGCTGTCTCTCCCCTCTGGTCTCTATGTTAATTCACATCCTGCATTTCCCACCGTAGGCTTAAATCAATCAGTTTTTCTGTTTTCCCAGGTAATAATGAGGTACCTCAGATTATACTCGGGCCGGCTTATATTCAAGTAGATATGGTAATTTGTTCTATGAATTTCCACCCCCCAAAACTTCATTTTTTTATCACAACCACAGAAACAAAAAGAAATTTTTACAAACAACTACTTGCAGGAATGATTATTACCATATATACTCAAGTATAAGCCAACCCGAATATCAGCCAAGGCAGCTAATTTTAACACAAAAGCTGCATTAAAAATGTGCTGGAAATCATGGCTTATACACGAGTATATACGGTACTATTTTGACAGTGACCCTTTCTTCATGCAAAAGACTCTATAACATTATTAACTTATTAGTAATCAATCCCCATGAGAAATTCATCCCACCTTCATACATTCCAAGGAATCCTGGGCTAAGCGCAAGGCTGGTGATTTAAACCCAACAGCTGCTGAGGGAGCAAGAGTCTGCTCCTATACAGATTTCAGTCAGAGAAACTATACACTCTTGGTGCCCAGCCCTACATCAGCGCAGTAACAAATACACAGAGTCCATCTTTAAATTACAATTACAGATGCTATAAATAATCACTGTATTAAAAAGGAAGTTCAAGATGCTATGGAAACGTGGAACTGTTGTGTGTGACAAAAGCAATCCGTTATTGATACTCCTACAATTATATATTACCCCTTCACACATTGACAATGTAAAAAAGTCACGAGATCAGATGAAGCCGTTCACATAGCTAAGAGAATGCGTGACTAAGTAATTCCTCGTAGTCAGAGAGCTGAGCTCAGTGCTAGGGATTGCAATCAAGAACTCCCCCCACACCCAACTACTAGTCTCCATCACCACAACAGATGGTGTTAAAAGAGCTCTACCCACTGTCGAAGCCTTGTCAGTTTATTTATGTTATCAGATTGTTTGGGTTTGCTTTCCTTTTCCCCCAGGATAATGATGTATTTCCCCTTCTAGCCAGTATTTTTTTCTAGTCAGTATTTTACTCTACTTCCCCTAAGAACCATCAAAAATTACTTTCATTGTAAAAACCTTTACTTTTTATAATAGTGTTCTCATATAATACTGTCCTTCTGAGTGGTTTGTTTCTCTCAGCATAATGTTCTTGGGTTCATTCATGTTATGAGGTGTCCCATAGGACCATTCTGATTTTTTAGCATTCTGCAGTATCTGTGCTTATGTACCATAGTTTGCTTGTCCATTCTTTCACTGGTAGGCACTCAAGCGGTTTCCATTGTTTTGTTTTGGAGTGCTGTGATAAACATACCATATATACTCGAATATAAGCCGACCTGAGTATAAACCGAGGTACCTAATTATTACCTGGGACAAACAGAAAAACTGATTGACTCGAGGATAAGCCTAGGGTGGAAAATGCAGAAGCTATTGGTGAGTTTCAATAATCAAAACAAATGAAAATAAAATTACTAAAAATTGAGACATCGGTGGGGTAATGTATTTAAATATTTATTTTAAATAAAAAACATAAATAAAAGGACAAGTCATTTAACATTAGTAAACCAGCACAGTAAGTGGAAAATAGATTCAATAAAAACAATAAGATATCAACAATGATACCTTAAGAGTACTATTCCCTGAGCTCAATCATCAACCAAGCTAAAATGTAAAGAGTTAAAATCCTTCAAAACTAGATTCCTCATCATCATCCGTATCCCAATGCAGAGCTTCAGCTGGTGTGAGGTCATCACAGACGCTGTCCTCACTGAGATCGCCGTCATCACCATCACTGCTGTCATTTTCATACAAAGCACAGTCTTCACTGCCATCCATAGCATTACTAATACTACATTTCTGGAAGGCATGTTGCACCATGTCTTCTGGCATGTCTTCCCATGCATCTCGAACCCACTTTGCTATTAACTCTATGTCAGGCTTCATGAGATTTCCTCCTTTTGTTAGTCGGGCTTGACCAGATGACATCCATTCATGCCACATCCTTTGCACACAGTCTTTAAAAGGCTTAACATTATTTTCATTCAAAGATACACATCATAGGATGGCTCTGATTGGTTAGATGTGAGTAAACAAACATTCAAAGCCCTGCAGTGTCAGCAAGGCTTTAAATGAACAGCGGGAGAAAAGGCAATCACCTGCGAGATAACAGGTGCTCTTCCTGTTACCTGGGGGGTCCCCAGCGAGATTACACCTGACCCATGTGTAAGCCGAACCCCAGTTTTTCAGCTTTAACACAAGCATATACGGTAAGTGGAAATACGCCTATTCATTTCATGGCTTTTTTCCTCTTGGATACACACCAAGTATTGGGATTGTTGGATCACATGGTACCTTTACTTCCAAATTTTTAAGGACAAGCCATGAAAAAAATTTCAAAGGAGAAGGAAAACACAAATACCCATGTTTCCTAGCAACACCTTCGTTCTCCACACTGAATACAAAAATTGACTCAAAATTCATCAAAGATGTATAGGTAAGAGGCAGTATTATAAAGACAGCATAAATATATACCTACATATTCTTGGATGAAGCAACAATATCTTAACTATACAAGGCAGTCTACTCCAGTGGTGCAGAGGTTCACGAGCTCAGATGTGAACCAGTCAGTAGTTTGAAACAACCATTAGCTCTGGTTCCCATACAGTCCGGTTCCACAAAAATTTACAACTCTGGAAATACTGAAAGGCTGTTCTACTCTGTCCTTTAGCATAATTATGAGTCAGAATCCACCTGACATCAGCTTGGTTTGGGTGGGGTCTCTTAAATAAGACACCAAAAGCATGGATGGAATCAGGTATCAGGCATCAAAGAACAAAAAAATCAAATCACTGTGAATGAGGAGGAGTGCGGGTTGGGGACCAAAAGCCCATCTGCAGGCAACTGGACATCCCCTTACAAAAGGGTCATGGGGAGAAGACTAGCCAGTCAGGTACAGTGTAGCAACAAAGAAACATACAACTTTATTCTAGTTCTTTAATGCTTCCTCCCCCGGCCCCCACTATCATGATCCCAATTCTACCTTACAAATCCGGCTAGACAAGAGGATGTACACTGGTACATTTAGGAACTGGAAACAGGGAATCCAGGACAGATGAACCCCTCAGGACAAGTAGTGAGAGTGGCAATACTGGGAGGGTGGAGGGAAGGTTGGGTAGAAAGGGGAAACTGATCACAAGGATCTACATATAACCTCCTCCCTGGGAGATGGGCAACAGAAAAGTGGGTGAAGGGAGACGTCAGTGTAAGACATGACAAAGTAATAATAATTTATACATTATCAAGGGTTCATGAGGGAGCGGGGTGGAGAGGAAGGGTGGGTGGGGGAGGGAGGGAGGGAGGGAGGGAGGGAGGGGGAAAATGAGGAGCTGATACCAAGGACTCAAGTAGAAAGAAAATGTTTTGAGAATGATGATGGCAACAAATGTACAAATGTGTTTGACACAATGGATGGATGGATGGATTGTGATAAGAGTTGTAAGAGGCCCCAATAAAATGATTTATTTTAAAAGAGACACCAAAAGCACAAGCAACCAAAGGGGAAAAAAAATTAGACCTCATCTAAATTAAAAACGTATGCATCAAAGGGCATTATTAACAGGGGGGTGGGATCCATGAAATAGGGTTGGGGGTTGGATTTTAAAATAATACATTTAATAAGCGTTTCCAGAATATATAAATATCCATAAGACAAAGAACTTTTCTAGCATTAAGAATATGATCAACATAAAAAGGTGCTCAGCATTATTAGTCACTAAGACAATCAATACTAAAATTGGAATGGGATACTTCACACGCACCACTAATACCAGTTGCCAGGGAACTGATTTCAATCGATGGTAACCCCCATATATATTATATAGCTGACTGAAAATTTAGATCACAGGAGAATTGTGCTTCACCGGGTTTTCTGTGGGTGATTTTTCAGAAATAAATCACCAGGTCTTTCTTCTGAGGTACCCCTAGGCAAACCTGAACTTTGAGCGTTTGTTTACCAACCCAGCATGATAGCTATTCATAGTACCCAGGGTACTTATTCATCACCAGGATGAGGAGTATTAGGATAGTGGAGCTATAATTTTATAAATTAGGATTATTAGGATAGCTATAATCTTATATATTTTTGTTGCTGTTTTTCTTAAATGGGCATTTAAAAAGTGCTATGCAAGTTTTGGGAAAATGAGAACTCTCATATATTACTGATGGAAATGTAAAATTATGCATGTAGCTACTGCAAAAAAGTGACAAATTCCTAAAAATTTAAACGCTAAAATTATATGAACATGCAATTCTATTTTTGAGTATACATACTCAAGAAAACTGAAAATATATTCACATAAAAACTTGAAATAACTAATGCTCCTGCCAGCAAAATTCACAATAGCAAAAAGAAAACCGAAATGTTTTCAAAACGTGGCATATTTCATACAGTAGAATATCACAAAGGTGCTTCCAAATGTCTGTGGAAAACAAAATTTAAAGATAACAGCACTTGGGGTGGATGGGCTCCAGACACTGGACAGCTCCGATTGCCCGTTTAACGTTCTTGCGCTTTCCATAAGTCCTACTGTTTTCTTGGGGAAAAAAGGTAATCAAATTTTTACACCAACTTTTTGAAGCTTCATCATATGTGCCAATAAGGAGGAATGAGGAAACAAAAATGCTACAACAAGCAAAAATCTTGAAGACATTATGGAAGACAGAAAAGGCTACACGTTGGAAATCCCAAAATAAGTATAATAAAAAGCCCAGAATGGGTAGATCCAAAGTTTAAGGTAATTATGGTTGCTAATGTTTGGAAGTAAGGGAGATGGAAAGTGATGTCCTTTTGAAAAAGCTGTAAGTATTCTAGAATCATAATGGGGATGACTGCACAATAGACTAAATAAAAGAGAAAGCACAAATTGTGCACTTCAAATTGGTGAATTTTGTTTTACGTTTTTTGTGAATTATATCTAAAAATATTTTTTAAACCACTTCATCTCACAGTAACCTTTTTCATATTGCCTTCAGATTAGTTAACCAATCTGATTAATGTTTTAAATCAATCAGAATCATGTATGAATGAAATTAAGCAATATTCAAAGAGTATAAAAACGCTTATCGAGCATCTCAAATGCAAATGCCACACCACACTTTTACTTTCTGAACATATAAGGGACTTCAAAAAGTTTGCTGAAAATTAACTTAAAATATAAAGAAATCTTTCCATGACTTTCTGAAGCTCTTTCATACATTAATGGCTGAAGATTTTCACACATTAAATATATCTAAAATATGGTGCATCTACATACAAAAAGTTAACTAACTCTATTACCAGCACATAAAATTTTAAACACACACAACCTTCGTTTCCTCAAAATTTATAAAAGAGTACAGTGCATAAGTTCTGCTACAAAATCATAGAAAACTATACAAAATAAAAATATTAACATGGGCAGCGTATTGTTCCTCTACACCCTCAACCTAAGTCTACATACTTCGAACGGCAGTGTTTCCTTCTCAATAACCCTCTTCCCCCAAAGAATTCTGCGCTCACTGATTTACCAAGCACATCAATAGTAGTTTGGGGGTCTTCACAGAACTCAAATCCTGTTCCTTTTCAATTGAGTTTGGGGAACAGGAATACGGGAGTTATAGGGTTGATAGGGGTAAGGTTTCCCAACAAAATTCTCAAAGGATAACCTTTGCTCCCCTTGATGAATGAACAAAAGTACAGTATTGTGATAAGAAAAAATTATTCAAAGCAACCAATGCCATTTCCTATTTCCTAAAAACTTCTTCTTAATAAGCTCCCTAATCACGTGTGTCTTCAGAGAACATCTATCAAGAGTATCCCCCCTTTGCAATTAAAAAAAAAGTTGTCATAGCCTTAGCCTTCTGACAGACTACTGTGCTTTGAATTTATCTGGTCCAGTAGATACGAAGGAAGCCACATTGACTGGACTTTGCCCTCTGAATATTAGTAACTCCAACACTTGCCGCACTCAGGATTTGTTGCATAAAACTGTCTATAGCTTCAATCCCTCCACTACTGTTAAACAAAACATTTGGGAACCCTGAGGCGTTTTCAAGTAACAAGCAAATACCAGTCCAATTCCTGAAATCGCTGCTAGAACTCCAAGGATTAAAATTTTCAGCAATTTCACTGGTCCCTGGAATCATCTGAGTCTAATGATTTCAATCATAGGCTCCCAAACATATTGGCTTACCCTTCCTCTTTACAGGGAAGGGAAAAAAAAATTACTCAGCATCCCCTGGCAATAAAAAACTTTTGTACTACACCCCTTAATCCAAGATAAAGCAAAGGTATCTGCTTTTACAGCTTCCTAGACGGACCCTTTGGGGAAAACTAATATAGATTTAGTTCTCCTATTAGACTATTCCCACCACCACACCAGTTAGTTATCACCGCTCCTGCCCTTACTCCACACTTACTGAGACTTATAAAAATGGCTTTTTTTGTTCTGAATTTTGGCAAAATGGAGATAATGAGTATACTTTATCTTTTCTTATATGTAAACTGTGTCTACCATATAGTAATACTCTTGGAGGCACAAATATGTACTTAACATACATGATAATGTGCACCCTTGATGTTGCACATGGATGCAGCTTTGATAAGCATTTCAAATCTGTTTCTGGACACATTTAGTTTTTAAAATTAAATTTATAGCTTCCAAAAATGTCACCAAGATGTTCATTCTAGTTCTCAAACTGAGCGGCTATATCTAACTTTTTCTTTCTGTGTGGTAGTTACAATAATTCTGGAAAACACCTAACATATAACAAGCTAAACTCTTAATGCTAATGAGTTCCATAAAACACAAAGTAATTTGTTAAAATGGTTTTACCAATACAAATGATTGACTTTATATATAAATTTATAACCAGGTGATTAATTATTCACTACTACTAAGATAAATGTCACAAAAATTATATTAAATGTATTAAAAAAAAACTACTTGAATAGATCTCTAAACTACGTCTTAAGGTTATTCAAGGAATAGTGTGTGGTATATAGGGAGATTGTCTAATGGCCCATTCAATATTTACCAAGTAGTCACAAGATCATTGACTAAGTATGTTAGGAAAAGGTACAACACCATAAAGACAACTACTCCTGTTCTACAATGAAAACACAGATGCACCCAAAGCATGTATGAAAGTGTGAGAGTAACTACAGGTTAAAAAAAGTATAAACTTTACATGGTGGTAACAACATCCTGATTGAACTAGGGGGAATTTTTCAGTAATGCTTTTAAAAAGGAGGCTAAGTTAAAGTGTTAAACAAGTTAGCTTAAAGAAGACTTACATCAGGCATCACCAGAACAAAAAAATCTTATCATTGTGAACGACGGGGAGTACGCAGTGGAGACCCAAAGCCCATCTGTAGGCAATTGGACATCCCCTTCCGGGAAGGTCGCAGGGAGGAGCCAGTCAGGGTGCAGTGTAGCAACAATAAAATATACAACTTTCCTCTAGCTCTTTAATGCTTCCTCCCCACCCTCTCACCCCCCACTCTCATGATCCCAATTCTACCTTACAAATCTAGATAGACCAGGGGATGTACACTGGTACAGATAGGAACTGGAAACACGGGAAATCCAGGGCGGATGATTCCTTCAGGACCAGTGGTGAGAGTGGCGATGCCAGGAGGGTGGAGGGAGGGTGGGGTGGAGAATGGAAACCGATTATAAGGATCTACATATAACCTCCTCCCTGGGGACAGACAACAGAAAAGTGGGTGAAGGGAGATTTCGGTCAGTGTAAGATATGACACAATAATAATTTATAAATTATCAAGGGTACATGAGGGAAGGGGGAGCAGGGAGGGAGGTGGGGAAATGAGGAGCTGATGCCAGGGGCTTATGTGGAGAGGAAATGTTTTGAGAATGATGAGAGCAATAAATGTACAAATGTGCTTGACACAATTAATGTATGTATGGATTGTGATGAGTTGTATGAGCCCCTAATAAAATGATTTTTTTTTAAAAGAAGAAGACTTACAAAGGAGGAATCTGTTTTGACATTGGCATGAGGGAGACACTTTGTGTCCAGGGTATGGTTATGTGCAAAGGGCCAGTAGGTTTGGAGTTAGGAACCTACTTTAAGACAACTGGCTAGTGAGGAAGAGCTTGGATGAGAAAAATTAATTAACTTAAAAATTGTGAACAAATGGGTGAGTCCCCATTAATACAGGACTTTATAAGGTCCTTGGAGAAGATATTTAAATATTGTTAGATTCTTTTTGTCCCTAGCAGTCTCCAAGTCACACTGCACATTCCTTCCAATCTAGTTAACAGCATGACATAATCAAAGTATTATGCTACATGATTTGCTCAATGCTCTCTAAAATGTGGGTCACTGTTCCATCAAATCAAATCCAAAATTACTTTGAACCTTAGCAAACCAAACCATTATCATCATGTTAGGTAATTCGGACTCCTAGATACCCAAGGTATGCACAGATGTGTACTCCATAAGGTTTCCAAGGCTGTGGTCAGTAGCAAACGATCAGCAGACCTTTCTTCAAGGCACTTCTGGATGAGTTCAAGCCACTAACTTATCAGTTCAAGAGACTAGCACACCGCCATTTGTGCCACCGACAGACTCCTTTTGGAATTAAAGGATCTCTTAAGATCTCTAAGCACCTCTTGTCTCATCAGCTACAGACTCTCCCCTAGAGCAATCATTTTCATTCTGATTTTGTTCCTCTTACCTCTAAGCTTCCTCGAGATCAAATTCACTCCAGTTCAGTTCCAGCTCATGATCACCTCTCTCTGTCTCTATCTATTTATTTTTCACGGTCACTTTTAAACTCCCAAAACTACAATACAGAGAGATGCCCTTTCTTCCCTGAGTCAGGTCCATCATAGAATGATTTCACACAGCCACTTGGGACTCTCCCTCAAATAAAACATGAACTGCTCTCTCCCCTTGCCCACTATTGTCAAAATCACAGTCTATATGAAAAAAGAAACCAAATGTTCCCATGCAAATTATTCTACCAATCAGAGGGCTTTAATCTTTCTTGTTCAAGAACTATAGATGGTAATAAGTTTTCCTGAGACTTCAGTTCTGAAGAATTAAATAAACTGATCTCAATCCACTAGCATGGAACTAAATACCAGAAGTGCTAAGCAGGTGGACACTGCTCACAAACATCTAGCCACAGCCTGCTATCTACCTTGTACTTTTTGGTCTCGGAACCTATACACTTCTAGCAGGGATCCCAAAAAGACTTTGCTTATATGGGTTTTCTACATTGAGAATTATAGCTAGAAATTAAGAGTAAGAAAAATTTTAACTATTAATTCATTTTTAAATAATGTACACACACCTGTGTTAACATTTTTCATGAAAAATCATTTTTCAAAATAAGCATTTAAAAAGTCCTGCTTTACAATTTTGCAAATCAGAACCCCTACTGGCTTAACACATGAAAGCTGGATTCTCACATTTACTTCTACATTTAATCTGCTGCAATACCACATCGATTATAGAGAACCTGTACTATCACCTCACAAAAGAATGAAAAACAGGCAAATGACATCTTAGTATAGGAATCCAGTTTGTCCTTCCAAAGCACGTGAAAAGGGTTCTGGGAACCCAAAAGTCCCTGAATTACACTTTCAGAACTAACACCATGAATAAATGGATAATAGTTTGTTCAGTTTTCTGGAACAGAAAAAAAAACGCATTTATGTAAAATGTCATTCTGGGATGAAAGCACAGTCTCTGCCTTCAGAATACCTGCTTCAAATCCCAGTTTCCCTCATTGCTGTGTACTCGTGGATGAATTGTTTAACTTATCAGAAAAGTTTCTTCTGCAGGAAAATGGACATGAAAAATCTCAGAGGGTTATTAACAGGAATAGGATTATTAGAAGGAATAAACAAGTTAACAAATGTTTACAGTAAATATTATACTAAGCATTATAAAGCTATACTAAAAAATAGTACAAAATGAACACATATTTTGGTTAATATCAACCTAGACAGAAGCACAAAGAACATGTCTAGCTATAAGTGTTATTATCTACATACCTAAATAACTTAAGAACCCCTTGATAGTCTGGTAATCTGATAAATTAAAATTATGAAACATAATATAATTTTCAATACAAAGGTTTAGGTTTATCAAAATTTCCTTTTATAGAAATATTATTAATCAAATTTAATGGCAAAGGAATGTAGAATCACATACACAATGAATCAGAAAAGAACCACAGACACAGTGAATGTACAAAACTCTGAAAGGTCAACTCAGATTTCAATTCTCCAGAGAAATGTACAAAAATCATTTTAACAGGAAATACGCACGGAGACAGAACACAAAGCAACGGAAGTGTCCCTCTAGCCACCAAAATAGCAGGGAGAGCAGATACCAGGTCTTTACTTTAAAAGTAGTCTAACCCTACTTCGTAGTTCCAATTTCTTGCCAAGTAGCCTTTAAGTTTATTTTTCTAGCTTCTTTGATTTTAGGGAATAAGGAGACAAATCAATTTTAAACTTCAGAAAACAGAACAAATATTTTCTGTGCATTTTAGTGAACTTTCACCTTAAATATATTAAATAATACGTAAAGCAATGCCAAAGATTATGTTTTGTAGACATCAAATGAAGAATTTTCAACATGTACTTCATAAATCAAACGAGATAAAAAGCCGTCTGTTCATATGAAGTGTTTCACTTCTTACCTGCCACCCTTAACTTTAAATTCAAAGACCCCTCCAAAAATTATTCACATATATAAAATATTATCTAAAAGGGCACTGAAAGTTAACATAAGAAGAGCACTGCTATAAGGATTGTAAGACTTTGGTGGCATGGTGGGTTTTTAATTGGGCAGCAAAATACAAGGTCAGTCGTCCATCAGGCAGAGAAAGGTAAGGCTGCTTTCTGCTTCTTTACAGGTTTCAGGCTCAGAAACCCCCAAAGGCAGTTCTACTCAGTCCTACAGGGCCATTACTACAGAGGAGACTCAATGGCAGTGAGTTTTCCTTGGCTTTTTCTTTGGTGTTTTTTTTTTGTTTTTGTTTAGTCACAGAGATTGAAAACAGATGTCAAAAGTCTAATATTAACCATGTTTTCCACCATAGAAGCCTAACCGTAAATGTCCCCTTTTCTATAAATACAAGGGGACTTCAATAACATTGTGGGAAAATTACCTATCTTTTAATTCCAATTTTCCACAATTACTTTGACACCCTTACATTCCTGAGAAACAGAACAGTATATACGGTATTACATTTGTGCAGGAGTCCCCACGTATTACAGTTAAGGAGTGTGGGCTAGCCTAAAACTGCAGTTTTAAGTTCACCCACAGATGATGGTCCCAGGGATTGACTTCTGGAAAATCGGCTGCTGAAAACCTCAAGGAGCACGGTTGTACTCTGATACACATGAGGAACCTGGAGTTGGAGTCCACTGGATGGCAACTGGTACTGGTACACCAGTTCCCAAAACACAAAGGCCCAAGTGGTGTCTACAGAGTGATAAACTCAAATGGATACCTAGTAACCACTTGATCTTGTTTCTGCTTTAAAATATGTAAGAAAACTGGTGATTGAAATGAAGCACCATTGGTAAGAGAAGAAAATTTGCATGTTTAAAAAGGAGCCACTATAACCATAAACATAAATACAGCTCAACAAAACATGCCACCAAGTATATGACCAAGGATAATAAAATTTTAATGTATAATAAGAATATAAAAGGAGATCATCAGAGATAGCCCAGATTTTCATATCTTAATTTACTAAAATTTATAAATTTTTAAAATCGTGTTTTGTCTATACTTCCATCATAATGAATTAATTTAAGCATTCTACACCTGGTAGCATAGTGGTTACGTATGGGGCTGCTACCACAAGGTCAACAATTCAAAAGCACCAGTCACTCCTGGACGGAGGTCACAGGTCACATAAAGAGTTACCTTATTGGAAACTCACAGGGGGAATTCTACCCTGTTCTATATGGTCGATATAAATCGAGATCACCTAAAAGGCAATGAGTTTGCTTTGGTTTTCTTCCTTAAATGGAGTAAGATGTAAGTATCTATGCATTCTGGCTGGCCCTTTCCCACAGCCCACTGAACTAAAGGAGATAATGGTTAATAAATGCCAGGCAAACGAAAGACTTTCAAATACAAGGGCTGCTAGTCTTCTATTTAAGTATGACCACTAGAGGCATTAAGTTAAATGCAAAGCATGTTTACTTTTGCAAATATGCTTCAAGTTTCACAACTCTTTTCACACTAAGGACATGACTTAGCACTGTTAACCACTGACACCTGTAAGAGGAAAGCAAAACAACTTTCTTAGTAAGTATATAATGTAGACAAAAGACAGTGTGCAACCAAGTGCCCCCAAACCACCTCCATACTTTAAAGAAAAACAGCACATCTATGTCAAATACTGATATTTTTAAAATAAAGTTTTTATTAAAGTTCCACTTTGTAGAACTTAGTTTTTTGAACCATTAAAAAAATAAATCCTAAAAATATTTTAAATGATAGGCCTTTAAATTAAAACCTAAAGTTCATGGTGTCAGTACCAAGGGCTGTCTGTGGAAAATTTCCTCAAACTTAAGTTCAAGTGCATGTGGGAGGCAGACATTTAGTTAAACCACTCATTGGTCAGAATTTACTTAAAATAAATCTCATTTGTGAGAACTACTTACAATTGCATAGGTATTTTAAGCAACAATGCAGTCAAAGTAGCTTTAAGGTATTTATTTTAAAACCTCACTGTAAAGCAGTGGTTCTCAACGGGGGTGGGGTGGAACCACCCTGTGACAGAGGTCACCCAATTCATAACAGTAGCAAAATGACAGTGATGAAGTAGCAACAAAAATAATGTTATGGTTGGGGGGTCACCACAACATGAGGAACTGTATTAAAGGGTTGCGGCCTGAGGAAGGTTGAGAACCACTGTTTTAAGGAGTAACGCGTGGCACCTTATTCATGTAGACTGACAAAAACCAGCCAAGCAGTCCCAGGAACGGCCACGCTCTAGAGAAGTCTGGAACTTACATACACACAGCAGTGGTCAGGAAAAGAAACGCGTATGTGTATTAGCCTCTCAGGAAAAGAAACACGGATGTGTATTAGCCTCTGAAGTATCAGCTTTGACAGCTACTCTGACAGAAAAGGCTAACCTTTATAAAGCCATAGACAAATATATCCTCACTGTAACCTATTTTCTGTCTTTCTTGGAAAAGCTTTAAAAAGAATTGCTGCTACATTTAAAATAAGACAAAAGTCTAGAAGGACTTTTAAAAGCTATTATCTATTCTTGCTACAATTTACCGTTTTGTATTGAGGGAAGAATTAAACAGTTAACACAGGCACAAACACGTTCTCAATCCATCCCTCCCCCAACTTATCCTTTAAAAAATCAATAATAATAATAAAGTGACTAGCGCAAGAGGTAGGGCAAACCAGAAAATTGCTGACTTTAAGTAATCATTAAAGGGGAAGTAAAAAGTTTGTGTCTACTCAAAACTGACAGATAATCAAAATATCACTTTGGCTTCCAAAGCATTTTCATAAATTTCCTGTCAGTTAGAAATGTCACCCTTTAAATATAGTCTGCATTCTCTAAACACTAGGAATAAGAATTTACTTGCTGGCAAGACCCGGATAGCAAAGAAAACCAAGCAGTAATGATCTTTTTTAAAAAAACTTTTCCACCACGGAAGAACAAATCACAACGAATAATGAGCTTGTTGTCTGTAGCAACAAATTGTTCTAACAACACTTCGTGAGTACATTATCTTGAAAGAATTCATATTTTGTACATTTTTTAACGCAAACCTTACAACCACAGTCCAACCGAGCAATCAAAACAGGAGTCCTGACAGTTAATTCCCTTAGTACATGCTCCCTCTTGTTTCGAACAGTAACGCCAAGTAGCTTTCGCGGCGGATGGCAGCCCGCTGGCGAGTCCAGAAGTCATTTTAAAAAAGGGAATCTAACACCGGGTTCATGTCCCTGCTTTCCCCTGAGACGGTTCCGGCCGAAGCGCCGGGGAGTCCAACCTTGGGTGCTCCGCTGAGCTTTGTACCCCGAGGCCAGGGAGAGCGGAGAAGGTGGCATCCAGGTTGGAAAAAGTTGGGAGGAGTTAGTGCTAATCCCTCCTGCCCCGCCCAGACAAACACACAAACAAAATAACCCAAAAAAGCACTGGGGCCGAGTGGATCTGGACTCCACGGTTGGCGCGGCGGCACAGCTCCCGAGAGCTGACTGCCCGCACCGCCTCCTGCCGGTCCAGGGGCTCCGACCGCGGCGAGCCCGACGGGCCGCTGCTGCGCCGGGTCTAGGAACTATGTAATTGAGTGACTGGAGCGAGATGTTGCCAGACTGAAAAAGCTGGATCCCTATAACGCATCCAGCATAAAATGGGCTCTAAACTCATTATCCGTAAAGCGAAAAAGATCGTTTGCCACTGCTTTTTAAGAATCGTATGCGATTTGCAGATCAATTTGATTTTGAATCCATTTTGAATTCCAATAGCAAGCTTCTAAATTCAAACCGCCAGGCTTAACGGTGCCAGGAACTGGTACCAGCATTAAGAAACCCTTTTTCCATAAATTCATTTCCATCTGAGGGGGGGAAAGTGGGGGCGTGGGGAGTCTGACAGTCACATCTCAGCCCAAAGCACCGACAATGCACTGATGAAATCCCACCGGCCACAAGCGGATAGGCTAACTTTTCACAAAGCTTCTCCCTCCATCCCACTGAGAGTCTGGTTCTGAACGCCCTGACTTTCACTCCCACAAAGAAAGTAATGGGAGGTACAAGTCGGGCGGTGGGTACAATCCTTTCAAAGGAACGCAGGAACTTCCCGGAGCTGGGAGGCGACTCCAGCGGGCTGGGGAGACGGTAGAAAGGAAAGCCGGGCAGGAAGCGGGGAGAGGCTGGCGGCGAGGAGCCACCGGGATCCGGGTGCGGAGCCACCGGGATCCGGACCGCGGAGCCCAAACCCGACACCGCGGCGGGGAACAATGGGAGGCGCCCGGCGAAGCAGCCAGGCAGCACCGGCCGGCCCGGAGGGCGCTGGGCGGCGGGAGGCTGGGGGCTAGGCGCCGAGCGCGGAGGCCAGGGGTCGGGGTGACGGGTGGGGTGGCGCCCCGAGGGGGGCGAGCGGGGGTCTCCTGGGAACGGGGAGGGAGGGGCTTGTCAGCGCCGAAGGCCGGGCCGCGGGGGGACGGAAGCCGCGGAGGCAGGTGTGATGGCAGCAGAGAGCCCCCGGCCCGGCGAGCCGAGCCCCCGCTGGGCCCGAGGAGCCGCAGGGAGGGGGCGGCCGGCGGAGAGCAGCGCGACCGCGGGCCGGGGTGGGGGGGGCGGGCGGGGGGCGCGCTCGGCTTCACTCACAATCCAGGTGCTTTTTCTTGGGCCCCATGATCTCGTGGGTCGTGGCCTTGCATACTGTCTTGGACACGGCGGAGCCGGTGACACTATGCTGGGCGGCGGTGATTCGGTCCGTCAGGCTCTGGCCGGACATCTCGGCGGCTCCTCCGCCACCCCTTTCTCCTCGGCAGCCGGCGGGGACTGGGACCCCCAAGAGCCGGAGGGTCCCCACCCCCCACCGCACCCCCTTAACCCCCCACCGGCTCCTTCCCCGCCTGCCGGCCTGGGGCGGGGCTCAAGGCCGCGCGCTGCCACCCAGCCCGGAGGAAACCGACTCGTGTCACCCGCGGGGTCGGGCGCGGTGTCGGGCACTGCCCTGCCCCCGCCTCAGCTCAGCCCACCCCTTCCCCTGGTCAGCTGGAGCCGGGCAGGGCAAGAGGGACAGGCAGCTGCAGGAAAATGGCGGCGCCAGGCTCCTCCTCGGAGCTTTCCGGGCTGCCCCCAGGTCACGTGACTCGGGCGCCGCCCCCCCCTTCCCCCTCCCCCCCCCAGCCTCGCGCTCGCTCTCCTCCCGCCCCTTTTCCCTTCCCTTCCCTTCCCTTCCCTTCCCTGCTGGACGTCCGCCCGCCCGCCCTCGCTCGCTCGCTCGCTCGGCGAGGGGAGAGCGGGGCGGCGCCCGCGTTGCGTGATGGAACCCGCCCGGCGGGCGCAACAGGAGGCCCACCCGGGGGAGCGCGCGCCGGCCGCGTCACGTGACGCGCTGCCAACAGGTCTCCGGAGGCTGGGTCCGCGGGGGTCACAGAGGGGAGGGCGGGGCGACGCTCGGCTGGCGCCCCGGGAGCGCTGCGCTGCGGGCAGTCGGGGTCACCCCGCTGGCATCCCCCACCCCCCGCCCCCGGGGGTGCCCTTCTGCCCCGGGCGGAAACCCGCGGCTTGACAAAGAGGAGGGGCAGCTGGCGGGCCCGGCTCCTCCCGGAAAGGAGGCAGCCACCGGACTGTCCCAGCAGACGCAGGAATGGGTTTCGGGGACACCCCCGAAGCCGGCCTCGTGGCGCGAAGGAAAAGGATTTTGGAACCTGCCGCAGGCCTCGCCCCAATCGGAAACTGGAAGCTGCCCCTGCTTGCTTCGCTCAGAAGGGTTTGCACCTCTCCCGGGGTGGCTTTGGAAACATCACCTGTTTTTGTTTATCTCTGAAAACTCGACACGTTGCTGCCTGGATAAATTTAGATCCTAACAGGCCGGTGTTCATTCTCGAGAGTGTCAACCAGGACAGGAAACGCATAGCTTCGCTGGAATTTGAAAAGGGAAGTAGTAGGATGATGTCAATAGCGATTAGCGTGACCCTACAAGGCTGTCTGCTGTGGTGATTAAAGGTCCAGACCATAGAAGGAAGTGCGGTGGTAAATGGAGAAACCCCATTCAAAGAATGAGACATCACTACCTGCATCCCTCTTGGGTTACTCTTTCTTCTCTCTGGCCTCTTTCCTCTTGCTAGGGGAGCTAGACTTTCAGGGATAGGAAGACATTGGCACTGCCCTGTGGACTTTTTTGAGGAACTACTGTATCCTGGGAATCTGTTCCGAGAGATCCAGAAAACCTGTTAAAAGCTTCTTATAAATTTTATTAGGGCCAACATTGAAGCTAGGTTTGTGAATAAATTTTAAAGTCGCTATGCATGTTACATGGCCATGAAATCTCACTGGTTTCAAATGAAATGCTAACATACTCAAGAGAAGGTCTGTGTGCACCATCTGCCAGCCAACTCCACAGTACTGTGCGTCAATCTGGTGGCTCCCGAAACACGCAAAGCTAATATTTAACGTTCTCTGTAGCATATCGTATTGGGTAGTCCCCTCATCTTCCCCGTCGTTTTTATCCCCACTCTGGCTGGTGAAGGTCTGTAGCACCATGCTTTTGCCAAGAACATAAAGTTCTTAAACCAGCTGGCTACATTCATGTCAAGCCAGTCCCAAACTGTAATCACAAAAACGGAATGACTCTTGAATGCAGCTGCAGTCCATCAGTGTTTTAGTGCCCAACTTGCTGCCCCATATTCCTGGGCAGTGGACTGACCCAGTTCTCAAAACATGTTCTCAACCATGCGTCCTAAGGAGTCCCCTGAATCAGTTACCAATGTGGTCTATCTAACCTAACTGGCCCACCCGCGCTTAGATAGCTACGCATGTAAACTTTCAGGGAAATGCAAAAGTTACTTCAAGGAAAGAGCAGCGACTTACTATACTGTTAGGAGGGGCCTTCTAGGAATATTTCACGTGAACTTTTGCCACTGAGGTTATTACAGACCACCTTTGTGCAAATAATTTTGAGCATGTTCACCTATTAACAAAAATAGCTTTTGTTAGAAACCTCACTGTACTTTTTCTTAAAGGGTATATTTAGAAGTTCCTAAATTTGGAAACACTCTGTGATTGTTGATATACAGTTGTTAACTGAAAGACAGGAATTTAGAGGAAAATCGGGACTGATTCTAAGACTAGAATTACTGATTTACCAATCCTAGATACTTTGTGTTTTAATTTCTTTGGTCTGTTCCAAAAACATCTTTTTCTGATGGCCTCAAACGTGCTACATGGTCAAAACTGGACTTCTCTTGTCCTTGCCTACCTTCATACATCCTGGTCGTTTGTTTTCCTGTTTTCATTAATAACCTCACTGCCTGCCTGGAATCCCCAGTCAGAAACCTATGATTCCTTCCTAGCTCTCTTACTCTTCTGTGTCCCTCATCCAGTCTTAGCTTCCTTGTCTCTCTCAACCCTGTCTTCTCTAACATCACTTCTGTTGCCTTTATTCCAGCCCTCATTGTCTCTTCCCCATCTAGATTATCCAGTTTCTTAGCTAGTTTCACTAAGATATGAGACTGTATCTACTCTCCAATCCAGATCTTTTTAGATCGCAAATGTCTCTTTCCATCAAGATTAACATAGGCCCATCATTAAAATCATCAGTAGGTTCCCATTGCTTCCTTAGAGAACAAAATCAGCTTCGTTTGGCCTACAAGGCCCTTCATGGTCTGGCCTAAGCTTAGCCACTGCTCTAGGAACCTTTATCTCTCACCAGCACCCACATGCATTCCATCCATACCATTCCTGTATGTGCCGTGTTGTCTGATACCCCAGTAAGCCGCTAGCAGTTTCCTTTTGTGACTCATATCTTTTGTATCCTTCTGTTTTCTCTTTTTTTCCCCTCCCAATCGTTTGAATGCTCCTCACATGAGCTTGGAGCGCATGGATATATGTCTATGCTATTATTGTGGGTGATGCATAATAGACGAGCAGGAGAATGCTGAAGGAAATAATAAACGTAATTACTCCTTCCAATACCATCACGACAATGCTCTCATTTGATGGGCCCCTCCCACCTTTTCAAACATAGAGCATGTTTACCTCATAAGTATTGTCTGGAGTATCAGGCTGATCGCAATAATTCATTCACCTACTCAAAAATATATGCTGAACACCCACTGTATGGCAGGTACCATTTTAGGAAATGAATACTGTTACATTAGGGAAGCCATCAGTTCTTACCTTTGATCACCAAATTGAAGTACTATTACTTTAATTACTTATAAAAGACCAGAACCACAAACCGAGCTAAGGGGAAAAGTTGAATCGCACATGATATTTCCCAAGCTATCCAAATTAGAGGATATGTGGTAGATTTTGGCGTGGGTGGCTACAGCTGGTTTTTTTTCAGGGCTTCAAACTAGTGTTTCCCAGTTCAGTCAATGAAGGGAAATTGGGATAGACCCCAAATTTGTAAGATTTGGTTATACTGGAATGATAGCCAGAACTACAAAAATGATGGTTTGATGCCCTGCTGGAGACCTCATCTCCCCCTTAGAAAACAAAGGCCACCTACCGAGCCCAGAGCAGAAATGAGTCACTCAAAGGTGGTGGCTCATGGGGCTCCTTTGAATGTGTGCTACCTTCCACAGCCCTGGCAGTAACCCAGCCTCCCAAATCAGCTGCGGAAACTGCTCCCAGAACCTCTCCAAGTCTCTGATTCCAGCCCTGGACCATGATTGGTATAGTCACATTTGATGAATGCCAATCTGCTCCAGGTCTGCATCAGCTATGCTTTCTATAAACTAGAAACACCGCATTTTTTCCATTCGGTCATCATTGTAACCCTAGAAAATAGTTTCCATTTAATAGAAGTAAAACAAACGGGTCTTAGAAATTCAATAACATCCCCCAGATTCAACAGGTACTAGATGGCAAAACCGATTGCTCTGATTAAAAAATTCACACTGTCTTTACATGGTCCCCTAAGCCATGACTGGAAACAACTGCCCCATATAGACTAAATTAATTCTACAAGTAGTTTTTCCTACCTAGTATATGTTACACAATGCTAGATGTAAGATAAAAGATCATGCAAGACAAACATGGTGACTGTTCACAGAAATCCTAGTCTTTAAGGGGCAACAAAGAAGAAACCAGGTAAGTGGGGGAAGAAAGTATGCTGCACCTGAGGAAGCTACGTATTGTCTATTTTTTAAAAAGATTTTTTTTTTGTAGTCTGGGTGAAAGTTGATAGAGTAGATTAGTTCCCCACTTAATAGTCCACACCCACTTTGTTTTATAACATTGGTTGCAATGCTCATGATGTGTCAATAATACCTGAGAGGAATGAGCTCATCAGAGACCCAAAGAGACTGTCTTACAGGGTTTCTATAGGTTAGAATTGACACGACAGCAGTGAGTTTAGTTTTAGTTTTGATGGCATAGTGGGTTATCTATTGGACTGCTAATTGGAAGGGTAGCCGTTCAAGAACACCAGCTGCTCTGACAGAGAAATATGAGGCTTTCTACGCCCCTAAAGATTTACAACCTTGGAAACCCAAAGGGGGGAGTTCTACTCTATACTAAAGAGTCACTATGAATTGTAACTGACTCAATAGTGGTACATTTAAATAGTTCGTATCTTACATCACAATAAACTTTAAAGACCAAAGGATTGCAGTTAGAGAAATGATGTTTAAAAGTGATGAAAAATGGCTCATGGATTATGTATTTAGAATTTTTCCATGTTTCCCAACTTTATGAAATTGTTCAAGATCCTTCACAAGACATACAGATTCATAACCTGGTTGTTTCCCATGGCATTGACACGCATTCCTCATTTACCAAGTGCTTCTGGCAAAAAAACAAAACAAAACAAAACAGCCAACCTTGAGAGTGATCTTTGTACATGCTCGCTTGAGCCACTGTCTCCAGATTCTACTCCCCACCATTCAAATGCTGTTAATTCCACATTCAAAATACATCCTAAATTTGCCTGTTTTTTATCTCTTCCATATATTTTCTGATCCAGTTCACCATCATTGCTCCCCTGAGTGACAACCATGGCTTTCTTATTGGACCTCCTGTTGCTTCTTTTGCATTACAGTCTATTGTCCACACTGCTTGTGTGTGTGTGTGTGTGTGTGTGTGTGTGTCCCGGGGGATGTGTGAGGGAGGGAGTTAGGGAATGCAATCATGTCATTTCTCTGCTCAAAATATCAATGACTTTTAAAAAATCATTTTATTGGGGGCTTGTACAATTCTTATCACAATCCATGCATCCATCCATTGTGTCAAGCACATATGCACATTTGTTGCCATCATCAATCTCAAAACATTTGCCTTTTACTTGAGCCCTTAATATTGCCTGCTCATTTTCCCCCACCATCCCCACTCCCCCCTATGTCATGAACCCTTCATCATTCATAAATTATTATTTTGTCATATGTTACACTGTCCGACGTCTCCCTCCTGCCGCCTTCTCTGCTGCCCATCCCCTAGGGAGGAGGTTATACATAGATTCTTGTAATCAGTTCCCCTTTTCTACCCCACATTCTCTTCACCCTCCAGGCATCACCACTCTCATCACTGGTCCTGAAGGAGTCATCTGTCCTGGATTCCCTGTGTTTCCAGTTGCTATCTGTACCTATGTACATATTCTCATCTAGCCAGATTTGTAAGGTAGAATTGGAATCATGATAATTGGGGTGGGGTGAGGAAGCATTTAAGAACTAGAGGAAAGTTATGTGTTTCATCATTGCTACCCTGCACCCTGAATGACTCATCTCCTCCCCACAGCCCTTCAGTAAGGGGTGTCCGGTTGGCTACCAATGGGCTCTGCACTCACCCACGTTTACAATGATATGATTTTTTCCTTGATGCTTGATACCTGATCCCTTTGACAGCTCGTGGTCACACAGGCTGGTGTGTTTCTTCCATGTGGGCTTTGTTGCTTCTGAACTAGATGGCCATTTGTTTCTCTTCAAGCCTTTAAGACCCCAGATGCTATATCTTTTGATAGCTGGGCACTGTCAGCTTTCTTCACCACATTTGCTGATGTACACATTTTCCTTCAGCAGTCGTGTCCATAAGGTGTGTATCTTGGAATGCCAATTTAATAGAACAACGTGTTCTTGCATTGAGTAAGTGCTTGAGTAGAGGCCCAATGTCCATCTGCTGCCTTAATATTAAACCTATAAATATATGCACATAGATCTGTTTCCCCACACTCTTCTATAAATATATTTACATATGTACATTCCAGTCTTTAGACCTCTGTAAATACCCTTTGTCACCTAGTTCTTTCTTCTATTTCTTTTTACTTTCCTCTTGTCCCACTATCATGCTCAGCCTTCCTTTGGGTTTCAGTAATTTCTCTCGGTTACTTTGCCCTTGCTGAATGCCTACCAGGCCTCTCATACTCTCCTTGCTACTTTTTTTGATCACTTATTGCTCCCCTAGGTTGGTCAGCGCCACCTCCTTACTCTCTCCTTCCCCTCTCCCGTGTCCCCCCAGAACCATTGGTCCCGTTGTTTTCTCCTCCAGACTATTCATCCAGTCTATCTTATCTAGATAGATCTGTAGAGATAATAATATGTACCAAAAACCAAGCCATAGCAAGAGAGGTGATGAGTGAGAACACAGCGATGACAACAAAAAAGGAAACCAATTACCCATAGAAGAATAAATTAATTCAAAGAAAAAAAATTTTTAAGAAAAACCTGTAAGTAGATCAAGGTCTGTTTTTTGATCTCTAGGCATGTCCTTCAGTCAGGTCCAATGGGGTACCATGCTCTGGCCCCAGAGTCTATTGTTTGTACTCTCTTGGGGGTTCCCTGCTCTGTTCCCATGGTTACTCTGCTGCACTTTTTTAGCGATTTGCCTCAGTGTCACAGGGTCAGTCTGGGCCAGTCCCGACCCTAAGTCTCCAGTGTGCTTCCCCTTAGGGCCCTGGGCCATAAAGGGACGGCATGTCACATAGTGGGATCAGCCATATTGTCCACCCTGTCCATTGGCTGTTCAGAGCAGGGATATCGTCCTCTAGGCCAAATGGGCCAGGATGTGCTCCACTGTCTCTTCCTCCCCCTTCATTTGCTCTGATCAAACATGCCCCTCTCCCCTAGTTGCAGCTTCAGTGCTGTCTTCTCAAGTTACATCTCTCTCAATAACTTCTAATCTCTGCCAAAAGTCATGTATTTGTTTCCTATTTCTGCTATAACAAAATTACCACAAACTTGGTCACTTAAATTTACCCTTACTGAATTTAGATTCTAGATGGTACAAGTCAAAATCCATTTTACAGGCTTAAAATAAAAAAAATATCAGCAGAACTAGTTCCCTCTGGAGCGCCAGCAGATAAAGCAGTTCCTTGGTCTTTTCCGGCGTCTAGAGGCCAGCATCCCTTGGCTGTGGCTGAATGTCTCTAATCTTTGCCTCCGTTTTCACAGTCTTCTCCTCCCACAAACTTTCTGATTTTCTCTTACAGGAACCCTTGTAATCACATTAGTCCAACAGGATAATAGTACAGGATTAGCTCTCACCCTTCATGCAATCACATTTGTAAAAAAAAACTCTTACAATGGAAGATAAAATATTCATAGGCTCTAGGGTTCAAGGAGCTCTAGGGGCATAGTGGATTACGCATTGGGCTGCTGACCACAAGGTTGGTGGTTCAAACCCACCAGTTGCTCTGAGTGAGAATGATAAAGCTTTCTGTAAATATTTACAAACCTCAGAAACCCAAAGGGGCAGTCCTGTTGGGTCACTATAAGAATCAACTGATGGCGATGAGCTTTTGGTTTGGGGTTTAGGGCATTGATATCTTTGCAGGGTCACTACTCCGCCAATTACATTTCACAGAAAGATAACCATGGAGGCTTGTTGATAATAACAATCTGGAATTGTTAAAAAGTCATTGACAAGGAGATACCCTACTTAAGAGTCTCAATAGTATCTCAAAGTGGGGAATTAAGGAAAGGTAGGATTGGGGAAGGGCTGGTATTAGTCATGGGGTGGCTTTATGGTATAAGTTAGCATGAACAGAGATTGGCTAGAAGCTGGAATCTAGATGAATTGCTAGAACATGTGGGTCCATATGGATATGGGATATGTAAGAGCATATGGGCTTCAGCAGATCAGTTCAAATAAGAGCAATGATCATGTGTGTCACAGGTCGTGGAACGGCGCTGCCGGCCCATTTTGCAATTCCATATAATTTTTGCAGACCTCTTTCTTTCATGGATGCTTCAGCCTAACTTGGAAGGAAGACCATCATTTTCTGCATCCAGATCTGCATTGTTAGGTAATAAATTGCACTTCAGGTTTTTGCGGTGGTCTTTTTGACTGCTGTAAGTATCCAACCTGTTCAGGGATTTTCTGTTGTTGTTAGGTAATTGTCAAGCATAAGAGCAGTAACATTTAAGACTCTAAAAATCATATACATGAACTGCGACATGGAGGCAAAATGTATTAGAATTTATAAATAATTTCAAAGCCATAATCCTAGATCTGTGAAGGTATGTGCCGAAATCCATTTGGATCATCGTATTTATCAGGTGTCTTGTTGTTATTGATTAGTGTAGGATTTGTTCAACTTTACCAATGTCTGACGAGTTGATCTCATAGCTAGTGATGTCCAGTATGTGGAGATCGGGAACACACCTAATGAAGCACGTGTGTGATCATTAACAGTCTAGAACCTCAGGCCAAAAGAGGAGGAAGAAAATACCTCAGAGGACAAAGATACAAAGCCCAAAGATAGGCATATGAAGAAGAAAGTTGTCGTCGGTGAGATTTTGCTTCTGCAGTCTTGGGTGGAAACGTCTTGTTTCATGCAACCATCCGCTTGCTGCAAGGACCCACGGCTAACTGTGTTCTCATGGACCCTCTGCCTGTGGACACTCTCTGGACTCAACGTACCCTACACAGCCATAACTGATATGGCTACATCTCTGAGAATACCTCCGCAACCTCTCCCCCCCTCCCCCCACCATTTCTGTGGCTCCTCTTGGCTTCATGCCGTTCTGGAAACAAGTTAATCTTGTACCTGCATTAGCGCACACTGTTGCATTGTGCTCTTTTTGCGAATGCTCCTCTCTCTAATGTTTGCATTGCTTACCTCTTTAGTCAACTCAAGTTACCTGCTCAGAAAGGTTTCCCCTTATCCTCTTAACATTCCTGATTCTTTTACCCCACTTAATTTTCTTTTGTAACCCCTTACACTGTCTGCATTTCTTTCATGTTTCTTTGCTTGCTATATTTCCCACCTGAACGTAAACCCCCTGAGGGTAGGAAATGTCTCTGTTTGGCTTCCCAATATGTTCTCAGGACATGGAAAACATATTATCCACCATATCTAAACCAAAGTAAACACACTGCTGTCCAATGACTTCTAAGTCTTAACAACCCTGAAAGACAAAGGAGACCTGCACCCGTAGAGTTTCCAAGGCTGTCAATCTTTACAAGAGTAGACTTACCATATGTTTCTGTCACAGAGCAATGGGTACATTCTGGGTGCAAAAAATACTTGCTCATTGAATCAAAAAATAAAATAATCACACATACCATGGTCTAGCCTCATCAAAACACTTACCATTCTGAAAGAATTCACACTCCCGACACTACCCCCACAACCACCACTTTTTTTTTCTGTGTGGAATAGCGTTTCCTTGGATCCCTTACAATTCCTAATTAGCTTTAGTCTCTGCCTGTTTAAATGCCTTCTTATTGTAATAATCAGCATCAAAATTTCAAAGGCATTATATAACTAATGTTTATTGCATCAGTTCCTCCAAGTAGAATTAAATGTCCTTTTCCTCGTTTCTGATAGTACGGTTTACATACCTTACTCGTAGTATTTAATATATTGTTGAGATGTTACCACTTATCAGTTTGCCCTACTGTGGTAGCTAGTGTGTTGCTGGGATGCTGAAAGTTAGGTTACTGGTATTTCAAATGCCAGCAGGGTTCCCCAAGGTGAACAGGTTTCAGCAGAGCTTCCAGACTCCAAACAGACTATGGAAAAAGGAATAGGCTCTCCACTTCAGATAAATTAGCCACTGAAAACCCTAAGGGGGAATAGCATTGAAACATTGTCAGTTATTGTAAACCTCATGAATGGATGCAGAACATTGTCAGAGATGCTGCAGAAGATGAATCCCTCAAGTTGGAAGACACTCAAAATATGACTGAGGAAGAGCTGCCTTCTCAAAGGAGACTCAGCCATTAGGTGGGTGGAGGACAGCCTGTTGGAGTAAAACCTTCAGGGCCTTCACATGCTGATAGGGTATAACTCAAAATGAGAAGAAACAATTGCAAGCATCAATTACCATATATACTCATGTATAAGTCAAGTTTTTCAACACATTTTTTAATGCAGTTTTGTGGTAAAATTAGGTGCCTTGGCTGATTTTCAGGTCGGCTTATACTCGAGTATATACGGTAATAATTAGAGCTGGGAAATTATGCAGTATGAATGTAAGGAAATTAGAAATTGTTAAAAATGAAATTGAATGCATAAAGATAGATATATTAGGCTTTAGGGAGCTGAAATGAACTGGTGATTAGCCATTTTGAATCAGAGAATCATGATTTACTATGCCAAAAATGATATAATCCAGAGGAATGGCATTGATTTATTGCCAAAAAGGACATTCAAGCTCTATCTTGAAGTACAATGCTGTCAGTGATAGGAAAATGTCTATCCATATACAAGAAAATCCAATCAATACAACTATTATTCAAACAGATGTGCCAACCACTAACGCTAGCGCTGCAGAAATTAAAGCATTCTACCAATGTTTTCAGTCTGAAATTGATCAAGCATACAATCAAGATACATTGATAATTATTGGCAACTGGAATGCAAAGATTGGAAACAAAGAGGAAGGAACAGTAGTGGGAGAATATGGTCTTGGTGACATAAATGAAGCTGGATATCACATGATATAATTTTGTAAGACCAACAGCTTCTTCATCGCGATACTTTTTTTCAACAGCATAAAAGGCTTCTCTACATGTGGACTTCTCCGGGTGGAATACCTGAAAATCACATTGAGTACATCTGTGAGAAAATACAATGCAGAAGCTCATTAGAAGCAGCTAAGCCCAGACCATGGGCTGGCTGTGGAACAGGCCACCAATTGCTCATATGTAAGCAGGCTGAAGTTGAAAAAAATTAAAACAAGTCCGCACGAGCCAAAATACAACCTTAGATATATCCCACTGAAGTTTCAAGAACAGACTGCATGCATTAAACACTAATGGTGGAAGACCTGATGAGCTGAGAGGACCTCAAGAAGCATCACGCATGAAGAAAGCAAATGGTCATTAAAAAGACAGGAAAGAAAGAGTAGATTCAAGTGGATGTGAAAAGAGACTCTGAAACTTGCTCTCAATCATAGAGTAAACTCTCACTGCCCTTGAGTCTATGCCAATTCAGTGACCCTATAGGACAAAGAAGAAGTGCCCCAGGGAGGTTCTGTGACTAGAACTCTTCACAGGGGTATAAAGCCCCGTCTTTCATGGACTGGCTATGGGTTTTGAACTGTGACCTTTGCAGTTATTGTAACCCCTACACCATCAGGCCTGATCTCTGTAGCTAATTTGTTCTGTAGACTGGTTTCTTCTTTGAATCTTAGCTTCCTTCTTTCTCTTTTGCTTTAGATGAGTAGAAACCTATAGTTGTATCTTAGATGGATACTTGCAAACTTTTAAGATCCTAGACACTATTTACCAAACTAAAATGTAGACCATATTTTATAGACTATGTTGTGACAGTCGACTGAGACGTCCCATAAGACTATGGTTCTATTGAAATAATCTTCTTGGTGTGATTGAACTAGTAAATTATATATGTGGATTATATGCCAATAAAACAGTTGGAGGTGGGGGAAAGACTGTGGTCCTAAACTTTCAAATCCTGTGAACCCATCTTACAAGGTACTTGGTTATCTCTAGGAGGTATCTGTGATGATATCCCATATGTGCTTCATTATATGTACAAATATATGAAGGGCCTTCAAAAAGTTTATGGAAAATGGAACTACAAATAATGGAATTTTTATATGAACTTTTGGAAACACCTTCGTGTACTGCACTCATAAACATGTATATTGATTTGCTGAGAGATACAGTCTAGAAGCTCTGGTGCTATAGTGGTTTCCAGTTGGGCTGTGACCCACATGGTCAGCAGTTGGAACACAGCAGCAGCTCCCCAGAGAAAGACTGGGCTTTCTACTCCTGTAAACAGTTACAGTCATGGAACCCACAGAGGGTCGCTGTAAGTCAACATTGACTGATGGCATTTGTTTTTGTTTGTTTGATTTTAGAGATACATATATATGCATGTATATATACACACATAAACTTTCTGTACACTTACATGCATTCGTAGATATCGATGCAACCATTCATAGTTTTTTGTTGCCAAATTGTATTTGCCATAGGATTTACCTGTAATGACCTTATTCTTGTATACTTCTCAGTATCATTCATTAGCTTTAAGTTGTGCTCACTTCACTGCCAGTTTGCCTTTTCCATCAAAATTCACAAGTGTGTTCTGTTGCGAGAGAGTCTCCCTTTCTCCCACTCCCACCTGTTAATCAGAAAAGAATATTGATTTCTGTATGTTTGCCTAGCTTTGTCTTGTTATAAAAATTGGATCTCTTTTTGCTTTTTTGATGAGCATAAATATTCAATTTTTGCTAAGTTGTAGTTATCTAATGTGTCACCTGTTGTGTCTTCGTAGATGTGTTTGGTAATCTATAACTGAGATTAGGTCTCATAGTTTTGTCCCTGTGGTATCTTCTAAGAATAATAATAGTTTTACCCTTAACATTTAGGTCTTTGATCCATTTTGAGTTAGTTTCTATATATGGACCCCATTTTATTTTTCTGCAAATGAATATCCAGCTTTTCCAGCACCATTTGTTAAAGAAACTGCTTCTTTCCCATCGACTGGACTTTGACACCTTGTCAAAAATCAGCTGGATTCTCGATTCTATCTCTTTTGTCTACGTTCCTTCCATTGAACCAGCATTAGACTATTTTGATTCCTGACCGTATAACACATTTGAAATCAGAGCGTTTGAGGCCTCCCACTTTGTTCTTCAGTACTGCTTAGCTATTCAGGGCCTCTTCTCTTAGCTTCTAGAGTCAGTGATACGGCTTTCCATTTCTATGAAGTATGTTGTTGGAATCTGTACTAGTTTTTAAAATATATATACATTACATTAATCCTGACAAGAAATCTGCAAGCATGAACTATTGTCTCTGTTTATATATAAGAAACAGAGTTTTGAACCTAGGGTGCCTGATTCTCCATCTGGTCCTTATCCCATTGCCTCATATTAATTAATAAATCTTCATTTTACTAAATGATATTTATTGGTCAAAATTCAATATCTTAATTATAGCATGACTTTAAACCTCTGACCTTATTTTAATTCAATATTGCATGTTGTAATACATTTTTACTGGCTTGAGCCTCTTAGGTGACAAAGGGAAATGGATCTCATATATGGAGGTAAATCGAAATACATTGCTGCGAAATCATGGATACCTTTAATTAAACAAAAATGTCAAAAGGTGAAGCCATTTCCTCTTGACATTTCCTCCATCTGGGTGTGTATACTTTTCTAAGTGGCGTTACCATCTCTAACTCTTCCCCAAAGACTTCTATCTCTCCAGTGTCCACCAGGTCAGGATTGCAGCATTGGTGTCTTTGGGGGACTCATATCATGCTCCTTTTAAATAGTCTGTGAGTTTTCAGAACAAAAGCCTGAAGGCTTAAAGTGAGGTCTGCAGGGCAAATAGGGTAAGTACCCCAGTGAAGTTCTCACAGGACGGCCCTTGCTACCCTCAAAGAATAAGCAGGTACATTGTGATGATGAAAGATATATCTATCTTCAGAACAACTTTCCTGGATTTTTTTCTCACCAATGTAATTTTGTTTTCTTAAAACTTCATCATACATGAAAAAAATTATAAATTTTCAAGAGTCCTTGAGGGGGTGGGGAGGAGGTTTGGAATGAGCTGACACCAAAGGCTCAAGTAGAAAGAAAATGTTTTGAAAAAAAGATGATGGAAAAATGTACAAATGTGCTTGACACAATGGATGTATGTGTGGATTATGATAAGAGCTCTAAGAACCCCCAGTAAAAAACAAAACTTCATCATAATAAACTCTCATGGTCATCCTGTGTCTTTGAGAAAAATCTATCAAGATTACCACTTTGAAATTCTAAAAAAACAGCATAACCTTCTAAGCCAATAGTTCTCAACCTGTGGGTTGTGACCCCTTTGGGGGTCAAACGCCCCTGTCACAGGGGTCACCTGATTCATAACAGTAGCAAAATGACGGTTCTGAAGTAGCAGTGAAAATAGTTGTATGGTTGGGGAGTCACCACAACAGGAGGAACTGCACTAAAGCATTAGGAAAGCAGAGCACCACTGCTCTAAGCTAACCTTTCTGCCTTCAACTTACCTGACCCAGCAGAGCATCTGAGAAGCCACGGTTGTTATTGGGCCTTTTCAAAAGGCCCCCTAGAGAATTGAGACATGGGTATTACTGAGAGAACTTGTCTGCATCCATGTACTGATCCTGGAAACATGC
Organism: Tenrec ecaudatus; assembly: GCF_050624435.1. Classification (NCBI taxonomy): domain Eukaryota; kingdom Metazoa; phylum Chordata; class Mammalia; order Afrosoricida; family Tenrecidae; genus Tenrec; species Tenrec ecaudatus. The sequence goes on from NC_134533.1 coordinate 83,353,767, forward strand.
TTAAACGTGTGGAATGCACCAGTGCACACATGAAGTGAACCCTAGTAGTAGTATTTTGGGATTTACTCTTGCATCTTAATACCTGGTTTTTATTAATTCATAATTAGAGAGTTTTGATGATGAGTCAGGGTCAACGTTTGGTTAATATTACATTTTATGGGAAGGATTGTATTTCATAACCAGTCTCCACATCATATTTTGAAGAGCTATAAAAGGTCCAAATACATCATTAGTCATATTTAAATTTAGAAATTAATATACCTAGAAGAAACTAAAGTATGTCAGGAATGAATTATAGATGGTAAGAGAGTATTATATACGCCTGTGTGAGAAAAGTTGGAAGTCACCCTAATTACTGTCCTTTCTGCCATGCTTGGTGAAGTGGTGTGTATTCAAGGGACATATGGAACGTTTAGGAAAGCTTTGGGAGTACAAGGCGTACATGAAGGCACAAGGCACTCAAAGCAGGGAGAGTCCAAGCCCCAACTCACATCTGAGTTCTATCCTTGCCCCCCAACTAAGAGCTTTGCATGCTACCTAACTGTTCTGTAGGCTTACATGTGTCATCCGTAGAATGGAAAGAAGAGAAGTGGTTTAGGTAGAATAACTAAGTATTACAACACACAGCACCAGAACTTCAGGGGCATTATATAAGGAAAGTTCATGGAAAAATCCAGTATCTTTCAATTCCATTTTTTACCACAGAAACCTCAATGCCCCTGGGTTATGGCCAATTAATATGGCCCTTCTAGCCCTGATTCTTTATATGATATATTATGGATCTGGATTAATATGCCTGTGGCTATGGTTCCATTTTGAAGGTCATTCTCTACTGATTGACAGGGATGGCGTGTGATTGAGGCCTGACCTTGGTGGAAAGTGTGGGCCAAATCACAGCCTTATTTCTTTGGGAACATCTTTAAGAACCAACCTTAGTAGAGAGTAGAGGAGCCCCGGTGGTATAGTGGTTACCCATTAAGATGCTAAGCACAATATCAGCTGTTCAAAACCACTAGTTACTCCACAGAGAAAGATGAGGCTTTCAAGTCCTGGAAAGAGTGACAGTCTCAGAAACCCACAGGGCAGTTCTACCCTGTCCTATAAAGGCACCATGAGTCCAAATGAACTGGATGGCAGTGAATTTACTTTTTATTTGTTTTAGTACAGGATGTGGACCAGGCCACAACCTTTGTTTCCTTGAGGGCAGCTTTGATTTTACATTGACTTAAAACACCATCCTTTGTGGGATATGTATAAATGCTGGGTCTAGCAAAATTGCCTTACTTGGAAAACCAGAACACTCTCCTGACTGAGCTTTGGTAGATGCAAGAAGACCACGGTGGCTTCTGGGCATTTGGGGCTTCTATCTCTGGACCCTGTATTTGACTCACTTCTGCCTGACCCAGATTTTGCACTGAACACCACCCATCACAATCACATGAGACGTTTTCTCCCAAGTGTTGTGTTGTGTGTCTCTTGCACACTGCAGCGAATTGCAGCACCCAGGGCCATGAGGGAACATGGGAGGCACAGAGATGGAAAATGGAACAGACTAGCACCTTGCAAGAGTCGGACATGGGGGTAGCTTCAATCTCCAACTCCTTGGGCCTCATTTGATATTAATTCTCACATAATAAATGATTACCCCTGACCCCTCATATAATAAATTATTATTTCTGGAGCTAGTAAAAATTTAACACAGGTGTACCTGGTCTGCATTTCTCCTGGACAATATTCCTCTACGGATTTATTAGGGACCCCAGGCTACTTCTATTTTGTGGCTTCACCACCTTCTGGATTCTTTGAAGTTTTCATTCAGCGGTGTGACGTGAAGGATGTGCATGGTTAGAGAGCTAGAGTCCTGAATGGTTTTCATCACTTCCACCCACAACTTATGGACCAGAAACCAGTCAGATGAGCTCCACGGACCCACGCGAGGCTGACGAATGTAGTCTGTGCTCTTGGGAAAAGAAACAGTCTGTGGACACAAAGCTGTCTCTGCCATCTGATGTCATGAGATTGTTGAGGGTTTACCTGAAGGGATGCACCCAGGGATGAGTAATCAACAAGGCCTCCTGATGTGGCAATCACTTATATGTGCACAGCGAATCTGAATAAAGGTCCCACAGTTCGATAGGGCATATTCTCATTGCAGGCTCTAAGGACAGCCCTCTAAGGACAGGCTACCTTTCAGTATGAGAACTCAGCCACTTTCAAAGGAAAGGTTTTTTCTTTCTACGCGGTTATGCTCTTTAGTAGATTTTGCAGTGTCATGTGTAAGCAAGGAGAGGCTAGGGAGGCGGGGAACACCCGTGTTCTGTCAGATTAGCTAACAGAATGTTAAAAGATAAATAAGCCTCATGTCTAAGGAGACTGGTGGACTCTCTGTGGATTGTGGAATAGGCTAAAGTGAATAAACAGTGGAAATTCTGGCCAGTCTTCTCCATCTGCCTTTTCTCTCGCGCGCTCTTACTTTATGGACACTGGGAACCAAACAACAATGAAATACTATCTTACTCCAGCAATAACAGCAAAGTTAAAAAAAAAAAACACAACATGCTGGCGAGAATGGAGACACTGGGATTCTCATATACTGCTGTTGGGATTGTAAAACAGTCAAACCAATGGGGAAACCGGTGTGCTTCCGTGAAAGTTATAAATAAAAATCCCATCTCCTCCAGCAACCCCCTACTAGGTATATATCCCAGAGAAATAAGAAATAAGAGCCATGACACAAATAGATACATGCACATCCCTGGGCATCACAGCATTATCCACGTTCCCCAGAAGATGGAAACAACGTAAGTGTTCCTAAATGGATGAATGTCCAAACAAACCGTGGTACAGGCACACAATGTACTAGTCAACAAAGAATAATGATGAATCCAGGAAACATCTAACGATATGAGTAAACCTGGAGGACCTTATACTGAGTGAAATAAGTCCATCACAAAAGGACAAATTAATGAGACCACTATCATAAAGGTCAAGAAAATATTTACACATGGAAACAAACACTTTGTGGTTATCAAGGGTGAGGGAGGGAGGAAACAGAAATCATTTACTAGACAGAATACATGCATTAACTTGTGTGATGGGAAAGACAATACACAATAAGGGAAGGTGAGCACAACGTGACCAAGGCAAAGGAAGATCCTGGGAGGTATGCAAGAGCAAACAGCAACAATGCTAATACCACTACATACCCAGCCCTCTAAGAGCAGACAGTCATTTATGAATGACACACAGGTAGGTATACAAGCTGAACAGATATGTATGTGCTGCAAATAGAACTTGGTACACAGAAGGACATACAGATCTAGGTATATAATAGGGTATACTACTATTGATAATAGGGAATACTACTATATACCTGGACATATTTTTTTGCTATTTTCCTCTTTGCCCTCCAATCAATATACCTGAACATATTTACTGCACATACAAATATATAAAGCATCATGGACATCCAGAAGAACAAATCTCTTGGAAGAAGCACAGGCAGAATGTTGCTTGGAAATGGGGACAACGAGAATTCATCTCATGTGCTTTGGACATGTTATTAGGAGGAACTTGTCGCTGGAGAAAGACATCGTGCTTGGTAAAGTAAGAGGACCAGCGGAAAGAAGGAAAACCCCCAATAAGATGATTGAAACAATGGCTGCAGCAATGGGTTCACAAATGGTGGGGATGGCACCAGACCAGGCAGTGTCCACACTGTGGTTCATATGGACACCAGGAGTTGGAACCAAGTGAACAGCACCTAACAACACCAAGTGGCATCGTTGTGCACACTTCTAGTCATAACCAGACATCTTGAGGGACTGAGTCATTGAGCTTGAGGGATTAGGATCATGGTCTTGGGACATCTAGATCAATTGATGTAACATAGTCCATAGAGAGGAGCCCTGGTGGCAGAGTGGTTAGGCACAGCAGCTCCTCAAGAGCAAGATGAGGTTGATTCCTAGGCTTCTGACCTGGAATACATGGATGGTCATAATGCTATTCTCTGGGAAGAAAAGACTAGTGGGAGAGAAAGGTAAGAACATGGCAGGGAAGAATGTATTCATATGTTGTTCAGTATAAGAAAAACTATGACTAGGATGTTCAGAAAAGCTGGTGCTACAGACCCAGACAATACGAGTGTACAAGTGGTTAGTAAAATCACGGATAAAGTTAACCTGAGTTCAGCAGCTCGAGGAAATTCCAACTTTTAAAGGGGCAACATAGCACTTTGAACAAGCACTGAATACATAGTCACTCACTGCCTGATAAAATTAAATTCCTGGTACCTTGTTATTGCTCATATGAATTTATCAAAGTTCATTACCTTTTACCATTTTACACCCACACCTCCCACACCCTAATTAACTAAAGCAATTATATTATATAATGTGCTTATCCCGAGCAATTTTTAAAATAGAGGCTTTAAGTAGAATAAAATATTTCAAGCTACCCTTTAGATGAGTTTCTATAGATTGTCTTATAAATGTACTTTTCAAAAATATCGCTTGAAGCAAAGATGTTTCATTCCACCTGAAAATCCAGGAGAATTTTAGAGTTCTGGATTCTAAACCTCCAAAAAGCAGGACAAATATTTTCACAGCTTCAAGGGACAGCAAGCAGGCTCCAGTGAAATAAAGGCAAGAGGGGCACATCTGCCAGACTTTATAATGAAATCACTTTGTACTGAGATAGCTTTAGGTTAGGGGAGAATGTTTGTGGGGAGTTTTAATCTGATAAAAATAGGGCTGCTGTTTTCTCTATGCTAATTAACATAGTTGACATTTAGCCAGATCTGTCCTGGACACAGCAGGGGATGTACAACTTGTCCCGGTTCTGTGGGGAATGAAAAATGTAGTACTTGGCACATGAGAAAGATATGTGAACTCAAAAAATGTCAAATGTAGCAAGTCAAATTAAGAAAATTGATATACTGAAGGCTGGCCTATGCTTTCGAGAGAACAAAGCAGAAAATGACTACTGAAAACCATTAGGAACATCAAGGTTAACTATTAATATTATATCTTGTGTTAGTCTGGGTAGACTAACACATGCAGGGAGGCTCATATATGTGTAAGAGACAGTGTTATATAAAGGGTAGTTGTACATTAAGAAAGTACCCCAAGCCAGTCCAGTCCAAACACATAAGTCTGATATTAGCCCATATGTCCGATACCAATCTATAAAGTCCTCTTCAGACTCACGAAACACATGCAATGATGCCAAATGCAGGACGGTCACAAGTCAGTGGGTAGAAAGTCTTTGGATCCAGTAGCAGTGTAAACATCTCAGCGCTGGCAGGGTTCTCCATGTGCCTTCTCCAGCTTAGGGCTTAGAATAGTTCCAAATGTCTTATCAGTAGTGTGTCTTCCAGGGAGTGAGCAGAGAGAGAGTCTCTTGCAACACCAAAGACGAAATACAAGAATTCCCAGAATTCTCAGGAGAAGGCCATGCCCACACAGAGGCCTCATCGACTATGATCCAATTGACAGACTAGACTCCACCCCTTCACATGTTATCCTCACAAATGACACCAGATTATGTAACCACCACATATGTTAATAAAGAAATATACATCATTGAAGACATTTTGTTACAAGTCAATTACATATGCATTTATTCTGATCGTGACTTTAAGAAAGGAATTTGTAATAGCTCATACACAGCATATCAACCAAATAAGAAAAGCTCCACTGCAATGGAATCAAACCACCTTAAAGGACCGTGATGCACTGCCCCATAGGTTGTCCAAGACTGTCATTCTTGAGGGAAGTACACTGATGTATCTCTTTCCCATGGAGTGACCAATGGGTTTGAAGCGGCAACTAATCTTTTTGAGGGAAGCCCATAAAGATGTTTCCAAATATTGTAGTATATCAAGGCTGCCTAGATGCCATCTATCCCAATTCTTTCATCCACAGATGAGGAAGTCTGGTTCTGGGAATGGTAAACTATGTTCATCAAGCCCTGCTGATACGCTGCCTTCTTAGAACGTGTGCCACAAATCCTCTTATTTGTGGATCGACAATTTGAGAGCACCAAAGCCTTAGTAATAGGTGAAATGACCAGAGTGCTTGAAGAATGGTTTAAAGTCCTGGTTAACGAGTGGCTCCATATGGTTCAACCTTAAATATGAAAGTAAAGTGAATTGCATGTTCAAATAAAAACTCAAACTCACCGACATTGAGTTGATGTTTGTTAACCCACTGGACAAAGTAGTGGTTTCTGAGAATGTTCCTCTCCAAGATTAGAAGGCCTCATCTTTCTTCCGTGAGGAGGCTGGTGGTTTTGAACTGTCGGTCTTGAGGTTAGCAGCGCCATGTGTTAAATATGCCAACAGGGCTCCTTGATGTTTAAATAAAGTATCTTAAATTCATCACTCCAAAGGAGTTTTATATTGTTTACCATTATGACTCTAAATATAGCTGGTTTCCATAGAAAATACTCTGACCCCAGAAATACCCCCAAGATGTTGGGACTTGCGCCAGTAAACCTCAAAGAAACCAGGGGTCTTCATCTCCTAGGATTTATGCCCTTGAAGATCCTCTCCCCAATGAGTAGAGATGACCTGCTTAGCCAATAGAATATTGAGCACATGATGTATGGCTTCTGAGGCTAGGTCATAAAATATATTGCAGCTCCCCCTTGCTCTCTCTTGGCTTGACTCACTCTGGCAGAAGTCAGTTACCATATCCTGAGAACCTTCAAGACAGACCAATGGAAAGGTTCACAAGGCAAAGACTCTAGGCTACCTGCCAACAGCCTGTACTAACTTGATAGCCTTCTGAGTGAGCCTCTTAGAAACAGATCTGCCACCAGTCAAGCCTTCAGAAGCCCAACCATCATCTTGATTGGAACACCATGGGAGACTCTGAGGCAGAGCCACCCAGCTACACTGCTCCCAAATTCCTGACCCACAGAAACGGGTGAAATACTGAAGGTTTGCTATTGTTTTTAAGCCACAATAATTTGAGATAGTAGATAGCTAATGCAGGAATTCTCCAAATTTAGGAACATGTGATTAAATGTACAACCTGTATAACCCACAGTTATGGACCCATGTCCATAAAGCCTACTGTATTAAAATGTTAAGTTACATACACTGGTTTGTACTAATAAACATTCATCAAAACAGTATTGTGTTGTTATGTTAAAATTATTTTAATGTATCTGAAAGTGTTTCTTTAATGCTTTTTATGCATAGAACTGTATACATATATATAATATATTCTATGAAAAATATTTGACTACTGACTATGAACTTTACCTGTTTGGGCTTATATACATATTCAACCCAAAGACAGATTTAGGAACAGAACTCGTTTATCATCTGAGAACTATATAGGGTTTTGAGATAGCTAGCTAAACTCAATCTAGTCAAACTCCAATGCTTGGCAACCTTAGGCCTAACAGAATAAAATGCTGACTGGTCCTGTATCATCCTCTCAATTATCAGGTATGTTCAAGTTCACCGTTGCAACTACTACAGTATTTTAACAGGTCTTTGTATGATCCATCACCTATCCCTTTCTTTTAAACCCATTGTAAGAATAATTGCATAACTAATTGAGTTGTAACAGAATTTCTTCAGCTAAATGTGTTCATTTGTTAACATGCAGTCTGCCTCACTATTGGTTCCCATTGGTGGCCCTCCACATCATCCATGCCCTCCTCTAGCAACTGACCACTTTTATCGGCGTGTCCAAAAAGAGAAGCAGACAGTGCTGTGCTGCCATCCAAAAGGTTTTCTTTTGCTGATTTTCAGAAGTAGATCACCAGACTCTCACGCTTTTCTTTCTAGTCTGTCTTAGTCTGGAAGCTCCCATGAAACCTGTTCACTGTGGTTGTCTTTTAAACTAAGGGCACAGCTTCCAGCATCACAGCCGCATGCACGACAACACAGTACTGCCACCTGACAGATAAGTGATGGACTCAAAACACCAGACTTACTGCCACCGAGTCCATGCTAACTCACAGTAAGTCTATAGGACAGGGTAGAACCTCCCCCAGGGGGTTTCTGAGCCTGTAACTCTTTACAGGAGTAGAAAGGTCCATCCATCTCTCTCCAAGCAGGCTGGTGGTTTCAAACTGCAGACTTTACGGTTAGCAGCTCAACATGTAACCACTTAGCCAAAGGAGTCCTGGTGTCATAGCTGATCTCATTGGTCTGCTAACCACAGGTCAGTAGTTCAAAGCAACCAACCACTCCTCAGGAGAAAGATGGGGCTTTCTACTCCTGTAAAAGGTACAGCCTCAGAAACCCATAGGAGCAGTTCTACCCTGTCCTACAGGGCCACTATGGGTTGGTATCGACTTGGTGGTAGGAAGATGAATACTAGAAACGTTTATGATGTACCTGCTGGGAAGGAAAGGGCAATACGAATGGCATTTGCTTGTTTTTAACTAGTTCACATCTCGTGTTATTCCTTGGACCTATATGTTCTTTTTAGTCTCCGTTCCAGGGAGTGCAGCTCAGCTTCCCTCTGTGAAGCCCTTCTTTAACGAGGGCTCGTCACACCAATCTTGATCTACTTGGGTCCTTACTAACTTACTAACACAATCTTGATCTAACGTTGGTCCTTACTTGCTTGCACCTAAAAATTCACAAGTATTCTTGAATAGTATCTGTTCTCAAATTACACATATGCCATTTAGCTCTTCAACTGAATTGAAACCTTCTTGCTGGCTTTCTTGTTTTGGATTCCTTCCTCCCGGTGTTATCAAACAATACAGAAGCACATTACATGTGCATCAGTATGCATTGATTGACTGATTTAATTAATAGAAATACTTATTCCAGAAAAAAACCAAAAAAATCTATTTAGCAGGCTTTACCTTCTTGTAGACCACTTTGCCATAGAAACTACTCCTTATTTTAAAACATAGTATAAAGATTTTTCCATGTGGATTATTTTCTCCAATGAGCTCTATAAGATACAAAACACCCAAATCTATCAGATGTTGCGACTCCTTAAATTATAAGTTCTTTGAGTTATTAGTATATCAGAAATGTTTAATTAATGCTTTTTCTATCACCATTCCACAGTTAGAAATAGCCCAATAATTCATATTATCATAGTAATTATAGCCCATTTTGGAGAGCCTTCTAGGTGCCAAGCACATTACATTATCTCATTCAAGCTTCAGAATATGTTAGGCTGGGATCTCTGGAGGAGCAAAACCAGTAATACTTATATGTGTATGTCTGTGGAGAGAGATTTATATAAGAAATGGCTCACACGGTTGTAGAAATGGATAAGTCCAGTCTTGTCTGGTCTGTGGGTCAGATATAAGCTGAAAGCGTCTCCTGATTCCTGTAGCTGAAAGGGCTAACAAACAAGAAGTAGGAAGATGAAGCAGCAAGACCACAGGACGATGGATGCCAAGGTCAATGAATCTGAGGTATGCCGAATGAATGAACCCAAGGTCAGCTGTCTGCTGATGGCTCCTGGAATTGACAAACCAGACGCTGGATCCGAATCCATCGTAGAAGTGACTTAGCTTCCACGCGCTGTCATTTTATGATGGAACCTCCCTCAATTATATCAAGGTTGTGACCAGCTTAAGGAGGTTTATTCTCTCCACAGCATTTGAATTATGGTGCCAGCTAAGAATATTGAAAGTACTAGGGACTGTCAACAGAATAAACAGACCTGTCTGGGAAGAAGTACAGCCAGAATGCTCCTTAGAAGCAAGGACAGTGAGACTTTGTCTCGTGTACTTTGCACATTTATCGGGAGAGACTGGTCCCTGGAAAGGGGCGCCATGCTTAGTAAAGCGGAGGGGCAATGAAACAGAGGCAGATCCTTGACAATATGGACTGACACAGTGACTGCAACCAAGGGTTCAAGTGTAAGAACAATTATAAGGCTGCTGCAGAAGCGGACAGAGTTTCTGTTGGACCGTAAGGTCGCTATGAGTCGGAATCGACGCCGTGACACGTCACAAATAAAAACAAACACTTTCTTCCCACAAGGACTTAGTTTCTGCACAGCAGATCCATCATGGAGTTGACCCCACTATGTTAGATGATACTATGGGAGAAGCCCGGCCCACCCACGATGACAGATAGCCTAACCAACAAAGAATGGCCTGCAAAATTCCCAATTCACAGATGAGGAGACAAATTAAGGAGGATTTAAGTAATCTAATCTAGAACATAGGTAGGGAATGACAGGATTGAGGTTCAAATTTATATTAGCTGTCTTAAACCTATGCTATTTTCACTTTTTTCTTGATATCCCAACCATGGCTCTTAATTACTAATCCCTAGTATTGAGATCATACAGACTGCTGTTTATAAGGAAAAAATGGGACTTATCACCACACTTTAAGCTCCTTGGGGTACAGTGTGTTTGTTTGCATATTTAGTTTGACTCTTAGTACAATGCCTGCAATTCAAGTAAGTGTCAAACCAACAGTGGTTAATCTGGAGCCAACAATGTCTGAGGGAATTAACAAACATATTTGTGAATTGGCTGTCTAAAGAAGTTGGGACAGGTGCAGGATTCCTTCTACTTCATCTAATATTTTTTCTAGGATAAATAGTCATTTTTTCACTTTAGTGAAAAATCATAATACTTAGGTCTCTCGTCACTTCACATTTAATCCTGGCGCTTGGCCTTGACTCTTCCATGAATCTCTTTTGAAACAAAGACTAGGCTTATCCAACTTCCTCTGGCTTCAACTACTATTCCCATGATCTAGAAGACAAATTGCAGTCAATTTTTTAGGTGTTTCACAAGGAGCATCTAGTATTAAATACCATCCTAAGATGCAGTCCTCATTAAATTGCAAGGGAAAATATTAACCTTCCTAAATTATCCTCTTATTCACAGAATCAGGAGTATTTACTATTTATTTACAATTGAAACCAATTGGGTAGGGGGAGAGAATTCTAAGCAAATGTATGCAGTATCAAGCCAGGCTAACCAAAATGATGATAGAAGAAGTAATACATCAGAAGCAATCCCCAATATCTACTCCCCCTTTCTTCCTTGGGGATAGAATCTGGACTGTACCTGGACTTAACACCACTCAGAATTTAAAAGAATCCCCTGCAGATAGGTATGTCAATGTGACTCAACTTTGATGAATGGGTGTTAGCAGAATTGTCCTCTAAGATTTCTTGGTATTGCTTAAAGGGAGATTGTGCAAACTTCTTTATCTCTATATCTATCTGGGCTGGGAATAAAATGTGATGGATGAAGCTTGAGCAGCCATTCAGGGTTATTTTTGTAGAAACCATGGGGTAAGAGTGGTAGAGCAACAAGATCTGTGTTCTTAACACATATCTTGCTCAAACAACTGTTAGGCAAATTTTTCTTTCTTTCTCACCTTTACCTAGTTTCAAAAGAGTACTCCTTTGTAATTTTTTGGGTACTCCTTGGAAAACTTTTTTGGATTTCCAAGGAGTAATCACACAATATTTTCTCAAAGGATGCGAGAGAGTCACAGGGGCTTACTGGGGTAAAGTTTTAAGAAAATAGAAAACTGCACTAATGAGGAAAAAGTCCAGGAAATTTACTCCAACCATTTTTTTTCTATCATGAAAATGCATCTGCTCATTCGTTGAAGGTAACATGGGTTCTCCTATGAGAATTATATTGGGAAACTTTACCCCATTTACTCTACAACCCTGATATTACCCCTTCAGACCGTTCTGTTCCCCACACTCAAAGAACACTTATAAGGAGTACCATGTGAATCCTTTGAGAATACCAAAACTGTTTTGATGAGATGTAACTTGAAGAACACAGACATGATTGGGGAAAATTAACTCAAAACTCCCTGCTGTGGATTCCATTCTGACTCATGGTGACTTTCTAGGCCACGGTTGAACTGCTCTTGTGTGTTTCCAAGACCGAAAATCTTTACGGGAGGAGAAAGCTTCATCTTCCTCCCACACAACAGTGTGGTTTCTAACTGCTGACCTTGAAGTTTGCAGCTCAACCGATTACTACTCTACCAGCAGTGCTTGGGGAGGATCATAGGGCTAGAAACATTGCCTTCAGACATGCATAGACCTGGATGGGGGTTATGTTGGGAAACAGATGCTTCACATCTTGATACTTTATTTAATAAACAATGATTTTGTAACAATCATTTTTTACTTGTTCTCAGATTTCTGGTTCTATGCCTCTTGTCCTTGACCAGTATCAGTTTTTGTATGTGAATTAGTTAGTTATATCTGTTTTGCCAGTCTCAAAGGCCTGTTGTGAAAATCATACCACGTGTGTGCCAGGGTTTTGTCCATTATCAAAGTTAAACATTATTATTTCACTGCAGGCTTTTCCACCTAGGCTTTGAGATCTACCTGCGCCTTCCCCTCCCCTGCTAAAAAACTTTTTGAAAATTAGGAACCATTTCACAAGATCTGTTAGTGACCTCTATCCAGAACAAATTACTTAACCTCTTGAATCTCTTTATAAATGAGGATATGGCTTCTATTGACAGGTCAAAATTTACTTAGTAAAGCAAAACAATTTTTTAAGCAAAGCAATTTTTAATACAGTCACTCTGAAGAATGTACAAAGGGAATTTTCTCTTGGTTGGGTAATCAGACTTCTCTCTCACTATTATCTACTCACTAAGAGTACTGGGTAGATATTAACTATTGATCATTTACCGGAGTAGATAGGCCACTATTATCTACTCAGACTTCCCCTCACTCCCTTTTGGCAGTGTTCATCTAATGATGCCAGGCCTTAAGTTCCTATGAGTCTTCCTTTTCCTCTAAATTGAACTAATTGTGTTGTTGCCACTGAGGATATAGGCAGCAAACCTTGCCCCAGTCAACAGTTTCTACATGTACAATTTAGTAATATCTACTACATTTTTTGAGTTGTACAACTATTCTCTCGCTACTTTTCTGAACCGTTCCTCCTTCATTCATATAAACTTTGCTCCTAGCTTTCCTGGCTAATCGTTTGAGTTTCTGCTGCAGATTTAATCCCATCAAGATCGTTTGTTTTTTTTAAAGTATAATGCTCAAGGCAGACCTTTAAAAAATTAATTATGCTAAACTATTGTTTGACTTTTTAAGATAACATCAGGGGACATTTTTTTAAATTTAAAATTTAATTTAAAGATTATCTCACCGGGAAATAGTTTCAAGAGTGTGTCCATCCTCCATAGCTCCCAAAACTCTAGAGTTCATGAAAATATTAAATTCTGTTCTACATTTGCCTCCTTTTGATCAGGATTCCTCTATGGAATTTTTGCTCAAAATGCTCAGTACTAGCAGCTGAGCACCATCCAGGTCTCCTCATCTCAGAGCAAAGGAACAGTTGTTCTTGGGGGGGGAATTAGTTCCACATTCTGTGTCTTCCCCAATTTCCAACTCTCCTTCCTCTGTTGCTACAGGCCACTAGAGACCAATTGTTGAGCCTTGGATGGCCACATGCATACTGTTAAAAACCTCAGGCATTTACAGCAACGAACTAGGAGGTGGAACAGACACACTAGAAAGTTATTAGGCCAACTTAATTAGGGTGTCCCATGAAACCATGACTAAATCTTCCAACCAAAAAACTAAATCCCATAAGCTATTTGGTTGTAAATAAGCACAACCGGCCTCAGTAAGTAATCTTTTAAAATAAATATATTTTTATAAATGTATCTATCAAAAAACATTTGTCAATGCAACTTTTGTAGATGTGAAATTAATTGGCAGTGCAACCTTACCTTTAATAACTCGATTATTTGAGCACCATTAATCCCCCTTTTCTCCCTCCCTTTAGCCCCTGTGAACACTTTGGTCTCCATATATTTGCCTTTCCTTGTAGGTGAGGTCATAAAACGCTTGTCCTTTCACTCACTGCATTGAGTCTACTCTGACTCATAGCAAGAGTACTCACAAAACAGGGGAGAACTGTCCCTGTGGATTTTGTAAACTGTGACTCTGTATGACAGTTTCACTCGGTATACTCTCTTCAAATTCCATTCATACTGGAGCATATGTTGAGACTTCATATGTCCTCCAGGTTGAATAATATGCCGTTATATGAATGTACCACATTTGTTTATCTATTGATCTGCTGATGGCATTTCGACTGGCTTACACCTTTGGGCTGTGGTGATTCTTTCTCTTCATTCCCGCTGGTGCAGTTGTAAAGTCTCCTCTTTCTGTTCTTAGTTTGGTGTTGTGCATCTCTTCTGGCTTTGTCGGTCTAGCTAAAGGTTGGCTGGGCTTTGAAGAACCAACTTCTGGTTTTACTGATTCCATTGGTTTTCACTTTTAGTTGTTTATGACCTGATATGTGTTATTTCCTTTCTTCTAAATAAACTTGTGTTTGCTTGGCTCTGCTCTTCATAGTTCCCGGGGTTGTGAGTTAGGCTGTTGACTTGAGATCATTCTTGTGGGTTCATGTAGACATTTCCGTCTATGCACTTTACTGCTTCACAAACATATGGTTGGGTTGGGCTATCTTTTTAAAACATTGTGTTAATTGTAAATTAGGTGGGGGTTTACATTTTAAATGATCAATGTTGTATTCAACAGTTTAAAGTACTCATCAAATCCCCCCAGTAGTTTACCCTTCACCCACTCCTTGGTTTCTCTTTCCCTCTTGCGGACTACTTACTACCTCTTACCCAGGTCAACACCCACCAACAACCTGCCCATTGTTTTTCTTCTCCTTTCCCCTCCACCATGTTGAAAACCCCAAAGTCTGGTTTCCTTTAGTGTGGTAGCCGTTATCTTGGGCTTTTCCCTTATAACAAAGGTCTCATATAATATTTGTCCTCTTGTGATCAACTAAAATCATTAAGCATATTATTCCCCATGTCCATTCATGCCATGAGATGATTCATGGTTTCGTCATTGTTTTTTAGCAATGTATCGTATTCCATTGTGTATATATATCAATGTTTCTTTATTCATTCTTCTTATGGGAATTTAGGTGGTTTACCTCTGCTTGTGATAGTGAACAGTATTGTGATGAACATAGGTGTGCAGATATCTGCTTGTATTATGAGTCTTAATTCTTTAGAATATATACTAGCAGAGGGATTGCTGGATTGTCTGCAACTTCTATTCCCAATTGTTTGACGTAGCATCAGATCGTGTCTCACAGTGGTTGCACATAATTATAATCCCACCAGCAGTGTATGAGGCTTATACTCTCTCCAGCATTTATTATTTTCTTTTTTTAAATGTGGCTGTCATTATTGATGTAAAATGGCATCTCATTATTCTCATTATTGCTTTGATGTGCATCTCCTGCATGGCTGGTGATTGTGAACATTTCTTCATATGTTTCTTGGCCATTTCGATGTCATCTTTGATGAACTATCTGTTCATATCCTTTTAAAAATTGTGTTATTCCTGTGTCTATCTATATAAGATAGTCAGAACAAACAATCCCGAGGAGAAAACAATGAGACTGGTGGATCCGGGGGGGACATGGGAGAAGAAGGGGGATAGATGGGTAGTAGGGGAGCCAACAAACTCAGGGACAAGAGAACAACAAGAAATCTAAAATTGATGCCAAGGAAGGGGTATGATGCTGGTGAGGTTTCATCAAGTGCATTGTATCCAAGAGGAATTACTGACAGCCGAATGGCGGGTGAGCATGACAGTGGGACAGGAGGAAGGTGAAAGGAAATAGAGAAGTATGAAACTTCTATCCTTTATAAAAACTCACTTAGATCACACACAAAGAAAAGCTCTTTATAGAGGTATTGCTATAGGCATGTATATATGTAAATATATTAATTTATAATGACAGGGATAGAGGTCAACGTGTGTGTTTGTATAAATAATATTATTAGGGGCTCTTACAGCTCTGATAACATTCCATACATCAAGCATATTTGTATATGTGCTGCTGTCATCATTTCCAAACCATTTTCTACTTGAGCCCTTGGTATAAGATCCTCTTTTTCAGAATATATATATGTATGTATGTATGTATGTGTGTGTGTGTGTGTGTATATATATATATATATATATATATATACACACACACACACACACATACCATAGTGAATGAAGGGGGAAGTGCAGAGTGGCGACCCAAGACCCATTTGTCGGCCACTGGAGATCCCCTCACAGAGGGGTTTAGGAGAGGAGATGGGTCAGTCAGGGTGCGATGTAGTACAGATGAAGAACACAGCTTTCCCCCAGATCCTGGATGCTTCCGCCCCCCAACTACCATGATCCGAATTCTACCTCGCAGGACTGGATAGGACAGAGGTTGTACACTGGTGCATATGGGAGCTGGAGGCACAGGGAATCCAGGGTGGACAATATCTTCAGGACCAGGGGTGTGAGGGGCGATGCTGGGAGAGTGGAGGGTGAGTGGGTTGGAAAGGGGGAACTGATTACAAGGATCCACATGTGACTTCCTCCCTGGGAGATGGATGGCAGAGAAGGGGGGGAAGGGAGACTCCGGATAGGGCAAGATATGACAAAATAACAATCTATAAATTATCAAGGGCTTATGAGGGAGGGGGAAGCGGGGAGGGAGGGGAAAAAAAGTGAAAAGATCCTCTTTTTCACTCCCTCCCATCCTCATGAATTATTGATCAATGATATATTGTTATTTCCTGTGTTACATTGTCTGTCATTGTCTCCCTTCACCCACATTTCTGTTATTCCTCCCCTTTGAGGGGGGGACCTATATATCCAATCTTGTGATGGGTTCCCCCTTTCTCTCCTTTCCTTCTCCCCGACCATCTCCCTACCCTCATGATATTGCTACTCCCATTACTATTCCTGAGGGGCTTATCTGTCCTAAATTCCATGTGTCAAGAGCACTTATCTGTACCAATGTATGTTCTCCGGTCTAGCCAGATTTGGCTGGGCCATCGTAGTGGGAGGAGGAAGCATTCAGGACTAGAGCAATGATGTGTGTTTCCTCAGTGCTATACTGCACCTTGGTTGAATCATTCTTTCCTTAAAACCCTTCTGTGGGGGGATGTCCAATTGTCTACAGATGGGCTTTGGGTCTCCATTCCAAACCTCAATCCAAGCATCGATATAGTTGTTTGTTTTGAATCTTTTGATACCTGATACCTGGTCCTGTCAACACCTCTTGATCACACAGGTTTGTGTGTTTCTTCCATGTGGACTTATTTGCTTCTGTGCTAGATGGCTGCTTGTTTAACTTCAAGCCTTTAAGATTCCACACACTATATATTTTGATAACCGGGCACCGTCCGCTTTTTTCACCGCATTTGCTTATGCACCCATTTTGTCTTCAGCAATCATGTCCGGAGGATGAGCAACAAAGAGTGACAGGTTATTAGAACAAAGGTTCTTGTGTTAAAGGAAGTCTTGAGTAGAGGCCCAAAGTCCATCTGCTATCTTAATACTTAACATATAAATATATGTACATTGGTCTCTATCCCTTTCGTTATAAATTAGTATATTTACATATATACATGCCTATAGCCATATGTCTATAAATTCTTTTGCCTCCTACTTCTTTCCTCTATTCAGTGGTTCTAAACCTCCTAATGCTGCAACCCTTCAATACAGTTCCTCATATGTGGTGACCCCCAAAGGGTCACGACTCACAGATTGAGAACCTCTGCTCTATTTCCTTTCACCTTCCTCCTATTCCACTATCACGCTCACCCTCCATTTGGCTGTCAGTAATTCCTCTAGTATACATTGCACTTGATCAAACTCCAACAGGCATTCTACGCCCTCCTCGCCATCACTTTTAGATCTCTTGTTGTTCCCTTATCCCTGAGTTTGTTGGCTCCACACTCCCCCTCCCTATTCACTGTTCTCCCATATCCCCTTGAATGTACATATAATTATATGTTAAGTATTAAAATAGCAGATGAACTTTGGGCCTCTACCCAAGGCCTCCTTAAACACAAGAACACTTTGTTGTTCTCATAACCTGGCATCGTGATGCTCACCTTCCTGACACAATTGCTGAAGACAAAATTGGTGCATAGGTAAATGTGATGAAGAAAGAGGATTGTATCTGGCTATCAAAAGATATAGTGCCTGGGGTCTTAAATGCTTGAAGTTAAATAAGCAGCCATCTAGCAGGGAAGCAAATAAGCTCACATGGAGGAAGCACACCAGCCTGTGTGATCATGAGGTGTCGGTGGGATCAGGTATCAGGTACCAAAAGACCCAAAACAAACAATTACATTGATGTGAAAGGGGGGGTTTGGAGTAAGACCCAAAGTCCATCTGCAGACAATTGGGCATCCCCCCACAGAAAGATCACAAGGGAGGAATGATTCAACCATGGTGCGATATAGCACTGAGGAAACACACATCATTCCTCTAGTTCCTGAATGCATCCTCTCCCCTGCTATCATGACCCAGTTCTACCTTACAAATCCGGGTAGACCAGAGAACACACATTGGTACAGATAAGAGCTCTAGACATGGAATTCAGGATAGATAAAACTCTCAGGAACAGTAGTGGGAGTAGCAATAACATGAGAGTAGGGGATGGTGGGGGTGTGTGAAGGGGGAGAAAGGTGAAACCCATTACAAGGTTGGATATATAGTTCACCCCACAAGGGAATGAATAACAGAAATGTGGGTGAAGGGAGACTGAACAGTGTAACACAAAATAACACAAAATAAGAGCAGTAATATATCAAGGATTCATGAGGGTAGAAGGGGCAGGGAGGGAGGGAAAAAAGAGGAGCTGATACTAAGGACTCAAGTAGAAAGAAAATGTTTTGGAAATATTGATGGCAACATATGTACAAGTGTGTTTAATACAATTGAATGATGGATTGTTCTAAGATTTGTAAGAGCCCCCAATAAAATGATTAATAAAAAAATCAGGTTATCTTTTTCTTACTGAGGTGTTGCAATTTTCTATTGATAGTAGTGATTACCCCCTTGCCCAAACTTTCCCCACTCCACAAGTTTCCTCTTCAGTCTTTTGATGCACACAGGAGTCTAACTTGTAATGGGTCCCAGTCATCTATTCTGTCATCGACTGTGTACGTTTCCTTTATTGTATTTTATAGGGTGTCTACGCCTTGGAATAGGGCCCTTATGTGCATCCTGATTTTCTCATTGACCATCTTTATAGTTATGTTTTTGACATTTAGGTCTCTGATCCATCTTGAACCCATGTTTGTACACTGGGTGGGAAATAAAAAGGCTGCTTTGTTTTTCTACAGATGGAAATCCAATTATGATAGCATCACTTATGCAGACTATCCTATATAATATTTTTTGGCCCTTTATCCGAGATCAGTTGTTGGCATGTGAATGAATTTACTCTTGGTGTCTCTTTTCTGTTCCACGGTGTGTGTGTCTGTCATTGTACCTGTATCAATCTAGTTTTGTTTCAACTACCGTGGCTGTGCACTAGGTTTTAAGATAGTGCCTGTGCTTTGGTTTTCATTTCACTCCGACAAATCTGGGATTTTTCTCCTGATTTATTTCTTGATCAAGTGGTCATTTAATGTGTGCTGCTTAATTTCCATGTATGTATTTCCATTCCATGTATTTTCCAGAGTTTTTTTTCTGGTACGGCTTTATTATTTTTTTGTCTGTTACTGTTTTCTAGCTTCACTCCATTATGGTCAGATTAGATACTTTGTATGATTTTGACAGTTATTAACTTATCGAGACTTTCTCTGTGACCTAACATGCTGCCAGTCCTAGAGAATGATCAACAAACACTAGAGTCGAATGTATATTGCACTATTGTTGGCAGACTGTCCTACATGTGTCTGTTAAACCTAATTGGTTTATAGTGTCATTCAAATCCTGTGTCCTTGTTGACCAAATGTTTAGATGTTGTTTTCAATATTGAGAGTGGTATATTGAAGTCTCCAAATATTATTGTAGCGCTATCTATTTTTTATTCAATTCTGTCTGTATTTGTTCTATATTGTTAATTGTTCTAATGTCTAATGCATAGCTATTAATTTGACCCTTTTATCACTATATAATTTCCATCTGTTCCTATGATTCTTGATCAAAACTACTTCTATTCTAAAAAGGTAAAGAAATGCTACAGTATTTTATGGATGGACAAATCCCTGTCCTCTTCAATGACATTAAATACCAGATAGTCCATCACACAAATCATTGTGTAGTACTGTTAACCAATAAACAAATTTGCTGAAATGTGCCAAGTCAATCCAAGTGTATAGGACCAAATTCCTTGAGATGGAACACGTCTTTAAGAATCTCCACGAAACATCAGTGCAGCCCTTAGGGAGCTAAGAACTCTAACTAAAATTATTTAAGTAAATATTGAATGGGAAATTCTCCAAGCTGTTCTCCACTAAATATATAGCAATGCTGAATGTTCTTTGAAACTGTTTTCAGTAAGAATGACTCACAGATTAAGAAAACACTCATTTCTAAGTAAGCAACACAATGTCATTTCTCCATGGCCCAATACGAAAGACTACTTAGGGAAGTTGGCTTCAAGGCACATGATAATAAAATCACAGAATATAATAGCTGGAAGTGAAGTTAGTGAAATGACATATCTGAAGTCCATAAAGACTGTAAGATGGCCAAGCATGAAGATTAATCCAAACTTCATTAAATAAACATTAATGGAATATTAATTATGTACCAGGTGGGTAGAGGTAAGAATGGCAAACAAAACATGATTCCTGTTCAAATTGTGGGAAAATACAGACTAATAAAAACTTATAGTTATATGATTGTAGAACCAAAATTCAACTCTGTTCCAGTTGGTTGTTCAACATCTGCTCCATCACATCACACTTTCTCAAATGAAAGATTTGAGAAATTGGTACTGGGAAGCCATAGTTTAACTTATCCAGCGAAGTATTAATGTTAACTAAGCCACTATGCCATGCACAGGTACTTACTCGTATTTCTAAAAGGCCTATGAGTACTAAGGGGATTCTATCCTTATATTAAAGAATATTCTTACAAAGATTTTCCACCTATACTATAAGAATTTCAGTAAACTCTGAGGAAATCGTTACGGAAAAGTTCTCTGAAGGACAGTTATCATAACATACCCTTTGCTTTACTTTTTGATGAAGGTACCTCTAAGGTCAAAGTCATGAAAAATTCCATTAGCTGCTGACACACTTACCAACCTATTTAAGACAGAAAATGGAGAGTGTAATTATTTGTCAACATAGATATATTATTCTTTAGTATGCAACATGGAGAAAAAACCCAAACTCATGGCTGTGGGGCTGATTCTGACTCATGGCCACCCCACAAGGCAGGGTAGAACTGCTTCTTTTGGTTTCCAAGACTAATTCTTCATGAGCATAGCAAGCCTCGTCTTTCTCCTGAAGAGCAGCTGGTAATTTTGAACTACTGGCCTTGCTGCTACCAGCCCAATGTGTAACAACTATGCCACCAGGGCTCCCTAGTATATCGCATACTGAAGAATTATACAAGCTGACAAAGACCAATCATCCAGGAAAACAACACCACCACCAACAACCCTATAGCCAGATCTATAAAATCTCATTTCTTCATTATTGACACGATTCTAATATGGCTTCTTTTCCTTGTAAACTTCATTGTCATTTTCAGCTACAGTGGACTTAAAACAGCACATGTATCTAACAGGAAAACACTAGGGAACAACATCAATATTTCTACATTTCTTTGAAATCAGGCTACTTTGGAAGGAATCCATCATTTTATCCATTGGTTTATTCATTCATTCATCAGCAAACACTTATTGAGTGCTGTGTACATGATACCGTGATTTCGGAGCTATTTAGAATATAAAAACCATTGAATAGTATGCCTCAAAGTGCAGCTGAGAACTTGCTTGCATCAAACTCACCTGGATAACTCGTTAAAATATAGGTGCCTAGACCCTGTTACTGTAGAGCTACTGTACTGGATCTTAGTTCTTTATCGCAAACAACAGACACCAACCCTGGCAACATTAATTAAAGAAGGAAGTGACTGGATAGAAATTAGGAGCTCACAGGAGTGACTATAGTTTGCAGCCAGATGATGCCTGTTGCTATTGTCATCTTCTCCAGTTCACACCGTGTCGTTGCACCGCTGTTCCAATTAAAGTCTAAGAAAAAGCCTCTAGATGAGGCAAAATAGAGTGTTCAGAAGAGAGATTGGGATACAAATGGGAAGTGGAGTTGTAGGTTGATAAATCACAACAGACCAAGGCCTGGTTTCTTATTGTATCAGTATCTTTTGAGGGGGAATCTCTGCATTTTTGAATAAGCTTTTCAGATGACGCTAAAATAATCTAGGTGTGAGAAATAATAAAGTGGAGGTTATGCACTACATCAAAGAGGAACGCTCAGACATTTTAGTTACAAAATTAAAGAATAATTCCAAAATCCTAATCAGATCGTCTCTCCTTCTTGACATTATCCCCCATCGTCACTCCTTACCCTTAGCAGTGGTGCATTGAGAAAAAGGTGTGGATCCATATGGAGCCTCCTCTGTCTAGACAAGGAAGAAGATGAATTCAATGCCACACAAACCTTAGGCCAATTGCTGTGAGACAGAGGGCAGATATGTCTCTTCCTTCCATCTGATTTTGACACCAAACTTTCTTCCCATGATACTGTTTGTTTGTTTTCTGATGGGTCTATAATTTGTTGCAATGGCTACACAGAACTCACAGATAATACGCATGATTATAAGGGGACTTAATCAGGAAGCTAACAGGTTACAAGCCAGGATCAGAAAACATAAGGATGCAGTCATTGGTCCACAGCTGTATCTCTCTTCAACCAGCAGCCAAATCTCTCTCTCTGGTCCTCAACCTGTCGCCACACGATCCCTTGGCCTCTGCCCCCATGGGCCAGGAAGTTCGCCACCTGAGTCTCTCATGGTCTCTGGGGCCCAGCCCTCTTCTCTGCGCCATGTGGCTTCTTTGTTCTGTCCCATGGTCTCCTGGGCAGCAGTGCCTTGTGCCTCTGATTTCATTCTCCTCCACTTTAGGCCAGGACCTCACTCATGCTCCAGTGGTAGATCTTCTTCCATGATGGAAGTTACAAAAATATGTATATCATCATTCACCAATTAATCATCAAATTAAATTAATTGGTCACCAAAATGTTAATTCAGTGCAGATAGTGAAGTAAAGCTAACCAGAATTTGAGGGGTGTCCATAGACATGAGGGGATTTCCAACAGTTTGTGGGAAAAAAAGGAAGTGAAAGATAATGGAATTTTTCTAAGAACTTTTTGCAACCCCTTGTGTAAGCTTTATTCTAGGCACTCCTATGATAGAGCAAATAGTGTAGAATGGTCTCTGCAGAAAACAACCGCGGGAGAATATTAAAGCAAGTTATGAACCAATGCAGCATGGCGCTATCCAATTTCTAAATTGTGTCTTGTATCTGGTTCAACAGTCCTAAAGCACCTTTAGCTCAAACCAATGCCAGTCAATATGAGCAAGGCCGACAAGGAGCTCCTCTGTGTTGCATTGGCATGAGCATAAAACAGAAGACTTGGTGGCAATTTTTAAGTAGCTCATCAGTTGAATGATAGCTGAGGCCTCGGGTAGCCAGGAAGGTCTGTTTTAAATGGACCAGCAAACAGTCATTCATTTGGCAGGAGCTGCTATTCGTTGATAAATCTACACTTTTCATCCTTGTTTCCTCTGCCACATACAACCTAACTGCAGCCTCGTCTTTGAATTAAATATTATAGATAGATGGATGGATAGATAGATGATAGATAGATGTCAAACAGTTAGAAATACTAAGGTAGTTGAATGTTGCGCCTAAATTAAAATGGGCTCTTAGCTACAGGCCCATATAAAAAGCAGGAAAATGGATGCTTCCTCCCCCCAACTACCATGATCTGAATTCTACCTTGCAGGACTGGATAGGGCAGAGGTTGTACACTGGTGCATATGGGAGCTGGAGGCACAGGGAATCCAGGGTGGACGATACCTTCTGGACCAGGGATGTGAGGGGCGATGCTAGGAGAGTGAAGGGTGAGTGGGTTGGAAAGGGGGAACTGATTACAAGGATCGACATGTGACCTCCTCCATGGGAGATGGATGGCAGAGAAGGGGGGGGAAGGGAGACTGGATAGGGAAAGATATGACAAAATAACAATCTGTGGATTATCAAGGGCTCATGAGGGAGGGGGAAGCGGGAGGGAGGGGGAAAAAAGAGGACCTGATGCAGATGGCTTAAGTGGAGAGCAAATGCTTTGAGAGTGATTAGGGCAAAGAATTTACGGATGTGCTTTATACAATTGATGTATGTATATGCATGGATTGTGATAAAACTTGTATGAGGCCCTAATAAAATGTTTTTTTTAAAGCAGGTATAAAAAGTCATTTGGACTCAGTCATTAGTACATTTTTGTACAAATTCTATATATGTAATATTTTTAAGCTGTGTCTATATGACAAATTTGTTAAAGGCATAATAAAATGCAACTAGCTCGTTCACTCACAAGTCAAGTCTTGTAGGGGTACACCATAATTATCGTAATGACAATAGTCAATAATTATCATAATAAACATTCATGTAGCATTATGAGATTATCTAAGTGTCCTTGGCCCTTATTTTGATGAAACTAAATCAGTCAAAGCAAAAAGCATTACCGTTTTTATTCATCAATGACCCACTGATTAAGTACTCTGCAATAAACCAAAGTCTAGTCATTCGAATCTAACAAGCACGCCACAGGAGAAAGACGTGTCAATCTGCTCCTATCGAGGTTACAGCCCTGTACACCCTACAGGGCAGTTCCACTCTGTGCTGTGAGTCTGAATTCACGATAGCAACAGAGTTAGTTTGTTTAAAATGATAGCTTTGACTCTTTTGTATAACCTACATGCACACCAGGAAAAGACAGATGGCCTGAAGGTCTAAATATTCGGTGTAAACCTCAGCTAACACACTCAACTAAATCACCTAAATTAAAAATCAATTATTAAAATAATGACTGTAATTTAAATTTTCCCTATAATTATAAACTATACATACCAATATCATTTATACTTTTCTAATGCTATGAGTCACAAGAATGCTGACTAAATATATTCTTTTTAACTCCCAAGCCTTATAATTTCTGATTCAGCAGGTCTAAGATGAGAAGGGAACTTGTATGTTTAGTCAATGTCATAAGGAATTCTTACAATTAGGGAAGTTTGGGGAACAGCAGTTTCTGTGAACCTGTATTCAACTCCTAGACCCGAAAGGGACTTGAAACATATCAACTTTACTTTCACTCATATAACCTGTCAAACGCTGGGCTCAAGAGTTTCTACATCTCTTTTGATCTTTATAGTGCTCCACAAACTAGAGAACCTTTGCCAGAAATCAAACTCTGAAAGATCAAACACTAAACCAAGGTCACAAAGCTAGTAAATAATGAAGCAGCAGTTTTACATGGCTCTGAAGTCTATGTTCCATCACTAACTGTATTTTCTTCTATACAACTGCTTGATCTTGCATCTCAGAAAAGAAACATCCTGGGGGGGAAGGGAATGGGAAAAGAGAGGAGTTGATACCAAGGGCTCAATAAAATATAAATGTCTAGAAAAGACTGATGGCAACATATGTAGAAATATGCCTGATACAATTGATGTATGGATTTTAATAAGAGTTGTAAGAGCCCTGTGTCAGTCTGGGTAGACTAAGAAACAAATTCATAGACGCTCATATGTGTATAAGAAAGAGCTTTTCAGAGTGGAGTGACCATGTGAGGGTTTCTGAGACTGCAGATCCTTATGGGAGTAGACAGCCTCATCTTTTCCCTTCAGACAGCTGGTGGATTTAAACCGCTGACCTTGAGCTCAGCAGCCTAACACCTAGCCCACAACAACACCAGGGCTCCTCTTGACTATCAATGCCTTGGGGGAAAAGGCTGGAAGCTGAGAGAAATTGCTATGGTAGGAAAAAAAAAAAAGCCTACAGCTCACGTAAAGTGCAAGGTAGAAATAGAATAATTTATCTGATAATCACCAGTGACTCCCTTTTGCTCTTTTGCTTTCTCTCTCTCTTCCTTCCACTCTCCTGTTTCGATGTATGCAAACATTTTTTCTGTGTCTTTTTCTCTTGTTTTTCTTTTTAATCTCCTTGAGCAGTTGTTCTCTTCCCTTCCTTTTGGTCTCTCTTTTATGCGTCCTCAAATCTCTTCTCCGCTTTACCTTCAATCTCAACTCCTTTCTTAAAATCAACTGCAATCGGGCATGATATTTTTTAATTAAAAAATTGTTCTAGCAAGCTATAATGAAAACATCACGCAATTCAATGGTTCAATCGTGTTAAGATGCATTGTGCAATCATCACTACAATCAGTGTTGGAATGTTTTCTTCCTTCTTGCACCCACTGGGGTTAACACCCATTTTTCCTCACCCTCCCCTTCTGCACCCGCAGGTAATTATTATTTCAGTTACTGTCTTCACCAAGCCACCCATCCTGGCTTTCCTATAGAAAAACATACAAAACAAGGGCAAAAAAGGATCCCACCAACAATGATCATACAACACAAAGACAAAGGTCAACCTAAGTAAAAGTAGAATGAAGTAAAGTGGGTCCAAGGGAAGATAATGGCAAGGTGTTACATTCCAGTCTAAGTATAGCTGCTAAGAAGCACTTCACAATGTTCTCTCTCTGATATTACAGCTGTTCACCTTCCTAGTCTATGCACACTGGGGTCACCAGAGCCTCAATCCACGCAGGAATAACATAACTGGCTTCCACTTCCATTCATAGCTCTCTGCACACAGGATGTTTAGAATTTAGGCATTGGGATTATTCCCTCCTCTGTGTTTGGATCTTATTGTTTACAATCCATGGATCACAAAGGCTGGTAAATTCCAGAATATTTTAAATATCCATATTGGTAGAGAGTAATTTTATTTACAGTTCTTAAGTTTAAAAACCATATGGTTACAAACATATATATGTCTTTTTGAGAGAAAGAAAAAGACTCTCTACTCCCATAAGAAGTTATAGTCTCAGAATCTCACAAGGGAAATTATACCTTGATTGATAGGGTTGCCATGAGTCAGAATAGACTCCATGAGTTTGAGTTTTTAATATGCCTTTCTTAAAAGAACATTTCCACAAGTTAAAGCACTTTTTCTTCTGAAAGGATCTTTATATTTGTCTGAATGTCAGTAGCCACTAATGGACAAAATATTTCCCAATGAAGGCTATATTGTTGGTACTCTATGAATTTAAGATATTTTTAAATTAGTTTTAAAATAAATAGTTAATAACTCCTTTATGAACAAGTCATCTTCTAATTACTACTATTCAGTGGTATTTTGTTCAGTGGTGTTTTCAGTGGTAAAATACTGATTATTTTACTTTAAATACAATTATTTTGATGTGTCGAACTTATTTTAATGATGCTTGTCTATATTTAATTTACTTCATATTTGACTTTTTAGTTAAAAATAAGTTTAGAAGAACCAAGATACTTAAAGTAGGAATAGGGAAGAAAAGGCCAGTTCCTAAAAGAGAAAACTATAGTTTGATTCTTTTGAATATTTGCTGCCTTAATCCCCTGAGATTGGGGCTAGACCTATTGTTCCTTGGGAGCCTCCAAACTCTAAGAGCTATAAATCTGAGCCAGGATTTGAAGGGAGGAAAAAGTGAAACCTTCCCTCTCTGGTATGTCTCTGTCTAAGAAACATTTCTAACTAGATTGTAATATATCTTCATGCCATTTCATAGTCTTTCTTCATGCCAAATGGAAAATGTAGTTGGAAATGTTTTTTTGGCCACATCTAGTTCTCTTCTGGAAAACTATTTCTCCTACTGACCACAGCTACTCAGACACATCTTGGAATTTCATCTACGTAGGTGTCCAAGGAATGCCACCATGGTCCCTTGTGTCTCTGAATCAATTCTCTGTAAAAAATTGCAAATTGATTATAAAAGTATCTTGGATTGGCATGAGTGTCTGCCCCTTTTCCTGGCAGTGCCTCTACCTAGCCAATCAGTTGAAGGAGTAAGGGAGAGAATCTAGTCCAAATAGAAGAATCTATTCTATTTCAAATGACTAATTATATTTCAAATATCTAATATACCTCCACATCTATGTCAAATACTAATATACCCCCACATCTACATATACAATGTCAAATACTAATACACCCCCACATCTATGTCAATTGGCACAACATAGTTGTAAAGACTGTTTTACTGAGCCCGAAACATATTTAAAGCATAGAAACATGGGTAGATTTGGGGATTCCTCCTAATTCTAGCCCAATCTAAGAGCAAATAGTTTTTATGACATGGCTTTACTTGATGTGCACTCTCATGAAGAGATCACTGAAGATATGAATGCTACAGCAAAGACTGGAGAAGAAATCAGATTGTGCCTGGCTGTGTTAGACAGCGTTCTCTAGAGAAACAAAACCAGGACACGATGAGTGTGTGTGTGTGTGTGTGTGTGTGTGTGTGTGTGTGTGTGTGTGAAATAAACAGCTAGTCCACAGAGCAGTACAGAGGGCTCAGTTCATACAGTTAATATACTGGCAGTCCTTCTACTCATGAGGGCGGTTGGGTGCAAGTCAATGAAGCAGATAGCTGAGTCTTCTGTAGAGTAATATAGGCAATCCTGCCACAGGCAGCAAACAGCAGGGCAGGTCACCAACAGTCAACCAGATGACAGGGTCCAACAGTCTCCAGTTCAAGAGATGTATACACCAGCAGTGTGGCAAAGTAGGTCTTGAAGGAACCTCAAACTTTGGCGACATGGTCCACAGGTTGGGTGTCCTACAGGTAGTGTAGCTCATAAGTTGAGGCACAGAACCAGCTAAAGCAGCCACACACTGGTCCGATCATCAGAGAGCAAGAGATGGAAAGGTGAGGTTTGAGGAGCCATTTATCTCTTTTCCCTTCAATTAAACTACAACCTTATTAATCCCACGTGTGTCTGTTGGCTAGGTTGGCACAATAAACCTACCTATCACACTGGCTATCAGAAAGAAGTATCTAGGGTCTTAAAGACTTGTCTTAAAAAAGAAGCCATCTAACTGAGGCATCAACTACGGACACACCACCTGTGTGATCCAAGGATTGTAAGAAGTAAAATACAAATCCAAAGAAGGGAATGACATCAGAGTTTGAATTGTGTACACCTGGTTTGCAGATGGCTATGGATGACAGTGGAAGCCCAAGTTCATTTCCAGAGTCTACACAAAGGTTAAGCCTCTAGTGCATACCCTCTGAATATAGTCCAGGGATGTGAATATCATGGTTATCAGAGAGCACTATAAAATCAATTATGCAGATTAAAATATAATATTTTATCATTTGAGCTCCCCTTTGATCCTTTTTAGAGTTGTTTTTGTTTTCAATATTTTCAGCTTTCTTTTGGGTTGAGGTTTTTGTTTTGTCTATCTTTGTTTGTTTCTTTGCTTCCTGTTTGTGTTTTGTATGATTTTCTGTATATAAAATCCAGGATAGGTAAAGCTAAAGAGACAGTAGTAACTGGATTAGTAATTACCTAGGAGCATGGGAGGGGACGTTGGGGGAAATGGGGAGCTAACAACAATGAGAACAAGAAGAAAATGTTCTGAAAATTATTGTGGTGATGAGTTCACAACTCTTCTTCATATGACTGATTGATTAAATTGTATGATAGGTGATGTATATGCCAATGAACCTTTTCATTTTTAAGATAGTGTTTTACAGGGAGGGAGTGAAAAAATGAGGAGCTGATGCTGGTGTTTAAGTGGAGAGCAAATGTTTTGAGAAAGATGAGGGCAATGAATGCACAAATGTGCTTTACACAATTGATGTATGTATGGATTGTGATGAGTTGTATAAGGCACTAATAAAATGATTTTTTTTTAAGATAGTGTTTTGCATCCTATTTGGTTGAGTAGCATCTAGGGTCTCAAAGCTTATCAGTGATTATCAAAGACAGAACTATTGTTCTCTTCCCACCGGGAGTAGAGGAGAATGAAGAATCAAGGGAGAGATTAGTCTATAGGCTACAGGGCTAATGGACCACATAAGTCACAGTCTACACTGGATCCTGAGAGCAGACTGTATGGGGCCCAGCTGCCACTACTGACACCTCTGATGAGGATCACAGGTACCAGACAGAGTGGAAGAAAAAGGTAGAACAAAAATCAAATGAAAAAAACAGACAGACTTACTAGTCTGATAAAACCTGGGGGTGCACACAAGGCTATGACCTCTCTAATCTGGAACTGAAGCCATTTCCAGAGACCACTCTTCTGCCAAACATTAGACAGGTCCATAAAGTAAACAATAGCACCAAAGGGGAATATGTTTATTAATCAATTATACCAGGTCAAGAGGATTTTTGCCCCAAAGCAGGGGTCGAATTCAGATAAAGGATAAGAAATCCAAAGTAGGAATGAGGAGAATGCTGACACATTTTGGAAAACCTAACTAATGTCACAGAACACTTTATGTACAAACTACCAAATAAGAACCTATTTTGGCCAAGTGTCGGCCAATGGAGATCCCCTCATAGAGGGGTTTAGGAGAGGAGATGGGTTAATTAGGGTGCGAGGTAGTACCGATGAAGAACACAGCTTTCCCCCAGATCCTGGATGCTTCCTCTCCGCAACTACCATGATCCGAATTCTGCCTTGCAAGGCTGGATAGGACAGAGGCTGTACACTGGTACATATGAGGGCTGGAGGTACAGGGAATCCAGGGTGGATGATACCTTCAGGACCAAGGGTGTGAGGGACGATGCTGGGAGAGTGGAGGGTGAGTGGGTTGGAAAGGGGAAACTGATTACAAGGATCCACATGTGACCTCTTCCCTGGGAGAGGGACAGCAGAGAAGGGGGAAAGGGAGACTCCGGATAGGGCAAGATATGACAAAATAACGATGTATAAATTACCAAGGGCACATGAGGGAGGGGGGAAAGGGGAGGGAGGGAAAAAAAAAAGAGGACCTGATGCAAGGGGCTTAAGTGGAGAGCAAATGCCTTGAGAATGATTGGGGCAGGGAATGTATGATGTGCTTTATACAATTGATGTATGTATATGTATGGATTGTGATAAGAGTTGTATGAGTCCCTAATAAAATGTAAAAGAAGAAAAGAGGAGAAAAAAATGATTAGGGCAGGGACTGTACAGATGTGCTTTATACAATTGATGTATGTATATGTATGAACTGTGATAAGAATTGTATGAGCCCCAATAAATTGTTAAAAAAAAGAGTCCCAATAAAATGAATAAAAAAGAAAAGAATGATGGCAAAAAAAAAAGAACCTATTTTGGTCTGTAATATTTCACCTAAATTACAATTAAAAATCTTTGGGGGCAAAAATCCAAGTCCCTCTACTGCCTTTCTTTCCTATCTCTATTAATGGTCCACTGTCCTCTTACAGATTCAAGCCAAGATGTAGGACTTGTTTCCTCTCTATCCCACTCCCCAAATTCAATTCTTTATTAAATCCCAGAGTCTATTTTTCCAAAATAAGCCTTCAATTTCACCATCAACACTGTTACCATCTTTCTCCAAGAGACCATCACCATTCACCTGGATTCCGGCAATGGTTAACTAACCGCTTTCATCCTCCAAGTTTAAAACACATTTATCAGTCCACAGTTCTCCCACTCAATCCAACACCATCTCTGGCTTCCTACTGTACCTAGAATTTAGCCAACTGCCTTCTCTGCTTTGGAAGCGCCTACATGAGCTGCCCTGTGCCTACCTCTACTACCTCACTTAATACTTATCACACCCTTGTTTAACTCAACCCAAACAGAGTCCTTATCTTGTGTCTCATACACCTGTCCATCAAACTCCTTTCCACTCAAGTCTTGGATTATGGCTCCCTCTGCTTTATATGTCTTTTCCTAGACCTTCTTTTCAGTTAGGTCTCGGCAGAGTTATCACCTCCTAGTTATTACCTCCTTCCCCACTGCTCCTTTACTTACTCACTACAGTTTTTTTTTTCAGTTTTCCCTTCTTCAATTATATTTTCCAATTATATTTTCTTCAATAATATTTTCAATTAAAAAATATTTTCAATTATATTTTCTTCAACTGCTTTGAGTCTTTAAAAGTTGGGTGAAAGTAAATATATCAGAATAATCCTCTAATACTATCAGATCATTCTTTTTAAATTGCAGTGATCATTTTCTCAAATAATTTTCTTTTTATTCCACCCCAATCCACCACCAAGGACTTGTGTTGAGGATTAACTTTTGGCAAATTTCTGTTCTGCTATTTCAAATAATTTTCTTAATTTATGTGTATACTTGCTTATTGGATGTTTCTCACTACAATGTAAACTCCATGAAAGAAGCTTTGTTTCAATGATATCATGTCTGTCATGTTTACCAGTGTATCTCAGCACGTAGAATGTCCTTACAACATAGCAACTACTAGATAGGCAGTGCTTTTTGGCTGAGCTTGGTCACGTCCTTGAATGTATTTTCATGAAGTGTTTTGTTCAAGCTAGATGTTGCTTGCACAGTGCCCATGTAAACAGAAGAGTGCCTTTCTAGACATGAAAACCTGTCAACATACAAATATGCAAAATATATTTACATCTGAATCCATTTCAGTATGCTAAGGGCGAGGTTAACATCAGCGTAAAAATTGAAAAGCAAACTCATGTTGATTTGGATCTGGAAAGTAATGAGTTATGATTTCTAGGCAGTGGCGAATTGTGCTGAATTATTGATGCAAGAAGTGAAACCAGAATATAAGAATGCTATAGGCTGGCTGGCAACTTGGTGAAAACGGAAGAAGAAGAACTAATGGCAGCGGCCTGCACTTTGAATAGGATACGAGGTGATGAGTAAGTTGTTAAGACAAGTCATTAAATAGTAGAGCCTTGAAAAATAATTATTGTCAAGTCAACTCCAACTCATTTCCATTGTTCGAACAACAGAATGAAACGCAGCCCAGTCCTGTGCCCTTGTCACATCGTTGGTATGTTTCAGTCTCTGCTGTGGACACAGTGTACTGAGTGCCTTCCAGCCTACTGTCAGACATAGATTCTGTTGTGAGCCTTAGGATTTCATTGGTTCATTTTTAGAAGAAGGTTGCTTTTTAGTCTGTTTTAGTCGAGAGGCTCTCCTGACATCTGTCCACCATGGGTGAGCCAGATTTATATGTGATGCTTTCAGATGCAAGTCACCCCTGACCAATAGACTGAGAAACAGACAGTGGTGAAAAATCAGAGCTCGTTTATCGAGTGCTTACTACTGGCCAGGCCATCATATCTAAATTCTTCTAGAAACTTCGTAAGTCGATACTACTTTTCCATTCCACAGATAATTGGACTCAAGAGGTTAAATGATTTGCCAAGGCCTCATTCCTTTGAAAGAACAGAATCGTGATTTCAGTCGGTTTTTCAGATCCCCAAATGTCACGCTCTCCATTGCACCACACTGTCTTTGTCACCATGAACTCCGTTTATTGGGGGATTCTGGTACCATGATAGGGCTTGGCATAGCAGTCTAATGGATCCATGCCTAGCTGGACACTAAGCACCTCTGCTGCCAGTGGAGGGACAGTGTAAGAAAAATGTCCAAGCAGAACTGGGTCCAATGTTTGCTGACTAAGTAGTTTCCCAGCCTTGTGTTCTCACTTCTTCCTGCTTACTCTGTTTCCCAGGATTCCTCTGCCGCTGGCCTCTACCTCAAGCCACAGAGGAAAGCATCTTGCAGGTGCTACTAAGAAAGCTCCTCTGGTCATTGCATGAGGGGAAGAAGCAGCTCAGCAAAGTCACTGCCAAGGGCCTGGCAGGTGAAGGCAATGTGATCTGAACGCTGACGTCAGCATCCCACAGAGAGAAAGAACTGGATAAAATGCAAAGTTGAAAGAGGGTGAGCGTAAGAGGAAAATCTTCCTGACAGAGATGTATTGGCTATAGGACTAACTCCCCGAGGGAAGGGATGCAGCTCCATTCCCCAAGATTCCCTGAGCAGGAAGCACGCTGTAGAGGACAAGCAGAGGGTGGGGGCGGGGAGGGCATTAATGACTAATAGGTGCTTTCCACCCCTGAGTTTTATGAAGATGAATGAAGCATGTTTGAATGGAGGTAGAATTTCTTTTTTTAAATTAAAATGGAGAGATGAAGCTGACGAAGGCACTATCAAGATAAAGAGAAATAAAGATAAAGCAGGCTTTCACTCTCAGACTGAGAGAGCAAAGTCGTTTCTTCCAACTGGGGGAAGCACAGCTGAGCAGTTCAGAGTTTTGAATATGGAGACCAGGCTCCGCCGCTTACCAGCTGTATGAATCTAAGCAAATTACTTAGCCTTTCTAAATAAAATAGGAACAAAACTAAATTCCATAAGGCATAAAACAGGGATAAACTATAAAATAGGGATAACACCAATGCAAATAGTTGTTGTGAAGACTGCGTTAAAAACTCATAAAAATAGTGTTTGACACGCAGTAAGCACTCAATAAATGATAGTAACTACCACTGGATCATGGCTTTGTGTGCAAAGGGAAACATGGCTGGGCCATTGTTATCAAAGTCAGATGATGGCGATAGTGCTTGTCTGTAAGTTTAATAATGGTACCTACTCGGTTTAATTATTTGATGTATTACTAGTTCATGCCCTTTCTACTGACTTGGCTTTCAGTTCACAGGGAAGATAGGGCCCAAATATGATAGCCATCACCTCTACTATTGAGCAAGCTTGCCAAAATTAAGCTTAGTCCATGTTGGTTACCCAAAGTCATCTCCACAGGGAAGAACATTTTGCTCTAGAGGTAATATTAATGGCACTGTAAATGTATTTATCCCTTTACGGTTTATAGAAATATAAAACACTCCTACCTGGGAAAGGTTACTATCTTTATTCTATATATAATAAAGGAGATCACTGGACAGTGAAGCAACTTGATTAAAGTGACATGAAGTAAATTAGTTGGTAGAGCAAAGATCTACACCCAGCTCCTCTGACTCTTAAGTCTAGGGTTACCAAAAGACTGTAGGAGATACAGGGGATAACAGGGATACGGGGACAACACTGGAGACACAGCGTGGGAATTGTGCCCGATCTGCTCCCACCACACTGAGACAAAACACAAAGAGCGTGCAACAGAATAGCAAGGGGAATAGAGCCATGAAGTCCCCAGGGAATACCAAAAATAGATTTTGGGGCCAGAGCTTGGCACCCCATCAGACTCGACCAGAAAACACTCCTAAAGGCCAACAAACAGTCCTTGAACTAACTACAAGCTTTTCTTTTTTGTTGTTGTGTTGTGTTTTCTTTTGTTGCTTGGTTTTGTTCTGTCTTGTTTTTGTGCATGTTATTATCTCCTCAGGTCTGTCTAAATAAAATAGGCTGGATGAACAAGCTGGAGGAGAAAACAACAGGACCAACAGTTCCAGGGGGACATGGGAGAGGGGGAGGTGGGGGGAAAGGAAGTGGTGTTAACAAACCCAGGGACAAGGGAACAACAAGTGATCCAAATCAATGGTGAGAAGGGTGTAGGAGGCCTGGTAGGGCCTGATCAAGGGTAATGTAATCGAGAGGAATTACTGAAACCCAAATGAAGACTGAGCATGATAGTGGGACAAGAGGAAAGTAAAAGTAAATATAGGAAAGAACTAGGAGGCAAAGGGCATTTATAGAGGTCTAAATAAAGGCATGTACACATGTAAACATATTTATATATGAGGAGGGGGGAATAGATCCATGTGCACATATTTAAAGGTTTAATATTAAGGTAGCAGATGGACACTGGGCCTCCACTCAAGTACTCCCTCGATGCAAGAATACTTTGTTCTATTAAACTGGCATTCCGTGATGCTCACTTTCCTGACACAATCACTGAAGACCAAGTGGGTTCATTAGCAAATGTGGTGAAAAAAGCTGATGGTGCCTGGTTATCAAAAGATATCAAGTGGTCATCTAACTCAGAAGCAAAAAGCTCACATAGAAGAAGCACACCAGCCTGTGTAAGCACGAGGTGTCGAAGGGATCAGATATCAGGCATCAAAGAACAAAAAAATCATATCATTGTGAATGAGGGGAGTGCAGAGTGGGGTCCCAAAGCCCATCTGTAGGCAACTGGACATTCCCTTACAGAAGAGTCACAGGGAGGAGATGAGCCAGTCAGGGTGCAGTGTAGCAATGATGAAACATACAACTTTCCTCTACTTCCTAAATGCTTAATCCCCACCCACCCACTCCAACTATCATGATCCCAATTCTACCTTACAAATCTGGCTAGACCAGAGGATGTACACTGGTACAGATAGGAACTGAGAACACAGGGAATCCAGACAGATGATCCCTTCAGGAGCAGTGGTGAGAGTGGTGATACAGATAGGGGAGAGAGAGGGTGGGGTGGAAATGAGGAACTGATTACAGGGAACTACATATAACCTCCTCCTTGGGGGATGGACAACAGAAAAGTGGGTGAAGGGAGCTGTTGGATGGTGTAAGATATGACAAAGTAATAATTTATAAATTATCAAGGTTCCATGAGTGAGGGGGGAGCGGGGAGGGAGAAGGAGGGGGAGAAATGAGAAGCTGATGTTAGGGGCTCAAATGGAGAGCAAATGTTTTGAGAATGATGAGGGTAATGAATGTACAAATGTGCCTTACACAATTGATGTATGCATGGATTGTGATAAGAGTTGTATGAGCCCCCAATAAAATGATTAAAAAAGAAAAAGGTGCTGTAGGGGACACGAACCAGGTGCCATCAAGTTGGTTTCAACTCAGTGACATATATACAATGGAATAAGACACTGTCTGACCATGTGTCATCCTTATAATCATTGATATGGTTTGAACCCATAATTGCAGCCACTATGTCAAGCCATTGCACTGAGAGTCTTCCTCTTTTCCACTGACCCTCTACTTCACCAAGCATGATGACTGGTTCCCACTGATCCCTCCTAATAACATATCCAAAGACTTTAGACCAAGTCTTTCCATTTCTTCTTCTTCTTCTTCTTCTTCTTCTTCTTCTTCTTCTTCTTCTTCTTCTTCTTCTTCTTCTTCTTCTTCTTCTTCTTCTTCTTCTTCTTCTTCTTCTTCTTCTTCTTCTTCTTCTTCTTCTTCTTCTTCTTCTTCTTCTTCTTCTTCTTCTTCTTCTTCTTCTTCTTCTTCTTCTTCTTCTTCTTCTTCTTCTTCTTCTTCTTCTTCTTCTTCTTCTTCTTCTTCTTCTTCTTCTTCTTTGTTTTCAACAGTTTTATTAGCAAGTCATTCATTGTCACTTCTAAGGTGCAGTCTGGTTGTACTTCTTCCAAGACAGATTTGTTTGTTCTGGCAGTCCTTGGTCTATTCAATATTCTTTGCCAACACCAGTTCGAAAGCATCAGTTCTTCTTCATTTGGGCCAATGAGCAACATTATGATTGAAGGTATCAATCAACAAACAGATTGAAGGTATCAAGGATTTCATTTTACTTAGATCTACAATCAACACCCATGGAAGCAGCAGCCAAGAAATCATATGTGCATCACATTGGGAAATTTTGCTGCATGCAAAAGGTTTATTTAGAGTGTTAACAAGCAAGGATGTCATTTTGAGGACTAAGGTGTGCTTGACCCAAGCAATGAGCAAGGTTAGATAACTTGTTGTTTCCCATCATAAAAACATTGAATCTTAAAATAAGAAAGAATAGGAATTTCAGATTAATTAATGCTGTGATTTGTCATCCATGTCTGGGAAATCCTGGAAGAGAAGGAGGAGCCCCATAGGAGATCCGGAGCATAGTATATACCACCTTCTCTCCTATCACACCAGGCCAGCTGTTCTCAATTTTATTTACAAGACTAAGCTGCTAAATACATGTTTGTGCATTAAGAGTTTCTTTTAAGAATAAAAAAATGTTTGAAAACTTCATATAAAGCTCATTTGTTTCATTTCTCAGATGAGGGTATTGAAGGCCAGAGAGGTAAAATATCAGCTCTCATTCATCTGCTATTTGATAAGCATCCCATAAATGTCTTTAAATTCCAAATTATTTTCCCTTGACCACACCAAGAAATTCACTTACTTGTGATAATGAAATCATAAAGGAGGAATTCGCTGGAAGGTCAGCCTCTCCTGGTGATTCACTTCATGACCTTGGATCAGTCAGTTGACTCCTGAACCCTCAGCTTTTCCCTGTATAAAATGGGGATGATCATTCCTGTCTCGCAGCTTTCAGTGGAACTCTGCTTATGATGACTCTGGGAAAGAGCACGTGGGCGTCCACAGGGTTCTTCCAGGGAAGCCATCTCAGCAAGTTCAATGCCTTCCTCAGTATTTACAAATGCCTGCCACTGTTTCTGAGCTGATGTCTGCAATTCAACGTCCTCATGTATTTGTTGTTCCTCATCTGGGAAGGCAATATAGTTTGCTTCAATAACTATGTCAAACACCAGTGGCTTTTTAAGCAGCCTCAAAAACTTAACAAAATGGCTTTCTGATAAGATAGTGTGGTTCATACGATGTGCATGTGGACAGTCAGTCATCAAAGGTGTTTACCTTGCCAGATTCTAGACAAGGTACAGAGGCAGCAGCTATCAGTCACAAGAGTTCTAGGAAGATGAAGTTACAGACTTGTGTCCAGATACGGTATGGAGCATTCCCACCTCACTAGCAGTATCTCTTCCTTCAACCGGAATACCGAGCTTACTGCCATTGAGTTGCTTCTGACTCAGAGCAACCCTAGATAGAGTTTCTGAGGCTATCAATCTTTATAGGAGCAGATGGCCTCAACTTCCTTCCATGGAGTGGCTGGTGGGTTTGAACTGTCAACCTTGCAGTTAGTAGTCCACTGCTTACTCAACAGTACCATCAAGGCTCCCTAAATAAGAAAATATTCTCACAGACCTTCAGGCCGATCTTGAAAGCAGTCTTTAATTTGTTTGTGGGCTTCATGGTTTTATCTCTCAAAGGCCGATATTACATACATGATAGACCCATCCAAGAACAAGAAAAGAGAACACAGTGGGGCATGTATTGAGAACAGTGAAAACTGTGTTGAACACTAAGGAATTGTTTTAAAGAATGTGTAAAACTACTATTATCTACCAGGAGGATGTCAACTAAATCCTCTTCATTTGTTAGGAATATCTCTTTGCAAAAGATCAAATACTCAGACTGAATAGAGAATGTTTTAATTTCTGCCAGACTAGTAAACAGACAATACTGAGCAAGGCAGAGTTCTAACCAGGGAACATATTAGCCCCTTACTCATAATTGAAACAAAGCAAAAAACATTTTTTCAAAATTTT
Organism: Tenrec ecaudatus; assembly: GCF_050624435.1. Lineage (NCBI taxonomy): Eukaryota > Metazoa > Chordata > Mammalia > Afrosoricida > Tenrecidae > Tenrec > Tenrec ecaudatus. Next base: position 83,392,840 of record NC_134533.1, read on the forward strand.
AATTAAAGAAACTAACAAGAAACAACCAGTAAAGGAGGGTGAAAATAGTGCCAAAACTTAAAGAATATAATTATAATCAATGTCACTGAATCGTGTAGGTAGACACAGTTGAATTGGTTCTGCTGTGTATATTCCCAACAAACAGAACAAAATTTGATCAAACAAGTTTATAAAAAGACACTTAAGGGGTGGGGGTTGGCTCTGGGGGCAGGAAAAATATATACTTAAAAAATCCTTAATCAAAATTTTGGTTCTGAATGCCCCAAATTTCTAACTCCATCTCTTGGAGAACAACGGTTCTATACTTACCTATGTTAATACTTTAAAAATCTGGATCTAGTTTCTATTATGCACACAGTCTAGCCACAGAAGCCGACCAGTATTTTAAGACTGCAGTGTTTACTAATGGCTGGCTGGCTAGAAACAGTGTTGGCAGAATCCTGGCAGAAGCATTTACTCTCACTAATGATGTAGAACAGGGCTGCATAATCATGTCCACTTGTATTAAACCTGCCCAATGCTGTCATGTTTTGCAATGGAATCAGAAACAAGCACCCCTTCCAAAAGTCCTAGGATTTTCCTGGAACAGCCATTACATCAGAATTGGCTGAAACATTTCCAAAGTCTTTGCCTCAGCCATTTATTGCATTTAATACCTTCTTTTCAAAAATGACTTCACAGTGTACAGTCAATATCAAAATGGTTTGCCAACTATTTGGAGACCTCAAGACAGTCTGTCCACATATCAGTCATCTCAGACCGGGGAACAGCCTCTCAGCCCCATCTCTGGAAGCCACATGCAGTGTTTCCTTCTGTGTAGAAGGACGGGACAGGCAAATCCTCCTCCCAAGAAGAGCATACGGAGTCCCCGGTGACATAGTGGCCGTGCCTTGGGCTGCTGACTGCAAGATCCACAGTTTGAATCCATCAGCTGATCTCCATGGAAAAAATGAAGTTTTCTACTCCCATACAGAGCTACAGGCTCAGAAAGGCACAAGGGGAGTTCTGCTCTATTCGATGGAGTCACTATGGGTAGGAGTCAACTCAACAGCAGTGAGTTCGGTTTAGAGTTTGGAAGAGAATTGCAAGTGAAGCAGTATCATTTTCCTTCCCATTTTACTTGGAACTGGAAGCATCCACAGTTAGTCAAAGAATAAGGACAATGACATTCATTGGGACCATTAGGACATTGTTACTATATCACTCTTCAGAGGAAGTGAATTTTCTATCTTTTAGAATCAGGGGTGGATTCTAAATTTAGACAGGCAGGAAATCTTTTGGGATTTAATAGAATTCATGTGATCATATAAACATAGAAAATTATTAGCAAAGGTTAGCCAAGGAAAATTAATAACAGCTAACTTTAAAAATGGAAATCCTTAGGATAAAATAAGATACACATTTTGATGCCCCAAATGTTAGTCATGTTTCTGAGTATATTTGACCCAAAATGCCAGCTGTTTTCTCCTATCAATGCTAGTTGTTGAGATATAGACTATGCCATATACCACACTTCACTCTGCTTACCCATACAAAATCAGGATCTTTTAATGTAGTATTAGCTAGACTGAGAGGAAGTGCATGCTGGCTTTATTTAAAATAGCTTGTATTGCCCTAAATATTTAGGTCGAGTTATATTTCACATAGTTTTCTTCGATCCAAAGATATATTTGAACAGTGCAGATTACATGAACTTGGAATTTTCCCCAAGTATCACTGCAACTTTTTTTTACTGTATTTATTTATTTTTATATCACTTTATTGGGGGCTCATACAACTTATCACAATCCATCCATACATCAATTGTGTAAAGCACATTCATACATTCATTGCCCTCATCATTCTCAAAACATTTGCTCTCCACCCAAGCCCCTGGCATCAGCTCCTCATTTCCCCCCCCTTCTCCCTCCTCCCTCCTGAACCCTTGATACTTTATAAATTATTATTTTGTCATATCTTGCCCTGTCCGACGGCTCCCTTCACCCATTTTTCTGTTGTTTGTCACTGCAATTTTATTAGAAATTGAATAGCAGGGAGTTCCCATTTGTTTTCTTAAAAATAATATGCATTAATAAGGAGTCCTGTTGTTTGACTGTAACCGTAAGGACAGCTGTTTGAGCCCACCAGCTTCTCTCCAAGAGAAAGATGAGACTTTCTGCTCCCATAAAGGTTGACAGCCTCAGGGACCTGCAGAAGAAGCTCCACTCTGTCCTCTCGGGTTGCTGATTCCTAGCTGACTGACAGGTAGTGAGTTCAGTACAACAGATGAAGATTCGTATGTTCTGAAACCCAACGCTGTCTGTCTGCGTTCAGACTCTATGATTAAGATGAAAAGGTTCCAGCCTTGTGATAAGACGGCACAACTTGTCCACTTGTGCACTGAAACTTTGAGGAAGTTAGCCTTGTTCTTATAAAGAAGCTTGGAGTCAACCTCACCTCTGAAACATTTAACAGGAATTATCCATGGACTTCTATATTTTAACATGTGTTCTGAAATGTTTATTGCATCATTTGAAGAAGGCAAATTTAGAGCTTGAAAAAATACATACATATGAAAATTGCTATAAAGTCTTACACTCTAAATTGCTATCACACCTTCCATATATGTGCCTTTTCAATTTCATGTTTTACTTTCCCCTTTTCTCAAGCTGTGTTCTGGTTTTGCAGTATCCAACGTGTAGTCTCTCTAGAGATTGCACAGCTTCCCAGACCAAAGAGAAGACTCCGCTGCTGTCTAGGAGCGTCTAACTCACAGTGCCCCGTAGGACTGAGGACTCTTCTTTTTGCGTCCAAACCTTTACCCTGCTTAAAGACTGCGGAGAGACTGTGCTTTGGAAGCACCTACCTTATGGTTGGCAGTTCAATGCACGGCCACCATGGGTCCATCTATAGCGTCCCTGAGAAGTTCATTGGTATCTATTTTTTTCAACCATTTCTTACCTTTTAATCTTATATAATTTATGGGTCAGAATCCTTCTCATATTTAAAACTAGGTTGATAAATTAATAAATTCGTGTAACTTAATAGCTGAAAATATAGTGAAACACCATTATCTAAGAAACTAGAGCTCATGCACTTTATTCAATGCAAATTTCTGAATTAGCACTTCAACTAACCCTAGGAACCGGCCTAACAACCAAGACACCAATTTTGTTTTTTGGTTGGGTGGTGTTATCATTTAAGTATTACTCAGGCATTCAAGATATCAAGGCGGTGTCAGTTGATTTTGTTCCTTTTTATGTAGTTCCCAGACATAGATAGTGGCTTACACATTCGGCTGTGAACCTCAAGATTAGCAATTCAAAACTGCCAGTCACTCGGTGGGAGAAAGAAGAGGCTCTCTACTCCAGCAGAGTAACAGACTCAGAAGGCCCACAAAGGACCTTCTCCCCTGCCCCATGGGCTCGCTGTACATCAGAATCCACTGGATGGCATTCCACTTTGGGTTGAGGCCTCTGAGGAATCTTCAGTGATTAACTTCATATGATTAACAGCTACTTCCATGGCGTTAGAAGTAAACCACACATGCGGACATTAACGAGGCGATTAGTTTGTGCCGGTTGTGATTAGTAACACTTTAATTCCATATGAATACTTTAAGTATAATATTTGTAGGGTACTACCAGGAAACTGGCTACTTCGGCAACATCCAGTATCCCCTGAAACGAAATCTGGTTGTTTCAAATGGATTGGAACTTGAACTGGTGGGTAAAAATCCTATGGTCCTCCTCTCCTTCCCTCCTTTGCTTCTTTCTGTCCTGCATTTGATCCATGTTTTTTTTTTCCCACTCTTATAGCCTCTTGATGCTTCTGTTCTTTTTTTTTTTCAGTTAAACCCTGTGAAGTTTATTACGTATTAGAATTGTCCCCTGCAGGAACTGAAGCCCTGCACCCCCTGTTCACTGGCAATGAGGTAGATCCTCCACCTCCCAACTGCTTGCTTTCGCTGTAAGGAGCAGGCTGTAGACAGAAGAGAGCCAGTAACATCACTCAGGGAGATACGCAGGGCAGGGTTTATGCTCCCACATTTGTTCTCCCCTTCACCTGGTCGCCCCATAGCAGGAGTTCAAACAGTCTCATACCTCTTGAAGCTGGATGCTTCTGTTCTTGATCTAAGACAATATTTCAATGGGCAGAGTGCCCCGGGAACCATCTGCTAGCACGCTAATGAGGTAGCATTGAGAGAAATATATTTCCAAGGCAAGACACTGTAGCCACTGGCACCCCATACTTCCTTAGCAAGGTAAAGGCATTGGTTTCCGCTCCATTTGTCAACACAGGTGCAGTCAGAGGTGATTCCTTTAATCATTGACATCGCCAAAGTTAATATATACTCTTGACTTTTTAATACTGTCCGTGTTCATGTGAACCTTTTAAATTTTAACATTTCCAAAGTTAATATAAACCCCATTAATGTTTCTTGGCTGATCAAACACAAGAATGATCACAATGGACTAGTTGTGTCAGTAGTTTTTCCATTAGGTGACCACTATTTTTTTTTATTATTTTATTGGGGGCTCCTACACTCTTATCACAATCCATACAACCATCCATTGTGTCAAGCACATTTGCTTTCTACTTGAGCCCTTGGTATCAGTTCATTTCCCTCCTCCCTCCCCACCTTCCTTCCCTCATGAACCCTTGATAATTTATAAATTATTATTATTTTGTCATGTCTTACACTGTCCGATGTCTCCCATCACCCAATTTTCTGCTGTCCATCCCCAGGGAGGGGGTTATATGTAGATCATTGTGATTGCTTACCCCTTCCAACCTTCCCCTTACCCTCCTGTGATTGTTGCCCTCATTATTGGTCCTGAGGCGCTTATCTGTCCTGGATTCCCTGTGTTTCCAGCTCTTATCGGTACCTCTGTACTATCTCTAGTCTAGCCAGATTTGTAAGGTAGAATTGGGATCATGATAGTGAGAGGTTGGAAGCATTAAAGAACTGGAGAAAAGTTGTATGTCTCATCACTGCTACACTGCACCCTGAATGGCTCATCTCCTCCCAGTGACCCTTCTGTAAGGGGATGTCCAATGGGCTATAGATGGGCTTTGGGTCCCCACTCCACACACACCCTCATTCACAATTATAGGATTTTTTGTTCTTTGATGCCTGATACCTGATCCCATTGACACCTTGTGATCACACAGGCTGGTGTGCTTCTTCCACGTGGGTTTTGCTGCTTCTGAGCTAGATGGCTGCTTATTTACCTTCAAGCCATTAGGACCCCAGACGTTACATTTTTTTACAGCCTGGAACTATCAGCTTTCTTCACCACATTTGCTTATGCACCCCTTTGTCTTCAGCGATCAAGTTGGGAAGATGACCATCATGGAGTATGTGAGTGGAGGCTTAATGTCCATCTGCTACCTTAATATCAAATCTATAAATATATGCACATAGATCTATTTCCCCATCGTCATATGTAAACATATTTACATATGTACATGCCTGTATTTAAACCTCTATAAATTCCCTTTGCCTCCTAGTTCTTTCCTCTATTTCCTTTTACTTTCCTCTTGCCCCACCATCATGTTCAGTCTTCATTTGTATTTCAGTAATTCCTCTTGGTTACATTGCCCTTGATCAAACCCTACCAGACCACCTATACCCTCCTTGCCATTGATTTTGGTTCACTTGCTATTCCCTGTCCCTGGGTTTGTTAAAACCCACTTCCTTTCCCAGCCTCCCCCTCTTGCATGTCCCCCCAGAACTGTAGGTCCCATTGTTTTATCCTCCAGATGGTTTATCTCACCTAACTTATCTAACTAGACCTGCAGAAATAATGATGTGCACAAAAATACAAGACAAAGCAACAAAAGAAAACAAAACAACAGAACAATAAAAACAACGACAAAAAAACAAAATCCTGTAAATAATTCAAGGTCTGCTTGTTTACCTTTAGGAGTGTTTTCCAGTCGAATCTGATGGGGTGTCACCCTCTGGCCCCAAAGTCTATTTTTGGTATTCCCTGGGGACTTCCTTGCTCTGCTCCCCTTGCTGCTCTATTGCAGGTTCTTAGTGTTTTGCCTCGGTGTGGTGGAGTCAGATCAGGTGCCATTCCTGCACTCTCTCCAGCGGTGTCCCCTGTAGGGGTATGGGTGAGTGAGGGATGTCATGTCTCATAGTGGGGCCGGCCATATGGTCCTCTCTATGCATTGGCTGCTCTGAGCAGGAATATTGTCCTCAAGGCTCGGTGGGCCAGGATGTGCCCCACATTCTCTTCCTCCCCCTTCATTTGCTCCTATGTGCTCTGATCAGACATGTCCCACTCCCTGAGCTGTAGCTTCAGTGCTGTCCTCTGAAGTAAATTCTTCTGGGGAGAGGAGGGGCTGTCCACGTAGGTGGGATTGGGGCTGGCCCCCACAGACCTCTCTATTGGTTCCATGAACCACTACACTTCTTTGGGTAATATTTTTAGCCATCATAATGAGAAATACCCTTAGGTATAACCTTTATTCAATACCTCGACTGAGACTCTCCTTGGACCACTATTTGATCCTTCCCTGACCACCTCTGGCTTTCTCCTGACTGTTTCACCTCCATGTTGATGAAGCCTGTAGAGAGTTTTCTTCCTGGCTCTGCATTACCTCTCACTCTCCTGTACACATAACAGCCTGTGTTATGTGTAACAGACTTTACCACGGCTTACATCTAACACAAGGCAAACACATAGCAAAGAAGGAAAACTTTTCATTGGCATGCAATCCATTGGACATGCTTAGGTTAGGGGTTGATTGTCCCTTGGTTTTGTGTGGGACTACTAACCCCAAGCTCAGCAATTCGACAGCATCAACTGCTTCAAGAGAAAAAGACCAAGCTTTCTATTCCTGTAAAGAGTTTTGTTACAGTCTCAGAAACCCACAGAGGAAGTTTTCTCTGTCCTATAGGATCACTGAGTTAGCATAGACTCGATGGCAGTGAATGTTTACTCTGCTACCATGTTTCTGGGGCCAACTCATCACTCTGAATGGAAATCTGATTTTGTACTTTTCTCTTTCCCTCAAACCAGGTTCCATTTGGTGAAGAAAAATCCCAAGCAATGTGTCCCCTCAGGGCTGACTCTGTGTCATAAAGCCGACCTTTGATATTATCAACCCCCAAACCAACATCCCTAATCTGGATCCTTCCTCGGGAAGGAAGTATTTGAACTATGAAGAAGAAAGGACTTCCTGGTAGACTGCTATAAGAGAGATATCTTCTGATTCCCCCCACTACCCGTCTCTGGGTTTCAGCCATCTTTATGACTGACCATGCATTTGGTCTTTCCAAGAATAAAATATGAATCTGCCCCAAATTTTCAATCTTAGCACAATCACCTCCAGAAAAATACTGAAATCCACAGTCAGATATGTGGATAAATTTCGCATAGATTATTTGTATGCATTTGAAATAATTGAAGGAGTCCTTGCATTATCCCCATCAAATTTCAAATAGGGCTCTTGATACAACTAGACAATTCCTTCGCTGTCATTTGTGGCTTAATATTGGATATGTCTCACTTTTTAAATAATTAGTTTTGTCCAATTAAGATTCAACACAAAACCTTTAATAGTTTAATGGGTCACAGCTAAAAGAGTACCTCCAGGTTTCAAGGGACTAAACGCATGCCTACCGACTCTGTGGCTTGGTTTTCATTTCTATTTTGTTTTCTAGATTCTCTCTGTACATCACCTGTTTCCTCCGTCCTGCCACCAAGGCTGTGTGAGTCCCCTTGGGCAAAATGTTTCCCTTTAGCATAACTGAAACCGGCTAGTATTTTCAAAAGCAGCCTTACTAAACATGAGGGGAAAAGAAATCATTACAGAAAACATTACAATATAAAAATAGCAAAGTTTCCAACTGCAGGTTTGTTTCTAGAAATTCCATTTGAATGAGGGAAGCATTGCTGGGCCTCAAGCTCATTTACCCTTAGTTAACCACATACCTTAAGTTTGCTATACCCTGTTCAGTCTCCTTTCCCCCATGCAACTCATACCTCATTGATCTCTCGAGCTTCTATCTTGATTTTTTTTCAGCTCTATCTAAAAGCAAAAGAACCAGGAACTTAATTTTAGCATCAGTATTCTTCAGATAAAAACCTCCTAGAATCACAAAGCGCCTCTCCACTGTTTGACTCATAAAAGATTTTCAAGTTTTAATTTTTAAGATCCACCAGGTCTCAAATTTTATTTTTTGTCAATACTGGCATGCAACCAACCCAAATCAAACCATATTTTAGGAAATGTTTCCTGAGATTAAAAAAACAAAAACAAAAATCTTCCCTTATAGTAGTGGTAGGGTCTGTGTTTGGGGAATTACTTGCTTGAACCAAGTTTCCATTTTCTCCACAGCATAATTTCTCAACCCACTTTATACCATACACAAGTGTTTACTGAGCACTTACATGCCAGGCATTGCTGAATGTGCTGAGAAAGTCCCCATGAGGAGTGGACAGAAAGGTGGGCAAGCGAGCTAATTTCAAATAGTAGTAAGGACCATGAAGCCTTTAAAGGGGATGCTATGGGGATACCTGAATGGGGCGTCACTTGAATGACTGCAGTCAGGGAGGTTCTCGATGAACAGATGAGCTTTGGGCTAAAGGATGAGAAAGGACCAATCATGTGAAACGTCAAGCAGAGGGAGCAGTGAGTCCCAAGAGTTGGCAGGCTGGAGAAAGAGAAAGAAGCCTGTGTTGGGAGAGCGGCATGATTGAGGAAGGATGTGAGAGGCCATGGGAAGAAGTGGAGATTTTATTGTTGGCGCAGTGGAAAGCAATTTGAAGGGCTGAAGCCTTGGCATGATCTGATTTGCCATGAAAATATTGCCTGGCTGTTCTGTGGAGAAAGGAATTTGGGAGCCAAGAGTACAAGTGGAAACAAGTGAAGAGGTTTTTGCAGTAGTTCGTCAGAGAGATGATGAAGGAGCTACGACTGCAAATACAAAAATGGATGGCTTTGGGAAGTATTTGAAGATTGAGGAAGTAAGGACTTCCAGAAAGACTGATATGGGAAATGAGGATAGAAGGGAAGTCTTCTAACTTAAAAAAATTTTTTTAATTGGGGGAATCATACAACTTTTATCACAATTCATACAAACATCAATTGTTTGTACATTCGTTATCCTCATCTTTCTCAAAACATCTGCTCTCCATGTAAGCCCCTAGCACCAGCTCCTCATTTTTCCCCTCCCTCCCTGTTCCCCACCCCATGAACCCTTGATAATTTACAGTCATTATTATTTTGTCACATCTCACACTGTCCAACGTCTCCCTTCATCCACTTTTCTGGTGACCGACCTCCAGAGAAGAGGTTATATGTAGATCCTTGTAATAGGTTCCCCCTTCTTACCCCACTTTCCTTCCACCCTCTCAGTATCGCCACTCTCCCCACTGGTCCTGAGGGGTTCATCTGTCCTGGATTCCCTGTGTTTCCAGTTCCTATCTGTGCCAGTGTACATCCTCCGAACCAGCTGGATTTGTAAGGTAGAATTTGGATCATGATTGTTGGGTGGAGGAAGTATTTAAGAACCAGAGGAAAGTTGTATGTTTCATTGTTGCTACACTATCCCCTGACCAGCTCATCTCCTCCCCAAGACCTCTCTGTAAGGGGATGTCCAGTTGCCTACAAATGGCCTTTGGGTCCCCACTTTGCACTCCCCCTCATTCATGATTATGTGATTTTTGTTCCTTGATGTTTAATACCTGATTCCTTCGATACCTCATGATCACACAGGCTGCTGTGCTTCTTCCGTGTGGGCTTGGTTGCTTCTCAGCAAGATGGCCATTTGTTTATCTTCATTTTCTTCATTCTTATACTCATCATTATTAGCTCCCCCATTTCCCCGCAACCTCCCTTGTCATAACCCCAAGATATCATTAATCCAGTTACTGTCTCTATATTTACCTATCCTGGATTTCATTTACAAAAAAACATTAACAAAACAAGCAAACAAACAAAACTGACAAAATAACAGTAAAACAGATTAAAGCCTCCATTGAAAAGAAAGTAAAAAAATAATATGAAAAACTAGGAATTTTAATTCATTATAAGGGAGATCAAATGATAGGATGTTAAATTTTCTTGACTGCTGCTTCTGTGAGCATAGTTAATCCAAACAATATGAAATCCTTGGCAATATCAATCTTTTCTCCACTGAACACGATATTGTGTAGAAATAGGTATATGTATAGATATAATCTAGACTCCAGAGGTCAGGAAAAAGGTTTATGGTATAAACTGGGGATTCATTGGTGTACAGATGATGGTTCAAGCATGGGATTGGCTGGGCTCACCAAGAGAGACTAGAAAAGAGTTAAGGCCTAGAGCCAAGCCTGACGCCCTTGAAATTTATAAATCTGGTACACAAAGAGGAACCCAAAGAGAGGACTTTTAACATGTGTAGTTATGGCTTTATAAGAATACATCAGGATGCCCCTCAGTGACTAAGGGCGATACAGGGGACAGCACCGGAGACACAGTGTGGGAATTGCACCTGACCTGATCCCACCACACCGAGGCAAAGCACTGGGGGAGTGCAGCGGAACAGCAAGGGAATGGAGTGGCAAGGTCCCCAGGGAATGCTGAAAGTGGACTTTGGGGCCAGGGCGTGGTGCCCCAACAGACTGGACTGGAAAACGCTCCTAAGGGCCAGCAAACGATCCCTGAACTAACTACAAGCTTTTCTCTTGTGAACTGTTTTGTTCTGTTCTTTTTTAGTGGTTTGTTTTGGTTGTTTTGTTGTCTGGTTGTATACTGTTGCTTTGTTTTCCTCTGTCTAGTTTTCGTGCATGTTAGTGACTCCACAGGTCTGTCTGAATAGGACAGGCTGGATGAACTATCTGGATGAAAAACAACGGGACCGACAGTTCCGGGGGGACTTGGGGTGGGGGGGTAGGGGGGGTAAGGAAGTGGTGTTAACAAACCCAGGGACAAGGGAAAAACATGGGACCCCAATGGTAGAGAAGGAGGAGTGACAGGCCTGGTGGGAAATGATCAAGGGTAAGGTTGCTTAGAGAAGAGGTATACTCTAGCCCAGGTGGCGATGAAGCATGGTAGTAGGGCAGGAGGAAGGTCAAGGGAGATGGAGGAAAGAGCTAGGAGTCAAAGGGCATTCATGGAGGTCTAGACAAAGACATGTACATGCAAATATATATAGGAGGTTGGGGAAATAGATCTTTGTGTCGATATTTATAGGTCAAGTATTAAGGTGGCAGAAGGACCTTGGGCCTCTACTCAAACACTCCCTCAATGCATGAATACCTTCTTTTATTAAATTGGAACTCTATGATGCTCACTCTCCCGACACAACGGCTGGAGCCAAAGTGGGTGAACAAGTAAATGTGGTGAAGAAAGCTGATGGTGCCCGGCTATCAAAAGAGATAGTGGGGGAGGGGGAAGATGGCCGACAGGGACACCCGCATACTCTGAGAGCTCCTCCAAACAAAGCGGGATTGGCGACCAGGTAGCTGAATAGTAAGAGTCTGGTGAGTGAAATATCCCCCTGGGACAGCACCCCAGTCCTACCGCACGTATTTGTCCGGAGCAGGGGTCTAGGTGAAAGAGGACCAGACTAGTGGGACATCTCTGGCCACTAAGCTGCCGTGAGCTCACTGGTGACCGGCTTAGGCTCCATCCCCAAACCGGACGCCAGCCCAGAGCCGCTTGCCTGCCCTGCCTACTCCAGCGGCCCACTCCCCACTCCCCACTCGCAGATCTCCACTGGGAGAGAAGCTTTCCTCTCCCGCAGTTCCCCTCTCCCCGCAGGGCAGCGATCTGCCCTTGGGCCCACGTCCCTCCCTCCATTCATCCAAGCTCAGGGGAGCGGACCCGCGGATTGTCTGGCGACCCCCACGGGGGACCATCCACCCGCACCGCTGCCGCGGACCTCTCCACCTGCCCTCCGTGCGCTGGCCTCCCACCCCCGCCCGCCCCCGCCAGCCCCTGGCAGCCTAGCGCCAGCTCCACTCCTGGCGGGGACCCTGCGCTGAGCACTTCCCGCCAACAGGAGCCATAGCCCAACCCGCGCCTGTCCCGGACCCTGAGCTTCCGCGGAGCGCAGCGCCCCGCGCTGCTGAGTCTGCCGACCAAGCCCCCCCCCCTGCGCAAGGCACAAGAGTAGGTGCCCTCCCCAGGGTGCTGCGGGGACCCCGGCGGCCGCGACTCTGAGCCTGAGCAGAGGAAGGGCGCCATTGCCCCCTGCGGTTTTGCGCCAAGCCTCCTTTGCCGGCGCCATTACCCCCTGCGGTTTCGCGCCAAAAGGGCAGAGAGCGAACACCATTGTTCCCTGCAGTGTCCCGCAGCTGCCTGCGCAGCTATCCTAGGGGCCTCCCCGCGCCCGCTCACAGCCCGGGCAGATCAAACACTCCACCTGCAGTGGAGCCTGGGTCTCGGCTTTGCAGTCCCTGAGGAGCCGTCAGTGAGCTCCAGCCAGCTCTCACCACCTGGGGCCCTGTTGGGTCCCCAGTGCCAGCCCTAAGCCTGCCGCAGCCCGCCCCAGCCACCCCAGGAGACGGCACAGTGGCCTGAGCCTCCACACAATAAGGTTACTCCTGTCTCCCAGAAGCATGGGGCCTATTAAAGGATCAAGGAAAAATCAACAGACCACATCACTCCCAACAAAAAAATCAGAAAAACGAGGCACTTTAACAGACCTAACGTCACTCATAGAAGAAACAGATATAGATCAGCCACAAAAGGAAATCTTCAGAACTCTGCTTGCAGTAATACAGGAGCTAAGAGAAGCAAACCAAAATAAGGATGCAACGATAGAAGGGATGAAATGCACAATAGAGGGGATGAAGTCCACAATAGAGGGGATGAATACTATCCACCAAAAGGAACTGCAGAAACTAACAGAGGAGGTAGCAGAGGCCACACAAAAGGTCACAGAAGCTATATCTAGGCTTGAGGAGGCTGAGAACCGTATCAGTGAACTCGAGGACACTCAAACCAAACGAAGCAAGCGAGAAAAACAATCAGATAGGAAAATTAAAGAAACAGAAGACAGCCTGAGATCAATGACAGATGCTATGAAGAGGAATAATATTCGAATAATCGGTCTACCGGAACACAACATAACACACAAATCGACCGCCAAGATAGCAAAGGAATTCCTGGAAGAAAATTTCCCCAACCTAACAAAGGAGAATCCGACTCTCATACAGGAAGCAGAGAGGACGCCGGCTAAGCTAAACACCAAGAAGAACACGCCAAGGCATATAATTGTAAAATTATCCAACTTAGAGGAAAAAGAGAAAATTCTACGAGCATCAAGAGAAAGGAAGACAGTCACATACAAAGGAGCGCAGATAAGGTTATGCTCAGACTTATCAGCTGAAACCATGAAGAGGAGGAGAGAATGGAGCAACATCTTCCAAAAACTGAAAGATAAAAATGCCTCCCCCAGAATCCTATACCCTGCCAAGTTATCCATTAAGATAGAGGGTAAGATAAGGGTCTTCCAGGACAAGGAAGAACTCAAAAAATATACTGCAAGTCACCCGACCCTGCAGAACATACTGGCTGACTCACTATGGCCAGAAGATCAAGCTCCAACTAGAACCTCCAGGAGACCACCATATAGCCCATCTCCATCTAGAAGCCAACATGCCAGCAACACGTACCAGGACAACACGGTCTCAGATGGAAAAGAGGACAGGATAGAAACCCTCCACTCAAACGCAGTACACTGATATGAAGGAAGATAGGCAAAGACCCAAAACACAAAACAGAATATGGCAACCATGAAGCCAGAGATTGTAATAATCACTTTGAATACAAATGGGCTCAATTCATATGTTAAAAGAAAGAGGCTGGAGGATTGGATTAGAAAACATAACCCATCAATCTGCTGCCTGCAAGAGACACACCTTAAGCAAGCAGACAAGCATATGCTGAGAATAAAGGGCTGGCAGAAAGTTTACCAAGCAAATGGTAACTCCAGGAAGGCAGGAGTGGCTATCTTAATCTCCGACAAAATGGATCTCAAGATCCAAAACATAAAAAGAGACAAAGAGGGACATTACATAATGCTCAAAGGCTCAGTAAACCAGGAAGCAATAAGCATACTGAATATTTACGCACCTAATAATGGTGCGGCAAATTTCGTCAAACAAACTATTAAAAAAATGACAGAAGAAATCACGGAAACAACAATAATAGTGGGGGACGTCAACACTCCACTATCAGAGAAAGACAGGTCACAGGGAAAGAAGCTCAGCAAAGAGGCCAGAGAGCTAAACAATGTAATTAGGCAACAGGGCCTGATAGACATCTATAGAGCCTTTCATCCAAAAGCAAAAGGTTTCACATTCTTCTCCAATCCACACGAATCTTTCTCAAGAATAGATCACATGCTGGGGCACAAGGCCAGCCTGAGTAAATTCAAACACATAGATATTATCCAGACGTCTTTCTCAGACCACCATGCCATAAAGCTGGAGATTAATAGGAGGGCACCCAGAAAAGCAAGGGTCACCAATTGGAGAATAAACAACGATCTCCTGCGACATGAATGGGTTAAGGTCCAGATCAGAGAGGATATCAGGAAATTTCTAGAAACTAATGAGAACGAGCATACAACATATCAAAACTTATGGGACACTGCAAAGGCAGTTATCAGAGGTAGCTTGATATCACTGAATGCATACATGAAAAAAGAAGAAAGGCGTATGACAGATATGTTAACACAAAACCTCCAACAACTAGAACAGAGTCAACAGAACTACCCCTCCAATAGCAAGAGAAAAGAAATAATAAAAATCAGGGCAGAGTTAAACCAGTGGGAAGACAAAAGAACAATGCAAAGGATTAACGCAACTAGAAGCTGGTTTTATGAACGAATTAATAAAATTGACACTCCCCTTGCAAAGCTTACCAAAGATAGAAAGGAACAATCATCAATAGCCAGGATGAGGGATGAATCAGGGGCAATAGCAACAGACCCCAATGAGATAAAAAGGATAATCACAAAGTACTATGAAGGTTTGTATTATAATGAATTCAGAAACCTGGAAGACATGGATAAATATTTAGAAAAACAATCTATCCCTAGATTATCTGAGACAGAGATCAAGAACCTCAACAAACCCATAGCGAAGGAAGAAATAGAGAGTGTCATCAAAAACCTACCAAGGAAAAAGGCCCCAGGGCCAGATGGCTACACAGCAGAATTTTACCAAACATTCAGGGAAGAGCTGACACCGATCCTCCACAAAGTATTCCAGAACATAGAAAAGAACGGCAAGCTCCCAAACTCATTTTACGAAGCCAGCATTACTTTGATACCCAAACAGGGAAAAGACCCCACAAGTGTAGAGAATTATAGACCAATATCTCTAATGAACATAGATGCAAAAATCCTTAACAAAATATTGGCCAATAGAATACAAAGGAACATCAAACGTATCATTCACCACGACCAAGTAGGATTCATCCCAGCGATGCAGGGATGGTTTAACATCCGAAAATCCATCAATATCATACACCACATCGAGAAGAAAAAGGATAAAAACCATATGATAATATCCATAGATGCAGAAAAAGCATTTGACAACATCCAGCATCCATTCCTAATCAAAACACTCATGAAGATAGGATTGGAAGGTAAGTTCCTCAAGCTCATACAAGCTATCTATGAAAGACCAACAGCCAACATCATAGTCAATGGAGAAAAGACAAGAACAATACCACTGAAAAAGGGTACAAGACAAGGATGCCCACTGTCCCCTCTTCTATTCAATATCGTTTTGGAGGTTCTGGCTAACAACATAAGACAGCGGAAGGACATCAAAGGGATCCAGTTGGGAGAGGAGGAGGTGAAACTATCGTTATTTGCAGATGACATGATCCTATACATTGAAGACCCCCAAAACTCCACAGTTGGAATACTTACAGCAATAGAGGAATACGGAAGAGTAGCAGGATACAAGATCAATAAACAGAAGTCGGTAGGGTTTATATACACATCGGACAGGGCCATGGAAGAGGCGATTAAGAGGGAAGTACCCTTCACAGTAGCCAAGAACAAACTGAAATACCTAGGAATAAACTTAACAAAAAATACTAAAGACCTATATAAGCATAATTATAAAACCCTATTACAGGAAACCAAAAGTGACCTTCACAAATGGATGAAGCTCCCCTGCTCATGGTTAGGTAGGCTGAACATAGTAAAGATGACAGTTCTTCCTAAAGCACTCTACAAGTTCAATGCTATACCAATCCAATTACCATCAATCTTCTTCAAAGAATTGGAAAAACTGACCACCAACTTCATATGGAGAGGGAAGAAACCCAGAATTAGCAGAGAACTCCTCAAGAAGAAGGACACAATTGGAGGACTCGCCCTACCTGATTTTAATGCCTACTACACAGCTACAGTGGTCAAAACAGCATGGTACTGGCACAATGATAGACACTCAGACCAGTGGAAAAGAATAGAAAGCCCAGGAGTAAAATCATCAGCATATAGACAACTGATCTTCGACAAGGGTCCCAAAAACGTCAAGTGGGAAGCAGATGCCCTCTTTAATAAGTGGTGCTGGAAACAATGGATATCCACATGTAGAAAGTTGAAACAAGACGTCTACCTCACCCCATGCACAAGAATACACTCAAGGTGGATCACAGATCTAGAAGTCAAACCCCAAACCATCAGGACCATTAAGGAGGGAATCGGGACTAATCTCAGAGCACTGGCCCAGGGAGCACATAGGCTCACTGCAACAGGGAAGGGGACACACACAGGTGATCTGGAAATCGACAAATGGGATCTAATAAGAATAAAACACCTGTGCACCTCGAAAGACTTTGCCAAGAGGGTGACAAGGCAACCCACAGACTGGGAGAAGATTTTTAGTAATGACACGTCAGACAAAGGGCTCATTACTAAAATCTACAACACCATCATGACCTGCAAAAAGAGGAAAACAGTTAACCCCCTAAGGAAGTGGGCAAAAGAAATGAGAAGAACTTTCACTAGAGAGGAGATCAATATGGCCAATAAATATATGAGAAAGTGCTCGAAGTCCCTTGCCATAAGAGAAATGCAAATCAAAACAACCATGAGATACCACCTAACACCCCTGAGGCTAGCCCAGATCAGTAAATCAGAGAGCAACAAGTGTTGGAGGGGCTGTGGTGAAATAGGAACCCTCCTCCACTGCTGGTGGTCGTGCAGATTTGTACAGACACCGTGGAAAGCAATCTGGCGATACCTAAAGAAAATGGAAATTGATCTACCTTACGACCCAGCCATCCCTCTAATGGGCATATACCCGGTTGAAGCAGCAAATAAAACACGACCAGTCATATGCGCTCCAATGTTTATTGCGGCACAATTCACAATAGCAAAGACTTGGAAACAGCCTAAGTTTCCATCGATAGACGAGTGGATTAGCAAACTTTGGCACATACACACAATGGAGTATTATGCAGCACTAAAAAGCACCGATGAGCACATGAAACATGTTATTTCATGGGAAGAGCTGGAAGGAATTATGTTAAGCGAGGTAAGCCAGACCCAAAGGGACAGGTACAACATGAGTCCCCTGAGGTAAGTACAATCAGCATGACAGAAATGGGGCATTAATCCACCCAAGGGGAGGGTATGGTTTATATCTCCACAGGGAAAGTGGGACCAGACTTCAACCCAGTGTCGCAAGGTGTGAATGCAATATCCCGGCGTGGAGGACGGAACCAGTGGAGAGGTCTGGGAGGCTGACCCCAGACCATAAATTAAGTGGATTCCTGCCCCTCCCCCAAAAAGAACTTGTTCCAAAGGGCGACATTGACCCTGCAGCTATGGGAGATGGACATATTTGATCAGAGCACACGGGAGCAGATGAAGGGGCAGGAGGAGAGAGTGGAGCACAGCCTGGCCCTCCAGGCCGTGATGATGATGTTCCTGAGTAGAGCAGCCAGTCCACAGAGAGAACAACATGGCTGGCCCTACTATGAGACATGATGCCCCTCAGTGTCTAAGGGCGATACAGGGGACAGCACCGGAGACACAGTGTGGGAATTGCACCTGACCTGATCCCACCACACCGAGGCAAAGCACTGGGGGAGTGCAGCGGAACAGCAAGGGAATGGAGTGGCAAGGTCCCCAGGGAATGCTGAAAGTGGACTTTGGGGCCAGGGCGTGGTGCCCCAACAGACTGGACTGGAAAACGCTCCTAAGGGCCAGCAAAGATCCCTGAACTAACTACAAGCTTTTCTCTTGTGAACTGTTTTGTTCTGTTCTTTGTCAGTGGTTTGTTTTTGTTGTTTTGTTGTCTGGTTGTATACTGTTGCTTTGTGTTCCTCTGTCTAGTTTTCGTGCATGTTAGTGACTCCACAGGTCTGTCTGAATAGGACAGGCTGGATGAACTATCTGGATGAAAAACAACGGGACCGACAGTTCCGGGGGGACTTGGGGTGGGGGGTAGGGGGGGGTAAGGAAGTGGTGTTAACAAACCCAGGGACAAGGGAAAAACATGGGACCCCAAAGGGTAGAGAAGGGGGAGTGGCAGGCCTGGTGGGAAATGATCAAGGGTAAGGTTGCTTAGAGAAGAGGTATACTCTAGCCCAGGTGGCGATGAAGCATGGTAGTAGGGCAGGAGGAAGGTCAAGGGAGATGGAGGAAAGAGCTAGGAGTCAAAGGGCATTCATGGAGGTCTAGACAAAGACATGTACATGCAAATATATATAGGAGGTTGGGGAAATAGATCTTTGTGTCGATATTTATAGGTCAAGTATTAAGGTGGCGGAAGGACCTTGGGCCTCTACTCAAACACTCCCTCTATGCATGAATACCTTCTTTTATTAAATTGGAACTCTATGATGCTCACTCTCCCGACACAACGACTGGAGCCAAAGTGGGTGAACAAGTAAATGTGGTGAAGAAAGCTGATGGTGCCCGGCTATCAAAAGAGATAGTGACTGGGGTCTTAAAGGCTTGAAGATAAACAAGCGGCCATCTAGCTCAGAAGCAACAAAGTCCACATGGAAGAACACACCAGCCTGTGTGATCGAGTGGTCCCAAAGGGATCAGTTACCAGGCATCAAAGAACAAAAAATCATATCATTGACTGCACACCTCCATGATAGGATCGCTGAAGACAAATGCGTGCACAAGCAAATGTGGTGAAGAAAGCTGATGGTGCCCGGCTATCAAAAGAGATAGTGTCTGGGGTCTTAAAGGCTTGAAGGTGAACGAGCGGCCATCTCGCTCAGAAACAAATAAGCCCACATGGAAGAAGCACACCGGCCAGTGCGATCACGAGGTGCCCAAGGGACCAGATATAAGGCATCATGCACAAAAAAAAAAGATATAAGTGTGTGTATGTATGTGTATTTATGTGTATATGTATATATGTATGTGTATATATATATATATTATATTAAATGAAGGGGGAAATGCAGAGTGGAGACCCAAGGCCCAAGTGTCGGCCAATGGAGATCCCCTCATAGAGGGGCTTAGGAGAGGAGATGGGTCAATTAGGGTGTGAGGTAGTATCGATGAAGAACACAGCTTTCCCCCAGATCCTGGATGCTTCCTCCCCCCAACTACCATGATCCGAATTCTACCTTGCAGGGCTGGATAGGACAGAGGCTGTACACTGGTACATATGAGGGTTGGAGATACAGGGAATCCAGGGTGGATGATACCTCCAGGACCAAGGGCGTGAGGGACGATGCTGGGAGAGTGGAGGGTGAGTGGGTTGGAAAGGGGGAACTGATTACAAGGAGCCACATGTGACCTCTTCCCTGGGAGAGGGACAGCAGAGAAGGGGGGAAGGGAGACCCCGAATAGGGCAAGATATGACAAAATAACGAGGTATAAATTACCAAGGGCATAGGAGGGAGGGGGGGAAAGGGAGGGAGGGGGGGGGAAAAAAGAGGACCTGATGCAAGGGGCTTAAGTGGAGAGCAAATGCCTTGAGAATGATTGGGACAGGGAATGTATGGGTGTGCTTTATACAATTGATGTATGTATATGTATGGATTGTGGTAAGAGTTGTATGAGTCCCTAATAAAATGTAAAAGAAGAAAAGAGAAAAAAATGATTAGGGCAAAGACTGTACAGATGTGCTTTATACAATTGATGTATGTATATGTATGAACTGTGAAAAGAATTGTATCAGCCCCAATAAATTGTTAAAAAAAAAAGAAAAAGAAAAAAATAAAAAGTGCTTTTTCGATTAAAAAAAAAAAGCAACATAATTATACCATTAACTTATCAAGGAAAAAAAAAACAAAAGAGATAGTGACTGGGGTCTTAAAGGCTTGAAGATAAACAAGCGGCCATCTAGCTCAGAAGCAACAAAGTCCACATGGAAGAACACACCAGCCTGTGTGATCGAGTGGTCCCAAAGGGATCAGTTACCAGGCATCAAAGAACAAAAAATCATATCATTGACTGCACACCTCCATGATAGGATCGCTGAAGACAAATGGGTGCATAAGCAAATGTGGTGAAGAAAGCTGATGGTGCCCGGCTATCAAAAGAGATAGTGTCTGGGGTCTTAAAGGCTTGAAGGTGAACAAGCGGCCATCTAGCTCAGAAGCAAATAAGCCCACATGGAAGAAGCACACCGGCCAGTGCGATCACGAGGTGCCCAAGGGACCAGGTATAAGGCATCATGCAAAAAAAAAAGATATAAGTGTGTGTATGTATGTGTATTTATGTGTATATGTATATATGTATGTGTATATATGTATATATATATATATCATATTAAATGAAGGGGGAAGTGCAGAGTGGAGACCCAAGGCCCAAGTGTCGGCCAATGGAGATCCCCTCATAGAGGGGTTTAGGAGAGGAGATGGGTTAATTAGGGTGTGAGGTAGTATCGATGAAGAACACAGCTTTCCCCCAGATCCTGGATGCTTCCTCCCCCCAACTACCATGATCCGAATTCTACCTTGCAGGGCTGGATAGGACAGAGGCTGTACACTGGTACATATGAGGGCTGGAGGTACAGGGAATCCAGGGTGGATGATACCTTCAGGACCAAGGGTGTGAGGGACGATGCTGGGAGAGTGGAGGGTGAGTGGGTTGGAAAGGGGGAACTGATTACAAGGATCCACATGTGACCTCTTCCCTGGGAGAGGGACAGCAGAGAAGGGGGGAAGGGAGACTCCGGATAGGACAAGATATGACAAAATAACGATGTATAAATTACCAAGGGCACATGAGGGAGGGGGGAATGGGGAGGGAAGGGGGGATAAAAAGTGGACCTGATGCAAGGGGCTTAAGTGGAGAGCAAATGCCTTGAGAATGATTGGGGCAGGGAATGTATGGATGTGCTTTATACAATTGATGTATGTATATGTATGGATTGTGGTAAGAGTTGTTTGAGTCCCTAATAAAATGTAAAAGAAGAAAAGAGAAAAAAATGATTAGGGCAAAGACTGTACAGATGTGCTTTATACAACTGATGTATGTATATGTATGAACTGTGAAAAGAATTGTATCAGCCCCAATAAATTGTTAAAAAATAAATAAATAAATGAAAAGAAAATTAAAAAAAAAAAAAAAAGAATGCATCAGGAATGCACAGTGAATGGCATGAGAAATCCAGACTCTTCCACTGGCCCCAAAGTCCAACTGCCTGATTCTGGAGAGAAGAGCCAGCAAAGGAGAGACAGGGCCAGGGCAAGGAACCGAAGGCCCGAACTGTGCTCGCTCAGACGCAGCTATGCGTACTCAGAGAACGCTTTCAGAAACAGAAACACCTCAGCCTCCAGCAAATGCAAGAACTTTCCAAAGTTCTGAATCTGAGCTACAAACAGGTGAAAACCTGGTTCTGGAACCAGAAAATGAAATGTAAGAGGTGGCAGAAAACCACCAACTGGTCCAAGAATAACCATGGTGTGACTCTTAAGGTCTCTTCACCTACAGAATACCTGGGCCTCTGGGCCTCCTTCCGCCAAGGATGCCTTCTTTCTGGAAACCTTCCCAAGTGGAGCAGTCTGAGCTGGGACAGCCAGACCTGGACTAACCCGAGCCAGAACAGTCAGGCCTGGAGCAACCGGACTGGGTGGGGAATAGTCAGACGTGGTGCACCTATGCCTGGAATAACCAGTCCTGGGACAGGCAAGCCTCGAAGAACCCATCCAGGACTGTGGAGTGGAATTCCTGCTGCCTCCATTCCAGCAAACTTCTCTCTGTAATCTGGAAGCCGTACAAACATTAGATTTCTTTTTAAATGAGTCCGTAAGCATACAATCTGAAGATTGTATGAAGGCAGACATTTAGCCCATGCCCATCCCTGCAGGGACTGCGTGACTTCCATTTTTTTAGAGCTTTTTGTTTTCGAACTCTCCTCCTTTGAGAACCTGGCTTTCCTTGTTCCTACTGTATTGGGGGAGGGGGGACAGGGTGAAGATGGTGGTTGCTTTTTAACCGAAGATTCAACAGTTTGACGGCTTACCTTGGTTACTCTGCACGGCATGATAAGCAATGTCCCTGCCTATAAATAACTACATAGAATGCTACCTTGACTATTTTTAAGATCTAGCCTCAACGAAAGGACGTAAAAGTGGAAAGGTATGTGGTGATGGGTTATTGTAATGTATGTGATTCGGGAGTCTGCTCACGAGACAACTCAGGGGTGGGGAGGTTAAGCCGTATGGCGCTTCATTGACTTCCTCCACCCTCCGGCTCTGTTTGAATGATAAACCCTAGCTTGTTTCTTATCTGGATTCTCCTATTTTGTAGTTTGCTGTATCATGATAACAACAGTACCAACATCACTGGCTGACTTACAAATACTGGTACAAACAAATAAAAATGCACCTACCGAATACCTTCCGTTCTACCCTTAAAAAAAAAAAAGAATGCATCAGAAGGAACCCTGGTGATGCAGTGGTTACACATGGGGCTGTCCATGATACGGTCGGCTGTTCAAAACCACCAGTGACTCCATGGGCGAAAGATGAGGTTTTACGATGTGAGAAACCCACCAAGGCTGTCTACTCTATGGGATACAGGGTCTCCTGAGTCAGCGTTGACTCAAGGCAGTGGGGAAGAAGAATACTGTTTCCCAGTTTCGATGGGAGACGCTGTGGGAAACACTGCTCAGACCCTTCTGCCTGCACTCCATGTGGATTAACACGTTAACCCCCGACGCAGGTACCAAGGCTGAGTCTTCACCCTCTAAGCAGAGAGGAGTTTTATTCAATGCCCACCTGTTGCTGACAACAACCACGGCCACGAGGACCCAAACTATGAAATGTGCACCAGTCCCCCCAGGAAGCACACGTGTGCTTCATGCAGTAAACTGAAAAGGAGGGCTGTCTCAACATGGCCTCGTCTCGCCAAATCGTAAATGCTGGCAATGTGTGACCTTTTTTTGGAACATTAATCATCGTTATTTTGGCAGAGAAGTGAGATTTGAGGACTGGGGAGAAGCCCAGGAAGTCAATGTGTTTTCTGCTGAGGTAATCATTTTCAGAACACTAGCATTTTGCTGTTGGTAATGCTTGACCGCCCATCAAAAAACTAGTGGGTCGAATCCACCAGCCACTCCTGGGGGAAAGGCGTGGCAGTCTGTTTCTGTGGGTATTTACAGCTCTGGTGATGCTGTGGGGCAGCTCTTCGAGAGTCAGAATCTCGTCTACAGCAATAGGTTTTACTTGCATACCCCATGCTGGGGTATCATTTAATACTTTCAAAAGACTTAATTTAGATAAAGATATTTTTTCTCTATTTTCTAGTTAGTTTGAAAAAAATCTCTCCTTTTGTTCTTGTTTGGCTTTTTATTGCTGTTATAAGGCACAGAAGCTCATTTAGAGGCCCAGTTTAAAAAACAAACAACAACAACAATCTATCAGGAATTCCTGAAAGGGACATGTACTTGGTGATAGCACGTTGTTCGAATCTGAAGCAGCTCTAGAGACAGACTTCGCTCTAGATCATATTTTTTCCTTTTATCATTTCTCCTCTTATCTCTTCCTCCTCTTCTTATCTCTTCCCCCTCCCCCTACCGTATCTTCTCTCTTCCTTTCTAACACACACACACACACACACACACACACCTTCCCATCATAGCAACTCTGAGACCCCTTATAGTTAAGCACTGAGAAGTCGTAATAAAATTCTCTACATTTTCATAGGTTTGCTTTATAAACAAGGAGACCAACACCCAGGAAAGAGACTACGCAGTGAAAGGAGCCCTAGGTGGATTTGTTTGGCTGCCAATGTTGTCTGGTTGTCTCTGATTCATGGTACCTTTGCATGCAACAGCCCTGTGCTGTCTTCATGTTCATTGGTACATTTGAGTCCACTGTTGTGTCGATCTGTCTCATTGACAGTCTCCCTCATTTCTGTCGGCCTTCCATTTTACCAAACATGATGTCCTATAGTAATTAGAGATTGATTTGCTACACTTGAATTCTGGGGTCGTGTTCCCACAGGCAGACAACTTCATCTGGTCCTTACCTTTATCTTTTCTGCAAGCGGAAAGAATATATAGAGATATTACTTATTAGTCTGATGTCATGATTTTTTCAGATGGGATGTCTCAGTTGGGATCCGGCTGGCTGGATGATGATAGAGCTAGAATTATGTCTTCTTGCCTTTCATTTAGTTTTTTCTTCCTATCACAACCCCAATTTTAAATGTTTTAAATCTTAACCCATTTTTTAACAGTTTTATTGGCACTTCTTCCACATATATAAAATTTAATAGCTCAATCAAATCAAGAAGAGCTGTACAATCATCACCACAATCAATTTTAGAACACTTTCTTCTTCCTTGCACTCATTATTATTAGTTTAATTATTATATTTTTAAATTGCCAAACCCAATTCTTGCTTATCTATTTGGGATGCAGAAGTCCTGAAAGGTGACAGCATCACACAGTGAAAACATACCTACACTTTGAAACCAGCGAGACCTAGGTTGGATCTAGGTCTATCTTCAGGTCTGTGACCTTCAAGTAGTTATGCACTTCTCAGCCCCATCTCTATCGTCTGTAAGGGAAGAGCAAAAATATCTGCCTAAACAGTTGCTGAACGGGTGAAGGGCCACCAAGTTCACAAAGCATCAAAGTTATAGTGAGTATGAGCATTCCACCTTCCGCCCACGTCTCTCCCTCTTAACTGTTTGGAAGGGAGGGAACTACAGTTCATACATTTGTGAACAGGGTAAGGATCAGGTATGCGGTAGGTAATGATTTACCATATATACTCGAGTATAAGCTGACCCAAATATCAGCCAAGGCACCTAATTTTACCACAAAAACTGCATTAACAATGTGCTGAAAAACTCAGCTAATACACGAGTATATATGGTACCTCCTTTTCTATGTACTGTTTATTTATGAACACTTTTTTAGTTCAATCCCTCTTGTTGAATATCTTTTCAAAGTATAGGCTATGCACAACACTCTGAAAATAATTTAATTTTTAAATTTAATCATTTTATTGGGAGCTCATACAACTCATCACGATCCATACTATAATTTAATTTTTCTTGGTGACTGAAAAACTTGCCACGCCTCAGGCTTATTATTTGAAACTTGAATTCAAATTGTTCAGCTGCTTGACTAAACATGCAGAAGGTGCAAAACTTAGTTGGAATGTGTTGAATTAAGGAAATCTTCTAGAAGTTTGTTGTTTGTTTTCAATTGAAATCCTTGTTAACAATTTCTTGGGGGTTCAGACTTCTAAACAGTACAAACATTCCATTTATATTTGAGGAGCTTGGTTATTGTGTTCTGGTTAAACAAATGATCAACAGACATATTTTGAATGCCTACTTTGTTGAAAGACCTGATGTAGGCACTATTGTGGATATGAGAAAATACAAAGATTAATTTGAGACCTTAAGGAATATATGATCTCATTGGAGAGGCAAGAGATAAACTCATTAAAAGGTTAACTATAGCAAGCCCGAAACTAAAGGCAGGCTTTGTAGAGAAGTTAGTACTGGAATGGGACTTGAGCCATGGTGGGATTTGGACCAACAGTGCCCAGTGGTGGGAGGAAGGGCTGATGGGCAAGAGCCTTTAAATCAGAAGGGGTAGTGAGAGTAAGGGCATTGGAGTGGGGAAGCTTGGGGTATAGTCAAAGAACTATAAAATGTTCATTTCAGAGATTAAAGCAAACAAAGGCATTTATCTGGTCCAACTGTTGATGATAATATGTATTGAATATACACACATATGAGATATACTTTTTAGCCCCTTCAGCCCTACAGTTGAAGAAAACTATAATCTGTTATATACAGATTTCCTTAGGTCTATGGGCTGGTAATTTGTAGGTCACAACAGAATTCCCAGGACTTCCAATTTTCCGTTGTCAGAGACCTAGCTCCATTTCTTAGATAGTACTACCAAGATCCATTCTACTTTGTAGAGAACACTCTTTTGAGCTTTGGGGCAGCTTCCCATTGACCTGCATCAAGCACCTTAAGTCAGATGTAAGGCGGAAGGAGAGAAAAAGGTTTCTCCACTCTCCTCTCCGCACGCCTCACCTCCTCTTCATTTCTTGACCCCTCCCTGTGCCCACTCCTGTGCCACATTCGCGCCTTAAAAACAAGGTCACTTTCTTCAGAAGAAAAGATTTTACCTGAACATGAACATGACTTCATCTTTGAAAAAGTAGAAAATAAGAAGTAGACTAAAACCTTTTCATCATCTCAGAATGACAGGAGAGGACTGTGTGCTTTGTGGATGCCTTAACTTGCGCACAAGTGAAACTCTCCCCCACAGCGCTGCGTGTGCTCCAGAACCTGGGTAGCCAGCCTCCTGCTAAAAATTGCTGGATTGATAATATCATGAGCACTTCTAAGCATTGATGGATTCTAATAAGGAGAGACATATTGATGGGTTTCTCAACCTCAACTTTCCTGATTTCCAAAGCACATCTAGACTATGCCAAAGGACCTGGCCTTTTTGCTTTTTAAGGAAGCAGACTTTTTATCCAGACATTGAGTGAGGAAGAAACAGGTTTTTATTTCTCTCCAGAGCAAAAGTGAGCCTTCTAATCACGCGCCACCCCCCCCCCCACTTCTTATTGCTGTTTTCCATACCTGCTTCTTGGTTCCTGCCCTTAATCTTCAGTGTGATAAAAAAACATCTTTCCATATAGTGAAAAACATTTTTCCTAAAATGACACAGTATTAGAAGAGTAGATTTCTAAGAGAACTTAAACCACTAGGTTCACCTTTCTGACTTTTCAGATAAGGAACTGAAGGCCCAGAAAGGAAGTGGTCTTGCTTAGTGTAGGGATGGCAGACAGTCGCAGGAGATTCTGAGTTACATGTAATATTTATATTTTATACAATCCTTTTATATACAGGATTGCATAAAAGCCTGTGATGTATAGAGCACTGTCTCGTCTGACTTGATACTAGAACTGGGTGGTGCCCAGCTACCCAACTGAGATTTTTGGTCACAAAGATTTGTAGAAGAATCTTGAATGAAAGGAAGAAAAATAGTACCTATTTTCAAATGCCCAATGGAATCTAGATTTCCTATAGCCAGTGAGGTGTGTGAGTCCCAAAACTATTGCCCTGCAATAAACTTGGAACCCAAGTCCTCCCTGAAGTTTCTTTGAAGTAAAAATGAGTTTTAAGTGTGTCTACTTTGAGCAGTGTCCTGTTAAAGTTTTTTCTATGTGAGATTAATGGACAGCAACAGTTCAAAAGGTTGAATGGAGAGTGTAAGATGATGGTGGTGGAGTAGCGTGGCAGAGGGTAACAGGAATGGCAGCACAACTCGAAGAATGTAACCCGGAGCACAGAATTGTACACATAGAACTTGTTGACACGATATATATCTGTGAATATAAAAGCCTATGATGTATACATTTATATCATGTCTATTTTATAAGCGAGGCACTTGAGGCCAAGAGAACTGTCCGATAAGGAGAAAGCATTTCTTTTTTTCTTTAAATCAGGGAAATTGGCATTGGTAAAACATAATGCTGCTGTCCTTAAGGGCTAGGCATACAAAGATTAATGACTCTGTTCAGATACTCAAATCTAGTAGGGGAAAATTGTCTGTCTTTGCCAAGGCCACATGCAGGGGTGTGCTAGTGGATGAAATCTTTCCCTGAACTTTAGGGAGACTGAGTCTTCTAGAGCCATTTGACTGTCTTCAAACATAGCTCTGTGAGAACTTTGAAAAGAGCCAGTTCTGTAAGAAAGTCTGCAGTTTAAACTGAACAAAATCTAGAGTTTCTGTAGTGTGAAAAGTGAATAAATTCAAGTTGGCTCAAAATTATACAGGCATTGGGTCTTAATTGGAAATAGAGGTGGCACGAGGGAAGACTAGGGATTCTGAAGCTTCTTCTTGTTATGTCTTTTACTTGTTTCCAAAACCAGTTTATTTGGAGCTACAGAGAGCATATCACCCCATAGTTCAATCATACCAATATTGTACAATTGTTGCCAATCAGTTTCAAAACATTCTCTTCCTTCTTGAACTCCTTGATATCAGCTCCTCTTTACCCCTCTCCCCGTACCCCCCAGGAACCCTTATCTACTTGCTGTTTCTAGAAGCTTGTCAATCCTGGGTTTAATATACCAAAAAACATTTTAAAATTCAAGAGGGCTACCCCAATGACAAAATACATCAGAGCTAAACCCCAATGTCAGAAACACGCAGAGAAAGAGAGAATGCTGAAGACCAGATAAAGCCCAACATGTGTCAGAGAGGGCATCCACTGACAAAGGTTTTAACTTGCCGAGTCAGGTTTATCATTTTGCACTCCTATTGTCATCTCTCCAATGCACTCTATTTGGCAACCAGGTTATTCCCATCCCTCCATATGGAAAGAGGGAAATCACCAGAGGCTTATTTCCTGGATAGATCTCATATAAGTAACTTGGGATACCACTATCACCCATAACCTTCTGCAAACCAGAACCTCCACATTTAGGCTCTGATACTATTCCCTTCTTCAGCTTTGGATATGTTTTTCAATCCTTCCATTACTGATGTTAGTGTGCTTCTTCCATGTTACTTAGTTGACTTCTATGGCTGCTTGCTTGGAAACAAGCCTTTAAGACCCCAGATATTTTATCTGATAGCCTAGCACCATCTAATCTCTTCGCCACACTTTGCTATAGCACTCGTATCTTCTGTGTTCCCTTCCTGAGGGCAAGTATCAAGCAGGGCCATGATGTAAGAATTAATTGTTCTTAAGTTGGAGCTAAGATTTAGTGTGAACCCAAAATCCATTCCTGGATCTATGGTTGTTGTATTTTTAATGTGTCTTTGGCTCCCTTTAGAGTCTACTTTGTTAATTTATGGGAGAGAATCTTATCGATCATCTCCCTGGAGCATGAAGGTCTTCCATTAATATTTTCATTGGTACTAATTTTTAAAACACTGTTGAGAGATGGATATTGGGCCAATGTCCTCCTTTTCCTAGTGAACAATAGTCACACCTGTGGTCTTTTCTTTTCACGGTGACACTAGCAAACATTGCTCTTTCTTTCTCTCTTTGCCCCTTCATTCCTGGAAAATAATCTGATCAATAATGAATTTATACATTAACGGATAGTGAGGAACCAGGATGAACTTTTGTTCGACTAAATCAAAGATCAGTAAACCACCACCCATGCGCTAATTCTGGCCTGTGGCCTGTTACTGCGTATCTCATGATTTAAGAATAGATTTTACTTTAAGATAAAACTATTGGTCTCTACCCATGTAGAATAACAGAGAAGAAGGAAGCAAAGATTTGGAAAAGAAACTAGTCTACAAAACTAAGTCTATAAAAACAACAGCTGTCAGCCTGTATGATCACGTGGTCCCGAAGGGATCAGTTAACAGGCATCAAAGAACAAAAAATCATATCATTGGCTGCACACCTCCATGATATGAATGCTGAAGACAAACGGGTGCATAAGCAAATGTGGCAAAGAAAGCTGATGGTGCCCGGCTATCAAAAGAGATAGTGTCTGGGGTCTTAAAGGCTTGAAGGTGAACAAGCGGCCATCTAGCTCAGAAGCAACAAAGTCCACATGGAAGAAGCACACCAGCCAGTGCAATCACGAGGTGCTAAAGGGACCAGGTATAAGGCATCATGCAATATATATATATATATATACCATAGTGAATGTAGGAGGAAGTGCAGAGTGGAGACCCAAAGCCCATTTGTTGGCCACTGGAGATCCCCTCACAGAGGGGTTTAGGGGAGGAGATGGGTCAGTCAGGGTGCGATGAAGTACCGATGAAGAACACAGCTTTCCCCCAGATCCTGGATGCTTCCTCCCCCCAACTACCATGATCCGAATTCTACCTTGCAGGACTGGATAGGGCAGAGGTTGTACACTGGTGCATATGGGAGCTGGAGGCACAGGGAATCCAGGGCGGATGATACCTTCAGAACCAGGGGTGTGAGGGGCGATACTGGGAGAGTGGAGGGTGAGTGGGTTGGAAAGGGGGAACCGATTACAAGGATCCACATGTGACCTCCTCCCTGGGAGACAGACGGCAGAGAAGGGGGTGAAGGGAGACTTCGGATAAGGCAAGATATGACAAAATAACAATCTATAAATTATTAAGGGCTCATTAGGAAGGGGGGAGCGGGATAGAGGGGGAGAAAAAAAGAGGACCTGATGCAAAGGGCTTAAGTGGAGAGCAAATGCTTTGAGAATGATTGGGGCAAAGGATGTACGGATGTGCTTTATACAATTGATGTATGTATATGTATGGATTGTGATAAGAGTTGTATGAGCCCCTAATAAAATGTAAAAAAATAAATTAAATAAGTTGCACACACAAAAAAAGTCCAAACCTACTAAAGTGGTTGAAACAGAAGGACTCTCTGAGACTATCACCCTGTGACACTCTTTAAACCTAGAATAACATCATCCCTGGAGGTTGTCTTTAAGCTAAATAATAGATTGGCTCATAAAATAAACAATATCACCCATAGGTACTCTGCTCCTTTAAAGAGCCACCGCATGGAAGCAGATGCCCACTGCTTCCTCTAACACAAGGCACGAAGGAAAGGGGGCAGGGAAACTGGATGCCTGGAAACTGAATAAGCACGATGGAATCATGAGAAACTTGACCCGCTGTGAAGAACGCCACTTAGCAAATTGCACAGAAGTTGTTCATTGGAAGCCTAATTTGCTGTGTTACCTTTTATTTACTTTTCCCCCCTCCTTGCCCATCCTCCCACCCTAATGAACACTTGATAACTTATAAATTATTTTTATTTTCATATCTTACACCGTCTGCCATCTCCCTTCACCCACCTTTCTGTTATGCGTCCCCCTGGGGGATAGGGGTGGGTTTATAAGTAGATCATTGCGATCTGATCGTTTCACTCTTTCTGCCCCGTCTCCTTGCCCTCATGGTATCGCTACTCCCGTTACTGTTCCTGAGGGGTTCATCTGTCCTGGATGCTTTGTGTGTAGAGCTCTTCCCTGTGCCAGTGTACATGTTCCAGACTACCTGGATTTGTAAGATGGAACCGGGGTCATTATGGTGGAGGGAAGGAAGCATTAAAGAAATAGAGGAATGTTGTGGGTTTCCTCAGTACTGTATTGCTCCCTGGCTGGCTCATCCCTTCTTTGTAGTCCTTCGGTGAGGGGATGTCCAGTTGTCTACAAATTGGATTTGGGTCTCCATTCTGACCCCCCCCTGGTTCATATCAAAATGATTGCTTGTTTGGGGTCTTCTGATGCCTGATTCCTGATCCTTTTGACACCTGGTGATCACAGGGGTTGGTGTGCATCTTCCATGTGGGTTTTGTTGTTTCCTGGTTAGATACCCACTTGTTTAACTTCAAGCCTTTAAGACCCAGATGCTGTATCTTGTAATAGCCAGGCACCATCAGCTTTCTTCACCATATAAGCTTATGTACCCATTTAGTCTTCAGCAATCATGGCAGAAAGGTGAGCATCACAGAATTCCAAGTTATTATTACAAAGCGTTCATGCATTGAGGGAGGACTGAAGTAGAGGCCCAATGTCTGTCTGCCACCTTAATACTTAACCTATAAATATATGTACACTTAACCTATATATATATGATATCCCTATCATTATATATTACTACATTTACAAATGTACATGCCTGAGTTTATACCTCTACAAATGTCTTTTGGTTACTTTTTGTTGAAGACAGAAAAAATATTAGTTAAGAAATAGTTTTCACATCTTTAAATAGTTGAAAAACCCAAATGAAGAATGACATTTCATGACATGTGAGTATTATATTAAATCTACATTTCAATGGCAATACATAAAGCTTATTGAAACACAGCCACTCTTATCATTTATGTATTACCTCTTATCATTTATGTAGTGCCTATGGCTGCTTGCGAGCAGCTATGATGAAGGTGAGTAGTTACAACGGAGACTGTGGCCAGCAGAGCCTAAAATATTTGTAATCCAGCTCTTTACAGAAAACCATTGCCAAGCTCTGCTTCCCAACACTAACAATGCACCATACGAATTAGTTCTAGTCATTCCATGCCCTAGCTTGACTTGTCATTTCTGGAAGATCCCTCTTTGCCTAGAATGAGGCTTGGCTCCTGAGTGGTACTTCATAAATGTTTGCGGGATAGAAGATGTCATGAGCGAATGATGTGGGCTTGGTCTACTTAATCATCTTCTCTGGGTGCCAGTTTTCCTTGTGTAAAATGAGAAAGTCGATGAAGGTGATTTTGGACTTCGCAAGCGCTAACCTTCCGCATTTTATGTTAAATTTACTGCAGCCCCAAATAGAACTATTAGTTCATTGAATCTTACTTTTTCCAATTTTGGATGTTCCTTTAATGACCATCTGACTATTGATTGATTCCCCAGGTGTATCAGTATCACAAAGGGGTGCCCTTACTAGCTAAGTCTCCTATGGTACATGATGTGTGTAAAGAATCCCTTGTGGTGCAATGGTTAAGGGCTCAGATGCTCACTCAAAGTTTGGCCGTTCTGTGAAAGAAAAACCTGGGCATCTGCTTCCATAAAGATGACAGACAAGGAGACCCTGTGGGCTGCTCTACCTTGTCACACAAGGTCACCGTGAGTCAACAGTCTAAAATGACCTAGATCGCACCCCCACCAACATGATGTTAGTGTCTGTGCAGGGTGTGCTGGGCATAAATTTCCTGGAGCCCTGGTGGTGTAGGGCTAACAAGCTACCCGCAAGGTCAGCTATTCAAAACCACCAGCCAAATGGGTGAAAGAAGAGGGCGTCTATTCCCGTAAACAGTTACAGTCTCAGAAACCCAGAGGGGCAGTTCTACCCTGTCCTATGAGATTGCTATGAATTGATTCAATAGCAATGAGGTTTTTTGGTTTATAAGTTCATTATGCCTCATTTCCTCATATCTGCCAGACTTATGTGACCAATTCTCTCAGGATCTGGTGACTATAAAGAATTTGAACATGGCAAGCCCAGAAATCAAACTCTATGAGGCATCTTCAAACTATGGCCCGCGGCTAACATGCAGTCCGCCGAGGACATTTATCCGGCCCGCCGGGTGTTTTTGCCCCGTTTGTTTTTTTACTTCAAAATAAGATATGTGCAGTGTGCATAGGGCTTTGTTCATAGTTTTTTTTAAAACTATAGTCCGGCCCTCCAACACGTCTGAGGGACAACGAACTCGCCCCGTTTTAAAAGTTTGAGGACCCCTGCAAGTCTAGATCAGCGGTTCTCAATCTCTGGGTTGAGATCCCTTTGGGGGTTGAACAACCCTTTCACAGGGGTCGCCCAATTTATAACAGTAGCAAAATTACAGTCATGAAATAGCAACGAAAATAATTTTGTGGCTGGAGGGTCACTACAATATGAGGAACTGTATTAAAGGGTCGCGGCATTAGGAAGGTGGAGAACCACTGCACTAGATTTACGGCCACCCCTCTTTATCTCCATCATGATGAACCCATATAATCGACTGAACAAACAACCAAATGTCCTTACTTTTTAAATATCACTTAGAAAAAGCGGCTACAATATGTGCTAACTCCCAATGGGGCAATCTCCCACGACATCCACCTCAATGAGGCTGGGTGAAGGGACTTGCCTGATGGGGCTTCCAGGAGTGGGGCCAGCACTGAGTCTGCAGTGCCCCATAGTCAAGACTGGATTCCCATGGCACCTTGCCTTAATTCTCACAGCTGCTTCTGGCCACCTGCCCTGCCCTGCCCAGACATCCAGCAGGTCACATGTCTCAGGTCAGTGCGTACAGGGAGGCTCTGGGCTGTGAATGCTATGCCCCATTCCTTTGGGACTCTAATTCTGACCAGCATTTCTGGACAGCACCATGAACTTCAAACAGCCCATCGCAGGCACAAATTTGCCAGCAAATCCTGAGGCTCCAAGTCACTAATGGAGAGCCAAAGCAGCTCACCCTGGGAGGTTATTTTGATATATGTGCATCAAATAGATACAAACACACCATATACTATATATAATATGATGTTTGCACACAATCCAAATAATATAAATATCTTATTTCACAGAACATATAATGCATGTTAAGCAACACATTCATTGTGTGCTAGAACATAGCATTTTCAAACCAGACAGAGATTAAAAGTTCTTTCCCAACTTCCCAGCTGCACAGGACCATGCCCCTAGGTGGTGTTCAGTAGGCACTTTCATAGTGAATGGCAGGAGTAGATGTAGAGCCAGGGACTGATGTGAGATCACTGTGGTTTTATTGAAACCATTGCCTTGCACTTCTTTCTCCTAGAAGGGTGGTTACCTCTCTTCAACTTCATCATTGGTAAGAAGTGGACCAAACCAAGTCAAAGCCAAATCCACTACCATATAGTTGAATCTTACTCCTGGGGAACGTAGGGTTTCTGAGGCTGTAAATCTTTACAGAAGCAGATAATCTCATCTTTCTCTACCAGAGAAGCTGGTGGGTTTAAGACCCCACAATCCATTCCTTCTGATAGCTGGACACCATCCATGCCACATTTGCTATAGTACCCATGTATTCAGGGATTTCTTAATGAGTGTGAGCATCAAGTAGACCATGTTATAAGAACTGATTGTTCTTAGATTGGGGCTACAATTCATTAATATATCTATGATATCTATATCTATATCTATATATATATATATATATATATCTTTGGTTCATTTTAGCAATGTCGTTGTGTGTGGCAGCTACATAATCTGTTGTCAATTTGAGACTTAAGAGTGAAAGGGTAGAGTTTAGCCTGTCAATCATGTTGCAGCTTGATGACCTCATTTGGAGGCTCTAAGGTGATAAATAGCTTTTTGGAGGCTGAACACATGCTTACTATCTGTGAGACATTACTGACCATGAGCTTGATGGAGCTACGTTGAGGCAGACAGAGCCCTGGAGCTGGAGGAGTCTCATGGAGACCTCTGCCAGTGCTGAGATGCTTTTACCACCACTGGATCCACAAGACTTTCCACCCACTGGCCTGTGATCTTCCTGCATTTGGTATCATTACATGTGTTTCGTGAGTCTAACGAGGAATTCATAGATTGGTATCCGATATATGGGCTAATATCGGACTTATGGACTTGATCTCGATTGGGCTGGGATGTTTTCTCAATATTCAATTGCTCTTGTATATAAAGCTCTTTATTAGACACATGTGAATATCTCTGAATTGGTTTCTCCATCAACCTAGTCTAACACATTGTGACAAAGAATATTATCAATTATCCCCTGGGCCATAAAGTGAATCTATTGATACTGTCATAAATTTAGCCAATGGAATAGAATTTAACAAGTAAATCATACAAGTCTAGGTTGGATATAAATCACATTACATGTGTTATTGACTTATACAGATTAAACTCTTAATTAACTAGATACTATTTACATAAACAATGGGGGTTGGTGGTATGTCAACACTTTCAATAATACTCATTCACAATGGCAGAATCATACCTACCAGATTAATATGTCATAATAAAGCAAAGAGGGCATTAAAATAGTAGCACAATATAAACAATAATACATGAATGCATAATAAACATTTAAGGTGAGGATCATCTTCTCAATAATAGTTATTAATAACATCGATTAAATATTAAACAACCATATTTAATATTAACCATATTTATTATATAATAGAAATGAAAACACCAAGCCACTCACTGTTCATTGGGCACCTCAAGGCAAGAGATCCAAACCAAAGTCCAACGACAGCCATGACCTGCCTACTTTGAGGCTATTAGTCCAATGGCACCAGTGATCCTCCCTAAGTAAAGAGCATGTTAGCCTTGACACATATCTGCCAAAATGTGTCTGCCTGCAATGTGGCTTTAAGAAGGCTAATGTCACGACCGGGCCTCATGCAATGGATGAAGTTTGCTTTCTGGACTCTTCCACTCCTTTTCTATCCCTTTCTTCCAGGTTTCCAGTATGCCTACTGATTCTCATGAGGGTCTGCTATGATACATCCAGAAGAGAAGCACCGAGGTTCCAGTCCAGTGCGTCCTTCCCCTCTCCACTTTTTTAAGTGAAGAATAGTAGAAAAGGGAAAAGTAGGCAGAGGCAACTTCGTTTGCTGTCCAGTTTCTATACTCATTAGTGAAGACTCTGGTGGTGTAGTGGGTTATGTGTCAGGCTACTCACCACAAGGCTGGGAGTTCAAACTCACCAGCTGCTCTGCAGGACAAAGATGGGCTTTCTGCTCCTGTACAGATTTGTACATGGGCTGTTCTACAATGTCCTGTAGGGTTGCTTGGAGTCAAAATCAACTTGATAGAAGTGAGCTTGATTTTTTTTTGTAATGTAAATAATACTCATCACTTATCTCTACTCATCTGTACTGAGTTCTTTACAGATAAGGATGATGCATTACTTTTTCCTTTTTGAATCTTATACTGTGCAATACCTAATATGTGCAGACAATTGATATATGCTTCTTGAATTAAAGTCAATGGACTGCAAAAGATCTTGCATAGATGATGAAAGATAGACTATTTGGGACAGAAGGATCTCAAAGACCCATTCAGTTCCATGCCAGAAAATTCAAGACTGCCTTCTCTTCCTCGGCCCAATGTGGCTAAATGGCCATGATATTCTTTACAGCTTAGTGTCTATTCTGACCTGACCTACACAACCTCTGGAAGTCTCTGGAAGTCTGCTCCCACTCAACTGGGCGAGGAGTAGAGACAAATGAACATATTTACTGTTATGGATTGAGGACAAATTCCACTTTGTAAATGAAGAACCCTAAATCTTGAGAGAGGATATAATTCATCCAAGGTGACAGAACTAATTAAAAGGTGAGCTGAAAATAGCAGTAGAACCTAGATTCTCCTTCCAGTACTCTATCTACTACATATCATTTGCGTGATAATGAAAATTTTGTGTCTACAGTCAAGGAGTAGCAGAGGGGGAAACATCTAACTTTTTTTTTTTTTTTTTTTTTAAGACAGAGGGCCTCCAGTCAAATGGTTGCCTCTCTGTTAATTCCTTAGCCAGTTACTCAAGACTTTCACTAAGGCCCTTTCAGCCCTTGGCAAAGATACGAAGTTCCAGAAATCTTGGTGGATTAGATGTGGACTCTGCCCCTAGGGCTTATAGAGCCATAACAAAACAATCAAAACAACAACAACAGGATGATACGTGAGCTTACAGAGATATACTCAGAACTCTGTACAGACCAAAGGTCATGGCCCTTCATTACCTAGCGATATCATGGAAAGCTGAAGAAAAGAAATAACGTCTGAGCTGATTCTTCCAAGAGTCATAGTTCATTTGGTCAAAAGTTAAAGAGTGGAAACACTGTTGGCCCAGGGGATCTGTGTTCAAAAGTATTGGGCTGTGAAAGTGTCTGGCATATAGAGGATTCCCACACACAGGATTCCACACAGTTCCAAGTGTAAAGAGCACCTGATGCATGGGAAGTGGGCTGGAAAAACAGAGTATGGGGCGGAGGGCGGATGGGAGAGCACCGGAGAGAGAAGACAAAGGCACCTAGTCTGGAGAAGTCTACAAAACCTTACAAAACATATACGTAATTATAACATATGACAGAATGAACTAATGCTTATTAGAGGCTCAAAGGAAATGCAGAGCTGAGAGAAGGGAGAAATGACTTCCCCAGGATGAGGGAGAAACCCATTGCTGTGGAGTTGATTCTGACTCTCGGGGACCCTGTAGGATAGGCTGTAAAACTTTACAGAAGCACGCTGCCACATCTTTATCCTACAGCGTGGCCAGTGGATTTGATCTGCTCAGTGCTTGATACACTGCGCCACCATGGGTACATGAGAAGGAAGCAGGGTTTGAATTGGTTTCTTTTCACTGGTGGCATCTGAGTAGAAGTTAAAGCTCAGCAATCCATGAACCGTGTTCTTTTGGAATCATATCTAAGTTAATAGACCAGATCCCAAATTCCAACATGGTGTCCAACAGGATGCACATTCTTGTTCCATAAGGCATTCTCTGGTTTGTTCACAGCTCCACCACCAGTGCCTAGAACAACGGCTGGCACCTGACAGGTGCTGAGTAAATATCTGTGGAGTCAGTCTTTTAAATCATGCATTTTCACTTAGACATCATAGTCTCTGGATTGTTTGTTTTGTTTTGATTTTGGAGGGTTTCAAAGTTTTCCTGTCCTATAATGGTGTTTGCCACGCATCTGGTAGTCTGGCTTAGAAGACATGGAAACAGAACCCGCAGACACAACATGGGAAAACTGTATTCTCATTTTTCAGAACCTCTCCCCGTGCCAGCTGGAGTGCTTGGGATGGACGCAGTAGGAGGGAGTGTGGTTTCGGGAGCCGGAGGCCTCAGCCACTCCTGCTGCATGGCTAGCTGCCACGGGGTTTCAGACCGCGCAGCCCCTCACTCTTGCTCTTCGTCTACTGACCACACAGACTTGGGACATCGGGGATGAAAGCGGAAAGCACTGGTGTCTAGGAAAGGGTGTGGTAAGGGTGCTTATGGTCTTGTTTGGTCCTTTCCAGGGCTCAGGCTGCTTTTCAGGGAGAGCAGTCCACATTGGCAGGAAGCAGAGCACTGCATTACAAACTCAGCATTGGCCTGACACTGTCTGGAATATAACAGACAATGTCTTTGATTACCACTGTCTAACAGATCCTTAGTGAAAATCTTTATCAGTCCTATATGTTAATCCCCGCCCCCGCGCCCCAAGGATCCCAGTTGTGTTTAGGTTCAGATGTCACAAGTATTGGATGCACATGAATTTTTTGAGTTGAGGCAGAGGCTTGCTTTGAACTCTTTGGCCTCAATCTCTCTCTCTCTGTGTCCTTAAAATATTTAAATCCTTTCTATATTCAGTGAACAGTGAAGCTATCTCTCTTAATGGTTTCACCATTCTCCCATCCCCTCAAATGAAAGCATTTGGAATTATCTCCTCCATTTCTCTCACTATTCCATTTTCAAGTCCTCTGCACTCTCCTTCCAATTAATCTCACGTGTCTCCTCTCTTGCCCAACACTGTCCTTAAGGCTCTCGGTCTGGGCTATTCTAACACCTCTTTTCTACATAATAAACAAAACTTTTCATTGTAAATTGGGTCAGAGTTTGCAGAACAGGTCCGTTTTTTTTTTCTAGTCAACAATTCGCACACGTTTTATTCCATTTCACTGACGGCAATCCCCAAAAGATAAGGCCACTTATCTCCCTCCCTCCCTATGTTTTCTGTACCCCTTCCTCAGGCTTGCCTAACCCTTTTGAACTTTGTCCTTGGGTAAATTCCGCCCTTTTGATCTCAAATGGTTGGTTATTCTAAGGCGCGTGCACCTCCCTAGTCTAACTGGTCTCCTTACAGACCTGGCTACTGTTTGGCTAAAAACTGAGCCATGGTGGCGAGTTTTGTTCCAGAGCTGAAGGGTGACGAAGAACCATAGTCCTGGCCATTCCATTGGCAATCCTTGTCTATTTTATGATTTTGAGTGTTTTTCTTGTTGTTCTCCCACTTTATTCTGGACCTCCTCATTTTATCCCGTTCAGAGTTCTTGGTAGTGGTAGCCAGGCACCACTGAGTTCTGCTTCTGAGGACCAGGGAAATGGATCTTCTCAGGGTCCATTAGTCCACTGGACAAAATGTTTCCATGTGACTTCGGTTTTCTTCACTCTTATTTCCTTAAGACAGGGAGAAACCTATAGTCACATCTCAGAGGGCTACTCTTACCAGGTTTTAAGACCCTATTCACTACTCATCAAAGTAGTATGTTGAACACTATCTTTGTAGATCATGTTGTGTCAGTTGATGTGCTGTCCCCCAGCAAAGCAGCCTCTTCAAGGATTCCTCTGGGTCCAAGATCTCTGTATCCGCCCAGAAAGCGCTCCCTAAAACACAGGTTCGACTCTGACATCGATGAAGGGGGCACATCACACATAAAATACAAACTCCTCAACATACTATTCCAGTCCACATTGAGTCTTGCCTGCGCTTTGTTAGTCCACCTTTGGAAATATCAAATGAATAGAAGAAAAAGCAATTTATGCAATAAATACCATGCCACATAAAATGCCAGAAAAACAGCAACACTAATCTAATAATGCAGTAAATAAATAAGGAGAACTGTTACAATCTAAAATGATGCTTACAAAATGGATATCGACCACTGACCCTGGGGGAGGTGGAGCAGATGGGTAGACAACCCCATTTGTCGTCACATCTAACCCACTGCTGCCAAGTTGGTTCCAACTCGACCCTACTGCACAAGTAGAACTTCCCCTGGGGTTTTGGGGGCGTGAATATGTATGGAAATTGACCACCTCATGTCTTTCCTGAGGTTCTAACTGCAGACGACACAGTTGACAACCCAACACTTACCCCACTGTGCCACCGGGGTCTCCTACCTGCCGTTTACACATGAGTAAAACATGCCAGGTCATGTTCTAGGAGCTTGGCCCCAAGTACATTTACAAGCATTTGGTCTCACGACAATCTTACAAAATAGTTGTCATTGTCCACATTTTGCAAACGCAGAAACTGAAGTGCAGTAACTTCCCCAAATTCACAGTGAGTGTACAAAGTGGAATTTAAAACAAAGCAGCTTATTTCCTAGGTTGTGCTCTTCATCATAAGCCCATGTTAAAAACCACTGGGGAATTATCAGGCAAAAACAAGGTCAGTTACTAATGAAGCTGTACAGACTGTGCAAACCTGGTAATGGAGGCTAAAGTGGGTACTCGAGGGGCAGGGTGGGAGTGTGATATTTTGTTGAGGCCATTTTGATGCTAGCAATATTGTGACATGCACGCTTACATAACTCATTACTAGAAAGAGGGAACAATTGAAATTTCAGCTTAAAAAAATAAGACATTAAGTAATCTGCACAAGGGAAGCTCTCCCCAGTCAGTCTGAAGGGAAGGTCCAATGGGGGGGATTCAAGAATGTGCCAGGGGCCAGAAATGTAAGAGCTTAGAAATGGGGTACATGGTCCCACATATGGTTTAATATTTTTTCTTTAAGTGACTGTTTCCACATTTGATCTTTAGGGTCACAAAATATCCAGGGTATGAAAATGACCTACTTCAAAACGAGGCTTGCAGGAGGAAGAGGTTAAGCCGTGAAAGGTCACCACAGGCAGCTGTGGGAGGAGCAGAAGGCAGCCCATGCGAGTGGTAGAAAGAAAGCCGCTTTCTGTTCTGGTTGTCAGAACGAACAAAGAATCAAAACACTTTTTCAATGGGTGAGTTTACAAAAATAGCAGGAAGTGAGACAACATTAGAAAGGCAGGACCCGATTTTGAAATATTTTTATTTATGTTGTTAACCTTTTTGCTTAGGAGCTGCATCTCCTGTTGGGATGTTGGGAATATTTGGTGAAGAGGCATCCTCTTTGATATTATCTGCAGATCCAGACAAAGTATTATGAGAAAATTGGCAGATCAAACCAGGTTCAAAGCCAGGCGGCATCACTTGCCAGCTATGTGACTTTTGGAAACTCTCACCCTCTCAGGACCTCCAGGCCTCAGTGAATTAAAGGTGGATGACAATCCTGTATATGTCTTAGGATTTGGTGGGCCTTACATCACTGTGCGTCGACTAGTCAACTTTCAGTAACGATAGCAGATGGCAAAGGTGGTCGGGGGTTATAATGGAGGCTGTTTATTCTCTGTTTTCTTTCTCTTTCTATCATGAACCTAGTTGATTTTATAATTTAAAAGAAAAGCAATAAAATACTTTTTTTGGTATGGACAGGCTCATTTTCTCACATTTTCACATTTGCCCGCCCCTTCATTGTCTCTCTTTTATCCGTGGTTCTGCTGCATCCAGCGGGGTCCTTCCTGTGCAGTGACAAGAGCACGCTGGGAGCATCGGTTATTGCCCGCTCTACAGCATGCTCCGCTGGGTCAGCTCGCTGCAGGAAGGCCTGCAGCGCTCAAATGGGCTGCAACCCGTGGTAGCTCCGTGCCCCCAGGGAACTCTGTTCTCTCCATTTCATATCGACCCTGCCCTGCCATTCCCTCAATCTGCCACTCAGCTGGATCTCCCCACCACCCCCGTCAGTCCTCAGGGAGCACCATTTCTTTCCTCCTAATTTCATTTATTCACCTGGCGGCGGCTCTGACACGGGCTTCGGGCTTCAGGAGTGGAGCCTGCAGTCGGTCTTTGGAAACCAGGGAGAGCGTGGGCGAGTGCATTAAATGAAGCAAAGCTCTGGCAGGGACCAGCTTCTAATCTTAAAGCTTTCTTCAGGTTCTCTTTCTTTTAGGTTTATGGGCCCCAGATTGCTGTACTTGCTTTCTTGGGTCGCCTTAGCCAGAAGGAAAAGATAGATGTGGGGGCTTGGGAATGGGTTACTCCAGCCTCAGGAAGCAGCATCGTGATTGGGATGCCCTGTCAAATTTGAAGCTGCCTGCCCTGTTCTGACCCTCTGTTCCCTATGACTATTCTAAGAGTCATGCATCTAGAGACGAACCCAAGGATCAGGACCTTCAGAGTCTGCGTTTCTGGGTGTACGAGATGTGTACGGTTCATCAGTTTCTTAAGCCCCCTTCTGCTCCCTCGTTCCCCACTTCAGTAAGCATCTCCACCATCCACCCAGCTCCCTTAGCCAGAAATCTAGGAGTCGTGCCTGACTACATCCTCTCCCTTAGCGACTGCATTCAATTATTCACGTAATCTTCCTTATTCTAGTCCCTTTAAGAAAGCTCTTGGCCCAGCCACTTCCCTCCACACTCACCACTACTAACCCAGTCCGACAACCATACTTTCCCACCTCTGTAACTGATAATCTGCCAAATAGGACATGTGTTTGAAGGACAGCAAGAGTCCTTCATAGGTCACAGAGCCAGTCCGTGATAGGGAGCTCCAGAGAGGAACTCAGGTTTTCTGACTCCCAGTGCAGTTCTGCCATTTGACTCCACCACGATGTTCCATTGTTCAGTCATTCGATGCACTGTAACTGAGCCTACAGCAGATACCAGATGAAGTAAAGGCTTGTTTCCTGCTGGGGTTTCTCCAACATCACTGTAGTAGTTACATGATCTGTCAACTTGAGCGAAGGGTGGAGTCTAGCCTGTCAATCAGGTCATAGCCAATAAAGCCTCTGTGTGGGCATGGCCTTCTCCTGAGAATTCTGGGAACTCTTGTCTTCCTCCCTGGAAGCTGGACACATACTCTCTCTACTTAACATTCCTGATGACAGCCAAATGGAGCTATGCTGATGGAGCCAGAGTCCTGGAGCTGGAGGACCCATGGGGAGACCCACTCTAACGTTGAGATGCTTCTATCACCACTGGATCCACAAGACTTTCCACTCACGGGCCTGTGATTTTCAGCATCATTGCATGCGTTGTGTGAGTCTGAAGAGGAATTTATAAACTGGTATCGGACAGATGGGCTAATATTGGACTTAAGGACTTGATCTGGATTGGGCTGGGATGTTTTCTTAATATACAATTACTCTTTGATGTGAAGCTCTTTCTTATACATATAGGAGTGTCTATGAATTTGTTTTTCTAGTCAACCCAGACCAACACATTATACTTTGGGGGTTGGCTTCCATATTGGAGATGTTTTTCTGCTTGTTGATTTATGTTCCCTTGCTCCTGCAGATTCCTAACTACCAACAGCGGCCTGTGGACCACATGCAGCCCACAGAGGACATTTATCAGGCCCGCCAGGTGTTTTTGCCGCTGCTGCTTGTCCTGCTTAGTGCCAACTCATCCAGTGTGCATAGGAATTTGTTCATAGTTTTTTTTGTTTTTAACTACAGTCTGGCCCTCCAATGGTTTGAGGGACAGTGAACTGGCCCCCTGTTTAAAATGTTTGAGGACCCCTGGAGTAGAGCATCTTTTTAAAAAAATTCCTTCCTTTATTTTTTAATCCTTTTACTGGGGCTCTTACTACTTTTATCACAATGCATACATATGTCATTTGTGCAAAGCACACTTATACATTCGTTGCCCTCATCATTCTCAAAACACTCGCTTTTCGCTTGGGCTCCTGGAATCAGCTCCTCATTTTTCTTCCCCCCACTATTCTCCCCTCCTTCATGAACCCTCAATAATTTATAAATTATTATTTTATCATATCTTACACTGCCCAACGTCTCCCTTCACCCACTTTTCTGTTATCCATCCCCCAGGGAGGAGGTTGTAAGTAGATCCTTGTAATCGGTTCCCCCTTTCTACCCCCTCCCCTCCTCCCTCACGGTATCACCATTCCTCACCACTGGTCCTGAGAGGTTCATCTGTCCTGGATTCCCTGTGTTTCCAGTTCCTATCTGCACCACTGTGCATCCTCTGGTCTAATACCAGGTTTGTAAGGTAGAATTGGGATCATAATAGTGGTGGGCGGGGGGAAACGTTTAAGAACTAGAGGAAAGTTGTGTGTTTCATCCATGCTGCCCTGCACCCTGAGTGA
Organism: Tenrec ecaudatus; assembly: GCF_050624435.1. Lineage (NCBI taxonomy): Eukaryota > Metazoa > Chordata > Mammalia > Afrosoricida > Tenrecidae > Tenrec > Tenrec ecaudatus. The sequence goes on from NC_134533.1 coordinate 83,437,576, forward strand.
TTCATCTCCTCCCCACTACCCCTCTAAAAGGGATGTCCAGTTGTCTAGAGATGGGCATTGGGTCTCCATCCCGCACTCCCCTTCATTCATGATGACATGATTTTTTGTTCTTTGGTGCTTGATACCTGGTCCCTTTGACCCCTCGTGATCACACACACTGGTGTGCTTCTTCTATGTGGGCTTTGTTACTTCTGGGCTAGATGGTTGCTTGTTTATCCTTTTTTTTTTTCTCCAAATAATTTTATTGGGGGCTCGTACAACTCTTACCACAATCCATGCAAACATCTATTGTGTCAAGCACATTTGTACATTTGTTGCCATCATCGTTCTCAAAATGTTTTCTTTCTAGTTGAGCCCTTGGTATCAGCTCTTTATTTTTTCACCTCCATCACTGCCCCACCTCACAAACCCTTGATAATTTATAAATTATTACTTTGTCATATCTTCCCAATATCTCCCTTCACCCACTTTTCTGTAGTCTATCCCCCAGGGAGGAGGTTATATGTAGATCCTGGTAATCAGTTCCCCTTCTCCACCCCACCTTCCTTCACCCTCTGGTATCACCACTCTCACCACTGGTCCTGAAGGGATCATCTGTCCTGGACTCCCTGTGTTTCCAGTTCCTATCTGTGCCAGTGTACATCCTCTGGTCTAGCTGGATTTGTAAGGTAGAATTGGGATCATGATAATGGGGGAGAGGAAGCATTTAAGAACTGGAGGGGGGAAAAAAAGAACTGGAGGAAAGTTGTATGCTACATCGTTGCAGAGTAGAGCATCTTTCAGGTACTTTCTAATCTTCTCATTCCAGGATTATACAAATTGACTTCTGCATGAGCTGGTCACAAACAGCTTCTGAGTTAGTAAGGTTAATAGAAAATACAAATAGTGAGGCATTTCTCCAGAGGAAAAGAGTAAGTCTAAATGAGATCAACATTTAAACCATAATTAGAACTCTTTCCATCTAGATTACATTTATAAACACATATAAGGTGGGAAAAATGAGGAGCTGATGCCAGGGGCTTAAGAGGAAGCAAATGTTTTGAGAATGATGTACAAATGTGCATGAAACAATTGATGTACGTATGGTGATAAGAGTTGTATGACCCCCTAATAAAATGATTTTAAAAAACACACATAAGAAGGGAAAATTAGAGAACAGATTTAATTCTGTCTTATAAGTGTGGTCTAGATGATATATCTAGGATCCTAATGAAACACATGTTAATAAAGACATGTAACATGCCAGGAGCAGTGTTACCAAAAAATCCAAACAGCTGACATCAAGCTCATTCCAACTCACAGCAACCCTGTACAGAATTTCTGAGACTGTAATTCTTTACTAGAACAAACAGCTGCCTCCTCCTCCCAAGGATCAGCTGGTGCCCTTGAACCACCAATGTTGTAGTTAATAGCCCAATGCCAGTCCCATAGCACCAAAAGGGATCTTTAGACACAGTGATAGGTGCCATTTCTGTTAGGTGCCCTCAAGCTGGTTCTGACTCATAACAACCCTGTGCACACAGAGGAAACATCACCCAACCCTGCACCAACCTCACAACTGTCCTCCTGCTGGAGGCCATTGCTGAGCCACTGGGTCAATCCATCTCATGGAGGGTGTTCCTGCTTTTCCATTGGCCTTCTACTTCCCCAGCATGAGGTTCTTTCTAAGGATTGGTATCTCTTGATCACATGTTCAAAGTGCATGAGATGGTCTTATCACCCTTGCTTCTAAGGAACACTCTGGCTGTACTTCTTCCAAGACAGATCTGTTTGTGCTTCACCAGCACTACAATAATTCAAATGCGCCGATCCTTCTGTGGGCTTCCTTATTCTTTGTCCAACTCTCTCATGCTTAGGAGGCAACTGAAAAATACCATGGCTTGGCTCAGGAGCACCTTCGTCCTCAAAATATCACCCTTGCTTGTCAGTCATCGAAAGAGGTCTAGTGCACCAGAAATGCCCAATACTAAATGTCATTTGATTTCTTGACTGCTACTTCCAGATGCAATGATTGTGAATCCAAACAAAAATGGCATTCTTGAAAATCTTTTAACAATCCTTAAAATCTTTTCTCCATTTATCCTGATGCTGTCTATTGGTTCAATTGTGATGATTTGGGTACTAGGTGCTAGGAACACAATATTGCAGCCCCTGGGGGTCCTGCCCTAAAGAAGCTTATAGACGAACGGCAACTGATCTATTACTTAGTTACCTTTCAAGTAAATTCACTTCTGAATGTCTTCATTACAAACTTCAAAGAGTACAGAATCATAGCCTCAAGAAGACAGAAAGCCAATATTCACGCACCTAATACGTTCTTCCCTTAGCTAATGTTTGAACCCCTTTCATAATATCCCTGCTAAAGAACCATGTGATCATGATTACACTTCAGGGGATGGCTCCCATGTCGGAGATAGGGAATTTATTACATCAAAAGTAACTATGGTAGCATAGTGGCTAAGTTCTCAGCAAGTAGCAGAAGGGTCAATAGTTCAAAATGACCAGCTACTCCACAGGAGAAGGATGTGGAAGTCCTCTTCTATGAAGAGAGGGCCTGGAGGTCCAGTGGTTTACATTTAGGGCTGTTAACTACAAGGTCCGTAGTTCAAAATCACCAGCCGCTATACATGAGAAAGATGAAGCTTTCTATTTCCATAATCATTTTTAGTCTTGGAAACACACAAGGGCAGTAATACTCTGTCCTCTAAGGTCACTGTGAGTTGGCATTGACTCAGTGGCAGTGAGTTAGGCTTGGTATTTGAGCTTCTGTAAAGAACACACCCTTGGAAACGCTATGGGGCAATTCTACTCTGTCTTCTAGAGTTGCTGTAGCTGGAATCAACTCAATGGCCATGCTCTTCTTTGGTTTCACACTACTTCCATGTGACCCATTTTCATCAATCCCTTCAAGGCTTAGAATGTTCTTTCCTATGCCAAACCAAACTCAACTTCCCTAAAACTTGCACTGTGTTTTGCCCGCTGGATCTATACAAGATACGATAGTCGCTTTTGCTCTAAATCAGCTCTGTGGCTTAGTGAAGATGGTTATTATGCCCCCTAAGCATTCTTTATTCCATGTCAAGCATCTCCACTTGCTTCTACCTTTCTCCATAACCAAGAGTTTGAGCTCTTTCTCTAGTTAAAAGTCCATCAGAGCGACTCTCTCCTACTCTGTAGAAACAAGAATCTGCACATGTACAATATTATTTTCCTTCATTTGCCTTTATTAAGCTCAGAGATCATGTGATCAAAGAGCAACCTTCCCCCAGCCCTGCAACACCTCATCATATACAAAAGGAATTTATATTATATTTGATTTGATTTTTCCATATATTTTTGAAGCCCCTCGTGCATAACTCTTTGAAATAAGCAGGGGAACATTATTTTATTTGAGTTTTTAAATTTTATTTATTTATTTTTGCCATGTGTCCCCAGTATTGTCCTCTGTCATGGTATGCTCCAGTGAGGAAGCGGGGAACTTGATTATTATCTTGAGTTTTCATGATTGGTGCATTAAAAAAGATCATGAATATTGAATTAAATACTTTAACAGATATTGATTGAACACCCACCATCTGCTAGGCAGTGTGCTGGGTAGATACAATCCTAAGAAAGATTAAAAAGGCCTCTGCCCTGGTGGGCTACAGCCTGGAATCTGTGCATGTGCCATTTGCCAAAGATTGTGCGTGTACTTTAAAGGAAACCAGAGTCCCCAAAGGCAAGTCACCATGACCTTGGCTTCATGGCACTAGAACAGTGTACACAGTTATGCTCATCATTATAATTAACATAAATACAACAATTGAAAAATCAATACAGCTTCTAGATACCACAATTCTCTTATAAGAATATTGCTTTCAGAAATAGAGGAAAGGACACAGTGGCATTTCTTTTTTTTTTTTATAAAACATTTTATTAGGGGAGGGAGGGTAAAAAAAAGAAGAGGACCTGATGCAAGGGGCTTAAGTGGAGAGCATATGCCTTGAGAAAGATTGGGGTAGGGAATGTATGGATGTGCTTTATACAATTGATGTATGTATATGTATGGATGGTGATAAGAGTTGTATGAGTCCCTAATAAAATGTAAAAAAAGAAAAGAGGAGAAAAAAATGATTAGGGCAAAGACTGTACAGATGTGCTTTATACAATTGATGTATGTATATGTATGAACTGTGATAAGAATTGTATGAGCCCCAATTAATTGTTAAAAAAAACCATTTTATTAGGGGCTCATACAACTCTTATCACAATCCATACATATACATACATCAATTGTATAAGGCACATCTGTACATTCTTTGCCCTAATCGTTTTCTTTTTTTTCTTTTCTCTTTTTTACATTTTATTAGGGGCTCATACAACTCTTATCACAATCCACACATGCATACATCAATTGTATAAAGCACATCCGTTTGCCCTAATCACTCTCAAAGCATTTGCTCTCCACTTAAGCCCTCCGCATCAGGTCCTCTTTTTTCCCCCCTCCCTCCCCACTCCCCCCTCCCTCATGAGCCCTTGATAATCCACAGATTGTTATTTTGTCATATCTTGCCCTATCCGGAGTCTCCCTTCCCATAATTGCATTTCTTATGAATAGCATACAATGTCACTTCCTCTAACTACAACCCCATACTTCCCATAAGTCAACACGTTTTATAATAAGTGACCTGGGTTAGCTTCCATTCTGTGGTTAGTATTCAAATCTGTACTGCTCTTCTAACTCTATTAAACTTATTGTGAGATTCTCATGCAAACACGGCTCCACTGAGGGAGAGGCAGCTAATAGGTGTGGTACCAGGTTGTCTTCCCGCTTCCCCTGCTGGGTAGAGAATTAGCCCGTCCACAAATTGTCTTCAGCCATCATCTTACTCAACATGCTCAATGTGACAGGATATGCTTCCAGCATCAAGGAGGGGTCAGCATTTTATAAAAGCTGTATCTTGGCTTCTTTATCATTTTACATCACCATGATTCAGCATTTAGTGAAAGAATTCATAGAAATGAAAGAGTGATTTACTGTAAAGGATGTTGTCCCATCTCTCCGTTGAAACCACTGTTTTTTCTGTTTCACTGTTAGCCTCAGATAACCCACCACCTTGGGTGGGGTAAGCATGAATCTACCACGTAGCATCTGACTAGGGGAGGGAAATGACCACAGGATGTCACCAGCTGTGACAGGAAAATGGCAAGTATTTAACAGAAAAGACTCCATTTACCTATAGCATAGTTACAACCACTGTGCTCTTGTCATGAGAGTTAAGCTGCCACTTAGCTCTTCCAGTCACTTCCGATGCTAACAAGATTTAATACTCCGGTGTCTTAGAGTAGTAACCACCATGGAATTTTCATTGTTAAAACATCATCTACAATAAACCGGGCATCATGCTTGGCACTTTATTTTAGTTAAACCTCACAACAATCTTCTGAGGTAACTGTTGTTATATGGTTTTTCCAGATGAGAAAGCTGGTGTCGATAGGGCTAGTGACTCGGTCATGACAATTCAGCTAATGAGCACAGGTACCAGGGGTCAGGCCCAGTCTGGCCATGCACACAGCCTGTGTTCTTTTTACTCTCCTGCTCCACCACCTGGTACACCCGCATTCAATTCAGAAGAGTGAGCCACACTCAGTACATTATTCTTTTGTTGCTTGTTCATGCCCTTCCATGATTTTCCTCCTTGCTTATCTCTGGCCCAGGATGGTAAGCCATTATGATGGAAGAAATCGTGGCTGAGTCATCTTTGTGTCACACTCCACAGAGAAAAAACATTTTTTTAAAAGACCATTGCCACAGAGTCTATTTCAACTCCTAGCAACCTTTTACAACAGGGTAGAACTGCCGCATAGAGCTGCTAAGTCTCAAGTCCGTATGGAAGCTGTGTCACCAGTGTAGTGACCAATCGCTCTGAACTAACTGCCAACAATTCAGTTAACATGTAAAAGCTGAAACACTGTGTCACCAAGGATTCTACACAAGAACACTGCTATAGAGACAATGCTGACTCGTAGCAACCACAGTTTCTAAGCTTTGCTGTAAATATTTCCTGGAGCAGATAGCCATATCTTTTTCCCTTGGAGCAACTAGGGGGTTTGAACTGCTGACCTTACGATTAGTGGTCCAATGTTTACCCAATAGTTTATCCACCATCTCGTCCACCAGTGGTCCAACATTTACCCACCATACCTCCTTTCACTAGAACATAAACCAAAACCAAACTCACTGCCTTCAAGCTGTCTACAACTCACAGCGACCCTTTTGGATAGAGCAGAGCTAGCTCTTTCTGTTTCCAGGATTGTAACTTCTCTAGAGGAAAAGAAAGCCAACCTTGCACTAGCAGCCTGCTACAGGCTCCTTTAGGGTTTAAATAAATGCTTTCTAAGGAAGACCTATACATACAGCAGAACACAATGCTATAGCTGGACTTTCTGGCTTTTAGTTAAATACGATAGAAAGATACCATTTTAAGATTAATAAGGAATCAAATCATCTTGTTTAGCTATGTGATGATGGCCTTTGAATGATAAACAATAAGACTTCTTTTTTCCCACTTTGGCTAAAAGTTGTGACGCGAATGCATTACACCCTAATAACCTAAAGGTTGGTGATTCCAACCCGCCCAGCAGCATGGTGGAAGAAAGGTCTGGAGACCTATTCCAACAAAGGTGAGAGTCACCAAAACCTTGTGCAGCTGTTCTTGTCTATTCCAAGGTACACAGGGTCACCGCTGACTGGAGTGCAATGTCAAATGGACATTGATGTGGCTTGTGTGAGAACGGACTTGACTTCAATGAGTTTATTTGGTGTTATTTTGCTGTCTCGGGCTATTGGGAGGAAGGTCTTCCAGTCACGTGCCACTACAAGTAATTGAGCAGACAAGCAGTTGCTGAAATGTGGGTAGAAAAACCGACTACTTTGCACAAATACACATTGCTTCCCTAGAATGTTAAGAACGGTGGGAGCCAGAGAAAACAGGTGAGTATACGCTCCCCTTTGTACAAAGTTAGCTTCACTGGGAGCAGGTTGTAGCTTAAGAGAAAAGATTCTCTGCCATTAGTATCTAAAAACCCAGACACGTGGAAGCTATGATTCCACTGGGAATGGAACAAACATGGTACCAATGAATATACAGGGATAAGAAAACCAGGAAGAGAAAGCAGAAGATAGTCTCCACATTTATAGAGAAACTCATCACATTTATTGAGAATTTTCTAAGCGCCAAGCAATTATGTTCTTTTGTTTCACCCCTACTTCATTCTGGTGTAGAAATGAAGTTTAGAGATGTTAAGGAACTTCAAGGCCTCCCTATTGGCTAGTACAGACCTGAGAGAACTGAGCTCAGTTCAGCCTGATCTGATATCACAGCAAAGGCGCTTAAGCGTTACTGTTCATTATTACCGTACTTAATTCACCCATTTCATCTGTTCCTTTGTGAGCAAGAACTAGAGGTTAAACTCTGGAATTCCACTGCATGTGATTTATTGTCTTGGCAATTCTGTGAAAACTAAGTATGTAGCTTTCATTCTGTAAAATGGTTGCTATCTTTCCGAATGAACTTCGTAGTTGTCAGTATTAGTACAGAGCCAACCAGCTCCTAAATAATAAATAGGGACATCTAGGCTTGGAAACCAACCCCAAATTGACAATTTTACACAAAAAACTGTTGCCCAGGGTGGGCAGACCAGATAAGAACCTGTCATTACAGACTTGGGCCTGATAAAAAATGCTACTTGTTTTAAGCCAAGTATTTGCTGAACTATTTCTGTTACTCGGGGATTTCTAAATAGAAATTAAATAAATATAGAAAATAATTACAGATAATTTATGTAGATAATGTATCCTCAAAGAAGTAGAACATAACTCCACACTCAAGTCCAACTTGACTCAATGGGCAACTAGCTTGTGGTTTTAAAGAAAATCACCACTTAGACCATAGTTTCCTTTCCCAATATATTTCCTTCACCGAATATACCTGGAATCATCACTAAAATTCCAGAATGTCTTAGACTTGATTCAATTCAAACAATGAGAATATGCATATCTGAACACATTTTTCTAATATAAAGAATGCTGTCTTCTCTATACTCTGTTTTATCTTTTGACAAATTTTTCCCATGCCAAATATGGGAAGTAGGATATAACTAAATTTCTATTATGATTGTTGTCATTATACTGCTAATGATTCATACTAATACTGCTGTGCTGCTATTCCTACCTGGTTATTGGCATTATTTTTGTCATCGTGTTTCCAGGCCTTTCAAACGTTTAGATAATATATCATTGCAGACATCCTAAGGCCGTCAGAGTGTACAGTGAGAAGAGTTGGCTTCTCTACTTTCTGTGCAACTTGATTAGCTTCTATCTTCTGCTCTCTTTTTTGAGAGTTTAGCAATATCACCTCATAATATTCTTGAATATCTGTGAAGAAAATTAAAGAAAGAATCAAAATGGCATGCATGACTTACAAGTATATGTAAATAACTTCTCCATGTGTGTGCAAAACAAAGGCTTCTTCCTTTAGTACCATTGGTTCTTGCTCATTTTTTATGATGAAAAATTGCCATAAATAGTCATATCAAAGAAGTTACAAGAAATCCTAAGATGTACTTCTTACCTGAATTCAAGCGTTTATTTCAACTATATTCATAACTGAGAACCCTGGAAGCAAAGTAAATGTCTTCACGAGGGCAATGAATAAGCAAACTGTGATGTTGCTGCTGTTAAGTGCCAACAAATTGGTGCCAACTCATAGCAAGTCTACACCGTGGAATGTTGGGCCATCCTCACAATTGTTCTTGTTTCAGCACATTGTTGCAGCCACTGTGTCAATCCATCCCATTGAGGGGCTTCTCTTTTTCATTGCCCCCCCCCACTTTACCAGACATGATCTCCTTCTCCAAGGTCTAGTGTCTCCTGATAATATGTACAAAGTGTGAGAAAATCTTCCCAGTCCTGCCTCTAAGGAGCATTCTGGTTGTACTTCTTTCATGGCACCTCTCTGTTCCATCCATGGTACTTTCAATATTCTTTGCCAACATCTAGTTCAAAAGCATTATGTCTTCCTTATTCAATATCCATCCAACTTTTACATGCACATGAGAGGATTGAAAATATCATGACTTGGGTCAGGTTTACTTTAGGCCTTGAAGTAACAACCTTGCTTTTGAAAACTTTGGAGAGATTTTGAGCTTCAGACTTACCCAATACAAAATGTCTTTTGATCTCTTGATTGCTGCTTCCATGAGCATTGATTATGGATCCAATCAAGATGATATCCTTGACAACTTCAACCCTTTCTCCTTTTATCATGATGTTACCTATTGGTCCAGTTGTGGGGATTTTCATCTTCTTTACACTAAGTTGTAATCCATATCGAAGGTTGCAATCCTTGATCTTTATCAGCAAATGTGTCCAGTCCTCCTCACTTTCAGCAAGCAAGGTTGTCATCTGCATAATGCAGGTTCCTGATAAGCCTTCCCCAATCCTGATGCAGCATTCTTCATATAATCCAGTTTCTTTAATGATTTGTTCCGCATACAGATTGAGTAAATATAATGATAGGCTACAACCTTGATTCACACCTTGCCTGATTTTGAACAATGCAGTATTCCCTTATTCTGTATACACAACTGCCTCTTGATGCTACCTATTGAAATGGTGGAATATCAACTATCTCTGTTTGGTGCAGTGACTATATACTCTTTCCATCTTCTTTTGATGCTTCCTGCATTATTCAATAATTTGTCTAATGAATCCTTCAGTGTTTCAACTCAAAGCATGAATTTTTTTCTTGAGTTCTTTCGGTTTAAGATATGCTGAGAATATTTGTCCTTTTTTGGCTTTCTAACTCTAGGTCTTGGCACATTTCAGTATAATATTTTACTTTGTTGTCTCAATTTTCCTTTTGAAATTTTTTGTTCAGCTCTTTGGCTTCATCATCTCTTCTGTTTTTCTTCACTACTCTACAATCCAGAGCAAGTTTTCATCTCTTCTGATATCCACTTTGATCTTTTCTTTCTATCCTGTCTTTTTAATGACTTTTCGCTTTCCTTATGTGTGATGCTCTTGATGTAATCCCACAGCTCACCAGGTTTTCTGTCATTAATATTTATCACATCAAATCTGTTCTTAAGATGTTCCCAAAATTTGGGTGGCTTGTACTCAGGTTGTATTTTGATTCTCATGGACTTGTCTTCATTTTCTTCAGCTTTAAACTGAACTTACATATGAGTCATTTGTGGTCTGTTCCAGGGTCAGCCCCTAGCCTGATTTAAACTTCTGATATGGAGTTTCTCCATCATCTTTTCCCATAGACGTAGTGAATATGATTTTTTTTAAATCCATCTGGAGAAATCCAGCCTTTTGTGCCGTTGAAAAAAGGTCTTTTCAGTGAAGAAGTAATTGATTTTGTAAAATTCTATGATGTTATCTTTAGCTTCATTTCTATCACCAAGACCATATTTTCCAACTACTGTTCCTTCTTCTTTGTTTCCAACTTTGCATTCCAATCACCAGTAATTATCAATACATATTGATTACACGTTTGCTCAATTTCAGACTGAAGACTTTGGAAGAAGTCATCAGTTTCTTCACCACCAGGTTTAGTGGCTGGTGTATGCATTGGAATAATAGTTGTATTGATTGGATTTCCTTGTATGCGGATAGACATGATCATATTACAGGCAGCAATGTATTTCAAGACAGATTTTGAAATGTTCTTTTTGATGATGAATTCAATGCCAGTCCTCTCTATTGTGTCATTCCCAGCAGAGTAAACACACAATTTTCTGATTCAAAATGGCCAATACCAGTCCATTTCAGCTCACTATGCCAAGAATATAAATCTTCCTGTTTTTCATTTCTGTTTTGACAACTTCCAATTTTCCTAGACTCACACTTTGTACATTCCAAGTTCCAGTTACTGCTTGATGTTTGCAGTTGTTTCCTCTCAGTTTGAGTTGTGCCCCATCAGCAAAGGAAGGTCCAAAAGCCTTCGTCCTGCAGGCATGACTCCGCCCACATCACTATGGCTGACTCTACTTCGAGAAGGCACCACTTTCTCAGTATATTGTGTTTTCTGACCCGAAGGACCATGCTCCAGTCCTATCCATAGGGTGCTCAGTGGCTAATTACTCAGAAGTGGACAGACGATTCCTTCTTTGTAGTCCGTCCTTAGTCTAGACGCGCTGCTGAAACCTGTTCACTTGAGTGACGCTCCTCATATTTGAAATGCCAACTGAAAATAGAGCTTTCAGCATCAGAGCAACACACAAGTCACCACAGTAAATAAGCAGACAGATTAATGACGCAAACTGTGATAGATCAGTTTAGTGGAACACTGTGCAGCAATGAGAAAGAATGAGCTATCAATCCATGCAAAACCAAGTCTGATTCTTAAATGTATACGACAAGTGAAAGAAGCCAGTCTAAAGAGATGAAATACTGGCTGCTATTAGATGTATAGAGATGATTCAAACACACATTGACCCTAAGTATCACAGAATGAAACACTGTCTGATCCTGAGTTATTCTCACAATTTTGTTATGCTTAAAGTCATTGTTGCAGCCATTTATATCAATTGATCTCATTTAGAGGCAAGTACTCACTCCTGTCTTTACTACCTTCAGAATATGAGACAAGTCTCTTCAAAGAGTACTTCTACTCTTGCTACCTAATGCAGCTGTTTTTTCATCAAAGCAAGAATTAACCTCCAAGGCCTAAATGTATACTTTTTTTTGGAAGTTCGTCTATCCTTTCTTTGGTTGAGTGAGCATTTATTAAGCACCAACTCTTTGTTCAGTTGGGTGCTGAGATACAATAATGGATAAGATAAGGCCATATTCTTTTAGAACTCATGGTTTGTGTTAGAGATAGCCCAGAAAAATAAACATGCCAATACTATAAAGTGGGAAATGCTGCAAGAGAATACTCCAGGAAGTAACTTACTGTGATGGATAGATGGTTTGTGCTCCATAAATACAAGTTGAGTGATTACAAGTTGGAGCGGAATCTTGAAGGAGAGGGGAAGTTTAATAGGCAGAATTAGCGGGGCAGGGAATGAAAAAAAATCCCTTATACCAGGAAACATAGAAGTTTTAAAGATTATTTTATGGACTGAGCTGATTCCCATTTATGATGACCCCATGTGTTACAGACTAGAACAGCTCCATTGTATCTTCTGGGCTACAGTGTTTACACAGGCAAATCTCTGGTCCTTTCTTCTGAGATGTTGCTGGGTGGGTGTAAACTATCACCTTTTAGGTTGGTAGACTAGCACAAACCATTGCCACCACTGAAGACCCTGCAGAACGGGAAAACAAGTATAAGGCTGGGGCAGTATGCCAAGTGAAAGGTGAGCAAGTCCTTGGTGTTCACTCACAGAGATGGGAATTGTATTCTGCATAACACCACGTGCATAGCTAGTGTTATTCTTTCGATGAATGAGTGTCTGTCTATTCTTTCATTAGGACAGAGGCCATGTCATCTAATGAAATCCTTATACTGTTTAATACTGTACACTGTATCTCAGAGCAGCCATGAAAATCTATGTTGACAATGAGACTCTTTTTCTTTTCTTTTTAAAATCATTTTATTGGGGGCTCATACAACGCTTATCACAACCCATCCATCCATCCTTTGTATCAAGCACATTTGTACATTTGTTGCCATCATCGTTTTCAAAACATTTTCTTTCTACTTGAGCCCTTGGTATCAGCTCCTCTTTCTTTCCCCTCTTCTTTCCCCACCCTCCCTCCCTCACAAACCCTTGATAATTTATAAGTGTGGGACAACTTTTCTGTTGTCCGTCCCCTTGGGTAAAGGGAAACATCAGTCAGTATAAGACATGAAAAAATAATAATTTATAAATTATCAAACCCCAATCATTGTGATATATTACCCCTTCCCCCACCCCCTGTCCCCATCTTTCCCTTACCCTCCTGGTATCGCTACTCTCATTATTGGTCCTGAGGGGTTTATCTGTCCTGCATTCCCTGTGTTTCCAGCTCGCATCTGTACCAGTGTACATCCTCTGGTCTAGCTGGATTTGTAAGGTAGAATTGGGATCATGATAGGGGGCAGGGAGCATTAAAGAACTAGAGGAAAATAGTATGTTTCATTGTTGCTACACTGCACCCTGACTGGCTCATCTCCTCCTCATGATCCTTCTGTAAGGGGTTGTCCACTTGCTCACAGATGGGCTTTGGGTCTGCACTCAAAACCCCCTCATTCATGATTATATGATTTTTTGTTCTGGATCTTTGATGCCTGATACCTGATCCCATCGACAATTCATGATAACACAGGCCGGTGTGCTTCTTCCATGTGGGCTTTGTTGCTTCTCAGCTAGATGACCACTTGTTTATCTTCAAGTCTTTAAGACCCTAGATGCTATATCTTTTGATAGCCAGGCATCACCAGCTTGCTTCACCACATTTGCTTATGCTCCCCTTGGTCTTCAGCAATCAAGTTGGGAAGGTGAGCATCATGGAATGCCAGTTTAATAGAACAAAGTGTTCTTACATTGAGGGAGTACTTGAGTAGAGGCCAATGTCCATCTGCTACCTTAATACTAAGCCTATAAATATATGCACAGAGATCTATTTCCCCATTGTCATATGTAAACATAGTTACATATGTACATGCCTGTATTTAGACCTCTATAAATTCCCTTTGCCTTCTAATTCTTTCCTCTAGTTTCGTTTATTTTCCTCTTGTCCTACTATCATTTTCAGCCTTCATTTGGGTTTCAGTATTTCCTCTCAGTTACATTGCCCTTGATCAAGCCCTACCAGACCTCCTACACCCTCCTCATCATCAATTTTGTATCACTTGTTCCCTTGTCCCTGGGTTTGTTAACACCCACTTCCTTTCCCCTACCTCTCCCTCTCCCATGTCCCCCTGGAACCATCAGTCTGTTGTTTTCTCCTCCAGATTGTTTATCTCACCTATCTTATCTAGATAGACCTGAAGAGATAATAATATGCACACAAAAAAACAAGACAAAGCAAAACAATGCAACAAAGAAAACAAAACAACAATGAAAAAATGACAAAGTATGAGCCTCTAATAAAACGTTGAAAAAATGACAGAGAGTTATAAATAGTTCAAGGTCTGCTTTATGACCTTTAGGAGTGTTTTCTGGTTGAGTCTGATGGGGATACTTCATTGCTCTGCTCTCCTTGCTGTTCTGTAGCACGCCCTTAGTGTTCTACAATTCCCACACTGTGTCCACCGTAGCACTATGGGTCAGTGAGGGATGTTGTGTCTCATAGTGGAGACAGTCCTATGGTCCTCTCTGTGCATTGGCTGCTCTGAGCAGAGATATAGTCCTCCGGGCCAGGATATGCTCCACTCTCTCTTCCTCCCCCTTTATTTGCTCCTGTGTACTCTGATCAGACATGTCCCTTTCCTGAGCTGTAGCTTCAATGCTGTCCCCTGAAGTGAATTCTTCTACGGGGAGAGAGGGCTGTTCATGTAGGGATTGGGGCTGGCCAACAATGAGATTCTATGAGTTGAGGTGAAATGTGCAACAGGAAGCAGAAAGGAGAGAAAGAGGAGAGAGGAAAATGACTTTCCTTCTACCTTGCCCATAAACTGTCTTTCCGTCTATATGAGACAAGGAAGAATCTTAAGCCCAGTCTGCTCTACTTGTTATCTCTCCCCCCCTACCCCCCCCCAAGCCCAGTGTGTTTCTTTTGGAGTTCACTTGCACTCCACCACCCTAGTTGAAACCTCAAGGGCAAAGCTGAAGTGGATGGCATTTTCAGGCTTTGAAGGACCACATGCCAGAATATTTGAAAGAGGTTTTCTCATTCACACTAGAAAGAACTAGGTGACCCTAAGATCAACCATGTTAATTCTCTGAATCTATTTCACAGGAACACTCAAATATGTACACAATATGTAAATATGTTCTTTGTAAAGAGGAAAAATGAAAACAACCTAAAGGCCAATTAATACAAGAGAGGCTAAATAAAACCTTGTATATTTGTAACACAGAGTACTATGTAACAACTGAAATGAAGAAGGTAGATCTACAGACATCAATACAGAAAACATGTTGAAGGGAAAAGGCAATTTGAAGACTGATACATATTGTATTAGAACAGTGTTACAAAAAAGGAACAGTAATTTGTTTCCTGTAGTTACATTTGTGTGCATGTAGATGCAGACACCAGCAAAATTGGTAACAGTGGAGGTAGGAAAAGAGCCAGCCTCGGAATGATAGTCAAAGGAGACTTTAGTGTTAACTATATTTAACTTTAACTATATTTAACTTTTTTAATGAAAGATTTTTTTTAAGTTTTATTGTGAATTGAGTGAAGGTTTACAGAGGAGATCAATTTTCCATTCAACAATTCATACAATTTGTTTCACATCACTGATTGCATTTCTGACGATGTAACATCATGTATCTCACATCCTCTCTGGGTTTCCTGTTTGTATTTCTCCCTCTTGCTTAACCCTACTGAACTTTGTTCTTCAGTAAACATACCCTTTTAATCTCAAATGATTAGTTATTGTTCACCTCATAGACGTACCAATGAGTCAGTGAGGCTAACATTGACCCATAGTTGTGAATTCCATTCCAGATCTGAAGGGTGACTAAGAGACATAGACGGGGCGGGGGTGGGGGGAGGGGGGGGCCTGGGGAGTGGTGGTGAGCAGAAGTGTGTAGGGAGTGTCCATCAATCTCTATCAGAGCAGTAAACTTGGTTTTGTTTGTTTATGATTTGAGTTCTGTCCCACATTTTTCTCCCACCCTATCTAAAACCCAAAACGTCAGACTCACTGCCATGGAGTAAATGCCAGCACTTAGTGATTCCACAAGGCAGGGTAGAACTGCTCCTGTGAGTGCTTGAGACTGTAACTGTCTCTGGGAGCCCTTGATGGGTTCGAACTGAGCCTTTCAGATCACAGCCCAACTCAGAAACACCACCCCACCAGAGCCCCTGCCATTCTCCCCAGGACCTTCTACTGTGGTCCTTTCAGATAAGTGGGTAATGGGAACCAGGCACCACCTAGTTCTTCTGGTTTCTGATTGTGGAGACTGTTGTTGGTATAGTTCACCATTGGACTAATTGTTTGCATGTGTCATCAATGCGTTTCTCTCTTCTTTCCTCCAGACAGGGAAACACCAAGAGTTGCCCTTCAGATGATTTTTTCTCACTAGTTTTTAAGACCCCACTTGCCACTCAACAAAGTAGGATGCACAACATTGGTGGATATATTTTTTTATGTAATTAAATTATTAGGAATGTGTAGTATATTGGTTTTTGCTTGTTTTTTCCTTTTCTTTCTTTAGTTTTTTGTTGTTGTTCTTCCCTTGCTACCATCATTCTTGATGACCTCTCTCTAACTACTTATTTCCTTCCCCTTCACTCAAGTTAGTACGTGTCTACCCTCCAGTTAGTGTCTACCCTGTTGGTCCTTTAGTTTTAAAAATACTTCCATGTCCTGACCCGCAGCAATACATTATTGTTTGTAATCAAATAGTTTGAACTACCTAAATATCCAGCGATTAAAATATTATTAAATCAGGCATGATATATGGTCATTCAAATGATAGCAATCAATTAAAAAATGCCATGAGGTATTTTCACAATAGAAAGAAATGAATAATTCACTTATACTTGAGAAGTATGTACTAGTTAGAGGGTAGTGAATGTGTATTTATTATTATTATTATTTTTCCTCCTGCTTAAAACCCATATGGTTGAATGTGTAGTTTTATTAACAGTATGTACACACAAAACTTTGAGGTCATTTCACTTCGGAAGTTTACAGTTGTTTCCATATGGGTAGGATTTTGGTTGGGTTGCATTTTCGTTGCTTGTCTATTCTATACTTTTATGCAAGTAGCAAATTAGGAAAAACCTAATTTTCCAAGATATAAATAAAGCGAAGGAATGGGAGCAAAGAGAGAAGAGGCTAAGAGAAGAGCTAGGTGATGGGGGATGGGATAATAAAGAAAGTAGGGAAATCATGTTGGGATTGTTTTTAAAAGAGATTTTCATATTTTCCAGAGAGCTAAGGGAAAAAATATTTTTGTTCTCTGTTTTTCAGTATACTTTCCAAGTCTTCAAATTCCTAAATATAACCAAAGATGATGATCTTACAAGCAAGCCAACATAAACATAGTAGATGTTTATATTTCTACATTAACAACTTGACACTAGAGCTGCAAAAGTGCTCAGTTTTGCTATATTTTCTTTTTCCAAAAATTTCTACTTTAAGTTCACTTTTAAAATAGAACCCCCATTTGAAGGTAAATAAGCGGCCATCTAGCTAAGAAGCACATCAGCCTATGTAATTATGAGGTATAGAAGGAATCAGGTATCAGGCATCAAAGAACAAAAACTCAAATCATTGTGAATGAGGGGGAGTGCAGATTAGTGACCCAAGACCCATCTGTAGGCAACTGGACATCCCTTTACAGAAGGGTCACGGGGAAGAGACGATCCAGTCACAATTCAATGTAGCAACGATGACACATACAACTTTCCTCTAGTGCCTAAATACTTCCTCCCCCAACCCACTATGATCCCAATTCCCAGAGGATGTACACTGGTACAGATAGGCACTGGAAACACAGGGAATCCAGGGCGGATGACCCCTTCAGGACCAGTGGTGAGAGTGGCGATACCAGGAAGGTAGAGGGAGGGTGTAGTAGAAAGGGGGAACTGATTGCAAGGATCTACATATAACCTCCTCTCTGGGGCATGGACAATGGAAGAGTGGGTGAAAGGAGATGTCGGACAGTGCAATATATGATAAAATAATAATTTATAAATTACCAAGGGTTCATGGGGGGGGGGGCGGGGAAGGAAGGGGAAAAATGAGGAGCTGATACCAAGGGCTCAAGTAGAAAGCAAATGTTTTGAGAATGATGATGGCAACAAATGTACAAATATGGTTGACACAATAGATGTATGTATGGATTGTGATAAGAGTTGTTTAAACCCCCAATGAAAGGATTTTTAAAAAGTAATTAAATTTAATTTAAAAAAGAGAAAATATATAGAACCCCCACAGTGGCTTTATAACTTCAAGAAAAGTGATTATATAATGGCAGAACAATATAAACAGCAACAACTGGCAGCGAGGATATGAAAGAAAGGGAAAGAGGAAGGTGGTACAAGGCTAAGCATTTTCATGGGGATCAGAAGAGGAGGAGTTTTGTAGCATTATACCTTAAAATAGGACTTACTTGAACATGGGCATGCCTTTCGAGATCTTGATAAAATGTAGGTTTGGGTTCAGCAGACCTTGAGGGGAGTGACTATGCAGGTGATACCCATGGATGGCTTGCCTAGCAAGTCCTCGTTGTTGCACTTGTGTGCCATCGAGAAAATTTCAGAGTATAATTGCCCCATTGGATTTCTAAGGTTACAGTCTTCCCCACTTGGAGCCTCTGGGGGGAACCAATCTTTCAGTTAGTTAACAGCCAATGCACCCCCAAGGCTCCTTAGCAAGGCCTCAGCATCTGGGCATTTGCTCTGCTTTTCCACTCTGGTCCATCTGCATTTCACTTGGGCAGCCTCTGGTTGTAATAATCTTTTCCTTTCTCACGTAATGGCTTCTCATCAAAATAACAAATAGCAGAAGTTTTTCAGAAAATCTCTTTACCACACACAAAGTACAGTTTCAGACACTGAAAAGAAGTGATAAAATGGTGCACCAGAACAGGGGATGGGCAGGATGACATTTGGTATAAAGGGATGTGGAATTAGGGGAAAAGTCTGGGCTAGTTGTCAGAAGACCTGGTTTCCATTAACTAGCTGTATGCCTTAAAGTGAATCACTTACCTGTGGTCCTCAGCTGCCTGTACTATCAAATGAAAGAAGTGGTCTTCATGAGGCCCTAGTGCTTTTCAGCTCTGATATTTGATGAGTATATCTCAACAGGAAGAGAAGAAAACAAAGATCTCTGACACACACACACACACACACACACAGCTGACAAGAATCCTGAGCATATGATATTATAATCGAGGAATTTTCCCTTTGCCTGCCCAGAAGCAAACATGTTGTTCGAGTGAGAAACTGGGACCCTTGCCTGGTATGAAATCCTAGTACCCACACTTCCTGGTTTTAGCCATTAAGAATCCTGGGAATCTTTCCCAGCCCCTGTAAAAGAAAGCAGTCCATATAAATAGTCTTTCCAAGACTTGGATGAGGCTCTGGCAGCTTTCAGATTCTAAGGTCCTCAGTTCTCAATGAGGTTTCACCTTATCCCTCCACTCTGATGAGCAGCCACATTCTGAGGACTTTGACCTTGAAGTCACAGCCAATGGCGCTACTGCCTTCAGTTGATTGACTATGGCCAAGTTCATTCACTGTGGTGCCTCAGATCCTCCCAACAGCACCCTAGTCAGAACCTACATCACCCATAATTTTTATTCAGTCCTGTGGCAGCCAAACCTTAAGGGAATAATTGGGCAGGTCAGAAAGAGACTCTTCCTGCTCTGTGTTTAAGATAGTGCCAAGCCAAGTGGGGATCAGTCTCTAATTTGATAAGCACAGGGTGGGAAGGAGATCTGCAGGGGTGAGATTATCCAAATTTAAAACAATCTCCTGCAGCTCCGCCTCACTCCTCCACAGAAGCTGTACTCATTGCTTTTTAAATTACTAAGCAGGCCCGCTGCTAGTCTAACAAAGGTTTAGCACGGTGCCTATAAGCATACCAGTTTTAGGCAGCTCCCCATGGTTTCCTTAAAGGCAGGTGGGAGGACAGCCGGCCCCACCCACTTGATACAGAACCCTTTCCTCCAGCACTTGCTCTCTCAGAGCACAGCATCCTGAGGTTTCCAGTTGGGATACAGTAGTACTACCTGTTCAAGAGGTGTTGTTTTGCCTCCAGCCAGTCTTGGCTCAGCTGAATGATGTGTCTAGCTGGTACAAAGGCTGCTTTTTATAATGTTCTTCCTTGGTATTTTTGGTGTCTGGAGAGGCCTTCCTTTCCTCCCACGGTTAATTAGCAGCCTCCGAGTATTTCCCTTCCTCAACAGAAACTCTGTTCCTGCCTTGAGGCCAGGCAGAGGGGGTGGCAGGTGTGGTTAACTGCTCCCTGAGGTTAACCTCAGACTTAAACTTAGAGCCTTACTTGGTTAAAAGTGATGTGAAGTGGAGAAGACGCTTCTATTCTGAGTAGAACTGGCAAGTGGGTACACGTCCCTGGCAAACTATGAGTTTTTCTAGTTTCCAAATCAGGTGAAGGGATGGAGAGAATTAGGGTGGGAGGGGGTGTAACCAGTGTGCGTGTGACACATTTGTGGATTGTTTCTATAACAAAGACTTTCTTAAACAACGAAGTGGACTTTTTTTTTTTTTAATGAGAAGCACACAAAAGGACCTATTGTCAGGAGAAAAAAATTTGCATGAATAAGTGTGCATGACTTCAGTCCTCCCAGTTGAAATGTTAAGCATACTAAGGAAGAATTTACTGTGGTCATTCCAGGGTTTCTGGGTAGGGAATAGGGAGGAAAGAACTCTGGAGGTGGAGTGGCAGGTTGTTTGGCAAAACAAAGGGCCAGGAATCTGAGCTGGCCCTCCATTTCTAGCTGCTAGTTTCCCATTTCTCCTCTGTTTGACTGAGGCGCCACCCACCTTCATACAGACCTCCTGTCTCCATTCACTAGACTACCAACAGACTACTTTACTTACTGGCCAAAGCTGGAGAAGACAAAGTAAACTATTATAATGAAATGTGCAAAGACAAAAGGGACACCGGGCTGAAAAAGGAGAGCCTCAGTTGCAGTATGGAAAGATTCCCGAATGCAAAGACGACGATAACAAAATTCAAAAGTGACAAAGGGAAAGGTATCAGAGCCTAAATTGTGGACACTCAATTTGTAGAGGGCCATGAAGGGCTGTGGGAGCCCAAAACTGATCTGCACAGGATCTCGTCAGATGAAGCCCCTGGCAGATCCCATTAGCAGATCCCAAGCAAGGGTATTGAACGGCTTTACTCTCACATAGAGATCATTGTAATGGTGAACCTGAAATTGTTCCAGGTGCAGGTATCTCTTGCTAGTTCCAGGCCAAAATTTTCTTCCCTGGACATTTAAACACTGATTGTTGTCTTTTCTTTCTCACAAAGTATTTATATTTTTATCTTTGTATTGTTATTATTTTATTCTTACCCCTTTACTTTGTTTCTGCTTTTTATTGTTTCTGTAGGGTTCTCCAGTTTGTGAAGCGCAGGAGAAGATGCATAGAGATAATAACTGATGCAAAGATTTATAGGGGAAGTGGGGGTGGGATGGGAGGGTGAGGGGTTAGGGGAGCAAAATATGCAGGAGAAGGATGGGAGCACAAGAATTGATGGTGATTACACAACTCATTTTATTTATAAATCATTTTATTGGGGGCTCTACAGCTCTTGTAATATCCCATACATCAATTGTATCAGGCATATTTGTGCATATGTTGCCAGCATCATTTTCTCAACATTGGCTTTCTATTTGAGTCCTTGGTATCACCCCTCACACCCTTGTGGCCCCTTAATAAATTATTATTTTCATATCTTACACTGACCGCTGTCTCCCTTCCCCCATGGTTTCTGTTGTGTGCCAGGGTGGGATGGGGGCAACTTATGCATTGACCATTGTGATCTGTTCCCCCTTCTTCCCCTCCTCTTCCCACCTTCCCCCTACCTTCCTGGTATCACTACTCCTATTTCTGTTCCTGAGGGGTTTATCTGACTTGGATTCTGTGTGTCATTAGCTCTTATCTGTACCAGTGTACATCCTCCAGTCTAGCTAGACCTGAAAGGCAGGACTGGGGTTATGATAGTGGAGCATGAGGAAGCCTCAAGGGACCAGAGGAATATTGTGTGTTTCATTGGTGCTATACTGCAATCTGATTGACTCAACTCTTCCTCGTAACTCTTCTGTGAGGGATGTCCTCTTGTCTACAGAGGGGTTTGGGGTCTCTGCTGGAACCCCCTCATTCTTAACAACATGAGGTTTTTTGTTTGTTTGGGGTCTTCTGGTGCCTGTGACCTGATTCTGTACACCTCGTGATCACACAAGCTGGTGTGCTTCTTCCATGTGGGCTTTGTTGCTTCTCAGCTAGATGGCCGCTTGTTTAACTTCAATCCGTTAAGAACCCAGACGCTATATGTTTGATAGCTGGGCACCATCAGCTTTCTTCACACATAACTCATTTTTAAAGTGATTTAGCCACAAAAAATTCTAAAATTAATCTTAGTAATGATTATCCAATTCTTCTTGATATGATTGAACTATGTAAGTGTATGGTATATGGATTATATGCCAATAAAACTGTAAAAAAAAAAAGAAAAGATTCTATGAGCAAAATATCAAAGGATGCAGGAAGCCTCAAAAGATGATGGAAATACTATAGAGAGTCACTGGACCCAAAAGAACTCGTCAACATTCAAACATTTCAAGAGGTAGCATATGAGTAAGCACCAATGGTACTAAAGGAAGAAGTCCAAACCACACGGAAAGCATTAGCCAAAAACAAGGCATTAGGAATGAATACAATACCAACTGAAATGTTTCAACAAGTTGATGAAACTCTAGAAGCACCCACTAGTCTATGCCAAGAAATGTGGAAGACAGTTACAAGGCCAATTGACTGGAAGAGACCCATATTTGTAACCATTCCAAAACAAGGTGACCTAACAGAATGCTCAATTTTAGAACACTATCATTGATATCATAATGCAAGTAAAATTTTGGCGAAGATCAGCCAACATTAATTGTAGCAGCACATTGACATGGAGCTGCCAGTGGTTCAGGCCAGATTCAGAAGATATGGAACAAGAACTATCATTGCTGATGTCAGATGTTTTGGCTGAAAGCAGAGAATACCAGAAAGATGTTTACACATGTTTCATTGACTGTGCAAAGGTATTTGACTATGTGGATCTTTCAAACTATGGACAGCCTTGAGAAGAATGGGAGATCTAGAACACTTAATTGTACTCATGCAGAAGCTATATATGAAGCAAGAGGCCGTTGTACAAGCAGGATAGTTCCCCGTTTAAAACCAGGAAAGGTGTGTGTCAAGGTTATATCCTCTCACCTACTTATTCAATCTGTATGCTGAGCAAATCATCAGAGAAGCTGGATGATGAAGAAGCAGGTGGCATCAGGATTGAAGGAAGGCTTTTTAGGAATATAATAAGTAGATATGTAGATGACACAACCTTGCCTGCTAAAAGTGAGGTGTACTTGAAACACTTGCTGATGAAGCTCAAGTGCAGCCTTCAGTATGTAAAGGAGATCAAAATCTTTACAACTAGACCAAAAGGGAACATTATGAGGTAATGGGTAACAAAAGATTGAAGTTGTCAAGGATTTCATCTTGCTTGGATCCACAATCAGTGCTCATGGAAACAGCAGTCACGATCTCAAACACTTTTCTTTAGATACTTCTGTTATGTGACCTCTTTTAAAATGTTAAAAGGCAAGGGTGTGACTTTGAAGACTAAGCTGAGCCTGACCCAAGCCACGGTATTTTTTATTGCATCACATGCATGTGAAAGTTGGACACTGAATAAGGAAGACTGAAGAAGAATCGATGCATTGGAACGATGAAGCTGGCAAAGAATATGGAAAGTACCATGGACTGCCAAAGAACCCACAAATCTGTCCTGGAAGAAGTGCTAGTGCTCCTTAGAGACAAGGGTGGGGAGACTTGGTCTCAATTACTTTGAACAGGTTATTAGGAGAGACCAGTCACTGACAAAGGACATCACGCTTGGCACTGGGTGAGATGGATTGATGCAAGGGCTGCATCGATGGGCCCCAACATAAGAATAATTGTGAGGATGACGCGGTGCTGGGCGGTGCTGTGTTGTGTTATACATAGAACTGCTGTGAGTTGAAACAGATGTGACAGAATCTAACAACAACTTATAAGCAGTAGAATATTGAATATGAAATCCAGCAACAAACTCTGACAACTCATAGGTCTGTACATATGTAAATACATTTATTCATAAAAATAGAGGTATTGCTCTAGGTACATATATTTATATGGCAATACACTGAGGACGTGGATGGACTTCGGGCCTCTCTGCTCATTCCCTCAATGCAAGAACACTTTGTTCTAACAACCTGGCATTCTGTGATGCTCACCCTCCCAGCACAATCACTGAAGACAAAATAGGTGCTTAGGCAAATGTGGTGAAGAAAGCGGATGGTGCCTGGTTACCAAAATATATCATGTCTGGGGTCTTAAAGGCTTGAAGTTAAACAAGTGGCCATTTAGCAGAGAAGCAACAAGCCCACATGGAAGAAGCACACCAGCCTGTATGATCATGAGGTATCATTGGGACTAGGTAACAGGCATCAGAAGATCCAAAACAAATAAATAATGACAATAAAAAACATATTCTTGAGAATGAGGTGGGTCAGAACAGATAGATACCCAAAGCCCATTGTAGAGGAATCATAGGGAAGGGATGAGTCAACCAGGGTACAATATAGCACTGATGAAACACACTGATGAAACACCTCTGGTTCCTTGAGGCTTCCTTACCCCCCACTATCATGCCCCAGTCCTGCCTTTCAGTGCAGGTTAAACTGGAACATGTGCACAGGTACAGATAACAGATAAGAGCTCATGACACATAGACTCTAGGAACAGGAATGAGAGTATCAATATCAAAAGAGTAGGGGGAAGGGGGAGAGGGGGGAAAGGGGAAACCAATCACAGTGATCCCCCCCAAAGAACAAAAACCATGGGAGAATGGAGACAGCATTCAGTGTAATATATGAAAATAATAATAATTTTAAAAGGGGTCACAAGGGTAGGGGAGAAGGGAGGGGAAAAGAGGAGTTGATACCAAGGGCCAATTAGAAAGTAAATGTCTAAAAATTAATGATGGCAACATATGTACAAATATGCCTGATATAATTGATGTATGGGTTGTTAAAAGAGCTATAATAACCCCCAATAAAATTATCTTTCAATTAAAAAAAAACTCAGCCAACTCAAGCAGATTCCTTGATGTGTAAAGGTAAGCTACTTACTTTTTCTACCTGTTTCTCTACAATGAAAGGAATACCTACCTTTAGGGTGGTTGAAATTATTAAGTATGTTAAACATGTAAAAGACCATAACAATGTCTGGCATATATTATGTGCTCTATAAACAGTAGCAATTGTTATATTTATTTATCTTCCCTGTGCTTTGCAGTTTCTAGTATATAATGGGCCAGTGGTTTTCAATCTTTCTTTGCTTCATGCTGGAAAAAATTTAAAACTATATGAACCTAGGCTCCACAGTCGAAGGGTGGGCCTGATCGTGGTATCTTGGAAAAGTTCTCCGTCATGGTCATCCAATGGTTGTTGAATGAATGAATGAATTAGCCAAATAGGATCAGCAAGAACAAATCTAGTTGTCCCTTCTTTTAAGAATGCCAAGCATGATTCTATCCTTGTACTTTGTATGTTCATACTGGGGTGGATCTCAGAGGTCTTATGTCACTGGAGGACACACCCTCCTGAAGTTATATTTTTCCATTTTTGTGGTATACAAAACCCAGGATTGAGGAACTTATATGGACAGCAAGTAGAATAAGGGTTTCTTGAGAGAAGGGGTAGATTGGTGTGGTGTGGGGGGAGACCATGTTAAGGAGTCCATGTAGAAAAAGAATGTTTTTAAATGGATTGCCGTAGCAATTAGACAATTATGCTTGATGTGATAGAACTATTGTGGTAGTTACATAATTCCCTGTCAACTTGATAGCACAAAGGGGTAAAGTCTAGCCTGTCAATCAGGTGAGGGTGAATGAGACCTCTGTGTGGGCATGGCCTTCTCCTGAGGATTCTGGGAATTCCAGTATTCCTCCTTGGAAGCAGGAGACATTCTCACTTGGCTCACTCCCTGTGGGACATTATGGACAACAAGCTGATGGAGTTACATTGATGCAGCCAGAGCTGAGATGGTGGAACCATAAGGGGACCCCTGCCAGTGCTGAGATGCTTACAAGGTCACTGGATCCACAAGACTTCCCCCCCACTGGCCTGTGATCTTCCTGAATTCAGTGTTTGTTTTTTTAAATCATTTTGTTAGGGGTTCATACAACTCATCGCAATCCATACATACATCAATTGTGTAAAGCACACTTGTACATTCATTGCCCTCATCATTCTCAAAACACCTGCTCTCTGCTTAAGCCCCTGGCATCAGCTCCTCATTTTCCCCTTTTCCTCCCCCTTCCCTCGTGAACCCCTGATAATATATAAATTATTATTTTGTCATATCTTGCACTGTCCGACGTCTCCCTTCACTCACATTTTTGTTGTCCATCCCCCAGGGAGGAGGCTATATGTAGATCCTTGTAATCAGTTCCCCCTTTCCAATCCACCCTCTCTCCACCCTCCTGGTATCACCGCTCTCACCACTGGACCTGAAGGGATCATCCTCCCTGGATTCCCTGTTTCCAGTTCCTATCTGTACCAGTGCACATCCTCTGGTCTAGCCAGATTTATAAGGTAGAATTGGGATCAAGATAGTGGGGGGGGGGCATGAGGAAGCATTTAGGAACTAGAGGAAACTTGTATGTCTCATTGTTGCTACATCATACCCTGACTGGCTTGTCTCCTTCCCCAGACCCTTCTGTAAGGGGATGTCAAGTGGCCTACAAATGGGCTTTGGGTCTCCCCTCCCACTGTCCCCTCATTCACAATATGATTTTTTGTTCTGATGATGCCTGATAACTGATCCCTTCGACACCTCGTGCATACACAGGCTGGTGTGCTTCTTCCAGGTGGGCTTTGTTGCTTCTGAGCTAGATGGCTGCTTATTTACCTTCACGCCTTTAAGACCCCCAGACACAATATCTTTTGATAGCCGGGCACCATCAGTTTTCTTCACCACATACGCTTATGCACCCATTTGTTTTCAGCGATTGTATCAGGGAGGTGAGCACATAATGATATGATTTTTTGTTCTTTGATGCCTGATAACTGATCCCTTCGGCACCTCATGATCACACTAGTGGTGTGCTTCTTCTATGTGGGCTTTGTTGCTTCTGAGATATATGGCCGCTTGTTTACCTTCAAGCCTTTAAGACCCCAGATGCTATCTCTTTTGATAGCCGGGCACCATCAGCTTTCTTCACCACATTTGCTTATTCACCAGCTTTGTCTTTAGTGGTTGTATCAGGAAGGTGAACATCATAGAATGCCAGTTTAATAGAACAAAATGTTCTTGCATTGAGGGAGTACTTGAGTGGAGGCCCAATGTTCATCTGCTACCTTAATACTAAACCTACAAATAAACACACATAGATCTATTTACCCATCCTCATATAAAAATATATTTGCATATGTGTATGCCTTTATTTAGACCTCTATAAATGCCCTTTGCCTCCATTTCTCTTGACTTTCCTCTTGTCCCACTATCATTCTCAGTCTTCATTTGGGTTTCAGTAATTTCTCTTGGTTACATTACCCTTGATCACGCCCTACCAGGCCTCCTAAATCCTCCTCACTACCAATTTGGATCACTTGTTGTTCCCTTGTCCCTGGGTTTGTTAATACCACTTGCTTTCCCCCCACCTCCCCCTCTCCCATGTCCCCCCCGGAACTGTCAGTCCTGTTGTTTTCTCCTCCAGATTGTTCATCCAGCCTATCTTATTTAGACAGACCTGTGGAGATAATAACATGCACAAAAACAAGACAGAGAAAAACCAAGCAACAAAAGAAAACATAACAATAAGAACAACAACATAAAGAAACCAATGTCAAAAATCAAAATGAAACACAAGAAAGAAAAGTTTGTAGTTAGTTCAATGACTGTTTGTTGGCCTTTATGAGTTTTTTCCAGTCGAGTCTGTTGGAGTGCCAAGCCCTGGCCCCGAACTTTATTTTTGGTATTCCCTGGGGACTTCATTGCTCTGTTCCCTTGCTGTTCTCTTGCACCCCTTAATGTTTTGACTCGGTGCAGTGGGATCAGATCAGGCAGAATTCCCACACTGTGTCTCCAGTGTTGTCCCCTGTAGGACTATGGGTCAGTGAGGGATGTCATGTCTCATAGTGGGGCCAGCCATGTGGTCTTCTCTGTGGATTGGCTACTCTGAGTGGGAATATCATCCTCAAGGTTTGGTGGGCCAGGATGTGCTCCACTCTCTCTTCCTCCCCCTTCATTTGCTCCTGCATGCTCTGATCAGACATGCCCCTCTCCTGGAACTGCAGATTTAGTGCTGACCTCTGAAATAAATTATTCTGTGGGAAGGGGCAGGTATCCATGTAGTTGGGATTGTGGCCATCCCCTCGCATTCGGTGTTATTGTATGTGTTTTGTGAGTCTGAAGAGGAATTTATAGATTGGTATCGGACATATGGGCTAATATCGTTCTTATGGATTGATCTGGACTGGGTTGGGATTTTTTCTCAAGATATAATTGTTCTTTGATATAAAGTTTTCACTTACTTACATACATGAGTGTGGCTAGATTTGTTTCTCTAGTCAACCCGGCCTAAAACAACTAGGGAATGATATGATAGATGTATTAAATCCCAATTAATAATAAAAAATTTTTTTTAAAGAAAGTTGACTCTTCATGGGACAATTTCAAGAAAGTAATGATAGTGAACACAGTGAAATATCAGAGAAAGAAACATCACAATTCCAGTCATCTCAGCAAACTACAATATTGGTGAAACAGAAAAACAAATAGAATAATGTTACAGATCAACTTCTATTTGTGCAGACTCGTTGCTCAGTGAGTTGCCATAACAACTCTAACCAGAAGCTGAACTTTGACCTTTCCTCCAGTTTTCATTTTGAATAAACTCCAACCTCTAATTTAGTGGACATAAAAATTTTAGAGATCTTGTCAAATAAATTATTTGTACCATTCTAATATATAATTATGTGCATACCACTATCACCATTATAATTAACTGCTTTCCTTAGTTGGTCTACAAAATTTAAATCAACTGCTCTCTGTAGAACATTAGGTCAGGAACTTCATAATGAAAATAAGAAACTATAGCCAGGGCCCTGACTCACAATGAAATTAGATATTAATTGAGAAGAAAAGATAAATCTCCTGATAATTAGAGACAAATGCAATGGAAACACTTCAGCTGCGTGCAGCAGTACAAAGTGAACACTGTAGTCTGACGTTGGTCTTCTTCTTTCTGATTAGCTCTGTGGCCTGTTAATTAACCTTTCTGAGCCTCAGCATCCTCACTGAACGTCACAACCATGGATCTTGATGCCTACATCATAAGATTCTTGCAATCATGCATATAAGTGCCTGGCACATTTTTTAAAAATGAAATTCTTCTAATGAACAAAGAAGCTACATTTTAACAGAAAAATTTATTGTCAGAAGATTCTTTATCAAAGAAAGAGATACCATGAAAGGGAAGGTCAAGCAAATCATGATTTAGAACCGAGAGCAAACATATACCTACCCTCTTACCATAATTCTCTTAAAAGAAAAAAAAGATGTTTTTTTTAAATCAGTTAATCCCTACAAACATCAGAAATTAAAAAAAAATTTTAAAGGAGGGAGAAATTATGATAGCGAACCCAGAGTAGAATTATTAAAACACTCCAGACACTCTGCAAAGAAAATTACTTGGACAATAGGAACACAGAATTTCTAAACTCAGTGGAAACATATAGAAAGAATAGGAGAGAGTTGTGGAGCAATCAAGATTTCATGGTTAAAGCACTTAACTGCTCATTGAAAGGTCATTGGTTTGAACCCACCAGGCACTGTGCAGGGGAAAGATGTGGCAGCCACTTTCATAAAGATTTACCATCTTGGAAACACTATGGAACAGTTCAATCCTGACCTACTTCGACACAATGAGTTGGAATCGACTCGATGGCAATGGGTTTGGTGAAGCAATCAAGAGGGTAATTAATTTTCAACTGCCTGTAAACAAGCCCTCCTTTTCCTCCCTCTACTTCAGGGAACTGCAGACTCAGGAGGATATGCCTACAGATTAAAGACAAACGTTTACTCTAAAAAAGTGTATCTCCCGAATTGGAAGACACATACTAGGGGTGCAAGGGCCCCAGAGAAGAAAAGAGCAGGGTTGAGAGCGACCAGAGCCAGTCCAGGCTGTTTACTGTTGCAGCATCAAAGTAAAGATCTTCCTACCAGGATATTGGGGATGGATGGGGAAAGAAAGAATGAGGAGAGGGGTGATCCCCTCACCTATGTGTCTGCCTGTTCTGTGCACCTTACAGGGAAGTCTGCCAGTCGAAATGCCCTACTTACAGCATTCTAACTGATCCTCCATTTCCTCAGAAAAGCTATTAGGGAAACAGACTTCTCAAAACTGGAGTTAAAAACATATCCAAGATACCTCCTATTTAGTAACACAGCTATAAGTAGAAACATAGCTATAAATATAAAACCTTCACACATAGATGGTCACCAAATACTTGAGAAAATTCAAGAGCGCTAAAAAAGAGACTAAACTGAGAGAACGAAAACTTTATCCTAGAAAAATACTGATAATTAAGGGAATAAACATCTAAAAAGTTCTTGCAATCATTCTTAAAAGATGCGTGACAATATTATAGCATTCTGCTATAAAACTGAAACACGAAAAGAATGCCACAAAAGAGCACACATAGCAAATAAAGAAAACTGAACAAACCCATGGAAGGGATAAATAATAGAGTGGGATATGGAAAAAACAGGGGAAATAACCTGGAGACTAAATAATCTGAGGTAATTTCTTTGAATATAAAGAAAAGATTACAAATAAAAAAATTGAGACAAAACAATAAGAGACTCAAGGAATTGATGCAGAAGGGGCAGGAAGTACCAGGAGAGAAAGAATTGGTGAGGTACACGTCAACAAAAAAATAATAGAAAAGACTTCTCCAATTAGAAGACAGGATCAAGAATTCAGAGAACATACCAAGTGTCAAGTAAGATCATTTTTTAAAGATCTATATTCAGAGACATCCTAGAGATATTTCATAGCCAAAAGAATAAAGAGAAAAAGCAGACCTCAACAAACTAGATTAATATAGTGGTGGCAACAACAGACCAAAGCAAACCCACCACTGTGAGGATGGCACAGAATGGACAGTGTTTCTCTCAGTTGATGTGAATAGAAGCCGTCATGATGGCACTTTACAACAAAAAGGAACACAAGTGAGATGGTCATCAGTTCTGAAAGTTACCTTTGGTTTCTGGGTAGCAATAACATCAAAATCTTAAAGAAAATACTTTTGAATCTAGAATTATGTACCACAATAACCAAACTAGTATTCAATAAGAAAGCAAATTTTTCAACCCGTAAATATTTTAGAATTTTACTTCCCACGCACTCTTTGAAGAATTGCTTAAAAGCATATTACCATTAGAAGAAAAAAAAAGCTAAGTTTATGAAAGGAAGATGTTGTCTCCAGGCACAATGATGAGAGAAACTCTCAAGTTTACATTTGTTTAAATAGTTTTTCTTGCCCAAGATGAATTAAAAAAAAAACCCTTAATAGCAGCCTAGAATTAAATCCCAAACAAATGAAACACAGGCAGTGTTGAAGAAAAATACTGTGAAGAAAATGCAACAATACAACAATAGCATCTATAAAATAATTACATTAACTCAGCAAGAAATATGCCAATCCTTTAGACTTAGCTGAAGAACAAAGAAGGCTTTGAAGTGATGTGCCATGTTCTTGAATCTGATATTATAAAAAGGACCATTCTCCTTCAATTGATCTGGTAACCTAATAAAATCTCAGTAAAAATTATAGAAATATTTTTCATGGAAATTGGTAAACTGATTCTTAAAGCCATTTAGAAGAAACAATGATAATCTGTAGAACTGACTTTAGAGTCCAGGGACCTCTGTGGAAATTTGTTACAGGGAAAGAAAACATTTCAGACTGAGAGCAAAGAGAGAACAATGCATGATCCCATTAACCCTTTGGATAATTCATTTGAAAAACAAAAATTAAGTTTCTATCTCAGACCACATACAAGTTAATGTTCAGCTTGATTAAAGAGCTAAATGGGAGGTGGGAAATCAATCCTAAGAAAAATTATAAAAGAGTATTTCTATAATATACAAATGGGAAAGTTTCATCAAATCACAAAGAAGTCATCATAAAAGATAAGACTGATGTATCTGATTTGGTTTTTTAACTTCTTATTTTTACTAGCGAGAATGCAATGAATTCCTATATCACCAAGTTATGATGATAATTATATTCATGACCGACCTTGATTCATCTATTCCCCCATCATTACTAGATCATTTTTAAGTAAGTCTCACATAACATATTTCATTTATAAGTAATTATTACATTCCAAAATACTAACTTTTAAAAATAATCAGTATGCAGTTTTTAAATGACAATTTCATACAAGATACCATAAACAAAACTTTAAAAACAATAAGTGAAAGGGAGAAATTGTGTGCCCAATAGACAATAAAGGATTAATATAAACAAAAGTATATAATATAAAAGGAATGGTTATAATCCCATTTCCTTAGGGGGAAGTTCTCTGTTATGCTAATGAAAGGGTTAGGAGGGATGTGTTCTGAGTCTCCTCCTCACTAGTGAATGTGAGCTAAGTCCCCACCCTTTGTTTCCTTGGGGGCATGGTCTGCTGGAAGACAAACCCACACCACTACAAAAGCCACTCCCTTGTGGATGAGCCATCTTGGAAACAAACAGAATTCCTGGGAGCAGGAAGGAAGGAGGACCACCAGTGGAACGTTTGCTTTCTGAAGTGGTATGGCTCGGTTCTTGCTTCACAACGCTGAAAGAATTCCCGCGGCAGAAGCCCTTTTGTAAACCCACGTGACTTTTATGAGGGAAAGGCAAGTTGCAGGTATTAAAGTCTCGAAAGTACACGCTCCTTCTGGAAAGTGCACCAGGCTGCGCGGAACCACGCGGGAGTTTGCCACTGAACACGAGAAGCCACGTGGAAAGAATATCGGAACAGGAGCGCAAAACCAGGCAGGTGGAACCAAGAGCAGGAATTCCCTGGAGGGGGGGACAAGAGCGACAGGCCAGGCAGGTACATAGGTGCGTGTGCGCCCCACTGTGCACATGGAAAGCTTGCCGAGCACCTTGGAACCAGAAAGGATGGAACAATGCTTGGGACCTGTTTTTATCTCCCCGAAACCCCAGCCTCATTGGCTTGGGAGGCATGGTTGAGAGTATAGGCCACCCTAATTGGCTTAGTTTAGGGGTACCTGTGTGATGTCACGTGGCTGATGTCTAGCATTGTGTGTGGGCCCAAGTTAGATGTGCCCATCCTCGTCCAATCAGTGTGCCTGATTTCGTCCCACGCCCTCTTGTGGCATGAACAACTCATTTTGTTTAGTGTAGGCATTCGCTGGAGACAGCCCATCTTTGTCCCAAATCTAGCAACCTGTCAGAGCACAACTCCATAGCACCCAGGGAGCAGGGCCAAGGCCGAGACCATCGGCTAGAACAAAGGGGTAGAGTGGAGACTATGAGATTGTGAGGCAAAGAGAGGGCTGCCTCCTTCGACATGGGGGCAGGCAGGGGCCACATGCCTGAGAGGATGAGGATGGAGAGGGACTTGGTTACTGGCTGAGGAGATGGTGTTGCTGTGGACCAGTACCTGTGTCTTTACGCCTCCCTGATCCTGACTGTGGTCGCCTACTCACTTTTCTAATAAACCCCCTTAGTTGTGATCGTTGTCTGTGAATTCTTTGAGCCCGTTGCAATTAATTATCGTACCCAGCAAAAATGTACAGCGCCACGGGAGGCATGGTTGGTGTCAGAATCAGTAAAGAAAGATAGAGGGTGGAGACATATTGGACCTCTGCCTTAACGGCAATCAGCTTTGGGCAGATATGGAGATGAATTCTCCTTCTCCCTTGTGAGGCCAAAAAAGGTCAGATATGGCCCCCACATCACTTGCAGATACATGGGGAAAGAACTACAGTCTCAAAAACCCACAGGGCAGTTCTAACAACCTTGAGGTTCACTATCATTCAGAATCGACTCAATGACAGTGAGTGAGTGAGTGTGAGATACTATGGAATACTAGGAAACTATTATACGTGAAAAGATCTCAAGTACCAATTGCTAAATTGATGTCTTACAGGAGAGTAGAAGGCAAACTTCAGGATAATATGTAAAAAATGATCCCATTTTAAAACACATGCCCTCATACCCAGTCGAATATCATGGTGTAGTGGAAGGGATCTGCCTGGATATAAACAACAAGGGGGTATATCCACTGAGGATAATTTAGAATGACCATTTTAAACACTACTTTAAAACCAAAGAAGCAATAATAAAATCAACTGTTTGCTTTTTATTACCACCATGTACAGATAGTTCCCACCCAACCACCTCCCTTCCCACAACCCCAACCCTATGGACCACGACATATTCCTATAGATGCATGTGTGAGTGTATAGAAAAACAGCAGGACTATGCTGGAACGGAACCCAGACTCACTGCACTGAGTTAATTCTGAGACTGTAATCTTTTATGGGAGCAGACAGCTGTATCTTTCTCTGATGCTTAACCCACAGTATCACCAGCATTTGCTCCACCTTGTGGCCTGTGACCTTTGCACTCTGTGAGAGGTCCCAGGAACCCTGGCAGGGCATGCCTCACATCTAGATTGCTTCAGAGACATCCACAGGAATAGTGTCTGCCCTCACGTTGGTGATTCTGTCAGGCATCTTGCTTTCCTAGTAGTACCCTGCACCAACTACAACGTGGTCTTTCCACATCCCCATTCCTACACCACACACACACACACACACACACACACACACACACACACACACGTGTTTGTGCTACTATACCCTGAACTTGCTCGACCGATACCAATGAAATCCCACGGCTAGCACAGGCAGCCCCAGGGCAAGCACAGGTCATGTAAAGAAAATTGCTGGGTACATAAAGGAGGAAGGTGATGGCCCAGAGAAACAGGAAAGAGGAATTTGCCAGGAAAGCAGACTAACTAACGGTGGCTGAGTAGAAAGGAGAAGTTGGACCATTGTGGGCCGTAAAGGAAGTGACGAAAGGCAGAAGTCAATGCGCACAGCAGTTTTAGTTCTCTGTGTGAGAAAGGATGCCGGGGACAGAAATGCCACAGTAAAGGCACGACTGTGTCACTGAAAAAGACAAAACAAAACCTCCAGTAGGCACTAGGCTCTTCTGCCAGAAAGATGTGCTCCCCGCCCTGGCTGTGTGACACAATGCAAGGCTCAGTAACCGCTGGAGCTTTATCTATAAAGGGGGATCCTTCTAAGCATTAAATGAATTCAAGTGAGGAAAGCTCTCAATGCTGTGTTTAGTAAAATGGAATTAATTTATTTTTCCATCAAGATATTAATGATAATGAAATAGCCATAATAGTCCATTGTAATAACTAACATGTGTCTGGTGCATTTTATCTTCATACTCTTCTCTGAACACTTGCAAGTATTAGCTCGGTCTCCGTGACAACACGATGAGGTAGTCAGTATTATTTTCCGAGTCTACAAATGCGAACAGTAAAGCGCAAAGAGGTTGAAATCATTTGCTTAAGATGCAGAGCTGATAAAGGGCAGAATCAGGAGGAGAATCCAGCTCGGGTCGCAAAGCCCGTGGTCCTGAGCACGGCACTACACGGGGACTTCAAAAGTTCATGGAAAATGGAATCAAAAGATCATGGAGTTTTTCTAACAACTTTTCTGAAGCCCCCTCATATGTTCCTTCCCAATAGAAATGAAATTGAGGAGAAAATCTATGGGATACAGAAATATTTCTCCCAAGTTGTCTCCCCCAAATATATGCCAAACCTAAGGCGCTGCTTGCTGCACACAGTAAACAACTAAACACTTGGAGGTCAACGAAGGCAGCTCAGAGGTTATTCTCTCTGGGGGTTGTCAGCTATCTAGAGCAATCAGACTATAGTCTGTCCCACGCTAAGCTAAGTAGAGCCTACTCCCTTCTGATAAAGGCAGTAGATTGTTTCCCTGAAGGAGAGCTCAGGGAGGTCAAGCCCACTCAAGAGTGACCAAGGTTAGGTTGCCATATTGTGTCTAGGGTCCGCCCAACCTGTCATATGTGTACCCCTAGTCCCTCCCCTTCCTATAGTATGTACACCCCTAGCTCATCCACTTCCTGTCATGATTCTGCCTATTGTACAGCCCCTTCCTATGACGTGGGTGGTTACCTGTAATCACGTCCCTGAGTATATATATGGACCTCAGCCAGAAATAAAGAGAGACCCTCCTGTCCTCATTTCCCGCGCTATGTGCGGACCTGGCTGGTAAGATCCTGGTTGTACAGGAGGTCAGCATGCTACCATGAACTATGTCTGACTTCTTCATTTTACTCTCCTATTTCTATTATTCTCTATGACTTTACTATAGTCTCTATATTTATCAAAACCATGCAATTGCACCTACTGGACCTATGACATAGTGTGAGGGACAAAGCCCGTGGTCTTTAGCACCGTACTACATGGGAACTTCAAAAAAATTCATGGAAAATGGAATTAAAAGATCATGGAATTTTTCCAACAACTTTTCTGAAGCCCCCTCATATGTTCCTTCCCAATGAAAAATAAAATTGAGAAAAGATCAAACAAATGAAGGTTCTAGAACAGGGGCTGAAGGAGGTGAGTAGAAGGAATCCCACCCTGCTTGAGGGCAGTTGTTCTGGGAGTGTTCCAGAGTTCTCCCATTTGGCAGTCTAGGATAACGCTACTATTGAAATGAAATCCGAAGCCCCTCCCACACAGCCAGAGATGAACAATGGCAGCCAAGAGGGAGGAGGTCACATATGAGACCAGTGCAAATGAAGCTCGAGGTTGAGGCATTGCCTCATGTTATGAAAATATCTTGCAACAAAGGAAGCAATGTGGTAATAAGTCCAAACGAAAAGGTGATGAGTCAGTAGTCAGTCTAGAACAAAGCCAATCAGAGTCTGCCCATGATTCCTAATGCTCCTCCGGGTGCGCTGGGTAGAAAACTCTAGGCTGGAGGAGACCTGAAGGAGTGGTTGCTTGGGGAAGGTCAAAGCCCCAAACAAGTTAAAGAAATGTCTGTTGTTAATATAATAAGGCTGATAATATTAGGGATCTCCGTTAAGGTCACAATTATCAGCACTCTGCCATATATTCACTCACTCATGTATTTATCTAGGAAACATCTACAGAGAGTCTACTATATTCCAGGTCCACTGCCAGTTGCTGGGACACTATCGGGATCCCTAGAAGCTTACAGCATAGTCAGCAGACTGTAGCTAGCAGACCCTTCTAATGCAATCAGGTAAAAGCTCTTCTATTTGTGAGTATTTGCACGGTTATGTGCAACCACATGGCTCTCCCTGGTAGTAGGTGGGGGTTGGCTGGTGGGAGTCAAGAAATACATCCAACAATGTGCAAGTGAGAAGAGGCGTGGTGCAGTAGTCCAGCTCCCTTGCTGTACAGAGAAGAGAAGGGAAATGAGGGCCCGAGTTACGAAAAGGATAAAGTGCAAATTGAGCAGGTGCCTCAGAGTTTAAGGCAGATCAGCATCATCATGAGTAGGCTTCTCGGAAGGGGTGGAACTTCAGCTGGGCCTTCCTGGAAAAATGAGTCTGATGTGCATACGTGTGTGTGATGGGGAAACAGATATTTATGTCTAGCTTTTAGATACTGATTTTTTTTTCTAGTTCTCTGATCACCAATATCCTTCAAATCTACCTTCTTTAGTGGTTTGAGAAGCTCGGTCACTGGGTGTGATATGATTAATAGCTTAGGTTTGGGGGGCTGGCAGACCTGGGTTCGAATCTAGGCTCTGTTATTTTTTCCCTTGTGACGACCTGGGACATAGAAGCCTTGATGGTGTAGTGGATATAGTTGGGCTGCTAACCGCCAGCTCAGCAGTGTAAAATCATCAGCTGCTCCCTGGGAGAAAGACTAGACTTTCTACTCCCATAAGGAGTTACAGTTTAGAGACCCACAGGGGAAGTTCTACCTCTCCTACTGATTTCCTATGAGTTGGACTTGACTTGATGGCAGGGAGTTTGGATGACGGGGGTTTTTCTGATTGTTAACTGGGATAACAATGTCTGCCACAGGATTGCTCTGAGTGCTAATGAGATAATATATGTAAAGCAAATAGCGCAGGACTTGATAGTAAGAAAACACTTTGGAAAACGAACAAATATACAAACAAAAAACTCATATGTATGGATTGTGATGAGTTGCATGAGCCCCCAATAAAATGATTTTTTTTAAAAAAAGATTGCAACCTTAGAAACACTATCAGGAAGTTCTGCTCTCTTGAATAAGGTCACTGTGGGTCAGAATTAATGCAGTAGTTAACAAATTTGGTTTGTTTTTTTTGTATTCCTTGATTTGAATAAAATGATGTATATTAAAAAAGCTCAAGAAACCCATATTTACTGCCATTGAGTCAATGCCTACTCATCGAGACAGAACAGGATTGTCCTGTGGATTTCTTAGACTGTAAGACTTTATGGGAATAATAAGCCTCATCTTTTTCTCACAGAGTAGCTGGTAGTTTCAAACTGCTGACCTTGTGGTTAGGAGCCCCTTAAAGGTTGTAATAGACACTTACCTGCATGGACCTTATGACATTTGCCGTGTACTTTGTATTCATTCTTTTCCTCTAATTTTTCTAATAATTTTTATGAAGTTCAGAGTCTGATGAGGAGACAGACACGTAGGCAGGTAAGGATCAGAGAGAGTGTTAAGTAGCATGACAGGGGAGGAGTGGGATGCTTGAAGCACAAAGGAGGGCACGTCATGACTTTCTAATGCCACGCAGGCTAGTCTAGAGGGATGCCAGGCAAGTAAACACAAAATCGAAGCACAATGTGAGGTGGACTTTAATGGAGGTGGGTAGCAGTTACTGGTGTTCATCTCTCTGTGGGCTGTGACCTTGAAGGACCACATTAAGACCTGTGCAACCTGATCTCACCAGATGTATCTGGCCTGGAAAGCCAGCTAGAAAACACTTCCATTACCAAAGTCATTACCTTCTAGAGCGCTCTTAACTTGTTTTTATTATTGCCAATATCCTTTTCAGTGGAGAGCAGAATAATCTGTACAGAAAATAAAGTTGTCTCTTCTTGGTCCAGCATCCAGCAGAGACTGCAAGTTGCAGTTAAAAGTCCCTCTTGGAATCTCTCTCACATATGTGTTCTCTTTTGTATCACTTGCTATGGGGGAAGTCATGTCTTGAGCAGATCTATGAGGAGGCCCACATTCTCCAGCCAAAGTCAAGTCTTCAGGGTCTGAAGTTATCTACAAGAAAGATCCTGAACCGGTGCAAGGTAGTACCGACGAAGAGCACAGCTTTCCCCCAGATCCTGGATGCTTCCTCCCCCCAACTACCATGATCCGAATTCTACCTTGCAGGGCTGGATAGGGCAGAGGTTGTACACTGGTACATATGAGGGCTGGAGGCACAGGGAATCCAGGGTGGATGATACCCTTCAGGACCAAGGGTGTGAGGGGCGATGCTGGGAGAGTGTAGGGTGAGTGGGTTGGAAAGGGGGAACTGATTACAGGGATCCACATGTGACCTCCCCCCTGGGAGAGGGACGGCAGAGAAGGGGGGGGGAAGGGAGACTCCGGATAGAGCAAGATATGACAAAATAACGATGTGATGTATAAATTACAAAGGGCACATGAGGGAGGGGGGAGCGGGGAGGGAGGGGAAATAAAAAAGAAGACCTGATGCAAAGGGCTTAAGTGGAGAGCAAATGCTTTGAGAATGATTGGGGCAGGGAATGTATGGATGTGCTTTATACAATTGATGTATGTATATGTATGGATTGTGATAAGAGTTTTATGAGTCCCTAATAAAATGTAAAAAAAGAAAAGGGAAAAAAAAGAAAGAAAGAAAAGAAAATGATTAGGGCAAAGAATGTACAGATGTGCTTTATACAATTGATGTATGTATATGTATGTACTGTGATAAGAGTTGTATGAGCCCCTAATAAAATGTAAAAAAAGAAAAGAAAGAAAATGATTAGGGCAAAGAATGTACAGATGTGCTTTAAACAATTGATGTATGTATATGTATGTACTGTGATAAGAGTTTTATGAGCCCTTAATAAAACGTTTAAAACAAAAAAAAAGGAAGATCCTGAACCAGAACTACCCAATTAAGCCACTCCAAGATTCCTGACCCTCGTAATAATAAAATAATTATATAATAATAAATAATAAGCATTTGTTGTTTTAAGATGTTAAGTTTGGGGGTAACCTTTTATAGGACATTAGAAAGTAATGAAGTGCCCTTCCTTTGTGCTTCAAGCATCCCACTCCTCCCCTGTCATGCTACTTAACACTCTCTCTGATCCTTACCTGCTTACATGTCTGTCTCCTCATCAGACTGAACTTTATGGAAAGTATTATCTCTAGTTCCTTACTATCAGATACACGCCTGGGTCATAGCAAACGCTCAGACAAGTCTTTGGATGGATAACTTGCATTTGTAAAGTGTATCAGGATTGGCAAAGCTTTAGTGCAGCCAACTGTCTTCTGTACAGTTCCTGGTATCCCGAGGAGGTAGGTATTAATGTTTCCATTCAACAGATAAGATGGCTTGCTTAAGAGGCTCACAATCAGTAAGTAATAAAATTGGTATTTAAACCCTTCATCCAATTTCTAGTCTTTGTTCTTTCCTCTACACCAAAATGTGCCTTGTTTAATTTGGGAGGTGGGTATAAGATTAAAAACTACTCTGGAGAATAGCGCACTGTCAGTCCAGTCATAGATGGCATTCCATAAAAGATCAACGGACAAGAAAGGGGTTCATTTATACGGACTATGGGCCAAATCTCCGTGGCCTTTTTCTTCTCTCAACCCCATTTAACCTCATTTGATTCTTAATACAAAATCA
This sequence comes from Tenrec ecaudatus, assembly GCF_050624435.1. Lineage (NCBI taxonomy): Eukaryota > Metazoa > Chordata > Mammalia > Afrosoricida > Tenrecidae > Tenrec > Tenrec ecaudatus. Next base: position 83,478,399 of record NC_134533.1, read on the forward strand.
CAAGGTGGGACATGTGTTTTACAAAAATTCTTATTGTGAATTAGGTGGGAGTTTACACATCAGATCATCATTTTTGTATTCTACAATTTTAACGACTTACCAACTTTCCCAATACAGTAGACCCCCAGCACTCGACCGCATCAGTATTCGACATCATCAGATTTCCACGCAAAAAGTCAAGAAAATTTTGCATCAAAGCTCAAACAAAACATCGGAATCTGACCCGATGCATGTGGTTTTTGTAAACAAAAGCAGTTCGTGTTTTGATCACTAGGTGTTAGTTGGCGTTGTTAGTACGCATTTAGGGGTCCTCAAACTTTTTAAACAGGGGGCCAGCTCACTGTCCCTCAGACCCACTGGAGGGCCGGACTATAATTTAAAAAAAACTATGAACAAATTCCTATGTACACTGCACATATCTTATTTTGAAGTTAAAAAAAACCAGGGCAAACACACCCAGTGGACTAGATAAATGTCCTCTGAGGACCGCATGTAGCCCGCGGGCCATAGTTTGAAGATGCCTGACACTTTTTGCGGCTGTGTTCCAGGCGTTTTGTTATAACTTTCTTAGGTTTCTGACTTTTTGTACTGTTTTTAGATTTTAAAAACCGTGGGTCCTAAGAAAGAGATTTTGAAAAGAATCATCATGATAAGGAACTGGTTAACCGTATTGTTGATGATAATTTAGTAAGCTCTTTTAGAAAACACTTGAGGGAATGCCAACAGCAGACCACATCAGACAGATTTTGTTTTAGAGAAAACCAGCCAGGTTCTAGTGAAAGAAGGCAAAGAAGGGGAAAAACTGAAGAGCAGCTGCCAGTTGATTTTTATGGAAGGGGATTCCCCTTCTCAGCACTGACTCTCCATCCCTCCCTCCTCTCCACATCCATGTCCGCAGATCCACATCCTCATCTGTCTCAAGGTACGGGCCATACTGTAGTTGTTAAACATTTTTGAATGTGTTTCCTGTTTAAAGTATATTATTTAACTCTGAACTTATTTACTCTGAAATTTCTGTGTAATGTTTTCTATAAAAAGGCAAGGTTAGGGTAAAAACTTGGTGGTCAAGAATGGATGAATCCCCTTTCCGTAATTTCTTATGGGAAAAATTGATTCGGAACTGGACTGCATCGCATCTCAACATCCCTTCTAGAACCAATCAGTGTAGCGGTCCAGGATTCTACTGTAGTTTGTTCAGCGCACTCCCCACCCCTCATCACTATGACTTCTTTTGGTATGTTAACCTTGTGCTTGACTAACTTCACTCAGCATAATGTCCTCCAAATTCATCTACTTCACGAGGTGTTTCAGTCTCATCGGTATTCCTTAGCATTACGTAGTATTCCATTGTGTGTGTGTACCGCAGTTTACTTATCCAGTCTCCCGTTGCTGGGCAGTTTAGCTACTTCCATCTTCTTGCTATGATGAATTGTGCTTTCATGAACATGGGTGTGCTTGTGCTTTGTGTCTTTTTTCTTTCCTTTTCTTTTCTAACTTCATCTTTATTTAAAAAGTCGGAAATAGGCCATTGATAACACGAGATAAATCATACAAAGTAAAATATAACAGTGTTAATTAACTTCATTACTAGTCAAAGTAACACAAATAAGAACACCTTTTTCTTTTTCTTTTGTATCTAAATAATAAATAGATATGTACATAAATAAAAAATATTGAAGAAAATGGTATTTATTTATTAATAAATTTATTAGGGGCTCATACAACTCTTATCACAATCCATACATACATCAATTGTGTAAAGCACATTTGTACATTCATTGCCCTCATCATTGTTAAAACATTTGCTCTCCACTTAAGCCCCTGGCATCAGCTCCTCATTTCTCCCCTCCTTCCCCGCTCCCTTCTCCCTTATGAACCCTTGATAATTTATAAATTATTATTTTGTCATATCTTGTACTGTCCGATGTCTCCCTGCACCCACTTTTCTGTTATCCATCCCCCAGGGAGGAGGTTATATAGAGATCAAGAACACTCTTTTTTTTTTTTCAAAAACAGGGTGTACACATATACTTTTTGACCATTTAAATCTTTAAAGATTTCATGAAGTATGTAAAATGAGTATATCCTTAGATTCTGTTCCTTTTTTCTTTAGGCTGTATACCAAGTGCAGACCTCTCTGGACCTTATGATATTTCGATTTCCAATTGTTTGAAGAGTCACTTTCCACAGTGATTGTACAGTTTTGTCATCCCACCAGCAATTTATAAGGGTTCAAATCTCACCATACCCTTTCCAGTATTTTTGTTTTTTAAGTTTGCTATCAATTCCAGTGTGATATGGTGAGATAAGCTATCTTTATAAATGAGAAAATGAAGGCAAGGGCTCACATCTATAAAGTAATAGATGGGACTCGAGCAAACGCATTCTAATTCTGAGCCCTAGACTCTTTTTGTTAAACCCAAACTGCTTCCTTTTCCCAGTGCTGGACAGCTGGTTTGGGACTCCAGATGTACTTCCTGATTCTAGCCAGGCCGTGTGCGACAAGGCATCACAGAGCCTCAGACAATGAGCAGATGGGTCTAATGTAAGAATTCTACCTGTGTGGCTATGTCCTACCTCACCCTTATATGGATCTCTTGTCATTGATTTCATAGCTCAGGATCAAAGGTTTCACAATATCCCTTTTATTAATAAAAGGAAAGCGCTTTCCTTTGCCCATCTTTTAAATGGGCATAGTTCAAGCCTAGAACTGAACTCAGCTCTCAGCCAAACAATAAACAGGCCTATGACATGAACAATAACAACAGGGGAGTGTGTACTCCTTAGAACAATGAACTATACAAGATCAAAGAGGCAGTATTTGTTTAGAGATAAAGCTCAGAAAACAGGAAGGTATCAGAAAGACTGACCCGTGGAAAGGGGAAGCACAGGGAGGAAGTTGGAAGAATGCTGTTCCATTGTGGGGACTGCAATCAGTGTCACAAAACACAATGTCTGAATTGTTGAATTTGCTCTGCAAACTTTCACCCAAAGTGACAGTAGGAGGTGGAAATGGCCATTGTAATTGTTGTGATGATAGATGAGATGAAGATAGAAAATGGCTGACATGTAATAGATATTCACAAACATATGAATTATTATCCCCTCCTCTTATCTCGCTCCTTAATTCCTACAGAATATTTTTCAGGCGAGGAGCACATATCCATCTATGACCCTCTCTTCTCCCCATAAACTGAAGACGCAGAGCAGCTGCAATTCAAAGCAGAGGGAAAAGAGGAAACATCTGAAGTCACTGTGCAGTTTCCAGCCTGAAGGGAGCTCGGCAGTGGTATTTCTGCTTTATGTCAGCAGAGAAGTGAGGCAAGGAGACCTCTGCCCTGGGAGGCCAGGTATCATGCTGAGAAGTTTAATTCTGAGAAGAAGCCTCCAGCTGTTCTGTGGGCTCTAGGGGAAGAAGGTTCCAGGCTGCCTGGCGCCATGCTGAGTTGGGTAAACTTGGCCCCTTCACTTCCATCCAAGAGACCTTTCACCTTGAGGGCACAGTGACCAGAAAAAACAACCCAGGAGCCAATTTTCACTCATTCTCCGAGGAGCCAGGGAGCAGACAGTTTCTGGGCTGGACATCAGGGGAAAACCCACACAAGATGAGCTTGAGGGCTCCCATCTGACACCAGGAAATGGAGAGCAGGCTCCCAGAGCTGGAAGACAAGGCGTCTGCCAGGAAGAGGATCTGGGCTTTGTCTCTGTGTGTGCCCCCATGGAGATGTGCTGTCTGAAATTTTGTGAATGGACTGCAAATCCGTGTAAGTCCCAATTGCAGTCCCAATCATTTAAACAAGCATAAAACAACCTACTGTGTGCAGGTCTTTGAAGGGATGGGTAGTATTAAGAAAAGACCATGGGCCTTGAAGTTTGACAGGCTTGAATTCCGATCCTAACTCCTCCACCTACTATCTATTGAAAATATCTTTAACGTCCTTGGGTTACAGTGTGTTTAGCTGTACAGTGAAAGTCGGAATGCCTGCTTTGTAGGGCTGAGATAAGGATTAAATGAAATGAAAATATGTACATGCTATACAATACTGCCTGCTGCCTGGTCAGTGCCCAACACACCAATATCTCTTACTAGGTTTCATGGGGGAGATGGAGAGGTGAATAACAGTAATGATTAGAGAGGCACTACATATAATTTAATGAAATTCATTTGATTTATTCAATTCTCATACATTAGAGAACTTCCTAGGTGCTAATAACGAAAGGGGAAGTAACAAGAAAAATGGCCCTCTGACCTATGTATTACAGTTTAAATTCTGAGCACCCCAGTTTGCAGAGACCATGGGTAATAGTGAAAGCCCGAAATCCATTTGCAGGGTCCTTCCGTGGGTTAAGGCTTCATTGAATTCCTCCTATTAACCAGGGATGTGAAGAGTCTTGCTCTCAAACAGTGCATTAGACAGTAGATTACCACTACCACCACCACCACCTCAGCGCCCCAGTCAGCCCAACAAGAGGCAGTTTCCCTTAAGGTCTTGTCTGGGTGTGTCCTTGATGGAGATAATTGGACTAGGGTCACAGAGTCATGAATCTTGCCTGAGTGTCAGGGTCAGAAGATACCAAACCAATCTTGTAAACTCTTCTATCTAACATACTGCACATGTTCTAATCATGGTCCTGTTCCCACATCTTTAGTCCCACTTGTCACTGTGATATATTGCTTGTGTGATCCCTTCCTTTGCCATCCTATGTCCTTGACGAGTCCCTGAATCTCAGCAAACACTTGGACACCAGTGTGACCTCATGCCAATGGTCTCTCTCACGCAGATTACGTGTTTTAGACCTTGTCTTGTCTTTGTCCTGTTTAAGATTTTGTAAATGCTCTCCTGAAGATATATTTGAGATTCGGGATTTCCTTTGTTTGCTTAAACACCAAAAAAAAAAAAAAAACCCCGAGTTTTACAGCTGAGATATATAGATGAGTAAGCAAGTAATTTTAATAGAGGAGTATACATTATCTGAGATAAGCGGGGGAGACTAATGAGACAAGACTGGAGGAGGAACGCGTGCTGTCTGAAGGGGTTACAAGAGGCCTTGCTGAGAAAGCAACCCTTAGACTCCACTCCCTCCTCTCAGAAGACGGACAAACAGGAGTTCACCAGGTGAAATGAGCGTGGACGGTCATTTTCGATACTAGCCATCAGGTGTGGAAAAAGCCCAGAGGCAAGAAAGTGCTTGGTTAAAATAATAGAAAGCAAAGAGGAACATAAGGTATACGATAAAGAACAATTCACCTCCAGAAATATGTTAAAAAACAAACAAACAAACATGGCTTGCCTGCAGAAATTTTGCTCTGTAGGCAACAAGGATGTTTTAAGGCAAAAACAAAAATTCCAGGATGATTCATTTGGTTTCAGGAATGATAACTGGTGGAGGATGGATTGCAACGGGAAAAGACTGGAGGCTGAGAGACAGAAACATGGAGATAAGAAACCCATGTAAGTTACATAATCAGGAAGTTGGTAGGCGATCAGGAAGAGGCTAGACCTCCTGGCTCCTGGTTCAAGCATTTACAACTAGATTGCTCCTCCTTTGACATCTTTCAAACCTGCCTACTAAGCAAACCCTGACCTAAAATTACAGTGCTCATGTGTACAAGGAAAATCAAGCATGCAGAATTGCAACCAGTTTTTGTCTGACACATCTGCTTTGTAATCTGTTTGGCCAAAGCATTCAAATATTTCCAGCATTTTTTTGTGAGCACCTCCTCACTGAGGTATATATGCTTAAAGAGAATGTAAATTCTTACTGATTTGGACCAATCATCGATCCATCCATTCAATCACTCCATCCAGCCATCCACAGAGACATGCTGGCAGCTACTAGGTGCTAGGCGTCAGCTGAGAACGGGGCTATGGAAATGAAAAGCAGTGTCTGCCTTCAGAGAGATCACAGGTAGGCACCTGGGGAGGCAGATAATCCAATGTGATAGTGCAATCAGAGGGGTGTCCTAATTGCTATGTTATCTTGAAGCGAGTACAACCGACCTTTTACACTCTCAGGGAAAGACGACATACTTGTAGCAAGCCTAGGACAGAGAGGGAAGAGCACATGCTATTTGGGGTACAGTACAAGGGTGGAAGTGACTGGAATTTGGGAGTTCAACAGTCCTCCTAGCCTTAAAGGCAAACATACACTTCTTAGTTTAATTAAAGAAAGCACGATCACTCACTTGACTGTGGAAGTCTATAAGCCAGTGACCACCTTCCCCAGATGATAAAGTACACAGGGTTTGCTTTGGATTTTATGATCTCCTTGTGAGTGCCTGTCTCTGAGAGCCCCTAAGTTATTCCTAAGTGGCTCTTCAACAGACCACGCACGCGACTTCAGCCCCTTCTGAGCACTTGTTCCAGCACCCAGTTTTTGACTAGTCTCACTTCCCTATAAAGTCTTAATTTGTGGGTTAAAGTTTGTATGGGCCTTGGTGAAACCGGAAGGAAACAGTTTACTCTGTTTTGTTCATAACTCAAACCAAACTCAGTGCTGTTGAGTCGACGTTGATGCATAGCGGCCCTATAGGACAGCAGAACTTCCCCTGCGGGTTTTGGAAGCTGTAAATCTCAATGTCATCTCTCCTGTGGAGTGCCTGGTGTATTCAAACGGCTGGCCTGTGGCTAGCGGTCCAACACATAACCCAGGATATCACGAGAGCTCCTTTTCATAACAAATAGCCTGCTTAACTAATTCCTTCGTTGAGTTATTTGCACTAGACATTTTCTCTGCTCATTTTGCTTGACCTCTGTGAGGTATGTAACACCATAATTCATCCACTGTGCACACTATCCCTCCCCTTGTGATTGTCTGTGACATCACAGTCTCTGAAAGCACCTCTACCCCTCGGGCAGCCTCTCACACACTCATCCAAGGTATCATCGCTAATGTCAGATGGCTTGTAGGTCAAAGCAGAGAATACTAGAAAGATAGGCTTTATTGACTATGCCAAGGCTTTGGACTGTGTGGATCATAGCAAACTATGGATAACCTTAAGAATGGGGCTTCCAGAGCACTCATTGTGCTCCTGCAGAACCTTTACATGGATCCAGAGATAGTTGTTTGAAAGGAACAAGGAAATACTGCACTGTTTTAAAATAAGGAAAAGTGTGTGTCGGGGTTGTATCCTCTGACCATACTTATCTGTATGCGGAGCAAATCATCAGAGAAGCTGGATTATATGAAGAAGAATTTGGCGTCAGGATTGAAAGAAGGCTTATTAATAACCTGCAATATGCAGATGACATAACTTTGCTGGCTGAAAGCAATGACTTGAAGCACTTGCTGGATTATAACGCAATGTCAAGGAGACCAAGATCCTCACAACTGAACCAATAGCTAAGATCACAATAACTGGGAGAACAGATTGAAACTGTCAAGGATTTCATCTTGCTTGAATCCACAATCCATGCTCATGGAAGCAGCAGTTAAGAGATCAAAAAATGTGTTGCATTAGGTAAATCTGCTGCATTAGACCTCTTTAGATACTGAGATGCAAGGATGATACTTTGAGGACTAAGGTGTGCCTGACCCAAGCCGTGCTATCTTCCATCACCTCATATACATGTGAAAGTTGAACACTGAATAAGGAAAACCGAAGAAGAATCAATGCATTTGAATTGTGGTGCTGGAGAAGAATATTGAAAGTACCATGGACTGCTAAAAGGACAAATTGATCTGTTGGAAGAAGTAGTAAGGCCAGAGTGCCCCTTAGAGGCAGAGATGGCAAGACTTCATCTTACATACTTTGAACATATTGTAGGAGAGACCAGTCCCTGGAGAAGGACATCATGTTTGGTAAAGTAGAGGGGCAGTCAACAAGAGGAAGGCCCTTAAAAAGATGGACCGATACAGCGGCTACGTCCATGGGTTCAAGTACAGGAATCAGGGAGGATGGCACAGGATCGGCAGTGGTTATTTTGTTGTGCTGTGGGGGGAACTGATTTGATAGCATCTAACAACAACAACTTCAGACAAAAAGCTCTGAATGACACTCATGTTTGTCACCCCAGTGCCTACCACCATTCCTGACACAAGGTAGCACTAAGAAATATTTGTTGAATAAATGAATCGGGAAAGGAACAGACAGAAATCTCTGGAGCAAACTTCTGCAAATAAGATGCTACCATGAAATGAAGAGTGTAAAAAAAAAAAAAAGAAGAAGAGCCCTGAGCATAAACGACAATTTGAGGACCAACTTTTGAGACTTTCAGCATCCCCATATGCTGTAGAGCAGGCCCGAGCTTGCAGCCTAAGTGTAGTAGCGAGAAAAACCAGGGTCCTCCTGAGAACAAGGCGAAGGGAGCATCTTATACCTTTCTTTCTGTGAGCCCTGTCTGGCCTAATTTTTCCAGGCCCATTTCTTTAGCCTGTGCTACTTTGCATGACTCTTGTTCATGAATTAGAACTATTAATGACACACCAGGATCTGATGTCGTACTTGACCTGAATTATGTTTTCACATTAATGCTGCAGAATTTCACTGCAGAGAAGAACTAAAGCGAAGTTAATATTCACCGAAAAAGAAAATGACTTTTCAGTCCCTAGTTTATTATTAGTAGGGGAAAAAAATCTTGACCTTTAGTCTGACTTTTTTTTGTTAAGTATTAAGTTCCCAAAATACTAAAACATCTGATGGGCTAGTCACATAAAGCATATGCTTAGAAGCCTCAGCCGAGCCCAAATATGGGAAAAGTCAAACAGTGTATAGAAAACAAGTAACTGAATTACAGTGTTGGGTAAACTGCTCTTGGGCACAACTCCATGAGCACAGACCAGAGCAATGCCTCTGCACCGATGAGAGAAGTAGCTGTGGAAATTATCTCAGAAACAGATCCGAATCTGACCTGTACACTCGGCTATAAATGAACTTTGTCCTGCAGGGGTAAAACGTAATATTTTCCATTAGGGCATATTTGCTCACCAATTGGTCCCCGGATCACAGAGGAGGCTGTCCCCTCCAGAGTGAACTATGCTCCACTTAACCTTGGTCAATTCTGTCCATGGCCAGTTAGCCAGGCTGACCCCACAGCCGTGGGAAGCAAAGGTAATAAGAGCTGGCTGCTCGGAGCAGCGAACCAGGAACCATACGAGGCCATAGGAACCCTGTGCTGAAATCCTGGGTTTACTGCAAACTAGCTGTATACCACATGTAACACTCTTAAAACAAACAAACAAACAAACAAACTCTGCTCTTACCACATGAATTAGCATGTAATTAACTCTATATAGACTGTTTAGACTTATATCCAACTTACCATTTAATTACAATAAGCTGCTTTATTCATGGAATCACTTACATCATGGCTAAAGGCACCTCATAAACACAGTTGTAGAAGAGAGTGGAAGGACGTGCGCCAGAGTTCTTCAAACCTGGAGTCAAAAACTAGTCATGGGTGCCGACCCATGTTCTCAGCATTAAAGCAGCTACAAAGAGTGAGCAGACACAACCCCCTCTACTCTCGAGGAACATAGAGTCTTGAAGGGAACATAAGACTGGAGTATTCTACCTAGAAAATAATATAGAAGAGTACTAATACTAGCTAGTATTTACGAAACACTCACTATGGATGGGTAAGCCTATTCTAAATGTTTTACATTTACTGCTTATTTCATCCTTTGGCATAGTCACTCCTGCTAGTTCCATTTTTCAGATGAGGAGCCGGAGCCATGGAGTGGTTTGTAATTCGCTGAGAGCACACAGCTAAGAGACAAATGGGAATTTGGACTTAAGGCATGTAACTAGATCCTGTGTGCTTAACCACTGTGCATTCTGTCAGCCAGGCACTACCCGAGAGGTACATAGCAAAGGGGGTAGGGGGGCTTAGCCTTCATAGGAGGAAGCTATTCATTCCCTCAAGGAAAGAGATCATCCATGCCCCACAACAGCTAGCATTTGAGCTAAGCTTTGAAGGCTGGGAAGGACTGGTCCAGACAAATGTTGGCGATATGGTAGAAGCTGAATGTAGAGAGAGGGAGAGACATTGTTTGGTTGGTTATTGTTAGGTTCCATCATGTTAGTTCCGACTCAGCCACCTGACATACAGCAGAAAGAACCCCTGCTTGGCCCTGCAGCAGCCTTACAATCAGGACTGTGTTTCGGTTCATTTTTGTAGCACTGTGGAGGTTGACGCTAATGAAACACACAAAATCTCAGGAAGGACACAGCCAAGACCAGTGTGACGGTACTGAATATGAGACAGCGGTGTAGCAGAAAAGAAGGCTGGGAGGACAAGTCAGAGCTCGACAGGAAAGATTTGCTCATAATGACGGTCTGCTCTGGCCTATTTCAAGTACTCTGTCAACCGGATTAATTTATCACTAAAATCTACTCTCAGAGGTAAACTTTAAGAATACAATAAACCGATGAGAGAGTTCAAAGAACAAAATTCTCTTTTCTCCAGCAACCAGCAAATCCTAAGGGACTTAGATTCTGGTTCCAGTTTTCTGCTTGTCAGCTGCAAATGTCCCTCCAGCTGTTCCAGCTCAGCTATTCACTTTCAAACCTTTAGATAAATAAGGAGCTGAGACCAAGGGCTCAAACAGGAAGGAAATATTTTGAAAATAATGATGGCAACATATGTGCATATGTTTGATACAATTGATGTATGGATTGTGTTAAGAGGTGCAAGAGCCCCCAGTAAAAGGATTTATTAAAATTTAAAAAAAATAGGGAGCGCACATTATAATACTGGATGGTGGTCAGATTCTTGGCAATAATCTCGAATAGCTGTTGAGATTCTAGAGCATCTTTAGAAGCAGTGGCTTGACTTATTGTTATCACCGTGCAGGTATTAGTGTACAACAATGGGCTCAAACATAACAACACTCGTGAAGACAGTGTTGGGCCAGGCAGTGTTTCATTCTGTTGTACACGGGGTCGCTCTAAGTCAGAAGCAATTCAATGGCACCTTGACAACAGCAACGGGCGTGAAAATTAAACCTACCGTACATACTGGAATATAAGCCGACCCGAGTATAAGCTGAGGCACCTAATTATTACCTGAGAAACCAGAAAAACTGATTGACTCAAGTATAAGCCTAGGGTGGGAAATGCAGGATGTGAATTAATGCAGAGACCAGAGGGGAGAGACGGAGCGCAGCCACAGACACATCCTTACCAGTTCAGCTGCCGCTGTAAGTGAATCACTACCGGTGCTTCTGTGAATTGGAGCCGTTCATGTCATGGGACGGCTCTGATTGGTTAGATGTGAGTAAACAAACATTCAAAGCCCTGCAGTGTCAGCGGGGCTTTGAATGGACAGCGGAGAAACAGCAATCACCGCGAGATGTTACACCTCGCTGGGGTACCACTGACCCGTGTATAAGCCGAACCCCAGTTTTTCAGCACATTTTTTTGTGCTGAAAAACTTGGCTTATACACGAGTATATATGGTATGTATTTACTTTAGAATCTACATTGGCTTTGGAGTCCAGATATTTGATACCTATTTATTTTAGAGAAAATATGGCCAAATAAATAGTACATGAACCCAACAATTCAATAGCAAAATGACTTCTGCAGACTACCTTTTGAAAGTAAAGTAAGGGTCCCTGCTGACACTGTGGGGTGGATGTTGGACTGCTCACCACCTGTGCAGGTTTACTGAATTAGAAACCCTATGGAGGATCACTGTACAATGGAAGCAACTCAAAGGCAATGGATGAGTGGTTGGGGTTTAGTCTGGGAATTGGACATTTTATAAATATGAATACCTGTATCAGTGTCCTACTGCCCCATACTTATGATCTTTAAAATTTCATTAAAGCATAACTTTCAAACAACAGGCCTTTTAAAATGCCTAACAGGAATGATGAGGGCAACGAATGTATAACGGGTGCTTTACTCAATTGATGTTATGTATGGATTGTGATAAGAGTTGTATGAGCCCCGATAAAATGATTTTTAAAAAATAAATAAAATGCATAACAGAATTTTAAACTCTTATGAAGTGATCTTTTGTTTATATATTATTGTGGATTAAATTGTACCTCAAAAAGTTATAGTGTAGTCCTCATTCGTGATCTTGTGAGTACTACCTGGTATGGAAATAGGAGGATTTTTGTTAAGTTAATGAAATCATACTGGAATAGAGTGGGCCCTGAACCTAATCCCTTCTAGACAGTGTCTTATAAAAAGAACAGAATTGACACAGAAACACATAGGGGGAGAAGACAGTGTTCACGTGAAGATATATGTACAAGCAGCTAATAGACACAGAAACACATAGGGGGAGAAGACAGTGTTCACGTGAAGATATATGTACAAGCAGCTAATAGACACAGAAACACATAGGGGGAGAAGACAGTGTTCACGTGAAGATATATGTACAAGCAGCTAAAAAACACCCAATGCTACAGGAGCTGAAAGAGACAAGGATCTTCCCTCTGACTTAGAAATAGATATCCTAGCCTCAAAATTGAATCTCCATCTACAAAACAATGAATCAAGACCCATGTGTCTCCCCAGGTACAGAAATGAACTCAGGATGGATAAAAGACCTAAATGTAAATCCCAGACATATAAAGACCATCAATGAGAAAATAGGAACAAACTTAAGGGCCCTATTGTAAGGCACAGATATACCATCAAATATAACAAAGGAAACATACACAGTAGAAGACAAAATAGATGTCTATGACCTAATAAAAATAAGACATCATGTTACTCCAAAGAGTAAAAAGAGAATCCATAGACTGGCAGGGAAATTACAAGCACACAACAAACAGACTCTAAAATCTATAGCAAACAGGAACACTTTAATAAAAGCATTTTATTTTTAAGACAAATAACCAAAGGGCAAAGGGCATGAACAGATGGTTCACCAAACATGGCATCCAAGTGGCAAACATAAGGAAATGCTCACTATCACTCACCACGTGAGATTGGCAAATCAAAGATGAGACAGCACCGTACAGTGACAAGGACAGCCCAATTTAAAACAAACAAACAAGCAGAAAACAAATGCTGGAGAGGATGTGGAGAGAATGGAACCCTCTTACACTGCTGGTGGGACTGTAAATATATACAACCGTTGTAGGAAGGGATATAGTGTCACCAAAAAAACTGGGGATAGAAATCTCATCCAATTCAGCAATCCTCTGCTGGGTATATACCCCAAAGAAGTAAAAGTTACAGCACAAAGAGACATCTCCACACCTATATCCATCCCAGCGCTGTTTACAAAGGCAAGAAGATGGAAACAACCTACAGGTAAATGCCCATCAGTAGAAGAATGGATAAAGAAACGTTAGCACTTAAACACAATGGAATACTATGCATCGCTTTAAAATAATGATGGAACAACAAAGCACATGGTGGGGAGAATGTATCTGAGTAGAATTAGTCAATCACAAAAGGACAAATGCTGTGTGCAATCACTATTATAAAGAACAACAACAATGCGGGATAAACAATTCATAAATGAAAAGAATAGGACCAATGGTTCCAGGGGATACGGGAGAAGGGGGGGTGGGGAAAAGGAAGGGGTGTGGGGTGGGGACCAACCCTGGGACAAGGGAACAACAAGTCAACTAAAATTAATGGAAGGAGGGTCGTGGGATGCCTAGTGGGACTCAATCAAGGACAATGTAGCAGCAAAGAATTACTAAACATGAATAAAGGCCAAACATGATGGTGGGAATAGAGGGAAGTAAAAATGAAATAGAGGAAAGAACCAGGAGGCAAAGGACATTTATAGAGGCCTCAATAAAGGCATGTACATATGTAAATACATATATATTGAGAACTATGTACTCACATCTTTATGTTAAGAATTAAGGTTACAGATGGACATTGGGCCTCTACTCAAGTACTGCCTCAACACAAGAACACTTTGTTCTAACAATCTGGCATTCTGGATGCTCACCTTCCCAACATGATTGCTGAAGACAAAATGGGTGCATAAGCAAATGTGGTGAAAAAAGCTGATGGTGCCCAGCTATGAAAAGATATAGTGTCTGGGGTCTTAAAGGCTTGAAGATAAACAAGCAGCCATCTAGATGAGAGGCAACAAAGCCCACATGGAAGAAGCATACCAGCCTGTGTGATCATGGAGTGTTGATGGGATCAGGTATCAGGCATCTAAGATCCAGAATAAAACCATACCCAAGGTGAATTGGGTAGGGGTGGGGGGCATGGAGTGGTGACCCAGTGCCCATCTGTAGACAACTGGACATCTTCTCACAGAGGAGTCATAGTGAAAAGATGAGTCAGTCAGGGTGCAGTATAGCACCAATGAAACACACAACTTTCCTCTAGCTCTTTAGTGCTTCCTTCTCCCCACTGTCATGACCTTAACTCTACTTTACAAATCGGATTAGACCAGAGCATGCACACTGCTACAGATAAGAGCCCGAAACACAGGGAATCCAGGATAGATAAACTCCTCAGGGCCAACAAAGAGTAGAGATACCAGGAGGATTAGAGGAGGGTAGGGAGATAAAGGGGGAATCCATCACAAGGATCAACTACAACCTCCTCCCAGGGGGACAAATAATGGAAAAGTGGGTAAGGGGTGACGGAGAACGCTGTAAGATGTAGAAAAAATCATCTATAACTTATTAAGGGTTTGTGAGGGAAGGCAGGTGGGGGAGGGAGGGGTAAGAAATGGGGAGCTGATCTCAGGGGCTCAAGTGGGAAGAGAATGCTTTGAAAAGGATGGCATAGGTGCAAATGTACTTGCCACATTGGATGAATGTATGGATTATGATAAGAGATGTAAGAGTCCCCCATAAAAGTACTTAAACTAAATTTTAAAAAGTTTAAAGGCAATAAATAAAAGTATTTAATTAAAAAAAAGACAACAAGAACAGCAACAAAACAACAAAGATTTCCATACCAAAGAGAACAGACTCGAGATGACCAAGGGAGGGGAGAGGGTAAGGTAGGGAAACTGATATAATAGACTTGAGTGTTGACAGTCAGTAGCTTAGCTGAAGGGGAAGATAGTAATTCACAAGAAAGAAAAGAGAAATCAAAAGTGGAGTGAGTGGCTAAGGTAAACTAATCTGGAGTTTGATAAGTAGCTCAATCAGTTGAATACAAAATTAATTAACTGAAATGTAAACCCCCATCTAATTCACAATTTTAAAGATGTAAATAGTAAATCAATAAACTCACTGCTATCAAGTCAATTCTGACTCATAATGACTCTAGCGGACAGGGTAGAAGTCCCTGAGTTTCAGAGTTCGTTGCTCTACACAGAAGGAGAACGCTCTCTGGAGAATCAGCTCGTGGATTAGACTGATGACCTCACTTGGCAGTTAGCAGCCCAATGCATCGCCGCTATACCACATACTCTGGACATCTTCAGTAAGTGTTCCACATCGTTTACAGAGCTCGGCATTGGAATGGCATGGATAATAAATGAAGCAGCGCACACAAACACAGCCTCCCCTTGTCCAGGCCCTGAATTCAGACTTCTTGCCTTCAGAATAACGAGGAAGTAAATTTCATTCTTTGAAACCACTCACCCATTTGTGATTTTTCTTTTCTTTTCTGGCACTACTTGGTAACCAAGACACATACCATGCTAGAAAATAACCCAGTAGGCCATCAACCAGCTGACCCAACAAGAGGTGAAGCCTGTCAGGATAACCTGGGGCCTGACCAGGAGTCGAGGCGTTTAGTATGTTAAGAAGGCTCAGCCTTCTATCCCACTTCCCTACCATTTCCCCTGGACCATCAGGTCCCAATGATTGCATTTAAGAAATAGGTTCCCCCTCACCCCTCTGCTTACTGCTACGGCCCTTCATTAGACAGATCCCATCTATGTCTAGTGTTGCTATAACATCAATACCCCAAATGGATGGTTTGAACAACCAGACATTTATTTGCTCACCATTCAGGAGACTAGAAGTCCAAACTCAGGGTGCTGGTTCTAGGGGTAGTCTTTCTCTCTCTGTTGAAGGTTCGTGTTTCTACTGCTTTTCTGGTTCCTTGGAGCTCTCCATGTGGCTTGGCATCTCTCTTCTCTCATCTCTGCTACCTTAATCTGTTCCCTTTGACTCAAAACACACCCTACCCTAATCCTGTCTCACTAATATAACAAACATAACCCATTCCCTAACAGAATTGTAATGACAGACATAACGGTTAGGAATTACAATTCATGGTTTGAGAAGAACAATTGTTTGGGAGAAACACTTCAATCTATAGCAAAACCACTTTCAGTTCTGTGACAGTGAGGGAATGACAACAGATGCTATAAAACAAAACATGAACTAGAGCAGCTCATGACCCGTGGACAAACAAATGGATTCTGGGTTCCCATGTAATTCTAGCCCTAATCGAAGAACAGTTAGTTCTTATCGATTTTGGTCTGTGTAACAGAGGGCAGATTCAAATAAGCTCTAAGGCTTTTATGACCCACGTCTGTAGACCTGACACTGAAATCCAGTTGAAGAAAGAATCAAGTGTGTCAGCGCCTAACCAGACAAAGAAGTGGGCCCACAGCTAATTCCTCAGCCCAGCCACTAGGGAGCACACTAAGAAGCAGTTCTACTCTGCCCTCTGGGGTCACTGTGAGTAGGAATCAACCCGATAGTTTGGCATCAGACCAGCACTGTCCCTTAGAATCTCCTAGGTCCAGTTCTGAGGCACAGCGTTGGGGTTTAAATCTCCAATATAACAGAGCCTGGAGTTGAGACAATGAACTCCTTAAGCCTTCAGCGATGATCTCATCCTCTGACCAAGATTTTTCTTGGACTATGAATGCTCAGACCTGAATGGAACAGAAGTGGGAGTGGGAGGGGGTGTCGGGGGAGCTCCTACTCCAGGATGTGCTGACTCAGCATGCTTCAGGTCTGGAATTGGAGCGGGAACTTGTGTGGTCCAGCAGGGGCCTGCAGGCCCAAGTAGGAAAGAGAAGAAAAAGTTGGAAGCAATCTTAAGTGTAAAGAGCTCTCGGGAGATGGAAGACAATAGAGTTAATGACAAATGTCTTCATTGAGATCTCTCTGTGTACCAGGCACTTTCCATCTGGGTTTACCACTCTGTAAGGAAGAGTAAGATGGGGAATACCAAATGCAGAGAGAGTAACTAACTGGACTGGATTCACATAACTACTAACTAGCTGTGCGCTTTCAACTTAGGTGTCTCTGCTCCAAAAACCACTTTTTTTTTTTCCCCTTTCAAGCACCCTGGGGCAACATCTGGGAGGTTTTAGGTGGTATAGCTGGTAAAATGAGATGCTCAGGAAATAGTCCCTGGATGGTTATGTCAAGAAATAAGCAAAATATGAACAAGGTAATGTTGACTGATAGAATGCTAGTAGAGTGTTCAGTGGTTTAGAGTGGTAGAATTGCAGTCAGCATGCTAAAAAGCTACAGCTCATAAATGAAAGCAGTCCTGTGGGGGATGCCAAATGCAGTCGTTAATTCCTTGCACAGGAATGTGACTAACAGGCTGGATGTGGCATCAGTCCTCTTGCCCACACAACTGTCTGGGCAGGCTAGCCTCTGACTTGAGTCTCTAGCTGTTGTCTGCTCTGGGGCACATTACACTCTAATCTCGTGGCTTCACAGTAAGCTTGACATTCTTGCTGAGTCTGACTCACTCACTCCCAGCCTCAATTGTTCTGTGCCAGAGCACACGTCTCTTACAGCTGGCCGACTTAGAAACACAGGATGTTAGTGTTGGAAAGGAGCTACCTTCGAAGTCACCTAGCATAACCCCCTCAAGTTACAAATGAGAAATCAGGGCCCCAGGCAAGGTTTGGTGGAACCTCCTCTTCTCTCAGGTGCATTTAGCGTGAATCAGCCTGCTACTTCAGCAAGAAGAGGGAGAGGCTGGAAGCCAGCAGGACTCGTGCTGGAAATACTAACTCCGCTGCAGGATTACTGGGCCTGGGGTGAGGCCCAGAGAGCAAGCCCAGACCACTAGAAGAATTGGTTGGGATGAGAAAGCAAAATGTCAGGATTCCAGCCAAACCGTCTGCGGTTCAGGATGGGACTTCTGTCCCAGCAAGGAAATGGAGGATTGGGAGTGGGAGGATTGGGGCTGAGGGTCAATTGTGGAGTGTGGACTGATACACTGGGAGAATAATGTGGTATGAAGACCTGCATTGTTATAATTCAGAATCCATATGGTCATGCAGAATTCATCAGAGACACAATAAAGTCAGACTGACCACATACCCTACTCTGTACAGGTGATGCCCAATGCCCTACTCATGCTCTTCAGGAAGCTTCCTGCCTGCCGTGGGAGGAAAACAATGGCTCTAGATACTAGTTGGGGGGCCAGGGAGGTCAGGAGCTAAAGTACTCCAACTCTGCTGCTTTTCCAATGCTCAATCCATTTTTTTCTTTTCAGCTGTTACCACTTTGAGCCTGGTTTCACTCAAGCAGATTGTTACAATGTCCTTTTAATTCATCTCTCATCTTTGGCCTCTCCTCTTCTCTAAACCATTCTCCTCACCATCCGAATGGGACTTCTATGAAGCATGAACACATCACAATGGCTTGTCATCGCCTCACAGCCTTGCGTAACAGGGCTTGCATGAATCAGTCCTACAGAAAATCAACGGACTGCTTTCTCAGTTCTCACCAAGATGGGGCTAGTACATGGCCAGTATCAACCTACAGAGGAGAAATTTCTTCACACAATGAATACCTTAAGTCACTAAACTCCAACCAAATTCACTGTCATTGACTCAATTCTGACTCATTGTGGCCCCTTAGAACAACATAGCCCTGCCCCAGTGGGTTTCCAAGACTGTAGCTCTTTATGGGAGCAGAAAGCCTCATCTTGCCCTTGTGGAGTAGTTGGTAGTTTCAAACTATTGATCTTGAAGTTATCGGCCCAATGTGTAACTACCATGCCACCAGGGCTCCCTTAGGGCTTAATATTCTTGTGGGACTTGACTGTGAGAGGCTGGAGAAAATGAAGCCTGAATCTGTAAACCTGGCACTCTTGGCCCTATCCAATTTCAGCCTCACTTTCCTTTCTCATCTCATCTCCTGCCCTCTCCATCATGCATCCTGTGCTCTGTTCACATCAGAATCTTTCCATTTCTTCATCATCTTCTTCCTTTCCTATTTGAATTTTTTCTTACCACCCAGTCTTCTTGGCCTCATAAACTCTTAGTCATCCTCCAAAGACCTAGCTCAAAACTGATTGTGGTAGCAATTGTACAATACTGCTTGATGTGATTGAACTATGGAATGATATGATATCTGTATTATCTCCCAATAAAGTGTTTCTGAAAAAATCAAATATTTAAAAAAAGCAAAGGCGTGCGAGAAGAAAGGGGGAACTGATCACAATGATCAACCTATAGCCCCCTCTCAGGGGGAAGGACAACAGAAAAGTAGGTGAAGGGAGACATGTCAGTGTAAGACATGAAAAAATAATAAAAATGTATAAATTATCAAGGGTTTATGAGGGAGGGAGGGTGGGGGAGAGAGAGGAAAAAATAAGAAGCTAATACCAAGGGCTCAAGTAGAAAGAAAATATTTTGGAAATGATGGATGGATGGATGGATGGTGATAAGAGTTGTATGAGCCCCCAATAAAATGATTTATTAAATTAAAAAAAGCAAAGGGCTAGCTCAGATGTCACCTTCTCTATGAAGAGGTATATTGTACAACTTTTGAAAGCAGATTGAGGGGACTGACTACACTGATCGATGTATAACAATCCCACCCACCACCCCCAGGAGGCACGAACAACAGAAACATGGGCAAAGGGAGATAGTGGATGGTGTAAGATATGAAAATAATTGACCTAGAACCCTCTCCCAGGGGGAAGAATAACAGAAAAATGAGTGAGGGGTGACAGAGGCTGATGTAAGATATGGAAAAAATAATCTATAACTTATCAAGGGCTTGTGAGGGGTGGGGGTGGGGCAAGGGAGGGGGAAGAACTGGGAAGCTGATATCAGGGGCTCCAGTGGGAAGAGAATGCTTTGAAAATGATGATGGCGGCATATGTGCAAATGTGCTTGATACATTGGAGGAATGTATGGATTGTGATAAGAGATATAAGAGCCCCCAGTAAAAGTATTTTTTTTAAAATGAAGTTGCTGAAAGGAATCAACTCTGATGTCCCAATATATGAGTAATCAGAAAAGTGAGCCAGAAAAATATTATGATCAATTGATATGTTTTACTAATAAGTTGATATTTACTACATAAAATTATGACTACAAAAAATATATGAAAATAATAACAGTTTTTAATTCTTCAGAGGTCCATGAGGGTAGAAGAGTGGGGTTAGAGAGGGGGAAAAAATGAGCTGATACCAAGGGTTCAAGTACAAAGAAAATGTTTTGAAAACGATGATGGCATCATATGTACAAATGTATTTGATACAATTGATGTATGGATTGTTATAAGGGCTGTAAAAACCCCCTAATAAAACAATTTATAATTTTTTTAAAAAGAAAGCAGATTGAATGATTCCTTTAAAAACAAGCAAACAAAGACCATTATTTCTGTGCAGTAGCATTATTGGAAGTTCACCTATCTGTGTGAGTTTGTGCCCAGCGGGCAACATCATAAATAGTTGTTTATGAATAGCCCAAGTGCTCCCTGGATCGTGAATGAAAACGGTAATTGTGGAATTCAGTAGTTTCAACTCATTACTCACACTCCTACGCATGACAACAACTAGATCAAACATCCAATACGCCAGTGCCACATACACGGGCGAGCGCGGGGATACCGGGGCTGCGGAGACACTTCCCTCTACAATTTCTGGAAGATTTGAAGAGTAAGGATTGGCAGGCTCCGTTTGGAAGGGAGAAAGACATCGTGAGCAATGGGTTAAATGCTACCGAAACTGTTGTCCGAAGTGACTCACGATGGCAGAAATCTGATGACAGAAATCGCTCACATTTGCACGGCGCACACTACAGCCACGCATACGATTGCATTCATCTCTCCGAACAACGTTGTGGAGATGGTGTGGGGGATGACGGTGAGATTACAGCCCCGTTTTCACATGGGAGATAAAGTGAGAGGCCAAGCAGCCCTTGATCAGAAATGGTTCAATGATGCAACTGCAGCTAGAAGGCAGGTCTGCCGCTCTCTGGCCCAGCGCCCTATCCACCTAGCTCAAAAACTAAAAGTGGGGGGATGGAGCCTCTGGCCTGAAAACTGAAGACCTTGATAAAAATCCAACAGTATGACGTGTAGAATGTTTTTCTGAGTCATGGGTGAAGAGGGATTCTCCATAAATTCAAAACTTTTCTCGGTTATTTTACAATGTGGATAGAAAACCATTAGTCAGCAGGTGTGCAGGGGGTTGGCTGATGCAGGGGATTCTCGGCTTGACGCAGGCAAAAGGCAGTGGCTGACGAGAGAATTGGGGCAGGAGAGGAGCAGAGACAGAAATTGGCCTTTTCCTCGCCTGCAGCCCCAGGAAGGGCGCGGGGTGGGGGGTGGGGGCGGATGAGGGCGTGACCCACTACTGGGAGATGGAGTGAAAGAAGTCACACACATCTGGTCCTCTACCAGCAGATCTATGAGCCTCAGACCCTGTCGGACTGCAACATGAACGCCACTTGTCACGCTCGGTGAAGGGTTACTTCCATCTATGAAGTATCTTTGGTGTGCTTTGTCTGCTTCCCCAACACGACCCTCACCTCAAAACAGAAAGTTGATTTTCATGACTGCGCCAACGACATAATGTTTTGTAGATATTAAAATAAGGTCTCGGGAACAAGCATTTTTATTACAATGAATATTTCAAGTTCATTAGAAACATCTTTCACCTGTTTCCAAAAGATGAGATTCCTTGATTTCTCTTTCCTCTTTCTCAGATATTACCTAGAGAGTTTTAGACATTCATTCCTCATTGAGCTGCTACGAGGCGCAAGGCCCTGCGCTGGTGCTGGGGACATTCTAGAGGCAACGGAGAAGAGACACCCTACCTTCGTAAGAGCTAAGGATGAGGATGATACCGGCTCGCATGGCTCAAAGTTTTAAACCAACCCAACCAAATCCATTGTCATCAAGCCTCGTCAACGATCTCATTTTACCAGTGAAAAAAGAGAGGCCCAGAGAAAGGGAGGGTCTTGTTGAAGGTCACACAGCTAGTGTGGCATGGCAAAGTCAGATAAAGAAAATCGTTCTACTTTTCCACTAGGATCCCGATCTCCAGAGACCAAGAAAGGCGTTGTCTTCCTTCCTTTCTGTCTGATTCAGTACCTCTTCCCCACTTCTTGATTATTGAAGAAAGTGTCTCTTTCCCTACTTTGTCTTTCTGGGACTAAGTGTTGTCTGTGAGTTATAAGCCAGTGTTTCTTCATGCTCTGAAACTCTGTTTTCTACATTCTCTTTTAGGCCCTCTTCCCCCATAAAAGCTCTCAGTTCTGTAACTTAAGCAAGGAAAACACAAAGCCTGAGTTCTGCTTTTTCAGTGGAAACAGAATGTACTAACCTTTAAAAAAAAAAAAAGAAAGAAACTTGATGAAGTTCTATATCACTGTTGTCTTAAATGGTTCATTTCGTCAGGAACTATGATAATGCTGAGTGAAATTACTCAGTCACAAAGGGAGAAATATATGAGACCATAATTATAAATGAGAACCTATTTAAAAACCCAGAGAAAGACATTCATGCCCAAGGGAGCAGACTTGAAGACCGCCCAGGGCAGGAAGGGAAGAGAAAGTATCAGACCAGGCAGGAGAAGGGGCTAACTTTGGTGAACTGAATAGTAGCAGCCCAAAAGATGGAGAAGAGTAATCAAGCAGTGGGTGAAGGGTAACTTTTGGGGGTGTTGATTGGTAACTTCAACTGTTGAATATGAAGTTGATGATCCAAAATATTACTCCCTCCTAATTTACAAGCTAAAAAATTAAAACAGGAAGAAATGATGATGAGTCTATCAGAAAAATTTAGTAGAGCCCCAGCTTTCCTACCAGAATTCTCCCGTTGCTGTGGGAACCACAGGACGCAGAGACCTTCAGAGCATTAGGCCTCGTGAAGCTACTGGTCAGTGTCAGAGGCCAGGGAAGGAAACCTGGGCAAAGATGGGAAAACAAGTGGGAAAAACAACCCAGAGAAACCAAACTGGAACAACTGTTAGCAATGTAACCTAATTGCAGATCAGCTTTCTGAAGAGAAATAAACCAGTCAGAATCGGTGTTCTGACTTCCCTTGGATATGTAGTGCCAGGTGTACAGAAGAACCCAGATCATGTTAAATAAGTGAGCTAGCTATTCGTTAGAAGTAATGAGAAAGGAACCAAACGGTGTAAATACTAATACTTAATTAAACCTTTCGTTTGCTCTTGGTAATATTCATACAGGGAGGCCGGTTTCGCAGTGAAGTGACTGAATGTTTGGCTGCTCACCACAAGGCCTGTGACTGGAACCTAGGAGCTGCTCAGATGTGGCCATCTGTGTCCAGACTGCAAGATTGCCACCTTGGAAACCCTAAAAGGCAGCTCTACTCTGTTAAAAGGTTACTGTGAGCCAGTATCAACTCGAAGACACTGGGTTTGGGTTTGGCGTCAGGGGATTCGGGGATGGGGGTCAACTTCTTCCTCTGCAGCATTCTGCTTCCTCTTTTTTTCCTACCCAGGAGTAACTCAAAAGAAATGCCTTGCCCCAGAATTCTCAGTGTCTGCTTCCAGAAAACAACTTGCGACCCCTGTTGACAATTAACCTAATTGCAGGTTTACTTTCTAAAAACCACAAGTTCAGAAACACACGGGACAATGGCTGACAGTGAGGGCTAGGTGCCAAGAATCACGCTAAGTTCTCTCATGAATGTGTCTCTGTGGGGCAGATGACACTATCTTCATCTCAGGATAATATCTGGGTCATTTTCCCAAGGTAACATGGTATCTTACTTTGGGTTCCTCCAGAGCATACGCTGAGAAAAGAATTCAAGTACAAGTAGTTTCGTTGGGAGGTCATCCAAGTTAGGGAGTAAGGAAGTGAAATGGAGACGAGAAGGTGGCAATGAAGTAGGTTACCACTAACTGGAACTCAATCCTGTTGAGGAATTCTAGAAGACAGTAAGTAAGGAACACGCCTCAATGACTTCCACCAAGCTGTGAGGAAGTTTGGGCTTTTCTCACCAGTTTTCCATCTGTTACTGAAAACTGAAAATGATCCCTAGTGGCGCTGTGGTTAAACACTCAGCTGGTAACAGAAGGTTGGGGTTTCGATCCCACAAGCTGCTCCCTGGGAGAGATATGTGGCCGTGTGATTCTGTGAAGACTGCATCCTGTAAGGCTGTGGGTTATTTTTACTCTGTACTGTCAGGTCATTCTCTGTTGGGAAAGAATTGACAGTGATAGGTTTTTAAAACTGAAAAATAGTTCTCACGGCATAAGCTTTGGCTCTCCCAGTTTCCTTTGTGCAAGGACAGAGCATGGGCTTCAGGCAGTGAGCCCCATGTGATCCCACTAAGCCGTCAGTTGAGGGATGGGAACAATGGTGGCCGTTATGTCCAAGCAGTAAGTGAGGGAACCAGTGCTTGATTCGATTCCAAGCAGTCTGATGCCAGGATCTCACAATTAATTCTTTGCTTTGATGCATCCATACTGCTTTCCACACATAAAGATTATTTACAGATATCCACAGACTGATCCTTAGAGTACTTCTCAAAGAACAACACTGAACCTAAAATAGAGGAATCTGTCTTATTCAGTGGCTGACACATTTGGGGATGACTTCTAAAAATTCAATAGCAATTACTCATTCAGTGTTATCTGGGTGAAAGAGCCTTGGACTGAAATCAGGAGATCTAGGTTTTAGTCATGGTTCTGCTTCTACTTCAAGGGCCTCATGCAGGCTACTCGGTGTCATTGAGCTGCCCTTTGCTTACATCCCAAGCTTGTTTCCCACCCGCCCGACCTATAGGACTGATGCTCCATAGCTGGTGATAAGTGCTAACTGAAGCATGTAACTCCTGTATCTCTGACATGGGTGTGGATCAGGAAAAAGTTGCATGTTGTCCTTTGGCTTCTTGGGATCCAAAGCCACCCACTGGGGCCCATTCCCTGTATCAATCAAGGCTCTTGGTTGAAAGCAACAGATGTCAACACTGGCTACCTTCATCAGAAAAGAAAACAATTTATTGGAAAGATATCAGGAAGCTTACAGACTTGTCGGGAAGGCTAGAAAATAAAGATGGAATTCAGAAGAGAACCACAGGCAAGGGGACGCCACAGAAACAGAGCAACCCACAGGCCAAACTTGGACCGTGTCCTTGTGTTCTAGCTGCCACAGATCCAGGAGGACAACTGTCTGACCTCTACCACATATCATGAGATGGCACTTTCCCCAGACATAGGAAGGGGGCTTGGTATCTGGGCAACGAACAAAACCGCACACATTGAGAGGTCTCAGGATGCTCCAGCAGAAGGGGGGGGGGGTGAAAGGGAAGGCATAAACAAAACATTAAAATATAATGTGATAAGGGAGGATTATAATTGAGATACAACGAAACAGAATGGAAGCATGCAGAAAGGCTGGTCAGGAAAGTTTCCACAGAGAAGTTGGATCCTGAAAGGATGGGGAGAGAAGGGAAAGGACATCAGTAACAGAGTCACTTCTGCCATCTATTCATCTTCCTAATTTGCCATAATCTGGCTTCTGGCATTTCTGGCTGAGTTCCTTCCTATCGCCACCAACCACAACACACATGCCACTACAATTAAGGTCCTAACTGAAGGTGTTCGAGTATTGTGCCAAGTTTTCCTCCCCCAAACGACTGGCACAAACTTGCTCTTCCTTCCGCTGTTTTTAGCAGACTTGACTGTGCAGTGGGTTAGCACTGGGCTGCTAACTGCAAGGTCAGTGGTTCAAACCCATCTGCCACTCCGCAGGACAAAGATGTGGCAGTCTCCTCCTGTGAAGTTTTCGTTTCAGAAACCCCTTAGAGCTGTTCTACTCGGTCCTATGGGGTCATTCTGGATCAGAATCAACAAAGATGTTTCTGTAAACATTTACAGCCATCCCATAAAGCCCCTGTAATCAGAAATGACTCAATGATTCTGTCTTCTCAACATAAACACGGGCTTCAAACATATTGTGAAGAAATGAAATGGAACGATAATAAAATATTTCCAGGAACTTATAAGAGTTCCATTAGCCAGTTACTTCTCTGAGCCTCAATTTCCTCAGAGGTAATATGGGACTAAAAAATGCCTGCCTTCCAGAACTGCTGTAAGGATTAACTGAGAAAATGTTTGCAAACTGCTAACATCCAGCTTTTCCAAAACCAAACACTAAACTCACTGCTATCGTGTCAAGTCAGACTCCTGGTGACCCTATAGTGCAAAGTTGAATGGTCCCGGTTAGGTCTCTAAGACTGAAACTCTTTACTGGAGTAGAAAACTTTATTTTTCTCCCAAGGACCAGCTGGCGGTTTCAAACTGCTGACTTTTGCAGTTAGCAGCCCAACCTGTAAACACCATATCTCCAGGGCACCGCCATCCAGCCTTTGGTCGGTACTACTGCTGGTGGCTTAAGGCCATTTTCTCCAAGTTTGATGTCGCCGAGTAGAGGATATCCTCTGTTCTTCAACTTTGATCTCATTCTAAGGGGTTTCGATCCATGAATGTAAAAAAAAAAAAAATTCATCGCCACTTAATCGATGTGGACTCAAAGCAACAGTATAGAACAGGGTAGAACTGCCCGTCGATTTCCGAGACTGTGACTCTTCTTAAAATTTTTTATTAAAAGATCATTTTATTGGGGGCTCTTAAAGCTTTTATAACAATCCATACATCAATTGTAACAAGCATATTTGTACATCTGTTGCCATCATTTTCTTTTTTTCTTTTAATCATTTTATTGGAGGCTCATACAACTCTTATCACAATCCAGACATCCATCCATTGTGTCAAGCACATTTGTACATTTGTTGCCATCATCATTCTAAAAACATTTGCTTTCTACTTGAGCCCTTGGTATCAGCTCCTCATTTACCCCTCCCTAACTGCCCCCCTCCTTATGAACCCTTGATAATCTATAAATTATTATTATTTTGGCATGTCTTACACTGTCCAACATCTTCCTTCACCCACTTTTCTGTTGCCGGTCCCCCAGGGAGGAGGTTATATGTAGATCCTTGTAATTGGTTCCCCCTTTCTACCCCATCTTCCCTCCACCCTTCCAGTATCGCCACTCTCAGCACTGATCCTGAGGGTTTCATCTGTCCTGGATTCCCTATGTTTCTGAGACTGTGACTCTTTATAGGAGTGGAAAGCCCTATCTTTCTCCCATGGAGCGGCTGGTGGCTTCAAACAGGTAACCTTACAGCTAGCAGCCTAACCGTAACTGCTCTGCTACCAGAGCTCCAAAGGCATGACCAACATGAGTAATGCTGCTGAGCGTAGAAGGAAGCCTGTTCTCAGAAAGAAGGGAGCTCACAGGCTAAGCTAGGAATGTGAGGCTGTCCCTAGGGACGGGAAGGAATGAAGTTTATCTTAAGCGCTGAGCCCTTTTCTAAGCCTGAATCTTTGGTGGGAGTAAGAGTCTGGGTCCTGGAGTGGTGGAAGGTTTTTCCATCCAGCAAGAATAATGTTGAAAACAGCCCTCCTGGCATGGAAGATGTTCTGCTTCCACCCACTTATAGAGAGAAAATGATTTACTCTGATAAGGGCCTGATCAGACTCCCTTCTCTACCAAGATCCAGCCAAATAACTGATGGGTGGCAGACAGAGGATCCATTAAAAAGCCGTTTCCACACCACGGATGCATTGGAAAATGTGCACCATATGCCAGGTTGGAAAACGTTAGTAGAGTAACAACACCGTGTTTTCTCGGAATAAGCATGACACAGCTGGGGGGGTGGGCTCTCCATGGGCTGAAACAGTTTATGACTGAGACATATGCAGATGGGAAAATGTTCTGTGCCTAGGATCAGACACCAATGATCTCAAGTATGAATCTGCATCTCCTTTATGAAATTCCTGGTGTGCCATTTAGTACACTCTCCTTACTAATAAACGGTGGTGTCCTAAGGTTGCACTGGGTCCCAGTGTCTCCATGTGGCTTTATGTACTTTGCTGTCCTTTGTTTCAATCTTACAAGGTTGGAGTAGGACTTCTTGATAGATCCTGCTCATTCATTCATTCCCATTCACTGCCATTGAGTTGATTTTGACTCATAGAGACCCTATATAGGGTTTCTGAGATGATAAATTGTTACAGGGGTAGACAGCCATACCTTTTTCCTATGTTTTGAACCACTGATCTTGTAGTTAGCAGCCTAATGTTTATGCCAAAGGTCAGCATGGCTGATTCATCATTTAACTATATACTACATATTTATTTCTGTATTAGAGTTTAGCTTCTGAACACTAGGTTTGTGGATGGGTATGGCTTCAGTGAGTGCCCTAAATCCTTTTTGAGTCTCCAAAAAGATTCTGCCTTCACTGAGTTCTGAACACTGACTGACAATGTAGAAGGTTTTGGCCTTAGGCAAATTAAGTGAGGTGCCTCACCTGCACAGCCCAGGGAGGGGCAGTTTTGTCCTTTGGAACTTGCTTAAGCATACCCTTGATGAAAATTGGGGTACTAGGATGCGAAGGTACTAGGATGCATAGCTCAAATATAACTTATAGAGAGTTTTTGTTAAGTCTTAAACAGGACCAAGACACATCACTCAGGTAAAGTAGTAGACCATCAGCACAGAGTCCTAACGGGAGTTAAAGTTTTGCTGAGCTACAGAGCTTTAAAAAAGCCACGGAGGGCAAAGGAAACTGTCACAAAAGCATGCCTGGCAGCAGATCAACACATGACAGTGGCAGAATTACAAAAGTGGGAACAGGGCCAAGATGGAGACAAAAACATTATGATACCCACAAGGGCTCACAAAATTCAGGAACTCCACCCACAGCAGTCAGGGCTTAGACCTCATGATTCCACCTCCCAGTATGGTGAGCTCCACCCACAGCAGTCAGGGCTTAGACCTCATGACTCCACCTCCCAGTATGGTGAGCTCCAACCAGGGCACAACCAAGGCAGCCCCTTCGGTTGACTGCCCCTTACCGACCTGCCTGGAGAAGAGGAGAGGTCTTCCATTTCCCAATCTACCTGAGAGCAAGATTACCGACACTCCTGGCCAATGGTTAGAAGGAATTCAATGGAGGCTTGGAAATTGATTTTAGGCTTTCACTGTCATCCATAAACCAAAACCAAACCTAACTCACTGCCATTGGGTAGATTCCAATTCAAAGAGACCCTATAGGACAGGGAAAAATGGCCCCTGTGAGTTTCTGAGACTGTAACACTTTATGAGAATAGAAAGCCCAGTCGTTCTCCCACCTGAGAGAAGGTAGTTTCTAACTGCTGACCACAGCCTTCAGCAAACCAGGTGCTCAGAATTTAAGCTCTACTGCAGAGTCATACCATGACCAAGGTGGTTATAGGGCTTGAAACCAACCTGGTTAACTCTTCTAATCTGCAACAGTGTACATATCTCTATCATGAGCCATTTCCCAATCTACAGTCCAATTTGCAACTGTGATGCATTGCCCTGTCACCAAGTTTGATTCCATGCTTTATAATGTAGCCATGTGGCTATAAATTTTTTGGACACCATATAACCTCTGGCTGATGTTCTCCCTCATCCCAGTGACTCACTGTGATCTTTCCCTTGTCTTTGTCCAGTTTAAAATTCAATAAATGGGTCTCTATAATATGTTTGAATTTACGTCTCTTTTACACCCTGGAACCCTCCCTAGGCATATTTCTGTGTATAAGATCTTGCATATAGGATTCCAATGTGTATAGCTCTTGATTCTGTACATAATAGATTGCTTTGTAAAACCCCATAGGGCTCCCAGAGGGAGCTCCAATATTATTTTGGGAGGAAGAGTGAATGCTGTCTCTCTCTCTTCATGGAAAAAATAATTTTATGGAGAATGGCTTGGTTCCAATGTTTACTGGGCTTATCATCCCATTTGGAGGTAAAGCTCAGGATTGGGAAGCAGAAAGCAGCAGAACATGTTGCTATGGTAACTTGGCATTAACACACCTTAGTTCCTTTGTATCGCCCCCAAATTGCCTATTTAACAAGTCTACATTTTCAGTGTGCAGAAAGTTTTGTTAATTTTCACACAGCCAGTTATAAAGACATTTTCCAAGGCACTTAAGCAAATAGAGGGTCCTTTCTTTTTGAGACCGAGGCTATGTTAATGTTCTCCTAGGTCAGAAACACAGTATTGGATATAGACTTATTCTTCTACAGAAGGCTTTACTTTCCAATCTCTTTTACATATGGGATCTCATTTTTTATCATGACATTGTTTTAACCTCATGCTTAAGCAATCCTAAAGGGCAAGAAGATAATTACTTTCATTTATTCCTCAAGATAACCATGTGAGGTAGGAATTAACATCATGATTTTACATATGAAAGAAGTAAGGCTCAGAATGATTCCATGTTGTGCCCAAGGTCACTTAACTATTAAATAGCAGAATGAGGAATGGAATCTAGCTAAACCTTTGGATCTTTACATTTCCAACACTGGTGTCTTTTTGTGATACTTCGCTTGACTCCCAGCTTCCTCCAGCCTTTGATATTTTACCAAAAAATGCAGATTGTACATAAAAGCAATAAATTTGTAATTTGCTTGTAAAAAACTAGCCCTATTGAGCTTTTAAACACACACGCGACAAAGGAAGCCTTTATGAACAAATTGTGATGTGCACGTGACACCTTGCTTGCTGAAGCTGGGGACTTGAAGCACTGCTGATGAAGATCAGAGACTACAGTCTTCAGTGTGGATTACAACTCAATGCAAATCAAATCAAAATCTTCACAACCAGACCAAGGTCAACAGAGGAAAGATGAAGGTGTCAAGCCCTTCTGAAAACAGCAGTTAAATCAAATCATCTACTGCATCGGCTAGGTCTGCTGCAAAAGACAAAATGTGGAAGAGCCATATCGTTTTGAGGACTAAGGTTGCCTGACCCAAGGTACTTTCAGTCAGCTCCTAGGAATGTGCAAGTTGGACAAGGAATAAAGAAGACAGGAAGAATTGATGCGCTTGAATAACGATGTTGGTGAGGAATATGGGAAGTACTGTGAACTGCCAGCAGACAAACAAACCTATCTGGGAAGAAGTACATCCAGGATGTCATGTACTTTGGACATATTATCAGGCGTGACTAGTCCCTGGAAATAGACATCATACTTGGTGAAGTAGGTCAGTGAAAAATCGGAAGACTCTCAGCAATGTGGATTAAACAGCTGTGACAGTGGGCTCAAACATAACCATTGTGAGCAGGGTGCAGGATTGCAGGACCTGACAGGGTTTTGCTCTATTGTACATAGAGTCACTATAAGTTAGAACCAGATCAACTAGGTACAGCAGGTTGGGTTTTTGTTTTTTTCCAAAATCAGTAAAACTTTATTCGCTTCTGGGTTTTTGTTTTTGCCATCTAGTTGATTCCAAATTATAATACTCTATAGGACAGAGTACAATTGCTCCATAGGGTTTCTGAGCATGTTAATCTTTATGTGAGGATAGCCTCACCTTGCTTCTTCAGAGCAGCTGGTGGATTTGAACTAGTGAACTGATGATTAGCTGTCCAGTGCTTAACTCATTTTGCCAACAGAGTCCCCTTGGCCTTCGTGAAAGCATAAGTTAATCTTCCTGTGCAGAGAGTAAACTGCCCTTCCTGATTTATCGGGTTCACTGCCTTGACCTGCTTTCCCAAAACTGTTATGCTTACTTGGCAATTCAATGGTCAGAAGCCTGTAAAGAATTCAAGATGGCATCTGAATTTCAGGCAAGGCTCAGTCAGCAAGGATTTAAAGCTCCAATTGCAGACCAAAGGCCTTTGGAAGTTCAGGCTCGAAAAGCCTTAGAGCGGTGATTCTCAACCTTCCTCATGCCGCGACCCTTTCATACAGTTGCTCATGTTGTGGTGGCTCCCAACCATAAAATTATTTTTGGTGCTACTTCATCACTGTAATTTTGCTACTGTCATGAATCATAATGTAAATATCTGATATTCAGGATGTATTTTCATTGTTACAAATTGTGATTAATCACAAAACAATATGTAATTATATATTGTGAAATACTTATGTGTTTTCTGATGGTCTTAGGTGAACCTGTGAAAGGGCCGTTCAACCCGCAAAAGGGGTCGCAACCCACAGGTCGAGAACCACTGCCTTAGAGGGAGCAATCGTGAAAGAGAAGCCTGGAGATGCAGCAGTTACAGGCTTGGCTACAGACAGAAAGGTCGGTGGTTCTGGTTTCGTTGGGCGCCATCAAGCTCCGTTCTGAATGGCAGCAACCCTGCAGACAGAAGGAAGCAGGGCCTGTCCCTGCACCAGCTTCACAGTTGTTATGTGTGAGTCCATCACTGCGGTCCCTTTGTCCATTTATCTCCTCGGGGTCTCCATGTGGTTCTCCGACCCTCCCCTTTACCATGCAGGATGTCTTTACATACATAAAGCACACATAAACTCATCCATTATCAAACACCTAGCTCAATGATTTTAAAACGTCTTTGTTTGGAAACTGACAGTGGTAGGAACTGTACAATTCTGCTTGGCATGATTGAACTCTGGAATCATAGGATATATCTATTAACTCCCAATTAATAATATATATAAATATTTAAAGATCATGGAAGAAAAAATAAGGACAGAAAAACAGTTTTGTATCAGCTTTTTTTTTTATAGATTAAACCATACACAAGTTACTCATTTAAGGTGTACAACTGAATGGTTTTCTCGAATGTCCAACGTTGTACAACTATAACCACAATCAATTTTAGTATTTTTCCAGCTTCTCTTTGAGGTAAAAAATTCACTAAGCAACAAAAAAAATAAAACAAAACTCTATATCCTTCAGCTCTCACCCCAATCTTTACATAGTTGTCCTAAACAACTTTATGTCTCTACATACTTGCTGCCACCACCTGGCTGTCAGCTTGTCGTACTGTGAGGGTATGTGTGTTGCTGTGAGGCTGAAGTCTATGTCACTGGAATTTCAAATAACAGCAGGGTCGTCCAAAGCAAAGAGGTTTCAGCAGAGCTTCTTGACTAAGAACAGATTATGAAGAAAAATTCGACTGTCCCCTTCAGAGGAATGAGCCCCCGAACCCTATGGATAGCATCAAAACATTGCCAGTTACTGAGAACCCAATGAGTAGAAGCAGAACACTCACAGAAAGCGCCAGAGGACGAGTCCCTCGGGTTGGAAGGCACTCAAAACATGACAGAGAAAGAACTGCCTTCTCAGAGCAGAGTCCGCCATGATGGCGCAGAGGGAGCAAAATCTTTGGGAGTAAAGTTTAGGGGCTCTTCAATACTCACGGGATAAGCCCCCGAACCAAAAGAAACAGCTGTGAACATCAATTAATAACCAGAACTTGAAATGTACAAAGTATGAATTTAGGAAAATTAGAAGTTGTCAAAAAAGATAAAGTAGAACTCATAAAGATTACCATTCCAGGCATTCGTGAGCTGAAATGACTGCTACTGGTGTTTGTTTGTTTTGATTTTTTTTAATCACTTTATGGGGGGCTCTTACAGCTCTTCTAACATTTTCTTTCTACTTTAGCCCTTGATACCAGCATCTCTTTTTTCCCCTCCCTCACCTAACCTCCCACTTTCATGAACTCTTGATAATTTATAAATTATTATTTTCACATATTACACCATCTGCTCTCCCTTCACCCACGGTTCTGTTGTTCAACCCCCTTGGTGGAGGTGGGGGTGTTGTACATTGATCATTGTGGTCGGTTCCCCAGATCTCCCCTTCTCTTCTCACCTTACCCCTACCCTCATGGTATCACTACTCTCATTATTGGTCCTTAGGGGTTTATCTGTCCTGGATTCTGTGTGACTAGAGCTCTTATATATACCAGTGTATATGCTCTGGTCTAACCAGATTTGTAAGATAGAACTGGGGTCATGATAGTGGGGGTGAGGAAGCATTCAGGAAATATAGGAATGTTGTGTGTTTCATCAGTGCTATACTGCACTCTAGCTAGCTCATTCCTTCCTTGTGACCCTTCTGTAAGGGGATGTCCAATTGCCTACAGATTAACTTTGGGTTTCCATTCCAATCCCCCTCGTTCAAAGTGAAATGGTGTTTGTTTTGGGTCTTCTGAAGCCTGATACCTGATCCCATGGACACCTGGTGATAACAAGGGTTGGTGTGCTTCTTCCATGTGGGAACTATTGCTTCCCTGCTAGATGGCCACTTATTTAACTTCAAGCCTTTAAGACCCCAGATGCTGTACCTTGTAATAGCTGGGCATCATCAGCTTTCTTCACCACATTAGTTTATGTACCCATTTTGCCTTCAGCAATCATGGCAGAAAGGTGAGCATCACAGAATGCCGGGTTATTAGAACAAACTGCTCTTGTGTTGAGGGAGGACTTAAAGAGAGTCCCAGTGTCCATCTACCACCTTAATATTTAACTTATAAGTATATGTACATAGACCTATTCCCCTATCATTCTATATTAATATATTTGCATATGTACATGCCTATGTTTATACCTCTATAAATGTCTTTTGCCTCCTAGTTCTTTCCTCTAATTCCCTTTACTTTCCCCGTGTCCCACTATCATGTTTGACTTTTATTAGATTCTGAACTACCTCTCAGCTACATTGTACTTGATCAAACCCCACCAGGCATTCTATGCCCTACTCGCCATCGATTGTAGATGGTAATAGCCATTTTGAATTGGAAAATCATATTATTTAACTATGCTGGGAATGACACAATCAAGAGGAATGACTTTGTGCTCATCATCAAATGGATATTTCCAGATCTTGAATTACAATGTTATCTGGGATAGGATAATGTCTATCTGAATACAGAGAACTCCAAACGCTACAACTATTATTCCAATTAATGCACCAACCACAAAAGCTAGTGCTGTGAAATTCTCTCAGCATGTTCAGTCTAAAATACAGCAAACATTCAATCATGATGCATTGATAATTATTGGTGACTGAAATGCAAAAGTTGGAAACAAAGAGGAAGGAACAATAGTTGGAAGACAGTCTATGGGACAGAAATGAAGCTGGAAATTGCAAGATAGAATTTTGCAAAACCAATGACATCTTCATCGCAAAAAACGTCCTTTCAAC
The DNA here is from genome assembly GCF_050624435.1 of Tenrec ecaudatus. Lineage (NCBI taxonomy): Eukaryota > Metazoa > Chordata > Mammalia > Afrosoricida > Tenrecidae > Tenrec > Tenrec ecaudatus. The sequence goes on from NC_134533.1 coordinate 83,513,441, forward strand.
AGCACAAAAAGCAACTATAGGTGTGGACTTATCTAGATTGAATAAACAGAAATCAAATGGACTACATCCGTGGGAAGAGAAGATGGAGAAGTTCACTATCAGCAGCTGGATTGGACAGGGTTCTCTAGAGAGACAAACCAAATTGCTAGTAATTATGTATAAACATATTTATAAAGATAGATATATAATTCAAGAAATAAACCATTAAATTATATACAGATAGGTAATACAAGAAATTAACAGTTAAATTATAAAGCAGTGAGACACTAGCAGTCCTTCAAGGCTTGAGAGCTGCCAGTTGCCAGTCCCCTTCTGTAGAGAGAGCTGGGCTATATAGACCCAGGCAGCAAACAGCAAGGCAGGTCCCCAACTGTCATCAACTGTCAGTCTCCAGCTCCAGAGATGAACATTCCAATCATGTGGGCTTAAAGCGACCTCAACTTACAGCGACACAGTCCACAGGCTAGGCATCCCACAGGTAGTGTACCCCTTTAAACTGAGGCACAGAACAACCAAGGTGAGGACCACCGAGCCATTTATCCCTCTGCCCTTCAGTTAATCCTACTTGTGTTTATCGGCCAGGCTGGCACAATAAACTATAGCAGCAGCTGAGGCCAGGCCATGAACTGACCATGGAATAGACTATAAATTGCTCATATGTAAGTTCAGGCTGAAGTTGAAGAAAATTACAAGTCCACACAAGTGAAAATATGTCCTTGAAAAAGAAAACTAGTCCAGGAGAGGATTCTGTTGTCAAGAACAGATTTGATGCATGAAACACTAATGGCAGAAGACCTCATGACCTAGAGGAAGACATCAAGAACATCGTGTCTGCATGAAATCCAGGGCAGATAAACCTATAGAGACAGTAACTGGATTAATGGTTCCTTGAGGATATGGCAGGGGAGGTTGGGGGGTATAGAAAACTAATGATGATTACAGGAATGAAGAAAATGTTCTAAAACTGAATGTGGTGATGATTGTACAACTCTTCTTGTTGTTATTGAACTATTTAATTGCATGATATGTGAATTATATGCCAATAAAATTATTGGGGGCGGGGGAAAGGAAGTTCTTTTTTCTTTGGGGAAGTAGGAAGACCATCATATGTGAAGAAAGCAAAAAGGTCATTAAAATGACAGGAAAGAAAAGATACATGTGGGCATCAGAAAAGACTATGAAACTGCTCTTAATCATAGAATACCTAAGGCAAATTGAAGAAATTATGAAATCAAAGTACAGAACAGAAAATGTTAAAGGGCAGCTCAGAAGACAAAATAAATATTATAATGAAATGTGGAAAGACCTAGACTATTGCTCTGTCTGCAGCTTTGCCTTTTGTTTCCTGGAAGTTTCATAGAAACAGAATTACACAATATAAATAGAACACTCAGCATATCTGAAACTAATGGTTCCTTATAGATATGGAAAACATTATTCTTAAGTTCTTGAGAATAAAGAACTTAAGAAAAAATCAAACCTCAAGTTTCAACACGGACAGATTCTATGGGTAAAATACTAGATGGCATAGGGAAGCATCAACAGAAGACGGAAAGAACGCACAGTCGTGTGCCAAAAAGAACTCGTCGACATCCAACCATGTCAAGAAGTAGCATGAGCAAGACCTAATGGTATCAAATGAAGTCCAAGCTGCCCTGAAAGCATTAGGCAAAAACAAGGCTCCAGGAATTGATGGAATATCAATAGAAATGTTTCAACAAGGTAATGAAGCACTGGAAGCCCTCACTAGTCTATGCCAAGACATTTAGAAGACAGCTGCTTGGCCAACTGACTAGTAGGGATCCATATTTGTACCTATTCCAAAGAAATATCATCCAACACAATGCTCAAATTACAGAACAATATCATTAATATCTCATGCAACTAAAATTTTGCTGAAGATTGTCCAAGAATGGTTGCAGTAGTACATGATAGGGAGCTGCCAGAGGTTCAGACTGAATTCAGAAGAGGATGTAGAACAAAGGAGATCATTGCTGATGTCAGGTGGATCTTGGTTGGCAGCAGAGAATATCAGAAAGTTATCTAGTATTGGCATGCAAGGCATTTGACCTTGTGGATCATCACAAGGGACAGATTTGAGAAGAATGGGAATTCCAGAATACTTAATTGTGCTCCTGTGGAAACTGTACATGGATTAAAAGGCAGTTGTATGAACAAAACAAGGTTTAAAATGGTTTAAAATAAGGAAAGGTGTGCATCAGGGTTGTATCCTGTCACTGTACTTATCCAATCTGTATGCTAAACAAATCATCGTTGAAGCTGGGTTATATGAAAAAGAATGTGATTTGGTTGGAGGAAGGTTTATTGACAACCTGTGATATGCAGGTGATACAACTTTGCTGTTGTGAGGAGAACTTGAAGCCCTTGCTGAAAAAGATCAAGAATTTCAGCCTTCAGGGTGGATTACAACTCAATATAAAAAAAACAAACAAACACAAAATCCTCACAACTGGACCAACAGACAACATCATGATGAATGGAGAAATGACTGAAGCTGTCAAGGATTTCATCTTGCTCGGATCCACAATCAACGCTCATGGAAACACAGCAATCAACAGAAACAGAGATCAAATGGCATATTCCGTTGGGTGAATCTGCCGCACAGAATTCTTTACAGTGTTGAAAAGCAAGGGTACTTCTTTAAGGACTACAGTATTTTCCATGACCTCATATGCATGTGAAAGTTGGATTGAATAAAAGAAGATCGAACAAAAGCCAATGCATTTGAACTATGGTGTTGGTGAAGGATATTGAAAGTATTGCAGACTACCAAAAGAACAAACAGAACTGGCATGGAAAAACTTTAAAGGCAAACGTGGAGAGACTTTGTGTCCTAGACGTTGGACATTCTCAGAAGAGACCAGTCCCTGGAAATGGATATCATGCTTGGTAAGGTCGAGGGGCAGTGAAAAAGAGACAAGATCCTTGACAAGTTGGATTGACACGGCGGCAACAACAACAGGCTCAAACATAAGAGCAATTCTGAGGCTGGCACAACACAGGGCGGTTTTAGTTCTGTTTTACACAGGGTTGCTATGCATCAGAACCAACTTGATGGTGTCTAACAACAACAACATAATTTGCTTACTCTGGACATGTTATATAAATGGTCTGATATAACATGGGATCTTTCCTGACGGAATTCTTAGCATATTTTCAAAATTCATCCACCCTGTAGAATGTCTGAGTACTTCACTTTTTTTGCCAACACCATTTTATTGGGTGCTAATACAGCTATCATGTCATTCCACAGTTCAATCACATCAATGAGTATTGTACAATTGCTACCGCAATCGGTTTCGAAACATTCTCTTCCTTCTTGAACTCCTTGATATTAGCTCCCCTTTCCCCCTTTCCCCCCTTTCCCCCCTTTCCCCCCTTTCCCCACTGTACAGCATTCCCAGTAACCCTTTTTTACCAAAGGTTCCTCAAGCTTGGGTTTCAAATACAGAAAAACACAACCAAAATTCAACAGGGATATCCCTAATACCCAATGACAAAAAAACATCAGAGATAACCCCCAATATGAAACATACACACACAGTGACACAGAAAATGTTAAAAACCATATCAGGCCCAACATGTATCAGATAGGGGATCAACTGTCAAGGGATTTAAAAATTTTTTTAATTATGAATCATTTTATTGAGGGATCTTTTTTTAATTTTATTTTTTAACATTTTATTAGGGGCTCATACAACTCTTATCACAATCCATACATACATCAATTGTGTAAAGCACATCTGTACATTCTTTGCCCTCATCATTTTCAAAGTATTTGCTCTCCACTTAAGCCTTTTTCATCAGGTCCTCTTTTTTCCCCCTCTCTCCCCGCTGCCCCCTCCCTCATGAGGCCTTGATAATTTATAAATCATTATTTTGTCATATCTTGCCCTGTCTGACGTATCCCTTTACCCCTTTTCTGTTGTCCATCCCCCAGGGAGGAGGTCACATGTATATCCTTGTAATCGGTTCCCTCTTTCCAACCCACTCACCTTCTACCCTCCCAGTACCACCAGTCACACCCCTGGTTCTGAAGGTATCATCCACCCTGGGTTCCCTGTGCCTCCAGCTCCTAGCTGCACCAGTGTACATCCTCTGCTCTATCCAGACTTTCAAGGTAGAATTGGGATCATAATAGTGGGGGGGGCATTTATGAACTGGAGGAAAGATGTATTCTTCATCAGTGCTATATCGCACCCTGACTGACTCATCTCCTTCCCTAGACCCCTCTGCAAGGGGATCTCCAGTGGCCGACAAATGGGCTTTGGGTCTCCACTCTGCACTTCCCCCTTCATTCACTCTGGAAAGATTTTTGTTGTTCTGATGCCTTATACCTGATCCCTTCAACACCTCGTGATTGCACAGGCTAGTGTGCTTCTTCCATGTGGGCTTTGTTACTTCTGAGCTAGATGGCCGCTTGTTTACCTTCAAGCCTTTAAGACCCCAGACGCTATCGCTTTTGATAGCCGAGTGGGGGCTCTTACAGATCTTTTAACAACCCATAATTCAATTATATCAGGCACACTTGTACATATGTTGTCATCATTTTCAAAATACTTTCTCCGTGAGACCTTGGTATCAGCTCCTCTTTTTTCCCTCCTTCCCCCAGTCTCCCTCTCTCATGACTCCTTGATCAAGAATATATTTTTATTGTTATTTTGTATCTTACACCATCCATTGAACTGCTAAGGTCATTTTCCAAGGCACTCTGGTGACCAGGTTATTCCTGTAAATCACTCAAGACTTGTCTCCTGTGTAGATCTCACAAATGTATCTTGGGCTTCCACTGTCACTCACAGCCTTCTGCAAGCCAGAATCGCACAATGTGGGCTCTGATGCTATTCCCTCCTTTAGCTTCAGATCAGATGACTTACATCCTGCCGTCACTGATGTTGGTGTGCTTCTTCCTTGGAGACTTAGTTGACATCTCACTTATATGGCAATTTGGTTGGAAACAAGCCTTCAAAACCTCAGACAATATTTTATCTGACAGTCTGGCATCATCTAATTTCTTCACGACACTTTGTTATAACACCATATCTTCTGTGTCCCCTTCCTGGGGGCGAGTATCAAGCAGGATGGTGATGTAAGAGCTACTTGTTCTTCAATTAGAGCTAGGGTTTAATGTAGCCCCCAACCCATTCCTGGATCTGGTTTTTTTTTTAATAAGTTACTTTATTGAGGGAGGTAAGTTACTCCACGTTAGCTGGTTGTAGACGGTGAAGGTTACATGTTAGAAGTGCGTTGGCAGGAGGCAGACCACTACTACTAAAGGCTCCACTTGACAAACACAAAGTCCTGGGCTCCCCCCTTCTTCAAGTTCAAAAGTAGGCCACACTTTGCAATCACCAAATAAAACAGATTATCAACCAAGAGTCTTGAGGTCTTCGCTCAGGCAAGGCTTCAGGAGAAAATGTACTTCATTTCCCAGACTCCTCTGGAGGATTCAAGAGTCTCTTTCGCATCAAATCACCATGCTCCCTGCTCCTGGACCTCTTTTCTGCGTACTCATGTTTCAGGCATTTTCTCATCTCCCAATCAAGATCATTGCAATGCCCTCAAAATTTCAGAACGCTGTGATTTCTGTGGCATTCCTTTAGCAAGTTAATCAAGGCGTTGCATTCTTCAGTGTGCAGGTGTGGAGACAAGTCAGGATGCATCTCTAGAAGATGAAGGGTCACAGCAGAGCAACTCGCTTGCTGCCACTCCCGGAGGCCTGGAGCGGTGCGTCCCTCGGAGATGCGCGACGGAGAGGCCAGCGAGGCCAAAGCCGGGCCGCCTGGGCGGGCGGTTCCTGGATCTGTTTCTTATCTGCCTTTGGTTCCCTTTAGAGATATCCTTGTTAATTTATAGTAGAGAGTCATATCGATCATCTCCCTGGAGCACTGAAATCTTCCATTAATATTGTCATTGATTAGCCCCTGGTACTAATTTTTAAAACACGGATGAGAGAGCAATATTGGCCCCTTGTAGGCTAACTACGTATAACAATATCTGAATTATTCACTTATACAGAATACATTCTTACATGGCTGGATGCTATTTACACAAACAATGGGAGTTTGTTGTCAGGGAAAAATTGCAACAATATTCACTGACAATGTCAATCACAGCTTTGCCAGAATAATGTTTATCTTAATAAAGCATATCAGCCATTGATGTAATAATTCAATGCTTGTCTGCCTACTGACAGTTCAATATACTTGGAAAAGCTGTCTTCTGCTTCTTCAAACACTATAAATAATAATCCATTATCTGGATGGAATATGCCATCTTTTTTATTTAGTTGACATTTGGAATATTTCCATCTTTTGACTATTGCAAATAAATATGCTCTGAATACTTGTATATAAGTTTTTGTGTGGATATATATTTTCTATTTTCTTGGTTCTATACCTAGGAATGAAACTGCTGGATTAAATGGTATCTGTATATTTAACTTTTTGTCTGCCTCCAAAGTGGCTGCAACTCTTTACAGTCTCACCCGCATCGGTCTACACCCTTGTCACCATGTGGTAGCTTTTTATTATCACCATTATGGGTATAAAATAGTATCTCACTGTGGTTCCGGTTTGCAGTTCCTTGATGATTCATGACAGTATCTTCTTTGAGGGCTTGTCAACCAAAAGTTTGTATACCTTTTTCAGAAAAATGTCTATTCAGAGTTCAATGGTTTTTATTAAATTTATAAAAATTTGCCAGCATAGTCCCAATTCAGTTTGGGAGCATTTCTACCACCCGAAAAGTTATCTTACCCACTTCCAACCAGTTATTTCTCATACTTCCAAACCCAGACAACCACCAAGTTGCTCTATCTATAGCTCTGTCTTTTATTTCCTGGAAGCTTCAGAGAAATAGAATCATACAATATAAATAGTATATTTTGCAAATGGCTTCTTTCATGGAGCATAAGTCTTCTGAGGTTCCCCGATGTTGTAACAGGACTTCACTCCTTTTAATTACTCAATAGTGTGAATATACCATATTTACCCATTTTGTTTACCCACTCCCTAGTTGATAGATATTTGGAGTGTTAATTTTTACTATTATGAACAATGCTGCTATGAACACTGATTCACAAATTTTTGAACAGACCTATATTTTCTTTTCTCTTGGGGAAATATCTAAGAAAGCTCCACTGTAGGGTAAGTATATACTTAACCTTTTCAAAGTCTGCTAGGCCGTTACAAAGTGGACATGGCATTTTATAAGTTTGGCCACATCCCTGCCAACACTTGGCGTCCATCTACTTTTTTTTTTTTTTTGGCTAATGTTGTTTCAGAGTTATTTCCATGTTAGTGTGCCATTTTTGTGATTAATAAATCATTTTATTGGGGCTCTTACAGCTCTTATAACAATCCATACATCAATTATGTCAAACACATTTATACATATGTTGCCATTATCATCTTCAAAATATTTTCTTTTGCTTGAGCGCTTGTTATCAGTACCTCTTTCCCCCCTCCCACTCTTGTGGAACTGATAAATCATAAATGATTACTATTTTCATATCTTATACCGTCTGCCATCTCCCTTTTCTACATTTCTGTTGTTCATCCTCACCCCCGGGAAGGGACTTATTATTATTATTATAGTCGGTTCCCCCGATCTTCCCCTTCTCCTCCCACCTTCCCCCAACCCTCATGGTATCACCATTCCTGTTACTGTTCCTGAGGGGTTTATCTGTCCTTGGTTCTGTGTGTCGGGAGCTCTTACCTGTACCAATGTACATGCTCTGGTCTAGACGGATTTGTAAGGTAAGGCTGGGGTCACGATAGTGGGGGGTGGGGGGGAGGGGCAGCATTAAAGAACTAGAATATTGTGTGTTCTGTCTGTGCTTTGCTGCACCCTGGCCGACTCATTCCTTCCTTATGACCCTTCTGTGAGTATGTCATTTTCAATGGTTATACAATGACTTAGTTCATTGCCTCAGAGGTGAAACTGGGTTATTTCCAGTTTTCTGTTATTTTAAGTAGTACAAATAAAATCTGTACTACTTATATATTTTTTCCTTTTGCTTATTTCCTTATAGTACGTTCCAAAGTAGAACAAAGGGCTCTGCTGACTGCTTCACAGGTTATTCTGCAGGGAGGTTGAAGGTATATAAAATCCCACCATCAAAGTTTATGTGTGCTTACTTCCCTATGGCCTCTGTCAACCTAAGGCTTTATGACTTTATTCTTGTTCACTAATATTATAGGCATAGAGAAGAAACTTAAGGATATTCAATTTGCATTTTATTTTATTGTTGTTAAATTCTCAATGTTTTAGTGGTCATCAGATAATCATTGAGTCATTGGTCCAAAGAGAACAGACAGTAAATATAGTAGAACTAGGAGATGTCATTGAATACGGAAGACTGAAGAAGAATGAATGCATTTGAATTATGCTGCTGGCAACGAATATTGAAAGTACCATGAATACTAAAAGAACAAATAAATCTGTCTTAGAAGTACAGCCAGAATGCTCCTTAGAGATATGTATGGTGAGATTTTATCTCATATACTTTGGACATGTTGTCAGGAGAGACTAGTTCCAGGGTAAGGACATCTTCCTTGGTAAAGTAGAGAGACAGCAAATAAGAGGAAGGCTCTCAGCAAGCTGGTCGGCACAGAGACTGCAACGCGGGGCTCAAACACAACAACGTGCGGAGGGTGAAGGAGTGAGCAGGGGTTTGTTCTGTCACACACGGGTCAACATGCCAGCACCTAATCACAACAGCCCAAGAGGTCAAACCAAAATAGAGCTTGGAAAACTTCCCTGGGCTTGGGGCACGGGGGCTTAGTCTGTTCACTAGAGTGTTTGAAGCCCCAGCCATAGAAAAATGGGACATTGCTAAAGATGCTAGACTGCTTTGGTCTCCTCCTTGTTCAAACTCTCCCCTCATCTGGCCCCTCTCCTCTTCTGTTGCTCCTTACTATGACTTCCTTCTGACTCCCCTTGAGAAGGATTCATTGGTGATCTCCACGATCTCGTTCTTGGGGTTCTTCTTTGTAGTTTGTTTACTTAACTATCTGGGGGATCTCATTCACCCCAATGGCAATAATGACTATGGACATGCTGAAGAGTCTCAAATATTTATCCCCGGGTTAGAGTGGTCCCTTGAATTCCAGATACATGTATCTAACTTCCTACTCTACATTTCCACTTGAATGTCCCCTACACACCTCAAGTTCATCATTTCTTCCTCCAACCACTCCTTCTTTTAATACATCCTTTGTCTCAGTGTTGGCAGCATCATTGACTGAAATTACCCAAGCCAAAAATGTAGAAGTCACCCCAATGCCTTCTTCCTCACCCTAAATAAAACACCAAACCTACTAACTACCATCATGTCGGTCCTGACTTACAACAACACTAAGTCCCCCAACTTACATATTCCTGTCTCTCAAATTGATCTTCTTTTCCCAAAATGTACCACACTAATGATCAAGTGCTAAACTAGTAGCTAGAGGTTGGTAGTTCAAATACACCCAGCAGTGTCTGGGAAGACTGGTCTGGCAATTGGCTACTGAAAGGTCATGGCCTTAAAAGTTCAACAGAGCAGTTCTAGTCTGCACACAAGAGGTCATCATGAGATGGAATTGACTCATCAGGAACTAACAATAACAATGAATGAATTTGGTTCATGTCTTCATTACTTCCACTCTGTGATTGGAACATAACTGAAAATGTCAGCAGTTCGAGAAACCACCCGTGCTGGGTGGTCTGCCCTTGTAAAGATTGGTGGTTCTCCGAAATACAAAGGGGGTATTCTACTCTGCCCTACTGGGTTGCTATGACTCAGAACTGAATCAGTGGCAGTGAGTTTGTTTTATTTTTTACTGTAACACTGTTATACACTCGTATATTAGTTAGATCTCTATCAGTCGCAACTCTGAGTTGGCAAGAAAGAAAGATTTATTGACTAGATACATGCATGGGATGAAAGGAGAAACAAGCAGTCATGGTGGAAAGGCAGCAAGCAACATAGAGCTTCTCCTTAGGGTGCTGCCATCAATGTGTTGCTTCTGAGGCTCTCAAACTCTCAGATCAAGTTACCAAATGAGATAGTTAAGGTTTATTGTGCCAACCTGGCCAATGAACACATGTGGGATTAATTGAAGGGCAGAGAGATAAATGGCTTGGTGAGCCTTGCCTTTCTGGTTCTCGGGTCTCTTGCTCTCTAATGTTTGGACCAAGGTGGAGCTGCCTTAGCCAGTTCCCTGCTTCAGCTGTCAAGGCTCACTTCCTGCAAGACATTCCTGAGAGAAGCCACATGGATTTACCCCAATGCAGCCCTGGGTAATGGAGCAGCCATGTGGAGACCCCTGCCAGCACTGAGATGCTTACATGCTCACTGACTCGGCTTTCCTCCTGCAGTCGGCACCATAGCATGTGTTTTGTGAGATGGAGGAGGACTTTGTAGATTGGTGTCAGACATATGGGCTAACGTTGGACTTATGGTCTTGGGCAGCACTGGGTTTGAAATGCTTTTCTTAATGTACACTTACCCTTTATATAAAACTTTTATATAAATCCACGGGGATTTGTTTTCCTAGTTTACCTAGATTTGACACCAAATTTCTGGGCCAGTCTGGGAACAAAAGCAGATTAAGAAGTTGGGGAAGGCTGAATCATGTGACAAATAATTCCCATATATCATGAGTCAGAATCTCTCCATGACAGTGGGTTTGGTTTTGGGTTGTATTGGAGGTAATTCTCTGTGGAAAGGAAGGCATGAGTTGAATATTCCCTCCGGAATGTGTCTGCTGCATTGTCATCATTTCTGAACTGGTCTCACTGATGAGAGTGAGAGTGAGACCCTCCAACTTCTTTCAAATACAATGAAAGAATAATGATCTTTCAAATCCAAATCCAAGAGAAAACAGGAGTCGTGAGGCAAGCACGGGCATGAGATCCTTGTTCAATTTTGTTCCATCTCCAAGAACAGTCTACTTTTTCGGCTACTGAGTTCCATAATTTACTGCAATGGCTACACAGAACATGCCAACGATATTCAGGATTAAAGGGTTTATAAAGAAAGTTAACAGGCTGTGAGGCAAGTGGGAAATGTTCAAGGAAAAAAAAGAAACGTTCACGATGCAGTTGCCCAGTCAGGACATGTCACAAAGTTCTTTCAAGCTGCTTACAAAGGCCCCAGTGGCAGGCCACTCCACTGTAAGAATTCAGCTCAAGCTTCATGGACAGCAGACACAGCTCTCCAAATTAAGTCCCAGAGGCACCCCCTCAAGTCAGCCTGCTGCCCCAAAGCCCTCAGCTTCGCTGGTTTTGTGGTCTTGGAAGGCTACCACTCTTGTCTTGTGCGCTGCCTCCTGGTTCTTTAATCTCACAGCTGTCTTTGGGATCAAAAGGGTTAAGTGCACACGGATCTCGGGGTCCAGAAGATGGGCCCTACTCCTGGTTCTTGCTGGTGATGAAATTCCCTCTCCTGCTGCCCAGAGGGATCACTTCATAATCAGCAAGAGGGCAAACACAAATTATCCTTTTTAATAATGACCCACAGGTGAATCCTATCAATGTCGTCCTCTATCTTCTTACCCACATCCATGTAGGAAAAGGTCGTTTGGTGGGAATTACGGTGACTTCGGCCAGAAGAGTCACATTAAATAATCCACTGCCATTCCTGTTATTTGCCACACTGTGTGGTCACTTAATAAATATTCTCTCTTTGCTTCTACAGTTTTCAAGGTCAGTATTATAATTACTGTATAAAAGGAAACTGGGATTCAGAAGGAATTAAGAAAATTGCTCAAGAGCCTATTTTGCCAAATAGTAGAATTTGCCATTTGAGTCAAGGCATTTTTTTCTGAGCTTTATTCTCTTTCTGTGCCTCTCATTAAAAAAAAATATTTTATTAGGGACTCATACAACTCTTATCACAATCCATACATGCATCAATTGTGTAAAGCACATCTGTACATTCTTTGCCCTCATCATTTTCAAAGCATTTGCTCTCCACTTAAGCCTTTTGCATCAGGTCCTCTTTTTTCCCCCTCCCTCATGATCCCTTGATAATTTATAAATCATTATTTTGTCATATCTTGCCCTATCCAGCGTCTTCCTTCACCCCCTTTTCTGTGGTCCCTCTCCCAGGGAGGAGATCACATGTAGATCCTTGTAATCGGTTCCCTCTTTCTAACCCACTCACCCACTACCCTCCCAGCATCATTTTTCCTTTTGTAACATGGGTATCATCTATAGTTTCCAGCATGGATGTTGGGATTATGCACAGCTAACTATATGGTCGATGATCCCTTGTATAGAAACGTGAGATGGCCCATTGTTAAATAAGTATTAAGAATTTCAGTGGATGATCCCTTCAGGACCAGTGGTGCAGCGGCAATACCGGGAGGGTGGAGGGAGGGTGGGGTGGAAATGGGGAACCAGTGAAAGGGATCTACATATAACCTCTTCCCTGGGGGGCAGACAACAAAAAAGTGGGTGAAGGGAGATGTCGGACATGGCAAGATAAGACAAAATAATAATTTATAAATTATCAAGGGTTCATGAGGGAGGGGGGAGCGGGGAGGGAGGGGAAATATTGAGGACCTGATGCCAGGGGCTTAAGTGGAGAGCAAATGTTTTGAGAATGATGAGGGCAATGAATGTACAGATGTGCTTTATATCATTGATGTATGTATGGATTGTGATAAGAGTTGTATGAGCCCCCAATAAAATGATTTAAAAAAAAAGAATTTCAAGAACAATGACAGCACAGCATTAAAGTCTTAGCGCTTCTAAATGTGGAGTCTTCTGCAGCTGCACGGGTTGTACATCTAAGAGGGTGGCCCTGCAGTCAGGGCTAATGTGTACAGAATACGTTGTACAGAATATGTGCTTGTTAAATTGTGACTGTGAAAACTGTATTAGTTTTCTGTTGCAGCTGTGACAAATTACCACAAACCTAGTAGCCTAGGAACAGTATAAATTTATTTTCTCACATGTCTGGAGTTTGGAGTTAAGTCTAAAATTATGTAACCCCACCACAATCCCTAAAAAAATACCCCCTGTGAGGGGGGAAAATAAGGAGCTGATGCTAAAGACTTAAGTGGAGAGCAAGTGTTTTGAGAATGATGAGGACAACGAATTTCAAATGTGCTTTGTACAATCGATGTATGTATGGATTGTGATAAGAGTTGTATGAGCCTCCAATAAAATGATTTTTTTTAAATCCCCTGCCACAGAGTCAATTCTGACTCCCAGTGACCCTGTAAGACAGAGTAGAGTTGCTCTACAGGGTTTCCATGACTCTAGACAGTCTCAAGTTTCTACCAGAAAGCAGCTGATAGGATTGAACTTCCACCCTTGCAGTTAGCAACCTAATGCTTAACCCACTAGACTAGTAGTTCTCAATCTTCCTAATGCCATGACTCTTTAATACAGTTTCTCCAACCATAAAATTATTTTCATTGCTCCTTCATAACTGTAATTTTGCTAGTTATGAATCAGGCTACCCTTGTGAAAGGTCATCCAATCCCCAAAAGGAGTCGTAACCCACAGGTTGAGAAGCGCTGCACTAGGCTAACAGTGCTCTCGGATGTGTCTTATAAAGCTAAAACCAGGATGTCAACAGAATTTCATTCCTTCTGGGTGCTCGAAATGAAGAACCTGTTTTCTTGCCTTTTCTAGTCTCTAGAGGCCTTGAAGCTAGAAGGAAGGACCACAAGCCAATCAAAGTCAGAGACCTCTAGAAACTAGGAGGGGCTTTTGACTCAGTAAGGTGGCATAATCACAGGTTCCAGGCACTAGGACATGGATTTCTTGTGTGTGTGGGGGGCGGTATTTGTCTACCACAATAACAATATTCTTACGAGGAAACCAAACCTGTTGCCATCTGACCCACGTCTGTCTTCCTTGCTTCTCCTCTCCCTAGTTTCCAACAAGGATTGAACACTCCAGTCACATTGAACCACTTATAATCCTTCCATTTCAATCACATCTCCCTTTTTGACCCAACTCTTTCCTACTGTTCTTTTCTACAGAGAGATCCGCCCTTCACCACCTTTCTTCCTTCTCAATTCTTTTTTTTTCTTCAAACACTCAGCCCAGGATTTCTCCCTATGAAACCTTTCTTCACTTCTCTAACCCTAGAACACCTGAATTTGTAATTTCAGGAAAAAAATTGTTTTGTTTTTATTCTTTACTTTCATAGTTATATATATATATATATATAACAACCAAAATATGTTAAAAACATAAAATCTGCAATGTTTTTAAATGTAACCAAATTGTCACATTCATCCATGGATTTATAATAAATGTTATAATTAAATGTTACAACAATGTCACGCTCGGCGTTGTAGGGCTAAGTCTGTTTTCATACTTTAAAAAATGAGAATGATAAAATATTACCTATAGGCATGAAAAGCACTTAGCAGAATGTTTGCCAGATGGTAAAAATTCATTAAAAATGATTATTATCACCATAAATATTCTTTGACCACCACAACCACCAGTAGAGTTTAAGAGCCTCCTTCTCTATTCGTCATCATCAATCAGGGCACACAAGGTATATACCTCTCTCTTTGTCAGTCATTTCTACTATACTGACTCAGCCTGAGATTAGGGACTCCCTTATTTTCATAGCTCTAGTGTCCAGCATAGGTTTTAAATATGTAGTAGCTTTGTATTTATTGAAGCAAATGAGAAAATAACTCCTAGGAGGACAGAAGCTGAATTTCTGCTCTTGGAATATTACATTGAAGCATTTATTTTATTCTTATCTTCCTGTAGTACCAGTCTAAAAATATTTCATTTCCTACCTCCTATGTAATTGTGAGGCATTAACAAAACCTACCCAATTGTGCCAAATTTTCTTTTGTCTTTCTTTGTTCTAGCCACTTCCTCTTTTTCATGTACTTCTTCCTGGTAAAGGTCTGTATAATTATTGCATTAAAGAAAATGATACACTTTTTTTGCCCAAGTTCACATTCGTTAGCGTCTCAGAAAGTTGTACTAGGTAGTCTCACCCTCCCCTTTTCCCTCAAGGAGCCCTGGGAGCATATTGATTTATACATGAGCTGCTAACTGCAAGGTCAGTGGTTCAAACCCACGTGTCACTCACTCCTCAGGAGAAAGATAAGGTGGTCTGTCCCCATGAAACCAATGGGGTAGTCCTGCTCTGCTTTCTAGGATCACTATGATGAGGCCAGAAGAGACGTAATGGCAGTGGGTTTAATACGGACATTAAGGCATTGTAATCACTGTAATTTAACATGGAGTCAATATGCATTCCCTCTCGCGTGCAAGCATGTCACAGCTAGACATAGGGCTAGAGTCTACCAGTCCCACATTCGAGTTATGGTACAGCATGAGTCACTCAGGCTCCTCTGCCTCTTGGGTTAAGATTTGGGGAAAGTGTAAAGCTCCCTAAGATAGTTACAAAATCACTGAATCGGCAGGTATCAAAGAGACTAAATCCAGCAGAGAAGAGAATGACGCCATTTAGTGGCTAACATGAGACTGCATTTAAGAACAATGGCTGGTTCTTCTTTTGGCAAGCCACTAATGTCTTTAATCTCTGGATGGTCAACTTTAGGTTTACACTGATTCTACCTTATACGGTCTACGTACATTTTTAAAAAGAAGGTTAAGATACTGCTGTTCATTGTGCATTAAGTACTACCACTCGTCTGTCAGTTTATTGTACAATGGTGGCTTGTATGTCGCTATGATGCTGAAAGATTGAATAACAGTATTTCAAATGCCAGTGAGGTCACACAAGGTGAACCCATTTCAACAAAGCTTTCAGGCTAAGAATAGACTACAAAACAGGAATAGTCTGTCCTCCTCTGGGGGATTAATTACTGAAAACATTATGACTAGCAGTGGAACATTGCTAGACACAGTGCTGGAAGATGGTGAGCTCTTCCACCTGAAAGGTACCCCAAGCAGGACAGTCGCTGTACCAAAAAGAACTGGCCCCATTTAACCATCCCAAGAGGTGGCATATGGTCAAGAACAAAGAACGGAAGGAAGAAGTTCAAGCTTCCCTGAAGGCATTAGGGAAAAACAAGACACTAGGAATTAGTGGAATACAAATTGTGATGTTTCAACAGGTTGATAAAGTACTGGAAGCATTTACCCGTCCATGTCCAGACATCTGGAAGGCAGCTACATGACCAACTTACTAGACAAGGTCCATATTGGTGCCCAACCCAAAGAATGGTGGCTCAACAAAATGTGGAAATCATAGAACAATACTGTTACTATCATACACAAGTAAATCTTCGTTGAAGATGATCCAACAAGGGTTGCCGCAGTACATTGACAGATGACTGCCAGAAATCCAAGCTGGATTCAGAAAAGCATATGGAAGCGTGATGGCAGTAATTATCTCCCTCAGATATCAGTCAGACGGATGTGCACTGAAAGCAGAGACTATAGCAACGATGTTTACTTGTGTGTTACTTAATAACAAGCTATGGATAGCAATGAGAAGAACGGGAATTCCAGAAAACCTCATTCATTGTACTCACGTGGAACCTGTACACGAACCAAGGGGCTGTCATTTGAGCAGGACAAGGGAACACTGTATAGTTTAAAATCAGGAAAGGTGTGCATCAAGGTTGTATATTTTCAGCATGCTTTTTAAACTGCATGCTGAGCAAATAATCTGAGGAGCTGGGCTATATGAAGCCCGCTGCCACATCAGATTGGAGGGAGGCTCTGTATCAAGTTGGATATGCAAATACATAACCTTGCTTGTTGAAAGGATGATTTGAAGCACTTGCTGATTAAGATCAATTGCAACTCAAGTTAAAAAAAAATCCTAATGACTGGCCTAATAGATAAGATCATGACAAATGGAGAAAATATTGAAGTGGTCAAGTACTTCATCTTGCTTGAACCCACACCAATGCTCGTGGAAGCAGATGTCAAGAAATCCAACAATGTGTTGCATTGGACAAATCTGCGGCACAAGGTTTCTCTGAAGTATGGATGTCACTTTGAAGTATGGATGGTTTCTCTGAAGTATGGATGCTTGTTGGACAATGAGTAAGGAAGACGCAAGAAGAATCAATGCACTTGATTTATGGTGCTGGGGAAGAATATTGAAAGTACCATGAGCGACCAGAAGAACAAACAAATCTGTCTTGGAAAAAGTACAGCAACCAATGACGTGCCTTCTACTTTGTGGTTGCACTAGATAGCTTTAGGGTGGCACAATCTCAATGACACTTTTTAGGCCACGAGTGTCCCATTATTTTGTTGTGACGCACAGGAGGCCGTCTGTGAGTTGGCCCCAGCATGAATCTGCAGCCTCATCTCTTAGTTCAGCCACCTCTTCTGCCACCACTTACCCCTCCTCTTCAATCATAGCGAACTGTTTACGTTCCTGGACTGCATCCCATGCACTTATGGCTCTGGGTCTTTGTTTCTTTTACCCAGAACGGACTTCATTCTTTGAATACCCTGTAGACACCGACTCATTTCCCAGACTCTGTTGAAGTATTACTTCCTGAATGGAGGCTTTGGTGAGGCCCTTCCATTCTTCTCCACTTCATGACAGAACTGACCATTCTCTCCTTTCAATCTCTAGATCTGGCTACATATTTTTTTGCTGTAAACACAGCACATTTTTATGGCACCAATTTATGCAATAAAGCTGTTTTATATACATCAACAAGTATCTACTCCCAAATCATTTCTTTCCCCTGCCCCCTTGATGAATGGAAAAGGCTAAACTATCTTTCTCCAGCATCTCCTGCACCTAGTAGGGACCACTCTGAAAAACATTCTAGTCAATAAAACATAAGCTAACCCTTTCACCA
Source organism: Tenrec ecaudatus (assembly GCF_050624435.1). Lineage (NCBI taxonomy): Eukaryota > Metazoa > Chordata > Mammalia > Afrosoricida > Tenrecidae > Tenrec > Tenrec ecaudatus. Next base: position 83,531,242 of record NC_134533.1, read on the forward strand.
CTGAATTATCTTCTGCTATGAATCTTTTGTTGATAACATATGTTTTCAGTAATAAAAGGTATGCTAAAACCAAGAGGGGGAAATAAGGTTATCTAGCTTGTGATACTGTGGGAGAAATATGTGCCAAATAGGAGGATTGGTGAGGTAAGCCGTTTCTTCAGACTCAGGCCCTGCCAGGTGGCAGCATGTACTTCAGCTGGGATAGTTGTTTTCCAAGAACACTGAGAGGCTGAGAGTGCAGGTAGGTGCTATATGTCCATGGATCATGAAGAAGTTAAGATATTAGTGCTTCGGCGTTGCTGATAAAAGGACTTAGAGGGCTTGGCTCTCATCTCCATTGACCTTGAATGGAAACATGGTACTGGGTTTGAAATGGCACCATCTTGCAACTGCCAGGGAGAGGCCACAGAAATCGCTGATTTATGTCAGAAATGTAGCAGCTGCATCTCTCTGGATTTTGATTATGTGATAAAAATGAACTCATATTGATTCTTCTGCTGTTGTTTTTGCTGAAAACACTACAAACTAACTTATAAGTTGTTGATGGTTAACCAAAAGGGGTAATTCCTTATTTCAATGTTTTTTTTACCCCTTTGAAATCAATTTATTTATCCACTGATCTATTTATGATCCACCCATACATAAATGAAAGCAAATCTCTGTCATATGTACTATTAACCTTGAGCCCCTGAGACAGCTTGTCATACATATCATTCGATAGTCACTAAATCAGCAGTTTACTAATTCTAACGTCTGTTGATTTTTTTAGCAGTTTTATTACAATGTTTTTATAAACGTTTATTTTAATACCAGAAACCTCTCCTGAATAATCGGTTCTGCACAAGTTTCAGAAACAAATAGTGATGATGGTTTTACAACATGGTGAATGTGATTTATGCCATGGAATTATACACTTAAAAATGATTAAAATGGCCAAAACATTTTTTGGATGGGAAAATTTTATGACATGTATATTTTGCCACAATGGAAAAATAACAATGAAAAGTTGTGCTCTAGAGCACAGGAAGTTTTACACAAACTCAATAAATCATGTCATAGCACTTGTGTTCTGACTGAAAAGGGCGTAGGTCACAGTGGCATGGATACAGTTTTCTTACCTGAAATGACCCCAGAGATATCGATTTGGAATCCTGTCTCCTCAGGACACTGAACTACTCTGGAACACTGTCAAGGAGCAAACATTGGAATAGTCTTTTTTGTATGTGCACAATTTGGCAGTTTGACATCAATTTCTATCATGATATTAAATTTTATAACCTTGATTCAGCAACTCCATTACTAAGACTTCATGCTACAGAGACTCTGGATTATTTTTAAAACCAAGATTTATATGCATACAATATGGCTTAATGGCAGAATTGCTTAAAGGTAAGAAGAAAATTGGAACTCACTTCAAAGTCCACCAAGGACTTGATTAATGACTTTACAGCATATTCGTTCTCGGAAAGAGCCCCAAGTTAATACATATTTTTAAAGTAACTCACAATATTCTATAAAAATAAAATCTGTGTGATTATGTAACATATACATACTTAGTCATATAAATTCCAAGAAAAAAGTCTTGAAGGAAGACAAGAAACTGGTACTAGTGATTACTGTTAATTGTGGCACTGAGGTAGAGAGAACTTTGCCTTTTTACTATCTATGCTTGTATGTTGTCTGAATAATCAACAAGCATTTTTAATTATGTAAAAAGTAATGATACCAAGTTAAGATTTAGTTCAACATATTGACTACATATTGAACAATGCGTTAGATGCTGTGAAACCGCAATAAAAATGAAGATATAATTCCTGTTCTCAGGGAGTTTAAATCTAGTATGGTTAAGATATACAATACACTGCAACAGCGTTATCTTTAAGTATTGTAATAAAATGAGAAGGAAAAAGTTCTGAGAATCCAGAGAAAGGAACAATTTGCTGGTCTCATTAGGAGGATCCAAAGTACTTCACTATGTCAGCAATATATGAATCAGATCTTGACAGGACTCGATTCTGTCAGTCAGATACAGAGTGACAAGAGAACCGAAGCAGGAGCTAGGCAGAGGAAACTACAAAGATGTGGAGGAATGGGATGGGATGTGGGATTTCAGGACTGCTTGTGTAGCTGGAAGGTAAGTAAATGGATACAATGGGGACGTATACTGGGAAGGAAAAGTGGGATCAAAGCAGGCCAAGACCTTGCATACTCCCAAATAAACTCACTTCCATTGAGTCCACTCTGATTCACAGTGAGCCTAAAGGACAGGGTAGAACTGCACTGTAGGTTTCTGAGACTGTAAACTCAGCAATAGTAGTTGAAAACCTCACCTTTCCCCAGGGGAACAGCTGGTGGTTTCGAACTGCCAACCACATGTAACCACTATGCTACCAGCGCTCCCCTTGCAGACTCTACTCCCCAGCTAATTATTCATGTTAAGTTGTAAGGTATCAGTAAAGGTAGTTATTGGAAAACTGCAGCTAAAGACAGGGGTAAACAGATCAAAGCTTCAGTCCAATGCCCAGGGAGGGTACTACTATGATAAGGTAGCAATCAGGAGAAAAGTATAGCTGGGGTTGAGCCAATAGCTATATAACCTTTATGGCCATTTTTCTTTCTTTCCATTTATCACCTTTTTTGTGACAGCACTTTTCCTCCTTGATCAGCCCTCTCTGCCTGGCGAGACTTGTAATTAAAAATCAGATTTTCTTATGCTTGGTATCCCCATTTAGGGTCAACTTGTCTAATTAAAAAGGAGCCCTGAATGGGACCAATGGCCCCGGAGGGACATGAGAGTGTGGGAGGTAGGGGAAGGGTGGAGGTGTTGGCCAACCCAGGGAAAATGGAACAATGAGTGGTTCAAAACCAGTGGAGGGAGGGGATGGGAGCACTGGTAGGAAGTGAAGGGCAAGGTAACTGAGAGGAATTACTGAAACCAGAATGAAGGCTGAACATGGTAGTGGGACAGGAGGACAGCGTAAGAAAATAGAGGAAAGGAGTAGGAGGAAAAGGGCATACAAAGAATCCTAAACACAGACATGTACATATGTAAATATATTTATGATTATGGGTGAAATAGACCTATGTGCGTATATTTATAGGTTCAGTAGTAGGGTAGCAGGTGGACATTGGGCCTCCTCATGCGCACTCTCTCAATACAATAGCACCTTGCTCAGCTAAACGGTCATTCCATGATACCCACCTTCCCAACATGATCTCTGAAGACAGACATTTGCATAAGCAAGTGTGGTGAAGAAAGCTGATGGTGCCTGGCTAGCAAAAAGATATAGCGTCTGGGGTCTTAAAGGCTTGAAGGAAAACAAGTAGACATCTAGCTCAGAAGCAACAGAGCCCTCAGAGAAGAAGCACAAAAGCCTAAGTGAACACGAGGTGTTGAAGGGACCAGACACCAAAGAACAAAAACCATCATTGTGTGATCACCTTCCCCACATAAATAATGAAGACGAATGTGTGCATAAGTAAGTGTGGTGAAGAAGGCTGATGGTGCCCGGCTATTGAGAGATATAGTGTCTGGGGACTTAAAGGCTTGAAAGTAAACAAGCAGCCATCTAGCCCAGAAGCAACAAAGCCCACATGGAAGCAGTACATCAACATGTGTGATCATGAAGGGCCAAGGGGACCAGGTTTCAAGCAACAAAGGCAGGGGTGGGGGAATCATATCATTGTGAATGAGGGGAGTGCATGATGGGGACCCAATACCCATCTGTAGACAACTAGACATCCCTTTAAGAGGGGTAGTGGGGAGTCACTCAGGGTTCAGTGTAGCAATAATGAAACTCACAACCTTCCTCTAGTTCTTAAAACGCTTCCTCCCCACCCCCACCCCCACCCCCCCGCCAACTATCATGATCCCAATTCTATCTTGCAAACCTAGTTAGACCAGAGGATGCACAGCGGTACAGTTGGGATCTGGAAACACAGGAATCTAGGACAGATGAACCCCTCAGGACCAATGGTGAGAGTGGTGATACCAGGAGGGAAGGGGGTGTAGAAAGGGGGAACCGATCTTGGGGATCTACATATAACCTCCTCTCTGGACCAACATCCCCCTGTGTCTGTGCTCACAGGAAAGCCGCCAGCAGAAGGAATTCAAAGACCAGTAGAAGCACCACTGGTTGAAATGTCACTGACCTGTAATATATGGGTTAACTTATGATTTGTTTGTTTTGTTTTAAAAAGAGTTACGGTCTCAGAAAATCACAGGGTCAGTTCCCCCCTCTCCTATTGGGTCCCTATGAGTCGGCATTGACTCAATGGTAATAAGGCTTTTGTTTTGAGTGTTTTTCTCTAATCAAATAGGGAAGTCTTGTGGGCACTCTAGTGAGCGCCTCATTTCATTCTCATTTCTCCTATGCTGGGTTTGGGTAAGGGAGTCTGTCGCTATTGGTTTGCCTCTGTCTGGTCACATGCTATTCTCTCAGTCTCCTAAACTTCTGATCTCAAATTACAACTTTGATTTTTTCTCTTAAGGTTTACTTGGGTTCTTGACTCAGATGCCCAATGGTCCCAAAAGTTACTGATTTAACGGCCTTAGCTCTGCAGTTCAACCTTACTCTGAACCTTAGCCTCAAAAACCCTCCAAGAATGCCACATCCCACTGAGCTCATGGTTGCTAAACTGCTTACAATCTAATCAGGGATACATTATTTTAAAATATTGAACAAATTGCAAGGTCAAATGGGATTAAGGTCTAAAATATATTTTAGCTGGCAAAGAAAAGGCAGTGAAGTAGAGTGGGAAAGAGAGTAGAGTCAGCACATCTCGATTCTAGCTCTAGCTCTAAATGATTGCCAAGCTTCTTAAGCCCGACCATAAAATTGGAGGATTCGTCTTGATTTCTAGGAGAACAAGAGCTATGTGGGTCGAGAAGGAAGACATCTACTGAGCAGGATTTGTTGGGTGAGACTTCCTGGATTGCAGGGTGGAGGGAGGGCTGGGAATGCAATTTGAGATGAGCCTTTAAGGATAGGTATGATTTCTTTTTAATTATTTAGACAATAAAATTGGGAACATTTGCCAAGTTGAGGGTAAGGAAAGTAGTGAAGTGGGGAGGTAGGCCTGAGCAGAGTGGTTTGCTGCATCATACAGACGTCATTCTGAAGACAGTCAATGAGCCCTAGAAGAAGGCTGGATAGGCCACAGTATAGAGATGGTTTGGGCGAGGCTGCCTCCACTTTTCTGGGAAGAGTGAGCCGAATGGTTTGGTGGGAGAATATATTAAAGAGAAGGAAGCTGTGACAATGGTCTAGAACTCAGGTGTGAGACCAGAAAAATTGGTGAGGTGTGTTGCGGCATAGTTCACAATTGCAAGGAATTGGAAACAAACCAAATTTCCATCAACAGATGAATGGATTCAGAAACTGTGGTACATACATACAATGGAGTACTACGCATCCCTAAAAAGCATCGCCAGGTGGGAAAACTTGAAGAAATTATGCCAAGAGAAGTAAGCCAAGCGCAGAAGAATAAGTACAACATGAGTCCACTGAGGTAAGTTTAAAAATGCAAAAGGGGATTGGGAAAAGCTACTGTATACATCTATTCCTGGGGTGAGGTCCTGGTAGTATGTCAGGGGTCAGACACAATCCAGGGATACATATGGCAGCCAATTTAAAAGGATGGGGAAAGTAAGGAAAAAAAAAACAGAGAAAACATGGGTAGCAGGGGAACAGGGCACTAACCCACCCAAGGGGAGAGTGTTGTTTACATCTCCACAGGACAGGGAGAGAGGGGCCAGATTTCAACCAGGTGCACCAATACGTGAATGCAACATACTGGCATGAAGCAGGGAACCAATTAAGAGGTCTGAGGGGCCGGCCCCAATCTCAACTATGTGGCCACCCCCAGAAGAATTTACTTCAGAAGCTAGCACTGAAGCTACAGCTCATGGAGAGGGGTGCATCTGATCAGAGCACACAGGAGCAAATGAAAAGGGAAAGATACAAAGTGAACACATGCTGGTCCACCAAGCCCCGAGAATGATATTCCTGCTCAGAGCAGCCAATGCACAGAGAGGACCATAGGGCCAGCCCCACCACAAGACACGACATCCCTCACAGACCCATAGCGCTATGGGGGACAACACTGGAAGTACAGTGTGGGAATTTTGCCATATCTAACCCCACCACACTGGGGCGAAGCGCTAAGGGTGTGCAGCAAGGGGAGCAAAGGAGTGAAGTCACCGTAGAATACCAAAAATAGACTTTGGGGCGAGGGCATAGTACCCCATCACACTCAACCTAAAAATACTCCTAAAGGTCAACAAACAGACCTGGGCCTATTTATAGGCTTTTTGTTGTTGTTTGTTTTCCTTTGCTCTGTCTTGTTTTTGTGCTTATTATTATCTCTGCATGTCTATCTAGATAAGATAGGTGGGATAAACAATCCGGGGGAGAAAACAATGGGACTGATGGTTCCAGTGGGGACACGGGAGAGGGGGAGGCAGGGAAAAGAAAGTGGTGTTAACAAACCAAGGGACAAGGGAACAAAAAGTGATCTAAAATTGATGGCGAGGAAGGCGGATGCCTGGTGGGGCTTGATCAAGGGCAATGTAACCAAGAGGAATTATTGAAACCCAAATGAAGGCCGAACATGATAGTGGGATAAGAGGAAAGTAAAAGGAAAGAGAGGAAAGAACTCGGAGGTAAAGGGAACTTATAGAGGTCTAACTATAGGCATGTACATATGTAAATATATATTTTATATAATTATAGGTAAATAAACCTTAACATATATTTATATGTTAAGGATTAAGGCAGCAGACAGACATTGGGCCTTTGCTCAAGTACTCCCTCAATGGAAGAACACTTTGTTCTAATAACCTGGCTTTCCATGATGCTCATCTTCCCCTACAAGATAACTGAAGACAAAATGGGTGCACAAGCAAATGTGGTGAAGAGAGCTGATGGTGCCAGGTTATCAAAAGATATAGCATCCAGGGTCTTACAGGCTTGAAGTTAAACAAGAAATCATCTAGCTGAGAAGCAACAAAGACCACATGGACAAAGCACACCATCCTGTGTGATTATGAGGTGTCTATGGGATCAGGTATCAGACACTAAAGACCCAGAACAAAAAATCCTATCAATGTGAATGAGGGGGGTGTACAGTAGAGACCCAAAACCCATCTGTAGACAATTGGACATCCCCTTACAGAAGGGTCACAAGGAAGAGACAAGCCAGACAGGGTACAGTATAGTACTGATGAAACATACCACTCTCCTCTAGTTCTTTAATGTTTTTAACCTCCCCCCACTCCACTATCATGACCTCAATTCTACCTTAAAAATCTGGCTAGACCAGAGCATATAAATAGGTACAGATAAGAGATTAAAACACAGGGAATCCAGAACATATAAACCCCTCAAGACCAATAAGGAGAGTAGCAATACCAGGAGGGGAAGTTGGAGGTGGGAAGAGAAAGGGGGAACCGATCACAATGATCTATATATAATCCCCTCCCAAGGGTGAAGGGAGACATGGGCCAGTGTAAGACATAAAAAAATAATAACAATTTATAAATTATCAAGGGTCCATGAAAGAGGTAGGGGAAGGGAGGGAGAGGAAGAAAATGAACTGATACCCAGGGCTCAAGTAGAAAGAAAATGTTTTGAAAATGATGATAGCAACAAGTATACAACTATGCTTGACACTATGGATGGATGGATGGATGGATGAATTGCGATGAGAGCTGTATGAGCCCCCAATAAAAGGATTTAAAAGAAAAATTGGTGGATTTTCGAGGCATTTTAAAGTAGAAGTTAAATGTAGAAATGAAAGAGGAAAGGACCTTCAGAGAGAATCTGAGACGTCCGTGCAGATTTGGTTGATTCTGAAAGGGTATTTTAGGGTTGGTCCGCCAGGGAGAGTCAAATTTCACTTTTAGGCATGGTCCACTTTACGAGAAGACCTCTAAAATGAATATGTCTTTGCAGGCAGTTAGGAATGTGGTTGCTGTATTCAGGTTCGGGGATACAGAGCATTTAATCAACTACTGAGGCAGGAGTTGGAAACCATAAACGTTGATGAAGGAGCATATTACAAGGAGAAAGGCTTACAGATCAATTATTAGAAGGGGGAAAAAGGATCAGAAGCCTTTTTCAGATCCCGTTTTTTGTTTGAGCTTTACATTGATTATAGCCAGCTTACATCCATTCCTACGGCACTCCTGTGACGTGGAACGTGAATCTTTTTCCAGAAGTGTTCGCCATCTTTTCATTGCTCGCCATTTCTATCAGTAAAGAGAATTACCTTATACTGAGGTACCATCCTCAACCTCCACGGCTGAAAAACACTTCTCGCTCACTCTCCCTGCTTGTCACTTCCACTTCCTTGTACTGTCCAAATAGAGGCACACAGCCACACCAGACTTCAAGAGTCACCGAGTGCCGTCCTTCCACGTGTCTTAATGGAGAGCGGTAACATGTGTGAACAGGTGTCATGGTAACGATGAAACAAACTTTTGATCCTTAGCTTACTTCTATTTAAAAGTATACCTCCTCCGCCCTTGTATTTGTATAATCACTAAAGTGCTCGGAGTGGCAACAGTTTATCACCAAGGACCCCACCGCAGAATTCGTCTGTGACCACGTTATTTATGCTTCTTTCCTCTTGGGGGGTCATCTCTTCGTCCTGATGGCTAAGCTCTTCTGGGTCCCGTGCTGGGTTCTCTTTCCTTGCCTCCCCTGTCCTCGGAACTGAAGAGAGCCAGAACATGCTGCGCCCATGATCAAAACAATGTTACTGCTTTTTCCTCCTTCCTTGAGCTCCGCTTCGCTTCCTTCTTAAAAAGAAACTGCATGGCTCTGGGCTCTGGGTCTTGTCACTGCTTCTACTTTCTCACTTCCTCATCCCCGGAGGTTAAGGCCACAGCAGAGCGAAGTAGCCAGTGGGCATGTACTAGATACTACTCAATCCATTATTTAGTCTGCTATTAATTAGCTGCTTGCCCTGATTTTCCATCTCTTCCCATCCCATAACATTTTTACTTGTTTAATTCTGATCAGAATCAATCTCTTCCTCCATCAGAATCTCATAAAATGGTGCTCCAATCTCTATAATGATCAGTTTTCCCTGTATCAAGGCCATTTAAAAAAATCCTTTTATTAGGGACTCATACAACTCTTATCACAATCCATACATGCATCAATTGTGTAAAGCACATCTGTACATTCATTGTAAAGGCCATTTTAATATATGGCTCCTTGCTAAATCATGAGTTCCATATAGATTAAGTAGTGATTTACAAATAATATTCAGTTAATTGTCAATCCATAGATGAGTGCTGGACATAGCTGACTGAGTTGACCTTTAGTAGTCTAATAATACAATTGTTACCAAAACTAATCAGGTTTAAGAAATAAAAGAATATACATTATATTTTTATTAATGCTCTCTGCTTATAACTTCCCATATTAGACTATGTTTGGTTATAATTCCTACTACACCTACTTCTTAAAGGGCTTGAGTAAATGTATTAAATAGTAAACCTCACTTACCTATGCATTAATTCACTGATTTGTTGAAAGTCACGTGTTGGGTGCCTCTTATCAGGATCCCTGGTGATGTGGTGCATTAAGCACTGGGCTGCTAACAGAGAGGTCAGCAGTTTGAAACCACTAGCTCCTCCTCTCAAAAAAGACGAAGGTCTCTGCTCCTGTAAAGAATTACCGTTTCACGATATAAGTGTGTGTATATATATGTGTATATGTATATGTATATATATATACCATATTAAATGAAGGGGGAAGTGCAGAGTGGAGACCCAAGGCCCAAGTGTCGGCCAATGGAGATCCCCTCATAGAGGGGTTTAGGAGAGGAGATGGGTTAATTAGGGTGTGAGGTAGTACCGATGAAGAACACAGCTTTCCCCAGATCCTGGATGCTTCCTCCCCCCAACTACCATGATCCGAATTCTACCTTGCAGGACTGGATAGGGCAGAGGCTGTACACTGGTACATATGAGGGCTGGAGGTACAGGGAATCCAGGGTGGATGATACCTTCAGGACCAAGGGTGTGAGGGGCGATGCTGGGAGAGTGGAGGGTGAGTGGGTTGGAAGGGGGGAACTGATTACAAGGATCCACATGTGACCTCTTCCCTGGGAGAGGGACAGCAGAGAAGGGGGGAAGGGAGACTCCGGATAGGGCAAGATATGACAAAATAACGAGGTATAAATTACCAAGGGCTCATGAGGGAGGGGGGAAAGGGGAGGGAGGGGAAAAAAAAAAGAGGACCTGATGCAAGGGGCTTAAGTGGAGAGCAAATGCTTTGAGAATGATTGGGGCAGGGAATGTATGGATGTGCTTTATACAATTGATGTATGTATATGTATGGATTGTGATAAGAGTTGTATGAGCCCCTAATAAAATGTTTTTTAATAAAATTAAAAAAAATACAAGTGGACATAAAGCATCTAATAATAACAGGAAAAAAAAAAAGAATTACCGTTTCAGAAACCCTCAGGGAGAGTTCTACCCTGTTACTGAGTCAGAATTGACTTCATGGCAGTGAATCTTGGAGTGAGAGCATAAGCTATGTTTTATATGTAGGAAGTCTAAGAAGACATGGTCGCCCCTTTCAGAGCTTATAACTTGGGAGCAAGTGAAAGACAGACAGGTAAAGCAGCTGTCTTAATACGGTGTGATGAGCACTAGGAAGCGTTGGAATCAGACAGAGACATCCTGGGGAAAGGTGTGATTTCTTACAGCCTCCTTTTCCCTTTCTGTACTCTTGTCAGCCTTGTCTCTTGGCAGGAGAGGAATATTCAGAACCAATTTGGACCCAAGATCTTTCAAAATGCTTAAGAAGTCCTGTGATTTCTCTCTTCTGAACTCCAGGCACACAGCATCTTGCCATGTCCTGTGAAGCCTCGCTCACCTGTATCCTGCCCAGAGTTAAGTCCTCAATAAATATTTAGTGGACAACCTGGATCTGCTGCTAACTGTTCAGCACAGGAATGCTTGTTTCGTCTACTCGTACATTACGCAAACACACATCTAAGACCATAAGAAAACCACTCCCATCCAAGTCCACAACAACTTGCTTTCCTCTTATCTTTATTTTAATAAATATTGACCAGACATCCCAACACAAAACTAGCCTTTTTTCCCAATAGTGTCTCCAGCATACAAATTTAAGTCATACTTGTTGAGAAATAAAGCAATAGAAAAGGACAAAACCGGCATCTGTCCTCGGGTTATGTAATCTTCTAATCTGGAGACCCCAAGCAACAAGGTGGTGTGGCTGTCTAAGGTTCATGACCCAGATAAAACCCCAAACCAAACTCACTGCCACCAATTGATTCTGACTCATAGTGACCTTAGAGATAGAAGAGGGTCGTTTCTGCGTGGGCTCCCTCTGTGGTGTGGTGTGTGCCTTGGAGGGCCAGGATGCAAGGCTCCACTGTTCCATGGCCCCTGGCCTGGGTCTCCAGGGCGTTTCAATTGTTTATATGTTTCCAGCCAAAATTGCAGTAGGATTCCCTCATGCTTCATAATATCACCAGACAACAGAAATCAGGAGTCTTCATCTTTAAAGATACTCCTTTACTGGCAGGAACTTCTGGTGAAATGCATCTCTCTAATCTTAGTCTTCTATCTGTCTATTTGGTGGGAGATTAGTATCAGAGAAATAGTACAGCTTAAATTCTGCGCACTACACTGGGATCCCGAGATCTGTGTTTGGCGGTCCACCTCGATTGGGCTTTCACTGAGTCTCTTTCTCTTCTGACCACGGACAGCAATGAGGAAAGCATAGCCTTCTGCCAGATGTGTTTGAAAGTGTATTACCACCACCCCTTAGCCAGCCCAGGGAGGAGCAGCTCATGATCAAGAGTTTACTTAGGTGTGCCCTAGATGGACCTCCTAGTGATGTCACAGGAAGATCCTGCTGGTGTCATGGATGATGGTGCCGCGCCGGGTTGCTAACCACAAGAAGCCATTAGCCGCTCCACAAGAGCAAGGTGAGTCCTTCCATTCCAGTAGAACCACTAGGAGTCTCAATTGCCTTGGTGGCTAAGAGTGAGAGTGAGGCCACACTGCCTCAACATTTTGCTCAGGCTCCCTGTATTTTGCTCTCCTGTTTCGATCTTGAAATCCTGTTAGAATTCACAATGAACAGACAAACCTTTGCCGTTAACATTTATAAGTTAAGGTAAACCTATCTCCTTTTGAAGGGCAAGAACTCCACAAACAATACCTGTCGCCAGAACACAGGTGCAGTGTTTCCTGAAACCTCCTGTCTCTGCTCCCTTTTTGTTCTATTCTCAGTTCTGTTCGAATTCATGAGGGACTAACAAACCTTTGCTGTTGCCCTTTAGACAATGAAATGAACCCTCCTCTACGTGAGGGGCAGAAACTCAGCTGACATACCTGCAGTTGTAATTCAGACATGCTCCCCCAAGCAAAGAGAACAATCTGAGAACCAGAAAGCCTATCTCACAGGCCAGACTGCTCCATAAGACCCCCTCCCCCAGACGAAAAACACCAAAGTCACTACCATGAGTCAATGCTGGCCCTGTAAAACATTCCTTAACGTGTTGATGGAGAAACTGAATTTGATGGCTATGGTTCAGTCTGTCTTCCTGAGACTCAAAGAAAACACAGGAACATCTGAGTCCATTCTGACTCACAGTAACCCTACAGGACAGAATAAAACTGCCCCCTGTGGGTTTCTGAGATTGGAAATCTTTACAGTAGAAAGCCTCACCTTTAGTCTGTAGAGCAGCTGGTGGTTTGGAACCGCTGACTTTGCGGTTAATAACCCAATACTCTACCAGGGCTGCTGGCTGCCTCTTGGATACTCAACTCAACTCATTACCATCTAGTCAGTTCTGACTCATGGTGGCCGTTTATAATACAGAATAGAACTGTCCCTGTGGATTTCTGAGACTTAACTGCTTAAGGGGGTAGAAAGTCTCATCTTTCTCCCAAAAGATGACTGGTGGTTTTGAACAGCTGACCTTACAATTAGTAGTCCAATTCCGAATGCCAGTGGATTTGGGGTTTGCATTAGAGGTTAAATTCTGAGCACCCTGGTTTGCAAATGGATATGGATGGCAATGACAGCCCAAAGTCTATTTGCAGGGTGCCCACACAGGTTCAGCCTCTGATGAATTCTTACTGACCATTAACCAAGGCTGTAGGTGATCTTGGCCTCAGGCAGAGTGCCTTGGAAAGTAGATTACCTACACTCCTTTCAGCCAACCCAGGGAGGAGGAGTCTCTCTTGGGGGCTTATCTGGGTGTGTCCTTGATGGAAGGCGCCTTACTGGGGGCAGTACAGGGAGTTACAGTCAGGATTCATGCTCTACGTGTCTCGTCCAGATTGTCTTGATCAGCGGCCCTGGACCAATCTTGTCAGTCCTTTTATCGAATATGTATGTGTCCAAATCATGGCCTTGTTCCTGTTGCGTAGTCCCACCTCTAACTCTGATGTATCCATCTTCCGCCAACCATGTTTTTGTAACAGTTTTCTTTTCCCTCCCATGTCCTTTCTAAAGGTTTGTATCTCAACAAACCCTTGGATGCTACTTTAACTTTGTACTAATGGCCTCCCTCATCCAGATGCTGTGGCTGGTTTATTTTTGTTGTTGCTTATATTTTTTGTGCTGTCTTAATCTCTTTTAAGACTGAACAAATGTTCTCCTTAAATTCTATTTGAGATGGGGTCTCCTTTGTACCCTAAACCAGGTCTTCAATGTCATCTTCTGCCAAACAGTAGCTTAGAATTTAAGTTCTATACCCTTGAAACGACTTTGCATTGCTTTGTTCTCATCATTTTATATTGGGTTTCATCATGTATATATTTACTTACTTATTCAAACCTGAGTTCTGTTGGTATCTATGTTCTAACATCTTGACTCTTTTCTTCTTTTTTCACACTGACTTTTATTTATAAAGGCTGAAATGTTATTTCTGAAAGGAAATCCAGTAGCCCGTGTTTATTGGGAAGACAATATAGCAAACACAGATAGTCTTTCGGGCTCTGGACCTAGAATGGTTCAAATCCTGGCTCTACACTTTACTATCTATAGGCCCTTGGGCAAATTTCTTAGCCTTCGTAAGTTTTTACTTTTTCTTCGTCAGTAGAATGGGAATAACAATACCTGTGTCACAAAATTGTTCTGAGGATCAAGTGAGGTGAATGTAAACGAAGTCCTAAGATCAGTGCCTAAGTATTGGAACTTCTTAAGAAATGCTGTTTGTTTTATTATTGTTATTGTTAGAACGTTAAGATTCTCGAAGCACTGCCATATGTACTTTCTCTGGAATGATTTAGTATTGTTACATAATAGAGTTAGGAATGCAAAAGAGGACCGACAAGAGAGGAGAGACTCTTAAAGGAGTGGTCCCTGTAGTTTCTACTCTGGTATCTAATGTTCATTGACATTTATAAGCTGCCTCCGAGTTCTGGGGGAAATGTCTCCTCTCCTTTCCCTTCCATGTGCCTTCTTCTTCACATCAGATTTGAAATGTCCTGACCTGGCAAGTCACATAGCAGCACAATGCCCTTTCCCTTTGACTTCACCATTCAGCCTTTGGCCATCTTACTTAGAGGCTATCTGAGTCCCTCTGGCTCGAAGCAGGCTTCTCTCTGGGGGAAATGCCCCATGCAAGGGAGGACAGGGCAAAAACCTCAATGTAATGTACTGTGTTTCCTCTTTTCCTCTTTTCTGGGGTTTCCCTTGTGGGGTGGCTGGGGAAATCCAGCTCAGTCATTTCTGAAGACCTTCAATTTAGGATCTAGATCTTTCATCACACTTGCTTTGGGTAGGTAGAGGTGAGAAGAGTAATTCTCCCTACCCACGACCCAGCATTTCACACTCATCTGCTAAACCGACCAAAATGCTTTACCGTCTTGTAAAAACATATCACCTCCATAGGCCTCCAAATTGGTTAAAATAACAGTTAAACCTTTAGGAGGGTGTACACACAGGTGTGTCTAACATATGTTTTGTACAAAATCCTCTAGTCATCGGTCACCAAATAAGGATTATCATCCCTCCAGGTGTCACCAAAGTCCCCATCTTTTGAATGTCCTCTACCTTACTGTTGGCACAGGAAGAGATCAAAAACTCTTCTGAGATTGCAGTCCACAGCTTCCACCAAGAGATGCCTCTGGCTCCTGTCTGGGCCTCAGTTGTGAGTTCTACTTCTAGTTCTGCTATGTCAGATGTATCCTCAGTTGAGTACTCAGTAAAATAAATTTATTTAAAACTAAAAAAACTACTATTCAATATTTTGGCTAACTGAAATCCCAAAATGGTCTTTTAATTCTCTTTGTGTAATTATCTTTTTCTTCTCCTTGATACAATATGGACCCTAGCTATCATTTTTCTTTTCAAAAAGTGGAACCAACTTTAGAGCCTAAACCTTGAAGATTCTTCCCTATCCTTTCTCTCTAGTAATCCTTGACTCCTGCCCACTGATGGCAGCTGCCTAAGGCTGGATAATGTCCACACAAAAGTATCAGGTCCTTAACCTTGCATCCTGTAAACATTACCTTATTTAGAAAAAGAGTCTTTACCATTGAGACCAAGAGTTTTGAGATGGGGATATTATGTCAGACCATCAAAGTAGGTCTTTAATGTAATCACCAGTATCTTTTGTAGAAGAGAAACAGGTATTTGACACACAAAGAAGGGGCTCTAAAGAGAAAGACATGTGAAGATAGTAACCTTGAAGAAGGGACCCTGGTGGCTTATTGGGGTAAGTGTTGTCACTCCCATAAAAATTTACAATTTCAGGAACCCTCGGGAGCAGTTCTACCCTGTCCTACAGGGTCACTGAAAGGCGGACACAATGGCAGTGGGTCTGGTTTATGATGACCTCAAAAGAGTGAAGTGATACAGCCCAAGAAGGCCAGCAAGCTCTAGGAAGTATTAAAGGAAATGGAATAATTACGGTGTAGGGCCTCCAGAGGAAGCATAGCCCTGCTGACTCTGACTTCATTCAGTTCAGTCATATGGATTTCAGACACCTGGACTCCAGAACTAGAGGGGATACATTTCTGTTGTTTTAAACCCCTCAGTGGTAACTTGTCGACACAGTCACAGAAGCTAATGCACCACCTACACCCCTAACACATTTTCCCACTACTTTGGATTCACCGTTTCATGCTCAATTCCAAAAGTGTTCAAGTCTCTCTGATGGCCATCGCCTTTCTTGTTCTCTTTTCCAGGTAGGGAATCCATTTTTACCAACAATGAAATGTGATCCCCCCCCCCAAGTTATGAGTTATGTAGTAGTAAGTTTCTGAGCTCTCGCTCTTCTTTTTTCCTCTTTCATTAGTGGTGGATCAAGTATTGTAAGAGCGGATATACATAATACTTTTTCAAGCAAAACTCTCCATCAAAGACTCAATCCTTCTGGAATCTCAGTGCAATGAAGGTCTTCTAAATAATGCCCTTAAGACATTGCAAAACCCTGAAAGAGAGATGAATTTATCAAGCATTCCCTCTATTCTTAGGAAAAGCATAGCCATTTAACCTGTCTGGATCACTGGCCTATGTTTAGGTTATGTCGAGAAGGTCATGGCAGATTGAGGACACCTGAAAGCATCAAGAGATTGGAGAGCTCGGTGAGGTAGTAGTAGTAAAAACACCAGAATGAAAGAACTGCAATGAACAGGGATGACCAGAGCAGTTGGCACAACACGAGGGTTTACGCGGTTCTGAGTGACGTAGAGGTCCAGAGGAGAGACCCTCACGGGAGAGACCAAGGTGATGCAAAGCTGCAGTCCTGGACAAAACATTGCGGTGGCTCCAGGACCAGGATGACAAAATCCTTAATAAATGAATAGTAGTGATCAGGATGTTGAAGGATGCTAGATTAAGGAGGAATCTAAGGGGAGCTTTAAGAGGATTTTTTCCACAGTGTGAAATAAATTAGTGAAATAAAAAGAAGGAAAATGAAAGAAAAGAGAGGCTGCTAAAACTGGGGCTGCGGGGGCTACTAGTAAACTTCAAAGGGCAAGTAATAGTGACAAAAAACTATTTCCCAGAAATTTCTCTCTAATCTAAATGTAACTCTTTCCATTCTGTTTCTTAAGTAGCTCAGTCCTTTACTGGATTTCCTTGAATCTAATTTCACTCCATCCCAGTCCTTCTGCCTACCAGCACCAGCCACGTCTTACTCTTGCTTAGACTTCTTATGAGTATTTCACTCCTCTGATCAAACTCTACAGTCAAGAGTTAGAGAGCCACAAGAAAGAAAGTGATTCTTGAGAAAGATGACAAGACTGAGTGGTTTCCCAGGACGTGAGTGCTTCAGTGCCAAAACAGGACAAGTCCCAAGTAATCTAGGACAAGATACTTACCCAGGATACTTAATTACAAAAGGAAAAAGAAAGAAAGAAAAACTATCCATCATTCTGCAAAGACCTGGAGGGGAAATACAATCTTTCAGGAAGCCCCCCACATACATGGCCCCTATTGGTAGTAAATTTGGCAACAAACATATGCACAATGAATTAACAGAATCAAATGACCTCTGCAATATCTTATCATTTCCTAGTTTTCATAATAAAATTTTTGAAGCAAAAGCTGAATGTCTAGAATCTGATCTACCTTAAATATTATAATTTAGGACCACATAGTGATTACTGGTCATCTATGAGCTCAAAGAATATTTCAATCAGGAGATTCATTGTAATGGTATTAGGTTAACTGGTTAATGAAGTAGAAAAAAATTAACCATAAGCACTACATTCAAAATTACAAGGCAAACAGTGAGAAAATTAGGAAAAGATATTTGCAACAATATGATACTATACTCAAAGGGTTGCATCATTGTCTAAAGAGATTATATACTCTGATAAAAATGCACTCTAAATATGAGCAGGGAATTCAAGAATGAAGAAAGACGGATGGTGAATTAACATTAAAATACCCAAACTGGGGGGGGGGAGAGGGGAGGGAGGGAAAAAAAAAAGAGGACCTGATGCAAAGGGCTTAAGTGGAGAGCAAATGCTTTGAGAATGATTGGGGCAGGGAATGTGCAGATGTGCTTTATACAATTGATGTATGTATATGTATGGATTGTGATAAGAGTTGTATGAGCCCCTAATAAAATGTTTTAAAAAAACAAAGAAAGAAAATGATTAGGGCAAAGAATGTACAGATGTGCTTTATACAATTGATGTATGTATATGCATGGATTGTGATAAGAGTTGTATGAGCCCCTAATAAAACGTTTAAAAAAAAAACCCAAACTGAAATAATCAAAGAAAGGAAGTTTGACTAGTTAGTTGGCTAGAAGGGAAGGGGGACTTGAGCACTCTTCTCTACTGCTAGTCATTGTATAAATGACCATGACTTTTTATGTTAATTTGTCAATATACATAAATACCAATAAACAAAACAAAACCTCATTCCCACAAGTCGATGCCAACTCATAGTGTTAGGGAAAATCTGCCCCTGTGAGTTTCTAAGACTAGCTTTTTTTAAAAAATTGTTTTATTAGGGACTCATATAACTCCCATCATAATCCATACATAAATCAATTGTGTAAAGCACATCTGTACATTCATTGCCCTCATCATTCTCAAAACATTTACTCTCCACTTAAGCCCCTGGCATCAGGTCCTCATTTTTTCCCCATCCTCCCCACTCCCCCTCCCTCATGAGCCCTTGATAATTTATAAATTATTATTTTGTCATATCTTGCCCTGTCTAACGTCTCCCTTCACCCACTTTTCTGTTGTTCATCCCCCAGGGAGGAGGTCACATGTAGATGATTGTAATCAGTTCCCGAGACTAGCTTTTTATGGAAGTGGAAAGGCCTGTCTTTCTTCCATGGAGCGACTGGTGGTTTTGAATTGTCAACATTGCAGTCAGCAGCCTAGCATATACCTAGGGCTCCTCAGAAACCTTAAGATAAATACATATTCTTTGACAAGAAATGTATCCAGGGATTTATATTATGAAATAGTCCAGAGGAACTTGAAATATAAATTACAGTCTTGGTTACAATAGGAAAAACTGGAAATAATCTTCATGTAGGAAATTCATTAAATATTAGGATGCTACACAATGGAATACACTGTAAAGGTATCAAAAATACTAATGAAATCTCTTTATATTTCATTGCCATGAAAAGATTTCTACAGCGTATTTTGAGGATTTAAAAAGGCACAACAAGCAGTCATCTAAGAGACATATCAGCTAAGTCCCCACAGAAGAAGCACACCAGCATATGTGGTCCAAAGACTGAAAATAATACAATTCAAGATCTGAGGAGGGAATGACAGGAGAGCTTAAATTCTAAGCAGAGTCTACAGAAAGCTATAGATGACAATGAAAGTCACAAATCCATTTTCAGGGTGGATTAAGCGTCTGGTGAATCCTCTCTGATCAGTGATCAGGGATATGAAGAGGCTTTAACAGACAGTCTGCCGGAAAGTAGGCCAATGTAGATATAGTTAGGCTAAAAATTAATACCATATTGTGTATTCTCCTTTTTGACCCCTTTTAAATGTATTCTAGTTTTTATTAG
Source organism: Tenrec ecaudatus (assembly GCF_050624435.1). NCBI lineage: Eukaryota > Metazoa > Chordata > Mammalia > Afrosoricida > Tenrecidae > Tenrec > Tenrec ecaudatus. Next base: position 83,550,757 of record NC_134533.1, read on the forward strand.
TTTATATGCTTTTAAAAAAAGATTATCAGAAAATAAATATAAAACAGGCTGAGGATAGTGGGATTCTAGATGACGTATTTCCAAATGTACAAATCTCAATTTTCTAAATTCACAATGCACAAGTAACACTTTTATAATAAAATACTATAAAGAAAAAAATCAAGCTCTAGGTAATTTATTGACTTTGAAATAGCTTCACAATTAGATTATTAAGTAAAAAGAGAGGTACAATATAGAATGTAAAGTGAGAACTATTAGAAATGTTTTTAATGTGCATACAGTAAAAACAATGAAATTTTCAAATATCAAAATGCTAATTGTGATTATTTTTGAGTAGTAGAATTATGGCTAATTTTTATCTGTTTTTCTATACCTCTAGACATTCTACATGAGTAATTGATGGAATTCATGAGATAAAAATACCATTATTATTAAATAAATAAGAGAGGTGAGGTGACAATTAAGAAGCCTGAAAATTCCCAAGGGAGTTTGGATCGAATCCTATATCCTGCCTTGGCCCACAGGGCTAAGTGCCAAGGAGCTAGCACAGATTCTCAGCATCCAGGGAAGATGTGGGAATTTAAATTGAGACTTTTTGGTTGATTTATAATAAAGCATAAAACTCTTCACTCAACACACTACCCCAAAAAAGAAGGAGATAAAAGATAGAGTAAGAAATCATTTGGACCTGAACACTTAGGATTTCGTATTATAATACCAGATGTCATGTTAGAAAAAGTAACATGAGCATTAAAAAAAGTTTTGTTTTAATTTCTACAAGTAGATACAGAAAGCTTCCAGGTAAAGCTCTGGCGTTCTGACACCCATATGCAAGGATCTGTCTAACACCTGTGTAGGCTGCTTGCACTCCCAGAAGGCTGTGTGGCAGCACTCGTGTGGACCAGCAAAAGCAGGAAGTTACAATATTAGCACCCCAAGGGCATTCACAGGCCTTTTTCACTAAGGTTGATGTCACAGGTGCAGTAACAATTGTGTCAGCTGCCCCTCCCATGGGCCTCCTCTCCTACCAGACCACACAGAATCTTTAATACTGCTTATTATCAATTTTAATAACAGAACAATATGTGACCCCTACGGTTGTCAATTACTTACATGGAGTACTTCTCGGATTATATGAACACCAAGAACAAATTGTGCTATGAAATCCTTCTACATTGAATCACAGCGTTATTAGTTACATTGGTAACTGGGCAAATGCCTTTTAAAGTTTCGCCTTTTCTTTTAATAAGTACTTCATTCTCAAAAAAGTTGTTCTTATAGGTTCACAAAAACTACTGACCACATCAGTGTAGCGAAAGCAACAGAACATTTGACAAAATCAGCGGCTGCGTAAATCCGGGCGGCACGGACAGCAGCCTCGTGCTTCGGAGTGTCCCTGTGATTGGATAATGATGAAAAATCCGAATAGAGACACTGGAAGGGTCAAAAAGTAAATCCGCATAGTGTTAGCCGTGGCGATCGATATACTGATAAATGTAAGCTGGGTCTATGGAAATGTTCTTGTTAGTATGGCTAACTACGGGGCTATTTTATTAAAAATAAAACATTTCTGTTGAAACGCTGCACACAACTTTATAGTCATTTTGCTGTCACATCCTCCGTTAACAGTGTCACCTGCTGGGGTCGCAACTCCCACACCCCACCCACCAGCCACAAGCACTCACTGATATCAGTCAGCTTGTCCATACCTGTAGATGAAATAACTTTCCGGGATCCTAGATTCATGTTTTTACTCCTGGCATTTCTAACTCTTCCCTCTCGCGGGAACTGAGGACTCGCTCTGTCCAAGAAAACGATCTACATTCTCGGGAAGGAAAGTTCACTGGCTTTTCATGCCTTCAAGTTCCAGGTTTCTGTTGGTGGGACTGCTCTAGCCTGGGCTCGCAGTCCCTGAGAAGACGGGACCCTGTCCGCTCCAGGAGAGTAGTGCCTCACACCTGTACTTCGATGTACCTGCACAGACCCAGCTGCTCAAGGGCACCTTGCCTGGGGCTAGAACCACATCTCCGGCTCTGCCAATGCAAATCCTGAACGAGATCCTGTCGGCAAGAATCCTGCCCATGAACTTCCTGCTTCCTGCATCCTAGTGCCCTGTGTGACCATACAATGTGGACTACACGGAGCTTTGTAAAGATCTGCCCACAGCCAGCCAAGCGCTCGGGCCATGCAAACAGGGCACTTCTGGGGAACTCGTCGTGCTTGACCGTCCAACCCCTGAAAAGTCTCTGGTTCCAGTAGCTAGACTGCACAATGCAGATGTCTCTAGAATACTCTCGCCTTTCTACCTTAAGAAATTCCTACACACCATTACATAACACTTTAAGGAACAAATAATTGAAAAGATAAAGAGCATAATTGGAGGTCACCAAAGCCAAGAGACCCCAGAGAACACTGTCTCAACGCACTTCCATTTATAATTATCTGATTCTTTCAAAAGAATCCCCTGCTTTAACCCTGTAGAATCTCAGCCTGTGTCTCTCAAATCTCCATTTTGTCCTGGGCTCACTTCCAGTAAACGCTTTACTTTGGAATGAAGGAAATCTTGAGCTCCCCCTGGAGGTAGGAGTGTGCTACTAAGAAGCTCCCTGGACTGTGTATTGTTTTCTTTTTAAAATCCTTTTATTGGGGCTCTTACAGCTCTTATCACAATCCATTCATCCATCCATTGTGTCAAGCACATTTGTACATTTGTTGCCATCATCATTCTCAAAACATGTGCTTTCTACTTGAACCCTTGGTATCAGCTCATTTTTCCCCTCTCCACCCCCCCACCGCCCTCACGAACCCTTGATAATTTATAAGTTATTATTTTGTCATCTCTTACACTGTCCGACGTCTCCCTTCACCCAGTTTTCTGTTGTACGTCCCCTGGGGAGGAGGTTATATGTAGATCCTTTTAATCAGTTCCCCCTTTCTCCCCCACCTCCCTTTCCCCTCTTGGTATCTCTACTCTCCTTATTGGTCCTGAGGGGTTCATCTGTCCTGGATTCCCTGTGTTCCCTCTGGACTGTTCTTGATTCAACCCAATTTATTTTACTTTTTAAATAATATTTTATTGGGTTTTCAGCAAAACTTTACACAAAAAATTAGGTTCCCCTTTTAAAACTTTCCCTTTCAGTTGTTCGGTGATACGGGTTTTCACAGTGTGTCAACGTCAGTACTATTTCTGTGTCTGGTCTTCCCTTTTCAATCCAGGTAATTGTAGCATCCAGGTACTGATGTGTGTGTCCAAATCTTCTACGTACTTCTACAACTTCCATGGCCTCTGACTTGGACTCCCATCCTGTTTGTATCTTATTCTAGTTCTACTATTAGGAGGTTCCACGTACCCCACTAGTGAACAGCAGAAGTAGTGAGACATCCAGTCTTGTCTTCACCTCTCCTGGAATATATACATCATTTGTTGGCCATGTGATTCTGTTTGGCATTTTCCCCGCATGCATTGCTCCCGTCCTCCCTTTGTAACCTTGTTGTTGCTCTTTACTTTACCTAGAATTTTATTCCTGCCCTTGGCTTGTGCTTTTCCTGCCTTGTCTCCTTATGAAAATCTTTTTCGTCCTTAGAAAACCCCAGCTCACCAGCCATTTTTGCCACGTCCAGCTCGAAGTTCTGTAAATGTGTGTCTTACGCTGTCTCGGTTGTACAAAGAGTGAGTGGCTAATTGAAAGGTTGCTGATTTAAGTTCATTCAAGGGCATCTCAGCAGGTAAGGTTTGGCAATCTACTTCAGAGAAATCAGCTGTGGCGGCCAGTTCTCCTCTGACACACCCGGGGTTATCATGGGTTGGAATCAATGGGCACTCGCTTTTCTATAAGTTAAGGAGTATGGGTCCACAGGTATTGCTGGGGGGGTTCCACTTGGATCACCACAGGTTTGCACCCAACAGGACCTGCTTATCTAGGTTTCTGCCATCAGTGGATGGCTGCAGACAAGTTCTCTCAGTAATACACTTATCTTAATCTTAAGAGAGTCTTTAACGTTTTATGCTCTGTGTGTGTGTGTGTGTGTGTGTGTGTGTGAACTGAGGTCAGGGCTAATATCAAATTTTAAACCAAACTCAAAAGTGGACACCTTAGTGGGGAGTGGGGAGGGAGGGGGAAAATGAGCAGCAGATATTAAGGGCTCAAGTAGAAGGCAAATGTTTTGAGAATGATGATGGCAACAAATGTACATATGTTCTTGACATAATGGATGTATATATGGATTGTGATAAGAATTGTATGAGCCCCCAATAAAATGATTTTTTTAAGTGGACACCTTTCCCAAATCATTGAACATTTGCACCAACTTTACAAGAAAACTATCCCACATGAAGCACTAGGTTTTGGAAGGATAAAGCCTTGGAAGGAAGGTGGGAAGACCTTAACAAAGAGCCAAGAGAGGCAGGACTGTTGTTCTTGACTCCTGAAGTCTAGCACCTGGTAGAAGACTGTCAGATCATCATCGATGCCATAGCAAGTGAAGATGGAATCCCACAAGGTTTGGCATTTTCAATTTGAAGCAAATATCTTGGCCCCAGCAGGCTTGTAGCTCAATGGTGCCGAAAAGTGTTGCATTAAGATTCGCTAACTCAAACAACTGATCTTTCCATCAACTCTTTTAAGCAAGAGAAAAGTTAATAAATTTTATTTTATTGAATGAATCATAAATGAGGACTAGTCTGTGATTTATTTATATGATCCAAAGAGAAAAAGATTCAATCAAAATAATATCTTCTAAGGGAATGTGTTGGGCCAATTAAACTTCTTAAGTTTTAAAAACTTTGAGAAAAAAGAAAATTGAACTGGTGAGAAAAGTCCCATAAATCTGCTCTAAGGAATTTGTTTCCATCATACAATGACCCTGAACATGTGTTGAGGATAGCAAGGACTGTCCTCTGACAATTTCACTGGGAAACATTATTCCATTTACCCTGCATCCCCGATCATACCCCTTCAGACTTCTTTTTACTCCCCAAACTCAGAACAACTAAAGGACCATAATTTGGGTCCCTCAAGAAGGCCCAAACTTCCATTTTCACATTGAGTAAATCAAAGAGCAGAGATTTGTTGGAAGGGGAAGAGTTGGAAAGATGAAAGCATTGCCTTCAGAAGTTCATAGATCTAGATGGAGAATATGTCAACAAACAATAGCTTCACATTTTGAAATTTTGCTTAATAAAGGTTTCTATTATTTTTTTGGTCCCCTTATCTTATTGTGTCTGTTCTGTACATTTGTCTTATGACTTCAGATCCCATAAAATATAAGTCACTATTATGCTTTCAAAATACATTTGTACTAGCCTTATAATATGAATTTTACAACAGAAATAAGTTTACCATTGTGAGGCTCACTGACATTAACTATGTCATTAGAAATTGCTAAATCATAAGAAACTTACTTTGAATATTTCCAAACATATACATAGAAACGCAGAAGCATGTGAAACATGTAAAGAATGTAAACAGCCTTTAAATTCACTTTGAGCACAGCATGCTCACACACAACACACACCATAACACTCTCTAAACCTTTCTAATCTCTAGTCCTGAACAGTAGATGTACCATTTGTCAGGCTCTGACACTAGAGAAAAGAGGCAACACACTACTCTTTGATGTTGTGCTGGCCCATGCTGTGCTGAGCCAAGATGAGACATTCATATACACCCTAAATTTCTGCGTACTGAAAGAAGGCACAGCTGGAACTGAGATGCTGTCCACAGTGCCAATTTTGATAGACCTCCATGAGTTTGACCCATAGTTAAGCCTTCCTTCCAAGACATTTTCTAAAAACAAAAGCCTGAAATATAAAGATGTGGACTCTAACCTTTAAAAACATTGCAACCGTATTCGTTAATTCTACTTTTAATAAATGTTACAAGCTTTTACTTGAGTGCCATGCCATGACTATCTTTCAATAAAATATACCTGAGTATTTATTAAATTCTAAGATAAAATCGCCCAAGAAAATCTCCCTCCCAGTTCCCAGCATGATGGCTGAGGTCTAGTCTGCAGTAGTCAGATACATGTTGACAAGTGATTTCAAAAGAGCAGAGTGAACTCCTCTGGAAAGGAAGGAAGGTGGGAGAGTGAGAGGAAGAGTAGAAGAAAGAGTGGAAGGAAAGAGTGAATCAAGGAAGAAGGGAGGGAAAGAAGAGGATGGAAGGGAGGAAGGAAAGAAAACAAATGTCCTGAAATATCTGTCTGGTACTGGTATTGTACTTTCAAATTCCATTTGGCTGTGGATGAGCTCAATCACCATTAAACTATTCTCTGGGCTTCAGTTCTTTCATGTAAAGAATCACCTCAGTGAATAAGATGCCTCTGAAGTTTATTGCCATCTTCTTCAGGCATACTGAGGACTACTTGAGACAGGGTTCAGAGATTGCTCCTATCATAGTGCTTGGTATATGTTCACTCCTCTCATCACACATAATGGAAACATTCTCAGTTTCAAGAAAGGAGACAGTTTGCCTTTATCCATTGAAGATGAACACATATAGAAATATTTGCCCTGATATAGATCTATATACATTTATTTATATGGGATGTATTAAGGTAGCAGACGGACATTGGGCCTCTACTCTAACCCTCCCTCAATGCAAGAACACGTTGTTCTAACAACCTGACATTCTGTGATGCTCACCTTCCCGACATTATCATGAAGACAAAATGGGTGCATAAGCAAATGTGGTGAGCAAAGCTGATGGTGCCCAGCTATTACAAGATATAGCATCTGGGGTCTTAAAGGCTTGAAGTTAAACAAGTGGCTATCTAGCAGGGAAGAAACAAAGCCTGCATGAAAGAAGCACACCAGCCTGTGTGATCATGAGGTGATGATGGGATCAGGTATCAAAAGATCCAAAACAAACAATTATATTGATGTGAATGAGGGGGGTTGGAGTAGGGACCCAAAGACCATCTGTAGACAATTGGATATGCCTTCACAGAAGGGTCACAAGGAAGGAACAAGCCAGCTAGGGTACAGTATAGCGCCAAAGAAACACACAACATCCATCTAGTTCTTCAATGCTTCCTCTCGCCCCCCACCCCCCAACTATCATGACCCAGTTCTACGTTACAAATCTGGCTAGCCTGGTACATTTACATAGGTATAAATAAGAGCCCTGGACACATAGGATCCAGGACAGACAAACCCCTCAGGAATAGTAATGGGAGTAGCAAAACCATGAGAGTAGGGGGAAGGTGGGGGGAAAAGAGGGACAGAGGGGGAACCAATCACAATGATCAACATAACACCCCCCAGGGGGTTGGATGAACAACACAAACATGGGTGAAGGGAGAGAGTAGTCAGTGTAAGATATAAAAATAACAATAATTTATCATTTTATCAAGGGTTCACAAGGGTGGGAGAGGGAGGAGGGAGTGGGGGAAAGAGCTGATACCAAGGGCTCAAATAGAAAGGAAATGCTTTGAAAATGATGATGGCAACATATATACAAATGTGATTGATACAATAGATGTATAGATTGTTATAAGATCTGTAAGAGCCCCCATTGTTTGTATTTTGGTCTTTGTATTATTATTATTTTATCCTTACAAGCTTATTTTGAATTTTGTTTTTATTGTTTCTGTTGGGTTTCCCAATTTGTGATCCACAGGAGTGGATGCATAACAAGTGCCTACAATAAAATAAAAGTGCCTACGTTTAAATAAAAAAAAAAGAACAACAAATAATCAAAAAAAAAGAAAGTTGCCCTGAATGGGGATTTAAAATAGGGTAGTATTCATTAGACAATGCAGTTATGGGGAGGGTGGAATGAGATGCTCTGGAATTTTGTGTCCTGGAAAAGACTGTTATAATGTACAATGATGTTGGCAAATTGCTAAGGAGAACTCAGAAAAGTTAAAGTAGACCTGAGTGAGTTTCCCTGAAAGCAGGTCCAAGCATTAAAGGTGCCATGACTCTATGCAAACCCACAGGGCTCAGTGGGAGAAGCTTGAGGCTGTGTGCTCCCGAAAGATTTACAGTCTGGGAAACCTGAAGGAGCAGCTCCATTTTGCCCTCTTGGTTAAATATGGGTACATATGAGTCAGAATCAACTGGTTGGCAGGGGGTTTAGTCTGGATTATGTACTTCTTACACAGTGGGAGACTACAAATGTGTTTGAATGGACAAAAGTTAAGATACACTGCGATATCTTTAAGTGCTCACCGCTGCTTAAAGGTCAATGTTATAATGGGAATTAATACTTTTAGATATTAACATTGCCATTTTAAAACATAATACCAAAGCAAATGTTTTCAAGGACCTACATGTGAAAGATTTTTAAAATATTCTTTTAACAGGTTTAAAATTTTAAAGAAATGTACTGAAAAAAAGTCCCATGTTAAACTCTACTTTATAGGTTCCCACACTTATTTGGCCTACAGCCTCTTTTTCTGAAAAAATGAGCAAAAAACCTCAGCGCCCCACTGGCAATTGAACCTTTTGTACCAGAGTGCAGGTTATCTGCTTTTAGAGACACCCCCCAGCCCCCCAACCCCTCATTCTCATTCCAGCATCTCTCCCAGAAGGCGGTTTTACACCCTGGGAAACTGCTCTATTTGAACAAAGAAAAAAACTGTTATTCCTTCTATATCTTATTTCATATTTATCAATTTTGTGCTAACATTAAATGACATTTCATTTTTTACTACATCAATTGGAGAAGAAACATAATCAGATCCCCAATATACTATAAGGCATTTAGTGAGGTGTGTTTTGTTGCCAAAAAAGAAAATATCTGAGATTCACTTTTAAAATTGAAATAGGCTCAATTAAATGTATTACCTTGGCTTTTTAGAGTATAATTTGGCTTTCACTGATGAATCAATAATTGGGCTAGACAGATTCCATCTTACAAAGTTAGCTCCAGATGCTACAAAAAAAAATCATGCTCAACGCTTTCTTCTAGAGTGTTTATTAGACTACCTTGACAAGATCCTCTAAGAATGATGGGCCTGGAGGGTCAGCAGGAAGTTTATTCTTGAATTTAAAAGCACCATTTAGAGTCCTAAAGAATGACATTGGTTCCATAATACTGAAAGCAATGTTGGTACATAGAAGGAAATTCTTTCTTCACAGTTTATCTTATCAGAGCTGCTATTTGCAGGCAAATAAAAAGCCCATAATAAAGATTTTGCTTAAAAAGGAAAAGGGGCGGGGGTGGAGGGGGATATGATTTTACTATGGGTCCTAAATGCAGCAGAACTGAAGAGATCTGTTTTTTATGGAAAGCTTTGTGCAGTGGCAATATCGTAGCCAATGAGGTTTACCTGAGGCGCAATTATTGCTAATTGAAAACTTTTCCCAATACGCAGTGAGGACTTGAAACATAGTCAGCACTGGCAAATTTTGACGGTCCCCATGGAGACTGAGTAAAAAAATAAAATGAAATGAAATAAAAATTTAAAAACAAGAAAAGTTGTTATTAGCACTGGCCATGGGTCATAAACTCAAATTCTAGGTCTTCGATTCACATTGTACAAGCTTCCATCGTTAGCCCAACTAATCAATGTCTCTTTTATGTCTTTTCACCCCCTCTTCCGTTTATTAGACTGGAGTCACGACAGGAACTAGGAGCCAAGGCGAGGGACAAAAGCTATTTCTGCATGATGACTATGAAACCTAGGAAGCTTCACCTCTTATAACTAGGATGAGAACACAGTGTGTGTGTGAGATGCAGAAATGAGAACACAAAGGTGGAATTTATAATCCTCTCCAAGTTTTGAAACTCAGATAAGAGGAAATTTCCAAAGAATGCCATATGGTTGCAATTAAGTGCCACATCTATATGGGATCGATGTGACGCAAGCAACTTAAAAGTTTAGACGGGGGACGCTGAGATTATGCTAAGAGGGAAGGAACTCAGAAAGTGTGGGTGAGAATAGTTGCACAAGTAGAAGAATGTACTCAATGTCACTGGATTGTACATGTACACATCGGTGAGTTAGTGTGTGTTCTACAGTGTGCATTTGCAGTAACAGCAAACAGTAACCTATTATGAAATGTCTGTAAAAAGAAACACTAGTGGGGAGACACAGAGTGAAAACCAACAAACCAAGGGGTGGCTATTTCCTGAGACGCTACCGAGCAGAAACTAGGCACCAGGGTAGAATGTTTTGATTGGAAGCAGTCCAGTGAATGATGAGAAGCATGAAGTGGCTATTTCGATTGGTTAGGATGAATACATGATTAAATGCATTTGCAGGGTTTTACTAGCTCATTATCTTAAACATTTCCTCAAGGCAAGTGAGAAGACTTCTGATAATGATCTTCTTTCAGGGCCCTCCTTAAGAATATTTTAAAAACAAAACTAAACGTTTCTTTGATACTTAAGACTTAAGGACCTTCTCTAAGACAAAGAGAAAACAATGGCTCAGTTACAGGCTTTTAACACTCTACCAAGGTCACTGATTGTTGAAGAAGTTGCTTGACAAGATGGAGTCTGAACTTGGGCTCCTACCAATCATTTCACTTTGGCCAAGGGGTGCATTTTATGGCTTCAACACATAACCTCCTGGGTTATGCAGAAGCAGGAAGTTACAACAAAATGGGGACAGGCTATCCCTAGGCCAGCTAACCTAAGTATGCCAGACACCTCTGTTATGAAACTTTTATTCAGGTGGAAACTTCCATTCTATTACAAAAAAAAATTTTTTTTTGTTTTAAATGTTTTATTAGGGGCTCATACAACTCTTATCACAGTCCATACATATACATACATCAATTGTATAAAGCACATCTGTACATTCCTTGCCCTAATCATTTTCTTTTCTTTCTTTTTTTTTCCTTTTCTTTTTTTACATTTTATTAGGGACTCATACAACTTTTATCACAATCCATACATATACATACATCAATTGTATAAAGCACATCCATACATTCCCCGCCCCAATCATTCTCAAAGCATTTGCTCTCCACTTAAGCCCTTTGCATCAGGTCCTCTTTTTTTACAAAAATTTTTTAATTAAATGGATGAGAAGTATTTCTGGTCATGTTTGATCAACCGAATTGTACCTGAGATGAATTATTGGGAGGTGAATGATGGGTAAACTGATAGTGGGGCAGGAGGAAAGGAAAAGATAAAAAGAGGAAAGAAGAAGAAAGGGAGAGAAAAATATACATACACACACAGCGGGGAGCCAATAAACTCAGGGATAAGGGAACAACAAGAGATCTAAAATTGATGACGAGGAGGGTATATAATGCCCGCTGCAGTTTGATCATGTGCAATGAACCCGAGAAGAATTACTGAGAGCTGAATGGATGGTAAGCATAGTAGTGGGACTAGAGGAAGGTGAAAGGAAACAGGGAAAAAGTAGGAGGTAAAAGTTATTTATAGAGGCATAGCTACAGCTATATAGGGATTGAGGTCTATGTACATGTATTTGTATGTTAAGCATTAAGATAGCATATGAACTTTGGGCCTGTACTCGAGTCCTCTCTAAACATGAGAAAACTTTGTTCTAATAATCTGGCACTCTTATACTCATCTGATGGCTGAAGACAAAATGGGTGCATATGGAAACGTGGTGAAGAGAATGGATGGTGCCTGGCTATCAAAAGATATAGCGTCTGGGGTCTTAAAGACTTGAAGTTAAACAAGCAACCATCTAGCAGGGAGAAGCACATCAGTCTGTGTGATCATGAGGTGTTGATGGGATCAGGTATCAGGTATCAAAAGACCCAAAACAAGCAATTATATCAATGTGAATGAGGGGAGTTGGATGGACACCCAAAGACCATCTATAGACAATTGGACACCCCCCCCACACACACACACACAGAAGGGCTACAAGGAAGGGACAATTCAACCAGGGTGCAGTATAGCACTGGCGTAACACACATAATTCCTCTGGCTCCTGAATGCTTCCTCCTCCACTCACAACTATGACCCAATTCTACCTTACAAATCCGGCTAGACCAGAGTGCACACATTAGTACAGATAAGAGCTCTGGACACATGGAATCCAGGACAGATAAGAGCTCTGGACACATAAACCCCTCAGGAACAGAAGTGGGGATGGTGATATCAGGAGGTGGGGGTGAAGGAAGTGAAAGGGGAAACCCATCTCAAGGGTAAGTATATAGCACCCTCCTCTCAGGTGTACAAATAACAGAAATAAGAGTGAAGGGAGACAATGGATCATGTAATATACCAAATAACAATAATAATATATAACTGATCAAGAATTCACCAGGGTGGGAAGGTGGAGGAGGGAGGGGAAAAGAGAGGAGCTGAAACCAAGGGACCTAGTTGAAAGAAAATATTTTGGAAATGTTCATGGCAGCATATGTACAAGTATGCTGAATATAATTGAATGATGGATTGTTATAAGATTTGTATGAGTCCCCCCCAATAAAATGATTAACAACAAAAAATATATAGGTATATATAGATAAGTATAAATGTAAATATATTAATATATTTGTTTATATATGTAAATACAAAAGGAAGCAGATGGTCTTTGGGCCTCTACTTAAATCTTATTTAAGTACAAGAATTGTTTGTTCTAATAATGCGGCATTGTATGATGCTGAAGACAAAATGGGTGCATAAGCGAATGTGGTAAAGAAAGCTGATGCTGACTGGCTATTAAAAGATACAGCATCTGGGGTCTTAAAGGCTTGTAGTTAAACACGTGGCCATCTAGCAGGAAAGCAACAAAGCCTGGAGGGTACGGGAAAGGGGTGGGGGTCGAGAAGGAGAAGCTGACAGCATTGCTGGCTGTATAACCTCACTGGAGGGGAGTGAACAAACAGACTTGTGTGTGAATGGCTAGACTGGATGGTGTAAGGTATGGCTAAATGAATAAGGGTTCCTGGGGGGTAGGATGTGAGGAGGAGAAGATTAAGGGGAACTGGTATCAAGGAGTTCAAGAAGAAAATGTTTCGAAACTGATTGTTCTAGCAATTGTACAATGCTTGATGTGATTGAATTATGGAACGGTATGCTATCTGTAAGAGCGCCCAATAAAATGATTAATAATAATCATAATTTTAATTGAATTCTTATACAACCACATCCTGGTCTGGAAAGATGTGGAAATCATTTGTCAATGATGGTTCAAGTGGTAAGCAAGGAAGGAAAAGGGTAGTCGATCAAAAATGGAAGGGATTCACATGGCTAAAGCCTCCAATGAGTCTCCTCGGGCCATTGCCCAGGGATATGACAGCCTTGCTACCAGACAGAGCATTGTAAAGTCCCCTGGGGCAGATGTAGTTAGGTTAAAATGCAGTATCTTATCATTTGGCTATATAACACCCCCTTGACCCATTTTAAAGTTGTTTCTGTTTTTAATATTTTCTGTTTTCTTTCTTTTTATTAAAAACATTTTATTAGGGGCTCATACAACTCTTATCACAATCCATACATACATCAATTGTGTAAAGCACATCCATACATTCTTTGCCCTAATCACTCTCAAAGCATTTGCTCTCCACTTAAGCCCTTTGCATCAGGTCCTCATTTTTTTTGTTTTCTTTTCAATTGAGATTTTTCTCTTTTGTCTAGGCATTGCTATTGCTTTTTTTGTTTGTTTCTGCCTGTTTGTGTTTGGTATGTTTTTTTCTATATGAAATCCAGGATAGGTGAATTGATAGGGGCAGTGACTGGATTAATAATTACCTAGGGAAATGGCGGGGGAGGTTTGGGGGAAAATGGGCCGCTGTAACAACGAGTATGAGAAAGAAGAAAATGTTCTGAAATTCATTGCGGTGATGATGGCAACACTCTTCTTAATACGAGGACATTGCATGATACGTAAAATGTATGCCGACAGAGCTGTTTTTTAAAACGAAGGCATTGAAACAAGCAGATTCCAGAGGATTAAACGACAGCTTCTAGAGAAGAGCCCCTGACAGTTGCAGATGTTCCGATTAATACAGCAGCAGTGGTTTTACAGAGGATTTTTAACGGAACCAAGTGTTCTATCTAAGGGACATTTTTTGTGTTCACTCGAGTTTTTGGTTTTTTTTTCTCTAAAAAGCTGATTTCTTTTCACTGTTTTACGATGTCTACTTGGCTTATCTTGGCTTATCTAAGAGGATTCTCAAAGCACTGTCCTTGTAAATCCTTGGCACTCTGTCACTCCTCTGTCCCTTCGCAGCTGCTCTTTCCTCCTCCTGGAATTCCTGCCTTCCACCCTCCCCTCAAAATCTATATTTAAATCTCTGGGAACATTTCCTGGACTCTGGCCAGCAAAGATAGTTGCTCCCACTGTGTCCATCTGTCTTGGTTCATAGCTCTATTATTTTAATAATTTGGGGGGCCTGGCTGTGTTTCATACCAGGTGTACATACCAGGTGAGGATCAGCAGGGGATGTGAGGAGGAAATGGATTAGGACTTTGGCACTCAGCTATGCAAAGTTAGGACCATTTCCTGCATAAGAATTGAGTACTATTATTTGTTCTATTAACTCTATTATTACTGAAAAGACATTGAGTTTCTGTAAAGTTTTTGGCAGTGGCTAGTGATGTTGGTAGTATAGCATGGTGAGAATAATTAATGCCACTGAATTGTACTTTTAAAATTATTTAAATGACATTAACTTTTGTTATATGTGTTTTTATCACAATAAAAAAAGGAAGAAAGATCTTATTAATTGTTTTCCTCTTCTCTCCTCAGTAGAAACCACATTAGGGTGTGGGGACATCTACAGGAGAACTCTACGATAGGAGAGTAAAGATAAAAAAACCCAAGTCTCATAAGCCTTTGCAAGAAGGAAGGTATAAATTACCCTACCCTCATATCTTCACCTCCTATAGTTTTTCAGATTTCAGCTTTCCTCAGGAAAGTTCAAGGGGGCTTCAACAAGTTTGTGGGGAAATCCCAATATCTTTACACTTTTCCATGAACTCTTCAAAGACCCCTCACACTTCATGGTCTTTCTGGTGAGATCAAGTCCATCTGTTTTATTCTATCATAGACTCTTACACCTTTCATTCATTGCATTTATCAGAGTAGTAAGTGTGTATGTATATGGGATTCTGCTCCCATTACTAAATTCATAACAGTAGTGACTCATATCTGGTTTTGTTCATCATTTTACCCCTTGATAACAACATTGAGCGTGGCATGTATTGGAATTTCAATATTTATTATGTAAATGAATGTTGAATGATAGGTAGAAGGAAACCAAAACACAGATTTAAAGGGACTACTTAAGGTAACTTAACAGTGTTGTAAACAGTAGAATCATACAGGTCTGAGGACTTGGTGAGCAAGTGGCAAAACTTTAAGGGCATAAATGTCAGGGTACATACAGCTATTAAGTCATTTGTGGTGATGATGCTAACAATGGTATATACCATAATTTCAAAGGTAAAAATAAATCACTAGGTTACGCTTGCATTTCATTGCCGTTTATCTCCCACTAACTTCTTAATTAGGCAAATCATGACATCAGCATGGCTTCTCTCAATAATTATATCCCAACCCCCTTCTCTTCATTTAGCCCCAGTACCATCTTCCTCTGAGTCATTTATTTGATAATTAGATGTTAGGGACCCTCGTGTGCATATGTGGCTGAATTAGATGCCCAGCTGCAGACCTCCTGGCAGCTCTTCCAGGAATGCAGAGGTGTGAAAGAGAGGTCTACTAACAACCTTGGACTCCACGCAAGACTAATGAGTTCAGATCTGGACTTCTTTAGCTTTTCCTGTTCTCTAACACTTAACATATTAATGAATGCTTTCTAGTAGAGACTAAAAATAAGTGATTTGATAGAATAAATTAGACCCTGTCATATCTAGACACTGCTGCTTAAAATTGTTACTGATGGATTAATAAAAAGTAAAACAAATAAATCTGTACATTGAGATCCTAAGTCATTCAGTCCCTCAACTAACTTTCGCTGAATGTTTCCTATGTGCCTGACATCCACATCATATAGGAGACCATCAAGATCAAGGGAATGTAGGAGGCCTGTAGGTTCAGTGCATAATGTGCCATTAAGTAACTTCGAGTCATGTTAGAAAGATAACAAGTGGTGAAGATAGCTGATGGTGCCCGGCTATCAAAAGAGATAGTGACTGGGGTCTTAAAGGCTTGAAGATAAACAAGCGGCCATCTAGCTCAGAAGCAACAAAGTCCACATGGAAGAACACACCAGCCTGTGTGATCGAGTGGTCCCAAAGGGATCAGTTACTAGGCATCAAAGAACAAAAAATCATATCATTGACTGCACACCTCCATGATAGGATCGCTGAAGACAAATGGGTGCATAAGCAAATGTGGTGAAGAAAGCTGATGGTGCCCGGCTATCAAAAGAGATAGTGTCTGGGGTCTTAAAGGCTTGAAGGTGAACAAGCGGCCATCTAGCTCAGAAGCAAATAAGCCCACATGGAAGAAGCACACCGGCCAGTGCGATCACGAGGTGCCCAAGGGACCAGGTATAAGGCATCATGCAAAAAAAAAAAAAAGATATAAGTGTGTGTATGCATGTGTATATATGTGTATATGTATATATATATATATCATATTAAATGAAGGGGGAAGTGCAGAGTGGAGACCCAAGGCCCAAGTGTCGGCCAATGGAGATCCCCTCATAGAGGGGTTTAGGAGAGGAGATGGGTTAATTAGGGTGTGAGGTAGTATCGATGAAGAACACAGCTTTCCCCCGGATCCTGGATGCTTCCTCCCCCCAACTACCATGATCCGAATTCTACCTTGCAGGGCTGGATAGGACAGAGGCTGTACACTGGTGCATATGAGGGTTGGAGGTACAGGGAATCCAGAGTGGATGATACCTTCAGGACCAAGGGTGTGAGGGATGATGCTGGGAGAGTGGAGGGTGAGTGGGTTGGAAAGGGGGAACTGATTACAAGGATCCACATGTGACCTCTTCCCTGGGAGAGGGACAGCAGAGAAGGGGGGAAGGGAGACTCCGGATAGGGCAAGATATGACAAAACAACGATGTATAAATTACCAAGGGCATATGAGGGAGGGGGGAATGGGGAGGGAGGGGGGGAAAAAAAAAAGAGGACCTGATGCAAGGGGCTTAAGTGGAGAGCAAATGCCTTGAGAATGATTGGGGCAGGGAATGTATGGATGTGCTTTATACAATTGATGTATGTATATGTATGGATTGTGGTAAGAGTTGTATGAGTCCCTAATAAAATGTAAAAGAAGAAAAGAGAAAAAAATGATTAGGGCAAAGACTGTACAGATGTGCTTTATACAATTGATGTATGTATATGCATGAACTGTGAAAAGAATTGTATGAGCCCCAACAAATTGTTAAAATAAAAAATTAAAAAAAAAGAAAATGATTAGGGCAAAGAATGTACAGATGTGCTTTATACAATTGATGTATGTATATGTATGGATTGTGATAAGAGTTGTATGAGCCCCTAATAAAACATTTAAAATATAAAAAATAAATAAATAAAAAAATAAACAAAAAAACTTAAAAAAAAAGAAAGATAACAAAATCTATAATGAACACTAGGATAAAAGACGATGTAGGCTTCTACAGACGTGTGCGAAAGGGGCAACCAAATCAAACTAAACGGTTCAGAAAGATTTCCTGGCAAGTGAGGAAATTAAAGGTTGAGGTAAGTGAAAAGAGTGTTAACCAAAAGGTTGGAGTTCAAATCCACTGGAGGCATCTTGGAAGAAAAGTCAGACAGTCTGCTTTGCAAAGGTCACAGTCTGTCCACAGCAGCTCTACCCATGATGCACACATCAACGCAAGTTGCAATATACACAACTGCAAATGGTTTAGCAAGGAAAGGGCTTTTTAAGAAAAAGAGAAATATGTTTTTAAAAGATCATGACTATACTTACCTGGCAGGGGAAATACCATGATCACGAAGGTGGTTTTCCCAGGGCGAGGCTTATCCATTGCACTCCAGATGTGCTGACCCCTGCGATTTCCCCAAAAGTGGGAAACTCGACTGCATAATTTGTGGTAGTGGGGGACTGCATTCACGCTCTCCCCTGGTTAATAAAAAAAAGAAAATATCATGACTTTTTATTAGTAAACTACCAGCAATTTACTACAGAAGCTCTTTACTCATGTATTTTCCATTTAAGAACATTCAGTACAAACTCAATTCAAATACAATGCTACATTTGTCAGCAAAGGTGCATCCACTCATTTGGACTCACTTGAAAGTCCATGGGACACGGCCATTTCAGAACCGTTACTTGATGCATCATCACACTGGAGGAATGCATGGACTGTGGTAAGAGGGAGGGGAAGCGGACGCAGTACAGCAGTCTTCGCCGGCTGGACCCTGGCTGGGTGCAGAGGTGTCTGGGCTTTCACTGTCCATGGGCTTCCTCTGGGGCCTGAATCTGGACTGTGGCATGGGGTGGCGATGGGGGAGCCAGGGCGGAGGGATGAGCTTCCTCTTCTCCAGCCGCTCTTCCAAAGCACTCAAGCTAAACAATATCCCCGAAGGGGGATCTGAGTAAGCTGTTATGTTGCCAGGGGGAGAGGACCGCAATGAATGGATTGCTGTTAACACTGGATTTCTTCAACCAGATCAACATGTTATATGGAACATGTTTCACAGAAGCAAGCTGCCCAGGGATGTCGGCAGGTCCACGGCAGGTATATCATTGGGCAGATGGTACTAATATAAAACAGCCCATCACATGTTCTGCACCAAAATATATCGACTATTTGATGACTTGGGCTCAGGATCAGCTTGATGGTGAAATTCTTTTTCCTTTTAAGGTTGTTGTCCCCTTTCCCCCAGATCTTATGTTTTTGGCTAAGACTATTCAGGGTTTAAGCCCATATTTGCAACAGCGCTCGATTCTATGATGCAGCTGCAAGAGGAGCCCCACCTCAACACCTCATTGACACACTTTATAGGCATTGTTCAGGAGTTTAATCTGATCGAGCGGTGCGAATTGTCACCTCTTTATGAATTAACTGAGAAGCTTGGATCCAAAGACAGACAAACGTCTCTTCTATAACCTTCTTGCTTCGTCTATAGCTAGAACTGTCTCATCGCAATCTCCTATAAGACTAGTAAGACAAACTTTGAGAAAACAGATAAAAAGACATCCAATGTCTCTCTTTACTGAGAACATTGTCCCAAAGGTGGGCTGGCCTAGTAGCTTCAGAATGAGGCCTTAAGGGCCCAGCTGACTCTAGGGACCACACTAGTGTGACCACTCCTCGTTATGGTCACAGTGTGACCTTGGGTTGTGTTATGTGATGATTAACCTGTAGTGTACTGGTCTCCTTAATTCTGTTGCTGAAGAACATGATGTATTCTGTTTCAGATGACAGCATAATTGATATTGAGTTTCTATCAACAAATGATTAACAAATTTTCAGAACAAATTCCCTAACAATACAATCAGATCGGCTCACTCCCTGCAAGACACTCCTGTTGAGAAGACACATGGATCTATGATAGAGCCCTGGAGCTGAAGGAGCCACGTGGAACCCTGCCAGCCCTGAAATGCTTCCACTGCCACTGGATCCACAAGACTCTCCACCCCCCGGCCTGTGCTCTTCCTGCATTCAGCATCACTGCATGGCTGCGTAAGTCTATATGAACTGGTATTGGTCATACGGGCTAATATTGGGCTTATGCACTTGATCTGGGCTGGGCTGGGATGTTTTCTTAATGTACAATTACTCTTTATATAAAGCTCTTTCCTATACATTAAAAAAATACAATCAGATCAGTTTTATTCTGCTTATTTTTACAAAAAAAAAGATATATTTTAAAGTTTAACATTTAGAACATTTATGTCACTTTGGATAAACCTTTAGTTTTAAACTTATATGCTAGTGCTTTTTATGTTTGTTTATTAAGACATAATTTTAATGGGGGCTTGTACAGCTCTTATCACAATACATCCATCCATTGTGTCAAGCACATTTGTACATATGTTACCATCATCCTTTTTAAAACATTTTCTTTCACCTGGAGCCCATATCAACTCCATATTTTTTTCCTCCCTGCCCCACACTCTCTCCTTCATGAACCCTTGATAATTTATAAATTATTATTATTTTCATATATTACACTGACTGCTGTCTCTCTTTACCTAAGTTTCTGTTGTTAGTCTCCCTGGGGACAGGGAAGTTATATGTATATCGTGTGATCCATACCCCCTTTCTCCCCACACCTTTCTTCCTACTCTCATGGTTTCGATACTCCCATTGTTTTGAGGGGTTTATCTGTCCTGGATTCCATGTGTGGAGAGGGCTTACCTGTACCAGTGTACATGCTCCAGTCTAGCCAGATTTGTAAAGTAGAATTGGGGTCATGATAATGGGGGCGGGGGCAGGAAACATTAAAGAACTAGAGGAATGTTGTATGTTTGTCAGTGCCAATACTGCACCCTGACTGGCTCATCCCTGCCTTGTGACCCTTCTGTGAGGAGATGTCCAATTGTCTACAGATGGACTTTGGGTCTCTACTCCATCCCCTCTCATTTGCATTGATATGATTGTTTGTTCTCCGGCATCGGTTGCCTGATACCTGACCCCATGGGCACCTCATGATCACACGGGCTGGTGTGCTTCTTCCACATGTTTAGTCACTTCCCAGCTAGATGGTCACTTGTTTATCTTCAAGTCTTTAAGAGCCCAGATGCTGTATCTTTTGATAACTAGGCATCATCTGCTTTCTTCATGACATTTTCTTATGTACCCTTTTGTCTTCAACGAACATGTTGGGAAGCTAAGCATCATGGAATGGCAGGTTATTAGAAGAAAGTATTTTTGCATTGAGGGAGGACTTGAGTAGAAGCCCAATGTCTGTTTGCTACCTTTTTTTTTTTTAACAATTTATTAGGGGCTCATACAACTCTTATCACAGTTCATACATATACATATCATATACATATACATATCAATTGTATAAAGCACATCTGTACATTCTTTGCCGTAATCATTTTTTTCTCCTCTTTTCTTTTTTTACATTTTATTAGGGACTCATACAACTCTTATCACAATCCATACATATACATACATCAATTGTATAAAGCACATCCATACATTCCCTGCCCCAATCATTCTCAAAGCATTTGCTCTCTACTTGTTTGCTACCTTAATGCTAAACATATATGTACATAGCTCTATGTCCCTATCATTCTATATAAATATATTTACATCTGTATGTGCCGGTATTTAGACCTCTATAAATGCCCTTTGCCTCCTAGTTCTTTTCTCTATTTCCTTTGACTTTCCTCTTGTCCCGCTATCATGTTTGACCTTCATTGGGGTTTCCGTAATTCCTCTTGGTATGCTAGTGTTTTTATACATAAGACTATCTATGTTTGTATGTATTTTTAACCCATGATTGCAATTTATATCATATAGCATATGTGGTATAGAAGTAGTCAAAGTTACTTCTAAAATGACTTTATTTTTTATCCTTATTAATGATTTTCTTAAATACATCTTAAATTGTTAAGAGTTTATGTGTTTGAATAATAGTTTTGTTTAAGGTATGTAAGGATGATATTACAGATTTTTATTTTGATATACTTCATTCCAGTTAAGTTTAATATGTAGTTTTTTACTACAAGAAAGCTTTCCAAAATTTATGACAAACTTAGGTCTCAGAGCCACCCTATTCATTCTTGCTGTTTTTCAAAGGTCTTCAAATTTCCAGTAGGCCAATAGAAGAAAGCACTTGAGTAATTTTAAGTTTCTCTTTCTTTTACTACATCTTTTTTTTTATGGTGACTTGAAAGTTAGTTAAGAGTAGGGGAGAAAGACCCTAATGGTGAGGATGGCCCAGGACCAGGTGATAGATATTTCATACTCGTGTATGTAGGGTTGCCGTCAGTCAACCTATCAATAGCAGTGAAGAAATGTACTTTTTTCCCCCCCAATAAGAGCAACTTGACCACATGGCCGGCCCCACTATGAGACATGACGTCCCTCACTGACCCATAGCCCTCCAAGGGACAACACCGGAGACACTGTGTGGGAATTGTGCCCAATATGATCCTGCCACATCAAGGCAAAACACTAACAGGGTGCAACAGAACAGCAAGGGAATGGAGCAGCCAGGTCCCCAGGGAATGCTGAAGGTGGACTTTGGGGACAGGGTGTGGTGCCCCAATAAACTAGACTGGAAAACACTCCTAAAGACCAACAAACAGTCCTTGAACTAACTACAAGCTTTTCTCTCTTGTTGTGTTTTGTTTTTTTGGTCATTAGTTAGTTTTTGTTGTATATTGTTGCTTGGCTTTGCTCTGTCTTGTTTTTGTGCATGTTATTATGTCCACAGGTCTGTCTAAATAAGATAGGCTGGATGAACAACCAAAAGGAGAAAACAATGGGACTGACAGTTTGGAGGGGACAAGGGAGAGGGGAAGATGGGGAGAAAGGTAGTGGTGTTAACAAACCCAGGGACAAGGGAACAACAAGTGATCCAAATAGGTGGTGAGGAGGATGTAGGAGGCCTGGTAGGGCGTGATCAAGGGTAATGTAACCAAGAGGAATTACTCAACCCTAAATGAAGACTGAGCATGATAGTGGGACAAGAGGAAAGTAAAAGGCAATAGAGGAAAGAAGTAGGAGGCAAAAGGCATTTATAGAGATCTAAGTAAAGGCATGTACATATGTAAATATATTTATATATGAGGATGGGGAAATAGATCTATGTGCATATATTTATACTTTACTATCAAGGTAGCAGATGGACATTGGGCCTCCACACAAGTACCCCCTCAATGCAAGAATACTTTGTTCTATTAAACTGGCATTTTATGATGCTCACTTTCCCAACACAATTCCTTAAGACAAAGTGGTTGAATAAGTAAATGTGGTGAAGAAAGCTGATGGTGCCAGGTTATCATAAGATATAGCGTCTGGGTCTTAAAGGCTTGAAGGTACACAAGTGGCCATCTAGCTCAGAAACAACAAAGCCCACATGGAAGAAGCACGCCAGCCTGTGCAATCACAAGGTGTTGAAGGGATCAGGCATCATCAGAACCAAAAAAAAATCATATCATTGTGAATGGGGGTGGGGTAGGGAGAGTGTGGAGTGGAGACCCAAAGTCCATTTGTAGGCCACTGGACATCCCCTTATGGAAGGGTCTTGGGAGGAGACAGCCAATCAGGGTGCGCCGTAGCAACAATGAAACATATGATTTTCCTCTAGCTCCTAAATGCTTTCTCCCCTCCCCCCCAAAACTAGACCAGAGGGTGTACACTGGGACAGGTAGGAACTGGAAACACAAAGGAATCCAGGGTGGATGATCCCATCAGGACCAGTGGTGTGAGTGGCAATACTGGTAGGGTGGAGGGAGGGTAGGGTGGAAAGGGGGAACTGATTACAAGGATCTACATATAACCTCCTCCCTTGGGGATAGACAATGGATGAGTGGGTGAAGAGAGATGTCAGACAGTGCAAGATATGACAAAATAATAATTTATAAATTATCAAGGGTTCATGAGGAAGGGGGGAGCGAGGAGGGAGGGGAAAATGAGAAGCTGATGCCAGGTGCTTGAGTGGACGGCAAATGTTTTGAGAATGATGAGGGCAATGTATGTACAAATGTGCTTTACACAATTGATGTATGTACGGATTGTGATAAGAGTTGTATGAGCCCTAAGAAAATGATTAAAAAGGAGAAAAAAGAAGACCTTAAAAATCACCACAAAAACCATGAAGATGTCCATATTTTATAGTACAGCAAAAGAGTCTGTGCACTGTTGTGTGTGTGTGTTATAAAATGGGAGGGATACCCCTTAAAAACTCTTCATTCGCACCCCAGCCTGCACCTGGCACAACATAGCAGGCCTGAGGGTTGGACAACCAGTGAGTGCTGGTCCCCTGCGCCCGAGAGCCTAGCCTGGCTGGATGGGGCCCCGTTTGTAACCAAATACAGATGCGCCCAGCTGCAACAAAAAACCCCTTCATTCTGTTCAAAATAAGAGTGAATTGTGTCATGTGGGTGTGGTGTTGTTAGGTTCCTCCTTGGCTTCTCACAAGAAAGAATTCACACTGAAGCCTGCTTTGTGATCCAAGTGGGTTTTTATAAAGCATAGAAGCAGTTTCAGGGTTTACACAGGCGCCCTAAGGGCACGTCACACCCACATGTAGAAACCTGAGGCCAGAGAAACTGCACCCCCAAAAGAGCAGTGGTCTAAAAGTTTCTGGCTTTTCAGAGCCCTCCTCTGGGTGGTGTGGTCAATGGTACCAATGGACCCGATTGGCTGAATTAAGCCCAGCTGGCCTTCACTGGGACCCACCCAGGTGCACTGGCTTCCTGTCTCAAAGGCCTGAATGTAAGCATGCCTTCTAGCCTTAAAGGCTGGCTGGACTCGCCTGATTCTCGGCAGCAACATCCTTTAGGGGCGCCTTGGCATAGAGAGGGACTACGCCTATTCGGCACCTAACAGTATTGACTTAATTGTTTTTGTAGCAAAACTTGAGCTTATAAATTTCTATGAGGATAAAAAGAATATTTCTACTTAATGAAAAAAAATCAAGCCTCAAGTTTCAATATAGATGAAAACATTGAATCTAAAAAGCATCAAAAATCATTGAAAACAAAGCATCAAACATCGAAACATTGAAAAGAAAGCATCAAAAAAGATAGAAGGAACTCACAGAACCACTGTACCAAAAATAATTGGTTGCTATCCAACATTTCAAGAGGTAGCATATAATAAAAAATTTAGAGTATTGAAGGTGGAAGACAAGTTGTATTGAAGATATTAGCAAAAATCAAGGCTCCAGGAATTGGCTGAATACAAATGGAAATGTTTCAGTAAACTGATGTACCACTAGAAGAACTCACTCGCCTAGGCCAAGAAATTAGAAAACAGCTAGCTGGCCAACCAACTGGAAGAGATTCATATTTGTGGCCCTTCCAAATAAAATTGACCCAACAGAATTCAGAAATTACTGAACAATAGCATTAATATCACATGTATGTAAAACTGTGCAGAAAATAAATAAAAAGTAACTGCAACAGTACATTGAAAGGCAGTTGTCAGAAATTCAAGCAAGAGTCAAAAAAGGACAAGGAACAAAGAATCTCATTGCTGAGGTCAGATGGATCAGAATCATGCTAACTTGTGTTTTCTTGACTATGCAAAAGCATTAAATTGTTTGGTATAAAATAAACTATGTATAACATTAAAAAAATGGGAATACCAGAACACCGAATTATGCTCATATTGATGCTGTACAGAGGACAAGCGGCGGTCAGTATAAGAGAATGAGGAAATACTTATGGTTTAAAATCAGAAAATATATGCATTAAGGTTACATTGTATCTTTTCATCATTCTTATTCAATCTGTATGCTGAGAAAATACTATACGCTGAACTATGTGAAGAAGAACACAACTTTAATATTGGAGGAAAGTTTGTTACCAAACTGCGATGTGTAGATAACACAATCTTGCTTGCTGAAAGCCAAGAGGACTATGGATTACAACTCAATGTAAAGAAAACAAAAATATTTTTTAAATGGGATGTGGATTGATTGGCATCTTCAAACACTGCTGGTGGGACTGTAAACTGTGTGCACACCACTAGAGAAAGCAGCACGGCACTTCTTCAACACAAGGAATAGGAATACCACAAGACACAACAGTCTCTTTCCATTCAGGGCATGCTGTTGCTCTTGTAAGTGCCGTCAACCAGTTCCAACCCATACTGATCCTATGCACAGCAGAACGTACCACTGCTTCATCCTGCGCCATCCTCACAATTGGTCCTGTGCTTGAGCCCGTGATTGCAATCACTGTGTCAGTCCGTCTCATTGAGGGCCTTCCTCTCTTTCACTGACCCGCTGTTTCACCCAGCATGATGTCCTTCTCCAGGAGCTGATCTTTCCTGACACGTGTCCAAAGTACGTGAGATAAGTCTCACCATCCTTTCCTCTAAGGCTCACTCTGGCCATTCTCTTCCAGTACTGATTTATTTCTCTTTAGCAGCCCACGGTACTTTCAGTATATACTCTAAAATATAATGAGCAAAGCACAGGAAGATATATGCACACCCATGTTTACAGCAGCACTATTCACCACAGCAAGAAGATGGCAACAACCTAAATGCTTGTGGGAGAGGCATGAATAAATAATCTTTGGTACTTACATGCAATGGATTACTGTGCATCTCTAACAAACAATGATGAAACTGTGAAACACCTTGTGACAACGATGACTTTGGGAGATATGATGCAGACCAAAGTTGGTCAATCCTACAAAAACAAACAGTGTATGAGACCACTATATATTAAGAAAAATGGTTTTCACACAAAAGGAAGCAAATTTTGACAGTTAATATAAAAGTAGGGGTGAGGGGGAAGGAAAAGGGTGGGAGTAGGAAGAAAATAAACACAATGTATAAAATAAAATTTTAAAAGATACACAGATAGTAATACACATAGATACATAGAGAGTAATTAGGTAATAGATACATAGAAAGCTACATAGGTAAACAGACAGATGGTAACATAATAGCATAGAAAGTAACATAGACAGATTTTTTTCTTAAACAATTACAGTTTAGGCACTCCCTGAGGATATAGACTTCCAGTCAACCACAGTCAGATCTATAAAGTGAGCATTAAAACAAACCAGTGAGCAATTTAAAAAAAAACAAAGACAGGGTGGGGTGGAATATAAAATTTTTAAAATCTCTATATTACTTTGTATCTTGGGGGAAGCTTATATGATTTTTATGTTTCAAAAAATATATAATAAGTAAAAGAGATGAAAGCAATAACTGGTGATGCGGAATAGAAGAAGGTTAAAAGTGAAAGAAACATAAAAATAAAACAAAGATACATAAAACCTGTATCAAGACAGAAAAGGTCTCAACCCAAATGAGGAGAGGCTAGAAATAAGACCAGGAAAGGCAAATGATAGACTGATAGGTTTTATATGTATATTTTTTTTAAGAGAAAAAAAAGTCCAACAACATAATGATAAATTGGGGGGAGCGGAGAGAGAGGGGAAAAAAGAGGACCTGATGCAAAGGGCTTAAGTGGAGAGCAAATGCTTTGAAAATGATTAGGGCAATGAATGTACAGATGTGCTTTATACAATTGATATATGATTATGTATGGATTGTTATAAGAATTGTATGAGCCCCTAATAAAATGTTTTAAAAAAAACATAATGATAAATTGAAAAAGATGGAATAAGATTGCATTTTACTTGAATCCTTGAATCAGCAATCAATGTTCCTGGAAGCAGCAATCAAGAAATCAAAGGATATATTGCACTGGGCAAGGAGCTCTGGTGGCATAGTGGTTCCAAGATGGGCAAGGTCAGCACCATGTCAGCAATTCGAAACCACCAGCCGCTCTGAAGGAGAAAGATGAGTTTTTCTACTCTAGTGAAGAGTTCCAGCCTCAGAAACTCACGTGGGCAGTTGTACCTGCCCTGTAAGGTCACTATGAGTTGCTGTCGAGTTGATGGTGGTGAATTATTACACTCAGCACAAGACCTATTCAAAGTAATAAAGACAAAGATGTGACTTTGAGGATGAAGGTGTGCTTGATCTAAGCCATGGTGTTTTCAAGTGCTTCATAGGCACATGAATATGGACTGTGAACCAGAAAGACTGCCGAAGAATTGGTGCTTATGAATTCTGGTGTTGGAGAAGAACATTGAAAGTACCTTGGACTTCCAGGAGAAAAACAAATCTGCCTTGGTGAAAGTACAACAGGAGTAATCTTTGCAGGAAAAGAAGAACTCACTGCCAACAAGTTGATTCTAACTCATAGCAACCCTCTGAGATCAGGGAGAACTGCGCCTGTGGGTTTCTAAGACTATAACTCTTTATGGAAGAAGAAAGTCTCATTTTTATCCTGAAAAAGTTGGTAGTTAGAAACTGCTGACCTTGGAGTAGCAGCACATGTGAAACACTAGGCCAAGGATGGTAAGATTTTGTCTCATATACTTTGGATACGTCCTCAAGAGAGACTAGTTCCTACAGGATGACATCATACATGATAAAATTAAGAGTCAGGAAAAAATGAGGAAGGCCTTCAATGAGATGAACTGACACAATGGCTACAATAATGGACCCAGGCATTACAACAATTGTGAGGATGGCCTTGGACCAGGCAGTGTTTAGTTCTGCTGCATACAGGGTCTCTGAGTTAGTCAACTGGATGGCATCTCACAAGAAGAATTACATAAGTATATATCGCAGTCTATTGCTATTATAAAAAAAAAGTATGCCTGGCTTGAAATCTTCAAAAAATGTACCTGGTGGAACTGCGTCTAGAGCCTGAAAGTTAAACCATGTCTTAGTCCTTTTAGACATGAAGCAAATTAACCTAGAACCTTATGGCCATGGAATAGATTGTAATTCACCAGGACCCTGTGGGAAGAGTAAAACTACTGCATTTGGTTTCTAGTACTGCAGCTCTTTCTGGGAGCAGACAGCCTTGTCTGTCTCCCTGGGTGTGGCTGGATTTGCTGTCCTTGGACCTGGCAGCATCACACTTCCCCTGCTGTGCCATCAGGACTGGAACCTAGAACAGTCATCTAGAAATGAACCTGTTCATAAGTAGGGAAGAATCTGTGTTTGCAGAGAAGGGTAAATGTAATAGGATGCTCAGAAGGAAACAAAACTGAAATTTAACAAAATCATAAAGGGCCTCCTGTGATAAGCTAAGGAATTTGACCTTATCCTACAAGATAGGCAAAGCTACTAAGTAGCGTTGAGCAGAACATTGTTAAAACAGTCTGTTTTACAAAGTTTACTCTAGCAGCAGAGAATAGGCTTGCCCAAAGCTTCTTAAACTATAGATTGCCACCCTATGTGAGGGTCTTAAATATTTTTTGAGGGTCTTAACATTTTTGGCAACAGCAAAAGGTATCTGAATCCACAATGATCAAAGATGAACTCAAAACATAACATGTAATCAAACAGTGCTTTCTTATATTGCAATTTTTTTTAGGTGAAAAGGAATCACAAGTGAAAAGGTTTGAGAAGTCCTGGAGTTAGGGGGGGGGATCAAAGAGAGGGAGGGAGAACAGATAGACATCTATTCAAGTAATTTATAAACAGAAACAACTTATGAGGATTTGAATTAAGGTGATAGCTACCAAGTAGAGAGAAAAAAGTTAAAAGGGTAAAATCTACAGTTCTTTGACTTATTGGACCAGAATATAGCTGAATGGGCATAATCTGAGTACCAGGTTTCAGGATTGGCCCACTCAGTGGATGATGGTACTAGCCACCAAGACTGGAAGAAACTAGTATAGGGAGAAAGATGATTAGTTTCATTTAGGCCATTTGAACTTGACTTTCTTGGGAATACAGGTGGTCATTTCCAATAGGCAAGATAATATATAGAGCTAAGGCTAAACACGAGACCTACAGACCAATACCAGACACCAGTATTTATGTAGCTGAAGCTAAGAGAATGGAACAGGTTATTAGGGATTCCCTATGTCAGTGGTTCTCAACCTTCCTCAGGCCATGACCCTTTATGCTTTATTCCTTTATTCCTCATGCTGTGGTGATCCTCAACCATAACATTACTTTTGATGCTACTTCATAACAGCAATTTTGCTACTGTTATGAATCAAAATGTAAATATGTGATATGCAGGATGCATTTTCATTGTTACAAATTGAACATAATTAAACAAGCATAGCGATTAATTAAAAAACAATGCATAATTATATATTGTGAAATATTTCTGTGTTTTCTGATGATCTTAGGTGACCCCTGTGAAAGGGCTGTTCAACCCCCAAAGGGGTTGCGACCCAGAGCTTGGGAACCGCTGCCCTATGTACTCATTGATAATGCAAAAGACAAGAAGGGCAGACAGGGGGTGGGGGTGGAGAGGCACAGGTGAGGAGACCTGTGGACAGTGCCCTGGTGGCATAGTGGCTACAAGTTGGACTGCTAACCATAAGGTCATCAGTTTGAAACCACCAGGTACTCCTGTGGAAAAGGAGCTTTCTACTCCTTTAAAGAGTTAATCTCAGAAACTCACCGGGGCTGCTGCCAGGGAGGTCACTGTGAATCAACTGGATGGCAGTGAGTTTGGTTTAGCTGTGGGACTCTGGATGGAGGAAAAGAAGGCATGGGGAAAAAAACAAAGGCTCTTTAATGAGCTTCTCATAAATAAACAAACAAAACTTATATGAGAAAAACAAAGGAACTTTACTTTCACATCATTTTTATCTAATTTCAAACTTACAACCACCCCAAGATACCTTAAGTGGATAATGGTATCTTAGAATGCCATTTTGTAGGCACTTTGAGCTCACTTAAATGACTCGCTCAAGATCACGCAACTTTTACATAACCAAACTGGAACTTTCATCACGTCTTCTCCAGATTCCAGAGCGCATCACTTCAGGATGCTGCCTCTGAATTCCTTATTGTTTATAGATTCAAACTAGCAAAACCAGCAATGTAACCGGGAAACAGATGTACTACTCATCCAGTATAACCCGTCCCACATTCCTTCCTCCAGGTGAGTGAAAAGATAAAAATCCCACTCTGTACATCAAACTATCAGAATCAGTCAAATCAATCCACTTCTGTTCCAACTCGAGCTATGCATGCAACACTTATTTCTCTGCCCTAACCACCAAAGCCAGGCCAAATGCCAGTCCTTTAGAACCAAGTCAGTCCAAGACTTCAGAACTAGGGAGTTTCCAAGGCTGCCCTCATTTCTGACAGTTGGCCTCCACTAATATCTTGGATTTCACGATTTGCTAAAACAACTTACAGAGTCCTCAGTGTTATGTTTGTAATTACAGTTTTATTATAAAGGATATAAATCAGGACCAGCAGAAAGAACAAAAGTCTAGAGTAAGGTCTGGCAGGGTTCCCAAAGTGGAGCTTCTGGGTCCTATCCCTAGAGACATCTTCTGCCAACCAGCAATTCACAGAGATTCATTATCTAGAGCTGGTGCTGGAGGTCTCGTTAATGTAATTCAAACACTAGCTGCTCTCTCGAGGGTCTTTGATGTCATGAGGTTCTCATTAGGAGGCAGAAATCTGGGAGTGAGTATCAGGAATTCAATAGGGGAAGTGGGTCTTTCAGGCATAATTCCTACCAGTGGTGGGACTCGGTCCTTTTGCTCTAGTTTGGCAGAACCAATAGCTAGTGTTTTGTTGAATTCAGTGAACCATTTGCTAAAATGGCTCTTCTACTCAATGTCCTCTTCAGGGTGGGCAGCTGGGCAGCCACCTAATGTGGAAATCACATTAACTTTTTGAATGTTCATCTGTGCAAGAGCATATTCTAAACACCCGTAGTCATGTTCATTCCATTCATAGGTATAAAAAAATTAGACAGAACCATGATTGTTATATTTACTCATTTCACAAAACTCATTACACTCTTGAAGAAATACTACAATTTTATTCCATTGTGGTGGTTACTTGGGCAAACAAACATAATGTAAAGAGAAAAAGACCCAAACAACCCAAATGCTGTCACTTGTTCTAGCTTTGTGTTACACCCCAAAGTCCCAGGAACTATGATGAGTGAATTATACAATTCCCAAAAGTATTCCAAGAGCTAAAACGTTGTCAGAACAATTGCTATGAGTTCAGCAGAAGCAGAAAGGAGCTTTTCAAACATAAATATAATCCGTTCAGAGACGAGGAGCGCCTGTATCTAACACATCACACACAAGGGCTGCTGTCCAAGTGGCCTCCCTCTAAAGGACTAGGATCCCATTCCTACATGTTCAAAGAGGGCTGCGGATAAGCCACACAGCCGATGACGCTTGGGTAAAGGAAAGAATATTGCAAGTGAGGACACCAATCAAGAAGCAATATGGAAATATCTTAAATAACAGTTTTGTTGTTTTTGTCAGGAATTATTTAATATTTCCACTAATATTTTAAAACACTCATAACATATTCTAGTTTTCTATACCTCTTTTATTATTTTTATTTACATAGTAACTGTTTGAAATAATAAGATGACTTTTGGTATATAATTTTCTTTTTTCATACTCAGGGCAGTGAATCCATTGTGAGTTGTTGGAATCCCACCGCTGGTTCCTCCCCAGTCTCAGTCATAAGCCTTCAGGTATGGCTGGGAACCATCATCAAAGAGACTTCAGTCACTAGGGAAATTCCGAAGCTTTAGAAGTCAGCTCTCAGGAAGTAAGGACAAAGGACAAATCCTTTGGGCAAAGTTAAATTCTTTTCCCTCCACGAAGCTTTCATGCCTTAGGAAATTGAGGCTAAGAAATTTTAAAACAAAAACAAACAACCTAAAACTTGAACATTCCAACTTCCTGCTCTGACAAAGAAACATTAACTTTATTTTCATAAAAATTTGTGTCCTGTTTGGTTTTTGTGTTGTTCATATTAGATTGTGTCTCAGAGGTGTTATGTCGATGGAGGTCACCCTCTTGAAGCTGTGCTGTCTTTCCATTTTTGGGTATATGAAACCCAGGGTTGATGAACCTATAGGAACAGCAAGTAGAATAAGGGATTCGGTGGGCTGCGAGGTACAGTGGGGGAGGTGGGGTAAAAGGGAGGTAATGTCAAGGAGTCCATACAGAAAAAGAATGTTTGGAAACTGATCGTGGTAACAATTGTACATTCTACTTAACATGATTGAAACATGTAATGATACATGTATGAATTAAATTCCAACTAATTAAAAAAGAGAGAGAGCAAAGAACCACTTTGAGCATGTCTGCCTTTCCTCTACCTTGTATTAACAGTATTATTATTAACAGTATTAACAGTAACAAAGTACTGTTAATAATAATTTAAATGCTCTAGATGTCAGTCATTGCTTTCTTTGTAAAGATTACCCATTTCATAAATAAATCAAAACCTACAAACCTTAAAAAAAAATAGCCACAGTGAAAGGGGAAATTGCAAAGCAAAAGAAAATTATGTCCTCAATAAAAGCATGAGAAACAAAATAGTATATTTTATAATAAAATCAAAAAGGAGAAAATTAAACGGGTTCTGACACACCAGCCCATTCGTGGATGAAAAATGAGGCTACCTGCTCCTATAAAGATCTACTATGTTGGAAACCAGGGTCTCTATGAACTGGAATGACTCAATGGCATGGGTAGCGAAGGTAGATTTATATGGAATCAAATTGAAAACAGCAACTGGAAAGACTGGATTGAAAACTGATGGGGCAGTGAGTTTATGTTAATGGAGGAGAAAAACATTGAGACAAGAAGGATGACAGTGGTTGCCAAAATTAAGCAATGCAACCAATGTCACTGAATTGTATAGAAATTGTTGAATCGGTATATGCTTTCATATGCACATTATCATCAACATTTCTTTTTTTTTAACTAGAGAGAGAAAACGATATGTCCTAAAGTCATGCTCTTCTACACACAGTAATCTCTATATTATGCACACTTCATGACTATGGGAAATGGGGGATGTAAGTTTCATGAGTACGACATGAATGATTGTTAGAGAAAAGTAGAATAGTTCCTTATGAAGATATTGGCAAAACAGTACTATAATGGGCCTGTATAGCACAGAAATGCATTTTTAAAAGCTTAGAAATATTTTCACTACAATTTACCTTGTGATAATGATTTCCTATTTTACAAGAATTTGACCTGTAAGAGTTAGTCATCAAATCTTGTTGAAAGAGTATATTTCCCCTGCTGACATGAACAGAGATTTTGAAAATAATTTATTGTATGAAAGTATGACATAAAACATAATTATATAAGTGCACTGCAATTGGGTGGATTCCAAATGCAGGTTTGAACAAGATTATCTCGGGTCTTAGTGAGCCAGTGGAAGAAGTCTCTGGCCAGAAGCACCAACCTGTACAAGTGATTTCACTTGATTTAATTTTATTCCCCCTATAAAGTCTATCTTTGCTCCACAACTCGAAAAGCTTCCATCTTTTATATACTCTGAAGAAGTTGTATTAGGCTGTGTTGTCTAGAGAAACAAAAAGTGACATTTATATTTATTAAGAAATAAACTATATAGGAAGTAATGTTTTGATCTGAAGGCATCCCAGTCCAGTCCAGCTCATGTACAGGGGTCCAGTCTTAGCTGGAACACTCTTCAAAATCATATAGCTGTGGGCTGAGGAAGGAGAAAGGTGAAGTGGGATGCAGGGAGATTACAGGCTGGTGCAGAGGCACAAGGATGCAATGTCCATGGGAACATGCCCATAGCTCGCAGATTAGCTCCTAGGGTTATCCGCCCACATGGGGCAGTCCCTGGAAGCAGACACAGAGTTCCAGTGAAGGTGAAGGGCAAGAGAGGAAACAGAAGGTCCCGGTGTCTCTTTTATAAAAAGGCCACCAAGAAGGCATCGCTAGGCTGTGACCTGATTGATAAGTTGGACCCTAACGCTACATGTTCACACAGGTGCAAGATGACATAAATCTAACTGCTACATAAATCAATATAATATAGGGTATTCACCATTCAGCTTTTATGGAGTGTGAAGACACTGGATACAGAGATCAATCAGAAATGGTTTCTTCCCACGAATAATTTAGCCTGGGGTTGGAAGAAGCCCTCTGGCACTATGCATAAATGCTGGGCTGCTGAGCAAACATCCTGCAATTCCAACATTATCACGCTATTCATGGGAGCAAGAAGTTATGACAATCTGCTTTGGAAAAGATTACAGTCTTGAAAATCCTATGAGTTGAAAGATTATGCCAACTGGCAGAATACAGGACCATCACACAAAAATCGGTGGGATTCTTTTATACTAACAAAAAGAACACTGTGAAGGAAATCAGTAAAACAGTAGCATTTACAAGAGTCACCCGAAAGATGAAATACTAAAGAATTTTAAATCTAACCAGTGAAACAAAAGACCTATACAAAGAAAGCTACGAGAAACCAAGAAATTTGCATAAATAGAAGAATATATCATGCTCATGTATTGGAAGACTTAACATTATAAAAATGTCAATAGTACCCAAAGCAATCGACAAGTATCGTGTAATCCCAATCCAGATTCCAACATCATGCATTAAAGAGACAGAAAAACTAGTGACCAACTTTATATGGAAAAGAAAACTACTCCAAATAAGCAAAACAAAGCATTTCTAAAGAAGTGTACAAAAAAGTGTACAATTGAATGGTTTTTAGCATGTTCAGAGTTGTACAACTATCACCAACATCACTTTTAGAATATTTCACCACTTCTAAATACCACTTTTAAAACATTTCATTAAGCAACAACAAAAGTAAGCAAAACCCTAATCCCTTATATATCACTCCAATTAGTCCCTTAGTCTACTCATTTATTTTGCATCTCTTTATTATTTGCTTGCTCTGTGTGTCTGCTGTTTGCTGTACTGTGGAGGCTGGTGTGTTGCTGTGCTGCTGGAAACCGTGTCTCCAGTATTTCAAATGCCACCAGGGCCACCCACAGTGGACAGGTTTCAGTGGAGCTTCTGGACTAAGAACAATGTGGACTGTGGAATGGAAAATAAAGACACAGTACAATTTCATAAGATAAAAGCAGCATGGAGCTTTTAATAGCAAGCAACGTTTAACAGCAAGCAAATTGGAGAAATATCTTTCCAAAATATGTTTTGCTCTTCAAAGACTCCAGTGGTCATAGAAATAATTGTTGCATTCATTAAAACTTGGCCTTAATAAAATTGCCTTAAAAGTGGAGCTTGAGGTAGAATGTGATTTATCATAAATGTCAGTTAAAATGCAGGCTTAATACAAATCTTCATTGTTGTTGTTTTTATATGCATTGAATCGATTCTGACTCTTAGTAAATGTGTACAACAACGTAAAATGCTGTCTAGTCCTGCTCCGTCTTCCAACTGTTCTTATGTTTGAACCCATTGTTACAACCACTCTGTCAACACATCTTGTTCAAGGCCTGCCTCTATTTTTGCTGTCCTTCTTCTTTACCAAATGTCATGTCCTTCTCCAAGGTCTGGTCTTTCCTGACAACATGTCCTGAGTATGTGAGACTAAGCCTTTGCTTCCAAGGAACATTCTGACTGTACTTCTTCTATAGGAATATTGAAAAGTCACAAGCTTGACAGAATTGCAGCCTCTAGGTGTGTTAGGAACCATGATAGTGTGTAGTTGCAAGTTGAGTTGTTAATCATTCAAAACCACCAGCTTCTCCAAGGGAGAAAAACGAAGTTTCCTGCTCCCATGAAGAGCTACAGCCTTGCTTATGTTTGTTTTAGGATGTATCGCTGGGGCTCACCTCCTTGAAACTGTATTATTTGTTCCTTATTGTTCAATAAACAAAATCCAGGGAGGTTGAGCCTACAGGGAAAGAAACTGTAACCGGGGTTGGGAGGATTGTGGGGGTGGAGATAAGAGGGAAATGAAGTCAAGAAGTCCAGGAAGGAGAAGCATGTTTTGGAAAACATGTACGATTATGGAAGAAATGGCACAATTATATTTGACATGATTGAATTATGGAGGGATATGGCATATGTATAGGCTTCCAAATTATAGCAAATTAAAAAAGCATAGCTCCAGGAATGGGCTTTGGGCTTGCACTAAATCCTAGCTCCAACTTAAGAACACTTAGTTCTTACATCATGGCCCTGCTACATACTCACCTTCATGAAATGATCATTGAAGATAGGGTGCTACAGCAAAGTGTGGTGAAGAAACCAGATGGTCCCCGGCTATCTAACAGAACAGTGTCTTAAAGGCTTGTATTTAGACATGCAGCCATCTAAGTGAGGAGTCAACTAAGTCCACGTGGAAGAAGCACACCAGCTTGTGTGATCAAAGATGACAGTTATAAATCTTGAATCTGGTGAGGAGAAAGGCAGCAGAACAAAAATTAGGAACACCTAATTTGTGAAGGACTCTGGGGAACGGGATGGTAGGAGCCCCAAACCCATCTGCAGACTATCAGGTCAGACTGAGCCACTGGCAGATTGGCTCTAGGCGCAGGCAAGAGTAGAGACAGCCTATCAGGCAGAGTCACCTTGAGCATGCTGGATGGAACTCAACACTTGGCCAGTTGACTTCCCTATAGCTGCAACCTGAATTTGTTTTGGGTACAAGTATCTCTTTCTGGTTCCATGACAGAAATTTCTTCCCTGGCTTAATCAAAATAAAAAATCAATAATCAAAAAGATTTTTGTTGGGGGCTTTTTTCCTTCTTACACAATATTAGTCTTCTTGTCTGTATATTATTATGTTTTTACCCTTACCACCTTAGGGCAATTTTGTTTTCTGTTGGGCCTCCCAGCTGGGAAGCACAGGAGTGGAGGTATAACAATGATAAAGGATTCAAGGGGATTTGGGAATACAGGAGTGGGGGTGTGGCAGAGATAGAGAGGGAAAGGGGATTTCTTTTGTAACTAATGAAGACAGAAGTGGGGAGGGAATGCTAGAATACATTGTGATCAAATGAATCATCTTACAGGCGATTTGACCATGGGGGAGGGGGCCTGTTCTAAAATTGATATGAGGGTGATTGCACAATTCCCTGTGATATGACTGAATGATTGAACTATTGAATTACATTTGGGGGGCGGGGGGAAGAGTTACAGCCTCAGAATCCCACAGGGGCAGTTCTACTGTATCCCATTGGGTCCTTATAAGTTGGAATTGATTTTATTTCCCAAATATGTCTGTATTCATGCTTGTGTATGCTCAGAAAGACTCAAGGGCTATTAGTGGTTATCTCCAGGTGGTATCATTTACTAAGCTAAAGGTAAGAGGTTGCAAACATCCCCCCACCCCCCACCCCCAATGGCTCTGGGAAAGCAGTCTGGAGAACTGCTTCCCTGGCTTCCAGCCACTGAAACCCTGGGAGTAGTTCTGCTCTATACCAGGCAGGGACCAAGTGGGCGGCGGCTAATAAGCACCACCACTGTTAAGTTTTGTGCTTTCCCTGTGTTTTCCAATCATCCCGAACATACAAGGGTGCTTTCAATGCTTATTTGAAACAAAACGTCGTTTTAAAAAGACCGGAATAGTGAGTGATCCAGCTGTTGCTATATACAGCTCCTTTGGACAATGAAGTTTCATCAAATTCCTCCAGGCCCATTTTAGTAATTCTAATATCATGCTTGGTACAGGGGCAGCAAAAAAGAGGAAGACCCTCAATGGGAAAGACTGGCACAGCGACTGCTGCCATGAGCTCAAATATAGCCATGATTGTGAGGACGGTGCCCCGGCGTTCCATTCCTGCTATACATCAGGTCATTCAGAGTTGGAACCGACCAGAAGGCACCTAATCACTGTGTCCACTCAAAAGCAGAACTCACAGAATCTGTATCTGGAGGCAAAGAATTACTTGCCATCCTATCAGGGGCACACCCACCAGGAAGTACAAAGAGTCTTCATAGCCTTTTATTTTCTGTCCAAGTGTTTGTTTTTAATTCTGATATCCCTGGGGCCCCATAAACAGTGCAAAACTTCACCATCTCTCCCAGTAAACCATGTGTGCTGCTATTGATGACCTTGAGTCGTATCCTAGAATTTCTGAGAGAGGGAGATAAAACAGGCCCTATTTGGAGGCAGAACGTTGTCACTGTTCAGAACACAAGCTGCAACCAAAGAGAAGCTTAGTTTTTTTTGTTGTTCTAAGATCATGTTATTGGGGGCTCTCACAGCTCTTGTTACAATCCATACATCAATTGCATCAGACATATTTGTACATAAATTGCAATCGTCCTTTTTCTTTTCCAGACATTTGCTTTCTGTTGAACCCTTGGGACCAGCTCCTCTTTTAACCTTTCCCTCCCCTCCCCAACCTCGTGGCCCCTTGATAGCTTGTAGATTGTAATTATTTTCCCATCTCACACGGACCACTGTCTCCCTTCCCCTCTGGTTTCTGTGGTTCTTCCCCTGGAGAGGTATGTGTGGTTATATGCCATTCATTGCGATTGGTTCCCCTTCCCCCTACCCTTGGGGTATCGCTATTCCCAATCTTGTTCCTGGGTTCCGTGTATCATGAGCTTTATCTCTTGCCTATACCTATGTACATATTCTGGTCCAGTCCAGAGTGGGAAGCAGCATTGTGGTCATGATAGTGGGGGGTGAAGAAGTCTCAAGGAATACATCGGTGCTCTACTCCATCCTGATTGACTTATCCTTTCCCTCCGACCCCCCTCGTTCTCACCAACACCTTTATGTCTGTTTGTTGTTTGTTATGAATCTTCTGATGCCTGTTACCCAGTCCCAAAGACACTTCATGATCATACTAGCTGGGTGTGCTTCTTCCATGTGGGCTTGTTGCTTCGCTGTTGGATGGCCGCTTATTTAACTTCAAGCCTTTAAGACCCCAGACATTTTATCTTTTAATAGCTGGGCATCATCCACTGTCTTCACATTTGCTTATGCACCCATTTTGTCTTTAGCAATCATGTGTGTAGGGCCACACATGTGAGCATCACAAAATGTCATTTTGTTAAAACAAAGTGAGAACTTTAGTTAAAACCTTAACTATAACAATTATTGATTGTGTGACATTTAATACATTATTTCATTTCTTTGTATCTCAATTTCCCTATCAAATTAGACCATATTATCCACCTTGTAATACTTCTATTATGATGATTATCTACTGTTCTTTTGTTATTTTTTTAAATTTTAATTTCTACTGTTCTTATTATAAACATTCTGGTAAAAATAAACATGTGTGCTTATAGCACAGTGCTTGGCACACAAGTCATAAATAAACATAAGCTACTATAAATACATAAAATATAAAAATAGATATTATGGGAGATCAAGCAAGGGCGGTTCTTCTCGATTAAGATAAAAAAGGGCTTTGTGGAAGCAGAGTGGGGACAGTCTAAGAGAGTGGTGGAAGCCCTTCAGATGGTGGCAGTATTTGAGCAGAGAGTGTAATCTACACAACACACAAGCTTCTGTTTCATTTGAACATCGTATAGATGAAAAAGTACGTGAGAAGATGAACATGCCAGTAAAATTTAGACTTAGCTTATGGGTGATGAGGACATGTTCCACCTATTTATTATTTTTATCTCTAATTTTTGTAATATCATAGGCTTGTCTTTTGCAATTTACCTGAGCATGTGTCTAACCACCTCATGACCCTCCATTCTCTATTGAAACCAAGTTTTATCTACCAAAGAAGCCCCTGGTTCAATCAGACTCCATAGCGTTCCCCAGAGGATAACTGGTGGGTGACACAATGGGCTGCTGACATCAAGGTCAGCAATTTGAAACCATCAACACCTCCCCAGGGTGAAAGATGAGGCTTTCTACCCCTGCAGAGAGTTAAAGTCTCCAAAGTCACAGGGGCATTTCTACCCTGGCCTACAGGGTTGCTATGAGTTAGAACTGACTCAAAGACAGTGAGACTGAGTTTAGTAGTGTGCCCTTAAGTCTAAAGGCAAGGAAAGAAAGCAGAAATAACAGAATCAGGGAAGCATGGCTCCTTGCTATAGAACATAAGCTCTTTCAGGCGTCGGGATGTGGAGGGAAACAGGGAGGTTATGTTTGGTTCTGGTGAGTACGATCATCCCTGGGATAAATATTTAAATAATATTTTAAAAATACAGAAGAGAATAAAAGTTTAAGACTTCCAGTCCGACAGCAATCAATACTGTTGTACTGGTAAGCGGATAGACATACAGATAAGTGGAATGAAACAGAAATACAACTATTCCAACCCAAAGAAAACTTACTGCTATTGAGTCAATTCTGAGCCACAGGGACCCTCTAGGACATACCCAAGGGAATCAACTTTGGAGTCTGACACAAGGGAAGCATGGAGGAGCACAGACAGAGGTTGAAGGGCGAAGGCCTGGATGGAGTGGAGGATGGGGGTCCACAGAGGGAGAGGGGGACTAAAGGTGCTGGTGAGGGGTTGGCCATGGGGGGATTTGACTGGCACTTGAGACTGTGGAATAATGCAGGGTTGATGATCTGAAATATAAACCGCATTAGGGTTACATTTAAGAAAGAGAGAGAGTAGAAGGAGGAGGAGGAGGAAGCAAGGAAGGGAGGAAGAAGGGCAGAAGGACCCCATAAAGAATGTGAAAGTCATAGGAAACCACACACACACACACACAAACTCAAAAACAGGCTACTGGGATTCCAGTTCTCAGATGCACAACTTTATTCAAAACATGTTTAAACATGTCTCCTTGATCAGTAGATGGTTACAGACCAGTTCTCTCAGTCTTAGTCTCAGTCGGCTGTCTTCAAAAAAAAGGGGTGGTGGTGGGAAGTTCAATTCTAATCAGTGGCTTCTGATAGGATCTACTGGGCCATTTATATTTAAAATAGAGGTCAGTTTAGGATGTTATAACCAAACTCACTATATTCCAGTCCATGACAACCCAAGGCAATTGTATAAGGCAGGGTAGAAGTGCCCTTCTCACTGTGACTGTTTCTGAAGGAGTGGCTCATGGTTTCAAACTACTGACCTTCTGGATCACAGCCCAATGCATAACCACTATGCCAAAAGACTATAGAGTTTGTTTTTTGGAATTCCAAAGGGATGTAATCTTTCTTATGCAGTGGCCTTCGATCCAAAGGAACAGCAATCTCAAACCACTAGCTGCTTCTTAGGAGAAAGACAAGGCTTTCTACGCCTGTAAAGAGTTACCATTAGAAAGGGGGAACCTATTTCATGGATCTAACTATAACCTCCTCCCTGGGGGGCAGACAACAGAAAGGTGGTGTACAGAGATGTCGGACAGTGTAAGATATGAAAAAATAAGAATTTATAAATTATCAAGGGTTCATCAGGGAGGGGGGAGTAGGAAGGAGGGTGTAGAAATGAGGAGCTGATGCTAGGGGGGCTTAAGTGGAGATCAAATGTTTTGAGAATGATGTGGATAACAAATGTACAAAAGCGCTTTACACAACTGATGTATGTGTGGATTGTGATAAGAGTTGTATAAGCCCCCAATAAAATGATTTAAAAAAAAAAAGGAGTTACTGTCTCAGAAACCTCGAGAGGGCAGTTCTACCCTGTCCGTTGGAGTCATTATGAGTTGGCATGGCCTCAATGGCAAGGAGTTTGCGGTTTTTGTTTAATTTTTCTCAAAGGACAAAGGATAATCATGGGGGATGGGAGGTGAGTGGCACTTATAATGAAGAAGTTTTAAAACAAAGAAAACAAAAAAACAGAATGGTGCGTTGGTGAGAAGATAGCCCGGAGAGTTGTGTTGAGGAATTTTTTTCTCCCTTCCCTCATTACACTTGCTCCTTCTTTGCGGGTAGCAATGGCTGTCTGAGAATTTCACAGAGAAGCCTTACACCCTCCTACAGTTCTGATCTTACCCCAGCAGGCTTCTGTCTGCTCCCCAAACTCAGAGAACATTGAAAAGGAACATGTTTTGAGTCCCTTGAAGATGCCAAGATTGCTGTTGAGAGACAGTGCAAATTGTGGAGCACAGAACTCCTCAAGGAAGGGTTAGAGATGGAAACCCCACCTTCACAACTATGTAGACCTGAACGGAGGGTATGCTAAGCTTTACATTTTAAAACGTGCTTTGCATTAGAGCTGAAATTCCGAACACCCTGTGTTGCAAACAGGGATGGATGGCAGTGGTGTCCCAAAATTCATTTGCAGTGTCCCCACATAAAGCTTCCATTGAATGCTTTTTGACATTAAGAAAGGATAGGAGGGAGGAGGGGGATAGCCTCCACCCTTCTCTGACCAGCCCAGAAGGGGGGGCAGTCTCTCTCTCTCCAGGTTTCCTGGGGTGGCTTCGATGGAGGTCACTATACTGGGGACAGTGCAGGGGGTTCCAGAGTCATGAGTTGTGTCCTATCAGTTTGGACCTGACCGCCTTGGGTGGAAGGCTCTGAACCTATCTTGTAAAGCCTTTTATCTATAATATATGAGGGGGTACCCCCCCTGCCCAAACATAATTTTTTTCAAAGCTATGTATTTAAATTCCCCCCCCCCCAAACAAGCCTATCACCTTCAAAGTCTTCTCCATTCCACTGAACACATTTGTCAAATCTGCGATTCCATTCTTAGAAACACTTTTCAAGCTCATCTGTTTGGATGGCTGACAGCACCTCCCTCGTTTTTTCCTTCACCTCTTCTACATGGCCAATCACTGTCCTTTCATGTCCCTCTTCATTCATGGAAACAAAGAAATCTCACAGCGTGAGGTGAGGTGAGTAAGGTGTGGGGGCAAGAGAGGTGTGCTATTTTTTGCCAAAAAAGTGGCGCACTGAGATGACTGCATGAACAGGTGCATAGTCATGGGGGCAAATCCAGTCCCGTCTGCCACAGATCAGGCCTTTTTTTGTCACACACTTTCCCACAATCTTTTGAGAACCTCTAAACAGAAAGCTTGATTAACAGTCTGACCTGGTGGAACAAATTCCAAATGTATCACAAGTTGACGTTTTCGTGTTTGGGAAGTTGACTGATGGACAGAACAAGGTTTGTCATTAATTGCCTTTTTTGAAATGAGAAAACCACTCATACATTTGAGTTTTTCCCACAGTGCTGTCCTTATCAGCTGTGTTCAACATCACAACAGTTTCTGCAGCTTTCCCCACCCCCACACGCAAAGCAGGAAACATTTCAAAGCCGCACGCTGTTCTCTTAAATCAGCCATCATAAAAAACGAGGTTTGAGCAAAACTGCTATTACAAAAAAATTCACTGTGACCAGAGTACCTTTCCAGGCAATGGCACTGGGTGCACCAACTCGGAGCAAGTTGCTCCATGTTTCCTAGCTGGAAAATGCACACTATGGAAGCTCTGCCCAGCAGAGCTTTTTCCCGTTTTTTTTTGGGGGGGGGGGTTACCTCCTCCTATGGGTCCTAATCATGGTCAAGTCCCTGCTTCTGTAGTCTTACCTGTTCCTGTTATATATTGACTTTCTACCAACAATGAATTTTCCAGTTTCCTTACCACCACCCTCCCCCATACCATTTATCTCCAATCTCAGTTGTTTTCCAGAGAGAAATACCTTGGTCCCTGGCTTCGCATGAGAAAGAATTCATGCCAAAGCCCGTTTGTGATCCAAGTGGGGTTTT
Organism: Tenrec ecaudatus; assembly: GCF_050624435.1. Lineage (NCBI taxonomy): Eukaryota > Metazoa > Chordata > Mammalia > Afrosoricida > Tenrecidae > Tenrec > Tenrec ecaudatus. The sequence continues at coordinate 83,594,615 of NC_134533.1, forward strand.
TTATAAAGGACAGAAGCAGTAAAATGAACACAAGCCAGGGAGAGACCCCACCCAGGTGCGCGAGAACCTCTGCCCAGCCACTCTGAACTGTATAGGAGCCCCAGGGAGAGAAGCTGTGGTCTCAAGTTTCTGGCTTTTCAGGGCCCGTTTGGAGGCGTGGTCCACAGAACTGGCTGACCCCATTGGCTGAATTAAGCCCACCTGGCCAAATGAGGGCCAATCCAGGTGTACCACCCACCTAGGTACATCACCCCTTCCTGTCTCTCAGCCTGAACCTCTGAGCATGCCCCGTGGACACCATAGTCCCTGTTCTAAACTCCCAACAAACCTTCAGTCACTCTTCAAGCCTCTTGTTGGTGAGTTCCCTCATCTGGATGATGTGTCTGTATCTTTGTGTTGTCCTTGTCTCTTTTGTGACAATAAATGTTCACTTTGCATTCAAAGTGGGGTTTCCTTTGTACCCTAAGTTTTGTAAAGGTTCCTGTGATTTTATAGCAATACTTTAAATTAGTCTTATTTATAATGGGGCTTCAAAAGTTGATGGGAAATTCCCTATCATTTAAATGTTACTGTTCCACAACTTTTTGAAGCCCCCTTGTGTAAGATTATTGGCCTAAAGATGAAGTTCTAACTAGAATTAGCAAATCTAGACTTGCCTGGGTCCTAACTTTTGAGGTTTTAGAGTCAGGCACCCTTGAACAGTAATGCTCCCCAGCTCTCCTAGGTGGAGAGCTGTGTTTTCAGGTAAATTGTTTAATCACCCTGGGCCTCAGCTTCCTCATCTGTAAAATGTGGGTGGTAGCTATGATTCCTAAAATCCTCCACAGAAAGAGAATTCAGCGTTGAGAAGCTTAGTGTTTAACATCTGCGATTTATTAAAGGAATACCATCAGAGCAACACTTTAAATAGAATACCTGTGATATTGTATCATATCCTAAATTCGTAATAATGAATATTAACTAAGTAATTTCCATTTACCATGCATGACTCACCAGAACATTTTAAAACTATCCTTTCAAGTTCTAATAAGATACTATTAAAATATTTTTGCATTGTTACAGATAATACTCATTTAATAGTCAAAAATAATGCTACAGATAATTTTCCTCCAATATGTATCTTTTATTCCCACACTGAACATTTTTTTTCTGATTTTATGACGAAGTTGATTCCAGACCCAGAGTAATTTGGATATAAATGTTTTAGTTACTTATTAGACAGTTCTGCAGATGTTATTTCACATTTTTTCAAATGTGAAGGAAGGAAAGGAAATAGGCAAGGAAAATAAGTTTGCCTCTGCTAAACTCATTGCGGACTCCATCCGTCCCATCTCTGGTCTCACCAACTAAGGTGTGCTTAGCAGTACCTGGCATTTTTTGGGTACAACAAAAAAATGCAGTTATTAAGATCTCAACTTAATCTAAAAAATTTCCCTTCGTTTTTCCTGGATCTTCATTTCAAACAGCTCCTTCTGCCCTGCCTTTGCTTTCCCATCCTTTTCTCATCTCCAACTCCAACTGGGAGTGCTTTCTTATCTCCAAAAGCCATCAGCACATCATGAAACGGGCCGATGAGCCATTCTGCAGAAGTAATTCGCAAGCATGTTATGCAAAGAACACAGAAGAACAAATTTTCACGAAGAACTTAGAGGATCCTATCACCTGACAGGGCTTTGAAATCCATCCTTGTCTATGGAAACCTGGTTCAGCAAACAATTTTGAAAAAAGGAGGGGCATCGGGAAGGCGGGTCCGGGTCGACCAAGCGCGAGAATACGCTCTGGCGCATGCGCGTCTCTTAGTGGGTAACTTCCATTTTTAGTTGGGGGAGGCAAATAGAAATTCGTTTATAATTTTGGAATCTCTAGTCTCAACCAGAAATTCAATTGCGAGCGATTTCATGAACACTATGAGAGAACTATCCTCAGGGTCCAAGACTTACAATATACTTGGATACAAAGCTGGAGCAAGAGGTGACTTCTCGTATTTCCCCCGTCGTTTGGAACATTGGTGGTCTCGGCCATTCCACATACTTTGGAGCCCAGCAGCGGGTCGGGGACCGAAGGATTGGGCCAGTTGCAGCTGAACCGGCTCTGGAAAGAGAAAGGGGGTGAGGGCGCATCCCTTTGAGTTCTGCCTCTCCTTTTCGAGTCGGTAGTGGGAAACGGGACGCACGAAATACTGCCCTCGGAAGCCAACCGATTATACCTCTCCGTGCAAATTGCCGGAGGACATTGGGAAAAGGGCAGGAGGGGAGTAGTGAAGGGGAAGAAGCCAGGAAGCCGCGCGGGAGGGCGCGCGAGCGCGCCCCTTTTTCAGCAGTGTGGCGGGGTCGCACGCACGCCCGCCTCGGCGGCTGGGCGCGGTTTGCGACAGTGGGGGGAGCGGCGGAGGTGGCGGCGGCAGTGGCAGCTTTACGGCAAGCTCTGGCCGGGCTTGCTTGACGGCGGTGTGGCGGAGGCCCCGCCCGAGGCGGCAGGAACCTGGAGGGAGGCGGAGGAATATGTCCGAGAGGGAAGTGCCGACTGCACCGGCGGGAACAGACATGCCTGCGGCCAAGAAGCAGAAGCTAAGCAGTGACGAGAACAGCAACCCGGACCTCTCTGGAGACGAGAATGTAAGCGCAGCCCCAAGCCGTCGGGACCGTACTGTGGAGGGAAAGTTTTCCATTCTTTTAAAACTGTGGGGCGTGTTGGTGTCTGTGCGAGGGAGGGACGCGATACATGTCACCCTCTCCTCTGGAAAACGCGGGCGCGGGGGTGAATGTCGAACTTGCCCCCGCCGGCGAGTTGGGCTGGAGCGGAGGCGAGCGAATGTGGCGGAGGAGCGCGGCTGGCCGGGGCGCTCGGTGGGCTGACGGTCCGCTCGGAGACCCTGTTGCACTGATGGTTGAGGGAGCGCGCTTAGGCCGGGGAGAGACTTGGGGAGAGTGCCGGTCTGAGATTCTCGCCGTTTAAAAGGCGAGCTAAGAGGTTTTTAAAGAGAGTTTGAAAAGGAGGACAGTCAGTTAAGGCCTCCTAAAGGATGGGGAGCGGGGGGAGGCAGGGTCCCTCAGAGGACTCATTAAGGCTTTAGGAAAGGAAACGTTTATTGGGGTTCTGTGCGTGGAGAGAGGGTGTCAGACGAAACCTTTCTGGGGCAGAAACTGATGGAGAGGGTCGCTGGCCGCGTAGGAGGAAGGATGAGAGCGCGACGGTGTTTCCTTTGAAAGCTGTAACTTTAGTTAAGCGGGTCGACCTAAAAAAATATTAGGCCACGGAGTGGGAAATGAACACATGTTCGGGTGTAGACTTGGCTTTGGGCTCAGGCGTTTTAAAAAAGAAAAACCCTGAGATACATCTTGGTTATCATCTAACCCAGGTTTCTTAAACTTTTTCCACTCGCGAGCCCCTTTCGCCCGAGGTCTTTGCAACAGGGACGGACGAGCGCTGCCAGAAACACCTCGGATGCCTTAGCCTTTTGATTTCGAATTTTGGGTCTTTGGCCGTTCAGAAACCACTCACTGTTCCCCAAATTCTCGAGACCCCCCCCCACCCCCCCCACCCCCCCACCCCCGCTTTCAGCCCTGGGTCGGAGTTAGCTCCCTTGGTAGGGAGTTTAAGAAGCTTTACTCTGGGCCATAGGTTCCCAAACTTATTTTGGCCTACTGCCCCCATTTCCAAAAATAAGGTTCATTGCCCCCCTGGCAATTTAAAACTTTTGTACTCTAAGGCATCATCTAGCACGAAGCGAAAAGATGAGCAGAAACCCTGGATTATTCGGTGTTTGTGGGAGTGGGAGGGAGGATAATCCATTTTGACACAGACTAAAGCTTCTTAAACTGTGGGTTGTGAACAGTGAATGTGGGGGTCTAGAAAAATTTGGCAACAGTAAAAGGTTTCTGGATGCTCAACGACCAAAAATTAATTCAAAATAAAACAGGTGTTTCTGGCAGCTGGGGTGGGAAGAAATATCTGGGGCAAAAAGGATAGCAAGTAGAAAAGGATTAAGAGGCTCTGAAGCATTTTACCAAGCTGTGTTTAGATGACTTGCCAGTAACAACTAGTTAACATTAAGAAATGTAGCTTCAAGAACGATGTTCACTGGAATAATCCAACTCACACTCCTTTTTTGAAAAATTAATGTATGGGTGAATGATGATTAAGTGAAATATACTTGGAACTTCCAGATAATCATGAGAGAAGTTTCAGGTTTATTTAGGATTCCCTAGGAAGAGTACTGTTTGGATTTGTATGCCAACATTTTCCCTCATTCTGTAATATGCTTCTGAATCCCTGAGGCTTTATAATAGTGGCAAAGTAAATTTAATACGTACTTCAAGAGTAATAGATTTTTCTCTTGAGTCGATGGTTGTTATATAAATCAGGTTCTTGTTTTAAATATATATTCAATAAAAACTAAACAAGTGCTTTGCCATAGAGTCGATTTCTGACTCATAACCAGCCTATAGGATAGAGCAAAACTAACCCCTCTGGGTTTCTAAGACATCTCTTCACAAATGTAAAAAGCTTCATCATTCCCCAAGGAGTCACTAGTCGTTTCAAACTGCTGGCTATGGGACTAGCCCACTGCATAACTCCCACTGCATAACTCCCGACACCTCCAACGCTCCTGTGTAGCCAGCCCACACAGCCAACGTGTCTAGAACCTATTGACACCAAGTCGATTGCTGCTCACAGCGACCCTGTGGGGCAGAGTAGAAGAGCCCCATAGGATTACCAAGGCTGTATATCTTAATGAAAACAGAGCAGCTGGTGGGTTCCACCTGCCAACTTTTAGCTCTGGTGCTTAACCACTGTGCCACCTAGGCAAAAACCAAACTCGCTGCCATTTAGTCAAATGCGAGCTCATACACCATCATGACTCCTTAAAATGTCTAAAAATACTTTCTACAAGGGTGCATTCCAAAATGTGAGCCCCCTTACAGTATTTAATATTTCCTGAATATCTTAAATTTTCTCAGTTTGGGTAGTGTAATAGTTAGGATCTGCATCGCCTAGGCCGGACCAGGATTGCTCAGTAATCAGGTCTCCCAATGATGCAACATAACATAATGTAAACCAAGCCATGGTGGGGCTGCTGTGAACAAGCAAGCAGTTGTGGAAGATAGTGCCATGCAATCCCCTACTCAGGTCACAGCCTGATGATGTCTCCTTGGGCACATGGCCTACATTATATATATAAACAGATATAGCAGACTCCTCTCTTCCTGCTGGCCTAGATCCTGCACCTGGCTTCTCAGGGCTTGGGCTGGTGGCCTCCCATGTTGTCTGCTGACCTCAGATTCATTCGACAACGTGGCCTCTACTAGCAGCTTCCTGGTTCCTTAGCCCTGACAGCTATGTGAGTCTAGAAAGGGCCTCCAGATTAGCATCTGACCCATGGGCTGTATACAGGGCTTGTTCACTGCTGCAGCTGTGTGAGCTGTTCTCGCATATAAATTTCTTTCTTATACCTATATGTATCACTGGTTTTACTTCTCTAGAGAACTGAGGTTAACAGCTAATTTTGAAAATTGAGTTACTAAGTTCTATGGCTGTTTTAGGGGGGGAAAGCTCAAAACTGACTATCAAAAGTCGAGTTTGACTCAGAGAGACCCTGTAGTATAGGACAGGGTAGAAGTGCCCATGTGGGTTTCCAAGAGTATCTCTTTCCGGGAGTAGAAAGCCATGTGTTTACGGAGAAAAGAGACCCCATATTCAGTTGCATTTTATGGAGACCCATAAGTCATGATAGCAGAACAGTTACAAATTGGGCTGTCAGCTGCACAGTCAGCAGTTTGAAACTGCTCCATGGGAGAAAGATGAGGCTTTCTACTCCCGTAAAGTTACAGCCTCAGAAACACACGGGCAGCTCTACTCTGTCCTGTCGGGTTACTCTGATTCGGCATCGACTTCCCAGCAGTGATTTGGGTTTGGGGTTGTAGGTCAGTTTCCTGTCAGTTAGGTCAGCAGTTCCTGGTGAGGTGGGAGGGAAAGTTAAAAGTGTTTTTGCTGTTATTTCTTTTTAGCTTTTCTGTGACTTGGGTGAAGGTTTAGAGAGCAAGTCATCAGTTTTATATTCGGCAATGAAGTCCAGGCAAGGCTTTTATTCATGTTGGGTTCAGGGGTAAGAGAATCCGCTCGAAATGAAAGTAAAATCTGAATTTTAAGTTTTATTTCACAGCGTTTAATGTGGCAAACAAAATGAATCACAAAATGTTTTTAAAAGGTTTGCGATATACTTATATACATCGATGCTTTATTAGGACCTTAAATGAAAACTCTAGCAGCTGGTCTGCTAATTGTGATGAGTATAAACAATTTTTTAGTTCTGTTGAAACTATAATATGAAAATACTAGATTTCCATTCATGAATTTGGTACAGTAATATTAGCCCCTTTGGTTATGAACGCAGGTAACATGCATGTTAATATTACTTTTAGGAGTTTAGGAAAACCTCATCCTGGATAGTGATTTTACACTTCGGGGAGATTAAGATAAGGCCCATAACAGATGGGGGAAGAATATGGTGGGTGGCCCCACGGATAGGTAGCAGAAGGCAGACTTTCTGAGTTAGTGGGTAAGGTAACCTGAGTAGCCAGTACTTTTAAAGTGATTCAGAGACTTGAAAGGACATATTTTACGTTTTCTGCCACTTCAACTGAGTTTTTAAAGCTTGTGTCTGCAGAATAATTTGTTTCTAAAGGAGAACTGATGCTGGTTGCTTTGTGGTAAGATCCAGATATTCAAGCAACCTGTGGCTGCCTCTGCACGCCTCCCCAAACAATATACTTTAAAACAGACCAAACTCATAGCCATCAAGTCAATCCTGACTCATAGTGCCCCCCCCCCCACTGGATTTCAGAGACTAACTGGTTAGGGGTGGCTGTGCTTAAAGGCCCCGGGCATGTTAGAAGGAGGCAAGGGAAGACTGACAAGGAGTCTCTGCCCACAGACAGCAACAGCAGGTGGGTGTCTTCACCCACAGCTGGCAGCTGGAGGCAGAGGGAACATGACCATCATCTACCCATGGGCTCTGTGGTGGTGGGGAAAGTGGGAGGGACGTCCACCTTGCCATGAGCATCCCCAGACCATCCAGGGACACTGACAAATGGTGAGTAACTGGAAGAGGGGGAAGAGGGAGCTGGGAGGCACACACCACACAAATACCGGGAATAACCCCCAAATCTAGCTTAATATTGATTTGACATAATAGCTTACTTAGTCTTTGAAACCTAACCATGTCACTAAGTGAAGAGTGATGTAATAGGGCATTGTGGCTTTTATTTTTTATTACTTAATTTACTCATTTCCAAAAGTCAACCAAAGTGGACTCAACTGAACATGCAATTCACTTACAATGCTTTCATTGTATCGTTCAAATGGTTCTGCATGTCTCATGTGTACAGGTTATCTCCGCCCTGTCCTCGTATAGAATGAAGCTTTGAGAAGTAGCCAGACACTCTCGTCTTCATTTACCCAAGAAGACACCAGTGATCTGCTCCTTGATCTTGCCAAAGGCTGTTAAGCGACCCCTGACTCATGATGATCACATGCATCAGCCACAGAGGCAGCCCGGGGCAAAGACTGTTAGCAGTGCCACCTGAGAATGTATTTAGAGTGGTCAGAAATGCAGGTGTTTCATAATTGAGTCACTCCACAATTACTCTGACAGGGAAGGAACTTGGTGTCAGAATAAGATAAAGAATAATGGATGTTGTGGAGTTGGATTCTTCTCCCTAATACAGCTCATAGGTCATATGTGGCCCCTATGCCATTTCTTAAATTAACATGGTTGACTTAAAGATCAGTTCATTAGTAGATCATTGACATTGTGCAAAAATGAGGGATGACCACATCATATCACAAAATGGGAAATGACACCATCATTGCATAAGTGAAAATCGTGGCCCAGCCAAGTTGAAACATAACCTTACAACTACATCAGAGTCAGAGTTACACCTCTCATCTCAGCATTCAGTACTGCCAGAGTAATGTACTAAATAGATCTGTTAGAATATACACTGGTACAGAGAGAAACTGGACACACAGGAAATCCAGGACAGACAGCCCCTCAGGACCAGTGGGAGGGTGAGGTAGAAAGGGGGGAACCATTTACAAGGATCTAAATATAACCCCTTCCCTGTGGAACAGACAACAGAAAAGTGGATGAAGGGAGCCATCAGATAGTGTAAGAAATGACAAAATAATTTATAAATTATCAAGTGTTCGTTGAGCTGATACCAAGGGCTGAAGTAGAAAGCAAATGTTTTGAGGATGATGGCAACAAATGTACAAATGTGCTTGACACAATGGATGTATGTATGTGGATTGTGATAAGAGTTGAATGAGCCTCCAATAAAATGATTAAAAATAGATCTGTTACTATTGTCATAAATGCAAAATATCAACTAACAAGATTGCCAATAAATAGTATGTTTATTGGCAATGTGTTGTGGAACCTCTTACCTGGTGGCTGAATGTAACGAAGCTGGTGTTATTGTTTAAGAATTCTGTTTTTATCAATTTCCTAGTGTTACAGGCCATTTTCAGGAACAGGTCAGTGAACTGGTGTTAGAGCTTTTATTTACCTGTAACTCACCTAATGTAACCTCGCAAATGTAGTAACTGCCTCAAAGACTTTGTTACAACTACTCAAGTTTCAGTGGAATCAAGGAATGTAGAGGAGGAGTCCTGATGGTGCAGTGGGTTACACATCAGGCTAACCATAAGGACAATAGTTTGAAACCACCAGCCCTGTTGCAGGGGAAAGATGAGGCTTTCCACTCACATGAAGCGCAGTTACACGGGCAGTTCTGCTGTGTCTTACAGGGTTACTATGAGGTGGAATTCATTTGATGGCAGCAAGTTTGGTTTGTTGTTTGTTGTTGTGTTGTTTTTTTTTTTAAGGAATATAAGGTGCCCCAGTGGTGCAGTGGTTAAAGCACTCTGGTGTTAACCAAAAGATCATCCGTTTGAACTTGCTAGCTGATCTCTGGGAGAAAGAGAGGAATTTGCCCCTGGAAAGATGTACAAACTTGGAAACTGTCTGAGGCAGTTCTACTCTGCTCCGTAGCGCCTTTTGGAGTGGAAGTTAGAATTGACTCAGGCGGTGGGTGTTAGGTTTTTGAAAGAATCTAGAGATGAATTGCAGTTGTATACAAAAATCTTTCCCACCAAGTGGAAAGGAAGATTTGACTCTCTGCCGACCAAGACAGAATTATAAAAGAGGAGAGGGAAAGTTGTGAAGTAAGCACAAAGATAACGAAGAGGACTGGAATCGAGAAACCTGAAGGTGTGTTGTAGGTGATTAACTATGTAATAGAAATGAAATGTTAGAGAAATAGGGAACTATATAAATGTATATATGATATAAACGATTTCCCCTCTATGATTCCAGCATAGAAGTTGAATTTTTAAAACTATTTTATTTGCATAAAGGCTAATTATGTTGCATGAAATAACAATTCAACAATTTCCAAAACATCTACTGTGTGCCACCTAACCAGTTTTTTTCTTTCCCCTTCATCAATATGCTTAACTTTTTAAAAACAATTCATTTGGGGCGGTTTGTAGTTTAGAAACTCCCCCTTCCCAAGTTTTACAAGGAAGTCTCATTATTTGTTGTATTTTTGGTGAAAGTTTGCACAGCAAATATGGTTTCTGTTTAACCAGTTCTGTATGTATTGTTCAAAGGAGTTCTGCTGGCATAGTGCTATGCTGAACTGCTAACTGCACGGTCAGCAGTTTGTAACCACCAGCCACTTTGTCGGAGACAGACAAGGCTTTCTTCTCCTGTAAAAAGTTACAGGCTTGGAAACCTACAGGGTTGCTATGAGGTGGCAATGAGTTTCTTTATGTGTATGGTTCAGTGGCATTGGCTACATTTTTCCACAATGTGTCATTATTCTCATTTCCATTTTCATTTTGTTTCCATTAATCTTCTGCACCTCTTCTTATCTTTCCTCTAGGGTAAATAGTGATAATTTGGTCTCAGATGATCTCTTTAAAGGCACACATTACTCACAGGTGATAATTGTATTATGTAAGCCAATCTATTATTTGACTGAGAGGTGACCTCAGCTCCAAGTTTAGAGTTTATCAGGACAGTAATCTTGATGCATTCTCTACACTAGCAGTCCATTAAGTCTGGCTTTTTTTTTTTTTAAGGACTTTGAGGCGCTCCATTTTTATCCTCTTCTATCCAGGATTTCCTCTTGTGTGTCTGATCAGACTATTATTAGTGGTGGCGGGCACCAGTTAGTTCCTGCTGGTCTCAGAACAATGGAGCTTGGTTCCTAGTCCTGTAGACTAGTTTCGTCCTTGAGTCTTTAGGTTCTTTCTTACTCTTATGCTTCAGATGAGCACAGACCAATAGTTGTGTCTTAGATGACCACTCATGTTTTTAAGGCCTCAGAAGCTATTCACCAAACCAGGATGTAGAGCAATATCTTTGAGAACAGTGTTATAGAAATTAAAAGTAAACTGTGGTTAGTTTTTAACTCCTTGTAATATAAGTATAAAGCCACCTAAGGAAGCAGTAATTTGGAAGTAGACCTTAAGGCAATATGCCCCCAGACTGTTCACAATAAATGTTAATGGTAATTTCCTACAGGTTGAATTTAAGGACTACTGTATTATGGAGCCCTGGTGGTGCATTGGTTAAGCATTGGGTTGCTACACAGGTTTGATCAGTTACTCCACAAGAGAAAGATGAGTCGATCTATTTCTGTAAATCTTTATAGTCACTGAAACCCTGTGGAGCAGGTGCTCTCTGTCCCTAGCGTCATTGAGTCAGGTTTGATGGCAGTGGCTGGAAGGACTCTGAAGTGCAAGGAGTCCTGTGGCTTAATTCCTAACCAACAGAAGGCCTGTGGTTTGAACCTACGAGCCTCTCTGGGGGAGAAAAGACCAGGCAATCTGCTTCTATAAAGATTACAGCCTTGGACACACAACGGGGCAGTATTGCTACTCGTTAACCTATAAGATCTTTTTGAATCAGAAACAACTACAAGACAGCTTCCCAGTCCTGTCTTCCAAAGTGAGTGGGTAGGTGTGTGGTGTGTGTGTCTGTGGGCTCGCAAGTGTTCTGTTTCAGCCACCCAGAAACTCTTGTGCTCTGAAAGGTTGTACAGATTAAATAAGCCATTGTATTAAATGACTGACACAGACCTGTGTATTGTTTCAAGGTAGTATTGCTGTTTGCCATCATTCTGATGAGTGCTTTTGCTGAAATGTCAGGTATTCAGAGATTTTTTTGGGGGGGGGGGTTCCAGGAAAACCAGAAAACCTGCTAGACAAATTCTGAAAGAGCTATAACACTTATTCAGAGATTTTAACATATAGCTGAAAGATTACTTTTTAATCCTTCTTTGGAGGCAGTAATAAATGTTACCATTTCTTGCACAGTTTACTTATTACTTTTTTCCCTCTATCGTTCAGCAACTACGTAGAGTAATGTCATTTGCTGCCCAGCAATTTCATGTAATTTTACCTGCTTTATTTACAGGATGATGCTGTCAGTATAGAAAGTGGTACAAACACTGAACGCCCTGATACGCCTACAAACACAGCAAATGCACCTGGAAGGAAAAGTTGGGGAAAGGGAAAATGGAAGTCAAAAAAATGCAAATATTCTTTCAAATGTGTGAATAGTCTCAAGGTATGTACAAAAGCATTCCGTGAGCCCTTGATGTCCACTTCAGAAACTTTGACTTTTCAGTATTGGGAAAACAATGAATTGAGGTGACTTAAATCACTGATTCCTCAATGGTATTTGTATTTTCTTTGTCAGTAGGAATACTGCTCTGTACTTAAGAGGTTTTATGTACATAAACATGCATTTTCCTTTTTTCCCCCTTGAGGCCCTAAACTGGCTTAGTCATGGATGACACACAAAATCCAATCGAGTCAGAATTTGTGGAATGTGGGCACGCTGGCATGCTGACCAGAGTGGGACAATGATGGGTTGCAGCCAGGAAACAGGAGGCTCCATGCAGATGCATTGGACTCTTGGAGAAGCTGGACCTGAGAGTCTGAGTTATTAGCAGGACTGAAAGAATAGGGAGATGTCAATTGTAGCAGGGCATCAACTCCTATTTGTCCCCATACTTATTGTTATTCTGTCATACCCACATTTTACAAATTTGAGTCCATTCCAGTTTCCCGGCATCAGTTTAGTTACTGTGACTCAACTGGAAAAAACATTTTCAAAACCATGATGGTTTATTTTCCTATCCTGAAAAAACATGCACTTACATTTTCATACACATATTTAAGCTAAAAGCTTTTCTAAATGTATATAATTTTAGGTAAATCAAGGAAATACGTTACGATGTTATGGCTTTATGACATCATTTTTCCTGTCTGTAGTAAAATTAAGTGCTCAGTTTATCAAATGAAGCCAAAAGAGGAGAGAGAGGAGACATTACACTGGTGGCTCAGTAGTAGACTTCTCACCTAGGCAAGAGATCTAGGTTCACATATAGCCAACATGCTGCACCTGTATGCACCTAAACACTGCACCTGCCTGCCCAGTGAAGGCTTGTGATTTACTATGCTGAACTAAAACAGGCTAGAAAGAAAGGCCTGGTGGTCCTACTTCCAAAACATCAACCTACAAAGGCTTGTAATTTACTACGATGCTGAACTGAAACAGTCTAAAAAGGAAAGCCTAGTGATTCCCCGCCCCCCCCCCACACACACACAAAATCAATGTTCAATACCTCTGTGGATCTCCAGGGTCTGATCGACAATTGCTTATGCTGCTGGGCCAGGGCCATGCTGCATTTATTTCCATTGTACCTGGTGTTGCTGAGAGTCCGGGGCTACTGAAAGCAACCAAGCACAAAAGAATTTATCTCAGCATACTAAAAAGAGAGGAGGGGCATTCATTATTGTTTTCCTAGATTACTGGTTTTAGGTACTAGTTTTAGAAAGTACTCTTAACTGCCATCACCATAATTCAAAAGCCTAAAGTTGTAGCTTCATAAATTATTGTTAAAATTAAAGTTGTTCAGTTTAAAAGAGGATAATGGCCTAAAGTGGACATTAAAGTTCCTATTAAATGCCAGCAGATAGCTAGTAAAGTCCTAAGGCTGGAAAATGATGGTGAGTCAGAACCACTCCACTGTCCCCCAACAGCAGTACTATAACTTCCTGTTCCCTCCCTTCCCAGGCATTGTCTTTAAGCCACTTGGTTTTTGCAGAATACCTTTAGTAATATCTGTTTTCACTAGCTGAGGGAAATCCAAAGAGGATTTTTGCTTTTACCCCCAAAATTGAAAAGGCAAAGAATGTGAAACTAGTGCTCAGCATTTGTTTTTGCTGTATGCTCTTAAAGAGGCGGCGCATAGTGCCTTTAGGAGCAAGAGTGGTGTCACCCAGCCCCTGCTCCAACGACTATGCTCAGCATCAAACCACTATAGCTCTGAAGTGTGTCTATGAATATACTATATGTTAGTACAATTTTAGATTTTATGTGGATTTAAATTTTTCTCATGTAAGCCTATTGATAATTGCAGCTTAACTTTATTACATTTCTGCTCATAAGGTTTCATAAGAATATTCTACTTTATGAATAGTTAGAGCAACTTGTAGGGTTTTTTTTTATAATTGTGGAGTTATTGGGGGTAATTTTCTAGTAGACCCAAATAGAAAGTTATTTGAAATACTCTAATGGGATTAATGGGAAGCAACTGGAAATTTGAGTGGAATCTGCCATGTGTTACAGGAAGATATTAAAGCCAATGGGGTGAATTGAATGCAAGGGGAACTGCACTGGCTCTTTAAGGGCATTTGTTAATTTTCTATTTCTGAAAAATAAGGTTGGCTGTATATTGCCTTACTGCCACTTTTTAATTTGTAAATGTTACGATTGTTTTATAGGAAGACCATAACCAACCATTATTTGGAGTTCAGTTTAACTGGCACAGTAAAGAAGGAGATCCATTAGTGTTTGCAACTGTAGGAAGCAACAGGGTGAGTGCTCAGGGGTCTATCTGGCGTATGGGTCAATTACTAGACTTGCGTGTTTCTATAATGCTCAAGTGGAATGATTAGAAAAATTTTCCTTTTAAGTGAAGAAGTCTTCTAGAAATTGTCAAATTCAAACTAATATTCTGCTCTGACTAAACATTTGTCTGTTTCATGTACTACTCTCAATTACTTAGACTTGTCTTTCTAAATTTTTCTATTTGTCTTCCTGGATTTTTTCAGTAGCTTTCTTTATCTGAGTGAATTTATTGTTTTTTCCCATTAGGTTACCCTATATGAATGTCACTCCCAAGGAGAAATCCGGCTGTTGCAATCTTATGTGGATGCTGATGTATCTTTTTTGAGATTTTTAAATATCTTTGAAGAGATTGATTTTCAATAAATCCACTGAAACTTCTCAACTGATAAGTTCTGTTGACAGTGACTCGCAAAAACTTCTTGTGTTTTTGTCTTTGCTTAGAATTACTATTATAATGAAGATGTGATACTTAGCTTGGGTTGGTCAGAATTCATGACTGATAAATTGCACTACATCTTTGATGAACAGAGTCTGTCTGAGAGTTGGGAGGAGGTAGAATAAACACACAGTCTAGGACATAAATATTGCAAAACATAGGTGGTTTAGAAGGAAAAAGTTGTTGTTTTTTAATATAAGTCAAGGATTAAACAAAACTCAACAAATAATCTTTTCTAAGCTTCTAACTTCTAACTGGTCAGCAACTGAATGTAACCACTGTATCACCAGGGTTCCGTTAAGGATTGACAGAGTATCAAAAACTTCATGGTAAGATGTTTCCTCCATAAGCAGTTGCAAAACCCAGCAAACAAAACAATTCAGTCTTCTCTAGATGCAGTGGAAACGAATCCTGAACAGTTATTTAGCGATGCATGATCAGAAATACTGGAGGAGAATAGGGTTTAGCAAACAGTACAGCACGTATTTGTAAGTTGGTATCTGCAGCAGCTTTTGTACATGTCAGACAAAGTAGAGTAGTACAGACAGCTAACTGATCATCAAAACTGAGTGGAGGGGCTGTTTGCTAGGCACAGTTTTAGACATTCAGTTAGCATTGTAGAAGTCTATATGAGATATAGTGAGTTTTATCAAAAACGTAACCATTTGGGGTAGGTTTTTGGTACTGTATTGTAATTTACATTTATTTTTCAAAAACAATTTCTTAACTGGCATTTCTTAGGCTGATGAAAACTTTTATACTTGTGCATGGACATACGATAGCAATACAAGCCATCCTCTACTGGCTGTGGCTGGCTCTAGAGGCATAATTAGGATAATCAATCCTATAACAATGCAGTGCATAAAGGTGAGGGGTTTTTTGTTGTTAAACTCTAGATCAATGTATTTTTGAGTGCACCTATGAAAACTTAGGGTGAATTTAAAAGCAATGAAATTAATATGTGTAAAACTCCTGCTTTAGTTTGTATGTTGCTTATTGCTTTCCGTAGAAATGGTTATTTTTGAGCATCCTCTGATAGACCTGGGACAATTGACTATTGTTCTTCTGGTTTGCACTAGGATGCGAAAGAATACAAAGTCCCTGCGCTTTCTGTCTGTCTGTGGCAGGTCCAGATTGAATGAGGGAGTACATAGCCAGTCTGGAAAAAAATAAAAGGTTATTTTTGAGACATTTGTCACATTGGATAAATTAAAGGACAAAACATGGGGAAGTCTTATATGCCTGATTTTCTTTTTTAACCACTTTTCCCCTTTAACCTTGCCTTTCCCCAAATGGGTATAGACTGAGACAGTTATAAACTGGAAGGTATTGCTTGGTAATAAACCATAGATTCCTAAACTTATTTGGTCTACCACCCACTTTGCAGGTAAAAAATTACTTAGCATTGCTCCTCACCCCACCCCACCTCCCATCATTTCTGCACCCCAGGGATTCACTTTAGGAAATGCTGTTAAAAAGTTTTGCAAGTCACCTTAAATTGTCATTATTAGCTGGAAGCACAGTAGAAATTACCTTTGGGTTCTTAAACTAACAATGCTTGAACTTCATTTAATTCACCAAAATTATCTGCAGTTGGGACCTGAGCATCTCCCCCCTCCCCCTTTCACCCGTTTAGTTGAGTGATTTTGAAGTGTAGCCAAGGTTGAGAACCTCTACTTCAAGTGAAACTATTTTACCATCAAGATTTATGAAAGGAGTAGAGACTTTATTTTTAAGATTCATCTTGAAATGTTTTCAATTTATTGTAGCACTATGTTGGTCATGGAAACGCTATCAATGAACTGAAATTCCACCCAAGAGATCCAAATCTCCTTCTGTCCGTAAGTAAAGGTAAGATAATAAAAACAACCATTTTCAGTGTCAAGTTGTCCAGTACAATTCTAAAATATTTCTCAGTCTTCTTATGACAACACATTACAGTTGTTTTCTATGCTTGAATTGGCACATTAACTGTATTCTGGATCTGTACAGACCTTCTGATCATTCTTTTTTTTTTTTTAACTTTGGCCAATCATTCTTAATCACATCTAAGTTCTTGAAAATTAAATTGTTCTTGTGCATGGACATATGATAGCAATGCAAGCCATCCTCTGCTGGCTGTGACTGGCCCTACAGGCATAATTAGGATAATCAATCCTATAACAATGCTCTTAATATCCTTTCTGTTCATAGTTCAATTATTGTAGTCAGGTCTCTGTTTTTAAATATAAGTCCAACTTAGTTTATAGTATTTTTTTTTCTTTAAGGCTATTGAAAGTACATAATGAATGACAATAGCTCATCTTTTTTGTTATATTTTTATACTAGATCATGCTTTACGATTATGGAATATCCAAACAGACACTCTCGTGGCAATATTTGGAGGAGTAGAAGGACACAGAGATGAAGTTCTGAGTGCTGTAAGTCCAATGCTTTAGGGAACGGACCATCAGGTTTACATAGCTGAACAGTTCCATAGAACTCTCTGTAGAAAAAGCATATTGCTTGTTTTATATAGCTTAGCAAGTAGACCTGTCACTTTTATCTGATAGATAGGATGAAGGAATAAAGCAAGTAAAAGTTATATGTTCTTATGACCTTTCATTACTTGTACTTTATCGATACCAGTTTCTAGATTCTCATTCATCAAAAATCACCATGTTAACTTTGTTTTGCTATTTGCCTAATGAAAGAAAAAGGTTTTAGTAATCCTGGAAGCAACTTTTTCATCTTTTGTTTCAAGATGAAATAAAAGTTATATGATGTTAGTGTTTTATTTTGCTCGCACAGATTTTACGTAGTTGCTCCCCATTTTTTCGGGGTAGAATACTGCTGTACAAGAAGTCCCAGTGGTGTACTGAGTTTGTTTTTCATTGCTATGCAAACTTAATCATTTTGATTACTGTTTCAGGATAAACATGTTATCGTTATGTTGGTCTGTTATAATAAAGTACAAATGTTTCTAGAAAGAGTTCAGTTCTTAGGCAGCTTTACATTGAGAGTTTGATTTCTGCCATAATTTTGCCGCTCCTCTCTTCCTTACTAAACTCTGAAAACAGGCGCCATTCTGTGAAGCATGTAGTGTTTTATTGTTCTTTAGATTTTTGTTTGCAAAATGCCCTGGAACATTCAAAAACAAATTTACTTGGAGGAAAATTGGGTTACAGTGAAGTGAAATAAATGCTCTACTAAGTCCCTGTAACTAGCAAGCCAGTTTAATTGTTTTGTTTTCTGCCCTGGTAGCAACTGTTTAAAATTTTGTATTAAGCTTATTATAGTTTTCCTTCAACCCTTTCATGACCCATGAACAAGTTGTATGTATCTGCCTGTCTAGGCATCTAAAAGGTGGTCAAGTCCAAAGGGACGTATGTGTCCTATCAAGAACCATATTCTCTAACAGTTTCAGAATTGTCCCTTGGTTCAACATGCCTTCCATTAATGAAAATCCCTGGTGTCAACAAAAAGTCAATACAGACAGTAATTTTGTCTTGAAAAGTTAAAAGCTTTTTTTTTTTTTTTTTTGAGAACACAGAAGCAGCATGTACATTTTAATTGGAGGTACTAACTGTCCTCATACTAAGGGCTTATACCCCTTTGTGGGAACACGGGACACTATCAACAGCATCATCTGAAAGTTGCAGTTGCATTGCACACCTGCCTTTTAGTGCCCAAGAAAAAGTCTACCACTGATTATCAAGAACTCTAAAAGAAGACTTACTGGTTCTTGGCTGTCTTGTCTTGTTCTCTCGCAGGCCAAAGTAACGTAAAGGAGTAGTGGCAGCAATCAGACTTGTGAATTCAGTCAACAACTGGCCTGAACTATTAGAATCTTCTAAAATAGTGTCCATCACTAATTCTAAAGGTTAGATCATGGGTTCGCAAACCTATTTGGCCTACCGATCCCATTTCATTAAACAATTTTTTAACTAAGCCTCCCCTGGCAATTAAACACGTTTAGAGCTAGAGCACAAGATAAAGTGTAGGTATCTTCTTTTACCGCTTCCCTGGGTCATGTTAGTGACGCCCCAGACCCCCTCCTTTTTCCCCTGCCCCCCTGGCAGGGTGGAAGTTTTGCCCATTTTGCGAAATACCGAGTTAGAGTAACAGAAATTAGCAATGTTTCTAAGGGATCTATCCTTGAATATAACATTCTAAAGTTAATTTTTTTAATGATTTAGACTAGGACAATATATACATCTCTATTATAGGACTTCACTACCGGAAGAATTTATTAACCTGTCATGAGCCTTGAGCTAGTTATTTTACGTAAACACAGTTTGAAATATATGATTCCTTTATTAGTTTTTATTTTTAACCTATTTTTTAAATGAACCCTAAAGCAATCTAACTCTTAGATGTCAACATAGAAGTCCAGATAAAATAAAATTTCATCTGTTTGAGGACATCAGAGTTGAATAAAGGGAAAGTCAAAAGTAACACTTGTCACTTTGATGATTTACCGTATTTTTAGAACTTTTAGTAGGAAATTAATTTAAAGTACCTAATAAAATAAGATAGCATTTATCATAAGGGGATTTATTCATTCCTTAAAAAAAATTTTGACTCTCTCACTCACCCACTCACTCTCTCACACTCACTCTCACACTCACTCACTCTCTCACTAAAAAATAAAAAAAATCTTAATAAATCATTTTATTGCGGGAGGCTCATGCAACTCTTATCACAGTCCATACACACATCCATTGTGTCAAACACATTTGTACATTTAAAAAATTTTTTTAAAACCCATCTTTTAAAAAATTTATTCATTATTACATTTTAGTCAAAAGAAAACAGAGATAGTATAATAGATACATGCTAATTATTTTAAAGTTCTTCTAAGTAATCAAAAGCTCATGCACACTTGTTATACTAAACCTAGACAAATGAATTGTCAAAATTGTACACCTTTTTTATTGCTGGCTGACATTACTTTTTTAAAAGTACTTCTATTGGCATATATTTCACATATCATATAGTTTAATTAAATTCAATCATATTAAGATTTGTGCAGTCATCACAGAACATTTCAGAACATTTTTTTTTACAATTTATTGGGGCTGATACAATTCTTTTCACAGTTCATACATATATATACATCAATTGTATAAAGCACATCTGTACAGTCTTTGCCCTAATCATTTTTTTCTCTTTTCTTCTTTTACATTTTATTAGGGACTCAAACAACTCTTACCACAATCCATACATATACATACATCAATTGTATAAAGCACATCCATACATTCCCTGCCCCAATCATTCTCAAGGCATTTGCTCTCCACTTAAGCCCCTTGCATCAGGTCCTCTTTTTTTTTCCCCCTCCCTCCCCATTCCCCCCTCCCTCATATGCCCTTGGTAATTTATACATCGTTATTTTGTCATATCTTGCCCTATCCGGAGTCTCTGCTGTCCCTCTCCCAGGGAAGAGGTCACATGTGGATCCTTGTAATCAGTTCCCCCTTTCCAACCCACTCACCCTCCACTCTCCCAGCATCGTCCCTCACACCCTTGGTCCTGAAGGTATCATCCACCCTGGATTCCCTGTACCTCCAACCCTCATATGTACCAGTGTACAGCCTCTGTCCTATCCAGCCCTGCAAGGTAGAATTCGGATCATGGTAGTTGGGGGGAGGAAGCATCCAGGATCTGGGGGAAAGCTGTGTTCTTCATCGATACTACCTCACACCCTAATTAACCCATCTCCTCTCCTAAACCCCTCTATGAGGGGATCTCCATTGGCCGACACTTGGGCCTTGGGTCTCCACTCTGCACTTCCCCCTTCATTTAATATGATATACACATACATATATACATATACACATATATACACATACATACACACACTTATATCTTTTTTTTTTTGCATGATGCCTTATACCTGGTCCCTTGGGCACCTCATGACCGCACTGGCCGGTGTGCTTCTTCCATGTGGGCTTATTTGCTTCTGAGCTAGATGGCCGCTTGTTCACCTTCAAGCCTTTAAGACCCCAGACACTATCTCTTTTGATAGCCGGGCACCATCAGCTTTCTTCACCACATTTGCTTATGCACCCATTTGTCTTCAGCGATCCTATCATGGAGGTGTGCAGTCAATGATAAGATTTTTTGTTCTTTGATGCCTGGTAACTGATCCCTTTGGGACCACTCGATCACACAGGCTGGTGTGTTCTTCCATGTGGACTTTGTTGCTTCTGAGCTAGATGGCTGCTTGTTTATCTTCAAGCCTTTAAGACCCCAGTCACTATCTCTTTTGATAGCCGGGCACCATCAGCTTTCTTCACCACATTTACTTGTTCACCCACTTTGGCTCCAGCCGTTGTGTCTCAGAACATTTTCTTATTGTCATTACTCCCCATTTCCCCCCAACCTCCCCGACCATGTCCCTATCTACTGCCCTTAATTAGGTTTACCTAGCCTGGAATTCATGTACAGAAAATCAAATAAACAACAAAACTCAATCAAATAAAATCTTATAAAGCAAACAAACCAACAACAGTGACCAGACAAAACAAAAACCTCCAAGAGAAAGCAGGAAATATTAAAAACTGAAACAACTTCAAATGGGCCAAAAGGAAGATCAAATGATTTACCGACATCTGACACAATCAACTTTGCAATGCTCTCTGCATGGTAGCAAGCGTATTCACATCCCCTGACCGTGTCAGAGGGTGTTCATTGGAGATTACCCCCGTTTCCCCACTGGAGAGTTAATCCAAGTGCGAACTCTGCTAATGGATTTTGGATTTCCCCTGTCATCCATAGCCTTCTGGAGACCAGGTGTTCACAACTTAAGCTATGTGACTGTTCCCTCCTTTCGGGTTAGATTTTTTTAAATTTATAATCCTTGGATCACCCAGACTGGTGTGCTTCTTTCATGTGGACTTAGTTGATGCCTCACTTATATGGCTGTTTATTTTAAAATAAGCCTTAAAAACCCCAGACAGTATTCTTTCTAAAGCCGGACACCATCTGGTTTCTTTACTAAACTTTGCTTTAGAACCCATATCTTCAATGATCTTTTCATGTGAGTGAGCTTCAAGCAGGCCCATGTAAAAAGAACATTTTGAAAATAGCACACAATCTGATTTAAGGCCTCTGTAGATGAAACCCAAATGTAAGTATGAGGTGGCTTCAAAAAGCCCACGGAAAAGTGGAATTAATAGCTATTGGAAGCACTCCATGAACTTTATAAAGTTCCCTCACTGATTTGAAATTCAGTTTTGACTGTTTTAACATTAAGTGAAAATTGGAACTATGCTGTATATACTAATCTACACTTCTATGTTATAAACAGGATTATGATCTTTTGGGTGAGAAAATAATGTCCTGTGGTATGGATCACTCTCTTAAACTTTGGAGGATTAATTCAAAGAGAATGATGAATGCAATCAAGGACTCTTATGATTATAACCCAAATAAAACCAACAGGTAACAGTTGTGGCGTATAAAACAGTTTCCTATTACGCACGGGAGTTGTTTATACTCTCCAACATTGAGTTTTAAAACTCCTTCCAAAACTTTATTGAGATTTAATTACCTTACATGAATTCATCTAATTAAAATAGGAGTTTTTTTATTTTTAATGTAACAATGCTTGTAGCTCAGTCTTTTAAACATCTTTTAAATTGAGTTTTCATCTTATTAGTATATTTGTCCTTTTTTCTTAGTTATAAATATAAAAATTATAAATCATTTTAAAGTGGAGTTCTTTAATTTGTGATAATACAATGCTTTCCATTACATGATGCTTAATTAATTACAAAGAAAATCCAAAGGAGCTGTGCCCCGTAGTTCTTAATGCCTGTGATTATCTTTTCAGAACCATATGAGACTATAAGTAACACTTTATCTGAAACACCGTGTGTCTGTGTTAGCTTTGCACGTTGCTTTGGCCTAGAGCTAGAGTTGTTTTCTGGCTAACAAAGCAGATTACCACCAGACTCTTAGTTAAATTTTTAAATTTATAATCAGTGCATTTCATTGCACTAACATTGATCAGGCCTCACTGGCCTCTAACAGTTAATAGAACCTTCGAATTTCTATTTTAAAACACAGGGGCTAACATAATATTACCTTTTTTTTCTTTCCAGAGCTTTGCATTCAATAGCATATTTCAAGACAAATAGTGTGCACTTTACCTGTTGCATTCTGTGCAACCCCCTCGACATTTCACCTTCTTACATGTGTTATATTTGTGGACATCTTGTATAAGTGACAACATATGGTTGTCCATATCTGATGATTACCAACAAATATGTTTGTGCTAGTCTTGAAGCTGCAGTTATAAAATATGTGCTTGGCTTAAAAAGCAATTCTTATAATTAAAGCAGAGTTAATTTTATACCGGATTATTAATAATACTCTAGTGTTTTATAAATGAAATGTCTTCAAATTTGAATGGGTAGGATTATTTGATTCAGCATAGCCCGGTAACATTTACCTTGGGGGAAAGGTAAAGAGAGAACATGTAATTTGCCCGAGACAACTAATTCATGGCATATTATAGTTGTACAGTTATTTCAATATTAAAAGATGCATCACTTATATGACTAGAAATGTTCGGCTTATTCTAGAATTGGTGGAAGCCTGCCTTCTCACAAGTTTCTTTCATGAAAATAATTTTCATTTTTAAAGTGTAATTATAGTTGTATGGAGTAGGTCATAGCTAATGAATGGCAACCATCTGTTAGCGGTCATTTTCAGAAATTTATTTTCAGGAGCAATCTTAATGTTATTGAATTGTTATGGGAAGACTATCTTTTAAAAAATTCTAGTTGTATGGGTAGCCATAGGTCCTTAATGATCAATTTTTAAAAATTGATTAGATTTCTTAGTATTCTTTTCTCTGCTTACCGTTGTTTAGAAAGTCTGAATTGATGCTTCATTTGGGCTTATATATAGTTACAGCAGGAACTTGTGGTTTTTATGCATGAACATTTAACAAACACAAATAAAACTGATTATGAGAGCTAATGGAAAGAATGCTGAAACAAAAGATGGAATGCAACGCCAGCCCTCAATAAACAGAGAAGATTGTGTTTGTTAGGCAGGGAACCAGATTAGTAGTCACCTATTCTCTCTTAAGGTTTAGAAATATGCAAATTGAAAATTAGTGGATGTACTTAAGTTTTGACATTGCCTTTTTTTCCCCCAGGCCATTTATTTCTCAGAAAATTCATTTCCCTGACTTTTCTACTAGAGACATCCATAGGAATTATGTTGATTGTGTGCGATGGTTAGGAGATTTGATACTTTCCAAGGTACAGTAACTGCTGTTAAGCTGTCTTTCCATTTTCCGTGTGTGTGCGTATGTGTGTGTGTGCGTGCACGTGCTGGAATTTTGTAGGGGAGTCAGTTTTTTTCTTTTTCAGCTTTAAAAAACAGAAAAATAGATAAACAATTGCCTTTTTTTCCTTCAGCCATGATATTACCATTTTGTTTGCTGTAGTATACTGTCTTTCCCAACGTGGATGATCTGTCCTCAGGACTGCACTGTAATCACCCAGAAGAGCCTGCAAAAGCAGACACTTATACTTTATCCTGGATTATGAACTGTAGCACAAAAGTTTTTAATTGCTAGGGAGGGCGCTGAGTAAAATAAAAAAATTTTTCTCCTGAACATGGGGCAATAGGCCAAATAAGTCTGGGAACCTATGCTTTAATAGGAAGTCCCTGGTGGGTCAAATGTTACTTCACTTGGCTGCTAACAGAAAAACTGAATGTTCCTGTTGACCCTGGAAGTGCGGTGGAAGAAAAGCCTGGTGATATACTTAATCAGCCATCAAAAACTACTCTGATGCATGGTCATCTGTGAACCAGAATTGATTGACAGCAACTCATGTTTTAGGGGTTATGTTTTATGTTCTTACCAGATGAAAACTGTAAATTATTCGGTGACATTGTTCTCTGATATCTGACATGTTAAAGAGCCTTATTAGAAGCCAATAGGTTTTTGTGCATGGTTTTTTGTTTTGATTTTTTTGGTTTGTGCATTTTAATACAATTTTTTTTTTTTACATTACAAAAATAGATGGCTATAGTTGGCGCTATGAGTTGGGATTGACTCAGTGGCAGTGAGTTTTTGATAGTTGGTGTACAGGTTAACATTGTTGGAAATGTTTTTGGGTTTTTTTGTGTGTGATAATTTAGAGAGGTAACGTGATGTCGTTGGAACCTTTAAGATTGTCAAGTTGGAGAAATAGTTATCCAGTTTATTTTCTTGATGTGGATTTTGGAATATTTCACGTTTTCCTGGGCAGAGCAAAGTGGTTTTTTTTTTTTACCCCCGCTCCCTTAATTTTGTGTGTATACTTTTACTTTTTTTATTTTTTTAATTTTGGAATAGTAGTAGATTCATAGGAAGCTTACAATAATGGAGAGGTCTCAGCTGCCCTTCACCCATTTCCCCTAGTATTTCTATCTTAAATAACTATAATCCAGGATGTTAACATTAGTACATTGTGTGTGTATAGTTCTGTCATTTTTTCATGTGAATTGTGTCATTTTCACAATGTTGTGTAAACAGAATCATGCAAAACAGGATCTTTTGAGATTGCCTTTTTTAACTAAGCGTAAATGCTGTGAGATTCATTCAACTTGTGTGTTGCATGTATCAGTAGTTCTCACTTTTGCTGAGTGGTTCCCATGGTATGGATGTATCAGTTTGTTTAAGTATTCATCTATTTTAGGACATTGGTTGTTTACAGTTTGGGAATATTATAGATATAGCTGCCATGAAAATCATATACAGATTTTTGTGTGGTCCTAAGTTTTCATTTCTCTGTGATAAATGCCTTAGAGCAATTGCTGGGTCATATGGTTACGTTTGTTTAGTTTTTAAAGAAAATGCCAAACTATTTTCCAGAGTGGCCGTGCCCTTTTACATTCCCACCAGAAATGTTTGAGAGATCCAGTTTCTCGGAAGCTTCGCCAGGATTTGGTATTGTCACTATTTTTTATTTTAGCTGTACTGATAGGTGTGTAGTAATACCTCATCGTGGTCTTAATTTGCATTTCCTTGATGATGCGTGATGTTGAACATCTTTTCATGTGCTTATTTGCCATCCATATATCCTTTTTGGTGATGTCTCTTCATATCTTTTACTCATTTTATAATTTGGTTGTTTTATATTTATGTTTTATTACAGTTTGAGTTTCAGGGTTCGTAGTGTATTCTAAATATGAGTCCTATGTCAGATAGGTGGTTTTCAAATACTTTCTTTCAGTCTCGGGGTTGTCTTTCATCCTCTTAACAGAGTCTTTCACTGAGCAAAGTTTTTTGAATTTTAATGAAGTCTTAATTTATTGGGTTTTTTTTAAGGTTATCTTAATGATTGAACTTTTGGTGGTGTTTTTAAGAACACTCCACCAAGACCTAGATCCAGAAGATGTCTTACTTCTAAAAAGTTTCATTATTTAAATATATAGCTCAATTTTTGTTGACTCTAGTGTAAGGCATGAGTTTTGAGGAGAAGTTCACTTATTTCCCAATAGATATCCAGTTGCTCCAGCACCATTGAATGGCCTTAGCTCCTTTGTCAACATGTATTTGGCCATTCTTAAGTGGGTTCTTTATTCCATTAATCTTTGTTTATCCTTCACCGATGTTACACAATCTCCACTAATGTACTTCTGTAGTAAATCTTGAAATCAAGTAGAATAACTTCTCCCTCTTTATCCTTACTTTGCTTCAAAATTGTTTAACTTGTTCAAATCTTAATGAGATTTTTAGTGGAATTTTGTTAAATTGAAAATATATGAAAAAATATATGTGTGTGTGTGTGTGTCAAGATAGGGGAGATTTCATATCTTTATGGTATAGAATCTTTCAATCCATGAACATGTTATGTATGTCTCACCATTTATTTAGAGCTTTGATTTCAGTCATCACTATATTGTTATTTTTAACATACAACTCTTGCACATATTGTATTAGATTTACGGTGGGGGGGGAACAAAAAATTGTAGAAAAATGTAGTTTAAAAGTTATGGAAACTTTTCATTGTTTTTTTTTAAGATTATGGATAACCTTAATGTCTGTTTTCACATGTTTGGTGCCACTCTTTAGAAATGTAGTTGTTTTATGTATTGATCTCGAAAATTGGACTTCAGCCGAACTGGTAGTCCTAGAAGCTACTTGGGCTTTTCGTTGTTGTTCTGTAGAGTTGTTGGGTTTTTCTAGGTAGACTATCATGTCACCTGCAAATAGTTTTATTTCTTAGCTGAATTGTAAACCTAACTTTCCTTGACATACCGAGCTGGTGCACATCTAGTACGTACGTCAGGGAAACCTGTGATTCCATTCACTACTAGGCATGCTAGCTGGATAGCTTGATATAGATGTCGTGCCCTTCATCCACGACTACTCCCTCTGCTCTGAGTTTTCGGGAACTGATTGCTTTGGCTTATTTATTCTTTCTGCCATAGACAGCGTTACAGTCTCAGACACCCAGAGGGACAGTTTTACCCTGCCCGTTGGGTTCTCTCAGTCAGCACAGACTTGATGACAGTGAGTTTGAGTTAAAGCTTAAGGTGACATTGGGATTACTCTTAGGGGCTTCATTTTTAATGTCGGCATTTACGGTTACAAATTCCTGTCAACACTTTTAGGAGCATACCACATTTTTTAATATAAAATACATTGTTTAGATTCTAGATTTTCTTGTTATTCTCTACTGGTTGCTATATGATTCCATTATGCCCAAAGAATTCACTCTTTTGCTTTCAATTGTGTTTTTTTTTTCCTTTTTGCTTTCAATTGTTTAACAATATTTTGAGTTGCTTTATGTGCCTATTTTGGTATATTTACCATAGAGCTTGAAAACATTGTGTGTGTGGAATGTTCTAATAATTACATATTTTTAGTTGATGGATTTAACTTTTGAGAGAGATGGAAATCTCCAGTTAAAACTTTGAATTTGTCGTCCTTTACAGTGCTTTTGCGTTCTGTTGTTTGATGTCTCACGGTCTTAGTGGTGTGACTCTTTCATCATGTAATGTTTCTCTTGTTCCTGGTAATTTTCTTCTTTTTGATATTTTCTTTATTTGATACTAATATAGCTATCCTGCATTCTTTCTTTTCTTCATCCGATTACCCTTTCATTTTTCAGGAGTATTTTCACTGAATATGGGATTCTGAGTTGTCAGTTCTTTGAGCACTTGATAAATATCTCTCCTTCGTGGTTTCTGTTGAGAAGTAGGTCATTCATGTTTTCTTCCTCATATGGATAAGATGTTCTTTTTGTCTTCCTATGTTCAAGATTTAGCTTTTGGTTTTCAGAAGCTTGAGCATGGTATGTCTTGAGGTGGCTTCTTTGGGATTGTCTTGGTTTGGATTTGCTTGCCGCCTTGAATCTGTAGGCTTATATCTTTGAGATATAATGTGTCTCAAATAGAGGAACTTGTCATTATTTGAATTATTTTTTAGCCTTACCCTTTTCCTTTTGCGATGCCATGACAAATGTTAGCTCCTTCATTTGGTCTCTGTGAGTCTATCATCCCCATCACCACCACCCCACATACAGATGCACGCTCCTTCACCCCACCCCGGTTATAAAATTTCCATTTGATTCTTTTTATTTATAGTTTATTTTTGGCAGAGACTTGTTTTTAAGAATTTTCCTAGCGCTATGTGTAGCATTTTCATGATGGCCACCAAAATTTTGTCAAATAGTTTTAACATGTGTCTTAGTGTTGGCTTTTGTTGATTTTTTTTGTTGTTGTTAAAGTTGAGATTTCCCAAATCTTTGTATGGTGGCTGATTATTGGTTGAGACCCATTTACTAGTTCTTATTTAGACCTTATAGCAGGGCTGTGTCAGGCACTTTGCCTGCTGTGACCCGGGAGCACTGCCTCCTGCTTGCTTATGGCAATCCAGCTTTCCCACTGTGTTCTAGGTTGGCTTTGGGCTGGTGCCTTCTTACGGGTGTCAGGGCAGAGGAATTCAGGCAGTCATTAGACCACAGTTGGGAGAGCAGGGATTGCTCATTACTGGTGGGGTAATGGATATGCCTTGGGCTGCTAAACCACAAGGCCAGTAGTTCAAAACCACCAGCCTCTCTAAAGAAGAACAATGAGGCTTCTGTTCCCATAAAAAGTTAAAATTTTGAAAAGGCACAGGGACAGGCCTAATCTGCCCTGGGGGTGGGGGTGGGGGTTCTACTAGTCAGAATGGACTTGATGGCAATGAGTTTGATGCTAAGTTTTATGCGCCCTACTGTCTGGTGGTTGTGAACGGCCCCGTCACAAGGTCTGATAATACTACAGCCAGAGTGAAGACCCATTTCTTAACTGTTGCGGGCAGGCACTTGTGCTTAGTTACTTCCAGGGAACAATTTCCCACTGGACCTTTGTTGGTTTGGGTGGGTCTTTTTATTTTATTTATTTTTAATGTTTGATGAAAGTAGAGAAGTTACTTCTAAATGTTTCCTTCAGTCTTGCCTGCCATTTTCTGTAGAGTTTTAGCTAGACAGCAGCAAGCTTTTTGATGGTGTTTTTTGGTCCTCTCTGGTTGGCATTTCCCTAGCATGTGACTTTTTACTGAAGTAAAAGAAAAACCAGAAGAGTTAACTCTTTATTGTTTAGGTATCAAGATACCTAACCTGTTTGCCTTCTTCTCTCTACTTTCCCAAATCTCCTTGTGTTTTTGTATTATAAAATGTCCAGTTTTTAGCTGTACTTGGCAAGATGAATAGATAAAAGTACATTCATCACAAACTTCTGGAAGCTGAACTGAAAAGCCAGCAGCAGTCATTTTTTTTACATTTTTAGACCTCACCCCCAGAGATTTTAAATTTTGCACACAGGCTTAGGCTTTTGAAAGTTTTGAAGTTCTCTAGATGATTTTGAAATACAGCACAGCCATCTAATAGCTTGGGGAAATTAATTTTACCCCCCTCTGCCGTAGTTATGTTCGAGGGTGCCCTGCTAATTAGGGATCGTACACCACTGTGGGTGGTGAGGTGTTTCTGCCTACCTGGCCGAAATGCATTTAGTAGGGTGTGGGTGTAGCAGCCATAGTGAGTGCTTTGAGAAGACTCCAGATGAATGGTTCTGTTGTCCACTTGGAGTTACGAGTCACTAGACTATGTGATCACTTGAGCACTTCATGAGAAAGAAAGGTTTTGCGTAACCCACACTCACTGCTGTGGAGTTGATATGACCCACAGTGGCCCTGCAAGACAGTTAGCGTGTCCAAGTCTGTAAGTCTTTACAGACGACGCTGGCATATCTTTCTCCTGCAGAGGAGCTGGTTGGTTCGAGCTGCTAACGTTGGTTAGCAGCCCAGTGCTTAACTGTTGCGTCACAGGGGCCCTGCATGCCTCGTAGTAGGAAAACTGGCCCTGCCATTTCTGTTCAGAAACACTGATGAAAATAGTAGAACAAACATTCCGCACAGTTGTGCGGTTTTCCTTCCCCCCTTTGCTTCCCTAGAAGTGTGCTGGTACAGGAAAGGGAAAGCAGAACTTCTCGCTAATTAAATCCATCCCCATTCCGGTGTCTTGACATTAAACCACTGTGTTTACTTCCTGATGTTGCTTTTTTATAATCTAATCCTCAAGGCTCTTTCCATGGTTTTATTAGCTTTCCTAAAGCAGCAATTGAGCATCTACCATGTAGCAAGCATGGGGATGAAGGACGGGCAGCAGTTAGTTAACCAGGTGAAAGGAGACACGTGATTTAATGGTGGGCAGTTGGGGATGTGACCAGATGACTCTAATGAAGTAATGTCATCGGGCCTGATTACGAGGGGCCTTGGATTAAGTCTTTGTGACTTTACCTTTGCTTTAAGACTGGAAGTCTGAGTGTCAAAGTATCTCTAGCTAAATTTTGTAAGAGACACTGTGATTTCCAAAACGAATATTCCAAAAACAGTGAAACCTTTTTCTTTATTGTCTGAATCTGCTGATAACCAAACTTACTGTCTCAAATGTAGATACTTAATTGATAAATAATAGATGACTACAGATCTCTGAATTTATTAAGTAGATGGGAAAACTAGGTTAAGAGCTATCAGTTCAAAAAATGATAAAGGAAATCTTTGATTTTAATTTTTAAAATTAGTTTTACAATTAACATTTCTCTCTTTCCTTCCTTTATTTTTCTTTAAGTCTTGCGAAAATGCCATTGTATGCTGGAAACCTGGCAAAATGGAAGATGATATAGATAAAATTAAACCCAGTGAATCTAATGTGACTATTCTTGGGCGATTTGATTACAGCCAGTGTGACATCTGGTACATGAGATTTTCTATGGATTTCTGGCAAAAGGTAGCAACGTGTTTAAAATGACTCATCTTGGGAAAGTTCCCTGCAATGTTTTTGTTTTGCATATATATTCTATTCTCGCTATGCCTTGGTGTTAAATATTGTTTACCCTGCTGCCCTTTGATGTTATTCTACCTGGTGGCCCTGCACACTATCTGTAAGACATATTACATATTGGCAATTAGTGTCAGAGTTCACTCTATAGCACCTTTTATTCAGACATAGTGGTTCAGCTGTATGGGTTCAAATTGACAAGAGCTACTCAAAAGATTAGATCATAAACATATGGTGCAATGAATTTGTGTTACGGAGAAGGAGGACAAGAATGGTTCACAGTGTAAGATGAATGACACTGAATTATACTTACAGAAATTTGACTTGCCTGTATATCAAGGTTGGTAAAGTACAGGAAGACTCTCAGGAGATGTACTGACACAGCAGCTGCAACAATGGTCTCCAGCACAGAAAGAATTTTGAGGGTGGAACTAGGCCTGGCAGTTATGCATAGATTGCTGGGGGTCAGAACCGACTCAATGGCACTGTGAAAAACAACAGTCTCAACAACAATAAAATAGAATTAAAAAAAAATAATTTCAGGGGGATTGAAAAAGGAAATTGAGGAGCTGATTCCAGGAACCCAAGCAGAGCGAATTTTGAGAGTGAGGAGGGCAACGAATGTATAAGTGCTTTACACAATTGATGTATGTATGGATTGTGATAAGAGTTGTATGAGCCCCCAATAAAATGATAAAAGAATATTTCAGAGATTAGCATGTTAACCTTATTGTGTAGTTTTTTTCCCTAGAAAAATAGGAAATAGTGATAGATGATAAATACTAGTTTTTTTTAATTATAAGCAAATTTTGTGCTGTGAGATTTTGATGACCACTCACCTGGGTATTTATTTTTTCTTTTTTAAAATCATTTTATTGGGGGCTCATACAACTCTTATCAAAATCCGTACATCTATCCATTGTGTCAAGCACATTTGTCTTTTGTTGCCATCATCCTCAAAACATTTGCTTTCTTCTTGAGCCCTTAGTATCAGCTCATTATCCCCCTCCCTTCCCACACCCTCTCTCTCATGAACCCTTTATAATTTATGAAATATTGTTATTTTGTCACTGTCCGACCTCTCCCTTTTGGGTGTTTATTTTTTCAAGAAAGACTAGTATATCAAAATAACGATGTATAAATTACCAAGGGCATATGAGGGAGGGGGGACTGGGGAGGGAGGGGAAAAAAAAAAAAGAGGACCTGATGCAAGGGGCTTAAGTGGAGAGCAAATGCCTTGAGAATGATCGGGGCAGGGAATGTATGGATGTGCTTTATACAATTGATGTATGTATATTTATGGATTGTGGTAAGAGTTGTATGAGTCCCTAATAAAATGTAAAAGAAGAAAAGAGAAAAAAATGATTAGGGCAAAGACTGTACAGATGTGCTTTATACAATTGATGTATGTATATGTATGAACTGTGAAAAGAATTGTATGAGCCCCAATAAATTGTTAAAAAAAAAGAGACTAGTATATAAGAACTTTGTACACTTTTTTGCAACAGTAGTTTGGATGGGAGAGCACCATACTAAAAGTATGTGTTATCAAGTCCTTCATAAATGTGCGAAATACTTTCTCATTTATGTAAGATGCCTCTGTAAAGTAGTCATGTGTCTTAATGTCCCCCTGGGAAACAGCTAACCACATAAACTACCATGGTCCTAAGCACTGTAAAGCCTAGTTTATTAAAAAAAAACAGGTACATACAGTGGAATGGTCATGCATTTGAAATGCATATCAAAACATTATTATTGTATTCATAGAAAGATAATCTTATATACTGTCTGCTAAGACACATTTAATTAACTTTATGAAACATACCTAACTAACTGTTCATTCAGATTTACATGCAAATTCAACTTAAAGACCTTAGGAACAGAACTTGTTAGTAATCCAGGGATTGCCAGTATATAATATGCTATTGTCTCTATATAATAAGATATTCCTGCAGTGCCCAAATAACGTAATGTTTTTCTCACAGAATATATCATGGGCATTAATTAACATGTGACTGTATGTTACTCTTACTCCTGCGTACATATTGGGAATATTAGCTACACAAAAACAGTCAGGAATATAGCCAGAGTCAGAAGTAAAGGTTTTCCAAAATAAACATGCCTTAGGGGGTTGCTTGAGTGCTGTATAGTTTGGTGTTTTGGTTAACTTGTTATATTTTAAATATGTTCCCACAGATGCTTGCACTGGGCAATCAGGTTGGCAAACTGTATGTTTGGGATTTAGAAGTAGAAGATCCTCATAAAGCCAAGTAAGTATTTAAACATGATGTGAGAAATGGTTTCTGCCTTTTTTTGTCTTTATACAGGAAACACTGTCTATAATAAGTTGAATACTATTTTTTAAATCTCTAATTTTTACAGGCAGTCAGTGATAATATTTCTCTTTTGAAGTAAATTGAGGTGCCTCTTAAACTTAGAATGAGAGAGCTTCAAAAAGTTCCTGGAAAATTGAAGTAGAAGATAGTAAAAATTTCCCATTATCCATAAATCCAAATTTATTAAATTTAAAGTTGAGATTTATATTTTGCATGTGCTGTTGGAAGTTAGCAACTAGCGGTGTTTAACCTGTTGGCTTTTCCCCTCTAGGTGCACAACACTGACTCATACGAAATGTACAACCGCTATTCGGCAAACCAGTTTTAGCCGGGACAGCAGTATTCTCATAGCTGTTTGTGATGATGCCAGTATTTGGCGCTGGGATCGACTTCGATAAATGAACGTTTTTCTTAATCAGAATTAGAGTGTTGTCTGTACACAATTGAATCTTGTAACTTGCTAGTAGGGCCACATATAGAGCATTTAGAGTTGTCTTTCAGCATTCAATCAGGCTGAGCTGAATGTAGTGATGTTTACATTGTTTACATTCTTTGTACTGTCTTCCTGCTCAAACTCTACAGCTTTTAATAAAATTTATTTTTATAAAGTTGTGTGGTATTTTGGTTTATTTCCATCATAACAGGTTGTAAACAATAAAATATTGACTTTTTTGTACTGACCTTTTAAAAATGATTTTATAATGCTTCTGAAGCTACAGTGGTTAAACGTTGGCTCTAGATCTGAGTTCACTTTAAATCTTGGGTCTACTGAGGACTATGTGACCTTGGAAAAGTAACATCTGCCTCGATTTCCTCACGGATCTTACACAGGTAATCATACCTATTTCATGGACAGAGTCCTGTTGGCTCCTAGGGATTAAGCACTAGGCTATGGGCTGAAAGATCAGTAGTTTGAACTCACCAGCCTTCCGTAGGAGGAAACTGTAGGGAAGTCCTGCTGTTCTTTGGGATTACTGTGAGCTTTTCAAGGCATTTAGAATATTGCTTGTCGATGTAGAAGACTTGGCATCTCACTGAACACGTACTGTGGATCCTCTGGGATTCTGTGTTTATGGGGAATTGTGAGGAGAGCAGCGAGAAATAACAGCATGCACACATTGCACATAGCCGCTCAAATGTGTTCTACTGTCCCATCGGACCTCAAGTTCATTAAAGAAAGTGCAGGGCCTTCCTAAGCACGGTGCCCTGTACTACCGTGGATGTTAGATTTCTAGGAAGCTGACCCTGCTTGGGGAGACTTGAGGTTTTGTGCCTCTCCTTTCCTGGTAGCTCCATCTGGTGCTGACATTTCTGTTGGCAGGTTCTTAGTTCCTTTCTAGACATTTAATAGTTCCTGTTATATGTCTAGCTTTCTCTTGGTGTCTTTGGTCAGGTGAGTAAATGACCCTCCGCTTCCCTCCAAAACCCCCCCAAAAAATTCAGTACTTTAACCAAAGGAAATAGAGGAGACGCTGGGGGTACCATATTGTCCTCTGTTGGGAGGGGATCTGAAGAAATCAGAGGCAGAATAGATGTAGCTAGCAGTTAGAGACTTCAACTACAATGAAGGCAGAACTTTTAGAAGAACAAGGGTTAAGAGGACCAAGCTGCAACTTTGTACATGGCCTTTGAAGTGGCATCAAAAGGATTCCAACTCATTGAGCCCATGTGTGACCATAGAACTGCCCATGGGGTTTTGTGCTTTTTTCCCCACTTTTAACATTGAAGGAAGCAGATTACCAAGTCTTTTTCCATTGAGTTACTGGGTAGGTTTGACCTAAGTCCAAGTTGTTTTTAAGCAAATGCCTGAGAAAGGCAGTTTATTTAAAGCACTGGTGATCACTTTGTCCAGAGCACTGAAAACATTCTTTATTTGAGGCAAAGGGACAATCATTCTAATTAATTACATCTTCAGGCTTAAGTATTCACATCAATTTTTAAATTCTGCAAGGCAATCATAATAAGGAACAGAATTCACAGCCCACTAATACATTGAGCTCAACCTGCCATTTGAAACACGTTGATCTTGGGGATATGTGTTAGGTGACTCACTTGGGTGACTCACTGGGAGTGGGATGTAACATTGTCAGAAAAATGTAAGTTAAAAAAACCCTACCTCGTCCCTTTGTAACCAACGACTATAGCTCTGATACTGCCAAGATGTAACTTGCCCTACTTTCATTTATCTGGATTTCCCCTGCAGTGATTTGTAGAAAATGACATCTAAGTGGTGGATTTCTAAAAAGATTCTTGGTATTTTGTGGTTATTCATGGCAAGAATCATTTTACCTTCCTTGCTTCGGTTACCCAAGCTACATGTGAAGTTAAAAACAACACTGGGTGATTTCTGTACGTGTTTCCATTTAATTCTGGCACCATTGTCAGTTACTCAGCAACCCATTAATTGTGAGAAGTGTCTCATACTGAGCTGACACCTTGTACTATTGTGGCCATTATTTTATTCAAAGAGAAATAACATTTTACTGGTTAAGATCTTATGTAAAAATGTGTTTTTTATAAGTAATTGTAAATCAGGATTCAGTAATCCAAGTTCAGAGTAGCCGCCTATTGGAAGTCACATCATCCAGATGAGTGGGACCATTAGCGTGCGGTCATATGGTGTCCAAGGGTTTTCTGAGAGGCAGGGACTTACAAAGGACAAAGGGAGGGCAACAGACACAAAAGCGTGATGGGTCATAATTCAGTGCATCAGAGTTTTAGGTGGGAATGGGACCATGAGTGGGACTAGAGCTGACTGAGACTCAGTCACTCCAGTATGCTAATCTCTATCAAGGACTCACCCAGGCAAGCCCCTAAGGGGCACTGCCCCTCTAGAGGTTGGCCAGTAGAGGGAATCTGATGGTTATCCTCCTCCTAAGACACTCGGGCAAGACTGTTCAAACCCTGTGTAATGGTCAGAATTCTGTAGAGGCCTCGTCCATGTGGGCACTCACCAAATTAATTTGGGGTTTTCACTGTTACCAAAAACCTGCAAACTCAGTGCTCAGAATTTAAGTTCTAATACAGAGTTCAGAATTCTTGAGCTGGTGACTATTGATTGCATTAGTGCCCCCCCCCCCCACACACACACACACACACCTCCAGAGCCCATGTTTCATCTTAAAACCTTAAAATAGCTGAGATGCCATCTTGAGCACCCTACATTTCATTTTCTGACCACACGACTTCCAAGGTGAAGTCAGGAGCCAGGGAGTGGAGGTAGCCCTGAGCAGTCTTCCTAGTAATCCTCAGAAGGCAGGGAGGAGCTGTTTGCTTATGAGATACAGAGAAAGGTGAAGTTGGAATGCAAAAAAGGGTAGCCTTAAAACGAATTCCCCTCAAAACGAATTCCCCTGACAAAATCTCACTGCCATGAAATCCATCGTGACTCACAGTGAGCCTCCAGGACTGTAGAACTGCCCTTGTGGGCTTCCAAGACTAAATATTTGCAGGAGTTGTTGTGTTGAACTGCTGAAATCACTGACCTTGTGATTAGTTTAAGGAGTCAACCTTGACCACATCTGGGCTCAGAACTAAGACATGTAAATAGAAGATAGCTATCTCCTTTGTTCTCCATTCTGGCCTAATGGACCCCTTCTGTCTTAACTACAAAAGCTTTTACTAAAGTTCTTTGCAGAAGTTATAGTTTATGGTTAGCTTATGTATTGTTAGAATCATCACTGTCTATAAACAGCTAAGCCTGTATCCCATCTCTCTTTTCTCTTTATCCCATATGCCGCATAGTGTTTTCTTTCCTCACTTTTATCAGGAGGAACCCTGATGGCTACCTGGAAGGTCATCAGTTTGAAAAGAGGAGCCTCTCCTTGGGAGGGAGACAGAGCTTTCTACTCCCGCAAAGAGTTATAGTCTCAGGAACCCGCAGGGCACTTGTACCCTGTCCAATAGGGTTGCCTGTGAGGTGGCATCAACGTCATGGCAGTGAGCTGCTCTTGGTTTGACTTTGAGAAAGATGAGGTTTTCAACTCCCAGAAAGAGTTACAGTCTGAGTAAGTGTGCACCCCTGACAACCTTGGTTCCATCCTAAACCTTAAAATTCGTTCAAGTGCCATCCTAGTACCCCCATATTCACTTTCTGACCACAAAACTGACAAAGCAGAGTCCAAGGAGACAGGAAAGGGCATCAGCAATGTCCTTGGCAATCCTAGAGGCAGGGAGGAGCCCGTTTCCAGGAAAGATAGATGAAGATAGTATAAACACTGAATAGACAAAAACAAAGGATAAATGAAGGTGAAATAGACACAAAGGATGAGATTAGACAAAAAGTTCTTAACACCAATATATGCAAATAGGAGAGTCTTTGTCCACCCCAATTCTGACCTGGTGGATCAGCAAAAGACCCCTCCTGACTTTTTAAAATGATTATTTTAAACAAGAAGTTTATTTTAACAAAAATGCTTGCCTTGAAGGGAAACCCAGGCTTCATTTTTTTGAGAGTGATTTTCCCCTACTTAAAGATAGAGTCTATGGGCAAAATCGTTACTAATGCAGGGGCATCAGAAGATAAAGAATACAGTCACTGTACTGAAAAAGCTAGTCCACATTCCACTATTTCAGGAGTTAGCATAGGAGCAAGGACCAGCGGTGCTTAAGGAAGAAGTTCAAGACACACTGTAAGCAGCCCAAAAACAAAGCTCCAGGAATTGACGGAATACCAACTGAAATGTTTCAACAAGCGAAGGAAACACTGGAGAAAGCACACTCACTTGTCTGCAACAGGAAATTTGGAGGACAGCTGCTTGGTCAACTGACTGGAAGGGACCCGTATTTATACTCATTTCAAAGAATGATGACCCAACAGAATGCTCAAACCATAGAAGAGCGTCACTAATATTACATGCAAGTAAAATGTTGCCGAAGATCATCCAACAAAGGTTGCAGCAGAACATTAAGAGGGAGCTGCCAGAGGTTCAGGCTGGATTCAGAAGAGGACGTGGAAGAAGGGACATCATTGCTGATGTCAGGTGGATCTTGTCTCAAAGTAGAGAACACCAGAGAGATGTTTATTATTTGGGTTTCATTGACTAGGCCAGGGCATTCAACTGTGTGGATCATAACAACGGATAACCTTGAGAAGAATGGGAATTCCAGAACACTTCATTGTGATCCTGCAGAAGGATCTTGTATGCATGGATCAAGAGGCATTTGTGCAAACAGAACAACGGAATATTGCATGGTTTAAAATCAGGAATGGTGTGTGTCAGGGATATGTGTGTCAGGGATGTATCCTCTCACCAGACAGAGCTCTCTACTGGTGTAAAGAGTTACAGTCTGGGAAACTCACAGGATCAATTCTATCCTGTTCAATAGGGTCACTGAATCTGCATCAACTCGAGACCTGTGAGTTTGTTTGAGTAGGAGCTGGACTCAACCAAGCTTCTGGAAGGTGAAGGTGCCTTTACCTGTGTATCTGTAGACAGAGCGTTGGTTTGGGCCTGCAAGTGGAAGAGAAAGCTGAAAGGAGAGGCTGAAGATCGGAAAAGGGGGTTCTCAGAGTTTAGAAAACACGATTGTGCGCAGTCCCCTGCTGGAGAACTGACAATGTTCTAAGATCTAGGATGTTGATTCAACAAACGTACAGAGGGCTCTGTATGCCAAGAACCGAGGAGGTAAGGAGGCGGCCTTGGTGGCACCACCTGATAAGCACTGGACAGTAGTTCAAACTCACTAACCGATCTGTGGCAAGATGAGGCCAGCCGGTCGACTTCCACAAAGGTTTACATACATTGTGGAAACCCCATGGAGCAATTCTACTTTGTCTCCAGGTTGACAGCAATGGGTTTGCGGTTCATCTGTTTGGAAAATCAGCAGTTTGACAGATTGTGAAAGAATGACATGGGAAAGGGCATCAGTTAGCTTTTGCTACAGAGTAAAAATAGCCGAGCGAGGGGTCTGAATCCAGACGACGTGGCTGCCCCTCACACAGTGGCTTCAACATGAACCAACATTTTATTGTGAAGGTTCCGGTACTTCTCCGGTAGAACATTGGAGACCTTGGTAGAAATCTCTCCTCTCTCTTCTTTGGTGGCTATTTCAAAGGAGCATCAGAGTTGAGAGGTATTCAGAGTTTATGGAGCCTGAGCCAACTATTTCAAGCAACATATAATCTGGGTTAGGAGGACATAGGCTCCTGTTTATGATCAGGAGCCTAAACTCAGATATTTCAAGTTGGGCAAAAACTATTGAGGAGGGCCTCTGTATACTACCTTCCAATGTAAGGTACAGGGGAATGGGAGAATGAGTGTTGGGTAGCAATCAGTAGTTAAATACCAGTTTTTTTGGTTATTGTTTTGCATTTTTATGAAGATTTTCTTGAAATGCAGACAGAAAATGAGACATTCTACAACAAAACTCCCACTAAAATGAAGTCTTTATTATTTACCAATTACTATCTTGAATAACTCACTGAATCCTCACAGCAACCTTACGATATGACCTTATTTTACAAGAACTTCATAAAAGTTATGTAAGGTCTCTCTCTCCGGGACTAGATTTCAGCCTCGGTCCTTGGCTCCGCGGAGAAAGATTTCACACTGAAGCCGGGCTCGTGATCCAAGTGAATTTAATGAGAGTTCAAAGAAGCTTCAGGTTTTACGCGGCACCCATAGGATTCCTCTGACCATGCGGCCTGGCAGAAACTGCTCCGGGACATGCAAGGATCTCTCTCCTCCCACGAAGACGACCAGACCACCAAGCAAGACAAGACCCTCTCCTTTCTGGTCCCTGCCTTTTCATGGGTTCCCTGGGGAGGCGTGGTGAACGACCCCAGGTTGATCCCATTGGCTGAATTGCAGTCACCTGGCCCAGGTGGGCTGCTCCAGGTGTAACGCCCATCTGGGACCACCGGCGGGAAAATCCAGCTTTTGTCCTTTGCTGGCTCTCCCGGGCATGCGTATATGGACTTCCCAATTCCCTAGGCTAAGCTACCTAACAGTTATTGCTATTGAACAGAATGACTCATAGTGACTCTATAGGACATAGCAGTTTTCAAGATTGAGTTTGCAAGGCTTTAAGACTCTTCCAGGAGTTGAATGCCTCATTTCCCCCCACAGAGCAGCTAGTGGTTTTAAACTGCTAAGCTTGGGGTTAGCAGTCCAGTGAATAGCTTACTAAAATAGAGCCCCTCACAAATAATCTTCGCTGAAAGCCAACAGGTGTTAAAGCACTTGCAGATGAAGATCGAAGACGACAGCTGTCAGTATGAATTGCATCTCAAGAGGCAAAAAAGAACAAAAACCCTCACAATTGGACCACTAAACCTCAACACAACACATGCAGAAAAATTTGAATTTATCAAGGATTTCATTGTGCTTGGATCCCCAATGAGGGCGTATGGAAGCAGCAGGCCAGAAAGCAAATGACAAATTGCATCAGGGGAAACTGTTGCAAACGATTTCTTTCAAGTGTACTACAAAGAAAAGATAACATCTTGAGGATGAAGGTACGGTTAGCTCAACCCAGGATATTTTCAATAGCCTCATATGTTGTAACTGTTAAACAACGCATAAGCATGATTGAATTTGTGCATTTGAATCAAGGTATTGGTGAAGTATATCGAAAGTACCGTTGAATGCCAGAAAAATAGTTTTGCAAGAAGTACACCAGAATGTTCCACAGATGGCAAGAAGTCGAAACTTGGCTCACAATCTTTGGACCAGTTATCAGAAGGATCTCAAGATGGTAAAGTAAAATTCCAAAAAGCAAACTCACCGCCACGGAGTCAACTCTCTCAGCGATCCTGCAGAGCAGACTAGTACTGCTCTGGTGGGGAGTTTCGAATAGAAAGCCTGATGTTTCTCCAGCGGAGCGGCTGTGGTTTTGCGAACGACTGAGCTTAAGGTTTTCGGAGTATGTGCACCCAGGAAACCACTAAGGTCCGAGAGTAACGGGGGAGACCTTCAATACGATGGACTGACAACAGGGGCTGCAGTGGCCTCCTACGGCAACACTTGTGAAGATGGCGCAGGAACCAGCAGCGCTCTGTTTTGTTGCCCGTAGGTCGTCGTCAGTCATAACTGACTCTATGACACCTAACAACAGAAAAAGGGAAAGACCTAGGGATTTTGAGCAAGATTGAAATCTGGTTCCACTGTGAGTCATGATTTCCTACTTATAAAAAATAAATAATAACAGCTACGTCAGAGAGTATGGAATGTATCTAAATGACTATTATGAAAGCACATACTAATCTCGTTAGTTAGAAACGTCTCTACACTGTACTCAGAAATTTGGAATCGGACTACACGGGTAGGAAAACTCAGACTACCATTCCCAACGGGCACATCCTTCCGCTTCCGTTCCCGGAAACGGGCGCAGAGCCTGCTGGGATTTGTAGTCTCGCCCTGGCCCACCT
Organism: Tenrec ecaudatus; assembly: GCF_050624435.1. Classification (NCBI taxonomy): domain Eukaryota; kingdom Metazoa; phylum Chordata; class Mammalia; order Afrosoricida; family Tenrecidae; genus Tenrec; species Tenrec ecaudatus. The sequence goes on from NC_134533.1 coordinate 83,636,070, forward strand.
CTCTGGGTTCGGGCAGTGTGGCGTAAGCCCCGGAAGTAGTCTTGCTAGTTAGGAGAAGAGTGTCGGAGGTCGCGGGGGCACGAGGCGTTCCTTTCGCTGCTCCGGTCGCTATGTAGTGGCGGGGCAGCCACTGTCCTGCAAGTTCTGGAAGATTCTTGGACTGCGGCAGTAGAATTTCTGGTTGCCGGCCTTGGGTTCCTGGCCGCTCGGCGGAGCCGCTGTCGCCATGTTCGGCTGCTTGGTGGCCGGGAGGCTGGTGAGAATGGGCGGGGTGACATCCAAGAGGGGGCGGGGTAGGAGCGCGGAGCTCGCGGGACTGGAGGGTGCGCCGCGGCCAGGGATGCGGGGTAACCCGCTCACGTCTGTCTTCGGGCGGCATGTGTGCGGGGGGCGAGAGGGCTGCTCTCCTGTGCCCCTAACTCCATTCACCGTCACTGGAGCAATCACGGCCTCAGCTGCCATGTGTGGCGTGCCCATTCCACACCAGGCACCGAGTTCAATTATCCGTCCCTCCAGCTTTGTATGCCGCCATTGTTTTGGCACCTAAACTTAGTATCTGAGACGGTTGTTGCCATGCCCCCTGTGCGTTATTAAGTAAGAACTTGAGCTCCGTCGACCGTAGGAGAACTCGCCTAAGCGCGCAAGGTGAGTTCAGATAACCCTGACAGTCAGTGCATCTCATCTGGGTCCTTTGGGGAGGACCCTGGAGAAATGTGCTTCCCTTGGTTGGAAGCTAGCTGCTGGAAGCACCTGAAACGGGTTCTGAGCCATAGTTGGATCAACACCAGAAGGATAGGCACAGCGTGTTTCTTTTTTCGTCCTAGAGATAATAACTTCCCTTGCCAGATCCTAGGGATTAAAGGAGATCGGCATCGGCAATTGTTTGGTTGAATTTTGGAGGAGGACTCTTAAGTGCCTTCAAAAAAACCCTACCTGGAAACCAGTTCATTTTCAGACCTGACACACTTAAGGTTTTTTTTAACCCCTCCTTTTTTGTTTTCTTCAATGTTGCAGCTCCTTTGTTGAATATTTTTAATCATTGTTTGATAATGTACTATACTCTGGACACAGTTCTAAATAACCTCAAAGATAGAGGTAGGGCTGGGTTTCAAATTAATTTTTTATGCACTTTTGGAGGAGCCCCTTTTTATCTTTCATTTCAGCTGTGTTGGAAAATAATTTGATGATAGCTAGACCTGTAGCTGCTTATCCCAAGAGCCAACCAATTCAGGTTATCATGAGGACAAGATTTGGGTGGGGGTGGCTTTGTAATTCTGGAGTACTCGAAGAGGTTACTCAAAATGAAGAGCAAATTAAAAAACCAAACTCTGCTATTACGTTGATTCTGACTTACAGAGACTCTATGGGACAGAGTAGAACTGCCCATTTGGGTTGGGGGCTGTACATTGTTACATGAGCAGGAAACATCATCTTCCCCCCCCCCTCTGTAATTTTGTTACTGTTATGAATCGGGTGACCCCTGTGAAAGGGTCGCTGGACCCCCAAGGGAGTTGAAACCCACAGGTTGAGAACCATTGCCTTAAATTTAGCATTAGGAACCCAACCCTTAACAGACTACATCACCAGGGCTCTTTGAAGGCCCAATAGACCTGACAGTATCTCAAAACTTAGTTATATTATTCTACTACTGGGAAAACTGACTTTAAGTTAGAAATCCTGTTTCCTTTTCTCTGAAAATTCTTGAACAAAAGAAATCCTTTTTTCCCTAATGTCAAGAATTAGAGTTTAATAGTAAAGATTTATAGACTGGTGCCTAGTACCACTTAACTATTCACACTTAACTATTTCTTTTGCTTGTTAATTCTTTCAAGACTTGTATATACCAACTTTTTAAATACTCCTTAAAGTCAAATGCATGCCCCAAACTGTTGAAATTGAATTCAGAAGAGAAACTCAGTACTTAAAATCAACAATACTCAGCCTAGGTGTGTTGACGACTTCACCTAGGGAAACTAGCCCCATGTTAAATTACATAACTGTGGTCTCACTTAGGACCCAGGTGTCCAACTGGGCATCTCAGCTGGATTGCAAAATGGGCCTGTCACCCACAAGCTTCTGACCATCCATAACCAAGCTGGATTGAAAGAAATGAGTTCCTAGAAATGGGATGATCCCGGCTCATCTTTCTCTTCCCGCTCTTTAATTGATGACATTCTAAGTAAAACTATAATCCATAGTCTCAGAAGTCAAATCATGGTTACCTTTGGATGGGGAAAACAACATTGGAGAGATACAAAGGATGTTTCTGGGGTGTTGGTAATATCCTATGACTTGATCTGGATGGTAGTTACACTGGTGTGTTCACCTTGTAAAATTTTAATGGAACTATGTATGTATTCTAAATAACACGTTATACCTTCATTTTTAAAATTTTTATACCTTCATTTTTAAAAAGACCAAGAAATTACATGTTTTTTTTATAGGTTTCTTTGTAGTAGTGGATATGATATTTTAGAAGAGACTAACCAATCATTCACAGTCAATGAATTCTAGGAAAGAAAAAGAAGTTGCATTCTAGGTAATAAATTGATAAATCAGAGTCTTTAAAAAACTAGGGCCTCCACATGAAAGAAGCACACCAGCCTGTGTGATCACAAGGTCCCGAAGGGATCAGGTATCAGGCATCAACGAACAAAAAATCATGTCATTGTTTGCTCACCTTCCCAATACCACGGTCGCTGAAGACAAATGGGTACATAAGCCAAGAATGGTGAAGAAAGCTGATGGTGCCCGGCTATCAAAAGATAGAGCATCTGGGGTCTTAAAGGCCTGAAGGTAAACAAGCGGCCATCTAGCTCAGAAGCAACAAAGCCCACATGGAAGAAGCACACCAGCCTGTGTGATCACAAGGTATCGAAGGGATCAAGTATCAGACATCAAAGAACAGATAATTAAATCATTGTGAATGAAGGGGTGTACAGATTGAGGACCCAAGACCCATCTATAGGCAGCTGAAGATCCCCTTACAGAAGGGTCGTGGGGAGGAGATGAGCGAGTCAGGGTGCTGTGTAGCAACGATGAAACATATAACTTCCCTCTAGTTCCTAAATGCTTCCTCCCCACCCCACTATCATGATCCCAATTCTACCTTACAAATCTGGCTAGACCAGAGGATGTACACTGGTAGAGATAGAAACTGGAAACACAGGGAATCCAGGATTGATGATCCTTTCAGGACCAGTGGTGAGAGTGGCGATACTAGGAGGGTAGAGGAAGGGTGGAATGGAAAGGGGAAACCGATTACAAATATCTACATGCGACCTCCTCCCTGGAGGATGGACAACAGAAAAGTGAGGGGAGATGTCGGACAGTAAGATATGACAAAATAATAATAATTCATAAATTATCAAGAGTTCATGAGGAAGTGGGGAGCGGGGAAGGAGGGGGAAAATGAGCTGATACCAAGGGCTCAAGTAGATAGCAAATGTTTTGAAAATGATAATGGCAACAAATGTACAAATGTGCTTGATACAATGGATGGATGGATTGTGATAATTGTTATATATGATCCCCCAATAAAATGATTAAAAACAAAAACAACTAGGGCCTCTACTCAAGTACTCCCTCAAGGCAAAAACACTTTGTTCTAAAAACCCGGCCTTCCATGATACTCAACTTCCCAACGCCATCGCTAAAGACAAAGCGGGTGTATAAGCCAAGAGTGGTGAAGAAAGCTGATGGATGGTGCCCAGCTATCAAAAGATACAGCATCTGGGGTCTTAAAAGCTTAAAGATCAACAAGCGACCATCTAGCTCCGAAGCAACAAAACCCACATGAAGAAGCACACCAGCCTGTGTGATCATGAGGTGTCGAAGGGTTCAGGTATCAGGCATTAAAGAACAAAAAATCCTATCATTGTGAATGAAGGGGAGTGCGAAGTGGAGACCCAAAGCTCATCTGTAGGCAACTGGAGATCCCCTACAGAAGGGTTGCGGGGTATAGCACCAATGAAACATACAACTTTCCTCTGGTTCTTTAATGCTTCCTCCCCTGTACTATCATGATTCCAATTCTACTTTGAAAATCAGGCTAGACCAGAGATTGTACACTGGTACAAATAAGAGCTGGAGATACAGGGAATCCAGAACAGATAAACCACTCAGGACCAATAATGAGAGTAATGATACCAGGAGGGTAAGGGAAAGGTGGGAGGGAGGGGGAACCAATCACAATGATCTACATATAACTCCTTCCAGGGGGATGGAGAACAGAAAAGTGGGTGGAGGGAGATATTGGTTAGTGTAAGACATTAAAAAATAATTTATAAATTATCAAGGGTTTGCAAGGGAGAGAGGGTGGGGGAGGGAAGGGAAAATGAGCTGAAACCAAGAGCTCAAGTAGAATGCAAATGTTTTGAGAATGATGAAGGCAACAAATGTACAAATGTGCTTGACACGATGGATGTGTGTATGGATGATGGAAAGAGTTGTACAAGCCCCCTATAAAATGATTTAAAAAAACAATGAAAGATAATTCAGGCTTCATGTTTTAGTGACTAGAACAGTTAAGAAAACAGCAAAACCTTACATAAAGCAAACTTTTATCATCTGTCAACCTGAGTACTTTCAAAATTAACACGACTTTTTGCTACTGGATTAAATTAGCAGTTTGAAACAGAAAAATATATTTTGAAATATACCAAATTCAAGGTAGAAATTTTTAACTTTTATATAATTATTTCTGGATTGCTTATCCATTTTAATTTGCTTGGGATTCTTTACCTTCAATTTGCAAAATCAGGCTTTGGTGTTTTGACCAGCCTTTTATTTTTAAAACATTTTGAAGATATAGTGCCACGATGGTGCTAGTATCCCTATGAGAAGGCGGTGGGATTGGTTTGGTTTGGTCTGAAACTAGCTATTTATATGGGGGAAACCTTTTGTAGGCAATTCTAACATAGTTATGTTTTTAAAATAAATTATGTTTCCAGAATTATTTTAAGGCTAAAGATATGACAGGTTAAATTTTATAATTAAGAAATCAGATTAATCCAGTATTATGCGCTTCAACTATAATTGGTCACATCATTTACAGTGATAGTAGGAGGCCTGTAGAAACTCCTGAATTGTGAACTAATAGGAGCCTCTTATCTTCTAGGTACAGACAGCTGCACAGCAAGTAGCAGAAGACAAATTTGTATTTGATTTGCCCGATTATGAAAATATCAACCATGTTGTGGTTTTTATGCTTGGAACCGTCCCATTTCCTGAGGGAATGGGAGGCTCTGTCTACTTTTCCTATCCTGATTCAAGCGGGATGCCGGTATGGCAGCTCCTAGGATTTGTCACGAATGGGAAGCCAAGTGCCATCTTCAAAATTTCAGGTCTTAAATCTGGTAAGAATTGTATATTAAAATGGTTTCATAATCAATCAGCCTTTTTATTAAATAATATACCATGGGACATGGGTGGCATTGCTAAAGTAATTCAAACTGGTTTTCAAGGCAAATTCATGGTAGGGACCACCTATAGAATTAGAAACCAGGGTGGGGTCCAACAGTCTCTATTTTAATGTTTCCTGGGTGTTTCTCTTACATGCCAACATTAGAAGATCGTGACTCTGGGGCATATACCGTATATACTCGAGTATCAGCCAACCCAAGTATAAGCCGAGGCACCTAATTATTACCTGGGAAACAAGAAAAACTGATTAACTCGAGTTTAAGCCTAGGGTGGAAAATGCAGAAGCTATTGGTGAGTTTCAATAATTGAAACAAATGAAAATAAAATTACTAAAAATTGAGATATCAGTGGGGTAATGTATTTAATATTTATTTTAAATAAAAAACATAAATAAAAGGACAAGTCATTTAACAGTAAACCAGCACAGTAAGTGGAAAATAGGCTCAACAAAAACAATAAGGTATCAACAATGATACCTTAAGAGTACTATTCCCTGAGCTCAATCAGCAACCAAGCTAAAATGTAAAGAGTTAAAATCCTTCAAAACTGGGTTCCTCATCATCATCCGTATCCCAGTGCAGAGCTTCAGCTGGTGTGAGGTCATCATAGACACTGTCCTCACTGAGATCGCTGTCATCACCATCACTGCTGTCATTTTCATACAAAGCGCAGTCTTCACTGCCCTCCACAGCATTACTAATACTACATTTCTGGAAGGCACGTCACACCATGTCTTCTGGAATGTCTTCCCATGCATCTCGAACCCACTTTGCTATTAACTCTATGTCAGGCTTCATGAGATTTCCTCCTTTTGTTAGTCGGGCTTGACCAGATGACATCCATTCATGCCACTGACCCGTGTATAAGCCGAACAAAAATGTGCTGAAAAACTCGACTTATACACGTGTATATACGGTATGTTCCGATCCATAGCGACCCTAAGCACAACATAACTAAACATTGAGTGGTCCTGCGTTGTTCCTGTGCCTGAGCCCGTTATTGCAGCCATGGTGTCAGTCCTCCTGGAGGGCTTTCCTCTTTTTCGCTGTCCCTCTACTCAACCAAGGATGATGTCCTTCTCTAGGGACTAGTCTCTCTCTGACAACATGTCCAAAGTGGGTAAGACGGACTCTTGCCATCTGTGCTTCTAAGGAGCACTCCTCCAAGACACATCAGTTTGTCCTTTTAGCAGTCAATGGTACGTTCAATATTCTTCTCCAGCACCACAATTCAAATGCATCCTTTCTTCTTTGGTCTTCCTTATTCAATGTCCATCTTTCACATGTACACGAGGCATTTGGATCAGGCTCACGTTAGTCTTTAAAGCAGTGATTCTCAACTTTCCTAATGCCGCAAACCTTAAGTTCCTCATGTTGTGGTGGCCTCCCAGCCATAAAATTATTTTCATTGCTACTTCATCACTGTAATTTTGCTACTGCTATGAATCAGGCAACCCTCGTGAATGGGTCTTTTGACCCCCCAAAGGGATCACGACCCACAGATTTAGAACCACTGCTTTAAAGTAACATCCTAGTTTTTCAGTACTCTAAATTTAGAGTTCTTTTTTTTAAAAAAAACAAACATTTTATTAGGGGCTCACACAACTCTTATCACAATCTGTACATATACATACATCAATTGTATAAAGCACATCTGTACATTCTTTGCCCTAATCATTTTCTTTCTTTTCTTTTTTTACATTTTATTAGGGGCTCATACAACTCTTATCACAATCCGTACATATACATACATCAATTGTATAAAGCACATCCGTACATTCTTTGCCCTAATCATTTTCAAAGCATTTGCTCTCCACTTAAGCCCTTTGCATCAGGTCCTCTTTTTTTCCCCCTCCCTCCCCGCTCCCCCCCTAAAGAGTTCTTATGCAGCAGATTTGCCTAATGCTGCACATCTTTTGATCTCTTGATTGTTATTTCCATGAACTTTGATTGTGATTCCAGGCAAGACAAAATCCTTGATAACTTCAACCTTTCCCTCTTTTTTTCATAATACCTATTGGTCCGTTTTAGAGAATGTTTGCCTTTTCATTGAATCCTAATCCATACTGAAGGTTGCATTCTTTGCTCTTCACCAGCAAGTGCTTCAAGTCCTCCTCACTTTCAGCAACCAAGACTGGGTTATCTGTGTATAGCAGGTTGTTTAATAGGCCTTCCGCCATTCCTGATGCCACATTCTTTTTTTTTTAATCGTTTTATTTAAGGGCTCATACGACTCATCACAATCTGTACATCAATTGTGTAAAGCACATCTGTACATTCTTTGCCCTCATCATTCTCAAAACATTTGCTCTCCACTCAAGCCCCTGGCATCAGCTCCTCATTTTTCCTCCCCCTCCCTCATGAGCCCTTGATAATTTATAAATTATTATTTTGTCATGTCTTGCCCTGTCCGACGTCTCCCTTCACCCTCTTATCTGTTGTTTGCTCCCCAGGAAGGAGGTTATGTGTAGATCCCTGTAATTGATTCCCACTTTCCATCCCACCCTCCCTCCACCCTCCCAGTATCGCCACTCACACCACTGGTCCTGAAGGGATCATCCGCCCTGGATTTCCTGTTTCCAGTTCCTATCTGTACCAGTGTGCATCCTCTGGTCTAGCCAGACTTGCAAGGTAGAATTGAAGTCATGATAGGTGGGGGGAGGGGGGGAAGGAAGCATTTAGGAACTAGAGTAAAATTGTATTTTTCATCATTGCTACATTGCACCCTGTCTGGTGATGCCACGTTCTTGTTCATATAGCCCTGCTTCTCTGATGATTCCTCAGCACACAGATTGAGGATGTTGGTGAGGAGACAACCGTGATGCACAGCTCTCCTGATTCTAAACCTTGTGTCCTGTTCCCTTGTTCTGCTCACACAACTGCCTCTTGATCCATGTACAGGGCCAGCATGAGCAACAAGGAAATGTTCTGGAATTTCCATTTTTCTCAAGGTCATCCACAGTTTGTTAGGATCCACACAGTTGAATGCCTTGGCATATTTCACAAGTAAACATCTTTTCTGGTGTTCTCTGCTTTGAGACAAGATCCACCTGACTTCAGTAATGGCATCCCTGGTTCCACGTCTTCTTCCGAATCCAGCCTGAACCTCTGGCAGCTCCCTCTCAATGTTCTGCTGCAACCTCTATTGGATGATCTTCGGCAACATTTTACTTGCATGTAATCTTAGTGACACTCTTCCATGGTTTGAGCGTTCTGTTGGGTCACCGTTCTGTGGAATGGGTAGAAATACGAGTTTCTTCCAGTTAGTTGGCCAAGCAGCTGTCTTCCACATTTCTTGGCATAGGTTCTAGTGCTTCATCAGTTTCTTGAAACTTTTCAGTTGGTGTTCTATCAATTCCTGGAGTCTAGCCTTTCTCTTCCCATCTTGTACGATACTGTGGCTCCAAGCAAGACAAAATCCTTGATAACATCGACCAAATTCCAGAATTACAAACACGCATTCTCTAAATATTAGTATGCACCCGTAAAAAACAAAAACTCTTTTTTATCATAACTGTAATACAATTATCATACTAAAAATAGTAATTCCTTAATATTGAATATCTGGCCAGAGTTCAGATTTCTAATGGTCTCAAAAGTTTTATTTTTATCTATTCATTTAAAAAACGATTTAAAAGTTGTTGCAATGTTAATGTATTTTTAAATACTTTCAGGATATATTTAATAAGGTCCTTAATGTTGCAATTGGTTGATAGATCGCTTAAGTACCTACTTTTAAAACATCAAAGTATAATATATTCTCTGTCTACTAATTCCAATAAATTAGTGACTTGATTTAGAAGTAATTTGATTTGGCTTAAATTTAGTTTTTAAAAAAAGGGAAATTATTTTAAAAAATAAGATGAAAATTTAGTTTTGAGTTTTTGGCAAATGATTGTAGGTGGTGGTTCATTCTTTGATCAGGAGAGACATGGATGGCTGTCACTATTTTTGAAGTTAGCCATCTCGTGCAATGCTGGGATTCATAATTCCGTAGCATGTGGTATCTTAATTCTTTCATTATCTTTATTAGCTGTGTTGCCTTGGTTCAGAGAAGTGTGCTTGTCTAGCTGTCTAGTTGGAGTTGCAGCCAGAAAACCGAGGGTCAATGCTTGCTGCTTTCTTTTCCAGTGCAGTGTCAGAAAAAACCTGATTCCTAAGCATTCTCTAACGATAATTGAAGGTTTTAAAATTTTGGTTTTATTTTAAGTTATGTACTCATGAATCTATGAGGGCGCTTCAAAAATTTTGTGGAAAAATGGAATTAAAAGAGAAGAGTTTTCCCATGGAATGTTTGAAGTTCCCTTATATATGTTCTAACCTTCAGTTGGATGTATTCTAGCCAGTGGTATACCATCAGGATCCACGGAACCTAATTTATTTTAATTTTTAATTTTCCTTTTAAAGCAGATATTAATGTTTCATGACTTTTGTCATTTCATAAATTTTTCAAAGAAGTGGTTATGCTTCTGCTGCTAACCACAAGGTCAGCAGTTCTAATTCAGCAGCCGCACTCCATGGGAGAAAGGTGAGGCTTACTGTTCCCAACGAGGCTCTCTACACAGTTACAGTCTCAGAACACACAGGGGCAGTTCTACTCTGCCCTCTGCGGTCCTTAAAGGTTGGCGCTGACTCTATGGCAATGAGTCTTTTTTTAAAAAAATTATTAGTAGCGTTTTAATGCCTTATTAAAGTCACTGACTTGGGATGAACTGCATATTTAAGTATATGGTTGGTTATATCTGCCCATACCTGTGAAGCCGTTGCCATAATCAAGATAATAAACATATTCATTATCTGTAAAAGTTTCCTAGTACTTACAACCCTTTCTCCTGCCTTCTCTCCATCCCTGTTGAACTATTGAATACCTTTTGTCACTGCAAAGGAGCTTGTATTTTCTAGAATTTTATATAAATGAAATGATACATTGTGTACTCTTTTTGGTCTCCCTTCTCAGCATAATTACTTTGAGAGTTTTCATCGCTTAGCGTGTATCAGTATTTCATTCCTTCCTATCCGGATTCACGTATGGAATGTTTTCCCATTCACCTACTAAAAGCATAGCTGTTAGGGACATTTGTGTACAAATCTTTGTATGGATGTGTGCTTTAATTTTTCTTGGGTAAATACCTGTGAGAAAATAGCACAGAGGTCACATCTGACCTCCTCTGTCTCCCCAAAGAAGGAGACTTCCAAGCCCTCACCAGTCCAAGACCTATTACCATGAGGCAGAGGTCAGGCATGCTTCCCCTCCCCCCTATCCTTACCCTGTTGTGACACCAACTGTTCTTCCCACAACATCCTAGAAAAACTGGGTTTGATAATGGCAATGGCCCACAGAAGTCGCAGGCAATACTCAGAATTCAGGAGGCATATTAGGAGAAGCTAACACGTTACCACAAGACAGGGTCAGAAAACATTAAGGATGCAATCTTTGGTCCACCGCAGCACCTCTCCTCACTCTGCAGCCAAGTCTCTCTCTCTGGTCCTCAGCCTCTCAGCCATGCGGCCTCAGTGGCATAGCCCCTTGGCTTTTCTCTGGATGGCTCTTTTGCTTGGTCCTATGGTTTCCAAGGCAGCAAGGATTGCAAACATGCTCCAATGATGGTTCTTTTTCTATAATGGTTCTGGGAATTCTTTCTGTTCCTGCTTCTGACATAGTTCTCTCACATATGGATATGGGTTTTTCTCTTTTAGTAGACCATACCCATAAAGACGCCAAGGGTGGTGACTAGGTTCATCCACTCTAGTAAGGTGTAGACTCAGAACACAGCCTACCTTAGTCCTTTATATTGGCATAACAGAGCACTCCCTCCAAAATGGGCTTATAGCCAGGCATAGAGGCTAGAGTTTATAGTACACGATACAAGATATATGGCTAAAAGAACCATATTAATTCACTAATATGACTAGAAAATCAACAAGCAAATGGCCTGAATGTCCCCCAAAACTGTTCTTAGAATGCTCTTGACAGTTGACTTTTGCTTTGATTGGACCACTGCCATCTTTTGGTAGCCATTGCTTTGAATGCGCTTTTTCTTTAGGATCAAAACTGGGAAGGCCATGTTACATCTTCTACCCGTTTAAAATTTGCATGGGAAGTTCTGCTCTTGTCTGCAGCTAATATGAGCCTAATAGTTTGGGCAACCTTGGAACAAGTTATCCATTTATTTAGACTGCTGGTTTCTATGGTCTATTGCCCCCATTAAACATTTTGTGACGCAGCAGAGATTTCACAGTTCTTCCATCCATCTTTTACTATTAATTTATTATTTGTTCTTGCTGCAGTTTTAGCAGAATTCGCATTCTTTTTTTTTAAAACAATTTATTAGGGGCTCATACAACTCTTATCACAGTCCATACATATACATACGTCAATTGTATAAAGCACATCTGTACATTCTTTGCCCTAATCATTTTTTTTCTCCTCTTTTCTTTTTTTACATTTTATTAGGGACTCATACAAGTCTTATCACAATCCATACATATACATACATCAATTGTATAAAGCACATCCATACATTCCCTGCCCCAATCATTCTCAAAGCATTTGCTCTCCACTTAAGCCCTTTGCATCAGGTCCTCTTTTTTTTTTTACCCTCCCTTCCCTCTCCCCCCTCCCTCATGTGCCCTTGGTAATTTATACATCGTTATTTTGTCATATCTTGCCCTATCTGGAGTCTCCCCTCCCCCCCAGAATTCACATTCTGATACGATTATTTTTAAATGGTTGTCTTGCTCTTACCAGTACTCAAGCTAGATCCTCTTTAAGACATTTACAACAAGTTAGTTTGAACTTATTTTGGTGCAACACTTTTTGGAAACCCATGCGTAGGTTATTTATTATGAATATTTTCCTTCAATCTAGAAGACGCCTTGTATTTACAGATATAAGCAATGCAGGAGAGGCAGAAGTTAATTTCAGGAAAGAGAAAGATAAGTATTTTTTCAGATTGCGTTGAAGGAGTACATAGGACACAGTAGCACCCTTCAATACAAAGTGGTAGCCTTTGTTTAGTTTATAGCTGCTGTTAAACGTTCTACATAATTTGAAAGTGTAGGATAGATTGTTCTTCATTTTGTACTCAGAGTCATATTTATTATTAAAGTCAATGGTGGGGCTTGGTGGTGCTGCGGGATAAACATTGAGTTGCTTACCACAGGTAGGTGGTTCAAGGGCTCTAGCTGCTTCTCTGGAGAAAGATGAGATTGCCTGCTTCTGTAAAGCCTTGGGAATCCTACACACAGTTGCTATAGGCCAGAATCAACCCCTGTGATTCTATGAATATGGGCTTTCGATTATTGTTTTATCCATTAAACAAATTGTCAAGGCAGTACTTATGCTATAAAGAAAAAAAGCAACTTAAAATATCGATATTTAGTTCATATCAATGTTAAACAAGTGATAAAATGCCGTCACAATATTTTAAAAGGTTCTTTACCTAGCGTGCATTTGAAAAATTATTTTTGGATTTTGAAAGTTTAAACATTTTTAATTGGCATATAAAACCTAGACCTCTTCGTAGGAAGTGGTATTCTTACAATATGTAAGAATAAGGGGACTTGTAATGGGCTTTCCTTCTTGAGCTGCCTGCCTTTTTTCTCTCTCCTTTTCTTCTGATGAAATACAGAAATCCTTTAAAAGAGAAAAAAGTACAAGCTTAGGATATAAGATTTGATGCCTGGAGAACTTTGGAAAGTTAAGCCCCTTGCAATTTTTTTCCCTTCTTGTTTTTAAACAGTTTTATTGGCACTTCATCCACATATTGTTATATAATTCAATAGCTCAACCATATCAGGAAGAGTTGTACAGTCTTTACCACAATCAATTTTTGAACATTTTCTTTTCCTTGTACCCAATATTATTCATGTATATTTGTTCAATTATGGTAAAAAAAAAACATATACAGAAGCATTTCTCCAATTCAGTAACCTCTACATGTATAATTCAATGCTATTTCAATTTTGTATTTAGATGCTATCTTCATAATGGGTAAGAAAAATTTAACTGGAAATAGAAAAACTAGGAGTTCTTTTTTTATTCTTAATCATTTTATTAGGGGCTCATACAACTCTTATCACAATCCATACATACATCAATTGGGTAAAGCACATTTGAACATTCATTACCCTCATCATTCTCAAAATATTTGCTCTCCACTTAAGCCCCTGGCATCAGGTCCTCATTTTCCCCCTTCCCTCCCCGCTCCCCCCTCCCTCATGAACCCTTGATAATTTATAAATTATTATTTTGTCTTATCTTGTTCTGTCTGACATCTCCCTTCCCCCACTTTTCTATTGTCCGTCCCCCAGGGAGGAGGTCACATGTAGATCCTTCAAATTGGTTTTCCCTTTCCAACCCACCCTCCCTCTTCATTCCCAGTATCACCACTCACACCACTGGTCCTAAAGGGATCATCTGCTCTGGATTCCTTGAGTTTCCAGTTCCTGTCTGTACCAGTGTACACCCTCTGGTCTATCCAGACTTGCAAGGTAGAATTCGGATCATGATATTGGGTTGGGGAGGAAGCATTTAGGAACTACAGGAAAGTTGTATTTTTCATCGTTGCTACATCACACCCTGCCTGGGTCGTCTCCTCCCCAACACCCCTCTGCAAGGGGATCTCCAGTGGCCTACAAATGGGCTTTGGGTCTCTACCCTGCACCACCCCCACACCCCCCTCATTCACTATGGTAAGATTTTTTGTTCTGATGATGGCTGATTCCTGATCCCTTAAACACCTCGTGATCGCACAGGCTGGTGTGCTTCTTCCATGTGGGCTTTATTGCTTCTGAGCTAGATGGCCACAGACACTATATCTTTTGATAGCAGGGCACAACTAGGAGTTCTATAAAGGGATTCTTTGCTTTATATGAAGACTATTCAAACTCAAGTTAGTGGCTGTAAATGCAATGTCAATAAAATTATATTTTGTCAATATTAAAAATTATATTTTGTTTTAATGGAATTTCTGTAAAAATTGAGAAGAACTAATACTCTAGGTCTCTTGCTAAACATAATTCTTAAATTGTTTGTTCGTATTGTGAGAGCTTGGGAAGTACCCAAGGCATTTCATTAAACATTTCTAATAAATTACAGAAGAAAAAGTATCTGCTTAGCTAGTTGAGACTTTGTTGTATTTTTCATTCCTCAAGTAATTATTTAATGTCTACATTAGTCTTAGCATTTGTACTTCAAACTGTTGACTTGTCTCATGATTTATATGTATGTGGATATTAAAATCAAATGACAAGACAGTGTTCAAAGGAAGCAGATCAGTAAATTGAGATAATTAAGAACAACTTTATGGAAGATTAGTTTGGAGTGTGAGTCTCAAGGATGAGCAAAGTTTAGATGGGCTGGAAGTGGGAGAATGGGAACTGCATTGAAGGATGGTCAAAGTTATAAAAGGAATATGTACAGTACCTTCCAATGACAGTGTGGAGGAAAATTATGGGTGGCGTGCTAAGCTTCTGTTTGCAAAGGGAGTGGGGAGGTTTTAAGTGTAAAGTTGGTATATTGCATGGGTGGTAGTGATATATAGGATTCCGGTGGGTTTATTTTTATTGGTAGGCAAATACTTCAGCATGAGAATAGTATTAAAAATGATGCCTTAGGAAAATCAATGCTTGGGATGATGTGGAGAATTTTGTTGAGATTAGAGGCAGACAAGTCAGTTAGGAAGAGTTTATAATGACTGATGGATAAGGGAAAGGATAATATACATTGAATATCTGCTACGTTCAGTGTGTTAGCCAGTAACTAATTAATCGGGAACAACCTTCTTTAGAGATGAGTATTATTAGCCCCTGTTTTTGAGGAGGCTGAATTTCAGAGACCCTATGTATTTTTCTCAGATAGCTAACTTTTAGGTGGTATGTATAGATCTACATTTTTCATATGGTTGTATGTTCTATGGCGGTATCATAATCTCATCCACATTGGTAAAAAATTGGCTTGTTTCTATTTATTTTTTAATCATTTTATTGGGGGCTTGTACAACTCTTATCACAATCCAAATATCCATCCATTGTGTCAAGCACTTTTGTACTTTGTTTCCCTCATCATTCTCAAAACATTTGCTTTATACTTGAGCCCTTGCTATCAGCTCCTCATTTTCCCCCTTCCCCCCTTGCTTCCCCTCCCCTAGGAACCCTTGATAATTTATAAATTATTATTATTTTGTAATATCTTAGACCGTCTGATGTCTCCCTTCACCCATTTATCCGCTGTCCATCCCCCAGGGAGGAGGTTATATGTAGATCCTTGTAATCGGTTGCCCCTTTCTCCCTCACCTTCCGTCCACCCTCCCGGTATCGCCACTCTCACCACTGGTCCTGAGGAGTTCATCTCTCTTGGATTCCCTGTGTTTCCAGTTCCTGTCTGTACCAGTGTACATCATCTGGTCCAGCCGATTTGTAAGGTAGAATTGGGATCATGATAGTGGGGCGGAGGAAGCATTCAAGAACTAGAGGAAAATTGTATATTTCATCATTGCTACACTGCACTCTTGTCTGGCTCGTCTCCTCCCTGAGGCCCTTCAGCAAGAGGATGTCCAGTTGCCCAAAGATGGGCCCTGGGCCCCCACTCTGCACTCTCCCTCATTTGCAATGCTATGATTTCTTTTGGTCTTTCATGTCTGATCCCTGATCCCTTTGACTCCTCATGATTTCACGGGCTAGAGTGCTTCTTCCATGTGGGCTTTGTAGTCTCAGCTAGATGGCCGCCTGTTTATCTTTAAGCCTTTAAGACTCCAGACGCTATATCTTTTGATAGCCGGGCACCATCAGCTTTCTTCACCACATTTGCTGTGCACCCGTTGTCTTCAGCAATCGTGTCAGGGAGGTGAGCATCTTAGACTGCCGAGAACAAAGTGTTTTTGTGTTGAGGCAGTGGTTAAGTAGGAGCCCTCTGTCCATCTGTTTTCTTAATACTAAACCTATAAATATATGTACATAGATCTACTTCCCCCTTGTCATATGTAAATATATTTACATCTGTATATGCCTGTATTTATATCTCTATAAATGCCCTGTGCCTCCTAGTTCTTTCCTCCATTTCTTTGTATTTTCCTTTTGTCCCACTATCATGTTGGAAAGTGTTTTCTCTGTTTCCATTTTTTCCCAAAGAGTTTGTATGTGTAAATTGTGGATTGACCCTCTCATCAGTATGAAATAACCTTTACCTGTGATGTTGCTCTTTGTGTTGAAGTCTATTTTGTCTAAAATTTATGTAGATACTCTAGCTTTGTTTATAAGTAGTATTTGCATGATATATATTTTTCCTACACTTTTTCTTTTAATAGAAATGTGGGTAAATAACATATATGGATACATTTTAAAAATCTACTTGTACAATCTGTGCCTTTTAAGTGGAGTGTTTAGTTCATTAATAATAAACATGCTTACTGGTATGGAAAAGCTTAAATTTTGATTATGTTGTTTGTTTTTATTTTTCTTTGTGCCTTCTCTTGGATTGAGTATTTTTTACGGCTCATAGTTTTTCTTCTTAGTTATATACCTTTGCATTAATTAGTCTAGTTGTTACTCTAGGAGTTATCATGAGCTCAGACTGGCTTCTCAAGAGAATCAAAAACCAGTGATGCTTTTTTTTTTTAACTGTGATACTGATCATGATACAGCCCCTGTACACATAGCTACTACTGTTAATAAGAAACCTTTGGGACACTCAGGGTTTTTTCTTGATTTAAAAAAAATCATTTTATTAGGGGCTTATACAACTCTTTATCACAATCCATACATACATCAGTTGGGTAAAGCACATTTGTACATTCATTTCCCTCATCATTCTCAGAACATTTGCTCTCCACTTAAGCCCCTGGCATCAGGTCTTTATATTTCCCCTCCTCTCTACTCCCCCCTCCCTCATGAACCCTTGATGATTTATAAATAATTATTTTGTCATATTTTGCCCTGTCCAACGTCTCCCTTCACCCCCTTTTCTGTTGTCCGTCCCCCAGGAAGGAGGCCACATGTAGATCCTTGTAATTGGTTCCCCCTTTCCAACCCACCCTCGGGACACTCAAGTTTATGCCGAAGAATACACCAGCAAATCTTTAAAATCAGCTCTTCTTCCTGGTCTGACAGGGTATTTCTATACATTCATCTTCCCATCTAATATTCAAATCTAGGAGACGGATTCCACAAGGTGCTTTCACTGATGAGACCTAAAGTGCTGTTTTCTTTCTTGTATTTTTGGATTGCAAACAGTTCATGGGGACCACACACACGTACTCTGACATGAAGGCTTGTAAGGGAACTTGGTTGGTGTTGGAGCTTTATGCCGTGCCTGAGCAGCGCACTGACGGGGAGCCCATCTGAGTTAACACTGTCCGACCACTGCAGCGGGCCCTTCAGATGGAGTTCAGTCCGGCAAGGCATGCCGCTTCCCCGCCTTTCACGCAGCTCATGCTGATGGCGCACAGTCTAGGGAGCTGGCACACTGCTTCAAAGCCCTGATTCACAGACTGAGCCAGAAGAGCAGCAAACTCCTGGCTGTTGAAGATCTTGAGATTACAACCTGGTGGGGTTTTATACACGGTTTCAGGGTGCCAGCCGTGTCTCTGATTGCAATTGGGGCTCTGCACAAAGATTGCACTATCACTGAGGCATGCAGCAAAAACCTCCCCACCTGTGTAATCCAGGCGCTCTGCTCCTCCTGTATGCCTCCTTGTCATTTCTACGGTAGCATTTCAGTTGACGTTGGAGAGTAACCCTAAGCAGAACCTCTCCGAATTGGAAGGGTCTGTAAAACCATCTACAGTAAGCGAGAGCTGTGAGGCATGGAAGGTCTCTCCAGCCCTCTGGTTTAACTCATAATACGCTGCGGAACACCAAAAGGCAGGCTCTGAGTAAGTAACTGGTATGCAAATCCAAGCTATGATTGACGTGGGACAGAGCCGAGGGAGACAGTTCTGCTGGAGATCCTGTATTCATACTCTGGTTCAACTGTTGGTCATTTGTTCCTCCGTCTTCACTAATACACCCAGGAGGTGGTGTTCCTGGGATGTAATTGCTTCGTGGCTCAGTGCCTGCTGGGAAATTCGTGTTTCTGGAATGCAGTGGGTGTAGTCATCCAGAGGCGGGAGTTCTGTTACGATCTCGGTGTGCCGCGGCTCCAACCCTGGAGGCAGAACCGGTGTCTCAACTCTGATAGCGGGAAGGGTTCACCCACACTTCCTCCTTTTGAAGATGAAAAGCATATTCGCAGCGTCCGATTGCTTTGAGGTCGTGAGGGCTGCGAAGATCCGGCCAGCGCCGTAAGCGGCAGGAGATGGCGGGCGGCAATCCTTGTCGATGGGGCACCTGGAGGCGCCCATCGAGAGCTCACCTGCTCCGTGCAGAGAAGCTGTAAAGGCCTGGTGTGTCGCTCGGATCTAGCGTATTTGGTGTTCTCAGTCCCCAGATTTCAGAGCCAGTGCTTGGTGCGGTGACACTTCGCATTCCAAGGTTGGGTGGTGGCTGCTTTCTCAAGCTCACCCAACCGCCCTGTGTCCTTTAGTTTCTTCACCAGACTCTGCATGGCTTTCTCACACCACTTTTCTTCCTGTCCGTTCTGCTCACCTCCACCGGCTCCCCCAAAGCCACCAGCCGACTTCTTCCACCCCAGCAGTCTCTTTCTTCACTATTGGCGGGGTGAGGGGCAAGATGGACGATGTGGTCTTATCGCTGGCCACAGTCTGCAGTACGAAAACGCCCTTCTCGGGCTAACCAGCTTGGGGCTCCCAGTGCCGCTCGCTCAGTTCCGGGCGGCCCCCAAGGTGCTCTCTGTACCAGTGATGCTTATATGTGTCTATAAACAGAGAGATTTATCTGGAGGAAATGGCTCACATACCCTGTTCCCCCGAAAGTAAGACATCCCCCGAAAATAAGACCTACTTACATTTTGCCTCATGCTGAAATACAAGACATCCCGCCGAAAATAAGACCTCCCCCAAAATAAGGCTCCCCGAAGCTACCGTAACTCTGGACTGTGGACCGTATTGGCCGGCCTGGCAGTGCAGCTCACTGTTGGCTGCAACACAGCCGGAGCAGACAGGAAGTGCGAGGTCTCTTTTAATAAAACAATAAACAATAAATGTGTACCGTATTCTTCTTCATGGGAAAATAAGACATCCCCTGAAAATAAGACCTAGCACATCTTTAGAAGCAAAAATTAATATGACATCGTCTTATTTTCAGGGAAACAGGGTATTTGTAGAGGCAGGCTAGTTCCAAGTTTGGGGTCAGATATTAGGCGGAGGCTTAAGACTATCTTAGTTACCAGACACCTGAGAAGTTGACATCGAATCTTAAATAACACAACTTAATTTAAATAAATAATAATCTTAAATTTTTAGTTTCCCCTGAATCAATAGTGTAAAAGCAAATATCTATAGTTCACAGCCATGATCATCTTTATAAAGTCATCTTTGGTTATTGTTAGAGGGTATCATCTCTAGTTTTCCAGAGATTAGCAGTCAGTCCAGTTAGTGAAATTCTTCATACAGTGACAAACACCATCTCTGGTTGTCTTTTCATTATCAGTACAGTTAGTGAAATTCTTAACACAGTGATAGAAACCTTAAGGAAAAACTAAATTTGCTTATTTCCTTTGAATTAAAGGTGTTTATCTACATTGTCATCTTTGTACCAGAGTTCATCATTGGATGTTAAGGAGTCAGACAGATAACAGGAAGCCAAAAGTTCTGATATAAATACTGTATAATTTCCTCTTAACTTTAGAATTGTTATACCTATTAAGAGCTAATTATAAGAGGAAAATAGGATTATATACTCACATTATTTTTAGACTTAACCTGCTAATATATGCATCCCATGACTAGTCCTGTTCTTGGAATTTTCACAATGAATTGAACCTTTCGTTGAAGTCTTTTGGGGAGATTGGCTGCTGTTTTGGTGTTTGTCTCTCTTAAGAATATAAAGTCGATTGATGCATGTATGGATTGTGATAAGAGTTGCATGAGTCCCTAGTAAAATGTTTTTTTAAAAAAAATATAAAGTCAAAGAACAAAAGCCACTGTCATTAAATTGATTCCGACTCATCCTGACTACAGGACAGAGTAGAACTGGCTCTTGGAGTTTCTGAAGCTGTAAATACTTATAGGAGCAGAAAGCCGCATCTTTGTTTCACCATTGAAGACAAAAATACTTGTAATTAGAATTATTAATTGATTTTCCACAAGTACCTACATATGTGGTTTTGGCTCTGTGATGTTAGCTAGTGCTATTAGATCTCACGGTGCTCCCCCCGCCCACGGTGCTGGTTGAATTTTTTTTCTTTCAAAAAGGCTTTACATGAATTCCAAAAGTAGCATGTAACTTTAGTAATACCTTTAAACTGCAAGATGCACAAAGAACCTTGAGACTTTCTCCGCTTCAAATAGAAGGCAGAAGGCAAATGAAGAATGGTTTCCAGTTGTAACTAGTTAAACATCTTAAGCCTGTAAAAACTATTATGAGATAGCGTGTAATAAAGAAGAAATTCTGGATCATGGTTTATCAGAAACATGAGTCCAACCTGCTTTAAATTAAGGTTAAAAGCTTGATTCTGAATTTGGAAGCTGAAGAGTTTCTTAACTGAATGAATTTAAATGAATGAATATTTAAATGAATATTTAAATGAATGAATGTGATTATGTACATCTCTGCCAAAGATAAATATTTTTAGAGTTCACATACTATTTGAAGAATTAGTTTGACCCGCACACACATACTCTTTCATATACACAGAGTTCCACTTAAAACCTTCCTTTTCTCTGTAGGTTAACTATTTGTAAAGTGTTTCACGAGAAAATGAGGAAATGGCTCAATGCCTCAGTCAGGGAGGATTTCAGTGACATCTGCTATGGAGAATGGGAGACAGAAGAGGCCGAGATGGGAAGAGCAGGTGGGGGAGTAGGACACTAGGTCAGATGTAATAAAAACATCTATAGAGAGCCATATGAATATTTTTATTCTGTCTACAGTGCTTTCATATGTGATTCTATGTGATAGAAGAAACGTAGCAGTTGTTTCAATCATCTGTGGTATAAAAAAAGAGGGATTATATATTTATCTGAATAATCTAGAGTAAAGTAGCATTTTGGAGAATACTCTAGTGAGAAAAGGCCTTAAATGTAAATTAGGGGGAAAAAAAACAAACAGTAAATTAGGTAACTTTATGGTAGGGTTTTATATTTTTGTTTATTTATTTTTATCACCAAAACCCTACTACTTGGGTAGTGCTAATTTGGAGGGATACTTTTAAAGTATGAGCTGTGATATTTTTTGATATTATAAATTTAAAATTTTTTACTTTGGAATAATTTTAGAGACTATAAGGATATTAACAAAAATATATGTATATATACGTATTTTGGTTTCTGAGTTTTTAGATTCCATACTAAAGAAGCTTTTTAACAGATCTAATTAAGCTGCCATTTCATAGTGTATTGCTCAGTTTGGGCCTAACGATTTTCTTCAGTCTTCTGTTTGCTGCCAGGCATACCTATACTACTCGGCCTGTGGTATGTTAGGGTCCATTGGACTCCCTTTCAGATATGTAGATTCTATTTTGAGTACTGTAACTCATCAAAGTTAATATTTTATAACATTCTTATGTAGAGGTTTTAAAAACAGAACACTTACTTAAATGTATTTAATAGGCTAAAAACTAATTCTATCTTAAAACTAAGTTGGAGTCACTGCCATTTATAAATCATGATGTATTCGGGGTATTACTGATCTTATTTTTTCTGATATTACAGAATTAGAAATGTAATATTTGGGACTATTTTTCCATTTCATCATCCAAGTAATCATTTTATCATAACTTATCAATTATCTTACTTACACTCTAAAAAAGGTTGAAATACCAAAATGAAGGAATGATGGAATGGGCTAGAGCAGTGGTTCTCAACCTTCCTCAGGCCACAACCCTTTAATACAGTTCCTCATATTGTGGTGACCCCCCAGTTATAAAATTATTTTGGTTGCTACTTCATCACTGTAATTTTGCTGCTGTTATGAATCATAATGTAAATATCTGGTATGCAGGATGTATTAGGTAACACCTGTGAAAGGGTGGTTCGCTCCCATCCCCCGTCAAGGGGTTGTGACCCACAGGTTGAGAACCTCTGGGCTAGAGGAAAGGTTGGCAAACTTTGTAAAGGGTCAAGTAGTAAATAATGTAGACTTGGGGCCACTTACAGTTTTTGAGACATTTGGTTTTAAAATCAGAAAATTTTAATTAAAAGTTAAAATTTAATAAAAATTTAAATTTAAAATCAGAAAAATGTGTTTGCTGTATTTAAATACTCAGTCACCATTCTAATAAAGTTTCTCCTCTTTATTTGTGTTCATATATATGCATAGTTATGTAAATAAATTGTGATGACATCTTTTCCTTATATGCCTCCCAGGAGTACAGGTCTGGTTTTTAAAAGCATTTCTTTCTTTGAGTTGTCCTCTTGTCAGCTCTTGACATTGAGGGAAGGGCACGTTGAGAAAGAGCTACTAGCTACTGAGAGTACAATTGGACTGTGGAGGACGATCATACTAGAAGTTTTGCTTCCTCTACTGTGTTGTTCTGACAGTAAGTTTCTATGTAACTGATAATGTTTTTCTTTTTACTTTGGCTGTCATGAATTGAGATCCAAAATCAAACACCACATGTGTAAGGCTGTATGTATGTTGTCTTTCAGTGTTTCTTTCTATTCGTATTTTATTTTTATGGTTTGTAAATAGGACCTTTATACTTGGGAGGGGTGCTGGTGTAATGATCTTAAATCCATTTTAATAATAAGATGATGAATAACTTAAGCACAAAGTAGAGCTATTTGTAAATATAGATTACAGATCATTGAAGTCTTTTACGTTCGCCCCCCAAATTGTTGTCCTACTTGAGGAGAGCTCAAAATGTGAGTTAGGATGATTTCCTTAGTCTTTTCTCTCACAACATGTCTTAGATTTACTTAGGGAGTGTGCTCACTTGCCACATTTTGTGTGTGATGAATGATGGATGTCAGACCCACCAAGGCTGTCTGCTTGCGTAGGCTATCTGTAATTCTAGATAAGGTAAGAGATGGTTACTATTAACCTTGAGGAAATGCTGGGGACAGGGAGCACGTGTGACCTCTTCTCACTTCAACAAGAAAAGAGAATCCAAGGGCACATCTACCCAAGGATGATTCCTATGAGGCAGAAGTCAGTCATGCTCTACCCTCCAATTTTTCTCACCCCACTCTGACCCTAACCGGTTCTCTCAAGATGTCCTGCTGGGATCAGTAATCTGTTGCAAGAGCCATATAGAACTCCCAGGCGGTCCTCATAATTATGAGGTTTAATGGAGAAGCCAACAGAATAGCACAGTCAGGGTCAGGAAGCACGAAGGACTGCAGTAGTTATCTACACAGCGTCTCCGATTAACCAGCAGGCAGGTTTCTCTCGGCTCTCTATCTTTCTCTGGTCCTCAGCCTCTCAAATATACATCCCTCTGCCTTTTGCTTTGTTTTGTGAACCAGAAACGCTCGGCTCTGCCATGTGGTCTTACCTGATGAAATATACTAAGATAACATCATAACAAGATACTAGAAGGAAATTTAAAAGTTTGAGGACAGATTTAATTACAAGGTCCTGTAAAATTTCCATGAACGTTTTGAAGCTTTGTGGTATAACGTTATAAACATAGGCACCTACAACAGAGCATCAAAACACGAAATAACACCTCAAAAACCTGAAGGGAGGCAGACAATTCGAGACTCATATAAGTGGAGGCTTTATTATCCCGCTTTCAATAATGGAGTGCGTACACAGAAGATCATCAAAAATAGAGAACGTGGATGTTATAAATGAACCATACCTAACACATGTACAGAGAATTCTACTTAAAACTGCAAGTAGTCTTCTCACTGGTACATGGAACATTCTCCCGGATAAACCATATATCAGCTCATGAAGCATGCTTTTTGAAAGCTCCCTTATACATTTGTAATGCCAATTTGATAAAAGGCCATCAAATGTTGATGCGTCATGTAATAAATGTAGTTTACTGGTGAGTAGTCATTAAAACTTGTTCTAAAAATCTTGGGATTTTTTTCAAATTATTTTACTCTCATTTGTCTATTTTTCTCATTCTCGTGTCCATTTGTAGCTGCAGTAATTTTAATAATTTTTAGAGAAGTAACAGCAGTTTTATCTGGTGAGGAAATTTTGTTTTCCTATTTTTTAACATCCTTAAAACTAAATAACCTTTTATATTTTTCTGAACAGAGTCAAAGTTGTATGTAACCAGTACATATACATGATAGGTTTTTCACATACTTACAAAGAGATTTGTAGAACTCTGAGTTAAATCTGAAGTCTGTTGTATGAATTTCTTTCAGGGGAAGGAAGCCAACATCCATTTGGAGCCATGAACCTTGTGCGGACTCCATCTGTGGCTCAGATTGGAATCTCAGTGGAGTTACTGGACAGCCTGGCTCAGCAGACGCCTGTAGGAAATGCTGCTGTGTCGTCAGTCGATTCCTTCACTCAGGTAATTCAATGCACACTTCGTTATTTTCTAAAAAGGAAATCATGTTCTAGGCTCTAAAAATTTTCCTGTAAAAGTGAAAATAGCACATATATCTTAGGTGATCAACTTCTATGTCTTTCAGGTTAATTTGCTTTGTATATGCCCAGTGCTGTCCAGTCAATTCTAACTTGAAGTGACCCCATAAACAGGCTTTTCACGCTTACCTGACAGCGTTGCCAGAGCACCTTGCTTTTTATATAGGCATTGACATTTTTATGAATATTTGGGCCATGTCATTGTTAGTTATAAAATAACTCAATGTAATTTTTAAAAATGAGTTCAAATCTGAGGGTCTTTAAAAAATTGCATAGAAAAATAAGAGATAATGCAGTTCTTCTACAAATTTTCCGAAGCCCCCTCGTACTGGCTTTTACTTCATAGATGGTACACTGAGTCGTAGTTATTCAAATAAACACTGTAGGCAGGACAGAGCCTTGTCTTCATTTGAGCTTTAAGTGCCATTGTACGGCTGCTCTCTAACTTGTTTCTTTTAGCCTCTGTGTTCATCTCTAGTCAGTAATTTAAACGCCTTCCCTCCACCCCTGGTAACTATCACAGAACGCTTCTTTTCAGTAAAAACTTTTTCTTGTCTTCTCAATAAGAGTGGATTCATACAATATTTATCCTTTTGTGATTGACTCATTTCCCTCAGCATAATATCCTCCATGTTATGAGGTGTAGTTTCATCGTTACGCTTTGACATTGCATAGTATTCTACGTTGTGTATGTACTGTAGTTTGTTTATCCATCATTCCATTATTGGGCTATTAGGTCACCCCAGCTTTCTACTGTTAGGAATAGTGTTGCAATGAACATGGCATGCATGTTTTTGTCCCAGTTCTTATTTCCCTAGAGATGAAAGCATACTAATTCGGGTGAAGGGGAAAGCAATAGACAAGGAAAGGTAGAGGTCAGCAAAAGCTGGAGTCAGGGCAAGACACCGAGAGCAGTGCAAGAGTTAAAGGCTCATTATTTTTTTGTTTGTTTTTAGCATATTAATAATTGCAAAAATTGAAATAACCAAGACATCTTTCCAAAGGTTAGTGGTTAAGCAAACTGCAACACTTTTTACAAGAGTGTATTGTTTAGCAATAAAAACATATGAGTTGAGTGGCAAGGCCTACAGAAGATCACTGGGTTGACAATCATTGTACAGAGTGGGCTCAAGATGGTCAGAGGACTTGGGTTTCAACTGAAAGATAGCATCCAGGTTACTGAAATCCTCTGAAATGCAAGTGATCCAAAATCGATGGCGAGGAGGGTGTAGGAGGCTTGGTAGGGCTTGATCAAGGACAATGTAACAGGAATTACTGAAACTCAAGTGAAGGCTGAACATGATAGTGGGACAAAAGGAAAGTAAAAGGAAATAGAGGAAAGAACTCGGAGGCAAATGGCATTTATAGAAGTCTAAATACAGGCATGTACATATGTAAATATATTTATATATGACAGTGGGGAAATAGATCTCTGTGCATATATTTATAGGTTTAATATTAAGGTAGCAGATGGACATTGGGCCTCTACTCAAGTCCTCCCTCAATGCAAGTACACTTTGTTCTATTAAATTGGAGTCCATGATGCTCACCTTCCCGACATGATTGCTGAAGACAAAGAGGGTGCATTAGCAAATGTAGTGAAGAAAGTTGATGGTGCCCGGCTATCAAAAGATATAGCATCTGGGGTCTTAAAGCCTTGAAGGTAAACAAACAGCCATCTAGCTCAGAAGCAACAAAGCCCGCATGGAAGAAGCGCACCAGCCTGTGTGATCACGAGGTGTTGATAGGATCAGTTGTTAGGCATCAAAGAACAAAACAGTCATATAATTGTGAGAGGGGGAGTGAAGATTGGGCACCCAAAACCCATCTGTAGGCAACTGGAAATCCCCTTACAGAATGGCCATGGGGAGGAGATGAGCCAGTCTGGGTACAGTGTAGCAACAATGAAACATACAACTTTCCTCTAGTTCTTTAATACTTCCTCCTCCCCGCTATCGTGATCCCAGTTCTACCTTACACATCTGGCTAGACCAGAGGATGTACACTAGTACAGATATGAGCTGTAAACACAGGGAATCCAGAACAGATAAAACGCCCCCAAGGACAAATAATGAGAATAGCGATACCAGGAGGGTAAGGGGAAAGTGGGGTAAAAAGGAGGAACTGATCACAATGATCAACATATAACCTCCTCCCTGGTGGACAGGTAACAGAAAAGTGGGTGAAGTGAGACATTAGACAGTGTAAGACATGAAAAAATAATAATTTATAAATTATCAAGGGTTTGTGAGGGAGGGTGGAGGAAGGAGGGGGGAATGAGCTGATACCAAGGGCTCAAGTAGAAAGAAAATGCTTTGAGAATGATGATGGCAACAAATGTACAAATATGCTTGACACAATAGATGTATGGATGTATGGATTGTGATAAGAGTTGTATGAGCCCCTAATAAAATGATTTTTTTTAAGTCACAACATACTCTGCAAAGACTGTTCTTGTGTGGAAAATGAGTTTGGGCCCAGTCATCCTCTTCAATTATCAGAACCAATTTTCCATCTAAACCAAGACAGAATGAAAGAAGCTCTCCGCGCTGGGAAACATCTAGGTCTGTCCCTGTTGTCCCTGTTGCACAGGCTCCTCTGTTAGTGAGTTGTTTGTGGCATTGAACAAGAACGGCAGTGAAGGGGCAGCAGGAATGACTGCCCAATAGTCGTATCTTTAGTAGTTCATTTCATTTTGAGCTTAGTGCTTAAACCTATTGGAATTTTAGTAAAGACAGATAACATTTACTTTTAACTTTTGCCAAGGAAATTTTGGGATTATTATCTGATGCCTATTTGAGGCCCAGCAAAAAGAAATAAACCAGCAAATAAAGAAAATGGAAGTGTCAACTCTCTTTGTAATTAATAGCAGGTGACCAACTTCTTTATCTTCCTGGCAAGATGCAAACTTCTTAGAGGAAATCTTGTGAGGAGATGAGGTTGATTTAGATAAGTGGTATTTGAAGGAGGCAGGGTGTACTGAGTGCACTTGGTATAAACGAAGGGAGATACTAGATTGTTTCAGAACTTATGGTCCATAAAGCAGTTTCATGTGGGAATATTTTTAACGAAAGATACTAGAGGTCTAAATGAAGTAGCTACGGTAATCTATTAATGTGTTATTAATCTTTCAGTTCACACAAAAGATGCTGGACAACTTCTACAATTTTGCTTCATCATTTGCCATCTCTCAGGCCCAGATGACACCTCGTCCGTCTGAAATGTTCATCCCAGCAAATGTGGTTCTGAAGTGGTATGGAGTATTTTCTATTCTAACATATAGGGTTTAGTAACTATATATGAGAGAATTTCAAAACGTTCATGGAAAAATGAAGTTTGGGGAGGGTGGGAGTGGGAGGGAGGGGGAAGAAATGGGGAGCTGATATCAGGGGCTTCAGTGGGAAGAGCATGCTTTAAAAATGATGGCAGCATATGTGCTTGACACAATGGATGAATGTATGGATTATGATAAGAGATGTAAGAGCCCCAATAAAAGTAGTTTAAAAAGAAAACTGAAATTGAAAGATAATGTAATTTTTATAATAATTTTTTTAAATTTAATTTTATTTGGGGCTCATATAACTTATCACAATCTATACATATATCCATTGTGTTAAGCACATTTGTATATTTGTTGGCTTCATCATTCTCAAAGCATTTGCTTTCTACTTGAGCCCTTGGTATCAGCTCCTCATTTTTTCCCCTCCCTTCCCGCTCCACCCCCCCCATGAACCCTTGATAATTAAAAAATCATTATTTTGTCATATCTTACAATGTCCAACATCTCCCTTCATCCACTTTTCTGTTGTCCATCCCCCAGGGAGGGGCGTATATGTAGATCCTTGTGATCAGTTCCCCATTTCTGTCCTCCCCTCCCTCCACCTTCCCGGTATCACCACTCTCTCAGGACTAGTCCTGAATGGATCATCTCTCCTGGGTTCCCTGTTTCCAGTTCCTATCAGTACCAGTGTACAATCTCTGGTCTAGCCAGATTTGTAAGGTAGAATTGGGATCATGATAGTGGGGGTGGAAGCATTTAGGAACTAGAGGAAAGTTGTATGTTTCATCAGTGCTATACTGCACCCTGACTGACTCGTCTCCTCCCTGCGACTCTTCTGTAAGGGGATTTCCAGTTGCCTACAGATGGGACTTTGGTCCCCAATCTGCACTCCCCCTCATTCACAATGATATGATTTTTGTTCTTTGATACCTTATTCCTTCAACACCTTGTGATCACACAGGCTGGTTTGCTTCTTCCATCTGGGCTTTTTTGCTTCTGAGCTAGATGGCCGCTTTTTAACCTTCAAGTCTTTAAGACCCCAGATGCTATATCTTTTGATAGCCGGCCTCCATCAGCCTTCTTCACCACATTTGCTTATGCACCTGCTTTGTTTTCAGCGATCATGTTGGGAAGGTGAGCATCATGCAATGCCAGTTTAATAGAGCAACGTATTCTTGCACTGAGGGAGTACTTGAGTGGAGGCCTAATAAATTCATATTTTCATAATTATAAGGCTTTCATAAATTATAAGGCTTTAATTCTTCATGAGAGCAGATAGCCTTATGTCATTACCATGGAGTGATTGGTGGATTTGAACCACTGACATTACAGTTAGCAGCCAATGCTGCTTAATTGACACCACCAGGGTGTTCTCTCTATATATCTATCTGTGTGTGTGTGTGTCCTATGAATGTACTTTTTTTGTATCTAAACATGTTTTTGTGGACATGAACATCATTAACATATTCATAACATTAAACTATACACTGTAGGTTCTTATCCTAAATAATCTTAAATAGTAAACCATTTTGAATTTATTAAAGACACACAAAAATATAGCTTCCTGTTTTAGGGACCACTGTTAAAGATCAAACTTAAAAAAAATCATTTTATTAGGGGCTCATACAACTCATCACAATTTGCATACATACATCAATTATATAAAGCACATTTGTACATTCGTTACCCTCATCATTCTCAAAACATTTGCTCTCCATGTAAGCCCCTGGCATCAGCTCCTCATTTTTCCCCTTATATCCCCACTCCCCTCTCCCTCATGAACCCTTGATAATTTGTAAATTATTATTTTGTCATATTTTACACTGTCAAAGATAAAAGTTTTTGCTTCCTTTTTCCCCCTTTTGTTCTTTAATAATTGTTTATTGTGTATTAGTTTGGCGTTTACATTTCAGATCATCAATTTTGGAATCACCATCTTAAACCACTTATCAGACTCACCAATAACTTATCCTGCCTCCTCCTGCTGCCCTGCCCCTCCCCTGAGTTTTCTTCTCCTTCTTGTGAAATACTGTTCTTCCCTTCACTCAGGTTACCGCCTGTTTGCCCTCTAGCCCAGTGCTTCTCAACCTTCCTGATGCCGTGATCCTTTAATGCAGTTCCTCATGTGGTGGGGACCCCCCAACCAGAAAATTTTCATTGCGGGAGTGAGGAGGGAGGGGGAAAAATGAGCAGCCAATATTAAGGGCTCAAACAGAAGGCAAATGTTTTGAGAATGATGATGGCAACAAATGTTCATATGTGCTTGACACAATGGATGTATGTATGGATTGTGATAAGAATTGTACGAGCCCCCAATAAAATGATTTTTAAAAAAGAATTTCTTTAATTATAAAAAAATTTTTTGTTGTTGCTGCTCTTATGAATTGGGCGACCCCTGTGAAAGGGTCGTTCAACCCCCCAAAGGGTTCGCGACCCACAGGTTGAGAACCACTGCTCTAGCCTATTGTTTCATCCTCCCTCCTTTGCCTCTCTCCCCCTCTCCCCCCACCTTCCGTAACCATTAAGGTTTGTTTCCTTTGGTGTGAAAAACTTTTGTCTTGAATTTTACTTTATAACACTCTCTTATAATAAATACCTGACCTTTTGCGATTGACTAACTTCACTCAGACAATGTGTTCTCCAGGTCCATCCAGGCCACAAGAGGCTTTGTCGTTTCATCATTGTTCTTCAGTGATGGATAGTATTCTGTGGGGCATATGTACCGAAGTTTGTTTATTCATTCTTCCACTGATATGCATTTAGGTGGTTTCCATCTACTTCCCACTGTAAGCACTACTATGGTGAATGTGGGTGTGCACGTATCTGTTTGTGTTATGCCTCTGCTGGATCATGAGGAATTTCACTCTCCATTGTTTGCTGTAGTGCCATACCACTTTCTCCAGGAGCTGCACATTTTATAGTCCCACCAGCACGCCACGAGGATTCCTATCTCTCTATACCCTCTCCACAATGTATTATTCTTTCTTTGTTTTATCTCTTGAACCTTCCAGTCAGTGCTGAAGGATCATACTCTTTTTATGTTTTGAATTAGAAACACATTATATGAGATTTGAAATATCATTGAAAACTATTTTTAAGTTTAGAAAGCCTTGATCTAAAGTAAACATGCATAGAGCATCAGGATGCTTTTACTTCCCTTGTACACAAATGACTAATGAGCCTACTTCCCAGCGTTCTTGGGCTTTTGTTTCATAGGTCGTCTCTCCATTTTGAGCCTCCCGGTGGTGAGGGACACCGAGGGAGGCTGGGGAGAGATGCGACGTGGTGTAGCATGGAGGGCACGGGGATGGACTAGGTTGGAGCTTTGGTGCAATACGGGTTTCGACTTTGAGCAAATCAGTCTACTTGTCTAAGAAATGGAGGCGGAGGAATTAGATATGTTTTGCCCTTAGTCCCCAAATTTGCGGATTTATTATGCTTTGTGGCTGGTACAGAACAGTTAGTTGACTCCATGGTAACCCAAACATCATTCCGATTCAAGCTCTCGATCAACATTGCTTTGCACTTAAATCACTATGGTAACTGTCTCTTTATAAGATTGATTAAATCGCCATGTTATCATTTTTTCTTTTTCTTTCTTAACTTTTGCTAAAGAGTAAGTACACTTGTGTGTTTTTTTTGATGAAGTCCTTTGACAGATTGTGTAAGACCCTATTTCGGTTTTCTTGTAAACACAAACATGTCTTTTCTTCTCTAGGTATGAAAACTTTCAGAGACGACTAACACAGAACCCCCTCTTTTGGAAAACATAATCTGAATTAAATAACTTTTAACAGGTTCTGAAATGTGTCATGTTTTGAAGATAAATGGCTCCACTTAAAAGCATGACGTGAAAAGGATCATGAAGCCTAAGTCTAAGAGCTGTTGAGTGACTGTGAAGCTTAATTAAAATGTCATAAAAGTGAAAATGTGTATCATTCATGACTTTCCCCCTCTGAAGCTTAAAATGCTTTTGCAAGGCAAAATGCCTTGGCTATGATTAATTTTTTACTTAAAAATAAAAATATTCACAGTAATGTGTTACATGCCATTGTATTTATAATCTTTCACTTATTTTATGGTTTAATAGAGTGGTCAACTTAATCAACTAGGGAACATTTTGAAAAACATCAAATAAAAAAATTTGCATACAGAATAATTATTTTCACTGAACACAAAGTGGTTAAAATAAGAAGTGTCTGGTTGTGCTTTTATGTCCTAGTACAACCAGACATGTTTTATTTTAAAACAAAATAATTTTTATTAATAGAGATCTGTAAAAGCTTTTGTTACCATGCATACATATTCCCCTACAAATTCTTTTTTTATATTACTTCAAAATGACCATGTGCCTCAAGATAACCTAAAGTGGGCATTTGTACATCCTTTTTAACCTAGTAGCAAAATGGCTACATTAGTTATTAAATAAGAGCACAAGAATAAAATTTATTGTCCAGTTATACAAGATTATTCCTTTAATAGTCATTCATGTTCTTAAAAGGCAAGACTGGAAATCAAAATTGCACTGACAGATTCAGTCCTTTTGATTTTAGCATAGAAATTCCACAAATTTAAGATTTAACAAAAACAACATTGTCACAATTCCATTGGTTAAAGACAGTTTTGTTTTTAGTAATAAATAATTTGTGGACACTAACAACTCAAAAAACCTATAGAAAGGTTGGATACTAAAAAAAATTAATTAATTAAAAAAAAAAAGAAAGCTTGGATACTGTGCCATGAAAGATGAGTATCCTACATTTGTATAAGTATTTAACAGCCAAGATTTTTTCTAAAGTTGCAACATAAATGTTTTCCTTAGAAGAGTCTAAAATCTAAAGCATTAGCAATATTGACCCTCTTTTGAAGTATCTTTAATTCTTAAATTCTACATGGAATTTTAAGCTTTCCTATAGGTTTTACGAGCCCTTATCTGATTCAAGGAGCGTTGGTAGGGCAGTGAGTTCATCATTGAGTTGCTAACTACAAGGTCAGTGGTTCCAATCCACCAGGCACTCACCAGGAGAAAGGCCAAGCTTTCTGTTCCTATAAAAACTTGCAGCCTCAGAAATCCCATGGAATAATTCTACTCTACTGAAGGGGTAATGTGAGTCGGCATTGATGGCATCTGATTCAAGAGTTCCTCGCTAGCACAAATGGCTTATGTGCTGGACTACTAACTGAAAGATTGGTGGTTGGAACCCACTCCAAGTTGACTTGGAAGAAAGGCCTGGTGATCTGCTCCTGCAAGGCCACAGCCTTGAACCCCCAGTGGCATGCGGTCGTACTCTGTACAAATGTGGTGGTCGTCACTTGTTGACTCGGTGGCAACTTACACAAAGTTCTGCCAGGTGGTAGCTTATTTGTCATGATTCCATGAGAGAAAGGCAAATGTTGCTAGTGTGAGTCTGATTATGAATCACTAACCTCTTGGCATGTGGACTAAAGACTATTTCTCTCACAAATAATAGTGTTTCCACATGCATTGTTGAATGGCCTGATGATAACATTTTGGCTTATTAGTCTACACTTAAACTGTTACAAGCAGGAAATATGACTTAAAAAATAATTTTATTAGGGGCTCATACAACTCTTATCACAATCCATACATACTGGTACATCAATTGAGTAAAGCACATTTGTACATTCATTGCCCTCATTATTCTCAAAACATTTGCTCTCCACTTAAGCCCCTGGCATCAGCTCTGCCCTTTTTTTCCCCTCCCTCCCCGTACCTCCGTTCCTCATGAATCCTTGATAATTTATAAATAATTATTTTGTCATATCTTGCACTGTCCAACGTCTCCCTTCGCCCATTTTTCTGTTGTCCGTCCCCCAGGGAGGAGATCACATTTAGATCCTTGTATTTGGTTCCCCCTTTTTAACCAACCCTCATGGTATCACCACTTGTACCACTGGTCCTGAAGTGATCATCCACCCTGGATTCCCTTTGTTTCTAGTTCTTATCTGTACCAGTGTACATCCTCTGGTCTAGCCAGATTTGCAAGATAGAATTGGGATCATGATAGTGGGGGCAGAGGAAGCATTTAGGAGCTAGAGGATAGTTGTATGTTTCATCGTTGATACCCTGCACCCTGACTGGCTCGTCTCCTCCCTGCGACCCTCCTGTAAGGGGATGTCCGATTGCCTAAAGATGAGAAATGACGACTTTTGTAAGTGAAGAACCAGCCCTGGTTTGGCTCCATGGTCTTGGGAGTCTGTAGGGACAGTTCTACATTGAGTCAGAATTGACTTGATGGGAAGGGTTTCTGTATTGTTTGTTTCTGAGATGTTAATACATTGTTTGGAAAAGACACAGTAGCACAGTGGACTTGGTGTTGGGGTAGATTAGGGCTGAAGGAGCCCTGGTGGTGTGGTTAAACACTCCTAACTAAATGCATTGGTCTGAGACCACTGGCTGCTCCGTGGGAGAAAGTTGTGGCAGTCTGCTTCTTAAAGATTACAGCCTTGGCCCTTACCGAAGGGTTGTGGGGAGAAGATGAGCCAGTCAGGGTGCAGGGTTGCAACGCTGAAACATACAACTTCCCTCTAGTTCTTAAAATGCTCCCCCCCCCCTACTATCACGATCTCAATTCTACCTTACAAATCTGGTTAGACCAGAGGATGTACATTGGTACAGATAGCAACTGCAAATACAGGGAATTCAGGACAGATGACTCCTTCAGGACCAGTGGTGAGATTGGCGATGCCTAGAGGGTGGAGGGAATGTGGGGTAAAAGGGGGGAACTGATTACAAGAATCTACGTATAGCCTCCTCTCTGAGGGATGGGCAGCAGAGAAGAGGGTGGGGAGAGACATCGGACAGTGTAACATGACAAAATAATAATGATTTATGAATGATGAAGGGTTCATGAGGTAGGGGAAGTGGGGAGGGAGGGGGAAAATGAGCAGCCAATATTAAGGGCTCAAGTAGAAAGCAAATGTTTGAGACTGATGATGGCAACAAATATACATGTGCTTGTCACAATGGATGTATGTATGGATTGTGATAAGAATTGTACGAGCCCCCAATAAAATGATTAAATAAAAAAGATTACAGCCATGAGGGAGGGGGGAAAAGGGAGGGAGGGGGGGGGAAAAAAGAGGACCTGATGCAAGGGGCTTAAGTGGAGAGCAAATGCCTTGAGAATGATTGGGACAGGGAATGTATGGGTGTGCTTTATACAATTGATGTATGTATATGTATGGATTGTGGTAAGAGGTGTTGGAGTCCCTAATAAAATGTAAAAGAAGAAAAGAGAAAAAAATGATTAGGGCAAAGACTGTACAGATGTGCTTTATACAATTGATGTATGTATATGTATGAACTGTGAAAAGAATTGTATCAGCCCCAATAAATTGTTAAAAACAAACAAAAAAAACAAAACAAAAAAAAAAGAATGCTTTCAAAACGATGATGGCAGCATATGTGCAAATGTGCTCGACACAATGTATGTATGTCTTGTGATGAGATGTAAGAGCCCCCAATAAAAGTATGTAATCATTAAAAAAAAAAAAAAAAGATTACAGCCTTGGAAATGCCATGGGCCAGTTCTACTCTGGGGTCATGAATCAGAGTTGACTCTATGTCAACAGGGATTTTTGGGTGGGTGGGGGGTAGATGGAGGATAGTCTGCATCTGTGGCTTTTGAAATTCCCTCAGATATACTTCTGAATGCCCTGATTCCCCAAAGAAAATTCCTGGCTTTGCTTCCTGGTTCTTCTCAATTGCATGCATTCATTCAAGATGTCTATAAGTTGATTGTTTCTCTTACATGGTCGAGCAAGGCCAGCTGATAAAATCACTTGGGTTTAATTTCTAAAGTTGTCTTTCTGGTTACTGCAAAAACATCTTGGACAAGAAGGTATTTGCCCCAGGAAGGATGGTCAAGCTAGTGTTCACTTTTTAATGTAAAGGATACCCAAATCCAGATGATGCAGGGGGAAAAGACCTTAAATCGAGGAGACAAATAGGAACTTGTTTGAGAGGAGAGGTTGAGTTCAATTTTAAATATGCTGAGTTAAGGTTTGTTTATGGAAAACTTGAAGAGTGAAATTTGGAAATCATTGATGTTTAGTAAGACCTAGAGTTTATCAAGCCATTAAAGTGTTTTCAATTGAGGATTTCTTAGGCCTTTTCTTTAGGTTTTTACATAAATTCCACAATTCCCAAAGCTTAGTTTTAGCATCTGAATGGAAAAACATAATTGTGTGTATATTTAAAGGTAAAATAATGTTATAATTTAAAATTTTAGTCTGTTGTATGTCTGTGCTGGTCACTGACTTTCTGGCACATTTTCCCTGAGGGTGAAGATGCTTTTGACAATTTCTCGTGGCTTGCTTATCTATCTAATGATGCTTATTCTTCCTAGTAATGCTTAAGAAAACAAAAGACAACTAATTATTTTGTCAGGACCTGACCTAGAAAGTACATTGCCAGTGTCAACTTTTGATTTTTAAAAACTTCTTGTTTCCTTAAAGACCAAATACCTGATTGGCACCTAAGGATCTCATGAAGAACTCCAGTGATGCTGAGCCCTGAGACGCCACCCCAAAGGCTCACAGTCCACCAGTGATTCTGAGGGAGCAGAAAATCCGCTTCTTCCTCTAAGGATTACAGTCGAGACAGTGGATGGGGCAGTTCTACTCTTGCCTGGGGTCACGATGGGCATCCACCACCATCACTTCCAAAAACAGAGCAGTCAGTTGAAGTCTTAAATGGATCACCAGTGATGATTCAAGTGTGCTCCTGGAGATCATCTATTTATTTTCCAGCGTAAACTAGAAAGAAGTCCAAGGAGTAAGAGAATTAGCTTTCCAGTCTTCAGCTCATCGCTGCTTCCCAACTCTTTTTTTTATTTTTATTTTATTTTAACAATTTATTGGGACTCATACAATTCTTTTCACAGTTCATACATATACATACATCAATTGTATAAAGCCATCTGTACAGTCTTTGCCCTAATCATTTTTTTCTCTTTTCTTCTTTTACATTTTATTAGGGACTCAAACAACTCTTACCACAATCCATACATATACATACATCAATTGTATAAAGCACATCCATACATTCCCTGCCCCAATCATTCTCAAGGCATTTGCTCTCCACTTAAGCCCCTTGCATCAGGTCCTCTTCCCCCCCCCTCGCCATTCCCCCCTCCCTCATATGCCCTTGGTAATTTATACCTCGTTATTTTATCATATCTTGCCCTATCCGGAGTCTCCCTTCCCCCCTTCTCTGCTGTCCCTCTCCCAGGGAAGAGGTCATATGTGGATCCTTGTAATCAGTTCCCCCTTTCCAACCCACTCACCCTCCACTCTCCCAGCATCGTCCCTCACACCCTTGGTCCTGAAGGTATCATCCACCCTGGATTCCCTGTACCTCCAACCCTCATATGTACCAGTGTACAGCCTCTGTCCTATCCAGGCCTGCAAGGTAGAATTCGGATCATGGTAGTTGGGGGGAGGAAGCATCCAGGATCTGGGGGAAAGCTGTGTTCTTCATCGATACTACCTCACACCCTAATTAACCCATCTCCTCTCCTAAACCCCTCTATGAGGGGATCTCCATTGGCCAACACTTGGGCCTTGGGTCTCCATTCTGCACTTCCCCCTTCATTTAATATGATATATATATACATATATACACATACATATATACATATACACATATATACACATACATACACACACTTATATCTTTTTTTTTTGCATGATGGCTTATACCTGGTCCCTTGGGCACCTCGTGATCGCACTGGCCGGTGTGCTTCTTCCATGTGGGCTTATTTGCTTCTGAGCTAGATGGCCGCTTGTTCACCTTCAAGCCTTTAAGACCCCAGACACTATCTCTTTTGATAGCCGGGCACCATCAGCTTTCTTCACCACATTTGCTTATGCACCCATTTGTCTTCAGCGATCCTATCATGGAGGTGTGCAGTCAATGATATGATTTTTTGTTCTTTGATGCCTGGTAACTGATCCCTTTGGGACCACTCGATCACACAGGCTGGTGTGTTCTTCCATGTGGACTTTGTTGCTTCTGAGCTAGATGGCTGCTTGTTTATCTTCAAGCCTTTAAGACCCCAGTCACTATCTCTTTTGATAGCCGGGCACCATCAGCTTTCTTCACCACATTTACTTGTTCACCCACTTTGGCTCTAGCCTTTGTGTTGGGAGAGTGAGCATCATAGAGTTCCAATTTAATAAAAGAAGGTATTCATGCATTGAGGGAGTGTTTGAGTAGTGCTTCCCAACTCTTGTGGGCTACGGCGCATGAGAAACCTGTCAGTCCTCTTGGAGTTCAACCCTGCTTC
Organism: Tenrec ecaudatus; assembly: GCF_050624435.1. Taxonomy (NCBI): domain Eukaryota; kingdom Metazoa; phylum Chordata; class Mammalia; order Afrosoricida; family Tenrecidae; genus Tenrec; species Tenrec ecaudatus. The sequence goes on from NC_134533.1 coordinate 83,674,697, forward strand.
TTGTTTCCATGTGCGTTCCTTCGGAATATACACTAGGCCTTTAGAGAACTTTAAACTGTTTTGGTGTCTTCTAAAGTCACATGGTGTCCACAGACAGGGAGCAGACCTCGTGTGTGAGTCTGGGTAGACTAGAGTAACAAATTCACAAACACGCATATGTATATAAGGGGTAGGTTTATATACAAGATCAATTGAACATTGAGAAAACATCCCAGCCCAGTCCAGATCAAGTCCGTAAGTCTGACAGTCCATATGTCCGACAGCAATCCGTAAAGTCCTCTTCAGATTCACGAAACACATGCAATGGTGCCCAATGCAGGACGATCACAGGCCAGTGGGTAGAAATTCTTTGGATCCAGTAGTGTTGTAAGCATCTCAGCGCTGACAGGGTCTCCACGTGACTTCTCCAGCTTCAGAGGTCTTGTCAGCTGCCATCTCTCTCAGGGAGTGAGCAAAGAGAGATGTGTCTTCTGGCTCCAAGGAGGAAGTACCAGATTTCCCAGAATTCTCAGGAGAAAGCCATGCCCACAAAGAAATCTCATTGGCTATCTCCAGATTGACAGCCTAGACTCTACCCCTATATTCTTAATTCTTAAATTGACACCAGATTAGGTGACTACCATACCTTGCATAAGAGCAGAGAAAGATTTACGTGTCCGATGACAGGATGTCTCCTGGGGATCCATCTTTCAGTCTCAAAGTAAAGATGCTGCAGTCTTGGTGTCTTGTGTGCATCACAAATTCTGTTGCCCTGCCTGGATGCATTCCTTCTGCTCTGCTTCTCCCTGTGTCTTTGGAGGGACGTTTCTGTAACAGATCAGAGGGAGCAGGGCAACTCCACTGAATGCTTCCCAGATGTAGCTGTTTTTTGACTCCAAAGTCCCTCAAATGTGCCATTTTGAGGATTACATTTCATCCCAGGTCTACCCTCTCCAAACCACATTAGACATTTGTGATAGTGACATGCCTTTTTCCCATTTTTTTCATTCAGAAGAATCCTCACACCAATCGCACACAACTCAGCGTGGGTCACGTGACTAACCCAACCCAGGGTTTAAATAAATGCTCGTGCTTATTTCTTGATAATGAAGTACTTGTATGGCTTGCCTCCTTTCATGCCAGTACGAGGCTGGTGTATGGTTCTTTTCCAAACTGGTAAATAGGTGAGGACACAGATCTTGATTCAGGGCAACTTAAGCAGAAGGGCATTTGTTGGAGGTGATGGGGGAGCTCCAGAGTGATGAGTAGGCATCAAGGGTCCAGAGGCTGGGCACTAGGAACTGCAGCCCTCGTCATCAAGCAGTGCAGCGAGCGGACGGTGCCATCCCTCCAGGGAAGCTTCCCAGCTTTCCTGCTGTCAGAAAGCTGTCCTCAGATCATATGCCCGGTCACTGGTCCAGTTGCTCAAGGGCCACAAGGATCATCAGTTTCTCTAAAGGCACATGATTACCAGGAATGACTATCCATATCACCTAAATGTCACATAATAACTCCCCAGAGAAATCTGCCTGGTCTCAGGGCATCCAAACAAAACAACTGCCAGCCAGAAGTGCGTTTTTGATGGGCTATTTGGAATGTAGAGGAAGGGATGGAAGGGGCGGAGAGCAGAGTGAGAAAATACCATTCTCCCAAGAGTAAAAAATACCATTCTCCCAAGAGAGATTATTCTTTGACAATAGATAGGACCTATAAATCTTTCTACTGCATTTTTTTCTCTAACAGGGTCTTAAAAGCTTCCTGAGAGCATATCTTGATGAATTAGAAATATACTCACCATCTGTCAACACTACATGTCACTTTATGTATAAGTAGTGTGAAGTTTGATCTTCTGCAAGTACCCGAAAGTAGTTAGCACAAGCACTTTGATTTAACAACCATTAAAGACATACTGAGCTCTCTCACCATCCAGAGGAAATAAACAATTAGTCCAATGGACCTGATACCAACATCCATCTCCTCAATGCCGAGACTGGAACAACTTACATGGTACCTGGCAGCCACAACCCACTGCCTGGAAAAGGACCACTTTATGAGGTCCTGGAGAGAGTGGGATAAAAACATGTAACAGAATTTAAAATCATAAGTGATACCAGATTTATTGGTCAGAGATTGGTAGAAGCCCCAAGACTATGGCCTTTAGTCATGTTTCAGCCCTGGATAGGAACCCCCATTCGTGTTAGAATAATCAACCCTTTAAGATCCAAAAGGCAGAAGTTACCCAAGGACAGAGTTAGGGAAGGTGGGGGGATGGAAAACAGGCAACACAGGGAGGACGTGGGATAAGTGATGCTACACTGAGGGATTGCAATGGATGAGCTAAAACAATATGTGTATTGTTTAATGTCAACTGATGCTATGCTCTTTCAAGCTTTCACCCAATGCACAATAAAATGTATATATATATGTATATGTGTGTATATAGATCTATCCATCCATATGGTATTTATTTTGGTCTTCTGATGCCTGTTACCCGATCCTGTCAACACCTAATGATCCCACAGGCTGGTGTGCTTCTTTCATGTGGGCTTGTTGCTTCTCTGCTAGCTGGCCACTGGTTTAACTTCAAGCCTGCAGGTACTATATCTTTTGATAGCCGGGCACCAATTTTTTCTTTTTATAAATTATTTGACTGGGGGCTCTTACAACTCTTAGAACAATCCATACATCAATTGTATCAAGTACATTTGTACGTATGTTGCCATCATCATTTAAAAACATTGTCTTTCTACTTGAGCCCTTGGTATCAGCTCTTCTTTTTTCCCTCCCGCCCCTCCATGGACTTTCTGAAGACCGCATATATAGAGGTATCAGTTCCTTTAGGACTCAATTAGTTACTCTATTTGCATCTTATTCCATGATTATAGAAATCAATATTATGATATGCTAGATATTCTTTAAGCTCTTTACATATGTTATCTCCTTCAATCCTTAATACAAACTTTGTGTTATATTTATTTCATTCATCATGAAGTTGAAACTCAGAGAAATGTTTGCCCAGGGTTTCCACAATAGATAATGAGAGGCCTAGGATTTTACTTTCTACTAATTATTCTAATGGGTGATCTCTTTACATCATTCATGCCTTTATTCAGATGAAACCTACACACACATATCTAAAGTAGCCTCTACATTGTATCCAATTGTCTCACAGTATTTCTCTTTAGCAGCCCTAGTGGTGTAGTGGTTATGTGTTGACTTGCAATACACAAGGTTGGCAGTACAAAACCACCAGATGCTCTGAGGGAGAAAGACGGGCTTTCTACTCCCGTAAGCAGTGACAGTCTCAGAAGCGTACAGGACCAGTTCTCCCCTGTCCTGTAGGGTCGCTGAGAGTCAGACTCAATGGCAGTAAGTTTTGTTTCTCTCTCTTTACTAGTATATCCCATAGCTCATTGATGTTCTGTTCATTTTTTTGTTTTTTTCTTAAATAATATAGTTATGGTTTTTCCTTGCAAGTCAATAATCTTGATTTTTATGTATTTATCTATCCTTCCTAGACAATTTGATTAGTTCTTACACTTTGATGTTCCATTTTGCATTTTGGATAGTTTTCCTTCTGTCTGAAAAACTTTCTCAGCTTTTCTGTAAATTCTGTCTGAGTATTTATTTATTTATGAAGGGTAGTTTGCATGGGTACAGAATTCCAGTTTGCCTTGAAAAATTTTTAACCAGAAGAAGTCAATTTGATTTATTACTTCAAAAAAGCTTTATTTGTGTTTGTTTAGCTTGGTAACTGTGTCTCCAACACTTTCACAACAATGATCTGCTGCTCAGTAAGGAGAGCGTGCTTCATCCTGCCTCAGACCCATTTAGCACAAACACAACCATCAGAGGCCCCGCCAACTGGGTGGTTTTGTTTTGTTTCACGAGAACTGTAGGTCTCCCAGCATGGACCCCTGGCCATTTCCCTGGGCACACACTACATGCAAGTTCGGGTACTTTACCAATCAAACTTCATTTCGAGGTAAACAGTTACATCATCAGGGGTTTGGGACAGCCTAGTTTTGTTAGCCACTGCAATGTAGGACAGCTTAGAGAGTCGAACCATTTTGAATGCCTCTACACAGCATCCCCAGAAGAATTAGTTTGACTTTTTTTACTCTCACTCTTTGTTGCCAATTGGGTGAAAGTTTACAGAACAGATTGTAGTTTTTCATTCAAAAATTACACACATTCTGATTCAACTTGCCGATCACAATCCCTTAATATACCATCTCCCCACTTGCTCTTTATGCTTCCGATTTCCATCCCTCCTCCTTTCCTAACCCACTGAATTGTGTCCTTGCCACGCTTTTCTCTTCAGTGGCTAAACTTTCTAACTCAGAGGTAAGTTCAGTGCCATGCTGAAGGGTAAGGACCACAGTCTTGTTGACTATGCTAAGATATCACTCCATCATATTCTGTGCTGACATTTTTTGTTGTGAAGTCAATGGTATTTCTTGCTGTTTTTCCCCTACCCCCTTCTGGTTGTTTTTAATTTCTTTTTATCTTTATTTTCATTGGCCTGACTATGATACGATTACATGTGGTTTCATTCGCAGTGATCCTGTTTTTGATTTGTTAATCCTCCTCATGCAGAAACAGTTTACTTGATCAACTTGAAAAGGTTTTAGCTATTGGTTCTTCAATGATTACTTTCTATTTTCTTTCCTCTTCTCCTGGAACTTCCTAGGTTTTATTTCGCTCATTCTTTGTTGGGTTATTTTTACCTGGTTTAATTTGCATAATTTTTTATTCTTTATGTTCACTAGTCCTGACAAATGCTGTGTCCAATCGGGGGATACATTTTTCTCATGAGTTTTTAATCTTTTCGTTTCTTATGAGTTATTTATGCATAAGCACACTCATGCCTCTGGGATATCACCTTAAAAAGATCCTCATTGAGGAATATTCAATATTTAATAAATTGCACCCATGTACAGTATAGAATTGGATAAGTTTGGTAGTTGTATAAATTGTGACCTCTCAACATATTGAAAGCAAGGGTGTTACTTTGAGGATGAAGGTGGGTCTAACGCAAGCCATGGCATTTCTTTAAAATTAAAAAAATAATTTATTAATCATTTTGTTGGGGGATTCTTACAAATCTTATAACAATCCATCATTCCATTGTATTAGACACACTTGTACAAAGGTTGCCATCAACACTTCCAAAATCTTTTCTTTCTATTTGAGCCCTTGATATCGGTTCTTTTTCCCCCTCCCTCCACCACCCTCCAGCCATGGTATTTTCAATCACCTCATCTGCATGTGAAATTTGGACACTGAATGAGGAAGACTGAAGAAGAATCCAGGCATTTACATTATGGTGCTGACAAAGAATATTGAAAGTACCATGGGCTGTTAAAAGAGCAAACAAATCTGTTTTGGAAAAGGTACAGCCAGAATGCTACTTATTTGGAGAGATTTTGTCTCATATACTTTGGACATGCTGTCAGGGAAGACCAATCTTTGGAGAAGGAGATTTTGCTTGGTAACGTGGAGGGGCAGTGACAAAGGGGAACACTCTTGCTCGGCAAGATGGGGTGACATGATGGGCTGTAAGATGGGCGCAAACATAAGAAGGCTGCCAAGGATCAGACAGTGTTTTGTTCTGTTGTACAGAGGGTTGCTATGCGTTGGGACTGTGTTAGTCAGGGTAGACTAGAGAAACAAATTCAGGGAGACTCGTGTGTATAAGAAAGATTGTTGGAAACACAGGAATTCAGGGCAGATAAACCCCTCAAGGACAAAACTGAGAGTAGCCATACCAGGAGGGTAAGGGAAAGGAGTGGGGGAGAAACGGGGAACCGATCACAATGATCTATGTATAACCCCCTCCCAGGGGCATGGACAACAGACAAGGGGTAAAGGGAGGCATCAGACAGTGCAAGACATGAAACAATAATAATAATTTCTAAATTATCAAGGGTTCATGAGAGAGGGAGGGAGGGAGAGGGAGGGGGAAAATGAGGAGCTGATACCAAGGGCTCAACTAGAAAGAAAATGCTTTAAAAACGATGATGGGAACATATGTACAAATGTGCTTGACACAATGGATGTATGTATGGATTGTGATAAGAGTTGTATGAGCCCCCAATAAAATGATTAAAAATAATAATAAAATAAGCAAGCAAGATCAAAAGAGCTTTATATACAAGAGCAATTGAATATTGTGAAAACATCCCAGCCCAGTACAGATCAAGTCTATAAGTCTGATATTAGCCCATATGTCTGATACCAATCTATAAATTCCTCATCAGACTCACGAAACACATGCAACGACGCCAAATACAAATATAGGCCAGTGGGTGCGAAGTCTTATGGATCCAGTGGTGTTGTATGCATCTCAGGGCTGGCGTGGGTCTCCATGTGGCTCCTCCAGCTTCAGGGCTCAGGCTGCATCAGTGTAGCTCCATCAGACTCATCCTCAGTAATGTCTTGCAGGGAGTAAGTGTGCGTGGGTCCTCCCTCCAGTGAGCTATTTGATCTCCTTAGCCCTTCCAAATGAGGTCATTAAGCTGCAACCTGATTGACAGGCTAAACTCCACCCCTTCAGTGTTAAGTCTCAAATCGACAACAGATTATGTAACGACAACAGGCACGACTTGCGGCACCTAACAACAACAACAACAACATACTTCTGTGAAACCACTGCCTCAGTCAAGGTACAGCAATGTTCATAGCCTGGAAGATTTCTCATGGCCCTCTGCAGTTCATCCCCCACTTCTGATCCCAACTCAGGTAATCATGCATCTCCTTTGATGTTTATAAAATGGAATCACACTTGGAATTTGGCTTCTATCAGTTAGTATGATGATTTTGAGATTCATCTATGCTGTTTCCTGTATCAGCAATCCAGTCGTTATTTGGTGGATATGTGGGTCATTTCAGGTTTAGGGCCCTTTTTTGTGTGTTTGTGACTAATGCTGCTTTAGATAATTAAGTCTAGTAATGTTTTTATTTCATTAGCATACTACAACCGGAATTGTGAGATAGTGTACTTCACTTTATAAGACACGAAGGCTCTTTTTAAGTGGTTTAACCATTTGACATTCCCACCTGCAGTACGAGGGTTCTAGGCACTCCCATCGTCATCAACACTTGTTATTATCAGTTGTTTTGATTGTGATTATCCTAATGCTGTAGGATATGCTATATGTTGGATATGCCAAATACTGGTGGCATAATAGTTACGAATTGGGCTGAGGCACTTAAGGTCAGCCGTTTGAAGCCACCAGCCACTCCACAGGAGAGCCAGAGTTTCTACTCCCGCAAACAGTCAACCTCAGAAACCCACAGGCACAGTTCTACCCTAATAGGGTCAGTATGAGTAGCCATGGCCTCAATGGCAGTGATGTTGATTTTTTGGTTCATCTTAATGATGGTGGTGTAGTGGTTATGCTTGGGTTGTGATCCGCAGGGTCTGCAGTTCAAACCACTAGCAGCTCTGCAGGAGAACAACTGGGCTTTCTACTCCCTTATACAATTATAATTTTGGAAACCCACAAGAGGTCGCTATGAGGTAGCATTGACTCACTGGCAATGAGTTTGTTTTGGTTTAATGTAGTAAGGGAGAAAGATGAGATTTTCTACTCCTCTATAGAGTTACAGTCTCTGAAACTGACAGAGGAAGTTCTAGCCTGTTTTATAGGCGGTGAGTTTGATTTATAATATTGTAAGGAGCCCTTGTCTCGTAGTGGGTTATGCATTGAACTGCTATCATGAGGTCAGCAGTTTCAACCCACCAGTCACTCTGTGGCATAAAAGATAACCTTTCTACTCCCTTAAAGAATTAAAGTCTTGGAAACACAGAGGGGCAGAAGATTTACTTGATATCCATGAGTAAATGTGATAGGTAGGTTTATTGTGCCAACATGGCCAATGAACACATGTGGGATTAATTGAAGTGTGAAGAGATAAATGGCTATGTGAGCCTTGTCTTTCTTGCCTCTTTCTCTTTGATGATCGCACCAGTGTGTAGCTGCCTTCACTTGTTCTCTGCCTCAATTTGCAAGCTACACTACCTGTGGGACACCTAACCCGTGGACCGTGTCACTGTAGTTTGAGGTTCCTTCAAGACCTGCCTCGCCACACTACTAGAGTATACATCGTTTGAGCTGGGGACTGTCAGACTCTGTAATCTGGCTGACTGTTGGTGACCTGCCTTGCTGTTTGCTGCCTATGACCAGATAGCCTGAATTGCTCTACAGAGGACTACCCAGTGGCCCTCAAGACTTGACGGACTGTCAGTGTATTAGCTGTCTCATGGAAGTGAGTTGCACTGAGCCATTTTTACTGCTTTATAGATTAACTGTTTATTTCTTATGTTATCTATCTATATAAATATATATATAATCATTAGTGTCCTGGTTTTGTTTGTCTAACATAGTATCCTAATGTTATAGTAGTATTTCAGTGTAATTTCAATGGTATGTTCAAATATTTTGCCCTTAATTAAAAAAATTAAGTTTCCTTATCTTTTGTATAAGGATATTAAAACATATCAAGAATATATATATATATATATATATTCTTCCTGTTCTGTAGCTTATCTTTTTATATCTTATTGATATATTTTGAAGAGTAAGCATTTTAAATTTTGGTAAAATCTGAATTTTTATGTTTTTGACTTTTTAAACTGTTTTTTTTGTATCTTGAAAAATTTTTGTTTATCACAAGATCACCAAGATTGTTCACTTATACTGTACAAGTTTTACTTTTTATTTTTTTAAATTTTTTATTATTGCCCTTCACCAAGAAAAGAGAACTCTCTCCGGAGCTCCCGCCGGCATCTCCGGGATCGATTGCGTTACCGCACAGTTTTACTTTTTAATTTAGATGCATGATCCTTTTTAAGTTAATGTTTGTGTGTCGTTTGAGTTGAGTTTGTTGGCCAATACCTAAAATGACCTGTAGTTTGATTCTTTTTGAAGCAGCAGTTTATGTATCAGTAGTTCCCATTAACAGGAGGAAGATGACATGTTCTATCTCGTAAAGAATTACAATCTTGAAAAGCGTTGTATGAGCCCCTATAAAATGACTTAAAAAATAAAAAAAAATTACAATCTTGAAAACCCACAGGAACACTTCTGCCCTTTCCTATAGGGTCATTATGAGTTGGAATTGACTCAATGGCAGACACATCATCAAGTTCCCATTAAAAACAATTTTTTGACAAGTTTTCCGTTGTGTCTATAATGTACATTTTTTTTGAAGTAGGGCAAGGAACCTACAGGTTTAGACTTTCTGGAAGTTAAAACTTGTCATTTTTACTTTCTTCCTCGTGTTTCTTTAGCTATACTGAGATTTCCTCTATTAGCATTTCTCATCATTATTTAAAAATGAACATTTGAGGCTCAAAAAGATTAGTATTTTAGTCACAAATGTTTTATGTTAACAGCAGACTTGAATGATCTTATCTTCAAAAACAAAAGTCCCTACTTGACCTTGTGTGAAAGCAAGAATGTTGTAAAATGTTGATTACTGCGGGGGGGGGCAGGGGTGATAAGTTTGTCTTAACTGCGAGGTTTCCTTTCCATTCATAAATCGGTACTGTAACCATGTTTGCTTATTACTCATAGAGGCCACTTCTATTAAATATGGGCAAGTGCTATCATATGATTTCCATGGTGCAGAATGTTCAGGCAGAATGGGGATGTATCATCTCTCATTTAAAATGGGCTATTTTTATAATAGCCTGACTTGATGAGTTTTTCCGTATTTCTTCCTTAAGGGATTAGTCCATAGTTGAGCCTGAAAGAAATCTCATTTGTCACATGAAGTAGTTTATTTGTACTGAACGCTAATGTAAAAGGTGAATCCAGCTGTTTAGGTTCATAGGTCAAAAGTGTATAAGCACCTGTCATCGAACTACACCTGTCCTCCCATGGCCTCCTAAGGAGCCCTGGCGCCTAGTGACTCAGTGGGCTACTCAAAGCCACCAGCAGCTCCTTGGAGAAAGCGGAACTTTCCTACTCCAACCTGAAGGTGGACAGCCTTGACACCCCGGGAGCCCATTCTACTCCATGGAGTCCCTAGGGGTCCGAATCAGCCTTCCCATGACGAATATTTGGCCTTTAGTTATCTGAGAGCGGCCTCCTCTCAGTTGTTAGCTAGATGTCCGTGTACTAAAGAGCAGAAGGGTTTGTGAGGGATGAAGTTCATCTTCTTATATCAAGGAATTTAGGAACCAATCCCATCAGTCATTGAAAACAAAACAAAACAAGTCTGGTCTTCAAACCCTTCAGCCCTCCACTTCCTGCGAGGGGAGAGGGCAGATCAAGCCAAAGCTGGAATCGAACTACCATCTAGAGCCTCAAATCCTCAGACTCTACCGCTCTGGCAAGAATCACTCCAGGTTCGTCCCAGTTGATTATAAAAAGCTCCACCCCAACCAAGTCCCTGTGCTGCCCAGGAAGTGAGGGGAAGGGAAGAAATGAAATATTTTTTGTTTCATATGAAACACAAGCCCCCCGCTAACCCCTCACAAGCTAAAATCACCTTTATTTTAATTCTTTTCGCAGTAGCAGTTTATCTATCAGTCCACACCTCAGCTTTAAATTTCCAACCACCCTGCCAATCTGGGCCTGCTCCCTGCCCCCAGGGGCCCCGCCTGTCCACGGGCGGCCGGCAGAGAGAACCTTTGTGGCGTCACAGCTGCGCGCCCCGCCCTCCTGCGCGCTGGGCTCTGCCACCTTTGTTCTCCTCCCGCCCGTCTCCTGGCAACTCCGTTTACCTGGGCACCCGGCCGCCGGCGGCCCCAGTCTGGTGGTGGTAGTCGGAGGGCCCAGACTTGCACGCGGATATTCGCCAGCCAATCCGAGCAGCTCGACAGAGCAGGACGGAGAGAGGGAATATTCACGTGGATTTAAGGGGAGGAGATTTTTTTTGTTTGTTTCAGAAAAAAATAAATCAAGATTTTCATCATTTCATCAAGATTAAAGCAAGATTTTCATTTTGTAAGACACACCTAAAACGACGAAGAGAGGCACTTGGCACGTGGGAAGATCACTTTTGAACAAGGCGCACGTCCGAGAGGAAGACCAGGCAGCCGTCCAGCGCCCGGAGACCCGGGGTGTGGGCAGCAGCCAGCGCCTCCGGGGACCCACGATGCTGGACACTCTCCCCTCGGCCCTGCAGGGGCTGGGCAGGCAGGTGCTGCCCACGCTGCCTTCGCTCAGCCAGGAGGGTAAGCAGTGTGGGCTGGGGCCCCGGGCCTGGGGTGCGGGCTACTCGGATCTGGACTCTTCACCTGCCTAGGAGGGGAGGCCGAGGGCCTGCTTCCAGGGTTTCTGGTTCAAGGCCAGGAAAGGCTGTGTTGCCTGGACAACCACCAGGCAATCACATCAAACCTATGTTGACTGTCCTGAGACGGACCCTTTCTTTTATTGGCTGCCTTAATGAGGGAAAGGGAGCCAATTGGTTTTGATTAAATACAGTAACACATAGTCTGTATTTAGTTTAGCCAAAGTGTGAGCACATTCCTCTCCCCACTGAGGTAGTTCAGAAGCCCGGGCTTATCCCGAGAAACAGCCCCAGAGAAGCTGTTTCACTGGAGCTTCCTAAGGCTCCTTCATGCAAAGACCTGGCTGCTTTTGCAACGCATGACACCTCAGGGCCAGGGGCAGCAAGTAACACAATCATAAAAAGAGACTGTTCCGAACAGGGCTTGGTTGCTTGTCGCAGAAAACTTGCTAGGCCTGGTTTCGTCATTCAACACAGTCAAGTCATGCCGACTCATAGTGGCACAGAACTGCCCCCTCAGGGCTTCCGAGACTCACTAGTCACAGGAGTAGAAAGCCTTGTCTTTCTCCCAATTAGACACTGAACCTGTTTTAGCGTGGTTTCCTTAGTCACCCCAGTGATGTTGAGATCTTCCTGAAAACATTAGAATTCTTGGGAAGAAAGATGCTCAAGAACCTATTATTATTATCAAGCATTGTAATTTAAGCTTTAACTAGGTGACAGATGGAAACTGGGTGACCTGCTATGTAGCTAATGATCCTTGGAGGTTGGGGCTGTAGGGCTTCAGGCATGATGCACACAGTGCTAGTGGTTATGCATTGGACTGCTACTCTCAAGATCAGCAGTTCAAAACTGCTAGCCACTCCATTGGAAAAAGATGAGGCTTACTACCCCTATAAAGAGTTACAGTCTCAGGAACCCACAGGGGCAGTTCGCTATGAGTCGAAATCTACTTGATAGCAGTGAGCTCTACTTTAGATATGTTACTTTGTTCAAATGTTTTAAAATACAAAAGAGACCCCACTCAAATATAATATAAGAAGAACTTTTATTAAGTTTTAAAAGAGACAAACACAACATAAGGACCCAACCACTTCGTCCAAATGAGGGGGGCTGTTGGCATGAGGCCAAGAGGCATCCAAGGGGTTGCTGAGATACAGAGCTTTTGAAAGGGCGTGGGAGGGCAGGGGAAACTCACAAAAGCAAGATTTGTTGCACAGATCAACACATCATAATTACAGGTGAGACCACAGAAGGAGGAACGGGATCATGATTGGATCATGTACATAGATAGAAAAGCCATTAAAGGTCCGGGGCCATTAGACCATGGTAGGCTGGGTGACTCATAGAGTGTGACTCATGACAGTGTGACCACCTGTACTATCCCCAATAAAGCAATCTCCATCAGCGAGATTGGCCCTCCCTGGGTTAGCTAGAGATGGGTGGAGGAAATCTACTTTCCAAATGCACTCTGTCTGGGGCCAAGATGATCTGTACCCTTGGATAGTGATCTGAATGAATTCAATAGAGGCTTAATCTCTGCGGGGATTATGCCAGTGGATTTTGGCTGTCACTGTTATCCAAAATGCAACGAACACATCTGTCTTTGAAGAAGTACACAGGGTGGTGAGATTTGTCTCACATGCTTTCAACCTGTTGCTGGGAGACACCCTGCTAGGGAAAGTCGAAGGGCTGATACTGTTTCCCTGCTACGTGGCAGTACATTGTAAAATATCGTTTCAAATGCTGCGAATGTTAGACTCTGAAAAAAGTGGAATTTTCTCTGAATATGAGTTTGTTTTTTTAACAGAGGTTCTTAATGCTTTGGTGTTTGATATGTAAGCACACAAATGAACAGAAACAACACCTAGCTTTCATCACAGGGTTACTTGGCTGTAGTAGGTGATTTGCGATGAAATATAAAAACAACATATAGTTCAGTTGTGTTTAAAGAGTGGTTTAAAGTTCTTTTTGGAATCCCCAGGTAGTACAGATCATTAACACGCTCAGCTGTTAACCCAAAGTTTGGAGGATTGAGTCCACGCAGTGGTGTCTTGGAAAAAGGACTAACGATCTAAAAAGAACCTGGTGATGGAGTGAAATCAACCAGGAAAGCCCGATGGAGAACACTTTCTACTCTGGTACACAAGAAGTTGGCACGAGGAGAATTGACTCAATAGTGCTGAGTTCAAATTATTTTTCTTTTCAGAAGTAGTAATATCCTCTCTGACACCTTGGGATATCAGAATAAGCAAAGTTAGAAACAGCAATATGTAAACTACCCAAATCTTTTCCATTTGAATTGCGGGGTCTACAGGAGCCCTGGTGGTGTAGTGGTTCCGCATTTGGTGGAAATCCAAGTGGTCGGTAGTTTGGAACTACCAGCAGCTCCTTAGGAGGAAGACTGGGCTTTCTGCTCCCGCAAACAATCGCAGTCTTAGAAACCCACATGTAGTCATTATGAGTCAGCAGTGACTCGATGGCAGTGAGTTTTTGGAGTGAAAGTTTGCTGAGGGGAATTCTATGCCTGTTTTTGTTTTTCTTCAGTGACAAATAAGAATGTTGGGTTTGGAATAATTAAAAATACCCAGACCAATCACACCATTGATATTGAAGTTTTCAAGGCTTTCATTTTACTTAGCTCTGTAGTGAATGCCTAGGGAAGCAGCAGTCAAGAAGCCAGCTTTGTCATCAGGCAGATCTACAAAAACCTACAACTCAGCACTATTGCGTCAATTCTGATTCAGAGTGGCCGACAGGACAGAGTAGCACTGATCTCTTGGGTTTTTAGACTTTATCTCTTTTCAGGAGCAGCCTGTCTCATCTTTCTCCTTCAGAGCAACAGGTGGGTTTGAACCACTGGCGTAATGATTAGCAGCTCAGTACATAGTCCCCAGGGATCTCCTAAAAGAGTAACTGAAAAACTATGTTACTTTGGGAACTAAAGTACTCATCTCAAGCCATGGTATTGTCAATCACCTTATGTGCATATGAATAAGGATGACTTACAAAGACTTGATTCCTTTGAATTGCGGTATGTAGCATATCATTACTGATTAGCATATCATGGTTTACCAGGACAAACAAATCAGTCTTGGAAGCGGCACAACCAAAATGCTTCTTAAAACCGAAGATGACAAGACTTCTTGTTACTGGGAGGGGCCAGTCCCTGGAGAAGGATCGTGATCAAGTCGGGCTTATCAAGCTTGGGGTCAATGAAAATGAGGGACCACTCTCAACACAGTGACGGACAGTGACCGCAGCAATGGGCTCGCAGAGAGCAGTCACAGCAAGGATGGCACAGGACTGGTCGTGTTTCATTCTGTCTGACAGAGGGGTCGCTGTGAGTCGGTACCAACTCAACAGCGCCGAACAATAATGAATGGATTACATTTTCTCAAACAGCAACACGTTGCGCTTGATTAAGTCATCCAAATGAAGAAAGACGATCCTCCGATTTTCAAGGAAACCCAGACATGTCTTTCCACTGGGATGTGGTTCCAGGCTACACAGTTTCTTCTGCATGAATGAAACCGTTTTCTCTCTGGGGCAGATTCTGCCTGTGTCCCTCCCTCCCTGCGGAAATCGGAACTGCGTAACATGAGCATAGGTGGAAGACTTTTGCAGTCACGGAAATGTAAATAGTTTTCTTTTCAAAACTAAAAGAAGTGGCAATATAAGTCTAGGTATTGAGATTCTGACTGATTAGTAAATTAATGATACTTGGGAGCGCCCAGAATTTCAGTTCATTATTGGTTGAAAGACCTTCATTCTGTGAAGCAGTAGAATTATTTTGGCTGAGGGGGTGGGGGAGGCAGGGCGACATGCAGCAGGATGAGGTGCAGGAGAGGAACCGCCTGGTTGTAGTGTCCACTCGGGATTTCAAATGAAGGGCAGACTTAGACATACATGCTCCTAGTCATTGGCTTTGAGGAACAGGAAGAGAATGTATGCGGACAAATTCTTTAGTCTTTTCACTCAGAAGCCTGGAAGGCTGCAATTGTGAATGGAGGGAGGCGAGTTGGAGATGAGTCCCAGTCACACTCATAATTAAAAATATTCCCCACAATATTCCTCCCACCATAGTGTTACTTTAAAGTGACTTCTTACAAGCACATATCTCTAGGAGCAGACATGTTGCTCTTATTCTCCCTACTCAGCGGACAGTCCCTCCCCCTTCCCTGCCCTCAATACTGGTGTAGGTTGCTTTGTTCCCTAGGTGGTTACTGTAATTAGGGGACTGTGATGCCCGAGACCATGTAAGTTAGGGTAAGAATACCTTCTCTCTCTTTCCCACTTGGATCTGGTTCCTGACATCATGGAGGTGAGCATCCCAAAACTTTTGTCTGCCTCTTAATTTCTTCCCTTCAATCACAAAACCGCTCCTTAGAGCCCATCTGGATGTGGGCTGGATCCCGCAAGTGCTGAGTAGGCGAGTTTCCACGACCAACCTTGTTTCCAGATGCCCCTGAGAGCAACTGCTACTTCTCATTGTTCCTTCTCTGGCATACTAATAAACAGATTTTTGTTTTTATTATATTTTTATATACTCTCAAATAGACTACAAACACAACTGCCTTATGCAAATGAACATTAGGCATTACGTAAGGAAGACTGACGAAGAATCGGTGGATTTGAATTATGGTGCTGGCAAAGAATCTTGAAAAGAACCAAGAAGTCTGTCTTGGAAGAAGTACAGCCAGAGGCTCTTTAGACTTGAGGATGGGACGACTTCATCTCCTGTGCTTGGTACATTTTATCAGGCCAGGCCAGCCCTGAAAAAGGACATCGTGTTTGGTAAAGTGGAGGGACAACGAAAAAGTAGACGGCCCTCAGCAAGCTGGATTACACGGAGGCTGCAAGGGGGGCTCGAATACATGAACTATTGCGAGGATGGTGCAGGACGGGGTCTCCTTTTGGTCTGTTGTGCATAGGGCCACTTGGCACCGACTTGACAGCACCTAACAGCAGCAGCAACATCACTAAAAAGATTGTGAGCACCTGATTTAATTAGTGGTTTAGGCCCTTAGAAATAGAAGTTACACCAATCAAGCCAGCAGTGCCTAAAGCGGCTGGGACATATCTTTTGTTGCTGATTATATCTGTGTCCTAAATTGGCCATCTGGTGTCACTTCTTAATCTTGATTTTGAGAATTAAAATAAAAAATTAATGACCTTTTAATTTGTGGAATGATCCTAATTGGAGAGCATCTTTAATGGACAATGATGAGCCCGAGGTTGATAGAAGTGTCAACACAGACCTCATTTTCCATGTTTTTAAGTACTAGCCACATCTGCGGTATATATTCATATCCCATATCCACACTTTTGGTAATGGCAGGCACTTTTTTCTGCTACTGATTTTTGGAACATAGCTCAGAATAAGAAGATAAACAGGTGGCTTCTGATTGGTCAAAGTAGACTGTGGAAAGTCAATGCATTAATTAAAAATAAACCCAAGGGTATGTTTTTCAAATTGATGATTTTTAGACATAATATTTATACATTTAAAATTTCAAGAACATAGCAGATCAGAAACAGTGACTTAGGAATGGGATGGAGCTGATAGTAGGGAGACATGATAGCTGATCACTCACAGTGAAAAAAAATGAAAAGCAGATTAAGAAAAAAAAACTCAGATTTAAGAATGAGCGGAGAGAAGTGAGGACAGAGAATCCTTTCTACCTCAGTGGTGTTTGGTCTTATTCTTATGATAATAGTATGAAGTTACAGTGAATGTTTATCTTAATGATGTGGCACAGAGTAGAAACTTGATAAATGCTTCTTGAATAGGGGATTCAGAAAAGGCTAGATTCCATTTGATTTTCTCAATAGACAAAAGAAAAGCATGCAATAAATGTTAGAAATATTTAAGAATACTATCAACTATTTAAAAATTTAAATAACATCTTTGAAAAATTAAGGGGTCAACTTCTTTTTGGCAGATACTCTGTACTGAAGGCTGTAATCTTTGATCTCCATTAGGGTGTCCAGTCTCCTCCCCTTTGAGCAGATAATGTCTTCCCTGCTATGTCTCAGGTTGTTGATGAATCGTCCTGCAATGTGGATGCTGGATGTTTTGTATACTGCAGATTCTGGAGTTATTGTTTAGCATACATCTTGAATAAGAAAGACGAATGGATACAACACTGAAACATGCAATTCCTGATTGTTAAGGCCACGCTTTAACATCTGTTTAAATCTTAGTATTTAGTTTAGTAGGTTTTATTGTCAAGTGAGTCTGCATTTCATATGTGTTTTGAAAATTTACTAGTACCTAAGATATCACATAGGCGCTTATGTAAAAACTTATATAAAAACTTACTTTTGTTTTTCTTTAAATTTCAGATGTTTCTACAATTTGGGGGTATGTGTCAGAATTTGTGGAACGGCAGCTAAGTCTGCACAAGGTAGGATTTATACTTTAATTGTAGTGCAAGAGTCCAAAGGATAGTTCCTCCATCCTGTACTATAGTGTTTCTGAGAGCAGAAAGTAGCCTTCAGAACCACCTTATTTAACGTATAACCCTGTGATTTTTTTTGGTGTTCACACTGAGGGTTTTTGTACAGCAGATTTGACAAACACAGATTTCATCCTTAAGCAATGAATTTGTCAGTTCTGATCATCTACTGATAAGGAAAGCAGGCTGATCATCCTGAGTATGTGTAAAGGAACTAGAGAGTTCTAGACAGCTGTCATTGAATAGTTCTAGGCATGGCTTGTGACAAATATAATGTGTCTTGCTTAATCTCAGGGAATGGATTTTCATTGGAATATGAGAAGTCAGTGACTAAACTGAACCTACTAAAAATGAGAAACAATTCTAATTTACTGCCGTCTAGATAAGTGGTTCTCAACCTTCCTAATGCTGTCACCCGCTAATGCAGTTCCTCATGTTTTGGTGACCCCCCAACCATAAAGTTATTTTCTTTAAAAAAAATCATTTTATTAGGGGCTCATACAACTCCTATCACAATCCATACCTACATCAATTGTGTAAAGCACATTTGTACATTCATTACCCTCATCATTCTCAAAACAGTTGCTCTTTACCTAAGCCCCTGGCATCAGCTCATAAAATTCTTTTCATAGCTACATTATAACTGTAATTTTGCTACTGTGATGAATCAGGCAACCCCTGTGAAAGAATCATTCGATCCCCAAAAGAGTCACGACCCACGGGTTGAGAACCGCTGGTCTAGACGATTCCAAAACAAAACTACTGTATATACTCGAATATAAGCCGACCTGAGTATAAGCTGAGGTACCTAATTATTACCTGGGAAAACAGAAAAACTGATTGACTCAAGGATAAGCCTAGGGTGGAAAATGCAGAAGCTATTGGTGAGTTTCAATAATCAAAACAAATGAAAATAAAATTACTAAAAATTGAGGCATTAGTGGGGTAGTGTATTTAAATATTTATTTTAAATAAAACAAATAAAAGGACAAGTCATTTAGCATTAGTAAACCAGCACAGTAAGTGGAAAATAGGTTCAACAAAAACAGTAAGGTATCAACAATGATACTTTAAGAGTACTATTCCCTGAGCTCAATCAGCAACCAAGCTAAAATGTAAAGAGTTAAAATTCTTCAAAACTGGATTCCTCATCGTTATCCGTTTCCCAATGCAGAGCTTCAGCTGGTGTGAGGTCATCATAGACGCTGTCCTCACTGAGATCGCCGTCATCACCATCACTGCTGTCATTTTCATACAAAGCGCAGTCTTCACTGCCAACCATAGCATTACTAATACTACATTTCTGGAAGGCACGTCACACCATGTCTTCTGGAATATCTTCCCATGCATCTCAAACCCACTTTGCTATTAATTCTATGTCAGGCTTCATGAGATTTCCTCCTTTGTTAGTCGGGCTTGACCAGATGACATCCATTCATGCCACATCCTTCGCACACAGTCTTTAAAAGGCTTAAAATTATTTTCATTCAAAGACACACTTCATAGGATGGCTCTGATTGGTTAGATGTGAGTAAACAAACATTCAAAGCCCTGCAGTATCAGTGGGGCTTTGAATGAACAGCAGAGAAACGGCAATCACCCACGAGATAACAAGCATTCGTCCCGTTACCTCGGGGGTGGGGGGGGTGGGGGGGGCGGGGCAGCGAGATGTTACACCTCGCTGGGGTACCACTGATCCGTGTATAAGATGAACCCCAGTTTTTCAGCACATTTTTTTGTGCTGAAAGACTTGGCTTATACACGAGTATATACAGTAGGCTTCTTGTCAAGTTTTGGATTGGAATGCCATAGCATTAGAGAGATTTTGGAAATAGGTTGGAGGGATCTTGGAGGCTGTGGGTTTCATGTTGGGCTGCTAATCTACAAGGTCAGCGGTTTAAACCCTCCAGCCCCTCCATGGGAAAAAGTCTAGCTTTAAGCTCCCATAAAGAATTACTGCCTTGGAAACCGAGCACTTTAAGGCCATTATGAATCAGAATCAACCTGATGGCAGGCTTTTTGGAGGCTGTGGGTACTCAGAGGACCCTATACGACAGTTCTTGGGTCAAATTTATCCTCCAAACTTAATTTACTTTACCTAAGAATTTGAGCGTGCTCACCACTTAAAATTAGGAGAGTGGGTATAGAATTTTGAATTCCCCCCCTGCCTTATTTTGAGGAAGCAGCAGCTCTAACAAGGCCCATCATTCATTCCAGTGTAATGACATGTCTGGACCTGAAGACAGGCTCTTTAGAGATGAGACACGCAGGGCTTTCTCCTTCAGCCATTACGCTCTGCTACGGACCACCTCACCACCTTCCTTCCTTCCGTGGTTCCCACAGGAATTGAAGTTTGTAGCTCTTGATATAGGATGTCTCCACGGAGATCGAGAACCAATTTGAGAGCCCAAAGCATTAGCTTCTACCCATCAATCAGGCTGTCTTATGTATTACGCATATGCCTTAGATTCTAGATTGCCTGACTGTAAGTCAGAGACGTAACCCTAAAGGAAGGAATGAGAAAGCAAAGATGCTCATGCTGTCTTCAATTTCCTCTATAGTAGTAAATCTAAGTTATAGATAAGAGGAAGTTATGGCACCCATCCAAGTTTTCTTAGTTCTCCACGCCTTCCAATGATCCATAGATGAAAGAGTGTCAGTAAAGCATAGCAGGTGGATATATCCTGATAAATTACATTTCATGCTAAATTTATTTGGTAGCTTAGAATCATAAAAATGTTATAGCTTTAAGTGATCATATAGATTACTGAAATTGGAAGATTTACACTTAATTCTCTTCATGGTTATTGACTATTTTTTAAAATCGTTTTATTGGGGGCTCATATAACTCTTATCACAATCCATATATACATCTATTGTGTCAAGCACATTTGTTGCCATCATCATTTTCAAAACATTTTCTTTCTACTTGAGCTCTTGGTACCAGCTCCTCCTTTTTCCCTTTCCCTCCCTCCACCACCCACCATCACCCATGAACCCTTGATAATTTATAAGTTTTTTTCTTATGTTACGCTGACTGATGTCTCCCTTCACCCACGTTTCTGTCGTTGACTAACTTTTGCAAAGTAAGATTTTCTTCACCTGGTTTTGTCCCCTTTTTCCTTTTAGGGGGTTCAGATTCCAGGACTTGGAATTTTCACTTTCATGAGACAAAAGCTTGAGATGGGAAGCAATAAATTCATTCTAATTCAGAGACCCATATTCATCTTGTCAGAGAAGTTAATACAACTGCACGGACTTACACAAAACAAGGTGCATACTCCTGGTAAGTCTCCTGACGTTCCGACGTTTCCAGAAGGCTTGAAGGTGAAAGCGGGGAGGGAGGGGGCAAAATGAGGAGTTGATGCCCGGGGCTTAGGAGGAGAGTAAATGTTTTGAGAATGATGGGAGAATGTACAAATGTGTTTTACACAATTGATGTATGTATATGTATGGATTGTGATAAGAGTTGTATGAGCCCCTAATAAAATGATTAAAAACCAACCAAACAAAAAACCCCTTGGATTTCAAATGTGGGAATCGGTCGATTTTGCCACCCTACTGGGTATAAAAGGGGTCATAGCAGCTGCAGAAAGGGGGAGAGCTCACTACCATCACGAAAGAGGAGTCATGAGTGGAGCGCATCCTCTGGATTCCACACTGAACCCCCTGGAATCCGACACCGAAAGCTGCGGCAGCGGAGGAGTGGCAATGGCAGAGCCAAAGCACCAGAGAGTGGTGGACATTCCTGTCCACGGAGCAAGGAAAGTGGATGCCTCCAGGCACTTATTTGGGGGGTGTCAGTTTGCTGTAGTTGTGCTGTTGTGGGCTTGTGTGTGGCTGTGATTCTGGAAGCGATGTCACTGGTATTTCAAATACCAGCAAACTCATCCAAAGTGAACAAGTTTCAGCAAAGCTTCCAGATGCAGAGCAGATTATGAAGAAGGTATAGGCTGTCCACTTCTGAGGGATTACGTGTGGGTAACACCATGGGCAGCATCAAAACAGTGCCGGACACTAAACGCCCCTGAATAGAAGCAGCACATTGTCAGACTTGGTGTCAGAGGTGAGCCCCTCAGGTCAGAAGGTACTCAGAGTATGAATGAACAAGAGCTGCCTTCTCAAAGTAGAGTTGATAATAGTGATACGGAGGACGTGCAGCCTTCTGGAGTAAAGTCTGAGGGGCCTCCATTTACTGATGGGGCACAACAAAAATGAGAAAAAACAGTTGGAAACATCAATTAATCATTGGAACTTGGAATATACAAAGTCTGAATCCAGGAAAATGGGAAGTTATCAAAAGTGAAATGAAATGAAATAAAGATGACCATTTAGGCATCGGTGAACTGAAACAGACTGGTATTGGCTATTTTGAAAAAGAAAATCATGGGTTACTATTATGACTGTGGTAATAAGGACAGAGTCAAGAAGAGTGGCGTTGCGGTCATCATCAGAATGGACATTTCAAGGTCTGTCTTGAAGTACAATGCTGTCTGTGATAAGATTACATCGATTTGTTTTCAAGGAAATCCAGCCAATACAACTTTTTCAAATCTATGCACCAACCACTAAAGCTAGTGATGAAGAAACTGAAGTACTGTACAAACTTCTTCATTCTGAAAGTGATCATATATACAATCAGGATGCAGTGATAATAACTGGTGATTGGAGTAAAAATGTTTGAAATGAAGGGGAAGGAAGAGTTGATGGATAATATGGCCTTGGTGATGCAAATGCGGCTGGAGAGAATAGGCTAGAATTTTGCAGGACTTCTTCATTGCAAACACCTGTTTTCAATAATACAAAAATAACGGTCTTTTCCATGGAACACCAGAAATCCAACGGACTACATCTGTGGGAAGAGATGATGGAGAAAGCTTAATAGCAGCAGCTAAAACCAGGCCAGAGGTTAGCTGTGGAACAGACCAACAATTACTCATATGTAAGTTCTGGTTAAAGCTGAAGAAAATGAAAACCAGTCCACAGGGAGTCAATATGACCTTGAGCTATCCAACCCGAATTTCGGGAACATTTCAGGAACGGATCTGACTCTTTGAACACTAATGACAGAAGACCTGATGAGCTGTTGGATGACATCAAAAACATCACTCATGATGAAAGCAAGAGGTCCCATAAAAGACGAGAGAAAGGAAAGATCAAAGCGGATGTCTCAGAATAGACTCAAATTTGTTCTTAGAGTAGCTAAGGCAAGTGGAAGAAATGATGAAGTAAAAGGGCTGAATAGAAAATTTCAAAGGGAAGCTCAAGAAACCAAAGTAAGATAATGAAATTGTAAATGCCTAGAGTTAGAAAACCAAAACGGAAGCGCCCGCTTACCATCTTAAACTGAAAGAGCACAGAAGAAAATTTTAATACATAGTGCTTAGTTTATTATTCCTATTTTACATTTTAATTGTGACGCAAGAAGAAATTAAAGTTACAATGCTGAAAGATTCTGTGGGCAGAATGTTGAATGATGCAGGAAGCATGAGAAGAAGAAGGAAAACATATACAGAGTCCCTGTACCCACAAGAACTTGAAATGCCACCATTTCAAGAGGGAGTATGTGATTAAGAGTTGATGGTACTGAAGGAAGATGTCCAAGCTCAACTAAAGGCATTATGTAACTGCAAGGCTCCAGGAATTGATGACGTACCGATGGAAATGTTTCCAGGAACTGAAAAATGAAACACTGAAACACTCATGACAAGAAATTTGGAAACAGCTATCTGGTCGACTGACTGGAACAGATTAATATTTGTACCCATTCCAAGGAAAGGGGACCCAACAGGATGCTCAAGTTTCAGAGCCATATCATTGATATCACATGCAAGTACATTTGTACCGAGAATCATCCAAGAATGTTTGCAATAGGTACATTGATAAGGAGCTGCCAGATGTTCAGGATGGATTCACAAGAGGATGCAGAACAAGGGGTATCATTGCTGGTGTCAGATGGATCTGGGCTGAAAACACTGAATACCAGAAAGATGCTTACTTGTGTTTTATTGATTAGGCATTTGACTGTGTGGATCATAACAAATGACTAGGAACTCCAGGATACGTCATTGTGCTCCTGCAGAACTTGTACAAGGATCAAGAGGAAGTTGCGCAAACAGAAGAAGGGAATACTGCATGATTTAAAATGAATGAGATGTATTAGGGTTATATCCCACCACCATACTTATTCTCAGGGAAGCTGGGTTATATGACGAAGAATGCAATATCAGGATGGGAAGCAGGCTGATTAACAACCTGCAATATTCAGATGACATAATCTTGCTTCCTGAAGGTGAGGAGGACTTGAAATATGTGCTGATGAAACTCAAGGATTGCAGCCTTCAGTATGATTACAACTCAAAAGAAAACAAAAATCCTCGCAACTGGGCCAATAGGTAACATTATGATAAATGGGAAAAAGTTTGACCTAGTCAAGGGTTTTATCTTGTTTGGATCCACAATCAGTTCTCATGGAAAGCATTTAAGAGATAAGCAGTGCATTGCATTAGGTAAATTTGTGGCACAAGACTTTCTAGAAAGTATTAGAAAGCAAGGATGTTATTTTGAGGCCTAAGGCGTATCTAACTCAAGCCATGGTATTTTTAATAGCCTCCTATGAAGTTGAAAGTTGGCTATTGAATAAAGAAAACCATGGAAGAATCAATGCATTTAAATTAAGGTGCTGGCAAAGAATATTGAAAGTATCATGGACTGCCAAAAGAACCAACAGATCTGTCTGGGAAGTACAACCCGAACGCTCCTTAAAAGCATGCATGGCAAGACTTCATCGGATATGCTGAGAACATGTTGTCAGGAGAGACCAGTCCCTGGAAAAGGACATCATGCTTGGTAACGAAGAGCAAACAGAGGAAAGCCCGCCACAGATGGACTGACACAGTGGCTGCAGCAATAAGCTCAGACACAAGAGCAATTGCAAGGATGGTACAGGACCAGGCAGTGTTTCATGGGATTGTACATGGGTTTTTATTACTTAGAACCGTCACCCAACAAAAGCAACAGGTTTGCTGGCCCACAGGAGCTGGAGCCAAGCTCCTTTGGGCGGAGACATGGTGGAATGGAGTGCTCTTGGGCCATTTTCCAACAGTCCTTAAAGAGCTTTGTAACATTGCCTGGGCAGGACAGAAGCCAAAGCCAAGGGGCTGAGGAGAGAGAGTGAGAGTGAGAGAGAGAGAGTGAGAGAGAGAGAGAGCGAGAGCAAAAGAGCGAGCTGCTCCAGGACACAAAAGAAGAGTTTGGTTTGACCAAACAATTGTATCCTGAATATTTCTGATACAGAATTGTAACCTGGTAACTTCCTTAATAAATGTTATAATTGTGTGAGTATGTCTGAGTTCAGGGTTGCCATTGCAATGAAGTATTGAATCCAGCAGAAAAGTAGCATTCCATGAGGTGGCTGATGTCAGAACTGGTAAAGAAGGTCGGAAAGTGGAGGCATGCCTGACCTCTGCCGCATAGGAATCGGCCGTGGGCTCATGAGTTTGAGTAACTCATGTTTTTATAATCAAAGAGGCCAGCGGTGGCCCCAACATCATTCTCACAGGTAGAATACCTGGTTGGGAGAATGTCTGCCAGTATCAGTTTGACAACATTTATTAAATCTATTTCTGTCATATACATAATTATTAACATTTAGCCTAAGAAATTAAGCATATTTATAAAGAGTCAGTATATACCTTATATACCTTTCTCAAAGAAGTCCTGGTGGCACCGTCAGGTAACGTTGTTCTGCTGACCACAAGGTTCTGCATTTCAAAGCCCACTGCTTGGTGGGAGAAGGATGAGGCCATGCACTCTCATAAAGATCGGGTCTTGCCGTGCTTGGGAACCAACCCAATGGCAGTGGGCTAGAGCTGACATGTTTCTCATAACCTCAGCCTTCCACTGAGGGCCAACAATGTGCCAGGGCTGAGTGTTCGAACCACTTAAGAAATAGTGGTAAGCAGACATGAAACGCAGGACACTCGCACCCTGCCTTTATCGCGCTGCCCTTCGTGGAGTCTTTTGAGGGCTTTCTTGTCCCGGTTCCTGGTTGTGTCCTATTGGATGTTCCTTTTTGTCTCCTGTGTGAGACCCACACCTGGATGAAAACAGACAACCAACCTAATAGTAGCAGGTGGAAGGACTCTAACTTGCTGTCAAATTTATTGAAACATTAATTTTATTGAGTTACATGTCCATGAGGAAAAGGGTGTATTTGAAAATAAATATTAAACAAAGCTACACTTAGAATTCATTATGTGTATATAGCGATGCTGTAGGGCAGAGTAGAGTTGCCCCCAGGAGTTTTCAAGGTGACGACTGTCTAGGGGAGTAGACAGCCTCACCTTTTGCTTGCTGCGTGTATTAGTATGGTCGGCTTTCTGGACCTTCTCAGCCATCGTTACCCAGCGCTTTATGGCAGAAGTGGTGTAACGTTGTACTTTATCAAAAAGCAAAAGGAAACCAAACCTACTGAAGGAAATAGAAATAAAGCCATGTTTCTCTCAAGCACCTTTGTGCCTTTGGAGTAGAGCCGACTTTCCCTCTTAGATCCCATCAGGTGTGGCTTACACAAATCATGCATGCATGCAATTAATTTTTCTTTCAGGGTAAAGACGTTTTGAACTTTAAACACAAATCATTGAATTCGTTCACAAGAACAATTTTGTCTACAGTTAACTATGGGGCTATGATTCTTCATAGGTGACTAACCGAAAATTACAGCCTCCTGGTGGCACAATGGTTAGTTAAGTGCTTGGCTCTTAACCCCCAATCAACTGTTTAAAACCCCCCAGCCCCTCCACTGGAGAAAAGGCCTGCTGGGGGTCTGCTCGCATCGAGACCACAGGCGTAGAACCCCTCTGGGGCAGTTCTGCTCTCTCCGGGGGTGACTGTGAACTGGAATGGACTTGAGGCACAGAACAACAAGGAATACCACATTCACCCTCCTGAGTGCCAGGCTCCCTGCTAGCTTGTGGGCTTTATAGACTGAAAAGACTAAAGCCCCGTGGGACCGAAAAGCTTAGAATCTAGTGCTTTGGCACTAAATAGGCAATTCATTCTCATTCTTCTTCTTTTTGAACTTGCCTACTCCCTAAAATTTCTTTGCAAACCCAAAATCAGTACCCGCAGAGTTTTCATGGTTGTCCATGGACATGCGCAGCTCGGTAAGAAATAGGACTATTTGCGAGGTGGGCTCCCACCTACAGCTGACCAAGGTTTCCTTCAGCCTTCTTGTTTTCAGCTCTCAATTCTGTACATCTGTTTAGTTCCACATTTTCCACATCTTTATGCTCTTTGTTAGTGATTTTGCTGGTTGAAATGGTCCACGGCTATTGTACTGATATGCCGCTCAGTGTTTCTGAGCATAAGAAGGCTGTCATTTGCCTTAAGGAGAAAATAGATGTGTTAGATAAGCCTCATTTAGGAATGAATTATAGTGCTGTTGGCTGTAAGTTCATGTTAAGGAATCAGCAGTATATATTTAATAAGGTGTTTTTAAATAGAAACACATAAAGCAAGGTTATATCTTGATCAGTTGACAAAAAGGTTTTAACTAGAGGCTCCTAAGAACCCTGACCTGTATTTTTCATAATAGAATAGGCCAATCTACTCAAGAACTCCCTCAATGCAAGAACACTTTGTTCTATTAACCTGGCATTCCATAATGCTCACCTTCCTGACACGATTGCTGAAGATAAAGTCGGTGCATAAGCAAATGTGGTGAAGAAAGCTGATGGTGCCCAGCTATTAAAAGATATAGCATCTGGGGTTTTAAAAGTTTGAAGATAAACAAGTGGCCATCAAGCTGAGAAGCAACAAAGCCCACATGGAAGAAGCACACCAGCCTGTGTGATCACAAAGTGTCGATAGGATCAGTTATCAGGCCTCAAAAAAACAAAAAAATCATATCATTGTGAATGAGGGTGTGTGTGGAGTGGAGACCCAAAGCCCATCTGTAGGCAACTGGACATCCCCTTACAGAAGAGTCTCAGGGAGGAGATGAGCCATTCAGGGTGCAGTTTAGCACCGATGAAACATACAACTTTCCTCTAGTTCTTTAATGCTTCCTCATCCCCCCACCCCCACCCCCCAACTATCATGACTCCAGTTCTACCTTAAACATATGGCTAGACCTGAGCATGTACATGGGTACAGATAAGAGCTGGAAAAACAGGGAATCCAGGACAGATAAATCCCTCAGGACCAATATTGAGAGTAGCCATACCAGGAGGGTAAAGGGGAAGGTGGGGGCAGATAAGGGGAACCGATCACAATGATCTACTTATAACCTCCTCCCAGGAGGATGGACAACAGAAAAGTAGGTAAAGGGAGACATTGGATAGTGTAAGACATGAAAAAAGAAATTATAAATTATCAAGGGTTCATAAGGGAGAGTGGAGGAGGGAGGGAAAAAAAGGAGCTGATACCAAGGGCTCAAGTAGAAAGAAAATGTTTTGAAAATGATGATGGCAACAAATGTACAAATGTACTTGACACAATGTATGTATGTATGCATTGTGATAAGCGTTATATGAGCCCCCAATAAAATGATTAAAATGAAACAAAACAAAAAGGCTCAAAGCAAACTCACTGGACATCCCTTACAGAAGTATGGATGTAAGATGTAAGAATGACTCACAGTGACTTGTGGGTTTTCCAGACTGTAACTGTTTATGGGAGTAGAATGCCCAGTCTTTCTCCTACAGAGCCTACTGGTGCCTTCAACGACCCATGGGCCTTGGCCAAATGTGTAACCACCAGGGCTCCTTAGAAGATAGGCCAGTGCTGTGTCAACTTTGTAGAACATAACAACTATGAATAACTGGAATTTACTGTGTAAGTAAGCGATGCAAGATAAGGAAACCAGCATTGCTCAGGAACCGGAGAACTTGTCTCTCTTTGTTTCAGAAGACTCAGGAAGATAAAACGGGAGATCTGCAAGGATAGCAGGATTGTCACAGAGATGCTATAGGAAGATATTTCTAGAGCAGGGTGACAAAGTCAAGCAAAAGAAAAACAGTGAAGCTCATGGGATAGTTCTGTGTGGCTCCAGCATATTTGTTATAGGGCAAGTAGGGGAAGGTAAGACAACAGTGTTAGGTAGAGACCAAATTGCAAGGGTCCTTTTAAAGTACGGAGCTCTGGTGGTGTAGTGAGTTATGCACTGAGATGTTAATTACAAGGTCAGTGGTTTGGACCTATCAGCCACTCCATAAGAGAGGCTGTTTACTCCTGTAAAGATGTAAAGTCTTGGAAACCCAAAGGGGCAGTTCTAGCCTGTCCTATAAGATCCTAAAGGGTCCTCCCGAGTTGAAATCCACTGTGGTCCTGAGTTTGGTTTTTGGTTTTCAAACTATGGTAAGGGCTTTGAAATTCCTTGTGTATGCACAGAGGGGGGTTTTGAATAGGGGATTATCTGTAGTGGTCTGGTTTGTTTTTTTTAGTTCAGGAAGATAGTTATTTCAATTGCAGTAATTTGGTAAAAAATGGTAAAAGCCTGAATGAAGCCTGACAGTCAAAAGGGAGATAAGGATATCTATCTATGAGACACACAAGATGAAAAGTTGATGGGACTCAGTTCCCAATTGAGAGTAGTGGGTAGATTAAATGTCTTTGTTGGGGAATAAAAACAAAAGGGCGGAGGGATAAAGGTCAGTTCTGGTGAGAGAGAAAGTAGCTGGCCATGAGTTCAGATTCCTGTAAGGATGTCCAGGTGAAAGTGGCTCAGCTCAGGAGAGAGGTAGAGATTAGAGATCAAGCTTCATGTGTCACCAGCACATTGCTATTTAAACCATAGCAACAAATAAGATTACCTAGAAAGAAAAATAAGGCAAGGAGACAAAGACAGAATGCTCTGGAAAATAACTCGAGCTTTTATAGGGAGTCAGAAGAGAAGGGAAGTCAGCAATGTAAACCCAAACCACACCCACTACCCCGAGTTGATACTGACTCACGGCCACCCTGCAGGACAGGTTTGAATGCCCTGTGAGTTTCTGAGACTGAATCCCCAGATGGAGACCAAGCAGGAAATAGAAGAGCCAAGAATGGGATCATAACTAGAAGAGCAGAAGGGCACTGACAGGAAAAATACAGGGAGTTATGGGAAATTGGATCTGCTATGTGTCCCTTGGTTTGTCTAACCTGAGACGCCGGTGTCTTTATTGAGATTAGTTGTGGTAGACAGATTCCAGGGAGGCTATGGGGGAGGGGGAGGAGAGGTTATAAAGACAGGGACTATAACCTCTCTCTCTCTCTCTCTCTTTTATAACCTCTCTTAAGACATGTATTTAAAAATGAAGAGGAGGGAGGTGACAGAGAATTACTGTCAAATTTTGGAGAAGACTGGGCTGAGAAAAAGAAGGTTGTGTTTTGTAGAACTGCTACCCCCAGCTTCCAAGCAGTATTGAGCATTTGAAAGGTTATCAGTTCCCGCTGCTAATTTAACATCTAAAATGCTCTTATATTTCCTCTGTCCTGTTTCTCTGTCAGTGACCTTGCTTATTGTCTGTCTTTGAATTTTTCATCTTGGTCATTTTTGTTGTTTTCTGCTTTTCTGCTGGTAGATCTTATACAATTTCTACATTCTATTCTAATTAGATAGACCCTAGACTGACTTCAAGCTGAGAGAAGCATATTTTGTGTATTGTCTTTTATAGAATCACTAGGAAAAGCGTTCTTCAAGTCATCCATACTGAGACCTAATTTCAAAAGTTGAAAAGTTGAAAGACCCAATGTTGAAAAGTAACATCTAGTGGAGAATACTATCTTTTCAAAATGCTTAACATTCATAGATATTTGTAATTGTTTAAAAATTCTGAAGTATTGGAGGAGATAGGCGAATATTGCAGCAGCACATTCTGAAAAATAAGGGAACTGAAAAGTTCAGAAAATCCTCTGAAGTGGTTAGTTATTACCACGTTCCTAAAGGAATACCAGGAAGTGCCGTGCTTAGAAGCTAATTTTTCTTAATACCACCAGTATAGAGCTGGGCTTATACTTTTCTTAATACCAGTATAGAGCCGTGGTATTTTTATATAATACCAGTATAGAGCTGTGCTTAGAAGCTAATTTTTCTTATGTTGAGCCTAAGACATATTTAGTGGAAAATTTCACTGATTAATATTTGTTCATGACCATTTGTATTATTTACAGTAAAAGATAATATACATTAGACATAATTAAAATCTTCATATGGATAATTCAAATTTTGAGTATTAAAAAATAAGGTAATTATTTAGGAGTATATCTGATCTGTCCTTATTGTAAATCTCTTCCCCCCTGTCCCCCACCCCAATTTCCTTTTTTCTTCTCTAGGTGATATCCCAATTATTCCACTTAATTTTATCACAATATCCCTGGAGAGTCCATATAACAGGGATATAGTAGAAGGATGTGTGAAGGAAACATTGCTTTTTTTATCGCGATCCATCGCCACCCAACACAATGTGGAATTCACATTCAAAGGGATCGGGGTCCTCATGATCAGACACGGCAAAGTGAAGATGAGATTCTTTAAAGACTTTCTTTGTGGCATGGATGGAAGTGAGACGTTGATGAAAGCCCTCGTAAATGTAAGTTAATGCTCTCCTCCTCCCACGTCTTTCGCACGCGGTGCCGCTGAGTCATCGATAGGTGTGTGGACTGGCCCCACCAGATGTCCCCTGGGGGAAAGCTGCAGCAGTCAGTGGTCCATGGGGCCATCCCTGTGCACTCTAGTACCATTGCCAGTTGGAATTGACTTGCTAGCATTGGGTGGGTTATCATGTAACCGAGTTCTTCTATAGATTACTTTGAGTTTTAAAACATTATGAATTTGGCAGGATTACCCAGAATGATAAATGAGAAAAATGGAGGCTGAGAGAGTTCATTATGTGACAGGACTGGTATTCAAGCCCAGAATTTCTCCCCACATGTTTTTGCTATTACTATTTCCGTGAAGATGAGCAAGGACATCTTTATTCAAGTCACAAAACTCATCTTCAGTTTTTAATTTGCCACACAGCTGAAGAACTTCCATAATTGATCCTTTGATTAATTAAGTAACTGGTCTGGACAGGAGTGACTTTCATGGTTATGTTGTTGTTAGTTGTCATGAGTCTGTGCATCGTTGACTTGCTCTGGAGGGTTTGTAAGGCTGTGCCTTTTTGGAAGCGGATCACCAGTTCTGTCTTCTGAAAACACCTCTTGGGTGGTTTCAAACCACCAGCCTTTCAGCCAGTAGTCAGGTTTGACACAGCAGAGTTTAAGTAGGCAAAAAGACAGTCAGCAAGGATTTATTGAATACCAGTTATGCTGTTGGTGCACCTTTGGGAGCTAATAATGTTGATATGAATGTGTTGGACTATCACAGAATGGTGCAAATTCTGCGTCCTGTAGAGCAAATGCCTCACTTCTATAGGAAACGGTGACGAGTGCGGTTGAATTCTATCCATTTCTTCCTTCACGGGCTCTTGGGTGAGGACTTGGGAGATGGAGCTGTGTATAAAGGGGCACTTGGTGCTTCCTCTGGAACCTGCCATCATAGTTGATTGCTTAGGGAACTCCAAACCCCTATGGAAAAGTGGAAACAAAGAGGCATAACTTACCCTTCTAAGTAAAAACTCAAGGCAAGATTTGAAAAACCAGAAGGCCAAGTGAGTGGCCCATCTTGAAAACTCAGGGAATCTTCTGAGCTTAGCTTCTTATGTGTCTAAAAGAGAAGATAACCTTTTATTGACTTGCTGCATCATATGACCGAACTTCTAAGGGGCAATTTTTCTAAAAAATGCATTCTGAGAGATATTCTAAAAGAAATGTTTTGTAGGTTAAAGACTGAGATTTCAAAAATCAAGTAGATTCATCTTCTAGAACTATCCCTGTAGATTTCTGAGACTGTAACCCTTTATAGGAGTTGAAAGCCAAAAGGTTTTTTGCCCTTTTATATTATATATTTTCAACTGGAAACTTAAAAAATAAATATGAAGTCCTCAAAACATTTTTAAAAAGTTCTTCTTAACGAAAATGATTAGGGCAAAGAATGTACAGATGTGCTTTATACAATTGATGTATGTATATGTATGGATTGTGATAAGAGTTGTATGAGCCCCTAATAAATTGTTTTAAAAAAAACTCTTCTTGGGAATTGCTTTCAAAGCCATTTATGTACCATAATGTTAATTCAAAATTAATAATACATACTTTAATATTAAATAATCATGTATATATATTAGTATATAAAACCAAAATCATTGTCATTGAGTCAATTCTGACTCATGGCAACCCTATAGGACAGGGCAGAACTGCCCCTGTGGGTTTCTGAGACTGTAACTTTTTATGGAAGTTGAAAGCCCATCTTCCTCCTGCAGAGCAAGCTGATACATAACCACTGTGCCAGCAGGATTCCTATAAGGACATAGTTAATATAAATTAATAATCATATATAAATACTAATACAATAGCCCAATTGGATATTGATCACAGTGACCCTGTATATAACAGAATGAGACACTGCCGGTTCTGCACAAGCCTCATAATTGATTTGTTTTAGCTCATTGTTGCAGACACTATATCAACCCATGTCCTTGGTGGTCTTCCTCTTTTTAGCTAACCTGCTTTACCAAGCATGATGTCCATTTCCAGGGGCTAGTCTCTTGAGCAGCCCTGGTGGCATAGTGATTACATATTGGGCTGTGGTCTGAAAGGTCAGCAATTTGAAACCCCTAGCCACTCTCTGAGGGAGAGAGATGGGACTTTCTAGTCAATGAACAGATAGAGTCTCAGAAATTCATGGGACCGTTCGCTATGTGTAAGTTCGCTATGACTAAATGACAGTGAGTTTGAGTCTCTCCTGATAACATGTCCAAAGTATGTGAGACAAAGTCACATCATCCTGGTGTCTAGAGACCATTCTGAATATACTTTTTCCAAGACAGATTTGTTTGTTCTTTCAATATTCTTTGCCAACACCATAATGCAAACACATCAATTCTACAGTCTTATTTATTCATTTTCCAACTTTCACGTGCAAATGATGCAACTGAAAATAGCCATGGTGTGTTAGACAGGGTTCTCTAGAGAAACAAAACCAGGACACTTATGATTTTATACATCTATAGATAAATAGATATATACAACAAAAAAAATAAACAGCTAATTATAGAGCAGTACAAATGGCTCAGTGCAACTCACTCTACCAGACAGTCAATACACTTGCTGTTGGGTGCAAGTCAAGGAAGCAGACAACTGAGTCTTCTATAGAGCTTTCAGGCAATCTGGCCACAGGCAGTAAACAGCAGGGCAAGTCACCATCAGTCAGCCAGATGACCGGGGTCCAACAGTCCCCAGCTCAAGTGATGTATACACCAGCAGTGTGGCGAAGCAGGTCTTGAAGGAACCTCAAACTATAGCGAACACAGTCCACGGGTTGGGTGTCCCACAGGTAGTGTAACTCACAAGTTGAGGCAGAGAACCAGCCAAGGCAGCTGCACACTGGTCCAATCATCAGAGAGCAAGAGACAAGAAAGGCGAGGCTCGCTGAACCATTTATCTCTTTGCCCTTCAATTAAACTGCAACCTTATTAATCCCATATGTGTTTATTGGCCAGGTTGGTCCAATAAACCTACCTATCACACATGGCTTGAGTCAGTGCATTTTAGTCTTTAAAGTGATATCCTTGCTCTTCAGTACTTTTAAAGAGGTCATATGGAGTAGATTTGCTCAATGATTTTTACATAATGTAACAAAAATAGCTGTTATTTGTTGAGTGCTTACTATGTGCTAGTCACTTCCATAGAATATCTCATTAAAACCTCATGAATTGAGTCCTATTATGATTCTTGGCTAGTGGCACTGAGCATTAGGCATTGGACTGCTAACTGCAAGGCCGGTGTCTCCAATCGATCAGCTGCATGACAGGAAGCCGAGGCTATCGGCTCTCATAAAGATTTACAGTCCGGGAAATCCTCTCCCAGAGAGGGTTGCTATGAGTGGGGATTGACTTGATGGCGGTGGATTTGGTTTGGGAGTGTATGTGCTTTATGCTAAAATTGTATGTTTTATGTGCTTTATGCTTTAATCGTATATTTAACTAGATGTGAAGGCCTGAGGCTTCATAGCTGGTAGAGTGTCAGGACTGGAACATGAGTCCACCTAAATCCAAAGCCTATATTGTAACTGCTCAATTTTAGAATTATTTGGGTCAAGGGTGAAATTAACTAGTTGCTCATTTTCCTGAGAGCCCTGGAAGTCTGATCCTGTGTTTAAGATAGCTAGATGAAGCGGTCTACTCTAAAAGTAGCTTCCAAAGAAGAAATGGTTGGTAAAGGGACAGCATCAATGAAATTACCAGGCAACTACCAAGGTGACGATTATTTAAAATAAGTCATTTTATTGGGGGCTAGTCCAGCGCCATATGGTGTATGGATTGTGATAAGAGCTGTACTAGTCCCCAATAAAATGATTTAAAAATTCATACATCAATTGTATCAAGCACATTTTATACATATATTGCCAT
This sequence comes from Tenrec ecaudatus, assembly GCF_050624435.1. NCBI lineage: Eukaryota > Metazoa > Chordata > Mammalia > Afrosoricida > Tenrecidae > Tenrec > Tenrec ecaudatus. Next base: position 83,709,879 of record NC_134533.1, read on the forward strand.
CATCATTTCCATAACATTTTCTTTCTACTTGAGCCCTTGGTGTCAGCTCCTCTTTTTCCCCCTCCCACCTTTCCACCCTCATGAACCCTTGATAAGTTATAAATTTTTTTATTTTCATATTTTACACTAGGGTGACTACCTTGACATGGGGCATTTCTCACTGGAAGTTAAGCTTTTGACTTTATGTGTGGAGGGAAAATGACAATAGAGTATGGTGGTAGCTTTGCTTCGATAATCTTTTGAATTTACACCAGATTATTAGCTTGTAGCACCTAATCAGCCTGTATCATGGACCCCAGCCCAGGTGTAACCCCTTCTTTTTCCCTGTCCTCCAGAGGCCTGGCACTGTAGACTCAGTGTTGTCTAGCAGAGAGGATCATGGGAAACGACCCTACAGCGTGCTTGCATTTCCACGGTGAGTGGTTTGCTCCATGGGTTCTCCTTACTCATATGTTGCTCGAAGTGGGCAGCGTTTCTCAGTAACCTTTTTAGTTGATGCTCCTCTTTGTGCAGGGTTTCCCACCCCCTGCACCGACCCCCTTTCAGTAAATCCTGGAAGAAGAGTGTATTACTTGCACTTTCTGTAGTTGAATTTAACAACCAATCACCATTTAGCATGTTGGTTTTTTAACGAGTCTTGTCTTCCTGATAATTCTGAAACTACCCCTCGCCTTATTTTTGTTGTTAGATGCCATTGAATTGATTTTCAACTCAGTAGAATTGCTGGCTGGCAGGGTTTTCTAGGCTGTAATGCCTTTACCCCCAAACTGTATTTTCTTGTTACTGCTGAGAATATGCACAGCAGCACATACACCCATCCAGCAGGTTCTCTGTGCATATTGTAGCGACGGTGAGCACTTTCTTTGAGTTGCGCAACCAGCCTCCCCTCCTTTCCTGAGTTCTTCAGTAACACAAACTGACTACTTCCCAAGGGATCTTTTGAGTTGCTAGGGTCAATTTGACCCCATATATAGTTCTTAAAAGAGCATCATGTAAAATAAAAATGCGATAATAAAAAAAGAGCATAATGCTCAAGGCAGACCTTTTTATATTTTCCCTTTTTCTTAACTAGTTAAACTGTTGTTAGACTTTAGGAAGATTTCAGGGACTACTTATGGTTAAAAGTTTAACAATTATTTCAGGGGAATAGCTTCATGGGTTCATTCACCTTCCATGGCTCCAGAAAATATGGGGGTAGGAGAATTTGACCTTCTGTTCTGCATTTCCCCCACTTTGATCAAGATGCTTCTATGTACTCTTTGATCAAAATGTTCAGTAATGGTAGCAGGCAACATTCAGTTCTGTTCTCATGGAAAAACTAGCCATACATTCTAAATCTTCCTCTTATGCCAGACTCTCCATTCATTGTAATTCCAGGTAGATTGTTGTGCCTTGCATGTCAACTTGCAAGCTTCTAATCCCCTAGGCACTACACAAAAAACTAGGAGGTAAAACAGAAGCACTAATTATCCTATAAAGTTCATTAACTGGGATGACCTTAAACTTCCAAACCAAGAAGCCAAATTCCATGAGGTGTTTGATTGTACATATTTATTTTGGTTGTACACATGCAGATCTGCAGGAACAGATCTCAGGTCTTTTGTGGAGCAGCCGAGCGCTTAACCATTGCTCCACCAGTGCTCCTTTCCATCAACTTTGTTGTTACTGTGTGCAGAGTAGAATCACCCGCCCCTTAGGGTTTCCTGCTGGGAGTGAATCATCTCATTTTTTTATCCATAGTGTCACTGGTGGATTCGAACCTCTGCCCTTTTAGTTAGCAGCTGAGCCCTTAACAATTGTGTCACCATGGCTCTTTTCACTAACCTTCACCCCTGCAATATTAGTAAGAGTCTGTCCCCTGCTTCACTCCACTTTCCACCACTGCCTTGCAGTCTAGCCCCCCTCTGCCTAAGCCTTGATTCTTGTGATGGAAGCGTTCAAACCATGGTGCGATACGCATAGGCTTCCATCCCAAAGCCTTCTTTGGAAGGTAAGATGATACAGAGTAGGGGAGAGCACAGTGAATGTTTACTGGTGGCTGCTGTTGAAAATGGTCATCATAATGATAGCACTAAAAATAGTAATAATAATACTGACGATCACCTATGGACCACATACGAGCTGCCAGGTAGGTACTGTTAAGCACTTTCTCAGTGTTATTGTATTTAATGTTCTTTACAACCCCATGGTACATGTTTTCTTCCCCCCCATTTTACCCAGTAGAACATTCATTTTAAGTGTATTCATGATAATTACCGTTCTCATGAGTGAGGCAGTGTGGTACAACATTAAGGAGACTGGAATGGGAGCCAGGAGACATGGGTTTTATTTTCACTTGGCCATTGCTCACTCATTGTGAGTCATCGTCTTAATCTTAATTGCTCTGCTGTTAGCACCTAATCATTTCAGGTGGTAGGAACTTAGGGACTCAGTGCTTCCCAAACTATCAGTTTATCATCTCTTAAAGGTCTGTGGTGTTTGTTTGTTATACCCTCCTCTTGGAAGAGGTGTATGCATGCGTAATATTCACTCGGATCTTGTTAAAATGCAAGTTTTGATTCAGTATATCTGAATGGATATGCAAATTCTCAGCAAGAGCTCAAACCAAATGAACCAGTTCATTGCTCTGATTTCTGTACATGTGAGTTGCTTTTGAGACCACAGAGAGGTGAAGATTTTGGTTGGCCCCAGCCTTTGTCCCAAAGAGCCTGAGCCCACAATATTTGCTTAGCAATCAAAGCACTTGCTACTTGAGGGAAACAAGTTGCCGCTTAGTTGACTTCTTCCCTTAACACCCCATGTGTATCAGAATAGCTATGGGCTTTGCATGATTTTCAATGGCTGACGTTTCAGAAGTAGCTCATTAGGCCTTTCTTATGAGGCATCCGTGGATGAACTTGAACCTCATGCTTTGGTTGGCAGCTGAGGATAGGATTCATTTTCACCAGTCAGGGACTCCCCACCTTGGAGGAAATGGACCTCATGTCAGAAACAAGAAGCTGCCTGCGTTGTTTCCTGAAACTAAATGTATAGTCTTAGCTTCAAATCCAGTACAGTAGATAAACCTCTTCACTTATTCCTAGGATTAGTCTCAAGGAGACAGAAAATAAACCACCTTTGGAGACCATTGTAGAAGAAAGTAAAGATAATAGAAAAAAGAAGTACAAGGTTAAAGAAAAGTCAGACAATGACAGAGGCATCAAAGGTAGGTCTGTGGTTTCTGGATAAAGTGTGTCACCATTTACTGCTTAGCAACCCAGCCATGCTGCTCAAAATAGAGTTAGATTCACGAATAACAACTAGATTTCTTTTAACAAATAGTTTTTGTCCCTTAACTTCTATATCCCTCCATAACTAAGTACCCTACAGTTAGACTCAGTGAATTATCAGACTCATTGAAGACGATGCTTCACTGGCTCCCCATTGCTTACGGCAATCAAAACTCATGTCTACAGGGCCCAACAGGTAATGCAAAGGAAGCAGAGAGGTGATTTTGATTGAAGTATATGGAGAAAATCCTAAGACCCGGCAAACCTTCTAAAAAGGGAGTTCTGGGGACCCTGAATACTATTCCTCTAGCAGAGTACTGATTTGTAAGATAGGGACCAAGTGATCACATCTTGGGTATTTTCAAGAGGTGCCAAGATTGTGATTTTAATGTGAACACTATTGGCCATTAGTAACTAATTTCACAGGGCAGCTCAAGAAGACAAAAGAAAATATTATAATGCAATGTGAAAACACTTATACTTAAAAAAATAAAAAAGGAAGAATATGCTTAGCATATCTTAAATGGAACAAACTCAAGAAATATTCAAGCCTCGATTTGCAATATTGCGAGATTCTATGGGCACAATGTTGAACGAGGTAAGAAGTGTCAAAAGAAGATGGAAAGAATATAGAGTTAATGTACCAAAAAGAACTAGTCAGTATTACACCATTTCAAATGTAGCATATGATTAAGAATGAATGGAATTGAAGGAAGAAGCCCAAGCGCACTGAAGGCATTAGCCAAAAATGCGGTTCTGGGAATTGATGGGACTCCAACTGAAAAGTTTCAATAAGCTGATAAAGTACTGGAGATACCCACTGGTCTATGCCAAGACATTTGGAAGACAGTTCCTTGGCCACCTGACTGTTAGACCCCAAGACACTGCACTGGCTCCCCACTGCTTCCAGGAATCCAAATTCAGATACTTACAGGGCCCAGGCAGATAACATAAAGGAAGTAAGTGGGCTACATATAGGACTAGTAATTAATAAAATCTCCTGTGATGTGTTGTTTTTTACCCATTCTGAAGAAAGGTGACCTAATCGAAATTATAGAACACTGTTAATGATATCACAAGCAAGTAAAATTGTGCCGAAGATCCTTCAACAACAGCTGTAGCAGTACATGGACAGAGAGCGTCCAGAAATTGAGGCTGGATTCAGAAGAGGCATAGAACAAGTGATATCGTGGCTAATGTCAAATGGGTGAAAGCAGAGAATACCAGAAAAGTGTTTGTGTGTGTGTGTGTGTTTTGACTGTGCAAAGACATTTGATTGTGTGAACCAATAAGCTGCCGAGAACCTTGAGAAGAGTGGGAATTTAAGAACACTTCATGCTGGACCTGAACATGGATTAGGAGGTAGTTGTGCCAACAGAACAAGGGGATGCTCCATGGTTAAAAATCAAGAACGGTGTGTGTCTGGGCTCTATCTTCTCATCATACTTAATCAATCTGTATGGTGAGTAAGTCATCTGAGAAGCTGGATTATATGAAGAAGAATATGGTATCAGGATTGGAGGAAGACTTAAGAATAATTTTCTCTTTGGGAGAGAAAGTCCCTGGAAAGGACTCGTAAAAGAGCCTTGGAGGCTTGCTTGGTCAAGGAACCTTGGAAGCATAGTGGTGATGTGTTGGGCTGCGAACTGCAAGGCCAGTAGTTCGAAACTACCAACCGCTCTGTGGGAGAAAGAAGAGGCTTTCTACTTCCTTAAAGAGTTACAGTCTCAGAAACTCACAGGGTGGTTCTGCCCTGTTCTGTAGGGCCGCTATGGGTCAGAATCAACTAGATGCCCCTGAGCTGGTAAAGTAGAGGGGCAGCAAAAAAAGAGAGGCAGAGTCTCAACAAGATGGGTTAACACAGTGGCTGCAGCAATGGCCTCAAACAGAACAGTAATTGTGAGGATGACACGTGACCGGGGCGGGGTGTGTGTGTGGTATTTTATTTTGGTGTCCATGGGGCCGCATGGCGTCGGAACCAAAACTAATGACATGTTGCTCGGTACCATCGAGCCGGCTTCTACTCATTGCACCCCTGAGCTCCACAGACCGAAACCCTATCACTTCCTGCACCGTGCGCACAACAGCCGCTGTGTCAGTCCGTCTCGTTGAGGGGCTTCCCCCTCCCGCTGCAAGTGAGCCAAACACAGCACACGCAATTGACCTTGGAAAGCTCAGCGTTCACATAGCTCTCTAACTCAGCTCTCCTGTTCTCTCGGTGGAAAATTATCTGCTAATGTGCTTCTAATATTCTTTGTCTTTTCTGGACTCTGGCTTTACTTACTCTTTTTCTCTTGTGTGAAATGTGCTTCCTTTTCTTTGAGGGCGTCTTAAGCCTGCTCACCTATTTGTCCCCTTTTCGCCTCTTGCTTCTTCCATGAGCACTTCCCTCATCACTCCAGTCTTGTAGAGCAGTGGTTCTCCACCTTCCTCATGCCACAACCCTTTCATACAGGTCCCCTCATGTTGTGGTGACCCCCCCAGCCATAAAATGACTTTTGTTGCTCCTCCTTAACTGTATGTTGCTACTGTTATGAATTGGGCAACTCCTGTGGAAGGGTTGCTCTAACTCCAAAGGGGTCACGACCCACAGGGTGAGAACCACTGTCGTAGTGGCTTCATTTGGGAGTCAGACGTTTTGCATTATTGTCCTGAGTTGAATAGGGGGCTTCACAAAGTTTGTGGGAGAATTCTGTTGCGTTATAACTTCCTTTTTGAAGTCCTCTTGTATTTAGAGTGTATGTGAAGCACTCAGTACTGTTAGACTATGAAAAACCTTTAAACATGGGAATTCTCACCATTACTGGGTGTGTCTTCTCCCCCACCCCAACTACATATATTGGAAGATCGTTAAGGGCAAAGACTTAGTTTTTTGTATCCCCAAGAAAATATCCAACACTGCTTTGCACATAATAAGTGTACGCAAAACAATGTTTAAATACTTTAATTGGGGGCTCTTACATCTAGTATCACAATCCATCCATCCTCCAGTGCGTCAAGCACATTTGCACATGTGCCGCCACCATCGTTTGCAAAGCCTTCTATCAGCTCCCCATTTCTTCCCCCTCCCTTCTCCTTCCACCCTCCCTCAAAAACCCTTGATAAGTTATAGATTATTTTTTCCATATCTTACATTGTCCTCTGTCACCCCTCACCCACTTTTTTGTTATTCGTCCCCCGGGGAGGGGGTTCTAGTTGATCCTTGTGATCGATTCCCCATTTCTCCCCCGACCCTTCCCTAATCCTCCTGGTATCTCTATTCGCAAAAACAATTTTTAAACCTCATTAGGTGTAAGGAAAAAAAATCATTTACAGCTAAGAGAATGTGTCCTAAGGGAAGAATGTCCCTGATAAAATTAACAGATTTTACTTATCTGCACTGAGAAGAAACAACTCTATTACCAGAAAAGGGAACCAGTTTCATTAATTCTTTACAGAGATCTCACCACCCAAGAAACGTAGAGATAGACAGGCTATCTCTCCTGCCAAGGTGACAGGTGTAAATTTGACAGACAAGTTTGAGCAGACTGAGAGTGGCGCAAGGAATATGATGGCTGAAAGGTAATGCATTGACTTTGCTTCTGTGTTAATCTGGTTTTGAGTCTTTTTTGCGTGTTTGTTTAAATAATTGTTCATTTATTCCTCCAGTATTCTTGGGTATATTCCATATGCTTGCTGATGGGGATAATAACAAAGAAATGGCTCACACAGTTGTAGAAGTGGGCACATTTCAAGTCTGAGGGTTGTATGTTAGGCTGGAAGCTTCCTTTTGACTCAAGTAGCTGCAAGGGGTGATGCGTCCAAGAGCAGCAGGAAGATGACAAGCTGCTGTCTGCAGAAGGGAAAGAATACAAGGTTTGCAGGTAAGATGGCAGGCTGTGGGCACCTCTCAAGGTTGGCAGATGACACAGGCCTTTGGCTGAAGTCCGAGGGACCAGAGGTTGATGAACCCGATGTAGAATCCAGACCCAGCAAAAAGCAAGTAACCTTCTGTTAAGAGCAGGCCACACCCTTGAGACCTGCTCAGGGGAGCTATTGGGGCCTAAATGCCAAATCACTGAGAACCCTGGCCTAGCAGAGTTGACACACAACTGGATCATACACGGTATGCAGCCAGAAAGTTCTCTCAGCTCCACCTTCCACCTAGACCCATAATCCAACCAACCACTTCTCTCCATCCGTACTGTCACCACTCTGGGCCAGATTATCATCTCCCTCTCTCTTGAATTATTGGAATAATCTCTGGATTCTTCCTCTGATTCTTGACATTGTAAAATTCCTAACACTGCTGCTAGAATAATTCTGGGAAAATGTAAGTCAGGTGATCTCATCCTCTGCCTGAATCCCTTCAATGGGTTCCCGTTAGAAGCCCGACGTCTCTCCTATTCTTCCCCTAACACATCACCCCCAGCCACAAACCTGGTGCTCTCAACTCAAGCACTTTGCACTAACTCACTCTGGCCAGAACGCCTTTTCCATCAGCTATCTCTATTTTAGCTCTCCCACTTCCTTTCATATATTTACTCAAATGGCATCTTCTTGCTAAGAACTTAGCTGGCTTCTACATTTAGGATTTAATACCCTATCCTCTAGCCCAACGTGGTTTTTATCTCCATGTAACATACTATAGAGTTCACTTATTTATCTTGTTTCCAGACTGTCTCTTCCAAGCAGAATATAAATTGTATGTGGGTAGGTTATTTTTCATGTTTTATTCTTCACTGCATCTTCTATGCTTAGTTGTGCACCAGGAAGTACTCAATACATTTTAATGGAATGAATAAATGAATATTATCCCCAGTTCTTCGAGTTGGTAACCCAGAGTTTGCAAGATTATACAGCTTGCCAAATGCCAGTCACTTTGTTAGTGACAATGTTGGGATTTAAATCTAGCCTTAGCTGGACACTAAATGCATGTTCTTTATCGCCAGTGAACACAACTGCTATAAAGAAAATCAACTGAGATAGTTCTCTTTTTCTGTATTTCTATTGGCCTCTAAAAATTAAAATTGTTTTAAAGGTGAGACTAGTAGACATTAATGTTGCATTGTTCTTATAGCTTAGAATCTTCAGGTTTTCTGAAATGCAAGAATGATAAGAAGCCCCAAACTTCTCCAGTCGCTTCTTGTCAGGATCATAAGAAGGCAGGACAGGTACAGTATACAAACAAAACCCGGTCAGCGTCTTCCTCTGACTTTGTTCACCAAAGAGTTCTGGGAATAAGCCGTCTTTCTTAACTTTAATATGTGGGAATGACTCAAGATTCATAGATCCATCTATCTACGAGTCAAGATCTACCAGTTAACAGAAATAGAATTAGGAAATCCCTACTTTGTCTTTTGCCATGTACACTCTCTATAGCACTGGCAGTGTGCTGTAGGTTAATCACTGGGGGCTAATCACAAGGTTCAAATCCCGCAGCTGCTCCATGGGAGACAGATGAGGCGGTCTGCTCTTGTAAAGATTTACAGTCTCAGAAACCAACCCTCTAGAAGCTTGCAATGGCAGTGGGGTTTTAAAAATTTTTTATACTCTGATCAAATGAGAGTTGAGTAAATCCTGGATATTCCTGGAGTCTATTTGGCAAAATCTCATTTTGCTAATTGCTACATCATAATGACTGCTGTTTATTAATTAGTGATTGATAAGTTAGACACAGCTATGAAATATGTTTCTCGATATCCTCCTGCTATGGAGAGCTGGTGAGGGATTGTGAAGATGAAGTAAAAGGTAAGAATTCACTTGTCCTTAATCGAAGCTTGTGCTTGTAGGAAATGTGCTATGTCTGTTTGCAACGAGCGCAGCAGAACTCCCCCCTCTACTACGGGGAAGTGAGGAAAAGGCGGGAAATAGAAGACGAGCAGCTCCTGCGTCAGTATCAGATGATGAAAGAGCAGGAGGCGTTTGCCAAGCAGCAGGTATCCCACCAGCGATGGACGGAGAGCACTGGCTCTGGGGAAACCGAATGGAAGGGTTGCAGAAGCCCGTGCCAGGCGTTCAACCGCTGGCTGTGCTACAACACGTTTAATTGCTCCCAGACAGCTGGGCTAGGACTGAGGTTTTCAATGCTAGTAAACTCTTTTTTCCCCCCTCTCACAATAGATGAATAGTCTGGTTGCTAGAGAGCAGAATCAGAAAAATGCTGCCTATAATCTTGGAGTTGCTGATGCGATACGAAACCACAAGAATGGAAAACCTGAATTTTACGTAAGAGCCCTTGGCAATGTTTTTCTTTCTAAAGACTGCCCCATCTGTGGCATTTGAACTCATTACAGGAACGGGGATTGATGCCATTTTATTAAGTGGCTTAGTTCAAAAATGGGCGGTGGAGGGTTGAAACTTCCTTCTAAGGCAAAGTGGTTTTGCCTACTGATTCCACCATGCAGATTCACAGCAGAGTCTACAAGTCACTCTGGCCCTTACTATTGTTTGTCTTTTAATGCTTTCTTGTGAACGGGGTGAAGGCTTACAGAGCAGATCATCTGTTGCACATCCAATAGTTGAAGCACACGCATGTCGTTTGAACTTAGCCTTCGCCCCCTCTCAGAGAATCACCATTTCTCTCACTTCTCCCCTGCGTGTTCGCTTTCTGTTCCTCCGCCTTTCTGAACCCTGCTGAACAAAGCTTCCCTTGTAGAGCAAATGGTTGAACATTGCGCGTGAGGTGAGTTCAGTTCCGGACATGAAGAGTGGGTGAAGGCCCTACTCGGGTTCCGTCAGTCTCTCTCTATGTGACCGGTAGGCCTGGTCTCTCTTATGATTTTCTCCCATTCTATCCAAGATCATCGGCTGCAATCCTTTTTGGAGCAGTTGGAGTGGTAGATGGATACTGTCTAGTTCTGGTCTCAGGGTTGGGTGGACCCAAGTTTGCAGGCTCTGTTAGTTCACTGGATGAATTGTGTCCATGTATTTTTTTTTATTTCCATCACTCTTCTTTCCTCTGGATAGGGAGAGACCAATGGTTGTACCCTAGTCTTTAAGACCCCAGCTTTTATTATTTATAGAGTTCTTAGCCAGGATGGAGGCAGGTGAGGGCAGCATACTAAAATCCTGCCCCAGGTAGTGAGTGATCTGAAGAGAGGAGCTGAAACACTAGTGTCGTCTCTGATCAGCAGCATTGGCATCGCCTGGGAGCTTGCTAGAAATGCGGACTCGACGCCTCCACTTTTGGGTCCTCAGTGGGAATCTGCATTTTAATAAGATGTCACGTGATTTGTGAGCTCGTTAAAGTTTGCGAAGCCCGTCTTCGCATGGAGGCGAGCCACCTGCTTCCCCATTTATTTTAGCAGTTCCAACCATTATGTGCTTTTCTTTATTCCTCTCAGATCCTCCTCCTCTTGCACCACTTTCTAGGTGGCCTGACATTTCGGACATAAGTCTAATAAGAACTTTACTTATTTTCTTTATTCATCAAAAAAAACATCTATGAAACTTTTTCTAGTGCTGATGGCTAGGAACAGGAGGAAAAGTGCAGGGTAATGAATGCCATGGTGAAGCTTTGAGCAGGGTGCGCTGGGAGTGGAGGAGAGTCGAGTAAGTGAGATCTGGGAAGACATGTGCTGGGTAAAGAAGAGAATGACAGAAGAGTATGCTAGTGGGCAGGAGAAAGAAAAGCTTGTTTTTTAAAGTGAGGTTAGTCTTAGGCAGGCAGGCTTTCCTCGGAGTTTCAGATTATGTGTATTATTGCCCCTTCTGAATCCCCTATTTAACACATCTGTAGACGTCCTAAATGTAAACGGAACTTTTCACTCAGCTCCCCAACCTCTTTTCCCGGTCTTCCCACTTTACCTAGTGGCCCCACCCACCTGTCATCCAGTTGAACAACCTCATGTCAAGGGGTCACCCAAGATTCCTCCTTTTTCCTCTTCCCCACACCCAACCATCAACAAATTGTTATTTTAGCTTCTAAATTTTTTCTAATATGTCTACTTCTATCCATTTTAAATGTAATCATCCTTGACCAAACTTCTGCAATGCTTCCCTAGTGCACATTTGCATCCTCTGTTGGAGAATAAATCTAAAACCCAAATATTCTGCCAACACAGAAGACTCCTTCAGAAAAGTGGAAGAGAGAAAATGAAAGAGAAGTAGAAGAGAAAGTAGTTTGAATCCACATTCTGAAGCTCAGGCGGCATAGTAGACACTCATTGGGCTGCTGACCACCAGGTTAGCAGTTCAAAACCACCAACCTCTCAAAGGGAGAAAGACAAAGCTTTCCACTCCCACAATTTCTGAGTCCTGGTCTCAGAAATCCACAGGGCCAGCTCTCACCTGTCCTATTGACTTGATCACAGTGAGTCCTTTTTTAAAAAGCAACGAGCGAGAATGTGATGAGAGACACAGGAAAGCCACTCAAGCGGTTGTAAAGACAGAAAGAAAGCACACCCTTTTATATGGCCAGGAGTTTCTGAGTGGTGCCATTGGTAAAGTGCTAGGCTGTTAACCGAGTAACTAGAAGTTCCAGGCTCATCCAGAGGTGCCTCGAAAGAAAGGCCTGATGATCTACTTCCAAAAATTAAGCTGCTGAAAACACAATGGAGCCCAGTTATACTCTGGCACATGTACATAGCTAAGCAGAGACAACTCATTACATACATGATCTCAAGGTAAACAAGAATTAATCCTCAAGATGACGAGAGCACCATTTTAAATTTATCGTTCATAAATTTAATTCATATAGTGGTTACCTGTTACTTGGTACCCACCCGTGCTTACTAATTGCTGGGGAAACCAAATTTCTCCTCTCTTTATGAGAAATCGGCTTTCAGCATTGAGTCAGGTGCTTGCTAAAGCTAGCCTCCGACCCTTTAATGGAAGACAGGGTCCTAGATCCGTAAGAAGAGTCCAGGGTTATAAAATGGGCAAGAGGGTCAGGTAGCTTTTAAAAGGGGCAGAGAAAGGGTTCACAAGGACAAGGTTTCATAAGTCAGTTCTCAAAAAATGTACGTATGGGAGTTTTCTTGGATTCTTTGCATGAAGGAAAATTCATATTTCCCTTTTTCATATTTGCATTTCCCCTTACACTGGCTTCAGTCTTTTGTCCACACACTAGCAAAGTGATCTTTACAAACTGACTGTTCTGTGTAAACCCTCGAATGGTCTTCCATTGAATTCAGAGAAAGTCGAAGCTCGCTTCTTGTTCACAGGCCTTTATCTTTGAGTTCGTCTACGTCCTCTTCGCTGTGCCTCCATCTCATAGACCCTCTGCTTGTTGACCAGGCTAGACGGGCTTCCATTTTGTGGCTTCACCTTGATTATTTCTTCTGCATAGACTGCTCCCTCTGATATTTGCAGTGGAGACAATTCACTTTCAAATGTATGAAGCACTTATCCTTACCTTACATTATTTGGTCTATTTGTTTACTTCAGAGTCCCTGTGGGGTGCCAGCCATTAGCTTGCTAATCAAAAGGTGGATTTCAGCACTTCCGAGGAAAGGCTGGCTCAACTACTTCAACAAACCAGCCATTAAAAACCCCATGGAACACAATTCTACTCTGAACCACAATATCACCTTGAGTCAGAGCTGACTTGTTGACAACTAGGTTAAAAAAAAAATCAGTTTATTTGTACATTATCTGTCTGCTTCACCAGAAAGCAGGTTTAACTACTAAGAGTCTCTTCTTGTTCACTGTGGGATCGACATTATCTAGAATGGTCAGGCCGAGGGTGGACGCTCAGTTCTTACTCTGTACCATGTCTCTGTTCTCACTCATACTTCTGCACACATTCGAAACCTGAATGTCTTAGGTGTTAGCTCAAGACCAGCTCCACACAGTCCCCGTTTAGTTCTTCCTCAGACATGGTGCTCTGGTCAGGTGGACTCAGCTCATACTTGAGTGGTCTCATATTATTCTGTGGGTCACCTCAACTTTAAAGAAATCCTGGAGGGTGCAGTGGCTAAGTGCTAGACTACTGACTGCCAGGTTGGTGGTTCAAACCCACCAGGTGCTTCATGGGAGACAGATGAGGCAGTCTACCATAAAGATTACCGCCTTAGAAACCCTATGGGGCAGTTCTATTCAGCCTTGTAGAGCCATTCTGAGTTGGAATAGACTTCATGACAATGGGTATCTTTTTTTTCCTCCCACCTCAACTCTAGCTGGTCAGTGTATTGAGGGCTGGGCAAATATTAGAAATCAATAAATATATTCCAATGGGACTCAGTCTTTTGCATTATTAACCTGATTCTTTGTTGGTTTTTGGTATTATAGCATAAACAAATTGCTTCTTTTTTTCCCTAGAAATCTTGTATATTTGATAAGCGGCCAATCAGTGCTGAAATTAATGCTTGTAAGCAAGAGGAATATTCTCAAAGTCTCCTGAAACAAATAGATAACAGAAGGGAAAAAGAAATAAAGCAAAGACAGAACAGAGACTTGATGGACCGCCTAGAGCAAGTACAATTCACGGAGGAGTGAGTCCAGCTAGACGTGCTCATTCATGTGAAGTTAATTTTCGTGTGGGATGACTCAGCACTGGTAGTTCCTTTACCATCACCCAGCCAATGGAGCAAACTAACCTAGCTAGCAAGCAGCCAGTACCAGAGTGTGATGTTAGGTAGAAAAATTAAAAACCCATCATTGTTATCATCGCCATTAGAGAAATGATGGCCAATCCTGGCTGTAGTCTTCGAGTATCATTTTGCTGTGATTTACTGATACTGGTAAAGCAGAAGGGACCTCTCTTGAGCAGGGATCACTCCCAGACATGAGATGCTCAGGTGACCTCCAGACCAAGCTGGGGTTTTATTATAAGTGTGTATGCATGCGCCACAGGCGTTGCAGGAAGCGATGTACTAGAGACGCAGGGGAGACTGGAATCAGAGACTAAAAAGCCCCGACATTGCCTTTATTCCAGCCCAGGTTTATATAAATGCTAGTTCAATTCTAAATCACCAGGAAAGAGATTCTGATTGGTCACCCTGGGTCATCTTAGGCCTAGGGTAAGATCAGGACCAGAGCATTCTAATGTGTCTGTGGGCGGGCGGAGTGTGGGACTCCCATTTCTGAGTCAGGAGAGCACCTAATGAAGTTATTCATAGTGTGTGCTGAGACTCCTAATGAAAATAAGAAGCCTTTATGTGACCAAAGAAATTTATCTCTATATAATGTGTAAAATGTATACAGACCATTTTACTCCCTTTACAGACCATATAGGTTTCCTGAAGGTTACACATAGTAGAGCCATAATTTATATCTGGTAGGAGAAATTATATATATATATATAAATTTTTTATTATTGTGTCTTGGGTTAAGGTTTGCAGAGCACCTGTTTTTCCATTCACACATATTTTGTTTCATATCATTAATTGAATGCAATCCTCATAATGTAATATCACTTAGCCCACTGTTCTGTTTTCTGTTTCTCATCTTCCTCTTTTCCTAACCTTTTGGAATTTTGTCCTTGGGTAAATGGTCCCTTTATGATCTTAGATGCTCAGTTACTCTAAGGTGTGCACACTTCCACATAGACCTGTCTATTGTTTGGCTTCAATTTGAGCCACAGGGGTGAGGAGTTTTTTCTAGATCTTAGGGGTGACTTAAGGACCATAGTGTTGGGGGTCCCACCAGTCACTCCTGACCAGTAAACCTGGTCTGCTTTTGTGAATTTGAAACTCATTCCACATTTTTCTCCCACTTTATCTAGTGTGACCCCTTTCAGAACAGTTGGCAGTGGTATTTGGGCACCACCTGGTTCTTTTGGTCTCAGGGTCATAACTGATCTTGATATTCCCTGACATCATGGTTCTGATCCTCCAGGCCCAGTGACTCACGCCACCATTCTTTGGTCAGTGGAGGTTTTTGTGTTGCTGTACTGCTTGACAGGTTTCATCAAGACTTCTAGATAGTCCTACTAGGGAGAAAGACCACGTGACCCACATCCCAAATCAGCCAAAGAAACCCTAACACTCACTCACAGTGGCCCAATCCCATTGTACATGGAGGTGTCCTGAGTCAATGCAGCTGACAACAAGAAAATGACCAAATCAAGGCGATAGGGTACATTAGGATCCCCACTCTGTGTTGTAGATTCCCGTGACTTTGACATGTGTAGTGTCATGTCACTGTGATTGTGCTGTGCCACATAGCTACACTGCTCCAAAACTGACCTGTGCTCCCCCCTTGCCCTTCCCCTGATCTCTTGTGTGTTCCAGTTACCTTTCGTTTTAAAAGGAAATAGCCCTTTAGATTAAGTAGACCCTTCATTCCTGTGAAGACGTAGTGAACACGATTTAATGCTGTTAATCAGTATCACTAGAGACCATGTAACACTGTACCTCCTCCCTCATTTCTACCTGCCAGACTTGCTGCACAAAGAGCCAAATATTTGAAAGATAAGATGGAAGAATCCCAGTGTTACAAAAGAGCTTTGGATGCACAGGTAGGAGAAAGTAATTATTTTAAAATTATGCAGTGCTTCAACCACATTCTAAGAAGACATAGAAATACTGTAATATTATAACTGCCCTCTTGTGTTATCCATTAGGTGCCTTGAACCATTTCCGCCTTGCTGAAAGCTCTTGGCATTTGTACTGCAGAGTTGTGCATCAAGCTTAGTCTCTGGTATAATTTCACCTGAAATATGGCTGTCCTTGTTTCAGATAAAGAACAAACCTTTCCGATTACCTGTGTTTGAACCAGACTCTGTGGAGCCCATCTTTGGTAAGCAGGGGGATGAGCTGCTGATAGAAAGACGAAATCGGGAACAGAAATATATGAAGCATCAGCTGGAGGCAGCCGCTGCCCAAAAGAGGAAAGTCATTCTGAACCAAATGGCGGATCAGAGGCGGGATTTGCAAATGTTGGAGAGGACGCATAAAGAGTAAGGAAGCCTCCGATATTTCTTCCTTTTCTCTCTGCCCTGCTGCCCTCTGCTTTCTCCCTTCTCTCTCTCCTTTCCTTCTGCCACAGCTCTCTGATAATCGCCACAGAAGGCTGGTTCTGTGTCAGACATTGTTGCTTTTAGGCCATAACATGCCTCATCTCATGTCCCGACCCGCGGGAACTTCAACGCGGACACTGGAGGGAGTGGGAATTGGGGGGACAAGAGACCCGAGAAATGGAGACAAGACAGCAGTCTGATCAAGTCTCGTTTATTGAGTAACGGCTACAGCTTATATAAGCCAGGGAAAGGGAAACAAGCCGCAGGTGTTTCCTTGAGAACAATGACCGCAGAAAAAGCAGTTCCTGTGGAAAGTCACAGAGCTCAGGCAATAAAGATCAAGACAATGGCTGGGCCTCATGGCTCCGGACAGGCAAGGTTATGGCCAGGCCTCATGGCTCCCGACAATCTCATTTCATCCTCAAAGTCCACCCAATGAAGCCACTTCCCCCTCGAGTTTTATTTCCCCATATTTCATCTCCTTTTTCAGCCCAACTTCTTGAAGGAGTTGTTCGTGCCAGAGACTATCCAATAGAAATATATGAGTCACAAACGTGAGCATAAATGTAATTAATAATATCTAGTAGCCACATTAAGTAATAAGCAGATGAAATTAATTTTTATTTCAATTTAATGTTTATTAAGGGCCCGACACACCAGTGTGTTACTTTTGCTGCCATAGTTTTTAAGGCCTCATACTGATTTAAAAAAAAATTATTTTGTGGTTGTCGTGGAGAATATACAAAGCAAAACACACCAATGTTACAGCTTGTATGTGTACAGTAGGGTGACATGGACTACATTCTTTGAGTTGTGCACCTCTTCTCGCCTTTCATTGTTCATTCACATGAACGTACTTACCCGCTAAGGGTGCTAGCCAATCGTTTCAGCTGCTGTCAATTTGTGAGATCAGGTAGCACAGCGGTTACGCATTGGGCTGCTGAACGCAAGGTCCCAGTTTCAACCACCAGACACTACAGTAGAAAGAGGAGACTTTCTACTCCCGTAAAGAGTTACAGGTGTGGAAACTCACTGCAGGCAATTCTACCCTGTTCTACGGGGTCACTCGATGGCAGCGAGAGAGTTGTCAATTTGATCCATAGTGATTACAGCAGAGCTAAGTTTACTGGTTAAGCAAAACTATTGGCCAGCTTTCAGATGACTGCAGGAACGTTTGGGTTTAAGGTTTAAAGATTATTTTAGGGCAATTGTTTCAGAGGTTCATCAATCCTCTATAGCTCCAGTGAGTCTAGAACCCAGGAGAGTTTTAAATTCTGTTCTGCATTTCCTTTATTCCTTTATTTCTGCAAATCTTGGAATACAACATTCGGCAGGAGTAGCCAGGTTGTTCATGACTGTAAGTAGCCACACACGCCATAGCTCCCTCCTACTCCTGGCTCCAGCGAATAGCGACCAGTCGTGCCTTGGATGGTGGCTTGAAAGCTTTAGGAGTCAGAACTGAAGCACTAAATAGTAGGTTATTAGGCTTGTTTGTTGGGATGTCTCATGAAACCATGACCCTAAAACACCAAATCATGGAGCCAAATCCCATAAGGAGCTTCAGCAGCGACTCTCAGTTGTTGACTCTCGCCCGTCTTCATTATATCTATCACAATTTTTCCCAATTCTGTTTTTGAGGGTTATCCAACTTCATGACAGCGTAACCGTAGCCTTACTCAGTGCGAGTGCCCCCATCTGTTCAGCGCCCCAGCCCTTTCTCTTGTGTGTGGTAGCCTCTAATAAACTGTGTTCTCTCAACAGCTGCCTTTTCCTGTCTCTAAGGGAGGCAGTCAGTAAGGGAGGCAGTCAGTATTTGCCCTTTTGTGATTGATTTATTTCACTCAGCATCATGTCTGCATTGAATGTTCTCTTGGTTGAAATGTCTCATTCAAGTCATTTCTTCATTTTATGTTTGGGTTGCTTTTTGTTTTTAGATTGGTTGAGGTTTTAGGTATAGTTTGGTTATGAAGATTTTTGTTATGTCTATATTTTCTAAAGATATTCTTCTAGTGAGGAGCTTATCTCTTTTTTTAATGAGCAAAAGTTTTAATTTTTATGAAGCCCCATTTATTTATATTATATTTTGCTGCTTGTGCTTAAAAATCCAAAATAAAAGAACTATACTGTTGAAAACTAGTCCTGGGGGGATGGGTGGGTGCAGGGGGGGGGGAAGGGGGAGAAAGAAAACTAATCCAGACAGGAATGCCCCTTATTGTTCTTCTAGGAATTTGATAGCTTCAGTTTGCACACTTTGCATTTGTTTTTGTGCTTCGTGTAACGCAACGACTCTGTTTCATTTTTTTCTTCATGGGGAAATCCAATTTCTCCAGCACTACTTAGTGGAGAGAATCTTTTTTTCACCATCGAATGGACTTAAAACCCTTGTCCAAACTCAGCTGACCATAGAAGTGCGGATTTATTTCCGGACTTCCAGTTCTGCTCCATTAGTCTCTATGTCTATTATCATAACAGTTCAGGGGTTTCGGGATCACTGTTGCTGTAAGTTTTGTTTTATTCTAGTAAAAACTTTTTGGTTGTGCTTTAGGTGGAAGTTTGCAGAGCATTAGTTTTCCATTTTATGGCTTATACACAAAGTGTTGTCCTTGACTGCATTTCCTACAATGTGAGCACTGCGCACATCCCTTGGCTTCCTCATTTTCTTTTGTCTGGACTTTGCATACGACAATTTAAAATCTGGAAGAATGTTCTCCTGCTTTATACTTCTCTTTTAACATCCAAGACCTTAGACAATGAATGCTTATTGAAATAAGTAGCAAGATTAAGAAAAAAATGAATATTTCTCACCAAATATCATTGGGAAAATTGATTTATCATTGTCTAGAGGATTCCCAGTTTTTATAAACACATGCAAGTTACATGCAAGTGCATACACAATATATGCAGATTTATTCAAACTACCATATGGATACTTTATCTTTTTGTAAATGAAAACTAGATCTATAGCTATAGCATCTTTTTTTAAAGTCTGTTATTTTGTAATTATCTTAAATCTTATTGCATAATTTACAAATGTGTGCCAGTAAGATATCTCTTCTACCTGATACTTTCTCATGAGTTTCTAAAAGCACTAATCACATATACAGTAGGTTAACAGTTTTATGTGTTTTTGAATAGCTGTTTGAAAGATGTGTCATGAATTACAACTTAAGAATTTAAACACAAAGTTCAACTTGCTACCTCATCATGCTGACTTTTAAAGCATGTGACCTTAGCAATCTTCTATTAAATGTGAAGTGTTAAATATTCTTTATTTGATATCATTTCCAACTCATACTGAAATGCTTTTTGTTAATTAAAAGACAATATTTTAGACAGGAAATTTTAGTGAGATTAACACATCTAAGAGCAGCAAGATCAAGTGAGCATTGCTACCTTATCTTCAACCCCTGCATTTACACAGGCTCCTGAATGCAAATGTAAATAGCTCTGTTCCATGAGGCAGTATTAAAATATAATCATATAATCAGATATATAAATCTAAGTATACAATCAATCTATAGGTTACAAGATAGCATTCACCATCTTTGTGAAAAACTTAAAATTACCAATCCATCCTAGCCCCCAGAGTCCAATCACATCTTAGGGCAAAGCAGTGAGAACACTTGCTGAACAGAAATTCCTGTCAAAAATTTAAGTTTGATCAGTCATTTAATTTAATGTAAGACTGTCCAACTAAAATATTCTATCCGTCATTCATGATCTGATTTCTGGTGTATGAGTTCAATTTAAATATGGCACATGTAAAAAAACGTCACAAGACATTCCTATTTTATAATCAATAAGGCTGTGCCCAACTATTAATACTCATTAGTAGCTTTCTTGAGATAGACTAGCAAGTCTGCCCTTTCTCCCTTCTTGTTAACGCCAGCAACGATCATCTCCGTTCCAGGGATGTATTTCCTGGGAGTCTCCAAATCCTTATCAGTGTGGTGATACCGCTGTTCTTACTGGCATCCAAGTGAATCCAGGGGCTCGGCCAGTCTTCTGCCCAAACCAGCCATTCAGATTTAGCCCAGTCTTGTGTTTACACCCCTTTTCGACAGTGTGGCACTGGGCCCACTTCCGAACACAAATCTTCCTGCCCTTCTCAAGATCACCCACCGTGAATTCAGTCTCTCATTGCTTGCCACACGACTGTAACCCTCCAGAGGCCAGATGGCCTGCTCTCTCCATCCACAGGATCTTAGACATTCTTCTGCAGCTCTATTTTTAATTTTAAACTTTTAATTGGGAATTAGGTGAAAGTTTACAGAGCAGATAAGTAGTTTTACATACAGTTAATAGACATTTGGTTTATGACTTATCCATTGCATCTTCTCAATGTATGATCCCTTATCCCACTTCCTCCCTGCATTTCCTGTTTCCATCCCTCCTCTTTTCCTAGTCCTTGCACTTTGTCCTTGGATAAAATACTACCCTTTTGATGTTAAGTGGTTGATTATTCTAACCTGGGGCTGAGTTCTATTACAGACTAGAGGGTGACTAAGGCCATAGTTTTGGGGTTCCGGTAACCTCTCTCAGCCAGTAAGTCCAGTGTTTTTTTTTATTATTTTGTGTTTGATTCCACATTTCTATCCCACTCTAACCAGGACCTTCTAACGTGACCCATTTCCGAGCCGTTGGTAGTAGTAGCCAAGTGCCATCTAATTATTTTGGTCTCAGGATCGTGGAGGCTGATGTTTGCATGGCTGACTAGTCCCCTGGACGAAATGTTTCCTTGTGTCTCTCAATTTTCATCACTTTCCCCCCTCTGGACACAGAGACCAATCTTTGCACCTTAGATGGCTGCACCCAAGCTTTTAAGGCCCCAGTTGCTACTCATCAAAGTCGGTACAGAGCATTGCCTTGTGAACTATGGAGCGATGTCACACCAACTGACCCCTCGGTGGACCCTGGGGCTGCGGTGCTGATTGCTCCAGGCTCAGCAATTCAGAATGATGTTTGCTTTCATCTAAAAGTGGTCATAGCTTTGCCCCCTGTATCAATATCCATAGTCATGGATGTATTTGCAGCCAAGGTAAATACAGATCTCCAAATACTCTCTGCTAAACTTATGTATATTTTCGTTGGTATACTTGCATTGCAACTCAGTATAAGGGTTTATAGTCAAGAATATTTGTTATAGATTATTATGATTGCAAAACGTCTGGAGGCAAAGTCAATATTTATCAATGAGGGAAAGCTTGACTATAGGATATCCATATTATAGACATTATGGTGTAATTAAAGAATAAATTTAGTCTACATATGTGCAACCTAAAAATATGAGTATACTAAATTTATTCTTTAATTGCATTATGATGTCTATAGTCACAATCTGTAATCAATGTTCTTGAATATATATACCCTTGTACTGCTTCTTCTATTTCTGGAAGATCAGTTCCTAAAAGCGGTGTTCCTGAGTGAAGGATGTGGCACGTTGCGAATGTACCAGACACGGGCAGTTTGCTTTCGAAAGAGGACAGACATTTGCTTCCACGAGCAGCGTCTGAGAAGGCTAGGTGCCCTCCGCATTCCTTTGCTAACTATGTAAATTAAGATGATTTTACCTATCCTTTTGAAGCTAATATGTCATGCCCCTAATCAATCACTGGACTCCCATTATGTGACAGTCACTCTCCACCCATATCTGATCTCATGTAGCCGTTACACTAACCACACAGTAGCTGTTGAGTTGGTGCTTGCTACATGGACAAGTGGCCAAGCCATTTTAGAAGACAGCAGAGAACATTACCGAGCTCTGTTGCTGCATCCTGACACCTAGTGGCGGTTGCTGCTGGTAGCCGAGGGCTCTTCCAAACTCAACTGCCGCCTGTACTCGACCGAGTATCAGCCGAGGCACCTAATTTTACCACCAAAGCTGCATTAAAAATGTGCTGGAAAAAAAAAACCCAACTCGGCTTATCCATGAGTATGTACGGTAAACCAGATCTGATTGTGGAGTCAATGCTGACTCAGAACAAATGGCCACTGAGAGGGCAAAGCAGGCCTAGAGGAGGCTCCCCGACCAGCCTCTGTACAGAAGCAGATGGCGTAGCGCTAGGCTTGAACTACTAACATTCTGTTAACAGCCAAATGCTTAACCACTGTGTCTCTGGAGCTCCGTTAACGCCCTTGAACCTAAAATCAAATCCACTGTCATTTGTCTACCCCGAGTAGAGCGACCCCATAGAGGACAGAGTAGAACGGCTTCTTAGGGTCTCTGAAACTGTACGTCTTTATGCCGAGACGCTGCAGACCCTGTGGTGAGCGGCCCGGCGCTAATCCCACAGCTCCTTTCTACTCTTTACTGAGAACTGATGGGAAGAATTTGTGTGGCATCAAAGAAATAATTTGAACAAGACCTAGGGTGATTCACAACGGCATTTACTGTATGCTTGGAGACCAGTGACGGAAACACTGAGCTATTCCATTTTTCGGGAGCTGGGGGTGTCATGGGAGAGGCCCAGGATTGCTAACAAAAGGTAGATGGTGCAGACCTGCCAGCTGCTCCTTGGGAGAAAGATGAAATTACAGTTACCTGCTTCTGTAAGGATTTGCAGTCTTGGAAATCTGATCTCAGATCACTGTGCGTCAGAATGGACATGATGTTTGTGGACTTGATTTGGTTTATTTGCAGTCACTTCTTGGATGACAGGACCTTCACCTGATACTCCTGTTTAAGAAAAAAAAATTATTGTCATTCTTTACAGTGTTGTTTCTTTCTTTCATTTTCAGGCCTAGCCTCTTCTGTTTCTTTGCCCCCCTCCCTAGCTGATCATTAGTGGGCCTATCTTCTTTCTCCCGTAAAACGCCCATGGAGCAGTCCCTGACTACTGAAAGCCGGGACATTAGACGGCAGTGAAAGAAGCATATTGTATAGGAAAGCCGTTGGGATGTTTCCTGAGATGAGGTACATTAGCCTCAAAGGAAATCAAAGGCTTTCAAAGCATAAGCATGTGTTGTTAATTGGAGAAAGGTTTCAATCTCGCTAAATTAAACTAGGCCTGCAGATGAAAGGCCCTAGAACGTGTATTACTTCAGAGCTACGAGTTGCCCTGTGGCTTTCAGAGTGCTCCGGCTTGTTATTGTATTTCCGAGAGCACTGAGCAAAGTCAGGGTTTTCTGTTTAATAAACACAAGAAGAACGAAGGACTTCTGATCAAGACAGTAACGAAGGCCAAACACACTACACAGTCCTTCTTAACAAAAGGCGTGATGCAACAGGTTCAGGGGAGAACCCTGGAGTCCCGAATCTCTGACGAAGAGGAAAAAGCTAAGTGACCTGAATACCAACAGCCTGGGATGTTCTTGTAGGTGGGACCGAATCCTGCCTTTTCCCCATAACTAACTGGAACCCAGAGGGGTCTTGGCCGACTTTCAGATGCTTGACACTGGCTGCAGCGCACCTTGGTGCGAGTGGAGCTTTGAAGCGATCAGTGGGCACAAATAAGCTGGCTTACATCTATTTTTTAAAATGGCAGGGCTGCTGGGAAACGCATGTTTGTAGGCTTGGAGGCCCCAGACCCAAACAATCCTGTTTAGTGTTGCTTTTTAAAGTGGTGGAGCAGCCCGGGCACACACGTTTGTGGGCTCTGTGGCTCTGGGTCTTAAAGTACCAGCTTAGGACTGGTTAAAAGCAGCAGATGCGGGAGGTGTGCATATTCACAGGTTGCCCTCCTACGCTGTGTACCAGAGTGGGATGCTAATAAGCACATAGTAGCGGAAAGCCAGGAAGCGGCTGCTGGTTCTAGCCTAGGTTTTCTTTTTATAATTCTATTTATCTGCTTATTTATTTCATTTGCATGCTTGCTTTTTATTGTTGTAGATTTGTCTTAGAAACAGTCATTCCTTTGTTGCTTCACCTGATGGAGACAACTGTGTGGAAACAGCAGCTACCACCGCATTTCTAACAGCTACACCTAGTGGACGAGAAGCACCCTGCACTCCAGAACCCCCGATCAGCAAATGCATAGAAGACACTAGACAATGGGAGTCCATACGAAGAAACCAAAAAGAATGGTGCGAACAAGCCAGGAAAAAAGGAGCCCAAAGGCCTTACTGAACTAAGGCATCGGAACCACCAGAAATCAAGCAAACAATGCTATTCACAGCAGCCATAGAAGAGATGAAATACTTAAGAATAAACTTGGGAGAGAAACAAAAGACTGTACAAAGAAAATTACCCAATACTACAAGAAGCCAAAAGAGACCTACATAAGTGGAAGAATATACCATATTCATGGTACGAAGACTTAACATTGTGAAAATGTCAGTGCTACCCAACGTGACCTGTAAGGCAATTCCAATTCAGATTCCAGCAGACTTCTTCAAAGAGATGGGAAAAATCAACACCGATTTTATACAGGAATGAAAGAGACCTAGGGTAATCAAAGCCATACTGAAGAAGAACACAGTAGAGGCCTAGCACTTCGCAACCTCTAAATGTACTATTCAGCTCTGATACTCAGCCAAGCCTAGTAGTTTGAGTACAGTGGAGACAAATAGACCAGTGGACCAGAATAGGGAATCAAGAAATAAGTTATTCATCTACAGACACGTAATTTTTGTTGGAGGATTAGAATACAGCCAATAAAGAAAAGATAGTCTCTTCAACAAATGGTGCTGGCAAAATTGATTTCCACTTGCAGAAGAATGAATCAGGATCCACATTTCCCCTTATAAAAAATGAACCCGAGAGATCAAAACCCTAAATATAAATCCTAGGACTACAAAGATCATCAATGAAAAAACAGAGACAAGCATAGGAGCCTTAATAACATGGCATAGTGCACATTTTCAAACATAATGAAAACACACAGCAGAAGCTAGAACGGATGACTGCGACCACCTACAATAGGAAAGCTTATGCGCATCAAAGGTTCCAGCCAAGGAGAAATCAGAAAATTCCGACTGGGGGACAAAAATTAATGGCAATGGCATATCGGACAAGGAACTAATCTCCAAGTGTTATAGAAAACTTCAATACCTCCATAAGAAGAAGACACATGTAACACAATTGAAAAATGGATATGAACAGACATTTTATCAAAGAAGCTATTCAGGTGATAAACAGGCATAGGAAGAAAAGCTCATGATCACTCGCCACCCCCGAGATGCACATGAGCACAATGATGAAATACTACCTCACTTGGCCATCAAGCTTGTTCTTGGGTGCCTTTGAGTCTGTCCTGACCCTTAGTGACCCTATGCACAACAGAACAAAACACTACCTGGTCCTGCTGTCTCCACAGTTGTTCTTCTGTCTGAGCCCTTTGTTGCGGTCACTCTGTCAATCCAACATGTTGGGAGCATTCCTCAATTTCACTGCTCCTCCACTTTATCAAGCATCATGTCCTTCTCCAAAGACCGATCTCTCCTGATAACATGCCCAAAGTACATGAGACTGAGTAAATCTTGACAACCTTGCCTCGAAGGAGCATTCTGATTCTACTTCTTCCAAGACAGATCTGTCTGTTCTTTCGGCAGATGGCATTTTCAATATTTTCCCCCAACATCATAGTTCAAATGCATTGCCATGTCTTCTGTTTTCCTTATTCAGTGTCCAACTTTCACATGTCCATGAGGCAATTGAAAATACCATGGCTTGGGTCAGACTCATCTTAGTCCTCAACGTTAACACCCTCGCTTTTCAACAGTTAAATGGGATTTTGTGCATCTGATTTACCCAGTGAAATGCATTGTTTTATCTCTTGACTGCTGCTTCCATGAGCATCAATTGTGGATCCAAGCAAGACAAAATCCTGGCCACTTTCAATCTTTTCTCCATTTATCATGATGTTACCTATTGGTCCAGCTGGGAGGTTTTGGTTTTCTTTGCATTGGGTTGCAATCCAAACTAGTCTATAATCCTTGATTTCCACCTGCAGGTGCTTCAAGTCCTCCTCACTTTCAGCAAGCAAGGTGTGTCATCTGCATATGATCCAGCAACAGCACTACTTGGTGGACATCCTATGGAAATAAAGAGCATAGCACAGACACATAAAGGCACACCTGTGCTCACTGCAGCACGAGCCACAAGATTAAGATAGAAGCCACCAAAATTCCCATTGGTGGATGATGGATAAACTGTGGTCAATACACACAATGGAATGTCACAAGTCCTTAAGGATAGTGCTGAAACTGAAGCACCTCATGAAGGGATGGAGTCAGAGGACATTTTGCTGAGTAAAGTTAGTCAAACACAAAAGGACAAATATTGTGTGAGACCACTGTTATAAACAAACATACAAAAAAAAACCCCAAGAGAAAATAACCAAGAAAAGGTTGTCATACCAAAAGAAACCAGGGATAGGAGGAGTAAGGGGAGGGGGAGAGAAGCATCATCAGCAATAGGCTAGAGGGTGGACAGATATTAACTTTGATGAAGGGGAAGACAATATACTACAAGAAGGAGATGAAAACAAAAGAAGGTTTGGAGTGAACTAGGGAAAACCATTGAGAGGTTTGATATGTTGCTCAAGTTGTTGAATGCAAAAATGATGCCCTGAGGTAGTTTATTGTGCCAACCTGGCCGATAAACACATGTGAGGTTAAATGAAGGGCGGAGAGAGATAAATGGCTCCATGAGCCTTGCCTTTCTAGTTCTCCAGTCTCTTACTTTGTGATGATCGCACCAGGGTGCAGCTGCCTTAGCAGTTCCCTGCTTCAGCTTGCATGACTGACTTCCTGCAAGACATCCCCAAGGAGAAGCCACATGGACCAGCCCCAGTGCAGCCCTGGGTGCTGGAGCAGCCGTGTGGAGACCCCTGCCAGCGCTGAGATGCTTACACATTCACTGACTCAGCTTTCCTCCTGCAGTCGGCATCACTGCGTCTGTTTTGTGAGATGGAGGAGGACTTTGTGGATTGGTGTCGGACATAGGGATTAATGGGTTAATGTTGGACTTGTGGGCTTGGGCAGCACTGGGTTGGGAGGTTTTCTTGATGCGCACTTACCCTTTTATATAAAACTCTCCCTTATACATGAGTTTTTATGGATTTGTTTCTCTCAAGTACCTAGACTGGCACATGCCCTGATATGTAACCCCCACCTACTTCACAAATAGTTCAGGGGAAGAATAAAGAGTGGGTTTCCAAGGCTGGTGCACAGGCTTGCAAGTCCTGGGAGTGGAGTCAGACCGCTCTGTTCTTTGCAGATTCTTGAAAGACCGAGCTGTCGAACGGGAGCACGAGAACAGAATTACCCGAAGCTTGCAGGAGGACTGGGAAAGGAGCGCGGCGATGAAGAGACAGCGGGATCTGGAGGAGAAGGCTTTTGAGAGGTAACGCCTGATGGAAGCCATGAGTTGTCCCCAACGAGAAGCTCTCTCCTCCCTGTACACTTCCTTCTACTCCTGGGATGGCAGATAGGCTTCATTTCACGTGCCAAATCCGCTGGCTAGTTGTAGCTTTCTACAGAATTTTAAGGAGACATCAAGCCAGGGTCCCATGGGAAATATTGCTGTGCTTGGTTAGAAATGTCTGTTGCGGACACAGGATTTGAGAGAGTTACAGTGTATGCTGTGTAGATGTATTTGCCAACCCGGCCCTAATCGTTCCTGTGCTTAGAGAAACTTTATTTTCTTTTTGGGTGCTGCTAGGAGTTTGGGAGCTCGGAAGATAGGTAGGATGGGTGGTGGGGTGGGGTAGTGGTGGTGTTGAGTGGGGACTCTCTTTGGAAGAAGAGGGAGAGTTTCTTATCTGAACACCTACCTCTAAGGCTTACAGAATTGTCATTTTAAGAGCCAAGTCAAGATGCTGTAAGATTGAAAATTGGATTTCACATCTTTACACTATTACATCTCTGCTCCCTGTTCCCAGCTATATATTTATAATATAGTCAGGAAATCTGGATTCTAGTCCTGACTTCAATCATTAACATTTCTTTTGGAAAGACCAAGGAGCCCAGGTGGCATAATAAATTACATATTGGGCTGCTAGCCACAAGGTGAGCAGTTTGAACCCACCATATGCTCCGTGGAAGAAAGATGAGGCTTTTGCTTTTGTAAAGATTTCAGTCTTGGAAACTCTTTGAGGGAATTTCAACTTTGTGCTATAGATTTTGTATGAGTTGGATTCAGCTGATGATAATGGGTGGGAGAGGTAGCCCCCCCTTTTTTTGTAAATGTAGAGAGTAAATAGTAATCTGCAAGTTAACATTAGGGATTCTAGAGATCAAATAAACAGGGGAGAAAGTATTATACTTAGAAAAAAATTCAAATATATAGATAGTAAATGCTTGAAGGAACAAGTCAAGCCTGTACAATTCACTGTCTCCTGCTCAGGGCTTCGGACAAGCTCTTCCTCCTGGACCAGTGTGAGATGTACACGCGGTGTAAGCAGTGCCAGAGGCGCACCTCCAACACGGGCCAGAGCAACCTGTGGCCCGGGAACAAGCACCTGCACGGCTCCCATCTGTTTGTGTAGAACGCCGACTTTGGACCTGGGTTCCCCGGGGAAAGGTTTTGTCTTTTAGGTATTTAAAATGATTGTGAAAGAGCAGTTTTGTAGATTAGAGGGGGGTGGGGGGAAAAGATTGGGTAGGTTTGGAACGTTTCATTAGATTGTGTTTTAACCGCTTCATTGAATCCGTGTGGGCTGGCTGTCCCCTCCTGCTTCCGTTCCATCCTCACGAGTCCCCACGCTTGCGTCAGGTGGCAGTG
Organism: Tenrec ecaudatus; assembly: GCF_050624435.1. Lineage (NCBI taxonomy): Eukaryota > Metazoa > Chordata > Mammalia > Afrosoricida > Tenrecidae > Tenrec > Tenrec ecaudatus. The sequence goes on from NC_134533.1 coordinate 83,738,695, forward strand.
ACGGTGTCTGAAGGGTCCTGAGGACTCGCACCCTTGCTGTCCTGGAAGCTGCAGTGAACCCCAACTTCTTTTTGGCTGCTGGGGTCCCAGGTTGAGGTGCTCCTGCCCTGGCCCTGTCTCTCCCCTCTAGCACCTTGTGTAAGAAACCTCATCTCCTTCCCCACCCCCATTTATAATAAGTATTGTCTAAATAAATATTTTTTTCTGTCTGACTGTGTGTGATAATTCATAATGGTAAGTGTTGCCACCGTTCCTCCACATGGCTTTTCTGAAGTCAGTGTGTGTGATATCATACGGGTATTGGTTGAGCCCCAAGGGATATCAATTCCTCGGTGACCTCCCAAGCGTTTCTACATGCGGATCACACGTTTATTCAGTGTGTAATCTACAGGGACTCTGGCAGGTGCTGCCACCTGCTCCCACGGCCTCACTTGTCTTCGTAAGTTGGCGCTGTTGCTCCAGGGTCGCTCTGAGCAGGGATCAAGCGAGGCGCCGAGTTTTCCCTCTAATAACATGCCCAAGATGTTGTTCTTTGGTGCTGTCGAGTTGGTCCCTCACAAACGGTATATTTGAGCCCATGGTTGCAGCCACGTATCAATCAATCTGGCTGAGGGCCTACCGGTTTTTTCCTGCCTTCCCCCCGCCCTGCCACTTCACCTCGCACGATGTGCTGCTCCAGAGACTGCTCTCTCTCGACAGCATGTCCAAATACAGGAGACAAAGTCTAACCATCCTTTCCTCTGAGGAACCTTCTGGCTGTACTACTTGCAAGACAGATTTGTTCTTCTGGAAGTTCATGGTATGTTCAATATTCTTTTTTTTTACATGCATGGTTAGTGTTTTATTTTTTGGAAGAATGGTTCTAAAACATCACACTAAATCAGGTTGAAAGGTAAAGTTGAAAATAGACAGTTTTATAAGGATCAGTTATAACATATGTAATGTTGGTTCACTCTACAAAATCTTGATCTCAGAGCATATGCTACACCTCGTTGGCAGGAGCACCCAGGTGTTCCAAACTAGCCAGTAATCATTTTCCTCTCGTCTGCATAGACTTCTCGTTAGCTGCCTTCTGCTGCTGTTGCATAATCTCAGAATCCCTCTGCTTCCTCTGAGAAGTAGTCAAGTGATCCTCTTTTCTTTTTTCTGTTGCTAATCTCTTAGGTTTTCTTCATGTTTTTCTGGCGGGCAAGTTCTCTTTGATTTCCACGGGCCATGCCGACCACAGGGACAGAGCCTGGGAGAGAGCAACTCGGAGGAATAACGGTTCCCTCGCACGCCGATTGGGGAGGCCTTTTATTTTTTTAAATCATTTTATTAGGGGCTCATACAGCTCTTATCACCATCCATCCATGTATCCAACCATCCATCCATCTATTGTGTCGAGCACATTTGTACATTTGTTGCCATCACCATTTTCAAGACATTTTCTTTTCACTTGAGCCCTTGGTAACAGCTCATTTTCCCCCCCTCCTCCACCACCCTCCCTTCCTCACGAACCCTTGATAATTTAAAAATTGTTATTATTTTTTCATGTCTTACACTGACCAATGTCTCCCTTCACCCCCGTTTCTGTTGTCCACCCCCCAGGGAGGGGTTTATGTGTAGGTCATTGTGATCGGTTCTCCTTTTTCCTCCCTCCACCTTCCCCTTCCCTCCTAGTATCGCTGTTCCTCTCATTGTTGGTCCTGAGGGGTTTATCTGTCCTGGATTCCCTGTGTTTCCAGTTCTATTTGTACCAGTGTACATGCTCTGGTCTAGCCAGATTCATTATTTATTTATTAGGGGCTCATACAACTCTTATCTCTAGCCAGATTTATAAGGTAGAATTGGGATCATGATAGTGTTGGGGAAGAAGTTTTAAAGAACTAGAGGAAAGTTGTATGTTTCATCAGTGCGATACTGCACCCTGACTGACTCGTCCCTTCCTTGTGACCCTACTATAAGAAGATGTCCAATTGTCTACAGATGGGCTTTGGGTCTCCCCTCTGCACTCACCCGCATTCACAATATGTTTTTTTTGTTTGGGGTCTTTGATGCCTGATACCTGATCCCATCAACACCTCATGATCACATAGACTGGTGTGTTTGTTTCATGTGGACTTTGTTGCTTCTCAGCTAGATGGCCGCTTGTGTTTGTATTTAAGTCTTTAAGACACCATACGCTATATCTTTTGATAGCCAGGTACCATCAGCTTTCTTCAGCACATTTGCTATGCACCTATTTTGTCTTCAGTGATTGTGTCAGGAAGGTTGAGCATCATGAAATGCCAGATTATCAGAACAAAGTGTTTTTGCGATGAGGGGGTACTTGAATAGAGACCCAATGCCCGTCTGCTACATTGATGTTTATCATATAAATATATGTATATAGATCTATTTCCGTATTATTATTATATAAAATATATATTTACATATGTACATCCTGTATTTGGAGCTCTATAAATGTCCTTTGCCTCCTAGTTCCTTTCTCTAGTTCCTCTTACTTTCCTCTTGCCCCACTATCACGTTTGGTCTTCATTCGGGTTTCAGTAATTCCTCTTGGTTACATTGCCCTTGATTCAATATTCTTTACCAGTAATCTTCACCATTCCCATAACCTAGTGCATCAGTTCTCTGGTCTTCCTTATTAGGTTTCTAACTTTCCCAAGAGGCAATTAAAATACCATGGCTCACATCCCAATCACCGTAGCCGTCAAAGTGACACCGTTGCTCTTTAACACCGTAAAAGGGTCTTGCGCAGCAGATTTGCCCAATGCAAAGCATCATCTGATTTCTTTATTGCTGTGTCCATGAGCATGGATTGTGGATCAAGCAAAATGAAATCCCGGCCAACTTCAATCTTTCCTTCGGCTATGATAATGTTTATTGGTACGGTTTTCTTTGCATTGAGTTGCCATCCATATCGAAGGTGGTAGTCCTGGATCTTCATCAGCAAGTATATCAAGTCCTCCTTGATTTCAGCAAGCACAGTTGCATATTTCAGGTAGTTAATAAGCCTTCCTCCAATCTGAAGGCTGAGTTCTTCCTTAGGCAGCCAGTTTATCAGATTATTTGCTCAGCATGATGGTGTGGTGGGTTACCTGTTGGGCTGCCAACTACAAGGTCATTAGTTTGGAACTACCGTCTTCTCCCAGGGCGCAAGAGGAGGATTTCTATTTATAGCCTCAGAACCTCCCATGGGCAGTTCTCCTTGGTCCTATAAGGTCCCTATTAGTGGGAAGTGATTGATCGTTAATACACTGCTTTTGTCTACAGATTAACCAAATGTAAACAGATACAATCCTGACACACACCTTTCCTGCTTTACACTCTGCAGCACTCCCTTGCCCTTTTCCTACAGCTGCTGCTTATTCCCTGTACAAACCCTGCACTCATCGCAAGGTTATCCTTGTTTTCCTGTGACCTACATAGTCGCATGCCTTAGCACAGTCAGGGAAAAACCAGCAAGCATCTTTCTGGGACTATCTGCTCTCAGCAGAGAGCTCTCTGACATCAGCAATGATATCGCACATGCTGCATCCCCTTCTGACTCTGGCCTGGATTTCTGGCAGCTCCCTATCAATGTACCACAGTAACAGGTGTTGGATAACCTTCAGCAAAGTTTGACTTATGGGTGATATTAATGATATTGCTCAACATTGTCTACCTTCTGTTGGGTCACATTTATTTGTCATGAGCATAAATAAGGATCTCTTCCAGTTGGTTGGTCAACTGGAAACTTCTTGGCACGGGCAGTGAATGCTTCCAGCATTGCTGTAACTACTTCCCTGTAAAAGAAGTGATTTTCAGTTCAGGTGTAAGCAAAAGCTTTCAAAACAAAAGCTTCCATTTACTCACCCTCTCATTGTTTCCCCTCTCATTGCCCTATCCTACTGGTGCAGGTTGAAAACAAAACAAAACAAAACAAACCAGAGTGAGATCTCAACTTTTGAAACATAAAAACTCAGAAGAAAGTCACAGAATCTATATACTTTAATCCATCACATCTCTCCCTTAGAAAGAAAGCACACATGGGGATGCATTTATGAATAGTTAGACATTTCTTATTACCAGAAACTTAGATGAAAGTAGATGACAAAGTACACAGAGTTTCTATATACACCCAACCCAATTTCCCTTCCTATTCACATCACTACAGTATCTTTGTCACAACGAAGTACACGGGAGCCCTGCTGTGTAGTAGTTATGTGTTGGCCTATAATCTGCATGGTTGGCAGTTCAAAACCATGCAGCTCTATGGGGGCACGACTGGGTTTTCCTCTCCTGTAAACATTGACTCAATGACAGTGAGGTATTTTTTTTTTTTTGAGAAGTACACTGATAAGGAGCTGCCAGTAGTTCAGGCTGGATTCAGAAGAGGACATGGAACAAGAGATATCTTTGCTGGTGTCAGATGGATCTTGGCTCATAGCAGAGGATACCAGAAAGATGTTTCCTTGTGTTTTATTAACTACACCAAGGCATTCAACTATCCATTACAAACTATATATAGCCTTGGGAAGAATGGGAATTCCAGAACACCCAATTGTGCTCATGTGGAACCTGCATGCAGATCAAGAGGCATTTGTGCAAACACACCAAGGCATACTGTGGTTAAAAATCAGGACAGATGTGTGCCAGGGTTGTATCCTCTTACCAGACTTATTTAATCTGTATGCTGAGCCAACCAAAGATGCTGTATTGTATGAAGAAGAATGAGGCATTGGGATGGGAGGAAGGCTTACTAACAACCAGTCATATGCAGATTACACAACCTTGCTTGCTGCAAGTGGATGACTTGAAGTATGTACTTGCTGATGAAGATCAAGGATTTCAGCTTTCAATATGGATTACAATTCAATATAAAGAAGATCAAAATCCTCACAACTGGACAAACAGGTAACACGAGAGAGTAAAAGTGGATGTTGTCAAGGGTGTTATCTTGGTTGGAGCCATACTCAATGCTCAGGGAAGCAGAAGTCAAGAGATTAAACAATGCATTACATTGGGTGAATCTGTGCATACGATCTTAGAAAGTTGAAAAGGTTAGGTTGAGGACTAAGGAGCCTGACCCAAGCCATGGTATTTCCAATTGCCTAATATGCATGTGAAGGTTGAATATTTAATAAGGAAGACCAAAGGAAAATTTCTGCATTGGAATTGTGCTGGAGAAAAATACTGAAAGTACTGTGGATTGCTAAAAGGATTTGCTAACCGGATTTGTCTTGACCAGCGTGCTTCTTGAAGGCAAGGATGGCAAGACTTAGTCTTATGTATCTTGGACTGTAGATCAGGAGAGACCAGTCCCTGAAGCAGGGAATCATGCTTGGTAAAGAGGACAGCTTGACACAGGGCTGTCTAGTTTGGCTCAGTCATGTGAACTTAGTGAGGATGGCCCAGGACTGAGCAGTGTTTCTCCAGTTGTGCACGGGCTTGCTAGGGGTTCGAGTGGACTCAATGTCACCTAACAACAATAAACCTCAAGTTTGTGCTAAAGATGTCTTGCTGAATTTTTACGAAGTATTATGGTGATGGTTTAATATTTTTTATAAATCTTTTCATACTGTTAGGAAACATTTTTATTTTGAAAAGTCATAAATCTCTGATTGAAAGCTCAAATAAAGTTCTAACGTATTTGTACCAGTAGCATGTACACTGGTACAGAAAACAGCTCTCAACACATGAAAATTCAGGACAGATAAACCCCTCAGGGACAGTAATGGGAATAATGATACTGTGAGGGTAGGGGGAAGGTGTGGGGAGAAATGGGGAGCCTATCACAACAATGATCAACAGCTAACTCCTCTGCCCCCCATCAGGGTGATGCAAAACAGAACTGTGGGTGATGGGAGACAGCAGATGGTGTGTGAAAATAATTTGGAGGGGAGGGGAGGGGGAGAATGAGATGATGCCAAGGGCTCCAGTAGAAAGAAAATGTTCTGAAGATGATGATGGCAGCCTATGTACAAATGTGCCTGACACATGGATTATAGGAGCCCCCATTAAAACGATTATTAAAATAAAATAAAGAAAGCTCATAAAATCCACATTGAATAAACACACGCATTTAACGTTGCCAGACAAGAAGCCTTCTTGCATTTTGGGGTGCAACTCCACAGAGAGGAACTGGAAACAGAATGGGAAGAGCCTTCTGGACTCTCTAATCTGGTGTATATATATCTTCCTAGTAAAATGTTGCATTTTTCCTTGTGAAAGACAAACACAAATGGCCTTTATTTAGTAAACAAGTTTTCAGACTTGGCCTATGCAGAGGTGGACAGAATGAAAAATTAACAAGTTATAAGTAGTAGGCAGTTCCTGCCACATGTTGCAACTTGGGTTCTTCAGGAAACAGACTCTGAGTGTTAGATTTTCAGGCAGCTTTATTAGCCCGTGCTCTCCAGGAACAACAAACACCTTGAGGGAGAAAAAGATGAGTTACAGGATTTACTGTGTCCATATCTATCTCCTCCTCGGGTAGTCACATCCTCACTGAGCCTCAGAGGCGCTGGATGAGTGAGAGTGTAGGCTCCATGTTGAAGAGAGCTGGTCGGATCTCCACCAAAAAAAGCAGAATTTTGCAGATGCAGTTGGGTTAAAATATAGCACCCTGTCATTTGATCTCCCTTATGGTCCACTAAAATTCTAATTTTCAGTATTTTTGCTTTCTTTTCAATTGATTTTACTTAGTTTTTGTTGGGTTTGTTTTTAAATATTCCTCCCCCCTTCTGCATATGAAATCCAGGGGAGGTCAATCTATGGAGCGAGCACCTGGATTCATGGTTCCGGGGGCTGTAGCACGGGGTTGGGGGGGTTTGGGGGAACACGAGGCGCTCATAATAATGAGTACAACAATGAAGAAAGTGTTCTAAAACTGATTGTGCTGATGATTGTATGACTCCTGTTGTGATTGAACTATAGAATTGTGTGATGTGGATTATATACCAATAAAACTGTTGTGGGAAAAATACAAAGAATAGGGAAGAAGTGAATGATGATACAGCAGGATGGTGATCTCAGCCAATCCAAAGGTGAGATTTGAATTTGGAATGGCCACATATTGAGGTAAAGGGACTGGGCCTGGACCTTAAGGCTCTTTTTCAAAAAATGTTTAAAACTTTTAATTGATAATTAGGTACAGTTTTACAGAGCAGATCAGTTTTATATTCAATAATTCATCTATGCTTGTTTGAACTCATTCCTTGTAATCTCATCAGTGTGTGACCACTTCCTCCCCACATTTCCTGTTTCCATTCCTCCTTGCTTCCTAACCCTCTGGACTTTGTCCTTGGATAAATGTTTCCCCTTTGATCTTAAATGTCTGATATTCTAAACAAGAGGGAATTCAGGTGCAGACCTGAAGGATGTCTAAGGGCTGTAGCCTTGGGGGTTCCACCACCATCGATGGAACCAGTAAGCTCAGACTCTTTTATGATTGTGAGTTTTGTTCCACTTTTTTCTCCCACTCTACCCACAACCTTTTATGTGATTCTTTTCAGGGCAGTTGGCAGAGGTAGCCATGTACCATCTAGTTCTTGTGTAGTTTGTGATGCTTGTGTAGACAATGTGTTAGTCTGGGTTGAATAGAGAAACAAATTTATAGATACTCACGTGTATAAGAGAGAGTTTTATATAAAAAAGCAATTGTATATTGAGAAAACATCTGAGCCCAGTCCAGATCAAGTCCATAAGTCCGATATTATCCCATATGTCTGATACCAATCTATGAAATCCTCTTCAGACTCACGAAACACATGCAATGATGCCAAATGCAGGAAGATCACAGGCCAGTGGGTAGAAGATCTTGTGGATTCAGTGGTGATGTAAGCATCTCAGTGCTGGCAGGGGTCTCCACGTGGCACCTCCAGCTCCAGAACTCTAACATAGCTCCTTGTCATGTGTCTGGTCAATGGAAATGTCTCACAGGGTCTCACAGGGAGTGGGCCTGTCTCCTGCCTCCAGCAAGTTATTAATCTCCTTTGTGCCTCCAAATGAGGTCATCAAACTGAGACCTGATTGACAGGCTAAACTCCACCCCTTCATTCTTATGTCTCAAATTGACAACAGATTATGTAACTACCACAGACCACTAGACTAATTGTTTCCACGTGTTTTCTGATTTTCATTACTTCATTTCTCTGGTCAGGGAAAGACAAATCGTTCTACCTGGGAGGCTGCTTAGGAGCTTTTAAGACCCCACTTGTCTATACACTTCTGAAGGCAGTGTTTCAGTCCTTTTAACCCTTTCCTGGATGATTTTTGCACTTTTTGACTTACACCATGTCAAAGAGTACTTTTGGCATTCCTGCGGGAATCAAATTAGGTTCCCTTTAAATGCTCTTTTAATTTTGGGAACAAAGAAGTCTGAAGGGGTAAGATTCAGGCTATCGGATGGATAACGTTAAGTTCCCCAAGGAAATTCGGACAGAAGAATGAGCAAGATATTTTGTTGTAATGTGTGGCAGTAACATGATCTGTCAATTTGCCAAAGGGTGGAGTCTAGCCTTCTGTGTGGGCATGGCCTTCTGAGGATTCTGGGAACTCCTGTATTCCTCCCTGGAGGAAAGAGACTCTCTCTGCTTCATCTTCCTGCTAACAAGGTACATGGAGCTATGCTGATGGCAGCCAGAGCCTTGGAGCTGGAGGAGCCACGTGGAGATCCATGCCAGTGCTAAGATGTTTCTACCACCACTGGATCCACAAGACACTCCACCCTCTGGCCTGTGATCTTCCTGTACTTGGCGTATTGCATGAGTCTGAAGAATTTACAAACATATTGAACATTTGGGCTAATATTGGACTTATGGACTTGATCTGGACTGGGCTTGGGATGTTTTCTCAATTTCTCTTTGATATAAAGTTCTCTCTTACACACAGATGAGTGTCTATGAATTTATTTATCTAGTCAATCCAGACTAACACACTATGGTACCTTGGGAGTGGGCATTAGAGAAACAAAATATAAAGATGGCGGGTGGATGCTTGTTTGACCTCTGCCTCGTGGTAGCTTTTCTTCTTTGGCTAGCGGAGGTCAGATATGGCCATGCACTTTACTGGGTTGTTTTCTGGAAAGAATAGGGGAATTTCACGTTTTGATTATTTTGTTTGGTTGTTTTGGTTATTCCTTTTTGAAACGGCAAAAACAAATGTGATAAATGTGTATTTTGAGCTCAGGTGGCGAAATCATCCCTTGAATTTCCCAGAGACCTTGCTGCTTAGTGAAAACGGCTGACAGAAGGTGAAAATGTCTGACAGAAGGCCTGGCCCTGGCTTGAGGCAAAGCAGCCAGAGACCTAAGGCTAGATATATAATTTTAAAAAATGAAATCATTTTATTGGGGGCTTGCAAAACTCTTATCACAACCCATCCATCCATCCATCCATCCATCCATCCATCCATCCATCCATCCATCCATCCATCCATCCATCCATTGTGTCAAGCACATTTGTACATTTGTTGCCATCATCTTTCTCAAAACATTTATTTTCTACTTCAGCCCTTGGTATCAGCTCCTCATTTTTTACCCTCCCTCCCCACTCTCCACTCCCTCATGAACCCTTGAATAATTTATAAATGATTTTGTCATATCTTATACTGTCTGACGTCTCCCTTCACCCACTCTTCTGTTGTCCATCCTCCAGGGAGGAGGTTATATGTAGATCCTTGTAACCGGTTTCCTCTTTCTACACCACCTTCCCTCTACCCTCACAGTATCGCCATCTCACCACTGGTCCTGAAGGGATCATCTGTTCTGGATTCCCTGGGTTTTCTGTTTTGCTTTTGTTTTCTGTTTTAATAATTTTATTAGGAGCTGATATAATTTATCACAATCCAACATACATTAATTGTGTAAAGCACATTTGTACATTCATTGCCCTCATCATTCTCAAAACATTTGCTCTCCACTTAAGGCTCTGGCATCACCTCATTTTTCCCCTCCCTCCCTGCTCCCCACTCCTCATGAACCCTTGATAATTTAGAAATCATTCTTTTTGTCATATCTTGCACTGTCCGACATCTCCCTTCACCTACTTTTCTGTTGTCCGTTCCCCAGGGAGGAGGTTATATGTAGATCCCTTTCCAAGTCACCCTCCCTCCACCTTCCCGGTATCGCCACTCTCACCACTGGTCCTGAAGTGATCATCCACCCTGGATTCCCTGTGTTTCCAGTTCCTATCTGTACCAGTGTACCATCCTCTGGTCTACGCCAGATTTGTGAGGTAGAATTGGGATCACGATAGTGGGTGGGGAGGAAGCATTTAGGAACTAGAGGAAAGTTGTATGTTTCATCATTGCTACACTGCACTCTTGACTGGCACGTCTAATCCCCACGACCCTTCCGTGAGGGGATGTCCAGTTGCCTAGAGATGGGCTTTGGGTCTCCACTCTGCACTCGCTCTCATTCACAATGATATGATTTTTTGTTCTGATGATGCCTGACACCTTATCCCTTCAACACTTCATGATTTCACAGGCTGGTGTGCTTCTTCCATGTGGGTTTTGTTGCTTCTGAGCTAGATGGCCGCTTGTTTATCTTCAAACACTTAAGACCCCAGACGCTATATCTTTTGATAGCCGGGCACCATTAGCTTTCTTCACCACATATGCTCATGCACCCACTTTGTCTTCAGCGATTGTGTCGGGAAGGTGAGCATCATGGAATGCCAGTTTAATAAAGTGTTCTTGCATTGAGGGAGTGCTTCAGTGGAGGTCCAATGTCCATCTGCGACCTTAATACTAAACCAATAAATATGTGCACATAGATCTATTCCCCATCTTCATATATAAATATATTTACATATGTACATGCCTATATTTAGACCTCTGTAAATTTCCTTTGCCTCCTAGTTCTTTCCTCTATTTCCTTTTACATTTTTGTCCCACTATCATGTTCAGTCTTCATTTGGGTTTCAGTAATTCCTCTTGTTACATTGCCCTTGATCATGCCCTACCAGGCTAAGGCTATATTTTGTATCAATGGAATAGTTTAGATAAGATAATTAAGGATTGAACTTCACTGTTTCAAGAATTGAGTTTAGGTTCTGATTCTGCTTTGTTTATGCTGATTTCTACTGCTTATTGTTATTGATATGACTGTTGTAAATGATTATTGGAAAGTATGAAAATAGAGAACTTGTAAGCCCACTTGTCTTCAGCCAATCAAATTGGATTGTTAAATGGGTCTAGGACATGCCTACAAAGAAGGCTCTGAAAAGATAAGAGCCCCCCAACCTCACCCAGTGTTTTGAGTGCTCAGGACATTCAAAGGTAGAGACTTGCCTAGGGGGCTGTTGGCAGATTGAAAAAACAGGAACTCTTTGGATTTTTGAACTTTAAACTAGTGGTTTGTGCTTAAGGCTGCAAGAATCTGGAACCATGAAGAAACTCTCCACTCTAGGCCTGGAGAAATGCAGCTAGGTGACCACCTGGATCGACCTGGAGAAATGCAGCAATAAAGAGATGGGTTGAGTTTGGCCATTGACACCATGGGCCTGGTTTACAGGAACGATAGGAGAAGATGAGAGTGGGTTGGCTGACATGAAGTTTAGAGAGTATGACCTATCCCAAAGGGGCAGGAGTTGTTGAGAATTTATGGTAGGGCCATTGTCTAAAGGCCAGGTGACCAATGGGCACCCTGGTGAGGCTAAGTGAGGCATCCCACATTGAGTTGACCAGAACCCAATCAGATGAAGAGAAGATATTTGATGCATATTGATGCTGGCTTTATGGATGCCCTGTCCTTATTTGACTTAGCTTATGGATGCAGACCTCTCAGAGTTCCCACTGGAATGAGGATTCTTCACATCAAAGAATATGGTTATCTCATCAGAGCACTGGGATGATGTAAGTTGGCAGTACAGAAATTGGATACCCAAAATGGGGGTATAAAGAGGAATGAAATGGTGGGCTTACAGACTTTCACAGGTGGGAGAATATATACAGAGGATTATAGGATTAGGGTTAGGTGTTACTTAACTGAAATTGGTAGGCATAGAATATTGTGTTGTTCACTTATAAAATATTATTTTTGAATGAGGCTTTGACACATTGATTTGTATGCATTTTAGTTTTATCCTGTTAGGTACAGATATGACTTTACAACTGTTTTGTTTAAAAATTATATATGGCTAAAGAGTTGTGTAAAAGTGTTAAGTTGCCAAGGGGTGGTTACAGTTACATAATCTGTCAACTTGTGAAGGGGTGGAGTCTAATATGTCAATCAGGTCATAGCCAATGTGTCCTCTTGTGGGCCTGGCCTTCTCCTGAGGATTCTGGGAACTCCTGTATTCCTCCCTGGAGGCAAGGGACTCGCTCTGCTTCATCTTCCTGCTGACAAACCACATGGAGCTATGCTGATGGCAGTCAGAGTGACCCATGCCAATGCTAAGATGTTTCTACCACCCCTGGATCCCTAAGACTTTTCACCCACTGGCCTGTGGTCTTTCCACTCGGCGTCATTACATTTATTGTGTGAGTCTGAAGAAGAATTTACAGACTGATATCAAACATTTGGGCTAATATTGATTTACAGACTTGATTTGGACTGAGCTTGGGATGTTTTCTCAATATATAATTGCTCTTTGATGTAAAGTTCTCTCTTATACACATGAATGTCTATGAATTTGTTTCTCTTAGTCAACCCAGACTAACACATAATGGAAACAGTTCCTTGGTTCAACTCTCCTTACCTTTTCCTAGCCAATAGTTTTTATTTTTCTAAAAACTTCCTAATATGGGATATTTCCATGTCCCTTGAGAGAAGTCTATCAATATTCTCCCTTTGAAGTCCCAGAAAACCATCACCATGGCATTGAGCTTCCCTTTGCCTTACACTGACCCAACCCACTAGATAGATACCTTCAGAAGTCACTCTTTTGATTAGATTTTTTTTAAACCACCTGCATTACTCAGTCATTGAAGTAAACGTTTCTGTTACTTACAGTAAAGTGTAAATCTCACTGACACATTGTTTTATGGCCAGTGGGAGATCCAGCTGTGGAGATCTTAGACATTTTAGCATGCAAATATAGCCGACAGAAGCATAGTTTAGTCATCATAACTTTAATGTTCTAAAGATACAGTATGTGTAATAGTTCTTCCTTATTCAGGTTTGGAGATAGGGTGTACCGAACGTATTTGGAGAAAATAACTCTTACTACTTCCCAGATACACTGGAAGAAGCAAAACAATGCGAACATAGAAGTGCCAGGGCTGGATATCTCCAAGGTGTCACTTCCATAAGAAAATGCTAACACGGGGATGAGAAGAGAACAGCAAATGTTCCTGGAATTAATTCAGTGCTTCTCAACCTTCCTAAAGCTGCAACCTTGTAATACAGTTCCTCATGTTGTGGTGACCCCAACCATAACATTATTTTTGTTGTTGCTTCATAACTGTAATTTTGCTACTGGTATGAATTGGGTGACCTCTGTGAAAGGGTCATTGGCCCCCAAAGGGGTTGTGACCCACAGGTTGAGAACCGCTGATTTAATTCAATGAAACATATATTGTAGTGACTTGAGCTGCATACATTGTATGACTGTTTGCTTTCTTCGTATGTGGAACTCTTGATGTCATCTCACAGTGTGTCTGGTCTTTGGTCATTAGTACTCAACACTTCAAATCTGTTCTTGAGTTGTTCTCTAAATTCGTGGGATATACTTATGGTTGTATTTTGACTCTCTTGGACTTGCTTTAATTTGCTCTTATTATTCTTCCTGGTGTAATCAACCTTGTGATTGATTAAAAATGGTCATGCAAGACCCTTTCAGCTCCCTAAGACCATTTCAATTTTGATGACTTCTGATTTTCCTAATTCGACATTATGATCATAAACAGACGTTTGGAGCTACTCCCTCTCATTCTGAGTCATGCCCAAATCACCAGATCGATGTCCATGAAACCTTGCTCCAGCCATGTCATTAGGATTGACTCTAATTTGAGGAGGTAGTTCTTCCCATCATATTTCGCGTGTCTCAGCCTGTGGACTCATCTTCCTCACTACATATAAACGTTCAGCTACTACTCATAGGCTGTCAGTAGCTCATTTTCCCAAGTTGACTGCTGCTCCCTTCTTCCTAGTCTGTTCCTGGTCTGTGAGGTAGTTAGTTTATTGCGCCAACCTGGCTGATAAACACATGTGGGATTAATTGAAGGGCGGAGAGATAAATGGCATGGTGAGCCTCGCCTCTCTCGTCTCTTGCTCTTTGATTGGGCCAGTGTGCGGCTGCTTTGCTTGTTCTTTGCCTCAATTTGCAAGCTACACTACCTGTGGGACACTTAACCCATGGGATGTGTCGCTGTAATTTGAGGTTCTTTCAAGACCTGCTTTGCCACGCTTCTGGAATATACACATCTCGAGCTGGAGACTGTCGGACCCTGTCATCTGGCTGACTATGGGTGACCTGCCTTGCTGTTTGCTGCCTGTGGCCGGATAGCCTGAATTGCTCTACAGAGGACTACCCGGCGGCCCTCAAGACTTGAAGAACTGCCAGTGTCTCACAACTGTCTCATGGGAGTGAGTTGCACTGAGCCATTTGTACTGCTTTATAATTTAATTAACAGTTTATTTCTTATGTTATATCTATTGTATAAATAAATACATAAATATAAAAGTATTAGCATTCTGGTTTTGTTTCCCTGTCTAACAGTCTGGAAGCTTCAGTGAAACCTGTTCACCATGGATGACCATGGATGACTCCCCTGGTATTTATAGCTTTCAGTGCCGCAGCGACATGCAAGAACCAGCATAAAATAAGCTGGTAATTAGAACAACAGGTACTAGTCTTCATTTATTGAATTGTTTGAGAGGGGGAAAAAAATCAAGAAAATTTGTATGCTTTTTCCAAAGAGTCTAGATCTCTGTTTTTTAAAGGCACCCTAAAGAGACCCAGATAAATGTATTATTAAAAGAACTTGTCTACAGCTCCTTCCATTGATCAAAGAGACAAGCTTATACACATTTTGTATGGAATAAACCCAAATGGAATTCTAGTAGCAATACTTTTGGACAGCTTCCCATATACTTATGAAGGCTAACTTTTGATTAACTGGCCCGTTGATCAAATATAATGTTCATCTTTATTTCTTTGGGGGATTTTGATTTAGAGTCTGCTTTGTCTGTAAGATTGCCACCCATTTCCCTTTGGTTACTATTTGGATGGATTTCCTTTATCTTTTCTTTCAACCTATTTGTGCCCAGGGCTTTAGGGTATGTCTTTTGTAAATAGCATATATTATTGGATAATGACCTTTTCATCTTCCACTGTGTTAGTTATATAATATGTTATCAATTTGATACTTAAGAGTGAAGGGGTGAAGTTTAGCCTGTCAATCAGGCTACAGTTTGATGACCTCATTTGGAGGCACTTCAGAGAGAAACAGCTCACTGGAGGTGGAACACACACTCATTCTCTGTAAGTCATTACTGATGATGAGGCTATGCTGATACAGTCAGAGCCCTGGGAGCTGGAGGAACCACATGGAAACCCACGCCAGCGCTGAGTTGCTTCTACCGCCACTGGATCCACAAGACTTTCTACCGACTGGCCTGTGATCTTCCTGCATTAGGCCTCATTGCATGGGTTTTGTGAGTCTGAGGATGAATTTTTAGATTGGTATAGGACATATGGGCTACTATTGGACTTGTGGACTTGATCTGGACTGGGCTGGGATGTTTTCTCAATATTCAATTGCTCTTGTATATAAAGCTCTTAATATACACATGTGTGTGTTTATGAATTTGTTTCTCTAGTCCACCTGGAATAGCACACACTCTCTGCCTTTTTATTGGAGCATTTTGTTCACTTCATTCTCTGTAACTGATAAGAAAGCACTGACTTCTACTTCTTTGTATTTATTCTTTAATATTGTTTGCTTTCTTTCTTGTTGCTTTATTATGTGTTTTTGGCTCCCTTTGCTTTTGTATATATTTTCAATTTTAATGTGGTTACCATGAGTATTACATTTAACAACTCATATTTTAGAATATTCTAGGGTACATTGCTCCCACCTTAACTCCAGTAACATACAGGAAATTCTATATACCATTTCTCTTTCTATATAAAACTATATAAAACACTAATTAAAATTTTTTTTCGGTTTACTTTGAGTTTCTCTCTTTTTCTTAATTTAAGAAATCTTTTTATTGGGGCTCATACAACTCTTAACACAATCCATACATACATCAATTGAGTAAAGCACCCTTATACATTCGTTGCCTCGTCATTCTCAGAATTCGCCTTCCACTTGGGTTCCTGGAATCAGCTTGTTTTACTAATTAAAATTTAATTTTACATGCTCTATCATTTTATTCTTGAGTTTTATGTTATTAAAACCATGGATGATAAAGCATTTAGAATTATAAAGTACAAATAAATCATTTTATTGGGGGCTCATACAGCTCTTATTACAATCCATATATCCATACATTGTGTCAAGCACATTAAGTACAAAGAATCTTATTACTAACCTTTATGCTTGTCCACATGTTTCTTTTCATTAAGGATCTTTCTTGTTATGTGGAGTTTTGAATGACTTTCTAGTGTCTTTTCTCTTCCATCTAGCATTGTGTAGGGTTGAACGGGTAAATATGAACTCTCTCAGCTTGTCTGGGAGTGTTTTAATTTCATCTTCCTTCCTGAAGGAAAAGTTTGCTGGTAAGGTATTCTTAGTTGACAGTTTTTTTAGATATCGCCTTCCATTGCATTTGGTCTCCAATATTTATAAGGAAAAAACGATACAGTTCTACTGGGAACTGTTTGTTTCTCCTTCAGTGCTTTGAGATTTCTTTATTTAATTAAAAATAATGTTTTTGGAAAAAAATTGGTGAAATTTTATACAGAGAATTAGGCTTCATTCAGCAGGAAACATTTTTAAATCTTTTATTGATTAGGTGAAGGTTTACATATCAGCTGTTTTCCATTACTTAATCCATATACAGTGTTTCATGTCATCGATCGAAACCCTTACAATGTAACATTACTTATCCCACTCCTTTTTTTCCCCATTCCTCCTTATTTTCTAACCCTATGAACTTTGTCTTTGTGAAAATACTTCACTTTTGATCCCCTTATATACTAGTGTTTCATCGACTCTGCAAAGGCATTCAACTGTATGGACCAAAAAAATTATGGATAGCCTTGAGGTGAATGGGAATTTGAGAACACTTCCTTGTGCTATTGCAGAACCTTCACGTGGATCAAAAGGCACTCGTGCAATCAGAACAAGGGGCCACTACGTGGCTAAAAACCAGGAAAGGTGTGCGTCGGGGCTGTCTACTCTCACCATCCTTATTCAATCTATTTGCTGAGCAAATAATCAGAGAAACTGGATTACATGAAGGAGACTGTGGCACTGGGATAGGAGGAAATCTTATTAACAGTCTGTGACATTCTGATACAACCTTAGCTGAAAGTGAGGAGGACTTAAGGCATTTGCCATTGAAGATCAAGGATTGCAGCCTTCAGTATGGATTATAATTTCAATGTAAAGAAAACCAAAATCCTCACAACTGGACCAATAGGTAACATCATGACAAACAGAGGAAAGATTGAAGTTGTCAAGGGTTTTATATTGGTTGGATCAACAACCAATGCTCACGGAAAAGCAGTCAAAATATAAAACAATGCATTGTGGTGGACAAATCTGCTGCACAAGATCTCTCTAAAGTGTTGACAATCAGGAGGTTACTTCGAGGACTAAGGTGAGCCTGAGCCAATCCATGGTAGTTTCAGTCACCTCTACGCAAGTGAAAGTCGGACACTGAATCATGAAGACCAAAGAAGAATTGATCCATTTGAATTATGATGCTGGTGAAGAATATTGAAATTGCCACTGACGGTCAAAAGAACCAACAAGGTCATCACTGGTGACTAGACATGGTGCTATTCTTACGACCCTGAAAATAAGCATCAATCAAGCCCAGTGGAAGATGCCCTCATCACCTCACCCCAAAAAAGCTGGTCAAGTGAAATCAAGATCAAGATGATGGTCATTTGTTTTTTTTGATGTGAGGGGCTAGTGCACTTGGAGCTTGTTCTACCAAGTCAGACTGTTAATCAAGCTTTTTACTTAGAGGTCTGAAAAGGCTGCATAACAGCGTGCAACAAAAAAGGCCTGATTTGTTTATGACTGAGGGAGGGTGGGGGGAGGAAGGGGAAAAAATGAGGAGCTGATACCAAGGGCTCAAGTAGAAAGAAAATGTTTTGAAAATGATGATGGCAACAAATGTACAAATGTACTTGACCCAATGGATGCATGTTTGTATTGTGATAAGAGCTGCATGAGTCCCCAATAAAATGGTTTTTAAAAAACGGTCTGATTTGTAGCAGACAGGGACTGGTTTTGCCACCACAACCACGTGCCTGCGCATGCAGCCAATTCTGTGCATCAGTTTTTGGCAAAACCAGCATGCCTCTCTTGCCCCCACAACCTTGCCACTTCACCTCACTAGGGGCACTTTCTTTTTGTTTCCATGAAGAGGAATATGAAAGGACTGCGATCTAATGACAGAAGTGGTGAAAAAAATTGATGGAGCCATTCAAACAGATGAGTTTGAAAAATGTTTCCAAAAATGGAATCATAGATTTGACAAGCGTATCAAGTGTAATTGAGGGTACTTTGAAGGTGACAAGGTTGTTTTATAAAAAATGTAAATACATAGCTTTGAAAAAAATCCATGTTTTTTGGAGTATCCTCTTGTATGTATGTATGTATATATATTCATCATGTAGTATTATTTTCTTTCCACTTGAAGCAGTTTCTTTTAAAACATGAAAAATTTAAGTGTTTAGTTATCTGGTATGGTGTTACTTTGCTGTCACTTTGAGGCATGGTTTTCTGGGTATAGAATTCTAGAGTCACAGCTTTTTGTTTGCCCTTCATCACCTTCCCATTGACTTTCGACCTTCACTACTTCTGGTGAAAAATCAGCAGCTATTAATTATATTGGTAGGTCCCCATACATGATTACTCTTTTCTTTGTCTTCAAGATTCTTTGTTTTTGAACAGTTTGACCATGATGTGTCTAAGAATGAACTTACTTGTATTTACCCTATATTTGTTCAACTTTTAATATATGTACACAGATAGTTTTTCATCAAATTGTCAAGTTTTCAATATTGTTTCTTTGGGTATTTTTGGCCTCTTCTTATTCCTCTGGAACTCTTATTGTACAGTGTATATACACTGGCAGTTGTTGGTGTTCCACAGGTTTATTAATTGCTGTTCATTTTCCAATATTTTTTTTCTGTTTTTTCGATTTGGATAGTTTCAATTGATCTTTTCAAGTCCAACAGTTCTTTGACATGTTGAACCTGCTGTTGAGCATGAGTAGCAAACTTTTTTTGTGTGTTGAAAAAGTTTACATATTTAGAATTAGCCAACTGGACACAGTGTAAGGCGATTCAACTTTGTTGGAAATATCTAAAGCATCATAATCAGGAATCACTTGAAAATATGCCTTCTTCTCTCCATCAGACCTGGGTCAAGGTGTCGACATTGGCTACATCAATGTCATCGCCTGTTTTATCTACTGCTTGTTGGTCTTGACATTTGCATCTTCTTCTGTCTTCTTCATGGCTGACACGGTGGCCAAGAGGAACTTGATGAAGGCATTGTGTTCAAACTTGTTTCTCGTGGAGGGGCTCTTTTGAGGGTATTGGGTTGCCATCTCAGCCTCAGTGTCCTGGACCACTGGAATGTGGGTGTCATGTGGATCTTCTTTGTGTGTGTGTGTCTGACTGTGGATGCCTTTCAGCATGGCCTTCCTGGCCTTTGATGCTTTTGCTCTGCTTTCAGTTTTGGTTGGGTGGGGTCCTCGTGTTTGTTTGGTACTATCGTCTTTAAAAAAAAAGAGAGAGACCAGTAAACTTTTGATTTTGTCTCTTTATGTGAAGCTCTCTATTTCTCGATTTATTGTTGTCACATCTTTCTTTAATTCTTTGGACATACTTTAATTTGATTCTCTATATTTTTAACTTAAAACATTTTTTAATTAAAAGATTTTAGTTCTATATAATAATCATCTTGAGGTTTCTATTTGCTAAATTCATCTGGGCATTTTCTATTGGCTTTATTTTTCCCTCTGAATCTGGATCATACGTTGCTTTTTATTTGCATGCCATATAAACTAGTAATTAAAATAATAATTGTACCAAGTTTGGATTTTGCATTTTCCCTTGTGCATGTTCCAGCCCCCACATGCCCAGACAAAGAAGTGCAGTGGGATGTGACATAGGAAGGTCCTATGAAAGTTTCCCTGCTTCACTCTTCAAACTCCATCCTGAATAGTTCTTCATTCTCGATGATTCCAGAGATCATTGAGCAAGGATGTTCCCTAAAGATATTCTTGACTGAGTTCTAGCACCAACGAGGCAGATGTTTGAGGAGTAAGATCCGGAGAAGGGCTGACTGATGTCTCTGCTAATTACTTTTCTAGAAGCCCCATGGTCCATCAAACCTATTGTTGAGAAGTGATCACATAGGGCTTGCTTATGGTGGGCAGGGAGTGTCCTGCAGTTGAGCTGGCAGCAGGGTTGGGCAGTAGTGGATCCCTGAGCTTGATTTACTGTAAGTAAAGTATATGTAAAATTGTGGTTAGAAATTACCAGCCCAACAGATTGTAGCAAATTACCAGAGCCTTTGATTACAGGGGGGCTGCAGGTACTTCCCCGCCGCTGCCCTCCTGTGGCTGGAGTTCTGCTGAACACAAGGGAGGTGCAGGCTCAGATTGAACATGGCCTAAGAAACTCGAGCCCATACTGACATCACCTCCCAAAGGAAGCTGCCCTGGATTGCAGAACAACCGCAGGAGAGTGAAGGACGGAAGAGTGGGTCCCAGACACAGGACAGGAGACCAAGTCGTCCTCGACCGCTTTATGATGCTCGTCCCTCACTGCCTCCCTCCTCCCTTCTTCTTTTCTCCCTTTTTGACCAGTTTTATTGGCACATAACCTACATATAATATAATCCAATAGTTCAATCAGTCCTATCAAGGAGAATTGTACAATCACCCCTACTTGGATTTTAGAGCACCCCTCCCCCAACCCCCAGGGTGAAATCGCCTTTAAGATGATTGTGCAATCACAATCCATTCTAGTGCTCCCTCCCGCCTCCTGGTTTCATCATTTACTCCTGAAATCCCCTTCCTCTCCCTATCACCCTCCCCCCACCATCTCCACATTTTTTGGTATGCTGCGCTCCCCTCTTCAGATACTTCTGAATTCCCTTGCAGCAACAGCCAAAGAGGAACACAAACGACTCCAGCACCCACAGAGAAGTGAGTATTTCTGACTGCTGAGCTTGAGGGCGTATATTCCTCCCGCTGGGATGGAAGTCCCTGCTAAGCCATGTGTTCGGATAGTGGTGGTCTTCCCTTTCTCCATCTTCCTGGGATTTGCTCTCTTGGAACTCACAGCTTCTCTGGAAGCCTCCTTATGACTCCACAGGGAACGTACTCTCCTTCCTGTGGATACCCTTGATTGTTATTGGCACGGCTTTCATGGATTGATCACACCCCCCTCCCAATGAATGTATTGTGTCTGTATCTCATCTCCTCCACTAGACCTGAACTTTGTTAGCGTAGGATCCTGCATAAGGGCTCTGCAGTTCCAACAGGGCCAAGGTGGCAATCATGGGATCACGAAATATCTGGGAAGGAACTCCGAAGAAGGTTCGGGAAACATGAACTCGAAATTCTCATTTACCATATGCCCAAGTATCACCTGGCACACCAGGAAGTTCACAGGAAAACACAGTGACAAAGATGACCATTTTGGAACCCATTTATATTGTTGGTGCAACTTTGGGCTTCATCAGGCCCCCCACCAGCCTCTTGAGACCCCATCAAACCGTCTGAACATTCATGGCATCCCTGGGCCAAGTGTAGCTGTCCAACGTAAATGAGTCATAGTCTGGAGTGTAGATCAGGGAGCGCACAAAGGCCTCCTTGTCCTGGGGCTCTGGGTAGGAGGAAGCCAGGTTGTGCTTGTACGCGTAGTCGAGGACCTAGAGGAAAACACGTTTGACTGAGGAGCAGGATCTAAGGAGGATCCTTTCTGCAGTCCCTGGCTTGAGAGCCCACACAAGGAGAAGGTCCCTGGGATCTATCAGACAAGTCCCTCCCACCGGTCATGGTCCTGGAAGCCATGGAATGGGGAGGATTTTGAGCTTTCTGCTTGGACAGGAGGGTCTGTATAAATTACTAGGCCAGAGTCATGAGGTCAAATGTAATGCCTCTGCTTCAACTGGGCGTGGATCCTTAGGCATGCCGCTATCTTTTCTGAGCCTCAGTTTCCTCATCTGTAAACCGAGGCTAATAAGACCTCCTCTGCAGTAGTGTGTGGATAAATGAAGGTCAAAAGTATCCAGTGAAAGTCACGGTGCCCTGCATAGGGACTGCATTCAATGAGCAGCTGGGAAATTGTTCTTTGGTTTTACAAAAGCCTGCATTTAAATATCCCAGAACAGGAGGGAATTGGACAGGACATAGCTGAACTGTGGGCTGGATTGCTGATCTTGAGGGCTGATCCTAGATTTTGCTTAATGTTGGGCCAGCCATACTCTGGCTCTGCTTGTGTAGCCCTTAGGATGACATTATTACTTGAAATAGGTCAGGGACCTAACCATCCCATGGCTGCAGCCCTTCTGAGGGAAGGGAGCTGGCGACCATGAACTGAGGCCAGGCAGATACTGCGTGTGGGGCTCTCTCCCCGTGCTCTTTTAATCTTCTCCAGAACGCTGGAGAGAGCCCTTATGGCCCCTGGGAAAAAGGAAATTAAGGCTCAGGGAAGTGAAATGAATGGCCCAAAGTTATTCCACTGCTGACTGGCAGCGCTGGGACCCCAAAGCTTGGGCCTTTCCCATGATGCCGTGCAGGTTGACCTTTCTGTATAATTGAGCCTTTGAGATCCATTAAAACAATTCCACTCACATTCCAGTCTATAAGGTCAAGGACTTTGATGACCTTTCTGCCTGGCACTTGTGGGGAAAGCAGGAGCTTTCCCAGAACTGGCCTGGGTGGGAGTTGAGGGCAGGGCATGATATGGGCAGGAGCTCCTCCCCTGCCTCTGGGTCCCACGCCACGCAGTTTACACTGGAGCTTCCCAGGCCTGCCGAGCTGCCCTCCAGCCAGCCTTCCTAAAGCCACGGAGAGGAAACACAGTTGGACCACACCACCCAGATGATGGGGATAGGGCGGCCTTACTTTGATGGCGATTCTCAGAGACACGTCTCGAATGGTGCTGAGGGGCGGGTACAGTCTCCCCTGGGCCAGGTGCTCTTCAGAGACCTCCTGGGCAATTTGCTGGGACAGAACAGAAAGCAGGAAGCTGAGCTTGTGCCTCCCCTGAACAAACGCCACCTAGTCCCTTGGACTCAACTCTCCACTGCCCAGCCCACAAAGGAGCTGCTGCAGGCCCAGGCTGTCAGGACCACTCTGTGAGACTTGCAGAGGCGTGCAAAGCCACCGTCCTTGCCTGTGGAGGTGAGTGCCAAAGAGCAACGACCATGCGAGCTCTGCGGGTGGCCCTGTTTTTCCAGGCCTCGCAAGTTCGACAGGGTGCAGACTTACCACTTTCCTTTTGTGAGTTTTAGTGGAAAGTGTTCGGGTTTTCCTTCTCTGACAGGCTTCCACCTTCCACGGTTCCAGCGTTTACGGTACCAACTATAGGACAGTGGTCCCAGCACAGTGAGTGGGCATTTAGGCAGAGAGGAAGCACTCAGTTGGCCACATATAGGAAAGACTTCCAGAAGAAGGCCCTGGTGGCATAGTGGCTACGCATTGGGCTGTTAACCACAGCGTCAGCAGTTCGAAGCCACAGGAGGCTCTGTGGTAGAGAGACAAGGCTTTCTACTTCTGTCAAGAGTTTTAGTCTCTGACACCCATGGCGGCAGCCCCTCCCCTGACCTGGGGGTTGCTATGAGTCGATCTAGACTTGATGGCGGTGAGTCGCAGAAGCTGCAGCACATGCTGACCTGGGAAGGAGACCGCAAGGACCACTATGAAAGGGGAGAAGGACGAGGAGGGAAGAGGGACAGTGCGCGTGAGTGTGCACGTGGGAGGCGGAACCAGCACACTGGAGAGGGCAGATGGACGCAGAGGATAAAGAGCGGCTGCAGAGCTTCCTCCATAGGGAGACCGCGCTAAGGCTTTTGGACTCTATCCTGTGCGTGCCAAGGGGCCGTAAAAGGCAAGGTCGTCTTGTGGAGGTGTCGGGGAACCAGGATGTCCTTGGGCAGATCTGCACTGAGAAAGGCGGCGATCAGAGCATGCGTGTGCGGTCCCGTCTAGATCTGGGCCCTGGAACTGCTCTGCTGCAGGCTTCAAGTGAACAATACACACCAACACGCCTGGCCCAACCTGGCAGCGCTGCCGCGTACAAGCTGAGTGCTGTTGTGTAGGTGACCGAGACTCACTCTGCCCCACTTTCCTTGTCTACACAAATAGAAATAACCACCACATCCCTTTGTACATGTACATCTCCTCCAGCTTGGGTTATCTTTGTCACAGGACAGCCAGGTTCAACTTAAGTCGTCCTGACTCAAAGCAATCCTTTCAGAAGTAGAGCTTGCCAGAAGGCTGAGGACCAGACGGCCAAGTGTTGGAGGACAGAGGTCTTGTCTTACTCAGGGGAGGCCGATAAAACCCCAGACCAGACTCGCTGCCCTCCAGCTGATTTTAACCCACAGCGACCCGACAGGGCAGGGAGGACTGCTGCTGGCAGTAGGGCGCCCCACCTTTCCCCGGAGGAGAGGCTTGTGATTTGACATGGCTGCACATGATACTGCTCATGAAACGATGGAGCAGAAGTGCCCCACAGCATCGGGGACTGTGGGGGATGAGAGTTTCTTGAGGTTCCCAAGGAGGGGCTGTAGCCGCTGTGCTCAACAGGGCGCTTTAGGCTCAGGGCAGAGAACACTGAACAGAGGCAGCTAAGGAGAGCCAATGACTAATTGTAAGGTGGCATTTTGGACGAGACTGTGGAACAGACACACAAAAAGGACAGGAGGGAAAAGGAGTACAATCTGAAGAAAACACGTGCTCGGGTTGCCTGGGGGCAGAAAGTGGCTCATCTCATGTGGCAGGACGTTTAGACAGCCCTGCCCTTCGTCATGGGACAAGCAGAGCAGCCACGAGCGCCGGGAGCAGACACGCAGAGGGACAGCGAGCTGCTGTACAAAGCCTAGGTAGTGTGCCCAGGGCACGGGGACACTGAGGAGCTGTCAGGGGACACTGGTCACATGACTGGAGGAGCTGGTGCTCAAGCCAAGGCCAGGGCCGAGTGCAGAGGGAGCTGGGCCTGTGGAGCTCGCCCGGGCTGCAGGGAAGCCGCTCGCGTCTCACTGGCTTGGAACTCGTCAGCTGTGAGACGCTGAAGCAGGTTCCAGCTAGCATCGGACCCAAGGACTTGCGTTGGACCGGGCTGGGAGGCCTTTCTGACAAAACCACTTGATATAAAGTTCTTTCTTTTACACGCACGAGTTCCACTCTGTCTAACACGCATGGCGGAGGAGCCTGGCTTCGTGTGGTTTGGCTGGCATTGTTTGAGCGGTACCTCCTGGGAGGCAGGGAGCAGTGCAGGGTACCTACTGCCAGTGCCTCCTGCCAGTAGCCCTCTCCACGTACAAAGCAAACCTGCAGCTGCAGCGTTGATTTCACGTCATCGCAACCCTGGAGGACAGAGCAGAACCTCCGCACAGGGTTCCCAAGGCTGCCCATCTATTCCTGTACCTCTCAAAAGGTCCAGGGTGGGGCTTAGAGAAGTTCGGGCCAGCAGGTGAGCGGGAGGGAAGCTTGGTCTTCAGGCATGCACATGCAGTGTTGGTGGCTGGTGACTGGAAGAGCCAAGAAGGGGGCTCTGGGGACAGGGCTTTTGGGGGCAGGTGAGGGAGCAGGAAGGTCAATACCTCTGCTGTGAGGAGGAAGAGCTCCTCTGGGATGTGCCGGATCCTGCCAGCGATGACCCCCAGCGCCACGCCGGGGAACACATAGGCATTGTTCCCTTGCCCAGGGATGAAGGTCCTGCCGTCCTCCAGTGTGACACTCTGAAAAGGACTTCCACTGGCAAAGATCCCTCGGCCCTGGACGCAGGAAGGAAACCAGAGACAGAGCTTGCGGCGGGCTTTCCTTGGGCAGCAAGGGTGGACTAGGCTTACTCCCAACTGTTGGCCTCTTTGTGCCCCTCTCCCAGGTGCCCGCCACTGCGCTGAGAACTTGGTGGGTGCCAAAGCACTCTTGTTCCTCTGACCAGAAAGCCCGGCCCTTGGAGAGTTAACCGGCAGTCAGGGAATCCCTGAAAGGTGCTGGGGTTCACATGTCTTACCCGCCAGCCCCCAGGAGGGCCAGCCCAGGGCATGTTAAGCATGGAGGTAGTCTACAGTCTACAGGTGCCTAGGTATCTGGTCAAAGCTCTCTGTGGTCGAGGGGGACCTTGGGAAGTACAACAGAAGGGGTGAGAGCTTAGGATTGGAGTCAGACCTGGCTTGTAGTTCCAGCTCCACTCCTTCTCAGCTCTGTGACCTTGGATAAGTGACTTCCTTGTTTTGAACCTTAGTTTGCTGATCAGAGATGTGGGGATTTTTTTCCTCGCCCGCATAGGGTTACTCAAAGTGATTGTTGGTCTGTCCTCTCAGACTGGGGAAGGAAGGACTCCCCGCTGACCTCAGTGACCCGATAGCACTTCTCGGCTGTGCACTCGGCCTTGCTGGTGGGGTTGCTCAGGGCAAAGATGATGGGGCGCTCGTGGTAGGAGGCCATGTCCCTCAGGATCTGCTCCGTGAAGGCTCCTGCGATGGCAGCAACACCTGCAGGGAAGAGTGGGTTGTGGGCAGGCCTCGACTTCATAAACAAACTGCTCCTCCCTTGGTGGTGGGCAGGAAAACGAAGCACAACCACAAAGACGTGGGAACAGGCAGAAGGGACGTGTGGTCCACTTGAGTTCCCTGCCCAGTGAGGACACAGCTGTGCGGGCTTTCCCGGGCAGTGCCAGGGAGTGCGGGCTATCCCCCACAGTGCAGGGAGAGGTGCCAGGACCCCGACGGGAGGGGCTGCTGCTTATTTCAGCTTTCACGCTGCACGGTGTCAGTCTGTGTCACTCAACTCCCACTCTGGATTCCATGTTTTTGATAAGAGAGCCACTCCACAGAGGTTGTGGCAATTCAGGAACAGGAGTGGGAATAGTGACCCCAGCAGGGTAGGGGGAAGGGAGGGAGGAGAGGGGAGAAAGGGGGAACCAATCTCAATGATCAACACATAACCACGACCACCCCCCTCCAGGGGAAGAACAACAGAAGCTATGGGGAAAGGGAGACAGCAGTCGGTGTGAGCTATAAAAATAATAATAATTTATAATCCATCAAAGGACCATGAGGGAAGGAGGGGAGGGAGGGAAGAAAGAGGAGATAATACCAAGGGCTCAATAAAAAGTCAATGTCTAGAAAAGAACAATGGCAGCATATGTACAAATATGCCTGATACAATTGATGTATGGATTATAATAAGAGTTGTAAGAGCCCCCAATAACATGATCTTTTAATAAAGAACAACAACCAAAAAACCCCACCAAGGTGTGTGGCACTGAATTACAATAGGTTGGAGAAAGAGCCTGCTTCCTTGGCTTATGGCTGCTCCCTTTCTCAGCCTCAGTTTCCCCACCCACAGGTCAGGAAGGGTCGTGGGACTGGGTCTCCTCCTTCCTCCTACCTATGATGGCCGTGGGCTTCACCAGCCTCACCACCTCCTCCAGGGACTTCACTTCAGGATGGTCCTGGGCAAACAGCTCTTTCTCATGGTTCAGGTGACTCCTTCCCTACAAAAATACAATACACGGGAGCTGTGGGGTGAAGGCCCCCTGGGCGGGCATACAGAGGCACGTGGAGACTTGGACGCCTTCCCCAGAGAGTCCCATGCTTTGTCTGAGATATCAGAAGCCTTGATGATTCTAGGTCTTTTGATCAGATTACCTGATGAAACCTAAGGAGTTTTAATCATTCAATGTTTTCATTTTTTTGTTTGTTTTTTTAAAGCCAAGCATATTATAGAAACTCTCTCAGGAAATGCCTGGGTTTGACCCAGATTCTTGGTTTAGAGGTAGCTAGCTAGCACCCAGACCCAGATGAGGGCTGGAGTTTGAGCCACTTGACTTCAGAGAGTGAATCTGAATGTTTTTCGAGAGCCATTAACTTCCTGCGAATAATACTCAGGTAAGCCGCAGAACAGAGTAACACTCAGGCCATGCTTGGCAGGACCCAACCACGTCTAAATTGCGTTTGGATCTTCACATAGAAGTCAGTGGGTGGCAGGCTGGCATCAGTGCTGGTAAATGGGCACAAACATTTCTGATGACTCACAGGGGCCTCTGGCCTCATGAAAAGCAGCACGAAAGAGGCAGCTTGGATAGCTCTTAGGCTCAATAAGTGAGCAAGATGATGCTGAAAGATGGGCAAGAGGGAAGTGTGTCCGGAGGGCCTTTTGGAATGACCAGAGTTGAGAGGATGACTCTCCAGGCCCCAGGCCCTTCCAGCGTTTGGCTCCATTGGAAGTAACAGGAAGATCAGTTTCTGCTGAGGGAGCTCTGTTGTTCTTGGTCTGCCCGGCAGTTAGATTACCCAATAAGCAAGAACAATTTCATTTATTTTTCTCCACCACAGCACAGATTTTGCTTCTAGATATGGACATCTGTCTTTCTCTCAACCCCACAGCACCCTCCTGCAGAATCAAAGCCTTGTTTTCAAACGTACAGTCCCTGGCTAGTCAGCAAGGGAAGCCACGAGTCAGCTCAGTTACTAATCTGTGGTGAGCCTTTTCACATGGGTCCCCTTACAGATCAGTAAACTGTGCTTCCTTGTGTGTTTTGTGTTCCACCCCTGGCCTCCTCTGAACTTCCACCTTTGCCACATGACTCATCTCTCACCGACATCCTATGCTAATTGAGTTCTGGGAATTAAAACATGGAACTCAGCGTGAAGCCCTTGGGAAGAGCTCATCAATTGTAATCCCCAACACATTCCAGGAAACAGTTCGACTATATTTCTCCCATTCATTCTTCTCATTGCTCACACATTTATCATGTACTATATACTAGACATTGCTTTGGGAGAAGACAGGCCTTTCTACTTCCAGAGTTACAGTCTTGGAAACTCACAGGGGCAGTTCTACCCTGTCCTACTGGGTCACTGTACGTCAGCATCGACTCAATGGCAATGCGGCATTACCCACCAAGAATAGATAGTCCAAATAAAGAAACCATGTAACGCCTCATGACCTGGATGGATTTGGAGGATGCTGAGTGAAGTTAATCAACCACAAAAGGACGAATACTGCATGAGACCACTGTAATAAAAGAAAAAAAATCAAGATAGCGGTTTTTCACACCAAAAGAGACAGGCTTTGATGATCAGCAAAGGTGAGAGGGGAAAGGGAAAGATAATATTCTACAAGCAGGAGAAGAGCAGAGTGTGTGTGTGTGTGTGCGCGCGTGTGTGCGCGCGCGCGCGCGTGTGTGTGCGTGCGTGCGTGTGTGCGTGCGTGCGCGCGCGCGTGTGCGCAGGGGGGCATGGCAAGCTCTTGGGAGGCGTGCACAGGTGTTTCAATTGTTAAATACAAAAACAATGATCTGAAATGTAACCACCCATCAAATTCACAATAAAGTGAAAAAGAAAGAATCTGAAGCCTAGTGGGGAGACACAAGCCAAAGGAACCAGAGCCCCACCGCGTGGTACGTGCCAAATGGGGAGGGCTGTGTAGGCACAGATGTGGAAAATGAATTGAATCCTAGGTGCTCCGAGAAAGCTTCCTGGGGAAAGTACGATTTGGAGCTCCAATCAAATGAACAGGAGCTATCTGAGCAGGGGGTTGAGGGTTGGTGATGGGCGTGTAACAGGAGAAGGGAGACTTCAGGAAGAGGTACAAAATGCAAAGAAGGAACTTACGATTCAAAAGACGTTTGGTTGTGTGTTATTGACTATGAAAAGACTACTCAACTGTGTGCGTCATGAATTATGGAAAACATGAAGGAGGATGGGAGTTCTGAAACAGTTCACTGTGCTCATGTGGAACTTGTCCACGGGGTAAGAGAGGGCCATTTGAACAGAGTAAGGGACTACCACGTGGTTTAACATCGAGAAAGGCGTGCATCCAGGTTGTGCCCTTTCCCCTACATATTCATTCCGTAAGCTGAACAAGTAATCTGACAAGCTGGCCTAAATGAAGAAGAACACATAGTCCTCAGGATGGAAGGAAGGCAGCTTGCAATATGAGGGGGTACCCCCCAGCAACGGGGAAAAGCTCCACTGGGCAGAGTTTTGTAGTACACATTTTCTCGCTAGGCGAGCATCTCGCTCTGAGTTAGTGCACCCAGTGATGTTGACTGGGAAGGTTCTCTCTGGTCACTGATTCCCCCTCCCCCCGCCCACCCCGTAAAGTTTCCCTCAAACCTCATTTTATTGATGATTGATTTAAGAGAATAGCATGGAGCTGTGAAGTTTTGTTTCCTGTTCGGGATAAAGCCCCATCAACTGTGCTTACAAGGACAGCACTATAGGAAAACTCAAGTGTGAGAGTGATTTTCTCATTTCAAAAAAGGTGAAATGTCAATTGATGACAAACCTCATTCTGGACATCGGTCACATTCCCGAATGGATGAAAACCTCAACTCGTAGTGCATCTGGAGTTCATTCTACCAGGTCAGACTGTTAATCAAGCTTTCTATTTAGAAGTTCTGAAAAGATTGCATAACAGTGTGTGACAAAAAAGGTCTGATTTGTGACAGAAGGGGGACTGCTTTGGCACCTGCTCTTGCAGCCATCTCAGTGCACTAGATTTTGGAAAAAGGCATCATGCCTCTCTTGCCCCTGCACCTT
This sequence comes from Tenrec ecaudatus, assembly GCF_050624435.1. Classification (NCBI taxonomy): domain Eukaryota; kingdom Metazoa; phylum Chordata; class Mammalia; order Afrosoricida; family Tenrecidae; genus Tenrec; species Tenrec ecaudatus. Next base: position 83,769,538 of record NC_134533.1, read on the forward strand.
ACTCACCTGACCTCACTCTGTGTCACTTCTTTTTGTCTTGGAGAATGCACAGGGACAAGAAAGGACAGTGATTTGATGAAATAGAAGAGGTGAAGAAAAAACGAGGGAGGTGCTGTAAGCCATTCAAACAAATGAGTTTGAAAACTGTTTCCAAGAATGGAATTAAAGATTTGATAAATGTATTAAATGTAATGGAGAGTACTTTGAAGGTGATAAACATTTAAATACATAGGCTTGAAAAAAATTCCATTTTTTGGGGGAGGTACCCCCTCATATGTAGATGACACAACCTTGCTTGCTGAAAGTGAAGAAGACTTGAAGCACTAGCTGATAAAGACCAAAGACTATTGTGGTGAGAGATTTAAAAAAAAAGATCAAAGACTGTAACTTTATTATGAATTTCACCTCGATATAAGAAAACCCCAATCCTCCCAACTAGATGAACAGACAGCAAATGATAAATAGCGAAAAAATTGGAGCTGCCAAGGATTTCATCTTGCTGGATACACAACCAGCTTATGGAAGCAAGGATGGCGGGACTTTATCTGACACACTTTGGATATGTGGTCACGAGAGACGAGTCCCTGGAAAAGGACACCCTGCTTGATAACCTGGACTGCGAGTCAACAGGAAGATCCTCAGTGGGATGATTGACAGAGTGGCTGACACAACAGGCTCCACCGAAGGAACAGCTGTGAGGATGGGGCGGGGCTGGGCAGGGTTTCTTTCTGTCGTGCAGTCACTACTAACTTGATGGCACTTAGCACCCCCCCAGCCCCCCACTGTGGTTCAAGATGGCTGGGGACTAGCGTACGGCAGGAAGCAATGGAAGATAAGATGGACAGTAGTGCACACACACACACTCACATATTTAAAGGTTTTTGATAAAAGCAATTAAAGTCAGTTTGTGATGTCTTTTGCTTTGGAGCTCATTTTGCTGCCTATTCAGAGCAGTTTACCCTTTTTTTTCAGGGGGGGGGGGTTTCATCAGTGCAGTTGCTGGACGCCCTTGGGGCCAGGAAACCTCTCCATCTCCAGGCTGACGGTACCTTGACAATGAGCCCCTTGGAGTCCACCATCCAGATCTTCTTTGTGGCCTCTGCCTTGGGGATGCCTTCTTTCTCTAGAGCCATGACGAGGAGGTGAGCGATGCCCATCGCTGCCTGCGAGGTATCAGAAAGCAGATGTTCAGACACAAAACAAACAGGTGCTCAGTATTTCTCATCTCCTCCCCATTTTTCACCAGTCCCCCCCCCAGAAGCCCAGGTAAGCCCTTGCCGTGAGGCACCCTAATGTTGGCGCCCAGGCAGCTACGATGATCACGACATCCCCCTGCTACTCCTGCTTCTCAGAACCCTCGCACACTTTGTCTACCTTGCTATCCCTCCACGCATCCGGACTTCACTCTCAACAGTATAGCGCCCTCTGATGCCACCTACCTCACCCGCACCTTGGAAAACGAACACATGATTGGAGAGCTTATTCTTGGTGATTCGCAGAGCAGCCAGGATGCCTGCCACAGCTACAGAGGCTGTGCCTGCAATAAAGCGAGCTGGGATCAAACTCTGGCCCCTGGTCCCCACCACCCAGAGGCGACCGTTACCAGAGATCCCACACCTAGGACCTGTGAGAGGAAAAGCAACTGTCTTAGCCCATGTCGAAGTCAATCTTGTAGACAGGCAGGGCTTGCAGCAAGTCACGCCATCTTTTGCAGATAATTATTGTCCTTTAGAGAAACAGCTCCAGGGCCCTGGGTGAGAGAGGGTCAGTTTCTAGCCAGGTGCTGCTGCCACCGTCATTCATAAATGACAAGCATATACGATAGAAGCCCCAAAGCAGTGTGAGCTCCATAGATCTATTTGTTTAAGAGAAAAGTGGATAAAAATAATTTAAAATGCATCCCAAACCTATGAGACATCAAGTGAACACATGACCAGCACTGCCCAGATCCACTGATCCCGAGGCTGGGTGTTCTCTGCATGGTATCATCAAATGACTTGGGTGACTTTCATGAGCACGTGGTTCCGACTCCTTCTCCCTTAATCCATACCGAAAGCCTTCTTGAGAATTCTTTATGAACATGAGCTTGGAATGCAGATCGTTTTTCCCAACATGCTGGCACACAGGAGGAGTAGATGGCTGCCATGCTACAGCCCCATCAAAGGAGATCAGAGTGACAGTGGTGAGAACGACCCCGAGAGATCACTTCAAGTGGTGCAGCTGGTGGGACCAAGGGAGCCACATCAATTCATGGGTTAGCATGATTGTGAAGGATCTGTAACGAACAACGGTAAAGTTGGAAACAAGGATGGGCTTCTTGGAACAGGTATAGTAGTTGGAGATCTTTGTAGCCCGTATAAAACCTCGCCAAAGGGAATACTGGGAAGAGGCGCTCCACAGTCAGGTAGATTAAATGGCAGGTTCTGTACATGTCACTCAGCAGCTTTTCCAAGCCACATAATATTGGCTCAATGGGCTTTTGTGCACAGTTGTCCGAGTGGCAAGGATTGAGGCTATCCCTAGGCTGTGCGACAAGGCTTCCATTCATCAATGGCGATCTTGCTATTGCTACTGCTGAAAGATAAACTACCATCAGTGGCAGAGATCAATACTGGGCTGCTGATATGGCTTCGGTCCTGAGGGGACCGTCCACTTAGAGGCAGGATGGTTAGAGTGGTCTTTTTCCATCACGAGCAGGAAAGAGATTTGTTCTCATTGGGATAGACATGGAGTCTAGAATTTCTTTTCCTGTCTATGATGGTTCTGCAGTGCCATCATCTGAGATACAGGGACTGATAATCACCATCCTGATACTCTGGACCACAAGCCTTCTAATCAAGGGGCTACTTTCACGATAAAAGAAGCGCAACAAGAACTCACAGAATCCACTCGTCTTGACGAGGAGCCTGACAGGAGCAGATGGCCTCATAAACAAGTAGAATGGGCAGCCGATGACCGAAGACGTAGTTAAGGCAACACATTAAGGGGATATAAAGTCATATTTTGTACTATGCAATATATTATTTAACTGGGCCAATAAGAACTTGTACTCTTTCGACCATAATTAGAATATATGTGTCTGGACATCAAAAGGCAAACCCATTTGCAGAATTTTTGCCTGCCACTTCAACCATACACTCTCCTGGACTGGAGGTCTGGATTCCCCCAAAGGAAGGCTCTTGTGGTGTCCACGGCATGGTTCTACTAGATTGGGACTTGAAACTGCCACTTGGTCATGTGCAGTTCTTTATGCCACTATGGACACAAGAGAGAGCACTTTAAAGGTGATTGATCCGGATAACCCAGAGGGAAAGTGCCTGCTGCTATGCAATTAGGAGTAGGGAGTGTGATCTCTGGAGCCTGGGGGTTCTCTGGGTTGACTCGGGATGTCCATGGCCAATTTGTTGTTAGGAGCTGTCAAATTGGCTCACAGTGACCTGATGTTCAGTAAAATGAAATATCACTTGGCCCCGTGCCATCCTCACAATCGCTCTGTTTGGGCCATTGTTGCAGCCACTGTGTCAATCCATCTTGCCGACAGTCTTCCTCTTTTGGGCGGCCCTCCACTTTACCAAGCATGGTGTCCTTTTCCAGGGACTGCTTGAGAAGTCCTCTTGCCACTCTTGCTTCTAAGGAGCATTCTGGTGGAAGCTCTTCCAAGGCATATTTGCTGGTTCTGTTGGCGGTCCATGGTACTTTCCATATTCCTAGTCCTCAAAGTACCATCCGTGCTTTTCAACCTTTTAAAGAAGTCTTGCACAGCAGACATCCAACTTAATGCATCATATGAGCTCTTGCCTGCTGCTTCCATGCGCATTGAGCATCTACTAAGCATTGAATACAAGCCTGACTTCAAGGAAGCAAGCACATTGGTTGTGGATCCATGAACACTGATTGTGGATCCAAGGAAGACGAAATCCTTGACAACAACCTGGCTTGTTGGAAGTGAGGACGACTTGACGCAAAACCATGACGATCAAGGTTTGGAGCATTCAGAACAGATTACAACTCAATGTAAAGAAAACCAAAATCCTCACAATTGGACCAATAGGTAACATCATGGTAAACGGAGAAAAGATTGAAGTTGTCAAGGATTTCCATGCCCAATAATAAGTACCAAGGAAAACCATTCAACTGAAGAAAGGCAGGGAAAAGGAGGGTTCAGATATAGCAGAAATGAGAGTCTGGGTCACCCTACTAGGCAAAGAACATGGACTAGTCACAATCCTGTCTGAGGACAAGGAAACATGAAATTGGAGACTGAAGAAGAAAATTATAAATATCAACTATGGCCTCATGGCTGGTTATAGAAATAAGTACTGTATATGTTTATTCTTCTCTTTTCCCTCTACTATGACCCCACCCCCACTATGTGAAAGAAGTTTTGTAGGCGGTAAGATGTACAATTTGGTCTTTAATAGAATTTTCAAATGTGTATGAAATTTAACAGTAGTTCATCAACCCCAGAGATATCTTTCAGAGATGAATGCAGTGATGAGGCTATGAATTGTCCCATTATGATAGAAGGGTGAGAATGTTTCCATTGTTGAAAAGGAGTTGCATTTTTAAAAAAAAACATTTTATTAGGGACTCATACATCTCTTATCACAATCCATACATATACATACATCAACTGTATAAAGCACCTCTGTACATTCTTTGCCCTCATCATTTTCAAAGCATTTGCTCTCCACTTAAGTCCTTTGCATCAAGTCCTCTTTTTTCCCCTCTCTCCCCGCTCTCCTCTCCCTCATGAGCCCTTGATAATTTATAAATTATTATTTTGTCATATCTTGCCCTGTCCGATGTCTCCCTTCACCCCCTTTTCTGTTGTCCATCCCCCAGGGAGGAGGTCACATGTAGATCCTTGTAATTGGTTCCCTCTTTCCAACCAGGACTTGTGTTTTGTAATAAGAAATGTTTTTATAGTTGCCTGGAAGTTTAACTGTGCAGAAAGATGCATATGGATGTTGTGGTGGTTACATAATCCGTTGTCAATCTGAGACCGAAGAGTGAAGGGGTGGAGTTTAGCCCGTCAATCAGGTTGCAGCTTGATGACCTCATTTGGAGGCACGAAGGAGATACATAGCTTGGTGGAGGTGGGACACAGACTCACTCTCTGTGAGGCATGCTTGCTGACAAGACACATGGAGCTATGCAAGAGTCCTGGAGCTGAAGGAGCCACGTGAGACCCCTGCCAGTGCTGAGATGCCTCCACTGCCACTGGATCCACAAGATTTCCACCCACTGGCCTGTGATCTTCCTGCATTAGGCCTCATTGCATGGGTTTCATGATTTTGAAGAGGATTTTATAGATTGGTATTGGACATATGGGTTAATATGGGACTTATGAACTTGATCTGGACTGGGCTGGGATGTTTTCTCAGTAGTCAATTGTTCTTGTATATAAAGTTCTTTCTTATACACATATTTGAGTGCCTCTGGGTTTATTTCTGTAGTCAATGTAGATGGACACAGATGCTATTTACTGAAAAGGGCAGACATTGCCAATCACTGGATGATTATTTGTCACTGTCAACTCCACCCTCCTTTCCTCTGTGATGTCAGAGTTGGGAATCTGCAAACCACGTCTTGACTTCATCAACTCTACAGTAGTTGAGCTTTGCCAGTCGGGGGTGCCAGAGGAAGACGGAAAGGTCAGGGGAAGGGCCAAGACATTTTTTTCTATTCTTGTCAGCATTACCCTGGCCTTGTAGGTTGCCAGATAAAATAGAAGACATAGGTAAATTTGAGTTTTAGATAAACAATGGGTCATATGTTAGTATCATTATGCCATCTCTGGGGCATACTTATTTTAAAAAAAGATTGAGTTGAAATAATCTGCTATTCAGGGCCTGCTTGCTCTTTAGCAGAGGGATACTCACCCACTCAGGGTCAGGCAATAGCTACACATAGTGTGGGCCCCTTTTATCCTTTTTCTTTTGGTGTCTATCTATATGAGATAGGTAGGATAATCAATCCCAAGGAGATGGCAACTGGACTCCAGGGGTGGGGGCTGGGGCATGGGAGAGGGGAAAGCGAGGGGAGGGGAGCAAGAAGCCAAACCACAGGAACAGGGGACTAGAAGGGTCTACAGTGACGTGAGGATGGGAAAGCGTTCAAGAGGGATTCCTGAGAGGTGACTGATGAGTGAATGTGAGAGCGGGACAGGAGTAAAGAAAAAAGAAATAGAGGAAAGACAAGAAATTAAAAATTGTATATCCAGGTATAGATATATATGTAAATATATGAAGATAGGTGTATTCGTCTATCTATCTATCTATCTATCTATCTATCTATCTATCTATCTATCTATCTATCTATCTATCTATCTATCTATCTATCTACCTATCTACACAAAAAGGAGCAGATGGACTTTGGGCCTCTACTTTAATCTTACCTCAGTACAATAATGATTTTTTTCTAATAATGTGGCAATGTATGATACTCACCTTCTCAACACGATGGCTGAAGACAAATGGGTGCATAAGCAAGTGTGGTGACGAAAGCTGATGGTGTTTAAAGGTACAGTGTCTGGGGGCTTAAAGGCTAGAAGTTAAACAAGCGGCCATCTAGCAGGGAAGCAACAAAGTCCACGTGGAAGAAGCACATAAGGTGTTGATGGGAATAAGTCTCAGAAGTTCAAAAACAAGCAACCAATTTGACGTGAAGGAGCATAGACAGAGGGAGGCCCACAACCCACCTGTAAGATAATGGGACAGTCCCTCACAGAAGGGCCACATGGAAGGGTTGATATCTCCAGGGTGCAGTATAGCACCATTGAAACATATAACTATCCTCCAGTTCTTTAGTATTTCCTCCGCCTATTATATCTTAGTTTTACCTCAATCCTGTTAGACCTGCGTATGTTCATGTGTGTAATTAAGATTGTTCGATGCATGAAATCCAAAATAGATAAACCTTTCAGGAATTGTAGCAGGAGCAATGATTCCCTGAGGGTACTGAAAGAGGGGGGACATATGGGGCGGAAGGGAACTGACAACAAGGATGATTATATAACCCGCTCGAGGGGAACGAATACCAGAATGACAGGTGAGCAGATACACGGCATGGTGTAAGATATGGGGGGGGGGATAACAATACTAAGAATATTTAATATAACAGCAAGGGTTCTTGGGGTTAGGCTGGGGGAGGGCAGGGATAAAGGGAGCAGATACCAAAGGGGGCAAGAAGAAAGACGGTGTTGTGAAAATGATGGATGGTGGCAGCAACTGTACAATCATGTTTGATCTAATTGAACTATGGATTTTTATATCAGTAGAGCTCCCAATACAAGGTAGAAAAATCTGATATTTAAAGGTAGCTGGGCATCATGCATTTTGTTAACTTTGTTTTTGTAGCCCCACAGCCTTGCTTCAGCATCGCCAAGGCAGCATCTTATTCGAGAAGTGCAGTTGAATTCAGTTTGCAGTTTGCCAACCACTGTAGACTGACATTCACTGCGTGTGCTAAGAGACTTTAGCACCAGCCGGTGCTCGCCAGGGAGCCTGGGCCCCAGGCTCTCGAGGCCTGCCTTCTGAGCTCAGAGACAGCAGTCCTGCCCAAGCACAGTCCCCTTTCAGAAGCCTGCTTTTCAGCCTGCAGGGTCCTTCCTCCAAATGTCCTAAGTGGTGTGTAGTGGTTAGTGCTTGGGCTGCGATCTTCATGGTCGGCAGTTCAAAACCACCAGCAGCTCAGCGGGAGACAGACTGGGCCTTCTACTCCCATAAATAGTTACAGTCTCAGAAACCCACAGTGGGTCCCTAAGAGTCGGCAGTGACGCAGTGGCAGGGAGTTGAGTTGTCCCTTGGTTAACGCAGCCTCTAGGTGCTTTCCAAACCTCCTTGGCACCTTACATTTATTTTGGCATTTTCAGTTCCTTGATCCATGAGGAATAGCTGATTACATATTCAGCTTCCTCTGTTCCAACAAGTGGTGCAGCCCTGGCTAGACCGTGCCTGGGAGAAGGAGAGCCACCACAAGAAACGGTATCCCGATCCCAATCCTTATTGCAGCTGCCAGACCGAGGCTCCATGATGCGCAAAGAAAATGAAGTTCAAGTGATATGATTTATAACTTATTAAATTTTCACAAATTAAAAAATGGTGTCTAGGCCTGGGGAGGGAACAGATAAAAGTAGAAAGTCCCACCAGATATTGTTAGAGACATTTCAGAATATCACACCCCTTTGGAGCTGAATCAGTATATGTTCTGCTGTGAATATTCTTAACAATAACAACAAAAAGAAAATGAATAATAAACAAATGACCCTTTTTGGGAACATTATTTCTCAAGATAGACCACAGGCATACAATTTTTTTTTGCCCTTTGACCTCAGGCTTCTCCTTCTGAGAAATTCTTCTTGAAAAATAAAGTACCCACTGGGGTATTTGTGATCAGTGGGCTAGAGAACGGCTGGGATGAGTAGAGAGAACACGAGAATAAGAGGTAGGTAACCAGCTAGTCCAGACCCAGTGGAGTATCGTGCAGCCATTCAGATAAACTACATATACGTTGTGATGTAATACAGGAAACGCTAGGAAGTGAGTAACTTAACACTGGGCTGCTAGCCACAAGGTCAGCAGTTCGAAACCACCACTCCTGTCAAGAGTTCCAGTCTCATAACCCCCCAGGGCGGGTTGCTAAGAGTCAGCACTGGCTGCGTGGCCCTGAGAGCGCACACAGTACTTCCCATGTCTTCGTTCAGTCAACCCTTAGGATTGATGTCCCTTCATTTTGCAAACCAAAGTCACCTCATCGAGTCAACTCCCATTCATAGCGACCCCGGAGGACAAAATAGAATGGTCCCTTTGGATTTCTGAGACTTTAAATCTTTTAAAAATTTATTTCTTTTCTTTTAAAATTTTTATTAAAAGGTCATTTTCTTGGGGCTCTTCCAGCTCTTATAACAATCCACACAGCAGTTGTATCAAGTGTATTTGGCCACATGTTGCCATCATTCTTTTTTAAACATTTACTTTCTATTGAACCCTTGGTATCACTTCCTCTTTTTCCCCTTCCCTGTCCCACCCTCGTGACCCTGTGATAAATTATAATTATTACATTCATATCTTACACTGACCGCTGTCTCCTTTCTCCCATGGTTTCTGTTGTTTGTTTCCGTTCCCACCCCCCAACCCGTGTGTGTGTGTGTGTGTGTGTGTATGTGGTTATGTGTGTGTGTGGGAGGTGGTTATGTTCCCCCTTCCTCCCCAACTGTTCCCGCCTCCCCCCTGGTGTTGCCACTTCCATTCCTGTTCCTGGATTCCGCATGGTCCCGAGCTCCCATCTCTTATCTGTAACTGTGCACATGCTCTGGTCTAGCCTGAACTGAAAGGCAGCACTGGGCTCATGATAGTGGGGGTGAGGAAGCCTCAGGAACCAGAGGAATATTGGGTGTTTCATTGGTGCTTTACTGGGCCTGGGAGACTCATCCCTTCCTTGTGACCGTTCTGTGGAGACTTTAAATCTTAATGAGACCAGAGCCTGACCTTTCTTTTGAGGGGTAGCTGGAAGGTTTGAATCACTGGCCTTGAACTTAGAGTTCAACACATAGCCCACTGTACCATCGAGGCTCCATTCCACAGGAGGGGAAAATAAGGCACAAATCAGTTTGATGAGTTGTGTGAGATGGCTTAACAGAGTCAGGGTGTGAGCCTAGGGTGTTAAGGTAAGCTCTAGGCTGTGCTAAGCTCTAAACTAACAAACTCTGCTTCACTGAATTAATTAGAAGAATCAGAATCTCAAACTGCTGCAAGAGAACCCAAGGCACTCGATGCGTGCGAATAAACCAAACTCAATGCTATTGAGTTGATGCTATTGAGTTGATGCCAACTCATAAGGACTCTACAGGACAGGATCGAGCTGCCCCTATGCATTTCCAAGACTCTAACTCTTTATAGGAGGGCTGGATTCGACTGCTGGCCTTGCAGTTAGCAGCCCAACGGGGAACCAACCACTACACCAGCAGGCTCCCTGTGTGGGAATAGAGAAACCTAAAAAAAGCTTTAACTCCACCTTATGTGTTGACAAAAGTCAGAATCCATGTTGAACTTTAAAACACTCTTTTTCTGAAAGTAATGCCTCTAAGCTTTGTGCTCACCTAGACCCTATACTCTAAAGGAAACACTTTTCTTCTCAATGGCCTGGAAAATATTGGATGTCACAAGCTATTGTCAACTTGTCTTTCCTCAACACTCCACAGATGCCCCCAAGGCCCTGACACACAGCACTGCCAATATATCCAGACAAGGAAGCCTCCAGAACAAACATACAGGGGAAAGCCAGATTAAGAACAGGCTTCTAGAAAAATCTGTCCTGCCATTGTCCTGTGATCGCCTTGTCATTAATACAGAGCACGCACACTTGCAATCATGTACTTTAAACCAATCTAACCCACCAGTGCTAATGTCTCTGTGGTGCATGCGATGAGACCCAGTTCATACACGGTCGGAGACTGAAAACTGAATTCAACGGCCCCTCTGGAATAAGATTCGGCCTTGGAGAGGTGTAGGACAGTATAAGCTGAGTCACCCACCTATTCCACTTCATTCCCGTGGGAAACTAACACAGAGGGTAATATGACCAGGACTATATTCCCTAACTTATAACCGAGAGAATTTGGAAAACTAATATTCCATGGACAGAAAGACACCACTTTGGTAAGTTAGAGATAAAATCCAAGTACATGATCCTGCTTTAAATATAAGTCCCACAGATTATCCCCTAACAGCTCTGCTGCCTCAAAGTGAGCCCATGTTGATTCCATTCTCCATTGGAAGCAGACATTCTTTGATGATCTCCTCCTGCTGCCGCACCCACCCCCTCATGCCTTTCCCCTGTGCAGGTGTTAGGTTTCCTCACCTGTGAGCTCAGGGACTTTTACTGTGATTACCACCCACCCTCTGATACGTCAGTAACTACTGAATATGCATGTCTTATAGCTAGCTATAAATATCGCAAGATAGTAAAGACGCTCCCTCCGTTCTCCTCCTCTCTTCCCCACCTCCACAGGGACCACCAAGAGGGGCTGAGGTGAGCATGCTACCATGAAATGTGTCTGACTCCTTTACTGTACTCGCTCCTGTCTTCCATGACGTTACTGTAATTGTTATATATTTTAACCATAAAGTTGTGCCGACGGACCTCGAGGCTGTGAGAGGCTGGGCTGCTCTGCCACGTTCCTCCGTGGGTGCTCTATAAAGCAGTTGCACTCGCCCTCGTTCCCAGACCCCACGTTTTCTTTTACACATTCGTGCTTCTACATACGCTGTTTCCCATTATGTGTAGGACCCTCCCACAGCTCTCTAATTATTCTGTAAGACTCAGCCCACGTGTTTCTCTTCTTTGAAACATTCCCCGTTTCTTTCAGGCATCCCGAGCCACCTCTTTATCCCCAATAAAGGAGCCCTGGAGGTGAAGTAGCCAAGAGTTGAGTTTGAAACCGCCAGCTGCTCTATAGGAAAAAGGCCCACCTTTCTCCTCCTGTAAAGAGTTACAGAACTCCGGGGTGCGGGTGGGGGACATTGCTACCTTGTCCCCAGAGTCCCTCTGCGTTGGAATTGACTCCATGTCAGTGAGTTTATCCCCCATATCTGCTTAAAACATTTAAAACACTGTTGTTGAGGATACACACAGCAGCCCCTCCACAACCCCAATCCAACCACTTCTACAGATGCCAACGCAGTAACATTGATTGTGGACATTATCGGAGTGGTGCACCCACTCACAGCCTCCTTTCCGGTGGTCCCTCCTCCATGAACTAAGCCCGCTGCTCCTATCTAATCTCTCGGTCGCTGTTGTCATGTCGAGTGCACAGAGTTCTGCAAGGAGCCCAAGGGTCAAGGCGGACACTCGTACTAGCTGAGTTACTCTAACCTTTGGTTTAAGAAGACGTCAGGGGATATTTTGGGTTTCAGATTTAGAGATGATCTCAGGGCAGCTGTTTCAGGGGTTCACCCAGCCTTCGTGGCTCCGGAAAGTCTCGGTTTGTGCGAGTTTAGAATTCCGTTCTGCACCTCCTACACTGCACAGAGAGGGAGTTCTGACTGCTCAGGTTAGATTTCAGGATGGCGGCCTTCCTGCCTCTTCAGGATCCCTGTTGGTTCAATGATGAACTGCTAACTGCAAGGCCGGAGTTTCAAACCCAACGGGAGAAAGGTGAGGAGAAAGGGAGAAATGGGAGAAAGGTGAGGCTGTCTGCGCCTGTAAGTCAAGATTTACCGTCTCGGGAACCCTGTGGTCAATTCTCTATCCTGGGAGGCTGCCACGTGATTGCCCTATCCTGCCCTTTAAAGGGAGAAAAATGCACAAATAGGCCACCAGATGGCGCCAAAGATTTTCCATCAGCAAAGCTCCCAAATACACTGCATTCATTTTTCCTTTTTTGTATTCTATTAAAAAAAATCATTTTATTTGGGACTCGTATAGCTCCTTATCACAATTCATAAACACGTCCATTGTGTCAAGCACATTTTTACATTTGTTGCCATCATCATTCTCCAAACATTTTCTTTCTGCTTGAGCTTTGATATCAGCTCATTTCCCCCCTCCTTCCGTCCCCCACCCTCCCTCCCTCATGAACCCTTGATAATTTATAAATTATTATTATTTTTCATGTCTTACACTGACTGATGTCTCCCTTCACCCACATTTCTGATGTCTGTTCCCCTGGCAGGGGGCTATGTATAGATCATTGCGATCGGTTCTCCCTTTCTCCCCCCACCTTTCCTTTCCCCTCCTGGTACCCCTACTCTCATTATTGGTCCTGAGGGGTTTATGTGTCCTGGATTTCCTGTGTTTCAAGCTCTTATCTGTACCTGTGTACATATATATACATATATATATATATATATACACAGTGTACATGCTCTGATCTAGTCGGATTTGTAAGGTAGAATTGGGGTCATGATAGTGGGGGGAGACTAAAGAACTAGAGGAAAGTTGTGTGTTTCATTGGTGCTATGCTGCACCCTGACTGGCTCGTCTCCTTCCGGCGACCCTTTTGTAAGGGGATGTCCAGTTGTCTACAGATGGGTTTTGGGTCTTCACTCAACACTCCCCCTCATTCAAAATGATATGATTTTTTTGTTCTGGGTCTTTGATGCCTGATACCTGATCCTTTCGATACCTCATGATCACACAGGCTGGTGTGCTTCATCTAGGTGGACTTTTTGCTTCTGAGCTAGATGGCCACTTGTTTTCTTCAAGCCTTTACTCCCCAGACGCTATATCTTTCGAAAGCAGGCCACCATCAGCTTTCTTCATCACATATGCTTATGCATCCATTTTATCTTCAGCGATCATCTTGGGAAGGTAAGCATCATGGAATGTCAGGTTATTAGAACAAAGTGTTCTTGTGCTGATGGAGTATTTGAGTAGAGGCCCAATGTCCATCTGCTACCTTAATACTTAACATATAAATCCTATGTACATAGATCTATCTACCTATCATTACATATAACTATATTTACATATATACACATCTATATTTAGACCTCTAAAAATGTCCTTTACCTCCTAGTTCTTTCCTCTATTTCCTTTTACTTTCTTTTTGTCCCACTATCATGTTTGGCTTTCATTCGGGTTTCAGTAATTCCTCTCAGTTACCTTGCCCTTCATCAAGCCATACCAGGCATCCTATCCCTTCTTGCTATCGATTTTAGATCACTTGTTCCCTTGTCCCTGGGTTTGTTAACACCCATTTCCTTTCTCCTGCCTCCCCCTCTTCCATGTCCTCATGGGAACTGTCAGCCCCATTGTTTTCTCCTCCAGCTTGTTTATCTAGATAGACAAGCAGAGACAAAAACAAGCATAAATATAAGACAGTGCAAAACAAAACAAGAAGGAAAACAAAATAACAACAAAACCCACTGACGAAAAGAAAAGAAAAGCCTATAAATAGTTCCAGGTTTGTTTGTTAACCTTTAGGAGTATTTTCTGGGTGAGTCTGATGTGGTGCCATGCATGGCCCCAAAGTCTGTTTTTGGTATTCCTTGGGAACTTCATTGCTTTGCTCCCTTGCTGCTCTGTTGCATGCCCTTAGGATTTCGCCCCAGTGTGGTGGTGTCAGATTGGGCACAATTCCGGCACTGTGCCTCCAGTGTTGTCCCTCATAGCAGTACAGGTCAGTGAGGGGCATCGTGTCTCATGATCGGGCCGGCTCTCTGGTCCTCTCTGTCCATTGGCTGCTCTGAGCAGGAATATGGTCATTGGGGCTTGGTGGGCCAGGATGTGCTCCACTCTCTCTCCTTCGCGTTTTGTTTGCACCTGTGTGCTCTGAACAGACTTGCCCCTCTCCTTGAGCTGTAGCTTCAGTGCTGTCCTCTGAAGTGAATTCTTCTTGGGGAAGAGGAGGGGTGTCCACATAGTTTGGATTGGGGCTGGCCCCACAGACCTCGCTATTGGTTCCTTGCTTCATGCGGGTATGTTTCATTCATGTCTTGGTGCACTGGGTTTTTGTCTGGTCCCCCTCTCCCTCTCCTGCAGAGTGTACTGCATTCTTGATGGGCCTTTTTGTTCTGGGGTGTCTTCTGGGGTTAGAACCTGTGGGTTACGAAATGGGTTGACCCACAGACATTCAGTGCTTGTTGGGGGGCTGGAGACCACGCTACTCACAGCCCTAATTTTGCAGATGAAGAAACAAGAGCTATGATATGGCCTGTTTTCATTTGGGTTAGATTAAAAGTGGATGTGGGGAAACAAATGCCAAAACACTAACTCACTCACTGTATTGAGTAGATGCCGCCTCACAGTGACTCTATAGGACAGGGTAGAATTGCCTCTGTGAGTTTTTGAAATTGTAATTATTTTCCTAATGGCACATTTTAATTTATCCTCAATGGAAAAAAAGGTATATTCCATGGGACTAACAGGATAGCACTGCATAAATAAAATGAAATGCAGTCAGCAACACTATGAGAAATAGCTATATTTTTAGATATAAATATATTTAATTTATTTCCAGGACCAATTTTCTTTGTTCTTAACAGTTTTATGAGCTTTTTCCCTACCTGTCATACAATTCAATAATTCAATCCTATCAAGAAGAGTTGTACAATTGTCATCACATTCAATTCTAGAACATTTTCTTCTTCCTTGTATTCATGGTTATTCCTGTAATTATTATTTATTTTTTCTAATTGTGTCAAAAATATGTAGACTAGAACATCTTCCGATTCTACAACTTCTACGTGTATAATTCAGTGCCATTGATTTTGCTCTTCATGTTGTACAACCATTATTGATATCCTTTTCTAAATTATCCCACCACCATTGACATCATCTCAATGGCTCCTACGCAGCAACTCTTTCCCCTTCACCGATGGTCGGTTACCCTTGGTCAAGTTTGGTTTCTTTTATTTCTTCATGATTTTCTTGATATAGTATTCACATATCATATACTTCCATAGTTAAATCGCTTTTAGAACGAGTTGTATGATCGTGATCAGTTCTAGTGCTCCCTCCCCACTCCTGCACCCATTGTTCACTCCCCAAATCCTCCACCTCCCTATCTCCCACCCCCACCCACACGTCCCCTGTAAACCCTTGAATCAGGTATTATCTCTATGCATGAGATTGTAATTCTTTACAGGAATTGAAAGCCTAGAATTTCTCCTGAGGAGCCGAGTGGTTTTGAACTGCTGACCTGGGGGGTTAGCAGCCCAATGTGTGACCACTACGTTATCAGGGCCCCTTCTGTGGGGGAAGAATGAGTGGTTCACGATGGGGTGAGAGGGGGAGAAGCAGGGCTTACATCACAAAGGAGATTAGCATTGGGGATGGTTTTAAAGAATAAATAGTGAGTTCCAGAAGAGTCTACAAAGAAGGGCAATGGCTTGCCAGTTTAGCCACTCAGTTTGAAGCAAAACAGGGGAGCCTAAGGTGCAGTGTCATGTTTTATGTAGCTCAGACAGTGTCTCATGACTCTGGCTGAAGTCAATTGGCAAGAGTCCCTGCATGAGACCCGAGGGGTGGGTGGTGGTGGAGGCAAAGGAAAGTGTACGTAGGCAGAGAATGAAAGATAACAAGACACCCAGGAGGCCTGGTAGGGCTTGATCAAGGACAATGTAATTGAGAGGAATTACTGAAACCAAATGAAGACTGAACATGATAGAGGAAAGAACTAGGAGGTCGAAATACAGGCATGTGCATATGTAAATATATTTATATATGAGGATGGGGAAATAGATCTATGTGCATATATTTATAGGTTTAGTATTACGGTAGCAGATGGACATTGGGCGTCCACTCAAGGACTCATCAATGTAAGAATACTTTCTTCTTTTAAATTGGCATCCTATGATGCTCACATTCCCAACATGATCATTGAAGACAAAGCGGGTGCAAAAGCAAGGGTGGTGAAGAAAGCTTATGGTGCCTGGCTATCAAAAGATATAGCATCTGAGGTCTTAAAGGCTTGAAGGTAAACAAGTGGCCATCTAGCAGAGAAGCAACAAATCCCACATGGAAAAGCATACCAGCCTGTGTGAATATGAGGTGTCAAAGGGATCAGGTATCAGGCATCAAAAAACAAAATAAATCATTGTGAATGAGGCATCAAAGTACAAAATATCATATGATTGTGAATGAGGGGGAGTGTATAGTGGGGACCCAAAGTCCATCTGTAGGCAACTGGACATCTTGCAGAAGGGTTGTGGGGTGGAGATGAGTCAGTCAGGGTGCAGTTTAGCACCGATGAAACATACAACTTTCCTTTAGTTCCTAAATGCTTGCTCCCCCCACTATCATCATCCCAATTATACCTTACAAATCTGGCTAGACCAGAGCATGTACACGGGTACAGATAAGAGCTGGAAACACAAGGAATCCAGGACAGACAAACCCCTCAGGACCAATAATGAGAGTAGTAATATCAGGAGGGTAAGGGTAAGGTGGGGGACAAAGGGAGAACCAAGCACAAGGATCTACATATAACCCCCTCCCTGGGGATGGACAACAGAAAAGTGGGTGAAGGGAGACATTGGACAGTGTAAAATATGACAAAATAATAATTTATAAATTATCAAGGGTTTGGGAGGGAACATGGGGGAAGGAGAGGAAAAAATGAGCTGATACCAAGGCCTCAAGTAGAGAGCAAATGTTTTGAGAATGATGATGGCAACAAATGTACACATGTGCTTATCACAATGGATGTTTAGATGGATTGTGGTAAGAGTTGTTTGAGCTCCCAATAAAATTATTTAAAAAGACACCAAAAAATAAGATACCCAATAGTAAAAACACATGAATTTCTACAAAGGACTACAGGCAGCTGCCATTTGTTGCTTGTTCCCTGTGAGGTTTGCCATCTGCTAGGTGCTTAGCTACATCTTTTCATTTAATCTTCACAACTACCCCATGGAGCAGGCTCGATAGGTTCTCCATTTCCCTCTCCCTCAGAAACAGAAGACGAGTAAAAAGAAGAAACAGAATAGAAGAGCACCAGGAGCAAACTTCAGAACCCCGTCACCACCACGTCTCTAACCCCCCGGCCTCCGTGTCTGTATAATTTGCCTTTCCTTCCATCGTTGCAGATGAACTGTCCCGGATCCTGGATCTAATCAGTTTACTTATGGAGTTTGTTCCTGTACTTCTTCCCCCTTTCCCCATATCCTCAATCTATCCCTCCCTTCTGGATCATTCCCCTCCGAATACAAATATGCCCGAAAGCTCCCGTGTGTGATCCAGTGCGGCTCCTCTCTGATTTTTCTTTCCATAGACAAAAATCTCAAGAATTGACTGTGCCCTTTGCCTCTAGTTGAACCCAGCTGCTCTTCCTACTTCTTGGCAAGATCCCCCTGGAACTCCATCCTGCCCAATTCAGTGGTCAAGCTTCAGCCTTGACCCTTCTCTTCCTTGACCTTTTACCAACCTTTATTACTGTTGCTCATTCTCGTTGGCTCTTGGGACCCCACGCTTGTTGGCGACCTTCCTGGTCTTTTTTCCGGGATCCTCTGAGACACCAGAAACCAGAGTCACTGCCGCTGAGTCAGTGTTGACTCATCGGGACCCTCCGTGTGTTTCAGAGACTGGAGACTGTAATGGTTTATGGGAGCAGAAAGCCCCTTCTATCTCCCTCGGAGCTGCAGGTGGTTTTGAACCCCCGACCATGCGGTTGCAGCCCAACTTGTAACCACTCTACCACCTGAGCTCATGTGGAAGTCACCTCTGAAATGTCAAATAACCCTAAGTACCCAATAGAATGCAAGGGAGGGAAAAACAATGCTTAACCTCAAACTGTAAAATGTGGCCAACTGCCTTACCATCTCTCTTTTAAAATTTTACTTGGAGGGAGGGCCCTTAAGTTTGTGGAGTCGCTGGTCTACTCATGAAGAGACTGGCGGTTAGAATCTGCACAGTGGTACCTTGGAAGAAAGACCTGGCCATCCATTTCTGAAACACAAACCTAGCCCTAATAACCCTATTACGTACAGTCTGACTCAGACACATATGGGGTTGCCATGAAGGGACTTAGAGATGGAGCAGGAGGAAGCTGCTTAGCACTTTGGAGGAAGCCGGGGCTCCAGGCAGGCGCTGGACGTGGACGATACCAGGAATGCCGTGGGCAGGAACAAGTGACACTGGCGTCCCCCACTCATGGTGAGCGAGAGAAAAAACATGTTTTCCTTTAAGAGGGGCCTTTCCATAATTATGTTTCCTGCATGCTGAGTAATGGAGGCTGGAAGTTCAGGAAATCGCAGGAAAGGACAAGCTTAAATGTGACTCCCAGTCTGCTTTTAATAGTCACTTTGACAGAGTAAAGGCGATTCCGGGCTGAACAACTTACTGCGGAAGAGGGAAAGAATGAACTACTGCATCAGGTGAGGGCCAGGCTGCTGTGCCAGGCAGCAAGAAGGACGGGAGTTTGGCTCCTCCAGAATGTGGCCCAGGTGGCCTCAGAGGCCTGGCCCGGGCAGAACTGGACCCACTGCTAAAAGGCCAGCAGGTTTCCATGATCAGCGAGAACCACCTTCCCATAGCAGCCAGCATTCCACTCACGAGGAGCCGGCACCGAGCGAGTGGCTGTGCCAAGGTTGCTCGGGTTTGGTGCTGGACAGAGGGAGCTGAGAGAGTTACCAGTGTGTGCTCAGAAATACTCCCCTTTGTATGATTGAAAACCACGCCAAGGCTTTTTCGGCGATGTTATCCTTATCTCTGTGGCATGAGAGTGTTTTGAAATGCTGAGGGTGAAGTGGGCTACTAACCACAAGGTCAGCAGTTCAAAACCACCCACTGCTCCATGGGGGGAAGACGAGGCTTTCTACTCTCATAGCTACAGTCTCGGAAACCCAAAGGGCAGTTCTGTTCTGTCCTATAGGATCTCTATGAGTCAGAATTGACTTGAAGGCAGGGAGTTTGGTTTGGTTTGGTTTGGTTTGGACTCTCTAGGAAACAGTACCTGGCCCAGGGAGAAGGGGAGGGTCTACCACACTTTGCAAGGCACTGGAGGGACTCATGACTGCCCTCTTGACTCCTTTAAGGTTTTAACGCTTACAATGAGCTTGTCTCAGAGGAGCCAGGATCAGAAACAGCAGACCCATGTAAGCCTCCGGGTTGAAGACAAACAACCCTGGAAGTGAACAGAGCCTCACAACATAGGGCTGGTGAAGTGAGGTGAAAGAGACAGGAAATAGAGGAGACCTGTGGTTGGTGGTGGGGCCACTCTGGGCCTTCTGCCCCTTCCTCGGAGCAGCATCTGTGGACAACCCCCCCACCTGACCATGGTCACTTGGCTGAGAACCTCAGGGAACTTGGAGCAGCCTGCAAAGTGCGAGGGCCACTGCCAAGTGTCCCACCCAGGTCCCCGAGAAGAGTGAGTCACCTGTGGAACAAGCTTGGTCCCGAGTGCAGTCTCCCGGGGGAGGTGACCTCTGAGCCTTTAGGGACAAAAATAAATCAGCCCAGAGAATGATGTTCTAGGGCGAGGGGCCAGCACGTTCAAAGTCACAGAGCTGGCAGAAAGTCTGGCTCAGGCAACACGTGTAACGAATAGGCTGGCAGGCCTGGGTCAACCTGGGGGTGTGGAGAAAGGAGAAGGGGGTCTGAATCCTCAAGGGTGTCCTGCCTTCTCCATCTGTCATCACTCGAGGCCCGCACTCACCTCCTTCTCACATCCCAACTGCCCGGGGTCGCTGCTCTGCCAGTGGTGTGTTAAATCGCTCCTCTCTCCGCCCCCCTCCCTACCGCCTGCCCTGTCTCTGAGAAGTACCGTGAACTGGGGACTGGCCCTGCACATACACTTGGCTTCTTTACCCTGTGCAGCAAACAGGGTGATCTTGGAAAGTCTTAACAGTGAATTGGCCTAGGCCGCAGTGGGGTCTTTGGCTCTTACCAAAGCTCCCGGGGGTACTGCCTGTTTATCAGCATCGCTATTCACGCTGCTGTCATTTTGCGCGAAGGTTCCACGAAGTTGAGCTCCTTGGCCAGGGCCACAAAGCAGATACCCGGGGATTATGATTTAGGCTGGGCTTAAGTCCAATGTCTGACCCCGAACACCCGCAAACACCGCCAGAACCAAACTCGCTGCCGCAGTCGATTCTCTCAGAGACTCTCTAGCACGGAGTCGAACTGCCCCCGAGGGCTTCCGAGACACTAAATCCGTGTTTTACTACTTAAACAGTTTGTTCAACTAGCCACTAAAACCAGTTTTATTTAAATAATACTAATAAAAAAGAGGCCGAACAATAGCAAAAACTGCATTGAGTTCAATATTCCCGTGGCTCTTACTGCGATTCCCACCATCACTTTTGGAGACTTACAATTATTTTGTCATTTATAAAACTTGATAATTCATTGAACTTGACAGATTCCAGTGAGCATTGCAGCCTGTTCACTTCAAACCACGAGAAGAGAGACAGTTGCACGTTTGCAGTTCTGAGTGGGTGACTGGATGGTGTGAATTTTGTGATCAGTGTTCATTAATTATTATAATTTTTCCTGCCTTTTCTTTCATTTTCAAATTTCACAAAGCTCTAGAATTGGTAAAATTAAGACAGTAAGAGAAAGCCTTCCCTAATATAAATTTTCAGTACACTAAAACAGTCCTATTAAGGATCTTGGAGGTATCCTGGCGGTGGAGTGTGTTTCTTACTAAGCTGATTCAGGTCAGTAGATTCAGCTTGTATTCAAGGTCAGCAGTTCAAACTCATCAACCACTCTGAAGGAGAAAGATGGAGCTTTCTGCTGAGGCTGTAAATCTTTATGTGAGGAGACGGTCTTATCTTTCTGCCTAACAGAGGCTGGTGGTTTAGAGCCGCCAACTGCATGGGTCACAGTTTAACGCTTACCCAACACCGTCACCAGAGCTCGCTGCCAATGCTTGACAGCGAATCAAAAGGAACGAAAGCCTTAGGGAGTGATGATGGCCTATAGCCTGCTGACTCCCAGGATGCGGCAGGACTGGGGGTAGGTGGGTGCAGGTTCTGCTAGCCAGCTAGGCTTCCAGCCACCTGGGCTGGAGGGCAGCTTGCTCAAGGGGCCCTGAGTCACTCAGCCAGCAGCGCCCTGGGTCTGGTTCCTCGTGTGTAGCTCTCCTGCCCGAGGTCCCTCGGCATGGCCATTGCCCTCCCACTTCCAGGCCTCTCTCCCCTACAAGCAGAGATGCTTCCCTGGTCCCAGCTGAAACAACAAAAGTTACTTGTGCATCGACTTTCCCAAAATTCCTGAAGAGGCTGCCAGCGATGTGTCAGAGCCCCAGCGGCAGCCCTGCTCGCTGTGTACGGGCCAGCCTGGGCCTGGGCGCCCCCGGAATCCGAGTTGGTGGTGGGGCAGGACATGACCAGTGGCCCTGGGGAGCTTCCTTTCCTTCAAATGCTGGGGCTCTGGAGCCCAGCCTCACAGCTAGTCGTGGGGGCAGGAGAGTCCTAAGTACAGGGATTCAGGTGAAGTAACTGCCAGGACACTGTTCATGCCCTGAGCTCCCAATCCCTGCTCAGCACCAGGCCACAGCTCTGCCCGCAGGGAGCTCAGTCCGGTAGGGACCCTGGAGCCTGAGTTACATTTTCCTTGTTTCACTCAGGACGGGAGGCAGAACTGTGGACAGGGCCGTTCACTGAAGGCAGGTGGCCCAGTGTCACCGCTGTGGTGCAGTCTGGGGCTGGGCACAGCCAAGTGCAGGGGGCCAGAGATTCAGAGAGCCTTTGAGAGGCCTGGCTCTGGTTCTCCAATGTCTGGTTCCGATTGGCATTTTCTTCTGTGAACAGAAGCCTTGGCGTGAGAATGATTAAGCGCTTGGCTGCTCATGGGAAAGTCCGTGGTTGAGCCCATCAGCCGCTCGGCGGAGGTCTGATCCTGCCTGCATTCATCGCTTAGGAGACCCCATGCGCCAGGGCCCCTCTGTCCCATGGAGTCTTTGTCAAGTTAGGATTGCTTCGACAGCAACAAGGAATGTAATTCCATCTCCCTCCCTTGTTTTTTCCTGCTTCTCTCTCAGCCTTTCCCCGTTCCCTGCGTGCAGGTGCCCTTTCCCTCTTGTTGACCATGATTATGGAAAGTCTGACTGTGAGCAATGTATACGCAGCAAAATGTTGCCATGTCAACACCCTCCACAGCCGTCAGCGGCACCGTGTTCACGTGGTGCGACCACAACCCCATGCAGTTTTAGGTTTCATGTCTGTACTTGGAGTTCAAGGACAACTCCAGCAGGTGTTACTCTTCCAAGTCCACCGACCCCACGTTCCCCAACTTCCCACCTGTCTTCTAATTGCTCCCTTAGCAAGGAGAATAAACTATACAGGCTCCTGCACCTGGATCCACCATGGGCATGTCCCTTCCCTGCCTGGACCTTATCTTTCGTGGGGAGCGGCCACATACACATTGATGGGGTTTGGAGTTTAGTCCTTAGCAAGAAGACCCGCCACTGCCTTACACACATGAGAGTGACCCGGCAGCCTGGGGCTTATGGCAAGAGCAGAGAATTCCAGGTTCGAACCCCTGGGCTCTAGAGCCAGCTGTGTGCCTGTCTGGCTATGTGACCTGAAGCCAGCTGTTAGCCTCGTGCACTCCAGAGTCCTCCTCAGTGACAAGGGGGCAGCAATGTCGGTCTCCGATGGAGGGGAGGATCAAGGGCGCTCGTTGCAAGGCACCAGTGAAAAGTGTGGGTGAAAGGGACTCCTTCCGCCGGAAGGCCTGTCTGTGTCTACGGTGTTGCCATCTGTCACAGTGTGGGTGCCCGGGAAGCAGGTTCTGAGAGCTGCCCAAGCGGTCAGGAACCATCTGAGAAGTGTTTTTAGAGAAGGTTGGCACTGAAGCAGGCATGGGCAGAGGGAGAAGAAGAGCTGCCAGGCAAGCCCCGAAGCCCGGCCACTCCCGAGGGAAGCTGTGGGGGTGAAATGCCCTATCAGAGTTGTCTTTCAATAGGCGGGAAGGGCTGGGCCTTCATCCTCCATCAGTGCTGGGTAATGGCCCGTGGAAGAGCAAGACTGTGGGCCAGGGGGCTCTTGGAAGCAGCTGGCAGGCCTCCAGAACTCTGGGGTAGCACGTCTTTCCTGGAAGGAGAATCAGTCAGCCCCACCTCTGTACGGTGGTCACGGTGTGCTCACACCTGAAGGCCAGTCTGTGCCGATCAGAGGGTGGACAGGAAGGGCTCCTGCCCTCCCGGTCTGTTTGGCAGCTTTCCTGTGAGTTCTACATGCACCGCTCTAGGCTTGCATCTCTGGGGAAGAATGGGCACGGTCAGCTGGGACCCAGAGCACGGAGCAAGGAGACTTCAAGGTAGCTGGCTACGATGGGGCATGAATCCAACCCGAGGCAGTCACACCGTGAATTGGATTATTTACAAAGACGCTGCATGTGTATAGGGAGCTCTGGCGGCATGGGGCTAAGCGCTGGGCCGCTGACTGAAAGGGTGGGGGTCCAAACGCACTTCCTGCCTCGTGGGAGAAGGAGGAGATAGACAGTGTGTGTCTGTGGGAGCTGGACTGCGTCCTGGAGGGCTGCTGCGAGTCGGACTGGACCTGGCGGCAGTGGGCTCACTTTGGTCTGGTGCTCGCATTTGCATGTGAGCAGCGTGTATGTAGGTCTGAGCATGTGCATATGTTGGCGTGATGAACATATATGGAGGATGGTTTGGACAAGAGGAAGGCTATATGGGCAGGTGTGTAGTGTGGACAACAACACAAAACAAAACCAAACCAACCCCCAACTCGCTGCCGACGCTGTGAGTTCCTGAGACTAATGATTTCTGGGAGTCGGAGGCCCATCTTTCCCCTGAAGAGCAGCTGCTGGTTTCGAACTGCTGACCTTTCAGATTGCAGTCTAATGGGTAACCACTGTGCCATCAAGGCCCCCTCTGCCCAAATCAGGGGGCATGATGATGGGGACGGCATTTTTTCAGGGTGGGGGGTGTTCTACACATTCCTCAAGTACTGGGCTCGCATCGAGGATAAGGCCCCACTGCCAGAGGCTTATTGTCTGGGGAGACAGAGACCCCAATGCCTGCAATGTGGGGTACAGTGCGGGAAGGTCCCTGACAGGAGAGTACCACAGGTGGCTATGGGAGCACTGGAGGCATCCAGACCAGATCTGGGGCGCAGGAGTCCTTGTGGTGTCTTTCCCAGGGTAGGGGACCCCGTGTTAACGCTTGCAGGGCAATGGGAGTCACTCCAAGATAACGGACAAGCATGAGTGTCCCCCCTGAGTGGTCCCCCGCAGAGAGAAATGCCGACAAGTACACGGGCAGGGCAGGCCTGAGGACAGGCACAGACATGAGCCGAGGGGAACCCACACGGGGTGCAGACCCCCAAAGCCAGATGCTTTCAGTGAAGGCTGCAAACTTTCCTATGCGCAGGGGTATGATCTATCTCCTCACACACTGGGTGACTTTACCATGATCCCATTTTCGAGGGTCACCCCGGCAGCAGAGAGGGGCGGATGGGCTGCTAGGCAAAGCTGCGTTCCTGTGCGTGTGTTTATGAGGGTGCACACATACACGGCCGCACACCTGGAGGTCTGTGCACCAGGCGTGTGGCCCATGTGGGCGTGTTCTCCACTTCCACCCTCTGCCCTTGGCAGCCCTGGGGGCTCAGGGGACTGCTGTCCTGTGGCCGATTCAATGTGGAGGGGGATGAGGAATGAGCCGGTCAGAAGCCAGCTGGCAGGTGTTTCCTCCAGCAACTCAGGTGCATCCCTGCTTGCCAGGCTGACAGTGGGGCGGCGTCACCCCCTCCAGCCAGTGCTTCCTGCACTGCAGTGCCCTGTCTGTGCAGAGGTGCCCAGCTGAGCTAGGACAGCCAATGACTCTCTCAGCCACATCATCAGGGCCAGGGGGGACAGAATGTGACAGGGTCTGGGGCTGTCCTGCCAAGTTCTCCCTGTCTGTGCACCTCTCTGACTGGACACCCATTCTCCAGGCACTGAATGGACATATTTTTATATTATCTAGTAATATACTGTAACTGTGATAGTCTTCCTCTTGAAAATGTATGACCGAAATAAAAATTTTCCAAATTTTGCCTAGCTCATAATGTAGAAACGAGGAGCCCTGGTGGTGGTGTGGGTTATAGGTTGTGCTGCTAATCATGAGGTCAGCAGTTCAAAACCACCAGCCACTCTGCAGGGGCTTTCTACTCCATAAAGAGTTACCGTCTCGGAAACACACATGCGAGTTCGACACTGTCCTATAGAGTCACTGAGTCAGAAATGAGGCGAGTTTGTTTGTTTATCATGTAGAACGCAAGGAAGCCAAGAGGCACTTCCCTGGTATTGCAATCTGAGTATAAGGTCTAAAAACAGTGTGGTGATTGGTTAGGAGCTTGAATTTAGAGTCAAATCCCAATTCTACATTTACACTCCAGGGAAGTTACTTGAACTTCCCGAGCCTCACATTCTCCATCTCGAAAGACAGAACTGCTACCGTCTCATAGCACCGTCCGCAGAATTACACGGGTCACGTGTCTGCTGTGTGGCAAGGCATAAACTTCAGATAATCGCATCTCCTGGAGGGGTCCCTAATTCACTTGAGGAGAAGCTGTGACCTCTTTGGACCTCTAGAGGACTCAGTTACAAAAACAGAAGGTTGACTGCTCTTTTCCCACCAAGAGCACTTGTCCTCATTCAGCTTCTTCTTTTTATGTGACGTGGACCTTTGGTGCTAAGAGTTTCCTTGTCTTCCTGACAAAGCACCTACTTAGACTCATTACAAGATGCTCCTTCCTGCCTTAGGAACCCCGCCTCCTGAGGGAGAGGAGGTCATTCTGGCGAGCACCCGCCTTCTGCTCTGGTTTCAGATACTGGTACCTGCACGGGAAGAGGCCAGTGCCTTCAGGTGTTTACAGGTGGCAGAGCAGCCAACCAAGCTGGTCATGAATTAGAACCAGAAGGTCAGTGCTTCACCTTGGTGGTTGGAATGTTCTGGGCCTCTGCCTTGCACTCTGCCTGGGCCTATCACTTTCCGTAGATAAAATCCTCGCTGACACACAGCAGTCCTACAGGGGAGGGCAGACTGCTCCACGGGCTTCCAAGGCAGAAAACCTTGATGGTAACAGATCGCCCAGTCTTTCTCCTGAGGAGTGGCGGGCAGGTTCAAACTGCTAACTTCCTGGTTAGCAGTTCAACGCTAAACCCATTGTGTAACCAAGGCATATATATATGTGTATACATACATATATATACATGTATATATACATATATACATATATATATATAGAGAGAGAGAGAGAGAGACAGAGACAGAGACAGAGACAGAGACAGAGGGAGAGAGAGATCAGCTCTTTACATTTTCCTGATAATATTTAAAAGCAGTTGTTATTTCATTGAATAGATGATGAAACCGAGGCTCGCAGAAGTGACTTGTCCAAGTTCAAGTTGCTATTAAATGCCAACAGTGCTTAGTATCTGTTTTGTATCTTATGGCATATTAATTCTTACCTACCTCTGAAGTAGCAAGAGACTTGTTGAAGGTCAAAGAGCCAAGGCTCGGCCAAGTGGGAGCTGAATGCAGTGCCTTTCCTAAGAACTCTGCCAGCAAACCAGTGCGGAGGTGTGACCCCACCCCCATTTGGTACTCAGCAGAGCCTGATGGGAAGGTGCTAGTGGCCAGTGACTTTGTCGGATGGATGGAGACCTACCCTGGATGTCATCATTGAACATGCAGTACTCGTGGCGGTATTTGTTGAGCAGGCGGAAGGCGTTGGCATTGGCAAAGTCTTCAAACTGGATGAGGCAATTTATTCCAAACCTGTGGGGAGGGAGAGGAAAAAAAACCTGTGATTGCCTGCCTTAGCCAGCTCCTTCAAGATCCCACCCAGCTTGTGCCTGGGAGAGGAGGAGAGATGAGGGGAATGGGTAGACTGAGGGTCGGGGAGCAGATCTCCAGTACCGAGAGTATTTACCACCTGGCTGGCTCATGAACTCGTGCGCGAGGAGCGCTGTCTACCACATCACGGGAGGAGAGGGGGTTAAGAAGGGTGTGGGAGGTCTGGGCTCGGTGGTTGGTGAAGCCCACCTTTCTACTCTGGGCTGATGGCTCCCGTGCGCTGTAGATGGCAGGCCTGGGGACTGAGATGGAACTTGTCCTCTCGGTGGCCTGTACCTCTGAAATCCCAGAGGGGAGCTCACGCCAAATCCAAGTGCACATAGATAGCCCCACTTCCTGAGTACAGAGGCCAGGGGAGCTTCAATAACCTCTGTCTCCTTTGTTTGACCTGCAGGCTGGGGCACCTCCCAACACCACACCGTGGAGAAGCAGGTGTTCTCAAACTTGTGGACATAGAAGAATCAATTCGTGAGTGTTTAAAATGCAGATCTCCAGGCCTATTGCCCAGCAATTCTCACTCCCTGACTTTGGAGTGGGGCTCAAGCCTCTGCATTTATTTATGATCATTTCATTGAGGGAGTCTTACAACTCTTATTATAATCTATACATCAATTGTACCAGGCATATCTGTACATATGTTGCCATCATTCTTTTCTAGACAATTACTTTCTATTGAGCCCTTGGTATCAGCTCCTCTTTTTCCCCCCTCCCTCCAGTTCCCACCCTTGTGATCCCTTGATAGATGATAAATTATTACTATTGTCACACCCACTGCTGTCTCCCTTCCCCCATGGTTTCTGTTGCTCTTCTTCCTGGAGGGGTGTGTGTGGTTGTGTGCCAATCATTATGAGCAGTTCCCCCTTCCTCCCCTCCTCCCCACCCACCCTCTCCCTACCCTTCTGGTATCGCTATTCCCACTCCTGCTCCTGGGTTGCCTGTGTCGTGAACTCTTTCTCTTATCTATACCTGTGTACATGCTCCAGTCTAGTCCGAAGTGAGAGGTATCAATGGGGTCATGGTATTGGGGGGTAGGGAAGCCTCAAGGAACGAGAGGAATATTGTGTGTTTCAGTGGTGCCCTGGTCGACTCATCCCTTCCCTCTGGCGGGGTGGGGGATAAGAAATCTGCATTTTTACCAGGCACCCCAGATGATTCTGATTCTGATGGTCTAGTGACCGGAAGACTGTGCTCATTAAGACGGCTGGTGTGCCCTTTAAAAAGCTGTGTTAGAATTGCCTTTTCTGTCCAAGGTCAAGAAAAGGTGGTATTTCCTGAAGAATGTCAATACAGTTCAGTAGAGTTTTAGAACTTGGTTGATTTTATATTCGCTCTGGCTGCTCAGAAGCCGAGAGCAAACATTTCCCTTTATTTGTAACAACTTCCCTCCCCCTAGGATTCTAGGTGCAGGATTCTCTCCTGTTCCATGCTAGTTTTTTCCTGATCCTAATTTCAGTCCTTTTGTTGCAAATATGCCTCCTCTTACCAAAATAGTTCTGAAAGCAAAAATGGTACAAATCCTTAAAAACATTACTTAGCATACAGAGAGAAAGCAATTGGGTTACTTTTTAATTGTTGACTGTAACTGAGTGACAGTAATTTGGGAGGGTGGCATGGGCTGAGCAGTGTTTGTTCTGTTTACATAGAGTGACTGTCAGCTGGAATTGATTCACTGGCACCTAACAACAGTAACAATAACAGCTGGGGAGTCTTTGGTGGTACAAACAGTTAACATACTGTGTTAGGCTGATTGACTAGAGAAACAAATCTAGTCACACTCATATGTGTATAAGAAAGAGCTTTCAAGAAGTAATAATATATCAAGAAAACATCCCAGCCCAGTCCAACTCAAATCCGTAAGCCTGACACTAGTCCATAAATCCTTCTTCGGACTCATGCAGCCATAAGCAATGGTGCAGGATGCAGGAGTAACCCAGGCTGGTGGGTGCAAGGTCATGTGCATCACAACAGTCAAGGTCAGCCGGCCAGAAGGTGGATGCAGAGAGAGAAAGGGAGGTTCCCAGGACCCTCCTTATGAGAAGGCCACACACACATGGAGCCACTGTCAGGCTGTGACCTGATTGACAGGTTGAACACCACCTCTACACTTTTATATAGCTTCAAGTTGATACAAAATTATGTAACTACCACACGCACACTTGGCTGCTAACTAAAAGGCTGGCTGTTTGTGTCCACCTCGAGGCACCTCAGAAGAAAGGTATGGCTTACAAAGCAGCCATTGCAAACCCAACGGACACATTTCAAACACATGGGTCTCCAAGCGTTGGAATTGGCTCAAAGACAACTGGCTTCACGGAAACTGCGGTCAGATTCATTGCATGAAAGTGTCCCGATTGACTAGTAATGGGTCAAGGCCTATAGGCATTAGAATCTTTCGAGAAACAAATGTGGTATGAATTATAAAAAAATGACAACACCTGGACAAATAAATAGGTTTTGTCTCATGATCCATTTGTGACTGAGTAATAGTATTTGAGGTCTGGTTCACTGAGACAATGTGTCCTGACTGATCAGTAATGAGTGTCGTGGGCCCAGGGCAGAAAGAAAGAAGTGGCCTGACTGCTTATAACGGAATTTCTCACCTGGTGAACTGGAGTCCTGGGACCAGTTTTGGAAAGTAGTACTACTTTGCTCTTAAAGGGGGGTGTGGCATACAGTTGGTGGACTTCCTATGTTCTTGGCAAAGTAAAACTGGTGAATCCAAGTGGGAGAAATGGCCCACAAAACACTTATTTTCAATCTCATAATTATGTGCATGATTTACCATAATTGTGTTAGTCTGGGTTGACTAGAGAAAAAAAATCCAGGACACTAATATATATGTAAGAGAGAGCTTCATGTAAAGAGTAATTGTATGTTAAGAAAACATCCCAGCCCGGTCCAAATCAAGTCCATAAGTCCAATATTAGCCCATATGTCCAATATCGGTCTATATATTCCTCTTCAGACACACTCAGCACAAGTAATGATACCGAATGCAGGAAGTTCACAGCCCACTGGATGGAAAGTCTTGTGGATCCACTGGTGGTGGAAGCATCTCAGTGCTGGCATGGGTCTCCGCATGGCTCCTGCAGGTCCAGGGCTCTGGCTCCATTAGTGTGTCTCCATGTGACTTGTCAACAGGCATGTCTCGCAGGGAGACAAAGCAGAGAGTGAGCATGTCCTGCCTCCAGTGAGTATCTCCGTCGCACCTCCAAATGAGGTCATCAAGCTGAGACCTGCTTGACAGGCTAGATGCCACCTCTTCCTCAAATTGACAGTTGATTACATAACTGCCACACATGACCTAGCAGGAATGCCAGTGGGCAGGCTGGTAACACTGTTCTATGTATAATTCCCCCATGTCGCCCAGTGCTGCTCTACAATTGGCCTGGGCTATGTTAGTCCTTCTATGTGCTGGTGAGGACACTTGGAGGGGACAGCTGCAGCTTACGATACAGAGACAGAGGGGTAGTGATTCACCAGGGCAGGGCCAAGAGTGCTGGGCTTGGGTCAAGGGCGTGTGGGTCTGACTTGGCTCTGCCTTACAACTGGGTGACCTTGCACATGTCACTTCACGGCCCCATTCTGTCTCGGTTTCCCATGTGTCAGCACCTGTCTAATTTCCGTGGGCTGTTTTGAGAGTTAAAAGCGGAGGGTGATTTTTAAACTGTAAAGGGCTAAACATCCTGGCCACAATTCCTACTCATCCTGTAGGGGCTGATGAGAATGGGGACTCAGTAAGTCTCCTCCCCCTCCCTTTGGACCTCTTCTCCTTGTATGTGCATCGTGTTGTCGGGTGCCTGTTGAGTCAGTTCCTACTTACAGCAACGTGTGGTATGCATAACAGACCACAGCGCTTGCACCACTTTCACAATTGTTGCTACGTTTGAGCCCATTTCTCAGCCACCGAGTCAACTCCTCTCATCAAGAGCCTTCAACCTTTTCACAAAACATCTACTTTACTACATATGGTGTCCTTCCCCAGAGACTGGTCCCTCCTGATGGCCTGTCCAAGGGACATGAGATGAAGTCTCACTGTCTCTGCTTCTCAGGACCACGCCAGCTATACTTCTATCAAGACAGACTTATTTGTTCATCTGGAAACATTTTTTTCCCCCTTTTTGGCCAATGCTCTCAGTGCAGCTTGGACCTCTCCTTCAGTACCATCTACTCTCGATCACGTGCTGCCTCCTGAAATGGCTGAGGGTTGAATTTGGTATTTTTTGTATTCTAGCTTCTTTGGATGCGTCCTGCATCATTCAGCATTTTATCCATAGAATCCTTCAGTTTTGAGTCTTGAGGCTGGAAGTTTTTCTCCCTGTCTTTCAGCTTGAGAAACGCCAAGTGTGCGCTTCCCTTTTGGTTTTCTAACGCTAGGTCTTTGTACATTTCATGATCATTCTGTGGTGGAGGAAAAACGTTGTTTCCCCCCAGTTGATACATGCACAGGTTTGTTCTAAATAGCATATGTTTACACATGTCACTCTGGTCAGTGGATGGCTGCAGACACTTTCGGTAAGACTTGTTTTAGTCCCATGAAGTAACACGTTAACAGGAATGTGGCCTCCCAAACAAACGTGCAGATAGATCATGCATTGAAAACACTTTTCAAAAAAAACCCACAACACTTTTCATTGTGAACTTGGTGGACATTTGAACACTAAGAGGGGCATGCTTGGCACTGTGCTCCTAATAGGTCACATTGGTCCAAGTTGCTGTCCACTCCCTGGTGACCCAGGCCATGTACCATAGAATACTGGGACATCGAGCCCAGGCTCTTCAAGGCATACAACATGCTCCAAAGGCCACGGCAGGGTAAAATTTCTTAATATGGCTCTTCTACCCAGGTGTCCTAAGGAGCTCTGGTGACACAGTGGAGTCGGCAGCAGTTTGCAACCACCAGTAGCTCTGCAGGAGAGAGCTGAGGCTCTCTGCTCCTACAGAGGAGTGCACAAAGCCATTCTATCTGCCCTAGAAGATCACTAGGACTTGAATCAATTTGAGGGCAGTGAGTTTTTCTTTTATCTTTTTAAAATTTCTGTTTTATAAATCTTTTTAT
This sequence comes from Tenrec ecaudatus, assembly GCF_050624435.1. NCBI lineage: Eukaryota > Metazoa > Chordata > Mammalia > Afrosoricida > Tenrecidae > Tenrec > Tenrec ecaudatus. The sequence goes on from NC_134533.1 coordinate 83,801,850, forward strand.
TGGGGGCTCGTACAACTCTTAACACAATCCATACACCCATCCATTGTGTCAAGCACATTTGTACATTTGTTGCCATCATCATTCTAAAAACATTTTCTTTCTACTTGAGCCCTTGGTATCAGCTCCTCATATCCCCCCCTCCTTCCTTCACCCTCCCTCCCTCACAAACCCTTGATAATTTATAATTTTTTTTTCATGTCTTACACTGTCCGACATCTCCTTTCACCTACTTTTCTTGTTGTCTGTCCCCTAGGGAGGGGGTTATATGTGATTGGTTTGCTCTTTCTCCCCCACCTTCCTCTTACTCTCCTGGTATCTCTACTCTTATGATTGGTCCTTAGGGGTTTATCTGTTCTGGATTCCTTTTGTTTTTAACTCTGATCTGTACCAGTGTACATACTCTGGTCTAGCCGGATTTGTAAGGTAGAATTGGGATCATGATGGGTGGGGGGAGGAAACATTCAAGAACTAGAGCAAAGTTATATGTTTCTTTGGTGCTATACTGTGTCCTGACTGGCTCATCTTCTCCCCATGACCATTCTATAAGGGGATGTCCAGTTGCCTACAGATGAGTTTTGAGTCTCCTCTCTGCACTCCCCCTCATTCACAGTGATATGATTTTTTTTGTTCTTTGATGCCTGATACCTGATCCTATTGACACCTTGTGTTCATACAGGCTGGTGTGCTTCTTCCATGTGGGCTTGTTGCTTCTCAGTTAGATGGCCACTTGTTTACCTTCAAGCCTTTACGACCCCAGATGCTATATTTTTTTATAGCCAGGCACCATCAGTTTTCTTCACCACCTTTGCTTATGCACCCGCTTTGTCTTCAGTGATAGTGTCAGGAAGGTGAGCATCCTGGTATGCTAGTGTTCTTGCATTGAGGGAGTACCTGAGTAGTGGGAGGGAAGTGAGTTTTTACTGGCATCTCTGTAATGCCTCCCAATTGATTGGGTGGGACTATGCAATATGATGTGTGTAACACTCATAGAGGGGATTGGTCAGATTTAATTAACTGTGCCCCGCCCCCCACTGTCCCCAGCTATAAGGATGAACCATCTTTGAAGCAGAAGAGAGAGAGGGAGAAATACTAAAGCCATTACATTAGAGAACTCTGTCTGAAGTGGAGGCGGCTGAGGTGAGAGGCAGAGGCGAGGAGATTATGAGACAGCACAGGAGAGCTTCAACAGGAGATGAGGAGACCATGAGGCAGAGCATTGGGCAGAGACTAGGGGACCACCCATGGCCGAGAAGCTGAACACTGGAGAGAGACTTGGCTCCCGGCAGAAGGAGCGGTGGTGCTTGGCACAATGACTGTATTCTGGCGTGTGTTGACCTGTTAAATCCCCTGGACAGTGAGTGTGGTTTGTGAGTCCTTTGTGGCTACTGCATGAACGCTCAAACCCGGCGGAGCCGTGCTGTGGAGGAATGCTGACTGTCAGAATAGGGTAAAGAAGTGTGAGGGGGCAGGCATGTCTGCCCTCTGTCTCGTGGGACGCCCACAGAGGTGAGACACGGCCCTCCCTGTCATTGACTGTAAGTACTGTCACTGTTGTCGTGGTTGCTAGGTGCCATCAAGTCAGTGCTGGCTCGCGGTGACCCTACGCACACTGGCCGGCCCTATGCTGTCTTCACGAGTGTTATATTTGAGCTCATTGTGGCCGCCACTGTGTCTCTCCATCGCACGCTATAAATAGACGTAAATAAAGCCGCCCCTGCGCAAGTCTAATGCCATGTTCGTTGAGCCAAAATTCACTGGGGATCTTGTTGCTGAGGGTGTGAATTTCAAGTATGTGGATCGGGAGGGGGAGAACGGAATGTCTTTGGTGGCCGGTGACATTTTCCTATATCTAATGTCCACAGTGCTGCTCGGGAGCTGAAGTTCTGAAAAGGCCAGACAACCAAACAATATGATGCAAGTGTTTCTTTCTCTCCCTTTCTTGTCTGCACACACGCGCACACACACACACATACACACACACACACACACACACACACACACACACACACGCTTTGACCTTCAACACCACCCCATTCATTTGCTGAGGTAAAAATAAGGCAAGAAGGATAAATAAATAACCTTTGTTCAGTGCAGAAATTATAAACAAGTATCTTTGTTCGGTGCCTTACTGGCATTTCACATAAAAGTCCGCCTTACATAAATAAGTGTGCTCACTCTGTGGAGTGATTTTGGTGGAACACACAGGAGATCATGTGAAGTCAAAGCCCAGGGGAATGACCCATCCTACAACCCGCACTCAGCGTTCCTAGGCCCCCGTGTGTTTGAGGACGCCAGTCCTGTCACTTCCCCCCCCCCCCCCCCGCCCCCGGCCTGGCATTGATGCAGGATGGCTCCGTCTGCGGGCTCTCAAATGGTCCTGCTTCAGTCTGACCACAGCTTCTCACCTTTCAGCTTTCGCTCAAGTTTTATGACACCCGAGCTTGATCTGCGCCAAGAACCCCTCTCCCCTCCCGCCTTTCACCATTTTCATTCCGTCCCTTGGTCCCACACTTGTGGCCTTTAACTGGAGCACTAGCTCGTGTGAACCACTGGTGATCAGTTCAATCACTCTCTTAGCACCGTTCATCCACCCACCCATCCATTAGCATCTGTATAACCCCAAACCAAATGCACTGCCATCGAGTCGATTGCAACTGACAGTGACCCGATAGGACAGGGCAGAGCTGCCCCTGTGGGTTTCTAAGACAGCAGCAGGGAGTCCCATCTTTCTCCTGGGCGCAGCTGGGGGAGCTGAATGGCGGAACGGGCAGTTGGCCGCCCGATGCACGCCGGCGTCTACAGAGCACCTGTGCGCAGCAACTTCTCATTCGCGCCCCTGGCCAGCGGGGGCATCGACTGCTTGGGGTTGTGTGCTTCTGCCTTCTCTAGATCCTGCACTTCCTGCACGAGCGACAATTCCAGGTTTGTTCTTTTGGATCTGGCTTATTTACTTCAGCATCATGCCTTCACAACTCATCCATTGCACGACATGTATATCAGAATGTTAGTTCTGTTCGGGGCTGAAGAGTGAGATATTGCAGGGAAACTACGCATCTCCTGATGACCACTTGCCTTATTTCTACCCTTTGGCTGTTGTGAATGGTGCTGCAGTGCACATGCGGGTTCAGGTCTGTCTCTCCTTTTGGCTCTTTGGGTTGTGTACCCAGCAGAGAAAGTGCTGGACCAGAGGGTAATTTTATGTTTACCCTTTTGAGGAAGCTCCGAATTTTAGCTTAGTTTTAATAGCCATACAGGAGGATATGGTAAAGGGTAAAGTTAAAGAGAAAATAAAACTGGTTTTTGCTCTCTTGGTAGAGACAGAGCCGTGTGTGTGTGTGTGTGCGCGCGAGCGTGCGTGCGTGTGTGTGTGTGTTTAGACCGGAAAAAGCCAGGTTCTTTTTTCGTGAGCAGGAGATCTGGGTGAGCCCCTTTCTCTCTCTCTGGGTCTCTGTTTTCTGCATTGAGGGGCTGGAGTTGAAGCATGAACTACGAATGGAGTCGATGCACTTTGAGTTTACTGTGTGTTTCTAGCAGTCCGAAGTAGCGAGTTCTGACCCATCTTATAAGAACCGTATGTGATAGGGAAATCTGGCGAGCCTGTATGTCAGAATCTTCCTGAGCATAAATGAACCAGAGCAGTTGAGGGGGCAGGGCCGGGCAGCCAGCCTCTGGGACACAGAAGGAGCAGAAGCAGGAGCCTTTCCAAAGGGCCCCTGCTCATGGACAGCTACTCAGGCTCTGGGGGTTTCCCAGCCGTGGTGCTGACAGTGGACTGCTAGTGCCCGCTCCTGCTCCTCCAGGAGCGGCCCCTCTTTCCTCGTCTGCATTTTTGAACATCTCACACAGAAGCCTCAGCAGCAGCCGACGGATAGTTGGCACATCCCTGGGCAGGAATTCCTGCAATGGAGGAAGAAGTACCTCCCCAAGCCACACTTGGAGCGACCAGGCTTCTGCATCCTGGAGACTGAGCTGGGAAGTGGCCTTGCTCTGCCAGGGGAGGAATTCCAAGGGCTGACTGGGCATGTTGGATGCTCAAAGTATCTTTTCTAGCTCCCAGGCAAGAACCCTGGAAGTGGTGATGCATGCAGGGAAGTCCTCCGGAGCTGCTGGGGAGTGCGAGGAGGCCCGGGCCAGGCCCACTATAACCAGCACCTGCCAGCTGGCACCCAGCCTCCCAAGGCAACTCTTCTGCCCTTCCCTCCAGGAAACAGAGCAAAGGCAGTGTGAGATGCCAGGGAAAGAAGAACATTCCCGAGGCTGCGGACCTGGCTTCTCTTTCATGGGTCAGCACCGACCATTCTTTCAATCACTTGGGTCTGACCTCTTTCAGTTCTGAACAAACACAGAGACCTGGGGAACTCACTGCAAAACAATTGTGGAAATGCTACTGCTCATATTTCCAAGGCATCCACTCTGCTCTCCCGACACATACACGCCAGACTCCCACACAGGGTTCAGGGAGAATATCAGTTGTCACTCCGTGAAAAGTATTTCTTTTATTTCTTTTTCTCCCAGGAACCAGAGCTGGCAGAATCATGACCACTCTAGGGCTTTGTTTTCTTAAACTTTAGTATCTTAAGATGCTCTCAGAGGGAGGGACTGTGGATAGGTAAGTTGAAGAAACAGCATATTACACAGGCAATGTTGACAGACTAAAGGCTCTGAAAGTCATTTTGCATTCAGAAATCTCTTGGTCCCATAACTTTCTAAGCTTATTGACCGAAGACCTTACTCCTGTGTACCTACATTTCTCCCTGGAGAAAGAAACCTAATTCCCCAGGGAAAGGTGGGATGAGCTGGGTTCAGGGAAAAACCATCTCTTATTAGGATTCTTGCAATCCACAATTCTGGTAAGGATCCTGAAATAACTGTCTCACTTCGCTCAGCTTCACTCCCTCTACCCCAATCCATCCCGACTTCTTTTCTAAACTCCGGTCTGTGCAGGCCATTCATTTGCAGGCCCCTCCTGCTTCTGCAATTATGCTCAAACCCATGAGGTTGGTGTTAGTTCACTGTGGCCCCAACCTCATTGTCCAACCCCCGTCCTATGTTTTCCTACATTCCAGGCACTGCAGCTATTTTGCTGCCCGCTGGCTATTATGCAGACTCGGAGGGACAAGAGGGAGCTTGAGTAAAGATGCCAAGGAGGGGAACATGCAGCGTGGAGGAGAGGGGAAGGATGGGAGAGTGGTGAGAGCATTGGGATCAGATAGGTCTGGCGCCATTACTTATTACAATGTGACTTCCGGCAAGCAGTTTAATCCAGATTTCAATTTCTTCACTGATAGTCGAGTGGGAGAGTAATGACAATAGACGCATTGCCACTGGGCCAGTTCTCACTCTGAGTGGGTTTCCAAGACTGTTACTCTCTACAGGAGTAGAAAGCCTCATCTTTCTTCTATGGCATAGGCTATGGTTTCAAACTACTGACCTTTCATTTTGCAGCCCAACGGGTAACTCACTATAGCACCAGGACTCTGAGGGAGCTAACAGACGGTGTGCTAATAGAGAATGGCATGAAATAGTGCATGTAAAAGCCTGGTTTCTTTGTAGGCACTGAGTATATGGAAATTATGATTATTAATGGATACACTTGAATAAAAGATCAGGTATGAAAAATGAAGAAGAAAGAGCCCAGGGTGGGTGGATGGTAATGTCCATCACTCACTGAGGACAAGGACAGAGAGACAGGCAAGGTTGTTGGAAAAGACATGCTAAGTCTGGGGTTCTATGGGACATGGAAGTGAACATGGGAGAGATTTGAGAGATGGGAGGCATTAAAGGCAGGGCAAAGCTGCATGTGTGTTAGAGGCCGCCGAGTCAGAGCCAGCTCATAGCAAGCCTTTATACAACAGAGGGCAACGCTGCTGGGTCCTGCACCATCCTTGCCATTGTTCGATTTGAGCCCAACTTGCAGCCACTGTCAGTCTGTATCAGCAAGGGTCTTCTTCTTTCTCCACTGACCCTCTGCGTTACTAAGCATGGTGTCCCTTCCAGGGACTTGTCTTTCCTGGTAACATGCCCAAAGTGCAGGAGACAAAGTCTCACCATCCTCGTTACTAAGAAGCTGGCACTGCTTCTAAACTGTGGTGCCGGCAAAGAAGACTGAGAGTACCGGGGCTGCCAGGAGCACAAACATATCTGTCTTGGAAGAAGTGCAGGTAAGGTTAGGATGTGAAAGAGACATGGCCCTTCCCTCTAGGCTGTCAGGGGCTAGAGGAGCCCTAACATTCCAGATATATCTGAGGCAGCGAGTCATTCTACTGGGGATGGAAGTAGAGTGTGGTTCAGGGATTGGAGAGGGATTCACAAAGATGATATTCAAACTATTCCATAGGTAAAGAAGTGGAAAACCATGGATTGGAGAACATGGGAACAGTATGCCCATGAAAGAGAAAGCCTACCAAAGTGGAGTGAGGCACAATGATAACCTTTAAAGACACGAAGTGAAGGACTATCCTGTGGATAAGGAATGCAGTAGGCTTCAGGAAACAGCAGCACCCATGGATGATGTTACCAGGAAAGAGACTCTGATGTCTCTTATGAAAGAGAGAATTCCAACCCTGGGTGGAAGAGGTGGCTGTCAGGAGATGTGATTCTGTGGTCACTGGGGATCCCATTTAGCCCAGAAGCTCTGGAAGGGATTCCAGGTGGACTTCTTAGGCTCTTCCCTTTTCGATTCCAAGATTGGGAGATTCCCTTGATGTACTTGGGTCTGTGAGTCAGACTGGCTGGCTCCTGTGACGGGTATTGTGGCCTTACAAGGAACATTCTCACCATCTAGCAAGACAGCCACAGGAAGCTCCACTTCTAAGCACAAGTCTCTGATTAATGTGGCCATTGCTTAGTCACTGCCCTGGTGGCAAGCCCAGGCCAGACAGAAAACACTTCAGGAACAGGTTGGATTTCCTCCTGAATGTCCCTGTTTGTCTGAGTTCCTGAACAGGGACATAAATGGTGCCAGAAATCCCAGTACCGGGAAAAGAATGGTGGCCAATCTGCTGACTTCTTGACCCCTCAAATGTCAGTGGCCATTACTGAGTTTGTCTTCAAGGACAGACAACTCACTCCTTCACTGACTCATAATGCCCAGCCACTGTTCTCAGCCACCCATCCACTGGGTGGCTTGGGGCTCCTGCATTTGTGCCACCTAGTATTTGCCCAAAGATTGTGCATGTTAAATCATCATAAGGTCGTTGATGCCCCCCAGGAAGTTTCTCTGATTAATCCATTCTGCTATTCAGGTATTCTGTTGTAATATTCATACCCTACAGTCTGTGGTTTAAACATCTCTTGAACATTGTCAGAGTGTACATTGCCCTCTCATGTTGCTGTTGAATTGGCTTTGGCTTATAGTCACCTTACGAATTCAAAGAATGAAATATTGCTTGGTGGGTGCAACTTACTCTTTGAGGGGTTCCCTTACTTTTGATGGCTCTCTACCAAATGTGGGAACCCAGGTGGTGTAGTGGGTTACCAGTTGGGCTGCTAACCACACAGGCAGCAGCAGTTCGGAACCACCAGGTGCTCTGTGGAAGAAAGATGGGCTTTTTACTCTTGGAAGGAGCTGTGGTTGTCAACCCACGAGGGTAGTTCTACTATTTCTGGTCGGGTCGCTATGAGTCAACATTGTTGCAACAGCAGTGAGGTTGGTTGGTTTTCGGTCTACCAAACATGATGTCTTTTTCTAGAGATTGGCATTTCTGTCCAAAGCAGGTAAGTTGAAATCTTGCTATTCTTGCTTCTAAGGAGCACTGTGGTTGCGTTTCCCCTAATTTCATTATTCCTGTGGTCCGTGGTTTATTTAATATTCTTTACTAATACCACGATTCAAATGGATCAACAATGATTTCTTTGTCATCATCCTTTTTTTGCATGCAGATACTTAGGTGTTTCAGCTTTTCATTCCTTAAAATCTCAAAACCAAAACCAAGTCTGTTGCCATCAAGTCAATTGGTACTCACGGTGATCCCAAGTGTTACCGAGTTCAACTGAACTCCATAGGCTTTGAAAAATTTTAATCAATATTTTCCTCAATTGTGTTATTGTGATATAATTCTCAAATCACATACTTTCATAGTTCAGTTGCATTGATTTATTTTTAGTTTTAGTTCAGTTCAGATAGCAGGGCTATGCGTGTTCAGAGAGGGACTGCCAGAGGCCTAATCTGCATAGTTCCTCTGTAGATGGATTTCGGCCTCCCACTATTCTCCCTAGTCTTTTCCAAATTGGTGTTCACAATTTAAGCTCTGACACCTCTCAATCGTATTCGGATTTTGATATTTGTCATCTTTGGATTACACAAGTTGGTGTGCTTCCTCCATATGGGCTTAGTTGATGCCTCACTTAGATGGTTGCTTGTTTGAATCCAAGCCTTTAAGAGTTCAGACTCTATTCTTTTTTTTTTTTTAACAATTTATTAGGGGATCATACAACTCTTATCACAGTTCATACATCAATTGTATAAAGCACATCTGTACATTCTTTGTCCTAATCATTTTTTCCTCTTCTTTTCTTTTTTACATTTTGTTAGGGACTCATACAACTCTTATCACAATCCATACATATACATACATCAATTGTAAAAAGCACATCCATACATTCCCTGCCCCAATCATTCTCAAAGCATTTGCTCTCCACTTAAGCCCTTTGCATCAGGTCCTCTTTTTTTTTTTTTTTTTCTCAGACTCTATTCTTTTTGATAGCAAGGCACCATCTTTTTCTTCACCTTACTTTACTGGACCACCAATTTCTTTAGTGATCTCTCCATGAGGACAAATATAGACGAGGCTCATCTCTCCATAGGCTTTTCTTAGCTGCAATTCTGTGGAAGCAAACTGCCAAGTCTTTCTTCTGCAATACCACCAAACTTTAGGTTAGCAGTTGAATATGAATGGCTTGTGCCATCTAGGGACCGCTACTATATTATAGAACTGGCTAAATTCTACCTTGAATTATGACAGTTAGTCTGGAGGTGGGAGAGAAAATTCAGTCTGTATTCAGTGAGCTTTCAGAACTTGAGTGAACCAAAGCCAAGGAAGGGAACAAAGGGAAAAGACCAACCCATGGTATGGTGGTGAATACACAGCTCTTTTTAATATGATTGGATTATTGAATTGTATGATGTGTGCATTATAAGCCAATAAAATTATTTTTTTAAAAGACACACCATGGTAGGTGTTGAACTAGATTAAAGCAGACACTGGGCCCACAGTTCTTGAAGGTAAGTGCTGTGTCTAACTCACCATTGAATGGCACATGCGGGGCACCTAATAAATAATAACATATCTCCTTTCTTGACGCCTGTTTTGTGGTAAATTAGCTTTAGGCAACTATAATGGAGGACCAGACAAACTTGCTTCTACCTGTTCTCTGCTATATACTCAGTGCCCTATGCTTGCTTGACTCAGTAAATTCTTGGTGAACAAATGCAAGAAAGAAGGAATGAATGTCAGAGAAGAGCCCCCTTTGCTGTGGGCCAAGTTTTACGCCCCCTATGGGACATCATTAGGTCTGTGTGGAGTCACTCACTCCTCTAAAAGCCATAGTTACAAAGTAGCACACATACATCACCAAAGTGTCTTTAAACCCGACGCTCTCTTTTGGTCCCCACTCCCTAAAAATTCACACGAACACTGAACACTACGTGCAGGGCGTGTCCTCCCAGCTGCACCGGGGAAGCAGATCAGCAGAGGGTCTACATTAAAAAGACAAAATTCTGAGTCAGATGGAGTTGGGCAAGTCCCCTTTGGAGCTGGGTGATTTTGAACTTAAGTTTTCTGAATCTCCATTTCTTGACCTCTATGGGCTCCTGTCATTAAATGTCACACATCCAGCATAACAATGGTTCTTTGTAACAATGGATCAGCAACTTCTTTTTTGGGAAGAAGGTCACGACTTTAAAAACTTATTTAAATGTATCATGATAAATGGAGAAAAGATTAATGTTGTCCATCTACACTTATGGAAGTAGCAGTCAAGAAATTAAGCGATATACTGCATTGGGCATATTGCTTTAAATAGCAAAGATGTCATACTAAGATGTAACAAAAGCTATGGTATTTTCTTTTTAACAGTTTTTCGGTATGTAAGATACATAGTATATACTTCAATAGTTTAATTGCTCATTCATATCAAGGAGAATTGTACAATCATTACCATGATCAATTTTAGAACATTCCCCCCACTACCCGCTATGGTATTTTTTTATCAACTCCTATGCATGCAGAAGTTGGACAATAAATAAAGAAGACTGAAAAAGAATTGACGTTGTAGTAATAAGTTCTTTTGTAAGAATTAATACCAAACTAGTTCTAAGGAGTTGGAGATAGATGTCCCAATGTCCACCTCTTCCAAGACACTGTATCCCGCCTGCCCTCCACTTCTTCCTTGAGAATATTCCCTTTTGTCCTTGTGAGCTAAAATTCCCTTCAATGTCCCACAGAAACTCATGAAAGTTTGAGGACCTGTCTCATGTTGCGGTGGGTGCTTTCATACAAATCCTGGGGCAGGCCGAGGTGAGTCAAGCACAGGATCCAGAGCCAGAAGTAAAAAATGTCCAAAAGCCACGGCTGGTCTTCTAGCTTTTTCCAAAGCTCAGACAAGAAAAAGAGATTTGGCTTTCCAGGTGAGGCAACGAATGTGTGGAATTGTATAGCAACACCATTACATATCCAGGGAAGACAGAGTGTGGCCCGGTTCATACCTGCTTGTGCAGTGGAATCTTACAGAGGCCATCAGGGAAACAGCGTGCGGCCTGATTCACACCCTCTACTAAGGCCAGGTTTTAATCCTATCCTATTCCTGCTTTTTAGTAGAGAATGCCCTCCAAGATGGGACTATAGCTTTAAAAATCCAGAATGATATCTCATAACGAATTATGGCTAGGAGAGCCATCTAAAGCAGCTAGAACTTAGGCATGTTTGAATTACTGCATTGCTGAAGAATGATGAACATGCATACATGGTCTGCCAGAAGCTCTAACATGTGCGCCTTGGAAAGAGTACAGCAAGATGCTCCTGAGAAGCAAGAATGTCAAGATTTCTACCTTATGTATTTTAGACATATTATCAGGAGGGACCAGTTACCCGAGGGACATCATGCTTGGTAAAGTTGAGGCCAATGAAAAAGAAGGGCACCCTCAATGAGAAGGCTTAACACACTGGCTACAAAAATGGGTCTAAACCTAACAACGACCCGAGGGTTGCACGGGCCTGGGAAGTGTTTCATTGTGATGTGCAGGATTCAGAACCAAATCCACAGCATCTATCAACAACTACAACAACCATCTTCAAACCAATAGGAAGGCTCAGAGACAAAGAGCTTCGACTTTGTCCTTGGGATCTGCTGAGCTGTGTGGAATTTTTGGTTTGTTGAGAGACGTTAGGGAACCCCAAGCTCTGGTGAATGTTAGGCAATGAGGCGTCCTTAGCTTCCAGAAACTAGAATGTTGACAGTGGAATCTGTGCGGATCCCTCCACAGTCCCCTTTATGGTGAGGGCAGGTGGAGCACCAGCCCCGCCCTGAAACAAACAGGGTAGAGAAGATGTGAGCAGGCTAAGTTCAGTAGTTTTCAGAAACCTTCCTACCCTTTGCCCTCCTCCCCCCATGCAGACTGCTGTAAGAAGGAGTCTGGAGGATGTGGAACGGTTTTTTCGTTCACATAAGAAACAATAGAGAGTACTCAATTTGGGGAGTGGGTTTCATGTCTTGTCGCCATCATTTACTAAATGCATAACCTTGGCCAAGTTCTCTAATATCTGTGTGGTCCAGTTTTCTCTTCTATAAAATATAGCTCCATTTAGTGTTCATTGAAAATCTACTCCACACTAGACATTGATCTAGGTGCTAGAGATATAGTAGCAAACAAAATAAAAAAAAGATTCCTCCCTGGAGTGTAGCTCTTTTGTGGGAGAGGATAATAGTGTACCTACTTAATAAGACTGCTGTACTAAATAAACTGTATGTGCTCTTGAGTTGGTTCTGTATTAAATGAATTAATGAAGGTGAATTGTTTAATTGTTCATGGGAGCCCAGGTCAGTCTAGTAACCAATCCATCAGAGGGTAAAATGCTTTCCAGCCACTACTTTAGTGTTTTATTTTTTCAATATAACTTTTGGCAAGAACTGCCTATCTTTAAGCCTGTTATTATTTATTTTGTCTTTCTCCCACAATCAGGGGTTTATTTACTAATTTATTTGAAAGAATTTTGTTTTCTTGATTCTCAATGTTTCTATTTGATTTCTATTTATTAATTTCCACTCTTGTGATTATTATTTTCATCCTTCTACCTTTTAGAAAGACCAACTTACTGTTTTTTTCTAATTTAGTAAGTTGTAAGTTTGGATTAATTTTCAGACATTCGTCTTTACCAATGTAAAAATTTAAAGCTACATAACTCAGTTGTAAGAGTATGAAATAATAATATTATTGCTTAGTTCTAAGTATTTTATAAAATAATTACCATATGGTCTTAAATTTATTCTTTGAGTCATCAAGGAATGAATTTTTTAACCACAGTGAATTTATTAAATCTTATTATTTCCTTCCTTGTGATTTCTCCTGCTTTACTTTGTTGTTTTCCTCTAACTTTTTGTGTTGGGAATTGAATTTATTTATATTCTTTCATTTTTATTGAAATCGATGTTTATGGATATGAATTTTCCAGTGATGACCATTTTAAATGTGTCCCATAGAATCTGATATGTGATGTTTTTATTATCATTATTTTCTTTGAAATTCTGCAACTCTTGTTTGAATTTTCCTTATGTTCAAGACTTTGCTTTAAAAAAGTGTCTTGATATCAGGGAGAAGGGTTTTTATATTTTTTATGTCATATTTAATCTCGAGTTTTAGGTTTAGTTGAACAGTGATCAGAGAGATAATATATGTAGATATGAGGTCAAGTATGCTCATTAAGAAATGACATAGACACATGAGGGAGGGGGGAAAGGGGAGGAAGGGAAAAAAAAAAGAGGACCTGATGCAAGGGGCTTAAGTGGAGAGCAAATGCCTTGAGAATGATTGGGGCAGGGAATGTATGGATGTGCTTTATACAACTGATGTATGTATATGTATGGATGGTGATAAGAGTTGTATGAGTCCCTAATAAAATGTAAAAAAAGAAAAGAGGAGAAAAAATTGATTAGGGCAAAGACCGTACAGATGTGCTTTATACAATTGATGTATGTATATGTATGAACTGTGATAAGAATTGTATGAGCCCCTAATAAATTGTTAAAATTAAAAAAAAAAAGAAATGACATAGAATATGACAAAGACTAAAAAGAGAATGTATGACTTCTAAATCAGTGAAGCTGAGACAGCACAAAGTAAAGAAAACCTAATAGATTTAAGAAGACAGAAAAGGAGAACAAAGCTAAAAAATATGATAGATGGAATTTACATAAAAATTACACCATAAAAATGTCAATATAAATACAATATATGTATATGACACAATATTGGACAGTTCAGCATTTTCTGATATCAGTTATATTAACTAACTGTGCAACCATTACCCTTCGCTAGATGCCCTATTTCCCACTGACACTCATTGCTTCTCAAACAATGAATGGTTCCCCCTTCCCCTCATACGCCTACTCTGGTGTCCACTTACAAACTTTGGTCTCTCTCTCTATTTGTCTATTCTTATCAATTGCATCGGTGAGATAGTACAATATTTGCCCTTTTGTGATTGGCCTATGTGATAGGGTTATTGTGCCAACTAGGCTTCCATAGGAACATGTGGGCGGAGTTTAATCAGGTTATACCTTGATTGGAGGGTTACGAGATAAATGACTTTCCAGGGCCAGCACCCTTCTCTCTTTCTCCCTGGTGATTGGACCAGTCCTCTGATGCCTGAGTTAGTCCTTTGCCTCAACTGTGTGCTGAGCTACTGTGGGCTGAGCCAACTCGTGGATCATGTCTCTTGCTATGCTGTGCATCACTAGAGCTTGAGAGTCTATCGATACCTCAATGGCTTTGCTGTGCTCCCACACTACCAGCCTCTGCTGCACCTCAACTTCTCATCTTCATACTGTTGCTTTCCCACCCTGCTTATCTTGCCTGAAGGCAGACTTCACTGTCTGCTTCCTTGACCTTGGACCTGCAGCCAGCATGAGTTGAAGGATATCAACTATTCCACCAAAGTGGGTTGAACTGAGCCTCTGTACTGCTGTGTGGGCTAATTAGCTGTTGCATTCCTTCTTGCTATATAAGTCTATCTATCTATCTATCTATCTATCTATCTATCTATCTATCTATCTATCTATCTATCTATCTATCTAGCTATCTAGCTATCTAGCTATCTAGCTATCTAGCTATCTAGCTATCTAGCTATCTAGCTATCTAGCTATCTAGCTATCTAGCTATCTAGCTAGCTATCATCTAATCATAAGGGTCCTGGTTTTGTTTCTCTAGAGAACCCTGCCTAACGCAGCCTACTTAGCTCAATCAACACACTGTCTCCCACTTTTAGCCACGTTGAAGCATATACTAGCACTTCAGTTCTCTTTCTAGTTGAGCAGTTTTGATTCCACTGTGTGTATATACACTGTATATACAGTCCTTTCATCTGTTAATGGACAGTTAGATTACTTCCATGTAGTATTTTATTTTGACCCTCCTCTTCAAACCCCAGGGAGTCTTTTGAAATAATAATAATAAAAAAGAATACCTTTTCAATATTTTGTAACTATTTTCATTGCCTTTTAATATTTATTTTGCCTCATTCCTCACTTTGAACTTCACTTTCTCGTTGTGAGTGTATTTCCTTCTTCCTCAAGTAGATCCACAGAGGTATGAGAGAGGTAAGCTGTTTTGGTCTTTCATTGTCACTGTTGTATGGTAATGTAGCTGTGAATAAAATTCTCTACCTTTTGCAAATATTTCTTTCTGACTTCATTTGTTACTTTTGAGACATTTTTGGTTGGTAGCTGATCTTTCACTTGCTGAAATTTCAGACTGTCTTATTTGTACTTTAGTTTCACTGTGATGTATGTCAGTGGATTTTTAAAAATCTTTATTCTGCTCGAGTCTTTGTATTTCATCAGTTTGAAGTTCTGTGTCTTTTCATCAGTGCTGAGAAGTGCCCTGTGTTCTCTTCTTCTGAAGTTCCTGTTACACCCACTCGAACCCTGTGGCTACGTGTCACACCAAGAGATGTTTGATTATATAAGGGAATGATTCTCTCAGAGTATGGGGTTCTCTAAGACCTAAACAACAATCAGTTGGAAAAAACTCAAAAGTACAGATATGAGGAGCGCTCACTCCCACACCTACACAGTAATATACACAAAGCCTGCGTATTAATATACACAAATCACTCGGTTGGGGTGGCGTTAAACCGAACAGGCACGAGGAGCAAAGTGCAAGCCTGTACTAGTTGCACACACCAAGAATCTCACCTGGAGACAGGGCAGCCCAGTGTTTCTAGGAAGCTTTCGATTTTGGAGAATTCACCCGGAAGCAGCAGCGCTGGGGAAGTGAGGGAAAGTCAGGCTGCAGGGGCGTGGGTGAAGGCGTGGCCTCAGTGATAGATAGATCCGTGGATCTATTAACTCAAGATTGAATGCACGGATCAGGCAATGCCGACTCATAGTGACCCTGTGTAGGTGTTTGATGTGATAAATCCGTATGGGAGCAGATAGCTTCTTTTCTCCCTTGGAATGGCGGGTGGGTTAAACTGATGATCTTGTGGTCAGCGGCCCAGCACTTACTTGACAGCACCACCAGGAAGCCATGAAAGCACTGCCCAACGGACCCAAGCCAAACACACTGCCATCGGGTCAATTTTGGCACATGGGGACCCTTTAGGGCAGGCTAGCATGGCCCCTCTGGGTTTCTGAGACTAACTCTTTATGACAGTAGAAAGCTTTGTTTTTTCCAACAAAGTGTCTGGTGGTTTCGAGTTATTGACCTCATGATTAGCAGCCCAGAGTGCAACTACTGTATTTAAAGGACAGTAGTTTCATCTAAAATGGTCTAAACTAAATTTATCTGAAGTTGTCTAAATTAACAATAACAACAGCTCATGTTTGCTGGCATCCAGGTAAGGAGCCCTGGTGACTCCGCAGTGGTTCATGGGTCAACTGCTAACTGCTTTGTGGGAGAAGGATGTGGCAGTTTGCATCTGGAAGTACTAGAGTCTTGGGAAGCCTATGGGGCAGATATACTCCTATAGGAGTGCGATTAACTGGAATCAACGTGATTCCGGTTTTTATTCCCCAGGTAGAATGTTAAGCATTTTCCATTGATTTTCCATTCATTTATCCACCATAAACACTCAAGAAGTTATCCTCTCCTAGAAACACATTTGAGGGAGAGGGATTAGGCACATATAAATTAAATGACTTGTGAATAAATGGCAGCTCAGAGATTCAAAAGCAGGGAGCCTAATTCTACAGGATGTACCAGTGACATCTGTAGTCGGTCCTAAGGTCTCAAGAGAGCTCCCTTTCTCTGAGGAGGTCAGGGACTTCTCCCGGCACATCTAACTGGACCTGAGCATGGAATGATAAACCCTCTCAGTCTTCAGTCTGCTTGGTAGGATGGGAGAAATGAGGTTCTGGAGAGCTGGAGGCTGGTTCACATTTTGCTCCAGTCTCCCATCCTTTTATTTGACTCAGATTGATGCCTTGCAGGCCTAGGCGTCTGTGACCACCAGGCTCCCATTCTGAGGGGAACATGAAGGCACCAGATGGTCAACAATTAGACATGGAAGGGCGATACTGGAAAACAGTTCTGCTCCTTCAAAGGCCAGACATACCAGAATAAGTCCTGATACTCCTTCTTCTGAGCTTGCTCACATGTGGTTTCGGTTCATAGCCTTTAATCCATTCTTCCAGATAGCTCTGGTGGAACACTGCTGACTCACTGGGCTACAAACCACAAGGGTGCTGGTTCAAACACACCAGCTTCTCCTTGGGAGAAAGATGTGGCTTATGTGCTCCTATAAAGATGTAAACCTTGAAAACCTACCAGGCCAGTTCTACTCTGTTCTATAGGGTCGCTTTGAGTCTGGATCAACTTGATAGCAGTGAATGAATGAGTTAACTGACAGCTAGCTTTCAATCCCTCCAACAACCAACTAACTAATCAGGCATATCCTCATCCAACCCCATCATTTGCTGTGTGTCCACCATTCCTAAAGCCATGTCCCGCCCCACCCCACTCCCACCCCCCACCCCCCGCCTTTCCCAGGACTGCCAATCTAGTAGAGACATTGCAGTGTCATCGACTGGAGTCTAGAAGAGATGCTACAGAGTCATAGGCAAACTTGAGGCAGGAATGATGGGCAAAGGGCATCTATTCTAGCCACTGCACACTTTAACCCCTCCACAACAGTCTGCAATGTCTTTGTTCCATCTCTGCTCTGGCTGTGAGATTAAAGTCAAAACAACAACCACAAGCTTTAAAGAGGCTCACGATCACTGCAGAAGAGATGTCACAACAGTGCCTGATTAGTAAACAGTACACAGTCAATATGTTACACTATGTATACGAGGAGATAAATGGTTCCAGGCCAGCCTGGTTAGCACAGCTTTCTGAGAGAAGCCAGAACTAGAGTCGCCATGTTTCTGCCTCTAAGCTCTCCCATGTCCTGTCCCTTTCCACTCAATAACTCCAAGAATCTACCCTGGCTCCCTGTTGCTAACTGTACCAAGTCCTGAATAAACTATCATATGTATCAGTCATTTTGAATCAATTTTAGCAGGATTCTTTAATCACTGAAATCTTGAAAAGAACCCCAATACAGAAAGCAATAGAGAAAAATTAAAGTGTTTCTTCACGTAGTTTAAACCTTTCATGGTTGGTGGGAAATATTCCATTTCTAATACACCCGATGCACTGTTCTAGAGTCCTGGGGCTAGGGGAGCTCACTTTACACGACTCTTTCTCCTCCTAAGCAGTGATCATTATGACCCTTTGGTTGGGGTTTGGCGCCTGGCCCAGTCCTGCTTAGCTTTATTTTGAACCTCAAAACCCCACCTGCCTGCAGTAGAGTCAGCCTTCCAGGGTCTTCTGCACACTTCCTTGGGTCCCCGTGTCCTTACTTTTTTCAGGATCTACTTTCTAATGGAATGACTTTTTTTTCCTTGCTGCTTTTTCAAATTCATCCCCAAATGAACAATTCCATATCTCCCATGAACCTTTCTCTAACTAGTCATTCATTCCTGATAGCTCTTTCCTGAGTTTCCACTGAACCGAAAGGGGACATCCAATAGTGAACACCCATCTTTATTTTCTGTTATGATTTTTGTCTTCTCAGAAGATCTGGTGAGCCCTGGCTTGTATTTCTTTTGAAGTTCACATAGTTTAGTGGATCTCAGATTCATTCAGCTCTGCATCCACCAGCCTGTGGGTTCCCTGCTTCATCTTCCTGCTTCCTGTCAGTCTGCCTCTGCAGCTGTATGAGTCGTGAGAAACCTTCAGCTTATCTCTTCCTATATGCACACACATACGAGAGCCACTGCTCTTGTCTCTCTAGAGCAGTGGTTCTCAACCTTTCTAACGCTGCGACACGTTCATACAGTTCCTCATATGGTGGTGACACCCAACCATAAATTATTTTTGTTGATACTTCATAACTATCATTTTGCTACTGTTATGAATCGGACAACCCCTGTGAAAGGTTTGTTCAACCCCCAAAGGGGTCACGACCCACAGGTTGAAAACTGCTGCTCTAGAGAAACCAGCCTAAGACAGAGAAGAAAAATCTTCAAACTTCAGAGCACTGTGGTCTCTGAGTTGTTATTCAGCCATTGGAACTGATTAAACCAAATGATTTCTCATGGAATCAGGATAGCGAACATGTCCCCACCTAATTCTGTTTATGGCAGACCCTGCTCCTCAATCATGGCACTCATAGAGGGCTTAGAATCCTAGCAATCAGAGTTGGCACACAGAGTAACCACTGCCACTTCTATGAAAGATATCCTGGTCTAATCCTAAATTTCATTGAGAATTTTACATTGTGACTTCCCATCAGACACAGGTCATTCCTTAGTGAAATAAATCATTCCCTCAACGGTAAATGCCCTAATTGAACTGACAACATCCATCTAGTTCAGTATTCTAGGTGAATATTCTCATCCCAGAATATTTCTTTCATACATGAGACTTACATATAGACTCAGAGACTTAGCCAAATTTAGAGGTTGTAGCAGTTACATAATCTCCTGTCAATTTGCGAAGGGGTGGAGTCTAGCTTGTCAATTGTGTTGAAGCTTGAGGATGTCATTTGGAGGCATGGCAGAGATAACTAGCTGGCTAGAGGCCAGATGTAGACACTCTGTGTCCAGGCATTCCTGTTGACAAGCCACATGGAACTATGTTGAGAGATCCACAGCCCCAGAACTGGAGGAGCCACTTGGAGACCCATGCCAGCATTGAGATGCTTCCACCACCACTGGGTCCACAAGACCCTCTACCCACTGGCCTGTGATCTTTCTGCATTCTGTCATTGCATGGCTGCGTGAATCTAAAGAGGAATTTATGGACTAGTATTGACATATGGGCTAAAATCGGACTTATGAACTTGATCTGCACTGGGCTGAGATGTTTTCTAATGTATAATTGCTCTTTGATATAAAGTTCTCTCTTAGACACATATAAGTGTCTATGAATTTGTTCTCTAGTCAACCCAGATCAAAACAGAGGTCAACTTGTCTCCAGTAGATATACAAGAAGAGCCTTTGAATGAAAAGTGACTTAGGGACAGAATGAGTACTTATTTTTCCTTTGATGTTGGTCCACCATGCCTAACACCTTATCTGGCACATAGCAGGAATTTAGTTAGTCTTTGATTTAATATGACACATTACCTTGCTCAAATATGTAACTGGGCTATTTTCTCTGCATTTCTAGATGGTATCTTCCTACATCAAAACCACTGCCACTGAGTTGATGCCAACTCATCGTAATCCTTATGTAGGATTTCTGAGGCTGTAAATCTTTATAGGAACAGAAAGCCTCATCTTTCTCCCATGGAACAGTGGGTGCATTTGAACTATTCACCTTGTGGTTAGCAGTCCAATAGTTACCTGACAGACCCACAAGGGCTCACTTCTTCCTAAACCAGGGGGCCGTGGAAAAATTCCATTATCTTTTCATTCCATTTTCCTACAAACTTTTTGTAGCCCCATTGTTGATAAGACTGGATGTTCACCTCATCCCCCATTTTTTGTCTTTTCCAGGTTGGATTGGGACTGGGGAGGTCTACAGTGAACCATGCCTCCTGGTATTACATTCTTGGGCTTTCTATATTCCTGGATTATGGGCTAAATTAGCTAGCAGAATATGATGGAAGTGATATGGTGCCATTTCCAGATGTCATCCTTAAGAAAGCCTGGTAGCTCTCACTTTTGGCTTCTTGGAAGTCCTGGGTTACCATGCAAAATGTATGGCTACTGAAGAGAAGGGACCATTAGGAGAAATCATGTAAATAGGGAGCAACCCTAAGACTATCTGGAGAGAGGAGTGTGAATATTCGAGTATCCCAGTTTCCCAGTGTCCCAACCTACCCCCCCCCCCCACCACACCTCTCCCAATTGCTCAGCTGAAAGCAGTTATATGGTGATGGCTGGCAAACTCAGCTAAGAACCAACCCAAGTGAGTCAGTTCAGATTGCAGATTCATGAGCAAATAAAATGCACTACTAAGCCACTCAGATTTGAGTACAGTTTGTTACTCCAACAATAGATAACTGACACGGGATGTATGAGGGGGCACAACACCCCCCCAAACAAAACAAAACAAAACAAAAAAACCTGGAATTGCACTGGGTAGAACAGAGCTAACTTAGTACCCATTTTTTCCTGCTAGGTGAGCATCAAACAACTCACTCTGAGTTAGTGCACCCAGTGGCGTCTCCTGGGAAGGTTCTCTGTGGTCACAGTAATTTAAAAAAATCATTTTATTGGGGGCTCTTACTACTCATATCACAATCCATACATCCATGCATTGTGTCAAGCACATTTGTACATATGTTGTCATCATCATTCTCAAAACATTTTCTTTCCTACTTGAGCACTTGGTATCAACTCCTCATTTTTCCCCTCCCTCACAAACTCTTGATAATTCATAATTTTTTTTCATGCCTTACACTGTCTGATGTCTCCCTTCACCCACCTTTCTGTTGTTCCTCCCCAGGGAGGAGGTTATATGTACATCCTTGTAATCGGTTCCCCCTTTCTACCCCACTTTCCCTCCACCCTCCTGTTACACCACTCTCACCACTGGTCCTGAGGGGTTTATCTGTCCTGGATTCCCTGTGTTTCCAGTTCCTATCTCTACCAGTGTACATCCTCTGGTTAGCCAGATTTGCAAGGTAGAATTGGGATCATGATAGTGGGGAGAGGAAGTACTTAAGAACTAGAGGAAAGATGTATGTTTCATTGTTACTACACTGCACCCCGACTGGCTCATCTCCTCTCCACGATCCTTCTGTAAGGGGGTATCCAATTGTCCATCATTCACAATGATTTGATTTTTTGTTCTTTGATGCCTGATACCTGATCCCATCGACACATCATGATCACACAGGCTGGCGTGCTTCTTCCATATGGTTTTGTTGCTTCTCAGCTACATGGCTGCTTGTTTATCTTCAAGCCTTTTAAGACCCCAGATGCTATATCTTTTGATAGCTGGGCACCATCAGATTTCTTCACCACCTTTGCTTATGCACCCACTTTGTCTTCAGTGATCAGGTAACAGTACATTTTATCGTGAAAGCAGTTTCCCTTGAATCTCATTTTTTTGTGATGGCTGATTTAAGAGAATAGTGCGTGGCTGTGGAATTTTGATTCCTGCTTGGGAAAAATGCTGCAGAAACTGTTGTGATGTTGAACATAGCTTACAAGGACAGCACTGTGCGAAAAACTCCAGTATATGAGTGGTTTTCTCATTTCAAAGAAGGTGAAATATTGATTGGCGACAAGCCTTGTTCTGGACATGTGTCAACTTCTTGACCGTATGAGAATGTTGACTTGTCGTGCGTTTGGAGTTCATTCCACCAGGTCAGACTGTTAATCAAGCTTTCTATTTAGAGGTTCTGAAAAGACAGCCTAATAGTGTGTGACAAAAAGGCTGACTTGTGGCAGTTGGGGGACTGGTTTTGTCACCATGACAGTGCTCCTGCTCACACAGCCATCTCAGTGCACCAGTTTTTGGCCCAAACCAGCATTCCTCTCTTGCCCCATACACCTTACTCACCTGATCTCACTCCGTGCAACTTATTTTTGTTTTCATGAATGTAGAGGGACATGAAAGGGCAGCGATTTGATAATGTAGAAGAGGTGAAGAAAAAAAATAAGAGAGTTGCTGTCAGCCATCCAAACAGATGAGTTTGAAAACTGTTTCCAAGAATGGAATTGCAGATTTGACAAAAGTATTACGTGCAATGGAGAGTACTTTGAAGGTGATGAGGTTGTTTTGTAAAAAAAAAAAAAATTAAATACATACTTTGGGAAAAATTCATTTTGGGTTTTTTTGGTACCCAACCATGTACCTTAACACTACTGATTAAGGTTCAAAGGGAAGTATAAAATTTTATCTTGTTGTGCTCTGCTTCATGTAAATATAAATTCCTTTGCTATCAATCTGATCAGGATACAACAGAAAAAAATTAAGCTATCTGTAACTGTATTTGAAGGGAAACCTTAGGGGCATGTTCCAAACATAAAGGCAGAAGGAAATGGGAACAGGGGCAGAGGGGATCTGGACTTGGGGGAATTCCATGTATTCTGAGGTGATATAGCATATGTGCGTGCCTTGGAAAGGGCAGATGCTCACAGTGAATTCAACAGGTGGTAATTAAGGACCTAGACAGTAGTTGGGATCAGAAATCGGAGGTCCATGGCTGTCTGGATGGTTTTGGAAACCAGATCCTTCTACAATGAATTTAATGGTGATCCCCACTATGGCTATGGTGTGAACTTCCATAGTTGAGTCCAGGATGTGTGTGTGTGTGTGTGTGACAGAGAAAAGGAGAGGGTGATAGATAGATGGAGAGAGAGGATAGACACAAGGATAAAGAGAAACACAGAGAAAGATAAATAGAAAGCCAGAGAGAGTCAGAGTCAGAAAGAAGCAAATATTTCTGGAGCTAAAAGGTAGATGAGCCTTTTTAAAAGTTGGGTTTTCTTTAACTACTATTTTCATTCTTCTTCATCATTCTTGTGTGAGCAGTGTAGGAATCTCTACATTTCGGCTTTGAAGGATGGGGAAAGGAAGTGCTTCCTTCTCCTGGTCTGCATTCGAGCTGAAGCTGCTGCTGCTGCTATCACGTTTCTGTCCAACCCAGGTTAAATATCAGCTAGATTAGGGCTCCCTGTACAAATATGAAACAGATGATTTGCATCCATCCTCATATAAGTAAAGGAGCCTTGGGAGTGCACTGGCTAAACACTCGGATGCCAAGTGAATCCACCAGCCATTCCACAGGAGAAAAGAGGGGAAATCTACTTCCATAAAGACTTACAGCCTTGCAACCCCCACCCCCCCCATAGGACAGCTCAGCTTTGACCTGTAAGGTTGCTATGAGGCAGTATTGGCTCAGTAGCAACCAAGCTACTGCAAGTAATACTTAAAAAAAAATTAGGTGGAGTCATCAGGAAGAGGCTGTTTCAGCAGGATGTCATGCTCAGGTGCAAGCTCCTTGAGCCACTGATGGCAGGAAGAGCCAGTGGGAATCATGGAATGACTAATCTTTGCCACAGGAACCTCAGAATGGCCCTCAGAATAGAAGACTCTGAAGAGGACAAATGTAGCCACCTATTGCTATGGCTCATAGGCTTAAGCGGAGATTCCTCTGCCTTACTGGGCTTCCCTGTAGCCCAGTTCTGGACAGTAACTCTGCCATAGCAAGTTTTGTTTCTGACCCCCACATCGGAAGACACCCCCAGAAAAGTGAGTAAGGGCACGAAGGTGGAACATTTTATTAGCAGGAGGTTTGGAAAGAGACACGAAAGTTGAAGGCAGGGTCACTGTTTCCCAAGGTTCTTTCTTAAAATACATTGCTCTGGGTTGAAGGCTCTGACTCACTCTCAGGCCCAGGCATTCCATTTTGGGGCTACTATATTCCCAAGGGTGCTTGGGAGATCAACACACTTCCCACCTACAGTTTCCACAAGAAACATCTGCTTTAGTTTATTTACAAGTCAAAGCCATGAGCTGTCACGACATCATCTGTTCCACCAAGGGACACATTCCTCTTGCCTGATGCATGTCCTCCTGAGCTTTCACCTCTGGCCCGGCTGTGTGTCTGCAAAGCTGTGAAGTGATTTTGATGATGATTCAAAGAGCCTCATATCCTAATTTACTTAACCTTCTCACATCAATAGCAGGACTCTCTGTGGGGAATCAAGGAATGACTACTCACTCATCAGATAAGCAGTGAACCTTGGAACCCAGGAAGCAATATATATACATATAGGCCTTCAATGTCAAAGTCATTCTCTTCTCTTTTCACCTCTTCATTCACAGGCAACTCAGCACTATAGGAAGCAGTTTAGACTCAAAATCAGCCAACCAGGTTGAGCTTCCAGTCCTGCCAGATACTAAGTGACCTGGGTCAGTTCCCTTAATGATGTCCCCTTAACATTGCCTCAGTTTACTTTTCACCAATGTGACTAATAATACTTTCTTTGCCAAACACCTAGGGTCTTATGAGGTCAGGATAGAATACTGGGGTGGGAAGGTATTCTAAAGAGCATCTGATGGTTGGAATTCCCGTTTATAAACACTACCTGTATGTCTAGCTAGGACTCTTTCTGGTACAGGGAATTCACACTCACAGAGAGTCTGGTGCACTCCCAAAGCCAGCTCAGATTAGACTTGGTGGGCTGTCTTGGTCAGAGGCACACTTTTTGCAGCCTGCTGCTCTGGTTCAAGTGGCTGACCTCCAGTAAGGGAGGACTTTGCCCAGGATAGGCAGGTCCGTTCTGCCATAACCTGTCATTCTTGTGACAGCAAGATGGCTGGAGATTTTCAAGTGAGAGGGAAAATGTTTGGTCTACAGAGGCCTGCCGAGTTGCTGAGACTCACACTGGCTGGAAGCCCAGCAGCATGTCAGCCATGGTAGGGTGAGATGTGGCCACAGTGACAGGCAAACGGGACAGGCAAATGGGGCAGGAGTTGCCAAGTGTGCACACCCCAGTGAGCGTGGACACCTCATAAACCCTGCGAGTCCAGAGCCGGTGTGGTCTGCCAGAGTGGCTCACCGGCACTGCATGGTCCTGGCTGAGAAGTGACGAATGACTAACGTGGAAGCAGCTTTCCAAAGCGATTTTGTCAGGAAGGTAGATTCTTCCCTCCAACACCCTGGCAACATTTGTTTCGTGGTCAGAACCCAGGTTCCTGAAGAAGAGGTTTCCCCTGGGTGCATCAGAGACGTAACCTCCAGATCATAGAGCCTCCAGCTTTCAGCCACCTCTCCACTTCTGAAGGGTCTTCCTGAGGCGAGCCTACGTGCATGGGGTGAAGTCTGCCTGTTTAGACCACCCTGAAAAGCTCACATCGATGGCCTCTGGTTTGTGGATGGATGGAAATCAACGTCGACTTTAACGCTGACATCTCTGTCACACGGAATAGACGGACGCACTTACTTGTCTGTCACAGCCTTCATGAATTCATCGATCAGCTCATCGTACTCTTTCCCACGCACGCGCCGGTGCTTCAGGCCGATATACAGGGGGTCCCTGAGCAGCTCCTGGAACAGACAGCATCCACTACTGAGTGCCCTCTCCGGTGCTTCCTCCTCTCCCCACCCCCACTTCTTCCAGCAGTTTCCTTAAGCATCCTGCTTCCTTTGAAGGCCCAGATGGTGGGAGAAAAAGAGTGAGAATCGGGCCGGGGACTTAGGGGTTCCCTGTGGAAATATCTGGAGGCTAAGTCATTTGTCTGAGTGTGAACGCCTGCACGGGTCACCACTTTATGTGCCCGGGATGCTCTGAACCAGGCATGCCTCTCTCAAACACAGCCTTCCATCAGATTTTGGGCTTATTTCAGGCTTTCTCATCAGCACCTATTGACATTCTGACCCAGAAGAGTTTTGATGGGGGGGAGGGGGACTGTTCTATGCGCACTAGAGATCTTGCTGCCTCCACTAACCACTAGATAACCGTGGCATCATCCTGAGTGATGAGAATGCGTAATACTTCTGGCCATTGTGAAATGCTGCCAACAACATCAAGGTTGGGGGCTTGAGGTAAAAGTAGGAAAAGGATATGGTGTGTTTGGGAAATGGAGTCGCTCTATGTGGTAAGGGTTTAGGGAATCAGTTTGGGGATCTAAATCACCATTAAAATGTGAAGAACACAGCTTTCCCCCAGATCCTGGATGCTTCCTCCCCCCAACTACCATGATCCGAATTCTACCTTGCAGGACTGGATAGGGCAGAGATTGTACACAGGTGCATATAGGAGCTAGAGGCACAGGGAATCCAGGATGGATGATACCTTCAGGACCAGGGGTGTGAGGGGCGAGGCTGGGAGAGTAGAGGGTGAGTGGGTTGCAAAGGGGGAACCGATTACAAGGATCTACATGTGACCTTCTCCCTGGGGGATGGACAACAGAGAAGGGGGTGAAGGGATATGCTGGATAGGGCAAGATATGACAAAATAATAATCTATATGTGGATTGTGATAAGAGTTGTATGAGCCCCTAATAAAAACAAATGTGCACTCTCATCTTAAGCGGTGCTGCAGGACAACGCGTGTCAGGGGCTCTGCCTTCCAGGGTCTTTGAGTTAAGTTGCACCCCAGCCACCGGAAAGCTAAGTGATTTCCTGTTAAGCCATCGGGTAGGGACAGACTACCAGCTGCACAGGGTGACGGTGATGATTAAAGGAAATAAGAATAGATATGAATAAAAGTGTGCCATCTGGTATCTTGATTTTGACACTTAAAATGCTTTCAGACTCAATTGTCCAGGGGGACGCCTAGTCGTTTTAATGATTGCCTAACGACCCATCAGTGTATGATTCTGTCATTATTTTAGCATTTCCCTGGACGAGTTTAGACGAAATGGCAGCAGCTCTCATTTCCTGGTGTTTCCTGTGTGCCAAGTACTATTCTGTAACGGTGCAGCAGCCAGGGAGGCGAGGGGCTCAGAACGCCCTCCAGAGACACTGCTGAGGGAAGGGCAGCCGGTGAACCGTGTTCAGCTGCCACCTTTCAGGACTGCTCCTAATCAATGAGCATGGGAGGAATGCCAGGGCAGGTCACTCTGGCCCAAGACTCTTCTCTGGCTCTCTTGCAGGGGACTTCCCGTTGGCCTGGCAGACATTTGCCAGATGATTTCAGCCAGAACTCTTCCCACACAATCTTTCTTCTCCTTTTTCTTTTTTCACAAGTACCAGAATGGCATTTTGGTCTGAAAGGCCACCCACCCCACTACTCCTGCTCTCTCCGTTGGATCCTTCACTGTCATTTCCTCCCACAGGACGCCCATTTCACAAGCCGGGCAACAGAGAAGTCAGGCAACTACCCGAGACTATGTGCTAGTGAGTGGTAGAGCCTTGACTCAAATCTAGACAGCTGGCCCCGGAGATCAGGACCCTAACTCCTGTGTCATTTGGCTTAGGCAGCTCTTTCACTTAATAAGAATTGACTTATTATTTTTAAAGAATTGACTCTAGACCCACTCTGTCATGATATCAATGTAGGAGGTGGCTGGGAGGCGGCGGCAAAGAACAGGAAGGCTCTGCCTCCCCAGCTCCTGTCCCCCACAGCGTGGGTCCTCACAGTCGGTCAGACGTGGGTTAGCACTTTCTTGAAGGCATTACATAACAGGGTTTAGAAAGAAGCAAGGCTCTAATTTCCTTTCTCACTCTCCTCCTCCTTTGTGTTGAATGTCCTTGAATGTTTAGGTGTCTTCCCTGGGTTATGTGTGTATGTGTAGGGTGTGGGGGGCGGGGCGCCTAAGGGTTGAGATGCCTTCCACTCAGTGACCATCAGAAAATCAGAGGGAGGTAACAAACAGCAGCCAATGGCGAATGAGAAAGTTAATGATAAAATAGCAATTTTGTGGACAGTTAGTCAATCATTTAAGATATATATATATATCTTTGAACCAATGAAGGTATATTATATACTTTAGGTATATATAAGGTGTGTGTGTATATATATATATATATATATATATATATATATATACACACACACACACTTCAATGAAGGTATATATATACTCACTAGCACATATATGTAATATATATCTAATATACCTTCATTGGTTCAAATGATACATATATACACAGCCATCTGCACAAAAGTGTAGGAGCTGAGTTTTAAGTGAAAAAAGTAGGATATTAAATCACACAGATATCATAATTACAATGATCTGAAACATACATGTACATTCTGGAAGGGCAAACACAAAAGTGAAAAAAATAGAATAGCTTTTGACATTTGTGGAAAATATTCACACTTTCATTTCATTCAGTATTCATTTTACAGTTCTTACAGTGATTAAAAGGGTACATTGAGTGGTATAATTTTCAGCATTTCTAAGTCAATGGTATCCCTGGTACAATTAGACAGCATAGAGTGTGCTCTGCAGCGTTGGCTGCCAATACTGTTTCTGGGGCGCATTTGTATTCTCCAGCAGAACTGAAAAATCCTGGGATTTTCCAATAACCTCTCAGTTCATCAGCAATAAAGATCAAGGACCATTAGTTAAGAGTGACTATAAAACTGTAAGCAGTCCTTATAATATATGTATATATATATATAAACTTGTAATTTAATAACAAAATATTTAATGCTGCAAATTCTTAAACACGAATAATATGTACCCTCCCCACCCAAAGTCAGAAAGCTTCCATATGGAATTGATGGTGAGAAATACTTTCCTGTATTTTTTTTAGAAAGAACATGTTTTTATTTATTTACTTTTTAAAAATTAAAAAAAATCTTTTTATTGGGGCTCATAAAGCTCTTATCACAATCTGTACATACATCAATTGAGCAAATTACCCTTATACATTCGTTGCACCCATCATTCTCATAATTCACCTTCCACTTGGGTTCCTGGAATCAGCTTGGTTTCCCTTTTTTCCCCCCTCCCCCTCCCTCCCCGCTCCTACTCCTGGTCCCTTGATAGTTTATAAATAATTATTATATCTTATCTTACACTCCCCGGCGTCTTCCCTCACCCGCCTCCCCATTGCCCATCTCCCAGAGAGGAGGTTACACATAGATCTCCGAGATCGGTTCTCCCTTTCTACACCCCCTTCCCTCCTGGTGTCGCCACTCCCACCGCTGGTGTTGAGGGGTTCGTCTGTCCTAGATTCCTTGTGCCTCCAGATCCCCGCTGCACCGCTGTACATCCTCTGGTATAACCAGGTCCGCAAGGTAGAATTGGGGTCATGAAACTTTCCTGTATTTTTATACTGCTTTCAAAGAATTCACTCATTTGATCCTTCTAATAATCTTAACTAGTCTTATCTCTGCTTTACCAATTGGGAGGTGGGCATTTAAAGTTTAAAGAGCTTGCCCCAGCTCACACAGCCAGAAAGTGGCTAAGCTGAGAGTAAGACTTTAGAATTTAAAACAGATAATAAAGATATACTCAAGGGTAAGTAAAAGGTATTGCTACCAGGGTTTATTCTAAAGAAAGCTCATTTAAATATGTCTCTGAGATCAGTGGGTGGCTGCGGGCAAGCTATTTCAGTAGAACACCGGCCTTCCTCTTGCTAGGGTGCTTCAAGGGAGAGAAAACGAGAAGAATGTGTTCTGGAATTGACTGTGGTGATCACTGTACAACTCTTCTGGATATTACTGAACTTTTGAGTTGCATCACATGGAGATGAGGTGCCAATAAAACAGTCTTAAAAATGATCCAATCAAAACAGGAGCTTCTGAAGAATTCCGCCTAATCAGTTAAATTCCAGGCAAAGATGCTGGCTCAAAAGGATATGGCAACAGTTCTTTTGGAATTGCAAAGGGTTAATCTTAACAGATTTTCTCAAAAGACAAGGGACATTTATGGGGACCTACTGTACCGATTTAAAGTCAAGAAAGGTGTGTGTCGGGGTTGTATCCTCTCACCATCCTAGTCACACACCCTGCTGGGCAAATCATCCGAGAAGCTGGGCTGCATGAAGAAGAACTCAGCATCAGGACTGGGGGAAGGCGTATGGACAACCTTGGGCATGCAGATGCCACAGCCTTGCTTGCTGACAGTGAAGACCACTGGAAGCATCTCCTGATTGGGATCAAGGATTACAGCCTTCAAACCACCCGTCTTGGAAGAAGTACAGCCAGAATCCTCCTTAGATGCAAGGATGGTGAGACTTTGCCACAGGTACTTTGGACATGTTACCAGGAGAGACCAGTCTCTGGAAGAGGACATCATGCTTGGTAAAGTAGAGGGTTGGCCAAAAAGAGGATGATCTTGGCAAGATGGACCGACCCAATGGACTCAACCATGACAGTAACTGTGAGGCTGGCACAGGACCGGCTGTTCCTTGTTCTGCTGTGCACGGGGACCCCTGGAGTCAGAACCGACTGCATGGCACCTCACAGCAACTTTATGAAGATGTTTCAAGAAAATGGGAAATTAAGTTGGTGACGAAAAGGCCAGAAAAGTTGTGTCGAGGACTTTCCCCCATCATGACAATGTACTTGTTCATCTTTTGAGGGTAGCAAGGGCTCATCCTTCGGGAATGTTTTCTTTTACATCTTACCCCATCTAACAACCTACAACTCTGATCTTGCTCCTTAAGACTTCTTTTTGTTCTTGGAACTCAAAGAACATTGAAAAGGGACGTGACTTGAGTCCCTTGCAAGGCCAAAAGTGTTGGCTTGAGATGGTGCAAATCAAAGAGTGCAGAATTCTTCCAGGAAGAGTTAAAAAGAGAAACGCGTCTTTGGAAATGGGTAGTGCGAGCTGGAGGATATGTGGAGAAACAATAGCTTTGCATTTAACAAATGTTCCTGTGCCTTTTATGCAATGCTTTTTGACTGACTTATGCTAAAAATTATTTGCTTGCCTGAACTTAAAAATTAAAAGGGCGCTCTGTATTTTTATTTGCTAAATTTGACAACTTTATTGCTGTAGAGGAAAGGCCACCCCCTAGCTAGGTGACAGTGGTCGGGATGCCCCCCCAAGCATGTATCTCTGGCCTTGGAATCAGAAAGGACTTTGGGCTTTGTATGTGGGCAGAGCTGGATTTGAATTCAGGCTTGGTCGTGCCACTAGGTGTGTGACTTTGAGTAAAGTAGTTAATTCCCTTCTGCTTATTCTTCCCTTTCTGTCAAATGGAGATAAATGGTCTCTACTACATAATGCAAGCTCTCTGAGAAAAAGATGTGCTCTTGATCCATCTTTGTCTTCTCAGTGATTTCTACAGGGCCGGCACATGTTAGAGCCTTAGAAATATTTAAAGGGAAAAGATATCCATGTGAATTACTTGAATCATGGGACTGAGCTAAGGAGGTGCAGAATCCAAACTGACAGACATCTGAGACATCATGTTCAATGCGCTGCCCAAGATCACACAGAACATTGGTGAGAGCAGTCATGGGAAATTCATGGCGTTCCACAGGCAGAGAGCACTTCCAGGAGAGAGCCAGCCTCATTCACCGCTGAGCCCTTCTATCAAGCTAGGGCGTCTGGCACCTAAATAGTACCCGGATGGCTACTCTTTACCACTGTTCATTTTAACAGGTTTCCTTTAGAATTCAACAAGTCTGTGACTATCATTTGAGGCTAAGGTATTTAGCCAGAGCAGGGGAACCACAACGTTCTCCTCTTCCGTGGGAGTTGAGAGTTGGGTGTGCTCTCTCTGGCTGGTTCCCCGGCTTCGCCTTCCTCTGGTTTATTTTAGAGACAACATTTCTCTTCGTTTGCCACACCATTGCATGGTGGACCTACGCTGGGAGACCAATGAACTCTCTGACCTGGGAAAATATTTGTGTTGTGTAGCAACAAGTGCACCGACATCTAAGTCAGAGAGCACCTGCCACTCTGGGGACGTCATGGGAATGGATTCACACTGTAGACTCTTAATCATAAGGCAGATAATCCCTATACTTTTTTGGGGGGGGGTGCAGGGGACCCAGTCAAATCCAGGAGTAAGTAAAGCTCAGGTGTCTGAAGCATGTGTGCCTCAGAAGGCACGCTGTAGAGAAGGTGGAATACTGATTAGTTGAACTGAAGATACTCTTACAAAGTGGAAGTGGCTCTGTCCCTGTGACTGACCCCAGTGTCCTCACCAATCCATTCACCTCCCCCAGCTCCATTTTTGTTTCTGTGTTGGTCTCTCCAAGGAGACCCAATAGCCCGCTCCACCAGCTTTCTCAGCACAGCATCTCACTGTGGTGTGAATTCAGAGGCTTGAGGCTTCCTCTGGGAGGAGACTTCTAGGGCAGGAGAGACAGGTCCGTGAGCTCTCCCTGCAGACCTGTAGCTCAGTGTGGGCAGAACACTGGGCTTTGAGGCCATTCTTGGGGAAGCCATGTCCCTTCCAGAGTCTCTCCTTTGCTTTGTAAGGGAGGGCATAGAACCAGGCAATATTTCAGGTCCCTTCCAGCTCAGACACAAGCAGCCCTGGGGACACAGTGGTCAACATACTCAGCTGCTAAGGGAGTGGTCGGGGGTTTGAACCCACCAGCCACTGTGCAGAAGAAATTATCTGAAGATTTGCTTTTTGGTGGGCTCTAGACAGCCCACAAAACTCTATGGGGGGTAGTCCTCCTGTCATACAGGGCCACCATGATTCCTATGTCATATCTTAGGATATGGACCGATGTCTTACAGCAACCACCCCCAGCTTGGACAGCCTGGGACTCTGGCCCCAAGTAGATAAAACAAGACACACAAACCAATCCACACACAGCCCTGATTGTGGACTGACAGTGTGCTTGCTCTCTACATAACTCCCCTGCCCACTTGGCTCAGGAACGTAACATAGATGTCCCTTCCTCGTGGGATCATTGCCCCAGATATTTACTTTTCCAAACCTCTTGGTGTGGGCAGGTGAAAGTGACTCAGAGCTTCAGGGTTGTGGAAAGCAGATGTTTTCCTTCAACAGGAAACCTGGAGGGCTGTTTTCTTAGAGACACACATACAGGTGGTCTAGTTATTCTGACACCCAAATTCCTCACAACAGCCTCCTCCCTGCGTTGACATATAAGGTGGAAGCTGCAATGGATTGATTTTGGTTTTTAGCTGTAGGGTGTGAGAAATCGCAGAGTGAATGTATTTGGAAAGGGATAAATCCCCACCTCCCACAGTGAAACAGGATTTACTGTCCTGGCTTTCTCAAAAGGAGCCGGTGCTGCTGTGGCTTGGGATTGGGCTGCTAGGAGGTTCACTCATCATCTGATGCACCAGGAAAATATGAGGCTGCCGGCTCTTGTGAGGGCGCTTAGTCTGGGGAACCCTCTAAAGCAGCAGTTCTCAACCTGTGGGTCACGAGCCCTTTGGGGATCGAACAACCCTTTTACAAAGGTCGCCCGATTCATAACAGTAGCAAAATTACAGTTATGAATTAGCAATGAAAATAATTTTATGGTTGGGGGCGGGTCACCATAGCATGAGGAACTGCATTAGAGGGTCGTGGCCTTAAGAAGGTTGAGAATCATTGCTCTAGACGATCTTTGATGGCAGTGGGGTGGGGCGGGTGGGAGACGGGAAGTTCTTGAAATGGGCCTCGAGGAGGCTCAGCTTCTTAACAATGGGACAACATTACATAAAGCATCGATCAGAAAACAAAAAAAGCATCAATCAGAGCAAAGGCCAGTTGCTATTGGCTTGTTTCTGACTGGTAGTGACCCCCTGGCTGTCAGAATAACACTGTACTATACAACATTTTCAGTGGCTGATTTTTTTTTGGAAGTAGATCACCAGGCCTTTCTCCTGAGGCACCTCTGTGTAGATTTGATCATGGGTACCACAATAGCAGCCACACACTCCGACTTTCTATTGAGTAGCCATTGACCTTGGACTACGTGAAACCCTAACTCTCTTCACCTTGATCACGTAGTCCCTTGCAAGCCTGTGTCCCCCGGGAGCAGAGGGTCATGTTGAAAAGAAGCAGTTCTGGAGTCAGAGATCTGGGTTCAAACCCCAGCTTGGACCCTCACACCTGCAGTAAACAGTTGAACCAACTTCAGCCTAAGCTTCCTCATCCATCAAATGGGGAGCAGAGGACCTCATACAGTGCTGCTCTCAGAAGAGATGAGCGATAGCAAGGGCTATCACTAGGCCTGGCATATCGCTGGTATTCCATAAAACGCCGCGGTCCTTGTCCTTACTGAACTAAGGAGAGCTGCTTTCTTTTATCCTGGGGGTGTGGCCAGGCCAGGTCAGGGCATGTCCTGTTTTCTCCTTAGTGGGTCCTGGCCAGTCCTGCCCTGTGGAGGGGCTGCTCTGACGGGAGGGAGCAGGCCCAGGAGAGAGAGGGGGCTCTGCAGACCTAAAGCATGATCAGGAGAAGCAGACCTTTGGCGTCGCTGTGGCATATCAGCCATTAAAATGATAAATGAGGTGACACTGTTGAAACACCTGACAACTAGAATATTCTACCCAGGCCTGGCTCTGATTTATCCCCCTCACGCCTAGCAGAATGTTTGTCACCTAATGAATACTCAGTAAACTCTGGTAAGTACATGAGGAGAGAATGCTCACAAAATAATATGAAGTGAAAAAATTAGAACGGAATTGCAGGCACATAAGGATTACAACTAGGCAAAAGTTCCATTTATGTGCTTGCATGGAGACATGTAGCATTGAGGGCAACACCTCATTTCCTTTCTCTTTTAAGATTCTGAATAATAAGGTTCTTTTTGTAATAAAATTCTAGAAATCGAGCAAGTATCGTATAAAGAAACTCATGGTGAGGCGATGCCAGGAGTGTCAGAGTCCAACTCTGCTCCCCAGGGTTCTCAGTGGCTGACTTCTCAGATTGAGATCTCCAGGTCTTTCTTCCGAGGTGCCTTTGGGGAGACTTGAACCTTCAACTTTCGGTTAACATGTTAACGAGTGGTGAGATTAAAATACTTTAACAACTGGTTAATTGCCCTAATGACTGTTTTAAGTATAAAAAATGTGCCGAAAGGTAGTTTTTTATTTTCTAAAGTTAATACTTCAATAAGAAAACGCATGAGGACGGCATCCACGCATGGAGCTGCTGAGGCACAGAGAGGATTGTAGGTCTGACACCAGCTCCAGCCATGCTGTGCCCTCAAGGGAGCATGCCACGACGGACAGACAATACTGGGGACACACGACGGGGAGTGAGTCCTGTCTGACAACCCCTCCCCCACGGTGGCACGAACCAAGAAGGGAACATAACAGATCTGCAACAGGAGGAAAACCAAGTCACAAAGCCCCTGAGGAGCCCCCATTTCAGGCTAGGAGGGGCAGTTCCCAGAACCCTCCAGGGCAGTGGGGAGATAGCCATCGAGGTCAGTGAGCAGACCTGGAACTACATTTGCTTTTTCATTCTTTTTGATAGCACTTTTTAATCTTTTTATTCAATCTTTAGTATTACTTTTGTTTTGCTGTCATTATTGTTGTTTTGCCTACCTATATAAGATGGGCAATGGGAAGCAAGCCCGAGGAGAAAGCAACTGGACTTGGGCGGAGGAAGGGGTGGGGGAAGGGAATGGTGAGCGAAGGACGCCACAGAAAGGAGAACAACTAGGGAATTAAAATCAACAGCGAGGAGGACGTAGAGGTTCTGGTGGTGGTGGAGTAATGGCAATCTAGCTGAGAGAAATCACCAAGAGGCAGAAGAAGGGCGAGTGTGACAGTGGGGCAGGAAGAAGGTGAAAGGAAACAGGAAAGTTCTAGGAAGCAAAACTATGGATAGAGGTAGAAACATAGGTATATACATATTTAAATATATTAATTCATAAAAATAGTGGTATTTCCTATGTACATTTTTTTATTTGGCAAACATTGAGGAAGTGGACAGACTTTGGGCTTCTGTTCAAGCCCTCCCTCATCACAAGAACACGTGGTTCTAACAACCTGGAATTCTGTGATGCTCACCCTCCAGACATGATAGCTGAAGACAAAGCGGGTGCATAAGCAAATGTGGTGAAGAAAGCTGATGGTGCCCAGCTATCAAAAGATATAGTATCTGAGGTCTTAAAAACTTGAAGTTAAATGAGCGGCCATCTAGCAGAGAAGCAACCATCTAGCAGAGAGCGGCCATCTAGCAGAGAAGCAACAAGCCTACATCGAAGAAGCACACCATCCTATGTAATTATGAGGTGTCGACTTGGTCAGGTAACAGGCATCAGAAGACCACCAAACAAGCAAACAAACAAAACCATATTGTTGAGAATGAGGGGGATTGGAGCAGAGACCCAAAACCCATCTGTAGACAATAGAACATCTCCTCACAGAAGGGTCACAAGGAAGGGACGAGTCAACCAGCGCAGTATAGCATTGATGAAATACACAATATTCCTCTGATTCCTTGAGGCTTCCTCACCCCCACCACGATGACCCCAGTCCTGCCTTCCATCTCGGGCTACACTGGAGCATGTACATTGGTATCAACAAGAACTCATGACCCACGGAATCCAGGTTAGTTAAATACCTCAGGAACAGAAATGGAAGTAGTGATACCAGGAGGGTATGGGGAAGGTGGGGGGAGGAGGGGAGGAAGGGTGAACTGATCACAATTGTTGATACATAATTCCCCGCCTTGGGGGGGGGGGTTGATGACAGAAATGTGGGTGAAGGGAAACAGCAGTCAATGTAAGATATAAAAATAACAATAACTTATAATTTATCAAGGTGGGAGGAGGGCAAAGAGGATAAAAAGAGGAGCTGATACCAAGGGCTCAAAAAGCCCTTTAAAAAGTAAATACTTAGAAAATGATGATGGCAACATATGTACAAATATGCTGAATACAATTGAGGTATGGATTGTTATAAGAGCTGTAAGGACTCCCAATAAAATGATCTTGAATTAAAAAAAACCCAGAAAACAAAACAAAAGCAAACAAACAGAGCCTTTGGAAGAAGAGCCACCAGTGTAACGCGTTCTCTGTATGAAGTGGCGGAAGCTGAGACCAGAAACTCCAGGGGCTGAGGTATGGAGACCAGGACAGAACCGAGGAAGAGCATGAGACTGAGGCAGCACAGCAGGCTGGCTTCCTGGCCCACAGAGGCCGAGGTCAAGGGACCACAGGGCTGAGAGCCTGAGACTTAGAGACTTGGCTACTGGCTGAGTAGTGGCGTTGCTGTGGGCCAATGACTGCATCCTTTATGTTTCCTGATCTTTGCTTGTGACGACCTATTATTGACTCCCCTGATAAACATCTCCTTAATTATGAAAAACAAACAACAGAATGAAACACTGACTGGTCCTGCACCATGGTCACATTGTTATGTTTTCATCCAATGTTGCAGTCATTGGAGCAATTTAGTCAAGGGGTTTCCTCTAAAAATTGGGCTGCTAACCACAAGTTCAGCAGTTTGAACCCACCAACCAGTCTGTGGAAGAAGATGAGACTTTCTACTCCCATAAAGAATTACAGTCTCACTTGAGGGGAATGAATCAGAGAATTGTAGGTGAATAGATACATTGAATAGTATAAGATATGGCAAAAAATAGTAATAAGGGTTCCTGGGGGGCAGGGTGGGGGAGGGAGCAGAAAAAAGGGAGCTGATATCAAAGAGCTCCCAATAAAATGATTTTAAAAACCCAGAGTATGTACAATAAAAGAGGCACACAAAACTCTTTATAAGAGTTTTAATATATCAATGAGAAAATATGAAATATCACCTGAAAAAAACAACAAAACTGTTATTTAAGATATTTCCATATTGCTTCTTGATTGAGGTCCTCACTTGCAATCTTCTTCGTGTTAATCTGAGCATCATCTGCTGTGTGATTTATCCTTACCCATCTTTTCACTGTGGGAGTAGGATCCCATTCCTTTAGAGGTCAGCTAATTACATAATAGTCATTGTGGATGCTCACCTTCCCAATACGATTGCTGAAGGCAAACGTGTGCATAAGCAAATGTGCTGAAGAAAGCTGCTGGTGCCCGGCTATCAAAAGATATAGTGTCTGGGGTCTTAAAGGCTTGAGATAAATAAGTGGCCATCTAGCTGAGAAGCAACAGAGCCTACATGTAAGAAGCACACCAGCCTGTATGATCATGAGGTGTTGATGGGATCAGGTATCAGGCATCAAAGAACAAAATATCATATCATTGTGAATGAGGAGGAGTGTGGAGTGGGGACCCAAAGCCCAACTGTAGGCAATGGGACATCCCCTTACAGAAGGGGTGCAGGGAGAAGATGAGCCAGTCAGGGTGCAGTATAGCACTGAGGAAACATACAACTTTCCTAGTTCTTTAATGCTTCCTCTCCCCCACTATCATGATCCCAATTTTACCTTACAAATCCGGCTAGACCAGAGGATGTACATGGGTACAGATAAGAGCTGGAAACACAGGAAATCCAGGACTGATAAACCCCTCAGGCCCAATAAAGAGAATAGCAAAAACAGAAGGGTAAGGGTAAGGTGGGGCGGGGGGGGGGGGGAGGGCAAACCGATCAGAATGATCTACATACAACCCCTTCTCCCTAGGGGCGGACAACAGAAAAGTGGGTGAAGGGAGACATCAGTCAGTGTAAGACATGATAAAATAATAATTCATATATTATCAAGGGTTCGGGAGGGAGGGAGGGTGGGGAAGGGATGGGAAAAATGAGCTGAAACCAAGGGCTCAAGAAGAAAGAAAATGTTTTGAGAATGATGATGGCTACAAATGTGCTTGACACATGGATAAATGGATTGTGATAAGAGTTGTACGAGCCCCCACCCCCAATGATAAAAAATAGTCATTGTGTTTAATATATTTAGAAACAGGTGACTTCTCTGAACATATTATGCTCATGTTTGAAAAATCCCTCTCCACTTTTACAAACGTATTTGGACACTTTTAGGAATTGTGTAATTCCCTTGATAGCTTGTGGGAATTTGGGACATAACGCCAAGCTGAAATGAGTGACAGCGTGTCACCCTCTGATTGTTCGGCACTTTTTCTCCTTACATTCTGTGCTTGTTCATTGAAGTAACAAACATAAGGATAATAAAAATGTAGTATTCATTTAATAAATTAATAAATATAACCATAGTTCCATCTAATTTTCTCTAGCTGTGGACAGAATTAACATTACATGGGCACTCAGACTACATGGGCACAGAGGAACTTAAAAAAGAGTAAGGAATGTAAATTTGTGATTCCCACTTTGAGAACCCTGATTACAAGCGCCATTTGAGCAACCTGTTTGCCAACACAACAAAAAATTAGGTAACTGGTTCTGCTGAACCAGTGCCAAACGGCTGAATCCCACCACTGGTGTTAACTGTTTGCAGGAAACAGGGGCCATGTAACTGCCTCCCCGCCCCCCCATCCCAGCTGTCACCTTCCGGTGGCAGAGTTCCTGGCCTGTGCAGAGCGTTGGTTACCTCGTTGTTGGTGCCGACGTCCAGCAGGACAGGGAGACACTGCTGCGGGTTCACGCCGCCACACGCAGTGTACAGGGCCAGCTTTCCCACCGGGATGCCCATGCCGTAGGAGCCCAGGTCTCCCAAACCCAGGATGCGCTCCCCATCAGTCACCACCACGGCCTGAAAAACACAGCGCGGACGCCATTAGTCAGGGACAGTACCTTGTGGGAAAAAGCGTTCCGTTTTACAGCCTTAGCACATCAGGTGTGCAACGACTGATTTCGCTGGGGGATGAATCCTGTCTGGGCAAAGGTCAGAGGGCGCATCCAGCTGTAGGCGGCCCATGCTTCCCCCCCCCCCCCACGCACTTCCTTCCACTGGCAGGTTGGTGGGAATCATCCCGGAGGAGAGCTGGTGGAAAGACACCTTCAGAGCTGGGGGTGGGGATCCTTGAACAGTGAGAAGCAAACCACATCTGTCACTCTCACTTTTAAAGAACCAGCAGACCCTCTCAGTCTGTTATTGGTGGGGAGAGGGGAAGGGCCACATCAGTGAAAAGACGTCATGAGGGGAGGGAAGAACAAATGCTTCTCCTGCTGCTACAGCCCCAAAGCTTTAGGGACCTGTTTAGTGCTATTGAGTCTGCTCCTGGGAAAAATACATATAAATCACATTTCCAGGGAACAAGATTTACTTCTGATGTTCGCTGAGTCCACTCTTTTAACCTAAAATGAGAGGGTTCTCAAACTCCAGTGGGGTTTATATTGTGGCAAATAATGATTTGGTGCAGTTGGTGGTGAGATGATGGTGTTCATTCATTTAATAAACATTAATCAAGAGCCCATTTTGTATAAGACACTATGACAGATCCTGGAGGAAGGGGCTTCGGTTTGGTCACCCTGTAAAACTAAGTAAGCAGGGACTAACCCTTGGGCGCT
The DNA here is from genome assembly GCF_050624435.1 of Tenrec ecaudatus. NCBI lineage: Eukaryota > Metazoa > Chordata > Mammalia > Afrosoricida > Tenrecidae > Tenrec > Tenrec ecaudatus. Next base: position 83,842,225 of record NC_134533.1, read on the forward strand.
AACGTCTGTACACAACTGTCCCCCTAGCCAAGGCTCCCCTCTCCTCCAGCCCCCCTCTGCATGTGCCCATGTCCTCGTGCACTGGGTCCATCCTAGTCTCTGGAGACTTCTCTCCTGGAAGGTCCTACTCGCCCTTCTCCAGCAGTGAAAATCCCGCCCATTACAATCGAATGCAATTTCTCTTTCCCCCAAACTTGTTATATGTGTATCTGCCATACACCTACCGGGCCGGCTCACACATTTATAAAGTAAATACCCACTGCATGCCCAGTTTGCAAACAGTGCTACTAGTCATTTGAAGGTGAGAGCACCTGTTTAACTTTGTTAGGTAGTTAGAAAGTTCCTGTTTAACTTCGTGTGTGTGCAGTTTATCTCCGCCAACAATCAGGACTAAGAGCCAGGGCCTTGGAATGGGATAACCAGTATGTGAATCTAGGCATTTTGATGATATACCATGTATAATTATGGGCACCTCTGTAACTTTTCTGAGCCCCAATTTTCCATAAAATGGAAATAATAATAGTAAGACATAATTCACCAGGTTGTTCTACAGATGAAATACTATGTGTCATTTTAACCAGGTTACTTGCATATAGTCAGTGATCAGTAAGCGGTCATTACCCTTATGATACTGATGCTTATTTGAGGCAAATATTATTTATTAGAATTTTATTTCTTTATTTATTTTTAAATCATTTTACTAGGGGCTCATACAACTCTTATCACAATCCATACATACATCAATTGTGTAAAACACATTTGTACATTTGTTGCCCTCAGCATTCTCAAAACATTTGCTCTCCGCTGTTTATTAGAATTTTAATTGCTTATCATCTCTGTTTATTATCATGGAAGGATAATGAACCATAACCTGTTAACTGAGTGAATAAGAGGGAAACCAAAGGAAGACCACGGCAAATGTAACTTTTAGGAAAGTCTGGCTACGAGGACCCCAGCAGCATCTAACCTGACCTTCTCATCCATTCCAATGGCTTCTATGATCCTCGCTCTGCAGGTGGTACTTATCGCTTTCTACTGGACATTTCCCCTTGGATGTCCAATGGCCGTCCTATCCTATAGGCCCCAAAGCAAGTGAAATCTCAGTTATCCAAACTTTTTACTCCCACTACCTCTCCTGTGCTGTCACTCTGCATTGCTCAGGTTTGAACGACCTGATCTCTTTGACTCAGCTTTCTTGTTCATCAACCACAAAGTTCTGTTGAATTTACGCTCTTTTTTTTTTTTCAAATCTCTCTCATGATTTTCACCCCCATTTGCTATGGCCCCAACCTCTCCATCTTTCACTTGGGTGCTGCAGTGGTTTTTAAAACTATTTCAAAGTTTGTCAACATATAATTCATATACGATGCATATGAAGAGTTTAAATATATTTGAAAGAGTTGTATAATCATCACCACAATCAATTTTAGAACATTTCTTCATTCTTGTGCCCATTATTAACTTCACATTTCTTCTCAACCGCAGCTTTCATTCATAAATCTAAGAAACTATCAATTTAGTTACTGTGTCTATAGAACTACTGATCTGGGATTTCATATGAAGAAAATTGTACTAGAACACCAAAAACTAAAAACAGAAATACCAACAACCAGAACACAGAAAAACTCAATCCAAAAGAAAGCAGAAAATAATGAAAACTAGAAGGAATTAAAAATGAGTCAAATAGGAAAACAAACGATAAGGTATTAAATTTTAAACTATTTCTTCATTAATTCACTTTCCAATGCATTCTATCCGAGGGCACGGCTATTTACAACACTGGGCAGTGGTCAGAGGGGATTCACTGGAAGCTTAATTTATGTGGACACTTTGCAGATGGATTTGTGCCTTTCGCTCTTATCAATAATTGCAATCAGGTGCTCAGAATTTAAGCTCTAGTATAATTCCCTCATCTGATCGTAGATTTTATTATTTACAATCCTTGGATCACACAGGTTGATGTACTTCTTCCATGTATGTTTAACTGACCTGCCACTTAGATGGTTTCTTGTTTTAAGACAAGATTTTAAGACCCCAGACACAATTCTTTCTGTCAGGTACCATCTGTGTTATTCACCACATTTTACTATAGCACCCACATCTTCCGTGGTCCCTTTAAATGGGTAAATATCGATTGAGCAAGGCCACATTATAAGAAGTGATTATTCTTAGGTTAGAGCTTGTGGTTGGGTGCACGCTCAAAATCTATTCAGATATCTAAGATTTTTATATATCCCTGTTCCACTTTAGTGGCCACGTTATCAGCTTTTAAAATAAATAATATAAGTAATTCTAGTAATAGTATAATTAAATTAGCCAATTGTATAGAATTTGAAATACTTTTGAGACCAGGGGATATTCATATATAGGGAATGGTTTTAGACTAAAATACCTGGTATATTAACTTATATATATATTTAAAAATTTAAGTGACTGAATCCTGTTTACAAAAACAATGAGGGTTAGACACAGGTTACCCATAATTCAAAGACACTCATTCACTACAGCACAACTATGCCTGCAGAATTAAGATATGTCATCAAAGACTGCCTTGACTGGCCTCCCTACTCTAGATTCTTCACACTAAACTTCATTTTTCCAAAGACCAACCAGGCTTATCACTTTTTTGTCTCCACACCTGTAATGGTTGGTTCCTTCTGTCTAGAAAATAAGGATCTTAGACCGTCATTGCCAGGTCTTCTATGGTCTAGTTAAATTTGTTCTTTGCATTTTCTTTTTACCGACTTTATGTTCCATCTAAATTAGAGTACTTCTAATTTTGCATAAGGTCTGTACTTTCTTTGCTATATGTCTTTTTACTCCCTACTATCTGTATCTTCTTGATCTAAATGATGTTCCAAGAAACAGTTTAAAAGCACTTTGCTCCGTGAAGCTTTCCCTTCTGGAAATCCTTATCCTCCGAATTCGTAGAGCTTTTCCAATCCTGCAGCACCTAGTATTTCTCCTCCTGCTCTATAGTTAAATACATTTCCTTGTTTTTCATAATAGTGGGTCTTGTCATCTTTGAATTCTCAGCATTTAGCCTGGTGTCTCAGTGTGATATGTACTTGCTGACTGTCTCTTGGACAATGTGATACATTCAGCATAGGGTACAAAGTCTTTCCCGGTGGATTGAAATTAGACCTTGGCTCTACTACTACTGTACAGAGAGAAGATGCTACATCATTTTATTTTTCATGACCTAGTGGAGCTAATGCTTCTAGCTGCCAATTCAATAGATTGTCAAAAAACTGATGGGACATGAGGCATTATCTTTGGGGTTCAAAGCCCAGAAAAAAGTCAGTAAACTATAACTCAAAACTCCTTTGTATCAGAGGACTAAAGGACATTTGGGGAAGCAATGCTCCCCTTCTTCCTCTATCTGCCATGCCCACTTATTGCCCACATCTCTTGCCGGACCCAATAGAACTGGCCCAAGACTGACCCCATAACCAGAATTCCTAGTTTCTGCTGGCTCTGGCTTCAGTGGACATACTAGGTATGACATCCCATTTCTTCTTCCTTGTTTCCTCTCTCCCTCTCAGCCTTCTTTTCTCTTCTTCCTCCTTTTTCTTTCTTTCTTCACACAATATAAATAATGCCCACTCTTTAGCTTTAAATCTTTGTTCTACTACTCATTAACAAGGGACTTGGCCTCTTAGTTTCCTTGGCTATAAAATGGGAATTAGAATAACTTCTGCTGACAAGAACCCTGTGGCATAGTTGGATATGGATTGGGCTGCTAACTGCAAGGTCAGCAGTTCAAAACCACCAGTCTCTCCTCAGAAGATGGGGGTTTCTACTCCTATAAAGAGTTAGTTTCTTAAACCCACAGTGGGCACTTCAATTATGTCCTACAGGGTCGCTATGAGTTGGAATCAACTCGATGGCAGTGAGTTTTGTATCTCATAGGGTGGTTAGGAGCATTCAATGAGTCAATCTATGAAGATCACTTAGCAAAGTGCTGTGTGTGGTGCATATAGTGTTGGGCTGCCCTGACATCCTTCGATGGAGAAAGGACTTACTACCCTACCTTGTATCCAATGATTGGTTAATATGGGGTCCTAAAGGCCTTTCTCTCCTGCCCCAACTTGGGACTACTATTAGGGACATCTCAAGATCATGAGCCTTCTCAAGGGTCACTTGAGTCTTCAGGTCTCACTGCAGCCAAGTCCCTCCCTCTGCCCTATCCGACTTCCTTCCCTCCCTTCCATACAGCTGTTGATCCTAAAAGAACACCCTAATATACATCTTATATAATGGTGTCTATGTTAGTGACTGTTTCCTAGGAGATCCAACTCCTGACCCTGGGTACAGAGTGAGAATGCATGTGGGAGTGCATGATGACAGGGCTGAACTTGGCACTGGCAATCTGACTCCTGCTGAAATGTTCAAATGGCTGGGGCCCTGTGCCAGAGGGTGCTCCCCTGGCTCCACTATCCACCTACCTCTCAGTACCTGCTCCTGTGTAGCTGTGGGGAATGGGATGGGAGGAGATTTAGAGCTTGGGAAAGCTGTTAAGGAGGAGGGCTCTTCTCAGACGAGCCTTTCTCCTAGTTCCAGGCAATGGCTACTGTGGGAAAGGGTCAGAAAGGCAGTTCTCACTCCTCTGTGATTTATGATGGATAGCACGGGTGGCCTGGCCCGCCCCTCCTCCCTGCACCAGAGGGGCCCAAAGAACTCCACGGTCTCACCAGCGCTGGGCTTTGGCTTCATTCCCTTTGGTCTGTTTCTCTTACATCTCTGTTTGCAGTTCTCCTTTCAATCTTAGAGACAATAGAAAGTCATTTTTTTAGCTTCCAAGTAGATTCAGGAGCTCCTCTGAGCCATCCTACCCCTCAGCCCAGCATCAGTAGTTCATTGACATCCATTCCTGGAAAACCTCTGTTTCCCTCACACAGCAACCGAGCCAGAGGGGCTGTGACTGGGGCATCAGCACCTTTTCTTTAGGAGACCTTGGGCAAGCTGATTAGTTAGCTGGCTCACCTGAAAAAAGATACATTACTATCCATGCTTCCAAACCCAGTCTGGGGGTTTCAGAAGTACTCCTTACTTCACTCTGAAAATTGTAAGTGAAGTAGTAAAGGGGCTGTCCTGTGTTAGTTCCCAAACTCAAAACACAAACCCACAGCCGCTGAGTTGATTCTGACTCCTGGGGTTGTCGAGACTATAAATCTTTACAGGAGTAGATAGCCTCATTTTTCTCCTGCAGAGTTGCTAGTGGGTTTGAACCACTGACCTTGTGATTAGTGTTAGCAGCTCACGTCAGTTCCAAAGTACCTTAAAGAAGTTAAGTAGAAGAGATTCCCTACCTAGGCAGGGAGACCCCCATCTCCACTTTTTAAAAGTGACTCGATAAAGCACATCAGTGGACAAGAAGGGTGACAGCTGCGTGGACTGTTCTACACCTCTGAGATGGCAGCCTGCCGAGGGAGGCGTGGAGGGCTTCCAAAAAGACACGTGAGTGGTGCAGCCCTGTCAGCGCTCATGGACGTGTGTCTGCAAACCAAACTGTAGGCCTCCCTCTTTCTAGGGAAATCTGAAATCTAGGTGATTTTGTATTGACCCATTTTTTTCCTTAAAAAGTCTAAAATCTAGGTGATCTTGTTTTTAAAATGAGTTTTAAAGCTGAGTTTATAGGCAATATTTCAGTCTCTTTAACACTTAAATTTAAAATGTAAAACTTTGAATTAGAGACTTTAAAATGTTGCCTGTATATTAAAAGTTCTTAAAAGTTTTATTACCAGTACATGTAACACAGCAACAAAAACAACAACAAAAACAACATAATCTTGAATTAAAAAAACATCAAATAAAAACAGAAAATAGTGAAAGTCAAATCGTACATGTCTAGGCTGCCCTGGTGGCCTGTGACCTCAAAGACAGGGTCTCAGGACGGACCTTCGACTTCTCCAGTCTCCCCGCACTACTGTGCTAGTGACATCTGCCCGCTCCACTCCAGTCACGACAAGACCCACCCTGATGACTCCATGCCCACGCCGGCAGGTCAGACACACGCTAACTATGTTGAACTTTCTAACTAGATTCTCAGCTTGTCCAGCTCAGGTCTACACACTTGTCTTATCCCTGAACCCCCAGGGAATGCTAACGAAGTTGATATTTCTCATATTTTTGAGTGCACTTGAACCAGCTGACCCTGGCTCACATCAGATCACATAACCTATTTTCATTAGGCGCTCTGGACGTCTCTCCTAGTTTGTGGTCTGACCCCAAAGCCCCAGTTTCTTTCTTCTAAAATCTAAAATCACAACCATTGCTTTTCCATCTCTGGAAATTAGCACTCAGGACACAGAAAGCCCAAAAGCACTGCCATTGACTCATTTCCGACACATAGTGGCCCCATGGGACAGGGTAGAACTTCCCCTGTGCGTTCTAGAAGTGAGGAACTCTTTTTTTGGGGGTAACTCTTGATAGAAATAGGAAGCCTCATCTTTCTCCTGTGCAGCAGCTGGTGGTTTTGAGTGGCCGACCTTGCGTTTGGCAACCCAATGTATACCTACTACGACACTAAGGCTTCCTGCGGGCTGGTTGGAGTCAGTAGACGTTGAGTTCTGGGGCTCTGCTTGGTTATATCCATCTTAGTTTCCCAACTACAGTGAAGGAATTCTGGGGCAAGATCCAGGTTGGGCACCCCCCCCCCCCGCCCCGCTTCTCATTTTATGTCCCACACAGTAGGCTTTGGGCACAGTGTATAAGTGATGCTTCGACAACCGCAACAATTGGGACCTGAAATTCGGCCAAGAGTCCTTCCATGTAAGCCTGGAGCAAGGGATGTCATGTTTTTACTGGGTAAGCAGGGTTACTTTTCTTGGTCATAATTTCTAATTTCTCATAACATGCACGAAGGTCCTTATGTGTTCGTGGAGAAGCTACTACTCTAGCTCCTGTGTCAGGCAGATGGCAGATGCCGAACACATTTGCTGACTGGGTTGATTCAATCCAGTTCAGCACCTACTGAGCACTTTCTACGCACACCGTGTTACCACTATTGAACTGTCCCAGAAAGTGGGAAGGACTGGTTTTATCGGAACGCCTCAGAATACTCTCTCAAGGCAGCTGGGAGGATGCTGGTTTCTAATCATATCCTCAGGAACTTTGCATTGACCCACCCTGGCCATGCCTTGGGAATGTGCTTCTTCCAGAACTGAGCCAAGCCTGCATGCAAATGGATTCTAAGCAGATATTCAGGAAGGAAGTGTACCTGGCAGAACCACAGCTAGTCAGAAACGTGCAAAATGAGCTGTTCACTGTGGCCATGGTTGAAGCCCAAGGCTTAGCTCCCTTAGAGCCAAGGTCCTGCCCTGCTTCCTCCATTGGTGAATACTAATATCCCTCCAGAGGGCCCCACGTGAGTGGGACATCAAGAGCTACTGAGCAATGGCTGGATTTGGTGTCCAGCGGGGTGGGGTGGAGTGGCTGAGTGAATTGACAGGGACTGAGGGGGGGAGGCATGGAGAGAAAACAGCGATGGTTGTGCCGCCGTCTCCTAATGAACAGGTAGGGTGGTACGCTGAGTTTTCCTATTGCCCTGAGAGTTACTTAGAACAGTACTCTGTCCGCGCCAACCCTTCCAGCTCCTGGGCCCGCAATGCCCCGACAACAGCCCGCAGATGGTATGCCTCTTCACTTCACCCATTTTGTGTGCAGAAGTGACACGGTCTTAGGGGGCAAGAACCCCTCAAACTTCCATAGAAGTCCCAATGAGAGGAGGATGTTGGGGAGTATAGGCAGGGCCTGAAAATTTTTCCTATAAAGCTGAATGCTTTATATTAAAATTAATATGCATTCTGGATTATTGCTTTTTATGATTACACTATATGATTATTCCTACTTATTATATAAAAAGCTTCTCTATATGTTCTTTGAGTAAAATGAATCCTCCAGGAAGAAGTATCAAGTGTATCTTTCCCTGTATATATATCCCCCTTTTCCCCGACATACCCAGGAGAATGCTTTTCCAAATATCCATCAAAAGCTTTATTTCTTGGTGAACTGTTCCCATTTCTGTTGTCCATATCTGTCCAGACTCTACTCTCAACTCACACTCTAGCTCACCGAAGGCAGGCTCACCCTGCCACTCCTCCTTCACTCCCAAAGGGTCTCAGGGAGCAAGATTTACAGCTAAACCTGACGCAAAGTCATGCGAGAATAACAGTTCTCAGAGTGGGCTGTAGCCTCTGCCTAGATTCTTCACTCTGCAGACTGGGAGCCTACTCTTTAAGGCCCTCATGGAGAGGAGGATGACTGGGGGCAAGTTTGTCCCCTAAGTCACTTCCTCCAGGAAGTTTTCCCAGACTGCCTTCACGCTAAGAGTCACCTCTGCTTCTTTTGAACCGCCTCGGCACCTTTCCTTACCTGGATTGTATTGGAGCAGGCTTCACCTTGTGAGTCCCTTGTGTCTCTTGTCCTCTTGCCTTCAAGAGCTACGAGCTTCTCGAGAGGAGGGTCGGTGTCTGCTTTCTGCCTGTCTCCATCACAGAGGTTGCCACCGTGTACTTAGTGAGCGTTCAACAAGATCTGATGACCGTATCTTTAGATCCATTCCTGACTGCCCTCCCAATCCTCTAGCACTCCCACAGGGGAGGATTTCACATGGGTGCTTAATGAAAGAGAACCTCTGCTCCTCGGTGCATTTGTGCTTGGCTGCAAAGGTCTATGTTTAGGCCTGGCAAAGAGTGGTGGTGTATGTTACTTCCAGTGTCTCATTTTCTACCTGGGAGAGAATACGACTCTAGATGAAAGGCTTCGTCCAAGGACAGAGCAATAAAAATGAAAACCGGCTCTTACCTTAATATTGTCTTCTGGCCAAGAGTTTAGCATCGTTGCGATGTGTCCCTTGTCATGAATGGTGATAAACAGCCCACTGGGAGAAGAAAACAGAGGGGGTGGGGTGGGGAGAGAGGGGGAGACCAGGCAGTCAGACTGTGGCCAGAGCAAAGACTACAAGCATTATGTGTCATTGCATCTAATTTTGAAAAACAACAAAACAACAAAAACCTGGGCCAGAGTGCCTCTGACCAATGCCCCAACAATGAAAGGCACTTCTCTGTTCCTCCAATAACATCTCCCACAGAGAAAGGGGTCCCTGAGGCTGTCCTACCTTCCCTTTCCTCTGGACCACAGGACCCGGGACTCCACAATTCCCTGCCCACACGGTCCCAAGCCTACTTCCAGGTAATGTGTGGGTCTCTTCCCAAGGTCGCACCTCCAGAGTATAGGCAATCTTCTTGTGAGTAGATGTCTAACTAGAAAATGGACATGTGGGGTGTCCACACACATGGGCACGAAGCCCCTTGTGGTACAGAATGAGGCTAGTGATGGGAAGAGGAGTGGGCCATTTACCTGGAATCCTAGTGGCATAGTGGTTAAATGTTTGACCACTAACGGAAAGGTCAGAGGTTCAAACCCACCAGCTGCTCTGCTACAGAAAGGAGTGGCAGTCTGCTTCTATAATTTACAGCCCTGCATAAACTATGGTGCTGTGGGGTCAGTGTGAGCTACAATCAATTCAGAATCAGGAAGGAGCTAGGATCCTCTCTGTTGACTTTCAGAACAGTGTAGACTGTTCTGTGAGGCCCTCCAGGAGAGGAGGCAGGGAGTCAGCAGGCGTGTCCTCCATCACAAAGGCTGACTGGGAACCTGCAGAAGAGGATGAGGGTGGGAGCCCCAGGTGGGTGGTTCAAACAACTTGTGCCAGCACCTGCTAGGACAGGGCCTTGCTGTGTGGTCCCCAGCAGTGCGGCTCTCAGTCTTGCTTCATGGTTTACGTCTTTCTGCTGCGGTGCTCCCTTAGGATGGTTCCCATTTGAAAGAGCATCACCTCGGGAGGCAGGAGAACCAAATTTAAATCCGGATTGCACTGTCCATTCTGTGTCTCCTTGTTTGTTTGGACTTTTTATGGTGAATTGGGTGCACGATTACCGAACAGATCGGCAGTTCTACATGCAACAGTATGTAAACAGTGTGTTTCTTCTTCCCAATTCCCTCAACCCCCCATCACTTCTCCCTGTCCTTCCTGGGCTTCCTGTTTCTATTCCTCCTTCTTAGCGATCTTCCAAACACTACCCTTTGGTAAATGGTGCCCTTTCAATCTCACATTATGGCTGCTTCCAAGGTGGACACACCTCACTAGTGTTAGTCATTCTCCATCTAGGCCTATTGTTTGGCAGAAAACTGAGCGCAGGGGTGAGTTCAGGATGATTGGGGTCATAATTGAGAGGTCCCCTCCATCTCTCTCTGACCAGTAAACCAGGGCTCTTGTGATGATGAGTCTCACTCCACATTTTTCTCCCACTCTATCCAGGACCGCCAAAGGCAGTGGTTCTCAACCTGTGGGTCATGACCCCTTTGGAGTTCAAAGGACCCTTTCACAGGGGTTGCCCAATTCCTAACAGTAGCAAAATTATAGTTATGAAGTAGCAACAAAAAAAATTCTATGGTTGGGGGTCACCACAACCTGAGGAGCTGTATTATAGGGCTGCGGCCTGAGGAAGGTTGCGAACCACAGTCCTAAGTTGATCCCTCACAGGACACTTGGTAGTGGCAGTCAGGCACCATCTAGATTTCCTGCCCTCGGTGTCGGTGTCGGAGACTCATGTTTGTGTGGTTCATTAGTCCACTGGACTAATTGTTCCCATGTGTCATTGGTTTTTAGCATTCTGTCTTCCCTCGGAACAGGGACCAATTGTGGCAGCTTAGATTTTTATTTTTTATCACTTAACCTCACAGAGCCTCAGTATCTCTATCTGCAAAATTGGAACAGGAATGACCTATCTCGTGGGGCAGTTATGAGGACTAAATGGCCTAACGCATGAAAAATGCCCACAAGCATCTGCCAGAGGGCTCTCTGTGCCCCACAGCTGGGTCTGTTTCAGTATTCTCTCCTTGGGAAGGGGTGAAAACACCCGGGGAGGAATGGTGCCCTGTGAGGCACTGTCGGACAGCAGATATGATCTGTTTACAACACGGTGTTATCCTCCTGCTCTAAGACACAAAAGGAGGCAGGAAGGTGGGAAGCTCCTGGCAGCCACGTTTCCAGCTTTTGAGTGACTTATAGGCTGCCTGGGATCCCAAGGCGCTGCACATCCTGCAGTGAGCTCATAGAACCCCGGGGCCTTGTCAAGGCTAATGATCCCTCTGAGTAATGAGAACAGAGCGTCCTTCACCACTCTTTGTGCTGCGAACATGGACGTCTGGGCGAGAGGCACTCACAGGAAAAACAACAAAAATAATTTTAGCCACTGATTGCTCCTCCCAAGTTTTTCCTGTTTACCTTAGGGAAGCAATTTTTGGAACGCGAAAGAAGAAAAAAAATATGTAGTAAATATAGCTGGCCAATGGAATTCAGAGCTTAGGTTATACAGGCTCTGTTTCACATAATGTATGAACAAGTGTTTCCGAAAAATTGTGACTAAATAACAAATGTCCATACTTAAAATCATATTGAATGTGCACTTGGAACATTACTATTTGAAGAGAACCACCCTTCCCCTCCCTGTGCCCCCCCCACCAGAACCCCCCCCCCCAACTTAAACAGCCATGGAGTCGGTTCTGACCCGTGGGCCCCCATGTGTCAGGGTAGACCTGTCTGCCAGATGACAGCTGCTTTGGAAGTAGGCCACAGGGCCCTTGGTTGAGGCAGTAGGAACTGCAGCTTTCAGGTTAGGAGCTGAGTGCTGCCATGTTCACACTCCTCCGGGATGCATGCAGGAAGTGTTTGGGGCATCATCGGTCCCTGATTTGTGGCATTCTCACCTTTAGACTTCATGCCTCAGTTTCCAATAAACCGAACCCCATTCTCTCTTGGCTGATCCCGGGCCATTAGGGTCCAGTGATCAAAGACCGAGAAGAGTAGTCCCAGGAGTAGGGCAACTCCTGCGGGGGGGGGGGGCTTTGGGGTAAGTGCATGGGGCAGGTGGGGAAAGTGTTCACATGTAACACGTATCCACTGAGCACCTGCTGTATTCTTTCCCACACTGAACTCATTTGGCCCCAAACTCATATTCATTATGCTACTTGACTTGGAACAGAGTTGAAACTTTTCTTTCTAATCATGTTCTGTTCACGAAGAACATCTGTTTCTATCTCTCCCGGACACATGGTAGCCTGCACGTGCCTGATTCACCGAAGTGAGGCACACTCACGTGACTTGCTTTGGTCAATAAATAGGAGTGGTTGCAACATGACAGACATGTCTGTGTAGGAGTGCTTAAGGGTCAGTGTGAGTGAGCCATTTCCTCTCCTTTCCCCGTTGCCTGGAAACCTGCTCAGTTCTGGATGAAACTGCTCCACTAGTCCAGGTCCTGCAGTGAGGACCACATGGTGCGGTTACGCGTCATTCTGTCGGTCCTGACTCAGAGGCATCCTGTGTACAACAGAACGAAACGCCGCCGGGCCCTGTCCGTCCGCACAGTCATGCTTCTGTTTGAGCCCAGTGTTGTAGCCACCGTGTCAGTCCATGTCACCAAGAGTCGTCCTCTCTTGCACTTCCATTATACTTCACCATGCGGGATGTCCTTCTCCGGGGACTGGCCACTCTTGACAACACGTCTAAAGTATGTCAAATGAAGTGTCACCACCTTGCCTTGACTGTCCTTCTTTCGAGAAAAATGCGTTTGTTCTTTTGACAGTCCGTGCTTCCTTCAATAGCCTTCTCCAGCACCGTCAGCTAAAGGCATAGCTTCTTGTTTGAGCTTCCTTATTTAACGTCCAACTTTCACACATATGTAAAACAATTGAAAATGCCATGGCTTGGGTCAGGTGTACCTTAGTCTTCAAAGCAGCTTCCTTGCTTTTCAACACTTTGAAGAGGCCTTGTGCCAATTTGCCTAGTGCCATGTACCTTCTGATCTCTTCACTCCTGCTGCCTCGGGCATTGGTTGTGCATCAAAGCAAGATTAAATCATTGAAAACAACATTGACCCTAGGTCATCTTCAAGGGTAAAATCTACTTTAAGCACCGAGATTTTAGGGTTGTCTATTGGGCAGTATAATCCTGTCGTGGCACACCGTGTTCAACAGAATCCTGCAGAGGAGCCCATTCTGTAAGACAGAACAGAACAGAATAGAATCGTGGAGCTGCTCCGGCCAAAGTTGAGGCCAGGGGCTCCCCTTCTCTGAGGCACTTCACACTCCTTTTCTTCTCAGCCGCCACGATTCTCCTACAAGGTCTCCAGAAATGACACCAAGGAAGAAGGATTTCTGATTGGTAGCAGTGCAGTGTTTCTGTGAATTAGCAACCCAGTTGCGTAAGAAATTATCATTCTAATGTGCCTCTCCTCCCACTAGACTGGATGTTCCCTGAGGGTAGGATAGCTTCTGCCTTTTCCACCGCTGAAGGCCCAGGATCCAGCAGAGTGCCAAGGATAAAATAGGTACTCAGTAAACGTGCCACCGTTAGGGTATGCTGAATAGTTAAAAACGTGAGTGCTGAAATGACAAAGACGTATTTCTGTGAAGGTTAAATGAAGGTATCCACACATAGATAGGTATCTATATGTCCCTATCTATCTGGTATGTGACATCGTTCTTGCTATTGTTATTGGGGGCTGGCAAGTCAATTTGGACATATAGTGACCTCATATAACAGAGTATAACTGTCCCACCGTTTCCTAACCTGTAATCTTTATGGAAGCAGATCACCACGCCTTTCTTCTGCAGAGCCACGGTTGGGCTTGAACCATTGACCTTCCAGTGCTTCACAAGTGCACCACCAGGGCTCTTTGTACAATGCTGGTATGGGGTCAATAGTTCATAAGCTGGAGCCAATACGCAATGCTGGCAGTGAGGAGGACTGATGAAGCTCACGCTCAGTAGCCTTCAATATGGGTTACAAGTCCCTTCAGAGCAAACAAAAGTCCTCACAACTGGATCAATAGGTAAAAGCATGAAAAGATGGAAGTTGTCAAGTATTTTATCTTGCTTGGATTCATAAGCAATGCTCATGGAAGCAGCAATAAAAAAGCAAACGCCACATTGCATTGGATCGATCTGCAGCACAAGAGCTCTTTAAAGGGGTGAAGAGCAAGGATGTCACTTTGCGGACTAAGATGTGCCTGACCCAGGCCACGATATTATCAGTCTCCCTATATGCATGGGAAAGTTGGATATTGATTCAGAAGATGGAACTTGAATTATGGTGCCACTGAAGAATATTGAAAGTACCAGGAAGCGCTAAAGAACTGTCTTGGAAGAAGTACTGCCAGAAGGCTCTGCAGAGGCAAGGATGGTGAGACTTTGTCTTCTGTCCTTTGGGCATGTTATCAGGAGAGCCCAGTCCCTGGAGAAGGACATCGTGCTTGGTAAAGTAGAAGGGCAGGGAAAAAGAGGCAGGCCCTTGATGAGACGGCTTCAACAATGGACTCAAACATCAGAAAAAACGTGAGGATCGAGCGCAGGACCAGGCGGCGTTTCGTTCTGTTATGAGTCAGAACCGACCTGAGGGCACCTAGCAGCCACTGCCTGTACTGACTGCTGCTGGTAAAGGGCAACAGCATAGCCACTTATTTTTCTGGGTAGGAGAACATTCCAGGGCAACTATCCAATTTTAGATGCAGTAGCCATGAACAGTGCTGCTCATCATCCGGTCCCCGTGTAACGCAGAGTCAGCTGGAATGTCCTAAGGGCAAAGAGCAGGTGACATTCTCTCCCTCCCACAAAGCCCTGCAAATTACATCCTATCTCTAGTTTCCATCGGGAGCCTGAAAAGTCCCCTTGAACTCTAGACTTCAGTTACACGAAAGAGTAAGAAAACCAAAGATAACATTCACATAGGAGAATGTTATTTTTTGAGAAATAACCTTAACCCTTATCTCCACCTGCAGAGGAGCCACGCCTAGGAGTTCCTTAAGTTAGAATAAAAAAAAAACAAGCAAATGAACCCCATACACCCCTAACCCCACCCAGCTAGACAACATTCATTTAGGCTTCATGACGTCAAGTCCAATGAAGAAGGGGAACTTAATTAGAACAGGGTCAGTGACTTGGGCAAGCCACTGTGACCTGGCTCAGGAGGGGGGACTTGCACTTTCAACTCTGTAACAAAGACGCACTGTTACAGACCAAACTACCATTCCACACATTTTTGGCAAGAGGGGAACCTGTCCTCGAAAAGCTGTGTGAGCCTAATTTTAAAGCCAAGCAGTAATTCCCCTGGCGTCAACAATACAAGAGGAGCAACCTCGTCCCCCCAGCCCCCCACCCAACAACAAACCTAACTCAGGGCCACTGAGTTGATTCTGAGGGTCTTAGAAGCCTAGGGAGGTCTCGCTGAGGATCTCTTTGGGCCAAGCGCCCAGTGAGGCCACTGTTCGCGCTTGGAGGCTGTCACAAAGCATGCTCTTCATTGTACTCTGTCAAGTGTGGCAGCGTTGGTGGGAGGGGACGTTCATCAGTCCTTGAGTAGAGCAGCGGTAGGTTGACCACACTCCTTTGGCGTCTCTTCTGTCTTTGAAGAACTCTGATTAGTTTGACCCCGTCACTGAATAGCAAGAGCTGGGTTTCCTGCACCGTGGTCAATCCCACCCTGTTTCCATGTGGTTTCCTCCAAGGTGGGACATTACAGTGGGATCTTGGGTTGGTATGTGCCCCTAGCTCACCTCCTCAAGGCCCCCTTTCCTTCTGACATTCCAAGATAACACCTGGATACAAAGAGCTTGTTTGGGAGGAAAGGTGCGTGCAGTTGTGTTTGTCTGTGACTCCTCAGTGGGACCGCAGAGGGGCAGGCTTCCCAGATTTCTTGTGCTCGAGGTTAGCAGCTGCCTGTCTCCTGCATGGCTTGGTTCATGCTGCTCTGCTCAGGCAGGAGGGGGCACGTGGGAAACAGGAAGAATAAGGCTTTACTTCTAATTCAAGAGGCTTTCTGATTTGGTCCGAGTAAGGAAGCACACACACACACACACACACACACACACACACACACACACACATTCTCTCTCTCTCTCTCTCTCTCTCTCTCTCTCTTTCTCTCTCCAGGAGATTTAGCAGAGGTGGGTCTTGGGCCCCTATTCTCAGACTTCCCGTTTTTGCCCCCATGAAGTGATTTCTTTGTACAGACTTGAAGCCTTAGAAGGACAGGGACCATGTTATTCACTCCCACAGGCTTCCCTAGACAGTCAGAGAAGCTTCGTATCAAGTTCATAAAGGGCTCCCAAATGGATGGCGAGTTCTCTTTCTTTCCTTCTTTGAACGTGTGACTAGAACAGTGGGGACTCGGGCAGGAGACCTTTCCCCACCATTATATCTAGCTACGTGAGTTTGAGAGCGTTACCACGTCTCTCGGAAGCCGTTTCCCCGTCTGTGAAAGGAAGAAGGTGGTGGTGGTTAGGTGCCCTTACGTCAGTTCTGATTCACAGGAGGAAACACTGCCCTGTTTCGCCATCCTAGCCGCTGTTCAGCCCATTGCTGCAGCCGCTGTGTCAATCCATCTCGTTGAAGGCCTTCCTGTTTTTCAATCCCCTCCTTTACCAAACATGACATCCTCCAGGGCGTGGTGTCCCCTGACAACACGTCCAACGTGCATGAGGCGATGTCTTGCCACCCTCCCCTGACAACACGTCCAACGTACATGAGGTGAAGTCTTGCCACCCTCCCCTGACAACACGTCCAACGTGCATGAGGCGATGTCTTGCCACCCTGGTTGTGCTCCTTGTCACACAGACTAATGGAGAAGGAGGGTCAGATACATTCTGAAGCCCTTTAAGGCTCGGACACTCTGTGAGTCTGACTACAATCCAGCAAGGATCACAGATACGCATGCAATAATGGCGAGAGTTGGAGCTAGACTGACCTGAGTTCAAATCCTAAACGCAACATTTAGTAGCCGAGAAACCCTGGCAAGTTCCTGGGCCTCAGTTTCTTTCCTTTGAAAAAATATATATTTGATTGTGCTTTGATGAGAATTCACATAGAAAATTAGGTTCCCATTAAACAATTGCTATACATATTGTTCAATGACATTGGCTACATTTTTCACATTATATCAACATTCTTTTTTTAAAAGCAGTTTTCTTGATATGGTGTTCATAAATCATTCATCTCCATGTTTAATCACTGTTTTTCTTATCAGTAAAATAGTACGGATGTAATTAAATACACTTCACTAAATTGATATGAACCTTGAATAAAACAATGGCATGTACAGCATCAGCCATTTCATAGCCTTTGGCGAAATCTTAAATTGGCATTACAGAAATGTGTGTTCAGGGAATGACCGTCAGCTCCCTTCTAAGAGACATCATGCCAGCCCTGGTTCATGGATAAGGCGACACATAGTCTCTCTGGAGCAGCTTGTTTACTTCTCTGCCTCGGCACAATTTCTATTTGTCTTCCTTCTCAGTCTCCAAAACGCAGTCTTCTGCAGGTCCTTTCTGTTCAACACAATTGTGGACACATTACTTGGGTGACCCCTGTGGGGAGTAAAACTCGTTCTTTGGAAGCGTTCTGTGTGCTTCTTGGTGACAGTCACAGAAACGACACCGAACATCTGCGAAGCGATTTCCGTGACCCAAAGCCTTTTGCGCTCCACGGCGTTTTGGTACAGTCTACATGGTGCTCCGTGCCGACGCGCTGCCACAGGGTTTGCACAGAGACAAAAGAGGTACACAGTCTCGGCACCTTCAAGGCCTTGGCCTCGGATAGGTTGTACCCTCATGACTCACTTCAGGTTCCACACATACAATGTGGAGGGGAAAATGAAGCAACGCGTCCGCTTACTGAGCTTCCCCTGGGAGTGTTTTCCACACGCTACACCACATTCTCATCACCGAAACGCTAGAGGCAGGTACTGTGGTCCTCGTTTGTAGCTGAGAACACTGACGCGCAGTCAGGTGAGACCATATCACCAAGATAATAAGCAGGCAAACTGGTATGTGAATCAGGTAAGAAGCCACCTGCTTGGCTATCTCACTTGCTGGTATTTCAGGAGATATTCTGAAAACATTAAGCCCTTGAGAAGACAGGCTTCTATTGAGATAGAGAAAAAACAGAGTAAGTGTCTAATTGGTTTTTACTAGTTTCTTTTCTTCTTCACATATTGCTCTCGTGTCTTTGTCGATTATGAAATGCTTTTTGGCACAAGAAAGCAATGTGAGTTGAATTCCAGGGGCTGGGGGGAATTTCTGCGTCGAATAGGAGGAATGTGGATGAGACACCCAAAGAGCCACAGAGGAAGAGCAGCTTCATTTAAAAGCACGAGTAGATGGAAAATCTGCTGACGAATGCCCTGCGTCTCCACCGTGTCATTGCTAACCGAACAATTTATCGCTGGCAGGAATCAAGGTCCCGCAGATGGCAATTTTAGCAGACATTGACACCCCAATCCAAAGTGCAAATCATTTCATAATCTAAAATTCTAATTTTTTCAATTCACAGATGTTTCCAATTAGAACAGGGAAGGTTAATGTGATCTCAGCTGTTTCTTAAAAATATTAAAATGTGCCAAGAAACTCAAAGAGTTGGTACAAAGGAGTTTCTTTTTCTACTAAAATATTTACTCCTCCAAAAATAATAATCATGTAGGCTCCAGGCCCCCTCTTCCCCGAGGGGGCCACACTTAACACCCCTCACCTTCTTTCATGGCTGAGAACATGGCACACACTCACACATGCCCCCACTTCATAAAACAAACACCTTTCTGATGTCTGGGGAGCTCCAGCTAATCTGGGTCTCTAGGCCGTAAGGTTTCTGGAATGGGGCTAACATGAACTAACATAAATGTTCTAACATGAACTTCTAATACATCCAAAGCAAATAATCCAGCCCAACAACAATAGCATTTTTGTCTGGTGTCTTGGTTTTTTAGGCCTGTTCCTGGGGTTATTTGGGGCACAAATTCAGAAAACTTCATTTAATCGACTATATCTACTCCAGTTTCTTAGCTATGGCACTCCACTATTTTTTCAGCTATTAAGTTATACTAATTGATTAGTGTGCCATTCTACTTTTACATATGAGAGTAATACAGATCCACAAACAGTAGGAGAAGACTAAGCAGGAAAGAAATATTTGAAAAAGAATTAGGCATTAAAGGACTTGTGAGGGAAGCTGTATAAGGGCATCCGGTGGCTAGTTGGTTAAGTACTGAGCCGTCAGCCATAAGGTAAGTGATTTGTACCCACTAGTCACTCTGCCACCTTTAAAAGACTTTACATTTGGAAACCCAAAGAGACAGTTCTAAAGCTGTCTTATTGAGTCACTAGGAGACTAGGTTGGATGGCAGGGACATTTTGGAATAGGAGGCTGTGCCGTGTACACAGAGACTACAAGTTTATACTTCAAAGTCAGATCAAGGCGTGAGAAGAGTGGAAAATAAAAAAGAAAATTGAAAAGACCCAGATAGGGAAAGTTTGAAGGCAATTCAGAGTGTCAAAAATGTAAGATTTCATCGGAATTGTCATAAGTATTTTAAAGATCTAAAGTTTTCTTCTTCAGATTATGCAGTAACTATTTCAGGGCACATTGGACTATATAGAAGCCAATGAGTGATTCATTGAAATGTTTCAGAGGTGAGATGGATTCTAAGCTTCTTTATAAGAAAAATTCAAACTTTTCTTTCAAGAGCTTTTGTGTACAGGTCGTGGTGGGGGGGGGGGGAGTTGTGCCATCTTATAACAAGACTGGAACATGTTAATTGTAAGAAAGGAGGCTGAACGCAGACAAACCCGATTTGGGTTTCAGAACATTGGAATCGCTGTTATACCAAACTCAATACCAGTCCGTCAATTATGACTCACAGTGATCCTACAGGAGGGCTTGCATAGCTGACCTTGTGGGTAGCAGTCAAGAATATAACCCTTTACTCCATCAGAGCTCCTGATTTATTGTACAGTAACTCTTATTTCTGACCCCTCTTTAAGATAACAAATTCCATTCCATTTTTGGAACCAGCAGGTCATATGTTCCCTGAGACAAGTATAACATCTGAGGCACCAAAAATATGTGTTGGCTAAACCTGAGATCCTGAAATCACGATCCCTCTGACTCAGAGGATGCAATGTACCACCTGTTTACGTGGATAAAGGGACTTCAGAAATTTCATGGAAAATTTTAAAGAAAAGGTAGGGGGATTTTTCTACGAACTTTTGAAGTTCCCTCAATATGGCAGAGAGGGAGAGAAAAGCATCCTATCTTTTCTTTTCCAAAGCATTTCTGAGACATAGTCTAATACGTTCTTTTCACATCGAGTTAGTTTTGGAAATTGGCTAGGCGCTCACAGCCCTATAGGAAAGACCCACTCAAATAACAAGTCCCCTCAGCCAAGGTCAAGCTGAAATGGCGAAAGTTCGAATCCATTTTACGCTGTTTATGAGGCAGCTCTGTTGCCAGGGATCTGAGTTCTATCTTGAAGCAATTTGTAAGCGGATGGCCCTGCCCACTTTAATTTATCACATAAACATTTCTGGAGCTATCCTTGCATATTAGTCATGAAAACTGGAATTTCATAAGGAAGAACAGAATGTAGTTTGAAAAGAGGACAAAAGTTCACTGAGAAAACATATGTTTGAACACCAGGGACCCTATTCACTGGAAGCTAATGTGAGAGACAGCTAAACGCTGAGAACCAACTGTCTGAAAGGGCTACTCATTAGATGTAATTAAGTGTGAGGGTAGGAGGACACATTTAATCTAATTCGTCGTGCTGGCTGAGTGTAGCTCCAAATGATTAATATCTTTAAAGAAGAAATCTCAGGAACTCAAGACCAGAAATGTTCAAGGCCAAGGCTTGAAATGACTGGGAAAGTTTCTACATTTTTCTGCACAGAAATAAATTCCATTTGGGCCCACTCCAATTTGCAATGCACACCTCTTACTGTGAAGTTTAAGAGCAGAGACTTGTCCAGACTTTGACTAAAGAAATTTCAAGTATTTTGGTTACCAGCAGAGTGGCCTTGACAGATAACTAAATTGGAGTCCATAAAACAGAGGTAATAAAAAGCTTTTTAATGACGTTGCACATGGTCATTAAAAGAGATGTTACCATGGAAAGTAGGTGACATGATGCTTGGTACATTTAGTAAATGCTCCATAAATGATAGCAAATCTTACTACCATGATTCCACACAAATTACCCTAGAGGACCCTTTCATCCCAGGTTTACCACTAATGGCAAGACACATAATCCCACTGTCATCAAGTTGACTGGTTCAGAGTGACCCTCTGTGACAGAGTCAACATGCCTCATAGGGTTGCCAAAGCTTTTATTCTGAAAGGAGGATGCAGTCTGACATCTTTCTGCTACGGAGGGACCGGTGGGTTTGAACAGCTGACGTGCAAGTTGTGTCAACAGGGCTCCTGAAGGATGTACTAGATAAGGCAAAACAAGTTGACACGATATAAACAATCTGGGTGTGAGTTATGTGCTGTTGCTGCCAGAGGCCATCAAGTCGGTTCTAATTCACAGGGATTCTATGTACAACAGAATGAAACACTGCAGGTCCCGGGCCATCCTCCCAGTTATGTTTCCGATCATTGTGGCCGCCACTGGGCCAATCCATCTTGTGGAGGGTCTTCTTGTCTTTCTCTGCCCCTCTCTAAGTCCTTTACCAGGAACTGGTCTCTCTTGATAATGTATCCAAAGTATGCAAGACCAATTCTCACCCTCTTTGTTTCTAAGGTACAGTCTGGTTGTACTTCTTCCCAGACAGATTTGTTTGTTCTTCTGGCAGCCTGTGGTCCTTTGAATATCCCTTGCCAACATCATAATTCATATGAATGACTTTGTTCCCCAGTCTTTTGTGTCCGTTGTCCAGCTCATGAGGCCATTGAAGATACTTTTGTCTTGGGTCAGGCATTCCTTAATGCCCAAAGTGACATCTCTGCTCTTTAACACTTTAGAGAAGTCTTGTGTGGCAGATTTTCCCAATGCAATACATTGAGTTCTTGACTGCTGCTCCCGGGGCATTGATTGTGAACTGCGTTTTCTCTATCAGAATGCCAGCAGTCTATACACCTCACCAAACCACTCATGATAGAACTACCAAGCAGGGACCTCAAAATAGCCACCGAATGCCCATGTGAATCATTCTGTTCAGGAGGGCGCAACATCATTGGTGCCACTGTGACATATTTTCACTGCTTTGCGGAGACTCAGAGCAGGCCCACGCTTTGTTTTCTAATGGCTTGTACCTGCTAAACATGCATTCCCCTTTAATTCAACAGTTGTTTAACAGTGTCTATGGGACAGGCACTGTTTTAGGGACTCAAAAATCCTTGTCCTCATGGTTATATTAATCTGTCCTCCATACTACTCGGCAATTATAATTCTAGGTGTTCAGAGAGGGAAAGAACAAAGACACAAAGATGAATAAGATACACTGTATGGTGGCCAATGCACAGCCCAGTATTCATGTTTGTTTGTAGGGGTTTTTTTTTTTTTTTTGCACAAGGGTAATCAATCAGTGCAAAATCACACTGTTAGGAAATTGATTGGATGTTTGTAAAACTGAGCTCAAAACAACCAGCATTGATCAACAAAGACGGACCAATTCTGTTGTACAACAAAGTGTGACCACACATGTTGCAAACTACTCTCTGGAAATTAATGGAGCTAGGTTATGAGATTTTGCCATACCGCCGTACTTACTGGACATCTCCACCCAGATAGCCACTCTTTAAACACTTGGAATTCTTCATGTGTAATAAAAGCTTCATAAATCAAGAAGCTACAGTTGAACATTTGAGCAGTTTACAGTATCAAAGGATTAAGATTAAAAAAAAGAATATATAGCTCAACATCACACTGGCCCAAGATTATTGTCCATAATGAAATATACATATATATTAAAATTGTTTTATTGGGGGCTCTCACAGCTCTTATAACATTCCATACATCGATTGTATCAAGCATATTTGTACATATGTTGCCATCATTTCCAAAACATTTTCTTTCTACTTGAGCCCTTGGTATAAGCTCCTCTTTTTCTACCTCCCTCTTCTCCCCTCCCATCCTCATGAATCCTTGATCAATTCTATATGGTTACTATTATTTTGTATTTTACACTATTCTCTCCCTTCACCCAATGAAACATATTTTGATTAAATAATTTTTGCCTCAATTTATAGTATTTTTACTTTTCCTTAAAAAAAACCCCCAAAACTAAACATTTCATGTGGTATGCTCTAATAGTAAAAAGGTTACCATGCAAACTTTGCATCTATGCCCCTACACTTGGCTTCATACATACTGGTTGATTCCCCTGGGGTCCCTGCTGCACTCAGTGACCAGAGTAACCTCCTGAGCCTCATTTATGATGAAGATCAGATTTTATTATTAGATCTGGAGAATCAAGAACTTTGGAAATAAAAGGCATGGTCTCATCTCCTTTACACATTTCCTTCTTTCTAAGGGAATAGACTACATTGGAGATACAGAGAGCAAGTAAAATTTATTCTTTAGTTATCTTAGAAACATTGCAGTTACTTTTACCCTCTCAGATTAGCTTTAAAAATTATTGTGGCAAACTATACTTAATAAAAATTTCCACTTCAATGATTTTGAAATATACAGTACAGTGACATTCATGACTCTCACATTAACGCACACCTTACCACATGCCTGCTTGCTGCTCCTTCTGCTTAGAACTCATCCAATAAATCTTTGTCGATGTCTCTTGTGACCCAGGGATTATGATGAACTGCTTCTCAGTATAAATCCCAATCCTTCTCCTCTAGGCTTAGATCAAGAACTAACAATTCACTGGGGTAATTTCTTACCATAGTAAAGTATCTCAACACTTATGATTGGTCCATCTGCACTGCATTTCCCTTATTGGCTCACATTTCCTATGAACCACTCTTCATGTGACGTGTGCCATGACTCCTTCAAGGACAGGGGCTATGAATAAAATGATTTCTTCCACTGACTCTCCCATGTACTTGTAGTGGCCAAATGTAAAGATGGTGCTTAATTAATACTACTTAATTTACCCAGAAGCCATTCTGTACTGCTCATGGCCTGGTGTGTGCTTGATGATGCGATGCTGGCCACCATGGCGATACAATAATGAAGAGTGACGACGCCGTTCTTCGGGAGAGGCGCTCACAGAAGTTGTGTGAAAGGAGAAAAGTCCATTTTCTACCACCTACGTGTCGTTTAACCATTTAAAGTTCTTCTACCGGTGACTTTATGTTGCTCTCACACTGATTCACTCTGAACATACCACTTTCCCTTTTCAGCATGCCAGATATGCCCTTCCCAATGCATTCCTTCCTATCCTCCCATCCAAACAAAACCTCCCGTTTCCCAATTCCAAATCCCAGTGATTTGGGATGCGCGGGCACAGTGTTATCCCTCTAGAGTCTAGAGGGCATGCGAAATTTGAGGGATTCCTGGAATGCCTTCGGTTCAGACAAGAACCTGAACATAATCAGGGATTTTAGAGACTGATCTGTTGGTCATGGGATTCTTTTCTGCCAAAGCCGTCTCCACTTTTCCTTAAAAAACAAAATGAAATAAACAAACAAAAAACCCACCACAACAACAATCCTTCCATTAGGGAGAAACTTTCAAAACATTTGCACTGCTTGTAGCTTTTTCTCTGTTTGGACTAAAATGTCCTTTGAGCCCAAACACCCTCCAGTGTATTTTACGGGCTAATGAGAGATCAAGGTTATCTGAGAAAAGCCAACTCAACTCCTGCCTTTAGTTGGCAGTTCTTTGTCAGAGTAAGGAAGTTCTCCGCACACCAATTCTTTTGATCACAGTGGCTGCTTTGCCAGGGACAAAGCAGGAAGAAGCAGAGAGCCAGATGAAAAAGAAACAAAACCAGTTTGTTTAAGTCGTTGGGGGAACCTGCCTTCAAATAAAAGGAAGCCAAACCCAGACCATCCTGTTCTAGTGACAAAGGCTCATCTGCCTCAGCTTGAGAGAAGAAAATATAATCCTTTGCATCTGCTGGTCACTCATTCCCACCTTCACTCTCCGCCCCTAAACCCAAACCTATGACTGGCTGAGGAAACTCCTGTCCTTCCCCCATAGAGCAAGCTCTTGTTCTCGATGCTGAAGTCTCAGGCAGGTCACATGCAATTAGGTGGGACTGCATCTTTTTTATTCATAAACCTCAACATGTCCTCTGAAAAAGAAGAAACCCAATCCTTTGATATCTAAAAACCAGTGTAATTTAGACACAAACACAGTCCTCCTTATGTTTCAAAGCGTTTCTCTGATTTGGGATCCAGATACAATTTAACAGACTCCGCAGGCCATTGTGTCATATAACAGACAAGCCACCTCATGCTTCTCGGGCTACCTTCCTCAGCTCCATCCTGGCATGAGCTCCCACAGCCATGGCATCCAATAGTCCGTGGTGGAACTTGGACTGTCCAGCCAGTCTGGGAACGTGCTCATATGTGAATAGGGACCTTCAGCAAAAAGGACACCTTGCAGGTAAACCTACAAGTGTTTCAAGTCAGAAAATGAAAGGTATGCATTTGCCTCTCCTTCTACATTTTTTCCCCCTTAATTCCAGAACTGTTAGAGGCGAATGTGTTGGCAAGGTGCTCTAATCTGCTCGTTTTAGGTCCTTCCAAAATGAGAGACTATAAGGGTTGGTGGGAACCCCAAAGGTCACCGAATGAAATTCTCTCATTTGCAGCCTGGTTTATGGAAGGACATTAGGAGTTGGCAAAAACTAGAAGCAGAATCCATGTCTTGTGGCTCCCAGATCTTTCTGATAATGCACAGGGGGGTTTGGAAGTATCTCCCCCTGGTTCCTTTCATGGACCTCCATTCTTCAGGGAGTTGCTCTTCCCCATCCTTTAACCCAGTGTTTTTCTAAGTGTGGACCCTGCACCACCAGCAGCAGCAGCAACTGGAAGACTGTTCAATATGTAAATGCCCTGGCATCATCCCAAACTCACTGATACTGTGTTTTAACAAGCCCCCCAGGTAATTGTAATGCTTGTTAACATCTGAGAACCACAGCTTTCATCTGTTAGCCATGTCTAACCCGCTAACAAGGGATTTGGGGCACTAATCAGATCCACCTGATTTTACAGCTCTCTTTCAGTTTGGCTCTCCTAGTTACCGAAGACAAAGGTTCGCTTAAGTTGCCTCCCAAGAAAAAGGATTTATTGTAAATTTGTGAACAGGAACTGGATGTGAAAAGGTGTTGTGAGCAGAGGCAGCTCTAAGGACCAAACCTTTAGGCCTCTATGTTTCATTCCTCTCTCCCTCTGCTTTCCCTGTTCTTCAGTCTCCCCAAATTGTTTCCTTAACTTCCTATCCCGCCCGCGCGCCCCCCTCCCCGCCCCCAACATAGTTGGCATTTGCTTTTGGTCCATCATGATCTGTCTTTAAAGTTTAGAGTCTAAACCCCAGAACACCTTAATTCCACCACCCCTCAAACTGGAAAATTCTTTCCATATAACTTTTTCCATCTCTCAGTTCAAATTCCTGTAAAGGTCTCCAACAAATCCCAGATCTTTTTTTTTTTTTTTTTTTTGGCAGGGGGTGTGGGGTGTGGTAGACAGGGAAGGCCACACAGGTCTTACCCAAATGATTGCTCAGTTTAGTCTGATGCTATTTCTGGACTAACCGATTGCTAGCATTGGATGCTGTTGATTTTAGGAGCCATCGAGGTGGGCCCACTCATGGACCCCATGATCAACAGAAGGAAACATTGCCTGGTCATGCACTGTCCTCACAATTACACACGAGTCCATTGTGGCAGCTCCGGTGTCAATCTATTGTATCAAGAGGCTTGCTCGTTCTGACTGCCGCTCTGTTTTACAAAGCTCGATGTCCTTCTCCAGGGCCTGGTCTCTCCTGATAGCATGTCTAAAGCACACGAGACCGAGTCTCATCATCCTCAGCTCCGAGGAGCATTCTGGCTGGACTTCTTCAAAGGCAGATTGGCTTTCCTGGCTGTATGTATGGTACTTGCAATTTCTTTGCCAATACCACCGCTCCAACGCATCAGTTCATCTTCAGTCTTCCATATGGACTGTTCAACCTTGAAATATTATGGCGTGGGTCACTGGACCTCAAAGTGATACCTGTGCTCCTCAGTCTGTTAACAAGGTCTTGTACAGCAGGTGTGCCCCGTGCAATGTGCGCCTTAATCTCTTGACTGCTGCTTCCACAGGCATCGATTGTGGAGCCAAACAAAATGAAATCCTCCTCGACAACTTCAATCTTTTCTCCATTTAGCATGATTTTTTTGATCTATTGGGCCATCTGAGGAGATTTTTGCTTTCTTGATGCTAAGCTGTAATCCCTGGTGAAGACTGCAGTGTTTGGTTTCCATCAGCAACTCCTGTAAGGGCTACTTGCTTTCATTAAGCACAATTGTCACCTGTATATTGCTGGTTGTTCATAAGCCTTCCTGAGATCCCTCTTCACATAGCCCAGCTTCTCAGATTATATACTCGACATACAAATTGAATAAGTATAGTGAGACAATACAACCAGGATGCATACCAGTCTTGATTTTAAACCAGTCCCTGTTCCCGCATTCTATCTGAACCTCTTGGTCCTTGGTCCATGTACAGGTTCCTCTTCAGCACAATGAAACATTCTGGAATTCTCACTCTTCTCAATGTTATCCATCGTTTGTTATGATCCAAACAGTTGGATATCTTTGCATAGTCAATAAAACACAAGTAAACATCTTTCTGATATTCTCTGCTTTTAGCCAAGCTCCATCTGACATCAGCAATGATATTCCTTGTACTATATCCTCTTCTGAATCCTACTCTCATTCTGGGAGCTCTCTATCAATGTAGTTCTATAACTATTTTCCAATTATCTTCAGCAAAATGTTATGTGCATTTGATATTAATGATATTGTTTGATAATTTCTGCATTTTGTCGGGTCACCTTCTCTGGAATAAACACTGATATGTATTTCTTCTAGTTAGTTGGCCTGGTAGGTAGCTCCCACATTTCTTGTCATAGAAGAGTGAATGATTTCAGTGCTTCATCAGCTTAATGAAACATTTCTATTGATATTCTGTCAATTAGTGGCGTTTTGTTTTCCAGTAATACTTTCAGTGCAGCTTGGTCATTTTCTTTCAATACCATTGGTTATTGATCATATGTTACCTTTTGATATGGCAGAATGTCAATCAATTCTGTTTGATAGGGTGGCTCTGTGTAGACCTTTAATCTTTAAATCTTTAACTTTTAAAACCGTTTTACTGGCACTTAATCCACATATCACACAATTCAGTCATTCAATCATATCAAGATCATCTTCTTGTGATATTTCCTGCATCATTTAAAATGTAATAGTTTCCCTACAGAACCTTTCAATATTACAACTGGAGGCTTTTCTTCAGCTCTGTAGCTTGAGATGGGCTGGTTTCTCCCTTTGTGACTTCTGGCTCCCGCTTTTGCGCATGCATCACAGTAACGTTCCTTTGTCTCGTTGAGCTACCCTTTTAGATTTTCTGTTTAGTTCTTTCCATCTTTACTTCCATTCGCTGTAGCTACTTGCTGCTCAAGAGCAAGTTTTGGAGTCTCTGTTAATACCCACAATGGTCTTTTCTGTCTCTTTAGTGACCTTTTGCTTTCATCGTGTATGATGTTCTTGACACCATCCCACAGCTCATGAGGTTTTCAGTCATTAGAGTTCATGTGTCAAAGCTGTTCTTTTCTTTTTGTTTGTTATTTAATTTTTTTTAAAAGATCATTTTATCGGGGGTTCTTACAGCTCTTATAACCATCCACAACAAGTATATCAAGCATATTTGTACATATGTTGGCATCATTATTTTTCAAATCTCTTCTTGAGGTGTTCTCTAAATTTATGTGGGAATATACTCAAGACTGAATTTTGGTCCTTGTGGACTTGTTTTAGTTGTCTTCAGCTTCAACCTGAACTTGCATATGTGTACTGGATGGTCTGTTTCACAGTCAATCCGGGACTTGTATAGTCAGTTTGACTCCTGTGTATTCCCTCAGGTGAAGTCAACATGCATCGTTAATGTTGTTGAAAAAAATATATTTGTAATGAAGCTATTACTCTTGCGAAATTCTATCATGTGATCTCCAGCCTCATTTCTAGCAGGAAGCCCATATTTTCTTCCTCCTTTTCCATCTTCATTTCCAACTCTCGCATTCCAATTACCAATAGTTAGCAATGCAATTTGATTGCATATTTAATTAAATCCAGACTGAAGCAGTTGGAAGAATTCATCAATTTCTTCATGATTAGCTTAGTGTTGCATAAATTCAAATAATAGTTGTATTAACTGGATTACTTGTAGGTAGGTGTATAGATATTTTCCTATTACAGACAGCATAGACTGCAAGATACATCTTGAAATGATCTTTTTGACAATTGATATGATATCATTCTTCCTAAATTTGTCATTTCTGCCACAGTAAACCATATGCTTATACGCTTTGAAGGGCAAATACCAGTCCATTTCAGCTCATGAATGCCTAGGTTATCGACATGCATTCCATTTCATTTTTGAGGACTTCTAATTTTCCTAGATTCATGTTCCAATTATTAATAGATGTTTGAAACGGTTTCTTTTCATTTTGCGTCATGCCTCAAGCGAAGGTCCTGACAGCCGTGTTCCATCCACCTCATTCTAGTGCACTTGACTTGGAGGAGCCAATGCTCCCCTAGTTTTAGCTTGAGTGACTTTCAATATGAGGGCCTCATCTTCTGGCACCATATCTGAAAGGTCTCTCCTCTATTCATAAGGTTTTCAGTGGCTAAGCCCTCAGAAGGGGACAGTGCATTCCTTCCTTAGCATCCGTTCTTAGTCTGAAAGCTGTACTGAAACCTGTATATCATGACTGACCGCACTGGTATTTGAAATACCAGTGTCATAGCTTCTGGCAGGAGAGTATGACAAACTGACAGGCAAGTAGTTGAGGGCAGTTATTACCATGACCCAAGAGAGTCAAGGGGACATGTGGGCTGCTTGGTGCAGGGAGCAGCTTCATGAGAAATCGGCTGAAGGAGGAGGAAAGCAGATGGGAGGCTCCTCATGCCTCATGTGCCGGTGACCCTGTGAATGAGACACGAAGGAACTTGGCAGTGAGTTCAATGAGGGTGTGAGTTGGAGATCAATAGTCCGCTGCATCATCATGACCCTAATTGTCATGCATACTCTAAGGGTGAGGACGCCTGGGAAATTCCAGCTGCACCTAATGAACTCCCTCCAAGTTACAGAAGGTCAGTGTGAGAGGCAACTTCAGACACCACCTCGTTTAGGAATTCTCAGCTCTGGTTGCTCACTAGAGTCACCTGGAGAGCGTCTACAACTAAAGTAGCCTGGCCCCAATCTCGGGGTTCTGGTGTAATTGATCTAGAGATCACAGAAGCTACGGGACACAGTTCCTGTCATTTTTGCTTGAGACTGAATTGCTGAGTGACTTGTTCATGGAGTCATAGCCAGAAAGGTGATTGAGTCAGGGCGAGAGCCCACATCTCCTGACTCCTCACCCACATTCTTCAGAATACCCACGACGGAAGCACTGACAGTGTCACATGCAGACGAAGAAGATCCAGCTGCAGCCCTTGCTGTGCTTGCTCCACTCGAGGGCGCCTGTCCAGCAGCACAGCTGGAGCTGTTTGGCAGAGGAGCTTGGGCGTCATTGGATGTGGAGTACGCCTGGTCAAAGGAGTCAGCATTTTTGATGCCCCCAAGGATGGGGAGGAGTTGGCTGATTTGTCCCACTGTGGGAGATTCAGACCACATTATCTCCCCACCATGTGTCCCCATGAGTGTCCTCTGTTGCCGTACGCTCCAGCTAGGAGCCAACATGACTCGAGCTGTTGGCAGTCCTACAGCCCTCTCTGTGCCTTCACAGCTCCGTGCAGGGACAGCATCCTCCGGGCTTGGTGTGCCAGTATGGGGTCTAGCCCACCTCTCCTCCTTCTTGGTTTGCTTCCGCTATGTCTCCTCATTGTGCTGATGGTGTGTGTGTGTTTGCTGTGGGTCTGCTGTGGGTCTCGAGGGAAGAAGATTCCCCATAGACTGATGGTTTACAGAGTCCAGATTGTCACGTGCTCAGACATTGCGCCCGGGCTCTCATGGTCCTCCCATCTGCTGAGACACAGTGGCCTTTATTTCTGAGTGGCTTTTCTCAAGATGTTCCATGCACTGGCCAAAGGGAGAACTATTCCTGTGTGTGACTTAAAATTGGCCCACTTGTTAGAAGCCTGCGACATTTAGGAAGCTCTGGTCTTTGGCTGGTGTGGCAGGGGTCTCTCTGAGGGGGGAGCCGAGGAGGGTAGTTGAAGAGAAATAGGTTGCAATGCAGAACTCACAAGAGCTCACTAGATGTAATCAGCTGGAAAAAGGATGCCTCCATGGGGGGTTATGAGTCCTACCACACTCTTTTATGGCAATGGAGGTGAGAGAAAAGGGATGGATAAGCAATGCCCTGTTTTACTTGGGAAGAACTTAATTGTTAATGCATGTTTGTGCACCCTTAGTTCATCTGATGGTCACCGCAAATGAACAATGTGGTCTGTTCCGGCGATCCTGGCTTGGGTAGGGGTGGGGGTGAAGAAGCAAGTCCACAGTCACATGGTCATTCGTGAGAGAGCTGACCTACTTTCTCTGGACTTCAGTAGCAGTGCTTTCCCAGCATAGGATATGGTTTTTCCCAAGGGTGTGTGTGTGTGTGTGTGTGTGTGTGTGTGTGTGTATGTGCCGCAGACCTATCATTCACCCACCTGACTGCCAGTTTGTTGCATGGTTGGTGGCTTACATGTTGTTTCCATGCTGGAAGCTATGGCACTGGTATTTCAAATACCAGTGGGGTTCACCCATGACAAACAGGGTTCATCAATGGAGCTTCCAAACCATCATTAGGAAAAAAGGTCTGGGGAGCTACTACCCCAAAATAGCTAACAAAAACTGTCGATCACAACAGAACACTCGCTATAAAATATGAACCCCTAGGTTGTAAAGCACTGGAAATACAGTGGTGGCAGCAGTGGGCTTGAGTGTACCAATGACCTTGAAGATGGCTGAGTCCCGGGCACCATTACATTTGGTTGTACAGGGTGCCATGAGTAGGAGCTGACACAGTCACAACAAAGCACAACCACTCTAAGGTAAACATGGAAGTGACAATCTCTGAAACATCATGTTTACCAGAGCCACAAGAAGCTGGACTCTAAATGGAATAGGGAAAAAAAAAAAAAGAATGGATTCTGGGCCAGCTGGGATGTCTTAGACAAGTTAGCATTAGTTTCTACGTGAAATAATACACACCTTACAAGGTTGTGATAGGGCCTGGAGAAAATGCACGTGGAGTGAGTTTGATGTCAAGATGGCACCCAGACTTGGAGTGTGCATGCAGATCCCACACGGTGCACCGAACCAGGAGGACAGCGCCACCACCTGGAGGCTTGCATGAAAAGATTGGACCGCAGGGCTGGCCCCAGCCAGAGCCAGTCTGAGCCCCGCCCTAGAAGTATGTGCCAAAGAGAACAACACTAACCTTCAGGTGGGGGAAAAGAGACAACTTAGCATGCCCACGAGGAAGCAAACCAAGGAGGAGGACAGGCGGGCTAGACCCCATACTGGCACACCAAGCCCGGAGGAGGCTGTCCCTGCACGGAGCTGCGAAGGCACAGAGAGGACTGTAGGACTGCCAACAGCTCGAGTCATGTTGGCCCCTAGCTGGAGCGTACGGCAACAGAGGACAATCATGGGGACACATGGTGGGAAGATAATGTGGTCTGAATCCCCCACAGTGCGACAAACCAAGAAGGGAGAATAATAGATCAACAATTGCAGCAAAGCCAGTCCACAAAGCCCCTAAAGAACCCCCCAAATAGACTTCGGGCTAGGAGGGGCAGCCCCCAGAACTCTCCCAGAACCGGGGGGTGAGGGGGAGGGAGAGGCTTTAAAGACCAGAGGACAGACCTTGAATTATATATGTTTTAGTTTTTTAAATTATTTTTTTCTTTCCTTTTCTTTTTCAACCTTTTGTTTTCTTATTGTTTGGACTAGGACAGCGGTTCTCAACCCATGGGTCACAACTCCTTTAGGGGGTCGAACAACCCTTTCACAGGGGCACCTAAGAACATTGGAAAACACGTATTTCTGATGGTCTTAGGAACCAGACAGCCCTTCTCTATCCATCTCCAGGTGAGTCCGCCCACATGCAGATATGCCCTCATACCAGTACCTGGTATAACGACTGTTACCCATGCTACACCATGCTTCAAGACAAAATAAATATTTCACAATATATAATTGCATATTGTTTTGTGATTAATCACTATGGTTTCATTATGTTCAATTTGTAACAATGGAAATAGATCCTGCATATCAGATATGTATATTATGACTCATAATATAGCAAAATTATAGTTATGAAGTAGCAAGGAAAATAATTTTATAGTTGGGGGTCACCACACATGAGGAACTGTATTAAAGGGTCATGGCGTTAGGAAGGCTGAGAGAACCAGTGGACTAGGACATTGCTGGTTTGCCTACTTATACAAGCCAGATATGGGAAGCAAGCTTGGGGAGAAAGCAACTGGGCCAACAGCCCATGAGGGAGGGTCTTGGGGGAAGAAGGTGACAGGGGGTAGGGATGGGGTGACATGGTGGTGGGGGTGAACAAACAACACCACAGACAGGGGAACAACCAGGGAATTAAAACCAACATCTAGGAGCATTTGGAGCCAAAATCAGGGCCAGTCAAGAGGGAGGGAGTCTGGAACAGTGAGTCTTCACTGATTAGAGAGTCAAATCTTGTATCGGCATCCTCCCTTCTACTCCTTCCTCTTGACTGAGCTCTGCCCTGGCCTCCTACTCGGTTTCCTCTCCAGTTTTTGCTTCTTCTGTGGCACAAAGGCTGAGCTTTCTGGCCCATAAAGAGTTAAGGTTCCAGAGACTCACAGGGACGGTTCTACCCTGCCCTATAGGGTCTCAGTAAATCGGCATCAACTCTAAGGCGGTGAGTTTGGTTGGCGTTTTTATGGGTGGCACATGCTGGTAACCGTCAGGAGCACTCCTTCAGGTCAGGGTACCCGGGCTCACAATAGCTGGGGATGCAGGGAATGGCATAGCCAAGGCAGGCAAAGGCATGGGGGAGTCTCCAGTGGTGTCCAGGAACTTCTGCTGTGTCTCATGCGCTCAGGGCGGTACACTGGAGAAACTTGGGCATCTCCTTCCAGGTTGTGAGGCAGTGGAGAGCCTGAGGCATGCTGGAGGTTCTCTTTTAGCATCAGCTGGACCTAATCAGCTTTGGGGAGGAGGGAGGGGGCAGACCCTCTCACAAAAGACACCATTGTTCCAGGGAGCCTGGCAGGAATGTTGATCATTTCAGAAACCGAGCAGACGCTGGTTCTCTCCCTCTGGGTCTCAGGGATGTCCTCCCTTCAGATGCGAATCCACAAAACCATTCCAGGCCAGGCCTCAGATACAGCCACTGGCTGGGGTAGAGCCCACACTTTCATGTCTCTCAGGAGCCAGGCAGGTGTGGAATCAACACCTGGAAAGCAGCCAGATGGAAACCTGGAGCCACCGCTCAGGATGTCACATGTCCAATAACTGAATCGGCCGTCATTTGGAGATGGTTCGTGCAAAACACAAGCGGGAAGTCTGTTCACAGTGTGTGAGGGACCAGTCCAAGAAGCCGGTTCCTTCGGTCCATGCTTGCCTCAGCCCCACCCTGCCACAGGTCCAGGACCTTACTTCTGAAGCATCCGTACTCCCAGGACAGGCTCTGGAGAGGCTAGCTGGCACCCCCTATTAGAGTGCCCCAGGCAATCCAACAGTCCTGGGGTTTCAAGGACACCTGGGTGCCCACCACATGTACATGGCCCCTAAACTGTAAGACCATCGCATAGTAGCTACCTGCCCTCACTCTGGTGTCAGTCTGGTTTTAATCCTGCCTTTGCCAGGTATTAGCTGTGGGACCTTGGGCAAATTATTACTCATCTGCAAATGAGATCTGATAATAGTACATGCCTGAGTGGTTGTGATATTTAAATGAGTTCATATGGGTAGAGGTTTTGACATATTGCCTGGCCTGTAGTTAGCTGTTATAACATTATGTTTTTCATTTTAGGTCCCCTGTGGGGACTGTCATAGGTCTTTTATTTCCCCCACCTTATGTGCCCAGCTTCTGCAGCACCCTCCTCCCTGGCTTGCCCAGGGCTGATGTGGCTCCCTGATGTTAAGTGATTTGCAAGGC
Source organism: Tenrec ecaudatus (assembly GCF_050624435.1). Lineage (NCBI taxonomy): Eukaryota > Metazoa > Chordata > Mammalia > Afrosoricida > Tenrecidae > Tenrec > Tenrec ecaudatus. Next base: position 83,877,371 of record NC_134533.1, read on the forward strand.
CTTGTTCCTATTTACATGAACCTATCACTCTGCTTCCCAATCCGTATCCATCATGGCCCCTTAGGAGCCCCCTAGTGGAGCCTAGACCTGTGTTTTAAAAAGTGCCCTAGTCATCTAACCCCTTTGGTGGTGTGACCAAGGACCAAGGATTTTCTCTTTGTTAGTAAGAATCACTGGTCATTTATTCTAAACCCCCCTACTTTCCTGTTTCACCTACCAGGAGAGCCCAGAAGGCCATGTATACATGCTAGCACATGGGGATCTACTTGGATCATTATAGAAAATGCTTTTGTCCCATTTTTTTGCATTCAACTTTTATGGCCCCGCTCAAAGGCCACCTCTTTGGTGAACCCGTCCCTGCTTTCCCCAGTCAGAAGTCTTCCCTGCCAAACTGTTGGCTTCCTATAAACCAGAAACATGTGGGGACACAGGGGAAAGGAATCATTTGGCCCTGGAGGGAGGTTGGAGATGATGCCAAAGACAAGTTGACATCCAAGATAGACCTTGAAATATATCCCGTATTTCAATGGGTGCATGAAGAGGAGTGGTCGCTTGAGAAAGGAGAGTATTCCGAAAAGCCTGGAATCAGGAAAATGCCCAGTATAAGCAAAGATCCATTGGGGACTTCTGGGAAGATGCCAACTGAGTAACACATACCAGAGGGACTCTGCAGAAATCAGCCCAGGAGTTTCTAAGAGGGAAATTCAACACTGCTGGATCACAGGAGGAGCATCATAAAGATAAGTAGGCACAGATCCACAAGGTATCAAGGGGCTGGGAGCTTTTGGCTTACCACAGTGGAGGCTGGCTAGGACTTGACCTTAGCCCCACCACTAAACCCTTGCAGCCCCAAGGACAGGGATCGAGGCTCAGCTATATTGTTACTTTTGTTTCCCTCTCTTCTCTCTATCCCCTCACAGTCTAAGTGGGCTTAGTTTTTTTTTCTCCCTCTTCTTTGTCTCTTCTCTGTTCTCTCACACACCACTGCTGAAGTCCAGACCACTCCTCTTAGCCTAGGGCATTTACACTTGCTCCCCACACAGTTAGGTGAGCTCCACCTAACCCGAGGCAGGGGAAAACCTGACTGACCTCCACCAGGGGATACTCTGCCCAACTTCTTACTGGGGAATTCCTGCCTGTGTGGCTCGGGGAGCTCCTATTTTTCCTCTGTTGTCCCACTTGACTGAGGGAACTTCCTCCCACCTACCTTAGTGCTTCACACGGCCTAAGGCAGCTCGGCCATCACTTCCCAATGTTCCAAGCTGCTACAGGAATCTCTGCCCAACTTCCTCAGTGATCTACCTGGCCAGGACAATTCCTCCCACCATTCACAGTGTTCTACACCAAAGCAGGCAACCCACCAGCAGTCTGGGGAACTCCCCTGAGAGAAGCCACAGAGGATAAAGTGATAGACTAATTCCATAGTGAAATTAGCTGTAGGCAGTTCCAAGAAACATTCCTTCAAGTCTCCTAGAGAGAGCCAGTGCTCTTCAACTCCCTGGAAAATGGCACCAGGCTCCTCTAAAACAACACAATGTGAACAGCAATCAGCCCCAACGACCTCAATGAAAGACAGGAGAAACAAAAGGCAATGGCAGAAGATGTCCTAAACACAATGACATGCATAGAAGAAGTAGACATTGAGCTTCCACAGAAAGAAATGTTCAGAATGCTGCTTGGAGTTATACAGGATATGAGGGAAACAATACAGAAAAAGGATGAAATGATAGAGGAGATAAAGTCCATACACCAAAGGGAAATACAAGAGCTTAGGGAGGAGATAACAAAAACCAGTAGCAGGCTCATGGACCTTGAGAATCGACTGGAGAAAGCAGAGAATTTCACCCATGACTTGGAGGGTAGCCAAGCAGACATTAACAAACACAAACAAAAATCTAATAAGATCATCAGAGAAGCTGAAGAAAACCTAAGAGGTATGTCTGATGCCACGAAGAGGAACAACATCAGAATAATTGGATTACTGGAGGAAGACACAACAAAGAAGTCATCTGCAACAATAGTAAGAGAATTTTGGGAGGAAAACTTCCCCAGCTTAATGAATGAAAACCAGGCAACCATTCAGGAGGCTGAAAGAACACCAGCTAGACTGAATCCCAAGAAGTCATCAAGGCTTATAATAAACTATCCAACTTTGAGGAAAAGGAGAAAATCATGAGAGCAGCTAGGGAAAAACAAGCAATCACATGTAAAGCTTCCAAAATAAGAATATGCTCAGATCAATCAGCAGAAACTATGAAGAAGGGGCTAGAGTGGAGCAACATATTCCAAAAATTGAAGGAAAACAATGCAAACCCAAGAATACTCTACCCAGCCAAATTATCGATTAAGATAGATGGAGAAGTAAGAGTCTTCCCAGACAAGGAAACACTCAAAGAATACATTAGAAGACACCCAGCCCTACAAGAGATCCTTGCCGACCCAGTATGGGCAGAAGAACAATACTCACCAAGCATAAATAAGAGACCACCACATAGAACAACCTCACTCAGAGGGCAACAAAGAGAAAACAGAACCCAAGATAGCATTGGTTTAAGGATGGAGAGAAGTCAAGAATCACACATATACAAACACACACACACATACACACGTAAGAAAAGATCCACCGTTGTTCTCTGTAACGCTGTGAACCTCTTCATGTCTCCCTTTTCCTTAGTGATATGTACTGATCACTTCCTCCTTGTACATCGCCTCTCTCTTCGCTGAAGTTAATACATGTTTATTATCCAGATAGAGATTTTCTAACCCATCCTCCTAGTAACCACTAAAGAACGTGCTTTTTTCTCTCTCTCTTTCCTGGACTTTTTATAATAATGGAGTCATTCAATTTTTGTCCTTTTGTGATTGACTTTAGGCCTGGAATGGAAACGAGCTCCCATAGCTCAACTTTCAACTAAACCCTAGCCTGGCCTATATAATGCACAATAGCCCCAGGGAAGCATGCACTCCTCAGGACAATGAACTATGAGAGACCCACCAAACAACATTAGTCCAGGGCTAAAGCTCAGGAGACAAGAAGGTTCGGGACAAAGGGACAAATGGAAATAGTCAATACAGGGAGGAAGTGGGGAGGGTGCTGTTACACTGTATTCAATGTCATGAGTCAAAATGAGTATGAGTTGTTGAACGGAAAACCAAATTGCCCCTAAACTTTTATTCAAATTACAATAAAAAGGTGGGTTTTTTTTCAAAAAGGGTCAGTGGGGCTAGAACATTGAGGACTTAGAAGGTTTGTCAAAGGGTTGCCCCTGATTCTAAGCCCGCAAGGCCTTTGAGGTGGGGATTGCATGAGCAGACCTGCCCTGTGCAGGAAGGAGGGCCTGGAAGGACCCTTTGTTAGCAGGAACTGGGAGGGTAAAAGAGCCCTCCATTATTTGGAAATTACCATCTGCTCTTCTCATCTCCAGGGAGATGAGATAAAGCAGACAGCCATCTCTTTCCTGTTGAAAGTGGGAGGTGAAGCCTGGGACTGTGATGGAGGCCTGGCAGGATGTCCCTGCCCGCCTTGACCCATGCGAATGCAAAAGCTGGCACGGCTGAGGCTGCCAGATTATGTAGGGAGTCTCTGGAGTGGTGAGGACATGTCTGATTCAACAGACAGCTCCATCAACAATCATTGATGCTCTGTGTTCTTCCAGGGACCAGGGAAGGAAACAAGTGGGCACGAGAGCTTCCCGTGAGTACTCTGTGATGCTCACGACCAATGCTGGCTTCAGAGCTGCACACCTGTTTTTCCAAGTTAACAAATGATATTCTAGACCCACAATTGCATGTTACTTGTACAAGACGCGATTTATAAACAAAGATTTATAAATTCTACCTAAAAGTAAACTACATGTCTGAGCATGTCGTTGAGTCAATTCCAATTCACATTGAGCTTCTATGTGTCAGTCAAACTGTGCTCCACAGGGTCTCCAAGGTCTGGGATTTTGGAAACAGACCTCCAGGCCATTCTTCTGAGGTGTTTCTGGGGGAACTTGAGCTAGCAAACTTTTGGTTAGCACTCAGCACATGCATGAATCTTTGCAGTACAGCGTGCTGCAGTTGTTAGGAGCTGTCAAGTCAGTTCTGACTCATAACACAAAGGAATTTTTTTCCACGAACATTTTGAAGCTTTCCTGTGTGAGCATATCTCAAACCTAAGCCCATTGCTATCCAGTAGATTCCAACTTGGTGATCCTACAAAGAGTTTTTCAGATTATAAATCTTTATGGAAACAAACAGCTCACCTTTCTTCTGCAGAGTGGCTTGGGGGATTGAACCACCCACCTTGCAGTTGGTAGCCCAAGGCCTAACCCACAGTACCACCCAGACACACCTTCTATATCATGTATGTATGTATGTATGTATGTATGTATGTATGTATGTATGTATCTATCTATCACCTTACCATGAAAAAAGAAGTTATGTCTTTAAGAAAATGCCCCAGAATTCTTTGGCAATAAAAGAAAATTTAGTGTATTTTGTTTTCCTAATAAAATGAAATGCTAAGTAAAATGTGAGTCAAGTCCAAAGAAAGGAATGCTGTTTCTTCAAGTCAGCAGGAGAACTCAGTGGTGGCAGCCAGCACTCCATTATTCATTGGCTGAATTGCTAGGAGCGCTGTCCACACCAGAGGAATGAGCAGAGAGGGAGAAAGGGGACAGCAAGCAGACAACGAGAGAACAACAATCCGAGTTCCTCCAAGGACAGCTCTAAACAGCATGCTTGGCAGCTTATCCTTTAATGGGAGAGAAGCTCTGCCACCTGCCTCCCCACTGCCCACACACACGTTCAGCTCATTTCTCTGCCCAGGTACTTTTCCTGGGCAGATTCTTGGAATCACAGGCCTCCTTAATGGGTCATTGACCTAGGCAAGAGTTAGTTCCAAGGGTCCCAACCAATAGGCAAGGCAGGCAAAAATAATTTATTCCCTTCTCTGATATGAAACTGAGCCCTCACCCCACTTCCCATGCAGGCTCACCGGGGCCTGCGGAAGGCCAGGCCGTACTGCTGACAAGCCAGTCCCACGGTGGGCGTGTAGACGATCGGCATGAACTTCTCCACGTCTGAGGTCAACACTCTGTAGAAGAGCTTCTCGTTCCGGTCTTGGAGTGTCATGAGAATGATGTACCTTGAAGAGGGGAGAGAGCAAAAGCTGACCACCTATCAGTGAAGGGCTGGGTGTTGCTTTGCAGTTAGCCAGGCTAAGACCAGAAAAAAGGTCTGATGGTAAACTTCCCCAAAGCAGCCAAGGAAAGCCCCATGGAACACAACGATCTGATCTATCACCTATCAGGGTGAAGGCACAGGACCTGGCAGCACTTCCTTCCACTGGGCACTGGGCTGACATGAGTAGGGGCCAACTCAATAGGTGCTAACAGCAATTACCAATAGGTAACAGTCAAGGATTTAGCGTTCCCCTCCCTCTGAGTCACCTAAAGAGCACATTTACTGGCAAATTACCTGTCTTCTCCAAGCATGGGTTTCAACAATGTAATGCGGAGAATAATACCTGCCTTGCACTGCTGTTAGAGGGATTCAAGATGGTTGTAGGCACCCCACATCTGGACAGTAGTTAACAATGATTGTCATACAAGGTATAGGTACTGTCCTTAATATTTTACATTCATTAACTCACATAACACTTCCAATAACCTCTAAGGTAGGTCTATAATTCTCGCTATTTTATAGATAAGGAGAGCAAGGCACAGAGACATTAAATAAATCACCAAGGTCCCAGGGCAGAGCTGGAGGAGCCCTGGTAGCATAGTGGGTTATGTGTTGGACTACTAAAATCAAGGCTGGCAGTTCAAAACCACCCATCACTCCACGGGAGAAAGAGGAGGATTTCTACTACCGTAAAGAATTACAGTCTTGGAAACCCACAGAGACAGTTCTAATCTATCCTCTGGCGTCTCCATGAGTCAGGATCAGCTTGATGGCAGTTGAGTGTGACATTTTTTTGAGTCTGGCTCTGTACTTCATGCTCTCAACCACTGTTCACAACTGTTATGACTGTGATATGAATATCAATGAATTCCAATAGAATAAGAACATTCTGGGAGTGGAGTGATGTCATGGAAAATACTTAGCATATGAGTGGTGTATGAACTTGCCTTCCTACCACACAGGTCTGATGAGTCCTGTCATAAACAGAGTTCTCCAGTGGCTGAGGATCAAAGGGTCATAGGAGGCATGTACCAAAAGAAATCTTCCCTTACCTCGTCCCCAAAGACTGAAAGCGCTAAGCCATCATCTTCTTCAGTTTTCCTAATTCATTGTCCAACTTTTACATGTATGCGATGACCGAGAATACCATGGCTTGGATTGTTAGTCCTTAAGGTAAATGGAACCCTTCATTCAAACCCCTACACATGCAAGAACCTCTCGGAGAAGACATCCAGGGGTGGACCATCACGTGGAGTCTAAGGGACTGCTGACAGCACCCTCTTCCTGGAGAGCATGTGGTAGAGAGTGCAGAGGCAGCCGAGGCCCTCGGCATGGAGTTGGGTGGGAGAGATGCTCTCGTTGGGGACACAGCTCTGCTGCTGTGGGATGAGCACTGGGCTCGGCTCCAGAGTCGGGGGTTTGAATCCCGGCTCTGCCATTTTCTAGCTGTGTGACTTTGGGGAAGTCCTGTGGCCTGTTGGGGCCAGAGACTCTATTTCTCCACCCAGGACACTGGTCTAAGTCAGGGTCACCAGGATTCTCGGGCCCAGTAGTGTTTGTGCAGAGTTCTTCCTGACGCTGAATTCAGTGGTAATTTGAAATTGGTTACGGTGGGAGTATTGACTCCACGGAGATCAGAAAATGGTACATATATAGGGCTTCCCAAAACAAGTCCTAGAGAACCAATTATTAGACACTTACCAGCACACCATTGCCCTTATCCAAAGAAGCTGGAGAGCCTCCTTAGTGTTTCCCTAAGCTCCTGCAGAAATGAGGGCCTCCTGGGAACGAGCAAGCTCAAGGACAAGCATCTAGCGCTGCCTGCCCCTGAGCTGCAGAAGATCTGTCCAGAAAAGCAAGGTTCATTATACTTAAAAAAACTGAAAGAGGAGGATTTCAAATATTAACTTTCAGAGTTTAAAATCATTAGGGTGCAGGATGCTGCTTTGGACTTTAATTCTCCTTTACAAATGTAATAAAAGGAGAAAGGTCCTGGTCACCCCAAGCTGGGGCACATCTCATGTTGTTGATTGGAATCATTGTGCAATTTTTGGTTTGGTCTTCAGGGAAATAAGGCTGGACTCAACCTGAGTGGGCTGTACAGAAGGGAGAAAATTTGGGGCGTGGGCTGCAGCATGGCCTTAGAAGCAATGTGTGTAATACCTTAGAGCTTTGAGAGTATAGCAGAGAGGACAGAGGTTTATTTGCCCACTTTCACGGATGTGCTACTGAGTTCTGCCCCTCCACGGGCAGCCGCACCCTGTGGATCAAATGTGTTGGCCATTAAACTTTTTGGATATATACAAATCAAAACTCAACTGCCATCAAGTTGATTCTGACTTACAGCAACCCTATAGAACAGAGTGGAACTGCCCCTTTGGGTTTCCAAGGCTATAAAGCTTTGCAGGATCATCAAGACTCATCTTTCTCTCAGGAGTGGCTGGTGAACTTGAACTACTGACCTTGCAGTTCAAAGTCCAACTATGCTACTGGGTCCTACTATGAATATCAATAGGGAGCCCTTATCTTTTCTGTATATGTCTGTTGAAGCCCATAGCAAGGTAGTACTTGAGTAACTCTTAGAATGTGTCTACTGTTCTATGCATGTCACAATAACTAACACACTTATTCCTCACAATAGCCCTATGTGTTAGATACCACTGATACAGATGGGGAAACCATGGCTCAGAGAATTCAAGTAACTTTTGCCAACAAGTGGCCGAATGTGGTACTCAGTTAAGTACCACAGGGAACAGAACAGGCTCTGTTCCCTGTCCTGGCTGCAGCAGAGCAGGCTCTCAAGCCAGGTGACCCGTGGCCTGAATTAAAATCTCAGCTCAGCTAACAGATCTCTTCAGGAAAGGGAAAAGCCTTTATTAGTGGAGCTGATACTATTGTCCCTATGATTCTCTATTTGGTCCCTCTTGTGCATTTCCCCTGGAAAACCGGAAAGGGATCTGAGCGGTTAGGTGCACACCCCCACCACTTGACACAGCATGTCTTTCTCAACGCATTCCCTGTCCATTTCCCCCTCTCTGAACGTCTCCATATTCCAAGGGCCAGGTACCGCTTCCTTAACACACAGGTCTCCCTGCCTGTCCTCCATGTCTTCCCTCTGAGTGAAATGACCTCCCTGAACCCTGCTGCCGACTAATGAAGTCGTACCAGTCTTCCTAAGGCTGACTAAATGCCATCCTTCCCCAGATATCACTGATGAAATTTTAATTTCTCCAGGACATAGGAACTGTGTCTTGATCATAGTAAGCACTGTCCCCAGGTAGGCCATCACTCCCTTCAGAAGGCAGGCCTGGGTCTGGGCTTGCTTAAATCTCTCAGACAGTGGGGCTGGGCAGAGAGAGAAGACTTTAGGCACTAACTTGTCCAAGTCACTCTGCTGCCGCTCGTAGGATCTCATGATCCGGAGGAGCTGGACATCCTGGCTCAGGAAGCAGGGAGGGATTAGGCCGTGGATTCCAAGCTGTATCCTTTCTTCAAGGGTAAAGGCCATGCCCTGGGGAGAACAAGAAAGAAACACAGACAAATAGATGAGCGGGAAACCAAGAAACAGACGAGGCTCTGTCTATAGCTGGGCAGAGAGCAGTGGGACACAGAACAGACTCTGGATTCAAATCCCACCTCTACTAGTTGAGTAGCTGGCTGATCCTGGTCCAGTTACTTTGCCTTTTCTGAGCCTTTATGTCTTCAGTTACTGGGGGGAAATACCTACACTGTCTTTAGTTGTTTTTCTTGAAAAGCTTTAATAGACTTATTATGTAGGAAAGTTTTATATTTATCTAGTGCACACAGCTCCCATCGACTCCTTTTCCTAGTTTCCCATACTGTTGACATCTATAGCATATTTTTTAAAATGAATGAGGGGGTATTAATGAATTGTTATGAATTTAAGCTTCATACTCCAGCCAGCTTTTTGTCATTTCATCTACTGTGCCTTTTGGTTTGAGGATTCCACCCAGGAGACCATGTCACAATTCTGCCCATTTTGTGCTATCAGTTTTTTCAGACTTGCCTTGTTTCTGCAGAGTAGATATTTAGTAGGCTACCATTATTTCTAGGCATTCTTAGATGACAGAGAAAGGAAATGATGTGCATGCGATCCAATGGATATAGATATACATATGACAAGGAACCACCTGTCTCTGTATTTATAAGCTAAACACACATTCATATTTTGCATCTCACCCATGACCAATGACCGTGAACATCTCTGTAGATGCCTATTTGACATCTGTGTTGTATATCTGCTATGGTTTCTGGTCAACTATTTTGCCCACTTTAAAAATTGGTTTTTGTTTCTTTACGGTTGAACTTTCAGAATTCTTTGCATGCGCTGATCACAAGTCCTTTATTAGATATGCATGTTGTACATCTTTTCTCCCAGTCTCTGACTTGTCTTTGACGGAAGAGAATTTTCTGGTTTAGACAGAATAAAGAGGGGTGAGAAGAGGATATGGGGTCTAAGTAGGATGGCATGGAACCTGCCTGCTGGCCCTAGAGCAGTGGTTCTCAACCTTCCTAATGCCATGACCCTTTAATACAGTTCCTCATGTTGTGGTGACACCCCAACCAGAAAATTATTTTCTTTGCTACTTCATAACTGTCATTTTGCTACTGTTATGAATTGGGCGACCTCTGTGAAAGGGTCATTTGACACCCCCAAAGGGATCACGACCCACAGGTTGAGAACCGCTGTCCTACGGAGAGAGTGTTTGCTGTACAAATTGCAAGAAGATTCTTGTGGCAGACCAAGAACCGGGGCGAGGGAGTAAGTGGCTAAATTCTCTGTCCTCCTATTTATGGATTCTGGTGGAGGAAGGCCTCACTTTGGTGGGCTGGAGATGAACCCCAGCCACATTCTGTAACTAAAGTTGTTCTCCACAATGTCCCACCATAAAAATGGCAGTTTTCGGGTGCTGCTTGCAAACACCTGGTTGCTGCTGTACATTTGAAGGCTCCCTGTTTGAAGGCTGTTTGCCTGGAGACTGTCTGCTCTTGAGAGTGACCAGACTCTCAAACCCCACGTACAGTCCACACCCTTCAGGGGGGGAACAATCTGTGATCCTTATGTGTTAGAGGCATATCAGGAAGGGGAGATGCTAGGGACATGCCCGTAACAAGAAGGGTGAGCTCCAGAGTTATGATGGCGGCTTCACCTTGGTCCTCTATGAGCCGGCTTGCCCTCAGTGTCGCTTCCTGTTATGCATATGTATACTTACATGCCCAAGATTAGGGAAGCTGGCTGGGAAATACATTAGCTCTCTCCCTCTCTTCTTCCTGCCATCTGAAGAGGGAAGCCCTTGCATGCCTTGTCTGGATGTTTCTTTAATTTATTCTTCAATCACACAACCACCCCTTAGGACCTATTCAGTTGTGCAAGCTGGTCCCCCACATCCTCTCATACGGGACTTGTGAGGAACTGGAACACAAGCTGGCCCCTCCACATCCCAGGGTGACAAGGCAGGTGCCACACAAACTCCAGGGAGCTCTGCTGAGCTGAGGGCTGCTCAAGGACTGCTCTGGAGACAACGTCCTCAGCTTTCCCAGGGAGGGTCCTGACAACAGCAACAGTGGCACGTCCCTGCCTGGTTCCAGGGTAGCAAAGAGCAGGAAGGAGAGAACCTAAACTCCACACAAGGACTGTGAAGGGGACTAAAGACATGCTTTTGAGACTAGCACAAGCTAGTGAGAACCAGGTTCATGCTGTCTCCTAGTGTATTCAGGGCTGGTGATACCTGGGGCAGTTCTGGTGAGACCTTTATTCTTAACAAGCCCTGTGTAATACAAGACACCCCCTCATCCCAGCCCACCCCTCCCCGCAAAAAGTGAAGTGGGCTATTTGGATAAGAAGTCACCCACTGCTATGAGGTTGGTTCTGATTATAGGGTACACAAGACTGCGAATCTTATGGGTGCAGACAGCCTCATCGTTCTCTGTGGTGCAGCTGGTGGGGTTGTGGTTAGCAACCCAAGGCTTATCTCACTGTGACGTGAGACCCGAATGATGCTGAGGGCAGGCTAGCTTTCTCGGAGCTCCTTGCAATGGAGACAGCTTTGATAGGGTGGGGAGCATCACAGCTTCCCTCACCTCATTCTACCACCAGCGGAAGCCATCTCATCTACAACACTCTCATCACATACAGAAATTAAATACAGAGATTCAAACCCACATACTGATCATTTACACTTTAGTTATTGCTATATCTACATATAGCACTCTTACCAATGCCCAGCCTCACTCTATATTGTCCTTGCAATCACATTGTGAAGGAGGTCTTAGGACCCCTAATTCACAGACAACAAGACTAAGTAAGTGAGGTTTCATAATGCTTTGGAAGTTGTGTTGCTAATACTTGTATTTCATTGCTTTGTAAGCAGGGTGCATCTTGTAATCACTGAGTACATGTGGTATGACTCCCCTCGATGGTCTCTAAAGGTGAGTAACAGAACCAGGACTCGATGACAAGCTATATCTCATCACTATACAGTCATACCTCCTCCCAGCATGTTGGTGAGAATGACTTCAGACACTGAGGGTGTGGGGAGAAAGAAGATGGGGTGGAGGAACAGAAACAGAAGAAAACGTGAGGGAAAGCTAAACTCCTCCGTGGCTTTCCATTCCTTCTTTGGTAACTTGAGGATCCCTAAAAACATGACTGTGGGGCTCCTCTTGGTGTTTTTTGTAAGTGATCATTATAACCCAATTCATGAAAATTCTAGAGATTTTCCCTTCTCTCAGAAGGGTTTCTGAAATTGTATGAAAGATCTATCCAAAGAGGAGCTGATACCAAGGGCTCAAGTAGAAAATGTTTTGGAAATGATGATGGCAACATGTATACAAATGTGCTTGATACAATTGATGTCTGGATTGCTATAAGAGCTGTAAAAGCCCCCAATAAAATGACTTAAAAAAAGAAGAAGAAAGATTTATCCTGTGAGACTCTCTAATCTGTTTGGAAATATGATTTACAGAGACTCCTCAAAGTACTCTGCATGTGTAAACCCACAGCTTTTCTTCCTCAAAGCCTGAAGTCACTAGTTCATAAATCCCTGTGCTGACCACCAGCTTGGCAAGTATGGTGCAACACCGCAGTTCCTTCTCCTTTTGCAGAAAACTGCCTTGCCCTGGAGACCGGGTACTTTCACCAAACACCTTTCGGCAGGTGACCATTCACTGGCTTGGTAAAGACTGAGCTCACCTCTCCTTGCCCCTGGGGATCCCAAGGAGGCCCAGGTATTGAATGATGACATCATCTTTGTTAATAACCACTGTGACATTAATAACCATCTATTTATCTTTGCAAGGCTGTGAGGTTTGCTTGGCCGACAGCCACCAAGTTTTGTATTTGAAAAACCAAAAAAGGGTTTAACTGTTTAGCAACTAGTAATTTCAGGGATTAAAGAAAATACTTCTAAGATCTTCTTTTTATCCTGAAACTAATGCTAAGGCAACCTCAGATTTAATGTTTTCAAAGCAGAAATGTAGATGCTTGAACTGCACCGTGGAGAGGCACACTGTGGTTCACTAGGGTATGCATAGAAAGTCTTAGAATGCGGATCTCTTGTTTGTTGGCTTTTGGTCTGTCTGTCAAATAAATGGTCTGGGTTCTGTAATGTACACGAGTAGTATTAAGGAAAGAGAGAGGATTGAATAATATGAAGGAGCTAACAGTGGTGCCGGTGCCCTTACTAGCTCTCATCACATTAAGAAATTACAGTTTCTGAGTGCCTAGGTAAACAGATACATGATTTATATTATCTGGTGTAAAAGATCTTCCAAAGGCCAGCAATCTTGGAAAATGACTGACTTTCTGAGTAGTATTCCTACCCCATTCCCTTATAGTATTCAGCCAAAATAACACTAGTAGGGACTTAGCAGTTGTTCCTACTTTGAAATGTTTCCACTGTTACAGAGCCAGTGCTCGGAAAAACTGTCCCCTCAGACTCTGATTCTCCCAGGGAAACTTTGGAATTCTCTGTGTTAGTCCGAGTAGACTAAAGAAACAAATCCAGAGATACTCATAGGTGAATAAAAAAAAGCTTTATATCAAAGAGTAATTGTATATTAAGAAAACATCCTAGCCCAGTCCAGATCAAGTCCATAAGTCCTATTTTAGCCCATAAGTCCAATACCAGTCCATAAATCACTCTTGAGACTCATGCAGTCACATGCAATGATACAAAATGTAGGAAGATCATAAGCCCGTGGGTGGAAAGCCCTGTGGATCCAATGGCAGTGGACGCATCTCCAGGACTCTGGCTGCCATCATCATGTCTCCACGTGGCTTTTCAACAGGAATGTGAAGCAGAGAGAGAGTATGGCCCACCTCCAGGGAGAGAAAGAGGAAGTTCCCAGAATCCTCATGAGAAGGCCACACCCACAAGGAAGCATCATCAGGCTGTGACCTGATTGACTAATGCTAGACTCCACCCCTTCATTCTGATCATCAAGTTGCCATGAAATTATTTAACTACCATTCTCTCCAAGATCCATCAACCAAAGGATTAGTCTGGCAAAGAAAACACCTCAAAACTGCTCAAAACTGGTGCCTATGCTGCATCAGTTGTAAGTCTTTTGACTATCATCTCTCACTATTTTATCATCCCTCCTGAATCTAGTGGGGGCCAGCCACTGAACTATGGGCGGAGCCTCGTCCAAGTTCCTAGCACACAACTAACTAGCACTAGAAGATGGATATTTAAATAGAATCCAGTTTGAAATGTGGCTCAAAGTCAAGCCTCCTGTCTTGTTCAGAAACCCAGCTACCCAAGGTCCTGTTCCTTATGACTGAGTTTTTCCGGGGCTAGTCTCCGAGTTCTGCTTGGCGATCTGCCTAGCGCCTCTGGTATTCTGCCTCTGAACTTGATAGCTCTTTTCACTCAATCCACAAGCATGCTTTAAGTTCCTACTTGGTGACAGACTTACCATGTCAGGCACACTATTGCCATTGTTAGGTGGCATTGAGTAAGTTCCAACTCATAATGTCCTTATGTACAACAGAAAAAACACTGCCAGGTCCTGCGCCATCCTCACAATCGCTATACTTGAGCCCATTGTTGCAGCCACTGCCTCGATCTATCTGGAAGGTCTTCCTCTGTTTTGCTGACCTAGCTTTCTACTCCTCGAATGAGCTACATTCTTGGAAACTCACTGACACAGTCCCATCCTGTCCCACAGGCTCCTTTGGAGTTGGTATCGACTCAAGGGCAGTGCGTTTTTGAAATCTACCAAACATGAAATCCTTTCCCTGAAACTGGTGCCTCTTGATAACATGTCCAAAGGATGTAAGGTGAAGGCTTACGATTCTGGATTTTAAAGAATATTCCGTCTGGACATCTTCCAAGACTGATGTGTTTGTGTTTCTGGCAGTCCATGGTGGTTTCAATATTTTTTGCCAACACTTGAAATGCCTCTTCTTTAGTCTCTTTTGGGTGTTCCTAAAAGGACCAGTTCCTGGTCCCTGTCCTCGGGAGTTTAGTCGTGGAGTTGTATGAGTTAACATATGCTATGGATTGACTTGTCTACCCCCAAAGCAAGTGTTGTAAATGCTAATTTACAACCCTGATTCCCGTGGGCATTACCCCATTGGGGAATGGATATTCATGGTCACGTTAATGAGGTCGGCTGTGTTTCAAGGCAATCTCTTTTAAGATATAAAAGAGCAGACAAAGCAGGCAAGCCGAGATGGAGGAGGAAAGACTATGTCACAATGCAGGCAGCACCAAGGAACAGAAAAACACAAGTCACTAACCTTCCTCTAATTAGAAAACCAGCACTGACTTGATGGCAGTGGGTTTGTTTGCTTTTTATCTGTTTATTTGGAAGTCTGTCAGAAAGTCTTTCCCTAGAGCTGGGGCTTTGAACTTGGACTCCTAGGCTCCTAAACTCTGGGGAAAAGAAACTTGTTTGTTACAGTCACCCACGTATGTTCTTTCTGTTAGAGCAACATGATCATAACAATCCCGAGTCTCCACTTTGGGTAAAACTCAAACTCCTTACCATTGAGTTGATTCTAACTCACAGCGACCCTATGGGACAGAGCAGAACTGCCCTTGTGTGTATCCGAGACTTTAAATCTTTATAGAACAGAAAGCCTCATCTTTCTTCCTTAAAGCAGCTAGGGGCTACGTGCTCAATGAACCCCAGCTGTTCTTATGACTATTGTTTAATTACGTGGCTCAAGATAACACATGAGCCGATGCTGGAGATGAATCTTGATGGACAGTCAGAAGCTTATCTGGCAGAAGCAGCCTGGGGGAGTGGGTGTCAGTAACATGTAGCCCAGTACCTGCAGCTTCTCACCTGTGATCTCAGGTAACGGACTCTAGGACCAGGTCTCACTCTGCTTCACTCAGCATTGATTCAGACTCCATTCCCTGCCCAAAAGCACATGCATTCTGGCTACCATGCTGTGATCCCCAACCCTGGATGGATCTCCTCTGAACCCCCACTTTACATGGATCTTCCCATTCTCTTAAGTCAGTGTCATACAGTTTTGCATACGTCCTGTGACTTTTATGTGATTTCTTGCTTTCTACTCCCATAAAAAGTTACAGTCTTGTAAACTCTTAGGGGTAGTTTTACCATCTCCTATAGGGTTGCTATGAGTCAGCAATGATTCAATGGAAGTCAGTTTGTTTTTTGGGTTTCTCCAAGGTGGCTATGAGTTGGCATGCATTCGATAGCAGACTTTAGTTGAGTGGAGCAGTGCTTCAAATGGACTTCATGGCCTGGAGCTTGGTTTGCTGTTGGGGTTGGTGCAGCAGTAGAGCTTGCTTACTGGAAGGTCAGCAACAACTTCGAGCCCACAAGCAGTTCCATGAGCAAAAGGATGTGGCAATCTGCTCTCATAAAGATTTCAGCCCAGGAAATGCCACGGGACAGTTCTACTTTGTCACATAAGGTTGTTCTGAGTCAGAATTGATCCACACAATAAGAGCAATCACTCTATTGGAAATTCAGGGTAGCCGGGAAGACAAAGTTTTAAGGCAGCGAACACAGGGTTGTGACATAACAACATTGTTATTATAAATGATAGCAAAAATGACCTTTCTGTGAGTACACACTAGGCTGGGTGAGGCGCTGCAACAGGCACGTCACACGAGTCACCTCATTGAATCCTTATAGCATTCTTAGGATGAAGGCATTATGATTATTCTCCCCATTTTGCAGACTGGGAACCGGAGGCCTGATGGGTGAGTAACCTGCCCAAGGTCACACAGCAAGTTGATAGAAGAGCTAGGTGTAAAACCCTGGTCCTGCTTCCAGAGTTGATACTCCTTTTCCCCTGATCTCAACAGTTCACTGTTCCTGAGAGGTAACCGATTAAAGCAGTTGTGACTGAATTAGTTGGCTTTTATTTGATTAAGGATCAACTTCTGCAAATAGAATCAGTTACTTAATGATTTCAGCTACTGTTGATTATTCCTCTGCATTTGTACCAGGCCAGATAGTCCCACCTGCAAACAGGTGTGCCTGTACCTCTGTGTTTATAAGTCTGGCCTGTGCTTCCTCCGAGCAGCATCATTACTGGAAGGAAGGATTAACTAGACTTATGTGTAACAGTAAAGGGTTCTGTTCCATATGTCATTACGTCATGCTTCAAGTTGACAGTGCATGCTATAGCCAGCTTCCTCCAATCAATGACAGCCACACAGAAAGTAGCCATGGCCCGGATAAGAACTGTGGGGCAGTCAGCTCCAAGACTGAACAATTAAAGCTGATTAGCTGTTAGGGGACTGGAAAGTATTTCCTTCTCCTTTTGCATATTGCTTCATGACTATTTGTTTGGGGGTTTTATGGCTCTGGTTGGAGACAGGAAGGGGGATTACTGAAGCGGTTGGTCTCTCACTGAACCCTAGCTTTATGAGGACCCCTGAGCACACTCCTGGGATGGATATAAGGGGGTCTCAGAAACTCAAGCATCAGGTGGTCTCAGCAGACACAGACCCGACCATGTCCTTCCTTCTAGACATACTTCTACGATCAGGTATAAAATCACCAATCCAGAAACACATCATAAATTCCTGAAAGGTGAGTGGGGAATACACTTCTCATTACTGCTCAAAACCCACTTTCAAGTAGCCTTGGGCTCGAAGGCTGGGCTACAGACTGCAGGTGTACAGAGATTGCCTGGGATCTTTCCACCTTTTGGCACTCACGTGTCTTTAGTCTAGTGCATAACGACCAGCCAACAATCCTTCTACCAAGTGACAGCCAGGGCCCAGAGGGGCTGTGTGTTCACTGTGGGGGAGGGGAGAAGGAACTGAAGGATAAAGACATCCAGTCCCTACTACAGGTTGTCTGACCCTGGGAAAATTAACCAGATAGGAGTGGGGATGTTGAAACAAAGCCCGCTGCCATCAAGCCAGTTCTGAGTCAGAGCCATTCCATCCGACTGCCCCATAGAGTCTTCTAAGGCTGTATTCTTCACAGAAGCAGACTGTGACATGTTTCTCTCAGGGAGTGGCTGCTGGGTTTGAACCACAAACTTTCTGTTTAGCAGCCTCAAATCTCGGCGCCACCAGAGCTGTGTTCTAAGCACGAATTTAGATCCTTGAAAAGCAGCAGTGAAAAGGCATAGAAGGTTCCAGTTGTCAAAGGCCAGGTGTCCTCAGGTGAACAGTTCCTATTGCAAGGGTAGATTTGGGACTCTGAGAAGTCATGGTGTCTGCTTGGTGGAGGTGGGAGAGGTTGGCCGGTGAGTGGGCTTTTCCAGGTAGGGACGAGCCTGCGGCTACAGTAGAGCTCCACACATGCCTCATCACATGACTGCAGCACATCGCCTTGCAACCATCTGCTTGCTGACTCAAAAGGTCAGCTTCCCAGACAGTCTCTGAGATACAAACACTGAGAGCAGGGATTGGTGTTATTCATCATCACACCCCAAACGCTTAACACAATGCCCAGCAATTTCTCATATATGCTCAGTGAATGAGCAGATGAATGAAAGTATATGATTACCACTTGATTAAGAAAACTTGGGTAGAGGACACTTAGAGGTTCATGAGGTGATGTGTAAAATAGTGGTTAAGATCTAAGGCTTTGGAGCCAGGCAGTTCTGGGTCCCCAAACCGGCTACTTACTGACTTTGTAACATTGAGCATATTATTTCATACCTTCAACAGCAGTGTCTTCGAAATTGTTCTAATCAGACCTACCTCAAAAGCTGGTTTATGAGGGTTATACTTAATGAGGTAGGAGAAGTGCCCATGTCCAACGGTACTCGATAAGTAAAAACTAGTATCACTATTCATTTCTTAATAAACGAAGGAGGGGGTGGTTAGTTCTGCTAGAAGCTTGGAGAGGAAAGGCTGGGGGAGGCAGATAACCTAGCTTTATAGGGGAGGTGCCATCAGCCCCTGAATTCCTATCAGTAATAGGACCCAGGCTGGAAGCCTCTCAGTCCATTAATTCCTGGGAGGTTGGTGGCATAGTAGTTACACACTTGCCTACTAACTGAAAGGGAAGTGATTGGAAGCCCCAGATGGTCTGCAAGCAAAGGATGTGGAAGTGACAGTTTGCTTCTTTAACGATTCTCCACACTGGAAACATTACGGGGCAGGTCCACCTTGGCCTATAAGGTTGCTATGAGTTAGAAGGGGCTCGATAAGAATGGGTTTGGGGCAAGCTTGCTCCCTGCCCGCATTCATTTTAATGCCTATTTTGTTTTATTCTTGAATACTTTTCCTGAATTTTTTATTGTGTAGATATCTATAGGAAAATATGTGCGATTTCAAATATATATATATACAGGTGATGGGGAGAGAAGGGCATTGCAGGCTCTTTAAGAATTTGCCAGCCAACCCTGATAATAACCCACTGTGTAACCTCACCTTTGTCTTAGTTGCTGTATATATTTGAGTATAAGCCAACCCGAATATCAGCTGAGGCACCTAATTTTACCACAAAACTGCATTAAAAATGTGCTGAAAAAAATCAGCTTATACACGAGTATATGCAGTACTTATATAACATAACAGAAATGCTACAAATGGGTAATTTTAAACATCAGCAATTTATTCTCTCACAGTTCTCATGGCTAAATGTTCAATGCAGGGTTTTGGCCATGTGGACTCTTTCCTTATTGGAGCTCTGGGATTCCACGGCTCGTAATGATCCTCCCATGATGTCAGTCTTCCTTCCCTTTGTGTATTTTGACCTTTTGTTTTTAATCACACAGATGTGATTAGGTTTAGGATCTGCCTACATTGTATACATCATTGTTGCTGTTAGGGGGATATCCAGTCAGTTCTGACTCAAAGTGACAAGATGCACAACAGGACAAAACACTGTCTGGACTGGTGCCGCCCTCACAGCCATCGTCTGAGTTCCTTACTGCGGTCTCGACATCGACCCACCTCCTGAGAACCATCCTGTCTTTCTGTATGACCGAGCTGGACGTCCTTCTACAGGCACTGGTCTCTCCTGAGCATATGTCCAAAGCACGTGAGATGAAGTCTCACCATCCTCACTTCTAGGGAACCTTCTGACTGTACTTCCAAGACAGACCTGCCTGTTCTTTTTGGCAGTCCATGGTACTTCTGATACTGTTTGCCAGTGCCATAATGCAGATGTGTTCATTCCTCTTCCATCTTTCACATTCAATGACCAGCTTTCACATGCACACGAAGTAAATTCCACGAAAATATCATGGCTTGGATCAGGCACATCTCAGTCCTCAAAGTGTCTCATTAGCATAACAAAAATTAAACAAACCTTATTCCCAAACAGGATCACACCCACAGGAACAAGGATCAGGAATTGTACATATATTTGGGGGGTGAGAGGGTGACACAGTTCAATTCATAACAACCCCAACCCAATGTGATCCAGATCCTTTGGCAGCAAGAGGAAACCCAACACCCAACTGGAACCAAGAAGTTGATCAGCACCCTCCTGCCTCCTGTTCTCCTTCCATTCACTTCCCTCCCAGGGCTTTCTGCAGCGGAAGACACGGAAAGCCAGCTCTTAGTGGGGCTGCCTGCCTGAGCAGTGAGTGGCTCTTACTTTGTCCCCAGCAGCGTTTGTGTAATCCCTCCTCTTCCTCCCCTGGAGTCACTGAGGAGATGTTCTCTCTCTGGCTTACTTAACCGTGCTCACGTGCTCTTTAACAAGTAGAATTCACACGTGGCCACTCTACTGCCTTTGAACTTCTCACTCCAGGCTCAGGAACCCGTAATAGCTTCAGCTCACACCTTTAACTGCCTGACAGACCAGCAACCCCGGCATGCATGCCTAGGCCCCTGGCTAGAGACTGGTAGTCATTCTCAGGTGGGTTCAGAGAACTTAAGTATTTTTTAACTTCCTTATGTGACTCAGATAAAGATTCAGATTTGAGACCTGCTGGACCGATTCTTTCTTTATCTGTATTTCTGGCTCACTCTGTCCAGAGCTGAATTCTACCATCTTGTCTTTCCGATTGGCAGCCAAGTCCTGTGGATTCCTGTTGTTGTGCCCCCACATGAAGCCTTTTATTTTCAACGAATTCCCTTAAAAAAATTGTGACCAGGAACAGAAATAACAAAACACGTGCCGCAGCATTTTCCACATGTACACACTGGGGACATTAGGTACACTCATCCTGGGTGCAACCGCCACCACTCTGCTTCTGCATTGCCCATCGCCGCGAACGGGAGCACAGAGCCCCGAAGCCATGATTCTTTTCGCCCCTCCTCTAAAGCACCATGTTAACCTTCAGTGAACATGTACGACGTGCCAGGGCACACGAAAATGACCCAACACTCACGCGGAGAAACAAGGATCACTGTGGAGCCCACAGCCGAGGGGTGAGGCGAACCCCAGAGCACGGATTCTCTAGCGCCGGCGGGCGGGCACACGGTGCCCTGCTGAGCCAGGACGGGAAGCTGCTAGCGCGTGGCTGGCTTCGCGGGGCTCAGACTGCTCTCCTGGGCAGCATCTTCCTTGTAGGTAGAGAACAGAAGCTTTGGTGGGTTTATTCATGGAGTTGTTCACTCAGCAACCATCGGGCCGCTCATCCATGTGGGTCCTTCCTTCCATGTGAGTCCTTCCTTCCATGTGAGTCCCTCCTTCCATGTGAGTCCTTCCTTACATGTGAGTCCTTCCTTACATGCTGGGGCTGTCCTTTCTTCAGGCAGCTGCAGCAGCCCCGCCAGCACAGCATCTGCAGTCACCAGGTTGTGGCGCATGTGGCAGATTCGTCAAAAGGAACTTCCCCTTGCTGTCCGAGGGGAATGATCACAGGGTCTAAAGGGGGAACTATTTTATCTTCTATGTGATTTATTCAAGTGTTTTGTGAAGACGAACGTCATCACACGCCACGTGCTTTACCAGTGGTAAAAGTGCCTTGTCTTTGTTTACTCTGTTCTAGTTTCCAAAATGCTTCTCTATGCTGTATTTCTTTTGGCCCCGGTAAAACGTTGGCGAGTTATACCTTGGCGATGTTACGATGCTTATTTATTGAAGAGGAAAGGGAGGCTCTGATGGGTCAATGACATGCCAAGGGCATGTGACTGCTACTCAAAAGCTGGTGAGGGGAGCGACTCTTGCCCTTGGTTTGCCTATGGAGGGAGAGTTTATGCAAAGTGGCTGCATAAGGAAGGTCACGGCAGGGGTGTGGAACCCTCTCATCCTGAAATGCTTGGCAATTCCAAGATTCTGTCCCAACTAAGCAACGGAACAGAGGTAGATCTCTGGGAGGATGATGAATCACCAGCTTGGCAAAAATCCCTGTGGCAGCTTGAATCCGGCATGGCCCTCTCTTCCCAAGACACTATTATTTAACATTCAAATAATATTGTTCTTGGCACCCTGATGGGTCACTAACTGAGCAGCCTTTCAAAAGGGTAAAGGCAGAGGGAGGTTATGGGCAGGGGAGCAGCTAAGAACACGGGAGGCAGCTTCCTTCCGCTAACCACACAACAGCACTTTGATGGGCCCATCCTGGGAGGACTGGGTCAAAAAGGGAACAGTGACCGAAGGAATAAAACAGACAGACACGCTTTGGGAGAGTCTCTGAACAGGCATTGTCCCTGCATGCCTGGTGCGTGCACACGAGTGGGTGGCGGTGCCAGAACTGGAAGTGAGAAGAACCAAGGACAAGCTCGTCAACAAGGCAGATTGCTGTTAATCTCTTCTGGCCCTTGTGCTCACCGGAGCCTGTTCTCCTGGGTTTCAGCCTTTACTTTGCCACCTGGCCAGGCGCACCAGGAAGGAGATCATTTTCCCTTGGAGATAGATGACTGGCGTGGCATTTGGGAGATCAGAGTCCCCAGCCTCCTCGTTTGCTGTAATACCAACAGGCAGGCATTCACAGGCCCAGACACGTTGGGCTGCTTTTATATCAACTCTGTGTACTGAACTGTCTCTTTATGGTTCGTAAAGCAGTTTTATATCCTTTATTATATTTGACAGTTTCCCCAAACAAAGTGATTCCTATGATCCCCAAATGAAAGAAAACCTACTGCTGCGGAGCTGATCCTGATTCAAAGCAACTCTGTAGATTGAGAACTGCCTCATCGGGCTTCCAAGGCTGAGATCTTTCTGGAAGTGGGCTGCCTCCCCTTTCTCTCACAGAGCAGCTCGTGGATTTGGAGGAAAAGTTAGCAGCCAAGTGCTATCCACCTGGGCATCTTGTTCCCATGACAGCGGTGGCCAAGCTTGGTTTAGGACCATCTTCAGGACCTCCAGAAGGGAGGAATGTTCCAGTCACACCTCCTACCAATGAAATCAGGATGCCTGGGAATGTGATTCAGTCAGGGTCTTTTTAGAAGGGTTTTTAGGTGATTGATTTCAATATACAGCAGAGTCTGAGAGGCAACAGAAGTATCAGTGTCATTTTGCAGAGGGGAAAACTGAGGTTTGGGGATTTAATGATTTGCTTAAAACCATGTCTTCAACAAAGTTGCAGGAAACAAGACTTGATTCTTGTGTTCTATTTCAAATCGTTTATTAATTAATTGTTGCTCATTAATTCATTTACATAATCATCCATTTTAGAAGCACCTTTTAAATTATTCCAATAGACTCATGAACCATGGGAACTTCCGTCTCCATAACCCTGGGGCTAAGAGAACTAGGTGGGGTTTGGCTGCTGCTCTCAAGTACTCTGAGCGGGATCACATGACCAGTTCCTGGAGAGAGTGGGGGAAACGATGGAGCAAAGCTCGAAATCATAAAATAGTCCATGCTTACAAGTTAGATAAAAGCTGGTGGAACTCCCAGACTCTGGTCTTTAGTCACTCTTCAGGTTTGGGGTTAAACACACCCTCTGCCTTAATTTTCAGCCAAACAGCAGACAAGTCTATAAGGAGAACAGACTAGTGAGGTCGTGCACATTAGAATCATCAACCACTTGAGATCAAGGGAGCAGGATTTGCCCAAGGACCAAGTTCAGAGGGGTTCAGAGAGAAGGGGGTGTGAAGGCAGGAACCACAGGGAGGAGGTGTATTGAGGAGATTGCAGTGAGTGAGGTGAAGCAAAATGTGGAAGGATTGTTGACTATGAAATGGATGATCTGCTGCTACCTTCAACCTATTCCCAAAGGTTAAACTAAATAAATTAAAAAGTGTGCTTTAAGTACCAGATACCAAATATACTGTGAGAGGCAAAATATATATGGCCCCAGCCTTCATGGAGTTGCAGTGAACCGGTCCTCTTGTTCAAGCTAGTGTACTTTACAGAGCTGTATCTTTTTAAGCGGTTTGGAATTATGAAGGGTGATTTAGTGCAGGCAATGCGCCACAGCGGAGAGACCAGATTTTTGGAGTCAGTGGTTCTGGCTGAATATCGTGACTCTGTTTCCAACAGCTGTGTGATCATGGATAACTTTCTTGATTTCTCTGATCCTTAATTTCCTCATTTATAAAGGGAAGAAGTAATACCCGTTCACACGGATCAACTGAACCACTGTGAGATGTTGCGCTTCGTGGCTGACACCTGGGAGGCACTTAGGAAGCACCAGTTATGGTTCGGCTCCGACCGTGTGCTGGGCTGAATACTCAGACCGTGTGCTGGGCTGATTCATCCTTGCACTCTTGAAAAATATGTCAGAATAATGGCCTTAATGGTTTTGCCATTGGTAGACTAGTCTGTAAAATTGTTGGAGAATGGCCTTCATGGAGGATAAGGGATCTATTCCTGAAACGCGTGGCAAGTCTAGGATTTTTCTTTCCCTGCTGAACAAGAGAACAGGGATTGTTCATTGGGAGGATTATGAATCATGAAGCCTATGCTCATACTTGGACTTCCTCTTCTAGTCCTCTTTTCTCTACTTCATTCACTGAATTCAGCTCCCTTGGTACTCACACATTTTAACTGGTAATGGTGACATAACGCATCTCTAAAATTAATCAGAGAAACTCAAAGGGGCTGGACTGGAAGTTAAACGCTCAAGCATTCGGAGTTCTTTTTGAGCTGCATTTTCATTTCTACTTAGAATTATATGGGAAAAAAGGACGAGGGAAAAAAAGATGAGAAAACTGTGGAACTTCAAACCACAGGAGTTTTTCTCTATCCCACTGCTTAGGCTACATAATCAGTGTTAATTTTTTAAATTTCCTTTTAGGACGGAATCTAATCCTTGCACTTAATGAATTTGAGGATCTTTAAAAAATTTATCCTTTCATAAACATGATTTGTTCTGGGACCTATATGTTTAGGGACTACATGTACATAGTCAAAGCCCTCTCATCTGTTGATGATTTCCTGAAGGGTCACTGGAAGTCCAGCAAATTTGGCTGACACTGTCTCCCCTGAAGGAAGCTATGTTGACATTCACACAAACCTGCAGGGTGACCTCTGCCCGAAGCTGTATTTAGTCCCATTTAGTCACCAGGGCTTTCTAAAACTTACATCCTGTCATAAGTAAAGTTAATACATAAAGTCCCCTTTAAATATTTTACTAATTGTTTGCTCCAAAATTCATACTGATGGGGTAAATATGTCATTAGGAGGTCATTATTGAATACTGTGGGAGTTTTAATGAGCTTTTACAGATACATTTTCAGTTTGTGCACCAGTTTCTAATTTATAAAACACCAAATTAATAAAAATATTGATGCAATTTGTTTAGTGCCGGCTATGAAACTGTTTTGTGATAGGTGCTGATTGAACTATTGCACTATTTCCACTTTATCTTTCCAAAGGGTTCCTTTGATGTAGCAAACCTGCCAAACACTGTAGAGTTGCTAAGGAGCAGCAGTGTTCTGCATAGACCTTTTACCTGGCGTTCTTCATTGTGATTCTGAAAGTTGTGCGCCATCCTTTCTCAGCCACAAGAGAGACTGGAGTTGAGCCACCTTCAAAGTAACTGCTTCCTGATCAACCACATCCCGCATGTCTTACCCTTTTCACCACAGAGCCCCTCCGCGGAAGGAAGGGCATTAACCGCAGTTAGTGTTTTCTCCCCGGAAGTGGGAAGCAGAGTGCCCCACCCAGCCCGGGAGGATAGGACACAGCAGTGTTTGTCAAGGGGTCCAACTCTGGGATCCGTGGACTAGGGAGCAATCATATTTTTTTAAGTATGTAATTTTAAATTGAAAAATCAAATTGTATTACATTTAGTAAGAGCAAGTATTGTTTTTTTAAAATATGTTGCTTGCCTCTACGTGTGTTATGTCTGTTTCATATCTGTGTGAACTGGGTGATAACATGAAGCAAGCTATTCCTATAGGTCATGATCAAAGACAGGAGGCTTGCACTGCAGTGTTTGTAAAGGACAGGCGTGATGGGATCAGACTGCTAGCGTTTATCGGATCCTTGTTGGATGTATGGCCTTAGTACATTGTTTAACTTTTTCTTTTTTGTTGTTGTTTAACTTTTTCAAGCTTCTATTTCCTGCCCTCCCCCCCTCTCTCTTTGTTTAATTAGTTGGGATTTGATACTTATGTCATATCAACCTGAATGTCAGTCACGTCAAGTAGAATGTACAATTGCTACCACAATCAGTTTCCAAACATTCCTTTTCTACATGGACTCCTTGACGTCATCTCCCTTTCACCGCACCTCCATCACGGTACCCCTTCTACTTTATTCTACTTGCTGTCCCCATAGGTCCATCAATCCTTAGTTTCATAAACCCAAAAATGGAAAAGCATAGAGCACAGCTTCAAGAGGGTGACCTCTACTAACACACACCTCCGAGACACGCTCTAATATGAACAAAAACAGAAGAAAACAATACAAACCAAAAATAAAGACATTTTTCACAACCGGATCAGGTCCGTATGATAGGGAACATCTACTGACAAAGTTATCACTGCTCAGGTCAGATTTTTGCCTTTGACCTTCCATCCTCCTCTCTCCTAGGCACTCTGTTTACTGACCGCTTTCCTCCCTTCCCTCAATTTTAGATAGGGGGAGTTCTCCGAAGGCTTGTTTCCTAGGTAGTTCCACAAATGAATCACGGGCTCCCACTCTCATCCATCACCTTCTGCACACCAGATTCACACAATTGAGGCTCTGATACTGATCCCTCCTTCGACTTTGGATTCTATGGATCCAGTGCTTCAGTGACTGATGATGGTGTGCTTCTTCCGTATGGACTTAGTTGACATCTCACTTAGATGGCTGCTGTTTGGAAACAAGCCTTTAAGACCCAAGATGCTATTTTATCTGATAGCCAGGCACCATCGATAGCAGCCCAGTGTAAACTTAAAAAAGAAGCATCCTAGATTTTTCACTGGTGGCATAGTGATTACGCATTGGGCTGTGATTCGGAAGGTCAGCAGTTTGAAGACTGCCAGCAGCTCCTCAGGAGAAAGTCAGGGCTTTCTATTTCCTGTGAAGAGTGACAGTCTCAGAAACTCACAGGGGCAGTTCTACTTTGTCTTACAGGGTTGCTATGAGCTGGCGTTGACTCAATGGCAGTCAGTTGGTTTTTATTTTGCTTTTGGAACCAATATATATAATCATCATTAAGTTCAGTTAGTTTTCTATCTCCTGGATATTTCAAATTTCTGCCTATGCCCGCTATCTTCCTCTGCTCTCTTCAATATTGACATTCTCTAACAAATGAATGGCTCCGCATGTACAGGACTCTGGTCTTCACCACCCCCAAGTCTACTGCTCTGCCCCAATCACACACCTGTATTCATTTGCTGAGGCTGCTGCAATGAACTTGGTGACTCCAAACCACAGAAATTTATTCTCCCAACTATGGAGGCCAGAGGGCTGAGATCAGCACCACTGAGCTGACTGCAGGGTGTCCGCAGTGCTGCACTCCTTCCTTTCATGGGCTCTAGGGGTGAGGTCATTAATGTTTATTGTGCCCACCTGGCTGATAAACACTTGTGGGGTTAACTGAAGAGCAATTGGTGAGCCTCACCTTTCTAGTTATCGCGTCTCTTGCTTTGTGATGGTCGGACCAGGGTGCAGCTGTCTTAGCCAGTTCCCTGCTTCAGCTGGCAAGGCTCACTTCCTGAAAGACATCCCTGAGGAAAAGCCCCATGGATCTACCCCAATGCAACCCTGGGTGCTGGAGCAGCTGTGTGGAGACCCCTGCCAGCGCTGAGATATTTACACATTCATTGACTCAGCTTTCCTCCTGCAGGCGGCATCATTGTGTCTGTTCTGTGAGATGGAGGAGGACTTTGTGGATTGGTGTTGGGCATACGACTTAATGGGTTAATGTTGGACTTGTGGGCTTGGGAAGCACGGGGTGGGGAGGTTTTCTTGATGTGCACTTACCCTTTATATAAAACTCCCTCTTATACATGAGTTTCTGTGGATTTGTTTCTCTAAAGTATCCAGATAATACTAGGGGAGACTATGTTCCTGGTCTCTTCCAGTTTCAGGTAGCTGCTCTCATAACTTGGCATGTGGTGACATTATATCCATCTTCAAGGCCAGCCTCTTCAAATATCTTTGTCTCCACTTTCAGATTGCCTCCTTTTATACATATCAAATCTTTCTCTGCTTCTGCCTTAGGTGAACTCTTTTAATTTAGGGTCTGCTTGGAAAATCCAAGATAACTTTCCCATCCCAAGATCCTTCACTTCATCACATCTACAAGGACTTCCCCCTCTGTTTCCCCAGAAGGTAACATTCACAAATTCTAGGGATCAGGAAATAGATAGCCTTTGGGGTGGGGGGTGAGGACATTTTTACAGTGGATCACACAACATTAAGAACTTCTGCCAGAAACACACCAGCCTGTGTGATCATGAGGTATTGAAGGGATCAGGTATAAGGCATTATCAGAAAAAAAAAATCTTACCATAGTGAATGAAGGGGGAAGAGCAGAGTGGAGACCCAAAGCCCATTTGTCGGCCACTGGAGACCCCCTCACAGAGGGGTCTAGGGGAGGAGATGAGTCAGTCAGGGTGCAATGTAGCACCGATGAAGAATACAGCTTTCCTCCAGTTCCTAAATGCTTCCTCCCCCCAACTATCATGATCTGAATTCTACCTTGCAAGTCTGGATAGAGCAGAGATTGTACACTGGTGCAGATAGGAGCTGGAGGCACAGGGAATCCAGGGCAGATGATACCTTCAGGACCAGGGATGTGAGGGGCGATACTGGGAGGGTAGAGGGTGAGTGGGTTGGAAAGAGGGAGCCGATTACAAGGATCTACATGTGACCTCCTCCCTGGGGCACGGACAGCAGAAAAGGGGGTGTAGGGAGACGTTGGACAGGGAAAGATATGACAAAATAATAATTTATAAATTATCAAGGGCTCATGAGGGAGAGGGGAGTGAGGAGGGAGGGGAAAAACAGACCTGATGCAAAGGATTTAAGTGGAGAGCAAATGCTTTCAAAATGAGGAGGGCAAAGAATGTACAGATGTGCTTTACACAATTGATATATGTATGGATTGTGATAAGAGTCGTAAATGATGAGGGAAAAGAATGTATAGATGTGCTTTACACAATTGATGTATATATGGATTGTGATAAGAGTTGTATGAGTCCCTAAAAAAATGTTTAAAAAAAAAAGAATGGAATGTAAGATACTTGCAAGAAGAGAAAGAAAAAAAAAACGAACTTCTGCGAGAGTGACATTTTCCAAAAACCCATTTCGATGATATCCCTTTCTTGGCTTAAAAGCACCCTTAACTAAGCCCGTGAGGTTCTCCATAAGATAAGCTTCATTTTTTTTTGCTTTACGTCCTGCCTCTCCTTTATGGGTACCATTTCCAGAGAAAGCAGGCCTCTTCCTACCTGTGCTTGTGCAAAGGAGCCCCGATTCAGTAGGTCAGTGTTCAGTTGCTAACCCAAAATCGTTGGCTTGGGCACATCAGCTGCTCTGAGGGAGAAAGATGCAGATGACGGTTCCAGAAGGTTACAGCCTGGGAAACTCAATTGAGCAGAAACTCTACTGTGTCCTAGAGGGTTGACATGAGTGGAATCAACTCAACAGGAATAGCTTTGGCTTTTGAACATGCTAATTTCTGTCAGGAATGCTCACTATTCCTGTCTGCTAATCACTATAGAGCATTTCAGGATGGAGAGGATATTGGCTCAAATGTGTAATTAAGCACAAAATTCAATGTGCATCAGGAGCGCCTGGGTTGCTGATGCCAAGTTCAAGTCCTGGGCTCCTATCTGTAAGTGCTGATTTCAGCAGCACCAAGGCTTAAAACCAGCACCACAGTGAGGACGAGCGATTGCTTGCGAAGGGAAGATAAACTTGCTGTGCAATCTCTGATCTGCAATGCCCACATTCAGGGGTAAACGTGAGCACTTGAGAAGTGATGTCATAGAGCCTTATGGGGAACCCTTACTCAAAAGAGAAGGGCGCAGATTTACTAGAGAACATACATCATCTTGAATGAGCAACAGTGACAAGAAGGGGAAAATGCTACCATTTAATGTGAATATCTATGCACTGTCTTAAAACACGAAAGCTGAACATATCACCAAAGCACAAAGATGATACTGCTCATCACAGACTGGCACAGAAGACTTCTCCTTGGCCCTAGGGGAAAATGCCATTGAGAGTCCTGGCTCTGCGTTACTTGATGACACAGAAACTCAAAGAGAAGACAGAGGCCTAGCTGTGCACACCAACTCTGAAACAGAGGGTCTCCTCTGTTATTTTCCGTAGCAAGGGTGGAGATGAGCGGTGGAGATGAGCCAGGGTGGAGATGAGTAGGCAGAACAGAAACTTTGAGTTACGTAAGTATCTAGACTTAGAGGCAGTTAAACCTTGATGGGAAATCAAGATCAGAGGTTGACTTTTATAGTTAGCAAAACACGAAAGCATTTTTATGGCTAAAAGTTAAGGTAAACCCATAATCAAGGGCCTGCCAAGAAAGACCCAGCAGTGGTTCCTCCCGGGTGTCCCTGAGTGGTCTACCATCTGGCCCATCCTTCTTGGTTTTTTTAAAAAATCATTTTACTGGGGGCTCATACAACTCATCACAATCCACACATACATCAATTGTGTAAAGCACATTTGTACATTCGTTACGCTCATCATTCTCTAAGCATTTGCTCTCTACATAAGCCCCTCTCATCGCCTCCTCATTTTCCCCGCTCCCTCCCCGCTTCCCCCTCCCTCATGAACCCTTGGTAATTTATAAATTATTATTTTGGCATATCTACTCTGTCTAACGTCTCCCTTCACCCACTTTTCTGTTGTCCGTCCCCCAGGGAGGAGGTTATATGCAGACCTTATAATTTTTCCCCCTCTCTACTCCACCCTCCCGGTATCGCCACTTTCAGCACTGGTCCTGAAGGGATCATCCATCCTGGATTCCCCGTGTCTCCAGTTGCTATCTGTACCAGTGAACTTCTTCTGGTCGAACCAGATTATTTGTAAGGTAGAAATGGGATCATGATAATGAGAGAGGGGGAATATTTAGGAACTAGAAGAAAGTTGTATTTTTATCGTTGCTACACTGCACCCTGACTGGCTCCTGTCCTCCCCGAGCCCTTCCATAAAGGGATGTTCAGTTACCTACAGATGGGCTTTGGGTCCCCACTCTGCACACACTTTCATTCATAATGATATGATTTTTTTTGTTCTTTGATGCCTGATACCTCATCCCTTCAACGCCTTGTGATCACACAGGCTGGTGTGCTTCTTCCATGTGGGCTTTGTTACTTCTGAGCTAGATGGCTGTTTGTTTACCTTCAAGCCTTTAAGACCCCAGATACTATATCTTTTGATAGCTGGGCACCATCAGCGTTCTTCACCACATTTGCTTATGCACCCATTGGTCTTCAGTGATCACAATGATAATGATTTTTTGAACTTTGATGCCTGATAACTGATCCTTTCGGCAGCTCGTAATTACACAGGCTGGTGTGCTTCTTCCATGTGGGCTTTGTTGCTTCTCAGCTAGATTGCCCCATCCTTCTTAACAAACAGTATCATTATTTTTTCAGCTAGCATACAGCAAAACAAGTACAATGCTCAGTGTGAACAAGAGCAATGAAGAGCCCATGCCTCACATTCCAGTTGGTAGAATTGACACAGAATGCACATCAGCAGTTGAAGGCCAGATAAATGGGGATAAGCCAGGAAGGGAAACTAGAAAAGAGTCTGTATGAAATAGGGGACCAGGAAGACGGATTCTCATCTGATGGCAAAAAAAACACCAAGAAAAATTTCAGGATGAAGGGAGTAGTCAGCGCTGCTAAATTTCTCTGACAGGTCAAGTATTATGAGGATTTGGAACTGGATTTAGCAAAATGGGGCTCCTTGTAACCTCAGTGAAGGGTTGCCAAAGTTATACTGGAGTGGTTCAAATAGTGATCAATGGGTGAAGCAATTGAAACAGCCATGTACCGTATGCTTATGCCAATAGCACGCACACTACACGTGTTTGCCAACAGTGTACCACCAACAACATCAGCACTAACTACCACACATTCCATTTGTAAGAGCTCTTTGCATATATTATATGAGGGAGCTTCAAAAATTTGTGGAAAAATGGAAGTAAAATGTAATGTAATTTTCCCACAGACTTTTAAAATCCCCTTCATTTGTGTGAGTGTGTTATTTGCAATATATGTGTGGAGAGAGAGAGAGAGAGAGAGTTTAAGAAGTTGAGCTACTGTAGAGGAGTAAGTTAAGGAAGAAAGACTTGCCTATGGCCTTCAATAAGGGAGGAAGGGGAGCCAGGGCCCATGTGAAGGAAATGGCCGAAGAGAGGGGGGTGGATCTCAGCTACTGTAACAGAAGACAAGGAGGTCAAACACAAGGGCAGATGAAAGGTGTACTGGGGAAACGAGAGGGCTAGGTTGAGGGTCAGAGTCATGAGGAGAGTGCAGTGGCTTGGAAGAGAAGTTGTGGAGAGAGAGAGAGCAAGCTCCTTGGGTAAGCTTTGGAGGCGGAACGGAATTAAGAGTGTGGAGGTTTAGGAGGCATGGTAGTTGAAGGAGGACCATACCTAGAGAGTATTCTGTTAGAGTCACTGATTTATCACAAAGATGAATTTCACATGATGCCAAGGCCCAGGGTGTGACTCTGGGAGTAGCTGAGGTGAAATGCACTGGAATAATAAGATGTTGACTGTGTCAGCCATATGGATGCTGACATCAATCCAGATGATGGCAGGGTTGGGGTAGAGAGAGTCTGAACACCGATGCCAAAGTCCTTTATGAATGAAAGGTGGGAAATTACGAGAGTTCGAAAGGGGAAAGGTCAGTACCACTACATGGCACAGAGAAACAGGTTTTTGTTGTGGAAACAGTTGTTTGTTTAAATAAGAGGGTAGGGGAGGTCAATTATAAAAGGGCCGTGGGAAATAAAAGGGTATTTACTTATGGTATGTCCTGATTTGGAGGGTCCCAAACCCCAACACTACTTACTGCCACAGAGTCAATTCTGAGTCATAGAGGCCCTCTCCATGGAGGGTTAAGAATCATAAAAGGAAAACCATCCTGCATGTGAGAGGACTATAGATGAGTCGCTCTGAGGGTGGGTATGCTTCAGTTTTAGTTAATAATAATGGACCTGTACTTCAATCCTGGAAGGAATCGAAAACACCAGGAAGAGGCGTTCCAGGATGCTGGATAGAAGTCTTTCGAGGTGAAAAATGGAAGACTGAGTCATAGAAAAGGATGGATAGACCTTATAATTTGATAAGGGATAAAAATGAAAGAGGCGATTTAAAGACTGGAAAGAAGAGGAATAGTTGCCTGGGGTTACAAAGGAGGTGGACCAGAAGGACACAAGTGGGAAAGCTTGGCCGATAGGAAGAACAGTGCACCAAGAGCCATGCCACTTAAAGTCAGCGCAGTGTGGGGAAGTGTCCCCAGAGAACAGAGCCGAGAGGGGCAGTGGTGGGTGGCTACACAGACCTGTGGGTACACTCAGGTCATGGGGTCTGAGGTGCTCTGCTCAGGAGCCTCGCAGCCTGAGGAGCTGCTGTAGATCTCCGACCAGGATGGAGACATGATCCTGCATTGTTCTTTATTCAGACAGGTCTGCTTCTCCACTCTCGTCTTCTCTTCCATGTCTTGGTTCCCATTGCTCTAGGAGTGCCCAAGCTCAACCGTCTTCGAGAATCCTATTGACTTCCTGGTGCTTAAGTCATCTTGTCCCTGGTATGAAGCTCTGTATGACTACCCCGGGCCACCCTTTCCTTCCCCCTAAATGTTTTCATTATTATGGTCCGAATCGTACTCCAAAAGATAGCGGGAGAGGCTATCCTGCACCCTGTATGATAGCAAACATCCCTCTCACCTAGTCAAAGAGAAACCAAGACACCCCTGCTGTCCAGTAGAGTCTGACTTAGAGTGACCCTATAGAACAATAGGGCACGGTTTCATGGGTTTCTGAGGTTGTAAATCTTCATAAAGTCACTGAGCGGCGAGCTCAAATCACCAACCATGTGGCTAGCAGCCTAAGGCTTAACCCACAGCACTCCACAGCTCCTCAGAAAATGAGTGGGCATGAGACAGATTGTGGGAGAGGATGCTGTGAGAAGATTATGGGAGAGGATGCTGTGAGACAAATTGTGGGAGAGGATGTTGTGTCTCTTTTTTCCAAAGAAGACATAACAGGAGCTTTCCCTAGAACACTGAGGAAAAAAATTCCTTCTCTCTCACTACCCTCTGCCCCCATTCCCAAACAGTGCACCCAGGTCCAAGAATGAGCGAGAGTCTGTCTGAAGGGCTGGGCTAATATTGTCTTGGCTAATCACTGGCTGTTTAGGGTTAAGCAGGTTACTCAACCCCTTAGTACCTTATTTTCTTCAGCCATACGTGAGCTAATAATACCTATTACACAGGGTCATCCGAAGGTCCTATCATATCATTCATGTATTAATTCAGCAGATAATGGGTGCCTTACTGGGTCAAGCTTTGGGCCAGGAGCTGGGGCAGTGGTGAGATTCAGCCTGTTCACACCAGTTCAGCAGAACCCATTACCCATTACCCAATTTTTTGTTGAGTTTGGCAAACTGGTTGTTCAAACGGCGCTTGTAATCTGGTTCTCTCTAAGGTGGGAAACTGGGTAGGCCTTCAATGTGGAAATCACATTTACTCATTTTCAACGTTCATCTTCCCAACAGTGTGTTCTAAACATGGGCAATAATGTTCATTCCATCAATAGGTATACAAATTTAGAACTATGCTTGTAATGTGTGTTTATTAATTTCACAAAACTCATTATACTTTTGATGAAATACTGCATGTTTATTCTTTCACTTGTTACTCTAGTAAAAAACATAGACTGTAAAAAGAGACAACCAGAAGGGGACATGCAATGGTTTGTTTCAGCTTTGTGCTGTGCCCCAAATTCCCAGGAGATATTATGAACGAATTATGCAATTCCTGAAAGTGTCCAAAGAGCTACAGATATTGTCAGAACAATTGCTCTAAGTTCAGCAGAAGCAGAAAGGGGTTTTTCAAAGATGGATGTAATACGTACTCAGAAGAGAAGTTGCCTGTTTCTAATACATCAAACACAACATCTATTGCCTAATTGGTCCACCTCTACAGGAATGGGATCCAACTCCTACAATGAAAAGATGGTGGAGGGTAAATCACACAGCCAGTGATGCTTGGATAAAAGCAAAGGATATTGCAATTGAGGATGCCAATCAAGAAGCAATATAGAAATATGTTAAATAACTCATTGTTTTTGTCAACTAATACTTAATATTTTCATTGATATTTTAGAACTCATAACAATCTAGTTTATGTATATTCTCTTTTATTGTGCATATTTTTACTTAAGTATTAACAGTATGCAACAATAAACTACCTTTCAGTATATCTTTTTTAATACATAAAACAGTCCATTGGGGCAATGAACCAGCTTTAAATGAATTGAGTGCCATCACTGAGCTGGGACTTTGGCAATGCAACCAGAAAGGCACAGTTTTGGTCCTCCTGGAGCTTAAAGGCCAGAGGGGGAGGGAGACATGACAAATCGCACCACCATGAATGGTATAATGAAGAGCAGGCAGCAAACCGTGCCTGCTCAGGAGACTCCCTGGTAAGCAATTAGGGTCTTTCGTTTCTCAAGTCCTCTCAAAGTAACCTCACAAGTGCTATTTGTGTAAACTAATTACGTGTTTTAAGCATTTTCCCGTGGCTCTCACTCTGCTGAGCATGACTGTCTCTGGGTCACAGGCATACAGAGAGATGGGGCACTGAGGTCTCCAGAGCAAGGTGACTACATTCAGTTATCAAGGCTTCTAGTTCAGGAGGAGACCTCCTGGGAAACGCCTGTGCGCCGCACACACCAACCTAAAAACCTTGTTGGTTGAGCAGAAGATGCAGGCTCACCGAGCTACAGGGGGAGGGAGTGACTCTGCCCAATATGGAGGCAGTGTGGCCTTGGAATGCAGCCCCTCTCCACCGTCTTCCATACACAGATATGAAAGGCCGGGGGGGGGGGCTGTCCTGTTCATGGGCTTGATTCATTGCTAGTGAAAGGAAAACTCGGCTTCCCTGTGGTTTACTCATGAGTGACAACATTCTTGAAAGATCTTCGGACACAAAGCCTCGCCTACCTCTCCAGTGGCCCAGGACAAAAAGATCGGACAAAAAAGCCGGCCCTGGCCCTGCTCATTGTGAGGTGGCAGCTGTGTGTGCTGAATAGTGGAGGGGGATTTCCTCCCCTCCCCTGCCCTCCCGCATGTCCTCGGGCCTCCTGTGGCCGCTCAGCACCGCTGGGAGCCTAGGCACGTGACAAGAGAGCGCCTGCTTTTACTCCTGGTGCAGCCGTGGGGCATGGACTAGATCCTGCAGGCCTGGGAAGTCAGAAGACCGCAGGTTGGCTACTGACTGGTGACCCACTTGCCCTCTCCTTTCCTGGTGGCCTTGCTTATCACCTGCACAAACGTCTGCCTCCGGCCCTTGAGCTCTAAACATATTTGTCAGATTTATTGTAGGAGCTTGTTTGGCAATCGGTTTCCATATCTAGACGCTTGAGGGTCCTTCAGGCAAGTACAGTGTCTTATTTACTTATACCCTAGAGCCTGACTTGTAGAAGCTTAATAAATTTTTGGAACATGAGAACAAGGAAATAAATAGGAAGGAAGGAAGAGAGGAGGGAGGCAGGGAAGGAGGGAGAGAAATAATTTGTTTCCAGGGCGGGACAAGTAGCTGAAGTCATGCAAATCAACTTCAGAGAATCTGCCTTATCTTTCACAGATAAAGCACCTGCACATATGGCATTTGGAAGAGTGACAGGCAGTGACATGGTGTAGCGACACTCTGTAAAAATGCCGTCGTGTCGTGGGTTCCGAGAGGTTCTGTACAGATGTCAAATGAGCGGGAAAAGGAATGTCACAATGCCATGGGACGTGGGGCCTGGCTTGCTTCCTTACTGCAGTTTTATGATATTTACCCGTCGTACCCATTGACCTTCCTTAGTTCAGACTGTGTTTGAACCAAAAGAACTGTTGGAAAAAATACTGGCGTCTATCTGTTTCTTCCTTAGGACTCTTCGGGAGTTGATCTTTTCTGTGGTGGGGTAAATACAGGCTCTTGGTCTCTTCCTGGGTTCTCTTCTGCTCTTGGTCAGTATTAGAATGTCCTTCCGCATCTAGTTCTTACAGGGCTGCAGAAGGAGTGTCGTGGATGAGAAAGCGTGGACACTTGTTAAGCATCCACAGTGTGCGCTGCTTGGAATGGAGCCAGGATTCCCGAGCTGCCCACACCTGGCACCCAGTGGGTGTCCGGCTTGCCCTCACATAGGCTGTATCCATAACACAGGCTTGGACTGTGAGGACTTTTTTTGTTTTTTTCTTAAAAAAAAATATTTTATTAGGGGCTCATACAACTCTTGAGGACTTTTTTTTAAAAAAATCATTTCATTGGGGGCTCTTACACTTTTTAACAACCCGTGCATCAATTGTATCAAGCATAGATGTATATATGTTGCCATCATCATTTCCAAAACATTTTCTACCTGAGCCCTTGGCTGTGAAGAGCCTTGCGGTGAGTGGCGTTTGAGCCTCCACCTCCAGCGTTGTTTCCTCTCATCCGAGTTTATCATGACGTACCCGGCTCTTCATAGCTCCTGTGCCCACTGCCCCAGAAGAAGCCCCCGGCCGGGAGGTACCTGCCCACAGAGGACCGACGTGCTGCCGCAGCTGGCTGGCTCATGGACACTACTCAAAGTATGCAGTGGCGTCCTCAAACAGCAGGGCGACCCCACCACACAGAAAAGCAGGCGTGCTCTGACAAGTTCCCCCATGGCTTCATCTATTCATTTAGTTGTTGGTTGCCATCAAGGCCTCCATCAAGGTTGCCCGTGGCAACCCTGTGCACCATGGGGCTGGGCCATTCTGAGCTACAGGATCTCCACTGGCTAATAGTCAGAAGTAGATGACCAGGCTTTTCTTCCTTGTCTACCTTAGCCTAAGATCTGCAGCAGCCTTCCCAGCACTCTGTTGACCCACACAAGCCTCTGCAGCCGATGGGTAGTGGCTATGCTGAGGTGCACTGGCCAGGAATTGAATCCATGTGTCTCGTCGCATGGAAGGCGTGAACCACCATTGCCCCCACTGACTTATACAGCACCCCTCCATGGAGCCCCTCCTATGAGATGGGTGCTGTGTGGACCCTGGGAATATAGAGATAGGTAAGAGAAAGTTTCTCCTTCGGAAGGTCACTGCTGACTAATGGAGAGCCAGTTAAGAAAAGGATGTGACACAAGGTGTGAGTGGCCTCCTAATGTCCTGCTAAGAAACTGCTAATGGTTCTGGAGGCAATTAAGCAGATAGGAGCTGTGTCTTCAGGGAGAGAGAGGGCATCCTGGGGGGAAGAGGGGAGCGGTGGGAAAGGCTCTCAGGAAAGAGTGACACTGGGCTGGAAAAAGCATGTGGGCAGTTCCTTCTGCCGGGAGGCAGGGGAAGGAGAACAGCAGACAAGATGGCAGCGGTGATGGAGCCGCTCAGGGAAGGAGGAGTTTTTCCCCTTGGACCATTGTGGGGGTAGGGGTTGCTATGGCAGTGAGGCTAGAGGGCTTGGTGGGACCAGATTGCAAAGGACCTTGTGACAGTTGCTGAATTATATATTACTTTGCTAATTAAATACTGCTTTGGGGCAGTGGGGAGCCACTGAGGGTTTTAAAGCATGGCCCTACATTCCATGCTCAGGAGTATTTATCCAGGGGCACTTATCCTGGAGGCCATCAGGCAGGCAAGGACTGGACCCATTTTCACTGTACAGAGCACTCAGGCACTGTGTGGAGCAGCACTGTCACTGGGCCCTTGACTCTAAGGATAAGCTGCTTTCTCAGGGGCCAGATGAATGGCTCCAGCTTGAAGGAGGAGCTGACCCCAGCCCCCATGGTGCGGAATGTGACAGCACTGAGTTCTGCTCAGCAGTTCTGTGCACAAAAGCACACCTGGTTCCAAGCCCGGCTGGCCCAGGGGGGTTGGCAGGAGCCTCCTGAGCAAGATAAATGAAGGCCGGAAAGTCAGCCTTCTGCTCCCTCTTTTCATTTCTCCAGCAAGTCCAGCTTCTCCGCCAGCTGACTCCTTTATTGCAAATAAGGGGACCATGGCAACGGAAGGGCAGGTGGGTGAGGGGAATGCAGCCACTTGAATCCAAGCATCACTGGGTTCATCGGACCAGCATTCTTTATTTTTAAAGAACCAACCAAATATTTCAGAATGCTCACAAGGACCCAGCTCCTAGCACATGCTCAAAGCCAGGTTCTTAGGTCTTGCAAGGGTGGGAAGTGGGGAAAGATTCTAAGACTGTTCCTTTAGACTAGAATGCCTACTGAGCTTCGCTGACAAAACAACAGTTGGAAGAACAACATAAGTGGAATCCATCTTCAAGAAGGCAAAGCCTGTTGGAGAGGTCAAGGAGCACGTCACAAAACTTGGCCCTTCCAACTGTGGGGACTTAATTACGGAATCCATGGAAAAAGTGTGGAGGCTGTGCTCTTAATGAGCCAACGGTCAAGCAGAGCGTCACCAGTTAGGAACCTCCCAGTAACCAATGGTATACACAGTGTCCACAGACACTTTTTGGATGTAGTTGGGTCATTCTCCAAGACAGATTCAGCATTTAGCTAAAGGCTTGCTACTTGAAGCAGCACCAGAGGAGCAGTTTACCCAGTTCTGACCCAGATTTGGAGGTGTGAAGTTTTCTTTATTTATGATTAGCAACACAATCAAAAAGGACAGAAAATATCCAGTTAGAATAGTGTAGTCTGGGTATCCGAGGAAGCCCCCAAATCCAGGAAGAACAAGAATATGCTGCCCAGCCATTCCTTTGGAAGGAGGCATGGTGTGAGGTGGAGGATACAGAACATAGCAAGTGCATATGTGAACCCTGGTCCCGCTGGTTATAAAGAGACCATCTTCCATTGACCTCAGCTTCCTGACCCACATATTCCCTGCTGTAAATATAGAACCTCTGTTCGGAGCAATGATGAGGGTGCAATGTGACCGCGTTTCCGAAGAGCACAAAGAAGCTACTTGATGATAGGCCAGGCTCACTGCCAGGAAACGATTCAATTCTTATCGGTGTCCCAAGGAGGGTGAGGGAGGGGGTATGGACAGCTCTGGGTGACACTGCCAGTGGCAGTGATACCAAAATGACATTTTTTGTGTTGCACTTTAGCAGAGGTTTATTAAAAAGAAGTAAAACTCTCTAGGGTTAATTATAATGATGAAAACTTTTATTGTAAGCCCAACTTACAGGCATTGATATTCCTATACGTCTGTGCTAACTTACCTGTGAAGCCTTGTAATGGACTCTGGTCAAAGCTGTCACTGCTATCCAATTACAACAATCTTTTGAATCGTGTGGTATCATCGGCACAACCTACAAGCACAGGTGTTGTCTTCTTCATTGTTGGTTTTTTCCTGGTGACTGCTTTTGTCAAATTTTCTGGTGCTGTAGCTACAGTGTTGGGATAATTTAGAATCTGTGAACCTACATTAACAATTTTTTACAAGAGTAAAGTGGTAATTAAAA
Organism: Tenrec ecaudatus; assembly: GCF_050624435.1. Classification (NCBI taxonomy): domain Eukaryota; kingdom Metazoa; phylum Chordata; class Mammalia; order Afrosoricida; family Tenrecidae; genus Tenrec; species Tenrec ecaudatus. Next base: position 83,917,882 of record NC_134533.1, read on the forward strand.
GGAAAAGGAGATGTATCAAAAAAGCTTCTGTTCGGTTACTAATAATGTTGTAACTAATAATACTGTAGTTCAATGTAGAAAGGGTTTTACCAAATGGCATTTACATATATAACATATCTGAGCATCTCTATCACAAGCTTATTATAAGGATGGAATAAGTCAATAACTTTTAAATGCTTAAAGTAGTCCCGGATCTACAAGGATGTTCAAAATGCTCACAGAGAATGGAGCGGAAAGAGAGGGGATTGTCCCAGGCCCTCAGAGAATACCCAAGCCCTCTGCTGTGTTAGTGGCTGTGTTAGTTGTGTGAGTCTGGGTAGACTAGAGAAACAAATTCATAAACACACATATGTATATAAGGGAGAGGTTTATATATAAGAGCAATTGAACACTGAGAAAACATCCCAGCCCAGTCCAAGGCCATAAATCTGATATTAACCCATATGTCCAAAACCAATCTATAAAGTCCTCTTCAGACTCATGAAACACATGCAATGAAGCCAAATGCAGGACAATCACAAGCTAGTGGGGAGAAAGTCTTTGGCTCCAGTGGCGTTGTAAGCATCTCAGAGCTGGCAGGGGTCTCTCTATGGCTCCTTCAGCTTCAGAGGTCTGGCTGCATCCATGTGGCTTGTCTTCTGCAATGTCTCCCAGGGAGTAAAGTAGTGAGACTCCCTCCCACCTCCATGGAGGAAATACCGGGTGGATTTCCCAGAATTTTCAGGAGAAGGCCATGACCACACATAGACCTCATTGGCTATGATTTGATTAACAGGCTAGACTCCACCCCTACATTCTTAATCCTCAAATCGACAAATGATTATATAACTACCACACTAGTTAATTCCAACTCCCAGTAACGCCAAGTGCACAATGCCAGACAGCTCACAGGTTTTGGAAGCAGATAATCAGGCCTGTCTTTGCAGGTGTCTCAGAGTGTGTTCATTCTGTAAAACTCTCAGGCAGTGGTCAAACACTTAACCATTTGCAATGCCCTGTATGTATTTGTCTTAAAATGTTTTCAAATGTGTTTCAAAAAATTAAGTTTTCCCTCTCATTGATTATTCCACAGTAAAGACTGGGAAGCCAGCTGTTCACACGGTGACTGGCTTGAATTGCTGTTTAGTTAATTCACTATTACTAGAAATCAGTAAGCAAACTTTACATACCCAAATCCAACCAGCATGATCTTCAGTTCAATCATCCCGTTAGAGCATAAAAGTTAGTATAATGTGAACGACATTTTAAGGGGCCCTCATGCTCCACCACGATACTATTCTAACTCCGCCAATTAGCTGTAGAACTCTAGCAATGTGTTTGTAAAAAACAAAAGTAAAACACAATATTCTACAATTGTGTAATAAGTAATGTTGTTGTTAAATGTCGCCGGTGGATTGTTGATTCATAAAGACCCTAAGTAACGGACCCGCAGGGCTCCTTGGGCTGTAATCGTACTGAAAGCAGATCGGCAGACCTTTCTCTAGTGAAGGTGTTGCATATGTGAACTACCTACCACTCCAGTGCTGAGCCCTCGGGCCACCAGACCCTTGCTAACCCATAATGAGCACTCTAAACTTACAGGCGATTTATTTCTATTCACTTTCATTGTCCTTATTGGCTTCTCCCGCAGTGTCTGGACCTCCCACACACGGCCAGCCAATTGCAGAGCCGGGCATAGCCTAGTTTCCAGCCGACTTCAAGTTCAAGAGGGCTTTGTAACTTTTTGATTCTGCTTTTGAAAGTAGCATATACTTATTATATACACCAGCATTAAAAAGAAAATACATAATCACCCCTTAGTCTCTCCCTCAGAGATAACACCATGCCATTTTGGTCTTTTTATCCAATCTTTTTTCTCTGCTTAAAAAAAATGTTTAGGCAAAAGGGAGAGCATACTATCTATAACATTTCATACTCTGCTTTTCTCATTAAAAATTACATTAGTATTTTCCCAGAGGCGAAAAACACAACCTGAATCATACTTCCAACAACTGATTACACCTAGCCAATTGATACTATCTCACTTGTCTCTTGGTTCTCATTTAGATTATTGTCCCCAAGCTTTCGCCGTTATAAATTAGTCTGTGATTAACACACAGAAACTTTGTTTGCATGTCTGGCGTGTCTTTAGAATGAGCTATTTATAAGCGGGATCTGAGACTGGGGCTCATCCATCACTCAGCAAAGACTTAACAAGCTCTCACGAGGTACTGGATGATCTCCTAGACAGGCTCCATCACTCACTCACCGCCATCAGATTGATTCCGACTGAGACCTGTAGGGCAGGGTAGGCTTGCCCCCTTGGTGTTTCTGATACTTTTCATTTTTATGGAAGCAGACAGCCTCATCTTTCCCCTGTGGAGCAGCTGGTGGGTTCAATCCGCTGCCCTTATGGTTATTGGCTCAATGTGCAGTCAGTCCACTATGCCACGAGGCCCTCCTGAAACTGGTGATAATATAGCAATAAGCAAAAAAAAAAAAGTTAGTATCAGGTAAAATATCCCTCTCTTTTTGAAGCTAACATTCGAGAGATATAAAGAATTTTGAAGCTCTTTGGCCATGTTGTCAAATTGCTAGGAACGCATAAACAGTTGTCTTGCTACATCATGGCCAGTAATATGAATTTTAACCCATTTACTGCTGTAGAGTTGATTTCAAGTCCTAGCAACCCTACAGGACAGAGAAGAATTGCCTCCATTGGCTTTCCGAGGCTGTGAATCTTTACGGAAGCGCAGGGCCTCTCCTTTCTCCTAGAGGGCAGCTGGCAGTCCAGCTGCCTTTTTTTATCGGCAGGGGAGTGCTTTAGCCACTGTGCCACCAAGACTCCTCATTGTGTGGTGGGGGCCATCAAGTGGGCGCTGACTCAGAGCGACCCCTGAACACACGCAGCAAACCCTGCCGCACCTCACAGTTAGGAACCTGAACTGCGTTGTCCGCTTTTTCAGGAATAGCAATGTGACCTTCCTTAAGGACTGTCCCCTCCCTCCCTATCTCCATTTCCTCACTCACACAAGCAAGTTGAGCAGACTTTTGAATTCTTATAAGATTTGCTCTCTAGATGGCAAACTTCAAAGGTTTATTTTCCCCCTTCCCCTCTAGTAAGAAGACAATTCAGGTTCAAAATCAAAAATGGAAACTGGTGTCACCGCTTGGCAAGCACCAAAGGATGATGACAAATCGGCGTTCTGCTAGTGTTTGAGAAGTCTGAAAACAAGCTGTCACTCTAGACAGATGTTGGAAACAGATGTTGGACCTCCTTGGGGATTCGCCAGGGCAGCCAGGTGAGTCCTACGTGGGGAGGGCTGAGGTTGGGATCAAATGAGGTTCTTTCATGAAGCTCCAAACAGCAGGAGGGCAATGTGCTGTTTTTGCTCATGAAGACCTCTTTAGGGGATTAATGACTTGCCACCGGTGGGGAGGGCTGGAGGGAGGGGGCGTTTTATAACGAGAAACTGGCCTATGTGTATATTGAAAGGATGACGTAAAATATGACACTAATAAGGAAATGGTAAGTACGTATATGTATATACATATAACTTTGGAGTGTTTATCCCTATTGTTACAAACTTTCAGAATATTTCTATTTCGCTTCTGTTATGTGAAGCACATCTATAGTGTTCACTGTGTATCAGGCACTGTATTAAGCATTTTCAAACTGTCAACTCATTTCCTCACCGTAAGCTTAGGAGACAGATATGACTGTTGTCTCTGCGTGACAGATGAATAAGCTTCGTAGACATAGGCACAGAGAAGTCAGGCCGTTAGAAAGGCAGGATGGGAGTCTCATTCGTATGCCTTTATATTCTGTGCTCTTACACCCTTCTCTATGAAGAGGAAACTGAAGATCAGCTCAAGGTCGCAGTGGATGAGTGGGAGGGCAAAGAGCATGGGTCTGGTTTAAGGTCTATCTGACACCAGGCCCTCACTCTTTCTATGGCATCTTGCTTCAAGGAAACATTTTTTCTCTCCTGGGTCGCTGTGTAAAAGGCATGGTTGGAAATGGGCATAGCAGTTTTAGAATCAGTGCCACACAAAAGCTCTCAACTGTGCTGTGCCTTGCTTGGGTGGGCAGCTCCTCTAAAGGGCACCTCTGAGCGGGACCCCCCCAGACCTCGAGCCTCCAGGCACTCTAATATGGTCCAGGTGGCGCAGAAATTACCTTTTGGGTTCAGAGTTCTCCATGTAATGAACACCAGTGTTTAGGAATCCCAAGAAGCCTTCTGACCACTTCAGCCCTTGACATTAGAATCACTTGAACCTTCAGTTATTGGAATTAAAAAAATTTTTTTTCCCATGACAACTCATATTGTACTTCAGATTTCTTTGATAGCTCCCTCACGGCTGCCTTCATATTTCAAAACCTATGAAATTACATATTGAAGGGGTTATTCTTTTCTTTCCCTATGGAAAACACACACACGCATAGCGCTTTGATAATGATAACCAGACGGATTGAGGGGTCTTTGACTAGGAGTTTCTTCAGCTCATTTGAGAACATACCGAATTTCAATCTCTTCTGACTAGTGCAAAAATGGGCAGAATGTAAAGTGCCCTATAAATTTCCCACTTGGCAACTTTTAATTCTTCCATCATGGCCAAATGACATATGTTAAAAAGCCCACTCTCCCCGTGCTCTGTTTTGAAAGTACAGTTTCAGACGGAACTCAGTTAAGCCCGGCAAACAGTTTAGCCAGAAGTCCTGGATATCCCTAAGTCGCTTCCACTCGCAAGGCAGTCAGGACTCCCCCGGTACGTGTGCCCTGCTCCCTCCCTCGCAAAGGCTGCTGGGAATCCTGGAACCACACAGTGCTGGAGCTGAAGTGGGCTTGACTTTTCAGAAGTTTCCGAGCGGTCTGATGCTTTTGCCCAGGTCCTGTAGAGAGGAGCTAGCGAGTGTACACCTGTACCTCATGCTAAGTGGGATGTATCTTCCTTACATCACTTCGCCTCTCTCTTTACATCTTCTATGTGCCGCCAGAATTAGGAGTTGGACAGTCATGGGATGGGCCAGACCAGATTGAACTAAGTTGTGTGGACTAGCTAAATTCACCAAGGAGCTATAGATCCTAGAGCAATGTAAGGGAGCAAAGGTGCTGGCCATAAGTAGCCAAGAAAAATCTGGCCAAGAGATCTGGCAGAAGGCAAAGCCCGGGCAGACAGATGGTATGTGTAGAGAGGGGAACTTGACATCAACTAAGGCACTGAGGTGCAGCAAGCAGCAGGAGCAGGACCCCCGAAACCTGGAATGCATTTCAGAGTCAGGACTCCAGAAGGATGAGGGTAGAGGGCCAAAGTATGGATGAGCACCCGGGAGCCAACTAATAAAAACGAGACTCCAAAGCTGAAACTGGGTTCTAAGAAGCAAGCCTACAAAGCCAAGGAAAGGCCAGCAGGGAAATTCTTCTGTCTTAGAATTCCTTAGCTTCTCCCAGATCACCGAAGTCGTAGAGACAGAAATAGGCGGATGCTATTGAATGTGTGGCTCATTGCCTCCATGGACAATGGTCTCCTTTGCCACATGAGGCAGGAAGAGATGGGTGGTGCCCAACTATCGTAACTGCACCTACAATAAAAGATGCCATACAAGAACCCTGATTCAAAGAACAGAATTCAAATGCTTGAAAAGTCAAAATTTTCTAGAACCATGAGAACGAATGAATCCCCAAAACTACTTTATTAAATTGGATTTTTACTGTGGGTTGAGTGCTGGTGATGGTGCTGGAGGCATAGTTTACATTCCAGACCATCAATTCTGCACTGAACAGTTCAAACCCCTCATCAACCTCCTGACATTATCGCCCTGAAATAGTCTTTAAATATTCCTTGAAGTCTTCTTGAAGCTAAACAAGTGCTTAGTTTAACTAGTAAAAGAGATCTGCCTGAGCCTGATGCCCTTTTAAGAACCGTTTTGAGAATGATGATGGCAACAAATGTACAAATATGCTCAGCACAATGGATGGATGGATGGCTTGTGATAAGAGTTGTACCAGCCCCCAATAAAATGATTTTAAAAAAAAGAACTGTTAATTTGGGATCAAATTGACAATAGCAACATGAAAGGTGAGACAATAGCAACATGAAAGCAACAGAGGCTTAAAGGGCAGTGAGACTGCGTGCAGAAACGACTCCGAAAGGCAGGAGAAAATGGAACAACTCAAGGTCACCTGGCTGGCTGCAGCTATAGCACTTCCAACCAGGGCCGTTGACAGTCTGTGTTGAGCTAGAGTTTGGGGAGGCACTGCGGGGACACATCTCATTGAGTTCTCTTTGTGGATCGCAAAGGAAGAGGGTACATCTGGCCACTTAAAGCCACACACACAAGTGCCACTCAGATGGCTCACTGGCCTTGACCCTAAAGATTCAGTTGGCTGCCTGCTTTCAGTGATGTTATTTTCAAGGCCCTTTCATTGTTCTCAAATTCCACTACACAGGCACCCTCCTCTGCCCAAGATGCTTGAGAGTACCCCCAAATATCCCTAACTTCCCCAGTGATGAATGTTCACCAGATACTGCTCAGGCCTCATGTTCTTACGAGGGGATGGTGGAAAAATCAGCCGTGACCCGATGGGGCCGGAAGTCCACAGTGATGATGACTCTCCTTGTATAGAAACGTGGAGGACTTTCAATGAAGCGATGGGGTATTTTGGTTGGCTGGCTGATTCTGATTTTGAGGTCATTAATCTGGCACATCTGACTTTTGATTAATTGATGCTTATAATTCCTATCTTAATCACCTCAACTTCTTTTCCAAATCCGTGTGTCACCAGGAGAGAGAAATGTAAACATCCGAGGTTGCTATTTCCAGTAAATTCACTCAGTAATCAATTCCAAGCCAGACTTTGCTTGAAAACCAGCTGGCACCACCAACAAGAGGAGACAGTGTTGCATATTGTGCAGACTAACAGCTTGATTTTAATTTTGGCACATCGTGGGTGTTTCAAGGGGGTTGTTTTAGTTTGTTATTTATATTGTTCTGGGATGAGGACCAGGCTCATCTTCATGACTGAGTTTAGGATTAAACACAACATTGTTTCTGCATACAATTTGCAGGATCACCTTGATAGACTCACAGCCCTTGAAATAGCAGTCCTTCCTCCTGATGCTGCTGCTCCTTATCTGGGATGTTCTGGCTCTAAATTACTTTACAGGTTTATTGTCAAGACTGATATTTACATTGTGTACTGAACTGAATAGCATCCACCCTGCCCCTTCCCCCCCAAAAAAATCACATCCAAGTGGAGCCTGTGAAATGTGACCTTATTTAGAAAGAATCTTGGTAGATACAATCAAGTTAAAATGAGGTCGTTCTGGATCGAGTCGTCCCTAAATCCAATAATGACGATGTCCTTAAGGAAGGGGGATACCTGGACCCAGAGACACCAACAGGTGAAGGCAGAATGTGGTGCTCTTTGCCAGCAGCCACCAGAAGCCAGAAGAGACAGGGAGTGTTCTTCCCTAGAGACTTCAGGGAGTACAGCCTTGCTCTTAGATTTCCAACTTCGAATACATGCTACTGCCTCCAGTCACCTAGTCTGGAGTAACTTGTTTGGTAGTCCTAAGCAATGGATATACTTTGAATGGTAGCTGAATTATGCGTTGTCTGACCTTGGGCTGACTGGGTTAGCTCCACGCCATAGTCCACGCCATACTGGTCATTACATGTTCTGACTATCACTCTTACTTACAAACTTCTACTTCCACCCTTGCTATTCAGTCACCAAGTCCAATCACACCGCAAACCTCATCACACCTTGAATAAACTAAGTTCGTTCATCTTTTCATACGTTTGCCCATATTTTTTCTGACTCTATTCCTTCTATGAAATCTCCTCTAAGTCCCTCTCCTGCCATGCTTAACGAGTGTCGTTCCTTCCTCTCGGATGACACAGCAATGCAGACACCACGTTGAGTTCAGAGACAAAGCTTTGAACTGGCATGGATAAAGAGAATAAAAACTGAGACAACTTGATATCGTAAGACATGCCAAACAGGTCTAGATGAACTGCGCTCTACCTCAAATTCACTGACAGCCCTGGATTCTAAGCCTGGAACTCTCCAGTGTGAGAAAAAGCAGATGATTGGTATCCCAAGGGCAGTCATTGAACTTGGTTCAGATCTCTTGCCTTGAGGGTGCCTAATGAATGGTGGGCCAGGACTACCATATACTTACTATGTTAATGCTTTTCTTGCTTTATTATCATAAGCATTAATCTAGTACGTATGGTTCTGTCAATGTCAATGAATGCTATTAAAAATTTTGCCTTAAATTTTTTTTGCTTTATCACCATTTGTGTAAATAGTGTCCAGCCACTTAAAGTTTAACCTGTATAAATCAATAGTTCATGTATTGTGGTTCATAGCCAACCTATACTTGTGTAATCATGTTTTCTCAACTGTGTTTTAAATTCTATACCATTGGCTAAATTAATGGTACTATCAATCGAATTACCTTATGTCCTAGGGAGATGATTGATAACGTTCTCTAACATAAAATTAAAGTGATGTCTTTAAGGTGAACCAACAACACACACATATATGGATGGATTTGGGGCTTGAATTTAATTATAGCCCCATGCTAAGACCAATTAGTTCGTATGACATGGCTCTGCTTGGTGCTTGCCCACACGAAGAGATCACTAAAGATATGGTGCTATAGCAAAATGTGGTGAAGAAACTAAATAATGCCTAGTTATCAGAAAGAATAGCATCCGGGATCTGAAAAAAAAAAGTCTTTAAACAAATAGCTATCTAAGTGAGGCATCAACTAAGTCCAGCATGTGTGATCCAAGGATTGTAAATAATATAATCCAAATCTGAAGGAGGGAAGGTATCAGAGCTTAAATCGCAAACACTAGGTGGATGAGAGTGGAAGCAGGGTCCATTTGCAGGGCCCACCCATTGACTAAGCCTCTGGCAAATCCCCTCTGTCAAAGGATGTGAACAGCCTTGTTATCAGAGAGCATTGTAAAGTCAGTTATGGGAGATATAATTAGGCTAAAATATAAGATCTTATTTGATCTCCCCTTTCACTCATTTGAAAGTTGTTTCGGCTTTTCAAAAAAAAGAAAGGGAAAGGGAAATGCATGTGGATTAAGGCTCCAGCAAATCCCTTGTGACCGAACCTGGGGGTGTGAGGAGCCTTGGGATCGTGCAGAGTGCATTCACAGGGGACTGTGGCAATGTAGTTGGGTTAAAATCTAACACCTTATCAGCTGCTCCCTTTTACCCATTTTAAAGTTGTTCTAGTTTTTAATACTTTCTACTTTAAAACTGTTCAAGAACTATAATCAGACTTTTAAGACAGAGAAAAGGCACCGTTTTCTTCATGTGAGGGAACTGCGGCATCGTAGAGTGGACAGGCCAATGTTGACGAAGACGGCACAGGGCTGGGCAGCAGCTCATGCTGTTCTAGTCCCCACTTTGCCACGAGTTGGGTGGACTGCATGGCAACGAGCAACAGCAGGATGGGAAGGGGTTCAACAGGCTGCCTCCCACACCCTGTGCAGCACCCCTGATCAAGACCTTGATCAAGACCTTTTCATCTGATAGGTAAGCACTCCCAGATGGGAAAGTCCATCTAGCTTAAAAGCTCTTTCTTGTGTAGGAGCAACAGCTGACTTCGCTATAGAGTCTGAAGTCTTTCGATCCATGTCGAATAAGTCGTCTTCAAGTTGTACTTGAAGCCCCTTGAGACATTGGAGGGGTTCTCGCAGCTACTTGATGTCCTTCGTCAAAAGAATGAGACCCCGGCAATATTCCTTGGGGCATACTCGGAAGAGGAGCATGGTACAACTCCCCCTGAAGGCCAACCACTCTGGCACCTGTTGTTTTTTGGGGAAATGAATAATTCTATTCCAGGTATGATAGCTCTAAGCATAAAGCAGCACACCCTTTAACTAACATAAGGTTGCAAGTACAAATTAAAATTAAAAAGTGATCGAAAGTATTTCTTAGAGACAGGAAAGATTCCAAGTCTTTTGCGATGGATCTAGCAAAGTCCAGTTCTACCTCGTCACTTGTGCCTGCTTCTTGCACAGAGACGAAGAGGCAGCCGAGAGATAAGACCTAGGTATCTCCAGGAATTCAGGCTTCCTTACTTAATTTTGGAAAATAATTCCTCAGCGGGACCACTGTGGGGAGCTGGAGACCACTCTGCAGTGGAACTCAGTCCCTATGAAATGAAGCTTGCCCGTGAAGGAGGCACCCGAGGCAGTGTCTGAATCTGTTTGGAGAAACCATCCTGGAATATCCCTCTGAGGGTCTACTCACAATGGTGAAGCTTTCAAGAATGGTTTAAAAGCATTTTTGGCTAGAGGCACATCAATGGGCTCAAATATCCTCTAAGCTCTCCCTAGAGGTAAAATTGTTCAATGGCTAACAGAGACCTTGGGCTTGGGCTTGGACACTGGCCCAGTGTCCAGAGATGAGTCAAGCTGAACATAAAGAGATACCACTCTTCCTGATAATGAGAAGAAAAACCCGTGGTTGGGACTCAACTTCTTTCTCTAAGTCAAGCAAGGCTGTGATTAAATACACTGTGAGTAAAACACAGTGTCCATCTTTGCCACCCTATGGGAGCTTTGCCACCAGTATTTCAAATACTAGCATGGTGACAGGTTTCAGTGGAGCTTGCAGACTCATGTCGAGAAGAAAGGTCTGATGATTTACTTTTCAAAACAAGTCAATAAAAGTTTCCTGGGCACACAGAGTATTGTCTGACAGAGTGCCGGGAGATGAGTCTCCTAGTTGGCAGACACTACACACACAATAGCTGCAATAACGGAGTCCAGTGAGGTCGTTAGTTGATTTTTTAAATGTTTAAACATTTTATTAGGGGCTCATACAACTCATCACAATCCATACATATATATACATCAATTGTATAAAGCACATCCATACATTCTTTGCCCTAATCATTTTCAAAGCATTTGCTCTCCACTTAAGCCCTTTGCATCAGGCCCTCTTTTTTTCCCCTCCCTTCCCGCTCCCCCTCCCTCATGAGCCCTTGATAATTTATAGATTATTATTTTGTCATATCTTTCCCTATCCGGCGTCTCCCTTCACCGCCTTCTCTGTTGTCTGTCCCCCAAGGAGGAGGTCACATGTAGATCCTTGTAATCAGTTCCCCCTTTCCAAACCACTGACCCTCTAATCTCCCAGTATCGCCCCTCATTCACTGGTTCTGAAGGTATCATCCACCCTGGATTCCCTGTGCCTCCAGCTCCTATATGCACCAGTGTACAACCTCTGCTCTATCCAGACTTGCAAGGTAGAATTCGGATCGTGGTAGTTGGGGGGGGGGGGGGGAGGAAGCATCCAGAATATGGGGGAAAGCTGTATTCTTCATCAGTGCGACATTGCACCCTGACTGACTCATATCCTCCCCTTAAACCCCTCTGTGAGGGGGGTCTCCAGCCAACAAATGGGCTTTGGATCTCCACTCTGCACTTTCCCCTTCATTCACTATGGTAAGATTTTTTTTTTGATGATGATGCCTTATCCCGATCCCTTTGGCACCTCGTGATCGCACAGGCTGGTGTGCTTCTTCCGTGTGGGCTTTGTTGCTTCTGAGCAAGATGGCCGCTTGTTCACCTTCAGCCTTTAAGACCCCAGACACTATCTCTTTTGATAGCCAGGAACCATCAGCTTTCTTCGCCACATTTGCTTATGCACCCGTTTGTCCTCGGCGATCGTATCATGGAAGTGTGCAGCCAATGATATGATTTTTTGTTTTTTGATGCCTGATAACTGATCCTTTCGGGACCAAGTGATTACACAGGCTGGTGTGTTCTTCCATGAGGTCGTTAGTTTATTGTGTCAACCTGGTCAATAAACACATGTGGGGTTAATTGAATGGTGGAGAGATAAATGGCTCAGTGAGCCTCATCTTTCTAGTTCTTGGGTCTCTTGCTTTCTAATGGTTGCACCAGGGTGCAGCTGCCTTAGCCAGTTCCCTGATTCAGCTGTCAAGGCTCACTTCCTGAAAGACATCCCTGAGGAGAAGCCACATGGACTTAACCCGATGCAGCCCTGGGTGCTGGAGCACCCGTGTGGAGACCCCTGCCAGTGCTGAGATGTTTACACATTAACTGACTCATTATTCCTCCTGCAGTCGGCATCATTGCATGTGTTTTGTGAGATGGAGGAGGACATTGTGGATTGGTGTTGGACATATGGGTTAAGGGGTTAATGTTGGGCTTGTGGGCTTGGGCAGCACTGGGTTGGGAGGTTTTCTTGATGTGCACTTACCCTTTAAATAAAACTCTCTCTTATACATGAGTTTCTGTGGATTTGTTTTTCCAAAGTACCCAGACTAACACATCCAGCATACCAGTGATCATGAAGATGAACCAGAGAAAAGACCGGGTAATGTCCATTCTGTTACACAGATGATTGCCAGGGTCGGAGATAGTTTGGAAGCAACTAACAATAAAAAAGGGTTCCAAAGTTCATGAAAAAATTCCATTATATATTTATTCCATTTTTCATGACCATTTTGAAGCCCCCTCGTATATCCAAAAGTACGAGTTAGTAACTAGTACTATTTTTAAATTTTCAAATTAAGTAACCATTCTAGTAAGAAAACAAAAATTCCTTGGTCTGTTCACTTCTAAAAAAGCCTGTGTCTTTTTGCTAATGTGTCAGGTAATCAACATGATCATCATCATTATCAACGATAACGGGGCACTTAGTAAGTGCCGGGCATTGTGTTAAAAAACAAAACTTCCCTTTCCTTTCCTAATGAAAACTTCATGCACCCTCTTTTAGATAAACCAACCAAACTCACTGCCACCTTGTCCATTCTGACTCATAGGGACCCATGGAACAGGGTGGAACTGGTTCTGTGGGTTTCAGAGACTGTAACTATTTATGGAGTAGGAAGTTTGATTTTTTTCCCTCAGAGTGGTTGGTGGATTCAAACTGCTGACCTGTTGCTTAACAGTTGTGTTAGTCCAGGTTGACTAGAAAAAAAACCACAACAACATTCAGAGACACTCGTGTGTAAGAGAGAACTTTATATCAAGAAGTAATTGTGCATCAATAAAACACCCCAGTCCCGTCTAGATCAAGTCCATATGTTCGATATTAACCCATAAGTCTGACAATATCCTATGAATTCCTCTTCAGACTCAGATAGCACATTCAATGATGTTGAATTCAGGAAGATCACAAGGCAGTGGGTGGAAAGTCCTGTGGATCTTATGGCAGTGGCTGTATCTCCAGGGCTCTTGCTGCCATCAGTGTGGCTCCATGTGGCTTGTCAACAAGAAAGTGAAGCAGAGAGAGACTGTGTGTCCTGCTTCCAGAGAGGAAGAGAGGGAGTTCCAGAATCCTCATGAGAAGGCCACGCCCATAAGGAGACATCATCAGCTGTGATTTGATTGACAGGTTAGACACCACCCCTTCACTCTTAACATCCTTGAGTTGACCTGTGATGAGGTAACTACTACAGCAGTCAACATGTAACGCACTGCTGCACCACGGCTCCCTCTCTTAGTATCACCACTTTAGAGACCAAGAAGTAGGAGCTTAAGACAAGTTCAATCCCTTGTACAAGGTCATGCATTTAATATGATGAAGCTGGGTTTTAAAGGCAGGTCTGTGTTCTTAATCATAATAAAATAGGGCTTTTTCATCTGCAGAAACTGGACTCAGCAAGATTAATGGCGTGGCCCAGGCACCCAGCTAGTGCAGAGTGCTGTTAATGTGGGGCACCCAGCTAGTGCAGAGTGCTGTTAATGTGGGGCACCCAGCTAGTGCAGAGTGCTGTTAATGTGGGGCTTGACAGACAGGAATATCGACAGTGCCTGGTCCATGGTGAGCATTTGATGAAAACCAGTTCCTTTTGACCACTACTCTCACTACATGTGTCCTTAGTGTGTCCTCCAGAACACACAGAACCCTGAAAGACACCACCATTTAATCTTTGGCCACCTAAAGCCCCTGTGCACTGCTTACCTTGGGTGCTGAATAAATATTTGCTAAGTGAGTCAGTGAATGATCGAATTCAATTAGGCTTCTCTTCAAAGAACTGACAATCTACAAAGAATGATAACACAAACATAGGTGTGCACAAAAACCTGTATGATGATATCAGGCATAAGTAAGCTGGAGATTTCTATACCCTTTGAACCCACCGAGTCAAGTCCTGCATTAACAGTATGCTGTACGAACTGGGTGACTGGGCAGTTAAAGGTTCCAGTTCACGCACAGGTGCCTTGTAAGAAAGACCCCACAGAATATTTATGTAAAAACAAAGCAGCCACCGAAAACCTCACAGAGCATGTTCCATTCTGAGACCCATGGGGCTGCCCTACCTTAGAGCTGACTCAGTGGTAAGTGATCGTCTTATGTCACCAAATCCATTTACAAATAAGGAAGTTGAAGAAGAATACCTCCATTTGATACAGCTGCTTAAAAGTTTATATTCACACAAAAGATAATAATTTAAGAATGCCTCCACATGTATTCAAGGTAGAAAAGCACATATGTGAATCCTTAACCCCAAATCGGTTACACTGGGGACGAGGGGAAGACGGGGAGTGAGACTGCAGAAAGGACTCGAGGAGGCATCCGTTTTGTTTCTGTTGTGTCATGTCTCAACCTGGATGACTGAGTGCAGAGATATTGTGTCTGTGTGCTGTACACTTTTCCTTAGGTCTGGAATGTTCTGTAATAAAAAGGCTATCCCGAGTACTTAAGGACTCAAAGAAGGAAAGATTACTCTCAGTAGATCAGAAGAGGGGGCATTAGACATGAAGCTGGGCCTAAGCATCGTGGGTGGTGGTTGTTGGGTGCTGCTGAGTCATTCTTGACTCATAATGACCCCATGTGACAGAGCAGATCTGCCCTCTAGGGTTTTCTAGGTGGATCTCTACCAGAGCAGATCTAGAGGTCTTTCTCATGCAGAGCTGCTGGTGGGGGTTGAACTGCCACTCCTTTGTTAGCAGCTAAGGGATGAGCCATTATACCACTAGGGCTCTTTCCAACTTCATGGGTACGGCTATCAATGTGGGAGGGGGACTTGGTACACTTGCTGATGAAGATCAAAGATTTCAGTCTTCCAAATGGATTACAGCCAATTTGGAAGAAAACCCAAATCTTCACACCTAGACCAATAAGTATCATCATGATACATGAAGTTGTTAAGGATTTCATCTTGCTGGGATCCACAATCCATGCTCCTGGAAGCAGCAGTCAAGAGGTCAAATAACTTACTGCATTGTGTAAATCTGCTGCATGAGATTGCTTTAAAGTGTTAGAAAGCAAGAATGTCATTTTGAGGTTTAAGGTGGGTCTGCCCCAAGCCATAGTATTTTCAATAGTCTTAAATGCAAATCAAACAAACAAAAATGCATTGGTGAGAATGGAGGGGGGTTGGAGCGGAGACCCAAGTCCATTTATGGTCAATGGAACATCCCCCCACAGAGGCGTCCCAGGGAGGGGTTGAGTCAATCAGGGTGAAGTAAAGCATGCATGGGTCACACAATACCTCTTATCCCTTGAGGCTTCCTTACCCCCCTACCCCCACCCTCAACCCCCAGTATCATGACCCCAGTGCCGCTTCCCAATCTGGACTAGACAGGAGCATGTACATAGGTACAGACAAGAGACAAAACTCATAACACATGGAGCCCAGGAACAGGAATGGGAATAGAGATAACAAAAGGGGAGGGGGCCGAGGTGGGGAGGCAGGAGGGTACTGATCACAATGAATGGCACATAACCACACACACCCATCCAGGGGGAAGAACAACAGAAACCAGAGGGGAAGGGAGACAGCCGTCGGTGTGAAATTTGAAAATAATTAACAATCTACAATCTATCAAGGGACCATGTGGGTTGGGGAAGGAGGAGGGAAGGAAAAATGAGGAGCTGATACCAAGGGCTCAATGGAAAGTAAATATCTAGAAAAGAACGATGGAAAATATGTACTAATATGTTGGCTACAATTGATATATGGGTTGTAACGAGAGTTGTAAGAGCCCCCAATAAAATGATTCTTAAAAAAAAGTTGGAACATCAAAAAAGGAAGATGGAAGAAGAATTAATGTGTTCAATTATGGTGCTGACAAAGGATATTTCAAGTTCCAAGGACCACCAGAAGACAAAAGAGTTTTTGTTAGAAGTACAGCCAGTCTGCTCCCAAGGGCAGTGATGGCGAGACCCCATCTCCTGTACTTTGGCTATGTTGGTAGAAAGCACAGTCCCTGCAGAAGGGACGTGGTCCTGCTGGATCAAGCAGAAGGGCAGAGAAGACGAGCAGGATCCTTGACGAGATGGAGTGACAGCAATGACTCCAACCCAAGAACGACTGTGAGAGTGGTACAGGACTGGGCAGTGTTTGCTTCTGTTGCACAGCGGTCCCGAGGAGTGGGGACTGATTGAATGGCACCTAACAACAACAACACACACGTGGACATCAGCGCATAAGCCAAGTGAAGTGATGCCACACTCATAGGTGGACGGTCCTAAAGGGCTCGGATGCTTGGAAAGAGACTCTACTCTCCTCCCCCAAAGTCCCTGGGAGGCTCCCCACCTGAGAAGTTCGGATCTACATTTTCTTCTCGTCTCTGGTTTGCAAGCACAGTTGGGAAACAGGAAGCTCCCGGCGACTCTACCAGAGTGGCCATGGGTGTGTTTGGATCAGCTGATACTCTGTGGTTCTCTTTCAAACTTGTCTCCTACTCAAAGGCAGATTAGCCAGGACATAGGAGCCTATGTTTACAAGGATGAGTAAAGAGCAACCGAGAGTATACTTTTGGGTTTTCAAGAAATTATGGAGACTTGCTACAACTCAAAACCCAGTAGGGGATATATTTGTTTTGCCGAATGAAACGGAATCAACTATTGGTCAGAAAAGGCAAAACAAAATGAAGTAGTTAGTTTATTGTGCCAACCTGGCTGACGTGGGGTTAATTGAAAGGCAGAGGGATAAATGGCTCAGTGAGCCTGGCATTTCTAGTTCTCGGGTCTCTTGCTTTCTGATGGTCAGACCAGAGTGCAGCTGCCTTAGCCAGTTCCCTGCTTCAGCTGGCAAGGCTCACTTCCTACAAGACATCTCCGAGGAGAAGCTACATGGACCTACCCCGATGCAGCCCTGGGAGCTGGAGCAGCCTTGTGGAGACCCCTGCCAGCACTGAGATGTTGACACATTTACTGACTCGGCTTTCCTCTTGCAGTCGGCATCATTGCATGTGTTTTGTGAGATGGAAGAGGACTTTGTGGATTGGTGTTGGACATATGGGTTAAGGGGTTAATGTTGGACTTATGGGCATGGGCAGCACTGGGTTAGGATGTTTTCTTGATGTGCACTTAATCTTTATATAAAACTCTCTTATACATGAGTTTCTATGGATTTGTTTTTTTAAAGTACCCAGACTAATACACAAAGTAAGGCTCCAGATGTCCATCATTTAGGCAGCTACAGCATCGGCTCTGGATCTCTCACTGAGGCCAACTGCCCAAGTTCCTCTTATAATCAAGCAGATTTTGGGGTACTGTCCCCATCTTGGAGCTCTGCCCCTTTCTGCTACCAGAACCAACCATGTACCCACAGGGACTCACCACGGTGGGCCGCACTGCTAACCTGCTCTCCTTGACTGTTTAACTGTCCATGGCCCGGATCAGGACGTCTGGGAAGGTGTGAGTGAAAGCTCAGCCCATCTCGCCAGAAGCCCTGCAGTCACCCATCTGTTGGCCCATTGCCCACTTCAAAGACAAGTCGCTGCCCAGCAAGCACGTGTTGTTCAACTGGTCATAGAACATGAGGATCTGGTCAGTGGTGCACTGAAAGGAAGGTGTTGCTTTGATGTGAAATGGGAACCTGGAGTTCAGTCTGGAGATGAGGTCTTGAGCATTGTCTCATCCCGTTCTGTATGTCTCACCTGGGGCAATTCACTCGGCCTCGATAAACTGCAGTCCCCTCCCCAGTAAAAAGAGGTTGCTGTGAGGAGCAAAGGCAGTGTGGTAAGTCTCTGGGTTATGGACAACTTTCAGACTCCCACTGCTTGCCTCTTAATGTTGTGTCAGTTTGCCCCCACTTGAAAACCACCTGTACTTAAAGAAATTCTTTATCACAATCACTTTTCACTTGCTGTACTTGCAGGTACTACATCATTCCAAAGACTTAAAGCTTTTCCATGTATTAACCCAAAAACCAAACCCAGTGCCATTAAGTTGATTTCAACTCAGCAACCCTATGCAGAGTTTCTGAGATTATAAATCTTTAAGGGAGCAGAAAGTCTCATCTTTCTCCAATGAAGCAGAGGGTAGTTTCGAACTGCTGACCTTGTAGCTAGCAGGCCATTGCCTAACCCCGTAGGCTAAATAAGAAACATTTGTATCTGGTCCAACTAATCTACACATTTGACTTAAAGACACTTGGGAACTGGCAGCCACCATTTACTGGGTATTAACTGTGCACGACACTTTAACCAGGATCTGCGAGGCAGAACTAAAGAACAGAGAGCTGAAATGAGGTGACAGCAAACGTGGAGCAGGAATACAAAGCCAAAAGAACAAAAAGTTCTGCCTGGCTCCCAAACCCATTGCAGTACTGAAGGCCACAAAATGCCATTTTTACTATTCTCTGCTTGTCTCTACTGGGTTGAAATATCCTCTCTTGGGTTGAACTAAATTGGGTTAATACAGGATCTGGATTATGTTCTTGGTGGGAGCCCAGGGCGCTCTTTGGTTCCCAATGAGCAGAATGAGGGACCATTTTCCTTTCTGTCTTGGGTCTTAGTGGGCCAGGTCAGACAGACATCATGGGCAACCAAGGCAAGAATTACCTTCTCTGTGGGACCCAGTTCTCGCGATTCCCAGAGTGGTGCTCTGACCTTAGGCCTCAGTCCCTTTTCTTCCCAGCTCTTGGCAATGGTCACCAGCCAGGTGCCTAAGAATCTTTTTGTAGTCCCCCAAAGCTAAGTTCCCAAGTCCCAAATATTCATTTCATTGGTCAAACACTTCCTTGAGTTAAATGCTCCGAAAATTAAGCTTTTCAATAGCTTCTCTGTGTCCTACTAACTGAGAAACAGGTCAAGCCACTTCTGTTATACTGGTATTATTCTTAGTGTTGTATTACAGATTGGGGATTTGGCACTCCCAGTTCTGTACTGTTTACCACTTCAAATAAGTTAATGAGCTCCTACGTTATAGAATGTATGAAATGTTAAATCAAACCTCACGTGACAGCAAAAGGACTTTCAGGTGTGGACTATAAGAATCTACACACTCTGGCAGAATCTTCTTGAAACAGCTAGAAAAATCAAGTTATAGGCCATCAGATGAAGGTCCTTTTGGGATATGCTTTTCTGAACCTTAAAAATAAAAACTGGAAGCTACGGACCATTTTTCTACAAGAATACATGTTAGGGAGCTTCCGGCCACATTTAGGTGCTTACACATATGCTCATGGTCAGAGTTTGAAAAGTTATAAAACTCTACTCATAAAACCTCACTGCTATTGAGTCAATGCTAACTCATAGCAATGCTGTAGGGTAGACCTGCCCCTATGAAACTCTAAGACTAACTCTTTTCTTGTTTGCAGAAAGCCTTGTCTCCCTCCCAGGGAACTAGCTGGTGGTTTTGAACTGCTTGTGGTTAGCAGCATCATGCACTATTCCCCGGAGCTCCTTCTGAGCAGCTAGAGCCTCTGGGTAATTGAGATCGTGACATTTTAGCACTGGGGGTTACCCATAGAATCACTGGTAAAGGATTCTCAAATTCCCAATGAAGAAGAATGAGTACTTCATGTGTATTCCCTTATTTTGTCTTCTCTTGCACATCATAAAGTAGATACTGATACTATTCTCATTTTATAGATAAGAAAACAAACATGTGCCATTTCAATATTTTCTACACGTCTATGCACAATTCAGTGACAGAAGTCACACCCATCATGCTGTGAAACCATTACCATCATCTGCTGAAATAATTCTACAAAATACAAATGCACCGCGAAGTAAAGAGCAACACTAGAGAGCCTCATCCATATTTTTTATCAGGAGACAGGCAAACTGTGGGATGACTCTGGAGGTGGTCACCCATGTGGGCGCTGGGAGCCCTTGCTCTGGTTTCCCGGGCAGTTGTGGTTGTTTCCTACCGAGAGGTGTAGTGAGAAGACTCAAGACCTTGAAAAGACACTCAGTACTCTAGCACCGAGGGTTCAAGCTCACCCATTTTCAAGTACCCAATGGAAGACACGAGAGAGAATCCTTTCATTTGAGCTGCTCAGAAAAACAATCTGGTAGAGAACTGAAAGTGCTCCGTGCTTGGTGGGCTTCTACCCAAAGGCAAATTATTTTAGTCTGAAAGTCTGGGGAAAATAATTTAACCACAAACTATGTGAATAGGAAAAGTAAAATAACCGAAGGATAAAGGAAAACACACTCTGGCTCTCTCACATAGAGAACATCTCTTTTTTGGGTGCTAAACTGTGCCTGGATGTGAAACCTGATCTGTAAGTTTGAGCCTCCATGATACAGGGAAAAAGAAATGATCGCAAATCTGAACCGAGTCTGGAATGGCAGCGTGGTGAGCAACCATTCTTCAACACCACTGGACCTGGTGTCAAGATGCTGCATTCAGATCACTAACAGCAATGACAGAGCTTCAGTTTCCTCACTTCAAAAATTATGACCTATGTCACATGATCTTTGCAGAAATAATGTGGGAATTAAACAAGCACTGCCATTGAATCACTTACAACTCACAGAGAGCCCATAAGATGGAGCAGAACTGCTCCATGGGGTTTTGAAGGTTGGGAATCCTTGCAGGAGCTGACAGTCCCACCTTTCTCCCCAGGAGTGGCTCCTACATGCTTCATCCCATGCACAATCCGGGTTCCTTTGATGGTATATTAAACCAAATCCACAGCTCTCAGTTAATTCTGGCTCATTGAAAAACAAGCCCCACTGCTATCAAGTGGGTTGCAATTCATAGAGACCCCATCAGACAAAACAAAACTTTCCTTTTGGGTTTCTGAGATTTGCAATCATTATGGGAACCAGCAGCCTCATCTTTCTCCCTCAGAGTAACTGGTGGATTCGAACCATTGATCTTGTGGTTAATAGCTCAACGCACTCCTCACTATACCACCACAGCAATCCTACTATATGGTTTCTGAGTCTGCTAATCTTTATGGGAGCAGATAGCCTCATCTTTCTCTTGTGAGGCAGCTGATGGGTTTGAACTGCCAACCTTGAGATTAAGAGCCCAATACCTAACTCATGACACCACTAGGGTTCCTAAGATGATATATAGAAAGTAATCAAATATTTATTAAATCTAAGTCTGAACACACTTAGCACCATACTTAGTCTCATATGTACTTAGTCTCATATATGAAAATACCAAGACATTTTCTATTTTATTAAAAACATTCCTTTGAAAAGTTAATAGTAAAATGGTGTATAATAAAAGATTAAATGGAATGTTATGGTATTAACCCATTTTGTTTTGTTTTTATTGGTGACTGCCAAATTCTACCTGACTGGCCAACATGATACCTTTTGGGAATGGAGAGGAGGAGTTTGTCTTAAAAATCATTTACGAGGGGGCCTCAAAAAGTTCATGGGAAAATTCCGTTTATTAAATTCTATTTTCCCATGAGCCTTTTGAAGCTCCCTAGAATTAGGTAGTGCTATAAATGCTGCCATTGGGTCTGATCTGGGTTAGTTATCTAAAGCTTTTTCCAACTTTGAGATTCACAGTAATTCACAGCAATAAGCCATTTATCCAAGGAATGTGCTCTGACATAAATAAAATTTCCAGTGTAATCTTACTCTTTTTGTTAAATACTTTGGGATGAAACTTATAATACAATTGATTACACGTATCTGGCATCTCCTTACATCTGTGGCACTTAGCTTAGTGCCTGGCATCTCCTAGCTGTTCAGTACGTGTTTTACTAAGCTGAAGGGTATGGAACATACAAGATGGTTTTAAAACGTTTCTGAACAGTGGAATTAAAGATAATGGCATTCTCCTATAAACTTTTTGAATTCCCCTCGTATTCCTACCTTGTTAAATAGATCTTAAATGTAGGTCCTTCAAGTTTAATGAACCGGACTCAGCCTTGTCTTTATAACTATATAGTCATAATTCTGAAAGCAATTCATGATATAATATTTTGTGTGAATTTTGTAAAGTAGTCCCAGACATGTGATCTTTTCTTCCAGCTTGTTTGAAATTTCTCATCTCTTGTGCTTTCTTCGGCGGCACATATACTAAATATCTCATCTCCTCTTGTGGCCGAGGAGCCAGTGATCACTGTCATATTGGCTCCCCTTTTCTACTATACTGTGATTTGGGAAACAGGGAAGATAATTTGTCAGGATGATGTCTAACATAAGACCAAGTCTGCTTTATGTAAGGGACTTTAGAAGTGCCTGAGAATAAATCCCAAGAATCGAACGGCATGGATACTGTTGCTTGGGAACACTTCTTTCACTCGGTCATTTATATATGGCTGCTGCTGTTCGGTGGTGTTGGGTCGGTTCCCGCCCATGTAGCTCAGAAGAACCGCTCGCTAGGCTTGTATTGGAGAAGTCATTACAGAAGCACTTGCCAGGTCTTTCCCCCTCGGAGCGGCTGAGTGAGTTCAAACAGCCAGCCCCTCAACTCGCAGCTAAATCTTTAACCATTCTACCACCAGGGTTCTGGGTCTGTGGGTGACGACACACTTGAGTGTTTAAAAGTTGGTAGCAAAAAGGAATGAAAAGATAATGGACACACACGCACACACACACCAAGGGGTTTCCCCAAAGTTCCTGGAATAATTCAATTATCTTTTGATTCCGTTTTCCCATGATTTTTTTTAAACCACTCAAGGTGTGTGTGTATGTGTGCAAGTGTGTATGCACACATAAGGCTTCAAGACGTTCATGGAAAAAATTCAGTATCTTTCAATAAAAATTTTCTACCCCCAATTTTAAACCTATATATATATATACAAGGTCGCCATGAGTCAGAATCTACTTGAGGTCAGTGAGCATATATATATATATATAGAGAGAGAGAGAGCCCTGGTGGCACAGTGGGTTAGAGGTTGGGCTGCTAACTTCAAGGCCAGCAGTTTGAAATCACCAGCCACTCCATGGGAGAAAGATGAGGCCTTCTACTCCACTAAAGACCCCCAGCCTTGGAGACCCACAAGGGCAGTTTAACTTTGACCATAGGGTTGCTATGAGTTGGAATCAACTAGTAGATGGCAGTGGGTTGAATACACACACGCACGCACACACACGCACACAGGCGCACGCAGGCACATTATTTGTGTGTGCCAGCCACTGTTCTATGCCCAAGATTAGTGAAAAACACAGAAACAAAGACCTTTTCCCTGGAGACATAGCAATAAGTAATAAACATAAGATGTTAGACAGTAGTAAGTGCTGAGAGAAATCTAGTGTGCAGAATATGAAAGGTGTAGAACACAGCATGGAAATGACTGGTCACAGTAAAGAGGGGTCAAGGTTGCTCTCTGGGAAGGTGAGACTTGAGGAAGCAGATTCTGCCAGGCAGATGGAAAAGCAAAGCCGAGGGGGGTAAATCCAGGCAGAGCCTTGTGGGCCCTGTGATTTTCCTTGTTAGGAGCTGAGCAGTGAGTGGCCAGAGCTCATCAGTGAATCAATTCACGATTGTTAAGTTTAAACACCATGCTTGCCGAGGTCAGCAGCTCGTATCTGGACTGATGCAGCCGTCTTGCTACCATGTTGGGCAGTTCCAGGGAGAACGTTGATCGGATACGTAAAGGAATTGTATTACAGGACCGAGGTGCACACTGAGCCTGCTACTTTCAAAGGGACGCCTTTATGTCTTAAAGACAACAGAAATACTCTTCAGCCCACTCACTCTGAGGAACTCAGCTTGTAGACCTTAAGACCCCATTTCCGGTTCCAATGTCTTAAACTTTAGCCTAGCCAGTAATTGAGTGGATCGCTCTCATCTTCTGTGATCTCCAGTCCAATTTCCCAGGGTTTTATATAATAGGCTCCATTTGACCCGCCGGCCTCTTGTCTCCAGGCATTTGTGCTTCAGATCTTGGGATTTCCCATGCCTGGTGATGGTAAGTAATCCGACAGCGCCGAGCTTCTGCCTCGGTCTACTCAGAAAGAAGATCTGGGTTTGGATCTGAAGGAGAATCCATCCAGATCTCCCAGTGAAGTGTCCAGAACCACAATGCTTGTGTTTTGTGTCCAGATCATACCACCAAAACCTACCAATTTGTGCCAACTCTAAGTCTCCACAATTGCTTTGGGACTATTTTTTTGCAAATTTGTAATTCTCATTTCCTATCCTTGAGGTTAATAAGAGGAACGAAATCACCATTTCAGTAATTTGAGCCCGGGTCTAGGGTCAATGGAAAGAAAAACAATGTTTGGGGTTTTAGTGTTTTTGGAGGCATTGAATTTATGGAATCTAAGAACAATAAAGGTCATGGTGCCGAATTAAAAATATTCCCCTTAGTCTTGGCTAGTTTGTAAGCACGATTCTCAGAATTCTTAAACAAAAACGCAGAACCCTCAATTGTGTGCAATTGGCCTGAGAACTTCTCCTGGATCATCAAGGTCAGAATTCATCTCATCCTTTTAGAAAGCTTGTATTTATGAATTTTTTTTCTGAAAGTACTGTTAAACTCTATTTTTTCCTTTTAATAGCAAATTCCCCAACTTTTAAATTTTATTTTTGTGACTAGGACTGTATTAAAGTTCAAGCTGACTTAAAACATAACTTTAAAGGTCAGGTTAGTTCAACGTCTAAGTAAGATTTAATAGTGGAGATTTCCAGGGCAAGCAACTTTCAGATCACAATGGCCATCCAAGCTGGAATGAAGCAGAGATGGTGGGTCAGTGTGAAATTTGTAAAAGTCAAACAGTTAAAATATTTGTTCAGTGGTTTTTTTGTTTGTGTGTTCCCTTGTAAGTGAGCTGTGAGTTTTAAGAGTTTATAGGGGCTTTTCAGATGATATAGTCTAGAGATAACACGTTTCAACTAAGAGCCCACTTTGAGCTGTTGCTCGCAGGTGTCTGTGTGCGGTGCTCAAGGAGGATGTGGGGTGGCAACACCGAGAAAGGACATGTGTGAAAAATAGCCCGCACACCATTCCTTGACCTAGTCTGATCTGGTCCACCCTACAGTCTTGAGAGAAGAGGAATCTTAGACTCTGTGTTAGTCGGGGTACTTTCACGAAACAAATCCACAGAAACTCATGTATAAGAGAGAGTTTTATATAAAGGTTAAGTGCGCATCAATAAAACATCCCAACCCAGTGCTGCCCAAGCCCACAAGTCCAACATTAACCCATATGTCCAACACCAATCCACAAAGTCCTCCTCCATCTCATAAAACACACACAATGATGCCGACTGCAGGAGGAAAGCTGAGTCAGTGAATGTGTAAGCATCTCAGCACTGGCAGGGGTCTTCACATGGGTGCTCCAGCACCCAGGGCTGCACCAGGCTGTACCCAGGTCCATGTGGTTTCTCCTCAGGGATGTCTTGCAGGAAGTGAGCCTTGCCAGCTGAAGCAGCTGCACCCTGGTCTGACCATCAGAAAGCAAGAGACCAGAGAACTATAAAATCGAGGCTCACGGAGCCATTTATCTCTCTGCCCTTCAATTAACCCCACATGTGTTTCTTGGCCAGGTTGGCACAATAAACTTTAACTATATCAGACTCTAAAGAAATTAAGTGCTTGCCAATGGTCATACTGCATAGAGACAGGACTAGACCTAAGGTTCAGTAGTTTGGGTTCTCATTTTAGATCCTTGGCATTGTGTTGTGAACCACAAGGTCAGCAATTCAAAACCACCAAGCTGCTACTTGGGAGAAAGAGGAAGCTTTCTACTCCTGTCAAGATTTACAGTCTTGCAAACCTACAAGGATAGTTTTATTCGGTCCCACAGGGCCTCTATGAGTTGGAAACCACCCTATAGCAGTGAGTTTGGGTTTTTTAGATCAAGTGATTCTGACTCACAGCAACTTGATAGGGCCAAGTGGAGAGGATGGTCGAAGGTTTCATTAAACGCTTCCATGAACTTAGAATGCCCAAGAGTATTTGTTAAAAATAAGTATCTTTTTAGTAAATCTAACAGATGTCTGATAGATTTCTGATTCAGACTAGGGTGCTGAGAAGCCCAATTTTGAAAAAAACAAAAACAAAAACAAAGCTGGCATTTCTCTCTCACTGGAGTCTGGCTTCCCAGGTCATACTCTTCTTGCAGCATCTTTTGTTTGCCACTCCTTTACCCATTAGCACTCGTTTTTCCATCCCCCTCACTTGCGGCAGCCTCTCTTGTTCCTGGCTCTGCTGTGTGGACCGGCAGGTGTACTGATCCTTTACAGGATGGCTCTGCAGTTTTGTCTTTAGAGCCTTTTTAACTTTTCCCAACCACCCTCTTGGAAAATGTCTTTTGGAGATTGTTAAGAACCTGGTCTCAAATGATAGCTTGGTTGGGCTCACATAATGGATTCAGACCTCTGGTTGGCAGTGTGACTCTGGAGAAACACCGCGCCACCCTGTGCCTGAGTTACCTCAGCTGTGGAATGGAAACAGCAATGCCTGTGCCAAAGCCCTGTTGTGAGGGCTAATGTGAATGCGTTAAGTGCCTAAAATAGTGTCTGGTAGTATGGATTGTTATAAGAGCTGTAAGAGCCCCCAATAAAATTATTTATTAAAATTGACAAAAAATAAAATAGTGTCTGGTATACGAGGGCACTATGTTATTCTTTGCTATTATTATTACTATTGTTGCCTTCATATTGTTTGAGGCTGGCAGGCAGCCAATAGTCAAATAGCTGAGACACTCTAATAGGGATATCAGCGCCTTTAGTTTAGGGAGAGGTCTCCCTTTCCTTGAACAAGAAAATATTTCCAGAGTTTAACCAAGCCAGGATACAGGAACAGGCTAACTTTGAGACATATATCCGAGAGGTGGTCAGTTCTAAAGAGCTCAGAAGGTACTTACCTGATGGGCAGAGACGTCTGTGCGAGCTGTGCCATAACTCATCCAAAAGTAACCCGTCATTCCCACAAGACTTAGGAATTTAAACCTTTGCCAAAGTGTTCAGTTCAGGAAGGATTCGACTTATCCAAGGCTCAGTGAAGCAATCATTTCGCAGGAGGCCTTTGGGGGTCCCTAATATTCAATGGATATCTAGATCGGTTGTGGAACATACATTTCTCCCCTGAAGGTTATAAGGGTTTTTGTTGTTATTGTTTGTTGTTACACTGTAACATCTTTTGGAGTGATAACCCTTGCCCCACCCAAGTTCAAATCAATACCACTACCCTTTCCACTATCACCACACACACACACACACACACACACACACACACACACACACACACACACGCTCTCTCGCCTTTTGGAGGCCAGATACACAAGGCACCCCCTTCCCCCAGCCAATGGGAACAGGAGTGGCCACCATCTGGAAGCTGGATCAATTCCTTCTTTCCCTCATAGCTTAGTACTGGGAGGAGTGAGGGCTGAGTTTCTGTCTCTTGGAGGTGCACGAAAGAAGCAGGATTCACTCACATGATTCCTGACGGCTGTTGGCAGGAGCCTCACTGCCTCACTGGACGGTGGCAGAGATTTCCGTTTCATGGACCGCTCCGTAGGTTACTCGAGTCCTTATGACCCAGCAGCAGATTTCTCTCAAATCAACGAGCCAAGAGTGAGCAACAGGAATGCTATGGTATCTTTTCTGACTTAGCCTTGAAAGTCCAAAATCAAACCCAAACCGAATCCACTGCTATGAGTCAATCCCAACTCATAGAAACGCTCTAGGGCAGAGTAGAGCTCACCCGTAGATGCTCCACGGCTGTAAATCTTCATGAACTAGCCTGCCGTAACCACAAAGCAGGCGGTGGGTTCAAATCACCAACCTTTCGGTTAGCAGCTGAGTACTTAACCACTACACCACCAAGGCTCTACCGTCATCTCCCTTATATCCTACTGGATACAAAGGTCCGTTCTGTGAAAAGGGGCTACTGAAAGCCATTAAGCCCCAGAGGTAAGGATTGGTGGAGGTCATCTTGTAAGCTGGTTATGCCAGAGAAACTCAGAGTAATTTGAGACCCCAGAGAAAGGCTGTGGCCAGCCAAGACTTCCTGGGGGAGCCAGGCCTGGGATGAGCCTTGGAGATGAAAGAATATTAGGTGTGCAGAGGCAGCGAGAGGGCAGGGCCTTCATGGTAGAGGAATGGAACTGCAAAAGGCACATCCAAAACCAACCGAACCCACTGCCACTGAGCCAACTCCAGCTCCCAGCAGCCCTGTAAGACAGAGTAGAATCGCTCCTTAGGGTTTATGAGGACGTAAATCTTTTTGGGGAGCAGACAGCCTCGTCTTTCTCCAGGGGAGGAGCCGGTGGGTGTGAACCACTGATTTTGCCACGAGCAGGCCAATGTTTAACTCACTACACAATTTTCTTTACAAGTCACTACGAGTTGGAATCCACTCGATGGAAGTGAGAAAGAGAAAGCAGTAACAAGGGAGTGTGTGACAGAGAGGCAAGATGAAACCCGAAAGGTAGAAAGGGGTGTGAGAAAACTTGCTAACGAGCAAGAACCCTGCTCTGAATGGATGGAGCACCACTTACCGTAGTTACGGCCCAATTTGCCAAGAGGAACATTTACCTTTTTCAGTATTTTAAATAAAATAATTTTCTTTAATGTGTTTATTATAAAGACTCAAATATTGATTGAACAGTATATGGCACAAAAAGAACACCCCACTACCCAGCTCCTCGCCAGACATAACTGTAAGTTAACAGAGACAGCGCCTGAGAAAGCTGTGCTGGAGATCACGGTTCCCTGATTCAAGGACCATATTTACAGAGTATAGTAATTTTCACAAGCAGCATAACCAGAGAATGGAGAATTAAAGGGAGGTCACACATTCTGGGAAACTGTAAAGACCACGAGGAATTCCACTATTTGGTCACACTCCAGAGGTGAGTGACTCCTTTACGCTGTCTGAAGACTGTCACCAGGTACATTCTTTATCAAGGGAAGGCAGACCATTAGTCACAATTGGGAAGGCAGACCTCAGCTTGCATCTCAGGCTGACAGTTAGCTGGTGGCTTAACCTTTCTGCATCTGACGTCCCTCCTCTGTTCAACATATATTTATTGAGAGCTTTCTGCAAGCCGGATCTTATGGTAGGCACTCAGGATTCTATGGTTGGCAGAAGGAGACCCAGTCCATGCCCTTGTGAGTGGAGGAAACAAACCCTGAGGCAAAATTTGCAATTAAATGGAAACCTGAGAGGCTGTCTAGCATGGAAACCAGAGACCCTGGAACAAGGCTGCCTCAGTTCAAAGCCTGGTCCTCTACCTACCAATCTAATGTAACCTTTGAGCAAGTTATTGTACTTCTCTGTGCCTCTGTTTTTCATCCATAAACTGGGGATAATATAAACGTCTATCTCCACAGGGCTGTTGTAAAGATGAAATCTTTAAAGTGCTTAGAACTGTGCTGGCATATAGCATCTGCTAATGACTATCATTAGTTGAAGTAAATGCTTTGAAGAAATGATACATAATCCAACAAAGATAGGGTCCAGGGCACTGACCATAACAGGAAGCTTAGGGAAGGCTTCCTGTGCCAGTTATTAAATGATGTTATCCTTGTTCTAAGCCTACCTTTCAGTAATTCGGTTTTGTGAAAGTGGAGTTAAGACACCACAAACCCCATTTGTGTTTGTCTAATAGCCTAGCGGTCAGGCTGTGTCAGGAGGGTATGACAGACGGAGATGACAGGCTGGAGGAGACAGCCAAGGGCCCTGCTGCCTCCTGTCTACCTCCGTAGTGATTTCTGAGGGCTCTCGATGTATGCCCACGTGCGGTGAGCAGGAACCACTTCTTCACCTGGACAGCAACGGTTTCCCCTGAGTCGGCTCCGCCTCATGTCCCAGGAACGCGAATCCAGCGTTGTAGCAATGGGCCCAAACCTAGGACCAATTGTGAGGCTGGCACAGGATCCGGTTGCACATGCGGTCGCTGTGAGTAGGGGCAGCCTTGAGAGCACCGAGCCCCAACAGCAGCCGCCTTCCACTGCTTCTGTCGTTGGGTCACAGGGACCACGGCTTTATTTCTGCCAGTTACATTGTCAACGTGGGAAGGGCAGCTTTTCAGACTGGGCAAGCCTCCCTGCCCACACTACATCCAAATATTAAGTCTATTATTCCTCCATTCTTGCTTTGCCCCAAGACCACAGATATAATTTTTCAGTTAGGCACACATGAAATCGCCAAGGTCCTGAGATCCGTGTGCACAGCACATTCTTGGCAACTTTTCTGCTGACTTATGAAGTTGGCCCTGCCACGCTCTTCCCTGCGCGGGATCTAGTATCAACCACAAAATCATCCCCCTCAAGACCCAGGCAATCTTCTTGCGGCTCCTCCACCGAGGCCCCTCTCCCCAGCAGAGCTGCTGGCCATCGGGGTGCAGGCCAAGCAGGTACCTGGGCTGAAGGGAAAGAACAGGAGGCGGATGCTGGGTGCGGTGCAAGGCCGAGGACTCTCCGGGGACTGAGGCGTTGGTTACACTGTGCATAAACACATTCCTGACTTCAGACATGAAAGCAGAATGGCTTCTGGAACGAATTAGCAAGAAAACAGCACCCTTTCCAGGAATGGCTGGGCCTCCCGCTAAAGTTCCTCAGCCACCCGCTCCACATCCAGTCACCACATGCCAGGCGCTGGGAGTGAACTGTGGGAGCCTGGGAAGAATGCCGACGGACCCCAGAGCAGTGGGAGAGACTGGTTAGACATCTTCTGAGGGCTTGCACCTCCAACTCTGAGGGAGAGTATGGATTTACATGGATGCCCCAACCCCCAAAAAGATATGCCAAAGTCATAACCTTGCAATACTGGGTGTGACCTTATTTGGAGATACACACACAAAAAACCCCAAGAAACAAACAAAACCCAAACACCCTCAGTGCCATCAAGCAGATTCTGACCTGGAGCAGCTCTATAGGACAGGGTAGAACCAGCCCTGTGGGTTTCCGAGATTGTAATTCTTTTTTTTATTTAATCATTTTATTGGGGGCTCCTACAATTCTTATCACAATCCATACATCCATCCATTGTGTCAAGCACATTTGTACATTTGTTGCCATCCTCATTCTCAAAACAATTTGCTTTCTACTTGAGCCCTTAATATCAGCTCATTTTCCCCCTCCTTCCCCACTCCCTCTGCCCCATGAACCCTTCATAATCCGTAAATGACTATTATTTTGTCCTATCTTACACTGTCCAACATCTCCCTTCACCCATTTTTCTGTTGTCCATCCCCCAGAGAGGAGGTTATATGTAGATCCTTGTAATCAGTTCCCCCTTTCTACCCCATTTTCCCTCCACCCTCCCGTATTCACCACTCTCACCACTGATCCTGAAGAGATCATCTGTCCTGGATTCCCTGTGTTTCCAGCTCCTATCTGTACCAGTGTACATCCTCTGGTCTAGCCAGACTTGTAAGGTAGAATTGAGATCATGATAGTGGGGGGAGGAAGCATTTAAGAACTAGAGGAAAGTCGTATGTTTCATTGTTGCTACCCTTCACCTTGACTGGCTCATCACCTCCCTTCAGTAAGGGCGTGTGTCCAGTTGCCTACAGATGGGCTTTGGGTCTCCACTCTGCACTCACCCTCATTTACAATGATTTGATATTTTGTTCTTTGATGTCTGATACCTGGTCCCTTCTATACCTTGTGGTCACACAGGTTGGTGTGCTTCTTCCATGTGGGCTTTGATGCTTCTGAGCTAGATGTCTGCTTGCTTATCTGCAGGCCTTTAAGACCCCAGATGCTATATCTTTTGATAGCTGGGCACCATCAGCTTTATTCACCACATTTGCTTATGTACACATTTGTCTTCAGTGATCATGTCGGGAAGGTATGCATCATGGAATGCCTATTTAATAGAACATGTTCTTGCATTAAGTAAGTACTTGAGTGGAGGTCCAATGTCCATCCACTGCCTTAATACTACACCTATAAATATATGTATGTAGATGTACTTTCCCACATCCTATATAAATATATTTACAGATGTACATGCCTGTGTTTAGATCTCTATAAATACCCTTTGTCTCCTAGTTCTTTCCTCTATTTCCTTTTTCTTTCCTCTTGTCCCACTATCATGCTCAGCCTTCATTTGGGTTTCAGTAATTTCTCTCCATTACATTGCCCTTGCTGAATCTATACCAGTCCTCTCACACCCTCCTTACCACTAATTCTGGATCACTTGCTGTTCCCCGAGATTATAATTCTTTATGGGAGTAGATAGCCTCATCTTTCTCCCATAAACCGGTTGGTGGTTTTGAACTGATAACCAGGAAACAGGGTTAGTATTTTTGTTATTGTCGAAGATGTTATTAGTGAACAAAGTAATATTCGAGTACTTGAGGTCCGAATCCCAATTCCTTCTGAGGAATGCCTTAGAAGAACAGGATTGGAAACAGCGTCACACATTGCAGACCACATGCCTGTCTCCAAATTGAGAGACACCCGCTCTCCTCCTCTGTGAGTCCTCAGGAGGAGTGTACATGGCTAATACCTTAAATTTGAAATTCTGGTCTCCAGCACGTCGAGAACATGAAATTTGGTTATTTGAAGCCCACGCTTTGTGGTACTTTACTATGGTAGCCCGAGGAAACTACGATGATACATAAGAAAGGTGATGGCACCCATGATTACGTGAGGGGCTACTAACTGAAAGGCTGGCAGTTCAAACCCACCCACAGGCACCACAGTCAGAAGTAAGGCTTGGCAATCGGCTTCGAAAGGTCACAGTCTCCAGAAGCCCATCGCACTTAGCTGGCAGTTGTTCTCTGCACTCATGGCGGCCGTCATGAGCTAGAACCCACTCAACAGCAACAACAAGCAACAGTGTCATAAGAGAAAGGGTTCTCTGAGCAGTGGAGATGATCAACATGCTCAACTGTTAACTGGGTTGAGGTTCCAGGCCCCTGGGAAGCACCTCAGGTGGTATACTTCAGAAAGGTCAGGCATTACCAACTCTGCGGAGCACAGCCCACTCTGACACACACGGGGTTACCCTGACTCAGGGTCCCCTCCAGGGCATCTGATGCACATGAGAGCGATCAGCCCAGGGGCTACCACCATGATCTCATGGACCGCTGCTGTGCACTCGCTTGGCTGAGCTCTGGTGCCTGCCGCCATCTCCAGCTTCCTCTCCCACGTGCCCAGGGCCACAACAGTCCCTTCTGGGTCCTGCCCCAGGAGCGGCCGAGGCTGGAGCAGCCCCAGGCCTACAGTCTGTATTGATCCTTCCTGCAGAGGCTTTCAAGGTGGCCTGCACATTTGAGTCACATAGGAAGTTTTAAAAGAACTGATGCCCACTCCAGGTGAATTTTTTTCAGAATCTGTGAAAGTGGAATCTGTCACTCATATTTTTGTAAATTCCTCCGGTGATGATCAAGTGCAGCCAAAGTGGAGAAACAATATCTTTCTGTGGGTCTGCCCTGGCCTGTGATGTGACTGGTTATAGAGTCTATGTTTGACTCAACCGTTCAGTCCCATCTGAGAGTGTTTAATAATAGTTCTGTTCTGCTTGCCTGTCTAGGATCCCAGCTCCTATTTTAGGGAATAAATCAGGTCTTCATAAGTTAGGACCTGACAACACAGACTTTGGATTTCGGCAGGTCGGAGGGGCCATGACTAAATGGCGGTGCCTGTGAGCCTCACACAGAAAGCTCTGTAACGAGGAGAGAAGCCGATGTGGACAAGAGAAGGTGACTGTGATTATCATCTGACTGTTGCAGACCATGCACAGAGCCAGTGCACCCTTCTCCCTTCCTGTCTGACATGAACACACCCAGTTAGACAATCTCTGCAACGAGAGCCCGTGGGCCACCCTGCCCCTGGTTCTGCAAAGGCTGACCGCTGAGATGGAGTCTTCAATGGGCCTGATGGGGGAAAGAAAACACAAGCCTGGAAACTGGAGTCCCACCATCTTTCTCACAGGGTCATGAGAACCTCTAGTATCTCGAGTTCATGTCCCTGAACTTGTATCCCTTTGTCATAACATTTAGAACAGCTGGACTCTTTCCAGAGGCAAGGCTTAGTCTGTGGGGCTTCAAAACACATTTTGAGAGCAAGATGCATGGTTTGAATTCATTTATTTGTTTTCTTTTTTGAAATCATGGTTAAAAAATACATACCATAGAAATCTGCCTTTCTAACCGTTTTCAAGCCCACAGTTCAGTGACCTTTTCACAGTGCTGTACCACCATCCCCACTGTGTATTCTCAAAGCGTCCTTCGACTGTAGAAGACAGGGTTCCAAAACTGCAGGGAAGCTTTCTTTAACTGAATGACGAAAGGTTGGCTAAATGTCATAGCTTTGAATAATGGCTTTCCTGTCCTTCATGGATAAAGGACACCCGATCTCCTGGTACCTCCAGGTGTGTCCGAGAAGAACTGGAATAACCCAAAACCAAACCCACTGCCACCAATTAGATTCTGAGGGTTTCCGAGACTGTCAGTCTTCATGAGGTCAGACAGCTTCCTCTTTCTCACACAGAGTGGCTGGTTCCTTTGGACTTAGGGTTTTCTATGGGTATTTTTGTTTGTTTGTTTGTTTGTTTGTTTGATGTCTCTGTGCATCTTTTGATTCACTTCTGGGCAGGCTTGACCCTCTGACCTTTTAATTAGTAGTTGATCATATGCCCCCCCCCCAGGAACTCCTCCTGTAACCCCTCCCAGTATTACTGGTCATGACTTCATCACTTGCCGTGTGGGCACTATATATATCAGGATAAGTCCACTTAACTTTTCCTCTCTGATGGGGGGGAAGGGGGGGTTCCAAGATTAAAAGCAGTTCTGACTACCCTGTTAAACTCTAGTGCCTTGATATTTGCTGCCAGGGATCGAATGTGGCCTGTAATATAGGTCAGGGTAGCTGAGGTTTTTAGCAAAGCAATCGTTCTTGCCTAGTAAGGTGGCTTGCAGCGATTACCCTGCTAGCAGGTGCCACAGGTCAGCAGTTTGAAATCACTACCTGCCTAGCAGGAGAAAGACAAGGCTTTCTATGCTAATAAAGAGTTACAGTCTCAGAAACCCACAGGGGAAGTTCTACCCCCTCTCAGTCCCTATAAGACTGCGATGACTCAGAACCAACTCTATGGCAGTGAGTTGATCTTTGGTGTTTGGGGCAGTGAAAAATTGGGGTTAAAGTTGGCAATGGGTCATGATCTCATTTGGAATAGCTGGGGTTTCATGGCGATAACTGCCGTCTAATGAGGCAGCAGGAGACACACACACACACAGTGGGAACTGCCTAAGGAGAATGCTTACAGCGGCCCTCGTTTCCAAGCCCCAGAAGGAGAGAAAATTCAGAGATTCTGCAAACAATGAGTAACTTGCCACCAACAACAAATATCTAAAGTCCCCAATAAAACTTTTCATTGCTTTTATCTATGTACAGGGTTTCCTAACAAGAGCTCTTCTGAAGAAGAGAAATCAAGGCCAGGCTAGTGACAGATGGACAAGTCCCTTGACTCATCTCTGTTATCAATAGGGAAACAGGAGGAGCAGCAGAGGTACGGATTTCTGATGCTGAGGCATCCTGGGAAACCTGCCTGAATCATTTTGCAAGCTCAGCCTCGAGCGAACTCTCCAGTGGTCTGAGCCTGGAGCCCGAGTGGGGTTCGTCTCTAGTGATTCCCCTGTGTCCCTCACAACGCTATGGGATGGGGTGTCTTTGGGTGACCAGCAAGCAGACCACGAGGGCTATTTTCCTGCCCCTTTCTTTGCTACAGATACAAAGCTTCAACAAACAGTGGGTGATTTCCACACCGAATGGCTTCCAAGACCAAAAGCAATATTACAGGTTAAAAAAACAACAACAAAAGCAACCTCTGGCAGTGTTTGTCTCAAACCTGTCCAAAAGCCAAGAGAAATCCAACATGCCTAGCAGAGTTGATCAGACAGTCCGTGGTTGGGGAAAACTCGTTTCTTGGCATCTGGCAATGCCCCCCTCCAGCACTTCTCCCCGGAGACTGGCGTTCTTCCTTCGATCCTTTTGTTAACATATTTGAGTGACGTGTTACCCCGAGCCAGGAGCTTGAAAAGCCAAGGTGGGTACCTGTGCAATGCTGCCTCCACTTTGCAGACCATGGGGAGATGGTGGACACTGGCGAGGAGCGCCGAGGGAGACTGATCTGGGGTCTCTTGGACTCGGAAAGGAGCAGACCGAGGTTAGTGGGTGCATGTAGAAGCCTCAGTTCCAGGGAAGTGGTAGGAGGGCGGGAAGAGCATGCACGGAGAGACCCTGGAAGGCAAGGGCTGACGAATCCAAGATGAGACCAGATCTAGAGTTGGGGCTCTGGGGAGCAACAGGGCCCTGACTAGCTGGTTGGGGAGAATGATGTCATGAACTGAGTTGTAGGTGCTGATGAGAACCAAATGCTTAATTAGCAGTCCGAACATGTGATCCTAAGGAGTTCTGGAGGGGCAGTGGGTACATATTGGGCTACTAACTGCAAGGTCAGTAGTTTGAGCCCACCACCTGCTGCTCCTCAGGAGAAAGATGAGACTTTCTACTCCCAAGAAGAGTGACAGTCTCAGAAACCCACAGGGCAGTTCTACCCTGTGCTACAGCATCGCTATAGGTCGAAATGGACTCAAGAGCAGTGAGGTTAGTATTTTGGAAGGTGCCCTGGAGGTGCCACGGATATGCATTCAACTCCTAACAAAAATAGGTTGTCTGTGTGAACGCCATCTAGCAGCTCCGCGGGAGAAAGACCTGGAGACCTATTTCCATAAACCTAACCATCCAGGAAACCCTCTGTGCAGTTTCACTGCGGAACACAGGGTGCTGAGGAGCTGGACTTGAGTCGCCAGCACCCGATGTAGCCCTCCACTGCCTCCTGAGGTGACAAAGTCCACTGCTTGCTGTGACCATGTGGCTCACTAAGAGGGACAGATAAGTTAGGGCCTGAAGGCAGGATGTTCTATAGGTCACTCCACCTGTGGAACTGCAGCTAATTTGTAGGCGATGAATAAGAATGAGAGAGACGGACACCCGTGCAGGAGTACAGAAGCACTCCTTGATAGAGAAGTGGTGAAAAATGAGGCAGCTTAGTGGTTCTCAAAGCAAATGCATTATCAGAATCACCTTAGAAACTTAAAAAAATTACTCCTAATCCTCCCCTCCCCCTAGTACATCAAATCATATTTTTATACCAAAGCTCCTCATGTAATGCTGATGCATCTGGACCAACCCCAAACCAGAGCCTCCATTCTGGAGTGAATTCGGAGTCAGAGCTGCCCCCTGTGTGCCAGAGGGAAACTGCTCTCTGGATTTGTCAGTGGCTGATTTCTTGGAAGGAGATCACCAGGCCTTTCTTCCAAGGTGCTGCTGGGTGGACTCAACCTACCAATCCGCCAATTCGCAGCCAAGCACTTAACTATCTGCACCACCCGGTGACTCCTTACACACCTGGAGCCACTGGCACAATAAATACAATCTGAGAGAGAATCCTCAAAATAATCAGGGAAGATAACAGGCCCTGCGCATCGGATAGCTGCTCTGGGTCGCATACGCTTTGAAAGGAGTAGGAGCCGTGGATGATCTCTCATCTCATCTGTGTTACAGAGGACTGTGGGTGAAGAAACTGAGCCCTCACAAGGTGACGTGTCTTCCAGCTGAAAGATGCCCAACCCCAAGGTCATGGTGGCGTGGTATAGACGCCTCAAAAGTGGCCTGTTGGAGAGATGTGGCCGCATAACGTGCCATCTGGGCAGGGGACGAGACCCTCCTGGGAGGGCATTTCATCCGGACCGCTCACTTTCCTAGAGAAGTCACCTCCTGTCTTCCAGAACACGAAACTGCCTGCCTTGAGCTAATACGTGCAGGAGTTAAGGGCTGACAGCACACTGCACGGTAGCGTGGGGGAGACAAGTGGGACTGGGCAGCCCTGGCTCTGCTGTGTCTCAGAACTTGCCGCCTGTACCTGTTCAGCTAATTCCGCATTCCACGCTCATGAGGATTCCCTGCCCTTTAACCAAACTCCCTGTCATCAAGTCAGTGCTGACTCTTAGCGACCACCCATGGAAACTGTAGCTCTCCACGGGACCACAAAGCCCAGTCTTTCCCAAAGAGCTGCTGGTGGTTTCAAACTGCCGACCCTGTGGACCGCAGCCCAACGCATAACCACGACACCCTCAGGGCTCAGGGTTTCTGAAAATGAGCAGAGACCTGGGGCTTCTTTCCTGACTTTACTGCTTTCCCTCCTGTTGCTGGTCTCCATATCTGCAAAGTGGAGGAGCCGCCCAGGGCCCCTTCCTAGTCTTCCCATCCAGCCAGGCATCCATCAGTTCCCCAGCCCTGCGCTGAAGAGCTGGCAGATCAGTGACAGCTTGTGGCTGTCGCTGTGGAGGAGAGCAGAAGCGCTCAAAGGGGCAGAACTCAGGAGCATTGGGAGGGCAGAGGAGGTGTGAGTGGTGGCCAGGCAGGGTGGTTTCTTTGGGGCATCATCTAGGGTGTTCAGTAGTCACGTGGATCCAGCCTGGACATTCGTCCTTCTGCAGAAGCCCCAGCCCCGGAGCAGGGCCGCAGTAACGGGAATCGGACAAGGAGACGTGGGCTTTTCCGGCTCAGTCCACATCCCTCCCGCTCACTCATGAGTCAGTCACCACAGCTGAACGGCAGCGCCTCGTCACTCTTTTTCCAAGCACCCATGAAACCCAGCACCCAAGGAGGCAGAGTCAGGGCGTTGAGGGTTCCCACAGATAATGCTTGTGGGTCCCTGAGAGGCGCTTTGGGAATGACCACCGAGTCACCACCAAGTAGTGTGTGGCCTGCCTGAGCGTCCAGTTTCGTATTCTTTGGCCACCAGTGTTCTCCGCATGGTCGAGTGCCCTCACATGGACCGTCTCTGGGCAGCTTGATGACACATAAGAAGGACGAGGGGATGTGACCACAGACATGAGCGCCGACCACATTCACATCCATCTGACACTCGCTGGATGATCAGAGTCAGGCGGTGAGGTTGCAGCCCACCTTGGGAACTCGGGGCCTGAGGCTCAGAGCAGGTATGGGATTGGCTCACCTCCACTGGGAGAGTTGAGAAGGGGCCACTGGCTCTCTTGACCCAGAAGCGTTCCATTCAATCTGTCCCCAGAGACCATTCTAAATACACACATTGCTTTCCATTCCATCTTGGGCATGAGGAAGAGAAGGGTGAGGATAGAGGAGGAATGGGAAGCCGCAGACAAGTCCAGGGAACTCTCGATTGGCTCCGTCTGAAGCGGGGTCCCTGACTTGACACCTCCATCTGAGCATTGAGGGCTCCAGGCCTGAGCACGGGCCTCCATGCCGGCGTGACCTGCTTCTGAGATGTGGCTGTCTTCCTCTCTCTGGAGGGTCCTCTCATCTCACTTGCCATCTGACCGTGGGAAGAGCCTCTTCAATCCAGCCCCCACCTACCCTTTCCTTGGCTTCCCATCTGATCGTGTGCTTCCCAGTCTCTCAGGAAAGTCGTGGCCTTTGGTTTTCTATAAAGGTTCATGCTTCAGAAAGAAACCTATCCGAACCACAAAGGATGGCTGCTGTTGACCCAGGGCATGGTCTGCCCCGTGGGAAGGGGCAAGCCAGCGAGGGAGCCCATTTGCATGCTGGGAAATGGGTTGGACTCTCTTTCATTCTTGTTATTAGTATTCTGAGGAAAAGGAGCCTAGATAGCAGCTGATTTGTCCATTGTCTTCGCTCTGGGAAACCTTTAGGCAAGTCCCTTTGAACACTATCCCTGGCTGGGCTCTCCCAGGAGAGTCCCTGGAGGAGAGACTGAACCTGATTGCAGATAAGAAACAATAAAAACAGTTCTGACACAATTAATCCATATTTTATGGACTTGTTACCACAGGGCCCCCCAAAAGACTTTTAGGTGACAATGCTTGGTGAAGAGTGAAATTGTATCTTTCCTGCACTTCGGATATCACGAGGCATTGCTAACAAATAAAAAAATAGAAACCAGACATGGGTCTAGTGAGGACGAGGGTTAAGTGTTGAGCTTTTAACGGCCAGGTCAGTGGTTTAAACCCACTAGCAGGAGAGAGAAAGCTGTCGGCTCCTGTCAAGATTTACAGTGGCAGGAATCTTAGAGAGCAGGTCCACTCCGCCACCTCGGGGCGCCGTGAGTTGGAATCTGCCACTTGTCCGTCAGCTTGCCGTGGCTTGTGTGTTGCTGTACTGCTGCAAGCGTTTTCTGGAATCTACTCAGCGGTCGGGCAGAGGTGGCAGAATTCATGTTCCAATCCTCCGAGGTCACAGAGAGGAAACCCAGGCGGCCCAGAAGCCGGGGGTTTCTGAGTCGTGGTCATGAGTGTTGGGGAGCAGAGTGGGGCTCTGGTTGAGACTCTCTGAGTTCAGTCCCCTGTGTGACCTGCGGGATGTCTCAGACATCCTCTGGGCCTCACTAGTTCTGATTTATTTTTATCCTGTGAAATAGGACTAATGA
This sequence comes from Tenrec ecaudatus, assembly GCF_050624435.1. NCBI lineage: Eukaryota > Metazoa > Chordata > Mammalia > Afrosoricida > Tenrecidae > Tenrec > Tenrec ecaudatus. The sequence goes on from NC_134533.1 coordinate 83,958,375, forward strand.
TTTGCCTCTTAGGGCTTGTATGAGGCATAAAATGAGCAAATGACGTGAAGTACTTTCTGGGAGAGAGTCTGTTGAGTGCCTCAAGTGGACTCTGACTCCTGTCCACCTCAGAGGACAGCGTAGAGCCGCCCTCTAGGTGTTCTTGGTGGTAATCTGGACAGAGCAGATGGTCAGGGCTTTATCCTATGAGCCACTGGGTGGATATGAACCACTAACCTCTCAGTTGGCAGCTGTGGCCGAACCACTGTGTCACCAAAGCTCAGCTGGCATGTAGTAAAGCGTGGGGTCGGTGCCACAGCCTGGGCTGGGAAGCAGCGGCTGAGCACTGCTGACCATTGCAGCCAGCATGGGTCAGGAGAAGAGATGTCCCGGCGAAAGGGCAGAGTGACAGCAGCGCCCCGCCCCCCACCCCACCCCCACCCCCGCATGCCCGGGAGTGCGTGATTCCCTGCCCAGTGCTTGTGCGGCGGCTCTTCTTCGCCAACTCCTGCAGCAGATTTGTGAGGTTGTCCAGCGTGTCAACCTATGAGGGACCTTCACCCTTTTGCACACCGGGGAACTGGGGCTCAGGGAGGATAAAGTGGAATGTGAGCAGAATTTGGAATCAGAGCCGTCTTTGAGCTCAGATTTCTTTCTGTGGCTGTCTGAGCGATCTTGGACAAGTTACTAATTTCTTAGGTCCTCTGTTTGTTAATCTGATTTTCTTTTTTTAAGTGTTCATGGCAGCTTGAATGAGCATTGGGGAGACTCAGGAGAAAAGTATATACAGGCATCATAAAGCTGTTCATTTCGTTTTTAATTCCGTGATCGGCTTACAGCTGCACCAGCACCACCTGTTGCCATGGGGCTGATTCTGTCACGAGGACCTGGTCATCATGGCGATGCCACTGGAGAGCTGTGCTAATGTTGGGGCCCTTGGTTGCCAGGCCTTTTCCCCGAGGTGCCTCTGGTGAATTTGAGCCCTCAGCTGTTCGGTTAGCAGCTGAGCGTGTTAACTATCTGCATCACCAGGGACTCCTTTGTAACTTCTGGACCTCTTGCTAACATGATGCTGTCCACAGTGAAAAAGGAAGAGAGCCAACATTACTGTGTGCGCACTACACGTCAGCTGCGTTAAGCAAGCACTTAACACATAAACTTACTACACATACATAGAGACAGATAGTGAGTAGGCTTTGTCTGTCTATTCTTGCCTGGGTTAAAAAAATAATACCCTTTCAAAGGGAAACGTCACAGCTCCCCGCCGTGGCATCCATTCCATTCTCAAACAAATGTACTGATTAAAACCGCAAGTGCTGAGTGTCTTTAATGTACAAAATCTGCTCCTACAATATCTTACAAGAGAAGGAATAAGAGGTGATTGAATCACAGCAAAATGCTTTCATTTACAATTAGGTCTCAGTGCCTTGAAAGACAAACTTCCTACCCAAATATTTATCCTAAAGATAAACATCTTGCCCACATGTTGTCATAACCAATTCCTGCCAGCACGAAAGCCCATATCTAAGCACTTGTATGCAGGAAGCAAGCGAGGACTTCCGTCACCAGGGTGCACCGCACACACCCTGTGTGGTGATCGGTGTCCTACAGCCCTGGGCCTGAGCTTCCTACCGGGCCTGAATTAAAAGCTAATTTTCTCTGGAAGAAAAGAAAACAAACTCAGTTATGGCTGATCTCAATAATGTCTTGAAAAGGAATTCCCTCTGTTTTCAACAAACTAAGTTTCTGCAGACAATAAAAACGAAGGTCCACATGAAAGCAGAAAACAAGATGAAAGAAACCCAAATAGCCCTTGAAATTAAAGTATAAATATACTTTTGGTCTAAGAGTCACGTGGTGCCATGTCTCCACGATGGGAATGTAGTCCTCTGTTCTCGCATCCTGGGCATGGCGTCGCTGTGTGGGAGGGGGAGGGAGCTGAGTAGGGCTGATTGAAGCCAAGCCTATCATTACATACAGGATCTCAACATCTGCTGCTTGGCAGTGAGAATGGACATGGGGTCAACACCAACCATGAATTAACACTCAAGGTCAAACACCTTAATCACCTACAGGCTTCTGCAGCTTCCAACTTCTACTATGTCCATAGTGATGAACTACTTCCATCAAGTTGATCCTGACCCATAGCGACCCTTATGTAAGACTTCTGAGCCTTTCATATTTCCATGAGCAAACAGCCTCATCTTTCTTCCGCGCCAGTGAGTTCAGTCTAGCTGAGCTTTGCGCTTAGCATTCCAACACCTCCCCAACAGTGCAACCTGATAACCAGAGGAAGAGACAGCGAACATGGCCACATGACAGTCTCCTGGTATCGAGGCCAGACTCCTGCAAGGGCATCTTCTGCTTCATAGGATCCTACAGCAAGGGATTCTAGCTTCGTGGAAACGAACCAGTTCAATTGGAAATGAAGAGAACATGGTATACACCAAAGCTAGACTGTCTCTGGGTCTTATTTCCTTGAACCTCTGTGGCCCTGAGTCCTCCACACAGCTGCTGCTCAGAGTAACTGTCATAGGCTGGAGCAGGCTGGAGCAGGTGGGTGGGGTGGGTGTCACATCAGTGACAGCAATGTTTCGGACATCAGCTATAGCAAATGACTACGATGTGCTCCAAACATCACCTGGGACTAAAGGTATCTCTTACTGACAGGTAAGACCTGAGTCATCTAGCCTGGGTTTCATTTTTTTTTTTAAGGAGCTGCATTACCTCTTCAATAGGTATCAATAAAGCAATGTTACTTAAGTGCCCAACATTCATTCCTGATTCTAAACTATTTCATGTCACCTAAGGGAGCCCTCAAGGTGATGGATTAAACAGTGGCCGCAGCAATGGGCTCAAGCACAGGAACAATCGTGAGGATGGTGCAGGGCCGGGCAGTGTTTCACTCTATTGTGTGAGTTCGATGTCAGAACCAACTCGATGGCCCCTAACAACAAGGGAACCCTGGTGGTGTAGTGCTTATGTGCTGGGCTGTTAACCACAAGGTCAATAGTTCAAAATCACCAGCTGCTTTGGGGCAGAAAGATGAGGCTTTCTACTTCCATAGAGCTACAGCCTCTGACGACCACAGGGGCAGTTTTACTCTGAGTCAGTATTGTCTCAATGGCAGTGAAGTTGTTTTTTGTTTTTTCAGACCTCAGATCTCACATCTTCACCTCTTTTGCTCTCTGCCATCTCACACTGTCAACTGCAATCTCTAACAGGCTGCACAACTCAGCTCTCCTTGGTTCCCATCACTGGCTCACCTCTGGGGTGAGGCTCTCTTTTCTCCTCCTTGGTATAATGTCTCAACCAGTGATCATCTCTCTCTTCTCAGCCTGGCCCCAAGATTTCATCTCTAGGGTGCTGCTCTTCCCCATCTCTCCTAGATTTAAGCACTTTGTCCTGATGAGAAGCAATAAGGGCAAAGATATTTCTCAATTCTCAGAGGCCCACCAACATCAAGTTCAACAACTGGGAAGCCAGTTAAGTTTACACAACCTACTGTTTCACTGACATCTGCTATGGCTGATGAAAGATACATGTGAGTAGATTGTAAAATAATGAATGCAATATATTTATATATGTACATATATACCTACATATATATATAAAGTGTCATTTTTATTAACATTTATGCAACTCTCTGGATGAAATACCAAGCAGATACCATGTCCTATCACCAAGTAGAAAAGAAGAAAATAGGAGAAACATCTCAAACATTTCTATAATCGCAAAATCAAAAGTAGGTGGTTTTGAAAAACAAATTTATTTGCTTATCATTTCGTAGGCTCGAAGTTCAAATTCATGGCCCTGGTTTCGAGGAAGGCTCTCTATCTGTAGGCTGTAGGGAGAGGTCTTCGTCAGGAATGCTGTTCCCTGGTTGCTCTGGGATCTCCAGGTGGTGCTCTATCTTCCCTCCATCTGTACTCCCTTCTCTGTGCCTAATCCGCTCTTTTAGTATCACAAGGATGACTGTTTTAAGACATACCCTACTCTGATACGGTCTAATAACACAGCAAATAAAGTCTTATTCCCAAATAGGATTACAGCTACAGGTACAGAGGTGTAGGATTTACACTTTTTATTTTATTTTCTTTGGAGGTGGTGGTGGGAAGGCACAGAACAAGAAAGTAACAGCAAAATTAACCAAAGAACTCACGGTAGAAATGGGATTGTGACAGCCATCATAAAAAAAAGGAAAGGGACCACACAGAAAAGAGGATTTGCCCAGGGATTTTTTAATGTAGCATTTCCTCTCTGAGTAGGCTGATGGGGCACTGTACGTCAGAGACTGTCATTGAAACAGTCAATGAATGGAAAGTGGGACCCAAGAGCCCTTCTGGTCTCAAAACCACCAGCTAAATGAACACAACTGTGTTTAAAGTCTTCCCTCTTTGAAGTTATATTCTGAAATGTTTACGGTATTTGACCCATTATAAAAATGTTCCCTTTTGAAGAGGAGGTGAATTAAAGACAACTGCTAATTTTATAAACCACAGAGCAAGTTATACAAGATCAAAGACTGGGAAATCTATGTTAAAAATCAAAGATATTATATAATTCTGTAATAACTACTAGCCTCCCAAGAATTCTTCGTTCCAGAAGCGTGTTTTTATTGCTGGACCTTCCATGTAGCATGATGGTTCTCACATGTGACGGATGACCTTGTTTGGACCATCCAGAGAAAGTAGGAATAACAAGAGCTGGCTTACAGTGATATTCTTTGTTGCTGAGTCTATTAAAACTGTTAAAAAGAACTCTTTAAACAGCTTTTTACTTAGACAAGTGGCTGACACTCGGTTGAACTAGCCAAGAAAATCATTCCTGTAGGCTTCTGATTTTCTTCTGCAGGTATCGGGGTTCATAAAGACAAACTAGCAAAGAGAAGCGCCAGTTAAAATTCAATCTGAGGCAGAAAGTGACAATGTTTGCCTAAGGAGATCCAGAGTCGGGAAAGGTTTACATAGCAGAAACCTCATACCCTTACTGTTTTTGTTGCATCGAGTCTTCTTTTAAAAAAAAAAAAGGCATGACAGGAAAATTTAAAAATAAAACAAACACAGAGGAAAGAAATTCCCATCTGAAAATATATACTTTCCACATTATGAACATTTTTTCCATTTTCAATGTAAGGACTTAGTTTTTTCCCAGAAGACAGGGGGAAACACAGAGGATCAGGAAGGCCCTTAACTCCTACTGGTGCTAAAAGATAGTTTTAAAAAAAAAGGTCTCATCCATGTCACTGGGGTGGGAGGCAGTGAGACCCATTTTGTATGTGAAGCTGGACAACTGCCCCACGATGACCACAAAAACCCTGCTAAGCCAGCTGTGCACGCCACTCTGCCTTTTTTGCTCGTCGTGAGATCAATTATAACTAGGGCTTTGCTTTCGGAGGGCAGGATCAGGACAAATTGGATTAGTTGCATAAAGGGCAAGGACATCAGCCGTCAAAATAATGTATTTCAAAGACAAGGGTGCAAGTCAGTAATTCCTCACATGTTCACCAATCCCAAAGGACCCTTCTAGAAACTTCATGCTTTGCAATAAAATTTGCATTGATTTTCCCATATAGCTAAGACATACTGGAATTCCTGTTGGGCATGAGATGATGATTAGGGCAAAAAATGTACAGATGTGCTTTATACAATTGATGTATGTATATGTATGGATTATGATAAGAGTTGTATGAGCCCCTAATAAAATTTTTTTAAAAAGAACTGTATTTCATTTAATTGCAAGCAAAGACACTAGATGCAATCTCCTCATGAGGCTATGTAATATGACGCATAAAGAGAAGATTTTCCTGGGATATTGCTAGCAACTTTTGGAGCCCCACTACAACTGAAGGAGCATGGGGGATCTGGGCAAGAACACAAGTAGCCGCTTCCTGCGCACTGTTCACATCCGAGTGCACCTCCTGTTGAGCCTATCTGGGACCTTCCTTTCTCTCAAGGCCACTGCATTCCTTTGAGATTAGTCTCTCAGCCCCTTTGCCTGCAGTCAAGGCGACCTATCTGAAGTTGGAATTCCAGAGCTTCATTCTCTAAGACTCCCTTCACCTTCACACCTAAGGTCAAACTCTTCAAACAGGCAAAAAGCAGCCACCCCCATGTCAGACCTCTGCTTTTCTACCCAACCCCAGGGCTCCTCACCCTGCCTGCCAGGACAACTCTTGCCCAGCCCCCTCAAGAGTCACCCGTTTTTGCTATATTTTCTTGTAATCTCTTTTCCTCCGTTTTATCTGCCTGGAGGAATTCCCATTTATATTAGATGTCTCATCCCTGAGACACACAGAGCGGCACCTCAGGAGGAAGAAGCAAAACCGACTTTCCCGTTTGACTTCTGTAATAAGTTGTTTTTGTAATTCAATATAAGGATGTATTTAAAAGGTCACCATTTAAGAAAGGTCTCATATTTCTTTGTCCTCAACAAGGTGAAAGTTACAATGACATGTTATAAATAATATTTTTAAATGACATTAAAATACCAAATTATTCGATCAAATTAAATAGTAAAGTACACATTCTTATTTCTTATATAAGCCACTGAGCCAACTAGAAATCTTCTCTGTTATAAAAGTTTACATGTAAGGAAAATAATATAAAAGTATAAATATAAAAATAATAGACTGTATTACACTCATGAGCTTACAAATCTGTCTTTTCCTGTGGTCTCTAAGCTCCGTGAAAGTCGGATAAACCAAGACTGACTTACCTCTTGATTTTAGAACCCAACACAGTGCCTGGAACTCAAGAGCCGCTCAATAAATGTGCGTGGCATAAATCAGTGATGAAGTCGGAATAGGGGACTGAGTTCTGCAGCCACCCCCGACTCTCCGGGAGAGTATCTCTCGACCTTTCTGGGGCTCAGGCTGCCCCTCAGCAAAACGAAGATATTAATGGAGTTTTAAGCTGGTCCTACAAAGACACCGAAGATTGCTGCAGAGACCAAATACAATGGTCAATCAAGAAGCAGTTCACAAACCCAAAGGGGAAAACAAAAAATATTCTACTCCCATTAATATTGTGAAGTGTCGCGGATAGGGGTGGGCAGGGCTTGCAGCTGACAGTGGTCGTAAGTGCGTGAGAGCTGTGAGGCACTGGGAGGGAGAATACTGATAAAGTCTCTGAGAACATAAAGAAATAGGACTCAAGGAGAAGGGTCCTATATTCCCAAACTCATTTCAAATCCACCCCTTCTGTTCTCGCTCACACTACCGCCCTTGCTCCACCCATCATGGTCCATGACTGCCATCGCCCTGAGCAGGTCTCCCTGCTTCCTCTCTTGTCTTCCTCCAGTCTGTTCTCCATACAGCAGTCAAAGAGATTGTTCATCTGATAATGCCATTCCTGGCTTAGGATCCAACAGGTAAGATCTGATTCCTGACACTCTCCCATCGGATTCGCAAACTCTCCCCATTGTTCACGGCACTCCTCGTGGACTGCCTATCTCAGCTCCCAGAACCTCTTAGGCCACGGCCTCTTAGGCACTTCACACTCTGGCCTCTGCACACGCTCTTCCTACCCGGACTTCTTCTTTAGCCTCGTCTCAGATGTCCACTCCCTTACCATCTAGAGTCGCTTACCTGTATCCTGTTTCTGCTCCTTACCCCCAGTGACCATCTCTGTAACTTTCTTTGTTTACTGTCCTAGCCACTGGATTGTACAAGGAGGCCACAAAAAATTCACGGAACACTTCCATTGTCTCTTCATTCCATTTTTCCAAGAACGTTTTGAAGCCCCTTTATATTCCCAATAGAGAGAAGATTAAATGTTTACAGTGATATTCCAACACTTAATCATGCTTGGTAGATAGGTCCTTCATAAACCATGGCTGGATGGGTAGATGGATGGATGGGCAGGCCAGGAAGTAAAGATCGAAGGCATGAATCAGGACCACAGAAGAACGGCTAGGTTCAATGAGGTTACAGCCCTACGCAGTCCAGGAGCCCACAAGGACACTGAGGACAAAGCTCACATGGAGATTGCTAAAGGAGAGAGAGGGGGCCTTGGAACCAGAAGGTGAGAGAACTCTATGTCATTTACCTTCACATTTTCCCCCTTGCTTGAAAATATATGTAAAGCACCTATAAGAATACTTGGCCTGGTAGGCATTATATAAGTATTATTATTTGTTCTTTTGCCAGTCCATTGTATTTTCTTTGTTTATTATTAGTTGGAATTTAATACATAGTATATCATATCATGCCATATTTTAGTTATGTCGAGTAGAATTGTACAACTGCTGCCACCATCAATTTCTAAGCATTCCTTTTCTACTTGGAGTATTATTATTATTTTCAGTATTTTTATCCCAGCAATTCTGAGTCCCAGGGAGGCAGCTGGCTCTGTGTCTGGATGACTGGGAGAAGGTCACAGAACCCTAAACAACTCAGTCAACAGAGCAGCCAAGGGAGCTCAGGGCCCTCCTGCCTCACAATCAAGGCAGGTGACGAGGCAGGAGGCAGGACTGTCTTCTGCTCAGCAGGCTCCCTTCCTGGCAACACCTGGACAGCCACCCCCTGGAACCAAGCTATTCCCCCCAGGCACGCCCACAGAGCTTCGAGGCTCCTCTGACATGAGGAGAAGCTTCAGGCAGCTCACAGAGTGTGAGGCCAGGGGAAATATTTCAGCTCTGACAGGCAGATTTCAAAGACTGTTTCTAAAATTGGCTGCTGTAGACTGCTCTCCACACCACCCATCTCGACTCCTGTTTCACCCGGCGGCAACTGCAGTGTTATTCCCTCTGTCCTGGTGACCTCAAGTGATTTCACCAGTCCAAACAGATCATTCTGGGCTAGAAGAGTCCCAAAATAAAAGCAATGTGCTAGGAAAGGAGAGGAGGAGATGAGGAATGAGTTTTCTGCCAGATGCCTGTATCTTGTCTTCAAGATCACATTACAGCAAAGAAAAATAAAATCACCAAGCGGGAAAGCAGGCGCGGAGTCCAGGCCATCCATCAGCAATGAACACTCAAGAAGCGACGGCAGGAGCCACATCACTAAATGTGTAGGTTGGCAAGATAAGACACTGTTGAATGTCATTTTTATCTGCCTTCCTACAGAGAGTGTCCGAGGCACTTCTGCCGAAGGCGACCATTGCTGATTCCAGGCCCTATTTCAGGACCGCAGGCAAAGTGCTGCCTTTCAAAGGCAGAGAGTGTCAGAGAAGAAAGACCTACCAAGAGGGGCTGGAGCCATTCTTCACTAAGCACTTCCTAGCAGAGCTCGGGGCCTCGGACCCTGCTCTGTAAAACCAGGGGAGCATGCTAGGGCATTACCTGCCTGGAGACAAAGGCTGGATGAGATGATCTTCCTGAGGGGACTAGACATCCCAAACAGATGAGATATTTTAAATATAGAAATCTATATCGATTATATGTGGAGACTTTAGGGCCATCTTACATTCCCTGTCCAGTCTTTCTGACTAGCAGCCTGGTGAAGTGGTCTCAGCTATGTCCTATGTAGCTGAATTTGAAGCGACATTTTAACTTTTATGCTAAACTTCGATGGTGACAACTTCTGGTCTTGCTATTAGTTTCATGAGATTTGGAGTATTGTAATGTTCACAGGTATAGAGGTAAGTAGGTAGAGAGAGATCAGTAGTGCACTGGTTGGTAGGGAGGTAGATGATTGGTAGATAGAGGATTGGTAGGTAGATAGGTAGGTAGGTAGGTCGGTAGGTAGGTAGGTAGACTGATAATCGACTGACCAACCCTGTGGAATGTGGACTTATTTTCTTTATAGTAAGTTTTAACAATCTTGGTCAGAATGTGCCAAAACTTTCAGACAAAATCTTGAGACTCCTGAAACTCAGGGAATGGTGGGCACCACTCCTGGCACCACCAGTCTTAACTTCCTGATTTATTTCCAGAATCAACAGCACTGGAAATTTTGTGGCCAGACATAGCTTTCCTTACTGTTCTTTCAAACAACACAGTATCACCAGGTTTAAGCTCTAAGAAGTAAACACACTCTTCCCTGGTTCACCTCTTTCTTATGATGGCGCTACCCAAGTTAGATGTTGTCTGTGCCCAGGGAGAGTGAGCTTTGATTCTTCTGCCTCCCCTCCTCTTCTAGATGCTCTGAGAGGACAAGGGCCAAGTTGAAGTCCTACTGGGTGTGAGGTTTGTTCTATAGCCCACGTAAGGCTTCCTTCTGTTTTATGACTGGAATGGAGCTTTACAGATATGAATTAAGGGAGAATTAATTTATCATTTTACAGTGAGCTATGTGTATACTATTTTACAGAATCATTATAGCAACTGGTGAAGTAGATATATTTTAGTAACAATTCTATTTAGAGACAGTGAAAGAGGCTCAGAGAAATGATGTGATTTCCCCAAGACCCCACATCTATGAATGTGATTAAATCCAGAGTTTGGATTGTGATCTTGGGTTTTTGGTTACAAGTCTCTACTGCCTAATACTTGGTCACAGGTTAGGGGATCACCGCTATTTCCGACTGGCTTCTTTCCATGCGTCCCACATCCTTTAGACCATTGCTAGTTTATAGCAAGTCCACACTTAATGTTCTTAAAGCAGCCTCAAGGATGAGAATAGAGCAGCATTAAGGTGATGTCCTTTAGATAAAAACCTGGCACAGTGTATTAAGGAAATATATTCCTGAATTCTGGGTACATTTTTATATAGCTAGAATAAAAGGTTTCTCTTGATTTTAACAATTCTCCAAGTCCTACAGAACAATCTAAAAATACTTTACACTGTCAGATCAAGCCTTTCACTGTTTGCAGAAGAGAGAGCAGGTGGGATTGGTGTAGCATCGGTCTTAGCCACAATGGTTTCTGCTCCGTGTAGGAGGATGCACTGTGAAAGGAATACAGGACATCAATCTTTATCGAGAGCGTGCCCTGAGGAAGGCCTTGTGCTGGCCATCTGGTGCTGGAGGCAGAATGCTGGCTTAGAAGGTGACTTCAAGTAATGGAGACAGGTGCATGCTCTCAAAAATGTAGACTGAGTCAAGATGTGGAAAAGGGTGTGGCCAAACGAACTGAATGCTGGAGAGGTGTGGAGGGTGAAGGGATCTTCTGATGTGGAATTCTCAGGGCAGAGTGGCACTGAAGATACTGGTAAGTATGCTGAAGATTCTGACAAGTGAGCATTGCAGTGCGAGTTATACCCTCTGGAGCTGTGCACACCAAAGCAAAGTGTAAAATGACAGAGCCTGCCAGGGTACAGGAAAGACGACCGAAACCCTATTTGCAGAAATAAAGGCTTTAGGATGGTGTTGACCTTTCGGAGAAATGGGGCCCTTTGTAACAGAAAGTCGATGACTCAATTTCTGCCCATTCAACCACAAAAATGATGGATGACCCATCCAGAGAGAAGATGCCATTCTCTCTTAAGGTGTGACCTAGGGAATTTGTCTGCTGTCACCCTCCTCTGTCAACTCCTATTCTCCATCAGGGGTCAGCTCCTATAACACTGCCTTCTCTGCGCCCCCTTTCCATGCTCCTTAACACGTATGTGCATGCTCCTTTCATTGTGCCCACTCATGGAAGAACTGGTTCCCGCTCACACCCCTTTCACTGTAAGCATCTCAGACACAGGGGAAGTGCTGTGCGCATCCCTGCGGCTCCACTCCCCAGGACATAATTGGAAACCAGCAAATGCCTTTTGAACAACTCCATGAAACAAACAGATTAATCTTGGGAGCAATGCTCGTGCTTAAAGGGGAGGAGAAGGTATCCAGTGATCTAGAAAGTTCCATCCAACTTGAAGAGTCTGTCATGGAAAACGAGTCAGAGGAAGTGACAGCACCTTGTCTGGGAAGTAGGAGTCTAACCAGGCTGGTCACAGCCGTCCACGCTGTACCCTGAACAGGGCACAGCATTCAGAATCCAGGCACAGGTCCCCAGGGAGATGGCATCTGCACACCAGAAAGTGACGGGACAGCATGCGGATGGAGTGTGTGGGCTCTGAAACCATATGGTCTGGGTTCGAGACCCTGATCTGGTACTGTAAGCGACGGGACCTTGGGAAAACTGGCTACTATATTTCCATTTTATCCTCTGTCATATAAGTAAAATCATAGTGTCTACCCCAAAAGGTCATGGTGCTGGATCAAGTCCACTCTAAAAAAATGTTACATGCTATAATTATTTGAAAAACTAATTCTAAAGCATCCTTTGATGGCACAGGGTTACTTGTTGAGTTGCCAGCAAGATCAGCAGTTCGAAACCTTCAGGTCGTCCGAAGGAGAAATATGCGGCTTTCTCCTCCCATACAGCCTTAGGCTCCCCAAACAGGAGGGACTGGTGAATGGAGGCCGGAGCTATACTGGCTATCAGGGGTGCCGGAGCTCCTCTCCTGTGGGAAAGTCGTCAGACAGCTCAGTAATTCGGAAGAGATGTTGCATGGGAATGTGTTGCCTCCCTCCTGCTTTCTGAAAGAGCCACGCAAAACAAAATGAAGACGCCAACAGCCCCAGCCTTCTCCATCCCAGTGGCCATCATGTCGGGACCACTTATGCTGTGGTTTACATGCAGATCAGCTACCAAACAGCTGTACAGAATTCAGACAACATGCTTTTAAAAGCTAATATTCTCAAGTTGCTAATGATTCAACTCAACCCCCCCATCCCTCTGGTTTTCAATAACCACTTGTAAAAGCAAATGCGGTTTTGATTTTCTCTTTTTCAAGTTCCTCAAAAGCTGATGATCTCCCCATCAAAAACCCCACTCCTCAAGTGTCTGGCTATGTTTTCCTTCTTACTGTCCTTTTGGGAGGAGCTGTGTTCTAGCCAGGCTGCCAGGCAACCCCTTTGGGTGTGGATGAATGCATGCCTTTAACCAGTGACCTTGGCACCCCGTTTGCAGGCTGCCCGTCAGATTTTCATCACGCTATCATAGAGCATCGTTTGTGCTCAGCATTGGAGGGGCAGCCCGACACTGCCCCAAAGGATTTCCCAATGTGCCTTCTACCCATCAAAGGGAAGGGTTTGGGAAGCTGACGGCAATTCATGACTCTGCCGACAAAAGGGTTGTACAATCGTGATCCTTTTGCAGTGGGCACATAAATCAAAAGGTCCCCCTTCCCCTGTCTCACGACCGAGACTGGCATTTGGAAAAGCAAGTGTAGATGGTAAAAGAAACCTTTGGTAGCAATCGCAAACATAAAAAGCAAAATAAAACCCTACACCCTAGAGTTTACAAAGACACCCCAGAGTTTGCAAAGGCCAAAGAGGACTAAGAGAAATGGGAAACAGGGAGATGGAAGAGAAGCCTGAGAAAGTACCAAAAGATACTCACGATATAAAGCCCCATTCAGACGACTTCATGCGCCAGCTGTGCCGGGTCTAAAGCAGACAAACACACTGCGGTAGGAGCGCAGTCCTCCGGTGCCGCTGCGTACAGTCTGGACACTAATGTTTATAACAGTTTCAGAACGGGCAGCAGGTCCCTGTGTTAACATCTTACTTTTGCATGAACCTAGAAGATAACTAATTCTATGCAGAGAAAGTTTGAAATAAGTTTATTTCAGAGATATTTCCATCATAGATACCTGCCACCCATATTACAAGTGGGTCAAGTTCCAAAGGTTGGTCTGAATGTTCATTTGTTAGATCTCGAAACTCTATTTCCAAGGAAAAATGTAACTTATTTTTTAAAAGAACATTAAATGATTTTGTATAATATGGGAAAAATGTCCCATTATCCCAATCATGCTCATATAGTTTCTTCCAATCCTTTTTAGAGAGTTATATATTTTTATAAACATACTCTGTGCCGGGGAACCGATCACAAATATCTACATGGGACCTCCTCCCTGGGGGATGGACAACAGAAAAGTGAGTGAAGGGAGGCATCGGACAGAGCAAGATATGTCAAAATAATTACTTATAAATTATCAAGGGTTCATGAGAGAGGGAGGAGTGGGGAGGGAGGGGAAAAATGAGGACCTGATACCAGGGGCTTAAATGGAGAGTAAATGTTTTGAGAATGATGAGGGCAATGGATGTACAAATGTGCTTGACACAATTGATGTGTGTGTGGATTGCGATAAGAGTTGTATGAGCCCCAATAAAACGGTTACAAAAACAAGAAAAGCAAACATACTCAGTGCCATTGAGTCCACTTAGGAGTTTGTGGTTTGAATTTTACATTCAAAATACACGGAACCTTTCCTCATGAGTCTTAAGAAAAAATCTTTATAGTGAAAGTTTAGGGAGTAGATCTCAGTTATAAATTCAACAATTCACATATATTTTGTTTCATCACATTCAATGTAATCCTCTCCATGCAAGACCACTCATCCCACCCCTTTCCTCCCTGTTTCCTCTCTCCACCCCCCTTCTAGTCTAATGCTTCTGAGCCTTGTCCTTGGGCAAATGATGCCATTTTTTTTATTTTATAAGAAAGAGCTTTAAAATATTAATGAAAATATTAAATAATACCTGACAAAAACAATAAAACTATTAGTTCCATATTACTTCTTGATTGGCATCCTCACTTGCAACATTCTTTTTTAAAAAAATCATTTTATTAGGGGCTCCTTCAACTCTTATCACAATCCATACATACATCAATTGTGTCAAGCACGTCTGTACATATGTTGCCATCATCATTCTCAAAATACCTGCTTTCTACTTGAGCCCTTGGCATCAGCTCCTCATTTTTTCCTTTCTCTCCCCATTCCTCCCTCCCCCATGAACCCTTGATAATTTATAAATTATTTTTTTTTCATATCTTACACCATCAGACTTCTCCCCTCACCCACTTCTCTGCTGTCCGTCCCCCAGGAAAGAGGTTAAATGTAGACCTTGTAATCTGTTCCCCCTTTCTCACTCACTTTCCCTCCACCCTCCTGGTATCACCACTCTCACAATTGATCCTGAGGGGTTCATCTGTCCTGGATTCCCTGTATTTCCAGTTCCTATCTGTGCCAGTGTACATTCACTGGTCCAAAGATATATGTAAGGTAGAATTGGGATGATGGTAGGGGAGGTGGGGGAGGAAGCATTCAAGAACTAGAGGAAAATTGTACATTTCATTATTGCTACACTGCACTCTGACTGGCTCTTCTCCTCCTCACAGCCCTTCTGCCAGGGGATGTCCACTTTCCCACAGATGGGCCCTGGGTCCCCACTCCGCACACCCCCTCATTCAGAATGCTATGATTTTGGGGGGGGGTTGGTCTTTGATGCCTGATACCTGATCTCTTTGATGCCTTGTGATCTCACAGGCTAGTGTGCTTCTTCCGTGTGGGCTTTGTTGTTTCTCAGGTAGATGGCCCCTTGCTTATCTTCTAGCCTATAGGACCCCAGATTCTATATCGTTTGACAGCCGGGCACCATCAACTTTCTTCACCACATTTGCTTATGCACCCACTTTATCCTCAACGATCGTGTTGGGGTAGGCTGGTGTGCTTCTACCATGTGGGAGTTGTTGTTTCTTAGCTAGATGGCCGCCTGTTTATCCTCAAGCCTTTAAGACCCCAGATTCTATATCTTTTGCAGCTGGGCGCCATCAGCTTTCTTCACCACATTTGCTTATGCACCCACTTTGTAAATGCCGCCAACTTGATGTTAAATTGTTGATTATTTTAAAGTATACTATGGTTATGGATACTGCAACACTAGGGTATACAAATGATACTGTTCCCCTTATAGACCTGTCTATTGTTTGACTGAAAATTGAACCCAGACCTGAATGGTGACTAATGACCATAGCCTCCGGGTTCCCACCAGTCTCTATCTGACAATAAGCCTGATCCCCCTCATGATTCTGAGTTTTGCTCTACCTTTTCCTCCCACTCTATCCAGGACCTTCTAATGCAGTGGTTCTCAACCTGTGGGTAGGGACCCCTTTGGGGGTCAAATGACCCTTTCACAGGGGTTGCCCAATTCATAATGGTAGCAAAATTACAGTTATGAAGTAGCAATGGAAATAATTTTATGGTTGGGGGAGTCACCACAATATGAGGAACTGTATTAAAGGGTCGTGGCATGAGGAAGATTGAGAATCACTGTTCTAATGCATTCCTCTATTTCTGAAGAGTCTTCAAAATGATTACATAAATACTTATTAAACATTAATGTACTTTCTCTGATTATAATTCAAGAAGAGCTGGTGGCACAGTGGTTAAAGGCTCAGTTGATAATAAGAAGGTCAGGGGTCAGGGGTTCAAACCCACCAGCAGCTCCTTGGGAGAAGTTTGAGGCAGTCTACTTTGTAACAGTAGTGGAAACACTATAGAACAATTCTGTTCTACTCTGTAGGGAGGGTTGCTATGAATCAAAATCAACCCAGTAGCACTGTGTTTTGTGGTTTTGTTTGGCTGGGTTGGGTGGGTAGTGCTTGTTTTTTGTTTGTTTGTTTGTTTGTTTTTGGTGTTTTTTTTTCTGGCTTGAGAATAATTCAACCATTTATAACATGTTTATGACAAAATCTTTTTTGAGTATCAATTTCCAATACCAGGGGCAGAAGATCAGTTTCCCGTGGTCCTAGAATTCCATGTCAGGTACTCTTGAGTTTTAGACCCCAGGGAAATGGGGCTCTTCAGGGTCTGGCTCTGCTTGTCTTCAAGAAGCACTTCTAGGACAGGAGAATTGGAGGGGTTCCAGCTCTTGGGGTCTCAAAGAGAAGGGCAGGAGTTCTTCGAAGTCAGGAATGGCTTTAGCCTCTGGATCACTTCCTACACCTCATCCCCTGGTTTGTTTTTTGTTTGTTTCCATAGCTGCCCCCCCAAAAAAAATTATCCCCATTTATCTCCTGTTCCAGGAGACTAGGGCTCCTTTCTTGCCCAGGCTCTATTTAGTGGAGGTAAAACTGGAAACAAACAAGGAGTGTGCTGAGCTTCTCCATTCTTCCTTCAGGAACTCTGTGACTAATGGTGGGTCGCTGGACACACAAGGGCCCATGATAGATTTGCTCACACGTCAGACAGAAGTCTGGTCTTACAAACACCACAGGTGGGAGTGCTGAGGGAGAGGAGGCACCAGCATGAAAGAAGGCCATGGTGAGAGTAGAGGGAAGACAGTAGTGAGGAGATGAGGCAATCTCAGCTGACATCTCTATGATCGATTTCCTCCTTCAATAACTAAGCACCAATACTGGACCAGGAACTGTTTTATGTACTTGGGATATATCAGTGCATAAATAGACAATACCTCTCACCCTCATGGCGTTTGTATATAATGCAGCCACATAATCAATAGACATAATACAAACCAATTAAAGAGTAAGCTAAACTACACTGCTGTTAATTCCAACTCAAAGCAACCCTACAAGACAAAGTAGAGCTGTTCTATAGTGGTTCCAAGGCTATAAATATTTATGGAAGAAGTGGGCCTTATTCTTCTCCTGAGGAGCAGGGACTGGCTAGTAGGTTTGAACAATCAATCTTTCAGTTGGCAGCTCAACCCTTAACCCACTTCATGATCACAGCTCCTTAAATAGTATGTTAAACCAAGCCAAACTTACTGCTATCGAGTTTATGCCAACTCAGAGTGACCCCTCTGTAGGTATCGGGGACTCTATTTATGGAATTAGAAAACCCTCTCTTTCTCTCGTAGTGGCTGGTGGTTTTGAACTGCTGACCTTGCAAAGGGCAGCCCAACACGTAACCACTACACTACAAGGGCTCCAAATAGTATGTTAGGAAACTCCAAATAAACTGGGGGTGGGAGAAAGACCATGTTAAATGGGATTGAAGAAGGTCAAAGGGATGCATACTTCATATAGGGAGGTCAGAAAGCTCTTGTTGAGAAGTGAGAAGTCTTCAAGAAGGTAGGAAGTTAACAATATTGAAGGAAGCATGAAAGAAAGAAAGGGGTCTATTGTTTTAGTCAGTGCTAGCAATTCTCAAACATGTTCCATGGATCCAGAGGAGTAGATGGAAAAGCACAAGACAGGAAGCCAAGAGCCCAATTAGGAGGCTCTTGTTTAATGCAGACAGGTGATGATGGAGTTAACAAGGCTCTGGGGCTGTAAAGCAACTGATAGATTTTAAAGGTTGGTGTACAGTTGAGAGTAAGTGAATAAAAACTCGTTGTTGTTGTTGTTGTTGTCATCATCACTATGGGCCATTGAGTTGATCCCAAGTAACAGAATCCTTGGTTCAGCAGACCTTAGGAACGGTCCAGTCCTGAACCACACTATGGCTTGTGTCAGGTGCAGCTCAGTCCACAAAGTGGCATTGTTATTCTTCAGCACTTCTGAGAGGTCCAGTGCCTTCCCGTAGAGGTACAGATGTTGGTTGACTTCTTTGTCCATTGGCTTCCTTGCTTGTTTTAAAAATTATCTTCACACAAATGTATTTGCAGGTGACATGGTCATATTATCCATGGAAGCCCTCAGTGGTCACCTGAACCCACAGGTAATCCAAGATTTCTAAATGTCTCTAGAGGGCTGTGCCATGCTTGTGTGGGATGAGTGGTTTTGGTGATTGTATCTTCAATAGCCATTCCCTCTTTCTTTTATGGCATGGAAGCTTTGGCTGAACACATGGATGTCCAAGTATGTATTGCATTGCTTAGGCTCTCTTGCAGCTAGGTGTGGCATATGACCAAGTTCTGGGCAACTGGATGTGAGCCAAAGTGTTATTTGAAACTTTCTGATTGTGAAGTGGGTGGAGGGAGACATCAGAAGGTGTGAGATATGACAAAATAATAATAATTTATAAATTGTCAAGGGTTCATCGGGCAGGGAGGAAGTGGGAGGAAAGGGAAAAATGAGCTGATACCAAGGACTCAAATAGAAAGCAAATGTTTTGAGAATGATGAGGGAACAAATGTACAAAAGTTCTCAACACAATGGACATATGTGTAGATTGTGATAAGAGTTGGTCAAGCCCCTAATAAAATTATTTAATTAAAAAAACCCTATGTGCAATGATAAAAGAAACACAAAACTCAGTAGTTTTAAATTAACTTACTGTAAATTTTTACAAAATAATTTCTCCTTCATTGCATTATTTTCTGAATTATGCTGAATGAATTATTTGTTTCTCCCAACCAGTACAGTTACTTTCATGAGCTTTTCTTCGATTTAAAATAAAGAAACAACTCCAATGACTAACAAAAAAAAAAAAAAAGGAAATGGCATGCCTTCCCTTTCTTCTACTTCTTCCCACTGGCTCTTGTATGGAGTTGATAGCAGAGGCTAGAGCAGCTATCTTAGACCAAGAAAGATACAACCAAGCCACAATTCAAGCTAGAATTGTCCATCTCAAGCTGTTCATGAGAAGTAAGTATGGTTCTGTCCTGGTTAAGTCTCACTATCTGTGGCTGACTTGGTTACATTTGCCAAACATTTAGCCTAACAAATACAAGTATACATTCTTTTCAGCTATTCTCAGGACAAAGGCCTGGGAGTTGGACTCCAATGTTTGCCCATCCCAAGTGTAACAGTGTTCATTCCAACCTGCTGTTCTTGTGTATTTCTAAAACATCTAAAAAGCATTTGAGCCTTAATGCCCCTATTCATTACGCAAGAAGCTCAAGTCCAGAATAAATCACTGCTTCTCAAGCTAATGTTAACCAATCTGTGGTCTCTCTTTCAATCAAGAAGGCCTGACTCTATAGCACTTCGGGAGTAGAGGCCTCAGGAAAGCATATTATATGGCCTGCCTTCTGGGAAGACGACATCAGCAATAGACTTCTTATTCCCCATACAGCCCAGCAAGCAGCTCCTGACTGATGCATGAGTCAAGTCTTCAATGACAGACTCCCCACTAAAAGGAGGCAAGATCAAATTCCTAAGGTGCACTGAAGGAAACATGTACTTTATTCAAAGGCAGATCCTTGATGTGTGGGAGCCTAATAAACCACCACCACTTTAGAGGGATTCAGCTGAAACCTGCACATCCCACACTCGAGTGCTGGCCACCGAGCCCTGGCGCGTGTATGCAGGTGAACTCAGAATCCACTTGGGAAAGCCGTCTCCAGTGGGGGCTCCACTGCATGGCTATGCTCATCCACAATAATACTGATCTAACTTTGCCCCACTCTTATTCACTCCCTGAACATCAAGCTCCAAGGAGAAAGGGGTGGGGGGTTAAGAAGGAGTGGGGGAAGGAAGAAAGAAGGAAGAATCAAAGAAGCAGGGAGAGAGGGAAGGAGGAAGGAAGACTCAAAAAACAAGTGAAAAGGCAGTGCTTTGTGGTGAAAATCCTTATTCTTATGAGGGCTGCATGGGGAGGCTGATGCACTTTGGGAAATAACACACCCTCTGGGGAAACGGTGGAGCCCTGGAGAGGCAATGGTTGCAGCATTCTGCTGCTAACTGGAGCAGCTGGCAGTGTGAACGTGCCAGCTGTTCTGTGGGGTGGAGTTGTGGCAGTTTGTCCTGCAGTGTTGCAACTCTGTCCCATAGTGTTGCTATGAGTTAGAGTCAACTGAAGGGCAGTGGGCTTTGGCTGGTTTGTTCAGGAGTCCTGGAGGTGCTGTCAGGTACAAGTTGGACTGTGCACTGCCAGGCTGGAATTCAAGGCTAAGGGAAAGATGACGCTACCTGCTCCTGGCCTTGAAAACCCCACATAAGGGGACTATGACTCGGAATCAACCCCATGGTAGTAGGTGTTTTGTTTTTTTAAATCTTGTGAAATGTACTGGAAGTCTGTGAAAATTAGGGTCGAATAAGTACATTTCCTTCCAAACTAGATACATCTAGTCATTTATCTAGGCAATGTGCCCATTTGGGCTAGCTGCAGAGTCTGGACATCAGTAAAGCGGAGAGCAAAGAGGCCATGACCTGACTGAGATCACGCAGAGAGCAAATGTTTATAGGACGGTAAAAGTCAGCCACGGGGGATGCAGCGTGATCAGGCAGAGCCTCTGTCCTCAAGGAGTTAGTTCATGGCCTAAAGTGGAAGACACCCCAGCCAGCTATCACAATGGTGCGTTCGGTGCCAAAAGGAAGCGTATTCAGTGATAAGAATGGGAGGGGATTGAAATGCAGTTTGGGGACTGAGGACAACAGAGACTTCTCAAGGTGAGCTGAGGCCAGATACATTTTAAAAAAATCATTTTACTGGGGGCTCATCCAACTCTTATCATAATCCATACATACATCAATTGTGTAAAGCACATTTGTACATTTGTTACCCTCATCATTCTCAGAACATTTACTCTCCACTTAAACCCCTGGCATCAGCTCCTCATTTTCCCCCTCCCTCTCTGCTCCCCCTACCTCATGAACCCTTGATAATTTATAAATTATATTTTGTCATATCTTGCCCTGTCCAACGTCTCCCTTTACCCACTTTTCTGTTGTCCGTGCCCCAGGGAGTAGGTTATATAAAGATCCCTGTAATCAGTTCCCCCTTTCTGCCCCACCCTCCCAGTATTGCCACTCTCACCACTGATCCTGAAGGGATCATCCTTCCTGGATTTCCCGCATTTCCAGTTCCTATCTGTACCAGTGTACATCCTCTGGTCTAGCCAGATTTGTAAAGTAGAATTGGGATTATTATAGTGGGGGGAGGGGGAGAGGAAGCAATTAGGAACTAGAGGAAAGTTGTATGTTTCATCGTTGCTACACTGCACCCTAACAGATTGGTCAATTCTCCACAACCATTCTGTAAGGGAATGTCCAGTTGCCTACAGATGGGCTTTGGGTCCCCACCCCTCACTCCCCCTCAATCACAATGACATGATTTCTTTGTTCTTTGATGCCTGATACCTCATCATTTTGATACCTCGTGATCACCAGGCTGGTGTGCTTCTTCCATGTGGACTTTGTTGCTTCCAAGCTAGATGGCTGCTTGTTTTCCTTCAAGCCTTTAAGACCCCAGATGCTATATCTTTCGATAGATGGGCTCCATTAGCTTTCTTCACATTTGCAAAGCACCTGCTTTGTCTTCAGTGATTGTGTCAGGAAGGTGAGCATCATGGAAGGCCAGTTTAATAGAACAAGGTATTCTTGCATTGAGGGAGTACTTGAGTGTAGGCCTAATGTCCATTTGCTACCTTAATACTAACCTATAAATATATGCACATAAATCTGTTTCCCCTTATTGCTTCTCGACCTTTTGGCTAAGATCAAGTGTAAATCTGTTTCCCCATCCTCACATATAAATATATTTACATATGTACATGCCTTTATTTAGACCTCAATAAATGCCCTTTGTGGCCAGATACATTTTGAAGGTCTGCTTGCTACCTTTACAGAATGGGAACGGTACCTGCCTGTGTGCCTATTTACCTTAAGTAGACCACAATGGCCCCATTTTACGGGATTCATCATTGCCTATTTAAGGTAGCCAAAACACATCGGATGAACAAGCCTGTTGTAATCTCATATTGACTCCATAGCCACAACCTAGTCCTTGGGTGGTACAAACAGTTAAGTGCTCAGTTGCTAAAGGAAAGGTTCGAGGGTGGAGTCTACCCAGGGTCACCTTGGAAGATCAACCTAGCAATTGACTTATGAAAAAATCCATCAATGCAACATATGAAGCAAAATTCCACTGTGACATGTAAGGAGTCGCCAAGAGTTGTTGTTAGGTGCCATTGTTAGGTGCACAGAGAGAAATTCTATGTTCAACAGAATGAAACACTGCCTGGCCCTGTGCCGTCCACACAATGGTTATTATGTTTGAGCCCATTGCTGAAGTCACTATGTCCATCCACCTCGCTGAGGGCTCTCCTCTTCTTCACTGTCTCTCTGCTTGACCAAGCAGGATGCCCTTTTCCGTCTCTCCTGACATCATACCCGATGTATGTGGGATGAAGTCTCCCTATCCTCGCCTCTGAGGAGCATTCGGACTATACATCCTCCAAGATTGATTCACTTGTTCTTTTGGTAGTCTGTGGTACTTCCAATATTCTTTGTCAGGATTCAGATGAATCCATTGTTCTTCGACCTTCCTTATTCAATGTCCCATGTTCACATGCATATGAGGTATTTGAAATGATCAGGCACACCTCAGTCCTCAAAGTAACTTCTTTACACTGTAAATGTTTGTGAAGCAGATTTACCCAATGCAATGAGTCATTCTGCCTCTTGACTCCACTTCCCTTAGCATTGATTGTATATGTGTCAGTACTTCTAAATCAATTAATCAAAAGGATGCGAGGTAGTGGAAATGTACTGAGTTGCTTCCCAGTGTCCATTCCTCCTTTCTCTAGCAACAATGCTCAGATTTTACTGTGCTAGAACTGCATCGCCATGCTAAACCACTTGGTATGGGTGGGACCAATTCTACCTTTTCCTTTCAGGGTGAAATCTTGTTGGAGTCAACGAAAAAGAAGGATGAACTTTCTGAGACTTCAGAGAAAATGTGTTGTTAACCATAAGGGTGGCCTTCCAAGCCCACCAGTTACTCTTCGGGAGAAAAGTGAAGCAGTCTATCTCAGAAACCCAAAGGAGCAGTTCTATTCTGTCCTACAGTGACACGATAAATTTGAATCAACTCGGTGGCTATGAGTTTGGCTTTGGGGAGATAGAAGGGGGCTAGAGCTAAAGGAGATTGAACTTTTTTTTCTTTTTCTATTACTTCTTAGTATTACTATCATAATACTTAACATCTACGCAGTCGTTCCTATTTCTCAAAAATGTCTTTTCCAGGCAAATTACTTTACCTGATTTTCACAATCCAGAGTCAAAGAAAGGACTTCAATGCAGCAATTACATAGTCACCAAGCACTTTATATCATTTACAACATAATGTCAAGTTCAGCAATCTCTCTGACTGTCATCCCAACCAATTGAAGCAGGGTTGGTGGGTTCACCAGCCTTGCTGTCTTAGGCAGGAGAAAGGCGAGCCTCAGAAAAATGAAACAGAGATTCAAAACAATATGAGGAAGTGGAGGATGAGGATGAGGAAGGGGTCAGCAGTCTCCAAATCTAGCTCCCTTGATCCTGAGTTTAACACCATTGTTTGTCTCTCTACCCTAATGTCTCAACCGAAGCACAGGTGCTAAATTGTACCTTCAGAAACAAATATCTGTGGCTTAGGTTAATGCACAAACATCTGGCAGCGGCCTAAGCACCTCCATCCTGATTGAGCAGCCTGCTGAGCCGGCCATCATTAGCTGGTGACACCTATGACCTTGGGTCTTGTTTTCTCCTCTGTGAAGGAGGTTTGAGGGAAGATCTCAGATACCCTTGAAGCTCTTACAGTTTTCTAATTGTAGACTTCTCTCTCCCCCACTTGCGAATTAATCGTTTCCTTGGAATAATAATTATAACCTCAGCTGACATGTATTCTCCTCTGGCTGCTAGGCAATGTGCAAAGAGCTGCTCCCATGAACTCTCAAAACCTCAGGACTCCCCTGAGACAATCTTGTCTTGACAGAGAGGAAACTTGGGCTCAGAGCCGTGAAGGGAATGGTCCCAAATCAGCAGAATCACTGTCAGGGAGATCTGACCCCAGTCGGACCAGGACCAGCCAGAAATACCTTAACCAGTTTGTACTCGTCCTGCAGAGGAAATTGGGCTCTGCTTTCTAGTCACCTCGGGACGGTGAGGGGGGAGGGGACTGCCAAGGACGCACAGACTCACGCCTTGACCCAGGCAAGGCAACATGGGGAAGCCATTGCAAGGGTTCCCAGCAAGCGCCTTCCCAGACGCAGGAGGCGGAGCGCCTCTCACCCAGCCAGGGGTTCTCTGCTCAGGTCGCTGTCCCTCCTGGACCATTACCTTATTGAGATGCGGGTTCCTGGTGACATCGTATCCGCGCTTCTTCAGCGGAACCGGGCGCGCCGGGCTGGCTTTGGAGTGGCAGCCTCGGGCGGGCGCGGGGGGCATCCAGCGCGGGAGGACGCCGCCGGCGCGGCCGGGCAGGAGGGCCAGCCGTGCGCTAGTGGCCAGTGTGGCGCCCATGGTCCTCGGGCGAACCTGGCACTGGAGAGAGACCAAGGTCAGGGGCGCCTTCCAGCCAGCCAAGTCCCACACGCGCGGCGGGGCACCGGCCCAAGCCCGGGATGCGACCTTAGGTACAGGGCCGGGGTCCCGCCAGGCCCCGCTCTCTCCCTCCTGCCACCTGCGCTGCTAGCCGGGCGCCGGGCCTACTGAAGCGCCACGCAGGGCGAAAGCCACCCGAGAGCAGCTCCGATGCGGGCGGCAGTCCGCGCCACCCCCGCGACTGCGCGGTGAGGGTCTCCAAGTCCTCTCAGTCGCGGGCCTCCTCCGCCTCTCCCCCGCCGTCCCGCGGCCCACCTGCACCGGTCTCCGCGCGGCCCGCCGCGGGCAGCGGGGCAGGCGCCCGGGTCGTTGCTCCGCTCCCGCCGAGGACGAGACCCTGCGGGCCGCCGCGGGAGCGCGCGCGGATAATGCGTTCCCGACAAGCGCGGTTCCGAAAGCTGTGTGTGCAGAGCCGAGCCGCCGCGGGGGACGCGCGCGGGGCGCCTCCCGCACCGTGCACGCGGCTCTCCGCGGCCAAGGTGAAGCTCGGAATGCCCCGAGGCTTTCCCCCCAACTTGGCCAGTCTGGACGGACTGGGGATTTAAGGTGCCAGGGACCACAATGTCCCTTCCCCCAGAGCCTGGCTCTGAAATTTGGATTTGAAATCCCCTGTCTGTAACCATTCATTGAAATTCCGTAAAAATTGAAATTCAGTTTCTTGGTTGCACTAGCAACATTTGATTGCTTAAAAGTCCTGGATAGGAAAGTGGGGATAGGATTGAACTAACTGCTCATAGAACATTTCCTTCTGTGTGGAAAGTTCTATTGGGTGGTACTGGTAAAGAGTCCTCAATTACTAAGAGGGATTCTGAGCACTCCATGGACCCTGTTGTGGGTTATTGAAGCCAAATAAGGATCTTGACATCTACCTAGCCTTGCACTTAGCTTCAAACTTTCACCACGCAGTGGTCAGGAGATATTTAAAATCATATTCTCCTTTGTGAGTGTACTCAAGGCCAAACTCCTTTCAGGGCCTTAGAGGTAATCTAGAGCAGAGGTTCTCAACCTTCCTCATGCCGCGACCCTTTAATACAGTTCCTCATGTTGTGGTGACCCCCCCCCCCCCCAACCATAGCATTATTTTTGTTGCTACTTCCTAACTGTAATCTTGATACTGTTATGAATCATAATGTAAATATCTGATATGCAGGTTGTATTTTCATTGTTACAAATTGAACATAATTAAAGCACAGTGATTAATCATAAGACAATCTGTAGTTATATATTGTGAAATATTTATGTGTTTTCCGATGGTCTTAGACAACCCCCGTGAGAGGGTCAGTTGACCCCCAAAGGGGTCTTGACCCAGAGTTGAGAACCGCTGCTCCTGCCATGTTCTCCATGCTCAGTTCTTTCTCAGAACTCTGCCCTCAGTTGCTCTCCCCTGTGTCTACCCGACTCTGTTCCCTCCCACCTTAGGGTCTCTGTCTCTACTTGGACTGTTCATAAACCAGCCCTCCAGACAAGTGCTTCACGAGCAAAATTCCAAACTCACTGCCATCACGGTGATTCCAACTCATCCTGATGCTGCTGGACTGAGTAGAACTGCCCCTGTGGATTTCCGAGACTGTAACCTTTGATGAGAGGAGAAAGCCTCGTTTTTCTCCCGCAGAGCACCGATAGTTTAGAACTGCTGGCCCCACATGTAACCCACAAGATCACACAGCCCTGTCCATCTCTCAACTCTCCACTTAATTGTCAACACAAAGACACTTTCTACACTCTGTCTATGATCACATTCCATTCATAATTATATTTATTGCTTTTGTTCTGTGCTGTCAAGTTAGTTCCAACGTACAGCAATCATGGTACCACAAATGAAACATTGCCTAGTCCTGTCCTGCCCTTAGAATCACTGGCTAGCTCTTAGGCCCTAAAAGGGGCCCATCGTTACAGCTATTGTGTCAATCCATCTTGTGAGAATCTGCCTCTTGTTTTCCGGCCCTCTACTTTATCAAGCATGATGTCCTTCTCCTCAGAACTTGTCCAAAGTACATAGGACAAAATCTGGCCATTCTGTCTTCTGAGGCGTATTCTGACTGGGCTTCTTTCAGCAAAGAGCTGCCTGCTCTTCTGGCGGCTCACAGTGCAGTCGGTAGTCTTTGCCGCCAGCAGAATTCAAATACATCCGTTCTTTTTCAATCATCCTTACTCATTGACTGGCTCCCACATGCCTACAAAGTGATTGAAAAGACCTTGGCTTGGGTGCGGAGCACCTTAGTCCTTAGAGTGACATCTTAGCTTTTTTTTTTAATTGTTTTATTAGGGGCTCATACAACTCTTATCCCAATCCATAAATACATCCATTGTGTCAAGCACATTTGCACATTCATTGCCCTCATCATTCTCAAAACATTTGCTCTCCACCTAAGCCCTTGGCATCAGTTCCTCATTTTTTACCCTCCCTCTCTGCTCCCCCATCCCCCATGAACCCTTGATAATTTATAAATTATTATTCATCTTTGCTTTTTAACGCTTAGAGAGGTCTTTTACAGAAACTCGACCGAATGCAAAGAAAATTTGCTTTCTCGACTGTGGCTTTCATGAACATTCATTTTGGATCCAAGTCAATTGAAATCCTTGACAATGTCAATCATTTCTGTCATGATTTGCTTACTGGCTCAGTTGGGAGGGTTGTTGTTTTCTTTATGTTGAGGTGTAATTTACACCAAAGGCTGTTGTCTAATCTTCATCACTAAGTGCTTCCAAGGCCTCTTCGCTTTATGCAAAGAAGTTAGTGTGACACCCCCCCCCCCCCCCCCCCGCAGGTTGTTAACAACTCTTCCTCCATCCTGATGGCCCACCTTTCTGTGGCAAGTTCCTATGGAATCTTCAGAGTTGCCCCTTGAAAGAGCACAATGCTCAAGGCAGACATTTCGTGCCAGTTGAGCTAAAGTATTGTTTGTTGGTTTGGTTTTGTTTTTCAGAGAATACCAGAAAGATGTTTACTTGTGTGGTTTTTTAAATCATTTTATTAGGGGCACATGCAACTCTTATCACAATCCATACATACATCAATTGTGTAAAGCACATTTGTACATTCATTTCCCTCATCATTCTCAAAACATTTGCTCTCCACTTAAGCCCCAGACATCAGTTCCTCATTTTCCCCTCCCTCATGAACCCTTTATAATTTATACATTATTATTTTGTCATATCTTGCCCTGTCAAACATCTCCCTTCATCACCTTTTCTGTTGTCCATCCCTCCAAGGGGGAGGTTATATGTAGATCCTTGTAATCAGTTCCCCCTTTCCACCCCACCTTCGCTCCACCTTCCCGGTATCGCCACCCTCAGCACTGGTTCTGAAGGGATCATGTACCCTGAATTCCCTGTGTTTTCAGTTCCTATCTGCACCAGTATACATCCTCTGGTCTAGCCAGATTTGTAAGGTAGAATTGTGATCATGATAGTGGGGGGTGGAGGGGGGCAGGAAGCATTAAAGAACTAGAGGAAAGTTGTATGTTTCATCATTGCTACACTGCACCCTGACTAGCTCGTCCCCTCCTTGAGACCTTTCCGTAACGGGATGTCCAATTGCCAATGGGCTTTGGGTCTCCACTCCACACTTCCCCTCATTCACAATGATATGCATTGCTTGGTTTTCAAGAAGACTTCAGGGCATATATTTGGTTTATGATTTAAAGATGACATCGCGCTTGCTAAAGTGGAGGGGCAGTGAAGGAGAGGAAGGCCCTCACTGAGATGGACTGACACAGTGGCTGCATCAATGGATGCAGGCACTGGAACCATTGTGAGGATGGCAATGCCACGTTCTGTTGTGCTTAAGGTCACTATGGGTCAGAAACGACCCGATGGCACACAACAACAACAACAACAACAGGGCAACTGTTTCAGGTTTATTCAGCCTCCATTACTACAGGCAGTTAGAGAGTCCATGCGAACGTTAAATTCTGTTCTGTACTCCCTCCCCCCTTTCATCTAGGGTACTTCTAGAGAATCTTTGATCAAAATGTTCAGTAACGGTAGCTGGGCGCCATCCAGCTCTAACCCCACGGCAAAGGGCTGACTATTCATGGAAGCAGCTAGCCGCACTTCCCATCACCTCCTTGTGTTCTGAAGGCAGAGTTACTCTTGACTTGCACGTTTCTGTGAGTCCGCAAATGACATTTCCCCACCTTAAATCACTTTGTGTTGGATTTGACTGCTTCAAGCAAACAAATATTAATTGAAATTTCCCTTTAAACACTGTTTTGTATATTTTCGCTCTCCCAAACATTTTGATGGGAAGCGTGGGATGTTTGGGGGCCTATGTGTGTACCTGCTACGTAGGAAACCTCAGAAACAGTTGAACGACCTTGCCTTTGCTCAATACAGTGCCCTTTCTCTAACCTGGAGGACACTTAATAGGTAACCGAGGCCATTTGAAACTTAGCTAACACCAGGATGTAAACAACCAAGGTCTCTGGACAAGCAGATCCTACTAATGTTAAATAATCCATTCACTAAAGCTCACCGCAGGGCCCCTAGGACCCTCCCTCATGTACTCACCTGTGGTCTCTACTCTCTTCAGCCAGACATAAGTATAATAATATCGCTTTTATTGGGACTGTGTCTTTGTTCAGTGGCTGCAGAAAAGAAGAGGCACTATAGGCAGGTCCACTTTACGGAAACCACTTTTGGCACATTGTTAAGGAATATTAAATTAATCTCTAGTTTAGTCTGTAATCATAAGACAATGTCATTTATCTTATGCAAACAGATTCTAATGACCCTATGTGTATGAGTTAAACTTCAAGGGTAAGTAAAAAAATAAGTAACGAAACTGGTTTTTCCATGGTATAAATTGAAGAGGGAAACATGCATCCGGTAAGAGTTAGAGAGAGAAAAGCTGCTCAGAAAAGTGTTGGCCTGCAAAATGCCAGGGACTTTCATTAAACGACAAGGGGGCCTGGTAGTGTAGGAGATTGAACACTGGGCTGCCAATCCAAAGGTCAGCAGTTTGAAGCCCCTAGCCACTCTGCTAGAGAAAGATGTGGCTTTCTGAGGCAGTAAGGATGGACACTTTCGCACACCCAAAAGGGCAGTTCTACTCTCTCCTTTGGGGTCGCTATAGGTTAGCGTCAACTTGATGATGGCTTGGTTTTATTAAACAAAAACATAAAAATGGTATTTTGTTTGATACTTTCTTCATCTAAGACAATACTTCTCTGAGTAGCTTTTTCTATCTCTCTAACTCTTACTCAATGAATTTTTCCCTCTTCAATTTACACCATAGCAAAACCACAGTTTTGGTACCTTTGAAGGACTCAAACAGTGTTCGTTTTCAATGATCTCTGAGTTTTGGAGACAAAAAGAAATCTGAAGAAGTGCGATGGTGGCTGTCGGGTGAATGAGTACGGTTTCTCAATGACAGTCTCAAGGACACACCTTAAGAATAAGCCTGCACATGGTTGTGACGGTAAAGAAGCCATGGGTGCAACTCTCCTGGCCGTTTTCTGCCCAATGCAGTTTTTGATGTTCTTCAAGTTCTTCCTCATAAGCCCCTGTGGTCCTATCATGTCCGTTGAGGAAATATTTTAGGGATTCCAGTTGCCCTAATCTTCTGTGCTGACCTTTCTGCCTTGAATAGATCTGGCTCAGCAGATCCCCTCAGAAGCGACCGTTTAATTGGACGTTGCCCTCGATCCTATTGGTGAATTCAAGACTTGTCCCTGGATTATAATTTATTCCATAAAAATCATCATTATTAGTTTTGATAGTGCTTAAAAGACTGATTGAAAGGTCAGCTCTTTGAGCAAGTTGATCTTTGTATGTCACTGTTGGCACCTATTGAGATGAAAACTTGAAGGGACCAAGATACCCACTTACCAGTGGAAATGCCAAACCAGGTGAAATCCACCTGCAGTAGCAATCACATCATTGGTCTTCTTCGAACAGGCTCTGGACTCTGGTCACAGGTTGAAGGTCTTCCCTCTGCTGACTCACTTTTTAGGTCTTCCTAAGACTCCCTTAAAATGCCTAATTTATCTGAAAACTGTTGATTCGTGCGGGCAGCATGGGCATGAACTTGCTGCAAAATTTTCCATCATTTGGGAAGATGTCCACTCAAGCTGTGTTACAGATCTGGTGTGACTCCCCACTTCAGCACTGTGTTCTCCGTGGCACAGCCTGTACCCCTTTGGACCAAATTCAGAGGACTAGGAAGGACGGAGTAAAGGAAACAGCAGGCACAGAGATGGGGGATCAGCAAAGGCATGCTGAGGGGACTTCCATTGATGAGTGGAATCAAACTGGGCATGGATCCTTGAATGTGAAACTATGATCTGCTCTATAAACCTTTATTTGATTCATAATCATGCTTATATGTGTGTGCATGTTTTAAAATTTAAACGCTCTCTAATGAGACAAAGGTGCATTCCTGAGAGGACGTGTCTGCAGTTAAGACATGCTAAAACATGTTTTGTGTGGACCAGACCATGGGTATCTATGAACTGGAATCTTAGCAGCAATATTTTTTGACTATTTTTCAGATAATTCCAATTCTTATTTCTAAGTCTATGTAAGATTGCACATGTATGCTTAAAGTGCTCTTTAATTTATACTGCTGCATGTAATAATTTTAGTTACTACAGCTGTGTTATTTTCTTTCGCCAAAAGCGACATTTCCTTTATTTCTCTGTATGAATCCGTCTCATCACTCATCACCCCTCAGGTGTGCCCCATCTTTGCTCAAGGTGTTTCCTCTGCTTCCTTCTAAGCTCAGCCCACAGGGCACATCCTCCAGCAAGTTTGTCCTCCCCCAACACCATCCGATACCCAGCTGCAGCACTCCCACCCTCCTTCACCCTACTCAAATCCTGGTATTCGGGTCTCTCCTACTGCATTTTACAGGCTGCTTCTCTGTGAAGTGATAAATGCACGTGCCTGTTTCTGCCACCAGATTCTGAGTCTCCATGGGCTCCGATCCTGATTTCACCTCAAATGAGCTACGTGTGGCCTTGGGCAGGTTGTGTGACCTGTTTAAGACTCACCAACCTCATGGATAAAGCCAGAATCCATCCAATTTTTCATGTAAGCGTTTTGGCAGATTGATTTCCAAAGTATTATAACATACTTGCCACATGTCAGACACTGTTTTAAGAACTTTATAAATATTAATTTGATTGTATAATATTCCTGTGAAATGCTGGTTGTATATTAAGCTCTTGTCTCTTAGATCTACCTTTCTATACTCTGGTTTATAACTGGAGCTGGTCTCTGCAAATCAGTTACGGGCAGGAAACTTCTTAATAATTTTTGCCAGTAGGAGGCACTAGCAGGAGACTGGGGCAGGAGGAAGAAATGCTTCTCTGCTTGCTGGCGACACATTCTGTACAGTCCCTGTGCAACCCCAGCCCTCCATGTCCTATCAGCTATTGCTTCTCGTTTCCAACTTCCTCCCACGTTCCAGCACCAGCCCATCAGATCTCACCGCCTTGGCACGGTCTTGACCTCCAAGAGATCAGGTTCTGATGACTCTCGCCTTCTCCCTCTATTTCTCTAGT
Organism: Tenrec ecaudatus; assembly: GCF_050624435.1. Classification (NCBI taxonomy): domain Eukaryota; kingdom Metazoa; phylum Chordata; class Mammalia; order Afrosoricida; family Tenrecidae; genus Tenrec; species Tenrec ecaudatus. Next base: position 83,990,732 of record NC_134533.1, read on the forward strand.
CTGAGGCACTCCCACTCTCATTGGTTGTCCCAGGAGCCCTGCAGGCAACCTGGTTACATGTTGGGCCTCAAACCACAAGGTCAGCAGTTTGAAACCACTGGCTTCTCCTCAGGGCTTTCTACTCTCATAAAAAGTTAGTCTCAAAATCTCACAGGGGCTGTTCTACCCTGCCGCACAGTTTATGTGACTTCATAGCAATGAGTTTGGTGGGTGTCACATTATTTATTCATCCTTTTTAGCATCTGTGAAAACATTTCTTTACATTAAATTCCCTTTGTGAAGCTATATCCACTGTGGTGGGCTCCTGCCTGAGAAGATTGATTTATTATTATCCCTGTTTCACAGAGGAGGAAACAAAATACAGAGCTGTTCAATAACTCCATGGAGGTCCCATAACTGGCAAGGAGGCAAGCTGGGATTTAAGTTCAGGCTCTGGAAGCCTCACTGGGCAGCAGGATACTACAGGGTAGTATATGTAAAGTGTTGAGCAGGTGCAATGGTCTACAACCATCATCCAGCCAACACATCATTACTCTTCGCCCTCGCATCCCGAATGACTCTCAGGAGAGGATGCATGCAGTAATACCCATTGAATTGACTGACACCCACAACCAATTAAACTAGCAATAATATCGACTACATGCGACTGACCTCAGTAGGTAATGACACTGGGAAGGGACAAGGAGAAACTAAAAGGACCAACGAGCCTCTGCACCTTATGCTTCCTTCCTCCTCTCTCGGGGGCTGTTCCCAGATTCTCCTTCACTGCATATCCATCAGCCCCTTCCATGTCACACTTGCTTTGCCCATTATACCTTACCTTCTTGACTTTAGCTTTCTACTTATTAAGGGGGAATAAACAGTTCTATGACATTCTGAAAATGCCACAAGGAGAAATAAGATAGTCCTTTTGTTGGGTACCCGAAGGGGGGAAATATTGAATTTTTCATTTTTCTATTGGATCACATTTGATTTTCTCCAGTTGCATGCCATATATAACTACATAATTTTGACAAGAAAAAAAAAGAAGAAAAAATTGTGCTTTAAGCAAGCTGGATGAACAATCTGGAGGAGAAAACAACTGGACCGACAGTTCCGGGGGACATGGGAGGGAGGAAGGGAGGTGGGGGGAAAGGTAGTGGTGTTAGCAAACCCAGGGACAAGGGAACAACAAGTGACCCAAATTGGTGATGAGGAGGGTGTGGGAGGCCTGGTAGTGCATGATCAAGGGTAATGTAACCAAGAGGGATTGCTGAAACACTAGTGGGGATTGAGCATGATAGTGGGACAGGAGGAAAGTCAAAGGAAATAGAGGAAATTGATGGGAGGCAAAGGGCATTTTAGAGGTCTACATAAAGACATGTACATATGTAAATATGTTTATATATAAGGATAGGGAAATAGATCTATGTGCATATATTTATAGGTTCAGTATTAAGGTAGCAGAAGGACATTGGGCCTCCACTCAAGTGCTCCCTCAATGCAAGAATACTTTCTCCTATTAAATTGGCATTCTATGATGCTCACCTTCCTGACACAACCACTGAAGACAAAGTAGGTAAATAAGCAAATGTGGCGAAGAAAGCTGATGGTGCCTGGCTATCAAAAGATATAGCGTCTGGGGCCTGAAAAGCTTGAAGGTAAACAAGCGGCCGTCTAGCTCAGAAGCAACAAAGTCCACATGAAAGAAGCACAACAGCCTGTGTGATCATGAGGTGTCGAAGGGATCAGGTGTAAGGCATCATCAGAACAAAAAATCTTACCCTAGTGAATGAGGAGGAGAGTGCAGAGTGGAGACCCAAAGCCCATTTGTAGGCTACTGGACACCCCCTTACAGAAGGTTCTAGGGGAGGAGATGAGCCAGTCAGGGTGCAATGTAGCAGTGATGAAAAGTACAACTTTCCTCTAGCTCCTAAATGCTTCTTCCCTCCCCCCCACCCCCGCCCCCCACACTGTCATGTTCCGAATTCTACCTTGCAAGTCTGGCTAGAACAGAGGATGTACACTGGTACAGATAGGAACTGGAAACACAGGGACTCCAGGGCGGATAATCCCTTCAGAACCAGTGGTGTGAGTGGCTATACTGGGAGGGTAGAGGGAGAGTGGGTTGGAAAGGGGTAACCGATTGCAAGGATCTACATGTGACCTCCTTCCTCCCTGGGGGACAGACAACAGAAAAGTGGGTGAAGGGAGACGTCAGACAGTGTAAGATATGATAAAATAATAATTTATAAATTATCAAGGGTCCATGAGGGAGGGTGGAGCAGGGAGGGAGGGGAAAAATGAGGAGCTGATACCATGAGCTTAAGTGGAGAGTAAATGTTTTGAGAATGATGAGGGCAATGAATGTACAAATGTGCTTTACACAATTGATGTATGTCTGGACTGTTATAAGAGCTGTATGAGCCTCTAATAAAAAAAAGAAAAGTTCAAATAAAAAAAGAGAGACTTCTACTCTTAAGAAAAAAAAGCAACCAAATTGCTAATAGAGGAGGCCTATCCGATTTAGCGGTCACAAAACCACTTTGGAATCTTTGAGTCTAAACTCAATCAGCCTCCATTCATGAGGCAATTGTGACTCATAGAGCCTCTAATGAAAGAACACACTGCCCCATGGGCTTTCCGAAGCTATAGTCTTTGTGGAGCTGGGTGTCACCCCTTTCTTCCTGGTGGGACAGCTGGTAATTTCCAACTGCTGACTTTGGAGTTCATGGCGGAGCACTTAAGCACTGGGCTTCCAAGACTCTGTAGATTCTAGGTTGTCCTTGTTTGGCCCCATCAGTTTGAGTCCCACTCACTGCAACCCTGTGAACAATGTTCTATTCAAGCATTCCATCTTGGACAGCCAGCCCACCATTCCCCCCATCCCAACCCCTCATTCTCCTCTCTCTCTCTCTCTCTCTCTCTCTCACACACACACACACACACACACACACACACACACACACACACACCACACCACACACACACACACACACACACACACACACACACACACACACGCCAGACAAAAAGGCAACTGTCAGAAAAAGGCAAGGTGCAGACACAGAAATCCATGGCGGTAGCTGCTAAAATAAGCAGCTGGAACAAATTTATGCTTCCAGTGCTTGTTTGGAGGTCAGGGTGGTGGCTCAGCCAGGGATATGGAGGGCTCTTTGTGATGTGATTTGTCCATCTGGCCCATTCAGCATCCCTTTGGACCAGCTACCCACGCACCCCAGCTGTGTCACTGGCTCCTTCATGAGCTCCAATCTGGGTAAGCTGTAGTGAGTATCCCCTTGCTTCCTAATTGACTTTGCAGCAGTCCCGAAGCACATCAAAGTGAGGAAACGGCTCTCCCTGTTGATAACCTCTTTGCTTGGAGAGACAAAGAAATCATTCATGCCCTATGTCTACCTGTATAAGATAGATAGGACGAACAATCCTGAGGAGAAAGCAATGGGACTGGTGGTTCCGGAGGGGTGGTCGAGCATGGAAGAGAAGTGGGCGGGGAGGGGGCGCGAGGAGCCAACAAACTCAGGGATAAAGGAACAATAGGGATTTAAAATTGATGGTGAGGAGGGCATATATGCTTGGTGGTGTTTGATCAAGTGCAATGTATCCAAAAGGAATTACTGAGAGCTGAATGTAGGGTGAGCATGATAGTGGGATAGGAGGAAGGTGAAAGGAAATAGAGGAAAGAAGTAGGAGGCAAAAGCTGTTTATAGAGGTATAGTTATAGGCATGTATATATGTAAATATATTAATTTATAATGAAAGGACTAGAAGCCAATATACATACAATATACATTAAATACTAAGAAAGAAGATAGACTTTGGGCCTTAATCAGGGTCTCCCTAAACACAAGTACATTTTGTTCTAATAACCTGGCACTCTTTAATACTCACCTTCCTGACATGATTGTTGAAGGCAAAAATGGATGCATAAGCAAATGTGGGGAAGAAAACAGATGGTGCCTAGCTATTAAAAGATGTTGCATCTGGGGTCTTAAAGACTTAAAGTTAAACAAACAGCCATCTAGCAGGGAAGCAAATAAGCCCACATGGAAGAAGCACACCAGCCTGTGTGATCATGAGGTGTTTACAGGATCAGGTATCAGGAATCAAAAGATCCCAAAACAAACAATTGTATCGATGTGAAAGAGGAGGGTTGGAGTGGAGAACCAAAGTCCATCTGTAGACGATTGGATATCCCCCCACAGAAGGATTACAGGAAGGGATGATTCAATCAGGGAGCAGTATAGCACTGATGAAACACACAGCATTTCCCTGGTTCCTGATTGTCCCCACCCCCCAACTACTGTGACTTAGTTTTACCTTACAAATCTGGCTAGACCGGAATACACTTATTGGTACAGATAAGAACTCTGGACACATGGAATTCAGGACACATAAAACCCCCAGAAACAGTAGTAGGAGTAGCAATATCATGAGTGTGGGGGGATGGTAGGGGTATATAGTTTTCCCCCTCCTGGGGGGATGAATAACAGAAAGTTGGATGAAGGGAGACAACAGACAGTGTAAGACATGAAATAACAATAATAATATATAATTGATCAAGAATTCATGAGGGTGGTAGGGCTGTGAAGGGAGGGGGAAAAAGAGAAGCTGATATCAAGGGTGCAAGTAGAAAGAAATTGTTTGGGAAATTTAGATGGCAGCATATGCACAGTGTGCTTAATACTATTGAATGATGGATTGTTATAAGATTTGTGAGAGCCCCCCCCAATAAAATGATTAAATAAGTAAATAAACCCAGAAGGCCCCCAAACAAACAAACAAAAAAATCATTCTCTTTCTGAAGGAATCCTGAAGTCCTCACTAGAGCTTGGGTTATTTGTTTTTAGTGTCAAATATTTTTTTCTTTTTCATTTTTCCATACATTTTATTTTTTAGAGAAGTTCTGGGTTTACAGAAAACTTGTGCAGAAAGTTCAGAGAGTTCCCACATCCCGCCCCCCCCCCCCCCCCCCCGGCCCCACACGCCGTTCTTCCCATTATTGACATCTTGAGTTCCTGCGGTACATTTGTCATCACTAATGAGCCTGTATCAATAGGCTGCTATTGCTGAAGTGCACAGATTAGAGTTCACAATGTGTGATGGACAGTCCCCTGGGTCTGGAGGCACTGTGGTGTCTGTCACATGCCCACTGTGGGAGAACACTGAACTACTAATTGCACAGCCAGTGGTTCAAACCCGCCAGCTGCTCTGAGGGAGAAAGCAGTGATCGCCATGAAGCTGTAGGTGGGACCCCTAAGAGGTAGAATCAGCGAGGTGGCACTGGGGTAGGTATGTAGTTATGTCCAGTGTTATATTACCATATAGTACAGTTGTCAGTGCTTTTACATAATTGCTTTAAATATTATATATATATATCACAACATTTGCCAATTTGACATCTTTCAATGTCAAACTGAATGACATCAATTACATTAACCGTGTTGTGCAATGCCCACCAAGATTTACCCCCAGATTTCCCATCACCACTCAGTCATGCACAATGGCTTCTTCCCTCCTGTCCCTGGTAACCATCAACCAACCTTGGTCTCTATACTTTCGCCTACTCTAGATGTTCATATGAATGAAATCATTCAGTATTTGTCCTTCTGTGGTTGTTCTTTGTGAGAAAGCAGGTTTTCTATATGTGCAATTGACGAAACAAAAATAGGTAATGCCCCATGAACTCAGATTCTCTTCAGCTCTTTAGCATGTCAATAGTTTTCTGTTTCCCTTTCTCTCAAGATTGAGGCTCATTATGCCTCCCTGCCCTGACCCAGGCTCATATTCAGCATCAAATTACTCTGCTTGGGTTCACTGAGCCTCCCCACCACCAAAAAAAAACACAAACAAGCAAATGTGTAATTTGTTTTCCTTGTGGGCTCACAAGGTTAGCGTTGGTTTGTACAGTTTATTATTGTAATGGGATGTGCTCTGTGTTGTCAGGCAGCCCACAGAGCAAGCATTCCTCCACACAGTCACTGGCTCTCCTTCAGCCTGCTACATAACTGAATGTGGAACCTTCCTTGACGGTCACTGCTCCATCTTTTAGTTCAAACCTTTGTTCATCACAGGCAGCTCAGTGGGAATGCGGAGTTTCACAGAGCAGATAGATTTAATCCTCCTTCTTAGCTTGAGCTTTGGGCTTTCGAAGGGTCTGTGTGGAGACTGGCCACACAGTGGAGTAAGTACAGTGGACTTGATGTACTTGATTTTTTTGCTTGAAGACAAAAAGGAAGCAAGAAAAGAAAAGGTTTGGCCTGGCTGTTTAAAGTCAGGTTTCGAGACTTGAACTCCACTGCTTGTTATTTAACTTATTAACACTTTATTTTGCACAATAAAATAAGGCATATAAACCAATGTTGCCATTTCATCCTGTCTTCCCATATTTTTGTCAACAAAAACGTCAGGTTCTTTGTATAGTGGTGAAGAACTTGATCCTCTTGTCTGGGAGGGGAATGAGAAAAATCCAAAAGAATATTGAAGCCAGGGTATGGGGTGAAGGAGTTGCTTCAACTTGTAGATCAGTATCAGCATCTCCCTGAGGAGCCATTATTAAAATAGATAGTGCAGGGGAGAAGAGGGCCCCCAACAAATCATCACTGGTCTGGTAGGCGCAATTGTACAGCGATAATAAGTAGAGATTATAGTGCAGTCACAGAGAGCATGAGAGATAGGAAATTGAAGTAATGGATTCAGACATATTTCATAGTAGCATGCTCACCTCAGTCCTGCTTGGTGGTCCTCATGGGGAGAACCCGGGAGCAAGAGCAGGAGAGCCTCACTTTTTTGCTAACCAAGGGTTATATCTCCTTCAGGAGGCATGATCACAGGTAACCACACATCACAGGAAGGGGCAATACAATAGACATACACATCATAGGAAGGGGATGAACAAGAGGCATAAGCGTGACATGAAGAGGATGAGCTAGGGGTATACACATGATAGGAAAGAGAGGGACTAGGGGTACACATGTGACCAGATGGGCAGACCCTAGATTCATGATGGCGGCTTAACCTTGGTCACCCTTGGGTAGCCTTGACCTCTCTGGGGTCTCCTACAAGGAAACAGTCAACTACTATCCTTATCAGAAGGGAGTGGGCCCTAATTTTTGTGGGATAAACCGTAGTGTCTGCTGGCTCTGGAGGGCTGATAACCCTTAGGGAGAATAACCCCTGACCTACTTCTGTTGACCTCCAAGTGTATAGCCATTTGCCACATGTAGCAAGCAGCTAAGTTTGGGATACATTTGGGGGAGACAACTTTGGAGAAATCTTTGTTTCCCACAATTAAAATAGATAGTAAGAGTGAAAAGAAAAAAAGAACTTTCTCCTTATTTACAACCCACAGCCACTGAGTCAGTTCCAAATGATAACAACTCTATTGGCCAGAGTAGAACTGTGACCATAAATCCGTATGTGAGCCTCATCTTTCCCTCTCAGAGCAGATGGTGCATGTGAACCCCTGACCTTGAGGACAACAGCCCAAAGTTAACCTAATGTGCCGACAGGATTTTTTAATGTAGGTGTTACAGGGATTTTTTTCTTTGTTTCATATGAAATTTTGCAAATTGTTTTTTGTTTTGTTTTCAATCCATTCTTCCACCTGTGGTTTAAGAATTTCTTCCAGTAGCTCTTCTATTTGGTTGCATTTCTGTGGTTTCTTTATTTCCACTAACATTTTGTAATTGAGAGCTATCTAAGGTAAGTTAGCCAACCAGGAGTTATTTCCTAGAACATTTTGATATGTGTGAACTCTGGGGATAGAATTTAAAGTGAAATTGTATCAAACCATAGGAAATCTGCATTAGTAATTTGAAGTCAGGAATAACTTCACTATTAAAATACTCTCGTTCTAATGGCAGCATTCAAATGTAACTGGTTAGTGTTCATTCCTTTTTGATGTTTAAACAGCAGTTTTGTTTAGTTTATTGACATTTGTGGAAATGGTAAACCATGATCTAGCATTTGCTACCAACTCTCAACCATTTAACTCTGAGAGGAGATGGGTAGTTTGGGGGGAATTTTGTACTTTCTCTGAGTGTAAAAGTAATCAGAAAACGTTAAGCATGTCCTTTTAAAAACAATATAAGCTTTATAATAATTGCCTTATTACCATGGTAATTCAAGTGAATTAGAAATATTTAACTACAATCTTGAATTATAGCGTTAAGATGTATATCTCTGGATCCTAACTAAGGTAAGTGAGCAGTTGAATGGTGGATTTTTTTTAATTAACTGTTTTAACCCATAATCCCATAGTAAATGAAATTTTACTTTAAAATTTACTTTATCTTTGTGTATGCAACAGTATTCCATGGATGGGAAATATTTGAAGATGTTCAAAGATTTTGTTTTAAAATTTATTAGAAAAAGTAATTTCTAAGGTCTTTGAGTGCTAGGTTTTTCTTAGCCGTTCATCCATGGCAGCTAAAAAGGGGGGGGGTGAACCACTCGATCTATTCAAGTTTGCATGTTATCTCCCTCCCATAGGGAGTTGTCGTACCTCACAGTTTAAATGCATTCTATAGATCAGTAACATTGTACGGCATGTAATTGCAATTTACTATGCAGCAAAATGACTCAAGAAAAAGAAATAGCTTACAGTGCCTCTTCGTATAGGTGATTCCTTCATTCGTTCTTAACAGATATTTGTAGTCAGTCAAAATGCTCATGTGTGTATAGGAATGTTGAAATACTGCTAGTCCTGGAACAAAGTATTAAGATTATTTTGTGACGATTGGTGGTTGTACAAACTTTATTGTACCATTAAAAGGGGGGCGGCTTTGTCCCCAGAGGCAGTTTAATCTGAGCTTGGACACCGGCTTGGTTCCTCACTCGCTATGCAACTCCGGGGACTTTCTCGAGCCTTTCTGAACCTCGTTTTCTTACTGACAAAGTGAAGCTCATCACAGTACTTCATTGTGAGATGTTGTGAAGACCAAATACTTGCCACCTAGCAAATCTTCAAGAAATAGTAACTTCCCGTTTTAATACTTCTTCTGTGTTCCCACAGAACAATCCTTTACACATAGTTGTTGAATAATTATTCATTAAATTGCACTTAACACGATGTTCAAAGGCCCAGTGTGAAATTGGATGCACTGGATATCTGAGGAAGGTAATGCCCAGAGCAGATGCTGAATGTTAATTGAATTTTAGTTGCCATGGAAAACTCACACTGTATGTCTATGTGTGCATCTTTAGATCCATTTCCTTCACTTACCAAGTGCCATGGCCTTAGCTTCCCCAACTGTGTGTGGCTCTAGCAATCCACCCAGCAGGGAGGCACCTGGCCACATCTGTGGCTCCTCTGCTCTCATTTGCCCACTGGGGTTGTGGCCTCCTGTTCCTACTGAAACTCTGCTCCCATGCCCCCTTGATGGCACTGACCTCGGCAACTTCTTGGCAATTGCTGCCTTCTTAGCAGGTAATGCTCAGAGCTCCTTGTTGTCTTTCTCTCTGAATCATAGTGGGAAAATGTTTTCACTTGTTGAAGACTCTTCTAGAGTCTACTTCTCTTGCTGGTGGCAGGCAGAGGCGTATCTGTGGAAAACAGCATCTGTGTCAATTAGTTTTAAATTGCTGAGTGAGCTATCACAGCTGGTGATGGAAACTGTGATGCCAAATGGAAACTGATCACTGGTGCCCAGGGCGCACGTCCCTTGCATACCTTAGCTACACCTCTGGTGGCAGGGGAAGGTAGAAATGAAAATCTGGAGTGATTTGCAATATGGTTCTTTCAGATTTATGATCCCTCTTGATAGAGAACAGATTCCCAGTACAATTTCATGGACTTCTGAAAATTTAAGATGATATCTCATTAAAGGATTGCTTCACAGAGTACATAGTTCTTAGGGAGGTACCTAGACCCGAGTCAAATCAACGATATATCCAGACAGCTCCCTTGAAGACATTTGTCTCCTAGAGTAGAGAGAAGCCCTCCAGCAGAAGCTGTGCAATTCAACAGACGTGCATGACACTCTGCCCAACACTTTAAAATGCATTGGCATTAACAAGAGCAGTATGATGGAGATACAGGGAAGAATGGGATTTCTTGACAAGTGAGGAGAAGTGTTGGTGTTGAGTTGGAGGATTTCTAGATCTCTTGGTAATTACAGAATGTATAACCAAAGCCCCAAACCAAGCCTGTTGTAATTGAGTCCATTCTGATTCAGAACCACTGGCTGGGACAGAGAAGACCTGCTCTGTAGGGTTCCCAATGCTGTACAGTTCACAGAAGCCAGCAGCCACTTCTTTCTCCTGCGGAGCAACTGATGGCTTTGAAGCACCGATTTTTCTGTTAGCAACCAAGCTTTCTTGTGTTTGTTTCTTCCCAACAGATTTATTGGCATGTAATTCACATATCTGTTTGGGGCTATAGAAAACATTTGGGAATGGGGAATGGTGGTAGTTACACAACATTGTGAATAAAATTAATGCCAATAACTTGTACACTTAAAAATGGTTGAAATGGAAAATTTTGTTATACAGATTGTCTCATAATAGAAGACTAAGCATGAAAGGAGATAATCAGACTCAGCAGCCTTATTTTTCCTTCTTTTTCTTTTTAGTTTTCATCCAACTTCATGTTACAAAAAGATATTTTATCCTTTATGAGAAGTGTATTAGGCCAGGTAGACCAGAGAAACAAATCCAGGGACATTCATATATGTATAGGAAAGAGCTTTATATAAAAGAGCAATTATAGCCCCCAATAAAATGATTTTTAATTAATAAATCATTTTATTGGGGCTCATACAACTCTTATCACAATCCATACATACATCAATTGAGTAAAGCACCCTTATACATTCATTGCCCTCATCATTCTCAAAATTTGTCTTCCACTTGGGTTCCTGGAATCAGCTCATTTTCCTTTTTACTCTCCCTCTCCCTCCCTGCTCCCCCCTCCCTCACGAACCCTTAATAACTTATAAATTATTACTCTAGCCTATCTTACACTGCCCAGTGTCTCCCCTCACCCACTTTCCTGTTGCCCATCCCCCAGAGAGGAGGTTACATGTAGATCTTCAAGATCGCTTCCCCCTTTCTACACCCACTTCCCTCCCGGTGTCACCACTCTCACCGCTGGTCCTGAGGGGTTCATCTGTCCTAGATTCCCTGTGTTTCCAGATCCCTACTGCACCGCTGTGCATCCTCTGTCCACCCAGGTCCGCAAGGTAGAATTGGAGTCATGATAATTGGGAGGGGAGGAAGCGTTCAAGAACTAGAGGAAGGTTTTGAGTTTCATTGCCGCTACACTGAACCCTGAGTGACTCATCTCCTCCCCATTACCCTCTGCAAGGGATGTCCAGCTGTCTAGAGATGGGCATTGGGTCCCCATCACGCACTCTCCTCATTCACGGTGATATGACTTTTCTTCCCCTCCTTTGTTGTTTGAAACGTGGTCCCCTCGGCCTTGCATGATCACATATGTTGCTTTGCTGCTTCCGTGTGGGATTTGTTGCTTCTGGGCTAGATGGCCGCTTGTTTACTTTCAAGCCTTTAAGTTCCCAGACGCTATATCTCTCAATAGCCGGGCACCATCAGCCTTCTTCACCACACTTACTAGTTAGGAACCTAGGTGGGCAGCAAGTTTAGGTTAGTGAAGGAGGAACAATTCAGAAAATAGAGGTGCGTGCTGTGTGGCACTACTCAGATATTATAACCAGAGACTAAACAAACAGTGCATGTCAAGATTGTTGAGTTGGTGTATGTTTTGCTGTATATAGGATCCACCACAAAATAAAAGATAAAGAAAGGGGAAGGAAGAAAATCTGCTCGTGTCCTACAACACAGCTAGCTTTTTGGCCCTTGCCACACAGAGGGTATCAGCATCCATCAGAAGGCTGCAAAGAACATAATCTAAGATTTTAAAAGCTTTTTGTTCTTTCTATTAGAGCCCTGGTGGCATAGTGGTGATGGGGTGGGCTGATAACTGCAAGGTCAGCAGTTTGAAACCACCAGCTATTTCTCAGGAGAAAGGCAAGGTGTTCTACTACCATAAAGAGCGACCAGCTCGGAAATTCACAGGGCTGCCCTAACCAGCCACTAAGAGTTGGCATCGATTCAATGCTAGTGAGTTTGGTTTGGGTTATGAGTTTCCTACGAGGTCCATGGATGGCAGTTTGTGCTCTTGGCGATTAACTAACGAGGCAGCAGCACTGCAGAGGAAAGAGCTGGCTGTCTGCGTGGAGCTGCAGATGCAGTCAGCTTACAAGTTAGCATCTTGTCATTGGAGCTTCCTTCTGGTTCATTTGAATGTGTTCTAATTTCTAATATTTACTGTTTTCTCTTTATTGAGGTTTTTACCTGTTTTATTTTATTATTTTTGTTTAGTTTTTTTTAATGTTTTGGCTTTTTTATGTGAAATCCAAGATAGGTAAATCTACAGAGACAGTAACTGGATTAATGGTTCCTTGGGGTGTGGCAGGAAAGGTTGGGGAACTGGCAGCTAATAACCATGAGAACAAGAATGAAGAAAGTGTTCTAAAACGGATTGTGGTGATGATTTTACAGCTCTTTCTGATGTGATTGAACTAATGAGTTGTATGATATGTGAATTATATGACAATAAAACTCTAGAAAAATTTCCTGTGGAGCATAGTTCTGTAACACACGGGATCTCCGTGAGTTGGGATCACTTCAAGTGATAATGGGCTTGGTTTGGGCCTTATTCATTTCCTAGGGTGTACTATTACCACACTTGGTGTCTTAGGACAACAAGAACGTAGTGTTCAGTCATGGAGGCTAGAAATTAAAATCAAGACAATCTGTTCTTTTTGCTTCCTCAACCTGGTGGCTCCTGGCATTCCTTGGCTTGTGGTTGCACCATTTTGCTCTCTGCCTTGGTAATCACATAGCCTCTTGCTCTTCTCTGTGTGTCTCCCTTCTGTGGGTTTATTATAAAGACTTGTCATTGGATTTAGGGACTACCCAGGTAAACCAAGGTCTTACCTCAAGATAGTTAATTATGTGTGCAAAGACCCTTTTGACCAAACGGTGTCACATTCACAGATTCCGGGGATTTGGATAGGGACATATCTCCAGGAGGCACACTTCAATCCATTCTACCTCGGTCTATAAGCCGCCTTCCCTCCTTCATGGAGGTGAGGTCCTTAGAGTGAAATGAGTGCGAACGGGCACAAGAGATTTTACCCCTTTATACTCCCAACGAACCCTACTTCATGTGAAACAGGGTTAAGCTTGTGAAAGGAAACTTTGAAGTGAATATAAAGTGAAACTTTACTAAGTTATTAAATCTCACTAACCTTTCATGACCTCAAATTAACTTTGAAGTTTTGAGATCTGAGATTTTATCGAGGGCCATGAAGAGAAGGCATGACCAGGCATAAATGGGAAACCAGGTGGTTATGGGAAAAGGAGAAAAGCAGGTATTTCCTGTTGTATTCCATTGGACTTAGCATAGTCAATAAATGGGTCACATTTGTCTTGGTTCTCATAGCTCTATCTGTTTAGAGGAAAAGCACAGTTTAACCCTGGTAGATGCTGACCTATGTGACCAGTGGGCATTATAATTGGAAGGGATCCACTACTTGGTGGGGAGGAACATGGCAGTCTGTTTCTACATAGTTTATAGCCTTGGACCTCTGTCAGGCCATCTCCTCTGTCCCATACGGTCCCTAGATATGCTGCAATCAACTCCATGGCGGTGTGAGAGTTGTTTGGGAATCCACGCTATAAAATGGTCTGAAATGCCAACCACTGAAGCAGAAAGAGTGAAAACAAGCAGTTCTTTTAAAAGCAGGTGTTTTTTCACCCACCTGCCTGACCACCAGCTCCAGACAAGGACTGATAAGAATACAGTGGAACCATTACCTCCTTCAAGTCATCAAAATTCTAGTAAAGCAACCTCATATCACTTACGATTTGTAAGAGCTCTGTGAGGCTGCTGGCTGCATTGAGCTGCTCTTAATGCAAACACCAAGGTCAAATGAACTGCTGAAAAGGCAGCTGCCTGTTTGAACAATTGATTTTTTTATATTTTAGATTACAGAAAAATTCCACCGCAAGCACCTGACTATGCTCTCATGCCTTTTAACGATAATTTTATTCATTTCAGCTTATCTTTTCAGCCTGGTGCAAGCTTTATAATGTCAACTTTGTTATCCAATGCAATAGTGCTTGCTCACAGGTTAGTATCATGCCTACATTTAGTAAACTGGCTTATGGGCGAAAACATTCACAATAATGTGGGACAGGACAGGTTCAAGGGCAGATCTCTGTGGAGTGTGCTAATGGAGACACAGACCGTGTCGTCAACACTCAGAATCCTTCCTTTAGTAACTCTCACAGCATCAGACTTTTAGGAGCAAAGGAAACACCATTAGTTAATATTTCACCCAATCTCAGAGTCAGTAAGAAGATGAAGATATGCTAAGGCTGGACTCAATCACATTGTAGTCAGTGCCCTTTCCCCTCTATAGCTATAGTTGCAGGTAAAGAGGAGAACTGAAGAGAGAGAGAAGATTTACGTAGTATAAAATGCCCGTGTCAGACCTCCTTGTCTAACTTCATGAGAAGGGAGGATAATCAAGATCAACAGCAGCCCAAAGCTGATTCCTATGAGGCTGAGGTCAAACACACCTCCACCCTCTGGCTTTTCTAAAAAACCAATTTTCACGGTTGTCATCCCTCGCATGGCACTCCCTTCTTCTGCGTTGGGTTTGATCTTTAACTGTAATGGCTGCACAGAACATATTCATGTTATAAAGTCTAGTAGGAAAATAAAAGACTACAATTCAGAATTTAGCTCAATGAAGATATCACAGGAATAACTCAGGATCTACAATTCTTTGATCAAGATAGTTTCCATTCTCTCAGCTCCTTTGGCACAAAGCCCAAAGGCAGGCGGACCTCACTCTCACTCGCAGTCCTTGCTCTGGGCCTCAAACCTGGCTACTGTGCTCTCATTCTGTGGATTAGGGCGTCCCATAAACTCTGCCAATAAGGACCCGGAGGCATCCCACTCCACCAGCAAGTCTCCTGTCCATGGCACTTAGCTCTCTTGCTCCACAGACCAGGATGTCCACTGTAGTTACATCATTTTGTAAACCAATAAGCTCAATCATCCACGTGTCTCCTGGTCTACACTATCTCGTGTGACCACCTACAGTGTTACAACTCTTCAGTATCACAGCTTCCCTCATCTCCTGGGTCTAGGATGTCCCAAACCACAGGTCCACTAGTCATAATCTGTACTTGACTCTTCTTGATGACAGTGAAGCCCCCCCCCCAACCTCTAGTGTTGGCTTCCTTTAAACTTATGCAATGAAAAAAAATTAACAATCCCCTACGAAGGCTCCACATACTTTATTTGCATAGTCTCCCTCAATCATTTCATGGGAGTATCAAAGCCAGAGCCTGAGGGCTCATACAAAAGCCATGCGCTACACTGTGTGCATGTAGGGCAGAGAGGATACCATTCTAGGGCCTAAGCACTTAGCACACACTCCACGCTACCTTCTATTGGAGCATTGTAGCCAAAACAAAGATTGCTACCAAAAAATTACATTCCAGAACTAGAAACCAGGATGCCGTTACGACCTACCCAACTCTCCCATTGTGTAGCGGTGTTACCCCAGTCGGCTTGGATCACCTTCTTAATCGTTATGAAGAAAGTAAATGCTATTGTCTTAATATTGATAGGTCTTAGGGCTTAATGCCATTGAGACTACATCATGACACCAGAGCTTAGAGAGGATTATTGAGTAGGGAAAACATTTATGTGGCTGGCACTTGTCTGTGAGTGTGACTCATGCTTGACTCACCTTCGGCAACCCGTGCCAGCCACAGGTCCTCTTGCGTCACTGCTATTAACAAGGCACTGTGCGCACACAGGACAGCCCTGGATGCCGCTGCTCTGGATGTCCCGACAGTGCCTGGGATCCTGGACCGCAGGCCCAGCTCAGTCAGCCACGGTTCCCTGGGAAGCCCGGAGCACATTTACCTCCGGTCTGATTCACAGCACCAGTACATGCTGAGTCCCAACAGGCACCCTCACGCCAATGCCTTTTTTATAATGGTAGAAAAGATATGCACCTAAGGCCTCATAACCCTGGACACTTTTGATGTCACAATGAATGGTACTGAGTGCAGTGAAGGAAGGGGGAAGTGCAGAGTGGAGACCCAAAGCCCATTTGTCGGCCACAGGAGATCCCCTCACAGAGGGGTCTAGGGGAGGAGATGAGTCAGTCAGGGTACAATGTAGCACCGATGAAGAATACAGCTTTCCTCCAGTTCCTAAATGCTTCTCGCCCCCACTATCATGATCCGAATTCTACCTTGCAAGTCTGGATAGAGCAGAGGTTGTACACTGGTGCAGATAGGAGCTGGAGGCACAGGGAATCCAGGGTGGATGATACCTTCAGGACCAGGAGTGTGAGGGGTGATACTGGGAGGGTAGAGGGTGAGTGGGTTGGAAAGGGGGAACTGATTACAAGGATCTATATGTGACCTCCTCCCTGGGGGATGGACAACAGAAAAGGGGGTGAAGGGAGATGCCGGATAGGGCAAGATATGACAAAATAATAATCTATAAATTATCAAGGGCTCATGAGGGAGGGGGAGCAGAGAGGGAGGGGGAAAATGAGGAGCTGATGCAAAGGGCTTAAGTGGAGAGCAAATGCTTTGAAAATGATTAGGGCAAAGAATGTACAGATGTGCTTTATACAATTGATGTACGTACATGTGTGGATTGTGATAAGAGTTGTATGAGTCCCTAATAACAGGTTTTAAAAAAATTCAAGGCCAAAAAAAAAGGTACTGAGTGTTTTCAATTCTGAAAAATATCGTGGACTACAGGGATCTTCTTTAAGAGGTTATAACCATTTCTTGGCATTTAGTCTATAACAAACATTTTTGAAGGAAGATGAAAACCAGACCTCAATACCGAATACAACTAGCCAAGAGTGTCTATCATAGGTGATGATAGCTTTTTTATTCCTTGAGGTGAGGATAAACATTAATGCTTTGATGAATGGCTGTTTAGAAGATACCCATTTGAAAAGTATGTCTAATAGGTATATGAGGTGAGTAAAAAAGTATTGCTACAAAAGCATAGAAATCCTTAAGAAGGAAAACTCCAAAGTGTGACGCTACCTCCCCCTGGGGTACCCTCGCCTAACGATGCACTCCTCGTGGCGGTGCTTCTTGCTTTCTAGACATTGCATGGGAACTTCTCCACTCAGATTTGTATGCACCCAAACCCCAGTTCTGGCAGCCTCCAAGAACTCAAATTGTGTGTGTTGCTTTGGAATTTTCTGAGTTTGGCGTACCGAAAAAATTTCCAAGGGGGCATAATCAAGGCTTTAGGGCAGTTCTCAACCTGTGAGTCGCAACCCCTTTGGGGGTCGACTGACCCTTTCAGAGGGATCACCTAAGACCATCAGAAAACACCTGTTTCTGATGGCCTTAGGAACTGAGACACTGCTCCTCTATCTGTCTCCAGGTGGGTCCACCCCCATGCAGATACACCCCCATGAAGATACACCCACATAAGAGTACCCCGTGTGAATACTGTTACCCAAGCTTCACCATGTTTCAAGTCAAAATTTCATTTATTTGTCCTTAGAAATAAATATTTTGCCCAGGAGTTCTTTCCTTGACTCAATCATGCCTCTCTTAACTTGAAAAAATAAGAAGAAAGAAATATTTCACAATATATAATTACATATTATTTTAGTGATTAGTCACTATGATTTAATCACGTTTAATTTGTAACAATGAAAATACATCCTGCATATCATATTACAATTCTTAACAGTAGCAAAATGACAGTTATGAAGTAGCAACGAAAATAATGTTATGGTTGGGGCTCACCATCACATGAGGAGCTGTATGAAGGGGTCGCAGCATGAGGAAGGCTGAGAACCCCTGCTGTAGGGCGTTTGTGGTAAGATTTTCCGATGAGCTCCTGGTGGCACAGCTTTTGCTCCCCTGGAAGATTGAGCAGGTACATTGTGATGGGAAAAAAATTCCTCAGAGAAACTCTTCTGACTTTTCTCACGAATGCACCTTTAAGTTGCCTTAAAACTTATTCATGACAAGGACCAGTGAACATCCATGTATTTCAGAAGAATCCTTCAAGATTATTCCTTAGGAATCCCCAAGAAAAAAACAGTCATCTTCTGAATTGCCCTCTTGCCTTGAAAGGATCTGGCCCACCAGATCCAATCAGAAACTACACTTGATCGCATCTTTTTCTGTTTCAAAGAACACCTTAATGAGACTGAGCCAGGTGCATTACCGAGAGAACTTGTTAGCAGCCAGCCACTGTATACAGAGGCATATTTAAGCACATTTTATTTAGAACACATTTATTTAAGATAAATATGTGTGGGAACTGGGACCCTAGAAGCAACTTGTTTTCCCTTATCCTTTTGTGTGTGTATACACACATATGCATTTGTAAATAGGTATATAAATAGCAGATGGCACATAGCAAGTTGTATATTATTCTTTCTCACTGTTGGTTTTGCAATATGTATATCTTTATATTAGCAGTGGCTGAATGTAGTAGGTACCTTAGAAATAGGCAGAAGACACAAAATAAGAAATATGCCATTCTACTTGACTGGCTTTGTCATTAAAAATTTCATAGTGGCTTCAAGATGTCTATAATTTAGATTCATAAAGAAAAGGTTTATTGAAAATGTATTTCTCTGAGCCAGGCCTCTTACACGTTGTACCTGATGCCTGCTGCTCTGGATTTTCCATCAGTCTTCTTACTTTGCTTCTCCTTGCTTTTTTTCCCAAGAAGTTACCTCCTCCTAGAGCACCCTTTAATACTCAATGCCTAAGCCACACACATTTGCCAAGACCCGGTTCATATGCCATCTTACCTCCCGGGCTTTGTGGAGTCCACCTTTCTTCTCAGAGAGCCCGTAGCACTCAAGATCTGGGAATCACCCCCAGCTTGTGATCCCCAAAGACTCTTCACTCTTCTATGAATTTCCTGTCTTGTCTCCCAAGTAAACAATATCTAATAGGGAAAAACTGTGTCTATTTAATCAATGTTATCTCTGGTTTTTTAGTTTGGCAAGTTATAGGATAGCTATCAAAAGTGTTATCTTCAGTTAGTCATATTTCATGAGTCACTACCATGGATGTAGCACTAATTAGAATAATAAGGGAAAAGGTCAGTCAGCAGTATGTGGCCTAACTCCAACTCTTGTGCTGTATTTGTGTCCAAGGTCCTGCTTCTTCTGAGCATGTTCAGTTGCAGTAATGAAACTACCAAATGTGTGTCCGTGATAGCATGTTACTCCTTAATTATATCCTAGATGTCCCAATCATGTTATCAAGCAACCATCGAAGCTCCTGAAGAGCACGAGCTGTGCAGTGTTAACATAGAGTTGATATTATTTCAGTCTAAAGACATTTGACCATTTGTTTCATCTGGTGTGGCAGAACCTATTCCGTTTTTGCAAATAGTTGAAGACTGAAAATAGCTTTCAACTTTACTTTCTACAACCTTGAAGGTTCTGGGGAAATGGAACCTTTGTTCTAAGCCTCCTTGTTTTTTGTTTTGTTTTCCCAACCTCATCTATATTCAACATGATTACAGAATTCAGGTCCTGGCTCCTGAAAACACGGCCCATAGATGACTGTCCGAAACTAGTGGTGTCCAATAGCAGCTGCTGAAGGGAACATTTTAGTGCCAATTTTAGTGCCCCGCCTTCCAAACAACCACTGGGCTGAGTTTGGAGAGAGTGCTTCTTCAGTTTCAAAGAAACCAAGAGGGGTTATAAGATTTATAAGTTGTTGCCATCTTACTGTGTGCCCTTCTTGCTCCATCACATCGGGTTATCTGACCTCCCATGATCATCACTGATGAAGTTAGCCTTGATCACTCACTAAGGTGCTACCTGCCAGCTTTCTCCGCTGTATAGTTGCCCTTTTGTCCTTTGGATAATTTAGTTTTTGGAAGGAAATCACTAAGTCTTGCCCATTCTCATCAAAATTGAACAATCCCACAGCCATAAAGTCAATTCCATGGGGACACTCCAGGACCAACTAGCACTGCCCCTTTGGGTTTTCCAGACTTTACATCTTTATGGAAGCAGAGAGCTTCATCTTCCTCCCATGCAGTGGCTGGTGGGTTTGAACCATTGGCGCTTCATTTAGCAGCTCAATATGTAACACATTACACCCCCAAGGCTCCTTCAGCCTATTCTCAAAGACTGAAAAATGAAGCTCCAAGTCATGGAGAGGGGAGGAGTATCCTTTGGAAAATATTTGGAATTCTGCAATCTCTTCTCCTTAAACGTACTCATCTAAAACAGTTGTGTCTTTGACATGGTAAGGACTTGCTCTGTGGGTAGTCAATGGCATAGATGAGTGAAAGTAACAGTCCCGGTTCCTTAGGGATTGGAACAGCAATAATGGCTGCCACCACTCCATTTGGCTTTGGAAACGGACCTTTGGCGTTGCCCTCCTGGTGGAAGGCAACCACAGTGGATGTTTCCTGAGAGGAATATGTTGTCCACATTGACACTCCATGATGGATATGGAAATACGACAGAGATAACATAGATATATCTGTGAGCAG
Source organism: Tenrec ecaudatus (assembly GCF_050624435.1). Taxonomy (NCBI): domain Eukaryota; kingdom Metazoa; phylum Chordata; class Mammalia; order Afrosoricida; family Tenrecidae; genus Tenrec; species Tenrec ecaudatus. Next base: position 84,011,304 of record NC_134533.1, read on the forward strand.
GCTTTGATGGCTTTGGAGGATCCTGCCATTGGGTTTTCCTTGGGAGACTCATATTACAGAGGTGGCGTCAAGGGAAGTCCAGGCTGCTTGCAGTGTTAGTCAAATAGGGACCACAGAGTTGAGCTTGCATTGAAAACCAGAGCCGTAAACATGACAGTCAGAGTGCTTCTGGGCAGGAACTTACAGCTAAGAGGCAGGTTGGAAGCCTGGAGAGGAATTGTTTTTGTAAAAGCTCCATCTGCTTGACCCATTGTACATTAAATCATATGAGTTAGCAATAATGGTTTCCTATATTTGTGCTTCCAAAAATTCTTGTTTAAAATCTCCACTGTGGAATTTGGCAGGACTGCTCATCTATACTAGGGTTCAAGACCCTAATGTTTTTATTGTATATGCATAACAATTTCAGTTTTTCGAGGTCAGCAGATGAAAAATACAGTAATATAAAATGATAACCCAATAAACTTCATTTCAGAACCATTACCTATTTATTGAATTTTATCTCTGGATGCTATCTTTTTATATGGCCCAGTAGCCTCTGATAAATGGGATTGCTATCATTAATTTAATGTTCCCTGGTAGTTCAGTGGTTAAAATGCTCTATTGCTAACTGAGAGGTCAGTGGTTTGAACCCACCAGCTACTCCACAGGAGAAAAGGCGTAGCAGCCTGCTTCTGATTACAATCATGGGAAACCTATGAGGCAGTTTTACTGTGTCTCATGAGGGTTAGTACCAGTTGGAATCAAGTAAATGCCAGTGGATTTCTTTTTTGAGTGCTGTTAATTTGTATCCATCCATTCATTTATCTCCCATATTCTTGGGCATATTATCAAGAGGGACCACTCCCTGGAAAAGGACATCACACTGAGTAAATGGAGGTCAGCAAAAGAGGAAGACTGGCCACTGGACGGGCTGGCAAAGTGCCTGCAGCAACAGGCTCAAACATGACAACAATGGTGAGGACACAGCGCGGGACTGGACACTGTTTCCTTCTGCTGTCCCTGGGATCATATGCCACCACCCTGGTCACGGCACTAAACCACAACATCCATTCATTATGTACGACTTGACTTATTTGTGCCAGATCGCATGCTGGCACACTTAAGATACATCGTCTCATAGATCTTTAAAACAAATCTTTGAACTAGGTGGCATCAATTTTATTTCATAAATGAAGAAATTGAGCTCAGAGAGGCAACAAAATATTTGTTTCTATACACACACTGAGCTCCACCTCAAGGACCTCCCTCTTAAACCTAATTTGGGACAGAACCTCTTCATCACTATTGATTGATATGTAATATGATGACTATATGGCCCAAGATCAACCAATCAGAATCGCCTAGAAATCTGTCATTGGAATTTAGAGATTGCCAGTCCCTGCTTGTGCGTGAAACACAAAGATTTGAGGGGCTTGAGGAGGCAGATTCCAATCATACAGATAGAGAAGGGCACAGGGGACAGGACCTGAGGATATATACCGCTGCTGCCGTCAGAGATGCCGAATGGAGAAATATGAAGTTGAGACAACCTTCTAGTTCCTGGTTTCCATTTCTTCTTGAGCTCTAGCTATATCTGTACCCAAAATTCTGAAAAATAATGTGGTGTTTTTATACCAAATAAAGTTGCTGTGAGTCAGAATCAACCTGAAAGCAGTGATTTTGTTTTTATAATGCATACCCCCTTTTAGTATAAAGTAACTTGAAATAGACTTTGTTACTTTCCATTAAAGAGGCTCAATTACCATAGCTGGTGTATGATCAAGTCAGAATTCTAATCCAAGCATCATTTCAGCCAATGTTTCCAGAAACTGCACACTATGCTGTCTCTCTAAGTAAAGAATTTATGGATAATATAGTAGTTTCTGAGTAAAAATGTGAGGATTAGACTAATGACTACTTATCATCCATTTATTTCAATAGTAAAAGGGGATTTTGCCAACTTACGCACGCACTCATCAGATTTAGAGAATCAAGAGGAGTAAAGAAGTTGTAACATTATCATGATCATCATCATAATGTACACCGCACTAGGACCATATCCCCTGGGAGATCAAAACACCTGCAAATTTACATCCTTGACATTCATACATGATTTGAGGCAGCAAGCTGAATTATACGGGTCATGAAATCCTCCTGCTCACGAGATTCTACGACATTTCCTAGGCACCCTTGAAGTCTGCACGGTCAAGTTCTAGCTACTGGAATGTGGCCAGAAATAGCTGAGTGGCTTGCAGACCTGGTCGTTAAAATAACCATCCTCTAGGCTCCTTGCCACCAGTCAGTGATATGAGAAGCCACATGCTGAGGACGGTGGAGCACCCAAATGGGAGGACTCTGGGTTCTTGGATTATTCCTCACAGCAACACCACCCACTACATAGAAACACCCTCTGAAACACACAGTTCCATTTTGGTAAACAATATGGTGGAGTTTATGTCTTTTAGCATTACCTAACAAGGATTATCTCTGTACTCTATGACTAATTAGCACACATTCCAAGGCAAGGGAATCTGCATTAGTAGATAGACCTTGTAAACAGGGGGTGTTCTTCAGTGCTATTAGGCCGTGTTCAGATTTTTTCCTTTTAAGTCTTGATAAGATGCCAGCTCCGCGATGGAAATTGCAAGACTCTGGCTGACTGGCATGCTGAATTTGGACTTATGAAAGAGACCAGTGTTTCCAGCCTTAATTGATGAATTATATCTCTAGCAATTAGCATGGCAACAAAAAAAACTGTCCTCAAATCACTATAGAAGAAAAGTTTCCTCATGCCTTCACTTTCGCTAATTAATGTTACAAACATGGGTTTTCTTTCCGGGCTTCCATTACAAGACCAAGCTATGAACAGTTCAGCAGAAATAGCTAATCATAACCAATGCTAACGCACATGCAGATGAGAAGAGCGGAGCAGTTTTATGGCTAATTTAGTTAATGAGACAGGCCAGCAGTCCAGAGAGAGGGCCACGGAAAGGATTATTGTGATGCTGGTATGTTTGTTGTCATTTCCCACTCTATACATGGAGGACGAAGGAGAGAAACAGCATTGTAAACAGAGTCTGGCAGGAAACACAGCCCCTTTTCTGCTCTTGAGCTTCAGACGCCTTAACCCGGAGCAGAGCAGAGCTGACCTGGTGCCTGAACAACACGAACTCACTGGAGAATGCTCGGCTCTTAGCTATACTCCATCCTGGATCTTCCTGGCCGGGGTAGAACCTCTCCCCCCCCCCCAGCACACAAATTGGGGAGAAGGAACAGGTCCCACATTAGCACATAGCAGCTTGAGTGGCATTGGTTGGATCCATACTGAAGGGGAGCTCGCCTGAGGGTCCAGAAGACCTGCTCAGGGGAGGGATGGAGATGGAAGGACCCTGGGTCCTTGAATTGCTCCTCAGGGCAGCACCACCCACTAAATACTAGCACCCATTTGAACTTCCAGTGAGCCAAAAGCACAGTTCTCTTTTGGGAAGCAATCAATATATTGGAGTTTGTGTTTCAGCATTATCTAACAAGGATTATCTCTGTGCTAGATGACTAATTAGCATAGGGTGGAACCATGGGAACATAGTTTATTTTTTTCTAATCATTTTTCTAATGCAACTGACTAGACTTAACTAGTCTTAATCCAATACCAAACCAAACTTGCTGCCATCTAGTTGGTGCTGACTCATAGCCACACCATGGGATGGGGTGGAGCTGCCCCTGTGGGTTTATGTGGCTGGAGCCACGCCACTCAGGACTCCTTGGTAAAGTGTAGGGAGGCAGCAAAAAAGAGGACTTAGCTGCAGCGTTGCAGTTTTAACCTAAGAATTGTAAGGCTGGCTCAGTGTTTCGTTTTGTTCTTCTTAGTATTGCTATGTCAGAATTGCTGTAACTCAACAGTACCTAAAGATGAGGCTAATGGGACTGCTTGTTTCTTTCCGAAATAAAGAAAAAAGTTAAAATAAAATAAATAAGTAAGCTGAGGACAAGGGCCAGAAATCTAAGCCATCAATGTAAAAAGACACAGGATAGAGGAAAGATAGATGGTAATGGTGATAATAACAAGTAATATCATTGAAATGACAGGAAAGAGAGAAAAGCACAAAGTGGCTGTCAGAAGAGACTTTGAAACTTGCTCTTGAACATAGAGTGGCTGAAGCAAATGGAGAAACAGTGGCATAAGAAGGCTAAACAGAGGACAATGTGAGATATGAAAATAATCATCTATAACTTACCAAGGGTTCATGAGAGAGGGAGGGCAGGGGAGGAGGGGGGAAATGAGGAGCGGATATCAAGGGCTCAAGTAGAAAGAAAATACTTTGAAAATGATGATGGCAACATATGTACAAATGTTCTTGACACGGTGGATGAATATATGGATTGTAAAGGGAGATGGAAGAGCCCCCAATAAAAGTATTTAATAATTTTTAAAAGATTTCAAGGACAGCTCAAGAAGGCAAAGTGAGGAATTATTATTTTTTAAATGTACATAAACCTTGAGTTAGAAACCAACAGAGAAGAACACAATAGACATTTCTCAAGCTGAAAGAACTGAAGAAAAGATTGAAGCCTCAAGTTGTAACATTCAAGCATTCTAAGGGCAAACTATTGAAAGTTGCAGGAAGTATCAAAAGAAGATGAAAGGAGTACACATAGGCAATGTAACAACACGAATTTGTTGCTTTTCAATAAGATCAGGAGGTAGCATATGGTCAGGAGCCAATGGCCCTAAGGAAAGAAATCCAAGCTTAACCAGACACAATGGTGAAAACAGACTTTAGGAATTGACAGAATGCCAATTGAGATGTTTCTATAAAGAGATGCAATGCTGGAGACACTCATTCATCTCTGCCGAGGAATTTAGAAAACAGCAATCTTACCAAATAGCTGTAAGATCCATATTTATACCTATTCTAAAGAAAAGATACCCAAGAGAATGCACAATTATCAAATAATGCCTGTAATATCACATGCAAGAAAGGTTGGTTGAAAGATAATCAAAAAATGGTTGTAGTAATATATCAGCAGGGATCTGCCAGGAATCTAAGCCGGATTCTGAAAAGGATATGAAATGAAGGTTGATTCCAGAAGGATCTTAGCTGAAAGCAGAGATGTGTCTACTGTGCTTTGCTGACGATGCAAAGGCATTTGACTGTGTGCATCAGAACAAGCTATGAGTGACATTGCAAAGGATGAGAATTTCCCGACACTGAATTATGCTCATTAGGAACATGTACGTAGACCAAGAGGCATTTGTGCCAACAGAACAAGGGAATATTACGTGGCTTCAAATCAGGAGAAGTGTGCTTCAGGGCTGTATCCATTCACTATACGAATTCAATCTGTATGCTAAGCAAGGAATCTGAGAAGTTGGACTGTACTGTGTACAGACTCCGAGGTATTTGATTTGTAAATACGGAAGCCTGAATGCAGTGCCTCCACTCCATCTTATGGTCTTGAAATGGATCTAGCATCGATGTTGAATTTTAAAGTGAATTTTTTAAACAACAGTTCCTCTAGCCTTGCTGTTGACCTAACCATATACTCTGAAGAGGGCATTCCTTTTTCCTGAGATTTATCAGGTGCTGTGTGAGTCTGGGTAGACCAGAGAAACAAGTCGATGGACATGCATATGTGTATAAGTAAGATATTTATATACAAGAGCAATTGAGCATTGAGGAAGCATCCCAATTCAGTCCAGTCTGAGGCCATAAATCTGATATTAGCCCATATGTCTGATACCAATCTACAAAGTCCTCCTCAGACTCATGAAACACATGCAATGAAGCCAAATGCAGGATGATCACAGGCCAGTGGGTAGAAAGTCTTTGGGTCCAGTGGCATTGTAAGCATCTCAGTGCTGGCTGAGGCCTCTCTGTGGCTTCTCCGACTTCTGAATGTCTTCTGCCTTCAAAGAGGAAGTACAAGATTTCCCAGAATTCCCAGGAGAAGGCTATGCCCACACAGAAGTCTCATTGGCTAGCTCCAGATTGACAGCCTAGACGCCACCCCTACACTCTTAATCCTTAAAGTGACACCAGATTAGGTGACTACCACAGGTGCAGAATATTATAACCTATTCCCAGAGGGTCTTTTTCTTTGATCAAACAGCTGCATTGCAATAGCTTATGCCCAAAAGGTCTTGATGCACAGCATTATCCTAAAATCTTTACAATGAACCTTCAGAAATAGACTGGATTGAGAAAGAAATTTTAATAGCAGGTTACCAGAGAACCCTACACTGCCTTTGTCCTCTGACCTCCTGTAATATACTGAAGAGCACATACACATAATTATGAACACCAGGGCCATTTTGTGATCCCACATATTTATCATCCCTGCCAAATCACTGCTCTTGGACATATTTTCAGCTAATTATGATTTTTGTAACTTTAGCTCCTGCTCCAACTGTACAAAAATGCTTGCTTATTTTTGTGGATTGATTGTTGTCACTCTGTGAATTTGGACATCTACCTGGTCCAGTCCATCATGGGACTGTCCATAGATCTCTAATTCTACGTTTACAGGTGTGTGGTTTCCCCTGAGAACAATACAAAGAAGAATGGGGCGTCAGGAGTTGAGGAAGAGTCCATAACCATCTGCAATGTGCACATGACACAACCTTGCTCGCTGGAAGTGAAGAGGACTTGAAGCTCCTGCTGATGAAGGTCAAAGACTAGTCCTCAGCATGGATTGCATTTCAACATAAAACAAAACTCCTCAGAGCGGGACAATAAGCAACATCATCATCATCAACAGAGACAACATTGGAGTGTTTGATGATTTCGTTTTACTTGGATCAATAATCAATTCCCAGGAATGCAATGGTCAAGAAATCTAATGACTTGCTGACAGCCCAGGATCCCCAAAGTGAGCAATCCAGGAATGGTTGTTGCTGAGCCCTGCCTAGGTTCAAAAGCAAGGAAACTAGTGCAGGCTCATCGAACAGTCCTCTGAAATGTTCCGAAGAGCTCCTGGAACTGCTTAAAGGCCATGATGCCACTTTGAGGACTAACCTCTATGGACCCAAACCAGGGTGTTTTCAATCAATTCATGTGCATGTGAATACTAGAGCAGGAAAAAAGAAAGACCAAGGAAGAGTTGATGCATTTGAATTATGGTGTTGACGGAGAATATTGGCCATACTACAGACCACCAGATTCCAAGACTCTATCTTGGAAGAAGTACAATCAGATGCTCCTATAGAAGCAAGGATGGCTAGACTTTGTCTTACCTACTGTGGCAGTTACATATTGTCCTGTCAACTTAAGGAAGGGATGGAGTCTAGCCTGTCAATCAGGTTATAGCTGATGAAGCCTGGACTTCTCCTGAGGATTCTGGGGACCCTTGTTTTCCTTCCTGGAGACAGGACACACACTCTCTCTGTGAGACATTCCTGTTGACAAGACAGATGGTGCTACACTGAGGGAGCCAGAACCCTGAAGCTAGAGGATCCACATAGAGACCCACGCCAGCATTGAGATGCTTCCACCACCACTGGATCCACAAGACTTTCCACCCACTGGCCTGTGATCTTCCTGAATTTGGCACCATTGCATGTGTTGTGTGAGCCTAAAGAGGAATTTATAGACTAATATTGGACATATGGGCTAATATCAGAGTTATGAACTTGATCTTGATTGGGATGGCATGTTTTCTCAATATACAACTGCTCTTTTATATAAAACTCTTTCTTATACACATATACGTTTCTATGAATTTGTTTCTCTAGTTAACCCAGACTAACACACTTACTTTGGGTTTGCTATCAGGAGAAACCAATCGTCAGAAGACATACTGTTGGTAAAGTAGAGTCAGAAAAAGAGGAAGATCCCCAATGAGATGAATGGACACAGTAGCTGCCATAATGGTCTTTAACATAGCGATGATTGTGAAGATGGCCCAGGACTGAGTGGTGTTTCAGTATGTTCTACAGAACGTATGGCACCTAACAACACCTTTTCTTCCCCAATCATTTTTATTAGGGGTTCATACAACTCTTATCACCGTCCATACGTACATAAATTGTGTAAAGCACATTTGTACATTCATTGTCCTCATCATTCTTAAAACATTTGCTCTCCACCTAAGCCCCTGACATCAGTTCCTCATTTTTCCCCTCCCTTCCCACTCCCCGCTCCCTCATGAACCCTTGATAATTTATAAATTATTATTTTGTCATATCTTTCCCTGTCCGATGTCTCCCTTCACCCACATTTCTGTTGTCCATCCCCCAGGGAGGAGGTCACATGTAGATCCTTGTAATTGGTTCCCCCCTTCCAATGCACCCTCCCTCTACCCTCCCACTATCGCCACTCACACCACTGGTCCTGAAGGGATCACCTGCCCTGGATTCCCTGTGTTTCCAGTTCCTATCTGTACCAGTGTACATCCTCTGGTCTAGCCAGACTTGCAAGGTAGAATTGGGATCATGATACTGGGGTTGGGGGAGGGCGGGGCAGAGAGCATGTAGGAAATAGAGGAAAGTTGTATGTATCATCTTTGCTACATCACACCCTGACTGGTTCATCTCCTCCCCAAGACCCTTCTGTAAGGGGATGTCCAGTGGCCTACAAATGGGCTTTAAGTCTCCACTCCGCACTCTCCCCCCCATTCACTATGATAAGATTTTTGTTCTGATGATGCTTTATACCTGATCCCTTTGACACAAGCTTTGTTGCTTCTGAGCTAGATGACTGCTTGTTTACCTTCAAGACCCCAGATGCTATATCTTTTGCTAGCCGGGCACCATCAGCTTTCTTCACCACATTTGCTTATTCACCCGCTTTGTCTTCAGTGGTTGTGTAGGGAAGGTGAGCATCATAGAATGCCAATTTAATAGAAGAAAGTATTCTGGCATTGAGGGAGTACTTAAGTGGAGGCCCAATGTCCTTCTGCTACCTTAATACTAAACCTATAAATATATGCACATAGATCGATTTCCCCATCATCATATATAAATATATTTGCATATGCACATGCCTTTATCTAGCTAGACCTCCATAAATGCCCTTTGCCTCCCAGCTCTTTCCTCTATTTCCTTTGACTTTCCTCCTGTCCCACTATCATGCTCAGTCCCCACCTGGGTTTCAGCAATTCCTCTTGGTTACATTACTCTTGATCACGCACTACCAGGCCTCCCACACCCTCCTCACAACTGATTTGGATCACTTGCTGTTCCCATGCCCCTGGGTTTGTTAACACCACTACTTCCCCCCACCCCCACCCCACCCCCCGCCATCTCCCTCTCTCCCATGTCCTCCCGGAACTATTGGACCCGTTGTTTTTCCCTCCAGATTGTTCATCCACCTAAGAGCATCTTATGGACCTTTTCGGAAGGACATTTGAAGGGCCCGTACTATTTTCTTTGCTTGTGAAACCTAGGCAAGTGTCAACAGTAATCATTCCTGGGATTACTTGCTTCCAGGATCCTAGCCTGGCACGTTCTGAAATCCATGTGTGTACACGTCCATAGCCTCAAGTCAGGTGGCATCTCCTTCTCCGGGAACAGAAAAAAACACTCCTACACTAATATTTTACCAATGCCCCGGGTTCCAGGAGTCCCATCATGGCATTTACCCTGGAGCTTTGTTTTCCAGGTTTTAATGGTGCAAGAAGAGAGAGGCTGAGTACTTACAGGCCTTAGAATGTGCCAAACCTTTGCTGGTGCAGAGACACTTACAGGAAAATCAGCTCTCCATTTGCCTGGGGCTTACCGCTGCTTCCTTCCTGGCTCAAGTTCTCAAACAGTCCTTACCGTGAAAGTTCTTCTCAAATTAAAAACAAACAAACAAACATTGAAAGGATGCCTTGTGTGTGTGTATGTGTGATCTACACTCAATAATTGACGATCTCTTCCCTTGCTGAGAATAATCTAAAGCAACTATGTATTGCAACTAATGTGTATTAACATGTCAGCAAATTAATAGATTTGAATAGTTTGCTGGGCAAATTTCTTAAGAGAAAACCCCAATGGAAGTGATGTCAACCTCTCAATTGTGTGTGGTCTCTTGCACTGGTGTTAAGGACAAAAGAAATTATTTAAGTTGCAAATTTAAGTCTTCTCCCGATCCACATAGACCATTAAGAGGACTCTTGTTTAGTGGGTCTGATTTGGGGAAAATGCAGTGTAGGGATCATGATCGATCAGTAAAAGAAAAATAAATCAGAATGACTGAATTTTTCTACGTGGGTTATGCAATGGGCTGCTAATCACACGTCAGCACCTCAAAACCACCAGCCCTTCCACAGCATAAAGATGAGGCTTTCTATTCCTGCAAAGAGTTAAGATATGAAAATAATAATAATTTCTAATTGTTCAAGGATCACCAGGGTGGGAGAGTGGGGAAGGAAGGGAGGAAAGAGGAGCTGATCCTAAGGGTTCCAGTGGAAAGATAATGCTTTGAAAATGATGATGGCAACCTATGTACAAATGTGCTTGATTCAATTGATGTATGGATTGTGGTAAGAGCGGTAAGAGCCCCCAATAAAATAGTTTCTAAGAAGAAGAAAAGAGTTACAGCCTTGGAAACCCACAGGGGCAGTTCTACCCCGTCCTGTGGGATCTCCGTGAGTTGGAATTGACTAGATGGCAGTGAGTTTTTTTGTTTGTTTATTTTAAATTTATCTATTTATTTATTTATTTATTTTAACAATTTATTGGGGCTGATACAATTCTTTTAACAGTTCATACATATACATACATCAATTGTATAAAGCACATCTGTACAGTCTTTGCCCTAATCATTTTTTCTCTTTTCTTCTTTTACATTTTATTAGGGACTCAAACAACTCTTACCACAATCCATACATATACATACATCAATTGTATAAAGCACATCCATACATTCCCTGCCCCAATCATTCTCAAGGCATTTGCTCTCCACTTAAGCCCCTTGCATCAGGTCCTCTTTTTTTTTCCCCTCCCTCCCCATTCCTCCCTCCCTCATATGCCCTTGGTAATTTATACATCGTTATTTTGTCATATCTTGCCCTATCCGGAGTCTCCCTTCCCCCCTTCTCTGCTGTCCCTCTCCCAGGGAAGAGGTCACATGTGGATCCTTGTAATCAGTTCCCCCTTTCCAACCCACTCACCCTCCACTCTCCCAGCATCGTCCCTCACACCCTTGGTCCTGAAGGTATCATCCACCCTGGATTCCCTGTACCTCTAACCCTCATATGCACCAGTGTACAGCCTCTGTCCTATCCAGCCCTGCAAGGTAGAATTCGGATCATGGTAGTTGGGGGGAGGAAGCATCCAGGATCTGGGGGAAAGCTGTGTTCTTCATCGATACTACCTCACACCCTAATTAACCCATCTCCTCTCCTAAACCCCTCTATGAGGGGATCTCCATTGGTCGACACTTGGGCCTTGGGTCTCCACTCTGCACTTCCCCCTTCATTTAATATGATATATATATACATATATACACATACACATATATACACATACATATACACACTTATATCTTTTTTTTTTTTGCATGATGCCTTATACCTGGTCCCTTGGGCACCTCGTGATCGCACTGGCCGGTGTGCTTCTTCCATGTGGGCTTATTTGCTTCTGAGCTAGATGGCCGCTTGTTCACCTTCAAGCCTTTAAGACCCCAGACACTATCTCTTTTGATAGCCAGGCACCATCAGCTTTCTTCACCACATTTGCTTATGCACCCATTTGTCTTCGCGATCCTATCATGGAGGTGTGCAGTCAATGATATGATTTTTTGTTCTTTGATGCCTGGTAACTGATCCCTTTGGGACCACTCGATCACACAGGCTGGTGTGTTCTTCCATGTGGACTTTGTTGCTTCTGAGCTAGATGGCCGCTTGTTTATCTTCAAGCCTTTAAGACCCCAGTCACTATCTCTTTTGATAGCCGGGCACCATCAGCTTTCTTCACCACTTTTCGTTCTTTGTTCTAACAAACATAGAATTGAAATAGAGCAGAGGAGATGTTAGATCTTAAGTGTCCTGAGTTAGAGGAAGGGCTGGAGAGCTGGGAGTGGGGACGGGGCGGGGTGGAGAAGTACGTACTGTAGAGTGGATGCGATGGGTAAGGGCTAACCGAAATGTCAACAGTCTGGACCCAACAGTGGCTCCATGGGAGAAAGGCCCTGGGAGAGAAAATCTGCTCCCTGGAAGATTGTTGCCTAGGCAACCATCTAGGCAGTTCTCTTGTCCTTAGGAGTCCAAATGGGCTTGAGGGCAACGACTATGCATGGGAGATGGGAAAGTACATGCGATGGGATAGAGAATTTCGGTAATTTCTGTTTGACCCTATGTCCCACTTAGTGCTCTCGGAGAGATTACAACAACAACAAATTATCTTCTCTTCAAGCATTTTGGGTGCACAACCAACTGTCTTTGAATTTGAAGTCATGCAAACATGACGTCACAGGTCGTAAAAATTCATGTTCAGTTTAACTGAGTGTTAAGTAGGAGATCCTTTCTCAGTGGTAGTGAAGATGTACAGGGCTCTTGAGAGTCTTTCACGTGTACATACATCACTTTGCCTGGTGAACCAGCTAATAAATGCTTCCTGATACTTGAAGCAGAAATTACAAATGAAAGTGCTTGTAGCAAGCCTTTCCTCTCTCTTAGAAGGACACACACACACACACACACACCATTGAATCTCGTATATCATTCTTATATAATTGAGAGGTTGTATACACAATCACATCTATGACACAGAATTAAATGTAGAAAACCTCAGAGAAAAAATATGAATCACAAACATGGAATTTGGAATTATCTCATACTCTCTTGAGGATACAGAGTATAACACTATGTGTAAAATGACTATGATAAATCTATCTCTATAGGGTTTCTCTACTTCACATATTTGTTTACTTATGCTTCTAGAAGTTTCTATAGCAAAGGCCTTAATATTTGGTTCAATCAAAATATCTTTGAAACTCAAATAAATGCTATAGATTCAGCCTAGAAAAATGTACCAAACAAACCCACTGCCACCAGCTTGATTCCCATGCATAGTGGCCCTCGACAGGGTTTCCAAAGTAAGTGCCCTGCAATCTCACACCACTTGCAACTTTATGGGCTCACAGGCCCTCCTGGAGCCTGGGATAAAAGTGCCCACATCTTCCTACAACGCCCCGGTCTGAAAGAGAGGCTCTCTTGTCCATCTGAGACTTAAAGAGGCAAATCATGGAGACTCCGCTTTCCTCGGAACAAGAGTGAGAGAAGGGAAATTTATCTCAGAATTGTTACTGAAAGGACTAGTTTTTTCAGTGGTTCAGCACTTTGAGGCAAACAAAGCATCCTCCTTATCACTCCTGAGCAACTGAAGAGGAAAAATGATTCAGTCTTTCTCTCTCCCACACATGAATAGGAAATAAACCCCCCAAATCATGAAATAACCTCTGTGCACCTTGAGGATTTTAATGAATTTCTTCACAGAAATGTACATTTCTTTATTCCAGAGCCTGAAGGAGCACTTAGCAAACTCGAGGGTTATCGATCAAACTGCAAACCAGCAGCCAGATGGGATCTTACCCACCAAATTTAAACTCAGTCCTTTTTTTAATGGAAACATGTTAAGTCTCCATCAAGTTGAAATGTATAGTTTTCCTTTTAGGATGTACTCCTTTGCTTCAAGGACTATAACTAAAAGTGTAGCTAATATAAAACCACAAGAGAATTATTTATTAAACATATAAAGGCGAAAAAAAAAGTATGTCTATTGATTGCCACCTGAGAATGTTTGCTATTGGGTTTAAATGGGACCGTGCATATAAAGCCTTCAGCACAGGATCTGGCATGTGGAAAGAGTTGCTTTAATAAATAGTCATGTGAGTAGGTTTGCCTAAGACCAAAGGTACTTTTTTTTCCACACTGTTTTTCCGAAAGTGTTTCTACTACTGCAGATGAGTCCTGGTAGGTTGTCTGCCCAATACAGCCTTTGATGTACACTGAAGCAAAGAGACTATTTATGAAACACCATTGTTTGGTTCATTCACACATCTCAGTGTCTTCTCTAGCAAGATGCACAAAAAAATTGTGCTAGAAATATTTTACATGGTATAAAGTGGACAATAGCCATCCTCACCTAATTTGCAATAAAAATTGTTTTAAAAAATTGACACCAGCATCCTGCAAGATTAGATGGGAAACTTTGGAGCAGTGAGTGTATGTTAATGAGATAAGAACAACTGAGAAAAGGCAGCTGAGAATGGGTGCACAATCCAAATCATGGAACTAGCACAACTGAATTGTCCACGCAGAACCCGTTGGGTCAGTGCATGCTTTGTGGAGCGCACTACCAACAATCATACAAAAAACCCTTGTGCAAGTGGTGCCAGCTCTCCGTGAACCAAACCGATTTGGGGAACTGTGGGAGTAACTTTGGTAATTCAGTGAGGGAATTCTCATCACCCATGCAGGACGCTCAGGTTTGATTTCCAGCCAATGTGCCCCATGCACATTTTATCTGTCAGTGGAGGCTTGTGTGTTGTTGCGATAGTGAACGAGTTCAGTGGCATGTCTAGCCTTAGACAGACTAGAAAGAAAGGTCTATTGTCATTCAAAACCCGATCAATTCCAACTATTGGGCCCTGGGGTGCATGAAGTCACTATGAGTTGGCGACTGACTGAGCAGCAACGAATAACAAGTGAACCATGGTTTCCCCACAGATTCGTTCTCTGTGCTTCTGTTGTCAAAATGCCTGGCCCAGTCCTTCTGTTTCCATTCTCTGTCCTCTAGCATGTTGTCTGATTACTTGAGTATGTTGTATCCAGTTTTGCAATGATCCATTGTTGCTTCAGGCTGCTTGCCTTCCTTATGCCTCCTCTTGAAATAACAATCCTCTGATCAACCCATCTGACCTGGGAAGTCAGTTTCCTCTGCATTTGGCTTGTCATAAAGCCTCGAAGCCTAGCACCAATATCAGCTAGGACTCGCTTGCAGTGTTTTGTCTAATGTTGTTTTTTCCACCATACACATTGCTGTCATTAGGCATCAATTGCTTGTGTGCAATATGGATATACATTTTCTATGCAACAATGTTTAATTATCTCAAAAATCACTCTTACCATAGCCTTGTCTGAGTGTGCAAAACCCCTGGCCCATAACCACCATTGGTAAATGTCAGGGTTTCATTTGTGGTACTACGATTCCACCGTACTATTACTAGCCTCCCAATGCTCTGGTTTTTTAGTGTATATGTGTGTGGAGTAGGGGGGGGGGTGGCATGGTACCATGCCTTATTTTATTTTAAATTATTTTTTAAATTTTTGTTTAATATTCATTTATTTTAAAATTATTATTTTACTAAAAATTCAGGAACAGATAACAGGGTGAGAGGTGGCTGCAGAAGAGGTGCTCCCCCCCAATACAGCCAGAGGAAAATGGCATGGGGTTGGGGTAGAGGTGAGAGGGGGTGGGGGGTGGACCGCAGAGGATTCAGCCAGCTGGGACCCCAGACTGGAGTTGTGAAGGAGTCAATGAATGTCCAGTGGGTAGAAAGGAGAGGGCGCATCCCTGATCCCAGCACATAGTGTCAAGGAAAGGCATGTCTGCCTAGGCTTGACCAACAGGCTTCTCCTCTCAGAAGAGGAGGACCCCAGATGACGGTGCCAGCTGGGGCCCCGTCAGCTCCCCTGATCCCTTCCCCTTCCTGGGGAGACAGACTGGAGCTGTGACTTGTTATGAAGTCTGCTTAGTTCCTTGAAACACCAGATAGACAGAAGTACTCTGTGTACACAGTTAACAGCCACTATCCCCAAGTGGCAACTAAGCACATAAAATGCAGCTGGAGTGGCCATGGTCTGCCATCTTGAACTCCCTTTGATATTATATGATATAAATTTAAAGACCCACGTGTGGCTTCTGGTCACCACACTGGACAGTCCAGTCTAGAGCAGAGAGTAAAACTGCCTGAGCAACACCAGCTGGGCCAGAAGTAGATGATAAGTAGAATTAATTGTGTGCTCACCTCCATGATACAATCACTGAAGACAAATGGGTGCATAAGCAAATGTGGCAAAGAAAGCTGATGGTGCCCGGCTATGAAAAGATGTAGCATGTTGGGTCTTAAAGGCTTGAAGGTAAACAAGCGGCCATCTAACTAAGAAGCAACAAAGCCCACATGGAAGAAGCACACCAGCCTGTGTGATCACAAGGCGTCGAAGGGATCAGGTATCGTGCATCATCAGAAAAAAAAAATCTTATAACAGTGAATGAGGTAGGGGGAGTGTGGAGTGGAGACCCAAAACCCATTTGTAGGCCACTGGACATCCCCGTATAGAAGGTTCTCGGGGAGGAGATGAGCCAGTCAGGGTATGATGTAGCAATTATGAGAAATATAACTTTCCTGTCATTCCTAAATGCTTCCTCCCCGCCCCCCCCATTATGATTCCAATTCTACTTTGCAAGTCTGGCTAGACCAGAGGATGTACACTGGTACAGAGAGGAACTGGAAACACAGGGAATCCAGGGCAGATGATCCCTTCAGGACCAGTTGTGTGAGTGGCGATACTGGAAGGGCAGAGGGAGAGTGGGCTGGAAAAAGGGAAAACTGATTACAAGGATCTACATGTGACATCCTCCCTGGGGGACGGACAACAGAAAAGTGGGTGTAGTGAGACATCGGACAGGGCAAGATATGACAAAATTATAATTTATAAATTAGCAAGGATTCATGAGGGAGGGGGGAGTGGTGAGGGAGGAGGAAAAAATGAGGACCTTATGCCAGGTGCTTAAGTGGAGAGCAAATATTTTGAGAATGATGAGGGCAATGGATGTACAAATGTGCTTTACAAAATTGATGTACGTATGGATTGTGATAAGAGTTGTATGAGCCCCTAATAAAACGATTGAAAAAAAAGGAGGGTAGACTGAGCATCCTCAACTGTTGGGCCTGATGGGGGAAAGAAGATGCCAGGAATGGGGTAAATGTAACACACACACACACACACACACACACACACACACAATACGCCCCACCCAGCCACCTAGAATCTACTTGCTCAACCACATAATCAACTTTAAACTGGAACGATCAAACTGTTTCCTTAATATATATATATATATATATATATATATATATATATATATATATATATATATATATATATATATATATATATATATATATATTATAGCTTTTTCTCAAACACAGAAAGAGCGATAATATATTAAAAGAGAGACATGACTATCCCACCATCCCCTGCGTTATAGTTTGGGATCTGCTAGGGAACTATGTTTTAGCAAGAGTTACTTATTTTAGAAGAGGCAGCCTCAGAAAGGTCCAGAGGTCATGGCAGGGAAATGTGGAGTGTAAAGGGGGAAAAGAAAAGTGTGAGGGAGAGAGTTCCCAGGGAAAAGTCAATGCTTCACGAAAATAGGGTGATTGGCTGACTGATAAAATATTCACATCAGGGGACCGTGGGAAGCACTGGTGGCAGTGGCCAGCTCCAGACACTTCATTCTATATTTCATGTCACTCTTCCATTTGCTAAAAAGTAGAAACCAGCTACCCTTGAGTCAATTCTACAGGAACCCCCTTGTCTTAACTTGACCTGCGCTCTTGAGGCTTGAAAAAAAAAAAAAAACAGATTTATCAGCACATAATTTACATATACTACCCTTCAGTAGTTCAGTCATTCGATCATATCAAGGAGAATTGTGCAATCGTTATCATATCCCCGCCATGGTTAAATCGCCTATAAAATGAGTTGCGCAATCACAGTCAGCTTCTGGTGCTCCCTCCTCCCTCCTGTCTTCACTTCTTATTCCTGAGATCCCCTTTCCCTCCCTATCACCCACTCCCCACCCCTGCATCCCCTATCAGTCCTTGTCACCGTTATCATCACTGCGCATGCTCCGGAGCCTTTGCGCAGCGGTGATCTTTCAGAAGCAGATCACGTGGCCTTCTATGGGACCGCTGGGTGGGTACGAACCATCAACCTTTCAGTGCGTAGCCCAGTGGAATCTTGATGATACTGGGTGGACAGCTTTCCATCGGTGCAGTGGTAAACTGAGGGACTGGAGGAGAACGGGATGCAGCTAAAGCACCCATGCTCATAATTACGGATCTGGAAAGGCGACTCAGGTGGGGGAAGACCCTCATGGTTATGGAATATAAATAAATCTTAATATATATTCGCATGATTGGACACAGTCCCTCCAATAACCTCCCCCCCCCCCCCCCACAGAGGAACTGCCATAAGGAGCTACCATATAAGAGGAATCATTTCTGTATCTGGCTGCTTCACGAGGCCTAAAGGTTAAGCAATCAGGTTGTATAGCCACTAGCACTAGGTCAAGATGCTGACTCGCTTCACTGTTTGTTTCTTATGTTGTTCATTTATGATATCACCCAGCGACTTTGTAATATGTTAGCTGTATGACGTGCATGCCTTATGAAAGATCGGTAAGCCCCGTTACATATATCCATTGGAAAATACATTCTCTCTCTCAGTCCTGACCTGGGACGAGGAGCCCCTGTACCCCGCTGTCTGTCTGTCTGTCTTTAATATTTTCCTCAATCACAAAGTAGCTCCTGAGGACCTGTTCAAGTATTGGGGATCCCCTCACCCTGACAGGTGCATTACTTCTCATTGTTTAGTGAACTTTCTTCCTTGCGTGGAAATGAATTCAGACAGTTTCCCATCAGCTCCTTTTTGTTAGGATTAATTAGAGTGCGGTTTGGGGGAAGTTCCTGTTCCCAATCTCTAAAGAATTACATATTCCCCCATTGAAATAAAAGATTCAGAATAAACCACAAGAGCATGCTTATCAGGTTGACAATGCCACAGAACTTGAATCACTTCAGTTCTGCTGTGCACATTCGGACGTTTTCTAGTTGAATCAATGACCTTGTGGTTAGCAACCTACCTTGAATAGTGTCTGTGGGACTTAGCGATGAGAAATGCCTTTATTCAGCATTTGTCTTGTGGCCTTTAATTAGCTGGGAAGAATATCAGCTTTCGAGATGTTGTTATGTTAGATAGTATGTCCCGGTTGAACCAATGACTCTCCAAACGACTCTCACTGGTCAATTTGAATGCTAGACACAAATTGTTCCAGCATATTCTTCAAGAAGGCCCATCTGGGCCTTCCCGGCTTTCCCCGGACTCTCTCCAAGGAATTTGATGGTCAGGTTGATAAATGGTGTGCACGTAGTCAGCAGATTGGCTTCAACCCCATTCCCCATTTCTCTTCTCAGTGTCCTGTTTGCTTTGCTGTGTTTGCCATCAGAGCTCTGTGTATTGAGCAAACTTTCCAGCCTGTGTCTGCCTGTGCATGTGTTTGCCCTGCTCTATTTTACACTGAAGGACTATTTACATTCAGATCCTCAGCCCTCCTCCTGGGGGACTAGATGGGCAATGAACCCTGGGTTGGTGGGCTGCAGAAGCCAGGGTGTCCAGGGTCAGGAAAGTCAGCATGCTGGCGGGCCAGAGCCAGCAGCAAAGCATCTCAGACAGAGTTCCTCGATTCTTGACACCGGTTTCTCCGGGAGGCAGCAGTGATGCTGAGAAACTGACATTGACATTTGCTTTCAAAATAACCGTGAACTGCCCCCACCGATGGCAATACGAAATGCCTATTGAGGTCCATGTAACTGGGTCACCACCCACGCTGGGATCGTGGCTCTGCCACGTTGTCACGGTTCCTGGTAAGTTCCTGATTCTTCCGTCTTAAAATGAGTATCTCCCTGCCAACTGCCTTGTGTTGGGATGTTCGAATAACCCAATAAAGACAGATAAAGTGCCTAACAGAGTCTGATACACTTGGGAATACCTAACAAAGTAACAATTGTTGTCATATCTTAACCTCGTGGTTTCTTGTTGAAAACCTCTCCTTAGAAGCACAACTGCTGCTTGCCCATTCTGACTCTCTTCTGCCATGGTGCATGGGGGTGCTCAGTTAATTCACTGTCCACGGAAAAAAGTATTGGTCTTGTCCTATGGACTGTGCGAAATCACTATTAGGTAAAAAATCTTCCTATGTCATCTGTCTGACACTCTTCTTTATATTGCCATATATAGGAAATGCAAACTCATACCCAGTAGGAAGGTTAATCTTTTAACATTTACTTGCTTACCTGTTGTTTAAAGGATTTGTTTTATACCCAGAGGGCTGCACTACATTTAGAAAGCAGCAAGATTGATCTCTCAGGCGGATAATTGAGCCCTGTGTTAGTCTGGGTGGACTAGAGAAACAAATCCATGGACACATATATGTGTGTATAAGGGGGAAGTTTATATACAAGAACAATTGAACATTGAGAAAACATCCCAACCCAGTCCAGTCCAAGGCCATAAGTCTGATATTAGCCCATATGTCTGATACCAATCTGTAAAGTCCTCCTCAGACTCATGAAACACATGCAATGAAACTAAATTCAACGACAATCACAAGCCAGTGGGTAGAAAGTCTTTGGGTCCAGTGGCGTTGTAAGCATCTCAGAGCTGGCACGGGTCTCTCTGTGGCTTCTCTGGCTTCCCAGGTCTGGTTGCGTCCATGTGGCTTGTCTTCTGCAATGTCTCCCAGGGAGTGGCAGAGAGAGAGAGATGTCTTCCGCCCCCAAGGAGGAAGTACCAGATTTCCCAGAATTCTCAGGAGAAAGCCATGCCCACACAAAAGTCTCATTGGCTATCTCCAGATTGACAGCCTAGACTCCACCCCTACACTCATAATCCTTACATTGACACTAGAGTAGGGGTAACTACCACAAACCCAACCCCGCAAACCCATGCCCTTAAGTCCATTGCCTTCTGCCTAGACGCTCCCCTCACGGCAGAACTGTTCCTGAGCTCCGGGACCGGGCTGGCACATCCTTCCCTGGCAGAGCAGTGGTGGTTCCAACTCCCATTTTGATTAGCAGCTGAGCCCTTACCCCCTGCGCCACCAGGGCCCAGCTTCTCCATCTCACCATGGAGAGCATGTAAGTTATCTCCAGAGCACACAGATCTGTGACTGCACAAGGCACAACAAATAAACCGCTTACCCAGAATCTGGCATGAAGTGGGCACTTGATTAGTGTTATCTGCAATCATTCATGAAAATTTTGATTGGACCAATTGATACAACTCTTTTTTCCCCCTTTCCCTTAAAATACTCTATTACCTATTCCTTTTGCATGAATTTGAATAGTGATGCATAAGAAAAGTCCTTCGACCTTTCTGAACCTTATGTATGTAGCTATTTGTTGTTTGTTAGAAATTGAAGACTCTCGTGGTGAGCTCTTGGGTCTGTCATATGAAACAGAGAAGCAGAGCAAGCCATTCCAAAGAGTTGGGGAAATTGGGCAGAAGCAAACCCAGGAACAGGGAGGACGATCAAGAGGTCATTATCGTTATTCCAGTTCCGCTCAGAGGCTGGGACACATGTCACATGTCTGACTTTGGGGTCTGTGCTAGCCCCCTTAGGTAGCTCAAATAGCTTTCTTCTATTTGCAACCAGATATAATACAGTCAGGACTAATAAATAGTTAATAATACCCACTGCCATTGAGTCCGTTCCCATTCACAGAGACCCTCGAGGGTTTACAAGGAAGTAAACCTTTCTGGAAGCAGAGTGCTCTATCTTTCTTCCTTGAGTGGTGATAGATTAGAACCACCAACCTTTTAGTAGTAGATTACATCCACCACCAGGGATCCTGTAAATGGCTTGTAAACTTTCAGTTACTTTTCTCAAATATGCATGACAGAGTTCCAAATTGCTCATAGATATCAGTTTCAAGACATATGTTTGAAAACACCAACAGGAGATTTTTAGAAAGAAACTCAGACTGTTCAGTCTAATCTTTTCTGAGGTGTGCTATGGATACCAGAGGTATATGAGATCATCATATACTGGATGGGTGAAAAGTTCAATATCTTCAATAGTTCAGTATTAGGTGTATTCTGGAAAAATAGCAAACACACCAAATTTCATATTCTGTGGGTATTATTGTTCAGGATAAGACTAAATATGTTTTTTTTTAAGTCTGTGGCTTCTAGTAATCATGGAGAATCTTATACTAGATTAAGTGTCTTTGGGAAAGCTATTTTAAAGACAAGCAAATATATAGACTAAAACTACAACTGCTAGAAGGCATCAGAGTACAACAGGAAGAGTGTAATCAGTGGCACTGAGTTGTACACATAGATGTTATTGAATTGGAGAATGTTTTCTTGTGTACATTTTTGCCACAATTAAAAAATAATATTACATGAATAACAATGAGTGCAAGGAAGAAGAAAATGTTCTAGAATTGATTATGGTTATAATCATACCACTCTTCTTGAAATGATTGAATTATTGAATTGTATTCTAGGTGGATGAAGTGCCAATAAAACTGTTAAAAATAATAACATTAAAATTTAGGCATAAGCTGGAGAGGATTTTACTCTTGAAAGAAGGGAAGCACATGGGGTGAGATCCAAATTTATACAGAACTTCATGTGAGGACATTCCCTACTTTGAGCAGCATTATAGAAAATTGTTGTCTTTTAGTTTAGAAATTCAAATGACAGACTTCAGAGCTTCCTAAGACACTGAAGTGGAAAATCCTGGTTAGATGGGAGCCACAAGTAGTGACTCCCCCATTCGGTCTCTATTTGAGCCCTCCTCCTTAATGCAAGAACTCTTTGTTCTAATAACCTGGCATTCTGTGATGCTCACCTTTTTGAACATGATCACTGAAGACAAAGGGGTGCATAAGCTAATGTGTTAAAGAAAGCCGATGGAGCCCAGCTTTTAGAAGATATAGCATCTGGGCTCTTAAATGCTGGAATTTAGATAAGCAGCCATCTAGCAGGGAAGCAACAAAGCCCACATGGAAGAAGCACACCAGCCTGTGTGATCATGAGGTGTCAAAGGGATCAGGTATCAGGCATCAGAAGATCCAAAACAAATAATTATATTGATGTGAATGAGAAGGGTTGGAGTGGAGACCCAAAGTCCATCTGCAGACAAATGGACCTCTCCTCACAGAAGGGTCACAAGGAAGGGACCAGCCAGCCAGGGTGCAGCAGAGCACCAAGGAAACACACAACATCCCTTTAGTTCTTTAATGACTCTTCCCCCCAAATCATGACTCAGTTCTACTTTACAAATACAGCTAGACCAGAGCATGTGCACTGGTACAGATAAGAGCACTCAAAGCAGGGAATCCAGGACAGGTAACCTCCTCAGGGGCAAACAAAAGAAACTTGGGTGAAGGGAGACAGCAGATGGTATGAGTTATGAAAATTGAATTATTTATAACTTATCAATGGTTTACAGGGTGGGAGGGTGGGAGAGGGAGGGAAAAAGAGGATCTGATACCAAGGGCTCAAGTAGAAAGAAAATGCTTTGAAAATGATGATGGCAGCATATGTACAAATGTGATTGATTCGATTGAGGTATGCATTGTTATGAAAGCTGTAAGAGCCCCCAAAAAATGATTTTTTAAGTGATCCCCAAGACATTAAGGTCAATGGACTAGAGCATGTCTTAAAAACTTGTAAGCAGACATCTCTCTCAATCCATCGGAAAGGAGTGCGAACAAAAATGAAGGCATATGGACCCTCATAGTCCAGCGAATGGGTGGACTACTTGACCTTCAGCCTCACAACCCAAAGAACTAGCTGGGGTCTGGCTCCCACTCCCTGCTGCTCTGAAAGGGATCACAGTAAAAGGTCCTGGGTAGAGTGGGAGAAAAATGTGAACTCAAATTCAAACTCATAGAACAAACCAGGCTTAATGGTTAGATAAATATTGGTGGAACCCCCAAGACTACAGGCCTTCACAGTCCTTCAGAAATGGAATTAGAGTCATGTTCCTGGTTCAGTTTTCAGCCATTGCTGTTACTGTTACTAGATGCTGTCTGGTTAGTTCTGACGGAGAGTGATCTTGGGACAATGGAATAAAACACTACCCAGGCCCGCACCGTCCTCATAATTGTTAGGTTCAAGCCCAGTGTCTCAGCCGCCGTGTCAATCCATGGGTCTGAGCATCTTCCTCTTTTCCAGTGAGCTCGACTTTCCCAAGCCTGATGTCCTTTCCCAGGACTGGTCTCTCGGATGAAATATTCAAAGTATGTGAGCCAAACCCTGCCACCCTCCCCTCTAAGGTGCATTCTGGCCGTACTTCTTCCAACACAGGTCTATCAGGGGAGCAATAACGCTAGAGAGCACACGCCCTTTAGAATCATCAACTATGTGCGAGCAAAAGGACTTCAGTTTCCCACAGACGAAGTTCTGAAGGCTTATGAAAGAAGGAGGAATGGAGTGGGCACCGCAGGAGGAAGTGGGGATTGCCGTCAGCGACATAAAACGAGAGTGGTGACAACGGTCCAAAAGAAAGAAGATCTGCTCTGTTCGTCACCACCCAATTTATAAATAAACACGAGGGGTGAGGAGGGCAGGGTATGGAGGGATCCCCAAATTTGTATGTAAATTTCCTTCAACTATTTGTCTGACCTCTGAAAATCCTGTTGACGACCAAACTCCAAGGTCCTCAGACTACAATAATTAGTAGGCAGAAGAAATGAAAGATTTCAGCAACTGACCACCGCAGGGAAGATAGGCTTGTTGAGTTCCACAACATTAGAAAGACTTGGTAAAAGCTGAGAGAATTGTCGCTAGTCAACTTGAACTACAAGAACTATCAAAGCTAGCTCTTCAAACTGAAGGAAGAGAGATGATGGCAAGTGGAAATGTTAATGGACAGGAACAAATGAAGAACAAAAATATGGTAAATAAGTGAGTTAATAAAAAGACTGCCTTTTTTCCTTTTATTGAAATTCTTAAAACATCCACTTAATGTTTAAAGAGTAAATGTTTTCTGTTCGTGTCAGATTACCCAATACGTGAGGTAAGCATAGGCTCCCTTGTGCTTATTTACCCATCTGAGGGGATCGAGAGGAACAATTTCACTTTTTGTTTTTTTTAATAACATCAAGGATTCTGCTGGTTTGCCTGGCATCTGCCCCCTCTACACGCCCCCTCATCACCTTCCATCAGAATCAAGCCACTTTCAAATTTACCACCCCGAGAGGGATGAGAGTCATCATGTGGTGAAAACCCTGTTACACTGTTTACTACAGTTTAGTAAACACAAGTAAGCCTGTTGAATTTCCTGCTGACTGAATATAACTCTGTTCAAAATCCCGGCAATATAAAGGGCTTCAAAGTTCATGGGAACATTCCTTTTCGTTCCATTTTCCAGGCCCCTCATATCTGGATAGTTGGTTTGTTTTTCTAATGTAGCTGATTTTGTTTATGGAGATTTGCTTGGGGAGTTTACTAGTGGAGGTAACTAGGGACCATGCACTGTGGGAACCCACCCATGCCTGGGCCTGAAAGATAAACATGGCAGCACTTGATAAAGGACGTCTGACTTTCCAAAGTCCCAAACGATGCCTAAATGTTCAGCGAATGTCATGGGGTTGGCGAGAGAGGGAAATAAAGATATAAGTTAGGGGGTCTTCAGCAGTCTACTGGCCCCCTGGTGACTAGTGGTACAGGGCTCAGCTACTAACCAAAAGCTCTGGGGTTCTAATCTATGAGCCAACTCTGTAGGAAAAGGGCAGCCTGCTTCCATAAACATTGCCAGTCTTGGGAATGCTGTGGGGAATTCCGCTCTGCCCTATAGGGTGACTATGAGTAGAAATGGACTCAGCTGCAATTCGTTTGGGCTCAGCGTCTTAGTACAAACCTTAGAAGACACCAGGGGGCATAGCAACTCTCTCAACTGAGGTGCCATGACCCAGGAGTGGATTGTGGTCTGAGGAGGTTGTCACAAATAGTTTATTATTAGAAAAAAATGGTGTATTAGAAATATTAGATAATGTTTGCAAGTTATATTCTCTAAAATATATAACAGTCTATTTAAATTTCTGTGGGTAACATAACTAGCACTCGATTAAAAAGGTTGTTTTTTTTTAATCTTTTTATTGGGGCTCATAAGGCTCGTATCACAGTCTGTACATACATCAGTTGAGCAAAGCACCCTTATACATTCATTGCATTCATCATTCTCATAATTCACCTTCCACTTGGGTTCCTGGAATCAGCTTGGTTTCCCCTTTTTTCCCCATCCCCCTCCCTCCCCGATCCCACCCCTGGTCCCTTGATAGTTTATAAATAATTATTATGTCTTATCTTACACTCCCCGGCGTCTCCCCTCACCCGCCTCCCCATTGCCCATCTCCCAGAGAGGAGGTTACACATAGATCTCCGAGATTGCTTCTCCCTTTCTACATCCCCTTCCCTCCTGGTGTCGCCACTCCCACCGCTGGTGTTGAGGGATTAGTCTGTCCTAGATTCCCTGTGCCTCCAGATCCCCACTGCACCGCTGTACATCCTCTGGTATAACCAGGTCCGCAAGGCAAGGTAGAATTGGGGTCATGATGATTGGGAGGGGAGGAAGTGTTCAAGAACTAGAGGAAGGTTTTTAGTTTCATTGTTGCTACACTGAACCCTGAGTGGCCCATCTCCTCCACACTACCCCTCTGGAAGGGGTGTCCAGCTGTCTACAGGTGGGCATTGGGTCCCCTTCACGCACTCCCCCTCTTTCACGGTGATGTGATTCTCACCACCACCCCACCTTTGATGTTGGAGACCTGGTCTCCTCTGTCCTTCATGGTCACCTATGTTGGTGTGCTGCTTCCATGTGGGCTTGGTTGCTTCTGGGCTCGATGGCCGCTTGTTTGCTTTCAAGCCTTTAAGTCCCCAGAGGCTATATCTCTCAGTAGCCGGGCACCATCAGCCTTCTTCACCACACTTGCTTATGCACACTTTCGTCTTCAGCAATTATGTGAGGAAGGTGATCACACAATGATTGTTTTTGTTCCTTTGTGTCTGCTACATGGTCCATTCAACACTTTGTATTCGCTTAGGCCGTGTGCTTCTTCTCTGTGGGCTTTGTTGCTTCTGAGCTAGATGGCCATTTATTTGCCTTCAAGCCTTTAAGACCCCAGATGCTATATCTTTTTTTTTTTTTTGACAAATATGCTTTCTTGAGTCAATGGAGAGAAGAGTCGTGGAATCATCAGAATGGAAGGAATTGTGCGTAACCGTAGTCTAGATGCACCCATGGGTGTGAGTCAGACACTGAATACCATCCATCACGGGTGTGACTCAGCAGTTGTGTGTATTGCGGTGCCTGTTCTTCATATTTGGGCTTGCAGAAGTTATTTCCGTGTCCCACTGGCTTTCAATGTCATCCGCAGGATGGGTAAAATGTGCCAAAGAACTGGTGTGAGGGACTTTCTTTCCGTTCCTTCACAACCTCCGGTGCACGACTGTGGCACAGTGAGACATCAACACAGGAAGGTTCTATGATTTGGGAAGAGAAAACAAGGCTGAGAAGCAGGGTTGCCAGAGAAGGCACTGGCAATAGCGGTGCCTTGGGGCAGTAGACAGCAGTGGGTTCTTTAATTATTGCCAGATAAAACAACTAAGCATAGACAGCACTAACCCAGGTTCCTAACTATCTCACAAGGGAAGGAAATCAAGATACTGTTCTTTCTCCCTGCCAGGCATTCCTTTCCTGCTAATCCTTGTAGGTCGCTTCCTTCTTAATAACAATTAATCCTGTTTTGTGGGAGAGAGACATATGCTTCGAACTCAAAAGTGTTGGATTTCGAGTTGGCTGTCTAAATGCCTGCAAGCATCCACAGCAGCCTGTCCTCAAGGTGAGTCACTGCCTTTAATCCAGAGTTGGAGTTGATTGACACATGAATACATCTAAGGACATGCCTTGACACCTCTGAGGCGAGGTGCTCGCACTGCATAGAAAGGCATAATACCTCTGCTGGTGGCTTGGAGAGTTTCTATAGGCGTCTCATCTCTCTGTAGGGGTCTTCAAAGCCTGGGAATGTAGCACAAAGCTTGTTCTTTTAGCCAAGAGGTATGTTGCATGAGGTTCCTGTAAGTTTCAACAAGCACACATCTAATGATCAATTGTATCAATGTGTTGGGAGGTGCTGTTGTGTCAATTCTGACTCAGCGAGACCCTATGTACAACAGAACAAAACACAGATACATCCTTGGTCAACTTCAATGAGTCCATTGTTAGAACCACTGTGTCCATCCATCTCAGTGACATGCTACCTTATCAAGCATGGTGTCTTTTTACGATGATTTGTCTCTCCTGATGATATATCCAAGGATCCCTGGTGTAGTTGGGCTGTGATCCACATGGTCAGCTGTTCAAAACCACCAGAAAGACTGGGCTTTCTCCTCCTGTAAGCAGTGACAATCTCAGAAACCCACAGAGGGTCACTAGGAGTCAGCGTTGACTCAATGGCAGTGAGAGTGAGATGCTATATTCAAAGTAAAACCCAAACCAAACTCACTGCCATTGAGTCGATGCTGACTCATAGCGACCCTGTAGGATGGAACTGCCCTTGTGAGTTTCTAGACTGTAACTGTTTGCTGGAGTAGAAAACCCATCTTTCTCCTGAGGAGTGGCGGATGGTTTAAAACTACTGAGCTGGCAGATGGAAGCCCAGTGCATAAGCACAATGCCACCAGGGCTCCATGTAGGCGAGACAAAATCCCACTCGTTTCTCTGCAAGGAGCACTCTAGAGGTCTGTGGTTCTCCCCAGGTGGATTTGCTCATTCTTCTGAGAGCCCATGGTTCATCCAATATTCTCTGATGACCCCATAATTCAAAATCATCCATTAATAGGATTATAACCTCTGTCACTGAGTCCCTTCCAACTCATGGGGAGCCTATATAAAGTTCCTGAAGCTGCAGACCTTTACAGGAACAGATAGCCCTCTCTATTACTAGGCAACTGCTGGTGAGTTTGAACTGATGACCTGTCAGGTAGCAGACCAACCAAGGCTCCAGCAGCGTTATATAGGGTTCTAAAAAACATCCTATACACAATAGTGTTGGAAAATGATAGTATGGGAGATAGCCTGAAGGTATCTGGGTAGGTTACATCCTGTGGAGCATGCTCAGAAGCAAACCTCAATGACCTCGTGGATAACCCAGCTGTTTCTCTCATTCCCGCAGACAGCACTGTGGCAGAAAGAGGTTTACCAGACGATAGGGAAATTCAAGTGAAAGCACCACTCACTTGCAAGGGCCCCTTCCCAGGCCTTGGTTCTACTTTTCAACACACACTTCTTTATTAAGTTTTATTTAATTAAAAGACCATCTTATTGGGGCTCTTACAACTCTTATAACAATCCATACAGCAATTGTGTCAAGCATATTTGTACATATGTTGCCATCATTCTTTTCTAGACATTTACTTCCTATTGAGCCCTTGGTATCAACTCCTCTTTTCCCCACTCCCTACCCTTCCACCCTTGTGACCCCTTGATAAATGATAAATGATTGTTATTTTCATATCTTACACCGACTGCTGTCTCCCTTCCACCATGGTTTCTATTGTTTGTCCCCCTGGAAGGGTGCGTGTGGTTACGGGTTGGTCATTGCGATTGGTTGCCCCTTCCTCCCCTCATCTTCCCACCTTCCCCATATTTATTCAGTTTAAAGAAAAGTTCTACCAAAATTTAGAGTCATCAGATGCCATGAAACTTGATTCCATCCCAGTTCTGGGTTCGATTTTTTTCTGTACCAAAAAATAATGTTGATATTTGTGGCTTAATTTCTCTGGATGGCCTAAGAGCTGGTGGTTTAGTTGAAGCTTATCTCCAGCCTTTGCCACCTCCATCCTACCACATTTAATCCTTCTGACGCCGATTTCAGCACCATCCGTCAGTGTCCCCGAAAGTCACGATGCAGCGTTGGCAGAAAACAGCTCTCCCACACAGAAGCATTAAGTGAAGGATGAATTTCCTGCCATTTCCTCAGTTAAAAAAGGCTCTCCTGAGCTCTCTTTGTCACCACCTAGCTTCCCCCAAACACCCCAGACATAGAAGAGGAGCATGGAAATGGGTGGGAAGTCTGTCCATGAGCATTAATGATGGCTGCCCAACATGATTGATGGGACCAGTGAGGCTGAAAGAATTTCCTTCCATTTATAGCAGACTTCTGCCTTTCATCCCCCCAGAAGAACCAGCTCCTGTGCCTTAAATGGAAGGATCATCTGTGTGTGATAACAGTACAATTTTTTACCTACCAGTAAATTTTAGCTTGACAGATGAATGAACAGAGGAATCTGTCAGTGCAATGTGAGAGATGAAACATTAAGAAAGGAGAATGAACTGCAAGATAGAGCAAAGACAGGAGCCGTGCAAAGGTAGGCCACGCGAACAAGATCTTGAGTTGTGTTCACAGATACTGTTAGACAGATATCATTTTTAATTTTTGTGTATAAAAATAACCACCCAGCTTGTCTGTGGATCTTGGTTAGAAAAGGTCCTCAGGCCCTTGAGTGAGGCAGCCACACCATGTCCTTTATCTTACCTAGGAACTTTGTATCAACAAAGAAGCTTTGAGGTTGGAGAGGAAATTTTGGAAATGTGGAAAAGTCAGTGTTAGCTTGGAGATAGGCTTATGCGTGTCTTCTATGTACCCAGAAATGCAATCAGTCTTATCTAACCAAAAGGCGAGAGCCCAAACCCACTGCTCGTTCATTTGGACCCATAATGACCCTCTCGGACAGAGGAGAATGTCCCCACAGGAGCTCCAAGGTTGTAAGTCTTTATGGAAACAGACTGTCACTTCTTTCTTCCATAGAGTTGCTAGTGGGTTCAAACTATTGACCTGTTGACTAGCAGCTGAGTATGCTAACCTGTGTGTCAGAAGGGCTCCTAACTATAAGGGGCCACCTTCAGACAGAGTGCCGATACCTGGCTGAAATGGGCCTTAATTCACATGAACAGTAATGGAACACATGGCTTCCCTGCCCCTTTGTGTCCCCTCAGCAGCCTCCGTGGCACAGAGTACAGGTAGCATTGTGATTGCCACGTTAATGCTCTAAGAATGGAACCATAAAACGGATGCACAAATAGGATTGCACCTTATTTATTTTTACTAATTTCTATTCAACTGCTAATTTTCATGAATACATTTGAGTATCCACCTGCCTTTTCTAGTTGATAGTCAGTCTTATTCACAAAGAAGCATGTGTTGCTGCAGACGTGATGGGTCACTGTGACTTAACTGAGAGAACAGAACTGGTGATTGAGCTAATCCAGGGGTGTCAAACTGGGGACCTGAGGGCCCCATATGGCCCCCAAGATAATTTTTTGAGGCCCGCGATGCTCTGAAATAAAATGAAAACAGAAAAAAATTGTTATGACAAAAATAGCACTTAGGAGAGATGGAGGCAATACCATACATACAACTCCTTGTTAACCCTTTAACTACTGAAGACGAGTCTACACGAAGCCAGTGCCTTTCCTGGGGGCTGTGGACGTGTATAAACGCGCTGACTCAGTTCCGGCAACGTTTGGAAGTGATATGTCTGCCACTCTCGGTGTCACTTCATGTAAACAGATCCCAGCAGCGAAAAGGTTAAAAAGAGCACTCTGGTTGTACTGTTATGAATCATACCTGGTGGCAGTAATAGTTAACAATTTTAGAGGGAAGCTATTATGATCGCGCATCATGTTCATCAGCTGTCCAACATTTTGTGTTTTTTAATTAGTTCCTTTGTTATATTTCCTGGTCACAACATAAGAGGTAAGTGAAAACTAGTAGGAGAAAAGCGCTGGCAAGTTTTGGGTATAAAAGAATAGTTTAGTTTTATAAATAAATTAAATAAAATAAATGTTTAAAAGCAATTATATAGTGTTTTAATTATCCTATCTATATTCCCGAATCCTCACTTCAAAATATTAATTTAACAAAATGTATAAATGTGATGTGACCCTTGTGAATTTTACCTGTTGCACCAAATGGCCCAAGTTTTCATTGAGCTTGACACCCCGATCTAATTTAGCCACTAGAAGAAAAGGGAGTAATGAAAACTTTCATAGTAGAAAAATATGAAAAGAAAATGATCAAAAGCAGAAAAAGAAAAATACATGAAATCATTTTAAATAAAAACCAATAAGTAATAAATCTCAACACATTGACTCAACGGCAACAGAGTCTAGAGAAACCCAAATCAAGATGATAATGTGAAACCATTTCGGACGCCCTAGGAGTGTCGTAGGTGCTCTGATGGTGTAGTGCATTCCCCAATGGGCTGTGCAACACAAGGTCGAGAGGTGGAACCCACCAGCTGCTCTGTGGGAGAAAGATGAGGCTTTCTCCTCCCATAAAGATGTACCGTCTTGGAAACCCATGGGAGCAGTTCCGCCTTGCCCTATAGCGTCACTACGAATCAGAATAGCCTGCATGGCAGTGAGCTTTTGAAGATTGGTATTATTAAAAACAAATTACAAAATAAATAAATAAATAAGGGAAACAACAAATGTTGGTGCGTATGTGAGAAATTGAAATGCTCATCTGTTGCTGGGCAGGGAGGTGGGGGAATTGTAAAATGTAGCCATCATGGAAAACAGTTTTATAGTTTCTCAAAAGGCTAAACATTGAATTTCTATATGACCTAGTAATTCTATTTCCTCTTTACAAAAAGTAAATCTTGTGCGTGTGTGTGTGCGTGCGCGCACGTGTGTGTGTGTGTGTGTGTGTGTTTCGGTTTTGATTGCTATCACAACAAAGCCAGTTGGAATGGCTAGGTAGATTCTGGTCCTGACTTGAAGAGAAATCCATGTGACTTTGCATCTCAAATTCTCTATTTGCAAAAGTAGGAAGGGTGACTAATTCTCCAAGATTCCTTCTAGTTTTAAATTTTCTAACTGCTTGTTATATAACTAAAGAAATTGAAGTGGAGTTCCTTTGCTTACCCATTCACTCAGTTATTAAGTATCCTTTCAACAAAATTCTTTGGAATTCATTGTATTCACTAAACATTGAGCTAGAAATAGGGTAGGATCCAAAGTCTGAGGCCCTCCTCTTACCATTTAATATGCTAGGACTGGAAACAGATGCACATCGAAATAATTTTGTTGATGTTGGAAATAATCGACATAGATCTATCTGAAAACCCCAAACCAAACCCACTGCCACCCAGTCAATTCTGATTCATAGAATTTCCAAGGCTGTATTTCTTCTTCTTCTTCTTCTTCTTCTTCTTCTTCTTCTTCTTCTTCTTCTTCTTCTTCTTCTTCTTCTTCTTCTTCTTCTTCTTCTTCTTCTTCTTCTTCTTCTTCTTTTTAAAGAGATTGATTAGAAGGTTAATAGGTTTCTATGAGTCAGGTTCCACAAACAGTAAGGATACTGTCATTGATCTCCTTAAGGCCAACTCTCTTTCTGGCTTCCGGTCTCTGTCACACAGTAGCCAAGTCTCTCTACAGTCCTTCGTCTCAGTCACATGGTCCATTGGCCTTGGCCTCCATATGCCAGGAAGCCACTGCCACTCAGTCCCACAGTTCCATTCGTCTCAGGGCAGATGAGGAAGAGGTGCCCCACAGTCTGGGCACTGCTCCTCTGATTCTCTGGGCTAATGTCGCTGACGCATCTGGTCTCAGCAGCCCAGGCTTGTAAATCTTTAAGAGAGAAGCTAGACTCGACTTTATCTTTCAGAGTAACTGGTGGGGTTGCTGCCAACATGATGTTAGTTGACCCAACAGTGCCCTAGGCTTGCTCACTGCCATCACGTCAATGCTGCCTCATTGAACCCACGAACTACTTCTGTATCCATGCTCTCTTTGCCCTCACAACAAGCAGTTAAGGCATGGTTTTTATCCTGATTTTCCTGACGAGGAAGGTAAAACTTGAAAAGACCTAGATTGGGAGTCCTGGACTGATCACTGGAAGGTCTCTAGCTTGACTCCACCAGCAGCTCTGTTCCAGAAAGACCTGGCAACATGCTTCAGTCAAGGTTCCAAGACAAACCAAAAAGAACCAAAGAGCAGTCACATCAATTCCATTCCGACTCATTGCGACCCTATCGAGCAGAACCGAACTGCCTCTTTGAGTTTCGGAGACTGTGAGTTTTGAGGGGATCACAGAGTTCCGTCTTGTGCCCGGTGGGTGGGAACCATTGACTTTGAGGCTAGCATAGCCCACAACACCACCAGGGCACCTCCACAAAGATCCTTGTTGTTGCTTTTAGGACCGCCATCGAGTCAGTTCCAACTCATAGCAACCTTCTGCGCAACAGAATGACACACAGCCCAGTCCTGCCCCGTCCTGACGATTGTTCCTGTGCTGAGCCGTGGGGTCAATCGATCTTGCGGAGAGCCTTCCTCTGTCTCTCTTCCCCTCTACTTTACCAAACATAATGTCCTTCTCCCGAGACTGGTCTCTCCGTAAGATTACAATTCAGAAGTTTCAGAAGCATTTCTACTATGTCCGGTAGAGTCACGAGAGTTGGAATGGCTTTGACAGCAGCAACAATAGGGCCGTGCCAAAGGTCTCAAAGACATAAATGATGGCGTTTGGATTTGCATCCAGAGCTTGTGACTCCAAAGCCTATGCTCTAAAAGATAACGTCTGATGTTATGCACTTCAGCAGTACACCCTCCAGAGGCCAAATTTTAAATTACAATATCATAACATAGCAGTTGTAAGGTCTTGGTCAAGGGAGCCCAGGGTGACTAGCTGTTAGCAACTATTGAACTACAAGGTCAGTAGTTCAAATCCACCAGCTGCTCCATCTGAGAACTATGAGGCTTTCTGTTCCTGTAAACTGTTACAGTCTTGGAGACTCGTGGAGGCAGTTCTACTCTGTCCCAGGATCACTGTGAGTTGGAATCACCTTCCTGGCAGGGAGCGTGAGTTTGAGTTTGGTGCTCTTGTGGAAGTCATCTACACCCTTTACTACTTTTTTCTCATCTGTAAAATAAAGATAATACTTACCTGGATTCGGCTAGGTCTTCTCAAAACAGATCTCTCGATAGAATTCGTGTTGAAAAACTTGACCAGGGAAAAGCCAAGGAGAGAAGATGGGGACCTTGAAACTGAAGAACGTTGTGTATCAGGTGAGACCACGTAGAAACTTCTAGAGGATGACTTGCGGATGGAAGTGTCTGTGCTGCAGCCACACTGAAAACGAAAACAAGGGAGCCAAGAGCTATCAGATCAAACCCGAGGATAGGAGAGAGGGAAAGAAGGTTGTGTCTTGTATCAAATCTGGAGACAGCGTGCCAAGGCTACAGGGGAATCTCTAAGCCAAAGTCAGCCATCAGAGGAGTCCCTTGTCTCCTAGAAGCAGTACTGCCTCAATTCTGGGCGAATTGAGTCCATTTCAAAGCAAAACAGTTGGGACCCTTGGTCAATTATACTTCCTGTAGTTGGAAATCTATGAGATCCATTGTCATGGACACCACACTACCTATCTCCAAGACTCCCTAGGATTCAGTAAAGTAGTATATGGAAGATTCATAGCCTGTCACAAAATAAGAATTCAAAATATAGTAACTGTGTTAGAAGAGGCCCACGGCTGTAACAAATCCCCAAATGACAGCAGCTTAACACCATGTCAGCTCTTTACATTTGTCCCTTGTCAGAAAGGGGTGGGCAAGATTTTTCCACAGTCATTCAGGGACCCAGTCTTGTCAACCCACAAGTTACATGGGCTCTCCGGTTAAGTAGGGAGAGCATCGAGAGAGCAGTAGAGCTGGGGAGTGCTGCACAGACTGTTTGTGGGTGTGGCACACACCACTTTCACTCACAGTGTATTCTCTAAGAAAGTACCTACATGGTCACCCCTAGTCCGAGAGGTCTGGGAAACATAGACCCCAAGTGAGAAGCTACAAGTACACAGTGGGAGGAGGAGAACAGATCTTGGGTGGAGACTTAGCTCCACTCCAGTAGCAATTGTTCATCATATTCTACTGCCATAATCTGAAGTGGCGCGCACGTACAGGGTAAAGGACCCATTCAATCTCAGGGTTATTCCACTTTGGCGAAGCTCAACTTCAACCGCTCAGTATGAAGGCTGAGATTTTATTCTTGAAGGCCGTATGTCCCCTTCCCCAGGACTGAGCATGGTGGTGACACTTGGATTTCCTTTGATCTAATTTGGGATATATAAACTTGGAACAAGAAAAATATGCGCTTTGTGTCATTTGTACATAAGACATTTCCCCTCTTGGCATTTCTAGGGATAATTAATGATATTTCCCCCTCCTAAGCACTCTTCATGCTTCATGAGCTACTATGAAAAGAAATCGCATGCTCTGATGTAGAAGCATGCATATTGAATGTCTTGTCCTTCATTAAGCTTTTTCCTCTGTGGTCGCCCGTGTGTTGACAGCACTTCCCTTTTGAGTTGCAAAGAAGGGCTTTGAGGGAAGAAAAGCAATGCAAAGAATCTCAGTTCAGTTGGTTACTTTTGGATGAGTTAACTCCGCTGGTGTCAATAACAAAAGAACAACCCAAATTCCCAAGCAGGCAAGAGTTCAGAAAGCTATTTTATTTTCAAGTTGAGTTGATATCCAACATATTTGATTTTTTTCCCAAAGTAATAAATCTTCTCTTCCAAAGTCAACAAAAAGATAATCTTATAGTTGTGAAACCTTTCGTAGGCTTTGCGAATAGCCTACAAATACCTTACTGTAGTGTGGCAGGATACACAGCTTCATTCATTCACTTAATGTATGTAATGAATACCTTCTGTGTGCTGTGCCCTTCTCTAGTCGTGGGATGTCAGTCCACTGTAACTTATGGGGAAACTGAGGACCATTAAGGGAGTTAGTTGATTGTACCAACCTGGCCGATAAACACATGTGGGATTAATTGAAGGGCAGAGAGATAAATGGCTCACCGAGCCTCACCTTTCTGGTCTCTTGCTCTTTGCTCCTCAGACCAGAGTGCAGTTGCCTTGCTTGTTCTGTGCCTCTGTTTGCAAGCTACACTACCTGTGGGACACCTAACCCGTGGACTGTATTGCTGTAATTTGAGGTTCCTTCAAGACCTGATTCACCACACCATTGGAATTTACATCTCTTCAGCTGGGGACTGTGGGACCCTGTCATCTGGCTGATTGTTGGTGACCTGCCTTGCTGTTTGCTGCCTGTGCCTGGATAGCCTGAATTGCTCTACTGAGGACTACCCGGTGGCCCTCAAGACTTGAAGGACTGCCAGTGTCTCACAACTGTCTAATGGGAGTGAGTTGAACTGAGTCATTTGTACTGCTTTATAGATTAATTAATTGTTTATGTCATGTTATATATCTATCTGCATATATATATAATTATTAGCGCTCTGATTTTGTTTTTCTAGAGAACTTTGTCTAACACAACCATGGATAAGTGGTTTTTTCCCCGTTCACATGCCTTGCCAAAGGATTAGAATTTTCTTAAGACCTAAGATGACCCAAATCCATTGGATTTCAACTCATAATGACTCTGTAGGACACAAGAGAACTGCCCATAGGGCTTTCGAGGCTGTAATCTTCACAGTGGCAGACTGCCAGATCTTTCCCTGTTGAATGACTGGCTGTTTCCAACCACTGACCTTTCTTTCAGTTGGCATCTGAGCTTAACCACTGTGCTACCAGGACTCTTAGAACCATTTATTCTATATTCACCAAATATAAGTAGGGGTTTTATAACAATGTAAAAGCGCATAATATTTTGCTCATTTTCCAGATGTGGAAACCAGGGCTTAGAAAGAGGGAGGAGCCTTACCCAAAATCACAGGGCCTGTAAGGGGCAAACTTGGCAGTTGAAGCCAGGTCTGTCTATAAGTAGAAAACAAGTTGCCAGAGAGTTGCTTCTGACTCAGAACAACTGCACGTGTGTCAGAGTGAAACGCTGTTCCCCTGTGTTTGCAATGGCTGGGTTCTCAGACGGAGATCACCAGCCTCTTCCTTCCAGGCATCTCTGGTTGCACGGAAACCACAGCCCTTCAGTGACTGCTGCCATGGACTCCCCAGGGAGTGGGGCATTCTCCTCTGCCTGAACTGACTTGCTGC
Source organism: Tenrec ecaudatus (assembly GCF_050624435.1). Lineage (NCBI taxonomy): Eukaryota > Metazoa > Chordata > Mammalia > Afrosoricida > Tenrecidae > Tenrec > Tenrec ecaudatus. The sequence goes on from NC_134533.1 coordinate 84,049,080, forward strand.
TGACAACTGTGACCAAGGGACCCTGCCCTTTTGGCCACAACTGATTGGATAAGGATTGGTACCTGCCATAAGAGCGGCTTTCCTTATACCACCGAGAGGCAGACCTGAGGGCACAGCCCCCCATGTGGGCATCAGTTGCGGTTCAAGCCTTGCCCGTTTAAGGTGAGTCACTGGCCTCTGCCTGGTTTTGTTGGGTTCGAGTCCCTTGCTGACTGTCCCAGCTCTTTCCCTGATAACTGGAAGGGGCCGTGCCATTCCTCCTTCAGGCTTCCTTTGTTTTCCCTGCCTGGGGCATGTCTGGAAATGAGCGCCACATGCTTTGGGCTGCCAGTCGCAAGATCAGCAGTTTGAAACCACCAGTCTGCTTCACAGGAGAAAAATAAGACTTTCTCTTCCCGTAAAGATTTACAGTGTCAGAAATCCACAAGGGCAGTTTCACTCCGCCTTATAGAGTCCCTGAGGAGCCCTGGTGGTGTAGTGGTTAGGAGTTGGGTTATGATCCACATCATCGGCAGTTTGAAACCACCAGCAGCTCTGCAGGACAATGACTGGGCTTTCTACTCCCATACACAGTTACAGGCTCAGAAATCGACAGGGGTCTCTGTGAGTCAGCATTGACGAGACGGCAGTGTGACTGTGGGGGCTTACAGGGGTCCTAGGAGTCAGAATGGACCGGAAAGCAGTAAGTCCGGAGAGTTGGCGCAACTGCTGCTTAATGTTCAGGGCCCAGTGAGAATGAGGGTTTCTTGCTTAAAACCAATGATTAAACATTTCAAGATGGCAATGGCAGTGTTAAACCCAAGGTCAAAGCCTTCTGAGTGCAAGACCCTCCTAAATGGAAGAGTTCTAAATCTGTGGAGACTCGCCTCCCCATGGTTGCTAGCACTTGGTCTGTCTGTTTAGTTCTTGCTCAGTTACAACTCTGTCCCTGATTTCCCAAGACCTTGACAACCTGCCTCGCCATGAGTCAGCCCTCAGACCCGAACAGCCTCACGGACACAGCTCACCCACTTAGCCTTGCAATGTGTGAAGACAGGAGACTGAGAGAATGGGAAAGGGAGAATGGTGTCTATGGTTGGTGACGTATTTGCTTACAACGATGCCTGGCATTCGGAGTAAGGCTTGCCTTTTATTAAATATTATATCTCCGCATTCTGTGGTTGCTTTTCAACTTGGCCTGAGCTTCTTGAGGGAAATTTTGGAACATTGTTGCCAAACAGCAACACAGAGGTCCATATTTATGTTATAAGAGCCAGTGTGTCTTCACGGACAGTTTCCTCCTTTGTTGGACCAATTAAAAACAAAACAAAACAAAAAAAACCACATATCACAGCATTATTCAGTCCAGTACACCACACCCTTCTCTTGTTTAATGTTATTGACAACAGCCGGGCAGACTACGTAAGTCATATCCAAATGGAAAACACTGGCTCCCATGCATCCTGTTGTGAAATGCTCAAGCATCGGGCTGACAAAAAGAGAAATATTAGCAACCATCAGGAGAAAGGAAGATGCAAGAGAGAGAAGGTCCAGAGGTCCCGCTCTAGAATGGGTTGAGTATGCCCAAGACTCAAGAAGAACAAACATTTCCTTACATGTACCCAATCCGATGGTAGGAGTTTCAACTTCTGTATGTAATTTTTCAACAACCTTATGCAAATAGGTAATACGTCTCTCCTGATACAGACAAGAAAACTAAGGCTCAAAGAAGTAGAACAATGCTCATCAGCACAAGGCCTGTGATTGGCAACACTGGAGCCTCAAAGGTCACTCCCTTGTTTGCATTGTTCCCCCTCCAAGTGGAAGTGATGTCTTGGTCTCGTAGCCACCAGTGATTGGACAAGGGTTGGACACCTGGTACGAGGGCAGACAACCCCAGAATTGGTCAGCAGTCTGTGTAACTAAAAAGTTGATGTGACTTCATCTGCTTTCTCTTCTTATCACCTTAGAATCCGAAAAACTCACAGCCAGGTGGCCACCCGGGCCATGTGCAAACCTAAGTGAAGAGAGCTACAATTGGCAAAAAGAGGTGGACACAACACAGTACGTGAAAAAAGAGAAACAGATGTCAAGGAAAAGTAAATGCGAGAATGAAAGAGACAGAGACAGAGCGACAACGCGAGACAGAGGAGAGATGAGAACTGAGAGAAAAAGACAAATCCAAAGAGAATGGAGTCCTGACAAAAGCTTCCTTGGGTTCTGATAGAGTCTTCTTTGGGTCTTAAGGAGGCCTGGCTACCCTGTCCTAGAAATCCCTCTAAGTGTGTGGATCCTCATCACAATCTCTGTCACCTGTACTTAGGCGAGGGGCCTCTGGACTCTGACTCCAGCAGTCTGATGCCAAAGGCATCCTTAGTCCACCTGCCTACTGCATCCTTCATTCACATGAATGACAACACCCATGTACCGCTCCTACTGAAGTTTCCATAGACCAAGATTCTGGTTTCTGTTGTTTTGGTTAACGTTTTATTGCAACCTTCCTTTCATAAAGCCTGTAGCCCTGTCTCAGTGTGATGCCCGCGTCACATCTCTCAGCCCCTGGTCTGTCTCCAGACATCCTGCCACCACAATTGTGATAGCCACCTTCTTAGTTGACTTGGTTGGAATCGAGGGACAACAAGGAGTTGGTGGTCATACTTGGAAATTGACTCCACCTTCAATCCTTTAAATGCAGAATTCACGTTCTCTGCCCATATCCAGATAAGGTTTTGGTAGAGTCAAGGGATTCATCTGGAAATATAATTAATGAAAGTAGAGGCAATGTTGCCCAAAGAGTAAGGCATATGTAGCCTCTACCTTCTTGTCTAAGTTCTCTTCCTTGGGCAAGAAAATCGGCCAGTGGAAACCTAATGGTTCACATAATCTAATCTGCAACAGATCATGGGATAGCACAGAATCAGGCAGTTTAATTCCTTGAGCAAAGGCTAGCCAGTAGTTGGGGGTGGAGCTGACTTGACAACTGCTTATAACAACATCTGTATAATGAGCGTGAGCAGATGACATGAACTGAGATCCCTTCCAGCTCAACAGGCTAAGATCCCAAGATAAATGCCCTTCCCTTTGATGACTGGGTTAGGCTGGGTTTCCTAGAGAAACCATTCTAAGGACGCTAATACATTTAGAAGAATGAGCTTTATATCAAAGAGCAATTTTTTATGAAGAAAAGATCACAGGCCAGTCTTGATCCAGTCTATAAGTCCAATACTAATCCACAAATTCTTCTTCAGACTCATGTAGCACATGCAATGCTGTGTGGGAATGTCACAAACCAGTGGGTGCAAACTTTTGTGGATCCAGTGGTAGGAGAAACCTTTTCAGGGCTCTCACAAGTCTCCGTGTGGTTCTGACAGTGTGGCTGTGGCAGCTCTCCATGTGACTCAATGGCAGGAAGGTGAAGCAGAGAAAGAGTGTGTGTGTGTGTGGCCCACCTCCAGGGAGGAAAGGAAGTTCCCAGAATCCTCATGAGAAGGCCACACCCACAAGGAGGCACCATCAAGTTGTCACCTGATTGACAGGCTAAACTCCACCCCATTCAGTTTTAATACCCTCAGGTTGACACAAGATCCTGCATCCTTTATGAAATGTGTGCTCTATCATCATCCTTATTCCAGCTGAAAGAGCCAAAAAACACCTAGGAGCATTGCTGAGCGGTTTACTAAAGTGTTAAATAAGCAGAGAAGCTATGAAAAGATGCACATTGAAGGCTTAAGGAAAATGGAAGGCATCTCCCATAGCAGAGAAAAATCTCACCAACAGGTCCAGGAACCTGTGGGCAACTGCATAGTAGAGATGCAAGGGCATATCTTTTGCTGAATTGGCTAATTTCTAAACTAAGTATCACAGCAGGTCTGGTTTGAAGGCTTTATTTAGGTAAAAGTCTCATTGAGCTTCAGATTCTGAGGCCTCGTCTGACTCAGAGGTTCAGAATCTTGGCCTGCAATTCAGTGAGTCATGCTGATGAAATTTCAAGAGAAAAGGACATTTTTAAAACGCAGCAACTGGCTATACTTCTTTTTCCAGGTTATTTTAGTTTATCTCCTTTTTCAAGGGGCCCCTATATGGTTCTGGGTGATACTGCCTTTCATGAAGCCTGCCCTTGGGCCCTCAGAGACCCATAACTTCAGGGCTTCCTGCTATGTACTCCTTTTAAGGAAGCCAGTCAAAGACTGGGGCACTGGCCCGCAGGCCTCCTCTGACCCTCCTTTCTCTGACTGCGAGCTTGTGGTTCCGAGAGGAGTTTGAGTTCTCTGGGGAGCCCAAGGCTGGGGCTAACCTGGGTTGGGCTAGATGGACCACCCCGGTGCTAGGAGTTTTACCCAAGAAAAAGAATGGAATGTGGGGTCTCCTTTTACCAACCTCATCATTCTTCGGACCCTCTCTGTGCACAGGCCCACTTTGTGCCTTTTGACGAAGCTTCCTCCCAGGGCAGGCCATCAAAGCTGACTCCGGCTTTGCAGTCAGAATGCTTCCATCAGGAATGAGATGTCGAACAATTTCTCCACTGTTTTCTGCACAACAGAGGATTCTGTTATAAGCAGGCAGGCGTGGCTCTGTTCCCATTTTTATTTACCCTGATGGAGAGCTTTTCCTCTTCAATGTTGCCGCCCCTCCTCAGGGACGCATTGTCTCCTGGGGTCACTGGGATTCCCGTCAACAAATCCAAATGGAGCAAAGAGCTACTCAGGTCTTCAGGGAACATGATTGGTAACTATGGACCCAACTTCAAAAAAAACCCCTCACTGCAATCACTTGAGTCAATGCCCACTCAGAACTGCCCTTGTCAATTTCTACTATGGGAGTAGAAAGCCCCCTCTTTCTCCACCGAAGTGGCTAGTGGTTTTGAACTTCTGACCTTGTGTATCAAAACCCAATGCATAACCACTGTGCCACCAGAGACCTAGTGAGATTTGAAAAGTCTCCAAAATTCCAAATATGGGGGAAAATTCCAAATATAGGTGAAAAAATATTGCTATAAAATCATAAACTCTTTATTAAACAAAAATATCAACATTTGAAGCTATTCTTATTTTTCAGTGTCTCCTCCCTAGGTGTCTAAACTTCTGAAATTGAAGTTTCCATTTCTCTAAGCCTTTCCTGAAGAATTCTACCCTCTTTGATTTACAGCACATAAAAATGGCGGTTTGGAAATCCTCTAGGGCAGTGGTTCTCAATCTTTCTGATGCTACAACCCTTTAATACCATTCCTCAGGTTGTGGTGACCCCAATCATAAAATTATTTTCATTGCTACTTCATCACTGTCGTTGTGCTACCGTTATGAATCAGGCAACACCTGTGAAAGGGTCGCTCAAATCCCCCAAGGGGTCGCGACCCACAGGTTGAGAACCACTGCTCTAGGGCCTCAAATTATGTCCTTTACAATGTTCTTCAAACTTAGGGGGACAAGGAAGTTGCAAGGAGCAAGACAGGGGCTATCAGGTGGGTGAGGTAAGGCTTCCCAATGACATGTCCCAAACAGAGCAGGTGCATTGTCTTCATGAAAATGAAAGTTCCTGGGGTAGCTTCCCTAGCCGTTTTCTCACCAACGCAAGTGTTGATTTTCGTCAAATGTTTGCGTAATAAGGCCCAGTGATTATCCCGTGTCCTTCAAGCAAATCTACCAACTCACCTCTTTGGAGCCCTTACCACAAAGCGGACCTTTCTGCCTTGAATTTCAGTGACCTCCTCGATCCCTTCAAAAGCCACTGTTTGGACTGGGACGTCCTTTCAGAAGGCACCCGAATGAGGCCAAAACAAGTGTATTCTTGAGAGAACTTGTCTGCAATCATGGCGGATGGCGGAGACAGGTTTAAATGCACTGGGTTTGAAATAAGCCCGTGCATGTGTGAACTAGAACCCCAGGAAGAGCACTTTCTGTCACTCACGCTTGTTCCGAGTCCTCTGGGCATCCAGGTAGCCGTTACGTAACAAACGCTGCCTATGTGTTAGCCATAGGCCATCACTGTGAGCGCCATCGAGTCAGTCCGACACACAGCGGCTCTGTGTACAGCAGAACAGACACTGCGGGTCACTGTGCCGGGCAGGAGAGAATATTGCCATGAGTAAGATACAGTTGCTGCCCCCAATGCACACATATCTTAATGCTGGTCAACTACCAGTTATAATACAAGGTCGTGTGTTTTTTGTGCAGGCCTATATAATATTTTATAAGAGAAAAGAGATGGAAAGTTAGAGAGGGGCCGAGCTCCAAGGAAAAGAGAAAGGCATTTCTTAGTCATCAAGAAAACAAACAGAGATAAAATAGAAACTTTTGGTTTGAGTAAACAATGTGTTGAACAAGCGCGACTGATAGCGAATCACAATGCCACTTCACTGGTGACTCTGCATGCGCTAGTTCTGTCCACCCCACTCTCTCATTGTCAAAGCCATGGTGGGAAGAAGGATAAGTGGATAGGAAAACTTGTGCTTGTGCTTGGCTTTTGGCCCGATCAAGGACAGAATAAAGGGTGATGGAGAATGAACCAGATAGGGAAGGGATTCCTTTGGACAGAGCTGCTCCTGTTCTTTCCCTAGGGAAAGGAGTGGAGTGTTATTGGGGAGCATTGGAGACTTTCCTTGCAGTAGGGAGACACCAGTAATGCCCCAGTCATGCCCGGGAAATGGACCACAAATGGGGGCTGACTCCCGCCGCAAGAGGGCAGGGAAGAGCGAGACAGAAAGCATCTCCGGTGGGCCTTGAGAACTTTCTTCTCCAGGGCAGGCCATGCATGGGTTCTTGCAGTAGCTTCTGTGGGACCTCTGTTCTGTAGTCCCCTTGGCTGATAGCTGTGTCTTTATTTCTGGTGTCACTTAAGGCATCAGGGAGCAAACAACTCCAATCTCTCTGCCCAAATCCTCTCACTTTGCAGGAGGCACCGTCAGACAGAAATAAGATGACCAGCTTCATGATGATTCTCTCTGTGGGACCCCCCGTACCGAGGGTACATATTACCCTGAAAAACTTGGGGAGTTCAGTTCAAATCGACTCACCAGAACTCTCCCGGCTCTCCTGCCAGGATAGCACGTTCTGTCTCGCCCTTCCCCACCCTCTTGTGGCGGGAGTCAGTCCCTAGTTGTGGTCCGTTTTCCCGGCATGACTTGGGCATCACTATTGGTGTCTCCCTACTGCAAGGAAAGTCTTCCAATGCTCCCCAATAGCACTCCACTCCTTTCCCTAGGGAAAGAGCAGGAGCAGCGCTGTCCAAAGGAATCCCTTCCCTATCTAGTCCCTTCTCCCTCACCCTTTATTCTATCCTTGATCTGGCTGGAGCCCAAGTTTGAAGGAGGTGCTTGACCTCCTTCTTTTGAAATTCTGCATCTTGGGAGGATGCTCTCGTACTTGAATATTGATTTCTATCTCACCGGAGTCTCTGTGATGGTAGTGGGAAGAAGACCCCCATTCTTCGAGCCTGTTAAGTCTCAATGTCATAACAACCTGCTCTAGGCAGGGTGTCACCAAGGATGTTCAACTCAGCTTTGTCTGGGTTTGAAAGCAGAGAATGAGATCTCGCAAAGACCTTGTTATTTCCAAGATCTGGTCCATGGACCTCATCAGTGAAACTTCTGAGATCCTGCTCACATCCTAAGTGCATTTTTTCCCATCTAACTTTCCTGGGTAGACTCTGGGGAGGGGCGGCCTGGATTACACACTGCCTGTGTGTCAGCCTTTATAAGTCCCTGGGTGCGGAGACTGCTGGTGGCCGGGGGAGGTGATGTGGAGCAATGGTTAAAAGCACAAGCTTGGCTGTTACACAAACCTGATTTTGAGACCTGGTCAAGATACTTGCTTTATTTTTTTCCATAATTCAGATAGAAATAGAAAGAATAGTGTACTTCAAGGGCTTCGTGGAGTAGGAAATGACATATTATTTATAACTGGCCCACATATAGACTGCTCTGTAGCAAGTTTTTGGTTATAGCTGGGAACAAACAGATGTTAAGAGGGTCTGTGTTTCCTTACACAGAGGATTTCTGCATTTACAGAAAATTGTCTCACTCTGATCTCTGGTGTGAGTCCCACACAGCATTCCTACAGTGGGTAGCAGCAGAAATTGAGATTGCTCCCGTTGCAGAAGGCACTTCACTTTGCCTGTTGTTGCTCCACCCATACGCTGTGTTGGAGAGTGAAATGATGCTCTCACGAGCCAAAGGAGAGAGGCATAGAAGCATAGCACAGGGACACCTGGATCTCCAGCACATCATTAACCTCATGCCACCTCAATATAAATCTGCTCCCAGAATCCCAACACTAAAACTTTGAGCCCTGCGTAGGATGGTGAAAACTGAGTCAACGTTGGATGAGTCACTGACATGAGACCACACAATGACTCAGGCAGAGGCAGCCTGGGGACACATTTTTTCATCTGAATCCTTTAAACTGCCTCTAAGCAGACAGCTACCCTTGAGGAAGAGAGGTCTCCAGGACAAAAAGGGGTGGGACACATGGTGAAGCAACAGTACCCTCCGCTGAGGAGGAGGATGGTTCTAGCTCGGAGCTTTGTGCAATAGATTCGAATGGTGTTTTGTTATTCCCGACCCCATTTAGCTGATCACAAACTCGTCACTCACCTAAAATCCACTGGTTTCCCTTAGGGACTCATCCTTGCTCCCCAGCTTCTAGTAACTGCTTGTGCTTCAGCATTAGTGGAGCCCTGGGTGCAGGCACTGCAAAGGGCAGGGGAGGTGACGCTCAACATGGGCTTAGCTGTGGCACCAACCTGGATTTGAAATCCAGCATCACATATGACATGATCCTGGGAAAGTCACTTACTTGCTTCATTTTTTTCCTGTAATTAAAAGATAAAATATATGAGACACTGCTTATAAATTGCCTACAAAGCACGAAGAGGTCTGTAATGAAATACATATTCTAATATTCATTAAGGATTTGTATTTCCATTAATGATGTTCCTTCATCACAATTTTGCCTATTGTTTTGAATGTTAAACAATTTTTATTATTTATTTGGGTGCAGAAGATAATCTATGTGAATATACAAAAGAAAAATCAAACTGGATCAAGGATCTAAGCCATATATCGGACATAAACTCCTTTAGAGAAAGGCCCAAACCAGCCCCTTTTGTGTTTTCGGTGCCTGGCAGATGGCGTTCAGTAAGTGGATACAAATCAGTAAAACAGTGAATGGTGTGTGTTTCCATCTTAAACATTTTTGAAGTATGGCTCATTCACATGTGTGCATAGTCATTCATCAAGCAAGCCTAATGCACGCACAGCTCTGCCCCAGACGTTGTGTAACACACGGAGTAAGGCTTGCCTTCTGCATACAAAACTCTTGATAACAGTCACATGACACAAAACAAATCACCTGCAGTCCAATCAAGTTGATACCAACTCGTGGTGACCCCTTGGGTGTTAGAGAACAACTGTGTTCTGTGGAACTTCCAGGGGCTGTTATTTGAGAAATAGATTGAAAGCACCTATGGGTGCTTGAACCTCCAACCTAATGTAGGTTAGCAAATGAACACATTAACCACGTGCTCCAAAACACAAGCACACAGTAAAACACTGGAGACTCGAGGCACTGAGTGACCATAAGTCTTAGGTTAATGCTAAAAAATGTCTTTGAGGCAGAATCGGGACTAGGGACTTGGGAAAATTGATGGCTCTACCAAAAATCAAGAAGAGATGAGACATCCGGAAGGAGGCCCAGGACTATTAAAGGGCTAACAGCACAAGAACCCGTGTCATCTTCTGCAGCCAATAAGGAGGCTGGCTGGGCCAGCCTCAGCAGGGAGTGCGTGAGAGATGGCTGCTGCTGTGACTTGCTGTTAAGTCCATTCTGACTCGGGGTCACTTTAAGTATGAAAGAGCTTCTTATCCATAAAATAGGTGGTTGGAATCCCAGGAGATCAGGCCTCAAATGTAGATTCCTAGGCTCCCCTATTAGCCATAGATTCCTAGAGCTGGGACGCATTTTACAAGCACTCCCAGGTGATTCCGATGCCTTTGTCTACAGACCCCGTGCTACAGTGGAAGGACTACAAGCAGATGGTTTAAACAACCAGAAATCCACTCTACTGTGGCTTTCCTTTCTAGGCAGTACTGAGATAGGTTTTGCCATTCAATGCTCTTGCATCCTATCTCTTGTAAGATAAAAGGTGATGCCGGCCTAAGAAAACATCCCTTACTTCTGAGCAAGAGAGGTGACTCATGTAAGGGTGATGCATGCCACCCTGATCCTTCTCATTAATGTCATAAACATCCTCTGTAACAGAGCTTAATCCCGCTTCATTAATCATCAACAGAGGTTAGGGTTTATAATACCGCCCAAGGCTTGGGGGCACATGGCCTAGCAGAGTTGTCACGTATGTTGAGAGGACAGTTTTCTCCCTGGCGCCTCACTGTGGGAAATGCAGGCTTACGACAAAATTCTACAAATGCTTGTGAATACTAAGATGCTAGTTTTTAACGTAGAAAAGTAACTCTCTCCGTAGAATGATAGATCACTTTTTATACTAGCTGTGGGAGAAAATGCATAACAACTAAGAACTATCCTGAATTCAGTAACACTTTGAAATGCAGTTTATTCATCTCAACAGGGATGCATGTTTTTGAAAAAATAGCAATAAGTGTGTGTTGTGGGGCCATGCTATTTATTCAGAATCTAAACAATGTTTGAAATTCTCTGAATTAGCATAGTATAAACCCATCAACTCCCAGGCCTGTGACTCACAAATGAAAAACACTGATATTGGCTATCTATAAATTCCCTCCTAAAAATTAATAATCCATGATTCTAACCAGTGGCTTTACAGCTACTTGGCTAAATACTGGTTCCTTTTGCCTGTGTTTGAAATCTCAGTGAGTACTCTGGCTGAGCAGGACTATTGCTTTTGAAAAAAATAGTGGGGGGGGGGCATTGAGTCATTGCCCTTTCCCACATATATCCACTGTATCAACTGCTTTGCAAGAGAGCAGATTCTAATAGTAGCATAAGTTTTAAAGAAAATAGTACTGTTATTAGGATTCTAGTCTATACACGCACAAAACGATCCTAAACCAAGCGTGTTGAAGTATGTCTCCTAGCCATGTCTGTGAAGGGTGGATGGATACAGGCACGCTCTCACAGTGCTCTGTCTGTCTGTCTCATTAGGGTGCCTCACAGAAGAGTCGATCCAAACAGTGGTTTCTGAGGACGTCTGCTGGGCCAGTGTGGTTCAATCAGAGCCAGCAGGTTTGCTTTTTTGAAAATCCAAAGGGATCCTATTAATAGATTTTCTCAAAGAACACATGACGAATAAAGGAACTTCTTATTTATTTATGAACATTTTATTGTGCAACTGGGTGAAGACTTACACAGGAGACCAGCAGGTTTGAATTCAACAATTCATACACATTTTTGGTTCATGACGTTCATTACAGTCCCCTCAGAGTATCCTCATTGATTCCACTTACTCTCTGTCTTGTTTCCATTCTTCCTCCTTTACTAACCCTTCTGAATCTTGTCCTTGGGTAAATACTCAGCACCCCTTTGGGCTCTTAGATTGTTCTAAGGTGTGTGTCCCTCTCTTATCAACTCACGTGCTGCGATTGAGTGGATGCCAACTACAGTGACCTGTCAGCACACAGCAGAACTGCCCCTGTGGGTTTCCGAGACTGGAAATGGTTATGTGAGTAGAAAGCCTCATCTTTCTCCAATGGACTGGCTGGTTTCAAACAATTGCTTTATGGTTAACAGTCCAGTGCAGAACCACTATGCCACCCGGGCTCTTCTTGTTTCCTGATAGACCTGTCGATTGTGTGGCCGCAGTGGTAAGTTCGGTTCCAGACCTGAAAAGTGGCTAAGGACCACAGTCTGGAGGTTCCACCATGCTCTCTTTGACCAGTAAGCTTGGTCTGCTTTTAGAATGTTTAGTTTTGTTCTACAGTTTTCTCCAATTCTATCGGGACCTTCTACTTTCAGACTGATTGATAGGGGTAGCTGGGTACCATCTGGCTCTTCTTGCCTCGGGATCATGGAGACGGATATTTGTGTGGTCCATTCGTCCATTAAACTAATTGTTTCCACGTGTCCTTGATTTTCATTACTCTTCTGTCTACAGAGGGGAAGAAGACAATCATTGCACATTAGCTCTGTTCAGGAGCCAGTCACTACTCCCAAGAGTAGGATGTAGAACATTGTCATATGGACTGTATTGTGCTGATTGATCGTGGTGTCATCAGGAGAGGTCCTTATGAAAAAATGTTTAAGAAAATTGAAAACTGTATTGATGAGAAAGGGCCAGGGGAGTTTCTCTAAGTAAAATATTTTTTTTCCATCACAACAATATATCTGCTCATGCAAACTGGGCCTCCACTCAAGCACTCCCTCAATGCAAGAATACTTTGTTCTATTAAACTAGCATTACATGATGTTCACATTCCTGATAAGATCACTGAAGACAAAACGGGTACATGAGCAAATGTGATGAAGAAAGGTGATAGTTCCTGGCTATCAAAAGATATACCGTCTAGGGTCTTGAAGGCTTGAAGGTAAACAAGCGGCCATCTAGCTCAGAAGCAACAAAGCCCACATGGAAGAAGCACACCAGCCTGTGTGATCATGAGGTGCCAAAGGGATCAGTTATCAAGCATCAAAGAACAAAAAAAATCAAAACATTGTGTGTTCCCCTTCCCAGTACGATTGCTGAAGACAAATGGGTGCATAAGCAAAAGTGGTGAAGAAAGCTGATGGTACCCGTCTATCAAAAGATATAGTGTCTGGGGTCTTAAATGCTTGAAGGTATACAAACAGCTACCTAGCTCAGAAGCAGCAAAGCCCACATGGAAGAAGCACACCAGCCTGTGTGATCACGGGTGTCAATGGGATCAGGTAGCAGGCATCAAAGAACAAAAAATCAAATCATTGTGATGAGGGGGAGTGCAGATTGGAAACCCAAGACCCATTTATAGGCTACTGGACATTCCCTTACAGAAGGGTCACTGGGAGGAGACGAGCCAGTCAGGGTGCAGTGTAGCAACGATGAAACATACAATTTTCCTCTAGGTCCTAAATGTTTCCTATCCCCTTATCTCCCCTCCCCCCACTATCATGATCCCAATTCTACCTTACAAATCTGGCTAGACCAGAGAATGTACACTGGTACAGATAGGAACTGGAAACACAAGGAATCTAGGACAGATGATCCCTTCAGGCCAGTGGTGAGAGTGGCGATACCAGGAGGGTGGAGTAGAAAGGGGGAACCGATCACAAGGATCTACATATAACCTCCTCCCTGGGGGATGGACAACAGAAAAGTGGGTGACGGGACACGTTGGACAGGGCAAGATATGACAAAAGAAAAATAATTTCTAAACTACCAAGGGTTCATGAGGGAAGGGAGGGGAAAAATGAGGAGCTGATACCAAGGGCTCAAGTAGAAAGAAAATGTTTTGAGAATGATGATGGCAACAAATGTACTAATGTGCTTGACACAATGGATGGATGGATGGATTGTGATAAAAGTTGTATGAGCCCCCAATAAAATGATAAGAACCCAAAAGCTAACAATAATATTCACTGACAATGTCAGTCACAGGTCCGTCAGAAGAATACATATCTTAATAAAGCAGCAAAAAAAAAATCACTTGGAAACCTTAGTCCATCCACTCTATAACCCTGGTTTTTTCCTTAAGGCCTTTTGTTCCCCAAACCCAAAGACATTTCACAAGGACGTGATAGGCAAGCAGGCTTCTCCTGTGGTGTAAACCAGAGTGAGGAATTCTTCAGGGAGAGTTTGAGACAAGGCAGCACCCGCTGAGCAGTGGATAGACCCTGATCACAGCCTGTTGACAAACAATAGTTTTGCTTTTTCGTGGGGGGTTGCTTTTTTCTTTCTAAAGGTTTTTATACTTTTGTAGTAATACTTTTTAAACTTACCCTTGTTAGAGAGGAAGCAAAGCAAAGCAAACAAAAATTTGAATGTTGTTTATGTGGGATTATTCATGGACTGTCAGATAAAAGCCAGTTTGCAAGGAGGAACTCTGGATGCTACTGAGCTAGAATCACCCATCAGAGAAAGAAGGGTCTAGTGAAGGGATAGGAGATAAGGAGTTGTGTTTCCAGACACACTGTGTTAACTGATAGTAGATTGCGGCTCACTGCAGTTACATGACCAGTTGGAAAGGGAATATGGGTTTGGGTTTGAGTCTCTTATTAAGCCCACAAACACCATGTAGCTGAAGCTGTAGCATGTAGCTCTAGCTGAGGGTGATGTGTAAGCAGCATTCTCTACTCTTCGTGAGCATGAGGGATGGTAGAATGTAGCCTTGTACAGTAGATGCAAGTATTGGGCAAGAAACCATCAACAGAGATCCTTGGACATGTCAACATCCTGGGGCTTCTTGGAAAGACTTGGGAGGAGTTTCTGTAAAGTAAGTGGGGTTCAGTTCCTGGAGATTTCAGCACTCAAGATTTGGAAGCCGAGGATGTTTGGATCATTGTTATACAGCATCAGGAGCAGCGTTCATCAAGCTAGTCTTCTCAGTGTCATCGTCCCCCAGTGTAATAGCTCATGGTGTCACACATGCCCTCGCCCCGCCCCCCACGAGATGCCCCCATGAGCCTCCTCCCCTGCCATACAATATGGAATCCTTGGTCAACTTTATGATCCATTTTAATTATACAATAATATGTGGTACACATAGCTATAAATTGTTCAAATATAACATTTCATAGATTAGAGGAATACTAGCAATGGAAGCGTTTTGTAAAATCTTTCTACATTAAATTACATTATTAGTTACCATATTTTTAGTGATTGAATGGGAACCTTTTTTGGATTTTCTCCTCCTTTTCTTTAAATGACTCAAAAAGTTATTCATCCTCAAAACATTATTATATCAGGCTACTTAGGATGATATAGCTAAAATGCTAGAAAATTTATTTTCATAAAACCCCAACAAAACACAGTAAAGAAAATTCTGCATGTGCTTTGTGCAGCAAAATCACATGATTGGAAGCATCTTTGTAACTGGTAATAATGGTAGCTCTGACCAGGGCCCAGTAGAAGAGTCAAAGAGTACATTAGCAAAGAGCTTTAGCCTATGGGTCTATTGGTATATCTAAACTGGACTTATGAAAAAATGTTTTTGCTGTTATAAATAATTATAAGGATAGTCTTTTTTTAAGTGCAATTTTCTTTTATTAGAATTTAATCATATTATATAATAACAATTTTCTCTCTCTTTTTAATGCATATTCTTCACATTTTATTCAATTTCCACTTCATATCAAGCATGAAATATCTACCAGAAATTAAGAAAATATTTGGAAATAGCTATATTTAGTAACAAATTCACTGAAGTATTTTAAGGCAGAAGAGGCTTTGATGTCACTTGTATCCAGTAGCATCATTTGTTGGATACCCCATTAAAATGAATGAAGAACTATTCTTAAAATGCTCTGTTTGAAATAGTTTAATGTAAAAATCAAGTCAATATATTTTAAACTTACCTAAATGTTGTTTTTGTAGAAAGCTATTATGTTCCTATGCAGCTAGACATAGGAGAAATTGGTTATAAAAATATCAAAAGAATGATGACCATTCTCTCTTTTTAAAATCATTTTATTGGGGGCTCATACAGCTCCTATCACAATCCATCCATCCATCCATCCATTGTGTCAAGCACATTTGTACATTTGTTGCCATCATCATTCTCAGAACATTTTCTTTCTACTTGAGTCCTTGGTATCATCTCTTCATTTCCCCCCTCCCTCCCTCATGCACCTTTGGTAATTTATAAAGTATTATTATTTTTTCATGACTTACACTGACTGATGTCTCCCTTCACCCACTTTTCTGTTGTCCATTCTACCGGGAGGAGGTACCAGGTAGATCCTTGTGATCGGTTTCCCCTTTCTCCCACCTTCCCCTTCCCCTCCTGGTATGGCTACTCTCAATATTGGTCCTGAGGGGTTTATCTATCCTGGATTCCCTGTGTTTCTAAGCTCTTATCTGTACCCAGATACATGCTGTGGTCTAGCCTGATTTGTAAGGTAGAATTGGGGTCATGGTAGTGAGGGGGTGGGGGATGGGAAGAGGAAGCATTAAAGAACTAGAGGAAAGTTGTGTTTCAACAGTGCTACACTGCAACTGTAGGATATTCTTGTTAAAATCATGAATTTCTGCTGAAACACTGCACAGACATTTTATACACAGTCCTTCGGTGTCACACTCTTCAAGAGTGTCACCTGATCCGTCTGCACCCCACACCTTCCCCCTTGCTGATGCCCCAAGCGTTCACTGTGGGTTGCTTTGCTCTTTACCTTTCTTTTGGTTGTTTGCTATGGGAATAACTGGCCTTAAAAAGGAAGCCTGGTCCTCCCCGCCAACTACTGGGGTACTTGGAAGGGCCATCGCTTTATGTCACTCAATCTCAGGGCCATAGGAAGTAAATCCAAGGGAGCCACTCTTCCACTGTGCCCTTGCCTTCTGCAGCTGACTTCTGGTTGCCTGGGTGACCATGGGTGTTTAGCTTCAAATCTGCACCGGATACCCTGGGGACTGACTGCCTGGACTTCACTGGACTCCCTTCCCCCTGCCAACTTACGTCCGCCCAGACTGCCGCTGAGGGCTGCAGAGTGCATGCGTAAGCTTCTGCCCCAGGCACGCAAGGGACCCTGAGAGAAGTGACCTTGCAAACCCCTCGTGCCACCACCCCTGCACACATCCGTTCATTTCTTTGAGCTTCCCTTTCATGCGCTGTGAGCTGGACTATAGAAGCAGACAGGTCTGTAAGCGTGCACTTGTGATGCTCAGCCCGACTTCCTGTGTATCCAAGTAAAACGTTGCCCGATAGGGCTTTCAATGGCTGATTTCTTCCCCCTTGCCAATTCATCAACTTCTAGACGTCATTCAATACTTCATGTCATACACCCATTATTGATATCCTTTTCCAAATTATTCCATCAGAACTAACATAAAATCGGTGACTGATTTTTTGAAACCAGATCACCAGGCATTTCTTCCAGCTGCCTCTGGGTGAACTCAAGCCTCCAGTCTGTAGTAGCAGAGCGCGGTAGCCATTTGCATGACGCAAGGACATACCACGGAGGGAAACTTCCTCTTCAGAACGCGTATCTTGAGACTGCGTTCGCAATCCCGCCACTCACAGTCCAGTACCACCCTTGACACCTGGTTACAAAGATGAAGGAGACCCCATTCTGGATGCCTCTGCCTCTGGTTGTGATGGGAACGGAAGTAAGACGGCACCGACTCTAGCGCCACTGGGGCACTGCGAGCACGGATGTGAAAACAAGATCTTGTGGCGCTTATTCTTGGCACATGTTCCTGGGGGTAGGGGGAGGGACTCGCACCCCAGACAGCCATGGAAGGTGGGGACATCGCCCTTCCTTACAGGGACACTGCGCACAGGCAGCAGGCTTCCAGGTGGCCCGCCAAGTGGCTGGGAGCAGAAAGCCAGCTCTTCCCAGGCGCAGAGCTGGGGTCCCACTGCGGAAAATACCTCCCACTGGTCCACAGAAAGGCTAGGTCTTTCTACTTTTGCATTTGGGTCAAAAGTGTGTTTCTTATTCAATTCTGCATAACCGGACAGGGAGCAATCCTTCCCGTTATGGCTACCATCTATTGAAGAAAGGTTTTTATTTCTTCTTTTCAGATGGTAAACTGAGTAGAAATTAGTCTCATCGCAACAGTAAGGATTTAACCAGACAAATAGAAAAGGTTTGTAACAAAAATGTATACCAGAAAATGGCTTCAGAAAATCCAAAAGAGGGGAGAAACCAAAAAGGAGGGCAAATGGCAACCCAGAGATGAAGGAAGAGGGAACTTTCTTAGGATGAAGGGAGAAAGGGAGGTGGTGGGGTGCCCAGGACTGAGCTACTGGGCTCATGTGACAAAAGTGGGCATGGCATGCCTTTCCAAAGATGTGGTCCTAGATAAGTCACTGTTCGTAGAGATGTCACCAGAAGAAGATAAATAACCCAGATTCCTTTTTCTTCTTCCCCCAACCGCCCACTGACCACTCCCAGTGGGAAGCCAATTGGTATGTAAACTGGGAAATGCAGCCTGCAGCAAAGCAAGGAAGGACAGAGTATCAGAGGTAAACAGCCGGCACAGGGGCATTCACAGGACCTTAATTGTGCACCCACTAACAATCCCAGCCTCGCAGAGGAGACTTAGAAAGTTTTTTAAATTTTTTAAAATCATTTTATTGGGGGCTTGTACAGCTCTTACCACAATTCATCCATCCATCCAACCATTGTGTCAAGGACATTTGTACATTTGTTGCCTTCATTATCTTCAAAACATTTGCTTTCTACTGGAGCCCTTGGTACCAGTTCCTCAGGTTTCCCCACCCTCCGTTTTGTTGTTGTTGTTGTTTTTTTAATTGTCCACAAGCCCTTCAAACTAAGATGTGTGTTTGAGATCTTCCCCAATCTCAGGTTCTTCCTAACACTTAAACCCTCAAATCTTTCTTTCTCTCCTGATGAGAGAATTGGGTATGCTCTCATGGAAGTTAACCAGATGGATCTTTAAAGTAAATCAAAGGCTTTTAACTTAATTTTTGAAAACCACAATTAATGGGCAGCACATTACTTGCAGAGAGCCAACAACTAAATGAAGACAGCCTGCAGGCTGGTGGAGCTTGAAAGCTTGGCCGTCTTGGAGAAAAAGTGTGGGGTTCCAGGGAGAGCAGCCTGGCTTGGTTGTGCTCGGGAACACGGTCAGGTCAGGGCTGGCTGAGCATTTCAACTGAGGTCCCTGCCTGGCAGCGTTGCTCTCAACTTCCCACATCTGTTAGGGCCCCTTGAAGAAACGTTCAGGGAAAATATACCGCACCCCACAACCACTTCCTTCATAAAGACACCTCTGACCTTCAGGTGGGCCCATTTGATGCCCTTCCTATGAGCCCCTCAGCACTCTGTGCCTGCCTCCACGATGGAACTGGCTAGTCCTGCACTCGTGCTTTGTCACTGCTTGCTTTCTCATTGTTCTGCTAGTGAATTGGGAACTCCCCCGGGGCAAAAGCTGAGCTCTCTATGTTACCTAAGCTTAGCACAGCCCTGCACATGCGGGGGAGGTAGAATAGATATCGTGAGAAATGAAGGAAGGAAGTGACATACAGGGACCCAGGATTTTCTTAACAGCACAGTATTGTAGAAAGACTATACAATCAGCTATCTCATTAATATGAGGATGCAATATATATGGAACACAATAGATAGTAGCATGGTGCCTAAGGGCTAAATACAAGGGGTTAGACTCAGAGACTGCCTGGCTAGACAAGCAGGCTGCCCAGGTGTGGGAGGGAGAATAGGGTAGAGGATGTTTGTCTATGTGTGTTTACCTTTGCTTCAAATACCTCCATGGATGTGGTGACACGTACAGAGAAGAAAGTTAGGAAAATATCGTAGACAACTAAACACCTTGTGGTAGTGAGTCTTAGGGTTTAGGGGATCAGTACCATAGTCTGAGTGGAGGCACCAAGGTCAATTGGCATAGCATAGTTAATAAACACATTGTTCTACATATTACTTTGTTGAATAGCGACTCGAGTCTTAAAAGCTCCTGAGAAGCCATCTAATGTACAACTATTGGTATCTCCTCACCTAGAGAAAATGATGGTGATACTGGGAGAGTAGAGGGATGATGTGTTGGAAAGGGGGAACTGATTACAAGGATCTACATGTTACCTCCTCCCTGGGGGGTGGACAACAGAGAAGTGGGTGAAGGGAGACGTTGGATAGGGCAAGATATGACAAAATAATAATTTATAAATTACCAAGGGTTCATGAGGGAAAAAATGAGGAGCTGATGCATGGGTCTTAAGTGGAGAGCAACTGTTTTGAGAATGATGAGGGCAATGAATGTGCAAATATGCTTTACACAATTGATGTATGTATGGCTTGTGATAAGAGTTGTATAAGCCCCTAATAAAGTGATTTTTAAAAAAAGAAAATTATGACACTGGAAATGCACATGGAATCAATTAGTCCAATAAATTATTGGCCTGTGAAATATCAGTCTTCACAGCCCTGAGACTAGAAGAACTAGAGGGTGTCCAGCCATCAGTAGCAACTGCTTGGGAAAGTATCACATTAGAAGGTCCTGGATATAGTAGGGAGAAAATGTCAGGGGTCAAAACTCAAAATTATAAAAGAAACCTGGTCAAATAGAGACTGGTGGAACCCCAAGACTATGATCAATAGACATCCAAATCTGGAACTGAGCTCTCTCCCTTGCTAGGATGAAGGAGCCCTGGTGGTGTGCTGATCTCATGCTGAGGTACAATCTGCATGGTTGGCAGTCCAAAACAACAGCAGCGCCAAGGGAGAAAGACTGGGCTGTCAACTCCAATCAACAGTTATAGTCTGAGTCAGCACTGACTCGACAGCAGTAAGAGATAAAGAGCATTTGCCCAAGGACACCATTAGAAACGAAGGAGAAATGGAAACAGAAAACGCAGAGAAGGTGTGATAAGTACATTTGGTACATTTGGTACATTGAGGGGAGACTGCAGTAGATGAGTTGAAGCAAAATGTGTATGAATTAATGAAATGTAAAACTGATCATCTACTGTGTAAACCTTCACCCAATTCAAAATTAAAAAAAAAATTTTCAAGTCTGTGATTCCATTCTTTTTTTTTTAAAACATTTTATTAGGGGCTCATACAACTCTTATCACAATCCATACATATACATACATCAATTGTCTAAAGCACATCTGTACATTCTTTGCCCTCATTATTTTCAAAGCATTTGCTCTCCACTTAAGCCCTTTGCATCAGGTCCTCTTTTTGAAGCCCCTTCATAGATGAAATTCATAAGATATGTTTTAGGAACTAGAGCTTGTATGTATTTAATAGAGAAAGAAATGAGAAGGTGAAGCAACACCTCATATTTATGAGGCACTCCGAGGACAAACTGATCTGTCCTGGGAGAAGTCCGGCTAGGGAGCTCCTTAGAAGCAAGGATGGCAAGCCTTTGTCTTAGACATTTTGGACACGTTGTCAGAACAGACTAGTCCCTGGAGAAGGCGGCCATACTCGGTAAAACAGAGGGGCAGTGAGAAAGAGGAAGGCCTTCAATGAGCTGGGTGGACACTGTGCTGGCAACAATGGCCTCTGGTGTAGCAAGAGTCCCGTGTGGATGGCGCAGAAACGAGTGGTATTTCATTCACTTGTGCACAGAATGGGTCAGAGCCGACTCGATGGCACCGACCAACCACAGAAATATACATGAAAGAAGCCCAGTGGTGCTGTTGGTTAGGCATGGGGCTGCAAATCGAAAGGCTGAGCGGTTCAAATTAGCTATGGCAGAAAGACAGCGCGGTCTCTTTCAGTAGAGCTTTTGAGCTTTGGAAAACCTAAGAAGCAGGTCTACTCTGTCCTGTAGGGTTGCTTATCAGTCTGAATTGACTTGGTGGCAGCGTGTGAATATTCATGAAGGGGGTGGCCCTAGTGTCCAATGGTTAAGCACTTGACTGCTCACCCTAGCGGAAGGATCAGTAATTCAAAGTGACCAGCCACTCTGGGGGACAATAGACCTTGGTGATCTGTTTCCATAAAAGATGGCAACCTTCTGGAAGCATAACAACCAGAATAGAAATAATGAGAAAGTCGACACACTGAGAAAGTATAATGTCGTCGTGTAGCAGTGGTTAAATAGAAACTGAATTTGCTATTTAAACACAATAAACAGAAAACACAATAAACTATTTTAATTTAAAAAAATTGAAGAGTATGGTCGAGGAAACCTATGAGCAATTCAGCTCGGTTCTTCAGAGTTGCTAAGAGTTGGAATTGTTACTCGATAACCAATAACAGCCAATACTGATGAGGCGCCTGTGCACGAAATATAAATGACATATAAATATGCCTGGACTACAGGAGGCACTAAGTATTCTAGATGAAGTAAATACACACGAGTCATTCATATTCATGAAGCCTTAATGATGACCCGTTCTGGCTCCGTGTATCTTTTGCTCCAGAAGCCCACGTGAGCCAAAGGCTAATTGACCAGCTACAGCTATTGTGCCAGATGGTTTGTCTCTGTGCTTCTCCACTAGAGCAAGGGGCCAGGTACTTTCCGTATGTGCTCCAACCTTGACTCTGGTCCCTGTGACCGAACCAGCAGGAGGGAAGCCTGGTATGGCTGACAGAGGATACCTGCACACGGTGAGCCGGGATATAGTAGTTTGCTCTCACCCTAGCTCATCATGTTAACATACCTCATGCCTTTTGGCCCTTGATTCTCACTATGTGCTTCACACTTACTACCCATGTAGTGTAAGCACTTACGTTTTGCTCATGGCCAATTTGGTGCCATGACTTCTGGACTAATTTGCTTGGTAGTGTCTTTGGACACTATCAAATTATCAAGTTAATTTCAATGACGGATATAGGTGAGGATCATGATGCCCCTTTATGGATACGGAAATCTTGACGTCCAGCCAGTATGTGGCTCATCGAGGCCACGCAGCTAGGAAACAGAAGAATGGTTTTCCAACTATTTGGAAAGTCACCTTCACTTTAAACAAGATCTGCATGCTAAAATTTACCAGAGTGCATTATCACAAAAATCAGCTGGGAATTGTGTGTGGATCTAAACATAAGCGGGAGCCTAGGTGGCACAGTGATTAAAGTGCTCGGCCATCAACCCAAAAGGTCAGTGGTATGAGTGTATGGATTATGATAAGAGTTGTACAAGCCCCCAATAAAATGATTTTTTTCCCAAAAGTCGGTGGTTCAAATGCAGCAGCTGCTCCTCCGAAGAATTATGTGGCAAATGTCCGCTTCTGTAAAGAGCGGTCGTCTTAGACACTTTGCGTACAGTTATAGTTCTCTGCTCTGCGGGGTTGCTGGGAGTGGGGATCCAGTCGACGGTTTCTGGTGTGGCTCTAAAGACAGTTTGCCAAGAATAACAGGCCGCTCTCACAGAGGGCTGATTCTGATGCAGCCATCCTCCTTCAGCATGGCCATGCTGGGAAAGCCCTTGAACGGACACTAGCTTTTAAAAAAGTCATTTTGGGGGGAGCTCTTACAGCTTTTATAACAATCCACACATCAATTGTATCAAACGCACTTGTACAAATGTTGCCATCATCATTTACAAAACATTTTCTTTCTACTTGAGCCCTTGGTATTGGCTCCTCTTTTACCTCTCCCTCCCCACCCTTCCAACCTTGTGAATCCTTGATAAATTATATATTATTATTTTCATATGTTACACCCTCTGCTGTCTCCCTTTACCCACATTTCTGTTGTTCATCCCCCTCAGGGTGTGTGTGGGGGTGGGGGGAGTGTTGTTAATACAGCTATCACTCAGATTGGTACTCCCTTTCTCCCCTTCTCCCTGATCTCATGGTATTGCTACTCCCATAACTGTTCTTTTTTTTTTTTTTTAGAGGATTTTATCTATTTCTTTAACAGTTTTTTAAAAACATTTTATTAGGGGCTCATACGACTCTTATCACAATCCATACATACATCAATTGTATAAAGCACATCCATACATTCTTTTCCCTAATCATTTTCAAAGCATTTGCTCTCCACTTAAGCCCTTTGCATCAGCTCCTCTTTTTTTCCCCTCCCTCCTTGCTTCCCCCTCCCTCATGAGCCCTTGAAAATTTATAGATTATTATTTTGTCATATCTTGCCCTATCCGGCATCTCTCTTCACCCCCTTCTCTGTTGTCCATCCCCCAGGGTGGAGGTCACATGTAGATCCTTGTAATCGGTTCCCCTTTCCAACCTACTCACCCTCCACTCTCCCAGCATCGCCCCTCACACCCCTGGTCCTGAAGGTATCATCCACCCTGGATTCCCTGTGCCTCCAGCTCCCATATGTACCAGTGTACAGCCTCTGCCCTATCCAGTCCTGCAAGGTAGAATTCGGATCATGGTAGCCTATAACTGTTCTTGAGGGGTTTACCTGTCCTGGTTTCCCTGTGTTGTGAGCTCTTATCTATACCAGTGTACATGCTCCAGTCTAGCTGGATTTGAAAGGCAGACCTGGGGTCATGATAGTGGGGGGAGGAAGTATTCAGGAGCTAGAGGAATGATGTGTGTTATATCAGTGCTATACTGCACCCTGGCTGAATCGCCCCTTCCTTGTGACCCTTCTGTGAGGGGATGTCCAATTTTCTACAGATGGGCTTTGGGTCCCTATCCTGAGGCCCCTCGTTCACCACAATGCAATTATTTGTTTTGGATCTTATGATGTCTGAGTTACCTGTTCCTGTTGACACTTCGTGATCACACATGCTGGTATGCTTCTTCCATGTGGGCTTTGTTATTTCTCTGCTAGATGGCCGCTTGTTTAACTTCAAGTCTTTGAGGCTCCAGATGCTCTAATTTTTAATAAGACACCAGCTTTGAAGGATTCCTTCACCTCTCTGACTTTGTAAGCACAGCTCCACATGGGCAAGGCCTCTGGCCGACAGACACGTGGAGGCTCTGTCGCTGTGGAATTAACTCCAGGAAAGAGGAGAGGCTTGAGGCTGAGAGGGTCTGGTTGTCTTCACATCCTTCTAGAAGCTGGAATCCTTTCCAGGCAATATCAGCCTCAGAAATTTGGCCGGGTGTTTGCTCTGACTCTTTTAACTGTTGACTTTTGGATCAACTCTGGGTTGGCTTGGGTTTGGAGCTTGCTTTGCCCAAATTAATAATTAACTTGAATAAACACAGTCTGCCCGTCCTTCCCACCCTTCCTTGATAGTTTTGAAAGCATATGCAAATAAATGTTGCTGGCCAGACAGAGGCGGTCAGGCTGTCACCTTTCTAGAGAGGGACTGACGCCTGCATTTCATGTGTCACATCACAAGTCCAGTTTCCTCAGATGAGAAGAATGAAGACGCCTCAATGGAACCTTGCAAATTATTTTCAAAAATCACTAGACCTTCAAAATGTATAATTTTTCTGAAACTTGGCACTAGTCCACTCATTCCACCCAGCTCTCTTGCTGCCTCCGATTTCCCACCCACTCACTGGGCAAAAGGAACTCTATAATAATTACAGGCATGTCAAAGGGGATGGAGAGTGATCAACCTGGGAGGCCCTCACAGCCTAACCCATCATTTTTAAAGCTGTGTTTGTATGCATGTTGTTGTCTGTATACTTGCTGTGGTGGTTATATAATTCAATGTTAACTTGATCAATAAGCAAAGGGGTGGAGTCTAACCTGTCAATCAGGTCACAGCCTGATGATGCTTCTTTGTGGGTGTTTCTCATGAGGATCCTGGGAATTTCTTCTCTTTCTCCTGGGAGGCAGGCCTCTCTCTCTCTCTCTCTCTCTCTCTCTCTCTCTCTCTCTCTCTCTCTCTCTCTCTCTCTCTCTCCTCCACCTTCCTCTAAGGGAGACACACTCAGAGAGCTGGAGGAGCCACATGGAGACCTGAGCCAGTGCTGGGCTGGCAGGCTTCCACTGATTTCCACCTACCAGCCTATGGCCTTCCTGCATTCGACATCATTGCATGTTCAGCATGAGTCTGAAAAGGAACTTATGGACCAGTATCAGATATATGGGCTAATAGGGGACTTAGGCACTTGATCTGGACTGGGCTGGGATGTTTCCTCAATATACGATTGTTCTGTGATATCAAGCTCTCTCTTACACATACATGAGTGTCTCTGGATTTATTTTTCTAGTCTGCCCTGTCTAACACACCTGCACATATAGAGAATAAGAAAAATGTCTAGAAGCAGGAACAACAAAACATTTAAATATACTTAAAGAGGAATCATAAATGTTGTTTCTTTAATTTTTAAAATAACATTCTGTATTGCCTAAGTTCTAATAATCATCTCATGGCTTTTCCAATGTTTCTTTAAAAAAAACATTGTTTTAACTTTTAAAAGAAATAACAATATTGGATGTACTCTTTTCTGTTACCAAGGAGCTAACTAATCTTAACTGAACCTTGTAGCATTCCTGGGAAGTCAGTGGCCACAAGAGATGTTAGTGGACAAAGTTACATGGCTTCTCTGTGGCAACATTAAAAGTCAAACCCAGATATTGTTGACATCAAAGCCCACGTAGGTCCCATTCTGCCGCATCTGCTCCTAGGATGCAGTTTCATCATTCTGGGCTGGGGTCCAATCAACAGCTACTCTGTAGCACGATGTGTCAGGGTCTGCAAAGATGAAAATCCTGCCCTCCAGAAACCCACAGCCCAGAGCACGGCTGCTCGACGCCAGCTGCTAATTAGAGTCACTTGGGAAAGCTTAAAAACTCCCTCCGCCCAGCCCACACCTCTGGCTCCTCTTTAAACGCCCCCCAGCTGATTGCAATGGGCAGCCAAAGTTGAGAATTACTGATCGACCCGGGAGATGGCACATCTATAAACACACAGATCCCATGTGAGGCAATATTTACTATATTGTGACTTGTTTCCACTAATTACTTCCTGACATTTTATGGGTCCTAGGCATATGGCTTTGTTTTCAAGGATGTTGTGAGAATTGAAAACCATAAACAGCCTTTCTCTTTTGTCCTCTAAACTAACTGGAATTACTAGTGTTCCCTCTGACTGCACGTGTAGGTAAGCAATACAGACTAGCGCACATTGCACTGAAGTCTCCCAGCCTAGTTAGCACTGAAGTCTCCCAGCCTAGTTAGCCTAGTTATAAGAAAATGTGGTTTGGACAAGCTCCTTCCCTTTAGGACTCCCAGAAGCCTAGGGGACAAGACTCCTCCTTTCTCATGCTGTCCATCTCACTCTTCCCACAACTGCCCCCAGACCATGCCCCATTTCAAAGAAAGAAGAATCAGATTGCAACAGTGTTTTAAAAGAAAGAAGGAACGAATGAATGAACAAAAAAAGGAACACCTTAGATCAGTGGTTGTACTGTTTAAGGTTTATTGTGCCAACCTGGCTGATAAACTCATGCGGGATTAATTGAAGGGCAGTTTAATTGAAGTGTGGAGAGATAAATGGCCCGGCAAGACTCGCCCTTTTGGTTCTCTGGTCTTTTGCTCTCTGATTGTCAGACCAGTGTGCCACAGCCTTTGCTAGTTCTCTACCTCAGCTGGCAAGGCTCACTTCCTGTGAGATGTCCCTGAGGAGAAACCACATGGACCTACCCTGATGCAGCTCTGGGTGCTGGAGCAGCTGTGTGGAGATGCCTGCCAGCGCTGAGATGCTTATACATTCACTGGATACAAAGACTTTTTACCCACTGGCCTGTGATTGTCCTGCATTTGGCATCATTGAGTGTGATTTGTGAATTTGAGGAGGACTTTGTAGATTGGTGTCGGACATATGGGTTGATGCCGGACTATGAGCTTGGACAGCACTGGGTTGGGATGCTTTATTAATGTACACTTACCCTTTATATAAAACTTTCTCTTACATACATATGAGTTTCTGTGGATTTGTTTTTCTATTCTATCCAGACTGACACAGTGGTTCTCAACCTAATGCTGCAACCCTTTAATACAGTTCCTCATGTTGTGGTGACCCCAATCATAACACTATTTTTGTTGCTACTTCATAACTGTAATTGTGCTACTGTTATGAATTGTAATGTAAATATCTGATATGTAGGATGTACTTTCATTGTTATAAATTGAACATAATTAAGGCAAAGTGATTAATCACAAAACAATATGTAATTATATATTGTGAAATATTTATTTCTAATTAAAAATAAATGAAATATTGTCTTGAAGCATAGTGTATCATGGGTAAAAGTCTTACTATGACAACATTAAGCTACATTGCTACATTTTGAAGAGTATACGTACAAAGCCAGCGTCAGTGCAAAGGTTGAGATAGCCTCTTTCTCACCAGATCAGAAATTCTCAAGACAGTCTTTGCAAGAGCACACCGAAGATCATCTTACACATCTGTATTTAGACTTGTTAACCAACAAGCTGTAAAACCCTGTTTCATAAAGATATGTTGTTGGAAATGGAAGAAGAAGGCGCAACACAGTCTCAGACAGCACAGAATCTGACTAAAAACACTTGATCCAGAATTTTGTAACTAGCATTGTTGAGAAATCAATTCATGATGCACCACTGTTAATAAGTTCAATGAACTCCTCTTGTGCTGTCTCAGGAACATCTTCAACTTTGACTGTGAATGGGCTTCTGACAAGTGCAAATGGGGTGTCAAGTAGATTTGGAAAGTACGATGAAATTTCATCTGCAAGCATGTGCAAGTGTTCTTTCACAGAAATTATCATCATCGTCCTTTTGTCTGGTTCGATGTCATGTTCCTCAAAGAAAGCAGATAAAGTAGCCAACATGTAAATTTTATTTTCATTCATTTTTTTTTGCCAAAGCTGAAGTTTCACTTCAAATTATCATATCTTTTCAGACAAATCGAGGCATGTTGCATTTGGTCGTTGAAGTGATGAATTTAACTCATTCAAGATGTCAAAGATGTCGACCGAGTAAGCTATTTTCTGCATTTCACTTTTATTGCTGAAAAGTGCTATGAACTATGGTCTTGTTTTCTGATTTTTAAAAAAAAAACGTTTTGAGTTCATCACAAAGCTCAAAAACACATTTTAAACTTTTCCTCTCAACAACCATCTCACTTCCATGTAAAATAACAGTATTATTTGGAGCATCCAACTCATTGCACAATTGCGAAAACAATCAACTGTTTAAAGTGCTCACCTTTACAAAATTGACAGACCTTATGACGCTCTTCAGTAGTTCTTGTAACTCTTGTGGTAGTGTCTCAGTTGCTAATATTTTCCGATGAATCATACAGTGAGTTCTGATGACTTTTGGTGACTCATTCAGTACCAAACATTGAAATCCAGATTGATATCCTGTCATAGTTGGAATACCATCTGTGCAAACACAACAGACATTTTCCCAAGAGATCTTATGCTCTTTCAGAAATGAACCAGCTGTCTCAAATCCATCACATGCAGTAGTTGTCATTTCAAGAGGTTTGCAAAAAGAAACTCATCTTTAAAGTCGCCATCATTAATATACCCCACGTAAACCAGTAACTGTGAACAGTTTGCAATGTCTATAGATTCATCAAGCTGGATGCTAAATATTGGAAACAGAGCAGATTTAATTTCCTGGATCACCTGATCAAGAATATCAGCAGACATGTCACCTATTCGTCTGTGGACAGTGTCGTTAGATAAGGAAATTGTACTCAATTTTGTAACAAATTCATCTTTGATCATAGCTCAAACAATGTCTTTGGCCAACTGGCAACAGTAAATCCTCAGCAATGGTGTGAGCTTTCATAGCTCTGGTGACGCTGAGTGCCACTAAATATGACGTTTCAACGGCTGCTATGTTTTGTTTGTGGTACTTGCCACCAGTGTCAAGTCTGGCTTTCTTGAGTCCATCAATTTTGCTTCTAAAATAGTTGGTATCCTTGCTGGCAAAGCTCAGATGCTTGCTATCAAAATGGTGTTTTAGTTTGTTCAGCTTCATTGATTTTGCTGATAGAACTTCACAACAAATAACACATTGAGGTTTCTCAACTCCTGCTGTAATGATAGCGGTAAAACCATACTATAAAAAATCCTCACTGTATTCTCTTTTCTTAATGTTTTTCTCTACATGGTCTATTGTCATGGATGGTCTGCTAAAGAAAATAATATATAACAATAGCTTTAATAATACAAAAGATGATATACATGGCATAATTCAGTCAATACAGTTCGTTAAAGTTTCCTATGATTCACCTTTCTGTGTTGTTTTTTAACATACCTATTACTATCACAAGGGGGCAGTATTCACATCAAGTACAGCTGAATATAGAAAGACTGATCAGCATCCAGATTAAGTTCACATGGCATAGATATAGATTTTTTTGCAGTAGTTGATTTTACAGTACATGATTTTACACTTACCCAGTAATTAAGTCATGAAGTGTAGTTTTACCTCATGAAGTGTAGTTTTGAAAGGTTGCTTTCAACACAGCAGCTGCTCTCTACACTGTAGCTGCTCTCTACACGTGTGACTGGTCTGCGTAAGTACATTACGGCGCCAACCCTGTCACATACACCTGTATCTGTATGAGGTGTATGTGATGGGTATGTCTGCATATGGGTAGACCCACCTGATGATGGATAGAGGAGCAGTGTCTCAGTTCCTAAGACCATTGGAAATAATGTTCCTCGGTTCCTAAGACCATCGGAAATAATCCTACCCTTAAACGCATTCTGACTTGAATCTCTGATCCATGCTAGCTACCACTCCCCTTCTCTTTTCAATGAAGTCAAGCTTTTTAATAATAGTGTATACTCCTTTTTTATTTTGTCTCCTGTCTTCCACACTTTTGGTTCCTCATGGTGTAGTGGTTACACATTGGGCTGCAATCCTCCTGCTCTGCAGTTCAAAACCACCAGCAGCTACACTGGAAGAAGACCGGACTTTCTACTCCTGCCAGCAGTTACAGCCTCAGAAACCCACAGTGGAGTCACTATGAGTCAGCAAGGACTTGATGGCAGTGAGTTTGGAGTGGGTTTTTTTTTTTTAACTTTAGTTCCTATTTCCCTATAAAACTTTTTCAGTGAAGGTCACATATAACCTCCTCCTGGCAGGTCTGTTGGCAGAACTTTTTAAATAGCCTCATGGACATCTTTGTGTCACTTGACACTGTCAATCACATCTTCTTAAACACTCTCTTGAGGACTTCGGCTTCGTATCCTTGGGTGGCATAACTGGTTCAGGGCTCAACATTTGTGCCTCTGACGGCAGGCCTGGAAATCTGACCAGAAAGTCTATGGGGAAGTTCCACTCTGCATACATGGGATGAGTCAAAATCCATTCCCCAGCAATTACAACAGCCTTCTTGACTTAGGACATGACTCTCAGTTTTTCTGTTCAGTTCTCTGAGCTTGCTCCCACAGGAACTCTTGTCAGGGCTCCTTTCCAATCACCTTCAGGGTAAGGCCTTGGTTCCTAGGCTCCCCTCCCCACTCCCCACCACCTTTTTAGCTCTTTCTCCCAAACTCCTTCTTGTTGTGCTTTCTAATGACCCTCATTACAAAGCTGTGTGTGACTGTTTATACATACCACAGTGCTCCAAGCCTTTATGTCCTTGCTCATGTGATTCTTCATTCCTAGGATGCCCTTCCCTTTCTTACGCTGACTAACTCTTCCTTTAAAGGTCAGCTCAGAATTGGTCACTGTTGTGGAAACTTCCCTGACCCAGACTCTGTCCTCCTCCCCTCTCAGACTGTCCTCACTCCTGTGCTCTCGGTAGCCCCATCTGCTAACCTTCTTTGTCACAGTGTGCTATTACTTTCTTTTTTGTCACTTAAAAACACTTGGGCCAGAAAACACAGTGGGCCCGGGTGTCTGGGTGTGTGTGTGTGTGTGTGTGTGTGTGTGTGTGTTAGTCTTCTTTACAACTCCCGAGAGATACACAGCCACCAGAGATGGCAAACACAGCAGTGTCGCACCTGCTCCTAATCAGGGCAGATGGAGCAGGCTGAACTAGGAAATCCAATTGGAGTCCAGTGAAGAACCCCTCTGACCCCCAAATCCGAAGCCTCAGAGCAGTCAGGCACTCTCGCTTTTGCTTCTGTCCCCAAGCTGATCAGTGTACGTGGAAAAAGCTATGCAGACGGGATGACAAGCAGGGCTGCAGGTGTTTGCTATCTCATCTAAGCGGGGCCCTCAGCGTCACTCCGAGGTCCACACTTGACCCTGGCTGACTCCCCATCACATTCCTCAAAGCACAGTTGACAACTATTTCTCCTCAAGTCCCTAACCCACTCCAGCTCTCTCGCCCACACCTCCTTCATTGAATTTGTCCCTTGATTTCCTTCCCCTCACACTAAATGCCTATTTTTCTTCCCCTTTCCACTCTCTTCCATGTCATCTCAGGTGCAGTCCATGCCCCAGGATTCCAGGGTAACTCCCCACCCTGGTCCTGCAGACTCTGGTCCCTTTTTCTTCCACACCTGACCATTCAGCTCCCTCCCGGCCCCTGTGACCTCAGTTTATCAACAGGATGCAGGGCCTATCATGTGAATAAGTGCATCAATTAATAATCATTTTTTTATTCTGCTCTTTCTGTAAGCCATCTCCTGTATGCCCTGTTTCAGCTTCTGCAAACTATTCCTAGCTCTCTGGTGCCCAGGCAGCCAGCACAGTGTGACCGGAAGGCTCCCATCAGCTATGTCCCGCACAGACATGTGTGATGTTTTGGAAGCTAGCACGTCTGGAGAACAGTGCTCATAATCACTTTCAATGTGATTTTCTCTCTTGCCTGTCTGTGCACTATACCTGTAAACTGGTTTCTGTCGCATCAGTTTCAACTTATGGCTACGCCCATGTATGTCACAGTAGAACTGGGCTCCACAAGGTTTTCAAAGGTTGACTTTGAGAAGTAGATCACCAGGGCTCTCTTCTGTGTCACCTCTAACTGAACTTGAGCCTCCTTCAGCCATGAAAATTAACTGTTTATACCCACCCTCCCCTGGGACTCCTGTGGATTGCCGGCTTCTTAAATCATCCAGATCTTCTTATCCGAGTGGCTATGTTTTACATTCTTGCCTTTTCTTTCCTACCAACACTTGATTGGAAGTGCTTCCTGTCAGCATTCATTCTGTCCCCTCCTGTGACTCCAGCGATTTTATCTTCACTAAATTGCATTAAAAAGTGAGCGTTCCACGTTCTGAGATCATGAGTGGAGATACTGAATGAAACAAGATTGAACCCCAGCCTCCAAAGCATTGCTTTGAGACACAGCCTAGCAGTCGTTTGCATTTCGACTTACTCTGTGGCCGTATGGTACCACACCGTGCCTGACAGACCATGCTGGGCTCTTTCCAAGAATGTACTTTCTTTACAATGTACTGTGCTTCCTCGTACCATGGACCTCGCTCACCCATGCTTCCCAAAGACTACATGCTGGAGCTTCAACAGAGCATCTCTATTTGGCTAGTAGCTCCCTGCGCCGCTGTATGCTGCATTGGCGCACACACACCGCTGTAAAGTCTGTGCGCCTCGCTCTGGCATGCGGGGCTCCACGACTTTATGGCCTTTCCTTCCAGCGGTACACACGCTGCAACGATATAACTCTTCCACTTCCTTGTGTGACTCTGGGCACGCTACCGTACATACTCGAGTACAAGCCGACCCGAATATCAGCCGAGGCACCTAATTTCACCACAAAACTGCATTAAAAAATGTGCTGAAAAACTCGGTTTATATATGCATATATATGGTAATTAACATCCTGGTATCTTTCTTTATGATAGAGTGGCTGTCAAAATTAAATTGCATACAGGCCCTGGTGGTACAGTTGAGATGCATTGGACTGCTAACTGCAAAATTAAATTGCATTGCATCTGTGACGGAATTAAATGAGGAATTACACTGACCATGAATGCTTATGTTAGGTAGAATGGGTGCCTCAAACATGCTCACGTCCTTATCCTTGATAACTGTCAGAGGTAGATGCCTTCAATTGGCTCCAACTCAAGGTGACCTTATGTATAAAGATAAAATCTAGGGATCCATACGGTAGTCAACTAAAAATGAATGGGGAAAAGACATGGGTAGTGAGGGAACAGGGCACTAACCCACCCAACATTCCTGCTCAGAGTAGCCAGTGCACAGAGAGGACCATATATATGGCTGGTCCCACTACGAGAAATGATGTCCCTCACTGACACATGGCATTATGGGGGACAACAGTGGAGACACAGTGTGGGAATTGCACCTGATCTGACCCTACCACACTGAGGTGAAACACTAAGGGCATGCAACAGAACAATGAGGGGAACAGAGCAAGGAAGTCCTCAGGGAATACCAAAAATAGACTGTGGGGCCAGGGTGTGCACCCCAGCAGACAACCTGAAAACACTCCTAAAGATCAACAAACAGTCCTTGAACTAACTACAGACTTTTCTTTTTGTTGTTGTTGTTTTGTTTTCCTTTGTTGCTATGTTTTGCTATGACTTGTTTTTGTGCATATTATTATCTGTGCATGTCTATCTAGATAAGATAGGTGGGATAAACAATCCAGAGGAGAAAACAACAAGGTTCTGAGGGGACATGAGAGAGGGGGAGGTGCAGGGGAAAGCAAGTGGTGTTAACAAACTCAGGGACAAGGGAACAACAAGTGATCTTAAATCAAAGATGAGGAGGGTGTAGGAGGACTGATAGGGTTTGATCAAGGGCAGTGTAACCAAGAGCAATTGCTGAAACCCAAATGAAGGCTGAGAATGATAGTGGGACAAGAGGAAAGTAAAAGGAAATAGAGGAAAGGATTTGGAGGCAAAGGGTATTTATAGAGGTCTAAATACAGGCATCTACATATGTAAATATATTTATATATGAAGATGGGGGAATGGATTTATGTACATATATTGATAGGTTTAGTATTAAGGTAGCAGATGGACATTGGCCTCTACTCAGGTACTTCCTCAATGCAAGAACACTTTGTTCTATTAAACTGGCATTCCATGATGCTCACCTTGCTGACACGATCAATGAAAACAAATGGGTATATAAGCAAATATGGTGAAGAAAATTGATGGTGCCTGGCTATCCAAAGATAGAGTGTCTGGGGTCTTAAATACTTGAAGATAAACAAGTGGCCATCTAGCTGAGAAGCAACAAAGCCCACATGGAAGAAGCACACCAACCTGTGTGATCATGAATTGTCGATGGGATCAGGTATCAGGAATAAAAGAACAAAAAAAATCATATCATTGTGAATGAGGGGGAGTGCAGAGTGGGGACCCAAAATCCACCTGTAGGCAACTAGACATCCCCTTACAGAAGGGTCACAGGGAGGAGACAAGCCAATCAAGGTTCAGTGTAGCAACATACAACTTTCATCTAGTTTTTTAATGCTTCCTCTCCCCTCCTCCCACTATCATGATCCCAATTCTACCTAACAAAATCCAGCTAGACTGGAGGATGTACACTGGTACAGATAGGAACTGGAAACACAGGGAATCCAGGACAGATGATCCACTCAGGACCAGTGGTGGGAGTTGCGATACTTGGAGGGTGGAGGGAAGGTGGGGTAGGAACGGGAACCTATTACAGGGATTTACATATAACCTCCTCCCTGGGGGATGGACAACAGAAAAGTGGGTGAAAGGAAACATCAGACAGTGTAAGACATGACACTCATAATAACAATTTATAAACTATCAAGGGTTCGTGAGGGAGAGGGGCAGTGAGGAAGGGGGAAAATGAGGAGCTGATACCAAGGGCTCAAGTAGAAAGAAAATATTTTGAGAGTAATGATGGCAATAAATGTACAAATGTGCTTGACAAATGGATGGAGATATGGATTGTGATAAGAGTTGTATGAGCCTCAATAAAATGATATTTAAGTGAGGCATTGTCAATTTATCGTGATTTTCACCCAGTAGGTAGGAATAGTTAACATGCTAGATGGA
This sequence comes from Tenrec ecaudatus, assembly GCF_050624435.1. Taxonomy (NCBI): domain Eukaryota; kingdom Metazoa; phylum Chordata; class Mammalia; order Afrosoricida; family Tenrecidae; genus Tenrec; species Tenrec ecaudatus. The sequence goes on from NC_134533.1 coordinate 84,084,400, forward strand.
GATGAGATTGAAGTTGTCAAGGATTTCATCTCATTTGATCCCCAAGAAATGCTCATGGAGGCAGAAGTCAAGAGATGAAAAGGCCCGCAAAAAAGCAAGAATGATACTTTGAAGACTAAGGTGCACCTGACTCAATCCTGATATTTTCAATAGTCTCCTAGGCATGTTAAAGTTGGACATTGAATAAAGACAGAAGGAGGAGAAGGAGGAGGAGGAGAATCAATGTACTTGAATTGTGGTTTTGGGGAGGAATATTGAAAGTACCATGCACTGCCCAAAGAGTAAACAAATCTGAGTGGGAAGAAGCACAGCCTGAGGGCTCCTTGGAGGCAAGGATGGGGCGGCTTTGTCTTCCATACTTTAGACATGTGATCAAGGAGAGCAGTCCTTGGAGAAGGTCATCATGCTTGGTGGAGCAGAGGGGCAGCCCAAAAGGGGAAGAACCTCAAGGAGATGGCTCGACACAATGGCTGCACGAATGAGCTCAACCTAGGATCAGTTGGGAGGATGACATAGACCAGGCAGCGTGTCCTTCTTTTGTGCAAAGGTTGCTATGGGTCGGAACCCACTCAATGGCCACAAACAACAACCATAGGTTGTCATACATACAAACTGTCAGGTGATACATGTGTGCTGTTTTAGCTGCTGCGTCTGCGGTACTTTGTGAGGACAGCAGTCGAAGCGAAGGTGGTGATTCTAAATGTGGTATTCCTTCCCCTTTGTGACGGTGTTTCTCGTAAATGCTGCCACCACTCCACCACCACAGCAAACACGCAGAGCCTTTCCCAACCTGCTGGACCCTGTAAGGGAGGAAGAAGCTTTTATAATCTTTCTTCTCAAGATGAGAGACTTGAAAGGGGGTGGGGGAGGGGGTGATTAAGGAAGCTGCCCAAGACCATACAGTCCCTGAGATACTCAATTAGAAATTTATTTCAGAATAGCCGATTGCAAAAACACATCTGTGTTCCTTTCACCAAACTACAGCTAGTTCCAGTTGGTGTTTACACATTCAGTGTGGAGGAGTCTCGGGGTTGCTTCTTGGTCTCTCTCTCTCTCTCTCTCTCTCTCTCTCTCTCTCTCTCTCTCTCTCTCTCTCTCTCCTAAAATTACTGTGAGGCAGTATTTCTAGCACCTCTGAGTCCCTTTTCAGTTGATGTCCTGTCTTGATGATATGTGCCACACCTCCGATGCTGGGTCAGCTGGAAATCACATTTGTGTCAGGCTGACTTCATCTTCGAGATGGAAAAGGCAAACAAGGAAGGAAACATTCTGAAGACTCACTCTAGCCCCCACCTTCTTCCTCCCCAGCACAGACAAGACAGCTTGGCTCCTCCTGGTTTGGGATGCTTGGGTGAACTTTGTAGCAATGTGAGGTTTTCTTTCTTTTGTTTTTTTAATTAAAAAAATCATTTTATTGGGGGCTCGTAGAATTCTTATCATAATCCATACAGCAATATGAGTTTTTACGAGTACAAATTTATTTAAAGAAGTTTAAAATCCCATTTCCTACCACCACCACCCCCAAAAGTTACTTTTAAGTTAAAATGACCTTGGAAGTAGCTTAAAAACCAAAAGTTAAACCCTTTGCCTTCAAATAGCTTCTATCTGATGGAGACCCTCCAGACTGGGGCGCCGCTGTCCCGTAGGCTCTCGGGGTCTGGTCGTCTGGGAGCAGCCAGCCTCCGCTTTGTCCCGGGGAGCACTTGTGTGCTCCTTCCTCTGATCTCTCTGTGAGCAGCCAAATGCTTAGCGACTGGGCCTCCAGGGCTCTTTGGAAGTCGTTTAAGTATTTTATGTCTAATTTTATACAAATGGATACATTAAATGCATAACAATTTCTTCATTTGTTCATTTAGCTAGTTAGTATTTTAAAAATTATCTTTGGTCTGATACCTTGTTATTAAAAAAAAAAGAAGAAAAAAGAGCTTAGTGCATTGTGCTTATTGTGTTATATTCATGTGGCTTTATTTGTCTGTAAGTCCCTAGACCTTTTTAGGCATTTCATCCATTTTACTAGTGGATGGAGCTGGATCCGTATCCTCCCTTTAATGTAATAAATCAGTTCCCTTTGGAACCATCTTAATTTTCTTTACTTTTCAAACATTAATGCAAATACCCACTGCTAACGTGCCTGAGAATACACCTAGCGCTGCTCCTTCACTTTGTGACCCTCTCATTCGCTAAGTGCTCCCAAGCCTGCTTTCCATCCAAATGACGACAGTGTTTGCTTTACCTCCAATGCCCATCCTTTGGGGCCGGGTTCCCTGCAGCAGCAGCGAACGGTAATCCGTGCAATGGCATCTTTAACTGTTGAGACGACTCTTCCTCTTTAAAGGAGCCCTGGCAGTAGACTAGCCAAGCGCTCAACTTCTGACGGAAAAGTCAGGCGTTTGAACCCGCGGGCAGCTCCGGAGGAGAGAGGTGTGGCTGACTGCTTCCGTTAAGATGTGCAGGATTGGACGCTCTGTGGAGCACTTGGGCTCGGCCCAGAGGGTCACAGCGAGTCCGAATCTCCTAGATGGCCATAGGCTTTTCAGCTCCAGAGCTTGGCATCCGCAGGGTTTTTGTCGTTACATAGATAGCAAAGATGTTCCGCCAACTGAATCCTCAGTTTTCAGCTACTTCTGACCCCGTTTTAGACCGTTTCACCTTAGGCTACAAAGGTTTCCGTAGTTTCTCTGTTACACAAAGTGACCAAATCAACAAACAAACGAACTCTCTGGCCTCGAGTCCATGCCAACCTACAGCGACCTTACCGGACAAGGTCGACATGCCCCTTGAGTTTCAGAGACGAAGCTTTGTGGGAGTAGACAGCCTCGTCTTCCCCGTCTGTGCAGCCTCTGAAGCTTCCCGACGGTTAACCTTGCTCTTAGCAGCCTATGATGTAATCACTGCACAACCAGGGCCTCTTCAAAAGTAAGAACACTGGTTTTTCTCTGCTACCTTTACAGGTACAGTGCTGCTTGAATCACCTGAAAATGAAACTCGTGATTAAATTTTATTTGTGTAGGATGTACCGAACTGCTCAGTCACAATGATATTTCATGATGATTTGAATTGAGTCACTTCTCACTTATTGTTCCGTGACACACTGCATTAGGTAAATCTATTGAACAAGACCTTTTTAGAGGATTGAACAGCATGAATGTTACTTTGAGGACTAGGGAGCACCTGACCCAAGCCATGGTATTTCCTTTTTCCGCAGCCATTCTATTAGCATATAGTTCACATATCATACGATTCAACAATTCAAAAATATCCAGAAGAGTTGTACAATCATCACTACAATCAGTTTTAGGACTTCTTTTCTTTCTTGTGCTCATCATTGTTAGCTCCCACTTCTCCCAACCTCCTGAGCTACCGTACCCCCAAGGAACCAAATGAATCATAAGGGAGATGATAAATTATAGAGTTTAACCTCACCGCAACCGCAGCAGTCCACAAATGCGTTCTTCATGTTAGCAAAAGCCATGGCGTTTAAAACCTCTTCATATGCATGCGAAAGTTGGACATTAAATAAGGGAGATCAAAGAAGAATCAATGCATTTGAATTATAGTAATGACAAAAAGTATTGAAAATACCCAAAATGACAAACAAATCTGTCTTGGGAGAAGTACTACGAGTTCTTCCAAATATTTAAAAAACATTTATTGAGCACCTATCATTCATACCGATTGTAAAAGGATTGTTCAACTGTGGAGTTAACATTATTTTTTAAACCATTTTATTGGGGACTCATACAGCTCTTATCATAATCCATATATACATCCATTGTGTCCAGCATATTTGTACATAGGTTGCCATCATCATTCTCAAAACATTTTCTTTCTACTTGAGCCCTTGGTATCACTCATTCCCCCTCATCCCATCACTCCCTCATGAATCCTTGATAATTTTTTTTAATGTCTTACACTGAACGATGTCTCCCTTCACCCACTTTTCTGTTGTCCGCCCCCCGGGAAGGGGCTTATATGTAGATCCTTGTGATCAGTTCCCTCTCTCCCCTCACCTTCCCCTTCCCCTTCTGGTATTGCTATTCTCATTATTGGTCTTGAAAGGGTTTATCTGCCCTGGATTCCCTGCATTTCCAGCTCTTATCTGTACATCGAGTTAATATTTTTTAAACATTTTATTAGGGGCTCATACAACTCTTATCACAATCCACACATATACATACATCAATTGTGTAAAGCACATCTGTACATTCTTTGCCCTCATTATTTTCAAAGCATTTGCTCTCCACTTAAACCCTTTGCATCAGGTCCTCTTTATTTTTCCCCCCTCCTTCCCCGCTCCCCCCTCCCTCATGAGCCCTTGATAATTTATAGATTATTATTTTGTCATATCTTGCCCTATCCGGCACCCCCCTTCACCCCCTTCTCTGTTGTCTGTCCCCCAGGGAGGAGGTCACATGTAGATCCTTGTAATCAGTTCCCTCGAGTTAATATTATTGAGAATAGCTATAAACGTATTTTCTCTTGGAGAACGTGAGAAAGAAAAGGACAAACTGTATTTGGTTATGCCCAGAAGGGGGAAGGCTAGCTGAGAGAGGGACAAGCCGCAGCAGTCTCTCTACTGCTGTTCCGTTGAGATGTGCAGTGGCAGGAGTCAGCAGGACCTCACAGATATTCGAGGCGGGGGGTGCACATGTCCCATAGCCCTCCAACCCAATTTGTCATCCTTCACTTTTCTTCTGAACCCTTTTCTAGGGTCCTCAGAATCCTCAGGAATTAGATCTGTGATCAGCCAACTTCCTGTCTTCCTCATAGCTCCAACTATACCTCTACCTCCGGCCTTGTGAAAACCCCACAGCCTTTCAAGGCTGTGTTCCCTCTCATCCCATGTATATCTCGGGACTAGGAGGCGTCCTCCTTGTTCCTACTGCTACTGCAAACCATGCCTCCCCCTTTTCCCGTTCCTCTCTTTAAAAACTGCACCTCTTTTGAACTCCTTGCCTGTAGGTGATATAAGTGCCTTACAGCCCCAACTCATCAGTCACACACTCTCCATCTTTCCTTGAAGGATTTGGTATATACTGTTGGTCTTCTTTTCTGTGGTAGTTACAGTATCTGGTGTAAATTTGGGACTTGAGAGGATTAGGAGCACGGGGTGGAGTCTACTCTGTCAATCGGGTTATAGCCAATGAGGCCACTGTGTGGGGCCTTCACCTGAGGGCTCTTCAAATTCCTGTATTTCCTCCTTGGAAGTGGGAGACACACACACTCTCTCCGTGCTCACTCCCTGAGATACGGTCTACTGACAAGACACATGGCACTACGCTGACAGACCCCGTGCCCTGGGAACTGGAGGAGCCACGTGGAGACCCCTGCAAGTGCTCGGTTGCCGCCATTGGATCTGCAAGACTTTGCACTCACCCACTGGTCAGTGATCTTCCTGCATTCGGTGCTGTTGCATGTGTTTTGTGAGTCTGAAGAGGACTCTAGAGATTGGTATCAGACATATAGGGTAATATAGAACTTATGGACTTGATGTGAACTGGGCTGGGATGTTTTCTCAATATTCAACTGCTCTTGTATATTAACCTCTTTCTTATACACATATGAGTATATACGAATTTGTTTCTCTAGTCTACACAGACAAACACACTTTCCTCCCCTACTTCAGCCATCTTCTCAGGTGCCATCAGCTTATGTATGAATGGACTATTGAGATCTCTGGTCTCTCCATTCCTTGCCTTTCTCATCTTCCTCAAACACCCTCTCCTTTAGCCATTCCCTAGACCAGTGATTCTCCACCTTCCTAATGCCGCGATCCTTTAATGCAGTTCCTCATGTTGTGGTGACCCCCCCAACCATAAAATTATTTTCATTGCTACTTCATAACTGTAATTTTGCTACTGTTATCAATCGGGTGACCCCTGTGAAAGGGTCATCTGACCCCCAAAGGGATCATCACTCACAGACCTTGTTACTGGTGCCTAGACCTTGTTACTGGTGCCCACTCCACCCTGCTCCCTGAGAACCAGCTGATCAAAACCAAAAACGGTAGGTCTTCATCCCTACCATTTTCCCCTATGACCCTTCACCTCTATACTCATATCCTTCCCAACCCGGTTTAAACAGTCACATCTTTATATTCATCCTCAACGTCTTTGTTCAACTCTGTCCCTCATGCTTAGAAAAACACCTCAGCAGACATGAAACCACGTGGCTAAACACTGCTCCCTAAATCAGATGATCCGATTTATTTTGCTTGCAGAAAACACATACACAAAGTACTGTCAACTCTGGTCCCATGAAACCCCCTTCTCAGAGCTCAAACTCGCCTCCTTTCATTCTGTGGAACACACCAACCCTATTCCTCCCTCCTGGCCCTTTGCACGTGCTTCCTCTACCTGGAATGTTTATCTGACAACTCTTGGCACCACATCCCAGCTGCACATCACCGCTCTTTCGCTCTCAGCCCCATATCTTGTTCAGACCTTCCTTGATTACCCCAGCTTCTCTGACTTCCTCGGGTAACTTTTTACCCCATCACCTGATGGCTCCTTCGTAATCCAGGACAGCCTGCCATCCTACTGTTGATTTGTGGAGCATCTGCCTCCGCAGGGAGGTGATGAGCGCCAGCAGGGCAGAGACACCATTCTCTTGGTCTTCACTGGGTCTCCAGCACCTATCATGATGCGTAGCAGAAAAGCACATAATCAGTACCTATTAAATGAATAAAGAGGTAAGTAATTGAGTTTTTAACTATTTGTTAATCCCATTGGTTATGCTCTTCAAAGAGATTATCTCATCCAGTCACATTAATCATCCAATGAGGTATAATTGCCACTGTTTTCATTGGCAGATGAGGAACCTGGGGCTCGGGAGAGTTGTTTGCTCTGAGTCATGTGGCTGGCGGGTATTGTCTGAGCTGATATTCTAGCCCAGGCTTGTCCAGCACGGGAGGTGATGTTCTTCATTGCCAAATCATAATGCTACACTGATTCTAGGTCACGGGCTCTGCCCATATTCTAACTGTCTATAGGCCAAGCAGCACACACTGGGAGGGGTACCTTATTTGGCCCTCTCTTCCACTCTCCTTGGAGATTAGAACCAATGTTACCAAGCCTGCCCTCAACTATGTGATTCTGAGACCCAAAGGCAACAGCTCTGCATGCACCTTAGCTTACCCATCAATGGCATATGCCCAGTACCAAATGTAATCCTAGGGATTTCCTTCGCGTGGTAAGAAAGGGACAGAAGCAATACTCAGGAAAGTCCACTAAATGTTTTGAAGCCAAACACGGCATGCCTCCAAGGTCTTATTGCTAGGGACATTTCCCACGGAACAGCAACAGCTGCCTGGGCAAGGGTGAGAGGAAGCCGCTTCAACCCCAGCAGGGCATCGCAGCCTGTGGGGAAAGCCTCTGCGTGGCTGTGACTGATATTTTCCCCTCCCTCCTCATGTTGAATCATCGCGCTTTTGTTCTGTTTGAATTAAGTAGTTTTCTATTTGGCTCATTTTCACAATAGACTGGGAGGAATTACCCCCAAGGGGATCATTTCCCTGGGCAGTCTAATCCCACTGAGATGGGTGTCACCCTGTCTGGAAGTTCTTAGGAATGTGAAGTTCTCCACTTGAGGTCAGTAGACTTGAGACGAAGAAGAGCAGTAACCATCATCAACACTAGCCCAGTCCCACCGTACCAGGTACCATTTTAAGTATTACAAACCCAGACAAAACCTGTTGCCATGAAGTCGATTGCAACTTATCGTGACTCTGTGAGCACAGATCCCACGGCTAGAAATATTTTTCTTAAAAACAAATCATTTTATTAGGGGCTCTTACAACTCTTATAACATTCCATACATCAATTGTATCCAGCATATTTGTACATATGTTGTCATCATCACTTTCTAAACCAGCGGTTCTCAACCTGTGGGTCTCAACCCCTTGGGGGTGGGGGGTGTTGAATGTTCCTTTCACAGGGGCCACCCAATTCATAACAGTAGCAAGAATACAGTTATGAAGTAGCAATGAAACCAATTTTATGGTTGGGGATCACCACAACACGAGGAACTGTATTAAAGGGTCGCGGCATGAGGATGGCTGAGAACCACTGCTTTAAACATTTCCTTTCTATTTGAGCCCTTGGTACGGCAAGGTGATAAATCTTATTGGGAAGTTCCAGGCAGCTTTTTCCCAAGGATCAGTTGGGGGTGCTGAACCAACAACCCTTCAGGTAGCAGTTCAAAGCCTCCCAGTCCCATCAAAGTACCTTAATAAGGATGGGGGCACTGGAAGAGACTAGGATTGCCAAGGAGACAGTATGTGGCATTGACCCCGAGGGTGGGGAATGAAGAAGGCCAAGTGTGTGACCAACAGGTCTTCTGGACACAAGAGAAATAGAGCTCATAACTGTCAACAAGTAGAGGGCCTCCAGGGACAGGGCTTCCGGTTATGAATGTACAAGCCTTCAGAGCAAAGACAGGGGTTTAAGGGCCCAAATCATTGAGTCACCTATTTCCAAAAGGATGAACATCCCTATAGATTCCATCTGAACCAGACTGGGACAGTGTTTTCAGGGTCTCTTTTTCCGTCTGTCTCTGTTGGTGTCTGTCTCATTCTCTCTTTTTCTCTCTGTGTGCATGCTCACGTGCGCGCACACACACACTCCTAGAAATGCCTTGGAATGTTTTGCTTCCATGTCTAATTAAATTCATTTACTATGAGTCAGACTTACTTGGATTCTTGAAATACCTTTCTATCTCCTTCACCACTCCCCCTCCCCCACCCCATTTCCTATCTTCAAATCTTTTCCCCCCTGGTTTTTCAGATGTAATGACAACACGAGACAGTGAGAACCTGGCCCTGCACAACAGTAAGCATATTGGGTGGTGGGAAAGAAGAGAAGTTGTGATTATCTCTTGGCCACCCACCTGATGGTCAGGTTCATAACTTTTAGTGTTTTCTTTAAGTCTCAGCAACTAGGAATCCAAAAGTGTGGCAGAAAGGAAAGATAGGAAGAAAACCACAGAGGTTTTTCAAGAATTATCATGAGTCTGACTCCTAGTTCAGGTTCTCAGAACTCTTCAGTCATGAAAAGAGGCAGGCTCAGGTTTCCTCTCTTGCATTGAGAGCCTCACTCTTGAACCTGCAGAGCTGTAGCTCAAACCAAACCCAACCCACCACCATAGGGTTGATTCCAACTCAGAGCCGCCAGGTAGGTTTCTGATGCTGTGCATCTTTATAGAAGCAGATGGCCTCATTGTTCTCCCGCGGAGAGGCTGATGGGTTTGAACCACAGGCCTTGTGGTTAGAAGTATAACACTTACCCAACAGCTCCACCAGACCTCCTTAGCCATATAGAGAGGGAGTCACCATGGCATCAGACCTTAAAGAATTTCCCTAGTTTTCCATTGCTAAATTACTAACAATCCTTCCCACTTGGTTCTTTGGAATGCATTGTTTATTAACTCACTCCACATCATCAGTTTGCACTCTTAGGGATGCTATCAAGCCGCCCCTTTGAGGTTTTGAGGCTGTCAGGAGCAGAAAGCCTCATCTTTCTCCTGCAGAGTCACTTGTGGGTTGTAACAGTTGACTTTGAAGTTAGCAGCATGTGACCCAGTGTCCCTCCAGAGTCCCTTTGTCTATTCAACAGAGGGTTACATTTTTTTCTAGGGTTCGGCTCCTGAATTCTTGCTCCAGAATTTGTTTTCTGTGGTAAAAGACTTTGAAGCATTTCAAAATTGGTTTGGGAAGGAGATGGCTGATGCTTGTAAAGATGCAAATGCTTTCTGCATAACTCCTTAGCCAGCACCAGAAACCTTATCTGCTAATCGGTAACCAAAGTGAGTCTCCATTCCGTGGCCCTCTGAGGTCATGTGTAGTCCCCCCCAAGAAAAGTCACACATGGAAAAATTTCACAGTCAAGTATTCATTCTCTAATTCATGCATCAAATCATGATTGAGTGTGTACTGTGTCTGACATTATGTTAGAAGCAGATCAGCAAACTTAAGCGGCCGTCTCTGGTTTCTGGCTGGTTGTTATTTTATGTCTGGGTTCCTAGGTGATTTGGAGTTGGCTGCAAGCATCATTTGAAAGAAATACCAGCTGGACTACACCATCCTCACAACACTATACATGTTGATGCCCACCCTTGCAAACCACTGAGTCAATCCAATTCTTTGAGAGTCTTCTATTTTGCTGAGCCTCTGCTTGATCTAGCATGATGCCGTTGGTGGAAGCATTGAAGTCCAAAAGGCATCTAGAGACATTTGAAATCATAATCTTCCCCCTCCACCTGTCTCCAATCGGTCCCGTCCTCAGCTCGAAAAGTAGCATAATCAGGGGGAAAGTGATTCTTCCCCAGCCTGCATTGCCCTACTTGCCCTTGTTAACACCTGTGCTTTTCCAACACAATTCCCAAGAACATAAACAGGGTTTGAAGTTCCTGGGCTTCAGAAATTGTGTTGCAGCAAGCCAAGAGCCGGACCAGTGCTCGGGTCTGCTTTGCAGAATCAAAAGCCAGGTCTACTAGATCGACTTCTTCTGATTTTTAAGCCTTTGTCTCCTTTGACTTCCATGGTGTAGCATTTTGGGATCAACAGGATGACAACAAACACTTTCAAAATTGAATGAGTGACGCTAACTGAGGTTTAAAAATGTCTATGCGGCCGGGGTGGATTTGGGTAACAACTTGATTGACGCTCCATTGGTGCCTTTGCAGCACTTTTCAAGTATGGCGATGTCTCCTTTGAGAAAAAGCAAGCAAACAAAACAACTCACTCCAATTTTTGACGTCTCTTAATGGGACTCAACATGTTTCCTTAGCGCCGTTCAGGTGTATGCACCTGACTGTAATGACCTGAAACTGGACGCGCTCGCATCGTACTGGGGTGGTAGAGTCACTTCACAGAATGACTGACTCGCTTAGTACAATCTTCCTTTACCAAAGCTTTTCCAAAGACTACTTGGGAAGGAGGAAGTTCCCCAAAGTACTCAACCAGGTGGGATGATTTTAATTTAAGCACGCTTTGTGGATGTGTTCTGTGCAAAGGACTTGTCGGATCAAGCAGATAGGCAGGCCCACCTTATTTTTAGCGTTCTTATCCCGTTTCAAATGAAATACAAAGGATGGGTCGGCATCTGGTTGGCATTCAATGCCTGGCATCGATCCCACGGAAACTAAACTTTTTCTTACTTTAGAGGGATTGTTACTTCTTTTGCCAACCCTCTCAGATACCCGACTCTTTCCTCAGACTTGAACTCTTCCTGGCATTCATGTAAAACAATGGCAAAAATGTTTGCAGTTGAGCGAATGGTATGAGAAGGAGTCATCACTGTTGGGAATCGTGTCTTCTAGTTTAGCAAGAATTCCTCCTTTGGAATGAGGGCTGGTGTGAGTCACCGAGCAGTGTTCTTAGTGACCCTGCTTCCCATGTTAGGTTATCTTCAGGGAAAAATTAGCCAATGATAGTAAGAGTGGGGTGGGGAGGGGCCAGATAGGGCTTAAGACAATCGGAAAATGACCTTTAAAGCCAATGGGATCGCTTCAGAAATGTGCAGGTGGCCCTTTCTGGCCAATCAGAATGAAGTCTGGACGTTTGCTAGACCAGCTGAATAAGATCAGCTCTCTCTCTCTGAAGATGGATTTAAGCCTCAGGAAACTTGAGTCAGTAGTTTCTGGGGGTTGCTTAAAAGGGAAGTCAATGCCGAAGGAAAGTCGCATGGTGGTGACCCTCGTGGATCATCTGAGCCCTGGACCCAGCCGTTCCTAAAGCTAAACCTGTTCCCAGGACTTTTGCGTGAATTTCCCTTCTTTTTCAATTCAAGCTTAGATTGACTTTTTGTCACTTGTGAATGAATGGTTTGCCTCCTCTCCATCTGCTCTTTACATCAGTTACTCTATGGGTTTTCTAATGAAGCCTGGTGGCAGAGTGGATAGAGCACTCAGCTGTTAACCAAAAGGTATCTGTTTTATCTATCTATTTATCTCCATCCCAATGACCCTGGCTTAATTCACATTGTGTAGACCTCTTGCTCAGATGTGCAAATTCTTAGTGTGCTTCCCAGGCTCCAGTCAGACCACCTCCATGGACTCACCGTTACCTACTAAGTAAAGTTCAAGTTCTTTAGCTTGATGCCCCATCACCCTACCATGTAGCTGTAATCTCTACCTTTCCAACTTTATTTTCTGCTAAGTCTCTCTTACAATTATGCATTCCGGTTGAGTAGGCAAGACATTGGGACAACTTTGATGTTGAGCCAAGGTCAACTTGCTATTTCCATGTCCAGTCTTCCAACTCCCAGCCCAAAGGATGTCTTGTCCTTGATGCTTTCCCTAAGCCCACTAGAGCCCTGGTGGTGTAATGGGTTAACCATACGATTGGCAGTTCAAACTACCTACCAGCCACTCTGAGAGACAAAAAAGAATCTGCCTGGCCCCATAAAAATTTACAGTCTCTGAAATCCTAAGAAATGTTACACTCTCTCTTTTAGAATCACTTTGAGTCAGAATCAACCTGATGGCAGTCTGTTAATGGTACTCCACAGCAGGAAATCATGTGTCCATCCTCTGAATTACTTAGGACTACCTTCTACTTCCTCATATCTTTTCACATTTATGATAGCTATTTATGGATTTTTTTTAAGATTTGAAGGGAATACTTTGGAAATTCAATGGGCCCATAGCTAGCTCAAAAAGTCCCACAGAACGGAGAGCCAAACCTTAAATTCTGCTAATGGTGAAACTCCCACCATAGGCTGACTTTCTGGGGGACCTTCAGCTATTGGCTGGTTCTCTGTAGTGTACCTCCTCTTCTCAGGTCACTCCAGACTTCAGGCTGTGCCCTTGTCTCAGACCCCAGACCCAAGAGTCTATCCAGTCAATGCGAGGGACCGTATGAATATGTTATCTTTCTCCTAGTGTTGTTCACTATTGTCTCTGTGGATGTATTTATCTAGTCTGCTCTCTAGAATCCTATCCTACCAAATAGCCTCTCTTCTTCAGACAGAATCTGTTTCTGATTCACATTGGTATGTACACATTGGTATGCACATTCCCCTACTGCCATGGTAATAGTAGTTGTATGTTTATGGAATTGGGGAAAATAATTGTTTGAGAAAGAATGTTTGAAGGATTTGTAGCAAACTTGCTGTTTAAAGGAATATAAAATGTGATGGGGACATCAAAAAGTTTGTGGAAAATAAAATGAAAAGGTAATGGAATTATCCCCAAACTTTTTGATACTCCCACTTATTTATAAATAGACTAATTATTAGTTGTTGTTGTTATTGTTAGGTGCCATCTAATGGGCTCCAATTCATAGCCCTGCCCTTACAATTATTGTTACGTTTGATCCCGGGGCTCCAGACACTGTGTCAATCCATCTCCTTGAGGGCCTTTCTCTTTTGTTGCTGAACTTCTACTTTAACAGCAGGAACCCTGGTGGTGTAGTGGATTAACCACCAGTCACTTTCTACTTCCATAAGTGGTTTGAGTCTCAGAAACCCCAAGGGACGGTTCTGCCCAGTCCTGTAGAGTCACTGTGATTCATTAGCTCAAAGGCAGTGAGTTTCGTTTTTGGTGTTCCACTTTGCCAAGCATGATGCCTTTTTCCAGGGACTGGTCTCAGATTGGTCTCTCCTGACAACATGGTCAAAGTCAAGTCCTGCCATCTTCACTTCTAAGAGCATTCTGGCTGCCCTTCTCCCAAGACAGATTGTTCTTCTGGCAGGCCGTGATACTGGCAATATTTTTCACCAACACCACGATTCAAATGCATCTCTCCTTCTCCAGGATTCTTTATTCTTTGTCCAGCTTTAATATGCATATGAGGTGATCAAAACTACCACAGTCTGAATCAGGCATACCTTGATCCTCAAAATAGCATCTTTGCTTTTTAACTTCAATAAGGTCTTGGACAGTAGATTTACCTAATACAATGTATCCTTTGATTTCTTGACTGCTCCTTATATGAGCATTGAATGTGGATCCAAGCAAGATAAAATATTTGACCACTCGATCTTTTTTTCAATTTCAATGATGTTATCTATTGGTCCAGTTATGAAGATGGGCTGTAATCCATACTGAAAGTTGCAGTCCTTGACCTTCCTTCCTCAGCACGTGCTTCATGGCCTCCTCACTTTCAGGAAACATGGTGTGTCACCTGGACACCCAAGGTAGTTCATGAGCTTTTCTTTGATGCACCTTTATTCTTCACGTAGTCCAGCAACTTCAATTGAATAAGCATGATGAAAAGCTACAACCCTGACACACTCCTTGCCTGCTTTTAGACACTGGAGTAAGCCCTTGTTCTGTTCCAGTGACTGCCTCTTAATCCACGTTTAGGTTCCACATGAACACAATGAAGTGTTTTGGAATTCCCATTTGTATTAGTCTGGGTAGACTAGAGAAACAAATCTAGAGACACTCATATGTGTAAGAGAGAACTTTCTATCAAATAGCAATTGTACATAAAGAAAACATCCAGATCAAGTCCCTAAGTCCAATATTAGGCTATATGTCAATACTAGTCCATAAATTCCTTTTTAAACTCATGAAGCCAGGTAATGATGCTGAATGCAGGAAGATCACAGGCAAGCGGGTGGAAAGTCTTGTGGATCTAGTGGTGGTGGAAGCATCTCAGCACTGGTGTGGGTCTCCATGTGGTTCCTCCAACTCCATGGCTCTGGCTGCATCAGTGAAGCTCCATGTGGCTTGTCAGCAGGAAGATGAACCAGAGAGTCTGTCTTTCTCTGACCTCCAGTGAGCTATTTATTTCCGTGGCACTTCCAAATGAGGTCATCAAGCTGTGACCTAATTGACAGGCTAGACTCCATCCCTTTGCATGTTGACACCAGATTATGTAACTACCACACCTTTCCTCTCAGTGTCATACATATTTGCTATAATCTGCACAGTAGAATGCCTTTGCATGCTAAATAGTCTATTGTAATTATTGAAACATAAGCACTCTTGGAATTCTCGAGGATGTTTAGAAAATGATTTTCTTAAGTAATCAATTTTACGATTTGCTGCAATTTTGCACTTAATTTACTAGCATAAAAGTAAATTTATATAAATATTTGGGAAATCCTTAAAAATTTTTAATTACCACCACTGATGATCATCAAGCATCACGTATGATGATTGTAACTGAAAAAGTATCTCATGACTCAAAGTTCCTTCAGTCATGTTACTAGTAGCATGTATTAAATAGTGTGTTATGGCTTATAAAATCTTTCCACAGGCATTGCTTCATTCTTGTTTTACAATCCAGGATCAGAAGAGCAGGAATGGTCTCTTTCACCGGTAAGGAAAAGGTAACATCCAAGAAAGGCTGAGAAACTGGGAAACTATTGAGACTCAGCAGATGACAGATACAGACTAAGACGCATGACTCCTGACCTCCCAGTCCAGAAATCTTCTCATTATCCTATACTACTGTGTTAGTCACATCTTTCAGTCTAATTGCTATATTAAAATGCAGGGGTGGAGTCTAGCCTGGCAATCAGATCCCAGTCGGATCGCACCTTCTTGTAGGGTGGCCTTCTCATACGAAGGGGCCTGGGAACCTTTCTCTCTCTCTCTGCTTTTCCCTTCCTTCCTGTTGGGTGAGACACACTGGGACTCCACGAGCCCTGCAATACAGCCATGCCACAGGGTCCACGCAGCTCGGCACCCCCTGCCTGTGATCCTCCTGCATTCTGCATCACCTTCTGTGGCTGTGTGAGTCTGAAGAGGGACTTTTGAATGAGTGTTGGACTTAGGCACTTGAGTTGAACTGGACTGGGATGTTTTATTGATGCACAATGACGCCTTTGTTCTTATACATGAGCACACGTGTGTCTGGATTTGTTTCTCTAGTCAACCGGGCCTCACAAAACTACTGACCCTAACTTCATTCCCTTGCCAACGACTAATTTACCCAAGGATTCAGGAGCTCTGCTTTTAGTCAAAGGGCAGTGTTTTGTGTGTGTGTGTGTGTGTGTGTGTGTGTGTGTGTGTGTGTGTGTGTGATCACTATGAGTGGGCATCAATTTAATGGCAGAAGTTTTTCTCTCGTTTTTGGTTTTGATTTGCTTCCCTGTATATTAGACTGACTTCATAGATAATTTGTGGCCATTGTAATATAAGAAGAGGTCTGGGTAATGCGTATATTTTGGTTCCTAAGAAGGAAGTTCAGGAAGAGAAGCCCCTGCCCTTGACTTTTCCTTACATGTACTTATTTACTTATTATTTCTCCTTCCAGCGTAGCACAAGTTAGAGGGTGGATCCAAAACAGAAGAGGACAGAGCCAAGAAGAGCAGAGTATCACTCACCTAGATCTTGGCCCTACCCTTGATCTTGGTCTGTGAGGTCATCGATTTCCTTTACGTTGAAGCCATGTTGCGTCCATTGCTTGCATCTGAAAACACTGCAACAGAAATAACCTGGAACACCTTATGATATCGGGGTTTAGGGTTGGAGAGACCTGGATTTTAATCTTCTCATCAAACTAGGAATGCTACATAAGTATTTGGAAGCTTGGTTTCCTAACCACTAAAAATGACAGTTAATTTGGGAAAAGAGAGACACATGTTTCTATTTATCAAGGTTTTCTGGGTTTTGTTTGTCAAATGTAGTAAGTAATGAGAATCTGCTGGAATGCCGTAAATAATAAAGGATCCTTTCTGCTGCAATAGATCCCAACTGTACCGATGCCATAAACAATGTCTTCATGATCTTCTGTGACGACTAAAAAATGACAAGCAAGAAACTACGTTTTAGATGAAAACTTTCCCCAAAACAATTGTATTAGCTCACTCATCCTTTGCCCTCCTGTCAAGCAAGTGTTGCAATGTCTACAAAGGTTAGTCAAAGAATACCCACCGCCCTCTGCATGCACCTCACGTCCTGGAGCGTTGGCATCACTGGGCAGGGGATGAAAGAACGGATAATAAAATGAGTGATTGGAGCTGGGACGAGGGGGCTGCTACCAAGACTGGATTTGCCTTGCAATCAGCAACCAACCCTTCAAGCAATCGTCTAAGAAATCAGACTTGCCACTTATTTGTTTTTCATTTCTCCTCAGAAAAGGTTTTAAGGATTTAATGGTCCAGCTTTATGGCATTGTTAAAGAAGAAGAAGGTACGGCCATCTCTTGCATCCTTGCCCTGTTCTGGAATAGAATGTAGGTCTTGCCTGAGAGCAGCAGCGCAGTGGCAGGCGGCAGGTCACAGAGCTCGGCTGGGTCCTGGTGATGGAGGCTTCCGCCCTCGCTCCCCACTAGCCCCCTACTGCTCCGGGCTGGGGTCCCTGCGCTGGCCAGCAGCTCCCCGGAAGCACTGCAGATGATCCACGAGGACATGCAGCATACCCCCTGGCCAAGGGCCCCCGAGAAGTGGTCTTGGTGCAGCAGGCAGTGGCTCCACAGCCCTGCCCAGTCAGTCCTGCAGGTCTGGAGGCCAGAGCTGTGCACCTGGGCATGCAAGGGAAGGGAGGGGATGAGAAAGAAAGCCACCTGGCAGTAAGGGATACCAACAGCCAGGTATTTCACACTTAAAGGCAGCAGTGGGAGGCTCTTCGTGGTCAAGCTCCCGTTTGGTCTTGCTCCAGGGCTAAGATTGCAATTCTTTCTTTCTTTTTTTTCCTTCCAATCATTTAATTGGGGCTCTTACAACTCCTCACAATCCATCCATCCGTCCATTGTGTCAAGCACATTTGTACATTTGTTGCCATCCTCATTCTCAAAATATTTGCTTTCTACTGCAGCCCTTGGTATCAGCTCCTCATGTTTACCCTCCTTCCCCCACCTCCCTCATGAACCCTTGATAATTTATAAATTATTATTGTTTTGTCATGTCTTACACTGTCCAACATCTCCCTTTGCCCACTTTTCTGTTGTCCGTCCCCCAGGAAGGGGCTTATATGTAGATCCTTGTAATCGGTTCCCCCTTTCGACCCCACCTTCCCTCTATACCCCCCACCTCAGTATGGCCACTCTCACCACTGGTCTTGAGGGGTTCATCTGTCCTAGATTCCTTGTGTTTCCAGTTCCTAACTGTACCAGTGTACATCCTCTGGTCTATCCAGATTTGTAAGGTAGAATTAGGATCATGATAGTGTTGGGGCGGGGGAAGCATTTAAGAACTAGAGGTAAGTTGTATGTTTCATTGGTGCTATACTGCACCCTGACTGGCTCACCTCCTCCCTATGACTCTCAAAGGGATGTCCAGTTGCCTACAGATGGGTTTTCGGTATCTATTCTGCACTCCCCTTTATTCACAATGATATGATTCTTTGTTCTTTGATGTCTGATAACTGATCCCATTGACACCTCATTATCACGCAGGCTGGTGTGTTTTCTTCCATGTGGGCTTTGTTGCTTCTCAGCTAGATGGCTGCTTGTTTATCTTCAAGTCTTTAAGACCTTAGATGCTATATCTTTTGATAGTGGGCCCCATCAGCTTTCTTCACTACATTTGCTTATGTACCCATTTGTCATCAGTGATCCTGTTGGGAAGGTGGGCATCAAGGAATGCCAGGTTAAAAGAACAAAATATTCTTGCATTAAGGAAGTGCTTGAGTGGAGGCCCAATGTCCACCTGCATCCTTAATACTAAACCTATAAATATATGCACATAGATCTATTTCCCCATCATCATATATAAACATTCTTATGGAATCTGTCTACACCCCTCTCCTTCAGCCATAGTCAACACAGATCCCCTGATCAGAGGAACAATTTGTAGAGTTGGAGGGAAACCATTATTTTTACTCTCCCTAGCCTACAAAGATACAAACTATGGGTGTGAACTTGCCTCCTGAAATATTGAAAGTTACACCAAGCTGGGGCAGCCCACATGCTCAGAAAACCTCCTGGATTGGGGGCCTTTGAGAGCCTGTCTATAGCCAGGAGGCTTTTAAAGTACACTTCAGAACAGCAGCCCACTCCTGACTTTCACCAGCATGGTCCGCATCGCTGAGGTCTCTCACTGGGTAATATTGCTGTGGAAGCCAATGTGGTCTGGAAGCACATGGGTGCTGTGCTCAAGAGGCCTTTTTGGTGCAATGATTACCCTCCATTGTCCTTTTAAAACAAGACCTCTGCTGCTGCCGGGATGTTTATCACCGGGACGAGATTTGTGCTATTTCTACCAGTCACCTCCTTATTTTGAACGAGTCTGAGGAGATGGAAATCTAGCCTTAGTTCCCGCCTTTTGGTGAATGGAAAACCCATTACATTGTGGGCTACAATCTTCTGGGCAGGAGGACCTTTATAATTTTGGTGGCCACTGA
Source organism: Tenrec ecaudatus (assembly GCF_050624435.1). Taxonomy (NCBI): domain Eukaryota; kingdom Metazoa; phylum Chordata; class Mammalia; order Afrosoricida; family Tenrecidae; genus Tenrec; species Tenrec ecaudatus. The sequence goes on from NC_134533.1 coordinate 84,103,636, forward strand.
AGATGAGGTTTGTGGACCATGTATTTGAAGAAGAAGTGGTAGAACCTCTAACTGTGAAGATTATTTTGCCTGAAGGGGCCCAGAACCTCCAAGCTGATCATCCCTATGAGGTCAGCCGGCCCCAGATGAGCTGCACCACACCTGTCTGGACACTTTTGTTGGACCATCCTGTGATTGCTGCATACAAGAAAATTTGGTCGAACACCTTCGGGACACTGGGGTCCACTGTTCATTCCAAAAGGTCCTCCTGCGACAGTAGCCCCTGTTGGTGGCTGCTTTCTGCATCTTGTTCTTCACTCTGAGGCTGGACTTCATCACAAAGGATCTAGCTACTGAAGCCAGGATGCAAGGAGCTTGCATTACAGAACAGGTCCTGGCCCTGGTGAAGGAGAGAGAGGTCTCTACTGTCACATGATGAAGTCGTTAATAGGTGCAAGCAATCTCGGGATGTCTCCATCCCCAACAGATGTCAGAAGAGCCTGGAGACTGAGCAGAAAGGATAGACCGGTGAAATTGTGCAGCTGCAGTCCAGGCTCAAGGCAGAGGCTCTGACCAGGTACAACAAAGCGAGTGAAGGTCAGAGGCTGGATGCCCAGGTCAGGGCACTGGTGCTGATGTAGCGATGGAAGCTAAGCGGTTGGTGGCAGGCGAGTTCAAGAAAGACATGTGCATTGAGAATGAGAAGCTCTGCTCGGGAAACGGCAGGAGTTGGTCACCAAGGTAGGAGTTGGTCACCAAGGTCAACCACATCCCGGATGCTCAGCAGTCTCTGCCCATCATGCCCAGGGTGGGCCAGGGTGCCTGCACTTGTAGATGGCAGGCGGAATGGGATGGGAAGGTTGGCCTCTGTATTTTCCAGAGGTCTTCAAGGAGGAGAGGCTGGGCCCTGCTTCATACAGTACAAGAAGCTTCGTTCTTGTCTCTAAATCTACACTACCGCCGCCCCACCCCCACCCCGCTTTTTAAAGTCTTAAGTAAAAAAAAACATCCACAAATCCCATTAAAATTAAAACATGTTTGTGTTTTTAACAAAATAATTTTCCGTTGTTTTGTTTGGGAGCCTAGGAATTCTTTTAGCCTGCTAAGCCCCATGTTTTCTACCCTTCTAATTCCTGCTGTTCGGGTATTTTGTAAGTTGTGTGTGGGCTTGTTTGTTTGTTTGTTTGTTTGTTTGTTTTAATAAAAGTGAGTGTAAGGCCAAAGGAAAATAAAGCAGAGTCTATGAAGAGAGAGCAAGAGAGAAGAAACTTGGATAACCTCACTTTATAATATATGTTTATATCTATGATGGAGCTACAAAAAGTTTGTGGGAAATTCCGTTCTCTTTTAGTGCCATTTTTCCAATCCTAGTGGCATAGTGGTTCTTTGTTGGGCTGTTAACTGCAAGGTCAGTAGCCTGAAACCACCATCCACTCCTCTGGAGAAAGAGGGTGTTTTCTACTCCCATAATGCATTGCAGTCTCAGCAACTCGGGGTTAGTTTTACCCTGTCATATACGGTTGCTGTGTGTCAGCAGCGACTGGGTGGCAATGAAACATGGTAGTGGTAGTGGTGTAGTGGGTTATGTGTTGGGCTGCTAACTGCAAGGTCAGCAGTTTGAAACCACCAGCCGGTCCTCTGGGTGAAGAGGTTTTCTTCTCCAGCAGTACTTTATAACCTCAGAAGCCTGCAGTGGCAGTTCTACTCCATCCGAATCTCCTTGATGGCAATGAGTTTTCAGTATTGAGTAGAGTTCTGAGGTTATCGTTTAGACTGTCCTGGACCTTCCGGAGTCTTCCTGGATCAGAGCCAAGTGTCTTATTCATTTCAACTTTAAGACGAAAAATGTCATGATGGCCTGGATTGGTGCATGTTGCTAGGAAGAGTCCATTGTTATTGGGAGCAGAATTCCCAAGCAACTTACTGTTACCTGTTATCTCTCTGTTTGATGAAGCACATCTGCTGCTTGTATGAAGAGGGACTGTATCTTGCTGTGGTGACACATAATTGCCTCTTCGGGGTCTTAGCCAGCCCTGGGTAAAGAGACACAAAGCCCATATGCTCCAGGAAAAAGCCCGAAAACCCAAGATCAGACCCTTGAAGCAGGTGTGAGGGGCGGACAGATGCTGCAGCTTCAGAGCCGTCCATGAACAGCGCTGGGGCATGGCTTCACTTCCCAGGGGTGATCGTGTGAACTGCTCTACAGATCCCTCGTTTTAGTCCGCCAGAAACCCAGACAAAAAGGAATTCCACCTTGAAGAAAGTCCGTACCTGTAGTTGCTGGTGTCCATACCGTAGTCACCTCCCAGCATGACCTTGGTTACCCCAGACAGGAATGACAGTCTTCCCAGAGCTGTCCCCCTCCTAACTCACTCTTCATCCAGGAGCACAAGGGGAGGAGCTAGAGCCCAGGGCAGCTGCTGTGACACGGACTTGCTTTCATGTGGATCAGCCCCAACTCCCTGCCCTTGACCGGCTAAGCACGGGGAAAGGCCTGCCTCTGCCAGGTAGGGTGCTAACCCTCCCCTTCATGGCAGGGCAGGTGTTCAATGGGCTTTGATGTGAAAAGAACACTTTTGTGGTTTCCCTAATCTGTGTACTGAGTGTGGCAGGAACCAGGTAATCCTGTGTTTGAGCGTACACACACATACACACACACACACACACACACAACTCCTCCTCTGAAAGAGCAGGAAGCAATTGCTTCCACAGATACAAATCCGACCTGCTTTTCACCCCTGGGCTGGCCTTATCTTGCTTTCAAAATGTGACAAACTCAGTCATCCCGGTAATCTCCGCGGGGTGCCCTTGGCATGCTGGCAAGGGTTTGTGTTTTAAGTAAGCAACGGCCATAGCCATGCTGGTGTAGTGGTTGTGAGTTGGGCTGCGATTCGAACGGTCAGCATTTCAAAACAACCAGCAGCTCTGAAGGAGAAAGACTGGGCTTTCTACTCCATTAAGCAGTCACACTCCTGTCACTACGAGTCAGCATTGGCTGATGGCAGTGATTTGGGGTTTGGGGTTGGTCACGGTCACGGGGCAGAGGAAGCCCTGGAGGCCTTAGACTGTGTAGGGAGTACCCGAGCAATTCACTGAAGATTAAAAAAGTTCCGAGTAGGTTATGAGCTCATTGTTACCTGTCTTCCATTGACTGACAATTTCCAAACAAAAGAGCTACCTGCTGGGACAAAAGACCTGGTGATGTGTTCTGTAGAAATGACACCTAGAAGCCCTGTGGGTCAGTCTCCCTCTGTCCTTTTAGTCAGGTGGCACACACAGCGACAGCCAGAGTCCCTGGTGACTTACCATGGTAAGTGTACAAATGGACTGCTAATACCACCAAGAGATTCAAACCAATCCAGAGGAGCGTTGAAAATAAGGCCTGACCATTGCTCAAAACTCCTCTGCGATGCAGTCAGGTCGAACTGTCATAGCTTATCATCGGGTCTCCCTGGGGACTCATTTTAAAGCTATTTCAGTTCAAAAGCAGTGGAGGGGAAATACACGTGGGTTAGGCTCGTGGTAAATCCCCTCTGACCATTTACCTGGGCTGTTCATCGCTTTGCTAGCACGCAGAATGCATTAGAAAGTGGACTGATCAGATGCAGCGAGGTTAAAATTCAGCACCTGATCACTGACACTCCACTGACCCGGATGTGTGGTGTACATTTTTTCCCTTTAATCCTCATTATCTCCCGGTGAGAAACTCAAATATACTGCCAGTGAGTCAATTCTGACTCATAGCAACCCTACAGGCCAGAACTGCCCCTGTGGGCTACTCTTGATTGTTACTCTTGATGGGAGTAAACAGCCTCGTTTTTCTCCTATGGACTTGGCAGTTACCAGCCCAACAGCGCATCACCAGGGCTTCTGACCCCGTGAGGAGCATACTCTGAGTTACCCTATTTTGCACATGAAGAAACAGAGGTTTTCTTGGGGTGCTGATTCTTCTCTGTCTCCCCTCCTCCTATCAATCAACTCCCCCGCCCCTTCCTCTGCTCTGTGCCCAGGAGACCCGATCCCTACAGAAGGGTACAACCAGATTCCTTTGTGAACCGGCTTCAGGAGACCGGGGAAATGCTGAGGGCAGATGGAGATGAAGAACAGAATGTATCTTTGGGCACTCCCTCCCTGCTTGGGTACCAGGTTTCTCGCAGTAGCTGCATCCCTCCATGGCCTACAAGAAGTGTCCCTCCTGGCGCCCACCACTGGGTTCTGATTCTGCATTCCTTCTCTGGGAGTGGTGAAGGCTCACCACTGTTGCTGGGCCCTGGGTGCCTCTTCATCGGTGTCTGTTCCCTTAACTCTGTCCCTCCACTCCTGTGTTGTCGCCCAGGCCAAATCTCTTTTCACTTACTCTATGTTGGCCTTGTGGTTACAAGTTGGGCTGCTAAGCATAAGGTCAGCCTTTCAAAGCCACCAGCTGCTTTGTGGGAAAAAGTCAAGACTTTCAGGCTTTCTATTCCTGTAAAGAATTCTAGTCTTGGAAACCCACCGGGGAAGTGCTACCATGCCCTGCAGATCGCCTATGAGTGCACCAACCCCGTGGTGGTGGGTAAAAAGAGTAAATGGGGATGAAACCCCTCCCCCCTACTTAGTGAGCCGTTATTAGATCCATGTAACACTTTATTATCCACCCCACAGAGTAAAGAAACCATTGTGGAAATGATTTTAAAATATGTCTGTGTAGAACCTTGGAAATACCCCCCATTGGTAACTTTCACACTGACTTAAATCTTTGAAACTGGGTCTGGCTCAGCCTCCTGGAAAATAAGCACAAAAATAGAGATGAGCAGCTCAGAGTTGGATCTCTCACTTTTGGGCCACCTGTAAGCATCCTAGTAATTCTCAGTCTCATTGGTCTCTTGCTCCAAAGTCTTTTGACTTTGCTAAATGATTGCCCGAGTGGAACGGAAAGCACGAAAGAATCACGAAAGAATCCAAAGTCTTTTTCAAGCTGGATCAACATCAGCTGCTGATTCAAGCTCTTAATTGGAAGGATGAGAAAAGGCAAGCCTGGGGAGCAGTCCATTACACCACAGCCCACCCGAGGAATGGGACAGGCTCGGTTGGCAGAGGTTCCAGTTGTGATACTTGTACTGTGGCACGGGGTACCTTACTTAACCATCTTGGACCTCTTCTGTAAAATGGGCCTCCCCTTCTCATTTGTTTCACAGACTACACACAATACACTAGATCCCACAACACCAGCGATGCCCACTCCTGGTGGCCCCGTGGGACAGAGCAGCGCTACCGCACAGGTTTCCCAGGTTCCAGGCTGTCATCCTTACCGAGGCAGGCTGCCACACCTCTCTCCTGCAGAGTGACGCGTGGGTTTGGAACTTTTGGTTAGAGCGCTTAACCATGGCACTGCCAGGTTCCTTTGGCATATAGTAGGCACCCAACAACGATAATTACTACAGTAGGATGGTATTCATCCACTGAGCTGCTAACCCCAAGGTCAGCATTTCAAAACCATCAGAGGCTCTACAGAAGAACAGAGAGGCTTTCTACTCCTTTAAGCAATCAGTCTCGGAAACCCACAGGGGCAGTTCTACCCTGCCCCTATGGGATCACTGTGTGTCAGAACTGACTCAGCGGTAGTGAGTTTGGTTTTTTTGTTTGATATTAGTGTTGTTATTTTTTACTCCTAGAACTACCTATACCTTACTTAATTCACATGCTCATCTGTGCCCCAGAGATTTTGCTCCTTGCCAATATTACAAAGTAGAACCCAATGAGATAATATGTGTTAACAAAAAAACCGAATGCATCCCCATCAAGATGATCCTGACACAAATCAGCCCTGTAAAACAGGGGTTCTCAACCTGTGGGTCGTGATCCCTTTGGGGTTGAACGGTCCCTTCACAGGGGTTGCCTGATTCATAACAGTATCAAAATGACAGTTATGAAATAGCAATGGAAATAATTTTATGGTTGCGGGGGGTCACCACAACATGAGGAACTGTATTAAAGGGTCATGGCATTAGGAAGGTTGAGAACCACTGCTGTAGGTTTCTCAGACTGTCACTCTTTCTGGAAGATTGATTGACAGCCTCATTCCTCTTCCACAGAACAGCTGGTGGGATGTGGGCTGCACCCACATGTTCTTCATCCTTTGAGCTTCAATTCGGTTTCTGCTTCTACAGGGAAACTGTCTGAGCAATTAATGACTCCTTACTCTCTAGCTCAGGCCTGTGCCTTGATTCAGGTTGTGCCCTGATCTAACTTCCTGCAGTATTTAGTCTTGTTTTGCTTCTGCCTGTACTGTAAGCTCCTTGAGATGGGGGGTGTCTGCGTTCTCACTCTCACCGCCCTCTGTACAATTACCTTATACAGAGAGGGCAGTTGGAAAACTTGTGGGGGCCTTGGTCCATATGCCTTTTAACAAAGACATTGCTATGCAAATGAGAAGTATTTCAGACTTATGATGATGGAGTGCAGCTAACGTCTTAGGGAATGGTGAGAAGTTTGTTGGGGGGTCTGTTCTTGTTTGGGGGGAAGTGGGTGTAGAAGAGCAAATGGAGAAGCAAACATCTGGCCCAGGACATTTCTCTCAGGGGTCAGGCTAGTCATAGTTCCTATGGCAAGCTCAGATACAAGCCAGGTAGTACCTTCTCATTTGTCGACTCAGGAAGATCGTGCTTACTCAGGCCCGAAGTCCCTGTGGGTTATGCAGTCAAAACTGCTGGCTGTTAGGTATTTGGGGAAGGGGCATGAGCAATCAGGTCATGATAGGGGAAGGGTGTGTCCTTGGACCTTCTGCACCTCAGTTTCTCTCTCTCTCTCTCTCTGGATGGCAGTGGGAATAAATCACACTGCTCTCCCTGATTCTACCTCCTCAAGTTGGTGGCAATCCAATTTGCCAAAGCATTACAGCTGCCAAGACGAAGGAGTCATCAATATCAACGTGTATTGAGGTGGATCAGAAGATCGAGCCGCAAAGGCACATCCTTTTATGCATAACAGATAAAACATCAAGCCGAGGCGCATCCTTTTATGCATAACAGATACAACAACAACCAGTTCCTGGAGTGGATGCCGACTCAGGTGACCCTATCGGTTAGCACAGAGCTGCCCCTATGGGGTTTCTGAGACTCTGAGTCTCAATTAATGGCAGTGAGTTTGACTGAGTTAATCTTTATGGAGAGGAGGCTCAGGTGACACTACGGGTTAGGCATCAGGCTGCTAACTACATGGTCAGTGGTTCAAAGCCTCTCCTCAAGAGAAAGTTGAGGCTGCCTAGGTCACTGGGAGTTGCAGTGGATCCGATGACTGTGGGAATATTTACAGGAGTGGAGTGTCATGTATTCCCCCTTGGTGGATTTGCATAACAGACCTCTCAGTTAGTGTTTGAGTGCAGTATCCACTGTGCCACAGGGACTCTGTAGATAGAACAATAGCCAATGTTGTTGTTGGGTCCCATCAAGTTGATTCTGACTCAGCGGGAACCCTGGGTACAACAGAACCAAACACTGCCCTGTCCTGTGATTTCCCCACAACCGTCCCTATGCTTTGAGCCCATTGTCGCAGCCTCTGCATCAATCCATCGCGAGGTCCTTCCTCTTTGTCACTGCTCCTTCACTTTGCCAAGCATGATGTCCTTCTCCAGAGACTGGTCTCTCCTGACAACATGTCCAAAGTGTGTGAGACGAAGTCTTGCCATCCTTGCCTCCAAAGAACATCCTGACTGTACTTCCTCCAATACAGACCTGCTTGCTCTTTTGGCACTTTATGGGACTTTCAATATTCTTTGCCAGCACCGTAACTCAAGTGCATTGATTCTTTGGTCTTTCTTATTCAATTTTCAACCTTCACATGCACGTGAAAAGACAGAAAATACCACGGTTTGGGTCAGGCATACCTTAGTGCCCAGAGTATCAGTCTTGCTTTTCAACGCTTTATCGAGGTCCTATGCAACAACGTTTCCCCATGCTCTTGACTGGTGCTTCCGTGAGTATTGATCGTAGAGCTGAGCAAAAGGAAGTCCCGGACAATTTCAATCTTTTCTCTCCATTTGTCGTGATATTGCCTGTTGGTCCAGTTGTGAGGATTTCGGTTTTCTTTACATTGAGTTTTAATCTATACTGAAGGCTGTAATCTTGGATTTTCATCAGCGAGAATTTCAAGTCCTCTTCCCTTTCAGCAAGTAAGGTTGTGGAATCGCCTCGATGTCAGTGATCTTCATTTGGGTTTGGGTTATGTTGTTATTAAGATTTCATCCAATCCTGATGCCGCATTCTTCTTCATATAATCCAGTTTCTCTGATTATTTGCTTAGCATGGAGACTGAATAAATATGGAGAGAGGCTACAACCCTGACCCACAGCTTTCTCTTGTTCTGTTCACACCATTGCCTGCTGATCCACGTACAGGCTCCACATGAGTACAATTCAGTGTTCTGGAATGCATCTCCTAATCAAGGCTACCCATAATTTGTTATGATCCACTCAGCCGAATGTCTTTACCTAGTGAACATTTATTAAGGATTTACTGTGTGCCAGACACTGCTCTACGCTGTTGACAAGTCTTTACTCATTTGTTTCTTTAAACAACCCTACGAGGTAGTTAGTGCTCACTTTACAGAAGAGGAATCTGAGGCACAGAAAGGTTTCGTGGCTGCCCAAAGCCACATAGCTAGTGGAGGAGCCCGGACTGGCGTTCCCACACTCGACACCACCGTCACTCTCTTCATCAGGTGGCTGTCTCATCGAGTCTGTCCTGCACCCATGTAGAGAGTCAGTGAAGAGAAGAACTCACAGAACTTGCCGCGTGGTTGAGCGGCTTGTCGCCGCCTTCTCTTCAGCGGCACCCCTGCTTCTCTAGTCAGGGAGATGCTGGACTTTTCATGGTGGGTGTCCAACTGGAGCAGCTACAGATCCTTGGCAATCCATATATTTTCATTTCTTTTCGTATGATAAAAAAGTAGATATAAAAATAAATAAATAAAAGTGGATATAAATATTTTCTGGGTCATCTGGCTGAACATTTCACACCAAGTCCCACTGGCTGGTTTCAGGGCCTGCACAGTGGTGGGCTAGTCCTTGCCATCAGGAGGTAGCAATTCACTTGTGATGCTAATTAATCCATAACGGATGGACTGGGTTTTCGAGAATATAATCTCTCCTTACATGTGAGAAACTCCACACAACAGCATGAATACAGGAAAGGAGTATGACCCCTGTGGGTGTCTTGCCCTGCCCTCCCTCAGTGACTGTGTGACCTTGGGCATATCTGTAAACCTCTCTTTTCTCTTCTGCAAAGTGGTGGTAACTTCTGCACCTTGCTGAGCACAGCAGCCTGTATGTGCAGCTGGTTCACAGACGGCCCCCTCCCATAAGGGCCTGCTGTTGTCATGAGCTGCCCTGGATTTGTGCCCTCCCCTCCCCCTCCCCTACCCCTACATGTGGCCACCCCAGGGCCAGCTGCACAAAATGCTGACCAGTCCTGACGATCCACTGTGAGTCAGACTGCTGTTTTCCATACGGATGTTATGGACTCATTGTTGTCTGTCTTCCTCTGGACCCTTCCCGGGAACCTGTTCAGCTTCTCTGCCCCCATCCACGGATGGGTGGTAACTACATGTGGTGATTTGGCGGAAAATCCTTTTAAATATGAATGTGTCTGGCTAGGATAGGGCGATTTCTACCATTGGTTCTTAAAGAAACAAACTCACTGCCGTCGAGTCGATTCCAACTCAGAGAGCCCCTCGGATAGGGCAGAGTAGAGGTGTCCAGGTGGGCTCCCCGGACTGGGAGCCCTTACAGGAGTTGGGAGCTGTGAAGTTGACCCAAGCTTTGCTCCCACGAAGCAGTTGGTGGTTTCTTGCTGCAGATCCTAAGTTTAGCTGCCTAACAAAACGCACTACGCCGCCGCCACGGGACCTTGGTTCTTCTTTTTTTTTTAAATAATTTTATTGGGGCTCATACAACTCTTGTCACAATCCACACATACATCAATTGTGTTAGGGCTCTTACCTGTTAGCGAGCTGGCTGGGGAAGACTCTGAGGGGATCCCTGCAAGTGGCCCTGGGAAGCATGCCAGGAAGCGGCTCCATCAACAAGCGCCCAAAGTCCACCAACGCCCCAAACAGTCTATCCTTCAGAATCTGTCTAGCTTGTACCCCGCTCCCGATGACTGAGGATCCAGCTACGAGGACCAGGACGGCGGCGCTGTGGTGGCATCTGAGCGTTTTTGAGCAGCGGGAAGGGACCTGGCATCATCTAAAACTGTTCCAAAAATGTATGCGGGATGGGAGAGCACGGGTTCTGCCCTCATATTGGCCCACAGGCTCCCCTGCACTAGGTGTGGCCAGTTGGGTCCCAGGTGGAGATGCGCGTCCCTAGTCTTTACCGAACGACAGCAGACTGTCGGTGCCAAGGGCCCTAGGCGCCGAGTTTTGGAGGGTACGGGCCCGCAGGTCCTGGGCACCGAGGTCCAGGAGCGGTCCAGATGGGCAAGCGGGGCCCTGAGCCCACCTGCCGCGGCCTCGGAGCCACGCCCCTCTCTGTGGGCGAGGGGCGGGGGCGGGGGCGGGGACCGGGGCGGGGGTGCGGGCCTGAGAGGGCGGCTTCCCCCTGCGGGAGGCGGGGCGGGAGGAGCTCGGGAGGCGCGGGGGGCGGGCCCGTCCGCCCGCCCGCCCCCTCGTCCGCGCCCGCGGGCCGGCTCGCACTCGGACGCGCCGCTGCGCAGGCATGGGATCTGCGCGCGCCTTGCCGGCGCCCACACCTGTCTGAGCCCGGCGGGCTGCTCCGCTCCGGTGAGTGTGCGCTCCGACTGAGGGCGCCCGCGGGGACGCCGGGGCACCGGGCGTCGCCCGGAGAAGTGGGACAAAGGCCTGTTGCGCGCGGGGTGCTGGCCGAGCGCCGGGTCCTGGGGGCGCCGGGGACTCGGCCTGGACCGCCATCAGACCTGGGGGACTGGGACTTGGGCTCTTGGGGCGCTCTGGAGAGATGCAGGGCCTGCAGAGCGGATCACTCGGTGTACCTGGGAAGGAAAGTTTGGAAGCTGTTGTCTTGGATGCTGAGTGATGGGGGAGAGGAGAGCATCTGCCCACTTCCACACGAGACACTGCTTTCTGGTCTCAGTTTGGCAGGCGTGTGATCCTACCTAGTCTTGACCATTTTTAAGTTCGGTGCACGTGAACGCGCCTTAGCGAGCAAGAACGGTGCCTGCTAGGGCAGGGGCGCTTTCCTCCAGGCCTTCGGGAATGGCCTTGCTTCCCTCACGCGCTAAATCGAGAAACCACGGGCTGTGAAATATCAGCAGTTGTTGGAGACACATATTTCTTCTCCAGCTTAGGCACTGGTCTCCAGTTGTTTGCATTTAAATAACAGCTCTTCAAGTAAGGGGAGGGAGAAGAATTACTTGGGCAAACTAACGCCCCCCCCCCTTGTTCCGAATACAAATTAGGTTGACCTTCTTGCACGATCTCAGGAGAAAGCAGCTGATAAAAATCTGGAGTGCGTAATTGCTTTGGGGGCGACAACCATGAGATCTGGGAAGCAGCCGAGCCTGGTGGAAACTCCTGCTGTACTTGATCGTTGTTGGAGTGGGCTCCCTGCTCCTGGAGGTTCCTAAAACTCAGTGGAGCCTGAGGGCCCCTTTGTACTTGTGGGTGGGGTCGGGGAAGGGCCCTTGTCTGGGTAATCTTGCGGTGCCTCTGGGAGTTAACACCTTGGAAGGAGTTGGGCTTAAAGTTGAAGTCAGCTGCGCCAAAAGTCATGCCATGTCTTGATACCTATTGAAGGTGCGTATTTCGATGCAAGGTGTGTTTCAGGGCAAAGGGGAACCGTCAGAGGAAGGCTTATCCAGAAGTATGTTAGCAAGGAGCTGATGGAAGTAGGGGTGGGGAGTGGAGGGGGGGGAAAGGAGCTGAGAAGGTGTCAGGGGTGAGGGTGCGGCAGTGGGGGTGTCACACTTATTGGTGACAGGGTTTGTGTTCACAGGAGCCACTGCTGCATTTGAAGAATTGGTTGGACTTGTTCAATTTGTTTTCCCAGTTAAAGTTAAGAGCTCGCATGTCTTGTTTTCCTGTGCTTGAACTTGGAGGAAAGCATTTTCCCAAAGTAATTAATATGGATCTCAGCTTTTTAACACCAACGGCTTATCCAGGTAGATGGGGGATATAGGTGCACTTTTCCGTCTGTGTCATAAGTGCCAGCGTGCCCATTAGTGGGTCTGAGAACGCTCAGCCCAGGTCTGGGCTGTTTAGTTGTCTCAGGATCACTTGCACATCTTCCCAGGTTGATCCCTTAGGATTTAGTCCATCAGGCATTATTCATGCATAACTCGCACGGAACGTAGGGAATTTGTTTCTCATGGGCTCACCACTGAGGGGTTCATGCGCTCCAGTCTTGCTCTGTTGCCTGCTTTGAACCAAGCTCACTGGGGCTATTCATTTTGTGGAAATTTTGATAGGGAAGAGGTTACATTTCCTTTGACCAAAAGGTTGTGGTTAGGGTTGCCGGACTTGGAAGTGCTTAGCATTTGCCTGTACAAGAGTGGTAGTCTTAAACTAGTATGTGATTAGGTTTGTTTTGCTGTAACAGGTTCTGTGACTCAGGAAAATGACTCCTTGCTGCAGAGTATTCCCCCAGCTTTGTCCACTTGAACTATTTGCTTTAGGAATTAGCATGGTTTCGAGGCTCAATGTTCTGGGCCACACATTCCTTAGAAACCCTGTTTCCAGCCTTCCAAATGGTGTCTAAAACATTTAGCTTCATAAACTTTGGTACTGAGGCTTTCTGTCTTAGTGTTTCTAGTGGTCACAAGAATGCCTAATTGTTTAATTGTCAGTGTGTGTCCTGAGGCTTTAAGCTTACTCTCCCCTCCTTTGTTTGCCAGGGGAGTTGATCCGTTCTGCCAAACCTTTGCCGGTAGAGATGAGAGCTGTGCTTCTCTTTTGAAGACTAAGGTGCCCGACTAGGAGAGAGCTGCCTTGCTGTCTGGTCTGGAAGTAGATGATGGCTGTTTTTACATCTGATCGTTTGTAAAGTGGCCTCGCCATAAAATTAGTAGTGGCTTAGTAAGCTGTCAGCATCCTTTTACGAAATACAGATATTTTAGGCAGTGGGACAAGGGAGAGGGACTTCTATTGAGTGATGGAGCATGGCATATGTCTCTGAGGCTCAGAGTCAGAGTCAGATAGGCAGAGCTGGAAAAGGAGGCCATTCCCGGGTTACTAAGCGTGGTAAAACAATATTTGCTTACCTGGATTTTCCATTCGGCTTTTCCATTTAGATCAAGTGATGCCTGAAAATAGTTAGCTAGAAAATTTTAAAACGTGATTATGTATATGAGGCATCTTTGTCCAAGAAAGCTTTCTTTTTGGAAGTGAAATGCTGTAGATTTAGATTTTCTACATCTGGATGCATACATAATGAGGATGAAATGCAGACATGTTCATTTCTCTCTCTTTTAACATATTAGTGTGGCTTGAGTGAAAAGTTCACGGGCAAGTTTGTTTCAACATCCAACACTTAAACACATTGGGCTGCGTGACATCGTTGCAAGTTCCTCAAAGTAGCGATACCCGCCCACTTCTTCCTTGGGTTCCTTGTTTCCATTCGGCCTTTTTGTACTGTCCCTCTTGCCTTCTGAGCTTGATTGGGGGCCAGTTTGCCCTTTTCCTCTTGCATGGGGGATAGTTCTCAAGAGCATGGTCCTCAGGAGTGTGACTGCTCCCTGTCCAGGTCTGTTTAGTATTTGACTCAAAGCGTAGGTGCAGTTCCAGGTGTGAAGAACCATGTTGTTGTCAGGTGCCATCGAGTCAGGTTCAGCCCATAGCACCAAACCCCACCAGGTCCAGCGTCATCCTCACAATTCTCCTTAGGCTTCAGCCCACTGCTGCAGCCACTGTGTCAGTCCATCTTGTCCAGGGCATTCCTCTTTGGGAATGCCCCTCACTTTACCGAGCATGATGTTGTTCTCAGATGAAGTCTTGCCAACCTTGCATCTAAGGAGCATTCTGGCTATACATTTTCCAAGACAGACGTTTATTCTTTTGGCTGCCTGTGGTACTTTAAATGTTTTTTTGACAACACCAGAGTTCAGATGCATCAATTCTTCTTCAGTCTTCCTTATTCAGTGTCCACCTTTCACGTGCATACGAGGTGATTGAAAATACCATGACTTGGGTCAGGTACGCTTTGGTCCTCAAAGTAACACCCTCAATTTCAGCACTTTACAGAGGTCTTGTGCAGCAGATGTGTCCAGTGTGAGAGCCCCAGCTTGGGGCTTTTTACCAGTCTCTATAAGACGAGTCATTCTGCTCTTTTATGACTTCGAATTTGGTTCCATAGTCTCCTCCCTCTCTATCGAGGGCCTTCTATGGTGTTCCAGATCAGAGTAGCCCATAATAGGAGCCAGGGCCTGGTCTCCGGAGTGGAGAATGTGGTTCATGTGCTCTATTGGAGTAATTTACCTTGAGCCTTTCGTTGTCTTCATTCTTCTTTGCTCCCCTCAGGGAGAAACTAAGAGGTGCATTTAATTTACTTTATTTTGTTTGTTTTGCTTAATAGGTACATTTTAGATGGTCCCTCACCAACTTTTAAGACCTCAGTCCCTATGCACACCAGTAGGACAGAGAAACATCTCTTTGTGGACTGTGTTTTTGCCTACTGACCTAGATGATCCCGGAGACTATGCTTCTGAGTCTCAAATCCGATGAGTCACGTTTGGTTATGGCTAGCAAGTTTTCATAAGTTTCCTCCCTGCACGTTGTCCTATAAACCTGGGTGTATTTGCAGCACATACTATGACATATGTAGAAATATCCTCTGCCAAGCCTGTGTAGATTCACAGGACTACTATCATTCATCATCTCTCAGCTGTTCAGCTCACATATCTAGGTGTGCATCCACTTGTCCATCCTTCCTTAGTACTGTTGATGTGGGATTGTGTGTGTTATTAGTATTTATCGAAAGAACCGTGGTGGCAGAGTGAATTACTTGTTTACAAATCTAGAGTTTATAAAAACGGAAACAATCGTCCTTAACCTCCTGGGAACTCATTCTATTGAATGAGTTGAGAAGTGAATGCAAAGCCATCCACCTAAATGTAAAGCATCAAAATTGGTGGGCAGGGGTTGGGGCCCAAGTGCCCCCTCAGAGAAGGTCTTGAATGGACTGGACGCTTATAGTTCCTCACACTTTTCCTTGGGAACTGCCCAAAGAAAATTCCCACTCAACCTTCCAAGGCGCAGTCAGTCGCTACACTCCTGAAAGCTGCCCTCTGCTGGAAGCTTTACTTTCCTTGGCTGAAGACAGGGAAACCTTGCCTAGCAGATAACTGAGAGATTCACAGGATACACCGTGCTTTCCCTTCTGCCCCATGCCTCCACCCTCCATAATTCCATGAGCGAAGAGTCTTGAGCAGTTCCTGCCAGTGCAGACAGTGTCTGTAAATGGCATCATCTCTTACTTGGACTTCTGTGACCCAGGAACATTAGAAAGCCGTGCCCTGAAAAGACCAGTTAGCAGCTAGATCTGGTTCAGGTCCCTGTGAGGCATGATTTCTAGACTCCCTTAAAGTAAGCATTTGGTAGAGGAGTGGACAGTGTCGGGAGTTGGCCACCTTCATTCAGATGGTACTTTATACCCATGTGGGGGCTTCAGACCACACAGCTTTTTCATCCAACTTCTGATCCAGCAAGCCAGACATTTGGGATATTTGATCTTCATGAGTTTCTAAAGGAGAACCTGCTGGTGCAGCGGTTAAGTGCTGACTGCTAACTGAGAGATGGGCAGTTTGAATCTATCAGCCCTTCCATGGGAGAAACATGTGTCCATCTACTTCGGTAACGATCACAACTTTGGGAACCCTGTGGTGTAGTTCTGCACTGTCCTCTTGGGTCACTATGAATTGGAATTTACTGGACAGCAAGAACAGTTTCTAAAAGTATATATTCATTTCTAAAAATGAATAAACTTGTATTAAAGTCTGGTGACTTTCTGAGTCCCAGAGGAATGTTCATCAAGATGCACAATGTTTCAGAATCCAGACTTCCCGGAGCAATGGAAACTGATTCAATCTCCTTCAAAAACGGTTACCCTGGGATACTCTTTAAACCTTAAACCACAAATTTCCCCTAAATTCTTCTTAAACCAAACAACAGTTCAGCCTGATTCGTAAAGAATGTCTGCCTTGGGCATTTTACCTTCCGCTGTCTCCTTCAATTCTTCTTCCGAGAGGGTGAGAGCCACTTTTCCAAAGGATTCTGAGGGCATAACACTACGATTACACGTGGGGAGCATTGTGATTGTAACATCATTGATTCAGTGAGAGTTGTCCAATAAAGGATCTCAGACACACCTCACCAGGGGCATGGTGTTCTTTTTAAAGAGCATGCATCACTATGTAGGAGCTATATAGAGCTATACACAGAACGACATAGGAGCCCTGGAGGCATAGTGGCTTACAAGATGGGCTGGCTACCCACTGCAAGATCAGCAATTCGGTTAAATCCTCCAGCCATTCCTTGGGAGACAGATGAGGCTTCCTACTCTGTGTGAAGATTTACGGTCTCAGAAACAAGCTCACGAGGGGTGGCAAGGAGGTGGGCAGGACAGAAGGGGATAGTTCTTCTATCCTATAGGGTCTCTATGAGTCAGAATCAACTCAATTGCAGTGCATTCAAATGAGATCTGTATAAGAAGTCCTGGTGGCACTGTGGGATATGCACCGGGTTGCTAACACCAAGGTCGGCCGTTCAAACCCACCAGCTGCTGTGTGAGAGAAGGAGCCAGCTGTTCACTCCTGTAAGGATTTTCAGCCCTGGAAACCCTATAGGGTATCACTATGAGTTGGAATCAACGAGATGGCAACTTGTTTGGTTCGTTTTTGATCTACGTAGGATAAAAATCTAATTGCAGAGCCTCTCAGAAAAGAGGGATTAAAATGTTTGCACAACTTGGAGAGTACAATCAATGTCACTCCCGTGTCCCCATAGAAATTGTCCGTTTATGCTTTGCTGTGTATATTTTCAACAATGAATAGAGATGCAACATGCCAGAACAAGATCTATCACGGGAGAGAATGAATGATTTCATTGCTGTCGAGCAGATTCCAGCCCATTGTTACAGAGCACACCTGCCCCATCAGGTTTTCTGGCCTCCTCTTTGCAGACTCAGCTCACTAGGTCATTTTTCTGCACTACCACTGGGTGGCTTCAGGTTGCCAATCTGTAGGTCAACAGTCAACTGCAAAACGTTTGCGCCACCTAGAGTCCTATAAATGAATGATTAGAAGTTCAGCAATACAATGAGCGGTACTTCACATTTAAGTTAATGCCTTCGTAGTATCTGAAAAATATTTCTAAGGGGTTAGAGGTGCACCCTGTCTTTTTGGTGTAGCATCTTTCCTAGGGGCAGCACATTTATACCCTTGGCTAAAGGACCAGAATTTAAGTTGTAAATCCTCTGAATTAATGTTTCATTTTATGGAATACTCTTTTACATCCTCAGACAGCAATCTGTGAATGCCCAGTGACCTCAGGGGTCCTCAGTACATCATCTTCGGTTATTTTGCTGAACATCAGACCTGCGTCTTCTGTGCAGAGAAGCCAGAGTCAAGCCATGGCCAGTGCGGGGCCCTCGCTGACTGCTCGCGTCCCAGGAAAGACTTGTTCCCATTGTGTCCCACCCCGTAACACTCTCACACTGGTTTGTAAACACCTTGTCTATTTTTGATAGGCTTAAAATAGAACACATGCCATGGGGTGCTTAAAGGGCATTGGAAGAAGAATAATAACAGACAGGGCTTTACTGCAGGCAGCACACTTGTTAACTTTGTTTAATTAAGACAAGCCTCCCAGATAGATTTTTTTTAATGTATTCAACCTAGTTTCAAGGTTTTTCCTCCCCTTGATAGTAGACTGCTTCAATTTTGGGATACACGGGTAAAGCCCCAGACAGTTGCCACTGGCACGATTTTGGTAGAATAGCTAGTTCAGGGAAGGTGTGCCTGACCCGTCTTGGTATATTCAGTCACCTCATAGGCATGCAAAAGCTGAAAAAAGGACTAGGGAAGACTGAATCAAATGGATACTGTGAACTGCAGCATTAGTGAAGATCAGTAACGATGTCATGGACTGTCAGAAGAACGAACACATTTATGTGGGAAGAAGTAGAACCAAATGCTCCTGAGGCAGGGGGCTGGCACGACTTAGTCTCGAGTACTTTGGACATGTTGTCAGGACGGAGCGATCTTGGTAAAGGTCAGTAAGACAGAGGAAGACCATCAGCAAGATAGATCAACAGAGAGGCTGCGACCATGGGCTCGAACATAGGAGCGATTGTGAAGATGGAGCAGGCCAGGCATTGTTGGGTTCTATGCTCGGAGGGTCACTATGGGCTGGAATCAACTCAATGACACTTAGCAACAACAGGTAAAAAAAGTCTGTACTCTGAAGAGCACGATCCAAGTTACATATAAATTTCAAATTTAAGATTTAAACATCTGCACCTTATACCCCAGCTGTCTTATTTTTCATACACACTGAAAATATTACACACAGCTTATGGGAAGTACATATTATACTCTTTCATCTCCTCCTCTTTCTCTCCCCCAAGAACCATATTTTAAAGCAGGAGCATGTGTCAGCTTAGACCTCTATAGTTCGTGTTTCTCTACAGACGAGATGAGCTAAAACTTGGCTTCGCGTCGCTGCCGCACAGTGGTAGCGGCATCACCATTCTTGGCCTGAGTTGAGGGTGGGGAGAGTGCAGAGGAGGCCAAGATGCAGCCATGTGGGAGATGCATGATTCCTTTGAGTACATGTCATGCTTGGTAAGGATTCTGGCAAGAGTGAGGCATTTAGTCACCTAGACAGCTTAGCTAAAGATAAGGCAGCCCAATCCCTAGAGAAGGCCTGAAACTGGCTCTTCACTTGGGCAATAAGGATAATCAGGCCCAGAGCCATCCCTGGGAAATCTCCTAAATGCTTGTCAGACCACCTCCACATTCTCCATCTGCAAAGAGCACTGCTAACATGCCCATCCCCTTCCTCATCCGCTTGGAGGCAGTGAGTGGCAGTTGTGTCACTGCCCATGCCCGAGACCTGGGTTTGATTCCAAGCCAATGCACGTCAGGTGCAGCTGTGTCCTGTGCTGCAGGGCAGGCTTGCACGTTGCTCTGAGGCTGCACAGCTCCAGAGGAATGTATGGCCTAGGATGGAGTAGGAAATCCTGGGTATCTATTGCCAGAAGTCGGACAATGGAAAAAAACCTATGGATTTCAACGGCTAGGACTACAACTAATCAGAGTTGGTGCAGACCACATTTTAGTCTCTTGTGTAGAAGGTCGGCCTGAGTTGGGGGCTGGCTCATTGGTAGCTAACAGCAATGCTAGTTTCTGTAATACCCCCAACATACACATGCACCCCATTCAGAGAAAAATAACCAAAGGGCCCAGTAGTAGAGAGATGGAAAAAGCAGAATTTCAAGGAAATAGGATGTTGCTTTTTTAGAACCATATTCCCTTCTTTTCCCTTCCCTGCTGGTGTAGTGGTTACACGTTGGGCTGCTATCCACATAGTTGATGGTTCGAAACCTCCGTGGGAAAAAGACTAGGCTTTCTAGGCCTGGAAACAGTTACATCTCAGAAACCCAGAAGGGTCATTTTGAGTCAATATTGACTTGATGGTAGTGAGTTTGTTTTCTGGTGTTCTCCAAGGTAGAACTAGGGTCAGTGCAAGATATGACAAAATAATAATTTATACATTATCAAGGGTTCATGAGGGAGGGAGAGTGGGAAGAGAAGGGGAAAATGAGGAGCTGATGCCAGGGGCTTATGTGGAGAGCAAATATTTTGAGAATGATGAGAGCAATGAAAGTACACATGTGCTTTACACAATTGACGGATGTGTGGATTGTGATAAAAGTTGTATGAGCCCCCAATTAAATTATAAAAAAGAACTAGGGTCAAAGCCAGGTAAACAGGTCCCAGAGATGGGTGGAACAAGCCCCAGATTTAGAAATACAGTATGTGGAGATTGGGACTCATGGGTTGGCATCCTCACCTGGACTAGAGGAGATCAGTGGACATTTCTCGATTTATTAAAAAGAAAAGGAAGTGGAAGAAGAGGAGTGAAAAAATATCCCCAGAGATTTCCAGTGGGTCTATCCTTTCAAAGAGAAAGAGGGTAAGAATGATAAAGCAAGTTTCTCGTTGACTCTTGCTGTTCCCCTTGCCTGTTGAGAATGATCCCTCCTTGGTTAGGCTGCATTCTCTAGAGAGGCAAAACCAAAGATGCTTATATTTGTATGCATAATGAAATGCATTTACGCCAAGAAATGGCCCACGCGGTGGTGGGTAAATCCAGTCTGGTGTAAACCACGTGTCACAGGTTAAGCTGGAGGCGTCTCCTGACTTACACAGCTGGGAAGGCTGAAGCACCAGGTGCAGGAAGATGAAACAGGAAGACCATAGACTCATGGGTGCAAATTCTAATAGATCCACGGTCGACAGTCTGCTGATAGTGACGGGGATTGACAGGCAAGATGGCAGGATGTCCACAAACCAGATGTGGGACCCCGATCCAGCAGAAGCGATCAGTTGTCTCAGAGTCTGACCAAAAGGGAGCAGGCCACCCCTGAGCAGTCTGTCTTCCTGCTGCCTCAAGGCTGTGAGCTGATCCGGGAGGCTGCACGCCATCACAGGGGCAAGGTGCTCACAGGGCAGCCCACATGGTTAGATCCTATCACCGAGTTGATTACGTTGTGTTAGATCGCATCATGCAGAGAGGATTCCTGCCAAAATACTCAGAACCCTGGCCCGGGCAAATTGGCACAAAGCCTAACATTCACACCTCCCTTGTCCTTGTGGGGTCCTTGATGGTTAGTGTCCCCTCTTCAATGCACTACCCCACCTGCCAAGTCATCGTCTCTTGAACTAGAAGATTCAGAGCCAATGGACACTTAAATATTCGTGATACTCCACTTATTGACTACCTCCATCTCTGATGGTTGGCATTTACTGCATGAGTACACAATCTACAATCCGACTATTTTGCACATTAACTAACGCGGTGTCTTCCCTTAGCCCAGCTCCCTACCCACAAAACCAGCCAAGCAGAAGCAGCCAACTCTCCGAAAGGCCTTTTGCCAGTCGCCACCACCGCAGCCACAGCTGCCACGCTCCTTAAGAAAGAGGCGACCGAGGCAGGTTTTGAGAGAGCCCTTTTGAGAACGGCTTAGGAGTTGCTGCAGGTCTTCAGAAGAGGGGTGAGGAAGGCTGCTGCTGCTGCTGCTCCCCTTTACTCCAGTGTTTCCTTGGGGGACCAAGGCCTTGAACAGGAAGTGGGGTGGTGGTGGTGGTTTTTGTTAGGTTTCATTCAGTCAGCTCCAGCTCAGACAGATCTTATATAAAACAGAACAAAACACCGCCCCATCCTGTGCCCTCCTCACAATTGTTCTTAAGTTTGAGCTCATTTTGCAGCCTCTATGCCAATCCATCTCATTGAGGGCCCAGGCTTTTAAGTCACTGCTCAAATTCTAAGTCTCAGAAGACCCAGAGCAAGGGATTCGTTTCCTGAGGATCCTCCCTGGCCTACAGGGGGCAGCAAATAACTGTGGCTACATAGGATGTGCAGGTGGGCGTGGCCGGCAACCCCTGCCTATCTTGACCCTGGCACCCCTCAATGATGCCAACTATGTCTCTAGCCCAGCCTCCAGGCCCCAGGTTGCTGGCGTTGCAGCCCAAATGGCCAGGTCTTGGGTCTGGAGCAGAGTGGTGCTGGGACAGAACCGTTACAAGGTTCCAGTCTCCACACCCACCTCCAGGTCCCCCTCCTTTCCCTTCCTCTCCCCACATAGCTGGATGTTGCATATAGACCTGGTCTTTGGAGTCTAACGATGTCCGCAAGTGAAGGCTGGGTATACTTCCAACTTCTTCCTCCTCCTCTTCTTTTCAATTCCTTTTTTGGATGGGATGACTGGTGCAGGTTTTTTAACAGGCTTCCATACTCCAACTTACATACTCCGACTCACCCCTTCCTCAAGACCCCCCTGGCTGAACTAAGTGTAATTCCCAAAAGGAGTCATCGCCAGCAGTCCATCTCATGGAGCTCTGCTCTTCTTCTTCCCTGCCAGCTGACTTGCGGGAATTGCAGACCCTTTCACTGGGCTGCTGCATCAGCTCCTGCGCAGCCCTGTCAGGAGCACTCAGGAGGCATCCTGCTTTGGGTATCGTAACGCTTGCCATTCATTTGTTCATTCAATGAGCACTGATGATGCCGTGGGCTTAGTAGGATTGGGCTGCTAGCCGCAGCGCCCCTCGTTCCAACACACCAGCTGCTCCTTGGGAGCGAGACGAGTGTGTCTGGTCCCATAAAGACGGA
This sequence comes from Tenrec ecaudatus, assembly GCF_050624435.1. Classification (NCBI taxonomy): domain Eukaryota; kingdom Metazoa; phylum Chordata; class Mammalia; order Afrosoricida; family Tenrecidae; genus Tenrec; species Tenrec ecaudatus. The sequence goes on from NC_134533.1 coordinate 84,125,953, forward strand.
CAGTTTCAGGCTGGGTATACTTCCACTCAGTCATATAGGGTCCACATGAATCAGGGTCAACTCAATGGCAGTGCATTCATTCATTCACTCATCCACTAATGCAAACACTCACTCAACATATATATTTGTCAAGTGTCTCGGGTGCTCCATATATTTTTATTGGTTGCCAACATAGACCCAACTTCAAGACATTTCTACTAACGGGACACACAATACGAACACCTGAATAAGGGATCAATAATAACAGTACAATGGATGAGTGATGTAACAGGAGAACTTTAGATGTTTGCACAAGGATCTTGATAGCATATAGCATTGTCTAAAGTAGGAAGGAATATGAGGCTACTTTATAACTAAATTTACAATAGTCAAGATTGTTCTAAATTCAAAGCAAAACCCACTAAAGAGCTCATGCTCGCTTCTGATCATGACGACCACTTAGCAGCTACAGGAATCTTTGTGTGCGTGCCTTGGTGACTTGGTAAACTGTGTAATCTGGATCTACCTTTGGAATGAACACATGGAGCCAAGCTTTTCCCAAGTGCTTGCTGTAATGAGGACTACAGGGAAGCGGAAGAGAAAGAGTGGGCACGCGAGTTGAAGGGAAAGAATGAAGATTTTAGAGCAAGTACTAAAGAGGCTCGGCATTCGGTGGAAATTGGGGCTGAATGCAGACTGCCCAGAATTGGCTGTCACTGGGGCCATGTAAGGAAAGACAGGAAGGCAGTGAACACCTAATCTTGTCTTGGACACCCAGCCCCAGCAGCGACCCCCTGGTCAAGCCCAAGACCATTAGCTGAGGCTTCCTCTCCATGGCCTGATGCCGGAGCAGTGTTAGAAACAACGCTAGGGATGTCGCCAGGCTTCCTCTGCGATGAAGGGACGGCCACTTGCCCTCCTGACCTGTTTGTCTTTGTCTTTTCAGGGAGGTGCTCAGCATGGCGGGGATTCCAGGGCTGCTCCTCCTCCTCTGTGCAGCGGTGCAGGTGCTCCCCCACAGTGTCCACTGGAAGCCCACGTGGCCTGCTTACCGCCTCCCTGTCGTCTTGCCCCAGTCCACCCTCAACTTATCCAAGCCAGACTTTGGGGCTGAAGCCAAATTGGAAGTGTCGTCTTCGTGCGGGCCCCAGTGTCATAAGGGAGCTCCTCTGCCCAGCTACGAAGAGGTCAAGCAATACCTGTCCTATGAAACACTCTATGCCAACGGCAGCCGTACAGAGACCCAGGTGGGCATTTACATCCTCAATAACGGCGGCCGCGGAGCCCGGCGTCAAGGCGCAGAGCCTTCAGGGCGGTCCCGCAGGAAGCGGCAGATTTACGGCTATGACAGCAGGTTCAGCATTTTGGGGAAGGACTTCCTGCTGAATTACCCCTTCTCGACATCCGTGAAGTTGTCAACAGGCTGCACTGGCACCCTGGTGGCAGAAAAGCATGTCCTCACAGCTGCCCACTGCATTCACGATGGGAAAACCTATGTGAAAGGAACCCAGAAACTTCGAGTGGGCTTCCTGAAGCCCAAGTTTAAAGATGGCCGCAGTGCCAATGGCTCGAGCTCAGCCGTCCCCGACAAGATGAAATTTCAGTGGATCCGGGTGAAACGCACCCACGTGCCCAAGGGGTGGATCAAGGGCAATGCCAATGACATTGGCATGGATTATGACTATGCCCTCCTGGAACTCAAAAAACCCCACAAGAGAAAGTTTATGAAGATCGGGGTGAGCCCTCCAGCAAAACAGCTGCCAGGGGGCAGAATTCACTTCTCAGGCTATGACAATGACCGGCCGGGCACTTTGGTGTACCGCTTCTGCGACATCAGAGACGAGACCTATGATCTGCTCTATCAGCAGTGTGATGCCCAGCCTGGGGCCAGTGGGTCAGGGGTCTACGTGAGGATGTGGAAGAGAGAGCAGCACAAGTGGGAACGGAAAATTATTGGTATTTTTTCAGGCCACCAGTGGGTGGATATGAACGGTTCCCCACAGGACTTTAACGTGGCCGTGAGAATCACGCCTCTCAAATATGCCCAGATTTGCTACTGGATTAAAGGGAACTACCTAGACTGTAGAGAGGGGTGACCTAGTGTCTCCCTGGCAGCACTTAAGGGTCTTCATAGACTTGTTTTAGGAAAGGCCAACATTTGTCATGGATGTGTGTGTGTGCGTGCACGTGTTATGTGACATATGGTACCTTTTACCTATAATGTCTTAAAATTGCAAGATGACTGGCTTTGTTATTTGAAAACTGGTTTGTGTATCACATATCATTTAAGCCATTTGAGGGCATACTTTTGCATAGAAATAAAAAGCATACTGATGTTTGGGGCCATGGGGAATGTTTGGTGACTAAATTAATCTTTCACTTTTTTTAGGACCCTTGATTTGTATTTTGTTTGAACGTGTGTCAGAAACTTGTATTAAATATGTGGTGGACAGGAGGCGTACATTCTTGTGTGTGTGTGTATGTGTGTGTGGGGGGGTGTGTGTGTCTGTGTGTCTGTGTGTCTGTGTGTGTCTATGTGTATGAGTGTGTGTGTCAGTGTGTGTGTGTCTGTGTGTGTGAGTGTGTGTGTATGTGTGTGTATATGAGTGTGTGTGTCTCTCTGTGCGTGTGTGTGTGTGTGTTCTGTCCTGAAAGTCATCCCCCCCCCCCGCCACATCCAATGCCTGGTCAATTACTGCCCCCTGAAATCAGTGTTCCCCATGGATACAACTCTTAGGAAACTTTTACACTTCCTGGGAAGAGAGGCAGTTATAATGTCTTAAGCTTGAGGCATTTACTTGGTAGCTCTTCAGCAATAAAATAATGTATCAGCTAGATATATACATATATTAAACTGTTTTTCATAGTAGACCCAGATACCAGGCTGCTTTTCATTTTGAAATGGTTTCTCTTCTGTAGCCTGTTGTTCTGCTTTTTTGGGGGGGAGGGTTACCTTTGCACCCAGCTTTGCTAGTTTTACAGTCGCACCGGAGTGGGCATGGATTGTGTACCCCAAGCCTTCCCCTAAACAGAATTTCACTCGCTAGTTCACAGGGGACAGTAAGCAAGACCTACTTTGTCCAGCCTGGATTGCTCCCCAGCCACAGCTGTGGTCAGACTGAAAAACAATCATAGCATTTTATCCCCGGCGTGTAGTACATCTCATGTTTTATCATTTGGAGAGAGTAATTGAAAATGAAGAAAATTCCAGGGAACAATGGATGCATTCTCGGCAGAGGCCACAGCAGAGTCAGTATTTGTTTGCAGCCTGGCCCGGTCACAGGGCCGAGGGAAAATGCCTCTGTCAGGTTTGCCGTGCGCTTTGGGGAAGCTGTGAACACGTTCCACTTGGACACTTTCCTCTCACTCAGCTGATTTCATAGTATAAGTAGTTGGAAGGTGCTTTTCAGAAAAACTAGTGTGATCTCATTTTTCCTTTTACCAACTTCAAAGGGTGCTCTTTTGCTGGAATGCTCTAGGTTAGAGATGCGCGTCACCGGGTAGAATAGTGAGAATGGAAATTGGGAGAGTGTGTGAGGCAACAGTCATCAAAAAACTCACTCTGTCGTTGAGTCAATTCCACCTCCTAGGCTAGAACTGCCCTTGTGCTTTTCCAAGACTAAATTTTTACAGAACTAGAAAGCTTCGTTAGTTTCCTGTGGTGTGGCTGGTGGTTTTGAACTGCCAACCGTGCGATCCGACCCAATGCATACACTGCACTATGCCAGCAGCACTCCCTTGTGATACGTCCTGCCAGATTGTCTTTCAAAATGATTTACTGTAACAAGTTGTACTCGCTACTGATGCACTTCATTAATGCGAGAGCCTTAATGCCTTCATTAATGCGAGAGCCTTAATGCCTTCATTAATGCGAGAGGATGGAGGGAGGGTGGGTTGGAAAGAGGGAACCGATTACAAGGATCTACATGTGACCTCCTCCCTGGGGGACAGACAACAGAAAAGTGAATGGAGACATCAGACACTGTAAGATATGACAAAATAATTTATAAATTATCAAGGGTTCATGAGGGAGGGGGTAGCGGGGAAGGTAGGGGGGCAAGTCAGGAGCTGATGTCAGGTGCTTACATGGAGAGCAAATGTTTTGAGAATGATGAGGACAATGAATGTACAAATGTGCTTTACACAATGGATGTATATATGGATTGTGATAAGAGTTATATGAGCCCTCAAATATGCAGAGGCTGGGACACTAAGAGGCCTGTTTGCATAATAAAAAGACTAGAAAATTTAGTGGTAAGGAAACATACGGACATGTACATTTTTGCATTTCAATAAATGTATTTGATCCCAGACTTTTTCCCCTTTCTTCCTCAGATAATACCTATAAGCAATCTAATATTGTAATGAATACATTTTGAGACTCTGTACCAAGTGCTGATGCAAAGTATAATGTATCTAGGTGGTGTAGGCAGAGGTGCCTTTGGGGCTTAACTTGGACCTTGGCTCCAGGATTTGGAAAATGTTTGAAGCATAAAAGTGGGGAGGAGTAAATTTGAAACTAATTTGTCACTGAGAATCTGAGGGTTGTGTCACAATCTAGGACACAAAAGTATGCAAACTTTATTCAGTTTTTTAAAATTTTATTTATTAAGTTTTTTTGTATTTCAGAAAGGAACTAGTAAAAAAACCCCCAGAAAATAGAAATAAAGTAGAGCTTGTTCATAGCAGATTTATTTATTTTTAACCAGAAAGATTTTTTAAAATAGAAAATAAGTGGAAACTCTGACATCATATTCTTTATTCACTAGCCACTCAGTGGGCAGGGACACTTCAGTGACAACTTATTTAAGATTCCTCTCTGTCCCTAACTACCCTCTAAGGAGGTCCTTATTTCAGATTTGTTAAAAATAACCAAGTCCACTGGAAGGCTGATGACTAGACCACTGTCCGCTAACAGCATTGTATAACACCCTACCACATGGAACGTGTTATGTTGGGGATGTCTAAGAGACAGCCAAGTGCAGAGGTCAGATAAGCAGTGGGAAGTCTAATTGTGAAGCTTAATAGAAAGAGCTGGAATCATCACCGAGATGGTATTTAAAGTCATAGAGTGAGATCCATCACACCTGGGAGAGCCAACGAAGCTAAAGAGAAGAGGGCTGAGCAGGATCATGGTCCGCCATGATTTAAAGATTTGGTTTACAGTACAGAAGTCTGAGGGGCCGACCCCAATCCCAGCTACATGGACAGGTGCTCCTTCCCCCGAGAAGAATGTACTTCAGAGGACAGCACTGAAGCTACAGCTCAGGGAGAGGGACATGTCTGATCAGAGCACACAGGAGCAAATGAAGGGAGAGAAAGAGAGAGTGGAGCACATCCTGGCCCACCAAGCCTAGAGGACAATATCCCTGATCAGAGCAGCCAATTCACAGAGAGGACCATGTGGCCAACCCCACTATGAGACACAACATTCCTCATTGGCCCATAACCCTACAAGGGACAACACTGGAGACACAGTGTGGGAATTGTACCCGATCTGACCCCACTGAGGCAAAACACTAAGGATATGCAACAGAACAGCAAGGAAGTCCTGAGGGAATACCAAAAATAGACTTTGGGTCAGTGCATGGCACCCCATCAGACTCAACCAGAAAACACTCCTAAAGGTCAACAAACAGACCTTGAACTATTTACAGGCTATTTTTTTTTCTGTCATTGGTTTTTGTTGTTGTTTTCTTTTGTTGCTTTGTTTTGTTCTGTCTTGTTTTTGTGCATATTATTGTTTCTGCAGGTCTATCTAGATAAAATAGGTGGGATAAATTATCTGGAGGAGAAAACAATGGACCAACAGAAAACAGGAGGACATGGGAGGGGCAAGGGGAGGAATGGTGTTAACAAACCCAGGGACAAGGGAACGAGTGATCCAAAATCAGTGGCAAGGAGGGTGTGAGAGCCCTGGTAGGGATTGATCAAGGGCAATGTAACCAAGAGGAATTACTGAAACCCAAATGAAGGCTGAGCATGATAGTGGGACAAGAGGAAAGTAAAAGGAAATAGAGGAAAGAACTAGGAGGCAAAGGGCATTTATAGAGGTCTAAATACAGGCATGTACATACATACATATATTTATATATGATGATGGGGAAATTGATCTATGTACATATATTTATAGGTTTGGTATATAGGTGGACATTGGGCCTTCACTCAAGGACTCATCAATGCAAGACCATGTTGTTCTATTAAACTGGCATTCCATGATGCTCACTTTCCCAACACAATCACTGAAGATAAAGTAGGTGCATAAGCAAATGTGAATAAAGCTGATGGTGCCCAGCTATTGAAAGATATAGCATCTGGGGTCTTAAAGATTTGAAGATAAACAAGCAGCCATCTAGCTCAGAAGTAGCAGAGCAAAACATGGAAAAAGCACACCAGCTTGTGAGATTACAAGGTGTCGATGGGATCAGGTATCAGGCATCAAAGAGCAAAAAATCATATCATTTTGAATTAGGAGTATGGAGTGGGGACCCAAAGTCCATCTGTAGACAACTGGACATCCCTTACAGAAGGGTCACCAGGAGGAGATGACCCAGTCAGTATGCCATGTAGCAACTATGAAACATACAAATTTCTTCTAGTTCCTAAATGCTTCCTACCCCTGACTATCCTGATTTCAATTCTACCTTACAAATCTGGGTAGACCAGAGGATGTACACTGGTACAGATAGAAACTGGAAACACAGAGAATCCAGGACAGATGATCCCTTCAGGACCAGTGGTGAGAATAGCAAAGCTGGGAGGGTGGAAGGAAGGTGGGATAGAAAGGGGGAACCAATTACAAGGATCTCCATATAACCCCCTTGCAGGGGAACAGACAACAGAAAAGTGTGTGAAGGGAGACATCAGAGAGTTAAGATATGACAAATTAATAATTTATAAATTATCAAAGGTTCCTAAGGAAGGGGGTAGTGGGGAGGGAGGGGAAAAATGAGGAGCTGATACCAAGGGCTCAAGTAGAAAGCAAATATTTTGAGAATGATGATGGCAACAAATGTGTTTGACACAAGGGATGGATGGATGGATTGTGATAAGAGTAGTACAAGCCCCCAATAAAATAATGTTTAAAAATCTTAGCCATGTCAAATAAATTAATTTTAGTAAATATTTTAAACTGGAGGGGGGGATTTGGTTTAGTGTAAAGGGGGGGAGAAGGGTCAACCAGAAGGATGAGCAGCAGCAGATTCTCATACACCTGAACAAATGATGCCAGAGGAAAATCAAGCAATCTTGGAGCCTGGAGGAAAGAAGGTCGGGAGACATGGGGTAGAGCATGAAACAGGACCAGGTCGTTTTCTGAGTTGTGTACAGAAGTGTGTTCTCTAGAAGTGTGTTCTGGTCCTGTGGACCAGAAGGGCTGAAGAGCAGGAGACCAGAGGGAGTCTGTGAAGCGGTACCAAAAAAACCCAAACCCAACTGGAAAATGTTAACTTGTAGTTCATTTGGAGTTCCTTCCACCCAGTCAGACTGTTCATCAAGCTTTCTATTCAGAAAACTTTCTAGTCGTGAAAAGATTGCGTAACAGCATCAAACAAAAAAGGCCTAATTTGTGGCACATGGAGCACTGGCTTTGCCACCACGACAGTGCACCTGCTCACACGGCCATCTCAGGGCTCCAGATTGGGGCAATAAACAGTGCGCCTCTCCTTCCCCACGCACCTGACTCACCTGACCTCGCTCAGTGTGACTTCTTGCTGTTTCCGTGAATGCAGAGGGATGTGAAAGGACAATGATTTGACAACATAGAAGAGGTGAAAGAAAAACCAAGGGAGGTGCTGCCAGTCATTCAAACAGATGAGTTTGAAAAATGTTTACAAGAATAGAATTGCAGATTTGACCAGTGTATTAAGTGTCATGGAGAGTACTTTGAAGGGGATGAGGTTGTTTTGTAAAAAAACAGCTTTGGGAAAAAAATCCAATTTGGGGGGCACCCCTTGTGTGTAGTCCTACCGAGTTCAGCTCTTGGCAGGCATGAGAGAACTGTCTGCGCTTTCCTGCACTCTGGCGCCCTGAGCACCAGGTATGCACAAAGCATGCTGAAGGTCTAATTAGCCCCGGGCGGGAGGCAGGGAGGCCTCGGCTCAGCCCCTCACTTGGGGACTTTGGGCCAGGTTCTCCTGGGAGGAACTCAGGCTCCAACTGTTTGGGAAAAACCAGGTCTTAGGGCAGCCCACGGCCATCCCCTCCTGCCTGCCTGATCTTTTCTAAGGGTCAGGAAGTGCCAGATGACTCTTCAGTCTGTGCATATCTGTATCAAGTGTGTAAAAATACCAGCTCTCCCTTCATCTTGATTTATCCCTGTCTGTGGGTCCAGACTATTAAAAGGATGAAGACACTCTCTTCCATAAAGAGCAAGGACAGTTCTGAGAAGCATCGAGTTCCAAACCAATGAAGCAAGGCTGGAGTGTTTGCACTGGAGAATGAGGAGTCTCTGGACGTCACATAAATAGACTAAGCGGCTGCGTTCAGGGCCTCAGCAGTCGGAAGGACTCTCCTTGCCAACAAATGGATGTCTCAGGAAGGCCTCCTTGGACACCTTTTCTAAAAGCCCAGCATTCCCTAGTCCCCCACCCTGACCTTCCTGTACCTCTAACAGCTCCTTATCCCTTTCCTGATTTGGTTTTCCTCTTCAGCACTTCTGTCACTCTTTCTGTCTTGCATTCGTTTTCCTTGTCTTGTCCTTCCCTACTGCACGGAAACTTACTGAGGGTGTTGGCTTTTGTCAGCTGTGTCAGCACTGCTATTAGCCCCAGTTTTCAGAGAGTGCACACAGGGGCTCAGTAAACCCTTTGCAAGTAACTGACTGACTCTTATTCCCTTTATATATGTATATTTTATTGGGGTTTAGTACAGCTCTTATCACAATCAATCCACCCACCCATTGTGTCAAGCACATTTGTACATTTGTTGCCATCATCATTTTCAAAACACTTTCTACTTAAGCCCTTGGTATCAGCTCCTCATTTTTCCCTTCCCTCTGTCATACACACTTGATAATGTATAAATTATTACTTTTCATGTCTAACACTGGCCGATGTCCCCCTCCCCCCTTTTTCTGTTGTCCATCCCACCAGGGAGGGGGCTATGTATAGATCATTGTGATTTTACCCTTACCCTTACCCTCCTGGTATCACTACTTTCATTATTGGTCCTGAGGGGTTTATCTGTCCTGGATCCATGTTTCCTGCTCTTATCTATACCAGTGTATATTCTTTGGTCTAGCTGGATTTGTAAAGTAGAATTGGGGTCATGATAGAGGAGGAGGGCAAGCATTAAAGAACTAGGAGGAAAGTTGTATGTTTCATTGGTGTTATACTATACCCTGACTTGCTCATCTCCTCCTTGTGACCCTTCTATAAGGGGATGTCCAATTGTCTACAGATAGGCTTTAGGTCTCTACCTATTAGCTTTATATAACCTTTAGCACTGTGGCTTGGTATTCACTTGGGAGAAGCTATTCCTTGGGTCCAAGCATATTCTGGAATAACATTCTTATGCTGTCTTGAACATACATCTATCTGAGGATTTATCCTCTTGTTGTTTTTCAGGGGTCTGTCTCTCCAAGTAGACTGTGAGCTCTGTGAGAGCCGAGGCTGAATCCTGCTTTTCTCTGTCTCCACCATTGCCTGACCCATGGCCTGACACAGAGCAATGGAAATAGGGAGGAAATGATGGTTATTATCTGAGGTGACTTAGCCTGTGGCCCAGGAATCCTCCTCTCCCATATCTGACCTGTACTCAGGCAGCAAGTCCCTTAGGTGCCTGGTGTCCATCTGCCCCTCTTCAGTTCCTCTCGGCTGCCCTTGCCTTTTCTTCTATAAGCTACTACAACAGACTGCACACTCAGCCCCAGTCCTCTCCTCGCAGTGCCCGAAAGATCTTCTAACGGCAGTACCTGAGCACGCCGTGCCTCTTCCTCTGTGAGTTAGTCTGCGTACATTAGAGAAACAAATCCACGGAAACTCACATGTAGAAGAGAGAGTTTTATATAAAGAGTAAGTGCGCATCAAGAAAACACCCCAAGCCCACACGTGTGCCCAAGCCCACACGTCCAACATTAACCCATATGTCCGACACCAGTCTACAAAGTCCTCAATCTCACAAAACACACGCAATGATGCCGGTGGCAGGAGGAAAGCCAAATCAGTGAGTGTGTGAGCATGTCAGCGCAGGCAGGGTCTCCACACGGCTGCTCCAGCACCCAGGGCTGCCTCTGGGTAGGTCCATGCAGCTTCTCCTTGGGGCTAAGCCATGGTGAGGACAGGAGGTGACTGAACTTTAATAGTGCGCGACCTGTTTTTCCACCCCAAATATTTGCCAGGTGTGAGAAAAGGGGTAAAAGCCACAGAAAGGCGGCATTTTGTTTTTCTGTTCTATAAAGGACGGGCTCTAATGCGACCCCAGGGAGAAGGCAGTTATGACGTCATTACGCTCTTCTGGAGCGACTTCTGTATGCCCGCAGGCTCTGTAGACGGATTCGGGTCCCCTCTGCTCTGCCTTCTGGCTTCGGAGGTCTCAAAAGCAGCAAGATGAACAGACTCATCTTTTACACAAGAGCGTGGTTCGATGCCCCGTGACTGATAGGGCTTACCCGTGTGAAGGGAAGAAGACACAATGACCAAATCTGGACATTAATATTTGTCTTTCTTCTCGGTCCATGGTTCTTCATATAGCCACTCTCCCCAGCCCCCCGTTTTGTTTGGTTTTTGCTTGAACATACAGGAGTGAGAAGGATTTTTTTCATTATTTGGATTTCTCCTCATTATTGTTTAGCCATGAGCTGCTGTTTCCTTGGACATATTCTGTGTTCATTTCTAATGTGTCTTGGATCATGTTTTTCTTGACTCTGGAGTTCTGTAGCCCATTTACGGAACAGTTCTTTTCGATGCCATTTTGAACACTTTTCTCTAGAAATGTTATCAATCTGTTTGGAGAGTCAAGTTAACAGCTCAGCTCTTTTTAAACTTCTTAAATGACTGCAACTGTGAAGATGAAAACCAAGCAAGAAAGTCTGTGAATGCAGATAGGACCTTATAAGTGGCTGCCTGGTGTTTTGAGACAAAAATGCGACACTCTTATTGAAATGTCCTCTATTTCCAGCTCACTGATCGTCGCCACGTTTGAACAGCAACACAAAGAGATTTGTCTCGTCGGCTTTAACACAGACTAGAGTTTCTTTTATGAAGGGTATCGCGATTCAATTCTTCTCTTTGCGACTGGGCAGTTGATGTTTACAACCCGTTAACCCTCTGGAGTTTCTTCTTCGGTTCTGTCTTCAGGATTAAGGGGGCTTATTAGGAGAGTTCACAGGTGACCACAGGTCAGGATCAGTGCACACCAAGCATGGTCACTGGTCCACAGCAGCCCCTCTCCTCAGTCAGCAGCCAAGTCTCTCTCTGGTCCTCAGCCTCTCTGCTACATGGTGCCTTGCCCTTGACCTCTGTGGACCAGGAAGCCCACCTCTGCCTCACAGTCCCATAATCGTGATGCTGCTCCTCTATTTCTGTCTCATGGAGTCTCGACCACTGGTCTCCGCCCGCCCCTTTTACTCTGTCCCATAATGTGGGGACCACCGCCTCCAGTGCCTTTGATCTCCCCCATCACCACTTCAGACAGGGATCGCAAACACGCTCCTCCTCTGGTGGTCCTGGCATGTCTCTCTGTGTAGCCCCGCTTCTCATTCTTCATGAGTCTATCCTTATATTAAATTTACACTGAGAAAGAGTCAAGTATCTGGCCACTTATTCGCTAAGTCAAGTATTTTTGAGTTTTGCTATGTGCCAGACACTGTCCTGAATGCTTGACCAATATTAATTCATGAAGTAGATGTTGATTTTATCTTCACATCAGTGATGGTGAAACTGAAGAACATAAACATTAAACAACTTTCCAAAAGACACACTATTCTGATTGGGATTTAGAGGCTGCCTGGCTCCAATAGACTGTGCTCTCATTCAAGTCACAGCTGCCTTTCAAGGTGCCTTGGGAAGACCGAGCAACAAACGATGGCTCCTGATGGAGAAGGGGGAGAACCCGAGAAGGCAACAGCAGGAGGTGTTCTATCCTTGATGAATCTTCCACTGCACCCATGTTGGCAACTGGTCAGCACATAGTGAGTAATCTGGAAACAAGATACAGCAAAACTATAAAATAAAAGCTACTTGCACCTCTACGAAAAGCTACATCGTATACCTATAATTTCACATCCTCAGAAAAAGTAATGCACAAATATGCATATATTTGTTCATTTATATATGCTCGTGAAATACTGTTTGCGTTCCGTACATCCTCATGATAGCTTATATGTCAATAATGAAAACTTACTGAGGATAAAAACATTCAGAAGTTTCCCAAGTTTCTCGGAATTAGGATGATTGTCAATGCATTGTGGTGGTTCGGCCTGCGGAGTAGGTTCTGATTGGCAGCCCTGTGTACAGAGCACACTGCACCGCCCAGCCCCGGGCCAGCCTCACGATGGTTCTGTTGGAGCCCATTGCTGCAGCTGCGCTGTGTCAATCCATACCTTTGAGCGTCTTCCTCTTTTTCACGGGTCTCTACCAAGCCCCTCCAGATAACATGTCCCAAACACACATACGTTAGTACTTATTTCATGTGTGTTTCCTATGACTGTGCTGATTCCGATCATCAGGTTTCTGACCATTTTGGAAGATTTCGCCTCTCTAAGTAACACACACACACACACACACACACACACACACACACACACACACACACACACACACACCCTCTCAAGAAGTAAGTTGAGTGCATAACATATCACCTTGACCCGCTGATTCAGAATAAAGGATCTCAGATTTCTTTGTGCCTTGGAAAATTCGCTAACAGAAAAATCTCTCCCCATGTGAACTTTCCTTTGACTTTTGCTCATGCCTGCATCGCCCCCTGGTGGTTTGTTTGACCTATGGCTGTTTCTCTCAAAATAAAAAATTCACGGCCATCAAGTGATGGCCATTCATAGCAATCCTACAGGGCAGGGTACAACCTTCCCTTCGCAGGTCGGAGACTGCCACTTTTTACATGAGCACAGATTCCCATCTACCTCGCACGGAGGAGCGGCTGCAGCTTTCAAACTGCCGGCCTTGTGGTTAGCGACCTAACTAGTCCACGATGCCATCAGAGCTTTGATCATTTCCCAGCTGCTACTAGGGAAGCCCTGCTGCTTCAGGCATTTGTCTTTCAGTCTTTGGCCCCGATACTGTCCTCCAGTTGCTCGGAGAGACCTCCAAAGTGAGCAAAACTGGAAAGCAAACCAGACACTTGGTGGTGCTCGGTACATGCTCTCGGTTATGATGATGGTGAAACCCTTCACTCACATTTGTGCTTATGCTTGCCTTCTGTGTTGGTCCAGGTGGACCAGAGAAACAAATTCACAGACACGCATGTGTATAGGAAAGAGCTTTATATACAAGAGCAATTGCACATTGAGAAAACATCCCAGTCCAGTCCAGATCAAGTCCATAAGTTCGATATTAGTTCATATGTCCGCTACCAATCTATAAAGTCCTCTCCAGGTTCATGCAACACCTGCAATGACATTGAATGCAGGAAGATCACAAGCCAGTGGGTGGAAAATCTTGTGGATCCAGTGGCGGTGGAAGCATCTCAGTGCTGGCCTGGGTCTCCATGTGGCTCCTCCAGCTCCCATTCTCTGGCTGCATCAGGGTAGCTCCATCAGGCTTGGTGTCAGAAATGTCACACAGCGAGTGAGCGTGTGTCTCACCTCCAATTAGCTATTTATTTCCTTAGTGCCTCCAAATGAGGTCATTGAGCTGTGACCCGAGTGATAGGAAAACTCTGCTGCCTTCACTCATAAGTCTCAAATTGAGAACAGATTATATAAATACCAATCCTTCTATCTACTGTTTTTCTCCTTGTGTGACCTTACTCTAATTTGGGATTTGATGATAACTTCTAGGCAACGCTGTGCCTTAAGAAGAAGGATGCTGAAAGGGGGTTCCACACACTCACCCATATGGACCGGCAGGCACATTGGAGACCTCAGTCAGTCCCATGCATTTGGGCTCCTTCTTGGTAATTGAAGCTGTAATGTGGGGACCCAGAACTTGAGCCTCAACCAAACAGTCCCAAACACCCTCAAGGTTCTGTCAAAAGCCAGCAAGAGGCCCAGCATCAGAAACTTGACCCTCTACCGCTGCTGGCTCCGTCTTGGCACCCTGACCACATCACAGAACCTGGAAACTCAGGGCAACGACACATTCTTCAACTGAACAGCTTCTTTAATAAGCAGAAAACCAACAACTGATTCAATTCCATAAGGTTTTAATGGTTTTAAAGATTTACAAGGAAAAATACCTGCATATTTTCTATATTTTAAAAGGATTGTTATCCTTTTCTATATTTTAAAAGGGTTGTTATCCAATCTGGAGGGGTAGACAATGGGATCGATGGTTCCAGAGGGACACAGGAGAAGGAGAAGTGGGGGAAAGAAAGGGGGGAAGCCAACAAACCCAGGGACAAGGGAACAACAAGTGACCTAAAATCAATTACAAGAAGGGTGTAGGAGGCCTGGTAGGGCTTGATCAAGGTCAATGCAACTGAGAGGAATTACTGAAATCCAAATGAAGGCTGAACACGATAGTGGGACAAGAGGAAAGTAAAAGGAAATAGAGGAAAGAACTGGGAGGCAAATGGCATTTATAGAGGTCTAAATACAGGCATGTACATATGCAAATATATTTATATAAGATGATGGGGAAATTGATCTATGTGCATATATTTATATGTTAAGTATTAAGGTAGCAGACAGACATTGAGCTTCTACTGAAGTACTCCCTCAATGCACGAACACTTTGTTCTAATAACACTGGTATAGAAAAGAACGGGAAACTCAGGAATCCAGGACAGATACCCCCCCAAGACCAATAATGAGAGTAGTGATACCAGAAGGGGAAGGGAATGTCGGGGGAGAAAGAAGGAACTGATCACAATAATTGACATATAACCCACACCCACCCACTGGGGGGATGAACAACAGAAAAGTGGATGAAGGGAGACAGCAGTTGGTGTAAGAAATTATAAGAATAATAATTTATAAATTATTAAGGGTTTGTGAGGGAAGGAGGATGGGGAGCGAGGGGGGAAATGAGGAGCTGATACCAAGGGCACAAGTATAAAGAAAATGTTTTGAAAATGATGATGGCAACATATGAACAGATGTGCTTGACAAATGGATGGATTGTGATCAGAGCGGTAAGAGCCACCAACAAAGTGAATAACAAAAACTGGGTTTTTATCACAGGGCAAATGGAAATGAGCCAATAAAAGAGAGGAGACCCTGGGTTACATGCAATGTAATGCACGTAAAAGGGGTCTTTTCTTCTTAGCAGGGCTGTTGTGAGAACTTACAAGGTGACCAGTGAATTATGTAGTACCTGTTGGTGTGAATTCATGCAGCGGATTCACTGTGATATGCAAGACACCCATCTAGTTATGACAAGCATGACGTGTGCCCTTGTGTCACCAGAGTCGACTCAGGAGGGAGATGACTGCCATCTGTTGGGGCCTCATGGGGAGTCCCATGACAGGGACTGCCATGATTGACGTGGACATGGAAACAAATTAGTACCAATTGATGGACGTTCAAAAGCAGCTGTTGTCACTCAATGTGAGGACGAACCTCGTTATAATCAGTGATGACCAGGAAGGGGATGGCTGCCCTGAGAATCAGTGAGGGGTGAGCAGGGGCTTGTACTGTCAGTGGCAATAGCACCCAGGGGCTTCCAGATCTAAAATCAGGAATTACTGCTGCCTCTCCCTGCAGGGATCTCAGGGTCCAAAAGACATGCATGGCCACGAGATTCACTGTTGCTGCTTCCTAGGTTGCTCGCTGTGTACCCAGAGGAATGGCAGCACTGACTGATCTCATTCAAGCCCCATGTCCTATTTCTATTCTCTTACTGAATCATTTGGGGTCGTTACCATACATGGTACCTCACTTCACCACAGATGTGCGTGTCTCCCGCTGGTTGCCATGGACTTGGCCCAGCTTCTTGTAGGGAGGAACAGTTCAGCAGTATCAGGGAGCTGGAATCTAAATACCTGCTCCAGGAGAAAGTAGGGAGGCTATTCAATTATGGCACAGTGGTTATGCATCGGGCTGCTAGCCACAAGGTCAGCAGTTTGAAACTGCCAGGCCACTCCGCAAGAGAAAGACGAGGCTTTCTACTCCCATAAAGAATTACAGTCTCAAAGATCCCAAGGGGCAGTTCTGCCCTGTCCTGAGTGGACTTGATGGCATTGAGTTTATAAACGATGTCCCAGTTTTGTACTCCCAAATGTAGGCCGTTCATTAAGGTGGTTGAAATAAGGGAGAAGGAGGCCTCCACTTTGCTTGTGTCTGTCATTACTTTTCTGACTTCAGTGTCCAAGGTTTGAAGAATGCTTTAAACTTTGACACTTAATTTTCTCTCCTCTCATAATGGCCTGGATAATCACTTTCATCATCCTCGTCCCCGATGATTGTGTATTAAATGGTACAGTTATGAAACACTTATTCATGGTTTCATGAATCCCCTGGTAGTTCCCGGAAGTTAATGGAGCATCTGGTATTGTGCACAGTTTCAGATGGGAACACTGCGAGCTAACGAAGCTCAATCACTGGCTCTGGGTGGCTAAGTTTAGAGATTGAGCTGGGCATTGAACTCAGCCCTCTGAGTGCTCGACTTTGTGCTTTAGCCACTGAGCCACAAGGCTCCACATTTAGGCTGTGACAGATTTGACACAACACTTGCATTCTCCTGTAAGAATTTTAAATGAATGGGTGATATGGCTTATAAGGGGAAAAATCATTAATAAAATTAATTCATATAGTTAGATGTTCAGTAAACACAAAATATGACACCCCCCAAAAAAACCTCCAAAAGTAATTAGCTTCCCTAATCATTATGTAACAGGTACTCAATAAATACTTGGTTGGATGAATGGAACTTGGCAATAGAGGAGTGAGCAAGGCAAGCAGGCTGAAGCAGCTGAGTGGCTCGTGTTACCATTTACCGACACAGGCAGCGACAAGAGACAAAGCTCCTCTCTAAGCAGGGCGAGATGATGGTTTCGGGGTGCATGGAGCTAAAGGACTTACTGCATCTTGGGATGTGAATATGATGATGTCTGAAAGATGGACGGTGAACTGAACTGAAGAGAGAGACATAGGCTGAAGACGCAGACTTGGGAGCCTGCAGTGCTTGGCGGGAGATGGCCTGCTGCCGTGCAGGTAAGGTCTCTCAGGAAGAATGTGTAGGCTGGGGATGGAAGAAGGAGGGTAGAACGCTGGAAAGTCACCGGCGTAGAAGAGACCAAAGGAAGACTGGCCAGCAGAGGGACCTGGGGATCCAGCATCCACCGCTGTAGGATGGCAACCAGAGAGCAAACCCTTAGAAGTCAGAGAACAGTTACGTTAAGTCTTCAAGATGAAGTCTGGCCATCCATGTCTCTAAGGGGCACTCTGGCCATACTTCTTCCGAGACAGATTAGTTTGTCCTTTTCTCCATAGTAATTTCCGTGTTCTTCTCCAGCACCACAATTCAAATGCATCAATTCTTCTTCAGTCTTCCTTATTCCATGTCCAATTCCACATGCCTAGGGGGTAATTGAAAATGCCCTGGCTCGGGTCGGGCACACCTTGGTCCTCAAAGTTATCTCCTTGCTTTCCAATATTGGAAAGAGCTCTCGTGCTGCAGATTGACCCAGTTCAACTCATCTTTAGATCTGTTGACTTCTGCTTCCACGAACCTTGATTGTGCACCCAAAGACAAAACCTTTGACAACTTCAGCTTTTTCTCATAGTACATTAGATATCTTTTAAGTTATTTATTTATTTTGTTGTTGAAAATAAAAACAGAAAAACACATACCAACTCAACTCTTTCTGCATGCACACTTTCTTACTGGAGGCCCAGGGCAGAGTGGATACACATCTCTGTGCCTGGGATCCTGCGCTCCACGCCCACCAGAGCCCCCCATGTCCATCAGTGACAGACAGCAGAGATCCCACAAGTCCTCATTTCCCTTCTGGTGTGGAGATCCGATGAGGAGAGTGGGTGTGGGTGTTCCAGAATTTGCAGGGTGGTGGCCAGAATCCATTCAAGGCATAAAAGTGTGTCATTTGGCCCTAATTTGTTGGCAACTGAGGCTTTCCAAAGAGTAGAGAGGAAGGACAGGGCGGGAGACGGCTGCACTTAGGAAGAAAAATCCTTGTTCATTCTCCCTGTATAAAGGGGTGGGACATGAGGCAACAGACATTGAGCACACCCACAGTATGACCAGCCATCAGCACCACATGTGAGTAAGACCATTTACTCTTTCCAGTCCTTTCTGGATGAGGAGACTGCTCCTTCAACTCACGCAACCAGTGGATGATACAATATGTCCTAACCCAGTTGTCTGACTTGTACGTTTATCCCATATGTGTGGGACTTGATGTTCAGTGAAAAGCAAGAAGTGGTGGGATGTGTATTTGAGAACTGGCCTTTATGTACCATGG
This sequence comes from Tenrec ecaudatus, assembly GCF_050624435.1. Taxonomy (NCBI): domain Eukaryota; kingdom Metazoa; phylum Chordata; class Mammalia; order Afrosoricida; family Tenrecidae; genus Tenrec; species Tenrec ecaudatus. The sequence goes on from NC_134533.1 coordinate 84,144,469, forward strand.
CAAGGGCTCAATCAATTCTTGGAAGAGGCACAGCGCTGGGATTTCCCTTGTAATTTTTGAATATTGTCTAAACCCAAAGCTAGAAAACTGAGTTCATAGCAATTGAGTCCCACTGGGAATAAACAAACCCCAAATACTGGCGGAGACTCCTCTGTGGTCATTGCCTGGAGGACATCCAAGCCAGCAGGGTAAACAGGGGCGAAAGCGAGCACTTGGCCAAAGGCGGACGTTCCCACACTCCTCCTCAACCATCCTCTGAGAGCTGCTCAGGTCCACACCCCTGGAGGCCCTTAGCAACCGAGTCAGGACATCAGTCATGAGAAAGCACTCTGTAGTCTTCCTGAAGGGCCAGTCTTGTGACGCCTCATTCACTCACTCATCCAACTGCTAGTTAATGTGGCACCAGCACGTCTAAAGTGCCTGCTCTATGTCAGGTGGGGAGGGTGTCGTTGTTAGGTGTAACCAAGTCAGTTTCTACCCATCGTGACCCTATGTACACTAGAGCAAACCGGCCTGGTCCTGTGCCATCCTCACAATTGTTGCCGTGTTCGAGCCCATTGTTGAAGCTGCTGCGCTGTCCAGCTCATTCAGAGTCGTCTTCTTGAGACTTGTTTGGAGGTTCTAGCAGGGGAGCGCAGCTACTCGTATACCCTTGACCGAAGGACGGTCTTCCTTCTATTGGGGGAGGTCGTCCTCTTCAACCAAGCGTGCAGCTTCGGGAGGGACGCACATGGGTGGAAGGGGACACCCGCCTAGCCAGCCAGATCAGCCGAATCAACCCTGGCGATCAGTGGGGTGACAGATGTCGCAGCCAGATCGCCCCCACATCCCAGAGTCGTCTTCTTTTTGACTGACTTTTTCCTTTAGCGAGCAGTCTCATTTTTCCAGGAATTGGCCCCTGCGGATAAGCTATCCAAAGTAGGTGAGAGGAAGTCTCACAATCCTTACTTCTCAGGAGCATTCTGGCTACACTTCTCCCAAGATATGCTTGTACTGCAAAAGCCGGGGGAAGAAGGCCAGTGAATTGATGCCTTGAGTTATACTGTTGATGAAGAATATTGAATATGCCCTAAATTGTTAAAAGAACCAAATGAATGAAAACATGGAACGTAACTATACCTGAATTGGCACCTCTAGGGTGTGTGTGTGTGTGTGTGTGTGTGTGTGTGTGTGTGTTGTTCTCACTAAACAAAAGCACTAGATAAGAGTCATAGGAAGAGGCCTGGTTGGTGCAGTGATTACACACGGGGCTGAGACCCACATGGTCAGCAGTTCAACACCACTAGCAACAACACAGAGAAAGACTAGACTTTCAATTCCATCACCAGTTACTGTCTGGAGAACCCCCAGGGGGTCGCTATGAGTCTGCATTGACTGAACGCAAGAGAGTAAGTGAAATAAGAGTCAGATTTAACATGTGCTTCTGTGGTGATAATAGCAGTTACACTTCATTAAGGTCACCCCACTATTTTGTTAAGCACACACTTAGATTGCCATTTAAACCATTCTTCCCTAAGGTCTTATGAGTCAGCATTGACTCGATGACAGTGAGGTTTTTGAGACCATATTCTACATCACATTCTATTATCAATTATTTTTAATAAAAGATAATCATCTAATTCATAAATGAGGAATGTAGATTGGGTGAGCGAGTCTTATAACCACTACTCTAAATTTTCAAAGCAGAACTGTTTTACTCCAAAGCCCAGGGCCCAACACCATGCCTCTCAAGACTGAGAGGTAGAAATGTTTCTCAAACACTGGGGGCGCTGGGACAAGCCCCTCAGAAGAACCACTCCCTGCTGTCAAGTGGATTCCAACTCATAGTGAAAAAAAAACGCATGAACTCCAAGTGCTGGGGAGTCCAACTTCAATCAGGAAGAGCAAGGCAAGTAGGGATCCAAAATGTTGGCTAAGACTGGTTTTAAGTCCATAATTGTATTAAAGTTACTAGAGAATGCCATCCCCCTCCCCATGTACCAAGCATTCTGAGTGTGTTCACAAAAGAGCTCATTTGGAGGAAGAAACTCCAATGGGTTGAACGTAATGAAGTCCTCCTCTCCGTATGATGTTTCTTCTTGGGTGTGTTCCCCACGATGATCAACAGGTTGCTGATTTGGATGCCGGAACAAAGGCTCGCAATCTTTGAAGAAAAAGATAGACTCAAGCAGGCAGCAGTGATCAGGAGGTCACAATGCAATCTGATAATGCCCAGTTTTAATTTTTTAAAAAGGAATGGACACCAAGCAGTAGAGAATATGACCAAAACCAGAAATCAATTCGATTGTTGCCATGAGGGTGGGGGTGGGGGTGAAGAGGATAAGGGATGACTGACACATTTTTTCATGGAATTTTGACTTTTGGAAGCATGTTAATGTTGTACATTTTAAAGATAAATAAATCCTCAAGAATGTGGACAAATACTTGAGCAAGGCAAGCAGAAACAAAAGAACTAAACTGTTCGTTAATGATTAGTATCATCACACTGAAGTATTTTGAGGATGCAGCCATGGGGGTGGAAGGGATTGCCAATGGATCTTGAACTCTTCAGGGTCGGTTTAATTTTTCATAGTGGTAGCAGATCTAAAACTCTCTGTGTGTGCTGTAAGATTGAGTAACTGTATCACTGTTAGGTCTTGCTGGAAGTCAGTTCTGTCCCAGGAAGAGGAAGGATATAAATCGGAGAAACAGGAGGTAACAAAGGGCTGCATGCCTTGAGGTAGAATTGGAATTGGAGGTCTCAAAAGGAAGGAGTCATTTAAAACTCTCTCCGATAATATATATATGGCACTGTTGGAGAAAGAGGATATATATGGAGTAGCTGTCAAGTTGACTCTGATGGATCATAAAAAAAAAAACTATGGATAACCTTGAGAAGAATGGGAATTCTAGAACACTTCAGATCAAGAGACCGTTATGAGAATGGAACAAGGCCACATTGCATGGTCGAAAACCAGGAAAGGTGTGTGTCAGGGTTGTATCCTCTCACCATACGTACTCAATCTGTATGCTGAGCAAATCAACCGAGAAGCTGGCGTATGTGAAAAAGAATGAGGCATCAGGATTGGGGAAGGCTTATTAACAACCTGCAATTTGCAGATGACACAACCTTGCCTGCTGAAAACAAGGAGGGCTAGAAGCACTTGCTGATGACGAACAAGGGTGACACTCTTCTATGCGGATTACAACTCAAGGTCAATAAGACCCACATCCTCACAACTGGACCAATGGGTCACATCATAATAAATGGAGAACGGGTTGAAGTTGTCCAAGATTTGTCTTGTTGGATCCACAAGTAATGCTCGTGAAAGCAGCAGTCAAGAGAACACAAGATGAGTTGCTTTGGGTAAATCTGCAGCACAAAACCTCTTTACAGTATGGAGAAGCAGCAGTATTTCCTTGAGAACGAGGGTGCATCTGGCCCAAGACATGGTTTTTTCAATTGCATCATCTGCATGGGAAAGTTGGACCTTGAATGAAGAACACCAATGAGGTGATGCATTTGAACTGCGGTGCCCGAGAAGAATGCGAAAGGACCTCGGGCTGCTACAAGCACAGGCTGGTCTGTGTTGAAAGAAGTGTGACCAGAGTGCTCCTGAAAGGCAAAGATGGAGGAGTTCATCTAATACACTTTGGTCATGTTAGGAGAGCCTAGTCCCTGGAGAAGGATGTTATGTTTGGGAAAGTAGAGGGGCATCAAGAAAGAGGACGGCCCTCAAGGAGATGGATTGACACTGTGGCTGCAACAATGGGCTCAAGCACAGGAGCAATGGTGAAGGGGAGTGTGTCTTCTGTTGTGCACAGGGTCACTAACAAGTGACAACCGTGTGCACCACCCAGAAATCTACATACATGCTAAAGGGGCATGGAAGCAACTTGACCCCAATAATAATGAACCTCACTAGTATCTGGAGCTTGGGCTTTGATCCAATAAAAGAAGCAGGAGTCCTTGGAAACATGTCTGATTTTAGAGCTTGAATAGGGAAGACACAAGATGAGCTGAGAACTCCTTGTTGGTTCAGAAAGTAAGGATGTGGTCAAAATAATAAAGAAGAAGAAGATGGTGATGATTATAATGAAGACAAGTTAAAAAAGGCACAGGAGCCCCCTTGAAGGAGCTCCTACTGACCAATGCTGGAATGGTTCGTGGATCATACTATACAAGGACAATAAAGGATTATGATACATTGAAGAAAGCCGTAATCCGTAAAGCCTATGTGGGTAATAGAAAATAAACAAATCAATTAACTAATAAACAGGAAAAGGGAGCTCCTCCTTAAAATTTAAACTGACTGCCGATAATGTGGAAGCTGGAGGAAAACCACTATTTTTTTAAAACATTGTATTAGGGACTCATACAACTCTTATCACAATCCATACATACATCTGTACATTCCCTGCCCTAATCATTTTCACAGCATTTGCTCTCCACTTAAGCCCTTTGCATCAAGTCCTCTTTTTCCCCTCCGTCCCGCTCCTCCTCCCTCATGAGCCCTTGATAATTTATAAATTATTATTTTGTCATATCTTGCCCTTTCCGGCGTCTCCCTTCACCCCCTTTTCTGTTGTCCATACCCAGGGAGGAGGTCACATGTAGATCCTTGTAATCGGTTCCCCCTTTCCAACTCACTCTCCCTCTACCCTCCCAGTATCGCCCCTCACACCACTGGTCCTGAAGGTATCATGTGCCCTGGATTCCCTGTGCCTCCAGCTCCTATCTGCACCAGTGTACATCCTCTGCTCTATCCATACTTGCAAGGTAGAATTCGGATCATGGTAGTTTGGGGGGAGGAAGCATTTAGGAACTAGAGGAAAGCTGTATTCTTCATTGGTGCTACATTACACCCTGACTGACTCATCTCCTCCCCTAGACCCCTCTGCGAGGGGATCTCCAGTGGCCAACAAATGGGCTTTGGGTCTCCAATCTGCACTTCCCCCTTCATTCACTATGGTAAGATTTTTTTTTCTGATGATGCCTTATACCCGATCCGTTTGACACCTCGTGATCGCATAGGCTGGTGTGCTTCTTCCATGTGGGCTTTGTTGCTTCTGAGCTAGATGGCTGCTTGTTCACCTTCAAGCCTTTAAGACCCCAGACACTATCTCTTTTGCTAGGTGGGCACCATCAGCTTTCTTTGCCACATTTGCTTATGCACCCATTTGTCCTCGGTGATCATATCATGGAGGTGTGCCCCAATGATATGATTTTTTGTTCTTTGATGCCTGATAACTGATCCCTTTGGAACCACGTGATCACATAGGCTGGTGTGTTCTTTCATGTGGGCTTTGTTGCTTCTGAGCCACTTGTTTATCTTCAAGCCTTTAAGACCGCAGATGCTATCTCTTTTGATAGCCAGTCACCATCAGCTTTCTTCACCACATTTGCTTGTTCACCTGCTTTGGCTTCAGCGGTTGTGTCAGGAAGGTGAGCATCATAGAATGCCAATTTAGTAGCAGAAAGTATTCATGCATTGAGGGGGTGCTTGAGTAGTGCCCAAGGTCCTCCTACCACCTTAATACTAAACCTATAAATATAGGCACATAGATCTATTTTCCCATCCTCGTATATATATATTTGCATATGTACATGGTTTTTGTCTAGACCTCTGTAAATGTCCTTTGCCTCCTAGCTCTTTCCTCTATTTCCCTTGACTTTCCTCCTGCCCCACTATCATGCTCCATCCCCACCTGGCTTACAGCTATACCTCTTCTTTATGTAACCTTACCCTTGATCATTCCCCACCAGGCCTGCCACTTCCCCCTCACCATCAATTTGGATTCCTTGTTGTTCCCTTGTCCCTGGGTTTGTTAATAGCACTTCCTTACCCCCCACCTCCCCCTATCCGAAGTCCCCCCCGGAACTGTCGGCCCCATTGTTTTTCTGCCAGATAGTTCATCCAGCCTATCTTATTTAGACAGACCTGTGGAGATAATAACCTGCACAGAAACAAGACAGAAGAAAACAAAACAACAGTATACAACAAAACAATAACAACAAACTACTGACAAAGAACAAAACAAAACACATCAAGAAAGAAAAGCTTGTAGTTAGTTCGAGGATCGTTTATTGGCCTTCAGGAGTGTTTTCCAGTCCAGTCTGTTGGGGCACCACGCCCTGGCCCCAAAGTCCACTTTCAGCATTCCCTGGGGACCTTGCTGCTCCATTCCCTTGCTGTTCTGCTGCACTCCCCCAGTGCTTTGCCTCGGCGTGGTGGGATCAGGTCAGATGCAATTCCCACACTGTGTCTCCGGTGCTGTCCCCTGTAGCACCATGGGCCAGTGAGGGGCATCATGTCTCATAGTGGGGCCGGCCAGGTTGTCCTCTCTGTGGACTGGCTGCTCTAATCAGAAACCTCATCCTCACGGCCTGGTGGGCCAGGCTGTGCTCCACTCTCTCCTTCTCTCCCTTCATCTGCTCCCGTGTGCTCCAATCAGATATGTCCCTCTCCCAAAGCTGCAGAATCAATGTCGTCCTTTGAAACAAATTCTTCTGGGGGGAGGTGTAGACATCCCCTTAATATTTGGTACTGGGGCCAGCCTCCCAGACCTCTCCACTGGTTCCCTACCCCACGCCATAATGTTGCATTCACACCTTGAGGCACTGGGTTGGTCTGGTCCCTCGTTTCCTGTGGAGATATAAACAATACCCTCCCCTTGGGTGGAAAACCACTATTTTTTAAAACATCCTTGTGAAGTTCAAGAATCGACAATGGAAGCTAAATCCAGGAGGCAACGTTTCCTGAGGAGCATTTATATGATGACAAAGCATCTCCCCACGGATCCCGGATGAGTTGGAAAGGAGAAAAGCACTTCACTGTGGAGAGAAACGGAATGGCAGCTTTGACTAGATCAGCAAAATTCTCATCACCAAGAAGACGCAGACATAATTCGGGCTTCCATGATTCTCATGGAAGTTATCAAAAATAATTCCAGCACTTAACCCACTGTGCTGCCAGGGCTCTGCCACGACCCTCTAATGCAGTTCCTCATGTGGTGGTGACCCCCCCAACCATAAAATTATTTTTGTTGCTACTTCATCACTGACATTTTGCTACTGTTATGAATCAGGCGACCCCTGTGAAAGGGTCATTTGACCCCCGCAGGGGTTGCGACCCACAGGTTGAGAACCGCTTCCTTAGACAGTCATTGGAAGCTGAAAAGGGAAGGAAATGGATTCTCCTCTCAGCGTTCCAGAAAGCATGAGCCCTGGCGATACCTTCATTTCAGACATCTTACCACTGGAAGACCTGTAACCATGAGGGGTTTGTAAAGGCCCTGTGGTGGCCTTCTCCTGCCAGTCAAACCGGAACCAGTGTGGAGGGGGTGGAGAGTTAACTGAACTTGTCATTCAGCCCACTACACACAGCCTCAGAAAAGCTTCAATTGTGTGATGCCCCCGTACTGTTTCTCATCATGCTGGAATGCTCACTCCGAGTTTCCAGAGCCACCGCAGCTCAAACGCCCTACAAAGGCCACAACCATTCTTTCTCGATTTTCCGCTGACTGGATTTTCCCTAGAACTGTTTTCTGCTCCATAAAGTCCTTCTCTACACTTCAAATGCTTCATCAACACCCACGATGCATTTAAAATATTGGCTGCCTGGTGACCAGCATTTTAAAAAAAAGAATGATAAAGTCACAAGCTGTGAGTAGAAGAAACTGTCTCCAGATTTCATTCTATATTTTGGAACAAGTCTATATTATAATTCTGTAAGAGAGTGTAATGCTGGACCCCAAGGAATTGCCTAATTTCCAAATATCTGAATGACTGTTACAATTGAGATCACTTTGGAACGCACATACATGACTCACGTTTAACATGTGCAATCATAACAATAATAGCTGTCCCTGACGGGAAGTTTACTTTGTGTCTTGTGCTGTGTAGTGTATAAGGCGTCTGAGTTTTCCTACAGCTTCATGGGGTAGGTGTTCCTCTCTGTGTTTATCAGATGAGGTCACCAAGGCTGGAAGATATTCAGAAACTAGCTTTGCTTTCAGCAATCATATAAGGCTCAGCAAATGGGCCCTCGTCACCCGGAGTAACAGAGGAAAAAGAAGGCAGGAATGGGGGACGGGGGTGGAGATATGCAACATGCAGCTGATGACCTCCATTATCAACAGCCTCCTGGCCATAAGACCAGACAAAAACTGGATGCTGATGACTACCACTACTCAATATTTTGATCACACATTCTATGGAAGAATTTTGATCAAAAAAGGGGAAATACAGAATAGAATTTTCAATTTTCCTGGATTCCAGACTTTCTAAAATCACGAGGTGTGGATGAACTCGTGAAATTATTGCCCTGAGATAATCTTTAAACCATAAGTCAAAAATATCCCCAAAGTCTTCTTAACACCAAAGCACAGTCTACCTTAACTAATAAAGAAGGCCTGCCTTAAACATTAGGCTCTTTTAAGAGCTGTCTGTATGGGATCCACATGCCAACAGCAACTCGAAAGAGTCATGGGAAGCTTCGGGCACAGTGAGTGTGTACCAGCAGGGAGGAACGACTCAGGCAATGCTTGAGTGACTGCACAAGCCAAAGGACGCAACTGCTGCCTGCCACCAAATGCTCTGTGTAGAAATTGTTCGACCGGGGCATATTTTGCTGTGCCTCTTCTGGACCACAACAAAATTATTGGGTTTTTTTAATTTTAAAGAAATTCCCTTTGAGTTTGTGGCTGTAGCCATTACACAGCCTGTGAATGGGATAGTTTTGTTTTGTTTTGTTTCGTTTTGTTTACAGGCACTTCTTTTACTGTCATTGGTTGTTGTTTCTTTTAAATGTTTTATTAGAGGCTCATACAACTCTTATCACAATCCATACATACATCAATTGTGTAAAGCACATCTGTACATTCATTGCCCTCATCATTTTCAAAGCATTTGCTCTCCATGTAAGACCTTGGCATCAGGTCCTCATTTTCCCCCTCCCCCTCCCTCATGAGCCCTTGATAATTTATAAATTATTATTTTCTCATATCTTGCCCTGTCCAACATCTCCCTTCACCCCCTTTTCTGTTGTCCATCCCCCAGGGAGGAGGTCACATGTAGATCCTTGTAATCGGTTCCTTCTTTCCAACCCACTCTCCCTCTACCCTCCCAGTATTGCCACTCACACCCACCTGGTCCTGAAGGTATCATCCACCCTGGATTCCCTGTGCCTCCAGTTCCTATCTGCACCAGTGTACATCCTCTGCTCTATCCAGACTTGCAAGGTAGAATTCGGATCATGATAGTGGGGGGGGGGGGGCATTTAGGAACTAGAGGAAAGTTGTATTCTTCATCAGTGCTACATCACATGCTGACTGACTCATCCCCTCCCCTAGACCCCTCTGCAAGGTGATCTCTAGTGGCCGACAAATGGGCTTTGGGTCTCCAATCTGGACTCACCCCCTTCATTCACTATGGTAATATTTTTTGTTCTGATGATGCCTTATACAAGATCCCTTCGACACCCCGTGATCGCACAGGCTGGTGTGCTTCCTCCATGTGGGCTTTGTTGCTTCTGAGCTAGATGGCCACTTGTTTACCTTCAAGCCTTTAAGACCCCAGATGCTATACCTTTTGATAGCCAGTCACCATCAGCTTTCTTCACCACATTTGCTTATTCACCCACTTTGTCTTCAGTGGTTGTGTCAGGAGGGTAAGCACCATAGAATGCCAATTTAATAGAAGAAAGTATTCTTGTATTGAGGGAATACTTGAGTGGAGGGCCAATATCCTTCTGTCACCTTAATACTAAACCTATAATTATAGACACATAGACCTATTTCCCCATCCTCATATATATATGCATATGAACATGTCTTTGTCTAGACCTCTATAAATGCCCTTTGCTTCCCAGCTCTTTCCACTATTTCCCTTGACTTTCCTCCTGTCCCACTATCATTCTCCGTCCCCACCTGGGTTTTAGCAATACCTCTTGATTACATTACCCTTGATCATGCCCTACCAGGCCTCGAATCAGATAGTTGTAACTTGGCTCTTTTTCCTGAGTTTGGTGTCCTGACAGGACCAGACACAGATGAAAAAGGGAGGGAGATGACAGAGCCAGTGCTCGAAATTGAGCTGCTACATCACACTACTCTCTGTTGGGAGAGGCAAGGGGATAGCAGGGAGCCAAGTCTAACACCTGACGTCCCTCAAAGCTGGTAACAGAAAGGCTGAAGCCACAACCCAGAGGAGATGGCCTGTAGTTGGGCCTGGGCAGGATGGCGGCTCTCTCTGGGTCTGTCTCGCACAGCTCCCTCTTCCAGTGGCTCCCGCTAAGTAAGCAGAGCTCTCAAGACACCATATGTTGTTTTTGAGCAATTGGTCATTTGTTTTCATGCTGGATTTTCTTGTTGCTGCTGTCATAACAATACCACAAACTACATGGTGTGTAACAACACAGATTTATTCTCTTCCACTTCTGGAAGTCAGAAGTGCACAACTGGATGAACAAGGCTTAATCAAGATGTCGACAGAGCTGCGTCCCTTCTGAAGGCTGTGTGTAAGGAAGGGTCCATCCACTTGCCTTTCCCACCTTCTAGCGCTGCCTTCACTCCCTGACCTGTGGCCCACTTCACCTCTGAGACCAACAGCCTGACATCTCCCCATCTCTTTTTGACTCTACTTTCATTGTCACATGTTTTGCACTTTCTGTGACTTTCCTGTCTCCTTCTTATAAGGGCTCTTTTGATCAAAAGGAGCCCTGGAAGGGCCATGGTTATTCAACTGCTAACCACAAGCTTGGCCGTGCAAACCCAACAACCTGCTCCCTCTGCGAAGGACGTGACAGTCGGCTTCTGTACAGCCTCCCAGCGTTGGAACGTCAGTGGAACAGGTCTACTCTGTGGTAATGAGTTCCACTGGGTTGTGAGTCTGAAGTGACTCAATAGCAGTGGGTTGGGTTGGGTTTTATGGTTCACTCAGCCCCTTCATATAATCCAAGATCATCTCCCCTTCTCAAGATCTTCAATGCAATCATACCTGCAAATTCTCCTTGGCCATGTCAAGTAACATATTCATAGGTTCTGGTGATAAGAGTGTGAGCATCACTCCTCAAACACCCCCCACTACACACACACACACACACACACACACACACCACATACACAGTTATCAAGTAGATTCTGACTCATAGTGACCTTATTTAGGGCTTCTGAGGTTGTAAAGCTTTATGGGAATAGATAGTTTCATTTTTCTTTTATAGGGTGGCTGGTAGGTTTGAACTGCTGACTTTGTGGTTAGCAGCCCAATGCTTAGCTGACAGCGTCACCATAGATCCTTTTTCAGGGGACCATCAGTCTCTCTACAGACGAGGGAAGTGGCAGGAGCTCAGTGGGTGAGTAATCTAGAGCTGAACTTCCTGCTCTATGGAAGTATTACGACACAGGAGGGAGGCCACAGACTTGGGAGCCAGTCAGATGTGAGATTTGATTCTCAGCTCCACCATTTACTGCAGTTTGGCATGAGTTGCTTTAACTTCTCTCCACTTCAATGTCCTTTTGTGAGCACGACTATAGTACTTATCTCACAGGGTTATTGTTAAACTTGGAGTAAATGTACGCAACGTGCCTGGCACGCATCATTGCCGTTGTGATGTTGCGTGAGCCAGTTCTGTGAGTGTGACGATGAGGATTCCAAACACGTTTAGACAAAGGAGCTCTCCACCGGGGCCTCTGTGGGAACGCCAGCTACAAACATTCTTGCCAGAGGACAAGTGGGTGGAGTGAAAGGTGGGTCAATGTCTATAAGACTCGGGATGTAGTCAGACTCTCTAATCATCAGTGGCATTTAACATCAAAGTCTCGAAGGCATGCAATTCAGCCCCTCCCAGTAGCAAATTTTCTTGTGTTTTGTTGTTCTGGTGCCATTGAGTCAGTTCTGTCTCATTACAACCCTGTAAACAACAGAGCAAAACACAGCCTGGTCCTGCGCCATCCTCACAGCGGGCCTTCTGTATGAGCCCATTGTTGAAGCTACTGTGTTTGGTTATTACACAATCTGGTGTCAGTTTGGCACCTGAGAGGATTAAGAGCAAAGGAATAGAGAGTCTAGTCTGTCAATCGGTTCATAGTCAGTGAGGCTTCTGTACGGCATGACCTTGACCTGAGGTTTCTGGGAACTCCGGTATTTTCTCCCTGGAGGCAGGAGTCTCTCTCTCTCTCTCTCTCTGCTCACTCCCTGCGAGACATTTCTGAGGTGAAACCACATTAAGCTACCCGGAGGCAGTCAGAACTTCAGAGCTGAAGGAACCACGTGGAGACCCCTGCCAGTGCTGAGATGTTTACAACGTCACTGGATCCACAAGACTTCCACCCACTGGTCTGTGATCTTCCTGCACTCAGCATCATTGCATGTGTTTCGTGAGTCTGAAGAGGACTTTAGAGATTGGTATCGGACACATGGGCTAATATCAGACTTGTGGACGGCTGGGATGTTTTCTCAATGTATAATTCCTCTTGTCTATAAACCTCTTACTTATACACATATGAGTGTCTATAAATTTGTTTCTCTAGTCTACCTGGGCTAAGACACTGTGTCAATCCATCGTGTCAAGGATCTTCCTCTTGTCAGCTGCCCCTCTACCAAATAATGTCCCTTTCCAGAGACTGGTTTCGCATGCTCAAAGTACATGATATGAAGCCGCACCATCCTTGTTTCTAAGGAGCTTTCTGGCTGTACTTTTTCCAAGCAGATTTGTTTGACCTTATGGCAGTCCCTGGTCCTTCCAATATTTTTTGCTAGCACCGTAACTCAAATATATGTATTCCTCCTTTTTTAAAAAAAATTATTGGGGGCTTGTAAAGCTCATCACAATCTAGACATACAGTAGAACCCCTGTCCTCGACCACATCAGATTATTTTTTTATTTAATAAATCTTTTTATTGGAGCTCATACAACTCTTATCACAATCCATACATACATCAATTGAGTAAAGCACCCTTATACATTCATTGCCCTCGTCATTCTCAAAATTCACCTTCCACTTGGGTTCCTGGAATCAGCTCGTTTTCCTTTTTTTCCCTCCCCCTCCCTCCCCGCTCCCCCCTTCCCCCTGTACCCTTAATAGTTTATAAATAATGATTTTATCTTATCTTGCGCTGCCCGGCGTCTCCCAGAGAGGAGGTTACACATAGATCCCTGAGATCGGTTCTTGCTTTCTGCACCCCCTTCCCTCCCGGTGTCACCACTCCCACCGCTGGTCCTGAGGGGTTCATCCATCCTAGATTCCCTGTGTTTCCAGATCCCTACTGCACCGTTTTGCATCCTCTGGTCTAACCAGGTCCGCAAGGTAGAATTGGGATCATGATAATTGGGAGGGGAGGAAGCGTTCAAGAACTAGAGGAAGGTTTTGAGTTTCATTGTTGCTACACTGAACCCTGAGTTACTAATCTCCTCCCCACTACCCCTCTGGAAGGGGTGTCCCGCTGTCTGAAGATGGGCATTGGGTCCCCATCACGCACTCCCCCTCATTCACAGTGATGCGATCCCCACCCCCACCCTGCCTTTGTTGTTTGAGACCTGGTCCCCTCTGCCCTTCACGGTCACATATGTTGGTGCGCTGCTTCCATGTGGGCTTTGTTGCTTCTGGGCTAGATGGCCGCTTGTTTACTTTCAAGCCTTTAAGTCCCTGGACACTATATCTCTCAATAGCCGGGCACCATCAGCCTTCTTCACCACACTTGCTTATGCACACATTCGTCTTCAGCGTTTATGTGAGGAAGGTGATCACACAATAATTATTTTTGTTCCTTGGTGTCTGCTACCTGGTCCGTTCAACACCTTGTATTTGCTTAGGCTGTGTGCTTCTCTGGACCACATCAGATTACTGAGCTTGAACAAAATATCAGAATCCAACCAGATGCACATGATTGTTGTAAACAGAAGCAGTTCATGTTTCAGTCACTTGGTGTTGTTAGTAGGCATTGTTTAAACCTTTTGCTGCTGTGTCCTAAGTGTTTTGCTATAATTTTCCTAGTTTTGTGGCTTTTTTTTCTTCTGTTTTTAGATAAAAAACCTGGGTCCTAAGAGAGAGTTTTTTGAAAAGAATCCTCATGATAAGGAACTGGTTAACCGTGTTATCAATATTGTTGATGATAATTTAGTAAACCCTTTTAGAAAACACTTAAGGAAACACCAACAGCAGAGCACATTAGACAGATTGTTTTTTAGATAAAGCCAGCCAGGTCCTAGTGAAAAAGGGCAAAGAAGGGAAAACCTCCTAAAAAGCAGCTGCCAGTTGATGTCATGGAAGGGGACTCCCCTTCTCAACACTGACTCTCTCTCCATCCCTCCTCTCCACATCCGTGTCCCCAGATCCAGATCCTCATCATTCTCAAGGTATGGACCATACTGTAGTTGTTAAAAAAAACTTTCTGAATGTTGTGTCTCTTATTTAAATTATATTATTTAACTCTGAACTTATTTACTTTGAAATTTCTGTGTAATGTTTTGTATAAAAAGGTAAGGTTAGGGTAAAAACTTGGTTAAGAATGGATTGATCCATTTTCAGTTATTTCGTATGGGAAAAATTGATTTGGAACTCGACTGCATCGCATCTCAATGCTCCTTCTAGAACGGATTCATGTCGAGGTCTACTGACCTTGTGCTTGTGTCAAGCACATTGTACCTATGTTCCTGGGATAGTTAAAGTTTATTGTACCAACCTGGCTGATAAACACATGTGGGGTCAATTGAAGGGTGGAGAGATAAATGGGTGAGCCTCGCCTTTCTAGTTCTTGGGTCTCTTGCCTTGTGATGGTCAGACCAGGGTGCAGCTGCCTTAGCCAGTTCCCTGCTTCATCTGGCAAGGCTCACTTCCTGCAAGACATCCCTGAGGAGAAGCCACATGGACCTACCCCAATGTAGCTAGCCCTGGGTGCTGGAGTAGCCATGTGGAGACCCCTGCCAGTGCTGAGATGTTTACACGTTCACTGATTCGGCTTTCCTCCTGTAGTCAGCATCATTGCATGTGTTTGTGAGATGGAGGAGGACCTTGTGGATTGGTGTCAGACATATGGGTTAATGTTGAACTTGTGGGCTTGCGCGGCACTGGGTTGGGATGTTTTCTTGATGTGCTCTTAACCTTTATATAAAACTCTCTGTTATATATGAGTTTCTGTGGATTTGTTTCTCTAAAGTATCCAGACTAGCACAGTTGCCATCATCATTTTCAAAATGTTTGCTTTCTACTTGAGCCATTGATATCAGCTCATTCCCCCTCTCCCCCACCTTCCCTCCCTCATGAACCCCTGATAATTTATAAATTATTATTTTTTTCATGTCTTATACTAACTGATATCTCCCTTCACCCACTTGTCTGTTGTCTGTCCCCTGGGGAGGGGGTTATATATAGATCATTGTGATCGGTTCCCCCTTTCTCCTCCCACTTTCCCCTTACTCTCCTGGTATACCTACTCTTGGTCCTGAGCGGTTTATCTGTCCTGGATTCCTGTGTTTCCAGCTCTGATCTGTACCAGCGTACATGATCTGGTCTAGCAGGATTTGTAAGGTAGAATTAGAGTCATGATAGTTACAGAACTAGAGGAAAGTTGTAGGTTTTTGTCGGTGCTACACTGCACCCTGACTGACTTGTCCCTTCCTTGTGACCCTCCTGTGTCTACATATGAGCTTTGTGTCTCCATTCCATGCTTCCCCCCACCCCCATTCACATTGACATGATTTTTTTGTTCTGGGTCTTTGATGTTTGATACTTGATCCCATTGACACCTCATGATCAAACAGGCTGGTGTACTTCTTCCAGGTGGGCTTTGTTGCTTCACAGCTAGATGGCCACTTGTTTAAGACCTCAGATGCTACATCTTTTGATAGCCGGGCACCATCAGCTTTCTTTACCACATTTGCTTATGTACCCATTTTGTCTTCAGCGATCATATCAGAAAAGTGAGCATCACAGAATGCTGGGTTATTAGAACAACGTGTTCTTGCATTGAGGGAGTACTTGAGTAGAGGCCCAATGTCTGTCTGCTTCCTTCATACTTAACATATAAATGTATGTACATGGATCTATTTCCCTATTGTTTTATATATAAATGTATTTACATATATATGCCTGTGTTTAGTCCTCTCTATATATCCTTTGCCTCCCAGTTCTTTCTTCATTTCCTTTTATTTTCTCTTGTCCAAGTATCATGTTCAGCCTTCAGTTGGGTTTCAATAATTCTTCTCAGCTACATTGTCCTTGATCAAGCTTCACCAGGCTACATGGATTCTTCTTTGGTCTTCCTTATTCGCTGTCTAACTCTCACATGCACATGGAGAATGAAAGTTCTATGGTTTGGGTGAGTTGCACCTTAGTCCCCAAAGTGACAGTTTTATTCTTCAATATCTTAAAGAGGTTTTGTGCCGCAGATTTATCCAATGCAATGATTCCTTTGATTTCTCACTGCTGCTTCCAGACACATTGATTGTGAATCCAAGCAAGATATATTCCTTGACAACTTTAGTCTTTTCTCTGTTTGTCATGCTGTATCTATTGGTCCACTTGTGGGGATTTTTGTTTTATTCACATAGAGTTGTCATCCATATTTAAGGTTGCAATCCTTGATCTCCATTAGCAAGTGCCTCAAGTCTCCCCACTTTCAGCACATAAGATTGTGTCATCTGCAGATCAAAGGTTATTAGTAAACCTTCCTCCCATCCCGATACCCCATTCTTCTTCATATAATCCAGCTTCTCTGATGATTTGTTCAGCGAACAGAATGAATAAGTGTGGTAAGAGGATACATCCCTGACACACACCTTCCTGATTTTAAACCATGCAGGGTTCCCTGTTCTGTTTGCACGTATGCCTCTTGATCCATGTACAGGTTCCAAAGGAGCACAGTTAAATATTCTGGAATTCCCATTCTTCTCACGTGTATCCATAGTTGTGTTAAATTTTCCTATAGTCCCAGGCTAAGCATGCAGTGCAACCCCACAGAATAGGCCGGACCTTCCCACCCCTCCTCCCAGAGGAAGCCTGTGGTCGGGAATGTAGGAAGACCTTGGCATTCTACTGTCAGTTGTGGGGAGGGAGGGGCTGTGGTTAGTGGGGGGAAATGGTAGGTTGTGGTAGTGTCAGTCCAGGCATGCAGGAATGAGATGACATCAGGAAAGTCTTGGCTGTGTAGAGAAGCGAAGCCCTATGGAGTGCAGGCCTTTGAAGGGAATCATCAGCTGCCACTTCTAATGCTCTGACTTTGGACAGGTTTTTCAGTTGCTCTGAAACTCATCTGTAATGTAAAGCAGACATAGCGTTGACTACTGCAAATGGTTACTGTTTGCAGAAACGTGGAATACTGTGTATCAGCTTTGACAGAACATTGCCTGGAATGTAGCAGGCACTCAATGCATGCCATACATCATGCTGGGAAGGAAATTCAAAGCCTGTCAAGGGACCAGAGAGTGCTGTTTGTCCAGAGAGCAGCAGGCACCAGCCATGGAGGCCAAAGGAGCCACTCTTTGCCACAGAGCTCCACTGGCATACCCCCATGTCTTCACCACACAGCAGGCCCCGAAAGGAGCAGCAAGGAGCTCAGTGTCAAACAGCCAAGGACCCTGCCTGCCTTCTGTGTGCTCAGAGTCTACTGAGAGCAGCACACCACCAATTGCTGCAATTCCCTGTGTTAAGCACGAGGCTGGAGAGGTCATTGGACCATGAGGAAGGAGGTCACCAAGTAGCACAGGCTTGGCAGTATGAGGGGGGGTGAAGAGGAGGAAAGGCTTAGAGATGTTAAATCTTGCCCAAAGTCATACAGCTGGACTAACAGCTGCCCACCCGTCAGAAAAGAGGAGTGCCGACTGCCGTGTCTGCTCCAGGCCTACACAGTTCTCACTGCTCTGACTGACCTATGTCTGGGGGCGGGGCCCAGAGGTCGCCAGAGCACCATGCATTCATCGCCTCTGTGAGATCGGCCCTGGCCCACCACCAGATTGTGAGGAACTTGGAAACTCTTTCATCTATGTAGGCCCCTAAGTCAGACAGAAGATAAGGAATGTAGAAAGGCCTTCAGTAAAGATTGAATACTGAATGGTGCTCACAGAGGGTAACCTGGTGTTCAAAGTCACTTGGCCAACACACAATGACAGCTGGGACAGTGCTGGGACAACGCGCACAGAGGGGCAAGTCCCTGAACTCTGCCTGGCCTTTTCCCTCCCACAGGGAGTGCAGGAGAAAATGAACCAAAGTGAGTTCCCATGCCCGGGAACACCTCCATGTAACTAGAACTTGCTAAAACCCTCAGCCTGCCACTCCCTGGGAGAAAGATGAGGCAGGTTATCTGCTCCCATAAACATTTACTGCTTTGGAGCTGCTGCATATGATCGCTATGAGTCAGAATCAAGGCAATGACAGTGGGTTCCTTTGGTTGGTTGTCAAAGGTGATAGGTACAATGTGCCGCTCTTTAGAAAACCCAGCTCCTGTATTTTCTTTTTATATTTGTCTGTCTCTCCCTCTCTCATGCTCACTCTCTGCTCCAACCCAGGTGGCCCTGAAATAGATTTTAGAAACCTGGAGGAGTATGTAGGGATTAAAAACAACACCATCGTCGTCATCAGCAACACGTTAAGAGCCCAAGACTCAAATTAATTGAATTTTCACAAAACTTGATGTAAGTCTATTTGACCAGCAGAGGGCAGAGTTGGATGGACTTAGTAGCTGAGCCCTGGAGACCAGAGCCTTCCTTGGGCCTTCTGCAGAGAAATCTGATTTTAACACTGTGGGTCAAAAAGCACCAAAGCTGAAAGTCCTTTCCCAGAGTATCCTACTTGTGTCAGCATCACCTATCCCGGTGGGAGACGGTGTTTATGTGAATCTTGCTCCCTTTTCAATACACAGATTGAAAATCTGAAGCCTTAAACCAAGCGGCGAGTGGCCTGGTGACCTAGTTGAAACCAGGAAAGAAAGCTCGGATTATCTTTCACATTTTACATTTCTAAACAGACTAGCCTTTAAAATGATCATAATTTTTTCCACTCCCCTGGAATCATAGTCTCGGTAGGGTCAAAGGTGGAACTAAATCTGCCATCTGGATTGTTCTGCCGTGGTGGCTTGTTGACAACCAAAAAGTCAGTGGCTAGAACCCACCAGCTCCTACACAGAAGAGAGCTTCGGCAGTCTGCCTGCCTTGGAAACCCTCAGGGTGGGGAGTGGGGATGCAGATCCATATGTTGGAATCTGCTAGATGGCAGTGGGGTTGGTTTGAGCTTTGGGACCCTCGTGGAGAAGACTAACTCATAGCCCACCTACGTACAACAGAGCAAAAGGCCATTCAGCCTTGTGCTAAGCCGGCCTCACAATTGTTGTTACGTGTGAGCCCATTGTTAACAGCCCCTGAGTCACTCCATCTCCTTGACAGTGGTTCCGATTTTCGCTGATCATCAACCAAGCATGATGTCCTTTCCTAGGGACAAGTCTCTCCTGAGGGGGGCACCACCATCTGTACTTCTCCATGTGAAAAAGACTGCAGCTTAGCTGTTACGGTGCCACGTGAATCCACTGACCAAGCTCAGAATGTCACTTTTCACATGCTTCCAAACATCTGTCACGTGCCTCTCTCCAGAAGGAACTCAGCTCCTTCATAAATGAAAATCTTGAATGTTTAATGCGTCCACTGGATAAAATCCCCTTCTCCATGCCTATTCAGACCATCCTTAGGAAGACTAACTTTTTCTATACTGTCGGTGAACACGATCTCTGACTTCCGCCTTTGTGACTGGGTGCTATTGAGAGTTGTATCTATCGCCAATGTCCATTGCTCGTGTAAATACTGTCCAGTCACTGACGTGTGAGTTTAATCTGCTCCCGTCAGCAATTCATGCATTGCACTCCGAAGCTGCCCTATAGTGTAGAATTACCTTCACTCAACTGTGTTTTAAATTCTGTACTTGGCTAAAGACATGAGACTACCAGTAGATGATTTACAATGGTATCATAAAATGATAACAACATCTCTCACGTGAGTCGGAGATACATGTAAATCATACACATACGAATGGGGAAAATTTAAGCCGCTGTATATAACATAGTAGACACAGCAAAACAAATGTGTTTTCTTTCTAGACAGTGAATCCCCCAACAGCATCAAGTATTCTGTCATTTGACGTAAAGCTGGGCATGGACTTCCAACAGCTGTGAGGGTACATGGTAGGAAATTAAAGACAGCATTTTTTTTTTAATCTTCAGAGAGCCTGTGAAGATCAACTAACATGTTCATGATCAAGCGTTGGAAGATTTTTTACAACCTTCCCAACCTGGTTGAGAAGCATTGCTTTACTGGATGATGTGTGTACAAAATTAATCAGATGGCCAGCCATGAGCTCCTTAATAAGACAGACACGGACTGAAATGCCTTGTGTTCCTGCCTTCCCCAGCACCGAGCCAGCACCGAGCCCGTCACACACATTGGGGACCCTGGTTTCCTGGCTGTGCAATGCGGACCATGGCCTGATCTCAGAGGGTCCGTGTGAGCTTTAGAACCACACACCGAAAAGAAAGCACCTGGAACCTTGCATCGTGACTCTTGGAACATAAAGAGAAATTCTGTAGTCAATCAAATTGAAAAGCTTGTGACTTCACAGATACTGCCGGGGAAACTTCAATGACACCGTGTTGAACAAGGCTTAGTTCCTGTCCCCAGTTATCACACATGATTAAGGAGGCACAGTGTCTGCTGTCATAAATTCAGAACGTAGGAAGGTGAGTTCCAGGTAGGGTGCCTCCCAACTTTGGCTGACTAGACAACCTGTGCCTCAGTTTCCACATCCATTAGTATGTAAAAATCGATACTTTCTGCTGCCTGGTCTATATCCTAAGATGGCCACTTCAAAAGCATCAATTCTCCTTCATGCCTATGAGGCCATTGAAAATACCTGGGCTTGGGTCTGGGCTCTGGTGAAGGAGGTACGGTCTTCGCGTTAGGCTGCTAGCAGATGGCGGTTCAGAAACCGGTGTGGGAGGCAGAGGAGTCTGCCGGCTCACCTAAGAGCTTCCCACCTTGGAAACCCTATGTAGGGTTACTATGAGTCAGAACCACATCAATGTCAGTAGGTTTGCAGGGCGGGGGGCTCAGGATCCCTTAGTCTTCAAAGTGACATCTTGGCTTTTTAACCCTTCGAAGAAGATTTTTGCAGCCGCATTGCCTAATGCAATACATTAATTGACGTCCGGATCGTTGCTTCCATGGACATGGATGGTAGACCCAAGTAAAATGAAATCCTGCCAGCAGCAGTGCTTTCTCCGTGTATCATGACGCTGATTCTTGGTCCGGGTGCAAGGATGTTTTTGATGTTTCTGTTTGACTTGTGTTGAGGTGCATGCCATCCTGAAGGTTAGGTTCACTGATTGTCTTCAGTAAGCGCTTCAAGTTCTCTGCGCTTTCATCGAGCAAGGTTGTGTCGGCTGCGTCATGCAGATTATTAGGAGTCTTCTTCCAATCCTGATGCCAAATTCTTCTTCATATAGTCCAGCTTCCTAGATTATTTGCTCAGCCTACCGATTAAATAAATATAGTGAAAAGATCCAATCACGACACACACATGCATGCTATTTGGCATACCATTATAAAATAGTGTGTAGTATAGTCACAACGTTGTGCAAGTATAGCCACTCTCTAATTCCATAGCATGTTCCTCATCTTCAAAACCCAAACCAAGAAGTCCGTGTCCATTCTGCGCTCCCCCTCTCCCCAGTCCTTCCCACGCTAAGGACTTTCGACTCTCGAGACACCTCTGACCCCGTGGGTTTCCTATTCTAGACATTTCATGTACACAGACAGGTGGCCTTTTTGTTTATTTCTCTCAGCGTAATGTTTTCAAGTGTCTCTGTGTCATAACTTGAGGCAATACTTCATTCCTTTCCCGGATGTACCACATTTTGTCTATCCATTCATCAATTGATGAACATCTTTCATCTCCACTTTTTTACTATTATGAATAATGTTGCTATGAACATCAGCATACAATTGTTTTCTTTCTTTTTAAACAGTGTCATTGAGATATGATTTACGTGCCATACAATTCACTCATTTAGAGAATCTAGTTAGTAGGTTTTAGCATATTCACACTGTGCATGACCATTGTCATAATCAATCTTACAACACTTTCATCACCCCATAAGAAAACATTGTCCTCGAGTTCCCCAGCCTTAGACAGCCACAAATCTGCTTTCTCTGTAGGTTTTTCATTCGAGAAATTTTATATAAATGGGATCGTACTATATGGGGACAGCTTCTTTCACTTAGCATGATGTTTTCAAAGTTCATTCATTTGATAGATTGATATCAGTATTTTTTTCTATTAATTGCCCAATAATATTCTGTTGTAGAAGTATATCACGTTTTATTTTTCCATTTTTCAGTTGATAAACATTGGGTAATTTCCCCCTTTTGGCAATCACTGGTAATGTTTCTATAAAAGTACGTATGTGTGCATGTGTGTATGCTGATGTATGTCTTCATTGCTCTCCAGTCCATACCCGAAATGGAACTGCTGAGTCACGTGGGCACTCTGTTTATGGCAACTTTGTTGTATAGTGAAGAATCGGCAGATGGTTTTCCCAAAGCAGTTACAGCAGCAAATGCTTTCTTCATTGAGAGTCAATGTTAACATACCATTTGTTAAAATGTAATAATAATTTCTTAGGTCCATCTTTGTCCATGAACTTTTTGAAGCCTCCCTTGTAATAGATCTGTTTTTAGATAGAGACTTAAAAATGATATGGGTATAGTGTAGGAAGGGACTTTCTGGGTCATCTGTTAACTCTATGACTTTTTAAGGAACTTCCAAACTGTTTTCCATGTTGCATTCTCACCAGCAATGTGAATATGCATGCATTTTAGTATTTTTTGATCAAATTTAGGAAATTGGGCCTATAGTTTATTTTTTTTCAAAATAAGCATAGCCCTTGGAGAAAGACTGGGAGAATGATGGGTTGCTGTAAATCTCTGAAAACCATTGGTCAGCAAGCTTCTCAAATACTGTACTTGACATACCATGAAGTGAACAATGGCGTAGGACACCATCAAGGGTTAGGACACAGCTTAGCACATGGATGAACCTGAGAACATTACACTAAGTGAAAGAAACTGAACACCAAACGCATTCAGATACCCCTTCTCCGTCTTGGACTCTCCTCGTACATGTGTTGACACCCTTGATGGTGCCCTATGCCTCTCTGAGGCTTTGTTCGTTTCGCTTTGGTTTTTTGCTTTGTTGATAATCTCAGTTTGGCTGATCTTGAGTTTGCTGGTTCATCCCTCTGACTGCTCTGATCTGCCGTCGAGCCCCCCTCGTGAATTCTTCATGTCATGTAGCACACTTTCCAACTCCGGAATTGGTTTGATTCTAATCATTTTTATCACTTTATTGATGTTCTCTACCTGGTGAGTCATCCTTCTCCTACTTTCCTTGAATTGTTGACATATTGTTTCCTTTTAGTTCTCTGAATATATTTGAAATGGCTAATATAAGGTCTTTGTCTAGTAAGTCCAATGCCTGTCTTTTCTCAGGGACAGTTCCCATTGAGGCTTTTCTTCCGTGTATAGACTATACTTTTAATTTCTTGATATGTTTCATATTTTTTGTTGTTGCTGAAACGGGAAGCTTTAAGTAAGCTAACGTGGCTCCCAGGGCTTTTTGCATTGGTAATTACTGTTACGGTTGCTGCGGCTACTTTTGCTATTTAGCGACTTCATAAACTAGTTCTGTGAAGCACTTATCCTGTGGTATGTCTGGCTGCTGGAGTCTTTTCTAGGTTAGTTGGGGGCCAATGACTTTCAGAGATTTCCTTAAGTGTCTCCCAGTCTTGGTCCAGGAGCTATGTGGACAGGTAAGTCAGGCCTTCCACATGTAGGCAGGAAATGAACGACTCCACCTGCGCCTTCACTTCCTGCTTCTTCAGACTCTCAAAGGTCAGCCAGAGGGGACATTAGGGTCCTCTGAGGTCTTTCCTGGGAAGCCACATCATCCTGGAATGGGAAAACAAGATAGGGATAGGAAAAGAGCCAGAAACAAATAATAAGAAAACAGAATCCAGAAATTCTTGGGAGAAAAGTCAGAACTGTCCCAGGAGAAAGCTATAAAAGCATCTGCAACAAACATAAAGAAATAGATGAGAAGCTGAGACACGATTCCCTCCCGCACTGGAAACAGCCCAGTGTCCCTGATATAATATCCCCGAAATAAAATTCGATTGGTATGCACCCACATGAACCTAGTTTTCAAAGAGTGGGAAGCTAGCATGAAAGGGACGCAGAACTACCAAATACCACCCCATGCAGCTGAGTATCAAGCTAGGAAGAAGACGGTCATCAGTGCAGTTCAATCGACCCAGGAATGCTTGAGCAAGAAAGTAACATTTGAACAGTACTTGAAAGGTAACAGGGTTTACAGGGTCAAGGGGAATTTTCTAAGACTAGACTATTTTCTAAGGGAACTAAAGGGAACACACTAATATTTGCTTTTCTCTGGAGTGTGGCAAGCACTCTGTAAGGAACAATTGTTGCATTGTGTCTTGTGATAGATCAGGGAGCACTTGGCATTTGCCACGTTTCAACACCTCCAGGAAAGCCCCCAGGGAGAACCACTGTAAATCCAAGCACTTCGCCCTCAGAAAGGCTTGTCATGGGGCAAAAGAAATGGTCCTTTGAATTCCCATGTCATAAAACTCCAGTAGAAGCAACATGTGCACAGGGAAGGTAGCCTATGTTTAGGGGAGTTACACGTAGCAAACAGATGTTCCACTGTATTCTGAGAGCTTGTTGATCATTCCTGAGAGACTGCTTGATCATTTCTAAGCCATGCCTCCCTACTGCCCCCAAGAACTAGTGGAGACCCCCAGCTGTAAGCTCTAGTAGCAGGAGTTTTTGTCTAGACCACAGGAATTCTATCCTGGGCTCTACTGCTGGGGTGTTTGAAACTGAGAGGGCAGCTTCATGCTGACAAGCTAGTTACCAGCCAGATGCTTCGAAACCCGAGGATTCAACCAAATTGCTTCAGAAGGAAGAGTCCCGGTTTCCAGCACTGCCTAGCAGATGGCAGGTTTGCACTTGGGAAACATTTGCTGCCAGGATGAAGTAATGTCTTTAGCAGTTCTGTCTTGTTATTTTTAATGAATGTTGATGTGATGCCCCAATGCACCCAAGACCTGGGAACCCACGACAAGAGCGTTTCTAGCCCTCCTCCTTGCGGGGGAGCGTGTGGGTGTGCGTGCGTGTGCGTGCGTGTGTGTGTGTGTGCGTGTGTGTGTGCATGTGTGCGTGCGTGCATGCGTGTGCGTGTGTGTGTGCGTGTTGTGCAATTTTAAGGAATTAAAAGCCTTTCACTGTTAACTAGAAGTAGTCAAATGGCCTTTAACAAATCCTTAAGTTACTCACTCGAGCCAACTAATGTGGAGATAGGGTGGTCCTGGACCTGCATATGGAACAGACGTAACAAGCTCTTCCATTGCCATTGGAATCAGGATCCCCCAGATCCAGGAGCAGGGGCAGGGTAGGCCCTTTCTGGCCATCAGCATGAGGAAGTTCATCCATCAGGTGTGTCCAAGCCAGGCTATGGCGCTCCCATTACGGCTTTCTCTGAGGCCCACGTCTGACTGTGCTGCTTCTGCTCATTGGAATCTTCGGTGAACTGAAAAAACAAGAGCAACGCAATGTCAGTGATCCCACCCCAGAGATTCAACTTTAATTGGCCTTGGGTGAGGTCTGGGAAGTCCGGTACGTGTTAAAGCTCTCCAGATGATTCTAATATGTGACTAATGTTAAAAACCACTGGTCAGTGCATAAAGCATGAGGCTTCTGTTCAACTCAGTAGAAAAGTTTACACCAGTTGCTCATAATAGCACCGATATAATATTACTGATACATAGTTGCTTATATTATACTGGTTGCCAATGTACAATTTGCCCTCCCCACAATAACCTTTGGCGCAGAGGTACGGTGGGCCACAAGGTCAAATGAAGTAGATCGTGGCGTCCAAACTCAGGCTTTCTAATTGTCCTAGCTGAGCTGCCTCCATCGCTTCACCCTTGGCTCCTGAAGTTACCCAGCCTATTTTCCGTTATCAGACAGTTGGGGGGGGGGGGCAGACCTTCACAGCTGGTCCTCCACCACAGGCTGAAGTGGAACACTGAGGTAATTATCTGAGTAATTCAGGCAATTGACATTTATTTTTTCTGAATTATCTGGATAATTACCTCAAGCCTAATAAGATGGAAAGAAGCCAGATCCCCATTCTGACAGTTTTATTGCCCTCCCACAATGCCTTCTTATGTAAAAGGTCCCCATGTGAAGAAACGAGTTGTTGATGCTTATGGTCTTCCTGGCTCATCATCACGGGACACCCCATTAATCACCTAGGAAAGACAGAGGTCTGTAACTGGTCCCGGCGCCTGTGGCTGTTGAAGGCCTCCCCAGGCTGAGGAACACAGCCGTCTTGGATCCTTGACATGTCCTCCGTGTCTCTGGGAGTCGTCACCTCACTTAATGAGGTGACAGAGAGGAAGGCTTCTGGGTATTGGGTTTTTGCTTCTGCTTTCTTTCGGGGGCTTTCTTAAATTTTTATCTTTAAGGAAGTAACCAAACTCTGTGTTAACGCTTCATTTCCTGGTCCAGGCTTGGTCTCATCTGAAAAATGATTCACTTCATCCCTGCGGCCAGACTTGGCCCTTCACGCCAGGGCTTCTGGTCCCAAACTGGGAGAATGTGAGCCGACCCCCCCATCTGTCGCTGTCACTACTTGTCCCATACAAATGACCAAAGGTTCCAGGAGATGGGGGGGGTCCTTCCCCTCCCCTCAGGAGAATTCCACCCCCTGAGTGGAGCTGTTTCCTTGGTCCCTCCCTCTCTTTCATCTCGCCTTACCTCAGCTCCAGAGAAGCTGCTGCCATTCTGCCTGCCCAGGGGGTTGAGGGCCCATCCCTGCAAGCAGAAAGAAGGAGAGCTCGGAATTGGATAAGGAGAAGCGAGGGTGAGAAAGTGGTGGAGGGAAAAAACTAGGAGCTGAGCAAAGGGAAAGAAAAGCCAGAAAATGCAGCCACGTCAGAGCCACCAAAGTCAGTGCGGTCGCAGGCTCTGCCAAAGGAACAGGATCGAGGGGGAAGAAAACGTGTTCAGAACTACTTTTAGTGTCATTGCCTTTTGCCTGTTTGAGGAGCTTTAAAACAGCAATATTATTAAAGCCTATTTCCCAAGGTGTTGTGAGATTGAAATGATTTCTTGCATATCAGATTACTTGTTGAGGGATTTTAAACCAGTTCTCACTACTGTTAGTGCAAAAATAAAAAAAGGTAGACGGGCCAATCGTGTGAGATACTTCTCTGGAATGAAAATGAAAAAGGATAACCTGAGTCTTCTTGTCATACCCCTTAATATTTTTAGACATTATCCCATGGAACAAATACCATCTGACACCGTATTCAGGAATACATATTTATGCATATATACTTACCTCTATCTGAATCCGCAGCTTTAAAAACACCCTTACTACGGGTAATGCACTGTGCTATTTCTATTAATGCTGGTTGTGACCCACTAAACTAAATTCATGACCCGCTGGGGGGTGTGATGGTGAAAACACGGCTCAGCTCTGTTTTCAACATCGGGCTCAAACATAACCAAGGCAGATGATGCCGCACAGAGCAGTGTGTCTGGGCTTCTCTATGAAACCACAGCACCTAACACCATGACAACAGGTTTGTTGGTCAATGAGGGTGAATAGTGATCAAGAAAAGATCTTTATATTTTTTTATCAAGACGTTCTGCTGACCTTCAAGAGAATACTTTTAGTAAGTTGATAGAGCTATCTTGTGAAGATAGTGGTTTGATCATTCTAACTAACACACAGACTTACAGCGGCTTAAATAAAATAGAGGTTTATGGCTCCTGTTAATGAGCGATTTTTTAAAGGTCGAATATTGACCGGCATGAACACATGGTAAACACCTTATTTAACTCATCAACTAATGAAGGAAACAGTAAGACTCAAAGAAAAATGCAAAATACCCACATGTCAATCTGACAGGTCGATAGATTGGGATAAAGGGGGTTCTCTCCACCAAACGAAACCTACCCAAAACGAAAATTAGCTGGCCATGCCACAATAAAGGGGTTGGAAAGGAATCTGGCAAGCATTGGACACCAACGGGAAAATCCAGAACTGAGCATGCGCAGTTAGGTCATCTAGGTGCAGGTGGTCAACCCTCACAGGTCAATGTCACAGGTGTGCCTGAATTTAGCCACTGAGAATGGCAATGCCCTCAACCACGCCCCTCCAGTAGGGCAGAATGGGACACCAGCAGGGCCCAAGGGCAGCCGTTCTCTGGCTCTGCTCTGGTTCCGACTCTGGTTCCAGAACGTGGTTCCCATGGTTTACTCACGCTGCTGACTCAGCCACCCTCGGTTGCGAACTCTTTTGCGGTCTCCGCGGCCTTGCACTCTTTCTAGAAAGAGCTGTACTTTCCGAGACTGTAATACCTGAAACTTCCCTTCCCCTCATAAAAGTTACTTGGACTTACAAAAGTGCTTCTGCCGCGTGAATTCTGTCAGCACTGAGAAGCAAGAACGAAGGTACACCACCCCAGAAACCTAACAAATCCGGAATGCTAAATGAAGGCCCTAAGAACTTTCGGGAAAGTTGGAACAGGACCATGCAGTTCTTATTTAGCCTTACTTTGGTGCAAGAAGGCGTCCTGATACTATCTGTGGGTTGCGTGTCGGCTTGGTAACCACAAGCTAAGCAGTTCCAATCCACCAGCCACCCCCTGGAGAAAGATGGGGTTCTCAGCCCCAGAAAAATGTAT
This sequence comes from Tenrec ecaudatus, assembly GCF_050624435.1. Lineage (NCBI taxonomy): Eukaryota > Metazoa > Chordata > Mammalia > Afrosoricida > Tenrecidae > Tenrec > Tenrec ecaudatus. The sequence goes on from NC_134533.1 coordinate 84,173,261, forward strand.
AGTCTCAAAAACCCGAAGGGGCAGTTCTACTCTGTCCTATAAGGTCACTGTGATTTGAAATTTACTAGATGACAGTAAGTTTAGTGGGTTGGAAACATATACAAACATACAGATATATTTACCATATATATGTATTAAAAATTCACAAATCATAAAAAGAAAACAAAATGTTGTAAGTGTAGTTCATTGTATCTTGAGTGTGTTGACGTTGGGGCCTACCTATTTTGGGGAGTTTCAATAGTTTTTCAAAGAAAGAGCTCATCTTTCAGTTCAGTGGATAAGATGGGGATCAGTTCATGATAGTACCTATGCAGCTTTTAAAATATGCCTTTATTCCTGTTACCTTGAAAGAAAGTAGATGCCTTGCAATTTCAAGTAAATGTTAGAGTACCATTAAAACTAAAAATTCCATTTTTTATGATAAAACGCTTCTCTTTTCCTAGTGTAATTCTAAGACAGCTATTGTAGCATGTGTGTTAGTTACGGTATTTTAATAGTTTCGTTGAGGTTCAAGGCATTCTATCAAATGCTGCTCATTCCTTCCAGCTGGGGAGTAGGAAGGAAATGAGGACAGCCCAGTGGAATGAGTTTCTCAGACAGCCTCCCCATTCTTGAATAAGACTTTGTCCCTTGTCAGAAAACACACACACACACACACACACACACACACACACATACACTCCCATTTACCTTATTTTCAAATTAAAATTATAGTATCCGGTCATTCATCTTTGTCACAAGCCACCAAACAGTTTTGTAAGAACATGTTTCACAAACAAGCTCTCCTTTCAATATCGGTCAGGAAGGTGAAGGTTGAGATCCTGTGTGATAGAAACCCTTTTTGTAATCCTCCCCCAAACATCTGTTCAGTCGCTCATCACTAACATCTGTCACCCATTTCTAGGCTCAGCCCAGACAAAGCAATGTTATTCTAACAAACCTCATTCTAAATTGTTACCAAGTGATTCCTATTCAGACTAATCTTACACTGAGATTGAAATGAATCCTTATAGGATCAAATTCGTCTTCCACTAATGCAGTATCTACCCTGCAGCCTTGGCAAAAACCCAATGGCTCAGAGGAACGGAAATTCCTTATAACATGCTAACACTTTCCTGCTCCAAATTGTTACACTGAACATTTTTAATCCTCCGTAATCCTGCAGAGTTGGCAAAGCACTATTGTGCACGCCCTCTACATGTGTGTGTCTTTAACTCGCGTTCATCATTTACCCTGTTCTAGCACGGTTGCTTTATAGCCAAGCGAAATAAAAAGAGCTGTTGGTAGGTGCAATCACATCGGCTCTGACTCATCGCCACCCTGTGTGCAACAGAATGAAACACTGCTCGGTCCTGGGCCATCTTCACAATCCTTCTTCTGTTTGAACTCATCGCTGCAGCCACTGGGTCAGTCTGGCTTGTCAAGAATCTTCCTCTCTTTTGCTGCCCGTCTACCTTACCAAGCATGGCGTCCTTTTCCAGGGACCGTTCTCTCCCGATAACACTTCCAAAGTATGTGACAGGAAGTCTCACCATCCTTGCTTCTAAGGAGAGTTCTGGTTGTGCATCTCCTAACACAGATCTGTTTGTTCTTTTGGCAATCCGTGGTGTTTCTTATATTCTTGGCTAGCACCGTCACTCAGAGGTATATCTTGGTCTTCCTTATTCAATGTCCAACTTTCACCTCCATGTGAGCCAATTGGCAGTACCTTGGCGTAGGTCAGGAACTGTTCTCATTTGCATCAAGTAGACTAGACGTGCTGGTTCACTTAGATAAATGCGGAGACTGGGGTGGAGAGCTTGGGAATGTCCCCACTGAGTCAGGTAGCCTCCACACTTCATAACCTGAAGTCCTTAACAAGGACATGGTTACTGAGTAAGGCAAATGTCCACTCGCAGGATTGTGAGCATTGAAAGGAGTGCGGCTGCAGGTCAGGTGGCTATACAATGCCAAGCAGAGTCAATACTAACTCTGGGTGCTGCCACTTCCTCGTTTTCCTCCTCTTCCTTCCCCTCCTCCCCTACCACCACCCCCCCCGGGACGAAGAATACCAGGATGTCTTCAGCTTGCTCTTCCTGTGCTCTCAGCATGTCTTTTTCCTCATTTGTGTTTAACAAGCAATTAGTGAGTGCTTCGTTGGACATCCCCTTACAGAAGGGTTGTGGGGACGAGCCAGTCAGAATGAAACATACAACTTTCCTCTCCTTCTTTAATGCTTCCTCCCCACCCCACCCCCACTATCATGACCCCAATTCTACCTTACAAATCCAGATAGACCAGAGCATGTACACAGGTACAGATCAGAGCTGGAAGCACAGGGAATCCAGGACAGATAAACCCCTAAGAACCCATAATGAGAGTAGCAATACCAGGAGGGGGAGGGAGAGGGGGAGAGAAAGGGGGGAACAGATCACAAGGATCTACATATAATCCCCTCCCTGGGGGACGGACAACAGAAAAGTGGGTGAAGGCAGACATCAGACAGTGTAAGACATGACAAAATAATAATAATTTATCAATTTTCAAGAGTTCATGAGGGAAGGAGGGTGGGGGAGGAAGGGGAATAAAATGATTTTTAAATTAATTAATTAAAAAATTTATTGAGCCCCTCTTATGGGCTCAAGGTGCCTTGGCGGCACAAGGGTTAAGTATTCAGTTGCTAACCGAGAGGCTGGCCATTTGAATGCACTAACTAAGTGCTCTGTGGGAGAAAGATACTACAGTGCGTTTCCATAAGGATGAAAGCCCGGGGAAACCCATGGGTCAGTTCTCCTCGTCCTGACCCAAATCAAACCACATCCATTGCCATGCTGTGGATTCCGGCTTCTCGCAACATTGTAAGACAGAGAACGGCCCTCAAAGGCATTCCAAAGCTGTAAATCTTCATGGAAGTAGACTACCATCTCTTTCTCTCAAGGAGCCAGCTTGCCAATCCACCGCTTAGCAGGTGAACACTTAACCACTGTCATTCTACTTTGACTTATGAGGTTCTTATGAATCAGGGTTCATAATTGACTTGATGACAAAGGGTGCTTGTTTTAATGGGCTCAAAAATATGCCAAATATCACATTTAAAGTACATTTCTTTTCCTAAAAAATGTTCTCTGATTAGTAGAAGAGGCAGCTATTGTAGATCATAAGTCTAATCAGATGATAATACAGTATAAGGAAAGCTCTTCACAGAGGTTTAAAGATGTTTAACACCTAATCCCTGTTTTTCTTCTTAGATTACTTTCATTGGGGGATCATCTTACACAGAAAGTTAGGAATTTAAACCCCAGGGCAGACTTTCATTTCATTAGAACCTGGTGGTTAACATGTAGGCCACTGTTTATAATGTCAACAGTACAGGGAGAGGGAGGTGTTTCACCTCCATTTCCATGGAGGCTCACGGTAATAATGAAGAAGGCAACCAGACTAAGCCAGATGGGCTACCGAATTATTCTAAGATATTTATTTCCTTTATGGAAACCAAAACCAAACCGTTGCCATCAAGCCCACGGCGTCTCTCTGTGTTCTGGCCACCGATACCAGGTCAAACAGACTACTATGCATCCACACTCCCTTGCTATCACACTGAGAGTGTGATGTTAGGAGGTTCGAGTTTCTTAACATACACACCCCCTTACTTCAACAAACTTCAGCGTTGTCTGCACACATTCCTGGGCCGATCCCTCCCCCAAGCCCCACACCCTCTACCAGAAGCAGAGAGGGGAGGGAAGAATGAAGCTGACTCTTAACAGGTCAAGAAATAAAACATTACCTCAAGGGAGACCTTGGCCATGAAATGAATGGGGAGGGGAAACTAATGACAAGTGAAGTTTAAAAGGCTGGCTTTTTCAAGATGTTTTTACTTGTCTTAAAAAAAAATGGCAAAGACAAATCAGATAAGCAAAGAATGCATGGTCTGTGAAAGAGGAGAGTAGGAAATTGAGTTAGAAAAGGGAAGGGGCAAACTAAATACCACTTTGAAAATGAGATTTTCTAAATCAACACACCCTCAGGACATGTTTCCTGAGATACTTATAGGCAAATGTGTTCCTTTCACCGAGAACCCATTTAAGACTGGAATCTGCTTGTTTAAGTCGCTGAGATCTTTAAAACTCAATTTGTAAATTTCCCCCTCACAGCCTTCCTCTCCTTCAATTTCAGATCCTCTGGATGGTTTTTCATGGGCTATTAAGCAATTTTTGGCCTTCTATTTGAGAGAGGAGGTAGGAGGAGTTATTCAATGGAATATGTGCCCAGAATATGCCCACAGTGCCATAGAGTTTGGAAAAGCAAGTGAGCCAGGATGCAATTTAGGTATGCAGTATACATATCAAGCGAGATTATTTTGTTTTTCTTCAATGCAAATCTGATTTGTTCTATCTACATACATACTTCGGAGATTTTTTTTTTGTCGGAGATTTTTTTAATGTATGCAGTGCATTACTACTTCCCTATATATTATCTTCCTGTGACTTCCCATTGCACAAGAATGACATCCACCCTCTCTACCAGACACTGCAAGGCCCACCATGACCTGGCTCCGGACCGCCTCCCCACTCTGTCATGATTATGCCTCAGCCACATTTATCTGCTGGCAGTTTACACAAGACACTGTTATTGCTAGCAAAATGTCTATGCATATGTTACTCCTCCTTGTCTGGGATCTCTTTCCCCAATGATTCCTGGTTAGCGCCTGCCCCTGCAAGTTTCAGCCTGGTTGTCTCTTCTTAAAGAGGTATCCTCTGTCCCCCAATCCAGATTAGGTCTGATTAATCAAACACCAAACTCACAGCCATCAAGTTGATTCCAACTCATAGTGACAAGGTCGAACTGCCCTGTGAGTACCCACAACTGTAATTCTTTATAGGCGTAGACAGTCCCTCAATGCAGCTGGTGGTTTCAAACTGCTGACCTTGTAATTAGCAGCCCAGGGCATAACCACAACACCACCAGGGCTCCTTGGTACTATACTCTCATACTCAGTTTTTTCCTTGTTAGCACATTTTATAATGTGTGGGGCCATTTATTTAATGCCTGTTACTCCAATACTGGTAGATATTAGGTTTCCTGGCCAGCAAGAATAGCTATGTCTACTTTATATGTATTTGTCAGAAGAAACTGAGTCAATAGAATTAATCTATTTGATGAGGTTTATTCAGGCAGGAGAGCCTTGAATTGGGTAGCAGCCACATGCCACAGGTAGAAAGGTACTCTACTGAGTATCGGCAGAGATTAGTTTATATTGCCCAAAAAATGGAAGTAAAACCTATCTCTGCTTGGATTATACAACTGTCTATTGAAAACCTGCCAGGATTTCAATGGTCCACAGGGTGGCCTGATTTATAGGAAAGCTAGCCTTACATTGAGAAAGGATAAGTCTTAAAAATACTGCCAACCCAGGGCATGATCAAGGGTAATATAACGAAGAGGTATTGCTGAAACCCAGGTGGGAATGGAGCATGATAGTGGCACTGGAGGAAAGTCAAGGGAAATAGAGGAAAGAACTGGGAGGCAAAGGGCATTTATAGAGGTCTAGATAAAGACATGTACATATGCAAATATATTTATATATGAGTATGGGGAAATCGATCTATGTGCCTATATTTATAGGTTTAGTATTAAGGTAGCAGAAGGACATTGGGCCTCCACACAAGTACTCCCTCAATGCAAGAATACTTTCTTCTATTAAATTGGTATTCTATGATGCTCACCTTCCTGATACAACCACTGAAGACAAAGTGGGTGAATAAGCAAATATGGTGAAGAAAGCTGATGGTGACTGGCTATCAAAAGATATAGCATCTGGGGTCTTAAAAGCTTGAGGATAAACAAGCAGCTATTTAGCTCAGAAGCAACAAAGGCCACATGGAAGAAGCACACCAGCCTGTGCGATCACAAGATGTCGAAGGGATCAGGTACAAGGCATCATCAGAAAAAAAAAAATCTTACCATAGTGAATGAGGGGGAAGTGCAGAGTGGAGACCCAAAGCCCATTTGTCCCTCACTGGAGATCCCCTTGCAGAGGGGTCTAGGGGAGGAGACGAGCCCGTCAAAGTGCGATGTAGCACCGATGAAACATACAACTTTCCTCTAGTTCCTAAATGCTTCCTCCCGCCCCCCTCCCACTATCATGATCCAAATTTTACTTTTCAAGTCTGACTAGACCAGAGGATGTACACTGGTACAGATAGGAGCTGAAGGCACAGGGAATCTATGGCTGATAATCCCTTCAGAACCAGTGGTGTGAGTGGTGATACTGGGAGGGTAGAGGAAGAGTGGGTTGGAAAGAGGGAACCGATTACAAGGCTCTACATGTGACCTCCTCCGTGGGGGATGGACAACAGAAAAGGGGGTGAAGGGAGATGTCAGACAGGGCAAGATATGACAAAATAATAATTTATAAATTATCAAGGGCTCATGAGCGAGGGAGAGAAGGGAGGGAGGGGCAAAAATGAGGACCTGATGCCAAGGGCTTAAATCGAGAGCAAATGTTTTGAGAATGATGAGGGCAATGCATGTACAGATTTGCTTTACACATTTGATGTATGTATGGATTGTGATAAGAATTGTATGAGCCATTAATAAAACGATTAACAAATAAATAAAATAAATGAATGCTGCCAACCCAACTGCCAGTTGTAACACATGCAACTCCATTTCATTTTATTTAGCCTATTGTATGTCAAGAACCTGGCATAGCTCCCTGCTCACAATGCGGGCTAGATGTTTTCAGAACAAATTAGTGCCGGGCTTCAGAGAACACCTACTTCTAAAACTTGATCAAAATCACTTCAAGACAGAATACCAAATTAGTAAACAGACCTGAAACCAAATTTAATTCAAGCCAAAGCTACTAGGGGGTAGTTTGCCAAATTTTCCTCTCTTTTAGGCAAAGAGCTACTAAATAGGGGGATCAATCAAAGAACAGGTCCGTTTATCAAAGTCAGGACATTTCTAACCAGAAGTCTCCTGTGACAGCTGGCCACTTAACTAACTCGTCGGATAGTCGCTGTGTAGGTAGTAAATGACAAAACACCGAATTTGAAGTTTGGGTTTTGGAAGAGAAACAGCTGTACCTCCAAAGAAAGTTGCACCCTGCAGATGCTAGCTCACATTTCATGGAGTTTTCCCGGGTGATCCTGAGAAGGGACGCAGCTGTTCCCGAGCTAAAGGAATTTCCAGTCATCCCTTTGGTTTTCCACTACTCATAAATTATTATTGTAAATGCATAGCATGTCAATTCGTGGTATTTTATGAAAACCGGGGCACTTGCTGGGAAAATCAGATTCTTAAAAAAAGCTTAAATCCTCATGCCTGTTTCCCTTCAGTGGCCGTTCCCAGAATGAGGCAGAGACTGGGCCTTCCTCATCTTCTCTTCACTGATCCTAGCATGGTGGCAGGCAGTGTCGCTCATCAGTTAGAGTGTGCTGAGTTGAATACCTATTAGATGACTGACAGTGTGCTCCAGCCACTTGTGAGAGTTCCTTGCCGTGGAATAAACTTGCCATTGAACCTTTAATTTGACCCAGCCGTGCTCGGATCCCATAGTGACATTCTCTGCAATTTTCTGACCCTTCTCTCTTTCCTACCACATTCGGCTTTTTTTGTTATTGGTTGGTGCCACTGAACTACTTCTGACTTACGCTGACTCTGTTGACTCTATGAAGAAGAGAAAAAAACATCCACAGTCTTCCTCTTTTCCCCTGGACCTAAACTTGAACAAGCATGATGGTCTTTTCAAGGTAAAAGACCCTCCTGATAAATTCTCAGCATCCTCCTTTCTAGCTGTACTTCTTCCAAGACAGATTTTTTTGTTCTTCTGCCAGTCCATGTTCTTATACATATCCCAGGTTATTCTTGAACACCTTAATTCAAGTACAACGATTCTTTTTTTTCCCTTACTCATTGTCCAGCTATTGTACACATATGAAGATATTGAAAATACCATGGCTTGGGTATGGGGTGCTTTAGTCCTGAGGGCCACATATTTGCTTCTGAAAACTTTACAGTGGTCTTTTGCAGTAGGTTTGCCCAAATGTAGTAGCAAAATGCCAATCCTGACCCCATTTATCACAATGCTGTTTATTGCTCCCGGTGTGAAGATTTTTGTTTTCTTTACCTTGAGGTCTAATCCATCTTGAAAGCTGTAGTGTTTGAGCTTCCTCGCTAAGTGCTTCAAGGTCTCTTCATCTTCAGCAAGCAAGCTTGTGTCATCTGCATATCACAGGTTATTAATGAGTCTTTCTCCAATCCCCATGCATGTCACGTTCTCCTTCAAATCATCTAGCTTCACAGATTATTTGTTTAATGTACAGATTGAATATGTATGGTCTAAAGATATCAGCCGGACACACACCTTTGCTGATTTAAAGCCATGTAGCACCCCTTCGTTCTATTTCCACACCCGTTTCTCAGACTGCTCACAAATTCCACATGAGCACAGTGAAACGTCCTGACAGTCCCGTTCCTCACACTCAAGGCCGCACTTGGGCTGCCATACACTTGTTTTCACTTTCTTCAGCTTCGAAGTGAACTTGTGTATGATGATCGGTGCCACCGTCACCCCTGGCCTTGTTCTGACAGGTGACATTGACCTGCTACATCATTTCTTTCCACAACTGTAATTTATTGGATCCCTGTGTATTATATCCAGCCAGGTCTAGTGTATAGTCATCATTTATGGGGTTTTTTGGGGGAGGAAAGGCATTTCTGATGAATAAGTCATTATTCTCGCACAATTCTATCATTTGACATTCTGTGTTGTTTCTTAGACCAAGGCCGTATTTTCCAACGACCGTTGAAAAATTTTCCAACTTTCTCATTCCAATCACCAATAATTATCAGTGCATCTTGATTACATGTTTGACTAATTTCATGCTGTAGAAGTTGGTGAAAATCTTCATTTTCTTTATCTTTGGCATTAATGACTGATGTATCCTTCAGAGATTCCATTTTTATTAACTTCCAATTTTCCTTGATTCATATTTCACACATTCCCTATTCCTGTTTATTAATGGATAATTGTAGGCATACCTTCTCATTTTGAGTTGTGTCACATCAGCAAAGGAAGGTCCTGAAGCTTTACAACTGTTTAAACTCAGTCTATTCCCTCCCTTTTGGATAATAGCTCCTGGTTGTACTAAGTTTTGTACATCTTAAGAACTGTATCTCAGACGATCTCATTCTCACCTTTATCTAGCTGAATGAGGGTTCTTGTCTTGGTTTCCTAGTATCACTATAATAGAAATACCACAGATAATTGGCTTGGAACAGAATTTCCTGTCTCACGGTTCTGGAAGCTAAAGACCCAGATGCCAGCCTTGGCTCTGTCAATTCCTTTCCGGTATGTGGTCAGAGGTATCCCTAGGTTCCTTGAAAGGCCGCACTTGACATCTGTGTCCCCTCATGTGTATGTCTGCCGGTGGGTAGTTGTTCCTTTTTATAGCTCTGAAGAGACTAGGTTTAGGACATGCCTTCCACACGGGTACTGCTCCACTAACATAACGGTGACAACGCTGTTTTCAAACAGGGTTACACACACCTGTGCAGGGGTTTGGATTCCATCACATATTTTTGAGGACACAACCTATACCCCACCTCAGATCCACCTGCCTTCCCCCTGAAGGAGATTTTAGAGAGTGGATGCTGTCAATGGGTAATTCCATTAGCAACCACACGACGGCAAGAAATAGGCAAGGTATCATAGACACAACTATCAAACTACTTCCAGATGAAATGCTGAGGAGAAAAGATTCATGCACATGAAACCACTGCACATGCTTCTCTGGGAGAACGGTAAAGAAAACAACCCAAAGCAAGACTTGGGTCGCATCGAGCAGAAAAATAGCATCAAGGAACTGTTTAAAGGTATGAAAGATATGCTACCCAGTCGCCACGGAGTCTCATCCAGCTAAAGACACCTCTCTGTGTGTCTGCGTGGAACTGCGTTACACAGGCTACTCACCAAAGTATAAACAAACGGGGATCATCACAACTCACGTTTTACTAGCTACACAGCATGAGCTCACTGCAGTCCTTGTTATGATTCAAACCACACCATCAGTGTGGCATGAGCTAAGCCTCTCCTCGATGCCAACCAGTCATTTACAACAAGCCGTACGCACCGCCATTATGTCAAGTTGTTTCTCAGTTACTGTAATTTTTTTATGGATAACCTTTTTAAAAGAAAATTAGAGCAATTAAAAGGCTTGCTTACAGACACCTGCAGATATGATCTATTTATTCTACTTCCCTCATAGCCTTGAGGTGAGAATTAAATAAGATTAAAAAGTGTGCAAAGCACTTGCGTAGGACTTGGCACCGGGAAAAACAGTAACTCAGAGGGTGCTAAATGGTACTGCTTTTAATTTGGCTTCTTAGACCTTTTCTAATTGTTTCAGAGAAAAATACATCTGAAACTTTCTTTGTGGCGAGAATGATGTAGGCCAGAGGTAACAAATGGGTTTCAGTGTGCATGGTAACTGCCTTGAGCCCCACTATAGCTGAGAAGTCTAGCCCACCATGAAAGACTACTGCAATCACTTGACACTGCCAGTCATTGGCACACATGGAAGGAGTGATACCATGTATGCTGTGTGTTTACTCTCCTTGATGCCTTTACAAACATGTAGAACAGCAAATCACAACACCTTGATGCTAATCCCACTCTACTTAACCTCTAGACCAGTGGTTCTCAAACTTCCTAATGTCGTGCCCTTTAATACAGTTCCTCAGGTTGTGGTGACCCCCGCCCCCAACCATAAAATTGTTTCCGTTGCTACTTCATAACTGTCATTTTGCTACTGTTATATGGAAATGCCATGGGTAAATGTCTTTCCCTCCCACTGGTAGCGCAGCGGTTAAGCACCCCACTGCTAAACAAAGGTCAGCAGTGTCAAGCCCACCAACCATTCTGCAGGTGACCTATGTGGCAATCTGCTTCTGGACAGACTTGCATCCTTGGAAACCCTAGGGGGCAATTCTACTCGCTCCTATAGGGTTCCCATGTGTAAAAATCGAGTCAGTGGCGGTTGGTTAGATTATGGAATATGGGCAGAGATGAAACTTTATTTTTGTATCGTTATCTTTGTATGTCCAACGGGGCTTTAAACCTGTTCTTCCCCATCCAGTCCTGGCTGAGGAAGGGAAGCCTAAACAGACTGGGACTGGTAAGATAGGAGTATGCTGGCCTGATACCCAGAATGGAGAAGACCATGGATCAACACTCTGCCAGAAACTTAATCACCCTTCTGGAAAATGAGAGCCGAATGCACTTTGTATAATAACCAAATCTCTTGCCTGGTAGCATCCTACAAACAGTGAGGCCCGGCTCAGAGATGGCGGTCGCTGCATCGCTTGGACTGCAGGTCGCGCTCCACTTTCCACAGTCCTTGTAGGGACCCCGCCTCCTGCCTCAGGCTCCCGAAAGGACCCACCCTGCCTCTTTGGATTCTCCCACATCAGGGGTCCAGCCTGTAATTTTCCCCTTCTGGTTAGCACTCAAGTGCACACACATCTTACAAATTCGGGTCAGTTCCAATTTTGCTGCATCTGCCATGACAAGTTCAAAGCTGTAATGTCCAGCACCCACCTAGTTCAGAAAGATGGCTCAATTTCTGAAATAGCTGAGAAAGAGAAATAACATCTCACCGACCTAGCTCACAGGGTTATGGGACTTGCGGAATGAAAAAATAAAAATAAAAAATAATTCGCTCCTATCAAATCTGTTTAGACTCATAGCAATCTACAAGAACAGTAACTGTTAGGAAGTAAAAAGTCTTGTCTTTCTCCTGTGGAGTTGCTGGTGATTTTGAACTGATGACCTTATGGTTAGCATGTAACCACTACGTTCCCAAGGCTCCCCAGGTCAATAAAAATGAGCCATATGGAGTGGCGGGGTCAATGGCAGCATTCCCAGGGATGCCCATGCTGCTTCCACCAGTGCTGAGCTTAAAACGGGCGTCAGGCACTTGGTCGGCACACTGAGGCCACACAATGGGATTCTAAGGTCAAAGAGCAGCTTCATCTTTCATTTCCTGAGAGCGCCAAGGTGCTGGAAGACACAGACTGAGAAAACTCCAGACAGGGAAACCCCAGCAAGGTGACAGCCACCATGAATGCTCTCCTGTTGACTGAGGAAAAATGGTCGATCCAGCCTAAAAAGGCAGAAAAGGGTGGAAGCAAACTATAATGCAGATGGAGTAGCAAACGGAACCCCACAATCGAAGCTGTGCCTGCTGGTGAGACCCCAAGATCAAGTGTAAAGAAAGCAGAAGTTTCCGCTGGAAGTCACTGCATATGGTCTCTGTCCAGAAAATCAGGAGCTCCCCGCTCATGGTCATTCCCTTCTGCAAAAGTGGAGGAGGACACTCCTCAGTGCTCTTGACCACCAGCCCCGCCGTGAACCTTGCAGCGGGGAAAGCCTCAACTCGTCAGCCAGGACCAGGCACTGCCAGGCTGCAGCCGAGGTCTTCAGAGCCTTGGCTGGACTCCAGGCCCTTCAGGACTTTAAGTAGATGCTTAAGTGAATACCAGATGATTCTTTCTACCCTCTTTCACTTTCCTTCCACAAAAGACTAATCTGGACAATAGTTGGTTGTTTTCCCTTCTCTCTTGTCAGTGTGAGTGTTAAAAATCAAATGCACTGACGTTTGTATACAGTCTCTGGTACTGATGCTCATATTAAGCTTCCCCTCCGTTTTTATTTGGTAGCACCATGACATCCTCCTGTATCTCTAGCCATTCTGAAATGGGAGGAAGCAGGGCTTTACTACGAGGCTCCTAACTAGCCTCAGAAGCCCTTTAATGAGAGCTGTCAGCGAACCAAAGTTAATCAAAGACTGTACCAATGATCTGCTTCTCCTTAGGAAGGTTGAAAGTGTCCTTCGATGTCTTTCTATTCAGTGTCCCCAGACTGACATCCCTGACCCACTGAGAGTACCGCATTAGCTCGCACTGCCTTGAAAATGATGAATGACACCTGTCCGTCATCAGATGCCCTTAGCCAAGGGTTAGGTCAAGGCAGGGAAGCAGTTTCTAGGAAATCAAACTACCCGGAACTACCGGTTACCAAGACACGATCATGAATGTCAGGAACTTAAAAGAATGTGTTGCTTCCACCTGTAGTCAGTTCCCAGTTTCTGTAGCAACAGACCCAGAACATCCATGAGAAAGCCAAGGAAATCTGCCTCAACAAAACCTTTATTTGTCCCAGACTTTCCTTGGCTCGCCTCATAGCTCCTGGTTTTCTCTTCTTCCTTATTTTCTTAGGGTTTAAGTCTTTATAGGGAGGGACACTATTTCCCCTGTGCTTAATTCTCTTTGTCTCTTGTATCCACTGGGCTCCTACCCTGGTTTCAGCCCGAGGTTCTATCTCACTGCTAACAAAAGTTCCAAAGCAAGTAAATATTAACTTTTTCACACGAGGTATATATCCCAACTGACTCTTGAAGCTTAGAAAAATGTAACTGGTTATAACTTTTAGCTTCAAAGAGAGGGATATATAACCTAAGTTATTTGAGTTAATATAGTTATAAAAATCCCCATTACTGAAAGCAGTTGGCCTAAGGTAATTTTACTTAGTGTAATCTCTATGGCATTTTTATAACTTACTTAAAGACAAACAGGTTGGACGTGATGTCACCTAGAGGTGCCAGATATGTTGCGAGTCTTCTCTTATTTGCCTGACTGCTAGTGCTGAAAAGCTGGGCCCTGCTAGCTAGTTAATCAACAGACCTCCTGAGACTGGCCTCAGACTTTCAGTCGCTCACCACTCTGTTTGCTTCCTCGTGCTCAACAGTTGTTGCCGCTGGTTATCCTGAAACCTGAGTTCATGTAAAACATCTCATGTAAACCCTCAAAGTATAAATTCCAAAGTAAACCATATGTATCTAGAGAGAGAGAGAGAGAGAGATAGGTAGATAGATGATAGATAGATAGATAGATAGATGATAGAATTACAAAACGTAGTATTCTTACTAGAAGCATATTAGTTGCAATAGCCATGGGCAAGGGCTTAAAGAGGGAAAGAGGCCCCTAGCCTCTCCAGGAGGGTGGAGAGTCAGTAATGTCCCAATACCTCTTGAGGCAGTACTCTCCACTCTCCTATCACGCAGAGTGCATTGGACAGTGGATTATGGAAGACGTGGTTAGATGAATGTTTAACACCTTATTATTTGATCTCCCTTTTGACCCATTTTAGAGGTAAAGTTTTTGCTATTTTCTGTTTTTTTTTTCTATTGAGGCTTTTCTCTATCATAATTTGTTATTGCTGTTAGCTTCTATTGCTTTTGTCTGTGTATGTTTTTTGGTATATGAAACCCAGAATGGGTGACTCTGTAGAGTCAGTGACTGGATTAATGGTTTCTTGGGGAGTTTGGGGGGGGGGGGGAATGGGGAACAAATAACAAGGAAAAGGAAAATGTTTCAGAATTCTAATGATTGTCTAACTGTTCTTGATATAATTGAACTATTGAATTGCATTGTATGGATTATGTCAAAATAAACTGCTTTAAAAAATGAAATATGAGCTAGAAAGCCTAGTTAATTAAAAGAGAAAAAGGGGGTGGGGGACATATTAATACTAAGGAGGAAAAAACAGAAACAACTCTCCAGCCTCGCAGAGGCACAGTTTTCCCAAAGACACGGAAGCTGTGTGCTGTGAAGTGTCAAAACTATGCTGAGATCACTTCAAAGCACAGCAATGTCTGAATATTTATTCCCTTCTTTAAGCTTTTCTTTAACAAATCTCTTCACATTTGTCTCCAGAAAGAAGCTATCTTTACACGTCATCTTTACTTCTTTTGAGTTTATTGTCAAGCTTAACGCAGACAGAAACACATGTATGTCACCAGTATGTGTAAGTCAGGGGAGTAAGGTCCCATTGGGTAGAGCTACTGCTCGCTGTGGGTGACAGATTGCCTGATCTGAGACATATTCCCTGTAGGCCAACCCATTCTGCCCAACAGCACAATGAACATTATGAACTTTGACTTGGAGTGAACAAAAGGGGGTGGCCTGCAGGTACAAACTGTTCTCACTCAGCTGCTACCCAAAGGGATGGCAGTTCAAGTCCACCCAGAGACAACTTGGAAGAAAGGCCTGGACATTTACTCCCCAAAAATCAGGTATTGAAGCCCCAGTTGTGCCTAGTTCTATTGACAAACACAGGGTTGCTGTGAGCAATAATTGACTTGCTGAACACCTAGTACGGGGTGTCGGTAAGTGTTGTTTTGATTCTAATTTGTTATACTCTTCAATCAGCTATTGTCTACAAAATCAAGGAAATCTCTTCTATTAGAAGAGTAGGCCCGTAAACTACTTCTCAAAACATCAGACATGGAAAGCCCCACAGAGCGCCATTCTCCTCGGCCCCGTACCCTGGCATTTGTGACCAACAAACAAAACAAGCGTGCAAGGAAAAGGATCATTAGTGACAGATAATCCCTTGCAATTTCCCAGTGCCTTACTGCAAACATGTACACAGGGGCAGTTCTACTTTGTTGTGTGGGGTCGCATAAGTCAGAATTGACTCTATGGCTGTAAGTTTTGAGTTTTTTGAATAAGCCAATCCCCACTAATGACGTTAATTCATTTACTTAGCAGTTTTCCTGAGAGCCTACTTCATGTTAAACTCTGTTTGCAATCTCGCTGTTGCAGAGAGAATAGGGCATCGTGTGAATTTCACGTGCACACCCTCCTGGAGCAGGCAGTGATATCCTTAGGGTTGGTGTCAGTCAGTCTCCCCGTGACATCTCTGTGTCCCCCCACCCCCTCGCACCATGGGCCTCCTCCCTTCCAGTTATTACAAAATCCCCAGGAATGGTTCTTATTCATTTGAATCATAGACCAAGGCGTGATATACTTTACAATTGTTAGAATGTGATTTCTTAGAGTCTATGAATACTAACAACAAATTGGTTTGTAGACTTTCTACATCGAATTACAAAATTATTCATGAAAACATTCTAAGAAATGAGCAAGCACCTTTTTAATTTTTCTCCCTTTCCTTTCATGACTGCTTCATTCTCAAAAAGTTATTGATGTAGGGGGTTCAAAAAGTTCATAGAAAATTTCAATGATCTTTTCACTTTCAGTGTACTTTCAGAAGCATTGTAGCTAAAACACTAGACTGACAAAATCAGTCCCTAGAGAAATACGGCAGCAAGGGAAACAGCGACTGGTGCTTATAGCCGCTTGTGCAGAAGAACCCATGCTTTGAGGGATCACTGTAGCTGAGTAGTAATGACCGCTTGGCCTGCCTGCATTCTTTTCAGTAGTGTGCGGTGTCCACTGAATTGGTTCTGACTCATAGCGACTCTCTGTACAATAGGATGAGGGATTTCCGGGTCCTGAGCCACATTCACACACTTGTTACGTCTGAGCCCACTGTTGCAAGTACCCTGTCAATCCATCTCACTGGTGGTCTTCCTCTTTTTCAATGGCCTCTGCTTTACCAGGCACGATATCCTTTGCCAAGGATGGTCTCTCCTGATAAATGTCCAAAGTCATTGAGACAAGTCTTTCCATCCTTCCTATCAAGGAGCATTCTTGCTGTACTTCTTTTAAGACACATTGATTAATTCTACTGGAAGTTTGTGGTACGTGTAATATTCTTCACCAATATAGCACCTCTTCTTCATTCTTCCATCTGCATTGTCCAGCTTCCTCATGAATATGTGGCGATTGAAATTATCATGCCCTAGTCCTACAAATGTACCCTAGAGAGGAACTGGAGGACACAAAACATGCACTCGGGCACCCCAAGAGTATACTGAGTCCCTTGCAGCGTTTCCCCCTGAGATTCGCTTTTCCAGTGACAGACACCACCCCGCACGGGGGATCCCTTCACGCTCAACATGACGAAGTGACTTGAAATGTGGTGATATTTCAACATTATAGAATGCTGTGTAACTTCTTAAAAAGAATCCTTATACAAACAGTATAGCTTGTGTAACTTGAACAAACATAGGATACATTATGAGGTAATGTTACATGAAAAATAAGTGAGAGTTGTACTATGGCAGTGGGGATCTAGATTTTTTTACATTTTGATTTTCAAAAATGTCAATGTTTTCTATCCTCCCTAGAGTGTGGTCATCAGCAGCCGGCCTTGCCTGGGGAGCTTGTTGGAAATACAGAATCCCAGGCCCTACTCCAGATATAGTAAATCAGAATGCATTTTAACATAATTCCTGAGTGATAAGTATGTGCATTATGGTTTAAGAAAAAAATGTTCATTGAATAAGTGTCACCATTTTGGTCTTCAAATAACTCCGAGTTGTCAGGATGTTTGCATCCCCATCCCACAAATGAGGAGGGAGCCCTGGTGGCGTCGTGGGTTACGCACCAGACTGCTAACTGCAGAGTCAGCAGTTTGAAAGCATCAGCTGCTCTGTGGGGGAAAGATCCAGATTTCTACTCCCAGTAGAAAACCAGTTCTACCCTATCCTCTAGGGTTGCTGTCAGTCATAAATGACACAATGGCAGTGAGTTTTTGTTTGCTTGTTTTTTATCAAAAAGAAGACAGGATTGGCTACAACAGATAAACTCCTCAGGACCAATAATGAGAGTGGCGATACCAGGAGGGTAAGGGGAAGGTGGAGGAGAAAGGGGGACATGGACAACAGAAAAGTGGGTGAAGGGAGACAACAGACAGTGTAAGACATGAGCAAACAATAATAATTTATAAATTATCAAGGGTTCGTAAGGGAGAGAGGGTGGGGAAGGGAGGGGAATAAAACGAGAAGCTGATACCAAGGACTCAAGTAGAAAGCAAATGTTTTGAGAATGATGATGGCAACAAATGTGCTTGACACAATGGATATATGTATGGATTGTGATGAACTGTACGAGCACCCAATAAAAATTATTTTTTAATGTCTAGAAAAGACTGAAGGCAACATATGTATAAGCAAGCCTGATGCAGTCGATGTATGGATTGTAAAGAGTTATAAGAGCTTCCAATAAAATTATCTTTTAGTTAGAAAAAAATCTTCCTAAAAAAAGAAGAAGACGGGATTGGAGTGAAGTGACTTCTTCGGGGACATACACAGTTTAATGTCTGGATCAGCTCTCCTGTCCAAATCTTCTGAGTCTGCTAACCTCTGGCAGCTGACTGCATGCCAGCCACTGCCGGTCTGCCCATGCATTGAGGACAGGTCCTACTCTGTATGGCCTGAAATGGATGACCACTACTAGCTGTCTTCAGCTCAGCGGTAGATGGCAGTCACCAGAGTCCCTATTACAGAAAGGAAACAGGAGAAAGGAACACTTCTCTGAAGCCTCTCTCTCTACTAAGTCCTTGAGCCCTAATCCAGGAGGGGAGGCTGAGTGTCTGTGAGCCCCCTTGGAGGTCCAGGGATGAGAGGGAGCAGGGGAGGAGGCTGCCAAACATTGACCGAAACTCCTTAGCATACTCCCATCTGTGTCTTAAAAGGAGAAACAGACCCAGAAAGGGGAAGTGACTTGGCCCAAGCAACACAGCTAATTAGACAAGGTTGGAGCGGGAGGAGAGGTTGGCATGGAAGTAGTCCAGATTACAAGGTGGTATGACTGGGAGCATGTACGTGCAAAGGCACTGGCAGTAGAGTAACCCTGCCCCTCCTTGCCAGGTGGGAGAGGCGCCATGAGTGACCGCACAACTTCTGGCAGAATAGAGCTGAAGTTTCCTCCCACAAAGTTGCTACACCCTCTTGTCAGTCACGTGCACTATTTCTGATCAAAGGCTTATCCTATCACTTCACATTGAAAAATGTTGGCCTCCTATCCCGTGGACTGTGTCCTCTCAAGCAGTCTGACTCTTCAACCACTGAAAAAGGTGAATAAAAATTGTTTCAAAGGTAAGCTGAAGAAGCAACACAAGCACTTTAGTCAATTTTGCTCATAAATGTGGACTTTTGAATAGTATTTGGAGACAGACTTCTTGAGAAGAAACAAATCACACAAGCAATGAACACTTTTGACATCGGGCAAAGGAAAGGTCAGCTGAAAGGAAAGATCAGCTGATTTGGACTGGTCTCCAAGAGAATGTCTATACAACTCAAGGAAATAGACACACATTAAAAACTAGGATGACTTAGAGATCAATGGAATAGAAGTCAATATTGCCCAAACTTGAATCACTCCTATAAGAGATACAGCAATTGCAAGATAATGCAGGGTTTTGTGGAACAACGTTTCATCAGGAGATTAGAGCAGTATCTCATCAAACTAAAGGGAGATGATAGATGATGGAAGATCAATTTTCATTTCGCCCTTTCTTTGATTATAATAATACCTTGTGCCTTCTCCAAATGGCAGAGAAGTAAATTCAGGCTTGATCTAAATAACATCGAAACACTGAGTCACTTCAGTCTTAAAAAGTTGACCTAAATTTGTTGTCCTCATAGAGCGACCCAGCCACAACATCTACTTCCTGTTTCTGTGAGTTATATTTTAGCATTTGACAAGTAAACGGTTCACTGGTAAAGCAGTTGCTGCAGAATCAATCCCGACCCATGGCTGCCCCGTGGGTGCTGAAGGGAATCTGCTGCACTGGGTGTCCAGTGGCTGGGGGGTCAGAGGGTCCCTCCGAGTGGACACAACCTTCAAGTATGCAGTTAGCACCCAGGTGTAGTACGTCCATTTGCAGCCAAGTTTGGTCCCCAGTCAATGGACGTCATGAACCACCATCTGCCAGTGGTGGATTGTGATGTGTGCAACAGGCTTCCATCGAGCTCTCAGACTAAGACAGACTAGCAAGAAAGGTTTGGCGATCTACTTCCAAAAACCAGCTAAAGAGCACTCCGTGCTTCACATCAGCGTGATCTACAACCAATCATAAGGTGGCACAGAACCACATCCTGTTTCTCTCTATTGTGGGTGAGGGGCCATGAGTTAAGGACTGATTCCTGACTTGTTGGCAGCAAACACCAACAACAAAAGAGTGAGTGGAACCTGCACACCCATGATGCCGACCATTTTTCGAACAGCCAAAAGGTAGAAACCACCAAAATATCCATCGACACATAAATGGATAAACAAATGTGGTAGACAGATAAATTAAGTCCTGATGTATGCCACCACAAGGATGTCCCTGGACGTGGCGACGAAGCATGGTAGTAGGGCAGGAGGAAAGAGATGGAGGAAAGAGCTAGGAGTCAAAGGGCATTTATGGAGGTCTAGACAAAGACATGTACATGCAAATATATATAGGAGGATGGGGAAATAGATCTATGTGTCTATATTTATAGGCTAAGTATTAAGGTGGCAGAAGGACCTTGGGCCTCTAGTCAAACACTCCCTCAATGCATGAATACTTTCTTTTATTAAATTGGAACTCTATGATGCTCACTCTCCCAACACAACTGCTGGAGCCAAAGTGGGTGAACAAGTAAATGTGGTGAAGAAAGCTGATGGTGCCCGGCTATCAAAAGAGATAGTGTCTGGGGTCTTAAAAGCTTGAAGGTGAACAAGCGGCCATCTAGCTCAGAAGCTAAAAGGCCCACATGGAAGAAGCACACCAGCCAGTGCGATCACGAGGTGCCAAGGGACCAGGTATAAGGCATCATGCAAAAAAAAAAAGATATGTGTGTATGTGTATATGTGTGTATATGTATATATATACCATATTAAATGAAAGGTGATGTGCAGAGTGGAGACCCAAGGCCCAAGTGTCAGCCAATGGAGATCCCCCCATAGAGGGGTTTAGGAGAGGAGATGGGTGAATTAGGGTGCGAGGTAGTACCGATGAAGAACACAGCTTTCCCCCAGATCCTGGATGCTTCCTCCCCCCAACTACCATGATCCGAATTCTACCTTGCAGGACTGGATAGGGCAGAGGCTGTACACTGGTACATATGAGGACTGGAGGCACAGGGAATCCAGGGTGGATGATACCTTCAGGACCAAGGGTGTGAGGGACGATGCTGGGAGAGTGGAGGGTGAGTGGGTTGGAAAGGGGGAACTGATTACAAGGATCCACATGTGACCTCTTCCCTGGGAGAGGGACACAGAGAAGGGGGGGAAGGGAGACTCCGGATAGGGCAAGATATGACCAAATAACGATGTATAAATTACCAAGGGCACATGAGGGAGGGGGGAGAGGGGAGGGAGGGGAAAAAAAAAAGAGGACCTGATGCAAAGTGCTTAAGTGGAGAGCAAATACTTTGAGAATAATTGGGGCAGGGAATGTATGGATGTGCTTTTTACAATTGATGTATGTATATGTATGGATTGTGCTAAGAGTTGTATGAGTCCCTAATAAAATGTAAAAAAAGAAAAGAGGAGAAAAAAAATGATTAGGGCAAAGAATGTACAGATGTGCTTTATACAATTGATGTATGTATATGTATGAATTGTGATAAGAGTTGTATGAGCCCCTAATAAATTGTTAAAAAAAAAAAAAAAAGGATGTCCCTGGACAACATGCTGCCCAGAAAGGTCAGCCACAGAAGGGTCAATGCAGTATGATCCCACATAAGGAGCGGATAGAAACTGAAGCTCATTACTGGTTACTAAGTATCAGAGGGAGGATGAAGGGGGAGATTTGCTTGAAGGGACATTGGTTTTATGTTAATGATGGTGGAAGAATGGTGGGGGGTCGGGATAGAGATAATGGATACACAACAGCAAGAATGTAATCAATGTCACTGCATGTCTGTGTTGGCAAGTGTGTTTGAGTGTATATTTTCACCATAACTTAAAAAGAGAGAATGAAATGTGTGGGTCATTCTACATTCATAGATGCTGTGGGGGATTCCTCTTGGGATCACAATAGGAGAGCCTATGTAGCGGGATCAGGGAAATGTAAAACAAACTCAAAATCGTGAAAAAGCCAGGCTTACAGGTTTAAGAGAGACTGGTGGAACCCCTGAGACAATGTGCGGTCTTTAGACATCCTTCAAGCCTGGCTCATCTGCTAGCCAAACACAGATGAATACAGTGAATAGTCACAACAGGGAGGAACACAGTTGGTAGGAAAAGCAATCATTTGAGATCAAAAGGACAGCATTTTCCCAGGGATACAGCTCAGCGGGTAGGAAAGGAGCAAGCAGAAGACAAATGGAAAGTGGAAAGAGAGGGAGGAAGGGGGAAGAGTGCCATTACATTGTGGAGATTGTAATCAGCGTCATGAGTCAAAATGTGTATGCGCTGTTGAATGGAAACCCAATTTGGTTCTTAACGTTTCACCCAAATTCCAATAAAAAGTGGGGAAAACATTTTTTTTTCTTATCTTTTTTTAAAATTTTTTTTTAATTTTAACAATTTATTAGGGGCTCATACAATTCTTATCACAGTTCATACATATACATACATCAATTGTATAAAGCACATCTGTACAGTCCCTGCCCTAATCATTTTTTCTCCTCTTTTCTTTTTTTACATTTTATTAGGGACCCATACAACTCTTATCACCATCCATACATATACATACATCAATTGTATAAAGCACATCCATACATTCCCTGCCCCAATCATTCTCAAAGCATTTGCTTTCCACTTAAGCCCCTTGCATCAGGTCCTTTTTTTTTTCCCTCCCTCCCCTTTCCCCCCTCCCTCATGTGCCCTTGGTAATTTATACCTCGTTATTTTGTCATATCTTGCCCTATCCGGAGTCTCCCTTCCCCCCTTCTCTGCTGTCCCTCTCCCAGGGAAGAGGTCACATGTGGATCCTTGTAATCAGTTCCCCCTTCCAACCCACTCACCCTCCACTCTCCCAGCATCGCCCCTCACACCCTTGGTCCTGAAGGTATCATCCACCCTGGATTCCCTGTACCTCCAGCCCTCATATGTACCAGTGTACAGCCTCTGCCCTATCCAGTCCTGCAAGGTAGAATTCGGATCATGGTAGTTGGGGGGAGGAAGCATCCAGGATCTGGGGGAAAGCTGTGTTCTTCATCGGTACTACCTCACACCCTAATTAACCCATCTCCTCTCCTAAACCCCTTTATGAGGGAATCTCCATTGGCCGACACTTGGGCCTTGGGTCTCCACTCTGCACTTCCCCCTAGGGAAAACATTTTTTAAAGGCAAAATATTTAATTTGTTTTCCCCTTTTGTTGTTGTCCTGGGCAGAGTTCATAATTGTGCACCACCACATAATTTCTGAACAAGTACATACAACCAGTTTTGTTCCTAATTTTATTTGAATGTTCTGGAGGGGGAGAGGGGAAAAGGTACCATCTAGTTATGCTTTCAATCGTATGTAGAAAAAAACAATTAGGAAAAATCAAGATTACAATGTGGCATGGGGCATGATCAAGGAGGAATGTACCAAGCAGGAAGATCTGCAATGTAAGATCCAAATATGTAACATTTAGGAAGCCAACTTGGCAAAGGGGAAAGCGTAATGAGAGAAGGTTATAGGGATAAGCAGATGTCCAAGTTATGCACGGTCTTTATTGAAAATACCATGGATCCTCATGAATTGCACAAGACTCTGTATTGCTCATATTACACTCCATCCTCTGTAGTTTGGTGGGTAGCCTGGAAGGGGGTAAGCTAAACAACAGTTTCTGACAATAATTGGGGGGGACACTTTTTAAATAGCAAGGGAATTGGCATAATTGAAACTAAAGATAAAAACTTAGAACCAGGATAGAGGAGATGGAGTGTATGTAGAAGGGCTGTTAAAAATATAAAACTTGGTTGCATTACTTGTGGAGGTTCAAACTTGTGAAGGTTAAATACCATAATTTTTTCATTTGTTCTGCATTTTGATTCTGAAAAGAAAGCTGGCTTTTCCCGTTTCTTATTTTAAAAAACGTGTAAAAAAAAAATACCATGGAAGGTCCTTAAAATATGTCAAGTAAAGAACTAACATGCTTTAGCTTGCTTTTTTAAAAGATCATTCTGACTATATTGTGGAGAATATGTTGTTGGAAAGTAGGAGTTGGAGAGAGGAGGTCAGTTAGCTCCAAAGAGAGATGATGGAATCTTGGAGGGGGGTGGTGGCTGGGTAAATCGGGAGTTCCAGAGCAGGAAGCGAGAGGCATGTAGCAGTGGCCTGAAGTAGCACCGTAGGGAAACTTGTAGAATCTTGCCAGGAACGGATTGGCACAGTCATAGAGCTAAAGTAAGAGAAGAGACCAAGACAACTCACCCCCCAGTTTCATGACCCCAGTGTCGCTTCCCACTCTGGACTAGACGGGAACATGTGCATGGACATAGGCAAGGAACAAAGCTCATGCCACAAGGAAGCCAGGAACAGGAATGGGGATAGCCATACCAAAAGGGCAGCGGGATGGGGGTGAGTGGTGGGGAGGAAGTGGTACTGATCGCAATGACTATCATATAACCACATACCCCCATCCAGCGGGGAAAACAACAGAAACCCGAAGGGAAGGGAGACAGCTGTCGGGGTGAGATATGAAAATAATACCAATTTTAATCTATCAAGGGGCCACGAGGGTGGGGGTGGGGGTAGAGAAGGATTAACAAAAAAAGGGGAGTTGATCCCAAGGGCTCAATAGAAAGTAAATGTCTAGAAAAGAACGATGGCAACATATGTACTAATATGTCTGATACAATTGATGTATGAATTATAATAAGAGTTGTAAGAGCCCCAATAAAATGATCTTTAAAAAAAAGAAGAAAGAAATTTCTCTTTCATTTCAAAGAAAATTCATTGTAGACATTCTTTAGCAGACATTCCTTAAATCTCGTGGCCATCCTTTGCTGGAGGTCAGAATGGGAGTGTCCCCCAGTGGGAACTACAATTCCTAAATCAGATTCAGACTAACCCTAGGTCAACCCCTGGGCTGGGCATATTCTCCTTGAGCAAAATCAAGGTTCTGTGATTGAGGAGGAGGCAGCAAGGAATAACTATTGAGCAGACAATCAATGCTAGTCAACTACAGAGAGAACTACTACAGAGAAGTTTGTGAAGAAATTACCAAGGCTTCTGATATGAATACATCAAGTTGCTTAATAGCTGAAGGGGTAAAATCTGAAAGAGGGTGTTAAATAAACAGTTGGATAGTTGAGAAGATGTCAAAACGTTAATAGCCAAATGGAGTACAGAATCATGGAAGTCCCTTTGTACAGGAGTAAAATTCAAAATAGCGGTTTGGGCTTCACATCCTTTTAAATTCAAGATCCTGCTTCAACGGTGTTGCGTTGCAGAGGGCATCTCAAATCTCGGAAATTGTTGAGACTATAAGTGGGAATTCAAATGGGGCACATATAACCAGGGGGGCTTTCGTGAGTGTATCAGGATTCAGTTTTACAATGTGGAGACGTGATTAATCTCCCAGCCTGCCTATCTGAGAACAAAGCAGGGAGAACATATGGTACAGCAGTTGGGAACCATCAACCGCATCCGTCCAGCTGCCTGGGAACTTTCAAATGGAAGCTGCTTCACTGGGAAGGCAGAATCTTCTGAAGGAACCAGAGCATCCATGAAAATGTAAAAGGAATGCGACCAGGATTGAAATTTTTGGGAAAATAAGACTAAAGTAAACACCATACATCACAGGTAATGAATTTCTGGAAAGACAGTTCCTAGATGGGCCCTACTACTTAACCAAAAGGTTGGAAGTTCAGCCCCAAGAACACCTCATTGCTAAATAATCGATTAGATGGCAAAATACCAAATGTCCTCCATAATTGCTGTGCTCCTTAGAAAACCACCTACATTAGACCCAACGGTCACCAATTACTTTAAAACACAGGTGAGAGGATAAGGGAGCAGGGAAAGTAGATGACTACAAATGGAACCACCGGAACAAGACTCACGGCAAAAATGTAGCCAATATCGCTGAGCAATGAGTGTAGACATTGTTGGATAAAAACCTAAACTGTTGTGTAAACCTCCACTGAAAAAAAAAAATCTTAAAAAAAAAAAGGCATTTCAAACCCACTCAGAGGTGCCTTGAAAAATAAGCCCGGCAGCTTGTTTTCCAAAAGTCACAGCTTCGAAAACCCCACAGAGTGCAGATATTCACAGCTTAGATGGGGTCACCATGAGTCAATTTGATAGCATCTGGATTTTGGTTTAGAGTAAAGAGAGCTGAACACTCTTGGGGGGGTGAATGTTAGCTCAAGAACTTGAGAGGTCTGGGTTCAAAACTTGACTTTAACCTTGGGACAATCCTTAATCTTGTTTGAACCTCAGCTCCTTCGATGCTCCAACAGTGGCAATGCCTACTCTGAAGGGTTGTGATGAGCAAACCAGATAAGAGACCGGTGGTGTCACTTAATAAAGCAAGTGTCTTCTTAGAGTTTTAACAATGTAATTGCCCCCAACTGAAGGAAAGTCACTCTCCAGTAACAGATTGACCAACTAAATCCCAGTAGAATGGTATACTGTTTTTGTTGGGTGCCAGCCAGTCGGCCCTGACCCATCGCAACCTATGGACAACAGAACAAAACACTGCCCCGTCCTTTCCCACCCTCACAACTCTTCTTTAAGCCCACTGACCCAGCCACGATGTCAGTCCATCTTGTAGAGGGCCTTCTACTTTATCGCCGCCCCTCCCCTTTACCAAACATGATGGCCCTCTCCAGGGGCTGGCTCTCCTGACTCGTCTAAAACATGGAAGATGAAGTCTTGTCATCCTCCCTCTAAGGCGCACTCTGGCCTTACTTGTTCCAATACAGATTGGTTTGTCCTTTCAGCTGCCTGTGGTACTTCCAATATTCTATTCCAGCACCACAATTGAAGCAGCACAACTTTGGTCTTCCTTATTCAATGGCCAACTTTCACATGCCTATGAGGCAATGGAAAATACCATGGCTTCAGTCAGGCGCATCTTCTCAAAATAACATCCTTCCTTTTCAATACTATAAAGAGGTTTTGTGCAGCAGATTTACCCAATACAATAAGTCTTTTTTAAAATCATTTTATTGGGGGCATATACAACTCTTATCACAATCCATACATACATCCATTGTGTCAAGCACATTTGTACATTTGTTGCCATCATCATTCTCAAAACATGTTCTTTCTACTTGAGCCCTTGGTATCAGCTCCTCATTTTTCCCCACCCTCAAGAACACTTGACAATCTATACTTTTTTTTTTTCATGTCTTCCACTGGCTGATGTCTCTCTTCACACAGTTTTCTGTTGTCTGTCCCCCAGGGAGGGGGTTATATGTAGGTTCTTGTGATCGGTTCCCCCTTTCTCCCCCTCTTTCCGCTTCCCCTCCTGGTATCTCTACGCTGATAATTGGTCCTGAGGAGTTTATCTGTCCTGGATTGCCTTTGTTTCCAGCTCTTATCTGTACCAGTGTACATGCGCTGGTCTAGCCAGATTTGTAAGGTAGGATTGGGATCATGATAGTGGTGAGAAGGTAGCATTAAAGAACTAGAGGAAAGTTGTATGTTTCATCATTGCTACACTGTACCCTGACTGGCTTGTCTCCTCCCCACGACTCATCTTTAAGGGGCTGTCCAGTTGTCTACAGATGGGCTTTGGGCCCCTAATCTGCACTCCCCCTCATTCACAATGATATGATTTTTTGTTCTGGATCTTTGATTCCTAATGCCTGATCCTATCAATACTTTGTAATCACACAGGCTGGTGTGCTTTTTCCATGTGGGTTTTTTGACTTTTCAGCTGGATGGCTGCTTGTTTATCTTCAAGCCTTTAAGACCCCAGACACTATATCTTTTGATAGGTGGGCACCATCAGCTTTCTTCACCGCATTTGCTCATGCACCTGCTTTGTCTTCAGCGATCATGTCGGGAAGGTGAGCATCATGGGATGCCAGGTTAATAGAACAAAGTGTTCTTGCACTGAGGATTACTCGGATAGAGGCCCAATGTCCATCTTCTACCTTAGTATTAAACCTATAAATATATGCACATAGATCTATTTCCCCATCATCATATATAAATATATTTACATATGTATGTGTCTGTATTTAGATCCCTATAAATGCCCTTTGCCTCCTAATTCTTTTCTCTATTTCCTTTTACTTTTCTCTTGTCCCACTATCATGCTCAACCTTCATTTGGGTTTCATTAATTCCTCTCGGTTACATTGTCCTTGATCAAGTCCCACCAGGCTTCTTACACCCTCCTCGCCATCGATTTTGGATCACTTGTTGTTCCCTTGTCCCTGTGTTTGTTAACACCCACTTCCTTCTTCCCCCCCCCCCGCCATGTCTCCTCCTCTTCCATGTCCCTCCACCCCTCCACCCCCGAACCCGTCCTCATCCATGTGTCCCCAGAACCTGTCAGTCCTGTTGTTTTCTCCTCCAGCTTGTTTATCCAGACTATCTTATCTAGATAGACCTGTAGAGATAATAATATACCCAAAAAACAAGACAGAGCAAAACAAAGCAACAGAAGAAAACAAAAAGAGATAGAGAAAAGCCTGTAACTAGTTCAAGGTCTGTTTGTTAACCTTTAGGAGTGTTTTCTGGTGGAGTCTCCAGAGTCTGGTGCAATACGTCTTTTGAGCTCTTAACTGCCGCTTCCATGAATACTGATTGTAAGGCAAAATCTTTGGCAACTTCAACCTTTTCTCCATTTATCATGATGCTGCTTACTGGTCCAGTTGTGAGGATTTGAGTCTTAGTTAAATGGAGCTGTAATCCATGGTGAAGAATACAACCCTTGATCTTTATCAGCAAGTACTTCAGTTCCTCCTCACTTTCAGCAAGCAAGGTTGTGTCATCTGTATATCGCAGGTTGTTAGTAATCCTGATGTCACACTCTTCATATAATCCAGCTTCTCTGATGATTTGCTCAGCACATATGTTGAACAAAATATAGTGAGAGAATGCAACCCTGACCATCACCTTTCCTGATTTTAAACCATGCACTATTTCCTTGTTCTGTTTCCACAACTGCATCCTTGACCCACGTGCGAGTTTCAAATGAGCACAATGAAATGTTCTGGAATTCTCATTCTTCTCAAGGTTATCCACTGTTTATTCTGGTCCACACAGTCAAATAGCTTGGCATAGTCAATGAAACACAAGTAAACATCTTTGTGGTATTGTTTGCGGTCAGCTCAGATCCATGTGACATTAGCAGTCATCTTCTTGCTCCATGTCCTCTTCAGAATCCAGCCTGAACTCCTGGCAGCTCCCTGTCAATGTACCACGGCAACCATTGTTGGATGACCTTAAGCAAAATTTTACTTGTGCATTATATCAGTGATACCGTTCTATCATTCTGTTGTATTGTTATTGTATAATCAAATGTTACATAACTATATATTAAAACCCACCAAGCTCCATGCCATCAAGTCAACTCTTACTCAGCCTGTAAATCTTTACAGAGGCAGAAGCCTCTTCATACACCCAGCCATCAACCAGTGGACTGAAACCGACGACCTTGTGGCTAGCAGCCTAACGCATAACCCACTACATGTAATTGTGCTTTGAAGGACATAACGAATGGAGACACATCTAGCTGTGTAAACAGAGTGGTCTACAATGCATATCTATTTCTTAGATGTAGTTTTTAAAAAGACAGTATATACACCTACACATGTTAATAGTTTTTCTTGCACTGAGATATTATAAGTGATTTGTATTCTTTTTTATAAAAAGCACAAGCTGAGCTTTTTATGATGGGAATAAATTGCTTTTATAAGTACATGGAAACTCAATTGGAAATAATAAATGGCGGTGGATATTTTAATTTCCCTGTTTTGGTTACCCTTATTAGTGCATTGTTCTTATGTGCTGTTCCTCAAATCCAGCTCTGGCTTAGTCCCTGGGAAAATGGCAGCCGTCCAGTGGGAGCCAACAAATGTGTACCTAGAGGGTTCAAGCAGAGTTTCCTTCGTTGGATGTCGGTGTTTTGAGCTGGCTGGGTGTGCCTCTTTCTGCCAGGAAGAGTGTGTCACTGGAAAGGAATTTGTTTCTCTGCAGCAAAAAGATGGTTAGTGGAAGAGAAAATAAAAATCGTGTGCATTTCCTATATACCCCGCATAGACGGTGTCGCTCTAGCTGGATCTGTCTAGTTGCTTCTCGCAGGGAGACTCTTTGACTCAGGGTCCGATCACTCAGTCCTAGATGAAGTGCAAGACCCCTCTCAGTGTGCTGCCAGCCGGCTCCCTCTGATGCCCAGGTTCGAAACCTGGCTGTGTTTCTTGAAAGAGTCTCTGCAAAGGGCTTAAGTGGAGAGCAAATGCTTTGAAAATGATTAGGGCAAAGAATGTACAGATGTGCTTTACACAACTGATGTATGTATATATATGGATTGTGATAAGACTTGTATGAGCCCCTAATAAAATGTTTAAAAAAGAAGAAGAAGGAAGAGTCTCTTCGCTGAGCCTCGGTTTCTCAGCTATTAGGACTTAATGCATTTGCTGCTCCCACCAGACAGTGAGCTTCTTGAAGAACAGAGACTGCGATGGATTCTTTTCTGTATTCACAGGGCCTAGGCCGGAGCCCAAGCTCAATGAACTCTGTGGACTAAAATAATATAATGACAAGGATGTATTAATTATTTTCTTTTAAGTGTCAATGTTCCCAATTAACTTTGGGAACATGGCTCTCCGGGGTATATTTGTATGTGCTCTTATGTCTGGAGATTTTTTTCATTTTAAAGCAAATATAGGACCTATTAGAACATGATGGATCTGTTCTGCCCATAGTGTCAATGTTAATCCCTTTGATTTCCGGTTTCCGCATCTGCATGATTA
This sequence comes from Tenrec ecaudatus, assembly GCF_050624435.1. Lineage (NCBI taxonomy): Eukaryota > Metazoa > Chordata > Mammalia > Afrosoricida > Tenrecidae > Tenrec > Tenrec ecaudatus. Next base: position 84,203,839 of record NC_134533.1, read on the forward strand.
TATGTAACTCCGTAAGTAGGCTGGTGCTGTGAATGATGATTTCACGAAGTACTTAGCACTTATGTAAACCCGATAAACATTTGTTCTCTTTATTTAAGCAAGCATGAGGTAGTTAATTTATTGTGCCAACCTGGCCAATAAACACATGTGGGGTTAATTGAAGGGTGGAGAGATAAATGGCTCTGTGAGCCTCGCCTTTCTAGTTCTCAGGTCTCTTGCTTTGTGATGGTTGCACCAGGGTGCAGCTGCCTTAGCAGTTCCCTGCTTCAGCTAGCAAGGCTGGCTTCCTGTAAGACATCCCCAAGGAGAAGCCACATGGACCTACCCCGATGTAGCCCTGGGTGGTGGAGTAGCCGTGTGGAGACCCCTGCCAGCGCTTAGATGCTTACACATGCACTGATTCGGCTTTCCTCCTGCCGTCAGCATCATAGTGTGTGTTTTGTGAGCTGGAGGGGGACTTTGTGGATTGGTGTTGCACATATGGGTTACTGTTGGACTTGTGGGCTTGAGCAGCACTGGGTTGGGATGTTCTTTTGATGTGTACTTATCTTTTATATGAAACTCTCTGTTATACATGAGTTTCTGTGGATTTGTGTCTCTAAAGTACCCAGACTAATACAAAATATGATGAAGAGTAGCTCTCATTAATTGGTTTTTTAATTTTAATTATAAAATCAGACCATTTCATTTGAAGTATCTGACCACAGCCATCCTGGGGACAGATGAACAATTTACCACAATATATTGCAGTCAATACTAGATGAGTAGCCCAGAGGAGGAAGCATCCACCCAAATTTAACAGCGAAATGTAGTTATGCCGTGCTGTAAGAGGTTTAGGAAACAAACACAAAACACCCATAGTCATCAACCTTACCTAGGTCTGGAGACTAAGTCTTCACAGGAGCAGAAAGCTTCATCTTTCTCCGACGGGATGTTTGTGGATTTGAATTGCCGATCTTATGGTGAGAAGCCCAAAGCTTGACCCATAGAACCAGAGACCTAGAGCTCTTGTAAATCTATGAAGTTGGAAAATATTAGGATCTTGTGTACCATGAAGAACAAAAGGCTTCACCTTCAAAAAGGATGATCTCTTTTATGTCGAAAAGAAAGTTAAATGCGGGCATATACAGAAATGATTCCGAGTGGGGAGACAAGGTCCTGGGAGGGTACACACCATTGTCAAAGTCTTGACTTTGAAGAAGGAGATGGTGATAAGTTAAGTGGGCTGTGAAAAGGATGTTCCCTTGTTATGCATATATTTTGGAATCATTTGTCATTTTTAACATCAAAGACTTCATCATAAATAACTTATGCTCAAATTGCATTATGATGTATGCACAGAAGGTGAAAGGAAACAGCCTCCCTCGTTAGTCACAAGGGCTTGCACCCCCATCTCGTTCAGGTTTTTGTTCAAATGCTACCTTTGGAACATCCTGTCTTAAATTGCCGCGTCCCCACCTTCGCTGCTACCTCTGTCTTCTTTATAACTCGTAACAGCCCCATCAGGTGTTCTATAAATCCAACTTTATAAAATGCATGATCTGTCTTCCCAACTAGAAAGTCAGCTATGTGGGAGCAGAGGTGTGTGTGTGTGTGTGTGTGTGTGTGTGTGTGTGTGTGTGTGTGTGTGACACCTCTGCTCCCCGAGCCCCAAGGACACACTCCACGCAGACTGGCAGAACCCACTCACCAAGATGTGAACAGCAGTGCTTTCTGAATGGAGGGAATCCAGATGCTTTTGATTTCCTTCCCTGTTATTGGACACCTGAAAGTTGACATTAAGCACATAGTCATTTTACTTCCTGTGCTTAAAGTTGACATTAAGCACATAGTCCTGGTGGCCCTGTGGGATGAGCATTGTGCTGCAGATGGCCAGGTCGGTGGTTCACAATCACCAGCTGCGAGGAGGGAGAAAGAGAAAGCTGTCTACCTCCCTAGACACTTAGAGTCTGAGTGACCTCCAGTGAGCCAGAATCGACTGAAGGATAGTGGGTCAAGAAAGCAATAAAACTCATTTTGTTTGCAAACAAAAACAAATGGTTTCCTGGGAAGTGAGAAAAGGAGGTGCCACTAGAAGCCACAATGGGAAGAGAAGGGGCTGGTGGGAGTCAGGGCAGAGAGCTTGATGGGATGCAGTAGGCAATTCCTATGCTGTCTCATTTTCTGCAGCCATCGGGGTACAGGCCTGGTCTACGGGGTGCTAGCTCACAAAGGGTCTTCTGCCCGTATCTTCCCATCCCCCAAACTGTGGGGCCCAGATATTCGCCCTAGTCCTCGTACCCAGCAAATGTTTTTATCTGGTTCCTACTTAGGTTTCAGCCAATTCTTCGCAGAAGTCACTCGGCTTCTTCTTTTCCATGGGAACCAGACTCTGCTGTTTGTTGTGTTTTTTGTTAAGTTGGAGCCATAAAAAGGATGAAATCCGTCACCTGATACTTTTCTATTCAGCATTTCAAGCCAGGCCACAAAGGGAGGCCCTGTGGCAGGCCCTCTCTCATGGTAGGTAATGGCATCTAGCCGAGTAGTGCCCATCTGAAAGAGAACCCTTGCAGTTTTATTGTTGAGTTGCTTTCCTCCCTCCCTCCCACCCCATTCTTTGTTCTTTTCTCTATTCCTTTTTCTCTATTCAATTTCCAAATTAGAACCATTATCTTGAGAAAATGATTGGAGAGGAAGACTGCCCTAAGAGCTGCGAGGGGACACCATCATGCGAGGGGACACCATCATGCGAGGGGACACCATCATGCGAGGGGACACCATCATGCGAGGGGACACCATCATGCGGGTCCAAAAGGGGCTATCGCTGTTGGTTGCAGGTATGTCCCTGATGCCGGGGACGGTGCACACAGCAGAATGAGATGTTGCTGACCCCAGGCCTTCTTCATGATCCGAGTCCACGATGTCTTCGTTAAGTGCCTTTCACCCTAAGAGGCTCATCGCCTTGCAATCGATCAGAAAACATTCAATTGCAGTCTGGAATATTTTCATTCGCTGAGATTCAGAAGTCGTTTGAAAATGAAATAAAAAACGCACTGCCATTGAATTGATACGGGCCCACAGCAACCCTAGAGGAAACCCCTGGGGGTTCTGAGACTGTAACTCCTGATGGGAGGAGACAGCCTCATTTCCGTCCTGTGGCGCGATGGGTGGTTGGTTTCTCACCGCTGACCTTGCTGTTAGCTGTCCAGCTGGTAAGCCACTGCATTAGTCAGCCCTCTTGTCCTAGGGTGTCTCAGTCTGAAACCTGCCACCCTGGGATTCGAAATACTGATAGCTTGGTTCCTAGCAGCCACCACAGGGGGGCAAGCTGAGGGATCGCGCTTCTGACATTTAAGTCAGGAACCAGGTCTGAAAGTTAAGAGACTTAGATGTTCCTAACCGCTCTACCATGAACTCTCTGTCCATGATCTTAGTCAAATCGTATTGCCTCTCTGTGTCTCAGTTTCTTCATCTGCAAAAACCAGGGGCTAGGGGGAGCAGGGGATGGCGGACAGTGGCAGGTAGAATTAAACTGTTTCCAAAGTCTGTCCCAATTCCATTTTTTGTGGAACTGAGGATCAACAGTGACACCTTGTGGTTCTCCGGTTTTTCCAGCCGCACAGCCTCAGGCGTCTGTCTGCAGAAAGCCAAGGAAAGGTCTGGGCCAGCTTCCCTGCAGAGCCACCCGGGGCGGGCGGGCGGGGCGCTGCCTTAACTTGTCTGACGTCAGATTAAGGAAAGCGCTTTCACTTTTTGCTCACAAGCTGTTTCCCAGTCTTTGTCTGACGGAGGCTGCTAAAATCAAGGTTAAAAAAGTAAACGTGACAGATGCCTTCACGCGGTCCCCGTGCTTCTGTGAGGTGAGAGATTGAGTGCTTGAAGGGAATGTGAGTTGTCAGTCCAGGTGCTTTGCGGGGCCAGGAGGGGGGCTGGAGAGGAGGCTGGGGCAACAGCCCAGGCAACAGGACTGGGGCCTTCACTGCTTCCAAGGACTATTCTTAAAGAAATCTTGAAAATAAGCCATCTGTCACCCGACACCGAATTACTCTGTGCCTCAGATTCCCCATCCATTAAATGCAACCGACACTTGCACAGGTACCAAACATACAGCTTATTTTTTCATTTACTTATTCTTCATAAATAGTCCACAAGACTCTTCCCAGGTGCTAGGTTCTGAACACCTACCTGTGCTTGGTGCCAGCGATACAAGTGTGAAAAGACACAGTCTTACCCTTCCAGAACTCTTTGTTGGTCTAGTGGAGGAAAAAGATAGGGGGGTAGGGGTAGGGGGTGTGAACTTTTTAAGGTGGCTCTTCTAGCCAAAGTCTCTAACTCCCCCAAACAACCTTTTTCCCAGGAGAAGTCTGGTCACAGGTAGGGAAAGATACTGATAGGATTCCCTGGAGTGCCATCCTGCTGTGTTACAATGAGCCCTCTGAGCAGCTAGAGGAGGGAGGGAGTCAGGAGTCCTCTGGACCAGAGATTTCTGCAGAGTGAACTCCTTGTATCCAGAAAACGGTTATATCATCAGAGGAGCAGCAGCAGAACCACAAACCAGAGTGTGGAACAGAGTGAGGGACTTCCCAACCCGTGGAGCACACATAAAGGAGCGCTTCTGTGCAGGAGGCTGGCTTGCAGAGTGGGGTGCCTCTGGGCACTTAATTGGGGACGTTGGACTTGCTAATCCAGGGAAGTGGAGCTGTGTGCTGCGTCGAATGCTGGAGTAGGGTGCTTCTGGCAATTCGGGAAGCTTGGCTTGCTGGCCCATGGAAGGGGAGATGGATGCCTTCTGGTGAAGCGTATAGCAGAGCAGTATGACCTTTAGGCATTTGTTAGTAGACTTGACAGAACTTTGTAACACATCCCGACAAACAACTCACCCCTGAGAATTTCTCACTGACCTGACAATTTGTTAACTTTAATAAAACCCTGTGACCATGAATTTTGCCTGCGAGTTCTGTATCACCATTGTAATAGATATTAGAACCCAGAGATAAATTATAGCACATTAATTAAGTCATTAATTAAGGCAGACAATGCTTACTTAGAATGGCATGGGAGCCCCAAACAGACACCAAAGCAAGCCTGGGAAGACTGTTTGACGGAGGATGTGAAACTTGATGCTGGATCTTTGAGACTGTGGGATAAGCATGATGCATATACCTACATGCCTTCTCTTCCAAACAAAACCACAACATGCTTCACCCAAACCCATTCTCCTCCCGATAGAACCCCACTTCGCTGCTCCCTGTTGTGGCCACACTTTCCAAATGAGCAGCTCAATGCTCTGTTTCCCTTTCCTCGCTTTCTATTCACACGTCAACCCTTCCCCGCCTTGGCTGCCACCCTCGACGACTAACCAGTCTCAGTGGAGTAACCAATGCCATGGTGATGCCATCTCCCACGGACGCTTTGTTTTGCTATCCTGTCACTGTCCCTCTGGGCAGCGTTTGCTGTAGTGTACCCCCGGTCCAGCTGGAAACACTTTCTCTCTTGGCTAACCTGATGCCCACTCTTACTTCTGCGCCTCGTTTGCTGCCTGCCTTGTTTCAATCTTTGCTTGTTAGCACCTCGTACTCTACCAAGCAGTTAGGGAATAGAATCATCTGACTTGCCCAGGCTGTGAACAGCCCTCCCTCCTCCCCCAGAGAGCATAGCGGTGACCTTGTCTCTCTCTCAGCCACATCCGTCTGGAAGGACGTAGGATTCCTGACACAGGTGAGCTGTTGGCTGGCAGAGCATTTTCACTGCATGTACAGCTCCACAGAGTAGCCAGTGTCATTCTGCCTGCCAAGGCCACCCCTGAGGGCATCATGCTGAGTGTGAGCAGGGACAGTATCTGTGGCTCCAAGTATCAAGTGTCCTGTCCTAAACGTACACCTAACCGAGCCTATGAAACCCAGGCCCCTCAGCTTAAATGCTACCTGGAGACTGGGCGGCCTCTCCGGATTTTTCCCTTATGTCTTTTGGCTCCTTCTGGTGGACTTCTAGTCCCATGTTCTGCCTTCAGACTTGTCTGCCTAACTATTAGTGGGTACTCAGAAATTATTTGTCGGCTGACTACCTGAATAAAAGAGAAGCAAGCAAATTATTTCAGATGGCAAAAGAAAGTGGTGGATTTGATTGAGCGACAAAATCTTTCAGTCGATCCGGTTCAAGTCCATCCAGGCAAGCCTCACAAAACGTCACATGGTCTATGTTTCCGGATCTGATCTAATTTTGATTGCTGATGCAAGACCTTGTCCTTTTCTAGTGACTGGTTCCCCGGATCTGCTATCAACCCCTCCCTCAAGGGGTGATTTCCTGAGACAGCTCTCTGGTGATCTTGACCAGAACATTTTATTCTTCTGAACTGTTCCTGGGATCGCAAATCTCCCTTCACTGTGGCCCTTAAAGTGCTTTCCTTTCTTTCAGGATATCCGGGAGCTGCAGAGGGCCTTGGTCCAGTTTGGGGAGTTTTACCATTGCGGATGCTTTGTACCAACACACATGACTCCCAGGTGACCAGGAGGAGGAGCCAAACGCGCAGTGGTTCAGGACATGGATGAAGAAGAGCAGTCCCCAGGCCAGCCCGTCTGGTTCCGGGCAGCCCTCTTTGAGGTAAGTTAGCAATGACGAGATCCATGTAAACCCAAGGCTGCCCAGTCACAGGGCAGCTGGAAGCCACAGAAAGGAACCCAGGACCAGAAGATTCTCATCTCTTCCTTTGTAGCCAGAGCCTGCAGGCAGGGGACCACCGCTCACCTGGGCAGCAAGCTGCTATTAAAATAAACCTCCATTCAATTGTGGGGAAGTTTATAAAGAGGCAAAAATAGGAATGGCCAAGGAACAGGCCTCTCTCCCAGGCCCCCCTAGCACCTCATGGAATAAACTAAACACTCCCAGCTTCTGAGACTCAGTCACAGCTCTTCCTCTGATAAACTGTGTGATCCTATGATCCTCGGACCAACTATTTCACCTTCCTGCGCCTCCATTTCCTCGTTTAAAACAGACCGACCATTGCCCATCCCCCCTCCTGTCGGTAGTACTAGGATTAACTCAGACAATACCTGGAAAAGAGAGAGCACAGTGCCTGGGACACAATAGGAGCTCAGTAAAAATAAATATTCTTTCTCCCCTCGGAGGCAGGCAGAAGAAAATATCCTGAAGAAATAGGTATTTCCTCTGAAGAATTCGCTTCTCGCCTTGCCCAACCAAAACAATGATGGGTAATCAATCCAGCAGCCTACATGGGGAAGGACTCCCAGCCCTAGATTAAGGTCTGGGGTTATCAGACCATCTGAGATCCCTTGGTATCGCCACCTTCCTCTCCCTGCATGTCATTGAGTGCCTGGCATATGACAGGTGTGCAAATGTTCGCTGACTTGAACTCAGCTAGGCTTATGCTACCCAGTCCAGTAGCCCCTAGCCACGTGTGGCTATTAAGGACCGGAAACGTGGCCAGTTTGATTCCATTGTGTTATAAGTGTAAAATAAATATACACTTATGCACCCGAGGAGCTAGTACCCAAAATATAAGATATTCATGGAATGTTGAAATAATATATTGACTATATTAGGTAAAAAAGACATTATTAAAGGTAACCTCCCCTGTTCCTTGTGACCTTTCTCATGTGACTACTGTCCTTCTTACTGTTAGCTGCTGTCACATCAATTCCGACTCAAGGTGACCCTGTGTTTGCAGAGAGGACTGCTTCATAGAGTTTCCAAGACTGTGACCTTTTAAAAGCCAGTTGTCGCGCCTGTCTTCTAAGGTGCCTCTGAGTGGGTTCAAGCCACCAACATTTTGGCCGGTCGGCAAACCTCTAAGGGCCTCCAATGTGGCTACTAGAATTTTAAAAATTGCATCTGTGGCTCTTATATTATGTAGTATTAGACAGAACTGAACTAAACTACAAACCACCAACGGGCCAGAAGATAAACACATCCCAGCCTTCGCCTTCTCTCATCCTCCTCAATCATACAAGATAGGCAAGCTTTGTAGAGCACTGCCCAGTTTCAACAATCTATGGTTCTATAAACTTCAGTTGACAATTTTGCTTTGTTTTTCTAAGTATTAACACCGATTCAGTTGCCACCATGGTGCAGCACATTTACATACTTTGTCATTTAAACTGGATAATGTGTTTAGGAGGGAAGGATGATTTTCCTTTTTAGAAACGAGAAAAGGCAAGGCCTTCAGCGGTTGGGCTTCGGCTCAGGCCACCCGGCTGGTACTCACAGAGTTTGTCTGGAACCCTGCTCTCTTCTCTGAGCCTTCGGAAGAATGACCAACAGAAAGCTGGATGCATGAGTCGATGTGAATATCCACACAGCTACGTGAATACCCGCATTTGTAACAGTGCTGTCTGTGAGAGCCAAAAGGTGGAAGCACTAAATCAAATGCCCCCAACAGGAGCATAGAGGCCACAGACAATCAGCAGGAGAATGGAGTAAACAAACTCACATGTTCATCAACAGAGCGGATTAGGAAGCCACAGCCATGCAATGGAACATTATTTGACTACACATGGGTGTGCGGTGTAATGGTGATGGTTGAACAACAAGATACATGGAAATAATATTAAAATAGCGGAAAAGAGCTTTGCACATTACAATGGCAAGTATTTTGTTACCAATATATTTACCATTTAGGGGAAAAAAGATGTACTAATACAGATACAAAAGACGATGAACCAGATAGCGTATGAGCCCATTGATACCAAGATCCAGAATAGGGACCCCCCTATAGCAACAGGAGACCTTAGTGGTAGGTTGGAACTGGGGGGCAGAGACGTGGGCATGGGAAGGGCAGTGACAGCTAAAGTGCGCAGGGCTTCTTTTTGGAGGTGATGAGAAATATGCTGAATTGACTGTGTGGATACTTGTACAATCTGTGGCTGTTCTTAAAAAGTTGCATTATATACTTTTTATGGGTCAGTTGTGTGGTATGTAAGTCATATCTCAGTGAAGCTGATTTTGTTTTGTTTTTATTTGTTTTAAAGTAGCTGTGGGTGCTTCAGCTCCGTTGTTCCCTCAGGAATATTTCCTTGTTTAAAAGAACAATACATCAGAATGATTGTAAAATCCTAAAATCAGTATAAAATCATATGCAAGTCCGGCAGTTCATTAAGTGTGGGAGACTTCTGAAGAGAGAAGGTCAAAGAGCCGGCCAAGCAGGGCTGCTGGTGGTTAATTGTTCACCAGCCTCAGAAGCTGGGCTGGGAGGGTAGCCGGGAAGTGAAACATTGACCAGTTCTGATTTAGATGCAGAAATGTGTGAGGGAGTCATGCGGAGGCCAGGCGGAGCCACCGGCACCTAGGACAACTCCCATGGGCAAAATTCCTCTCCCAGCGACTGAAGAGGAAAAGGGAGTGTGCTCAGCAGGGGAGGAAACGGCCTCTGGCCTCAAAGTGGACTTATTTTGCCAGCTTCCACACCATTTCCAGGGCCGGCTGCGGGCGGGGGAGGGGAGGGGTGGTGAGGTCATGCTTGACTTTTTCAACCCATCAAACTCTACTAAATGTTGGAGCCCTGGATTAGGGGTGGGGGTGGGTATGGGAGGTTGGGGAGGAGGTTAGGAAAAACAGAGATGCCTAAATAAGAGGCAAACTGGAAAACAGAGTGCCTATGCTTAAAGGCTTTTGAGATTTGTTTTGAGTCGTGGCTCTACCTACCTGTATGATCTCGGCAATCGAGGGACCCTCCTGGTCTCGTTTACTTGACTGGGAAAAAAAAAAGTAACAACCCCACTTCCAACTGTAGGAATAGTGACTATATGAAAACAAGAAGTTTCCGACGCCTATTTCAGTCAGTACTGAGTAACACACACACACACACACACACACACACACACACAGTACCATTGATGAAAAAAATCTTCCAAGGACCCACAAAACTACTAGGGAGCCGCCAGTTCACGCTCTTTGTCCTGTGTGATCCTTCCTCAGCTCAGTTCTGCAGCTTCCCGCCTGCTCCTTGGCTTCTCGCCCCTTCCCCAGCCCCACCTCCCACTCCACTCTTGGCAGCTTCTGATCTGTGACAATTTTAGAACCAAGATCTCGGCAGCTGAAGCTCAGCGTGTTATTCTTCAGGATCGTCTGAAGGCTTTAAGTCACCTAGGGGAGCTGAGCATTCAAAGACCTACCTTCAGCTCAACGTGGCCCTTGCCCAGGTGAGTGCTGTGCTCGCTCCCTAGACATCTGGACACCGCTGCACAAGGAGGACATTGCCCTTCTCTCCACTGTTGCTTCAGCACGAAACAAGTTTGCTGGCTGGTAACAAGGACACAAAGAGGTTGCAAGTGAAAGGATTAAAAAATCTGTCCCATGGAAATAATAAACAAACAAGCAAAGAGCTGAATGGCAATCTTACTATCAGACAAAGAAGGCTGCGGGACTAAATCCGTCAGAAGAAATAAAGACGGACATTATGCGCTGAAGAGTCCATTTGTCAAGAATTTCTAACAATCATAAGTATGACACATCTGACAAAAGGAGCAGCTAAATATTTGGGGGGAAGCTGATAGAAATGAAGAAGTGGTAACACAATAAAAGGTTGAGACCTCAACATACCACTTTCAATATTAGAAAGAACATTAAGAACAATCAACAAAGAAACAGATGGCTTGAACGGCACTGTCCACACCAAGCAGACTTACTAGAGTTTCCTGAGAGGCTTCAGAAAGTTCAGGGAAGTGGGAGTCAAGCGTAATCTCTTCAGGAAAGCTTAAAACCCTTCTATATTCCATTAAAAACATTCCATTAAAAAACCAGCACAGTATACGTTCTCCTTCAGTGCGAATGAATCAATCTCCAGGATAGATCACCTGTTAGGTTACAAAGCAAATCTTTATAAGTTTTAACATACTAAAATCACACAAAGAGTTTTCTCTGGTCACAAAGAATGAACAGACATCAGTAATGCGGGAAAATCCTGGAAAATACACAAATCTGTGGTAACTAAACAATACAGTATTAAACTATAGGTCAAGAAATAAATAAAAAGGGAATATTCAAATTTCTTACCGTAACATGAAAATGAAAGTACCGCATGCCATGGGATCCAGCTAAGGTGGTACTCAGAGGAAACGTGTAGCAACAAATGCCTATACTTTTAAAAAGAAGAAGAAAGATATCTAATTATTAGCCTAAGTCAATAACTCCAGGAACTAAAAAGAGAAGAGAAAAGTCAGCCTAAATATAGCAGTAAAAAGCAATAGAGAAAATCAATCAAACCAGAAATAATTCTTTGAAAAGAACAATAAAATTGGCAACCTTTTGGCCAAACCATAACTTCCCAACTTACTTGGCCTACTGTTTCCTTTTCGGCGGGGAAATTTATTCATTATCCCCTTAAAAATTAAAAACGTTTGTACTATAGCCCATAATCCAGAATAAAGCGTAGGTACTGGTTCTGCAGTTCCCTGGGTCATCCAGTCTCTCCCCCACTTTGAGAAGCCCTGAGGTAGACTGACGATGAAAAAAAGAGAAATTAACCCAAAATAACCAAAATACAAAAGGAAAAGGGGATGTTGGAACTAACGTGATGGAGATGAAGAGAATTATGACCAACTGTTACAAACAACTGTATCACAACAAACTAAACAAAATAGACAAATTCTTAGAAGCATACAACCTACTCAAACAAACACAAGAGAAAACAAAAAGTCTAAACAGAATCATAAGTGATCTGTGATCAAAAACCTTTCAACAAAAAATGAACCTGGACCTGATGGTCTCACTAGCTCCTCCTACCAAGCATGGCGAGAAGTGTTGCCAACAGTCTTCAAACTCTTCTGAGAGACGGAGAAGGAAGGACTCCTTTCTAGTTCGTTCCATGAAGCCAACATGACCCTGACACCCAAACAAGACCAAGAGACTCCGAGGGAAAAGCAAAAAAACCTGCAGGCCGATAGCATATGAATACAACCTCTCAATAACACACTACTGAACAAATTCCAACAGCATATTTAAAGAGCTATAAACTATAACACATGAAATTTATCCCAGTAATCGGGGATGCTTCAGCATTCCACAATCAATCAACATAATAAAAGCCAAAACTCCAGACTCATTGCAGTTGACTCAATCCCAACTCATAGGGACCCAATGGGACAGATAGAAAAGGCCCTTTCTGAGACTTTAAACCTTCCTTATGCTGCGGCCCTTTAATACAGTTCCTCATGTTGTGGTGACACCCCCCCCAAACCATAAAATTATTTGCGTTGCTACTTCATCACTGTAATTTTGTTACTGTTATGAATCGGGCAACACCTGTGAAAGGGTCATTCAACCCCCAAAGGGGTCCGACCCACAGGTTGAGAACTGCTACTTTAAACCCTTATGAAAGCAGGCAGTCTAGAGAGTCTCACCTTTCTTGTGCAGATTGGAACCTCAGACCTGTGGTTAGCAGTTCAGTGTGGAGCCTCCTACAGCACCAAGGTTCCTTACCAACATCACAACAGAACCAAGATAACGCACCGCATGACCGTTTCTATGGATGCAGGAAAAACGTTTCATAATATCTTTCTTGCATTTGCCCAACGCAATTTCCTAAAGCAGAAAGTGCCAGGGAAGGAGCAATGGACATGAGAGACACAGAGACTTGGAATATGTGATGTTACAATGTGGGGACTGCAATCAATGACCTTAAACAACAAAAAGTTTAGCAAATAAAGAGGAGAGTGAAATAAACAAAACAATCTTTCTTTTCTGGATGAAAATCCCAGTGATTGGAATAGAAGGGAAACTTCTCAATATATTCAGGGCATATATAAAAAATAACCATCACTAATATACTTAATGAGCAAAGACTGAGCGCATTCTCCTTGAAATTGGTCAAAGACACGCATTCCTGCTCTTACCACTTCTATTCAAACTTGCATTAGAAGTCCTACCCAGAGCACTAAGATAAGAAAAAAGAAATAACACACATACAGACTGGAAAATTATGTCTACATATCTCAAATTCACGGCCATCCAGTCAATGCCAACTCACAGTGACCCTATAGGACGGCTGAAACATCCTTGTGATGTTCTGAGACGGTGGCTCTTTGTTGTCAAACTGCTGACCCTGACCATCAAAGCCCAGTGCGTAACCACTATGATCCTGTATCAAGAAAATCCCAAAGAACTCACAAGAAAACTTCTAGAGATAATTGAGGGATTTAGCAATGCTGAGGGTACCAGGTCAACAAACAAACATCAGCAATAAGGAATATGAAAGAGGAATTAGGGAAACAATTCCATAGCATCTCGCAGAATAAAATATCTAGGAATGAACCTAAAGAGAGATGTGAAGGACTTATGCTATGAAAACTATAATATGACCCTGAAAGAGATTAAAAAATACTTAAATAAGTGGGAAGATATTGCACATCCAAGGCTTGGAAGACTTAATAATGCGAGGATTAAGCAATACGAAACTCCCCCAAAAGATCTACAGATTCAGTGCGATCCTGATCAAAATTCCAACAGCCTCCTTTACATAAATAAAATCCTCAGCTTCTTGTGGGATTGGAAGAGGCCTTGGACAGCTACAACAGTGTTACGTGAGAAGCGCACAGCAGGAGGACGCCATGACCTGATGTACAGTCATGCTAAGCAATGACTCCCTCTTCACAACCAACTCTTCATCACAATCAGCTTCGCTCGCTACCTGTGCAGTTCTAAGATCATCTGGAAGGCTTTAGTCTTTTCTTGCGTTAACACAAGGCACAAGGGCACATTACACTCATTTTGACGATCTGGCCACATTATCAGTAACCTTCCCATCTCAATAATCAAATCACTACATTGCTTATAATTATAGCCTTCTTCCGGATAGAGCAGTTCACATGCTTCATTATTCTTGCTGTATCCTTTTGGGTTGCTAGCTTGAAGGCCAGCAGTTCAAAACCACCAGCTGCTCTGCAGGAGAAAGACAGGGTTTTCTATTCCTGTTCAGAGCTACAGTCTCAGAACTCTCCTGGGGCCCATCGACCCTGCCCCACGGGGTCGCTGGGAGGCACACTGACTCAATGGTGGTGAGTTTGGTCATGGACTAACTGCAGCTAACTGGTGTTTCAGCCTTTCCAAATACTTCATTCTTCCACGATATTTTCAACTGCGATTGTTTTCCTTTCTTTAGCATCAGCACTTGCATCAGATTTACTCATCAGAGGCATGGTAACAAGAGTAAATAGCAGGGAAATTTAAGCCAAAAACAAATTTACACCCTCAACACCAGAAAAATGGTCATGTGAGCTGACTTTAAAGGGTGAGTGGCGTTCTCCTCCCTCAAGCAAACGAACCTTGAAACTCTGCAATGTTTTCATGAGCATCACAAAGTAGTACATGCATTCGTGCATTATTGTGCATCACTGTATTTAGCTCAACATTTTCCGTTAGTGGGACATTATCAACCTGCAGATGTATCACTCAATGTTCATGACAGCACTGGTCAAAATAGCTAAAAGGTGGAAACAACATAAATGCCCATCAGCAGATGAATGAATAAGCAAAATGCTGTAGACATTTACAATAGATTTCTCCTACTCAGCCAGTAGAAGAAATCAAGAAATTAATGCATATATGCTACAACACTGATGGAGATGGTAAACTTTATGCTGAGTAAAAGAAATCTAAAGAGCTTCCTTTAGAAGCCTCCCTTTATAACCAAGAAATTCATGGAAGCTGGTTTCTTGATTTCAAGAACTGGGCACATGGTTTCATGGGACATCCCAGTTAATTGATATAATAGCAAATTTAGTGCTTCTGATATACCCCCGAGCTCAGCTAGGCATACAAATGGCCAGCCAGCATACAACTGCTTTCTATTCATCGGGAGAAACAGAAAAAGGAGAGTCTGGGAGAGGAGGAGGATATGGAATGTGGGGCTCATAGTTTCCATGAACAACTGCCTCCTTGCCCATGAAACTGGAAGAATTGAATAGTGTCAAGCTACCTGTACTGCAGATTTGTTACCAAATATTTCATAGAAGCATCATAATCAAAAGTGGGGGGTGTAAAACAGAATTTAAAATTCTCATGGACTCTACTTTTCCTGGCGTCATAAAGTTTGCATGAATTCATGAAATTACCTTTAAACCTTAAATCTGAAGTATCTCCTGAAGTCTTCTGAAAGCCAAGCAATGGACCAGAGGAACATACGTACTACACCAACAGAGATAGGCTGGCATTGAAGTGGGTCCTGTGGACCTGAGGTTCTGGAACTGAGAAACTTCTAAACGTGGTGAAATGGATGACAAGACAAATAGAGAACTCCAAGGAATTCTGAAAGGAGAAAAAGATCTCGTTTTACAGAGAAGACTCTCTTCCCATAGTCACCACTCTGAATTGCAGCTTCCAGCCTCCTTAACTGCGAGGGAACAAATTTCGATTTGTTAAGAAACAAATGAACTAGTAAAAGATGTCTGTCTTGAACATTATGTGATTTCAGAACTATCTATATGGGATCAAACTAACAACAGTGATCCAAAAGATTGGATGGGAACTTTGGGGGCAATGAGTTTATGTAAATGAAGGGGTAGGGGAACAACTTAAAGAATGTAATTAATGTCAGTAGATGGTACAGATATAAACCCTTGAAGTGGTACATATTCTGTTGTGCTTCTTTTCAAAAACCTCAAAAAAAATTATTTTCTAATGAATCCCTTGGATTGAATTGTGTCCCATCCCCAAATAAGTGCCAACTTTACTGGAACATACGAGTCTCTGGTTTGGCAGTTTTGTATTGGTGTAATGTGATAGTTACATAATAATTCCCCATGATGTGACCTGATATCATAAACCCATCATCACCCCGATCCTATGTAAGTAGCATTTCCCTGGTGTGTGACCTTCAACACCTTTATCTTACAAGCGAGAGAAAAAGGGAGAAACAGAGAGAAAGAAAAGCAGGCAAAGAAATGAAGGGTATCCTGAGGACCTGGGGTCCCCACATTGTGAAGTTCCTAGATCCAGAAGAAGCAGGAGAACATTGATACAGAACATATGGCGATCTCTGAGGAACGTCAAGGCCACAGATGCTGAAAGGAGAAAAGGTTTTCCCTCAGAACTAGAAAGCCCTCGAGCTGCCAGTCTGGCATTGGTCTTGCAGCCGTGTCTACTGTGAGCAAAGAAGTGCCTGTTTATTAAAACCTTTGACTTTCTCTTATAGCAGCACCAGATAACTAAGACAAAGACCAAAACTCAGACTCACCACCATTGAGTCAATGGCAGCTCAAGCGACCCCAGAGGACAGGGAGAACTGCCCTGGTGAGTTTCCAAGGCTGCGAGTCTTTGCGGGAGAGACGAATCCAGATGAGTGCTTTCACACTGCTGGCATGGCACTGAGCAGCCCACAGGTGCCCACTGCGTTCCCACACTCCAACTAAGACAACAAGGCTAATAAAAATCCATGCCAAGAAAGCTAGATGCTAATCAAGTTTCTATCTACAGGAATAAAAAGCAAAGCAGAACCTAAATATCCAAACACAAGAGGCCAGTGAAATGAATGACAACATCCACCACATAATCAATCCTTGTACACCAAGGTTACATCCCAAAGCAGTCTGAGAAAGAGTCCGCAACCTCAAGACCTGTAAGAAGACAGGACATACAACTTCATGGGCACTTGATTGAATTGCCCATCCATCCATTCATCCCACAGATGCAAGGGGTGCCCCCCTCCCATGGTGGTAGAATTCCAACATCTTTTCATTCTATTTTTCCATGAACTTTTTTACATCCCTGTGCATTAATGGAAAGTTTTCTCTGTGCCTGGACAAACAAGCTCCTCTTCATAACTTGCCAGGGTAGCAAAAATGCATTTGAAAAATAAAATCTTCAGAGATTTGGAATTAACTTTGCCTCATTCCTCTGTGTCATAGTCTTATTGATTTACGGACCCACACTAACACAGAGCTATGCAGAGAAGTTTCTCCTTGGGGTTACCAGTGGAAGAACAGGAAGAAGGGAAGAGAGGAGACACTGAGGGGTGAAATGGCCTCAGAGCTTCAAGACCTATGAAAACATATCCATCAATTCCTTGGCACTACCCCCATCAAGATGTGGGTCTTTACCCCTCTCAGAAGGCAGTGGTGTGATGGTGTGTGACGCCATGGCTGAGCCCTCCATGGTGATAGAGCCTCTGCCTATCCCCAGGGACACTCACTATTGGAACACACACACACACACACACACACACACACACACACACACACACGACAGCTGCCTACCAGGAAGCTGCCATGCTCTGAGGAAGTATAGGCTGCATGCAGAGCCCATATCTGATCAGCAGTCCTGGCAGACATCCCAGCTGACTAGAGCATCAGCCGCCAGATTTAAGATACTACTTCCACACGGCAGAAGCCCTGGACCATAACCTCTGAGCTTTCCCAGCTAAGCACCCAAGCACCATGTATCAGAAGCAGGCCACAGCTAATGAGTCAAATACCCCGCATCAGACACAGGCCCTTCCACCCTTCTACCAGGCCCTTTCCAGATCTCTGGTGCTCAGACCCTGGGAGCATCATAAAAGGGTGATTTGATACTACTCAAAGGAAGTGGGGAGCGGGAATCGGCTGGCTGGCTGCACACGGTCTGCTATGTAGGCCTAGATTTAATTTCTCTTGGACTAGTTTGCAAAGCCCCTGGACACTGGGCTGACGCATGATTTACATGTTTCTCTTGGCGGGGATTATGTGAGTGGGCACTGCCTTGACAAACACGCGTAGCTAGGTAACTGACGCATGGGGGAGTTGGGGGCGGGGCCTCACATACATGGCCCTGGCCTGGGGAGGTCGATACGCTTCTCATTGGCTGATAAGTTTAGCAGCAGAAAATCAAGAGCTAGCGTTTTAAAAATTGGTGCTGCAGTTCACGGTTTTCAGGCTGAAGCAGGCAACAGAATTCGCCCTGTTGTTCTCATGATCACGATTTCTCAGGAAGACTCTTCGGTGACACTATAAAGGGGAGGTCCCCAAGCCACGCGAGCTCAGGCTTTCTTCTGTTTGAGCCGAGTTCGACTCAGAGAGCTGAGGACTTTTGTAAACCTTTCAGCTCGGAGGTCTGGGGACCTGAATTACCACCTCGGCGGGTCTGCCTGCAGCTACAAAATCAGTCCTCCCAGCCTTTGATAGACACGTGTTCAATGTTTTCACAGCTAACGCAGGGGTGAATATACTACTTTGTATGGCTGTTTAGCCGCCAAGTAGAAATTCTGAGATGTTGGGATTTGGCTGGTGTCACGTTCAAATGAAAATGAGCTGGCTGCCAGAGGTGCTGGGCTTGTCCTCATTTCTCCCTAATCAATTAATTCATAAAACTAAGCACATATCATGATAGATAGCCAGCATTCTTTTGCTTTTTTTTTTTTGGCTTTATTTTTCACAGCAGCTGTGTGGGTAGTCTTAGTAAAGAGTCCTTGCTTACCAACAGCATGATCGATATGAAAGAGTTGAAATAAAGAAGAATCCATCGTTATAAAGACTATGCAATATGTGAGAGAACCCTGCTACAACACAAGCATGACTGAACTTCGTGGTAGGGAGAGACTTGACCCAGACGACCGAGGCTCTGTCTCTCTGCATCTCTCTGCCTGGTTAGGCTCTGGTGAGCCTCTCTGTCTCCAAGCGCAAGATCTCCATGGGGTTGTATTCCTGGTTTCTAATTGGTGAATCTGAGAAAAGGACCAGGAATTCCTAGTCCAGACCTTTATTCATTGGAACCTTTCAGAACACAGTTGTCTCCTTACCACTCTGTGTGGGATGGTCCCTGGCCATGGGGACCATAGGGATGAAAAGTCTACTTTGTTATGGGGTTCAGCGTTGCCACTGTATTCATCTTTAAAAGCTGGCTTGCTCTCATTCATCTCTTCATTGGTTCAGAATTGAGGCAAGTTGGGCCACTCCAGTTGGGCCTCCCCCACCTTCCCAGATCAAGAAAAAGCAGGATCCCTAGGTTTGATTCCCGAATTCTCCTGAGATCTCATATGGTCCAATGCAGCCCAATGAGCTTTATCAGGGTCCTAATGTCCCAGACAAAGAGGGAGAAGCCGAGCATAGAGCTGTTGAAAGAAGCGAGTTGGAACCTGAGCAGATACCACCAACGACCAACTCCAAGTCGGTGCTGCCACCTCCATTCACCAATGAGAAAACAGGATATGGGGGGAAGACAGACTCCTGGTGATTATCAGCTGAATTTATACCCTAGTCTGATGATCTCGAAAGGCTATGTTCTTAACCAAACACACATATTAGATCCAGGAAACTGTGATTCTCCCATTGGAGCTCAGAGGCTGTCAGTAAATGATTGACTCATGGCCATCCCGTGGGTGTCGGAGTGACACTGTGAACCATGGGCTCTTCTGTGGCTATTTGTTTGGAAGGAGATGGACATGCCTTTCTGCCAAGGTACGTCCAGGTCTACTCAAGCTCCAACCTTTCAGTCAACACTGAACCATGTCATTGACCCTTTGTACCACCCAGGGATTCTGCTGAATCGATAACCTGCCATGCTAGCAATCATTTCGACAATAAAACTGATAGCAAAAGAGAGCTGAGACTTCACCTGCCCTTTTAAGTGGCATCTCCTCTTCCTTTCTCCTCCTGGGCTACCAGAAATGTGGGATTGGGTAGCATAGCAGAAAAAGAACAGCGCCCTTGGTGCTAGCTTGGTCTCTACTTACAAGAAGTATGTTCTGACATCAGTTAGTCAACTTTAAACTCTGTAATCATCATTTAATTTTTCATTCATATAATAAACAATTACCAGTAATGTATGTCTTGGGGTTCTCTAAAGAAGCAGAACCAGTATATATTTAGAAAGAAATTCATACGAAGTAAATGTTTCACAACATTGTAAAAGTGGGGAAGCCCAAGTTCAGGTAGGTTCTAAGTCTGGATGTTAAATGTTAGGACGAATGCCTCTCCTAAGTCATGTAACTGATGAACCCAAGACCAGAGAGAAGACAATAGCCTGGTGACTGCAGAGGCTAATGATTCCAAGATGTCCAGGTCATGTGGCAGACCTGTGGCTCAAGTCCAAAGAACTGTAGGTTGATGAGCCAGATGCAGAATTCAGGCCCAGCATAATGCAAGCAAGCTTGTCCACAGCATCCAATTACATTTGAAGTAAGCCACGCCTCTGATGAAACTTCCTTTCAATTGAATCAATTGCATCAGAGTTGTCTCCTACGTAAGGGTGTTGCATTATACTCCAAATATTATACAACTGATTGGTTGTGATTACATTTTATTAGGCCAGGTTATGGGATGTTAATTGTCTAACCACTTGCATTCTGTCCCAAACAAGTTGACACAAAACCCAACTATCACAATGTATATGTTTATTTTGTATTAATACACATTATATACACATGCACAACATGTAACATATTAGTGTAAGTGAAACCTGGAAAGTAGGAACGCAACAGGATTGCCTTGTTTTTCCAGTGTTTTCAAGTGTTCCACCTTTGTAGTCTTACTACTTTTCTAATACTATTTTTAGTGGAAAATATATCCATTTTCCTTCTCTGATAATTTCCTGCCTTATACAGGCTCCAACTTTCCTAGGTTTTACTGTACAATACATACGTTGCTATGACATCAGTAAATATCCTGGGTATCTGCCACGTGGCAGGCGTTGTGCTAGGTGATTAAGAATATAAGATATCCTATCAGATATTTGGTTTGAAATGTGAGAAATGCAAACTAAAACTAGCTACATTGAGATAAGGGTTTTGCTCTCAGATAACCAAATGTTCAGCTGGTCAACAAACATGTGTGGAACTGAGAAGAATTGGGCCTACTGATACATGGTGGGTGCCCCCCTCCCATGGAGGGCCATTTGCCAAGATTTGTTAAAATACAAACTCACATTCCTGTGTACCAGCAATTAGACCAGGAACTTATCCTTCAGAAGTATTCACACCCATCAGAGGTAACATAGGTCGATGATTATTATCATTGCTCTATTGTTTATAAGGGAAAGATTAGAAAATATTTAAATGATCATCAGTTTAGGTCTAGATCAGTCATAGAGTGGAACACGAGGCTTCACTTAAAAAGAATGAGGAAGTGCTGTATGGTCCTGAAATGGAAATCCACCAAGACATACTGATGGCGAAGAACAGTATGTAAAAATTGCATCGAAAGAGAGAGAGAAAGATATAGGAGGAAACTTGGTGACACAGGGGGTGAAGTGTTGGGCTGCTAACCACAGCGTTGGATGTTCAAACTCGCCATCCGTTCCAGGGGAGAAAGATGAGGCTGGCTCCTCCCGTAAGAACTGGAACTAGTCTACTCTGTCCTATAGGGTCACTCTGAGTAGAAATAGATTCGACAACAATCTTTAAAAATATGTATATGTCTTGGATATGCATAAAAAAATCTCTGGACGGGTTTTAAAGAAGACTAATACCATGAGTTTCTTTCTTTGTTTGTTTTTAATGTGGGAGGTCGAGAACCAGGCAAATGGAACCAGAGGGAGGCAAGTCCTCATTGAGGATCTTTTGATAATTTACTGACCCACATAAATGTCTATCTTATTCAAAAATTGAAATAATTAGAGGGAATTCAAAAATAATAACAGTGCAAAGAATGCTAAGAAGTTCAAGGGCCCACACAAACAGGTGAAGGAGGGCCTGGCTTAG
Organism: Tenrec ecaudatus; assembly: GCF_050624435.1. NCBI lineage: Eukaryota > Metazoa > Chordata > Mammalia > Afrosoricida > Tenrecidae > Tenrec > Tenrec ecaudatus. Next base: position 84,225,434 of record NC_134533.1, read on the forward strand.
TTTGCAGATCCTGAAGAAGAGGCATTTACATAAGACTTGAAGGATAACTAAGAAAGAGTCTAAATGGGGGAAGAAGTGCCGTCCAGGAAAAGACACTCTAAGAGCAGTAAGGAGGGAATGTAGGCGCATATAAGGAATGGAAGCACAGCCAGTATGGCTGACACACACACAGAAACCAAGCGAGGGGAGGAAGAGGAGAAGTGGGAGACAAAATTGGGAACCAAATCATGCAGGCCAGGTCGAAAAGCATAGCAACTCTCAGGAAGAGGGTACAGAACCAGGTCATCTTTCATTCTATTGGAGCCAACTCAACAGCATGCGATTTAAGCAGACGAGGGATGGTATCCAAATATATATCCAAATAAATACATATATATTACTCTAGAACTCAGGAGAAATCATGGAAAGAAGTAAGAAATGATGCTATCTATATACTAAAGGCCCATGTGATGATTTCTTATCAAGTTGAACATGTTCCTATACTTCAGAAATTCAAACCCAACTGCCATCTAATTGATTCCAACTCATGACCCTACAATTACATTCTTAGCAGTTTATCCTAGTTAAATGAAAACCCATGTTCCCCCAAATTATTCCTACCCATAACAGCAAATATATTTATTCCAAAAGCAAATTGCTATCAAAAATGAATTGATCAGAAAAATGTGGAGTATTTTGACAATGGAATATTACTCGGTATTTAAAAAAGAATAGATACACACACATAGATGAGTCTCAAAAATATAAAGTTGTATGAAAGAAAATAGAAACAGACATATATGAGTATATCTCGTATAAATCCACTGACATAAAGTGAATTCTGTTTTAAAAAAATAACCTATTGCGATAAAATCAGGGGAAAAGGAAATTGACTGGGTGAAGGAGACAATGCTCTGCGGTGATGGGAAATGTTTCGTGCCGTATGTGCGGTGACCGTGACTGGGACCTGGAATTGATTTGGCAGAACCACATAGGTGCCTTTGGTTTTGCATGGAATATAACCTATTGTCCTTGAGTCCACACGGATTCCTGGCCACAGAGAGAACTGCTGCTTGGGGTTTCCGTGGCTCTAGTCTTTCCAGAAGCAATTCTACAGGCTTTCCGTTCATGGAGCCTCGAGATTGGACTAACCCACCAATCTTTCCATTCATGGCCAATATAGTATGTACCGTGAATCTGTGAGAGCCAGGAATTGGCAGAATGGCCTGGCTTGTCTTGGTCTTGTAAATTTACCATTTTTCCATCACTGTGTACGATGCGTGTTCCTTCTCTGGCAAGTTCTGTTATACACTAGTTCCGGCTTTGACAGGGCTAGTGTACAATGACGGCAACTTATCAAAGTGAAGAACTGAGACCTGTGCATTTGTTGTAAATATACCTCAATGCCAAACGGCAAGAGTGGTCACTGAGAAAGTATGCAGTGTCTGCAATAATCACGAAGAAAGGTGGTCGATCACGGGGATCAAAAAAAAAATGTGTCTAAAGAGGGTAAACTCTCAAGCCCCTCGCAAAGCACAAAGTTCCCTGTAAACTGTCACGCTTCTTGCCCCAGTGAGGGCTTCCTCTGCTTTTTTAAAAATCTTTTTATTGGGGCTCATAAGGCTCTTATCACAGTGTGTACATACATCAATTGAGCAAAGCACCCTTATACATTCGTTGCACTCATCATTCTCATAATTCACCTTCCACTTGGGTTCCTGGAATCAGCTCAGTTTCCCTTTTCCCCCCCCATCCCCCTCCCTCCCCGATCCCACCCCTGGTCCCTTGATAGTTTATAAATAATTATTATATCTTATCTTACACTTCCCGGCGTCTCCCCTCTCCCGCCTCCCCATTGCCTATCTCCCAGAGAGAAGGTTACACATAGATCTCCGAGATCGGTTCTCCCTTTCTACACCCCCTTCCCTCCTGGTGTCGCCACTCCCACCGCTGGTGTTGAGGGGTTCGTCTGTCCTAGATTCCCTGTGCCTCCAGAACCCCACTGCACCGCTGTACATCCTCTGGTATAACCAGGTCCGCAAGGCAAGGTAGAATGGGCTTCCTCTGCTTTAAGCTCCATCACATTTCGGAGGGGAATTCAAACCCTCTGAATTGCCCCTGAGACAATCCTGTTTGTTTACTATGATGAAGGACGTGGGGGTGATTAATGATCTTGTTGCTTTGTCACAGTTTGGCAGGAAATGGATCCAAAGAGTGCTGAGAGTCATCAAAATACTTGACCTTGGGGCCAAAAAAAGGCAGGGGCGGGGAGAGTTGAAGATGCTTTTGCTGTGGGTAATTTTCTACTGAAAACTGGGCTTCCCCAAACAAAAAACTGCATTCAGCTGCTGGACTTGAATCTTGATTTTTTTTTTTTTTAAGATAATTAGAGTTTAAGGGATACAAAATAAGGAAGTTGCCTGTAATGGGGCAGGCCTTGTAAGGATCAGTGACATGGCCACCCAGCATTTAAGGGAGTTTGCTGGGAGCTGGGAGTGTGGGGGAAATATACAGGGACTGCTTGCAAGCCTCTGCCTCTGAGTGCACACCAGTTTGGAGAAAACAGCTGTGCGGGAATCAGGCAAAAACCAAGAGAAAGCAGGTCTTCACCATTGGACTGAATTCAACTAGCACTTTTCATGTGGCTCCCATGTTAATTAATGTTAAATAATCCCTAATTACCTTGATTTAATGTTGATTTTATTTTTATAAAATGAGAAAACTAAAAAGGCCTACTTTGAGGGAGCAGACACAGCTGGATTATTCTTATCCGTACGAAAAACAAAAAACAAACTCCCTGCCAGCGGGTCTGTTTTGACTCCTGGCGATGCCATAGGGTGGAGTAGAGCTGCTCCTATGGACTTCGCAGACGGTAACTCTCCACTGGAACAGAAAGCCTCGTCTTTCCCCCTGCAGTTTCAATTGTCGCCCCTGCAGCTGGCACCCAGTGGGGATTGAATGCCTTGTCCCTGTACTTTGTCTCTTTGTCCATGAAAAGACCACCCTCTTCACTCTTGAATGACCTCAGAGCACATGATGTTCTCGAAGAAGCTCTTCTGAGCCACAGTGGACATTTGTTATGATTTTTTATTGTCTGGCATTCAGTCCCTCCTGCCTTCTAGGGCTATGTTGATCTCATCTTCAGTGAAAACCCTATTTTAACTCATTCTTGTGGGCCTACTTTTCACACCGCAAGTGGTCATGGACACACACACACACACAATCTGAATCCTCGCAGAATCTGAAGACAGGCAATGGACTTGAGTTCAGTGCACCACGTGACCTCTCCACTGTGGAGCTCCACAAAGACATGCAGGCGGTGGAGAAACATTGTTTCAATCAGCAGAGGTGAACCATATTTTTATGCAAATTATGTGTGTTACATGGTTTTTTGTAAAGTGTGCAACCCTCTCCCTTGTTAGTTTCCTATTTATACTATATGTGTTGTATGTACACACACGTTCTTTCTATGGGTACCTTATGCACAAAATTTCCATACTCCTGCTAAAGCGGCATTGCGGTGATTCATTTGGCCTGGTCCTCTGGCTGTCCCCAAATTTCCACCCATTCCTAAGCTTTCTACACTTTAAATTATATAGAGTCTGTTTTCATGGCTGATACCCAAGGCTGATACATGACCATCAGATTTCTTTCTTCCCTATTGTAGGCTGTCAGAGATGTTCTAAGCCAGTGTCTCAGATACTCCTAGGCAAGTTTTCATTTGATGGCAATGGAAAAACCCGTGGATGAGGAGGTTTCTGAGAAGGATACGGCCAGGGTGGGGGTGGGGGGAATGAAGGGAAATAGCGAAGCAACATATAGTTACCATCTAGGATGTGCTGGGCAGAGACCCTGGATAGTACACATGCTAGACTACTAAATTAGATGCTACTTGGAAGAAAGGCCTGGCTATCTACTTCCAAAGGAGCCCTGATGATGTAGTGGTTTTGCGTTGGACTGCTAACCACAAGGTCAGCAGTTCAAAACCAGCAGCTTCTCCATGGGAGAAAAACGAGACTTTCTCCTACTGTAAAGAGTTAGTCTCAGTAATCCACAGGGGGCAGTTCTACCCTGTCCTGTAAGGTCACTTTGAATCAGAAACAGCTTGATGGCAGTGAGTGTCTACTTCCAAAACACCTAACCGGTTCTACTCTGACACACAGGGGGCCAGGAGTCAGAGTGCACTCAATAGCAACTGGCTTTGGCTTGAAGTTTTATGTGCTGGGACTGAGAATACCGCAATGATTAATTCAGGCCTAGACTCTACAGATAACAGGATCTGTGCTGAACATTTGTCCAAATTCCTCATAACACCCTAGGGAGGAGGTATTCTCATACGCAGAAACGGAGAGTGAGCTTGCAGTGGGGCTGAGGAACTTGCCCACAGTCACTCAGTCGAGGGGGAGAGCTGGAATCTGAACCAGATTGGTCAAATTCCGACGAGAACTGCCCTTGCCACTGCCGTAAATCTGCTGGGCAATGGTGGGTAAACCTCGCGCCTTCCTTTCTCTTGATACTTCCATCTCAGAGCTGGAGCTTAGACGGGAATTGCGTCCACCCCAGCGCCATGTAAGCAAGATCACTGCATTATGGACTTGTTTGTTTTGAAAATACTAGGTAGGAACCCTTACTGGGCCCATGGTAAAGAGAGCTGGAGGCAGGTCGAAGCCTGTTTTGGTGAAAGGTCTAGCTCGAGCGTGAATTCCAGTCTCTGTTTGCTTGTGACACAGGAGTTGTCAAATGACTTTCCCGGGCACGTCTCACTGGTTTCTCCTACTTAACGGTGAGCAAAGGGAGCCGCGTGGCTTGAAATGCCCTGTCCTCCCGTCACATCGCAGTGAGACACAAACCCAAATCTTCTCACCCCGCCCCACCGCTTGCCTTTCTGCATGGCAATTCTTATTCTACCAACGGAATTTAGCTGGTGGGCTGGGATGGTGTGTTGTCCTGATTTGACTGAACCCCCAAAGATGGTTCAGGGAAATGTTAGCATGACACCCTCTCCAAATAGGGTCAGTCTCTCTCTGTATGTCTTGGTTGTTTTCCCTTCATTTGTTTTCTGCATTCCGACTCTCCTCCCCCTACTTTCCTCCCTCCTCCCTTTCTCTCTTACTCTTCTTTCCTTCTCCTCCCGTCCTTGCCTCTTGTAGGCCACACAAAAGAAAATGAAATCAAAATAAAAATGGTTTCTCTTACATGAGGAGAGGATCATTTGCCTGGGAGGGTGAAAATGAGAACTCTCTTTTAAGCCCCTGGAAGCAGACTATTTTTCTTATGGATTCTTCATTGTGTGGGTTGTTTTGCCAGGCTAATGAAGTGAGACTCCTGCCCCCTTATCTGGGGCCAACCAGAGGATGCCTCCCAGTTTTTGTTTTGCTTTCCAAGCTGGTTCCTTCCAAATGCATCCAGAAGGTCACTCTCGGGTCCCCAAGATAGTGGCGGGTGATCAATCACACCCAGGACATCGGCATCACAGAAGACAATCTCATGAATGGGAAGGGGGGTTCTGGAAGAAGGAGGAACCTCAGCTGTAGCAGGATCCTACGTTCAGCAAAGGCGACCTGCCCGACAGCTTTCTGCTGAAGTTCACTCCCGTGGTTGTAAAGCCGGTTCCAACTCCCAGCAGTCCTACATTCAAGGGAAAGAAACAGGACCCGGCCCTGCGCGTCAGCCTCACAACTGCTGTCCTGTTTGAGCCCCTGTTGCAGCCTGTCAGTTGGTCCTACCGTGGTGGCTTTTCGGTCGCTGTGGTGCCGGGAGCTAAGTCACTGGTATTTTAAAAGCCAGCAGGGTCAGTTACCCACAGTGAACAGGTTTCAGCAGAGCGTCCAGAGTAAGAACAGCCTGTGGAGAGGGAAGAGGCTGCCGGCTCCTGCGTGATTAGCCACTGTCAGCCTCTGAGGAGCGGCTGATCAATGTCAGTGATGCTGAAGTTCCCTGGGATGGTCCCAATTACATCCTAGCTCGAGTGGCTCTTCTTCCCCGCTGCCTCCAAATGAATGAATTTGCATATAATAGAAGACTCAAACATTTCCCAATGATCCACTGCAACACAGCCAGCAATAAGGTCATATTTAATAGCTCCTAGAGCTGGGTCCATAGAGGGCCTCAGACAGGAACGAATCGATTCAAAAGCCAAGAGGAATCTGTGGGTTGTGTAGACACTCAGTGCAGGTTAGCTCTCTTGGCTGCTAACTGAAAGCTTAAAAATTCCAGTCTACCCAAAGGCACCTCAGAAGAAAGGCCTGGCAATCAACTTTGGAAAATCAGCAATTGAAGACCCTCTGGAGTGCAGATCCACTCTGACCTGGGGAGTGGGGGGACTCCTGGCCCTGCAAGTCTCTTCTCAGGTGTCAAGTCCTTTTGAGTCAATAGAGATTAAGTAAACATCACCACTTCGGTCAATGGTTCTTAATCAGTGGCATTTAGCCTTTTGTGATCTTGTTATTCTTGTTGGCTGCCAGCCTCAGCCTCCTGACTACCTTAAATGTCACAGAAACAAAACACTGCCTTGACGTGATCCTTGGCATGTTTTGGAGCTATGACCTCCCCTTTTGAGTTGTGTAACCTCCTAGATCCCTCGTAGAATGAGAACTGTGGACTCTCTCCCCCTCAAAAGACACGTGTCCATAAAACGGTTCGCACACAATGGACTACAGCAACCCGAAAGAGATGATGGGAAATTTCGGTGGCCGTGAGTTTCCCTTCTTGGGAAAGAACAATTCGCAAAAGGAGGGTGAAAATAGTTGTGCAACTTGAAGCATATGAAAGGCCTTGAAAAAAAATCATGGCAAATATAAAGTATGGTGGGGGCAACTCTGCATGGCTCTTTCTTTCAGTCTTTCTTTTGTTGCATCAAAATAAACTTGTGCTACCTTGTTATAACATCTCTGAACAGGGTCTAGTTGGACGCACTAAGGAGGGTAAGACATCCATGTGCAAAGAGCCCCTATCCGAGCAATATGAATTCTGCCACAACAAGCATCAACTTGATGGCGAGGCTCGGGTAGAAGAACGGTGACATCGTTGAAGCTTTCCCAAAGGTTTAAGAGGACAGTGCTTCTTGGAAACCAGCCGTTTTAGAAATGGGTAACTTGTTTTCAGAAGGGTCAAGATGATGTTGAAGATGAAGCTTAAAATAGCAGACCAGCCACATCAATTTTTGCGGAAAAATTTAATTTGCCAGTGTTCAAATCGAAGAAGACTGTCAGTTGACCAAACCAAAATGATTGCCATCGAGTTGATGCTGGCTCACAGCGATCCTAGAAGACAGGGTCAAACTGCCCCTATGAGTTTTCAAGTACAAGGTCCAGTCTCTCCCTCGGAAAGGCTGATGGTCTTGAACTGCTGACCTTGCAGTTAGTCATGCAATGTGTACGTACCCATGATGCCACCAGGGTTCCTCTTAGTTACTAACAGTGAGCAAATATCTCTATTTCTCAACCGCCGAGACAATCTAGCCAACTATAGACATCTCAATTGGTTCAGCTTCCACAATTCTGACTGCAAATTAAAGGCGAGCAAACTTTCTGCTCTGCTCATGGGTGCCCACAGTGTTGCCTTCCGATCCTGTTGCAGCCAAAAGAGTGCTTCCGGTGGACATTTTAAATAAGTAGGGTCAAGATCCTGAAGCTTTTCCTCAAAGAATCACAAGAGGAAATGTAACATGGCTTTACCAGTACCAACGTACAGACAAAGCCTAATCCAAGCAATAGTTGCCAAGATGTGGAAGTGGTCCATTCAATGCAAAGGCAGACCGGACAGGAGCAAAGGTCATGGCAATATTTAGTGGGGATAGCCAAAGCATTTTGCTTGTTGATTTTCTAGAAGGACAAAGAACAATACCATCGGCTTGGTATAAGCGTCCTCAGAAACAGCTAAAATCTGAGCAGAAACATGCCTGCCAAGGTAAGCTTCAACAGAGAATGCTTCTCCATCCTCACAATGCTTCTGCTCATTCCTCTCATCAAACAAGGACCATTTTTGAGTTTCCGTCAGAAATCACCAGACTTCCACCTTATAGTTCGGATTTGGCTCCTCCTGACTTCTTCTTGTTTCCTAATCTTAGAAAATCTTTCAAGGGCACCCATTTGTCTTCAGCTAATAATGTAAAGAAGAGTGCATTCCCATGCAGCATGTCTCCTTTAGGGGTGGGCTAAGCAGGGCACCCTTGGACGCACTTGTCTTAACCTTGATGACGCTTATGTTGAAAAATCAGGTTGACACTCCAGTCAATGGCACTGAGTGAATGATTTTTCTTTTAGTTCCATTGTCATTTAATTCCCTTTTCCCGTAAGATTTCAGAAGGCCCCTAATACAATCAATGTCGCTAAAGTGTGCATTAAGACCCTAATGAATTTATCTGTTGTTAATATTCTTAAGTGACAAAAATACAGTGATGTTTTTAAAGAAATGTAGAACAACGACAAAATAGCTGTGACCAATTAGTAGACTCCGTGCATTGCTCACATGAAAAACAGCATTGACAACAACGAAGTCTGTTTTAGAGCACCTCTACTCAGAGACTCCTAGAATGTTGGAACCAGAAAGAAGCTTAGAGATTATTTTTGTCTAACCACCTTGTTTCTCAGAGGCTGGAGACTGGGGTGATTTTGGCTAATAGATGGCTCTGAATGCCTTCAAAGAATGAGCAAAGGTTATTCTTTTTCTTTTAAAATGTATGTGTTTTGCTGTTGTTGATAATATATAAAGCAAAGCACACATTAAGTCAGCCACTTCCATGTGTGCCATTTAGTGACATCGAATGCACATGTTGGGTTGTACAGCTATTAAGGTTTCTGTCTGCTTTCCCAGGTGCAGTGTCCATTTGTGTGGACTCACAGCCACTAAGTCAATTCTGATTCATAGTGACCTTATAGGATTGAACTGCCTCTGTGGGTTTCTGAGTCGGTAGCTCTTTGTGGGAGCCTCTTTCTCCCATGGAAGGGCTGGTGGTCTTTAACTGTGACTTTGCAGTTAGCCCAACCACTACTCCACCAGGCTCCTTGGAGAGAGCATGATGATCAAGGCAAGTTGTCTGACTAGTGAAGCTAGACTATTGCCCTGCTCTAAGGTGACTTCAGAGGGAATTTGGGATTTCAGGTTTACAGATGATCTCAAGGCAATCATTCAAGGGCTCATCCATCCGATGTGACTCTGGATCAGGGGGTTCTTGTCCTTCCTCAGGCCGCGCCCCTTTCATATGGTGCCTCATGTTGTGGTGACCCACAACCATACAATTACTTTTGTTGCTACTTCATGACTATCAGACCCACAGGTTGAGAACCACTGCTCTAGACAGTCTAGTGTCAATGGGAATATGAAATTTTGTTCTGCGTCTTTCCTCTTTTGATCCAGGCTTTTTTGTGTGGAATCTTTGATCACAGTGTGTAGTAATGATACCATTCAGTCTGGTCTCATGGCAAAGGAGGCAGTTGTTCATGGAGGCGAAACTCAGCTCTAGTCTTGACTAGGTGCCCCCACTTCCAACGTGCCTTGTAGCCAAGTGGGGCAATCCGAGATCATAGGTGACATGCCTGTGCATGTTGGTGGGGCACTTAAACAACCACCATGTTAGGAACCACAACAGTTCTTGTCCTTGAGACGCTCCTAGCCTCGTAGGGGAGAAACACATTACACAACAGAATGGGCCACCCTCGAAGTCTGAGTGGGTGCTGAGGTAAACCTAGAGGAAGGCACCGGCAGCAATGCTTGGCTGGATCTTGCAAGGCTCCTGAAGAGGAAGCACTGACCCAGGGTCTTGAAGAAGGAGCCCAGGGACACGGAGGGGAGAGTCTTCTGGTGAGGGGATTCGCAGGCGTGAAGGCAGAGAAGGGCGAACCAGCATACCCTGGAAGTGGTTGGGAATGGGGAGAACACAAGTATCTCTCTGGGAGAGGTGGGGGGGAAGACAGGAGAGAAAAGAAGGAGACAGAACATCGGAGGACCTTGGCTACCAAGCTAAGGCTTTGGACAGGAGGAAGGATGTCAGCCTGAGTGAAGGATTAAGAAGTCATTTCCTGGGGACGGGTGAGGAGGCAGGAGCCAACTGGGCTTCTTCCAGGAGGGGCTGGGGCACCCTCCTGACATTCCTATCACCTCTCTCTAGAAACCAGCTGGCTACCAAACCCTAGGGAACTGAAGAAGCACCTGGGAAGCATTCAGAAATGACAAACACCTCAAAGATATTCGTGGGACTCGGTCCCCAGAGAAGGACCTTCCCTTTGAAGGGGAGCTAAGGGGAAGAGGCCTTACTTCAAGCACAGGGAAAGTGCCCAAATATGTTTTACTATTTCTGTTTTCTGTTTGATTGAGGTTTCTCTGTGTTTTGTCTTGTCATTGTGGTGGGTTTTTTGTTTGCTTGCTTCCTGTTTATATTTTGTATGTCTTTTTAATATATGAAATCCAGGATAGGTCAATCTATAGAGACAGTAACTGGATTGATAGTTATCTAGGTAGCGTGGCAGAGAAGGTTTGGGAGAAATAGGGAGCTTACAACAATGAATCCCAGAGCAGACTGCTCTGGATTTGATGAGGGCGCAGCTCTTCTTTGTGTGATTGAATGAGTAAATTGTAAGATATGTGAAGGATATGCCAATAAGACCATGTAGGAGAGAGGGAGAGAGACAGAGAACCTGGTTCCAGCTTTATCCAGATGTATCTCCCCTGTAAAACTTGACATTTCTCATTTGCCCTAAAAATTGAATCATTTCAGCCCAACAAGTCTGGCTCTAAAGAAAAATTAATCAAGGGAAGAGAACTTTATCAGAGAACTTTATGCTTAAGGGTAGTCATTTCCCCAGGTATTAAGAAACATTTGTAAAAAGATGTCCCACACACCTCCCTGCCCCGAAACAAATACATAAGCAAAAATATCCTAATAACAGGGACTCTATAACCACCAGCAACCCTGCGGGAGAGACTGGGCTTCCTACTCCTATAAACGGTTACTGTCTCAGAAGCCCACCGAGGGTCACTTTGAGTTGGCAGTGCCTTGATGGCCGTGAGTTTAATTTGGTTTGATAACCACTATACCACCGGGTTGTTTTGGGCTTCTAGACACACGGTCGGCAGTTTGAAATTACCGGCCGCTCCACTGAAGAAAGAGGAGATTTCTACTCCCATAAAGAATTGCAATCTCAGAAACCCATAGTGGCAGTTCTACTCTGCCCTACAAGGTCGCCAGGAACCGGAATCCACTCTATAGCAGTGAGTTTGTTTGGGGGTTTTAGGGATGCTGTATTAATTAGTTGGTCTTGAAGATGTTCTGCTCTCATTTACCACTAGGTGTCAGAAGAATCCTGTTTTGAAAGAAACAAGATTTCATGAGTCTGAACAATAAAAATGAGATGGCAACTACTGACAAAAATAATTCTTCCATGGAGTTCAGATTTCTCCCTAAGTGATTAAAAATTTTTTTTTTACCAAGAGTGAAAAATCACAAATGTTCAAAAGTTTCTCTTGAAAGGGCCTCCTGGTCTCCTGGTCTACCTGCAAGTGTGAATCCTACAGGATCACAGCAAAGAGAAGAGTTTTTGTTGAAAGACCCCTGGTAATTGTACATCTTATAGGAAATTCCATCTCATTCTCACTATTTACTTAATAGAAATAATCTGAAGTTATTTTCATTTATTTCTGAAGGAGGATGTTTTTCCTCCCTCAGAATAAGGTCAGGAAATGGGTGAAATGTTCAGGAAGTTAGCTAAATGCTGATGTAAATCCAAAAGGAAGATCTGTTGTTTAAAAAAAAAAAAAGCTAGGCAGGGCTGCTCTCTTTCACTTATGGAAAATGTTATCCAGACTTTCTGAATTAAAAGGCAGAGGACTAGGAAAAGCTGTGTGCCCAGGATTTCTTTTCTCCGAATCTGGTTAGGCAATCCAAACCTTTGCTGAGAACCGGAGGCGAAGAATCCCGGGTCCGGAGAATCGGAATGGGAAATGTGACTGGGACGCGGTGTCCCTAAATTAAGCTCGGGTGATGGAATTTGTTTCAGTTTTTCTAGAAAGCTTGGCTTCATTGGAAACGTTAAGTCCAAAAGAGCTGTTCCCACCCCACCCTCCCTTGTAACCCCCAGTTGGGAAATCTATCCCACTCTTGGGAGTAGGAAGCAAAGTGCCAGGTTTTCTTTCAAAACACCGCTGGGTGGGTTTGATCACGGGCCGTCCAGTGAATGGTCAAGTCCCTTGGATCACCCAGGGACTCCCCCACACTACCCAACAACAGAACACCCCCCTCCTTCCCACACAGGGATGCAGCCCTGCAGCCGTTGACACGTGGTGCGTTGCTGACCCGAGGCCCACTAGAGAGCGGCTCCATCCAGGGACAGGCCAGCTCCCCGGGCCCTTGGTCCGTGCAGCACAGCCCACGGGCCCTGGATGGCGAGCGTGTCGCTGCTGTGCTTGCTGTGTGGACGGCGTGCTGTACAGAGCACGGGGAAAGAAAGCTCCGGCTCGGAAAGCCCGGAGGGTCAGCTCGTTGAACAGCGCCGCAGAGGGCCACGCAGCTTATTGTGTTTTCTCCAGAAACCAGGCCCTGCTTCCCACTCGTCGGCTGTAAAGTCCACTCAGGCCTTTATGGATTCTTGTCAGCACTGAGCTTCCGGCCTCCAGCGTCTTGCCAGCCCTCAGTCCACACTGGCTGGACCGAGTGAGTTCATCAAGTGTGGACGCGGCGCCTGCCCTGCCGACTCCTCTGTGACAGCCTCTCAGGTCTTCTTTGCCGAGGCCTCAACGCGCCTTCCTTTCCACGGGAAGAAAGGCAGCATCTCCGGATCCATCCAGTTACAGAGCGGCTTTGCTGCGGCCGCACCTCCTCAAGTCCCTCTGACTCTCTGAGTAACTGACAGGGACCCTGCACTTGGCCTGTGATCTCTAGGGTTACCTCTCTGGATCGGTGGGAGTATGCCGTGAGCAGAGCTTAGAGGGCACCAGGCAGAACAACACCCCCACCCACCCACCCCTACCTCACCCCTACCCCCACAAAAAAAACAGCAAACGCCGCTGCCATCCGGTCAGTTCTGTCGCATAGGGGCCTGAGGGAGGATTTCTGAGACTGAACCTTGACAGGAGCAGACAAGCTCATGTCTCTCCTGCGGGACAGTTGGTGGATTTGAACGATGGACCTCGCAGTTCATCCCACTGCTCATCCCAGGCAGACAGAGCTTTGCAGGTCTCCTACATGGTGCACGTGCTCGAAGCCAGCATGTGAGCCTAGAAAAGAGGTTCGCATAAAGGCAGTTGGCTGGACTTGGGATTACATGCCTCTGGTAGCATGACACTTCATGAGTAAATGAACATTTTTTGCCTTCTCAATTTCGTGCGAATCCCCTATGGGACTTCTGATGTTAGGAGTCCTGGAGGCATAAAGGGTTACTAGCTGGGCTCCTAACAGCAAGGTCAGCAGTTTGAAACCACCAGTCATTCTGTGGGAGAAAGATGCGGCTTTTTACTCCCATGAAAAGGTACAGTTTAGAAGCCCACAGGGACAGTTCTACCCTGTCCTAGAGGGTAGACAGGAGTCAGAATCAACTCGACGGCAGTGTGTTTGTGTTTAGTTGTCGTCGTTCTTGGCTGTCAGGTTGACTCTGATTCACAGCAGCTCCATGAGTGTCAGAATAAATGGAGCTCCATTGGGTTTTCAGGGCTGCACCCTTTGAGAAGCAGCTTACCCAGCCATTTTTCAGGAGGCCATTGGGTGGGTTCAAGACACCAACCTTTCTGCAGTGTGCTGTACCAGGGGTACAGAGCAAAGGCAAAGCTCCTGGCTCCCTTTGTAAAAGTTGAGGGCTTAACTGTTGGTACCAGCTAGGAACTGAGTTGCTTATGTTTTATGTATTGAAATCAGAGGATGTTTATGAGAAGCAGACGAAGTCTTAAGAGTCATGGCATGCAATTGATGGATGGATTGTTATAAGAGCTGTAAGAGCCCCCAATAAATGATCTTTTCATTAAAAAAAAAAAAGTCCTGGTCCCTGAGAGCCAGCCTTTGCCTACTGAGAAAGACAGGTCCTCTTGGGGATCAAGTGATGAGGTTTCCACAGTCTAGAAAATGCTCAGAAGCAACAAAGCCCACATGGAAGAAGCACACCAGCCTGTGTGATCATGAGGTGTCTAAGGGATCAGTTATCAGGCATCAAAGAACAAAAATCATATAATTGGGTGCACACCTCCATGATACAATCACTGAAGACAAACAGGTGCATAGGCAAATGTGACGAAGAAAGCTGATGGTGCCCGGCTATTCAAAAGGTATAGATAGCATCTGGCTTGAAGGTAAACAAGTGGCCATCTAGCTCAGAAGCAACAAAGCCCACATGGAAGAAGCACACCAGCCTGTGTGATCATGAGGGGTTGAACAGATCGGGTATAAGGCATCATCAGAACGAAAAAAATCTTACCATAGTGAATGAAGGGGGAAGTGCAGAATGGAGACACAAAGCCCATTTGTCGGCCACTGGAGATCCCCTTGCAGAGGGGTCTAGGGGAGGAGATGAGCCAGTCAAGGTGCGATGTAGCACCAATGAAAAATACAACTTTCTTCTAGTTCCTAAATACTTCCTCTTCCTCCCCTCCCCCAGTATCATGATCCAAATTCAACCTTGCAATTCTGGCTAGACCTGAGGATATACACTGGTACAGATAGGAACTTGAAACACAAGGAATCCAGGGTGGATGATCCCTTCTGGACCAGTGGTGTGAGTGGCGATACTGGACGAGTAGAGGGAGATTGGGTTTTGAAGAAGGAACCGATTACAAGGATCTACATGTAAACTCCTCCCAGGGGGGTGAACAACAGAAAAGTGGGTGAAGGGAGACGTCAGACAGGGCAAGATATGACAAAATAATAATTGATAAATTATCAAGGGTTCATGAGGGAAGGGGGAGTGGGGAAGGAGGGGGGAAATGAGGAGCTGATGCCAGGGGCTTAAGTGGAGAGCAAATATTTTGAGAATCATGAGGGCAATGAATGTACAGATGTGCTTTACACAAATGATGTATGTTTGGACTGTGATAAGAGTTGTATGAGCCCTAATAAAACGATTTAAAAAAAAGAAAATGCTTTCCCATCATCTCTGCTATGCAAAAGCTTTTCTAGCCAAGCTCTATGGATTAAATTGTGCCCTCCCCTCATTCCACCTCATCCCAAATATGGATTGGGATCCACATCCCTATACATGTGGATGTAACCTATTGTTTTCTTTATTGTGTTGAGGCCATATCAGTGTAAGGCGTGTTCTAAATCTAGTCACTTCTTCATTGTAAAAAGAGCAGGGTGGGCACGGATGTGTGTGTACAAAACTACAGGGGAAAACAGATGGCCTGCAAGCCAGGGAACTGAGGACAACCCAGAGCCACCCAGAGAAGGAACCCACTTGGCCGAGAGACTGGTTTAGACTTTTAGCCTCCTGAACTGAGAAAATGAATTTCTGTTCTTTAAAGGCACTTTAAAGAATGTGGGTTACAGCAGCCCCCGCTAACTGAGACAGGGTCCTGGGAGCTTATCTCGGAGGCAGTTACACCAGACATGAGATTGAACCTGATGGAATTTACCCTTTTTTTATTGGAGGTTACGGGGGGTGGTGAGAGGGTGCATGAGCTGCTGCCATGAACTTCTGGAGGGAAAGGTCATGTCTCAATAATCTCTGTGTCCCAGGACGGTGGCTGGCACATGACGGACCCTCATTCAGCTATCCAGCAAATATTTACTAAGCAGTTGAGGATTTGTTTTTCCAGGTTTCGAGTTTTAAGCTTGTTAATAACAGATGAATTCCTTCTCGGCTTTGTCATCTGCACTTTTGGACTGTGTGTTGGACCTTGTCTTTCATGGTTTTTCAAAATCTCCCCCTCTGTCCCTTCTCCCATCCCACCTCGGCATTGTACAGTCAGAAGAGTCTCAGCAAACATTTGTGAGGGAGGGGCAGAAGAAGATACCGAGGGAAGAGGATTCATTAAGATAAACAAGGTGGAGGGCCAGGTGATCACTAACCCCTATTGGAGGTTAAAATGTCTTCTCGGAGGCTGTCACCCTGGAAGCTTTCCAGAAAAGTCTTGCTCATGTCATGGCTCCTGCTGTCACTTTTGGTTTCCTTACTCTGCTGGCCACAGCGGTCACCAAAGCTGCTTAGTGTCCTCATGTAATGAGGCAAAGTTCTTCCTCTTTTTTTCCCCTCCTTCCACAACTATTCCTGAAGCTGCGCTCTCTGCCTGGCACTGAGCTTGGCTCTGAGGACAGCCAGCTGTACACCTCTGGGTCTTCAAAGTCATCCTCAGAGAGCTCAGTCCAGCCGGAAGATGGGCACAGCAAGTGCAGACAATTACCAGCAGCGCCACGAAGGCTCCCCATGCTGAAAGCACCAAACTTGATGGGAAGAAAATGGAGCCAACCCCAAGCCGGAGGGTCCTGCAAGATTTCTCAGATGAGACGACACATGACC
Organism: Tenrec ecaudatus; assembly: GCF_050624435.1. Classification (NCBI taxonomy): domain Eukaryota; kingdom Metazoa; phylum Chordata; class Mammalia; order Afrosoricida; family Tenrecidae; genus Tenrec; species Tenrec ecaudatus. The sequence continues at coordinate 84,241,846 of NC_134533.1, forward strand.
TCAACTGTGGAGGAAGGATATCAACTAGTTGAAGACAGGGTAAGGGGGCATCTCGGGCAAAGAGGACCACGGGTGCAGAGGCAAGGGGGTGAGAAGAGAGCGTGATGGAACTGAGAGGTTTTTCTACGTGGCTTATCAGTTCCATCTTGTTCCTTTATACTACCTATTCATTGCATGTCAAATGAAATGATGCAACCTTCAGGTATTTTATGAAACTCAGAGAGCCAATCAGAAATGTCAGCTAGCCAATCATTTAATCTCTTACAAAAAGAGAGAGACCAGAAAGGCTCTGATAATGTAGGCAGGCCATGCAATGCAGCACATTCTTGGGTGAAAACGGGGTGCTTATAGGAAATCAGATAGGAGGCTGACGAAAAGTAAGCCGCTCCCATGAAATGGAATAAATATTCTATTTTCTCTGTCCTGGGGGACTTGAGAAGTTGGAAGCCTCGGTCACGATGGCAGATGAACCTTTAGCCTAAAAATGAAGGGGACTTAAGTAACGAGACAGGATGGTTTTCAGGGCAAGTGGGGCTAAGGACCAAGCATTGTAAACCCAACACATTTCCATAACCTTTAGTAAGATTGCTCCCATCCCACCATCCTACTCTGCCGCCTTGTGCAGGAAAAGGGAGGACATGACAGAGCCCTTCCCTGGACGAGGTTTATTTCTGTTCACAGAACTTCTGAAGACATGAGGCCAAGGTTGACCTCTGTAGTCAAGAGTCAGCTCAACTTTAAAATAATGATTGCATGTGAAAGCTAAAATGGGAAAGATAAAAAATCAGTTCTCAGGACAGAAACGCTAAAAACCCTTGGGCCACATTCCAGCTGGGGTCCTGGCCCTGCACACAAAGCTCCCATTGGGGGTGGGTGGGCTGGAGACCAGCCAAGACCAGTTCAAGTCAGTTGAGTGTCGGGGGATCATCGGGCTTACTCTAGAGGTGTCCAGCCTTCAAAGACACCTACCTTAGTGATTATGCTACATAATCCTTACAAAACAGACTCCCAGGGCCAGGTCCTGTTATTGAGTTAGCTGCCTGCCAAAAACATGTACCCGCTAACCATTAACTGTTTGTAGCAATTAAAGAAATCAGAAAGATAGGATGTGGAACAAAACCCAGACACTGGGCTGTGCATAAGACCTAGTTGTCCAACCTGCTACCTCCCTGTTGCAAGATCCCAGAGAAGACCCCCGCCCTCGATAAACTTCAGTTTCTCCTTGCTGAAGGAAGGCAACGTCCACCCCACAGCCTTAAGAACTGCTAAAAGCAAAACTGAGACTGTGCACATGAGCATATTTCTATAGTCAAAGTCTGTCTGCAGGTGCAAAGTATTAGAAGTTCTTTCCAGATTTCAGGTTTTGACTTTTCTTCTGCTTCAAAACTACTCATTGAGGAAGTCAATGGAATGATTAATAGGAATCAAGAAACTCCCCTCCCCAAGCAAGTTAATGCTGAGTCATAGAAACCCTATAGGGCAAAGTAGAAGTGCCTCCTGCCCCAGGTATCCCCTAGCTGTAAATCTCTACAGAAGCAGGCTGGACCACCCTGCGCCCAAGAAATGGTGGCTTCAAACCACCTCCTTTTGGTTAACAGCCCAATGCTTATTCCACCTAGGCTCATTACCTTAAAACCAAATAACCAGACTCAGGGCCGTCAAGTGGATGCGGACTCAGAGATGACCCATAAGGATAGGGTAGAACTTGTTACAGGAGTATTGCGTCCTGTAACAATTTCCCCTGAGGAGTGGCTGGTGGTTTCAAGCTGCTGACTTTGCGGATCACAGGCCAATGTTTAACCACACCACCACGTTTCCTTCCTTACCTTATAGGGCAGAGCGTTTGGATCACGTGCCCCCCTTTCCCTGAAGGTTTGAGATAAAAGCACAATAGGCGTCTGCAGATAGGAAAATAGTATCTCAGGCTCTCATCTGCTAGGCTTTTTATTCACACCAAACCCGGTGGGGGTCAGGGGAAACTAACAAATGGCAGGCAGTCTGTCGGCCCACTGAGAAGGTGATGGTCACATTAGCAGACATGTCCACTGTCAAATGGTCTCCTGCCCTCTGGGTCTCTGTTGCCCCTGGTTTTATGTACTCCCATGACACCGACAATGGCTTTGCCCAGTGACTTCGTTGGCTATGGGGACACCCACCACCCACCCTTGTAAACCTAGCTAGATAAGTCACTTCCCTGGCAGACTGACTTGACATACTTCCATGTCTATATACTAAAAAAACAACAACAAAAACAACCAACCCAGAATGTTTGTATAGCTGGAGGTGGGGGAGGGAGAATTTGAGGTTTAACAAATAAATCTCCTTTTTAAAAAGTCATCCAAAATGCTAGCATTGTTTGGGAAATTTCTTCAGGCCACCAGATGAAGGGCACTTGAAAGGTGTATAAAAATGAACCATCACATACACTGGAAATGCAAGGCGTCATCATTGGGAGTCAGCTTACAGACTCTAGTGATGTCCAAAGCATCATGGGACCCACCTGGGTGTGACTGATGACCAGAAACTCCAAAATTCACTAACAGCCTGTTGACTAATAGATGCTTCTGAGGCTCAAAAGCAGAAAGCCTCCTCTTTCTCCCACGTGGCAGCTGGTGGTTTTGAACTGCTGACCTTGTAGCTAGCAGCCCCACTTATAACATACTAATGCCACCAGGGCCCCCTTTCTGATGCTCCCAGTAGTGATAAATCCCACTGACCTTGGTCTCTGAGGGTTTGCTGACCTAGGATAAATCCCTCAGGGGAAAAATAGCTCCAGCAAAAAAAAAAAAAGGAAAAGAAAAAAAAATAGAAAGAAACAAAGAGGCTCTCACAGAAAGCAATGATCAAATCTGTCCTGCAAATGGAATGAATCTTCTCTTTCTCACCGAGGAACCTATATGTTTCTCAGGGACAATCATACACCTTCAGGAATATTGCCAAATCACACACCAGTTAATAAACAAAACTTTATTTTTCTTTGATACAAAAATTAAATACGAAGGTTTCTTTCTCTCACTCTCTTTTGTACAGTGATAAATTAGAAATGTACAGAACAGACATCAATGTAGACATACTTTATACATCTTTAAAAGCAGGGTCCATTTCCTTTGAAGTTCCGCGACTGACTCAGGGCCCGTGCAGCAGGAGTTGGCCTGGTACCGCTACGTCAGACACCTGGAAGGCCCCCAGGTTGAGTCAAGGCGGCTGAGCTGTGGGGTGGCGCAGGATACAAGGCCATGCACGGGACAAGGCGTGTGGCTGCTGTACAGAGCAGGTTGGGCCATCTGTTATCCTCACATCTGATATGTATCCCACCTTCCTTACAAAGAGCCCCAAATCCATAGACAACAATGTTGGTGAGGTAGGAAAAAAACCCAGAGCTATCTACAGGCCCCACTGGGAGAGACATAGAAAGCAGCTTCTCTCTCCCAAAAGCCCAACTGCCAAGTCAGAGCCAGAGCCCCTGAACACGATTTGGAAACGTCCACAACTTGGAGGAGATGCACTCCCCGACCTCCCCACCTTCACAGGGCGGGGCTGCTCTTGCTCTGTTCTCAGAACCCTTCTGGGATGACAGTGGTCATGGGCTGAATTTGGATGCGATCAAGGAGGTACAACAGCTTTGAGGACACGGCTCATACAGGGGTCTAGGTAGGCCCTCTACAGGTGGCCTGGGGGAATACTGAGAAGTTACTAATTCGAAGATGAGGAAAGGGCAAATCAGAAACAGAAATAGGCCAGAGGTTTACCAAGGGGAAGCGGCTTCTGGGGACCTTGCTTCACTTCCCTCCTGGTCCTGTCGGGTGTGTCATCACCGCGCGTGTGCAGGCAAGAGGCAGCCCCGGAGAGCCGGCCAGGCCGCAGTGAAACAAAATCCATTATTCAGGGCGCCAGTATCTGATCCTTGACAGGAGGACAGTTTGCAAGTCCTGCACCCGAGGCCAAGGAAAAATGATAAGCAGGTCCTTTGCCAGACATAATACAGACCCAGACTGGGCCTCCAATTTCAAATAAAATAAAAGAACAAAAAGAACTGTCGAAGTTCCGTGAGTTGGCATGGCTTTCTGGACCAGCGACTCTCTCCAGCGCCTTCCACTGCAGAACTAATTCAGGATGGAGGGAGATTCTAAGTGGCTCCTTCCAAAGTCTGTCCTTTGTGGTATTCATTCCCAACTGCTGCTGAGGCCACCTCACCATATGCCAAAGGGTGCGCCTTGATAGTGAAATGCTTTTCAATTGAGTCTGTCCCTCCAGGGTGAGGCTGCAGGCCCCTGTGTATCCTGGGATCCCTGCTGGGTCTCCCCAAGTACACACTTAATCCGGTGGCCAAGAGAGGACCAGGGAGTAAGCAAGAAGCTGGGTAGCATAATTCAGAAGGTAACAACAGAAGTGGCCGAGATTCGGGGGCAAGAGAGAGTGACTAGGAGAGTCAGAGAACATCTCAGGGAAATCAAATGTGTCACTTCTCCGGTTTCGTGCCCCTGAACAAGCTGCCGACACAGGTCTCAGAGATCAGGAAGTGGGTCTCCAGAAGGGAACAAACACATGAATCGATCAAGTGGCTCAGCTAGGTGGTTCTGGCCAGTCCCGCCCCAAAGCGCTCTCTTCCTTCTGGCTCCTTCCGGCTTGGCCTTTAGGAAAAAGACATCTGCCAGGGAGGAGGCCCACTGGAGCTGACACTTAACAAACCTCTGGAGGCTGGGGGATTCTTGTAAAGAGTGATAATCCCAACAGGGGGCTGCAAAACATTCACACGCGTGCAAATCCCATTATCTTTTTACCACCAACTCTTTGAAGCAACCTCAGCTCCCAAATCTCACCTTCACCATTTCCTTACAAGGTACAGTCCCCAAGTTTACTTACACAAGTCACCTGGAGCACACCACGCTGTGGATTGTCTATGCCCAAAGCCGTATTAGACACGAGGGCACGTGTCCTCATAATTTAGTCTCAAAGTGTTTCCAGGGAGTTGCACAGGAAGCGGAGCTGATGCTTTTTGAAGGAAAAAAAAAAATCAAAACCCAGATATTTTATATAGGAAAAAATTCCCGAGGTGACATGAGTTGAAGAAGAGGTTTATAGCATGGAGGCAGTGAAACATAGAAATTTGCAAGGGAGCGCTGCCTCTTCACAAAACCAACAGCAAAGTTCTTCATCAGCCTACACCACCTAGACTGCGATGCGCATCCTCTGACATCCCCGAACAGGCCTAATGCAGGACTTTACACACAGTTGGCACTTAATAAATATGCTGGTAAATGATTTTTTTTTAATTACAAGTTTAGGAGATGGAGTCATTTTGAGGTAATTGGTAACTGACTCCTTGGCCACCAAGTTCCTTTCCTGAAACGGTAAAGAGTCTGCATTGTCTGGACTGTGAAAGGCCTACAACCCAGTGACATTCATTGCTAAGGCTACTAATCCAGTCTGCACCAACAGGCCACTTCTGATTAAATACACTCCCCCTCTGAGAAGGCAAGAGATTTGCGGAACAGGAGTATTAAAAGCCACAACTTGTTAAGGCACTAGCTGCAGCCCAGGTTCCCCGAGCAACTTTATTAGAGTTATTCAATCATTGGAAATTAGCAAACATCAGCTCCACGCCTGGGCCCCGACTCGGGATCGCGGAACCAGTCCAAGGAAAATTGCCACACAAGCCCAAAGCTCCTGACAGCGAGGCCAGTTTTTCACTGCATGGTCCTGAGCTTCTGGGGCCAGAGCCTCTGCCCAACTCCCAAGGCACTAGACCGGAGCGTGAGTAAGGGCAGGCTCTGCCCCTGGGTGCTTGCTCCAGGGCCCCAGGCAGTGATGGGAACTGCCTGCAAGCAGTTCGCAGTTTACTTTCCTAGGCAATGTTGAGACAGTTAAACTGGCCCTTTCAGGGACTATTTCTCATGCTCTGGGAGCCCTGACCCAGAGTCCAGCCAAGGCACTCGGGCTTGGCAGACAGCAGCAGCAAGGGTCATCCATGCCCTTAGCTTCTGCCTCAAAAGTCCTGACTTTCCTTCCAAAATACATGCGTCATCGTCTCAACAGGTCAGCAACCATCCAGAAACAAAAAGGGGGAGACGTGGTTGGTGTTTTATTTCCAGAATGTTGACCCCCGATTTGCCATTTTGAGCCCCTGGACATGTTTCTCCACAGAGGAGAACGTGCAAGAGAGTTTTCCTGCCTGCTTTAAACAGGCATGAATGAATGAATCCATAAATGAGTCATAGCACAGCAGGAACTGCAGCCAAGTCAGGTATGAGTTATAAGGCGAGCAACCTGTGACATTGTCAACGATTTGCCCCAGAGATCTGGAGATTAGAAGGCCTAAGGCGGGTTAATAAGCGAGGCCAGTTACAATTTTAAAAGCACTGCAACTTTTGAGAGGCTGGTAGGGGTATGCCAACCCCCCTGTAAGGAAGGTACAGCATGCATTTGAAAGGCTTTGGATACCTCTACAATAGGCAATTAAGACCATCGCCCGCAAGAGTTTGCAGTTCATTTCATAGGGCCCACCGTTTATCCCCTGCTAACCAATCAAGCTCCTGGCTGGTCTTCTAGAGATTCATTAAGCACCATATAAATACTCCAGGCCACACTGCCTCCCCCAGGAAATCTTATAAGGAGCCTTTGCCAATTACAAGGAAACAATTATGCCCCAAGTGGTTGGATTAGCTGTCCTCAGTTCCCTTCACAAAATTGGAAAAGTCTCCATTGTTGTAAGTAGACCAGACTCAGATAGCATTCCTAGGCTACAGGGGAGAGGGGCGCACTATCATTCTGCAACTGCAAATTGGCTATAGTTTTAAAGTCAGTGAGTATACTGTGTCACGGTTCAAGAATGTGCTTTTAATTGTAATTGACACACACAAATTACACAGCTAATCTGTGTGAATGCCAAGTTGCCAAGAAATTTAACATTTCAGCTCCTCCAGACTGGCGTCTGCACAGATGCAATCACACAAAGTAAAATATATTAAGTCCCAATTGCTCAATGCCAGTCTCTGGGGTCGGTAAGGTAAGTAGACTTGGTAAATCTCGGTTTCCTCTGAATTAAGTGATTGTCAGAAAGAGAATCGCCCTTCACTTCCCCCTCACTAGGAGTGCTGTAATTCCTATCAGAAAATGCCTTTTGGGGATCTGCAAATGCCAAAGGAAGCCAATGGCAAGCCCAGCACAGGGATCCTACGCTCCGAGAGGGAGAGAAAGAAGAGAAACCCACTGGATACCTTAGGTGTGTTTGTACAGTGCTTTTGTTTGTTCCAACAAATCTGCTTTATGACAAAGGCAATGACAGATTCTGACACCCGCTCTGGGGAGAGCCAGCCACCCCATTGTCAACAGCAGACACCGCGTGGCTGAAGATGTTTACGTTAGACCAGCCAAACAAAAAACTCATGTAACACTTCTCTGAACCCAGCGTTTCCAGTGTTTATAGATTGCTTTGCTATTTGAAAGACCCAGCTTGTATTTAAATCTCAACAGGGTTTAAAAAAAAACAAAAACCCCAACAAACTATTCTTTCTCCCTGCAAGTTTCCAATTCTGGGATCAAATCCCACCCTTGCAAGGAAATGCAGCCTCGTCCTGGGCTGCCTGGGATCTAGGCAGGCAGGCCCTCCACATGCCAAGCTGCAACCTGCTAAAGTGGTCAACAGTTTGATTTTTTTTTTTTCACAGCTTTGAACGCCTTGTGACTGGCTCTTCTGTTTGGATCTTCCCAGAGTCTGCAGCAAAAGCATTGGTTTTAGGATGCTGAAGGGTGTGTTTAGGGCGAGGGGCAGGACTGGGGAGAGGGGCTCACTGAAGTGTTACTTGTTTGTTCAAACTGAGATTTATTGCATACAATTTTGAGCAGCATTTCCACCGAAATGCTCGTATCTCCCCACCCCCAGCTCTCAAAAATGAGGGCCCTGCGGAGGCTGGCAGGACTTATACCACGGTCTCGTTGCCTTTCCCAGGCTTCACCCAACCATTCCCCCTCTTCTCTCGCTTTACCTTCCCAGAGTTCACCAATCTGTTGGAACACTTCTGCCACGTGTGAAAAGTTTTGGCCGACCAAATCCACATGCCTGAAGTGATGCCCACCAGCAGAGACATGAAAATTTTTAACATTTCAACCGCCATGTTGGAGTCGTCCGCAGAATATCGGAAGATGGCCCAGTTGGAGATTTCATAGAAATAACAGGCAATCACACAGGTGGCGGGGACCGTATACAGCACGGAGAAGACTCCGATTTTGACCATCAGCCTTTCCAACTTGTCCGTCTTTGTCCCATCCTTTTGCAGGTTGGAGCGGATTTTGAACAAGGCCACCAACCCGGCGGCAATGAACAACGTCCCGATCACCAAGTAGGTGAAGAGGGGAGCCACCACGAAGCCAGTGAGGGCATCGAGGTTTTGGTTCCCAACGTAACACAGGCCGGTCAGTTCGTCCGCGTCCACCAGTCTCATGATCAGGATGACGATGGTTTTCACTGCAGGGATGGCCCAGGCGGCGATGTGGAAATAAGAACTGTGCATCTCAATGGCTTCGTGACCCCATTTGAGTCCAGCTGCCAAAAACCAAGTTAGCGTCAGGATGACCCACCAGATGGAGCTAGCCATTCCAAAAAAATACATCAGCAAGAAAATGATTGCACATCCTGTATTCTTAAGTCCCTCTTGGATGAGAACAGGCTCGGCTGCCTCTTCAAAATCGCAGGATATCCTTTCCCGGCCCACAGTCAGCCGGACAATATAAGCAATGCTATAAATATTATAGCACATACTGAGAAATATGATGGGGCGCTCAGGGTAGGAAAACCGGGAGGAATCGATCAGGAAGGTCAGGACGGTGAAGGCAGTGGAGATGAAGCACAGGCTGGCCCACACGGCCATCCAGATATCGGTGAACTCCTTGGCTGAGCGGCTGTATAAGCCGGCGTCATAGCCACACTTGAGAACGCAGTTCAGGCTCCTTTTCACCCAGATGTACTGATCCGAATTGGTTCCCACGGAGTGGCACTCTTCCCCCGGCTGGATGGGAGTTTTGTGAGGTAAGGGCACCTCTTCATCCCCCGGCCCCTCCATGCACATGTGATTGTGGTCGTTCTGGGGTGGGAATTTGCTGCAGTTCAGGCTCTCCGGCCAGGCAAATCCAAATTCCTTAAGGACTGGTTCACAGCGTCTCTTGACGGAAAGGCACATGCCACCGCATGGGCCAATGGGGATGTTGATCTTCTCTGTGCACATTGGCACATACACCGAACAAAGGAAGAACTGCAAAAGTAATGAAATGAACAAAGAAAACAATGACTTAGAAGTTGGGGCCAAAGGCTTGCACGAAACCGAGCTGAATGCTTCCCGGCAATGTACATACATATCTGCTTTGAAAGTAGGGCTGTTGACTCTGACCTCACATAAGTGTGCTTAATAACCCATCGTTTATACTTCTCTTAGTTTGAGTCTCGTAATCCTCTCTGGGGGAATAAAAATACATAGAACGATTAGAAAGGGGGAGGGGTGTTTGAAGAACAACCCCTTTCCACACAACACTCAAGGACATAAACCTTGGGAAACTGGCTTTCAAGCCCCCGCCCCTTTCAGGTACTATGCAAAGAGGTGAATAGATTCAACAAACAGCAGTCATTTCGTTGGCAGGGTGGTTTCTTTTTGTTGGGGAGAGTAGTTTATTTTCATCTCCATTTCTTTACACACAAAAACCCCTCAATATTAGAAAGCATAGGTTAAGTCTATCTTTGGCTAACATTCTTTGTGTTCTACCTTATCCTCTGCCCCCCCACCCCCTACTTTCTGAAAAATCAGTTCCATATTGAAACATAAAAATGTCCTAATTGGGACATTGTTTGACTGACGGATGTGAGGCAGATTAAGGTCTCTGGTCACCAGGGGTTTGTTTGGCCAGGTTTCCTCAATGAATAATAATGAAGTCCAATAGGAAAATGTAAATGGTAAGTCCCTGCAAACTGTAATACCAGCAGGGGAGACTCCAGTTGCTGTCCTCAATTCCTCCAGCATTGATAAACAGTCTGCTTGGCTCCTTACAGATGTTGTCTATGAAGTCTAGAGTTACAAGTAACTATTTTCCAGCATGTAAAGGGATACAGTCCTGTCCTTCAAAAACAGCTTGGCCGCTTCCCCAGGATACATGTAATTAAAAATATATATCCCTGCAAAAGCTGTTTTTCCAACCAAATTGCCACTGATGTCAGGCTGTGTGCTGCTTCCAAACTGAGAGCTGGAGGACCATTCCGTAGGCTGTTCTAACCTACTTCCCCAATTCTGAAACCTCCAAAGGGACATTTCACCAGCACCAGGTCTAATCCCAACCATCTTTTCGAAACCGCAGTCCAACTTTTAAAATGATCTATGGGAAAACACGCACCTAGTCAGTAAGCTGCGTGTCTGTTTCTTATCTTTCAGAAGTTACAGCCAGACCCACAGACTTCTGAAGCTTCCAGCCAGGACAACTATACTCTATCGCCCCCCCCCCTCCCTCTGCCGTCTCCCTTTTCTCATTTCTAAATGTCGCTGGGAGTCTCCCCCTGTCAGTGTTAACGTTTCTTATACTTTGTCTTTACAGAAACAAGTTGGTTGCTTGCTGCATTGTCACCAGTCTATGTATGAGCATTTGCTCTGTCATTACATAAGCTTGCTTGCTTTTTTTAAGAAGTTAGTGACTGCATCTCCCAGGATACAAACTACTCTCCTGGAGTTTGTCCACACCATCACCATTTCCCTAAGCTGTGTTTTCACACTCTCCAACCGCTACATCTACCCTCAAACCCAGAGAAGATAGCACAGAAGACAACCATGCCTTCCTGTGTGACCTCTAAAACCGTAAGGGACCCCGCGAGGAGGGGCCGTTCCACCGTGGTGTTTCATCTAATAACTAACCCCAGAAATACTGGGGAGAAGAGAGGTCGGGGAGGGGACAAGGAGGGAGAAGTTCCCGTCTCCTCTTTCCTTCCAAGTCTTAGCTGCGTGCAGTGCAGCTGGCTGCCCTGCCAGGGACTCGCCCACCCAGCGGCGGCGGCCGGAATCCTTGGCAAGGATAACTCTCAGCTCCTCTGGGGCTAGGGGCTTGGCCGGACTCGGTGGGCAGGGGAGAGGTGCGGAAGGGCGGGGTGGATGAGTGAGTTCTTTCGCAGGCCAGATGACTTACACAACGTTTTGGCTTACAGGCCCTGAAAAGGGACAGAAAAAGTGGGGGTGGGGAAGGAAATCACTTTTCCAGGAGTTTGATCCTCCAGGCTAGGAAAGGACTGAGGGGTTCGACTTGGCAAGGGTTCCGCAAAGTTAGTTTGGGGCGTCCCTGCCCAAGCGGCCCCGTCAGGCGCAGGGCCCGAGGCTGGGAGGAGAGGGAGGGACGCCCACCTGCAGCTGGCTGGAGCAGCCGTACTGGATGAGCGGCGTGAAAGTCGTTAGCTGCAGCTCGGCGTCCGTCTGCAGCTCGTGCCCCACCAGGTTGGGCATCTTGGTCACGTTGTAGCCGAGATTCTGGCACATGGTGATGCGGATGGGGTCGCAGCGCCTCTCCTCCTCGTCCCCAAAGCCCCGCGCCGGCTCGGTGAGCAGCAGCAGGGGCAGCAGCAGCCGCAGACTGAGCCCGACGCCCCCGGGCTCCCCCGGGACTCTCGGCCCAGCGCCCCGCCGGGCCATGGCCAGAGCCGGGGGGCGGCAGCGGCGGCGGCCGCTCCGGCAGACACCCCCAGTTTGCACGGGGGCGCCCGCCGCCCGCGCTGCTCCCAGCCTCCGGGGAAGGGAGTGTGATAAGGCGCCAAGGGCGACGGACGGGCAGCTGCGCGTGACTGTGCCGGGAATTAGATGCCCCGAGCCCGGGCCGAGGGACGGACCGCACGGGTCATGGCGGCGAGCGGCGAGCCTCCAGCCCCGAGCCGGTCGCGTCCGCCCTCCGTCCCGGCGAAGCCCGCCAGCACCCAGCGCCGCGCTGCTCCCGCTGCCCGAGCTCTGGGCGGCGCAGCCCTGGAGGCTCGCGGGGCGGTGGCAGCGAGGGACGGACAGCACGGCCCGCCAATGGACGCGCGCCGCGGGCGGCGATAGGCGGGGCTGCGAGGCGGGGCCGGCCTCCCGCTGGAAGGGTCAGCTCCCGCCCGGCGGCCCCCTCCCCCGGAGCGCTCCGCCCCGCCCAGCTTCCCGGCGCGCGCTCGCCCCCCGCCCCCCACCCCGAGCGCCCCGTGCCCGCGCCCGCGCCCGGCCGGGATGGAGCGGCGTGGCTCCCAGGTGAGGAAGGGTCCCCGGGCGCCCGGTCCCGTCCCTTTGCAGCTGTCACGGCGGCCGCGGCTACCTCCGGTCGGGCTGGGAAACGCAACACAAAGAGCAAGGGGTTGCGGCTTCAAATAACGCCGGGGCAACCTCGAGCCAATTGCCCGCTCTCGGCGTCGGTGCCCTCGCCCTTACATTGACTTGGGGGCGGGGGGGATGAGAGGAAAACGTTTAGCTCCGTGCCTGGTACAGCCCCGGCTCGCAGTTCTTTCCCCTCGCCGCTGCCGGGTCGTCGCCCAGCCTCTCTCTCTGCCCACAGACCCTACGCCCGAGCTGCGAGGGGCGGGGGTGGGGGAGCGCCCCCGGGCCGGCTAGCGCTCCGGTTTCCTTCGCTGTATAAAATGAAATGCCACAAGGGGATTCGAAAGGAAATGAGAGCGGGACGCTCCGTGCCGCTCGGCCCGCCGCCCTTCCTGTCTCAGGGACACGGTTTCTAAATAAGGGTGGGAGGGCGTGAGGTGGGAGGGGAGAAGCTTGACCTGTTCACTGGGGGAGGGGGGAATGGGGTGCTAGCGAGGCAACTACCGAAGCTTCCTTCCCCGCCCACTTGGAGACCCCTTTCCTGCAGGCTGTCCCCACCCCAGCCCTGCTTTTTCCTTAATCCCAGACTCAGGGTCCTGGGAATCTGGGACCCAGGAGACCGGGTTGCGATTCAATCCCCCGCCCCCCAGGCTTTGGCTTGGGCCACCCTCCCTCTGCTTTCCAGTGGGGTCAGTGGAATCCTCAGCAGGTGGAATGTCCTAAACCTTTGACTTGTTCCTTCTCTGTGGTCATGTTGTCCTCTCTCCCTGAGGCTCAAATTGACCACCTGCGACACCGGGAACTTGATGTGCGTTTCACACAGTTATTCTGAGGGCCGTGAGGGACATCGTTCAGCACAGCGTCCGGCACAGGGTAGGAGTTGAATAATTTGGAGGTGGTGGTGGTGATTTTCTCTACCATTACGGGGCTCATCTCCTGCTTTTCAACCTGACACCAAAATGCCCTCCACAACAGTCCAGTCCTGAGGAGCTGGGGGCCTGGCTTCCTGCCTTCTTGCTGAGATCCCTTTGCCCAGCTCCTGCCACTGTTTTCCTAGGGCTGAAGTTCTAGAATCAAGTCGTTATGCACTTTCGATTCCTCCATTTCAGGCAAGCCCCTGGCACAGGGCAAGAGCTGAATACAAGTTGGAAGGATGTCTGTACCACTCTCGGGTTGCTCGTGTTCCGCCTGTATTTTTTCAGTTCTCTTATATTGGCCAGTGAGGAAGCGCTTGGCGTCCTGGTTACGCTTTGGGCTGCGATCTGCGTGGTGGAAAGTTAGAAACTACCAGGACTTTGCAGGAGCAAAACCGGGCTTTCCTATAAACGGTTACAGTTTCGGGAACGCACTTACCTCAACCCCACTGTGGGTTTCTGGGAGGGTGGGTGTTCACTTGAATAGAAAGTCAGGCTTTGTCCCCCGAAGTTGCTGGTGGTTTCCAACTGCCCACCCTGCGAATTGCACCCAACATGAGACCACTACACCACCAGGGCTCCAGGGGGTCACCATGACTCAGCATTGACTCGATGGCAGTGAGTTTGGGTTTTGATTGGCAAGCATAGACTTTCTTATGTTGAGAGCAAAAATGGAAGTCAATATATTTGATATTTGGCTTTGTGTCTAGAGCTGAGTTATAGAAGCCACCTTGTCTCAGGTCATCATCAAAACCTACCAATGGTGATTCTATTAGAGATTAAATTCTGAGCACCAAGTTTGCAGAAGGTAATGGATCCACAGTCAAAGCCCAAAATCCATTTCAGAGACCTCATGTGGATAAGACCTCCATTGAACCCCTTCTGGCCATTAACCAGAGATGTGAGCAGTCTTGCCCCTAGAGTGCATTGGAAAGTGGACTACATGCATCCCTTGTCAGCCCAAGGAGGGGCATTCTCCTTTAGGGGTATGTTTGATGGAGACTGCCATATTGGGGTTACATAGTCAAGAGTCATGCTCTGTCTTGGTCTGAAAGCCCTCGGCCAATCTTGTAACTTGTCTATCTAACATAAAGTCCATGTCCCAAATCATGGTCCTGGGCTTGCTGCCGTTGTCCCATCTGCTACTGTGATGTATTGCTCTACTGCCAGTCATGTTGCTGTGACCATTTCTTTTGCCCTCCCCTGCCCTGAAACTCTTCAGATCCTCGGGTGGCGCCATTATGACCTCATGTGAATAGCCCCGCTCTTTCAGATGATGTATATTTGTCTTGTCTTTCTCTGCTTAAGGCTTGATAAATGTTCTCCTTAAAGTATATTTGAGATTGAGGGTCTCCTTTGTACTCTACAGCAAGGTAAAACCAAAACAAAACAAAAAAAAAAACAAACCCAACTGCTACTGAGTCCATTCTGGCTCATAGTGACCCCATAGGACAGAGAAACATGGTTCCCTAGAGTGTCTGAGTTAGCAGCCCAGTGAAGGTAAAACCCAAAGCCAAACTCGTTGCTATAGATAGTCAGTTCTGACTCATGATGACTTTATATAGCAGGGTAGAACTGCTCTTGTGGGTTTCCAAGACAACTGTTCATGGATTGGCTGGTGGTGTCAAACGGTTGACCTTGCAGTTAGCAGTCCCTTAAAGAGCTGAGGAATGGAGTCTGGAAGCAAAGTAATTGTTAGAAAAAGAACCAACCAAGCCAAGGCCCAAAAGAAAATCTTTGAAGATGGGCCACGGTCCTCTCTCAGAGAAGAGATTCTAGCTAGAAGTCTACATAGTACTTCAAAAGTAGCAAGTAGGTATCTTCCTTGGGCCTAGTGCTGGGTAATATGTGAGATGACTGAGCTACAGAGATGAGTGAAAGTAACCCCCATGGCCAGGACCTCATAGGAGGAAACAAAGAATAAACAAATAAGCAAACACTATATCAACGTGATAAGTGCATAGATAGAGAATTGTGCCTAGACTGAAGTTTGAAGTGACTGGGTTTGGATGACTTCTCAGAGGGCAATGACCTACAAGATTCTGAACTACTAAATAAAGTAGAGTTGGTGCCTAATTGGCACTTCTCCTAGGGCATTTGAGGGGCAAGGAGGAGGGCTTGCATTATGTCGGAGAAGTGACGTGTTCATGATTTATTAGAGTATGCACTCTGTGAGGCCAGGGAGGGGCGCCCATCCCCCACACAGGGCCTGGTACCCAGGGTGCCTCGGAGGGAATACAGTAAGTGTTGGGTGACTTGCTGTCCAATCAATAACAACTCGTCAGAACCTTTACTCTGTGCCAGCTGCTGTTTCGCATGCTCTACATACATTATCCCATTTATTTCTACATTGATCTCTCACGTCAGATCGAGAGACCAAATCATTTGCCCAAGATCAGACAGCCAGTTAGGTGTTGGAGGAGGACGTCCATGCCTAGCTAGCTACCTGGCATGGCGCATACAGAACTGCTCTCCCAGAGGAATCTGGCTGGCAGCCAGCCTAATCCATAGCTAAAGGTGACCCCTTGTGGCTGGACTTCTCTCACGTACCCCCGACCCCTCCACCCCCCACCCCTGGCATCCCAGCCTCCGTTTGCTTGAAGCAATTGTCTCCTTCGAGAAAGGCTCAAGGATGTCCCTTTCCCATCAGAAGCTTTTCCTGTCAGCAGCTTTTCTTTCCCAGAAATGAGCTAGTCTCAGGTATTTTCCAAAAAAGAAAGGCAGGGGCATCACATTTCAGTCTGATTGTGGAAAGAAACAAAGACCAAGACGTAGAGCTGGGTCTGAATGGGCTGGAGCCCCTCAGCCTCCCTCTCACGGAGTGGTTGACACAGTCGCCAATCTGCCCCTGGTGACAGGCATGGCATGTTTGTCTTTGTTACTGAAAACACTTCCCTGAGGGAGTTCCAGGCAGAGGCACATCCACCCAGTGACCTTCAGCATATTTCCTGAGAGGAGGAGATCACCAGAAGTCTTAACCTGAAGGGCAGACCATGGTCTTTGAGTAACTCTGGTATAAGAGCCTGGGCAGCCCCCTCGTTTTGTTCCACCTGTGAAGTAGGAACTATGTAGTCACTATGGGGCTAACTCCATTGGCTGACTCTCCGTTTGCATCTAATGAGAGGCCGGGTTCTAATTAACTCCTGTCATGTGTTAAGTTTTCAACCTGACATTTTCTGCTCTGATAGATTCTTGTAATGGTTCCTAAATTAAAGACTGCATTGGAAGACTAACGTTTAGGTTGCAATCCACCACCTAGGGGGGTGGGAACTATAAACATCCTTTCCCTCCTAAGGAAAACCTCTCATTTGCAGTTTCTTTGCTCACCCAATTAAGAACTGAAGCAGTCACCCCAGAGCCTGCTTTTTCTTTTTTTTCAATTTCTTGTGAAACAATCCAACTAATCCATATTCAGTAGCTTCCAAGAAAAGTCTTAGGCCAACCGCTCATGAAGGAACCAGCCTCTTTAAATCTGGACAGAACACTTAGAACTCACAAAGAGCTGTCTTGATAAAACATGCAGGGAAGTGGTTCATTATGATCCTCTTGGGATTTGAGGGGGAAATTCACTAGGACTGAAACCCCACTGTGAGCAGGAATTGACTATAGAACAACAGAGTCTAAGAAGAAGTCAGGCCAGACCCTGTCGGCTTATAAATAGTCTGGGTGTGATAGGCTTCTCTGAACCCAAAGTAGTTATAAAGCAGAAATGTGTATACTGAGTGAGGAAGGAAGGAATGCCAAGTTTCAAGGGACTAAGTAAAAGCTACTTAAAAGTAAAAGAGCCAAAAAATTCTTACTATGTTGTACCATGGTCAACAGAGAGGAATCACATGACGGCAGAGTTCATGTTTAGGAATCAAAACCCTATTGGTCTTCCTATCCATAGCTCTTTAAAAAACACAAACAAACAAAACCCAAACCAAACTCACTGCCACCAGTCAATGACGACTCATAGAAAACCCTGTGGGGTTTCGAGACTGTCCTGTAACTTTATGAAAGTAGAAAGCCCAATATTCCTCCTGGGTAGCTGCTGATGGTTTCGAACTGCTGACCATTCAGATCGAAGCCCAAAACATAATGACTACACCACCAAGATTGCCAATCCCTATCTCTTAGTATCTCTTAGTAAGCATAAAATGATACAGAAAGCCAAACTAAACAGCCACACATTGCCCTGGGGTCAATTCCAACTTACTGTGATCCGATAGGGCAGAGTAGAGTGGAACCCGGTGCCTTGCAGAGACAATTAACCTTAGCGGGACAAAAACGCCTCATCATTTTCCCAAGGGGCAGTTGGTAGTTTTGAACTGCTGACTTTATGGTTAGCAGCCCCACTCATAACCTTCTGTACCACCAGGGCTCCTAAAGTGGTACATAGGACATGCTTATATATTAGTGGGTGGTGATGGCTTAATTTCAGATTGGCAACTAAGAATGTCTGCAGGAAGAAAAAGAAAAATACACCCATACTTAGTACCTTTAAAGCTTCGTTTCATTTACATTTTAATCAGTTGAGATATTAATAAGGTTTTGTGAGGATTTACTTGGACGCAGCACTGGTGTGGGTACTGGAGGATGTGCGGGCATGTAAAGGCAGTCCTTGTCTTCAAGGCGCTGTCTTATTGGGGGATCATCACTTCATGAGACCATGAGTGACACAAGTTTGGTTACAGCTCAGAGCATTTTTTGTGGACGTCCTTATCCCTCACCTTTCCCTTGCCATAGTACATAAAGCCCTTGGAGTACAAGTTTATTTTCTTTTTGCCTCCTTTCCTGCCCTCTGATTTGAGAGGCTGCATCTTGCTCACCATTGTATGCCCGAATTGCATAGATGAACACTACTTGATCCGTAGAAGGATTTTGTGGGTCAGGATTTGTAAGTGCTCTAATTCTTCATTAAGGCTTGGGTTTAAGTAATCACTAAAATGTAGCTTGACTAGTTCCAGGACGCTGGTTAAGTCCAGACTACAAGCCACACCTACAAGTCAGTCATGGTTCACACCTGTCAGAGGTCTTCTCAATCTGGCTGCTTTGCCAGTTTTTCCTTTTTCATGCTTTACCATGCCCAATCCTTTGAGGTAGAAAAACATGCTGTCCAAAAACAGTTGTTTGGCTCAGAGACATATGCATTTCTCCACTTTATGAATCGGCCCAAGGCTGATCCACACTCATCTCATTGTTAGTGGAGTCATTGGGAATTACAAAAGGAAGCTGGCAAAGCTGGTGGGGAATTTCATTATCTTTTCATTTCTCTGCTCCTGCTACTTTTTGAAGCCCCCTCAAGACGGTTGTAAAGGCAGGTGGTTCAAGCCAAGGTCTTGTGAACCAGGAAATCATTTGTAATTGGTAACTTTGTGGAAGAGTGGAATGTGAGCTCAGTTATGAGAGATTGATAAATTTCCAGGAAACGCTTGGACCCATGGAGAGGAAGGCACCTGTAATAATATTCTCACAGGCAGCATTCTCATCCGTTGATTCAGATTTTTTAAAAAAGTGAAGCTAAATGATCTATGGGAGAACTAACTACTTGTCATATGTAAGTATGAACTAGAGTAGACAGAGTCCCAAGTGTTGATTTTCAAAATGCTAAAATGTAAAATTGTCCTTCACATATGATCGTGAGATTAGGATATTTCCAGATAAATAGAAATTAAAAGAATTTGGTAAAACCAGACCAACCTTACAAGAAATACCAAGGGGAGGTCTCAGGACAGAGAACCACCAACAGTAGGCAACAGCATGAGATTAATATATGTAACAACACCACCCAGAAAGCAACCCAGACATAGAAATATTCATAGTTAAGCAAGCCTCTAAAACTGAAAATAGAGAACCAGAGAGATCAATTTATGACAGCCAGCTAAACGGGGGAATAGTATAGGTACTTCCAAATGGAGAGGAAGTCAATTAGATTCCAAGATGTTGGGTAGAGGGGAGAAGAGCCTACAATAAGAGCAACATTGGCAATGAGTAGTGGAGATTGGGGAGGATGCTGAGAGGAGGGCAAGAGTTGCAACAGAGGTAAATACTGTTAGATACACAATCCTGCAATAATGGTCATCGACCAGTAGTTACATGAATAAACACATGGGCTGAGCAGGTGTGGGAGGGAGAACAGAAATTACAGAGGACATTTGCACATGGATATTTCTTTACATCTGCTTCAACTATATAATGGAATGATGGATGCTGTGGAGCATACAGGGGATGAAGCTATAAAAACTTCTTGAACATGATCAGGCACTTTGGGGGAATGAGCAACTCTTTAACGATTTTTTATGTTGTTGTTTTTTGTGTGTGTGTGTGTGTGTCTTCTTTTCGGAATTCCAACCACAGTCTTAGGGGACACTAAAATCAATTGGTATAATGTAGTCCACAAAGTCTACATAGGACTTTGGTGAATAGTGACTGTGGCCTTGAAAGTTTCTGAGTGGCCCTTGTGAGTTTCTGTCCAGAGGAAAGAGGAGTAGTGAAAATCAAAGATGCATGGAAGCAATGCGTCCAATGGACCATGTACACATCAGCCTCCATGACTCTAGGAGCGGCAGAACTAGATGGTGTCTAGCATCCACTGTCAACTGTTCTGAAAGAGATTCCATTATATAGGGGGGTGGAAAGCTATGGAACAAAACTCAAGATCATGACCATGTTTGCTGGGTAGATCGAGACTGGTGGCACCCCCAGACCACATGGTCCTTGGTCACCCTCGGGGTCTGGAACTGAGCTCATCCCTGTGGCTCAATTTTCAGCCAAATAGTAGACAGATCAGTAATGGGAATAATAACACTATTGAGGTTTTTATAGTTAAAATAATTGACCATATGAGATCAAAGTGGCATCATTTACCAATTCAAAAGGGCTAGGAAAGGAGGAAGGGAAATTCAGGGAGGAGGGAGGATGGATAGTATTTTGTTGAAGAGATTGCAGTGAATGAGATGAACCAGAAAAGTGAAGGTATGTTCTGTAAACTTACCTTCACCTAATTCATGATACAAAGTTCTTTTAAAAAACGGCACTCTTCCCATTGAGCTGCGTCTGTGGTTCCTCCCCTTGAATCTAGGAAGACTTCTAAGTGCTTCAAACAATCAAGTTTGCCATAACATGACTGACACTACAAGACACTGCCTTATTTCATAGGAAATTTGCTCTTAGCCCCTCCTGAGCAGTCTTTTAAGGAGCGCCAACTACTCTATGTCCCCCCCCCCCCCATGCATAAGTCACCGGTAGGATCTCCAGCCCATTCTTCAGTCTTCCCGGGCCAAACACCGGAAATGTAAGTAAAGACGCAATCTTGGAAATGGCCTCTGGCCTCAGCTGTTGTCGTCCTTAGTCATTTGAGTAATCCCATTCCCGACATTACTGTGCCTTCTCCCTGGCCACAAAACCAATGGTGTTTCTGTCTGATGCCAATCATTTTAGGGCGGTTTATTCCAAATAACCAGAGTAGAATTAATATAAGCAACAAGATATCAGAGAGAAATATGGCCAAATTAGGAAAAGAATAAATAATACCTGAGAATGGATACAGGAATTTGATAGTCTCTTTTGGGGAAAAGGATAACATGTTGTTGGTTCATGGGTCACATGCAAGTCAGGTAGAAGGATGATTTTGAACTTAAATCAAACTAACTTCAGTCAAGTCAATTCTGACTCATGGCCGCTCCATATATTTCAGAGCAGAATGTGGTGTTTCATCGGGTCTAATTGGCTGCGGAAGTAGATCTTCAAGTTTTTTTTCTTCTGAAATGCCTCTAATCAAACAAACAAAATCCACTGCCACCACGTTGGTTCCAACTGGGTGCGATTAAAGCACCAACTTTTGTGTTAGTAGCTGAGCCTGTGACCATTTGTGCCACCCAGGGACTCCATGTTAAAAAGTTGTGTTGTTAGGTGCTGTTGAGCCCGGTCCAACCCATAAAGATCCTGTGCACTACAGAACCAAACACTTCCCACACCTGCACCATCCCCACATTTGTTCCTCTGCCCGAGCCCACTGTTGAAGCCACGATGTCAGTCCACCTCCTTGAGAGCCTTCCTCTTTTTCACATCCCTCCACTTTACCAAGCAGGAGGCCATCCTCCAGGGACTGGTCTCGCCCACCAATATGTCCAAAGTCTGCAAAATGAAGCCCTGCAATCCGTGCCTCTGCGGAGCACTCGGGCTGTACTTCTTCCAACACAGACCAGTCTGTCCTTTGAGCAGTCCGTGGCACTTTCGATGTACTTCCCCGGCACCACAATTCAAATGTGAAGTATGGTGAAAGGATGTGTATGAATGCCCCGTTGGTAAGGCGTGCTCTCTAATAGCTTTGTGCCCTGTCAGTTTCCCTTCCATGTGTGTTCCAGACTACGGCTGCTCACAAAGATATTGACCTGAGATTGGGGAAGTAAACGTGAAGCGGCATTTGTTATGCTCCAAAACCCAGTGTTGGCTGCCACGCTCTGTAGCAGCCCGTGTACCCTGTCACAGGCCTGCTGAATTACCTATTGACACGGCATAGTGCTTGCGCAAGGCCAGCGACCCCTCTTCTGACAGTTGTCTTCCTTCACCTTTTTCGGTCCCTGGCCTTACATAAGTTTATGGCTAAGGGCTCTGACTTCGGCAGGTCACTTACGTTATCAAGGTTAGAAGTGGTTAGAGACAGACATCGGGTCCAGTTTTACTTTGTGGAGTCCAACTTACCATTGAGTTCACAAATATCATGCCAACTTTCCTTCTTGATTTCAGCCTGGCTGATCTGAAGGGGATCAGCCCAAACCGAAAAGCTACATAAGGTCTAATCTCTATACCCACCCACTGCCATTCACGGTCATTGAGTTGATTCGGACGTGGAGCAGCCCACTAGGCTTTCCAAGGCTGCCCATTTATTCAGGAGCACACAGTCTCTGCCTTCTCCTTGGGGAGCTGCTGGTGGGTTTGAACTGCTCACTTTGCAGTTATAAGCTCAATCCTTACCTGACAGTTGCACCAGGGCTCCCGAATCTCTCTAATATGTACTTCTTTCTACCTCACGCATGGTGACCTTTTTTCTCTGATCAAATGCTGACTGATATGTCTTGCATTAAAAAAAAAAAAAGTCATAGTATTTTAACACTAGAAGCTTCCTGGCTCATCTATTCTGTTCCTCAGTTTATGCGTGGGGAAACTGAGGCACTGAACCTGATTAGCCCAAGTGGTACATAAATAATGCATGGCTGAAGCAGTTAACTTGCTTTATGGCCTAGGAATTTACCAGATTCCTCTATGACTTATTGAGTTGCAACTTGTATTGCCACAACAGAGCATGTCACTTATTAACTCCGTACTATAAAGATGAATTGGAGGAGCCCTAGTGGTGTAGTGGTTTATACATCGGGCTGGTAACCGCAAGATCGGCAGTTCAAACCAACGGCCCCTTCAAGGGAAAAAGAGCAGGCTTTTGGCTCCCATAAAAATACACAGCATAGGAAATCCAAAGGGGCCAGTCTACTCGTCCTATAGGGTCACTAAAATCTACTTACTGGCATTCAGTTTGGTTTATCAAATCGCTTCCAGTTCATGGCAACCCCAAGAGGCGTGTGCTCATTGGATGATTGGGGGAAGTAAGCCGCCAGGCCTTCTTTTGAGGAGCCTCTGGGTGGACCTCCCACTTTGGGATCGCTGCCAAGAATATTAAACATTTGTACCACCCAAGGTTGTTTTGTAAAAAAAATTTAAATACATAGCTTTGAAAAAATTCCATTTTGGGGGGTTGGGTGTGCCCTGTAGTCGCCCTACAGTGCCCTATGGAGTCTGGCCCATCTCTTCCTAGCTACCCCTTCAATCACACTCCTCTCTTGCTCTTCTGGCTCCAGCCTCACTGAACTTCACAAGGTTTCAAAGACTCATCTGGCTAGCTCCTGGCAAGGGTGTTTTTGCTATCCCCCCCCCCCCCCCCCCGCCCCCTAGGATGCTGCTCTCCTTGTTCCTCTCACAACCAACAAATGCCTTCTCCGTTGAGGGCCTTCCCTGAGCACTTGGGCCGGCCTTTCCTTCAGTCACTCCTATCACCACCACCAGACGCTGGGACTTCAGTCCAACTCCTGGAAACGCCGTGTGTGCCAAAGGAGAATCGTACTCCATGGGGTTTTCGGTGGCATTTTTTTTTTTTTTTTTTAGGAAGCAGTTCTCTAGGCTTCTCTTGCTGGGCTCCTGGGCTCCTGGGGCGGGGGCGGGGTGGGGAACTTGCATCTTCAGACTCAGCAGTTAGCAGCCAAGCACATCAACTGTTGCTACCCTATTGTATTTCTTTCGCAGCACGTAACACTACTCATCACTGTCTTGGCTATTTATTTGATAACTTGCTCTGTTCCTCTCTCTTAGCCAGAATGTAAACTCCATGAGGGCAAGGTCTTGACTGCTGACAATTTACAACAACAACATTGTTTCATTGTAAATTAAGTAGGGATTTACAGTCCAGAGCATCAAGTTTGAGTTCAGCTGTTGAAACTACTAATCAAACTCCCCCATAGCTTGCCCTTTACCCATTACTTGAGTCCCCTTCTCCCTCCATGGGCTACGAACTTCACTTCACCCCAGTTCCCACTGATCAGCAGCCCAACCCATTATTTTATCTTCTTTCCCTTGTTCTCCTCCTACTCTGATACCTCCAAAATCTGTCCCCTTGATATGAAAAGTCTTCATCTTTATCTTATTCATTTTGTTTTCTTTATAATTGTGGTTTCCTTTAATATTTGTCCTTCTCTGGTTGGCTACTTTCACTCAGCATAATGTCCTCTACACTCATCCATGTCATGAGGTGCTTCGTGGCGTCATCATTGTTTTTTAGGGGCTGCATAGTATTCCATTGTGTATTATATACCAGAGTTTCTTTACTCATTCATCTATTGATGGGATTTAAGATGTTTCCATCTTTTTGCTATTGTTACTTCCAATTTCTTGCTATTCTTGATCATTGACTTAATCTCTAGTATATAGACTTAATATCTAGTACATAGTATCTTAATATATAGTACATAGGTACTCAGCAATTGTTTGTTAAACGAACAAGCCTGTACAGTAACTGCTATTAGTCTTCCCATTTTGAAGATGAAGAAATCAAGTCCCCAAGAGATTAAGTAATCTGCCTGAGGTCCCACAGTAAGCGCTAGGGTTGCAAGGTAGAATCACCTGATTCCACTATACACACTTCCTTTAGGTGCCTCGTTGACGCCGCAGGTTTCCTCTGGGTCCAAAGTTGACCATTGAAGTAAAGGATATCAAAACTACAAAGGACCTTTGATAATGAGCTAGTTCCTTGCCTATTCATGATAGTAAACTTAATCAGTTAACTATTTATTGAATCCTTATAGTATGCATGACTAAGGTCATTGAAATCCCTCCCCCAAACAGGGCAAACCACTAAGGATCATCTATTTGTCATATCTTGGGAAGTTCTAGATACCTGTATTTTTATCTGATTTTCCTTTGGTAGTCCTCAATTTTTCAGTTTCAATAATTTGACTGAATTATATGCCTTTCTGCCTCAGATTTTTCTTCTATATTTAATCATCTGGAATCCATACTTGGGGCTTCATTTTTATTATAAAATTAGAGGAAAGGATATATTTTAAGATAATGATTTTCAGATACATGCAAAGAAGCAGTGGCAGCTACTAGTACCAGAAGTAAGACGGGCTATTCCTACCTTGCGTCCAGCACATTTTCACCACGCCATACTGTCCTTCTCTTAGCTCCTTAATGCAGAATCCATGATGGTCATGGAAAACAGGTTTTGGGTCAATCAGGGCCAACCTATGGCCGAGACCTGGGGTTTCAGGCTGTACATACAGCCAGGCCCTATTCCTGTTCATCATAATCATACATTACCATTGGTTCATGGAGAATTAACAGGTGTCCCCCACATGCCTGACTTTCAGAGTAGCCTGTCACTCTCGTACCTCAGTCATCCTAGTTTCCCTGCTTTGTCAAAACATCTGTGCATCAGAAAAGCAATGTTGCATGGCTTTCTCATCTCTACCCTCTGAGTCCACATAAGCCTCTCCCTTGAGGAGCTGAACCAAGGCCTCCCCATAATACGGTCTGCATAATAGTGTTCCCACAAGGCAGGATCAGTGGAGACTCTGGGATTTAGACCATGTCAGATCTGGAGAGTACCTTCGAGACTGCAGATACTACCTCATTATCACATTTGCAGATAAATGTGGATGCTGAGGGAAACCAATTGACAGCCCTAGCTGATAGTTCATCACACACAGAGAAGCTGGGCCCTCTGACTTCGCAGTTCAATATCTATTGCATCATGTTGAGGCCTGCACAGTTAGAAGACAAGAGACCCAAATGAACCCCCAAGAAGGGGAGTTGACTATTCCAGCAAGTGAATCAGGAAATTCTGTTTCCTCCTTAGAATGAAGTCCATCATAGTAACCCTCTCCAGGAAAAACAAAAGCCAGAATAAGAGCTCCTTATCATATTAAGGATTTGCTGGGAATTTGAGATTAATAAATGAAGGCCCTTACCTTGGACTTGGAAAATACTGTGGTGGCATTCAGTTAATGATTCCCCATTCCCTGCTCTAAAGGTAAGTTGGCGGTGCCTCTGGGTAAGCATGCTACTACGGTAGAGCGTCAGGGACACAAGTCCCCTTGTGTTGTAGGGGAAGAGTGTCCCTCTGGAATGGCACAAGGCGTGGCTCTTTATGCTATGCCAGGGCAGCAAACAAAATTTTAGTGAATGCAGTATTCTGAAAGGTAAGGGTGTTTGCTATGTCCATTTGTCTGTGACGAGAAAAGAGAACTGGAGAGATGCTCCCACAGCCTCGTCTAGCTTACTCAAAGCTGCAGGTCTTGTGCGAGGTCGCAGTAAAGCTCTGCGCTGAGTCTGTCTGCAGAAAGACAAGCAAATGAGAACTGGAGAGGACTGGCTGGGAAACCGGCTCAACAGTGGGCTGGCTCTGTGATATTGGTCACTCTGCCTCGCTGAGCATCAGTGTCCCCATCGTTGAAATGGAATAATTACAACATGGCAGCCTCCCGTTCCTCCACTAGCCCAATCCAAACCCTTTGTATTTTCTAACCTTTGAGTATCAGGTTGTACAGTGCAGTAAAGGAAATGGACTCTTTCCTTCGCCTCAACTCATCCATGGCCGTCGAGTCAATTCTGACTTACAGCAGCCCCACAGGGAGGGCTGTTGCTAGGTGTCGCCGAGTCCGTTCTGAACGACACGACGGTGAAGAAGAACCACAGCAGGAAGCAGGGCTCACTCCTGCACCCTTCTCACAGTTGGTCTTATGCTCAAGGTCATTGTTGCAGCCACGATGTAAGTTCTTCCACCTGAGGGACTTCCTCTTTTTTGCCGCTTCTCCACTAAACATGGTGTCCTTCTCCAGAGACTGGGCTCTCCTGACAACATGGCCAAAGTATGTAATATCAAGTCTCTCCTCTGTACCTCTACAGCACCTTCTGGCTTCTTCAAAGACCGATGGTTTGCCCTTTTATCAGTCCATGAGGCTTTCAGTACTTTTTCTCCAGCACCACGTTTCAGAACTGTACATGTGGTTTCCAAGACTAACTCTCTACGGAAGTAGAAATCTCCATCTTTCTCCTGTGGAGTGGCTGGTGGTTTTGAACTGCTAACTCTGCAGTTAGAAGTACCCATGTAGCCCACTCCACCACCTGTTTTTGTTAGGTGCCACAGAGTTGGTTTGAACTCATTGACCCTCTGTACAACAGAACTGGACACTGCCCAATCCTGGACCAGCCTCACAATTATTCTTATGTTTGGGCCCATTGTTGCAGCCACTGTGTCAGTCCATCTCCTTGCGGGTCTTCCTCTTTATCTGTGCCTTTCTGCTCTAGCAAACTGACGTCCTTCTCCAGGGACACCCTTGCCTCCTCTTCCTAGACAGATTGGATTGTCCTTTTGGCCGTCCACGATACTTTCAATACTCATCGCCAACACCATCCTTCAGATTCGTCGATTGTTCCTCAGTCCTCTTTATTCAGTGGCCAGCTTCCATACGCGTATGAGGCGGTTACAAAGGCCATGATTTGTGCCAGGTCCCCCTTGGTTCTCAAAGTCACATGCATGTTTTTTATACTCTGCTGATGTCTTGTGCAACAGGTTTACCTATTGCAGTCATCGTTTGATCTCTTGACGGCTGCTTTCATGAGTATTGATTGTGGATTCAAGCAAGAGAAAATTCTCAACAACTTCAACCTTTTTCCCATTTATCGTCATGTTCCCTATTGGTCCATCTGTGAGGATCCTTGTTTTCTTTATATTGAGTGGTCATCCATACTGTAGGCCGCAATCCTTGATCTTCATCAGCAAGTGCTTCAAGTCCTCCTTGCATTTGGTGGTGTCATCTGCATATTTCACGTTGTTAATTAGCTTTCCTTTAACCTGAGACTGCATTTTTCTTCATACAATCCAGCCTCTCTGATTATTTGCTGGGCATAAAAATTGAGTGAATGTGGGGAGAGGCTACAACCCTGACACATACCTCTCCTGATTTGAAACCTTGTTCAGTTCCCACTGCTCTCTTGACCTATATTCAAGGTCCACATGAGTACAACCAAGTGTTCTGGAGTCCCTGTGCTTCCCAAGGCTGTCCATAGTGTGTTTTAGTACACACAGTCAAATGCCTTTGCACAGCCAGTAAAGCACAAGTAAACATTTTTCTGGTATTCTCTGCTTTCAGCAAAGTCACCACCAACATCAACAGCACCAAACAACAGGCAAACTCGTTGTTGAGTTGCTTCTGATTGGTAGAGATCCTACAGAACAAAATAGAACTTCCCTTTAGGTTTTTCTAAATTGTAAATCTTTTATTATTATTATCATTCATCTTTATAGAAGCAGATGAAAGCATCTTTCTCCCATTGGGTGGCTATAGGAGTGGCTGATGGATTCAAACCACCAGCCTCTCAGTCCACAGTTTGTGCTTAGCCACAGTGCCACCAGGGACTCCTTAGCTCTAGAAAGCAGTACAGATCTTTTCTATTTGAGGGGATTGGCCTAGGAATGAACATACAGCATCATTCTAGCCAAGGAGATGAAAATAGGGACGTTGAAAACCTCGAAAACCTCCTGAAGAAATTCTACTTTATAGATCTCTGTAAGTCAGAACCAACTTGACGGCAACGTGCTACCTTGTTTGTTGTTGTTATTTACTAGGAGGTGTAGTAGGTGGCACATTGGGAAGCAAAGGTCTGGAGGGCTCATCTGTTAGGACATTTCCCCTAACTTTTTAAGAAGAATGTGAAAAAGATAGAGATCTCTTCTGTGAAGTCTGTGCTTTGGCTCTTGGGTGAGGATGTGAGGAATGAAGCTTGCTGCAATCTTGAACCAAATACTGAAGCTGAGAAAGCAGAGAGATGGATTCTTAGTGTGTTTGAGCTGTTGACATAACCAACCCTGCATGTGAGGTTAAGTGAGATAATATATTTCCCTTTTTGTTTAAGTCATTTTTAGTTGAGTTTTCTACTTTTGGCACTTAAAGGCACCATAGCTGATTTAGCAATCAAAATCAGTAAGGTTGCTGTAAAAATTAAATGGTGGCCAGTCTATATTAGTTCTTTTCCTAATTTATAACCCAAGGTCCACTCCTTAATATGATAACCTTTTAATTGGTAGAGTTATTTTGTTTATCACATAGACATTCTACTTGACTGTTGGTTTTTTAAATTGAGCCCATTATGTGGACATTTCCTGATGATCAAAAATGATACCAACAACAGTTTGGTTACTTAGAAGGCTTAGAATTTCCAAGGCCTCTTGAGTCAGAATTGATTTGACAGCAGTGGGATTTTTTTTCTTTTCTGGAAAGATAAACAGGAATTTTAAGAACAGAGAGTCGCCACCTAGCTGCCTCGACCCACTAGAGAACACACTCTTCTATGGACCACAGACCGGAATCAAGAAAAGCAGGCATGAGCATGTGATATGGGAAGGGATGCGGGCGGCTTATCAAGGGAAAGTAAGCCTACGGCTCTTTGTATCTCTGAGCTTCTTCCAAGAAAAGGAATCTTTATAAGAAACAGTCAGGTCTTTACTCTGATCCTCATGGAAACTTTGGGAATAAATGAAATCCTTACCATGGAAATTTTTCTTCTGGTCAGCAAGTCTTGGAGGAAGTAGTTAATAAGACAGTCATCCTCTAACTTAACTTTTATAGAGTCTAGGATCTAGAAAGTCAGGAGTAAGTAGTCTTACAGACCTCACTATAAGTCTTACAGATACAGACAGGGACATCTGGGTTTTGCCACCTATTTTTAAAAGGTTCCTGGTAATTAATTTATGTCCTAAAATATTGTCCTCAGGAGTTGTGAAGGTAGAGGACACAGGTGGGAGAGGTTAGCACCCAAACTCACTGCCATTGGTTTGTTTCCAACTCATGGCATCCCTGTAGGACAGACTAGAACTGCCCCCATAAGTTTCCCAAACTGTTGACAAGAGTAGAAAGCCTCATCTTTCTCCCAAGGAGCTGCTGATGTTTTCAAACTGCTGAACTTTCCGTTTGCAGACAGCCACCTAACAAGTATGGCACCAGAGCTCAGCAGTAAAGAGTTGACATTTTCTCTTTGAAGGATTCTCACAGTCCCTTTGGTTCACAAGAGAGGCCCTCACCCAGAACCCAGGGCGTGCGCCATGTCAGGGCCGCTTTTAGACTGTCTCTTGGAGAGGCAGTGAATCCTTCTTTTTTGGCTGAACACAGCCCTATGGAGTTCCCTGCTCAGTGAGGGAAGGGCTAGATCTTAGCTCCCAGCAGGGCTCTCCTGTGCACTATGGTCTGCACAACCTCCCAAGATGGCCTTATCTTAACACGAGTCCCTTCCACTGGTTTCCCCGAGGAAATTAGCATAATGATCTGAGGATTACAAATAAATAAATAAAATAAAGACACGGGGTCCCCAGTGGAGCCCTAAATAACACTCTCTCTTCCCAGCGGGTGCAAAGAAAGTTGAACAAATAAATAAGTACCTTTATTCGTGATAGAGACCAGATTAGTCAGCTAGTCTACAACAGAAAAACAACCCTCTTGATTCACTCTCCATGTAGAAGAATGAGGGAAGCCCTCAGTGAGATGACGTTGGTGGCACAGACATGCACATGACAGTGGTCATGAAGACAGTGCAGGACCAGACAGCATTTCATTGGCTTATACATTAAGTCAGGAACCCTAGTGCTCAGCATCGACATGCCTGGCTGCTAAGGGGAAGCTGGCAATTCACATCAGCCAGCGGCTCCCTGGGAGAAACACGTGGCAGTCTGCTCTGGTACAGTTGGTTGCCTAGAAAGCACGATGGGGCCATTCTGCTCTCTCACATGGGGGCCCTCGAGTTGAAAACTGACTTGATACCTCTCGGCCAGATACATCCACCCTCACCGTGAGTTGCAGCTGACTTGACAGCAGCGAACAGCTGTATCACACACCAGGTGTTAAATCGATACTATTTCTAAGCTCCCGCACCGCTCGGAGAGGTCAATGGGAGCTCGGTTTTCCAGATGAGGAAACTGAGTTAGGAAGTTGGAGAATGAGGACTCAGACCAAGGTCTGACTATTCCCAGAGATCCCTGCTGCTTACTTGTCACGGCTGCTTCCAGGGAACCAGCAGGAGCGTCTACAACCCGAACTCCATGAAACTGTCCAACAATTCTTGTGAGATTTGCAAAATCACCCTGTGGCCGAGTTGTCCTCCTCTCCAGGTTCTCCTTTGGCACAACTGAAAAAGGCTGACTGTTTTGAGACAGCAGACACAGAAATAGAGGAGAAACCTCAAGTCCTCCAGCTGCAGACTATTTTTCATAGCTCCTGGGAGCACTCGGTCTGATGCCAGCACGAATATTGCTAATTTGAAACTCCAAATGTGTTTCTCAGAACATGCAGGCAGAGTGCCATTTTTGAGGATGTCTTTCATGTCATCACCGGGTCTCTTGGCCCTCACGGTGCAATCCCTATTGCTGTCTCTTAGTCTCTTAGTCTGAACTTGACTGTCTTGCCACCTCTCACCCCCACTCCCGCCCCCAAGCATGTTGGGAAAACCACATGCACAGACCCACAGGGATTATTTGTTCTCATGGCTTTCATCAGTGCAAAGATCTTATTCAGGTTCCTGAAGTCAAGCCTGAAATGAGCAAGATTGTTGGAAGACTGTTTCCAAGGTGAAGGTTCATCAGGGAAGCAGGCTGGCTAAGTAAGATTGTCAGCTCCATTGGAGTCTAGCTGATCTGGCGAGAAGCACAAAGATCTCCATGCCCTTAGCTGTCCCTTGAAGAAGGGACTGGCCTTTTCTGCCCTCCCAATGGCCAGTCGCCTTTCTGGTAAAGATGGTTTCCATCTGGTCAAGGTGGCTCCCTCACAGAAAAGCTGTGAGTTGTCGGAGCCAACCCTCACAGTAGTGAGGGGGAGCTCCCTAGATCCATAGGCTGGTCAAGGAGATCTGGGAAGGGTGCCAACAGCAGTTCTGGATACTGACATAAAAATCATTTGTATCTAAGTATTGGCTCATTAATCTCCACGTTCTCAGAGATTTTTGCCTTGTTATGTATTCCTTTATGTGTATGCAATTAACTGGTAAGTAGACCAAAGCAAAACTCACATAGCAAAATAATCATCTGATTCCAAGTAGCCGTGACTCAAGATCATGTTCAAGCAACATTCACCCTTTCTCAACCTTCATCCAGCTTACTGAAGTTCATCATTTTGAATCTTGCCTTCTAAATCCGAGTTTACATTCCCTCTCATGCCTCACAGTATACTGCAAGATAGCTCAGTCTTATAGTATGGCCATTAGGTGGCACCAGAAACATCCATGCTTAGTCTAATTTATGCAGAATGCATAAGGGCGCTAAAGTGTCTGTCCTCTGTTCACGATAAAAAGGCACAGGTAACACTGAATCACCAAAACCTGGCATCTTGGAAAGTTTCCCGTTGGCCGTTTGACCTATTTCCTGTATAGTTATTTGAATATGGGAGAAAAAAATAGGGTGATAGGGTCAGTGAATTCAGAAAGCAAACATCTATTCATTAGCAAAAGGAAGGAAAAAAGACTGGAGCCCTGCATCCTTTTCCTTGCAAGGTCTCGCGAGTGTATAAATGCCGAAGATTATTAGGAAATATTTGAATAACAGGATAAAAAAAGTCAAGGCTACTACCTCTTAAACCTGAACTTTATTCCCCACTGAAAACAGACTTGGACAGCAGCCAAGTTGTTCAAGGATTGCCCTGGCCAGTCTCTCACCACCGGGCTCCTCTCCGGGAAAAGGGCGCCAGGCCCAGCCTTCACCATTTTCAAGTTCATTTTGTTTGAAGTTTGTACTTTCTTGTTGATAAAGGGAAGTCAAGGGGGAGGTTGGCACTATATCTTCCAAATCTCCTGCCCCCCAACAACCCAGCATTGCACTCTTTGCCTATATCGCACTGTTCCAAGGAGCAGAGTCACTTACAGGAAAAAAGATAGAGCTGAGAGTCAGGTTATACGACACTTAACATTTACTAAGTACTAAAGGAAATGATTCTACAAATGTGTTAAAAATGGGAATACTAAATCCCAGAAAGGGCACTTGGTTAGCCAGAACCCCAGATCCCAAGAGCAAGACTATGTACCGGTGGTGGTGGTATTTTATGCAAATAACATTGGCATTATTGGGCGTGGTCGGGTGTTCTTTTGTGTGTGAGTGCATGCAGATGGATCGACCTCCTCACACATGGTTTCCTGTGGGCGTCGTATGCATGTGCCTTTGATTTATGTGGGCGTGCTAGGGGAGGACATGCAGAGGATGCCCTACAAGTTCTCCATGTGGATTTGAGTAAATTGCTCCACTGTCGTTTCAGCTACAGCACAGGGGTGTGGGCCACCTGGCCCCAACCCGCCTTCCAGCTTGAACTCTCCAGATCCAAGTAGGACGTGTAGAGTGCGGTGTCTTGTGCACGTATTGCGACTGGAGGTGTGGCTTGGCACCTCCTCAGTAGGAAGGGAGGGTCAAGCTCACTTTGATGGTGTTCCGACTCTCACACAATGCGCTGAACAGTCTGGGTCTTGTATTTGGGGGGAAAGGTAAATAGCAGGTCCTGATTAGCCTTTCCTATATCTGTCATCAGCGTATTATACTGTAAACATTGGGCCTCTGGAAGTCTTCCTTTACAAATGAAATGATCCCAGGGTTTGGTGTTCTGCTTTTCATGGCCCGCTCCTTGGCCAGGCATGCCGCACATTATTTTCACTGCCCTTCTCTGAACCTTTGCTATTTTTGCTCTGCCTTTTTTACTGCAGGACAGATTAAAGAGAGGGTCCTTGTTATTATGATGTTGCTTCTTGTTTTATTTTTTACTTAAAAGACGGTGACAGTGGAACTCTCAAAAGATATGTCTGTGTTTTCTTGCTCATATTCTGGATGGGAAGAGTCAGGAAATAAGAAGACGGGACATTGACGGGGGGTGGTTACAGCGGGTCAGGCTGCCCACTAGGTGCATCTGATATCTTCGCTGCCGTCATCTTCCGACCAGGATTGCCAGGGGGTGAGTAGGGATGACAAGGCCAGGCCCTCATGCAGACTTCTCACCAAGGCCCTGGTGCTGCCTCATTGTGACGCCAGGTGATCTACCTGTCTTCTCCAAGTATCCATTTTCTCAATGGGTAAGCAAGCACAACATAATGTTTGCTCAGAGTAAACACTTTAATAAATGTTAATCAGCACCATTATTCCTATCTTAAAGGGCAAATCTTATCTACTTCCCGTTAGACGAAAAAAGCAAACCATGCACACAAGGAAGGTTTGAATCAGTGAAGTACAAGGTATGCAGACTCACGCTGAAAGGACTCTGTTCTGAGTACGTACCATGCCTTTCCCCAGTGCCCTCTTTAACCAGGGAAGCCATCCCACCCTCATCCCACATGTCTTTGTTAGAATAGACCTGATAGTGGTCAAGAGCATGAGCTCTGGAGACAGTTGCATCTCAGCTCTACCATTTGTTAGCTGTGCATCTGCAGGGCCGGAGAATTATTTAATGTGGCTCTTCTAACTCCCACAAACTACGTTTCCCTCCATGTGTCTGGGTAAGAAAGTGGGGGGAGATACTCATAGAATTCATCTGTTAGTAATTGTGAGTAGGATTCACTACGCTACATCCTGCTGTGTATGAAATGAGTCCTCTGAGAAGTAGGAGAGGCGATTGTAGTACCAGCAAGAACCAAGAGTAGAGCACATCCTCTGGACGCTGAGATTCCTGTGCAGCGAACCTCCTTGACCCAGAAGACAGCTGTGCCCTGAGAAGAAGAGTAACAGATCCAGGAACCAGAGCATGAAACGGAGTAGTGGGCTTCCCAGCCCACAGAGCAATTAGAGCAGAGTACTTTTGTGTAGGAGGCTGGCTTTTTGAGTGGGCACCTCTGGGCACTTAACTGGGGGAGTTGGACTTGTCAGCCCACAAGGGTGGAGCGACGTGCCTTTAGGCACTTCATCCAGGGGGCTGAGTTCCATGACCCATGGAGCTTGAGCTGAAGGCCTTCCATTTGAGGCCGACAGCACAGTGGTATGCCTTTGGGGAATTTTTAGCGCCCCTGAAAGAACTTTGTAATATGTTCTGATGAGCAATTGTATTGAGTCTTTCTCACTTGCGTTGCAACCTATTAATTTCCTCAATAAACCCTTTAATCATGAATATTTCTTGTGAAATCTGCATGGCCATTGCAAAGAATAATGGAGGCTAGATATAACAGTACAAGAGTATTGTTTGAGTGATAGAAAACTGGTTGTCCTGTCAATCTTTAGCATGCTTCTTCACTTTTCGGTGCTCTTGTTTCCTCCTTTAGTTGATGGGGATGATAAAAGCACTTATTACTTCTTGCAAAGACGAATAAAATAATACAAAAGAAGTACACATAGGAAGTACTAAGTAAATATAAAGTGGTCTTACTATACCTATCCCCAAGCTACAGGAGTCAGCATATGACTCAGAATTGACTAAAGAGAGTATCCTATGGTCTTATTCACCCAACAGGGTAGGCTTAGGGCAGGGATGGCAAATCTTTTCTGTAAAAAGTCAGCAAATATATCACCTTCCCAACAAGATCACTGAAGACAAAATAGATTGATAAGCAAATGTGCTGAAGAAAGCTGATGGTGCTTGGCTATTACAAGATAGAGCATTTTGGGTCATAAAAGCTTGAAGTTAACCATCTAGCAGGGAAGCAACAAATCCCACATGGAAGAAACACACCAATCTGTGTGATCACCAGGTGTCTACAGGGTCAGGTATTAGGCATCAGAAGACCCAAAACAAACATCATATCAATGCAAACAGTGGAGTCAGAATGGAGACCAAAATCTCATCTGTGTGGACATTGGGCCTCCACTCAAGTACTCCCTCAATGCAAGAATACTTTGTTCTATTAAACTGGCATTCCATGATGTTCACCTTCTCAACGCAATCGCTGAAAGCAAAGCGGGTGCATAAGCAAATGTGGTGAAGAAAACTGATGGTGTCCAGCTATCAAACGATATAGCCTCTGGGGTCTTAAAGGCTTGAAGGTAAATAAGCGGCCATCTAGCTCAGAAGCAACAAAGCCCACATGGAAGAAGCACACAGCCTGTGCCATCACGAGGTGTCAAGGGGGTCAGGTGTCAGGTATCATCAGAACAAAAAATCATATTGTGAATGAGGGGGAGTACAGAGACCCAAAGCCCATCTGTAGGCAACTGGACATCCCTTTACAGAAGGGTCATGGGGAGGAGAGGAGCCAGGGTGCAGTGTAGCAATGATGAAACATACAACTTTCCTCTAGTTCCTAAATGCTTCTCCCCCCCCCCCCCCCACTATCATGATCCCAATTCTACCTTACAATTCTGGCTAGACCAGAGGATGTGCACTGGTGCAGATAGGAACAGGAAACATGGAATCCAGGACAAATGATCCCTTCAGGACCAGTGGTGAGAGTGGTGATACCGGGGGTGGAGGGGTGGGGGTGGAGGGAGGGTGGGGTAGAAATGGGAAACTGATTACAAAGATCTAAATATAACTTCCTCCCTGGGGAAAAGTGGGTGAAGGGAAACGTCGGACAGTGTAAGATATGATAAAAATAATTTATAAATTGTCAAGGGTTCATGAGGGAAGGGGGAACAGGGAGGGAGGGAAAAATGAGCTGATGCCAGGGGCTTAAGTGAAGAGTAAATGTTTTGAGAATGATGAAGGCAATGAATGTACAAATAGGCTTATGTGATTTGTGATAAGAGTTGTATGAGCCCTCAATAAAATGATTTTTTTTTAAAAAGCCCATGTGTAGGCAATTGGACATCCTCTCACAGAAGGGTCACAAGGAACAGACGATTCCGCCAAGGTGCAGTATAGCATCGATGAAACATTCCTCTATTTCATTAATGCTTCTCCCCTTCCCCCACTCTCAAGACGCCAGTTTTACCTACAAATCTGGCTGGAGCATAGCATGTGCACTGGTACAGATAAGAGATCTTGACACATGAAATCCAGGACAGATAACCCCCCTCAGAAACAATAATGGTAGTAGTGATACCATGAGGGTAGGGGGAAGGTGGAGGAAGAAAGGGAGAATTGATTTATCAAGGGTTCATGACGGTGGGAGGAGTGGAAGGAGGGAAAAAGGTGGAGCGAATACCAAGGGCTCAAATAGAAAGAAAATATTCTGAATATGATGATCTCCACATAGGTACAAATTTACTTGACACAATTGATGTATGGATTGTTATAAGAGCTGTGAACACCCCCAGTAAAATGGTTTATTAAAACAATGGTCAGCCAATATTTTCGGCTTTGTAGGTCATGTGTTCTCCATCACTAGTACTCGGCTGTCATTGTGGCACCAGAGCAGTCATGGACAGTGCGGGAGCATGACTGTGTTCCCATAAACGAGCCTTCCAGATGAGCCTTAGAAACACTGTATCGAGTGGTCATGGGTAAAAATCAACTTGATGCGGTGTGTGTGTGTCGGGGAGTGGCGGGATGGGGTGGGGGCGGGGACAGGGGTCCCAAAGAATCTTTCTTTATGGACACTAAAGTTTGAATTTCATGTGATTTTCATATATCTTCAAGTATCTCTTTTTTTTCATTTTATAAACCTACTTAGTATTGACAAAACCATTCTTAGTTCTCATGCTGTACAAAGAAACAGAAAGTAGGCCAGACATAAATGTTTATAGTAACTTTCCTTGTAATTGTCAAAAATATGGAAGCAATGAAGATGTCCTTCATGGGCAAATGGATAAACGCATGGTGGTACCTTCATACAATAAAATAGTATTCAGAAATAAAATTATTCAGAAATTAGCGACATCTCACACACAAAAAGACCTGGAAGAACTTACAATGCATATTTCAAATGAAAAAGGACATTCTTAAAAGGTTATTTATAGTACAATTCCAACTATATGTCATTCTGGAAAAGACACAACTCTGGCTGTGCCTGTCGGGTCCCGCAGAGTTGGCCGAGAATTACAGCAACCTATGTACAGCAGAAGGCAGCCTTTCCCTATCTTTGGCCATCCTTGCAGTTGCCGTTATACCTGAGCCCATTGTTAGAGCCACTGTGCCGGTTCATTTCTTCAAGGTTCTTTGGTGACCCTTACTTTACCAAACATGTTTTTATTTTTCTTCAGGGACTGGTCCTTCCTAAGATCACATGTCCGAAGTATGTGAAACAATGTCCCATCACCCCTGCTTCTAAGGAACATTCTGGCTGTACTTCTTCCAAGGCATGTTTCTTCCCTTTTAGAAATCCATAGTACTTTCAGTATTCTTCACCATAGTCAAAATGCATGAACATTGAGACCAAAAATTATTGTGGTTACCAGGGGTTCAGGGGAGGGAGGTTCAGGGCATTGGTAGGGCAATGACACTCTTCTGCATGACACCGTAATAATGGGTGCATGCCTTCATCCAAATCATAGAACTGGACAATACAGAGTCAACTCTATAAACAAATGTAAACTATAGACTTCACTGTAGCAATGCTGGCTTTTTGCTTGTAACAAATACACTACATCGAGGCAGGCTATTTGGAAGAAGGAAAAATATGTAGGGATAGTATGTTTTGGAAAAATCTGTACATTTTGCACTATTTTTATGTAAAGCTAAAACTACTAAAAAATTGTTTAACTTCATGTGAGCCTTTAGCTCTAGCTGTACCTATTGATTGCATTGGTTTGTTTTTAATCCCCAATTGGACTTGAGTCGGCTTTGTGAGCATTTTGATAGAGACATATTTGCCTGTTTCCCTTTACCACGCGGTTAAGGAAAGCAAGCATGCCTGGTCAGTGCCTTCCCGTATAATCTCTCATGTACTTCTCGTGACCCTTTGAGATGGGCATTATTCAAACTCAGACTCGCTGCCATGGAGTCAAGACAGCCCCGGTAGTGTAGTGGTTCCACGTTGGGCTGTGATCTGCAAGGTTGGCCGTTTGAAACCACCAGCCACTCCTCGGGAGAAAGACAGGGCCTTCTACTCCCATAAAGTTACAGTCTCCGAAACCCACAGGGGACGTTCTACCCTGTTCTCTAGGGTCACTGTGAGTTGCCATTCTTAGCCAGCATTAATAATGTTACCCGGAGCACAAACGCAGCGGATGGCAGTTGCTCGCTTGCCAGTGATAAGATGTGATGCCAAATGGAGCCGCTGAGGGGATTTGAAGGACAGGAGAGGTGGACCGTTCAGATCCCTTTTCACACCCCTCACTCCGGAGGAAAGAAAGATGAAAGATATACTTTGTCAAGGTACGCTTAATCCCTTTTCTGGGAAAGAGTGCCTGGACTGATCAGGAATGACCACTGTTCCCTCTGGCCATTCTGGGCAGTGGGGCGTGGCAGTCCTGGAGTTCTTGCCCAGCTGCCTGGGCAAGAGCGGACGAGCAGCTGAGCTACCCTGATGAACAGCCTGGGCTAATCCGGACAGCAGTTTGCAACTCCCTTGCAAGGCCAAGTCGGGATTTCCTTCAGGAGTATCACTTCACGGCAGCTGGCTGACTTGACTTTGCCAACTGCTTGACCCCCGGCTGCACCGGAAACGTGGACAGGTAGAACATGGCTAGTCCAGGGCTCAGCTAGCCCAGGTACAGCTAGATCTCAAGGCTCACATGAAGTTAAACTTTTTTTTAAAGACACAACCCTGAGCAACTTAGGATAGAAGAGAAAGGCTTGAAGAAACAGAAGTTGAATGACATCAAGTAGGAAAGGAGCCAGAAAACCATAATCCTCGACATACGTTAACTCTTACCACCACCACCACCCCACGCCACCCCACCCCCGACCTTGAATGTTCAACCTTTTGAGTTTGGATTGAAGACAACAAGCTACCATTCCTACTAGTTGCTACTTACTAGACAATTACTGAATGTCAGTCTTTTTTTTCTTACTAAAATAGCTGCCAATAGCTGTATGCCTGACATTTTATCTACATTATATTGAATCTTCTCCATAATCTTGCAAGTTGGGGTTAAATATTACCTACTATTTCCTAGATGAGTAGACCGAAAACTCGCCATCTCGATTGAGTAGGTTCCAGTGCATGACAACCTGTCAAAATAGTGTAGAACTGTCCCATCGCCTCCATGACTGTCTGTCTGTGGAGGGAGACTGACGGGTTAGCATTTGAGAGTTTAACCACTGTGCCACCAGAAATTTAAGAGGTAACAAAGAGTCCAAGGAAACAGGTAATTTGCACTACTTTCCCGTGAGAATAGGAAACTAAATCAGAGGAGAGGGGGATAATTTAGAGTCTCTATTAGTTGGTCAAGTCAGGTGCAAGCCACCAAACATAGAAATGTAGCTGGAGGCTTACATTTCTCCTCAAGATGGGAAACTTTTTGAAGGCAGAGAATTGTTTGTTTTTAAATTTATAATGAACATAGCATACCGCTCAATGGTTCAGTCATATCAAGAAGGTCACAATCAATGTTGTTGCTTTCCCCCCTTTCTTTTACACACTGATATTGATCATCCCCCTTTTCCCCCTCCCTTCCTGTCTCCAGATCATCACCAATCCCATTATTATCTTTGTATTTCCATGTATCCCAGTTTCCCCAAACAGATCGCTGACTGTACAAGTCAGCTAAGGCACACACCAAGCAGGAGCCCGTTAAAAATGGCCATTCGATTGAGTAACCTCAGTCTGATAGAAAGCAGAGAATAGTACCACTTTAGAGTCGATTCCCATTAGGTCTACACGGGGATCACATCACAAAACACGACATTGCAGGCTGAGTGCAATTACTAACAGCCCTTTGCAATGCTCACCCTCTGATTTTGGGGTCTTTGTCACTTCTAGCTGATGTGGATTGGGGAGCCACATACCATCGAGCTTCCCTGTAATGGGTTTTGAGCTACCATGATTGCCCACAGTTTTCCACAATCCAGGTACTTAGGATTTGGGCCCTGGTGCCACTCCCCTTTCCAGGTTTGAATATTAGTATTATATGTCTTTGGATCTCACAGGTTGGTGTGCTCCTTCTGTGTGGACTTAGCCGAAGCCTGGATTAGATGGCTGCTTGTTTTGAGACAAAACAAGGCTGGAACTTGCTGTTCTTTGGAATTTACCTAGTGTGTCTTAGACACCTAACCCCTCCCTGACTCAGATTGGGGGCTCAGTAAATTACACAAAGGAAGTAGTTCAAGAACCTGCTTTCTGTAAAGCAGGAAAAGGCTAAGGGCCT
Organism: Tenrec ecaudatus; assembly: GCF_050624435.1. Classification (NCBI taxonomy): domain Eukaryota; kingdom Metazoa; phylum Chordata; class Mammalia; order Afrosoricida; family Tenrecidae; genus Tenrec; species Tenrec ecaudatus. The sequence continues at coordinate 84,282,717 of NC_134533.1, forward strand.
GTCTTGATAAGGTCCTCTTTTTGTCTGAGTTGGCATTGACTCCTGGTCAGTGAGTTTTTGTTTTGTTTTTTTGTTTCAATTGCTTGGCAAAACTCTTAGAAATCGCCTGGATTCTTCTGGACATCTGCAGAGTAATGAAGTAGAAGTTTACCCAATTCCACAAATCAGTCTCTAGACAGGGATTTGCCTCACAGTATCCCAGTGGGGTTAACACTGCTTTAAAAACATCACTGTTGCTGGACTTGTGAGGAGTGACTTGAAGCCGAGAAATCCTCTGATTCCACAAACTTTCTTTTTCTTTGTGAAAGCTAATCAGGCAGTGATGGAGTGCTGTGAGCGGAGAAAGGTCAACAGAGGCCTCTCGAAAGCATATAAAATAGAGATAGAAGGCACAGGGGGAGAGAACTCTGGAAGAAGGTCAATAGCTTGAAACTTTGCCTATCTCCTGCCCAGAAGGCAGGCCCTGAACCTATTTCCTTCCTTTGCTTGCTGTTTGGGGCAAGGTTGAGTTAGCGAGCTATAAATTCCATGAGCCTAAGGATGAGGAATGTGGAGATGAAGGTGGGAAATCTTCATTCCAGAGGAAAGAGCACACCAGTGGGCCAGCTGGAGGTAGAAGACAGAACTTATCCCAAGTGTGAGCCAACTAGAGATTTGACCTTAGAATCTGGGCTCAACCTGCCACTGGGGTATAAGAACTCTGCGGGTAAGGAGATAGGGTTGTCAAGTTGTTGGAAGAAAGTTCGTGGAGACCTGAAGTGACAGAGCACTCATCTGCCAAGAAAAATTAGTGGCATATTTATCTAGTCACTGGAGTCTGTATCTCCCTGGCAAATAGAAGCATGTATGCAGGGAACTAGTGACTTGGAGACAAAACGTACACGGTGAGGGAGGAAAAGGTCAGGTGGTGCCCGCAGAAGCCCAGCTGGCTTCCCCATCAAAGGCAGTTTGATGGAGACGGGGCGTCTCATCAACTTGCCAACGTTCTCCTGGGTTGCATGGATGTTGCTCTCCCTCCTCCTCCCTGTAGAACTCGTGGCCTGGGATTCAGGCCTGGAGCTTACTTTGGAACTTGCTATGGAGAATCATTTTTATTGGGAAGTGTGGTTTGGAGTGGAAAACGGCTAAGAATCCATCTATCTTTGAAGATCGTTTGCTGCCTCTCACTGCAGCTCTCTGGGTTCTTGGATCTTTAACAACTGCTTCTTTTTCTCACCGTGATTCGATTAGGTATAAGCAAGGGTGATGTGGGAATTAACATTTCTAGGATGAGGGCCTGACCCAGGTTTGCTTTGAGAGAAAGGATTTAAAACTAGATTCTTAAAAACAAAAACAACGCGCTAGATTTTCTTGAACATGACTTTACCTGGTTGTAGGGTGCATTTGCTAACAAAAACAGTATTACTTAAACACCAGAAAAGGAGGCTCTGGACCTACTCTGTCATGAATGAGTGAGGTCGGTCAAGGCATTTAGCCTCTTGGTGTCTCAGTTTTCTTTCCTTTGTAAGGGAAATAACAAAATTTCCTTTAATTTTCTCAGAGATTCTTATCAAAATCAAATAGGATGACGAGTGACCAGGTGTTTGTTTCAAGTATGAAAGTTGATGCCACTGTCTTATATGAAAAATGGTTTGGGAAGATGAGTTTAATTCTGTTCTTTGTCACTGACGTGCTACTTAACCCACTGCACTACCAGATCCTCCCAGTGACTGGACTACTGCTGGAATGTGATCCATTCAAACCTACCAGCCACTCTGCAGGGCAGGATGGAGCTGTCTGCTCTCACAGTGCTCGGACTGCGAGGACTGGGGACTGACTCTGGGGCACAGTGTGCTTTGGGGTGTGCTCTTAGCGAAGTTCTAAACTTCTCAGTACTTCACTTTCCTGATTTATAAAGGCCTCTCAAAGAGTGGTTGACGATGGAACAATGTTTGTAGATCACTTCACTGCCAGATGGGCTTTATGAATTATACTAGTTAGGATTCTGACTCTTCTTAAGGAAGACATACAGTGCCAGTGCTTACAATCGTATTTCACTTGGCACATGGTAAACATGGTTTCTTCTTTCTATGACTGTTATGAACATTTTCTAACAGATAGGAAAGTAAATACCCACAGGTAGAGTTTCCAGTGAACAGGAGCAAATCCAATATATGCAAAGCAGCATGGGTTTTTTTCGACTGGGATCTTTTCCCACCGTCTTCCGGAAATGCTGTTTCACAAGCGTTTCTCATTTTACTCAAATGGGAACACTGGGGGAATAAAACCACTGGCAGGATTTAATGCACAGGCAAAACCCAAAGTGGGGCTAAGCTCTGGGCACCATTCCTCGGCAGTGGCTCGGGAGCCGCCACAGCCCCTGCAGAAGGATGTTCTGCCAGCAGCCTCAAAGCCAGGCTGGCGTCCTTCCACCCACCCACCACAGAGATTGAACCAAAACTGTGCGGTAGAAGGAACCCACCTTATTTTTTTTTTTCAGTATAAACCTTCATGGTACATTGGGTAAAAGTTTACAAAGGAAATTAGTTTTCCATTCAACAATTTCTAAGGGAACTTAAAAAAAGTTTGTGTGTATGGTGGGGGGGCTGGATTAATAGAGAATGGAACCTTTTCCGTGGTCTTTGTGAAGCCTCCCCATGTGTACGTTTTGCTTCGTGACATCGGTTGCCCTCGCCTCGATGTAACAGTGTTCTTCCCACTTCCTCCCAAGTTCCATTTCTCCTTCTTTCCGGTCCCTGTCTGCAGTCAGCGCTTTGTGTTTGGTCAAATGTTACCCTTTGGGTCTCATAGCGGAATAAGTTCCTTCCTAGTGTTATTACTCACTTTCTACTTAGGCCTGTCTTTTGTTTGGCTTGAAGTTGCTCCCCAGGCTTGAAGGGTGTATAAGGGCCACAGTCTAGGAGACAGAATTCCAAATGTATTTGGTTTACTGCACTTGTTTCAGGAAACTCCCCCCCCCACCCCGTCCTCCGCCGGCAATTAAAATCGTTTGTACTCTAGTCCATAATCTACAGCAAAGTGTAGGCATCTGCTTTTGAACCCCCACCCCCCGAATCTCCCCAGCACCCCCCAAGGGTGGTATAGCTCACTTTGGGAAGCACTGGTTTAGGGGATCCTCTGGGCTCTGCTCTGGAGACTTGGTGGTGTAGTAGTGGTGTGTTGGGTTGCGAACCACAAGGTCAGCAGTTTGAAGGCACCTGCGACTCAGACAGAGATGACTTTCTACTCCTGTGCAGAGCTCCGTACTGGGAAGCCCACGGGGCAGTTCTCCCCTGTCCTCTAGGGCTGCTCTGCATCTGAATGGACCCCAGGGCAGCGAGTTTGGCGTTTCGTGGACAAGTCTATCAGACCAGTCCATCTAGGCCTTTTAATGATTTCGAATCTTGCTCTATATCTACACCCCTCCTTTCAGTCCAGGACCTTCTATTTCTAGCCTAATCAGAAACACATGACACTGTTATCAATTTTCTCTTTATAGCTTTCAGATAAGACATAATGTGTTGAAATGCTGCATTGGGTACATATCTACACTGAAAAATTACTTATTATCGGGAATTCCTATTGAATATGGTAACCTGTATTTTCACATTTTAGTTACATCTTGCAATCCGAATTCCTTTTGATCATCATGTTGTTATTCTACAGAATTTGGAAGATGGGAGAAGCAAGATTGACTCATATGGCTCTTCTACCATCTTGATCCAAGAAGGAAATCTGACTGAAAGCTGATAAACAAATATGTATACTCTTTTTCACAAGTCTCTGTGGAAAGTCACCACCAGAAGACCCTTCTTCACGACATTAAATGGCATTTCAGGTAAACCAAGAGCAGATTTGAGGCATGAAAATACTTTAGATAAGTAATTTTGCTGCCTGCATTTCATGTTTAATTTTTGTCTCGTGTACTTTCAATAAGCATATATATACTGTTAAATATTCAGGTTTCTATTTTTATTCTAAAACTAGAACATTTATAATATATATTTAGAACTTTATAAAAAATTTTAGCTCTTGGGGATAAAATTCCTCACATAACATGTAAGGCTATTTCTTGACTTTTATAGATTATGCTTGCATATAAGTTTTTAGGAATTCATTAAGCACAGAAATAAAACTACTTCCAAAGAAATGTCATAGAAAAAATTTTATGTAACTATTCAGCCTTTGGGCTAGAAAAATAAATATCTAGATCTTTTATTAGCTTTTTAGCAAGCCTATATTAATCTTATTAGCCTACTGTAAGTTTTTAGTGGATAAACTTCCCCAGTGTAGCTAATTCTCTCCTAGCATTTATAGATGTTACAAGATCATTATTATACATTCTGCCCATGAGTACTTTGGACTTACATTTGCTTATCCTGTAATTGTAAAAATGTGGCTTTCCTTGTTCTACCACTGATACATATATGTTTGGCAAAGGACATTTCTACATATGTATTTGCATGTGTTACAATTATATCCAAAGATATAACAAAGCATGTGGGAGGGTGGGGTGGGGAAGTCGTAGCCATAACCAGTCACTCTGAGGGAATGAGTCACTGGCCTTGGGGACTTAGGACCACAGTCTGGGACACAAAGACACTGTTCTACCTCCTTCTATTGTGAGTAACAACTAGGATCTTCAAAGCTGGTGACTGGCCATCTGAGATGCAGCTGCTGCTCTCTCCCTGTCCAGAGCAAAGAAGTTCATGCTCAAAACTCACTGCCATTGAGTGGTTTCTGACTCCCAGAGATCCTATAGGACAGAGGAAAACTCACTGCCCCTATGGATTTCTGAGACTGTCAATTTGTACAGGAATACAAAGCCTCACCTTTCTCCTGCACAGCAGCTGGTGATTTCAAAGTACTGACCTTTCAGTTAGCAGCCCAATGTGTAACCCATTACACCACCAGGTGTGTTGAGCAGAAACTAGTGAAGAAAAGCAGACTCAATGAAACAATACTAATCCAGACGACTAATGGGCCATATGACACACAGCCTCCACTACCCTGAGATACGGAGAACTAGATGGTGTTCTACTACCACTACTAACTGTTCTGTCGTGATGGTTGTGGTTGTTGTTGGGTGCCATTCAGCTGGTCCCAACCCATACGGACCTTATACCCAGCAGAAGGAAACCCTGCCTGGGCCTGCACCACGCTCACAGTTGTTCTTGTATTTGAGCCCATTGTTGCACCACGGTGTCAGTCCATCTCCTTGAGGCCCTTCCTCTTTTTTGCTGCCTCTCTACTTTGCCAAGCATGATGACCTCCTGTAGGTCTAGTCTCTCTTGACCGTATGCCCACGGTACATGACACAGTCACCCCATCCTTGCCCTTGAACATTCTGGCTATATTTGTTTCAGGAGAGATTTGTTTGTTCCTTTGGCAGTCCATTGTTCATTCAACATTCTTCACCAGAACCATAATTCCCACTCATCCATTTGTCTTCATTCTTCCTTACGCAGTGTCCACCTGTCACATGCATATGAGGTGATTGGAAACATCCTGGCTTACATCAGAAGCACCTTAGTCCTCAAAGAGCATTATAATTATGTGTCTTTGTTATCTGTGGATGAGAGTAGACAAGTTATTTCAGTATTACACTGTCTTAGTCCAGTTTGGGTACTTTCAAATCAAAGGTCCAATCAAAACAGTGGCTCCTGATAGGATCTACTGGATGAGGTAAATTCAAGGCAGAGATCAGTTTAAAAGGTTATGGGGATTATCTTTCGAGGTTCTAAAGGGGTAATCTTGATAGGTTTTTTTAGAAAGACACAGAAAATCATGGAGACTTACTAAGAAGTTTTAAGAAAATTGAAAATTGCACTGGTGAGAAAAGGCCAGAAAATTTGCACCGAATGCACCTGCTTATTCCTTAAGATTAGCAAGGGCTGTCCTATGAGGATTTATTTGGGAAACCTTACCCCATCCATTCTACACCCCTAATCTTGCCCCTTCGAACTTCTTTGTGTTCCCAAAACCCAAAGAACACTGAAAAGGAACAGGATTCGAGTTCCCTAAGAATGCCACCACTGCCATTTTGACATGATATCAATCAAAGAGCACAGAATTCTTCAGTAAAGCTTAGCGAGGTGGAAACACCGCCTTCAGGAGTGGATAGGTCGAGATGGAGAAGATGTTGAGAATCAATAGCTGTACATATTGGTATGTTTTGGTTGAATAAAGGCTTCAGTGATTTTATAGTAATACTTTTTGACTTATACACATATATCATCAAAATACCAGAAACAACCAAAGATTCATCAGCAATCTTATGGACAAATCATTTATACTTCTAATGAGTTCCCATTTGTTCCTGCTGCTGCTGGTATGGGAACTATGCTTAGAAATTTATTGCCATTCTAGAGAAATTGATAAATATTAGATCAGAAGGAAAAATAAAAGCAGATTCAAATAAAGTCAAGTTCAGAGTCAGAGTGACTGCAAATAAAGGGCAGAAGAAATCTTAAAGCAAGAACCTAGCTAACCAACCACAGTCCTATACCTGGAGGAGCAACATCAGTCCTCTCTTGACCCCTCCCCTGCCACCATCACTGAACAGTCTGTACCAGTAGCCTTTTCCTTTGCCATGGAGTCTATTCTGAATCGTGGGTTCCAAATAGAGCTTCACAGGATTTTCAAGAGCTGTTCTGGGGGAATTAGATCACCAGGCCTTTCTTCCAAGGCACCTTTGGGTGCGCTCAAACCTCCAGATTTTTTATTAGCAATTGACTAATCAACACATGTATTGCTCACCTGGGGACTGCAGTAGTCATTGATTCTGGGATAAGACTCCAAGAGAATCTCCCTCCAAATAATGTGAGCATCCTATTTGGGTAAGGTGAGTGATGTAGGAAAGACCCTTGCCTGGCACAAATTATATGAGCTCAACTATTAACTGAAAGGCTGTGGGTTCAAACCCACTCAGAAGTGCCTGGGAAGAAAGGCCTGGCAACCTGCTTTCAAAAGCTACATCCTTGAGGACTCTGTGGAGCACAGTTCTGCTGTGCATTGCTGTGAGTTGGAATCAACTCTAAGGCAGCTGGTTTGATTTGTTTTAAACAAGGGGAAGGGCAATAAGGAGCTGGCAGTGATCAATCAAAACCTCCAAAATAAATGCAGAAAAAAAATTTTTAAATCTGTCCTTAAGAGGAAAATGTACTGAAGAGACGTCTCCCAATACCAAGGTAAGGCCCTCCTTACTTGGGCCTTAGAAAGTAGGGGAAGAGCAGGGACCAGAGAGGGTAATCGATAATTCACTCTGTTTATGTTCCCCATGCTTAGGCTCCCGAAAGGGAAGTCTCTTCCTCTAGGGCAGTGCATCCACATATCATACAATTGAGTAAATCAAACAGATCACTAAGAGTTGTGCAATCATTACCACAATCAAGTTTAGAACATCTTCTTCCTCCTGGCACTCACTGTTATTCATGTAATTGTTTTTCCAATTGTGACAAAAACATACACAAGAAAACATTCTCCAGTTCAACAACGTCGATGTGTATCCTTTAGTGCCTGTGATTATGCTCTTCGTCTTGTACAGCCTTTATTGGCGTGCCCTCTCCAAGCTGTTCCAGGTCCATTACCATAATAAACTCAGCGCCCCCCAGGCAAAATCGCTTCCTTCTGCGTTACCATTGTGGTAACCATAGGTCAAGTTTGGTTTCTTTGTTTTTTTAGTACCTTTTTTTAAGTGATATTCATAGATCATACACTTCCTGAGTTAAATCGCTTTTTAAAAGAGTTGCATATACATCACACAATCAGTTCTAATGCTCTCTCCTCCCACCCTCCTCACTTCTCTGAGGATCATGACTACCTTTTCTTTAAGGACGAGACCTGCTGCGGAGACCTGGGTGATTAGCGGCAGAGAGCGCCAGTCTAAATTGATAAAACTACGAATGGATAACCAAGGTGACCGGCCATCTGAGGATCGTCAGACATGAAGGCAAAACAGCAGCAAGAAGAGCAAACTAGCTGAGGAAGCAGAGGTAACTCGCGGAGCAGGGGAGATGTGGAAGGAAATACTCATTTGTGTCCTTGGAGGTATTTGGGAGGCAATTGCATTTGTAAAACAAACAGGAAAATCATAGCCTAAGACGGACAGCGAACGTGAACAGAAACGAAAGGGCACGAGATCCTGTCTTTACTGCTTCGCTAATGTTTTCTTGGTAAACAGTGGTGGCGAGACGCAGTGAGACGTGCACAGGATGGCGGGACAGGGAAAGAAGTGCCTCTGCGCAAACAGAGCGGTGGGCGGGCAGGTGGTGCGGCCGTGGGATATGGCAAACGGCTCATTAAACTGCAAGTGTATGACATTCCAGATTTGGTATGGGAAAGTCATTTTAGAGGCGGTGTGTGAAACTCGCGGTGCATAAATGTTGAATATATGAAAGCAAGGAACCACCTGTGTCTGCATCCCATTTGGCTTTCCCCTGGACTTAGTCATATTATATTTTTAAGATAATTTTATTAACAGCTCTTAGAACAATCCATACATCAATTGTATCAAGCATATTTGTACATATATTGCCAGCATCGTTTTCTAAACATTTACTTCCTATTTGAGCCTTTGGTAGCAGTTCCTCTTTTTCCCCTCCCTCACCACCCCCCCCCAGTAATATAAATCTTTTATCTTGAACTTGGGGTCACCATAATAATAACTAATATCTATGTACCACTTTGGAGTTTACAAAACACTTCTACGAATTATGACATTTAATCCTTAGTCTGGGCGGAAGCCAAATATCACTGTTACCCTTGAGGGACTAGAGGCAGGTAGAAGTTTGTATCTCTACCTTCCCCCTTCCCCCCACCCCCCACACACACCAAATATAAAGCCTAGCTCAGTGCTGTCGAGTTGATTCTGACTCATAGCGCCCCTACAGGACAGAGTGGAACTGCCCCCATCGTTTTCCAAGGCTGTAAACCTTTATGGAAGCAGACTGCCTCATCTGCCTCCTGCTGCGCAGCTGGTGGGTTTGAACCACCAGCTTTTTGGTTAGCAACACAATGCCTAACCCACTGCACCAGCAGGGATTCTTTCTCAGAAGATAGTGGCTCTCAGCATTTTGAGTGCATCCAGCTCACAGATGACCACTCCCGGCATAGGGTTTCTAGTTCAGTAAATCTAGGGTGTAGCCTGGGAATTTGTATTTCTCACAAGTTCCCAAGCACTGCTACTGGTTCAGGGACCCCACTCAAGAACCACGATATACAATGCTCTCTGAAGAAAGGGCTACATGGTCAGATTGAGATATATTATTATGTAATAGAAAGCAAAATTGCTTCGCCTTCTAAGAGGAGGAAATATGGGAATCGTTATACTGGAATAATAGAATTATGAGTGACTTTTACTTTAAGAACGCCATGACATTCTTTTCTCTTAAACCAAAATGACTTCAAAAGGAAAAATACTGTGTTCTTAAAATTAGCTAAATAAAAGATAATTAATACATTTTTAAATTTATAAATTATTTATTCCTAATGACTGTGGGAAATGTGTTTGATGGACAATCTTATGTTAATTATAAGTGTTACCAGAAGAGACTGTCCCGGAATTTTTACAGTGAAAATATTGAAATTGTCACGCATTTCATTTTACTTGGATCTGCAAGTAATGCCCATGGAAACAGCAGGTAAGAAATCCAATGATGAATTTGTACTGGGCAAGTAGATCAGCAACATAATACCTCTTTAAAGGGTTAAAACACCAAGGCAGCACTTCAAAGGCTAAAATGAGCCCGACCTAAGCCATGGTCTTTTCAATCACCTCTGCTGCATGTCAAAGTTGGACCATGCCTAAGGAAGAATGAAGAGGAATGGGTGCCTTGGTATTATGGTACTGATGGAGGGTGCTAAACATGCCCCGCAATGCCAGAAGGTCAAACAATGTGTCCCCGAGGAAGTATCACCATTCTGTTGCTAAGAAGCGAGATGGCAAGACGGGGATTCGTCCTGCAGAGAGATCAGTCCTTGGAGAAGGACATCGTGCTTGGTAAAGCAGAGGGGCAGCAAAGGTGAGGATGCTTCTCGACGAACTGCGTCGACACGGTGGTCACAGCACTGGGCTGACACAGCACCCATGATGAGGAGGCACCCTTCAGGGCAGTGGGTCCTTCCCTCGTTCGTCGACAGGGTCGCTCTGAGAACAGACCTGCTAGAGGGCACCTAACCGTAGCAGCAACAGCTTTGGAGGTTAAGATTCGTACTTTACTTGTTTATTTTGTATTTCAATTGTTAGAATATTATTTTTACAACCAGGAAAATAAAGCTGTGATTTTAAAAATGATATAAAGGGATTGTAGAAATCTTGTTTCTAATTTTACCCAGTATGTTTTTTTAAAGCCTACCTGGAAAAAAGAGCTGCCACTTTTCTACAAGCAATCTTTCTAAAAGAATCACACTTTTCTTATAACCTAGTTCATATAATAGGCAATTTGGAGCTATTTACTAGTGCAAAAAAATTGAATTATGCCATTAAATCAACTAGCATCAAATTACCATATTTCATTGTATATTGGCTATAATTAAGGCAAGTCTAAACAAGACTAGTCTTTTCTTTCTTTCTGTCCCTGGTTCCCATAATAATCCAGTTCATCAACTTGCTGACTTCTTTTATGTGTTTTACCCAGCTGTGTGAAAACTTCCCCCAGGTAATATAGCTTGAAAACAGGCCATTCTCTGCCGCCCATATGAACGATAAATGGCTTGTTTATTTCAGAGAAGCATTGGTAAACCCATGCATGTTGTGATACGCTGATTGCAACAACCACATGCTGAAAGAATAGGCTCCTGGAATGACAATTTGTCTGCACACATTTTGGTGTAGGAAAAATAGTCCCAGCAGAAAAGGAATGAATGAATAACTCAAACATCAGCTGCATTAAAGTTAAAAACAAGATACATTTTCCAAAAAAGACTCGATATGCTTATTTGCAAGAGGTGGTTTAGTCACCCTGGGGCTGTTTAAAAAGAAAGCAATTGTTTATACTGTGCCCCTATAAATACTTCTGCAAATGGAGCATACGTACGTATTGTACGACTTTTCCTGGAAACCTAAGCCTGCTCCAAAAATAATAGTCTATGAAAAAATACCCTATCTTCATTTAAAGAAGGTATATAAATGGCTAATAAGCACCTGAAAACATGCTTAACATAATTAGTCAACAGAAAATGCTTATCAGAACCGGAATGAGATGCTACTTATCTATACTAGGAAGGTGATTATTAGAAAAAATGTTAAACACTAGTGCTGGCTAGGGTGTAGAAACATTGAATCCTCATCTATTTCTGATGGGAATGGTTCAATCATTGTGAAAAAATTATTTGGTGGCTCCTAAAAAATATAATCATAGAATTGCCATATGACCCAGCAATTCTACTCCTAGGAATGTACTACACCCCAAAAAAAGAACGAAAGAGCGAGATTCAAAGAGGTACTTACACACCAGTGTTCATTGTAGCATTATCCACTAGAGCCAAGAGGTGACAACAAATCCAGTGTCCATCAAGAGATGAAAAAGCCAAGCCAAACCAAACTTACTGCCATTGAATGGGTTCTGAGTCACAGTGACCGACGTAGAGGGCAGAACTGCCCCGTGAGTTTCTGAGACGGTAACTCTTTTTTTGAGACTGAAACTCTTATGGTGGTTGTTTGTTTTTGAGACTAACTTTTTTATGGGAGTAGAAAACACCGTCTTTCTCTTGTGGAGCGGCTGCTAGTTTTAAACTGGTGACCTTGCAGTTCGCAGCCCAACTGGAAACCCTGATGGCACCAGAGCTCCTTTAGCAAGTGAATAGATACACTCATTGTGATGTAGCCTGACAGTGTAAATACATAACGAGGAAGGAAGTTCCGATACCATGGCATGGATGAGCCTTGACATTTTGCTGAGTGAAATAAATACTACACTAAAGATTAAGAGCTTATTATTCCACTTATTTAAAATGCCTAGAAAAATGATAGAATAAAAGCTTAGTCGTGGTTACCAAAGGCTAGTAGGCGGGTCGGGACAGCAGGGTGCCACTCATTGCCTGAGGAGACAAATGGAAGATACTATAAATAAATGTGGTAGTTACATAATTTCGTGTTAACTTGATAATTAAAGTGTAGGGGAGGAGTTTAGCCTGTCAATCAGGTTGCACTTGATGGCCTCATTTGGAAGCTCAACCGAGATAAATAGCTCTCTGGAGGCTCTCTGTGCATTCACCTTCATGCCAGGGAGCCATGCTGAGACCTGCAAGGGCCCCGGAAGTGTGTCCCCCCACAATGGATCCTTAAGACTGTGCTCCCACCAGCTGGCGCTCTTCCAGCAATGTGCACCATTCTTGTGGCTGTTGAATCCTGAAGAGGGATTTGTGGACTAGTATCTGATTGATGGACTTGATCTGAACTGGACTGGGATGTGTTCCTACTATACAATTAACTATTGCCATAAGGCTCTTTCCTGCACTTACATCCGTGTCAGGGGATTTGTTTCTCTAGTCAGCTCAGCCTAACGCAATAAGTGACTTCATGAAGTTAGCCCAGGGAGCCAGGAAAGGGAGGATGACCCACTCCTCTTCAAGCCGCTGTAAACACAACGCTAACAGAGCAGCGGGAGCTCTGAGTGGTTAATGGCACACCCACTGCCCGAGTCAGTGCCGGTACATAGCAACCCTGCAAGACAGGGCAGAATTTCCCCTGTGAGTTTCCAAGATTGTAACTCTTTATGGAAGTAGAAATCCCATCTTTTTCGAATACTCAGTTTATTCACTGAAAACACACATCAAACAATCTAAAAATAACTCAGACAACTAGCATAAGAGTATTAGGGCATGATGCCTTATACCTGGTCCCTTGTATATATATATATATATATATATATATATATATATATATATATATATATATATATATATATATATATATATATATATATATATATATACCATATTAAATGAAGGGGGAAGTGCAGAGTGGAGACCCAAGGCCCAAGTGTCGGCCAATGGAGATCCCCTCATAGAGGGGTTTAGGAGAGGAGATGGGTTAATTAGGGTGTGAGGTAGTACCGATGAAGAACACAGCTTTCCCCCAGATCCTGGATGCCTCCTCCCCCCAACTACCATGATCCGAATTCTACCTTGCAGGCCTGGATAGGACAGAGGCTGTACACTGGTACATATGAGGGCTGGAGGTACAGGGAATCCAGGGTGGATGATACCTTCAGGACCAAGGGTGTGAGGGACGATGCTGGGAGAGTGGAGGGTGAGTGGGTTGGAAAGGGGGAACTGATTACAAGGATCCACATGTGACCTCTTCCCTGGGAGAGGGACAGCAGAGAAGGGGGGAAGGGAGACTCCGGATAGGGCAAGATATGACAAAATAACGATGTATAAATTACCAAGGGCACATGAGGGAGGGGGGAAAGGGGAGAGAGGGAAAAAAAAAGAGGACCTGATGCAAGGGGCTTAAGTGGAGAGCAAATGCCTTGAGAATGATTGGGGCAGGGAATGTGTGGATGTGCTTTATACAATTGATGTATGTATATGTATGAATTGTGATAAGAATTGTATGAGCCCCAATAAATTGCTTAAAAAAATAAAAAAAGGAGAAAAGTGGGTGAAGGGAGACGTTGGACAGTGTAAGATATGATAAAATAATAATTTATAAATTATCAAGTGTTCATGAAGGTGGGGGGAGGAAAAATGAGGAGCTGATGCCAGGGGCTTAAGTGGAAAGCAAATATTTTGAGAATGATGAGGACAATGAATGTACAAATGCGCTTTACACAATTGATATATGTATGGATTGTGATAAGAGTTGTATGAGCCCCTAATATGATTGTTTAGAAAAAGAAAAAAAAAGAGTATTAGGGCATAATAACAGAACTCTTCACACATATCATTCTAGCATCATAGTCCCAACAAGCATTACCTTCATCGGTGTATTCACCCCAAATAAAGTGGGAGACAGCGAGTTGATGTCTCTTGGTTCCTAGCTCTCCAAAAAGTCAGTGTCTCTACCCGGGTTTAAATGGACAGCTTGGCTGGCTCTTTGACGTCTTCACTGTCCCAGTCAAGTCTTATCGGGTTTCTCCACACTTTAGGTGGCTTGGCTGGCTTTTGGGCGTCTGTCAGGTCTCACCCAAGTCTTATCAGGGTTTTCTACACTTCTGTGGTAGCTCCTTGGATCAGCTGTTGATTCTTGGCGATGGTCCAACTTCTTGGCTGGGCCCCAATGTCATACTTTATTTCTTCTCTAAAGTGGCATTTCTTGTGTTTGTTTCTTTTGAGGTGGCTCAATGTCTTGCAAGGTAGTTCACAGCCCAACTAGTAACCACAATGACACCAGGGCACCTTGCTTTGTAGTATTCCATTCCTAAAAGGAGTGATGATGGTAACAAAATTAAAAAGCTATGCTTGCTCTGAGACGACGCAGTAAGGAGTCATTTATTTTTTTCTTTCCTCTCTTCTTGCTTCCAGCTCTGAGGACATTGACTGTTCTGTTGTAACCCAGTGAGGGGATGGAGTAAGATGAGAATTTCCTCCTAGGGAAGAGTGGTACCCAGAATGCTCTTGGCTGCTAGTAAGAAAGCTTAAACAAACTGAAATAAAGAGGAAACCTCTGACCTCTCAAGAAGCACAAGGGTTCTCTCTCTCTCTCTCTCTCTCTCTCTATATATATATATAATTATATACTTATATATATACATACACATATGTAGAGCCCATACACCTCTGTATATGTGTGTGTATATGCATATGTGATATATATATAATATATATGAGAGAGACGGACACACTACTCGGGAGATCTCACTACTAGCAAAAGCCAGGAGTGGACTGTACCTTTTAGACTCTGAGATCCCTGAGCAGTGAACCTCCTTGATCCAGAAAACAGTTTGATGCCAGAGGAGAGACAGGAGCAGCAGCAGCAACAGAACGAGAAGACAGCATGAGACAGACCATTGAACTTTCCAGCCTCTGAGAAAGAAACTTGGGTGCTGTGGGACAAGAGCTGACCTGTGGAACAGAGTGTCTCTCGACACTTCATTTAGGGCTCTGTGTTTGCTGATCCACTAGTGGTAGCTGAGTCCCTGAAAGAAGTTTTGTAGCATTGCCTGAGTAGGACTGAGACGTGTTATGCTGAGAACTAGAGAGAGGCTTGCCTGGAGGAACACACTCCCCCCCCCCAAAAAAAACACAAACAAAAGCCAAAACAACAAAACACACAACAAGGGTCCTGACTTAACAACTGTATCCTGAGCATTTATCACATGAATTGTTACCTATAAACTTCCCTAATAAACCCCATAATCATAAGCATTGTCTGTGAGTTCTGTGTGGCCATTCCAAAGAATTCCCAAAGCCAGCTTCGAAGTAGAATCCCGTGGGAGGGACGGTTGGTGTCAGAATGGGCAGGGTTGGGCATGTCTGAGCTCCATCTCACAGAAACCTGCCTTGGGCAATGCTGATGTAGAGTCTGGTTTCCTTTCCCCCCTGCAGAACTGGCAAGGTTAGATGACACCCTGTCATTTTCTATTTCATAGTCTCCATGAGTCAGGATCAACTCAGTGGCGAATGGTCTTCATTTTGTTTTGTTTTATCAAGGAACTTGATCTTCTCTTAAGCAAAGGCTATCTGTCTCCATCCTCAGGCTGGTGATAGCAAAATGACAGTGGTAGTTTGTGAAGTGCATCTCGATGTGGACCAAGTGGAGGCCAGGCTATGGCCATGGACCGAACCCAGACGACCATCTGATTTTGCAAAATAATAAAATGAAAAGCAGTTGTTTTCTTTATTGTCTGTGACTGCTCTCGGTGCTGTAATAACACACTGAGTAATTGCAACAGAGAACTGGAAAAATTCGAACAAAGCTTGGCCAGATCAAGAGGCTGGAAGACCAGAGCTGCTCATCATTCTTACCTGTTTATATATCTGATTATCCAAATGTTCACAAATATTTATTGGATGCTGTCTGCCCCTATAGGAGCCCTGGTGGCACAGTGGGTTATGTGTATTAACTTCTAACCATAAGGTCAGCAGTTCAAAACTACCAGCTGCCCCACTGAAGAAAGATGAGACTTTCTATTATTTGTAATGAATGGAAGTCTCAGAAACCCACAGTGGCATTTCTAGAATGTCCTAGAGGGATGCTGTGAGCAGTGAGTGTGGTTTAGAGGGTATTTATTTGTTTGCTTTTGGTGTCTCTCTCTCTCTCTCTCTCTCTCTCTCTCTCTCTCTCTCTCTCTCACACACACACACACACACACACACACACACACATACACACACACACACACACAGGGTTTAGTGGTAGAATTCTTACTGTCCCTGTGGAAACCTGAGTCTGATTTCCAGCAAATCCACCTTAGGTGCAACAACCACACATCTGTCAGGGGCTCGTACGTTGCTTCGATGCTGAACAGATTTTAGCAGAGCTTCTAGACCAGCGGTTCTCAACCTGTAAGGGCTCAACCCTTTCACGGGGGTTACCCGATTCATAACAGTAGCAAAATTACAGTTATGAAGTAGTAATGAAAATAATGTTATGGTTGGGGTCACCACAAGATGAGGAACTGTATTAAGGGGTCACAGCATTAAGAAGGCTGAGAGCCACTGTTCTAGACTAAGCTTAACTAGGAAGAAAGGCCTGCCATTCTACTTCAAAAACTCACAAGTGAAACACCTGGAAATCACAAGGGTTTGATTTACAACCAAGTGGCACAGGACTCGGCAGTGTTTTGTTCTCGTGTGCAAGGGGCCTTGGATATTCTTCTAGGAGAGAGAGGTCCAGAAACTGCTTCTCAGAAACACCTGAACTGGTTGACTCAGCATGTCTCAATTCTTGCTCCATTCTGCTCCAAATCATTGAAGTAGTTACTCTCTGCCCTCTCCGCTTCCTTCAGACTTCAGATATCTTCTTCTTCAGTGGTTGCGCCTGTGGGAGTGGAAGCGAGAAGAGAGAAGGGACATGGAATAGCATGTGCTGAGGGTTTTCTGTGAGCCAGGCATTTGTGCAAGGCCCTTACGTGCTTTCTGTCATCAAGGCTGAAGTCAGTTGCAACCAGGCAGGAGGAGCTTTTGCAGGCATCCTAGGAAGAAGACTTTCGTTAATATTTGCTAGAGAGAGGACATATCGCCATTTGTTTGACAATCGCTTGAGACCTTTTCAAAAACCATATCAAACTCATGTGCCATCTGGTCAATGACAACTCATAGTGACCCTAGAGGGCAGTGTAGAACTGCCCTTGTGAGTCACTGAGCCTGTAAATCTTAATAGGTTGGCTGGCGGTTTTGAACTACTGACATTGCAATTAGCAGCCCAACATGCAACCTGTTATGCTACTAGGTCTCTGGGATCTTTTCAAATCCTATGAGTTAGATATTCTTTCTAACCTTTCCGTGTTTTTTATGGGTTTTTATTAAGGAGAGAAGATGATAGAGAGAGAAGAGAGAGGAGAGAGGGGGAAGGGGAAAAGAAAGGATTGAGAGAGAGAGAGAGAGAGAGAGAGAGAGACCACAGCAAAACCCCTTTCTGTGTTTTCAGTCATTCTGAGATCTTGAAAACTTACGACTGGAGGGAAACTGAGGCGCTCCATGCCAAAAGTGGCTTGTGCAAAACATTAACAAGGTGGATCACAGAAGGAATGATCTCAATTTTCTGTGAGCTAGAACGTGCTGAAACCCATCAATTTTTGAGCATTGCACGTGCCATGTGACTCATATACTGAACTAATCTAATATTGACAATGAGCTTGCGATACATTGACGTTGCTTAGGAATTACTGATTTAACTATAAAACACCAAAAACCTGACCATGGTGACCTAGAAAAAAATATGAGCTAATATTTCTTATATTTCTTAACTTAGAAGTAGTTCAATAGACACTTGGGGCACTGATGAAGCTTCTCGGTGATGCCATCAATGGCCTAGCCTCTCCTTTTCTGCATATATAGCATCTCCATGATCAGAATCGACTCAGTGACTGTGGCTTTGGCTTGGGTCCTTACATGCTCACATTTAATCTTCTGCTGGTCATCTAACGATTACAACATGGCTGCATCACCTTCAGATATCATATCCACATTCAGGGGACATTGAGAACTTTAAGGCCAGCTACATTTGTCCCTATTGTATCAGGAATGCAAACACTTTCCCAGAAATCCCCTTACCAGTTCTATCCTCTAGAAACTGGGTCACGTGGAAACACTTCATTGGAAAGGAATCTGAGAAAGGCAGGGCTAGGATTGTCAGGGATGCCTTAGACTGGGATAGTCACACTGCAAACAGATTTGGACAAATGTCACTTAAAAAAATAAAGTCTTATTGGGACACAGCTATGCCTACTCATTTACATATTGTCTCTAACTATGAGGAGGAACCCACTCGATGATAATGGGTTTGATTGTGTGTTTTATAGTTATTTTCAAATAACAAGGGCGGGAAATTGAAAATATCGTCTGACCCTGTGCAGGATAGGTTTGCTAGCCCCTGCCTTGGACCAAGCTTGTGCCATCATCTGTTGTTGTTAAGTGCTGCCAAGTCATGTCCAACTCCCAGAGACCCTTTGTACAATGGAAGGAAACACTGCCTGGCCCTGCACTCTCCTGACAGTTGTGCCTGTGGCTGGGCCCCTTGGAGCAGTCATGGTGTCGATCCATCTCCTCGAAGGCCTTCCTCTCTTTAGCTGTCCCTCCATTTTACCACCTGAAGTCCTTCCCCTGACAGCATGCCTAAAGAATGTAAGATGAAGTCTTGGCTTCCTTGCCTCTAAGTCTAGGGAGCACTCTGGCCCTCCTTCTACCAGGATAGATTGGTTTTTCCTTTTAGCCGTCCCTGGTACAGTCTGTATTCTTCTCCAGCACCAAAGGGCACAAGCATAGATTCTTTTTCAGTCTTCCTTATCTCGTGTCCAATTCTCCCATGTGTATGAGGCAACACAAAATTCCTATGGCTGGGGTCAGGCGCTCCTTGGTCCTCAAAGTGACACCCTTGTCAACACTCTAAAGAGGTGTTATGCAGCAGGTTTACCTAATGCAATACATATTTTGATCTCTTGACTGCTGCTTCAGTGAGATCTGACTGTGGATCCAATCAAGACAAAATTCTTGACAACTTCAACTGTTTCTCCATTCATCATGATGTGACCTATCAGTGCAGTTGTGGGGATTTGGGGCTTCCCCACCTTGAGTTCTATACTGGAGGCTGCAATAAGGAGGGTAAATATTGCCATTAGGTTGGCCTATCTGCCACACGCAGCTTTTGTTATTTCTGTTTGGAGACTGAGTTTCAGATTGAGGCTCAAGGACACAATTTCAGTTGAAAGTTCAAGGACACAATCTGAATTCAGACTCAGAACTCTGCGTTCATGTCCTATGGGCCATTTCACATTTTTATGAGGTTTCTCATTTGTAAGGAGCTGTGAGTTACTTCATCTGTAATTCAACTCAGCCTTTAAGTGCATTGCCACAAAGGATAGAGAACTAATGGATCGATCTGGATGGTGCACAAGGGAAGCATTTACTATTCAATTGCACTTCAGTGCTCATGTTCTAGCTTATTCTCTCTTGCCTGTATGTATACACAGAACCTTGGTCCCTAAGCTTCGTTAGGCTAGGTCTTTTCATCTTTTTCTCAACAGTATAGCACTTAGCACATTATAAGGACTCATTAAAAACTTGCTGCACTCACCCCTCTATTAACTCATATTTGTTTATCATACATACTGTATACATAAAAAGGAGGGAGAAACATGCATATGTATGGACTCATTCAACAAAATTTATTGACCAAGTTTCCTGCTGTCTCCCAAAGAGATTGTGAATGTCATCCATAGATATTTAGTCTTTAGTCATTGGATAGTGAATGACTGAATGGTAATGCCTATCTCCCCCTTTGGGCCCCTGAGAAGTGAAAATGGCTGAAGGGGCAGAGTTTAAAGACAATGCAGGTGGTCCACAGGTAGGTCTCCTCTGTGTGAAGGCAGCCTCTCAGGCTCCAACCTTGGGCTGGTTCTGCCCTTTCATTTCCTCACCACCTCGAAACCCTAGCACAAGGGCTATGAGTGCCAAGAAGAACTTACTATGACACAAAGCAAGAGGGCAAAGGAGCAAGTGGAAGGAAGGGACGCTTTAGCAAAACTGTTGATCTTGTTTTCCCGCTCACCTTTCTCCACAGCCCAATATAAAAGAGGTTAGAATAAACAACCTCCCGCGTTCCCTTCTGCATTTCTTTAAAAACAAACAAACAAAAACTGTTGCTGTGAATAAACTCTGATTCAAAAATACCTAGGTGTGTCAGAGTAGAACTGTGCACTGGGATTTTCAAAGGTGGAATTTTTAGAATAGATCACCAGGCTTTCCTCCCGGTAAACTCAAATCTCGCTCTCCTTTTTTGGCTAGTAGCCCTTTAATTATTGGCACTACCAGGGGACTTCCTAAGTTAGCTAAACTTTCTTAAATGCTCTCTCCTCCTGCCTGAAGACCTGCGGCATTTCCTCAGCTTGCCCTCTCCTATTTCTCTCCATCTATTCACCATCGCCAGCTACATCTGTCTTAAACTTCACTTTTGAATCAACTCCCTCCAAAACCTCTTCTTTAATAGCTGAAGGTGCCCACATAGAGCAGCAGTCCCATCTCATTTGCTGGATTGTGTTGTCTGTCAACAAGTCCATCTTTTGTATAAGTCTATAAGCAAAACATCTGAGAAGTCACATCTGGCTTATCCAGTGTGCTCAAAGGTAACTGACAACCGAATGAATGAGAATAGGAGTAAAAATTGGGAGGGGCCCCTAGCCCTCCCAATGGGTCAGGCCCCCAAATTCCTACCCACATTTTGTTTCCTGTTCCCTAGAGGTTTTTATTTGCTCCGAAGACATTGTTTGCACCAAAAAAGTGTCTTTGTTTGGAGATCTTATCGGGGCCCTCCACTGCCGGGTGTCACTTCTCTCTATCTCTCCTCAGGCATTTCTCTGGTGCCAGAGTCTGCACCTCGGCACGTTAAGTGGTGGAGCCTGTTGTCCTGGACAGAGTGCAAGTGCTGCAGTGTAATCTTGCTTACAGGGCCACTGACCAGAAGAAACAAAAAGAGACTGATTGGGCCCTCCTGATGCCGAGCAGCTAGTGGCTCTGTTTAAAATTCCTTATCTGGCCTTGCTAGCACGTCAGCAGAGCCACAGAATGACGGAGGCTTATCTCCAGAGCTGGTGCTTCAAAGAGACACAGGAATGCCACTCTCCTGGTCAGATGCTGTAAGCCAGGGAGAGAGTAGGAGTCATGCGGGATCAGGCAATTTAACACATACAATACAACCGGTTCACATTTGTTTTCAGGTAACGCTTATTTTATCTTTGCCAGTTATGAAAATAATTAAGTGCTCACTGGAAAGAAAGCCACAACAATTCAATCTATGGATATATTTCTCTTAGTCTTTTATTATGTGTTGTTTTAGGTGACACAGTTGGACAGCTAACCATACAGTTGGGGTTCAAACCTATGGCCGCTCTTGGGAGACAGTGGGGGCTGTCTGCTCCCCTCAGTATTTACCGAAAACTCTCATAGACCCTATCCAGCAACCCTGAGGCAGAATTGACTCAATGGCAGTGGGTGTGTTTGCTGTTTGTTTAATAGTTGTGATCATATGTGCTTTATAGCAAATAAGAATCTGTATCTGGGTTTGTTTGTTTCATTTTTAAATATAGCCGGAATATTTCCCCAAAGTTTTATAATTAGTAAACTTTTGTTTAACGGCTACATAACTGTATAACCTATCTAACAACTTCCTCCGTGTTAGGTAGCTAAATGGTTCCCAATATTTTTCTTCTCAATTATTATGCCCTTGAACGTAAAGTCTTTTGTGGGTTTATACTTATTTTCTTAGACTGGATGTCAAAGAGAGATCAAGTGATATGAATGCTAACAATCTTATATATTCTAAGATGATTTTAAAAAAAACTCCTCCAATTTATATTTTTACCAGAAATACTTGAGAATGTCAGTTTATTACACTCTATCCTAGGCTGGCTAGTCTCCTGCCCCCCATGCATTTTTTTAATTTGAAAAAACTCTTCATTATAATGTTAATTTATATTCACTTTATTAATAATTAAGGTAAACATTTCTTTTTATACATTTCATAATTCATACATTTCCCCTTTCCACCTCTGTGAGATTCAGTTTCCTTATTCCTGAAATAAAGCAGGAGTAGTAACAATAGTACTTGCCACAACTCAAATGTTCAAAACAGATAAATGGATAAACCAAATATGATAGAACTCTGCAGTGGAATATTATTCAGCCTTAAAAAGGAATGAAGTAATTACACCTGCTACATAGGTAAATCTTGCAAGCATCCTAGATGAAGTAAACCAGTTGCAAAACACACATACACAAACATATTTTATGATTCCATATATATGAAATATACTGACTAGACAAATATAGCGAGAAATAATATTAGTAGTTAGGGCTTGGGACGATGGGACAATTAGGAGCATATAAAACCAAGAACAAACTCACTGCCACCACGTTGAATCCAACTCTTAGTAATCCCATAAGAAAGAGTAGAGCCACCCCCATATCTACTAGAGTAAATAGCCTCATTTTTCTCCCAAGGATCTGCTGACAGTTTTGAACTTCTGACCTTATGATTAGCAACCCACTTTATAACCCACTGCACTGCAAGGGCTCTGTGAGCATAGAGATTGCTCAGTAAAGGTTTGCTGAATTCATTAGACTTGAAGGTGGATTGAGTCCACTGCATTCCTTTATAAGTGTTTTAAGTTTTAGAAAAATCCCCCCATGGTCTACCCTCGTGGTCACTGCAACCTCTTAATCACAAAAGTAATCTGTAAAAGAAGTTCTAAATATTTAATCTTTGCTGTTTGTTTGAATCCAGGTCAAACTGGAATTTAGTGTAAACATGTTCATGGAATGTACATTGCATGCTGCAGCAAAACAGATTGGAGGAGGCATAATGGACTGCCTTATCAGTGGCTCCTAAAACGAAGCGTTTACATTCTTCCCTGTGATTGTAAAAGCATGCACACACAAACCGGTTTTACTCGGGATCTTATTTCCTTTCACACAAAGTGTCGGACATCTTCAAAAAAAGAAAGAAAAAAACTAAAGGAGTAGAAAAACTGAAAAGTTGACAGCGATTCTGGATCCAAGTAGCCACAAATAATTGCTGTTGTCCAGGGTCTAGGATTACTGATCTTTGAAGCTGGGCCCCTGAAGCAGGAAAGCAACAGAGAGAAGACATATTTATGAGTAATGTTAAATGGTGTGTCATAGCTATAGCCAGCTGGAAACTCCCGACTTGCTAGTATTAATAACTGCTGAGATGACTGCTTCCCACTGGAATAGGTCGGGAGAATCTCCTTAACTTTCTGACAGAAAGAATGGAGGGAAGTATAATCATATCTGATTGCTACGGAATGCTCTTCATGTGCCACTGTCCTACTTATTTACACATGTGAATAGTAGTAGGAATATTACTATGAAATGAATCTGAAGCTGAGGTACAGCTTGATCACTTACATTGCTCAAAGTCACCCAGGTTATAAGGCATGAGCCAGGATTCATAGGAGGCTGTCCTCAAACTGTACTGCTGCTCAGAATAATTGCAGAGATAAGCTGACAACCTTATCTATGTCAGAATGTGACCTTGGGGGAAAGACTTCTTGCAACATGTACTAAAATTCAAATAACAACTATATATTTGACCTAAAACTCCGAGAGCACATTGTGCAGAAATCCTGCATAGGTACTTAGCAAACTTACATATTTACCTACAATAATGATTGCAACACTGGTGGTAGGAGCTGGAAAATCTTGAATGTCTATTAATTAATGAAGATTGAAGTAAATGTAATACAGTAGATTAGGGAGCTATGTTTGGAATAAGTTGGATCTAGATCTGTGGGCCTGGAAAAATATCTGAAATTTATGATTACACGAGAAGAGTAAATAGCAGAGAAGCTTATAGAGTGTGATCCATTATAATAAAATAGTAAACTATGTGAACATATTTGAGAGGGCTTCAAGAATTTCATGGAAAATTTTTATTATTTTTTAATTCAATTTTTCCATGAATTATTTGAAGCCCTCTTGTATACATAGTCACACATAAATGAGAATTGAGTGGAATTAGGATACATCAGACTGTTAGCACAGATAGAAAGAAGTTGGCACAGGGAGAGGTTAAGAAAACCAAAATGAAACAACACAAAACAATAGGCATGGTATCATGAAAATGGCAACTCTAAAATTCTATCGTACAAGTATAACAGCTAACGCAGGGCACTTCAAAAATGTGTGGGAAAACTGGAATGAAAAGAGAATGGACTCTTTCCACTTCCTTTTTGAAGTCCCCTTGTAAATATCAATTCAATGTGTATTTTAGGGAAGAAGCCAGAAAGTGACAAGGGCAAAAGAAAAAATATCAAATATTAGTTGGGTTAAATGAGGATAGTGTGAAAGAAATTTGGGGGCGTTGTTTTACAGTTTCCATATGGAATTAATGTTCACCCTTGAGTGGGCTTGGGAGCCTTTTTTTCCTCAGAGGGGAGTTTCATTCCTAGACTCACTGTGGAAAGACCTGAATTCCCAATTTTATGACTCAAATGGACTTCCCGGGGTCATGCGGTGTCATAGGGCTCCACTGCGTGTGTGTCAGCTCCGAGCTAGGTGGTCTTAGAAGACAGCTTCAGATGATCGTCTCTGGGAAAAGTTGGAGGAAATTATGTTTAGCGAAGTTAGCCAAGCAAAAAGGAACAAGTACAACTTGAATCCACTGAGGTGAGCTTAAAAAGCACAATGGGCACAGGGGAGAAGCTACTGAAAGCATAATTCCTGGGTGTAGGCCCAGGCACTTCACCAGGGGTCAGACCCAACCAGGGATGCATATGACCTCCAACTAAAGTGGGCAGGGAGGGAGAAAGATGGGGTGGGCCGGGGAGGGTATTGTTTTTGTCTCCACAGGAAAGGGAGAGAGGGACCAGAACTTATCCTGGAGTGCCAAGCCTTGAGGGTGACATACTGTCATGGAGCAGCGAACTGACAGAGAGGATGGCGGGCCCAGACCCAAGCTGAGCTACGTTGACCCCTGTCTCCCCAGAAGACTGCACTACAGAGGGCAACACTGAAGACACAGTGCAGGGACAGTGGCAGCTCTGTCCAGACCACACAGCAAACTAAGAGGGAAAGAGAGAGAGAGAGAGCGGGCTTCATCATGGCCCACCAAGCCCCGAGGATGACATCCCTGCCCCCTCACTGACCCACAGAACCACAGGAGACAGCCCTGGAGACACAGTGCGGAAAGTGTGCCCAGCATGCCCCACACACAACAGGGAGAAAAAAAGAAGGGAATGCAACAGGGAGAGAAAAGAAGAGCAGCAAAGGGAGCGAAGTAACAAAGGCCCCGAGGAATATTGAAAATAGACTTCTGACTCGGCACCCCCTCAGATCCGAGTGGAAAACATTCATAAAGGTCTGCAGACAAACTCGGAATGATTTATAGAGGTTTCCCCCCGCCCCCTCACTTTCTTTTCTTTTTCTGTGTCTCTCTATTTAAGATAGGCAGGATAAACAATCCCAAGGAGAAAACAATGGGACGGACAGTTCCAGGGAGACATGGGGAAAGGGAGTGGGGAGCCAACAACTCAAGGACAAGGAACCAACCAATAAGGGATCTAAGGTCAACGGTGTGGACAGTGTGGTGTGCCTGGTGGGGTTTGATCACATGCACTGCGGCCGGCCGAGAGGAATTACTGAGAGCCGAATGAAGGGCGAACATGCTAGTAGGACAGGAGGCAAGAAAAAGGAAATGAAAGAAAAAACTAGGAAGCAAAGCTATTTATAGAGATGAAACTATAGGCATGTATGTATGTAAATATGTTCATTTATAATGATAGGGATATAGCTCTATGTACATATTAATATGTTAATCTTTAAAAAATCATTTTATTGGGGGCTCTTACAGTTCTTATAACATTCCATACATCAATTATATCAAGCATATATTTACATGTGTTGCCATCATCATTTTCTAAGCATTTATTTGTATTTGAGCCCTTGGTAATATGTTAAGTAGTAAGATAGCACACAAATTTTGGGCCTCTACTCAAGGCCTCCCTAAACACAAGAAAACTTTGTTATAATAACCTAGCATTCTGTGATACTTACCTTCCTGACATGATTGCTGAAGACAAAGTGGGTGCATAAGCAAATATGGTGAAGAAAGCTAATGGTACCTGGATATCAAAAGATAGAGCACCTGGGGCCTTAAAGGCTTAAAGTTAACCAAGTGACCATCTAGCGGGGAAGCAACTAAGCCCACATGGAAGAAGCACACCAGCCTGTGTGATCACGAGGTGTTGATGGAATCAGGTATCAGGCACCAGAAGATCCAAAACAATAATATTGATGCCAACTGGGGGTAGGGTGGGGATTGGGGTGGTGGGGTGGGGGTGGAGTGTCTATAGCCCATCTATAGACAATTGGACATCCCCTGACAGAAGGGTCACAAGGAAGGGATGATTCAGCCTGGGTGCAGTGTAGCACAAAATGAAACACACAACATTCCTCTAGTTCTTGAATGCTTCCTCCCCTCCCCCACGCCCCCCAACCTCCTCCACCCTCCACCACTATCACAACCTCAGTACTACCTTTAAAATCTTGTTAGACTGGAGTACGTACATTGGTACAGATAAGAATTCTCAACGCATAGAATCCAGGACAGATAAACCCCTCAGGAACAATAGTGGGAGTAGAGACACCATGGAGGTGTGGGGAGGGGGGGGAGAAAGTAGGGAAGAGATATATAACTCTTCCCACCCAAGAGGACAAATAATAGAAATGTGGGTGAATGGAGATAACAGATGGTATAAGATACTAAATAACAATAATAATATATAATTGATCTAAGATTCACAAGGGTGGGAGGGTGGGGGAGGAAGAGAAAAAAGAGGAGCTGATACCTAGGGTACAAGTAGAAAGAAAATGTTTAGGAAATGATGGTGACAGCATGTATGCAAGTGTGCTCGATACAATTGCATTATGGATAGTTGTAAGATCTGTAAGAGCCCCCAATAAAATGATTAATAATAATAAAGATTCCCAAATTTATCTGACCTAATACCCCTTAAAAAAAACACATTACTTGACACCCCCATGGCAATGAACACATTTCTTTTTTTACTTGAGATGAACTTGTTTGTAACTAAAGGATCCAACTCCATTTCTATTCTACTTTTCCTCCGTTTTTTTCTTTTTTAAGCCACTCCAAACCAGTTTAGGTTTGAAGAATAAGGAATCTGGAGGGACCTATTTGTTTGTTTGTTTGCTCTTAAAAAAACATACTCCAGCTATGTTGCAAAGATAAAAAAATTAAATCAACAATAACACCCTGTTAAACTCTTCAGTTTTGGTCCCCGGCCACATCCCTCTTCTGGTCTTGTTCCCAGAGCCACCCCTGGCCCTGGCAGAGGCACCAAAGTCATGTCTACTGGTGTCTAAACCACGTTCCTTCTTCCTTTTTTTCCTTATAACAGTGGTGATATTAAATATTAATCTTTATAAGATTGACTGAGTTTGCTAAGTATAGTGTTCTCTAGTTTTGTCCTTGTTTATGGTGTTTAACCGAGTTATCACTGTTTTTCTTGATGCATAAATTTCCATAGTATGGATGTACCAGGGCTTGTTTATACGTTCCTCTGTAGATGAGGTTTGCGGTTGTTATTTACTTGTCTTATCCTGGCAGCAATTAAAAACTTTTGTACCATAGCCCATAATCCAGGATAAAGTGTAGCTACGTCTTTGCTTTTGTAGTAACTTTGGATCATTCTAGCGCCCACCAGAGTCTGGTATGGTCCACTGTGGGGAAATAATGAAGATGATAATAAGGACAATAAAGGAGCCCGTTAATTGCCCCAGCTCATATGCCTTCATTAGCAGAAAGTCATTACCTCTCGTCCTTAGATTATTCAAAAATTCAAAACTCTTCCTCAGTCCAAATAGTTGTGATTATCTTTCAAAAGCTAGGTTGAGAAAAAGAAAACCAGTGAGTTAATCAAGCCTGAAGTAGCTTTGGTTCTGTTTCTACCATTCTGGGTTCCTGATAGCCCTTCACAGGCCTGCACACTGAGTTTGTCTCCTACTGGCCCAGGTTCTACGCTGGTGGCAGAGTGCACCAGGCTTTGGCTTTAATGTTCAGCTTCTACACAAACTTAGTCCATACTCGGTGTGTTCAGTTATTGCTCACAATACCATTCAGTCTCAGTCAGAAGCTGTGCTGGGTCCAGCACCCCACAGACAGTGCTCCCTATGGTAAGCCCCTCCCTGCAGCCCAGTATCTTTCCTATCAGCAGATATTCACCAAGCACACCCCAATCTATTTGAGGGCCAACAACCTTGAACTTCAAAGAGAAAACAGTCTCTTTTGGTTTTTTTCCCAAGATGGCCTCTTGTACAACTTCCCAGGTAGGGGCTGGGGAACCATTCACATTGCATTTGTTGGGAATGGTACCCCTCAGAACAGATCTCTAAAGGGTACATAGAGTCACTACAGCAGATTACAATATGAATGGTGCCCTCTGGATTTGTGTAACTCAGCACTCACTCCCCCACCTAACTCCCTACCGCAGTTTCTAGCCACGGGGAATGGGAAAGGACAGAGATTTGACCATTGAAAACATCCTATTATTCCCTTCTCCCAAGAAGTAGGTGCCTTATTATTACGTAATAAAAAAGGATCACTGAAATGACATGCAAAACAAAACAAAGGATCTTTTCCAAGGTGATTTTTCAAAGTTTTGTTTTTAAATAAAATACGTGTTTGCTTCACCCAGCTCTCTATTACACAAATGAAAACAGCTGTAATTTATGCAGCAAATGTAGCACTAAATACTTTACATTCATTATTTCATTTTTCTTGCAGAAGAATTCTGAGTCTACTAAGGGTGGTAACATGCACAGAAGTTATAGCGCAAAGTCAAATGTAACGTAAAAATTACATGAGTGAAGTACGTGCAGAGCTCCAAGAGAGCTAAAATGAGGATGGGATTATTTCCAACTGGAGAGACACAGGGACTCAACACTCAGCACATAATGACCGTGTGCCCTGAGCTTCCTGGTCTCAAGACTCTCACAAACCGTGGGGGACACTAAAGACATAGAGCTAGGTCATCTCAACCCTGTGATGTCATTCGATGGTCGCATGCAGGGGATCAGGCACACTCCTTGGAAGAGGCAGACCATGAGCCACAAGCCTGAAAGATTTGGGGGACTCTGAACAGATGGGGATCACTGATATCTCAGGGTTGCACCTGGATCTCATTACAACAGCCCCATCATCTAGGAGAGAGAGACAAACCAGGGGTTGTTAACTCCCCCGCCCACCTCTCCGCTGAGACCCTAATTGTGTAGTTTTTAATGGTAACCAGTCCTTCTCCTCTGTGCAACTTTCCTCCCCCAGAAGATTGCAATGCACTGTTCCTTACTTAACTCCATTCAGTTTGTGACCTCTTCTCCAATTTACCAGTTCTGATTCACACCCTCCATCTTTCTCCCACAGAGAAGAAACAGCCAACTCTCAGACTTCCAAACCTCCTGGAAAAGGGCCAGGCTTCCCTAAACCCGAGAATATTATTGTGTGAATTAAAATGTTCACATGGTATCAACCACCAGCTAATCTAACATTTATTTTGGAAAATATTACATTTGGAAAATGGGAAGTATTCCAGAACACTCTCTTACCTTTGAAATATCAGGAGACACAAGGGTACTTTGAGACCATTTCTTGCTCAAAAGTTAGCAAATAATTTGCACAATTAGATGCATAAAATTGTCTTAAATTATATTAGGTAGAAGCTCCAGCTTAACCAATGCCTAGGGCACACTTATTGAGAAATGTGGGGCAAAGGCTGCAATTCTGACTCAGTGAAGCAAGTGATCAAAATGCCTTTGAGCTAACTCCCAGTTGGTTCTCGTTGCACATTTGTCTTCCAATCCTGATGATTAGCTCTTGCTCAGTCATACTTTTCCCAAGATCTATGCTTCATACTACACACCCCTGATCTGTGCTTCATACTACACACCCCTGATCTGTGCTTCATACTACACACCCCTGGCTACAAGAAGCAAAATAGCCTAAAGTCCAAGAGAAAACTTGATCACAATCCTAAAGGCCAAGGAATCTAGGGAACCAAGAGGCTTATACATTTCTTTCTTTCTTTTAAATCATTTTATTGGGGGGCTCTTACAGCTCTTATCACAATCCACATACACATCCATTGTGTCAAGCAAATGTGTAATATGTTGCTATCATCATTTTCAAAACATTTTCTTTCTACTTGAGCCCTTGATATTAGCTCCTTATTTCCCCCCCTCTTCCATCCTCCCTCTCTCATGAACCCTTGATAATTTATAAAAAGTTTTTTTTCATGTCTTACACTGACCTCTGTCTCCCTTCACTTACTTTTCTGTTGTCTGTCCACCTAGATCATTGTGATCAGTTTCCCCTTCCTCCCCCCACCTTCCCCTTTCCCTCCAGGTATCGCTACTCTCATTATTGGTCCTGAGGGGTTTTATCTGTCCTGAATTCCCTGTGTTTCAAGCTCTTATCTGTACCAGTATACATGCTCTGGTCTAGCCAGATTTGTAAGGTAGAATTGAGGTCCTGATAGTGGTGGGTTGGGGAGGGGAGGAAACATTAAAGAACTAGAGGAAAGTTGAATATTTCATTGGTGCTGTATTACACCCTGACTGGCTTGGCTCTTCCTTGTGAATTTTCTGTAAGGAGATGTCCAATTGTCTACAAATGGCCTTTAAATCTCCACTCCACACTCCCCCTCATTCACAATGATAGGATTTTTTGGTTCTGGGTCTTTGATGCTTGGTTACTGATCCCATCTACACCTCACGGTCACACAGGCTGGTGCACTTCTTCCAGGTGGACTTTGTTCATTCTCAGCTAGATGGCTGCTTGTTTAGCTTCAAACCTTGAAGACCCCAGATGCTATATCATTTGATAGCTGGACTCCATCAGTTTTCTTGACTACATATGCTTATGCACCCATTTTGTCTTCAGTGATCATGACAGGAAGGTGAGCATCACAGAATTCCAGGTTATTAGAACAAAGTGTTCTTGCATTGAGGGAGTACTGTAGTAGAGGCCCAATGTCCGTCTGCTACCTTAATACTTAACATATAAATAGATGTGCATGGATCAAATTCCCTATAGTTGTATATAAATATATTTATATATGTGAATGCATGTATTAAGATGTCTATGAATGTCCTTTGCTTCCTAGTTCTTTCCTCTATTTCCTTTCACTTTCCTCTTGTCCCACTATCATGTTCAGCCTTCATTCGTGTTTAGTAATTTCTCTTGGCTACATTGCCCTTGATTAAGCCCCACCAGGCACCCTAAACCCTCCTTGCCATCAATTTTAGATAGCTTTTGTTCCCTTGTCCCAGGTTTGTCAACACCTACTTCCTTCTTTCTTACTTGCTTCTTTTTCCATCATTTACCAATGCATATGATATATTTAAAATGTCCTGTTGGTGTTGTGGGTTTGGTGTTGGGCTGTGGTTCAAGATTGGTGGTTCAAACCCACCAGTGACTCTGTGAGATAAAGATATGCTGTCTGTTCCAAGGAAGATTTGCAGACTCAGAAACCCACTAGAGCAGTAGTCCTCAACCTTCCTAATGCCGCGACCCTTTAATACAGTTCCTTATGTTGTGGTGACCCCTCCCACACCATAAAATTATTTTTGTTGCTACTTCAGTAATTTTGCTACTGTTATGAATTGGGTGACCCCTGTGAAAGGGTTGTTCAACCCTCAAAGGGGTCGCGACCCACAGGTTGAGAACCGCTGTGCTAGAGGGTTGCAGAGAGTTGGTATCCACTCAGTGGCAGTGGCTTTGGGTATGATATATCTAAGGAGCCCTGATGGTGTACACTGGGCTAAAAATTGGACTTCTCAATGAAAGGTAAGCAGTTCAAACCCACCAGAGTCACTGTGCTAGAAAGATATGGCGATCTCCTTGTGTAATGATTGATAGCCTTGGAAACCCTATGAGGACAGTTCCACCCTGTCCTATAGAGCTGCTGTGAATTGGCAGTAGCTTGACCTCCGTGTTTTGTTTGTTTGTTTGTGTTTTTGTATGCTATGTCAACAGTGGCTACAATAAAGTGAAAAAACTGGGCCTTGGGAAAAGGATTAAAGTGGTGGGTGGAGTACAACCCCTCTTGTATGTCATTTCAGGCTTTGAAATTTCAGGAGTCTTGAAATTCAACATTGTTCTTCATTCCCTTTAGGTAAAAGAGACTCCAATGTGTGTGTGTGTGTGTGTGTGTGTGTGTGTGTGTGTAGAGCGAAAGCAGAGAGATACACAAACACACACACACACACACATACACACACACACACACACACACACACACACACACAAACCAATCACAAAGCAATTGCACTGGGCAGAGTAGAGCTTTCATGGTATACATTTTTCCCACTAGGCAAACATCAAGCAACCCACTCTGAGTTAGTGCACCCTGGGAAAGTTTTCTCTGGTCATAGTGAATTTTTTCATAAAAGCAGTTTTGCTCAAACCTCGGTTTTTGTGATAGCTGATTTAAGAGAACAGCATGCAGCTGTGAAATTTTGTTTCCTGCTCAGAAAAAATGCCACAGAAACTGTTATGATGTTGAACACAGTTTACAGGGACAGCGCTATGGGGGGAAATCAGGTGAATGAGTGGTTTTCTTGTTTCATAAAAGGTGAAATGCTGATCTATGACAAATCTCATTCTGGATACCTGCCAGCTTCCCGAATGGATTAAAATGTCAACAAAATTCATGCACTTGATGGGGACGTTATCTGGACTGTGTTGGAGCTCCATTCAACAAAATTTAATGGAATTAGGAATGAGAAGTGTCATTATAAAATTCGTGCCTGAGGTTGTAGGTCACAACCTCTTGGGGTCAAACGACCTTTTTACAGGGGTTGCCTAAGACCATTGGAAAACACATATTTCCGATGGTCTTAGGAACCATAACACTGCTTCTCTATCTGTTTCCAGGTGGGTCTGCCCAACATGCAGTTAAACCCACATATGAGTATCTGGCATGATGACATCATCATGTCAACCCCATCACATACACCTGCTACAAATACAGGTGTATGTGACATGGTTGGCGCCATAATGTACTTATGTGAACCAGTCACACATATGTTGGGAACAGCTACTCTGTAGAGAGTAGTTGCTGTGTAGAAAGCAGATGCTGTGTTGAAAGCAGTTACTCTGTTAAAAGCAGCTACTGTGTTGAAAGCAGCGGTATTGGAATTAAAACAACACTCTATGAATTATAATTAATGGGTAAATGTAAAACCATGTACTGTAAAATCATCAACTACTGCAAAAAAAATCTGTACCATGGGAACTTAATCTGGATGCTGATTGGTCTTTTTTTATTCATCTATGGTTGAGGTGAATACTGCCCCCTTGTGATAGTAATAGATATGTAAAAAAAAAAAAACCCAGAATGGTAAATTATAGGACACTTTAATGAACTCTATTGACTGAATTATGCCATGTAACATCTTTTGTATTAAAGCGATTGTTGTATATTATTTTCGTTGACAAAACATCCCATGATAGTGGATCGTGTAGAGAAGAACGTTAAGAAAAGAAAATATAGTGAGAAATTTTACAGTATAGTTTTACTTCAATAATTACAGAAGGAAGTGAGACAGTTATTGAGAGGAAAAGTTTAAAAACGTGATTTTGAGCTTTGTGATAAACTCAAAATGTTTTTTAATCAGAAAGCAAGACCGTAGTTTGAAGCACTTTCAGAGATAAAAGTGAACTGCAGAAAATGGTTAACAAAAAGATGATTGACATCTTTGCCATCTTGAATGAGTTAAATTGATCACTGCAAAGACCAAATGCAACATGCCTCGATTTGTCTGAAAAGATCCAGTCATTCCAAATGAAACTTCAACTTTGGCACACACACACAAAAATTGCATGAAAATAAAATTTACATGTTGCCTACTTTATCTGCTTTCTATGAGGAACATGACATTGAACCATTCAAAAGGATTACAATGATAATTTCTGTGAAAGAACACTTGCAAATGCTTGCAGATGAAATTTTGTCTTACTTTCCAAATCTACCTGACACCCTATTTGCACTTGCCAGAAGCCCATTCACAGTCGAAGTTGAAGATGTTCCTGAGATACACAAGAGTAGTTCATTGAACTTACTAGCACTGATGGAGCGAGAAGCAATTTCTCTACAATCCCAGTTACAAACTTCTGGATCAAGTGTTTGCAGTCATATCCTGTTCTGTCTGAGACTGTGTTGTGGCTTTTTCTTCTATTTCCAACAACATATCTTTGTGAAACAGAGTTTTACAGCTTGTTAGTTATCAAGTCTAAATACAGAAATAGACTTGCTGTGGAAGATGATCTTTGTTGTGCTCTTGCAAAGACTACCTAGAATTTCTGATCTGGTGAGAAAGAAGCTATCTCAACCTTCGCACTGATGATTTTGTATGCGTACTGTCACAAAATGTAGCAATGTAGTTTACTGTTGCTATATTAAGACTGTTACCCATGCTACACCATGCTTCAAGACAAAATTTCATTTATTTGTAATTCGAAATAAATATTTCACAATATATAATTACATATTGTTTTATAATTAATCACTATGTTTTAATCATGTTCAATTTGTAACAATGAAAATATATCCTGCATATCAGATAGTTACATTACAATTCATAATAGCTATGAGGTAGCAAAGAAAATAATTTTATTGTATGGTGGGGAAGGGCACCACAACATGAGGAACTGTATTAAAGGGTGGCAGCATTAGGAAGGTTGAGAACCACTGCCTTAGAGAATGAAATTGAGGGTCATTCTGCAAAATTAATGGCCTGCAATTTCCAACTGTCAGCATCCTGAAAATCAAGGAAAGACTCAGGAGCCGTTTCAGAATGAAATAATGTAAAGGAACATGGCATACATTGAACACGTGATTCTATAGTCATTTCTTTTACTGTCAAGGGCTTGGAAGGAACAGTTGGTAACGATGATGGGGTTTGAGGAGAAAAAGGTACTGAAGTATCTCTGTTGATTTCCCTGCATTGACTGGGTTTCTGGTGTCTCTACACAGTGTCTCTCTTTGTGGGAGAATTTCAAGGGATTTGAGGGCGCTGGGGCATCATGTTGGCAGTTTACACATAAATGATTCTGGGGGAGAGTTACTTGTGTGCTTTAACTTTTCCTTATATTTGAGATTACTTCAAAGTAAAAGTTTTAAAACTGAAAATCCCAGCTAGGTTACAACCATCTTTTAGAATAAAAAACTTCTCCAGGGATTTCAATTTGGGGAATCCACTGGGTTAAATGATGTAAGTAGATTCTTACTAATCAATGCTGGCATACTTCCTCATATAAATGTCTTCATTATATGCAAGGGCTTCAAAATCTGTATTATCTTTTCATTCCATTTTCCCGAGAACTTCTTGAAGCCTCTTTGAGGCTGCTAGATTCCTAGACCAACTATAAACCACTGGTAAGTTCACTGAATTAGAAATCGCCAAAAGTGAAACATGAACATTTTTGTTTATATTAAGTGCCTCTGACATTTAGGGAAGTTTGGGAAACACTGAAATTCACCATGAAGGTCAATGGACCTTTTGTCTAAAGCAAGCAGGGGTGGCAGTTTAGTATCAAAACAGTGAATTCTGTATGTCTGCGTGATTAGGATGACTAGGTAGGAAGCCAAAGCAGTTACCAGTGACATTCTCTGTGAGCCCGGTGTTGCCTTGAACCTAACGACTGCTGAAGTTTCCCTATGTCCTTGGTAGCACTGTGGGCCGTAAACTGAAGTGTGATCTTATTTAGATGAGACTGGCAACCTTTCAGTTACTTCTATTGATTTAGGAATAAACAGCTTCTGTTTTTCCTGTTTGAGTTTCTTAAACCCCCAGAGTATCAATATTTTACCCATAAAATGGTATTTTGTAAGGATTAGAGATAATGTGGCAATACTATATGTAGACCTCTAGCTTAGTTAGTCAACACTTACGTCACAGCAACACAAGGGGGTGCCTTTCAAGAACAGGACTTTATTTTCTTACAGGTCCAGAGGCTACATTTCATGATCCTTCTTTGTCTATGTCAGCTTTTATTTTTTATTTTGGGGGCACCTGGGAGTTGGGAAGAACATCTTATTTTCTCAAATAATATTTTTATTGACACATCTTACTCATTCCAATATATCCCTTCCCTTCTCATGCAGTTCTATTATTCAGTCCCATCGGGTGGGGGTATGCAATCATCACTGCTCTCAAGTCCCCTCTCCCCCTTCCTTCTCACCTCCCCCTCACTTCCTGTACTCTCCAGGAATCGTTACTTCTGCCAGTGTCTCTGAGGGGTTATCTATCTTGACTTCTATGTACCTATCGATCTTAAATGAACATACACGAGTCTAACACGACCAATGAGTTGTATCACAGATGGACCTCAACAGTAAGGGGAGGAAATATTAAGGAACTAGAGAATAGTTCTGGTTCATAACAGGGTGCCCTGAACGGTTCAATTGTCTCGCTGGTGGACTTTGGGTCTCTACTACATCCAGTCCCCTTCATTTCAATTTGGATGTGTGTTTTCTGAACTTGTGATACCTATTCCCATCCCCTCTGTCAGCTTATAATTGCCAACAGTCCGTGGAGTTCCTGGGCTTGCAGTAGGATCTGCCCTGTGCCTGTTTGCCTGTGACGTCTTAGCGCTGTGTGTGTCTCTGTGTCCATTCTGTTCTTCTTACCATTCACAAGTGATAATACTTAGGATCCACACTATCCAGATATGATGTAATTAACAGAACAAAGGTCCCTATTTGCAAGCAGACCAAAGTCATACGCATGGGAGGAGGGCTTCAATACATATTTTGGGAAACACAATGCAACCCATAACAACACTTAAAACAATATCAAATTCAACAAATGTATTGTTGTTATTGCTGATATGTTCTTGTGATCATAATTAATTCTTTCACTACTGGGCAATTCTTCTCTTCTTTTTCTGTTTTTGCTGGTCTTTGTTTCCAAAGCCCATTCCGAATGCATTGATCTTCGTGTGTTACCAGCTTCCATCTTCTAACCATAAATCACTAGGTGGTAAAGTCATAATAAGTCTACAAATGTTTTTAAACATGCAATTGTATATTATATTTTACGAAGAAAAACATGACACCATGCCTACCTTCTGTGCCTGGCACTGTGACAGGACTTGGAATTTTGTCTTTATACGGGATGCAAAGAGAACAACATTGAAATATAGTTTCAAAGGAGTTCCTCATGGATGACAGGTAGTAGATATTGGTAAATATAGGGACATCATGAGTTAGAATTGACTTGATGGCAGTGAGTTTGACAGTGAGGTGTGCTCAGAGATGTCTAAGATTGCCTATCATTTTCACTGTCTTCTCCTCCCAAAGTTACAGACTCAGAAACCAACAGAGCAATTCTAACCTATCCTATAGGGTCGGTATGAGTTGTAATTGACTGGATTACAGTGAATTTTTATTTTTATTCTCCTACACCCCAGGAGTTTAAGTGGTATTTTAGTTGGCAACTCTAAATAGAATAAGAGCAGCCTCCTCACCTCTAAAAACAGTTGGCCAGGAATGTCTGCAGGCTTCGTGGCTGATCATCTGCCTCCAACATCATTAAATGAGCAGGGGTACAAGATATTGGAATGAGAGGAGTAAGGAATGGGGTGGGGGTGGGAGTTAGGTGCTATGAGCAAAGGCTATTGGGGGCTAAAGAAAGGGAACCAGGTATGTTAAAAGAGGCAGTAGGAGAATGTTTTTTGGTTGGAGCCCTTGTGGCATAGTGGGGCACGTGAAACTACCAGTTTCTCTGCAGGAGAAAGATAAGGCGTTCTACTTCCTTAAAGATTTCCAGTCTCCCCACTATGAGACATGATGTCCCTCACTGAACCATAGCCCTACAGGGGATAACATCGGAGACAGTGTGGGAATCCCATCACACCGAGGCAAAACTCTAAGGGGGTGCAACAGAACAGCAAGGGAACGGAGCGGCGAGGTCCCCAGGGAGTGCTGAAGGTGGACTTTGGGGCCAGGGCGTGGACTGGAAAGCACTCCTAAAGGCCAGCAAACAGTCCTTGAACTAACTACAAGCTTTTCTTTCTTGTGTTTTGTTTTGTTTTGTTTTTGGTCATTGGTTTGTTGTTGTTGATGTTTTGTTGTATATTGTTGCTTCGATTTGCTCTGTCTTGTTTTTGTGCATGTTATTATCTGTCTAAATAACATAGGCTGGATGAACAATTTGGAGGAGACAATAATGGGACTGACAGTTCTGGGGGGACATGTGAGGGGGGGGAGGAGGGAAAGGTAGTGGTGTTAACAAAGCCAGGGACAAAGGAACAACAAGTGATCCAAATCGGTGGTGAGGAGGGTATAGAAGGCCTGGTAGGGCGTGATCAAGGGTAATGTAACCAAGAGGAATTACTGAAACCCAAATGAGAACTGAGCATGATAGTGGGACAAGAGGAAAGTAAAAGGAAATAGAGGAAAGAACTAGGAGGAAAAGGGCATTTATAGATGTCTAGATAAAGGCATGTACATATGCAAATATATATGAGGATGGGGAAATCAATCTATGTGCATATATTTATAGGTTTAGTATTAAGGTAGCAGAAGGACATTGGGCCTCCACTCAAGTACTCCCTCAATGCAAGAATAGTTTCTTCTATTAAATTGGCATTCTATGATGCTCACCTTCCTGACACAACTGCTGAAGACAAAGCGGGTGCATAAGCAAATGTGGTAAAGAAAGCTGATGGTGCCGGCTATCAAAAGATATAATATCTGGGGTCTTAAAGGCTTGAAGGTACACAGCAGCCATCTAGCTCAGAAGCAACAAAGCCCACATGGAAGAAGCACACCAGCCTGTGTGATCATGATGTGTCAAAGTGATCAGGTATCAGGCATAAAAGACCCAGAACAAAAAAATGAGGGGGAGTGTGGAGTGGAGACCTAAAGCCCATCTATAGGCAACTGGGCATCCCCTTACAGAAGAGTCACGGGGAGAAAATGAGACAGTCAGGGTGAAGTATAGGATACAACATTCCTCTCGTTCCTAAATGCTTTCTCCCCCCTCACCATCATGACCCCAATTCTACCTTATCAATCTGGCTAGACCATAGCATGTACATGGGTACAGATAAGAGCTGGAAACACAGGGAATCAGGACACGTAAACCCCTAAGGACCAATATTGAGAGAAGCCATAACAGGAAGGGAAAGGGAAGGTGTGGGGAGAGATGGGGAACCGATCACAATGATCTACATATAACTCCACTTCCAGGGGGATGGGCAACAGAAGAGAGAGTGAAGGGAGACATCAGTCAGTGAAAAAATAATAATAATTTATAAATTGTCAAGGGTTCACGAGGGAGGGAGGGAGGGAGGGAGGGATGGAGGGAGGGAAGAAAAATGAGAAGTGGATACCCATGGTTCAAGTAGAAAGAAAATGTCGTGAAAATGACAATGGCAACAAATGTGCTTGACATGATGGATGTATGGATTGGATAGGAGTTGTACAAGCCCTCAATAAAATGATTAAAAAAAAGATTTACAGTCTCAGAAACTCGACAAGTGCAGTTCTACGTTGTCTTATAAGGTCACAAGGAGTTGGAATTGGCTCTATGACAGTGAGTTTGCTTTGGAGTTTATGTGCAGTGTATTTAGGCCCAGGCTCTGGAATCACATTGCCTGGACTTCTATCCTGGTTCCCGTACAAACTCTCTATGACTGTGGGAAAACCTTTTGATTATGATTTCTCCATTTTCTAATTTATGAAAAGTGGAACAGAATGTTTGTGAGATAGCTATACGTATAGAATAGAGCCTGGAACTAGGTAAAAGTTTGATAAATATTAGCTTTCATAATTTGGGGGGAAAGCGTCTTAGGAAGATAACCACTGCCTTGGGCATAGTTAGTCTTATATGAATATTGCCAAGATTTCCCTGACATGAGCACACAGGGAACACGGAGGCCACATTGCTCTTTCAAAGCTATTTGCTTAGCTTCTGCATCCAAGAGAGCAGAGGTATTATTTACCTTGCTTTCTGCTCTAAACCCAACAGCGAGAACAGCGCCAAGGACCTTGTGGATGCTTACACAGCCCAGACAGCAACAAAAAGATTATTGTTTCCTTGATGTCTTGGGTTTTAGGCCTCTTCCTGGGTTTATTTGGAACAGTGATTCAGAAACTTATTGAATAGATCCCATCAGCTCTAGTTTCTTATGTATGGTATACAACTATGTTTGCCGCTATTAAGTTATACTAAGTAATTAACTTACCATCCTAGTTTGAAATATGAGAAGAATTCATGCCCACAAATTACAGGATAAGACAAAAAAGTTGTGAAATATTTGAAAAAGAATTAGGTATTAGAGGGAGTTCCAAGGGAAGCTGTAGGTGGCTAGCCATGGTAGCACACTGGTTTCACATTGAGCTGCCGATCATGAGGTCGATGGTTTGAACCCAACTCTATAGCCTTTAAAATATTAACAATGTTGGAAACTCAAAAGGGCAATTCTCCTCTGCCATATAGGGCTACTACGAATTAGACTTTATTAGCTAGCCGCAGGTTGAGTTTTATCATCTGGGGGGCTATGCAATCTG
Organism: Tenrec ecaudatus; assembly: GCF_050624435.1. NCBI lineage: Eukaryota > Metazoa > Chordata > Mammalia > Afrosoricida > Tenrecidae > Tenrec > Tenrec ecaudatus. Next base: position 84,323,414 of record NC_134533.1, read on the forward strand.
TACAGAGTCTACACATTAGAAACTGCACAGCCAGACACAGCTGGAGATGACCAGAGAATAAAAGAGAGAACTGAAAAGGCACTCCTATGGAAGGTGTGAGGGCGATTCAGAGTGTGAAAACTGCAAGACTTCGTGACCATTTTCATAAAGATATTGAAGATCTAAATTTTCCTTCTTCAAATTATGCAGTAAACCTTCCAGAACACCCAGCAAAGATCACTCTGTTTCTATCACAGCATCAAGAAAACAGAATCTTTCAAGAAGTCGACCATTCAAACGACCAAGCTGGCCTATGCCACTACTTGGGTGCAGCAGCGTCTGGCAGCAGAGTTGCTGCGACTGCCGAGAAGCGGAGGGTCAGCTTTCAACAGCGAGCAGGGGGCTGTACGGAGCAGCTGTGCACGCATGCATCTTACTGCCATTGAGGGCTTTCTTTCTTTTAAGAAATAATTATTAATCGGGAGTTAATACATATGGCACACTTCCATCAGGTCAAGCAGCAGTGTACAGTTGCTACCACACTACTTTCCAAATGTTCTTTCCTTCCTGAATTCCTTGACATCATCTCCCTTTTACCCTCTCCCACCATTCCTATACCCTGCCTCCCCCCACCCCCCACACCAAAAAAAACCCCTTATTCTACTTACTGTCCCTATGGGTTTGTCAATCCTGGGTCCATCTACCAAAAAAATAGAAAACATGCAAACAGATAACAATCAACCTTAATATGAACAAACACAAAACAAAAGTACAGAAAATGTTGTAAACCAGGTCAGGTCCAGCATGCATCAGAGTGGGGAATCAACTGACAACGTTTTAGCCATAAGAAGAAGTCAGGTTCATCCTTTTGACCTTCTGTACTCATCTCTCCAATGCACTCTGTGTGGTAACCACTGTCCTCCCAGCCCTCGAATATGGATATAGAGAGATCCCTGGAGGCTCATTTGCTGTGTAGATCCCACAAATATATCTTGGGCTCCCACTGTCATCCATAGCCTTCTGCAGAGCGGATTCTCACAATGTAGGCTCTGATACCGATCCCACAATCCTTCAGTGACTGATGATGGTGTGCTTCTTCCATGTGGACTTAGTTGACATCGAATTGAGTCCTTTTTGACTCAAAGCAATTACGTGGGGTTTCTGAGACTTCCTAAATCTTTACAGGAGAAGACCAAGGCTTATTTTAGTTTGAAGCAGAACACAAATGGACTTTTTGATCCGACAGCATGTGCCCTCCATGTCCTCAGAAGAAGGGGAAAGGGGCCTAAGAAGCTGACACCAGATTCCCACTAATGTGGCATGAGAGGACTCAAGTCATTTTTCACTTAATTAGGAGAATTGAGTTTGTGATCATAATGCTATCTTGAGTGATGAGGAGTTCACATCAGCACATGGTTGTAGTCAGTACATGATGACTAACTAATGAACAGATAGGGGTGCCTACAAAGTAAACAGCATGATTTCCATAACCTTGTTCTGGAGTTCATTTTAGGCAGGCTTTAACCCTATATTCCATAAGCCTTATATTAAGTAGGTTGTTAAGGTACCAAACTCACCAACTCACTTCACCGAATCAATGCTGACTCATAGCAACCCAATAAGACAGACTAGAACTGCCCCTGTGGGTTTCTGAGACTGTAAGCTGTTTACATCAGTAGACAGCCTCTTCTTTCTCCCAGGGAGCTGTTCATGGGTTTGAACTGCTGACCTTGTGGTTTGCAACCCAACATGTAACCCACTATGGAGAGTAGGTTTTATATTATGTTCCAGACCTCACTAGACTATGATTAAAAATGCGGTCAAGTTTAACTTGTAATGTGCAATTACTGGGGCTCCAACTTTCATCTTATTTGACGACAGGAAGCTGCATTTTTTATGAGACTTCTCTTCCCGAGGGAGTTCTTGACATCCCGCATTTGCTCACATGTTCCACAAATACATACTGACCAAGCACCTGTTACAGATTGAATTGCCCCTCCCTGCCACCCACACCTTCCTAAATAGATGTTGAAATCCTAACCCCTATGTTTTCAGGTATAATCTTGGTAGGGGAAAGTGTTCTTTGTTATGGTAATGGAGTTCTGCCAGTGTGTGGTGTGCCCTAAAGCACCTGAATCATTTCTGCATCCTAGACGTAGAGAGAAGTGAGCACACCTGAAGGAAGACCGATGCCATGTCAAGATCACCACAGACCCGACTACAAGAAGGTGAACCAGACAAGGAAGTCGTCTATAAAGAGCGAAGCTATCGTGTTGAGAACTTAGGTGAATCCGACCCAAGGAAGCCATGGTCTTTTCAACCACGTCATAAGCATGTTAAAGCTGGCAGATAATTTAGTAAGACTGGAGAAGAATTGATGCACGTGAATTCTGGTGGTGGCAAAGAATAAAGTACCGTGAGCTGCCAAAAGAACAAACAAATCTGTCTTGGAAGAAGTACAGCTAGACTACTCCGTAGAAGCAAGGATAGGGCAACTTTCCCTGGAGCCACACTCTGAGTTCAGATTTATAGCCACCTGAACTGTGGGAAAATACATTGTGGTGCCTTTTGGGAGCCTTTGTGTAGTGTTCCTGTACCTGCAGCACTCAGCACTGGAGGCTTTCATCCTCTGGGCCCAGACAGCCGATCTCAGCTGCACCATTACCCTGCTCATGGTGGGCCGGGGGTGGGGGTGGAGGGTGGGGAACCGACTATACCCCAGAATTGGGACCACTACCACCTCAGGGCAACCAGAAGGGCTTCTGCTCCCTTCCTTAGGTGCTGTCAATATAGACACACACCCTTCCTTTCTCTCAGGATAGCAGAGACTAGGTTCTAACAGTCAGCCAAATTATGCATATATTTAGGGATGTGGGGAAAAGAATTACAAAACTGAGAAACTTTAAAATGGCTAAATTTGGAGATTTCTCAGAGTTCACAAGCCAAAGGACAGGCTTCTTCTCCTGGGGCTTTGGAGGGAGCCTTGCTGCCTAGTTCCCAGGCTGGAGCCATCTGGCCCAGCCTGCTTATCCTCTTCCTTTGGGGATGACTGAATGAGTTCGTGAGTAAGAGTCCTGGCCTCAACCTCTGAAAGCCCCAGAGAAGTTCTCCCTCCAGTCTCTAGTCTCTGCTGGCCTCTTCTACCCGCATTTCCTGTCCACTCCCTCTGGGGAAGCCAGCCCTCCTCCACTTCTAGGGCGAGGTCTGTCCCTATGGCCTCTGTGAGTGAGAACATCATGTCAAAGCAGACCATCTAATGTAAATACCGGCGATCCCTGAGGTAAGACAGCTGACTTGTGCACAACCTATAGCTACAAACCAACTCCTGTAAAGCCAGTTATGTTCAAAATTTGAGAAACATACAATAGCTCTTAATAGCAAACAGGCATTACCTTGCCACATGTATCAAAACATTATCAGTGTGCTTTATGTTACAGATATTTTAGTGTATCTGGAAGTATTTCTTTAATGTTTTTTAGGCATAAAAGGTATATTATGTACTAAGGCAAACATTTGACTAACAGACATTAGATATGAACCGTACCTAAATGTTCCAATTTAACATACAAATTCCACCTAAAGACTCACTAGGAGTAGAGATCATTCATAATCCAGGGCCTGGCTGTGCCTTCTCCAAAGTCTAAGCTTGAGCATTACCACATGTGAGATAATGGCTAGTCAATTTGGTACTCCCCTTGGCCCCGCCTCTTTTCTTTGTACAGCATTTCATCCAGCAAGAGGTAAAAATCAGAACTGTAACTCTCTGAGGTCCCTCAGGTCTCCACTCCCAATCTCCTGTGGGAAGCTCTTTAAACAGGAAGCACGTACCACATCCCCACTAAAATAAACAGGGCCACGCAGGCTAGGGTAGTCTATAGACATACTTCAAAAGAAACAGTTGTCCAAAAGCATCAGCAGGCTTACATCAATGGAGAAGTGCTTCTGCCAGTAACGGGCGAGCTTTTATCTTATTATGCAGAAATGTTTGCCTCTCCGGAACCCCAGTTGACAAATGCCCATTCCAGAACACTGCCTTACTCAATAGTTTCATATGTAGCTGTGTTAAGGTTTTCTGGGAGAAAGACGAGGGTTTCTACTCCAATAAAGGGTTCCAGGCTTCGAAACCCACGGAGGCAGTTCGGCCCTGCCTTACAAGGTTGCTGTGAGTCAGAATCAACTCGATGACAGTGATGTTTCATTTTTGAAGGTTTTCTAGAGAACCAGTAGATTATTTATAACCGTGAAGGGTCTTTAAAAAGTTTGTGAAGAAATTCTGTTCTTCTAGTTTCAGTATTTCTATAAACCATTTGAAGTCCCCTCACATCCATGCGCCCACACAAGTATACATTTTCCAGGCACTTTCTTAAATATATATATATATATGTTTTATATATACATTCAGAGAAAGAAAGACTGTGGCCACTGACAAGTCTAAATTCTGTGTCCAAAATCATTACGTTGGGCTTAAGCTAGAAATAATGGCAGGATGTCTTTTTACAGTTTGAGGAAGAGTCCTTCAGGAAATTTCAATTTTGTCTCTTAAGACCTTCCACTTTTTTATTATTATTAATCATTCTACTGGGGGGCTCTTACAGATCTTATAATAACCCATAATTCAGTTGTATCAAACACACTTGTACATATGTTACCATCATCATTTCCAAAACATTTACTTTCTGCTTGAGCTCTTGGTATCAGCTCTTTTTTCCTTTCCCTCCCCAACCTTCCTACCCTCATGAATCCTTGATCAATTAAGTATTATTATTGCTATTGCTTATCTTTCACTGTCTGTTGTCTCCCTTCACCCACATTTCTATTATTCATCCCCCTGGAATGGGGTTATATATCCAAACTTGTAATCAGTTCCCCCTTTCTCACTCTCCCCTTACCCTCATGATATTGCTACTCCCACTACTGTTGCTAAATCTGTCCTAGATTCCAGGTGTAGAGAGCTCTTATCTGTACCAATGTACGTACTCCCTTCTAGCCTGGTTTGTAATGTAGAACTGGACCATGATAGTGGGGTGGGGGTGGGAGAAGCATTCAGGAACTAGAGGAATGTTACGTGTTTCGTTGGTTCTATACTGCACCCTAGCTGTATCGTCCCTTCCTTGTGACCCTTCTGCATTGTATTGTCTACAAATGGGCTTTGGGTCCCCACTCCAACCCTCCTTGTTTTCATTGGTATAATTGTTTTGGATCTTTTGATACCTGGTCCCTTCAACACCTCATGATCACACAGGCTGGTGGGCTTTGTTAGTTCCCTGCTAGATGGCCACTTGCTTAACTTCAAGCCTTAAGACCCCAGACCCTATATCTTTTGATAGTTGGGCACCATCTGCTTTGTTCACCACATTTGCTTATGCACCCATTTTAAGACCTTCCACTGAAGGCCGTCCTCATTATGAAGAGTAATTTGCTTTACTTAAGGTCAACTGGTTTAAATGGTAATCACACGCAAGCACCTTTATAGATAGCTAGTATATGACCAGGGTCCCTGGATGGTGTAAACATTTAATGTGCTAAGCTCAAGGTTGGGTGAATCCCAAAGGAAATAAAAATCCACCATTAAAAACCCTACAGAGTACAGTTCCACTTGGACACCCCCCACCAAGAGTCAGAATCAACACATTGGCAACTACAGAAGTGTATAAAACATGCTTGACCAGACAGCTGAGTACTGTAGGCTAGCGAGGTTGCACATACAATTAAGTATCACACTGACCTACTCCACAAATAAAACTTTCATGAAGCCAATAATTAACTTGCTGGAAAATCTTGCAAAAACTGTTTGAGGATCTGAAATTATGGGGATCGAGCTCTCCCCACAGTCTTCAAAAGTCTCTGCCTCAGTGGCTGTACAACTTGAACAATATAATAAGTGTCATTTCATTATGCACATAGAAATCGCTCAACTAGCATACTATCTGCACAGATTTTCAACACAACTAAAAAACAAGCAATCTAAGCCTATTATGTTAAAAAGTATGATGTACATTTTTTAATGAGAACTCTAGTTACAAGTGCTGCGTGCCTGTCTACCTCCAGACGTCTCTGCTTTTCTGAAGGTGTCACTCGGGAAGGAAGGAGAGGCCAGCCCTGAGCTGAGGGCAGATGGGAAACTGCCTTCTCCTTCCAGGGAATGCAACCATTCCCAGCCACATCAATATGGAACTAATTTTGGTTTCTTTTTCTTGAATCTTAGATACCTGGCTTTTCCACAGTAATTCCCAAAGAGCTTTATAAATGTCTAAGAATTAAAGTTAGCTAAACTGTGAAATTTAAGTTCCTTAGGGAATTAATTTCTATAGTCAGAGGTCATACAAATTAAATAAATTTAGAGGTGTGGGTTTTAATTGGTTCAGGTTATAAAGACTGTTGATTCAGAGAAAATGAAATAAATGGTCAAGGGCTCCCATACCAATTTATATTTCTATTGGACACTCACCAAAACAATAGGAATACATTTTTGCCAGTCATAAGCTTAACAGTCACCCAGGGGGAAGCTGTAGAATGATGGCTAAGTCAGATAAACCACCCTGTCTCTGGACAAAGAAGACCTGGAAAACAAAGTGAAGCAGATACGGAGGACTCTCCTGAGACCCTAAGCATCAAATGAAAGGATAAAGAAATAGAATGAACACTGACTGGAAGGAGAAACTGACTAAGAACAGCAGAGGAGAGATACTGAAGAGGAGGGGCCCTGCCAGCCACTCCCGCAAAACATGACCATCTTGACCCAAGGACAGTGGCATTCCTGATGAAAAGTACAGCGGCATTCTCATGGAAGTTCCATGATACATGGGAGAACTGTGTACACATACTCAGAGTGAAGTGGAGTCCCAATTGCTAACGACAGCCAGTAGGGAGGGCCCAGGCTTCTTCACACAGTGAGCAGAGCAGCATGCTTCTCCTACACCAACCATCATGGCTTATGGCAACACCAGTCTCTGCAGCCCTGCCTCCTGAGACCAAGGTAGGAGCCCACTCTTCACGTATGTGGTCCCAAATGCCATCCCTCCTTTTCCTGCTAGCCCCACTTTCCCACCAGCTCTACTGAGCAGTAGCAGGCCACTTTAATGCAGAGCTGTCCCTTTGTCCTATCTCTCCATTGACGACCCAACTCCTCCCCACTGCATGTGAGAAGCAGTGGGAGTGTAAACCCACCTCCACCCACCTGCAGCACTCTCCCCACTCCTCGACGTCTCACCCCCCACTCCAGGGTTTGACAAGCACAGGACTGCTACATGCCAGCCCGACACTGCCCTTCCTCCCACTGTCAGCCATGAGCCCACATGTCTGTGTCTGCCACTCAACACCCTACGTGGTGTTGATCATGCCCCCCGTAGTCAGCTAAAACCAGACCTACTGCCCCCTCACTTGGAAAGTGCCTCGACCTGCTCCTGTACTGCTAGACACAAAACCAACAGCAGCCAACACCCACCACTCCTCTTAAGAGGCACACTAACACACCCAGCCACTAACCCCTCTACCTGGAGACAGTTGAGGAAAAGTCCAATGTAGTCAGAGTCATGACTACAGTCGTCCACCTGTTTCACTGCTCAAGTATGTCAAGCTATCTATTGAAATAAAAATACAACCAATAAAAATTATAATAACACATTAATCCCTCAGAAACAACAAACATTATCAAAGCCCCTGAAGGATCTGGATGAAGGGGTTCCATGAAATAACCAAACTAAAGAGCTAGAGAGCCAAGAAACCAAGGAACAATACAGACAAAGCCCTGGAAACGTTCAGAAAAAGAAATCAAGGACAAATGTCCAAATAAACAGGCAATTAAAAACCATACAAACACAGTACTAGAAACTCAGATGATTACACTAAAGTTTCAGAAATAGATGCCACATTAGTAGTAGAATTGGACCAATGGAATAGAATTGAAGAAGTCAGAAACTATAAAATAGAGGATAAACCCATTGATACCAATATAACCAACAGTCAGAAGAAAACAGCAAAGAAAAATTAAGAAAACCTGACAGAAAACTTCTAGAATATCATGAAAGATGAGAAGATATCCATCCAAAAAGCTCAACAAACCCTAGATTGGATAGAACCCAAAAGAAAACCACCAAGCTCTATCATAATCCAACGTTCAAACCCAAAGACAAAGAAAGAAATCTGAAAGCTCAGAATAAAATGAAATTTTACTTACAAATAGGAACCATTGGTACTATGCTCTGATTTTTTGGTAGAATCCATACAGGCAAGATGAAAATGGGAATATATATATTCCGGAGGGAAGAGGAGAATGCCTACTAATAGAGTCAAATTGTCCCCAGAATACAATAGTGATATTACGATAGTTCTAGATAAACAGAAATTAAAGAAAAAAATTTTAAGTAGACAAACCTTATAAGAAATACTAACAAAAGTCTCTTTTGGATAGAGAACTAAAAATGTCAGACAACCAACACTGGTCCTGATGAACAGATCCCTGAAGATATAGGTACTATAGCACAGGGTGGTGAAGAAACCAGATGGTGTCCTGCTGTCAGCAAAAAATAGATGCTGGGTTCTTACAGGCTTTTCTTCAAATGAGCAGCCATCTTCATGAGGCATAAACTAAGTCCACATGGAAGAAGCACACTAGCCTGTATGATCCAGTGGTTATAAGTAATAAAATCTAAATCTGAAGGAGGGAATGGTATTAGAGCTTAAATTCTGAACACCCGGTTTGCACAGAGCTATGGACAACAGTGGAAACCCAAAATCCATTTGCAGGGTGGGTTCCCACATGGATCAAGCCTCCAGTGAGTCCCCTCTGTCCATAGTCAAGGGATGGGAATAACCTTGCTATCAGACAGCATTGTAAAGTCTGCTAATGCAGATGTAGTTAGGTTAAAATGTTTTATCATTTTATCTCCTTTTCTACCCATTTTAAAGTTGTTTTAATTTTTATTATTTTCTGCTTTTTATTTAGGATTTTCTCTTTTGTCTAGTAATTATTGGAGTTCTTTGCTTCCTGTTTATGTTTTGTAAAATTTTCTATATATGAAACCTAGGCTAGGTAGATCTATAGAGACAGTAACAACTGGGATGATAAGTGTGTATGGGCATGGCAGGGGAGGATGGAGAGAAACAGAGAGCTCACAACAATCAATGTGAGAAGAAAATGTTCTGAGATTGATTGTGCTGATGATTTCACAAATCTTCTTAATATGATCAAACAGTTAAATTGTATGATATGTGAAGTTTATGACAACAAACTATCTTAAAATGTCAGACAGCAACCTGAGATCAAAACACCCGACATTATGTGAAAACCAACCAAGAGAAAGAAAAATAAAATAAACCTACAAGACTGAAAATAGGCAACAGGAGTTTCCAATCTAGAAACAAAAACAATTTCAAGAGACAGAGAGTAAATGGTACAGTCTGGGAACTTCTATATAAAGAGGAAATTAAGCCTTTGTCAGAGTATTATGGACTGTTTTATTAAACTTTGGACTATAAAACTAAATATCAGGATAAAAACAAAGAAAGTTAACAAAACTTACCAAAATAAAACAGAAGAAAATCATAAAGCCTCATTAAACAAAAATTCAACAGCAATGAAGTAAATAAAGGAAATGTCCCATAAATAAAAACAACTCAGTACAGAAAGTTACATGACACAGAGATGTTACCAGCACCACAAAATGACAGCTGTAAATTCATACCTATATATAATTACATTGAATATAAATGGATTAATGTATTAGTCAAAAGACAGAGGAGGGCAGAATTAATAAGACAATGTGACTGACCCATTAATATGCTGCCTATGAAAGACACACCTTTGGCAGAAAGATAAAAAATGAGCTAAAAATTAAAGGGTGGAAAATATATCGAGCAAATGGCAACTTAAAAGAGGGTCAACATTAATCTGATCAAATAGACTGTATCACAAAAGCCAGCATAAGAGATGAGGAAGAGTTTTATGTAATAATTAAAGGGTTCATACAACAAGAGAACAAAATCATAAGAAATATCTAGCCAAAAAGAGCTCCAAAAGACATAAACTTTAAAAGAATTAAAGAGAGAAAGACAACTCCACACAACAAAAGAACTAGAAAGAAACTCAACAAAGATACAGAAGATCTAAACAACACAACCAACCAACTAGATCTCATAAACATATGTGAAGAGGCTTCAAAGGGTTCAAAGACAAATGGAATGAAAAGATAATTGATTTTCTACATAAAATTTTGAAGACCCCTCATAGAATACTCCATATAGCTACAAATAGTACACCTCTTTCTCAGATTCACCTGCCATCAAGATGAGGTTAATAAAAATAGTAAAGTTCATGGATCTCCCCTCAATTTTAGCTACTGACTCTGGGTTAGAAAACCCTATCCTGATAGATTTTCCAAGCATAGAGGAGATGCAATATTTTATAGAAATGGGGGGGAAAGACATGATAAATTAGCTTAAAGGGAAGAGTATAGGGTGGCAAGAACTGTGGAGGCCTGCTCCTTGCAGTAGGGCAGCGGAGAGATCAGCATCCCATGGCCAAGATGTCATACTTGCTCCTACATCTCCACAATGGCTGGCAGGTGGACCGGCCATCCTTTCCTAGGAGGGGTATGACTGGGATCCCACATGCATGTAAATGGATGGAATTCTATGCAGCATAGCTGAAAAGGTTAAACATTTTGCAGTTATTTATCTTGTGGATATGAAGGAATACCTGACTTCAACAAATTGTATGAGTTATATGATCCTTGTACAGTCATGTTTTTCTTCAAGAACAAGCACCTCATGATTGACTCGCACCAGCATCAACAACAAGATTAACTGGGCCATGGAGCACAAGCAGGAGATGATAGACATCGTAGACACTGTCCACCGAAGGGCACACAAAGGCTGGGGGCTAGTCATGTCTCTGTAAGATTACCAAGTACAGATACTGAGCCCTGGGCCTCAGTGCCATGCTACCTGAAGACTATTGAGCCAATAAGACCATTGAGAACTTTGGGAAGTTGCTGGAGGGCTGTGGATAGTCCAAGGACCTGGAGCTGCAGGGTCTTGGTGAAGTAAGGATTGAGTATAATCTTAAATTCTCAGTCTGCCTGTGTTCTGTATTTTTATATTGGCAAACATTTGCAAGTACCTAACTGAAAAAAATATATATATGGATATACTTGTTGGTTAATAAAAAAAGAGTTCAGGGAATGTGAATCAAAAAATATAAAACAAGATAAAGAAATGAACTAGAAACATATAATAAAACATCAGATATCAGAGAAAGAGAAACCCCTAAAAGCTACCAGAGTAAAAAGGCAGATAATCTACAAAGGAGGAATAATCAATAACATTGAATAATTAACAAAATTCGATGCAATAAATAGTGAAGAAATATTTTTTAAGCTGATGGGAACTTTATTTTCAATCTAGAATTTTATACATGGTAACATAATTTTAAAATAAGCTGATTGTAGAATGAGGATAAAATAATGACATTACTAGATAAATAGAGATGCAGAACGATTGGCAGTCATGACCTGAATATATCTTTCTATAAGAATAAAAATTAATCTAGAAGGAAATATTGGAATGCTAACATAATTTATACCTATTGGGGGAATAATCTACATAGTAACCTATAAAGTAAAATTGAGAGGTTTCTGCCCCAATACCTTTTCGTGGTATGTTCTCATATATTTATTCAATGCCTATGTAAACAATATATTTTACATAATGTATACATAATATATTTTATCCTTTAAACATGAGCTCACTGTATTCAAAATTGTGCTTTTTCATGCAAAGAATGTCATTAACTCCTACCACATCAGCATATGCATGTCTACCTTATAATTATTTGGCTGTCTGTATCTCACAGTATGCCCATATGTTTTAGGCTGGTTGACTAGAGAAACAAACCCAGAGACACTCATATATATGTATAGGAGCTTTATATCAAGAAGTAATTATATCTCAAGCAAATATCCCCGCCCAGTCCAGATCAAGTCCATAAGTCCGATACTATTCCATAAGTCCGGTACTAGTGCATAAACCCCTCTTCAGACTCACAGTCATAAGGAATGATGTTGACTCCCGGAAGGTCACTGAAAAGTCTTGTGACTCCAGTGGGTGTGGAATCATCTCAGCACTGGTGTGGTCTCCACGTGGCTCCTACAGCTCTCGAGTATCTCAACAGCAGGAAAGTGAGCAGAGATGAGGACTTTTCCAGGACCGCCTTATAAGGAGGGCATCGCCACAGGGAGGCGCCAGCAAGCTACGACCTGATTGACAGACTAGTCTCCACCCCTACACTTCAAGTCTACATGAAATTATATAACGACCACACCCATACCGTGGATATTTATACTATTTTTAATATCTTCAGTCATCAAAATTATGTTTTAGGAAAACTTTTTACCTGTCTTTTCTGTAGGATATAGTTGTTGTTAGGTGCTATGGAATTGGTTCCAACCCTACAGAACAAAACACTGCTTGGTCCGGCACCATCCTCACAGCTTTTCCTATGTTTGAGCCCTTTGTTGAAGTCACTGTGTCAGTCCATCCCTTTGGAGGTCTTCCTCTTCTGTGTTGCCCCTCTGCTTTATCAAGCATGGTGTCCTTTTCCTGGAAGAGATGGTTCAAAGTTTATGTACATTTAAGATGTTTATAGATTTCTGCCAAAATGACTTCTAAAAAGATTATACTAATTTATAGTCAGACTAGAAGTACATATTATGCAGTCTTTTCCCCTCCTTCATATTATGCTGTCTTGGCAGAAAGGCAATCTTGAATAGATGATTTAAAGCAGGATGTGTGGGAAGTGCTGAATGTAAGTGATGTTTGGCTCTGTAAACCTTTACCTAATTCACCGTAGAAATTCAATCATGGATCACATACAAGAATGTGACTGCTGGGCATGTTTAGTCGTGTACTTAAGAGTTTGGAAAAACATATTTAGATGGAAAATATATATATAAGTCATCAATTGACTTGGGTCTCCAAATAAGAATAAAATGTAGAAGACTATTATAGAGGGTTAACTATGAAGATAATTTTTTGTTTCATTTTGCTAACGCAGCAAATATTCATGTATGTTTATGTACTAGATACTGGATTAGAACCAGAGACACAGTAATTTAGGGGACATTACAGTTTTGTAGAATTTAACACCTATGAAATATATTAATTCTTTAAATTACATTAAAGCCAAAATGTCTCTCCATTTTGCAAATGCTTAGTACTAGTTGCACAGAGACAAACAGTAGTATTTATTTTAAAAGATTATATTGAGGACTTACAGGCAAGATGGCAACTGAGTAGCAGCACATGTCAGGGACTCAGGAGAACAGCGCAAAGAACCTACAGAAAGGGATATCCTACACGTTCCGACCCCAGGATTTTCAGCATAAAGATAAGTATGCACAAATCCACTGACATTAGAGAGCAGCAATGTCTGCCAATTAGAATCCCCTTGGTTGTCTCCCTGTGGCATTCAGCCGGCCAGGAGCAGAATTCTGGGCCTGCAGATCGAGGAGATAGCTGAGACTGGGGGTGAAGAGTAGAGGAGCAGCTGAGCTGCAGGAAGGTAATTCTAAGGGACAAGACCAAGGCAGGTAAAAATGCAAATAGCTTTGGCTCTCCACCCAGGCCCAAAGAGCCCCACTGGTTAGCCCACTGCACTGGCTCCCCATTAGAGGGAAAACTCATCCTACCAAGCTCACAGGGAGGAGTCAACAGGGCAGCCAAGAGAGGGCAAAAGTGGAGAACAAGCCCAGGGTGCTCAAGCCCCACTCAACAAATCTAATCTTCCCTCCCTGGGTACAGCTCAGCACAGCCCTGAGGTCAAGACGCCCCAAAAGCCCAAGAGACCTGAAAACACGCAAGTCCTCCAGAGCGTTCCTTCCTTTCACCTTTTAAACTTCTCTGGAATGCAGCCTTCACATACCTGGTTCATTAACAAAGCATTAGCAGGACAAAACCAGAGAAACTACAGCAGATTTTACAAATTTCTGAGCAAAACATAGAGTGCAAACAAACATACATGAACAGATCCCCTGTGTCATACTCTAGTATTATTTATCCTGTTATTGTTCTTAAAACTTTTGTCTCTTGCACCTTGCTTTATTTTCCTTACTTTAATCTAAATACCTAAAGGTTTACTTCATAACACTATTAGACTATCTTTTAGTTTCAGTTTCTCCTCATCAAATTCTTATTTCCTTCTCATCCTCATAAAACCCAAAACTGACACTTTCATTAAAAAAATCATTTTAATTCTATCAAATACCAGTAACCATTCTTTCATCATTGCAAATTAAGCATTTCGGGGCATAATCTTTCTTCTTTTAACCTACCAAATAACACTAATCCTTCCCATTTTTTTAACCTATTGCTCCTTTCACTCTCCCTCACCCTAACCACTCCGCCCCTACTTTCTGATCACTCCCCTAACAACTAATCTAACACACTTCTCCAGATACTTCATACAAATTGTCCACTACCCCTCCACTACACCACCTAACAGAGTTAACATTCCCACATGACAACATCTACCTAACATTCCTAATAGCAACTCCAAGATGTCAAGAAAACAGCATACGATATTGGTGCACATAAGAAAACAATAGAAACAGAAACAAAAACCTGAATGCTAACCAGACCTGAATGAAATGCCTGAAATTGAGCAGGTTATAGATTTATCAGAAAAGAATTTAAACGAATGATGATAGCTCTTGGGCAAAAAGGTGAAATAATAGAAAAACTGCAGGTAGAATCACCCACCTGGTGCTCCTAGTGTTAGACCAGAAAATTTAGAAGTAAGGAGGTCAATAATGGAAGGCTGAGTGCTAAAAATAGATTCCATGTACTAGGGACTAGTCCATATATCCCCCTGTGATTTTCACCCAAGAAGTAATTTGAGAACTCGTGAAATGCTCTAAGTTCACTATACCTGCCTGCGGGCTCTGCTAACCCTTCACCAGGTCCAGCAGGATGGCACCCTAGAACTGCAATGAGCACTAATGTCCAAAGACTGCAGTGTAAAGGTGGTCATACATCCCTTTACAGAAGGGTCACAAGGAAGAGATGAGCCAGTCAGGGTGCAGTATAGCACTGATGAAACATACAACTTTCCTCTAATTCTTTAATGTTTCTTCCCCTACACTATCATGACCTAAATTTACCATACAAATCTGGCTAGACTAGAGCATGTATATAGAGCTCGAAAAAATAGGCAATCCATTGCACACCTTCCCGATACGACTGGTGAAGAAAAATGTGTGCATAAGCAAATGTGGTGAAGAAAGCTGACGGTGCCCGGCTATCAAAAGATATAGCGTCTGGAGTCTTAAAGGCTTGAAGATAAACAAGCGACCATCTAGCTGAGAAGCGTCAAAGCCCACATGGAAGAAGCACACCAGCCTGTCTGACCACTAGGTGTACAAGGGACCAGTTATCAGACATCAAAGAACTAAAAATCATATCAATGGGTGCCCACCTTCCTGATATGATCAATGAAGACAAACGTGTGCATAAGCAAATGTGGTGAAGAAAGCCGATGGTGCCCATCTCTCAAAAGATATAGCATCTGGGGTCTTAAAGGCTTGAAGGTAAGCATGTGGCCATCTAGCTCAGAAGCAACGAAGCACCCCAGCCTGTGTGATCATGAGGTGTCAATAGGATCAGGTATCAGGCACCAAAGACCCAGAACAAAAAAATCATGTCATTGTGAATGAGGGATAGTGTGGAGTGGAGACCCAAAACAGCATCTGTAGGCAACTGGACATCCCCTTACAGGAAGGTCGTGGGGGAAGAGTTGAGCCAGTCAGGGTATAGCACCAATGAAACATTCAAATTTCTTCTAGTTCTTTAATACTTCCTCCCCTCTTACCCCCCCACCCCCACCATTATAACCCCAATTCTACCTTACAAATCTGGCTAGATGAGAGCATGTACATGGGTATAGATAAGAGCTGGAGACACGGGGAATCCAGGACAGATAAACCCCTCAGGACCAATAATGAGAGTAGCCATACCAGGAGGGGAAGGGGAAGGAGGAGAAAGGGGGAACCTATCACAATGAACTACCTATATCCCCCTCCCAGGAGGGTGGACAGCAGAAAAGTGTGTAAAGGGAGACATCAGTCAGTATAAGACATGAAAAATAATAATAATTTTTAAATTATCAAGAATTCATGAGGGAGGGAGGGTGGGGAAGGGAAGGGAAAAATGAGCTGATACTAAGGGCTCAAGTAGAAAGAAAGTTTTGAAAATGATGATGGCAACAAATGTACAAATGTGTTTTACATAATGGATGTATATATAGATTGTGATAAGAGTTCTATGAACCCCCAAGAAAAGGATTTAAAAATTTTTTAATATTAATTTTATAATAAAAATAAAAGCAAATAGAAGTGGTTCTAATCCCAGGATCACAGAGAGCCATCTGTGAGCTAGCCACAAGACTTCCCAGAGTTCTCCTTGCTGCTATCCTCCCTGCTCCTGGGGTCTAGGGCTCTGCTACTCCCATCCCCAGCCAGGAATGGAGTGGCTACATCACCCATCCAATTTCCAGCTCTCCCCAGCTCCACCCTTGCCAGTGTGGGTAACAAGAGATAATTAGACAAAAATTTGCCGCAATTGAATAATTGCTCAGATATTTACTTGTGACAGAATGCATTTCCCTAGAGCACAACTGGATAGAGCAGGGAGTGACACACAAGTGCAGCCAGGATAAATTCAGATCCAGACAGTCCCAAACCTACTCTGCTAAGCTGATTCCCCTTTCCTGGGGGACACCTTGGGACAGCCCGATACCAGGACACCAAACAAGCTTATTTATAAAATGGGGGGAAATTTTTTTTTTAATTCTTTCAATTCTAGATTGTGGTCCTTAGTGTAACTTTGAATGTAAGCCTGCAGAACTCTATCCATTTGCATAACATTAACATAACAAGGTAGTGAGAACAATAATTTCCAGAGCACAGCCTATGATTTTAACATAACAAAATAATAAAAGCTAACAAATGCTGATACCCACAGTATAAGGTAAAAACTGGCTGTACCAGTTTGGGGCTCCACAGAGTACCATTAAAAATCTGCAAATTGTTGCCTGAGAGTCTAGACCATGTCTAGACTCATACTGCACACTGCAGCCCTGCGCCAACCTGCTAGCAGTATACCTACAGTTACCTGCCTCAGCCTAGACTCTGAGGCCACCCCACCAATACTGGCCACTGAGTTACCATGGCAACCTGCCCACAGAGCAGTCCGACCCACAACACAACCAGTCCTTAAAAGCTCTCTTTATAGTCACACAGAGAAAGCGCTCAGGGTCCCTTAGTCTCCCAGAAACATCGTGCTCAGTTCCACCAAAATGACACACAAATAGCAACACACCACAACACCCTCAACAAGAAAAACAAAACACAACAGCAAAAGAAAGACATAAACCTAGCAACACTATGGAAGAATCAGACGTGGAACTGCCACAAAAAGAGTTCTTCAGAATGCTACTTGGAGCAATACAGGATATGGGTGAAGCAATGCAGAATAAAGACGCAATGATAGAGGAGATGAAGTTCACACATCAAAGGGAATTACAAGAACAGATGAATGAGGTAACAGAAGCAAAACACAAGATCACGGACCTTACCAACAGACTAGAAGAGGCAGAGAATTGTCCCAACAATCTCAAGGACAATCAGGCAAATTTCAACAAATGGAAAAGTCAGTCAAACAACTTAATCAAAGAGGTGGAAGAAAACCTGAGAACAATGACAGATGCTATGAAGAGAAACACTATTTGAATAATTGGTCTAACACGAACAAGACACAAGGAAGAAGTCAACAGCTAAATTAGTGAGGGCATTTCTGGAAGCAAACGTCTGCACCTTTATGACTGAGAATCAGGCACTGATACAGGAAGCAGAGAGGACACCAATTAGACCAAACCCCAGGAAGAACTCACCAAGGCACATAATATTTAAATTATCGAACTTCAAGGAAAAGTGGAAAATTTAAGAGCAGCTAGACAAAAAATGCATGTCACTTACAATGGTGCTCAGGTAAGAATATGCAAGGCCCTGTCAGCAGATATCATGAAGAGGGAGAGAGAGAGGAGTAATATCTTCCAAAAGCTAAAAGGATAAAATGCCAACCCAAGAATCCTCTACCCTGCCAAACTATCTATTAAGATAGACAGTGAGGTAAGTTCCTGGACCACACACCTTCACATGAGAATTCTACCAATCATTCAGTGAAGAGCTGACACCAATTCTCCACAAATTATTCCAGAGCATAGAAAATGATGGCAAACTCCCAAACACATTCTACAAAGCCAGTATAGCTTTGATACCCAAACAGGGCAAGGATTCCACAGGAATAGAGAACTACAAAGTGATATCTCTAATAAGCATAGATGCAAAAATCCTTAAAAATATATTGGCCAAAAGAATACAGAATATATAAAACATATCACCCATCATGATCAGGTGGGATTCAATCAAGGGATAGAGGGATTATTTAACATCCCCAAATCCATCAATATAATTCACCACATTGATAATAAAAAAGATAAAAATCACATGATATTATCTTATAGATGAAGAAAAAGCATTTGACATAATTCAACATCCATTCCTAACTAAGACACGCAAGAAGATAGGAATGGAAGGAAAATTCTTCAAGTTAATACACTCTATAAATGAAAAGCCAACATCATAGTCAATGAAGAAATGATGAAAACAATACCACTGAAAAAAGGGGACCAGACAAGGATGCCCCCTTGTCCCAACTTCTATTCAACATCATGCTGGAGGTCCTGGCTAACAACATGTGGCAGCGAGAGAGGAATATGAAAGAGTGGCAGGATACAAGATCACACACAGAAATCTATTGGTTTGCTATATACACCGGACAAGACCATGGAAGAGGAGATCAAGAAGGCAGTATTCTTCACAATAGCCAAGAACATATTGAAATAGCTAGGAATATGTTTAACCAGAAAACCAGAAGACTTATACTAAGAAAACTACAGGCCC
Organism: Tenrec ecaudatus; assembly: GCF_050624435.1. Taxonomy (NCBI): domain Eukaryota; kingdom Metazoa; phylum Chordata; class Mammalia; order Afrosoricida; family Tenrecidae; genus Tenrec; species Tenrec ecaudatus. The sequence goes on from NC_134533.1 coordinate 84,342,406, forward strand.
CTACTACAGGAAACCAAAAGCTTTCTCCACAAATGGAAGAGTATCCCATCCTCGTAGATTGGAAGACCCAATATAGCTAAATTAATGAGTAAAGATGTCAATCTTACCCAAGGCACTTTATAAGTTTAATGCAATCCCAATTCAAATACCACCAACCTTCTTCAAAGAATTGGAAAAACTGACCACCAATTTCATATGGAAAGGGAAGAAGCCCAGAATTAGCAGAGAACTTCTCAAGAAGAAGGACAACGTTGGAGGGCTTGCTTTACTTGACTTTAACACCTATTACATAGCCACAGTGGTAAAAACAGTCAGGTACTGGAATAATGACAGAAACCCAGACCAATGGAAAAGAACAGAAAACCCAGAAATAAAACCATTTGTATATAGATTTCACAAGGGCCCCCAAAACATCAGATAGGAAGTGGATGCCCTCTTTAACAAGTGGTGCTGGGAACAATGGATATCCACCTTTAAAAAATTAAACAAGATGCTTACCTCACCCCCATGCACAAGAGCAAACTCAAGGGGATCACAGACTTAGAAGTAAAACCCCAAACTATCTACAATTGATGTATGTATATGTATGGATGGTGATAAGAGTTTTATGAGTCCCTACTAAAATGTAAAAAAAGAAAAGAGGAGAAAAAATGATTAGGGCAAAGACTGTACAGATGTGCTTTATACAATTGATGTATGTATATGTATGAACTGTGATAAGAATTGTATGAGCCCCTAATAAATTGTTAAAATTAAAAAAAACAAAACAACCCCCCCCCCCCAAACTATCAAAAAGGAATTGGAAAAAACCTAAGAATCTTAGTGCAAGGAACACATAGATTAACTGTAATAGGGACGGGTAAATACACAGGAGAACCTGAAATTGACAAGTGGGATGTACTAACGATAAAACACCTGTGTGAGTTGAAAGACTTCCCCCAGAGAGTAACAAGAGATCCCACAGAGGGGGAGCGGATTTTTAGCAAAGACACAACTGAAAAAGAGCTTATTAGTAGAATCTACAATACTCTCCTAGTCTGCAAAAAGAGGAAAATAGTTAACTCCCTGAGGAAGTGGGCAAAGGACCTGAAAAGAAGTTCCACTAGAGGAGACCAAATGGCTAATAAGAATATGAGAAAATGATCATTAGCCATCAGAGAAATGCAAATTAAAACAATCATGAGATATAATCTTAGAGTCTTGAGGATAGCCCAAATCAAAAAATCAAAGCAACAAATGTTGGAGGGAATGTGGGGAGATAGGAACACTCCTCCACTGCTGGTGGTCATGTAGATAGGTGGTCATGTAGATAGGCCTCTGTGGAAAGTGATCTGAAGATATGTAAAGCAAATGGAAATTGAGCTCCCCTATGACCCAGCTATCCCTCTACTGGGCATATACTCAGAAGAGGCAAGAAATGGACCATGACCAGTTGTCTGAGCTCCAATATTTGTTGCAGTGCAATTCACAATTGCCAAGAATTGGAAGCAACCTAAAATTCCATTGATGGACAAGTAGATTAGAAAACTCTGGCATATACACAGAGCGGGGTACTATGCATCATTAAAAATCACCGAGGAGCACATGAAGCACATCATCTCCTGGGAAGAGTTGGAGGAAATTATGCTAAGCAAAGTTAGCCAATCACCAAAGGACAAGTACAACACGAGTCTCCTAAGGTAAATATAATCAGCACAGTAAGCATAGAAGAAAAGCCAATTATCTCACACTATATGGGTTGAGATGCAGGCAGTTTGGTGGGGGACAGACCAAACCCAAGGATGTAGCTGGTGTTCCAACACAAAGAAGGGGAAAGGGGGAAGGTGCAGCAAAGGGAGGAGATAATGGTACTGGGGGAGCCCAGCACTAACTGATATAGAGGAAAAGTATTGGTTATGTCTCTACAGAATTTGGAATGTGCATGCAGACCTCACCCTGGTGCACCAAACTTGAGGGCACCATAACCACATGGAGCAACTCATGAAAAGAGTGGGCTACAGGGCTGGCCCCAATCAGAGGCAAACTGACCCTACCATAGTTTCTGTTGTTCATCCCCTGGGAGTGGGTGGTGGTGGTTATGTATCCATCACTGCAATCAGTTTCCCCTTCTTCCCCTTCCCTCCCCATCTTCCCCCTACCCTCCTGGTATGGCTACTACCATTCCTGTTCCTGGATTCTCTATGTAGTGAGCTCTTACCTCTTATCTGTACTTGTGTCCATGCTCTGGCCTAGCCCACAATGAAAGGCAGGACTCGGGTCATGATGAAGAGGTGGGGAGAAAACCTGAAGGAGCCAGAGGAAGTGTGTGTGTTCATCAGTGCTATACTGTGCTCCGGTTGACTCATCCCTTCCTTGTGACCCTTCTGGATACATAACCACCACCACCCACTCCCAGGGGATGAACAACAGAAACTATGGAGGAAGGGAGACAACAGTCGATGTAAGTTATGAAAATAATAATTTATAACTTATCAATGGGTCATGAGTGAGGGAGTGGGAGTTGAGGAGGGAGGGAAAAATGAGGAATTGATTCCAAAGGCTCAAAAAGAAAATAAATGTTTAGAAGATAATGATGGCTACATATGTACAAATATGCTTAATAATGTGTGTATGGATTGTTATGAGTTGTAAGAGCCCCCAATAAAATGACTTTTTAATTTAAAAAAAAGAAAAAGAAAAGCTTGTAACCTCACTAGGAAACTCCAAACAGAAACACAAAAATCAAACACTGCAATAGCAGAATTAAATAACACTATAAATGAACAGCACAATGCCATGAAAGAACAAAGAAAGAATTGAGAGCTGGAAACCTGAATTAGTGAGCTAGAAGACAATTCTATAGATTCTACACTAATAGAAGATAAATAACGAAAAATTGCAAAAGGGCCCAAGAAAAGCTTGAGGACAATGTGGGATACAATTAAGGTTCCAGAAAAGGAAGGAACAAAAAATATCCTCACAGAGAGTATTCCCAGACCTCCTGCAAGAGAACCTTCCTCCATATCTAAAGGAGGACAAGGTAATTATTGAGGAGGCTAAAAGAACCCCAGCCAGGAGAGATCCCCAAAGGAAAATTCCCCATAATAGTGTAGTCAAGATTTCGAACACCAACACCAATGGCAAGGGAAAATATTCTAAGAGCAGCCAGAATAAAAAGATCAATTTTATACCAAGGTTCTGCAGTTAGAATAAGCTCAGATTTCTCAGCCGAAACTATGCAGGCAAGAAGATAATGGAGTGTCATATACAGTGTTCTGGAGGGGAAAAAATTTCAACTTAGAATTCTATGTCCAGTTAAATTATCAATCAAATATGGAGAACTAAAAGTATTCCAAGACAAGGAGAAATGAAAGGAATTCACAAAGACAAGACCACTACTGCAAAAAATACTTCATGAATTACTATGGTAAAAAGTCAACAGTAACAATCCACAAACCTGAAACCAGCATACAAAACAAAAACCAACACACACACAGAGCAACACCCAAAGCAAAGAAATGACAGAGGATGAACAAATAAACTAAGCACAATCCATATACACAACACACATACATAAAGTAAATTAAAAGTAATAAATACATACATATCAATGATTTCGTTGAATGTTAGTGGACTAAATGCACCACCAAAGAGAGTAGCAGAATGGATAAGAAAACAACATCCACCAATGTGCTGCCTACAAGGAACACACCTCACAAATAAAAGCATGAACAGATTAAAAATCAGAGACTGGTCAAAAACATATAAAAAACCAGCAACCAAAAGAGAGCAGGGGTAGCATTATTAATCTCCAAGAAGCTAGAATTCACGGCAAACAATGTAATAAGAGATGGGAATGGACACTACATAATGACAAAGGGAACACTTTCTCAGGAGCCCATAACTACAATAAACATATGCACCAATGAAAGACCCTCGAAATGTGTCAATCAAGTCCTCACAGAACTGAGAAGGAACATGGACACATCAACCATAAAAACAGGAGACTAATACGCCATTCTCAAGGAAAGACAGAATGCCACAGAAAAACACTACCAAGACAAAAGTAGGTCAATAGCACAATAAAAAAATGACCTCGTAGATATATTCAGTGTTTCATTCAACAAAACAACCCTTGAGAATAATATAGCCAGTGCTGCAAGAAACTAAAAAGGACCTAGATAAACGGAAGCCTATCCCATGCTCACGGATAGGCAGGCTTAATACTGTCAAAATGACAATACTACTTAAAACAATCTGCAGATACAATGCAATACTAATTCAAGTCCCAAATTAATTCTTTTAAGAAATGGAGAAACTAATCACCAATTTCATATGGGCAGGCAAAAGACCCAGGGTAAGCAAAGAACTTCTTTAAAAGAAGAACTAGGTAGGAGGTCTAGCACCATGTGACCTAAAAACCTACTATGCTGCCACAATAGTCAAAACAACCCAGCCTGGTACTGGTACAATGAGAGAAACATAGGCCAATGGCTAAGGACAGAAAACCCAGACATATATGTACCAGCCTACAGATTTAGTCAAAATCTAATATTTGACAAAGGACCTACAAATATCCAATGGGCGACAGACAGCCTCTTCAACAAATGGTGTTGGACAAATTGGATTTCTATATACAGAAGAATAAAACAAGACCCATGCCTTTCCCCATGCACAAAAACAAACTCAAGATGGATTAAAAACCTAAATGTAAACCCCAAAGCTCTCAGGATCATCAATGAGAAGTGTGGAACCAACCTAAGGGCCTTCTTACCTGACACATAGACTACCAGGTTTAATGGAGGAGGCACACACAGTAGAAGACAAGCTAGATGACTTGGACATGCTGAAATAGCATCTTTTATGCATAGCAAAAGACTTTTATCAGGCAAGTGAAATGAGAGCCCATTGATTGGGAAAAAAATCTTATGAACAACACATCAGACAGAGGGCTAACTACTAAAATAGACAGAACTTTACAACAGCTTAATAAGAAAATAGCAAGAGACTGAATTAAGAAATGGGGAAAAGACATGAATGGACATTAAACCCCAATGAAAAGACATTAAGAAACATGAAAAAATGCTCATGACCACTAGCCATCAGGGATATGCAAATTAAAACCATGATAAGTACCACTTGATACCACAATGCTAACCCAAATTAAAAAAACAAACAGAAAACAAGAAATTCTGGAGAAGATGTGGAGAGATTAGATGTGGAGAGATTACACTTTTGATGGACTTGTAAATACATACAGCCACTGTGGAAAATGTTATCTTGATACTTAAAGCAACTGTAAATTGAAATCCCATATGATACAGCAAAATGCTATTAGGCATCTACCCTAAAGAAGTAAGAGACTCAACATGAGTGGAAGTATGCATTCCCATGTTCATAGCAGCACAGTTCACATTAGCAAGAAACTGGAAACATCCCCAAAGCCCAATGAATGATAAAGAAGCTATGACAGATACACACAATGGAATACTATGCATCCCTGAAAACCAGTGAGAAAGCCTGAAACAGCTCATGCCATGGAAGGGCCTGGAGCTCATTATGCTGAGTAAAGTGGGTCAATAAGAAAAGGATTGCTTAAGTCCACTATTATAAGAAGAAACCCTAATTAAACAAATCTTAGAACCAATTCCTCAACAAAAGTCGAAAAGCCTACCTACCGGCCACAAACCATACATCTTTGCCATTTTGCACACTTTACAAGAGTCACCTTGAAGAAGGAGACCTCACCTTGGTAGGCCACTCCTTTAAGGTGGGGTAAGTGGGACATACATGTGTGTCTACACAGCGTCGAGACAAAGCTGGGGCAAATAGGAGCAAAAGGAAAATCTTGCTGGAAAATTGAGTGAAGACCAGGGGAGAGTACCATCTACATTTTGGAGGAGACTGATAGTTCTCTTGGTGAGTATAGCATGTGATTGGGGAAAAGTCAGGTTGCACATCGGGAAGGGATGCTATACAATGATTAAATGAAACCTAGGGGGACAATGGGCCTGATTTTATGCTCCTGGGTAGACACTATGAATACATTTCTTATCAACCTTCAGTGAACCACACCACAGCTTAAACCTCATGATGATTGTTGACGCTTGTGAGGGTAAAGTTGTTTGCTCCTTAGGCAAATGGGACAGGACCACCACCTTCCACGGTTCATGATCCATGGGAGAATGCTTAATGTAATAAAGAAATTAAGGAAACAAAAACAGAAATAATAAATGTGATAATTTATTTCTGAATCTTGCTTTCTTCTCTATGCAGAATATACTTTTTAAATTCCACCTCCTCTAAGTCCTTCATTCATTCACTGTCTTATTAAATATACACAACATTGATCTAGGTGTTATAGAGTATAACTAAGATATATTAAAAATTGATTTCAAAGATAATAGTGTCTGGGGCAGGTGTCCTCAGACTACTGCTGGTGGGCCACATGTGGTCGCCAATGACATTTATCCGGCCTGCTGGGTGTTTTTGCCCCGTTTGTTTTTTTTTACTTCAAAATAAGATGTGCAGTGGGCGTAGGGATTTGTTCAGAGTTTTTTTTTTTTTAAACTATAGTCTGGCCCTCCAATGGATCTGAGGGACGGTGAACTGGCCCCATGTTTAAAAAGTTTGAGGACCCCTGGTCTAGGATCTTAAAGGCTTGAAGTGAAAACAAGCAGCCATCTAGCAGGGAAGCATATAAGCCCACTTGCAAGAAGCACACCAGCCTGTGTGATCATGAGGTGTCGATGGGATCAGGTGTCAGGTACCAAAAGATCCAAAATAAACAACTACATCACTGTGAAGGAGAGGGGTTGGATTGAGAACCAAAGCCCATCTGTAGACAATTGGATATCCCCCCCCCAGAAGGGTTCTAAGGAAGGGATGATTCAACCAAGGTGAATTTGGCACCAGTGAAACACACATCATTCCACTCATCCCATTTCTCTGCTTCCTGAATGCTTTCTCCACCCCCACCCCACTACTATGTCCCAGTTCTACCATACAAATCTGCCTAGACCGAAGAACACACATTGGCATAGATACGAGCTCTGGACACATGGAAGTCAGGACAGATAAACCCCTCAGGAACAATAGTGGGAGTGGTGATATCAAGAAGGTAGGGGGATGGCCCGGCAGGGGGAAGGAGGAGAAAGGGGACCCATCACAATGTTGGATATATAGGACACCCATCCCCCTGAAGGGCACAAATTGTGGGTGAAGGGAAACAACAGACAGCTAGAAATAATGTCAATAATATATAATTGATCAAGGATTCACAAGGGTGGGGGAAGGTGGGGGAGGGAGGGGAAAAAAGAGGAACTTATACCAGGGGCTCAAGTAGAAAATATTTTGGAAATGATGTTGGCAATATATGTACAAATATGCTTGATACAGTTGATGTATTGAATGTTATAAGAGCTGTAAGAGCCCCCAATAAAATGATTAAAAAAATAAAGCAGATCTGTCTTCAATGAACTTGTGGCAAGAGGAGATTTTTTTGAAGTGTAAAGGTGAGTGAAGATGTTCAACAATTTGCATTTGCTCATTAAGGACTAGTTGCACAGTTGTACATCTATTTACAAGGAAAACGAAGAGTTGGGTATCCGCAGCAATGAAAGAATCCGCTGAGATGAGTAGGTCATCTCCCTGGTAACCTGGTCCCAGCTTTGTATGTGTGGCAGAAACTGGGCTGAATGTCTTCCTTCCCTGCTCAAAAAGGACCCTTGTGGGAGCTACAGGGTATGGGGGACTGCTAAGTGCAAGATGGGGCAAAGATGAGGCTAGCTGCTCTTGTAAAGACTTTCCTGAAAAGCCTTTTATTGGGGCTCTTACAGCTCTTATCACAATCCATCCATCCATCCATCCATCCATGTGTCAAGCACATTTGTAAGTTGTTGCCATCATCATTCTCAAAACATGTGCTTTCTACTTGAGCCCTTGGCATTAGCTTTTCTCTAGTAAAGATTTATAGTCTGGAAAATCCTAAATGTAGCATTGCTATGGAGGTGGGTTTTTTTTTGTTGTTTTGTTTTGTTTTCAGTAAGAGCTCAAAATGACTTGATGGCAGTGTGAATGGGTTTTGTTTATGTTTTCTTGGTCACACAGAAAGACTAAAAAAAAAAAAGAAAAAGAAAAGAAAATCACCACCCTCTAGTCACATTGGCTCACAATGACCCTCTACGAGTGAGTAAAACTGTCCCTGTGGGTTTGTGAGACTGAATCTGTCTACAGGACCAGAAATACAGATTATTTATCTTTCTCCTCAGAGCAGCTGGTGGTTTCCAACTGATGACCTTGCAGTTAGCAGCCCAATGCATAACCTACTAGCCCGAAAGCCATAGATGCTCAAGTTCTTTATATAGAATGGTGCATTGTATATTCAAGTTTAAATTCCGAGCGCCTCAGTGTTCTAAAGGCTGTGGATGGCAGTGATCACCCCAAATCCTTTTGTAGAGGCCCCACATAGATTAAGCCTCCATTGAATTCTTCCTGGATCTGGATAATCTCATCCTCAGGCAGAGTGCCTTGGAAAGTAGATTTCCCCCCTGCCTCTCCAGGCAGTCCAGGGAGGGGCAGTTTCTTGGATCGCCTGGGTGTGTGCTTGACAAAGATCGCTTTACTGGGGTTGCATACTCACGAGTCATGCCCTACAGGTCTCACCATTGACTGCCTTGGACAGAAGGTCCTGGACCAATCTTGTAAGCCTTTCTAACTGACATCATGGACATGTCTCAATCTTGGCTATGTTCCTGCTTTTGTACTCCTAGTAGTAACTGTGATGTATTGCTATACCAGCAATCATGTCTCTGTGACTATTCCTTTGTTCTATGCTTATCTAACTATCATCCCAACTGTGTCTCCTTGGATGAGATTTTCTCCTCCTGCTAATGCCTCCCTCATGTTAATGATTTGTTTGTGTCTTTGTGTTGTCTCTGTCCGTTTTAAGACTTGATAAGTGTACTCTTTAAAGTATATTTGAAATAGGGTTGCTTTTGTACCCAAGAACAATTATTTTCATATAACCTATACACATCTTTTTGTAAACTTTAATTCATCAGTAGATTAATTATAATACAATAAAATGCAAATGTCAACTTTAATTGCACCTATGATCCCACTTAGTTTTGGGAGATTGCTTTACTCACTTAATTGCTTTCTAGAAGCCACTTTGCTTTCCAAGAAGCAGAAGGTGCATGTAAGTCTCACCAAAGAGACACGAGGCTAGCAGTGCTTCAATGAGAGCCCGGAGAGACTGGGAATCTGTAAAGCAGTGTTAGGTGGGTGGGTGAGGGGGTGGGGGAGGTGTGGTGGCACAATCCTACACACCACTCCATTTTTGTGGTTTGGACATAGTGCTGGGCACACAGCAATTTCAAGTTTTGCTTTGTGCTGCGTTCTAGAGAAATTTTCTTGAATGCTTTCTGTCTGCTGTTGGTTGTATCTGCAGATGCAGAACCTATGAATATGGAGAGCAAATTGTAATATTAATTAAACCACTCCCAGGGCTGCTTCTTGAAAACAGCACTCATGAATCCGTGTCCACGGACAGTAACTGACCTGTTTTGGTTTGGGTTGTCTTCTCATTTTGGTTACTAAAGCTCAGGAGCCCCTGGGGGTTAAGGACACTGGGGCTCTGTTGCTAAGTGAAAAGCTGGAGGCTGGAGCCCACCCCAAGCTGGCTTAGTAGAAAGGTCTGTTGATCCCTCCTGACAAATCAGCTAAGGTCTCTGGAGCACAGTTCCACTCTGACATGCATGAGGTTGCCTTGAGACAGGACTGTGGCACAGCAACTCGTCAGACAACAGCTACTGGAAGCATATGCCTTTCAGTGACCCGATCATTCCACTCCCAGGAGTATGCTCAAGAAAAACGAACACACGTGTCCACAAAAAGACAAGATGAGGAATGTTCATAGCAAGTTTATTCATAGTAGTCCCCAATTTGTAAAAATCCTAGCGTCCATAAACAGAATGGGGAAATCGTGCTGTGTCCGAGCAAAAGAAATGACCTTAGCTCTAGACACAGAAGTGCACAAAATCTTGAGGAACATGAGCCAGACTCAGAAGTGCATTATTGTGTGCTTCTGTTGGTACAGATTTTAGGAACCAGCAAAACAATAGAATGATGATAAAAGTCAGAACAGTGATTGCGTCTCTTAGCGGTTGCATTGACAAGGAAGGGGCACAGCCGATCGTTCTGCGGTGCTGGGAACATCCTTTTCTTTATGCTGGGTAGCAGCTTCTGTGATGTGAAATGGTACCAAGTTGTAAATTAAGGAACCATGATGGCATGGTGGGTTACACACTGGACTGTTGACCACCAGCGGAGCAGTTAGAAACCGTCAACCGCCCCACGGGAGAAAGAGGAGGCTGTCTACTCCCGTAAGACCCACAGTCCCGGAATCCCATAGGGGCAGTTTTACCCTGTCCTTGTAAGGCTGCTATGAGTCAGAATCAGCTTGATGGTAGTGATTTTCTTCTTCTTCTTTCCTTTCTTGGAGTGGCACAGTGACTACGCGCTCTGCTGTTCACCAAAAGGTTGGTAGTTTGGACCCACTAGCTGCTGCTATCAGGAGATAGCTATCGAAGTCTGTTTCTGTAAAGATTTATAGCCTTAGAAACTCTATGGGGGCGCTTCTATTGTGTCCTGTCGGGCTGTCAGCAGGCGGAACGGACTCAACAGCAGTGGAACCGTGAGCTGACCACTGTGCACTGTAACAAGCACCGCACGGGAAAATTGTCCCACAGTCAGCACAAACACAGGGACACATGAGAAGCAATGATGGATGCCAAGTACGTAAAAGGAGGCACCTGTATCCCTAAGAAACTACTTAGAAGTCACCCTGAAGAGCTGGCTAAACTGCTTTGGACCTTGTGGGAACACAAAAGAAACCTTTATTATGTTAAGCCCCTGAGATTAGAGGGTTTTTTTTTTTAATCTCAGCATAGCCGAACCTGTCTTATATAATACAGTACTCACTTTCTTAAATAATACAGTGCTCATCACTGTGGAATTTTGCACGATCTAAACCCTATGCTACCAATTGGCAGGGTCAGCACCTAGTTTGATGAGTGTTACAGAGACTATGGATAGAAGAGCCATACGGAGGATTTTCACTTCACCACGGTATCCCTTGGGGACCGCCATGTGTCTTGGTATGGATCTTCCCTAGGAACTAGGAGGGAGGCTCACAGTGAGGCACCATGCCACCCTCTTCTTTCTTGGTATAGTAGGTCCTTCTCTGCTGGCTTCTCTCTCTTTCTATCTCAGGTAAGATAAAAAGCGATGAATTCTGCAAGTGAGGGGGGAACTTCCCCTAGAAGTGGGCTGTGATCTGATTAAGGAGACTGCAGGGCATTCTAATCCCTAATTCCATTAAAGTAGTGGCTGCAACAATGGAGTCAAACATAAGAACAATTGTGAGGTTGGGGCAGGACTACACTGTGTTTCCTTCTGTATGCGTCATGGTTTTATGAGTTGGAACCAACTGAGTGTCACCTAACAACAAGAACAACAGGGCTGGTCATCAGGTCATATCTTGGCGGGAAATTACATCATTACATCACCGTTACATTAAATCACATAGCTGTCAAACCACTGAAAATCACGGGCCAGTCAAGCTGACACATATTTCAGGGGGTACACAATTCAATCCACGACACATGAATCGAAAACATCACACACAACTTCTGCCAATTCAACTTCTGTTATTGTCGTAAGGTGCCGTCAAGTTGATTTTGACTCCAAGCAATCCCACAGACAATGGACTGAAGGACTGCCTAGTCCTGGGGTGTCCTCCCCATTGTTTCCATGTTGGAGCCCATTGTTGCCGACACTGCGTGAAGCCATCTTGTCAAGTATCATTGACCTTCTACTTTACCAAGCATGACGTGTTCTTTTCCACGGTCTCTCCCGATATTTTCCAGGGCCTGGGCTCTCCTGATAACATGTCCAAAGTACTTGAGATGAAGTCTCACCTCCTTGCTTGTAAGAAGCATTCTGACTGGACTTCTATAGTTTCATTTCCAGCACCATAATTCCAATGCATCAAATCTTCTTTGGTCTTTTGTATTCGATGTTTAACTTTCACATGCATAGGACGCACGTGAAAATGCTATGGCTTGGGTCAGACTCACCACCTTATTTCTTAAAGTAACATCCTTGCTTTTGAAACTTTAAAGAGGTCTTGTGCAGCAGATTTATCCAATAAAATGTGTTGTTTGGTCTCTCAGCTGCTGTTTCCATGAGAAGTGATTGTGGATTCAGGCAAGACAAAATCTTAAAAAAAAAAATCATTTTATTGGGGGCTCATACAACTCTTAAGTCAAGCATATTTGTACATTTGTTACCCTCATCATTTGTAAAGTCAGATTGGGATCACGATAGTGGTGGTGGTGGTGGTGGGAGAGGGGAAGCATTTAGGAACTAGAGGAAAGTTGTGTGTTTCACAGTTGCTACACTGCACCATGACTGGCTCTTCTCCCCACAACCCTTCTGTAAGGGAATGTCCAGTTGCCTACAGATGGATCCCAAATCTGCACACCCACCCCCCTTCATTCACAATGGTTTGACTTTTTTGTTCTTTGATGCCTGATACCTGATCCCTTTGACACCTCGTGATCACACAGGCTGGTGTTCTTCCATTTGGGCTTTGTTGCTTCTGAGCTACATGGCCACATGCTTACCTTCAAGTCTTTAAGACCCCAGACACTATATCTTTTGGTAGCTGGGCACCATCAGCTTTCTTCACCACTTTTACTTATGCACCCATTTGTCTTCAGTGATCATCGTATCGGGTAGGTGAGCACACAATGATAGGATATTTTTGTTCTTTGATGTCTGATAACTGATCCCTTCTGCACCTTGTACTCACACAGGCTGGTGTGCTTCTTCCATGTGGGCTTTGTTGATTCTGAATTAGATTAAGTTTCAATCTAAAATGAAGATCTTTCTTCTTTTTCATTGTGGATATTTATTGCTATAACTGTCCCTCTGAGTACTCTCTTTGCTGCATCTCACAAGTGTAGTTTATGTTTTGCTTTTCTTATTCACATGACCTTTGGAAATTTGTGATTTTTTCCCTTAACTCATAGTTTAATAATATGTTGTTTAACTTCTGTTCTTTTTTTCTTTCTCTTATTGATGTCTAGCTTTACTCTGTTATAGTTAGAGAAAATGCTTTGTATAATTTTAATCTTTTAAATTTCGGTAAGACTTGTTTCATGACCTAAAATGTGGTCATTTTTCAAGAATGAGCCATGTGCAGTGGAGGAGGAGGGGCTGATTTTAGGTGGAATGGTCTATATGCAGCTGTTAAATCTAACTCGTTTTGAATGTCATCCCGGCCCTTTGTTTCTTTGTTGACCTTTCTAGATATTCTTTCCGATATTGAAAGTGGTGTGTTGAAGACTGGCCCTATTATTGGAGTCCTGTCTATTTCTCTTGTTAATTTGTCAGTGGGGGTTTATTTACAAGGGTAAGTTGAAATAGTATTGCAACTAGGACTCCTTTTCATACATTTATGGGTGCCCTCCAAACAAACTCTGTTTAAACCTGTCTCTGCATTAGTGCATGGTTGCTGTCAAGTTCTCTGAGTAGCACACCTGCCTTGGTCTTGTTAGAATTCCTTGGTAGGTGGGGGGGAGGTGGGGGGGGTGGGGAGGAGAGTCAAACTAAAGCAGTGATTACTGAGAGGTTGTGATAGGCCAATTCAGGTCATCACCGAGAGGTTATTTCTGAAGGTTATGGCGATTTGGGGCAAATTCCAAAGAAATATCTTGATTGAACTTCTTGAAGGACACGGGATGATCACAGGACCAACAATGGAGTTTTCAGAAAATTAAAAAGTGCCACTTTATACTGAAGACATTTTCCCAACATGATAATGTCCTTACTCTGTTTTCAAGGACAGCAAAAGCTGTCCTACAAATTTTAGTGGGAAATGTTACCTAAAGCCCTGGTTTTGCCCATTTTGCTCTCCAGGCAGTAAGAACATTGAAAAGAAATGGGCCCAGAGTCTCTTGAGGATGCTTAGCCTGTGTGTTGATGAGGTGGGCATTGAAGAGTGCAGGAGTCTTCAGGGAACTGTTAAATGGAGACATTGCCTTGAGAAGAGTATCGACTTGGATGGAGGATATGTTGAAACACAATCGCTTCACATTTTTATGTTTTTGTTTAATAAAGCTCTCTATAACTTTGCAGCAACATTTTATGACTTACCCTTCCATTGAGGTGTCCTGATGTTGAATGCATATATATTTATGATGGTGAAATGTTCATAATTAACTGACACTATTTTCACTATATAATGTCCATCTCCTTTAAAAAAATCATTTTATTGGGGGCTTGTACAACTTTTTATCACAATCCATACATCGATTGAATCAGACATGTTTGTACATATGTTGCCTTCATTCTTTTCTAGACATTTACTTTCTATTGAGCCCTTGGGATCAGCTCCTCTTTTTCCCCCCTCCTCCTCCATCTACCCTCCCCATCCTCATAACCCCCTGATAGATTGTACATTGTTTTTATTTTCATCTCTTACACTGACCACCGTCTCCCTTTCCCCATGCTTTCTGTTCTTCCCCTGGAGGGGGGTGGATGGTTATGTGTCAATCATTGCGATTGGTTCCCTCTTTCTCCCTTCATCTCCCCCATCCACCTTTCTCCCTTCCTCTCCCCTATCCTTCTGGTATCACTATTCCCACTCCTGTTCCTGGATTCTGTGCATCTCTATTTCTTTTGACAGATTGTGTTTTAAAACCTACTTTATTTGATAATAAGATTGTCACTCCAGGTCTCTTTTGGTTATTATTTGCATGGACTATTATTCACCCTTCAACTTTCAACTTATTTTGTCCTTGATTTTAAGATGTCTCTTGTAAACAGCCTATAATTGGATCATGTTTGTTTTAAATTAATTATGTTAACTCTCTGCATTTTTATTTGGAAATATAGCCTATTTACATTCACTGTAATTACTGATAAGAAGTAAGTTATTTGCCATTTTGTGATTTGCTTTTATGCATCTTAAGTCTTTTTTGTTTTGCTTTGTTGGTTTTCTGTAGTAAGCGATTTTTGGATCCTTTCCCTTTTTCTTTTCCCCTTCTCTTTTTGTTTTGTGCATGTTTTATGTATTCTCTTAGTGTTACCATGAATATTGCATTTAACAGCTTACATTAACAATATTCAAGGGTAAATTGGTGTTGATTTAAGTTAAATCATATACTCTATAAACTTATGTTTATCTCTGCATTTTAATATATATTTGTTATTAAGAAACATGAATTTTTCAAAAGAAGGATGTATATAGTGGGGAAACAGGGCACTAACCCACGTAGCGGGAGGGTATTTATTGTTCATGTCTCCACAGGAAAACAAGAAAGGGACCAGAGCTCAGCACGGGGCACCAAGCAACATACTGGCAAGAAGGAGCTGAAAGGTCTGTGAGGTGGACCCAGTCCCAGCAATGTCCATTCCCCTCCCCATTCCCCTTTGTGTTACAAAGGACAGCACTGAAGAGATATAGCCTGGGGAGAGGGGTGGGTCTGCCCAGACCACACTGGGGCAAACTAAGAGGGAAAGGAGAGACAGAGAGAGAGAGAGAGAGAGAGAGAGAGAGAGAGAGAGAGAGAGAGAGAGAGAGAGAGAACGAGAACGAGAACTGCATCCTTGTCCATCAAGCCTCTAGGACAACACTCCTGCGTGGGGCAGCCAATGCACAGAGAGAACCGTGGGACTGGCCCCACCATAAGACGTGATGCCTCTCACTGACCTCCAGGGCTACAGGGGACAGCACTGGAGACACTGAGTGTGAATTATGTCCAGTCTGATTCCCCAAACCCCACCCCACCCAACCCTACCAAAGCAAAACATGGAGGGAGTGAACCCGAAAAGCAAAGGGTGCAAAACAATGGAATACTAGAAGACCCTGAAAAGAGACCTTGGAATCGGTCGGCAGGGTGGGGCACTTCACCAGATCCGACTGGAAACATTCAGAAGGGTCAGCAGACAGACCTGGAATGGTTTATAGGATTGTTTGTGTTTTTTCTTTCTTCTATTTTTCTCATATCTATCAATATAGGATAGGAAGGATAATGGATCCTGGGGAGCAAACAATGGGGCTGACAGCCCTCGGGGGACATGGGAGAGGAGGTGGGAGAAAGGGTGGGGGGATCCAACAAACCCTGGGACAAGGGAACAAGAGATCTAAAATAGATGGTGAAGAGCAGTGTGTAGAATGTCTGATGACATTGTAGCTGAGGGAAAGTACTGAGAGTAGAATGAAGATTGAACATGATAGTAGGAATGGAGGAAAGTAAAAAGAAGTACAGGAAGGAGCTCGGAGGCAAAAGATTTTTTTTTAACAAGGCAAAAGATATTTATAGAGATATAAATATAGGCATGCACATATGTAGATATAATAATATGTAAGTATAGGGCTACAGTTCTATGAACATATATTTAAATGTTAGGTTTGAAGGTAGCAGACAGGCATTGGGTCTCTTCTCAAGTAGTCCCTCAATGCAAGAACCCTTTGTTCTAATAATCTGGCATTCTTTGATGCTCACCTTCCCTACAGGACACTGGCTGAAGTCAAGATGGATGCATAAGCAAATGTGAAGCAAGGGGGTGGTGCCTGGTTATTAAAAGATATAGCATCTGGTTTAAAGGCTTAAAGTTAAACAAGCAGCCATTTAGCAGGGAAGCAACAAAGCCCACATGGAAGAAGCACGCCAGCCTGTGTGATCATGAGGTATTGACCCGATAAGGTATCATGCATCAGAAGACTGAAAACAAACAAATATATTGATGCAAATGATGGGGGGTGGGGGTGGGGGAGGGGTGGAATGGAGACCCAAAGTCCATCTGTAGATAAGTAGACATTCCCTCACAGAAGGGTCACAGGGAAAGAGACAGCTAGGGTGCAGCATAGCACCGACAGAACACACAACATACCTCTAGTTCTTTAATGCTTCCTCCCCGCAACTATCATGACCTTAGTTCTACTGTACAAATCCGGCTAGACTGGAGCATGTATACTGGTACAGAGAAGAGCCTCAACACACGGAATCCAGGACAGATAAACCCCTCAGGAACAGTAATGGGTGTAGTGATACCACGAGGGTAGGGGAGGGTCAGGGGAGAATGGGGAAAAGAGGCAAACTGACTACAATGGTCGATGTATACCTCCCCCTGATCCCCAGGGGGATGTACAACAATAATGGTGACAAATACAGATAGTGGGTGGTGTAAGATATGAAAATAATTATAATATATAATTTATCAGAGATCCTTGAGGCTGGGAGGGTCGGGGAGGGAGGGAAAAAAGGGGAGCTGATAACAAGGGTCTAAAATGGAAAATATTTTGAAAATGATGATGGCAACATATGTACAAATGTGCTTGATACAATTGATGTATGGATTGTTATAAGAGCTGTAAGAGCCCCCAATAAAATGATATCAAAAACAAACCATCAATTTTTCTTACAAATTTGTAGAAATAAATGAGTCATAAATAGTTCCACATCACATTATGTGTAGCTGTAATCTTTAAATATCACTTTCAATTTAAAGGAACTATACCTGAAAATTCTTTAATATTTCATATTTTTTCTATATTTTTCTGGATCCTCAGCCTCTCTTCTCACATACTTCCCCTTAAAGCAGCGGTTCTCAACCTGTGGGTCACGACCCTTTTGGGTGTCGAATGACCCTTTCACAGGGGCTGCCCAATACTTAACAGTAGCAAAATTACAGTGATGAAGTAGCAATGAAAATTATTTTATGGTTGGGCGTCACCACCACATGAGAAATTATATTAAAGAGTCGCAGCATTAGGAAGGTTGAGAACCACTGCTTTAAAGTAAAAATAATATATATGAAAAAATATTTAGACTTTTCTTTCATGCATTATTTTTAACAGTTTTATTGCCGTATAATTTACTTATCACAAATTCAATAGTTCAATGACATCAAAGAGAGTTGTATAATTAATCATCACCATAATCAGTGTTAGGACATTTTCTTCTTTCTTGTACTCGTCATTTTTGCTCCCATTTTCTCCCAACCTCCCTTGACCTGCCCCTAAGGAACTATTATCATAGTTGTTTATATAGATTTCCCTATCATGGATTTGATATAAAGAAAAGCATAAAAAAAAAAGACAAAGTGAAACATAAAAACTTCAATCAAAAAGAAAGTAGAAAATATTTAAAATATTAGAGCAAATGAAATAGAAAATAAGGGAGATCAAATGATAGGGTGTTAAAGTTTACCCCAACTGCATCTGCAGCAGCACACTGTCCAACCCCTCCTGCAGGATGGTATAGATATTCCCTGGTCCATGGTCATTGGGCATTCACTACAGGCTTAATCCATGTGTATTTCCCCTGAATTGGAAACAAACCCCACCTCCCAAAATCTGAAACAGCTTTAAAATGGATCAACAGGGAGATCAAATCATAAGATATTCCATTTTGACCCTAGTATGTCTGCCATACTTGACCTTACAATGCTGTCCAATAGCAGGGCTATTCAAATCCCTTAATTATAATTGCAGGGAATTCACTGGAGGCTTAATCTGTGTGGGAACCCTGAAAATGGATTTTGGACTTTCACTACCATCTATAGCCTTCTGCAAACCAGGTATTCACAATTTAAGGTCTTATACACAATTTAAAGTTTATTATTTACATTCCTTGAATTACACAGGCTGGTGTGCTTCTTTCATGTGGACTGACTTGTTATCTCACTTAGATAACTTCTTGTTTGAGCCCAGGTCCTTATGATCCCAGATACTAGTCTTTTTTTTTTTTTTTAAGAATTTTATCTCATTTTAGTTAAAAAAAATAATCGTACCACCAGATGAAGGAGCTTTGTGTGTGTGTGTGTGAGAGAGAGGGAGGGGGGAAAACCCAAAATGCCAAAAGAAATCTTTATATTCTTCTGTATAAACATATCCGCTAAGGCAAATGCCCTGCAGGGCCCCGGCTTCGGGACCTCATCTATGTAGGTTCTATGGCCAAAAAAATAACACCTCTGTCAGCCCGACGGGACCGTGGAGAACTCCTGGGGCATCTTACTAAAATAAAGAGTTATCGAGTTCAAAGCCGCGATGCTGCCAGGACACACAGACAGTTGCATAACTCTGGGCCTCGGGCCGAGCTGTGGTTCGGACTGGGTGACGGTCACGGTTTCACGACACAGCAAGGACACACGCACACCACATGGACACACAGGTGAGTGAGCACACAGAGGGGCAGGGTGCAGCTCGGGGTTAGCCACACCCCCCCCAGGGAGGGGTACAAGGAGGGCCCATCCCCAGTGGTGAGGTGGACTTCACTTGGGGCTGAATGGTGTGGAGGGGATGGTGGGAGACCCCTTTGCTCCCCACCCACCACCCAATGCATGCAAGACACATAAAAGCACTTTCTGGAAGCTTCCTGGAGACCAAGTGGCGGGTGGCTGTCCTTCTTACCAAGGAGTCAATCCTCCCTCCCACCCTATTCTCTCTGGGGAGGCCCACAGCACCCTCAGGTTGTTGAGGGTCGGGCTGGTGTTTCTGTCCCCTGACATGCCCCACAGAGGGTGGGCCTGTGAGGTAGATTCGCACAGCTGCCCCCTCCCCTGCCCTGCGGGCCCTGAGGTCAGGACTCTGTTGTCAGCTTGGGGCCAGATACTATTCTTTCTGATAACTGGACACCATCTAGTTTCTTCACCACCCTCTGCTACAGCACCATATCTTCAGTGATCTCTTCAAATTGTGATTCTTATTAATAGCTTACACCTGTCCATACATTACATTTTATTAAGGATCTTTCTTTTTATATATCATCTTGAGTTACTTTCTAGTGTCTTTCTCTTCCATCAGCTGAACTCCCATTAATGTGTTTTGTATGGCTGATCTGGTGGATTTGTACTTGCCTAGCTTGTTTCTCTGTCAATGTTTTAGATTTAGCCTTACTTTTGAAGGATGGTTTCATTGGCTATAGTATTCTCAGTTGACAGTTTTTCAATTTTTCCTTTTAGCACTTTAAATATACCATTGCATTGTCTTCTAGCCTCCAATGTTTTAAAGGAAAAATAGGTACTTAATTTTATTGGGGATCCTTTATTTGTGACTGCTTGCTTCTCTCTCACTGCTGCAGGATTTTCTTCCTTCTTTTTGTTTTTTTAAATAGTTGCATTTTTTTTAGAAAGTCTCTGCTGCCAATTTAGCATTTTCCACCACCCCGGGGAGTGGACACTTTCACAGGCTGCACAATCTTTTGCTTAGGTGCTGCTTTGGTGGGGGCCTTATAGTAGCGGCCATTGCTGTCTTTTTAGAAGCTTGCTTTGCCTTTTTTGCTTCCTTGGCAGCCCTGATAGCCTGTTCTCGTTGGGCCTTTCTAACCTCAGGTTTCTGATTCCTCTTGGCCATAATATCAGCACGAGACGCACCCGCGATGGTCCTCTGGAGTCTGACTGCACGGCGGGTTCTGTTCTTTTGAATTTTTTCCGATTGCCCCTTCTGGTGCTTCTTTCTGTAGAGAACAGCCCAGCTTATCTGCAGAGGGTTCCTCTCGGAAAGGAATGCCGATTCGCATTTTGCATTAAGGAACTGGAAAACCTATCCATTGGCTAGCGCCCCCCCCCCAAGCCCCCCACCCCTGCCCAGGGTAAATCTTGTACCCACTGAAGCTGCACAGCTCAACCTTCATGCCTGTGGCAGCAGAGGATGGGGAAGACGACGAAGAGGATTTTCAATAACTAATCTAAGGGAGTACACTACCAAGCCCTCTTCAGCAGTGTTGCTGGATGAATTTGAACTTCCAATCTTTTGGTTAGTAGTTGAGAGAAAGCTGTGTGTGACAGTCAGACACTGATAAACTAAAAAGGAATAATTCCGTTGTAAATAAAATTTGGAGGAAATATATAATATTGAGACTTTTGGACTATGTGCTACTCTAGATTGACTAGAGAAATATATTCATAGATACTCATATGCATATAAGAAAGAGCTTTATATACAAGTGCAGTTTAATATTGAGAAAACATCCCAGCCCAGTCCAGATCAAGTCTGTAAGTCTGATATTAGCCCATATGTTCGATACCAAACCATAAATTTCTCTTCAGACTCATGCAACACATACAATGACACAGAATGCAGAAAGATTGCAGGCCAGTGGGTGGAAAGCCGTGTGGATCCAGTGGCAGTGTAAGCAGTTCAGTGCTGGCAGGGGTCTCCACATGGCTCCTCCAGCTCCAGGGCTCTAGAGTAGCACCATGTGTCTAGTTTGCAGGAATGTCTCGCAGGGAGGCAGCATGTTTCCCACCTCCAATGAGCTATCTATATCCCTACTGCCACCAAATGAAGTCATCAAGCTTCAAGCTGCTGCCTGATTGGCGGGCTAAACTCCACCCTTTCACTCTTAAGTCTCAAATTGACCACAGATTATGTAACTACCACAGACTAAAATATAAATGTGGTTTATTTTGGCTCTCCAGATTCTAAAAGATTGTCAAAGTAGGAAACTCTCTTAAGGCAAAGATTAAATACAGATACAACCGAAGATTCTTTGTTATAGATATAGAAAGATCTGGCTATTCTCTGTAGGCCCTCCCAGCTACACAGAGGAGTTTTTAAGTAAAGGACATTTCCAGCAGTTCCGTTCCAGCCTAAAATGGATATCTGTTCGGGGGGTGGATTTTAATTTGATACATAAGGAGCTTCTTTTAAAAGAAAAAGTATATTGGCGGAGGCACTGCTTACTTGGATGAAAGAGCCTATGTATCACTGAAAAAGCATTTTTCAATATTTCTATGGGAAAATCTTATATTTTCATTCTCAAAACCAATTACCTTAAACAAAATGGTGTGTGGAAACATCTAAAATTATGTTGCAAGAAAAGTGGATAGGAAATGGGCACCACATATTGCTGTTTGAAAATCTTGCCTAGCGTCAACAAAGGGAATGTGTGTCTTCACTGAAGCGGGTCTTAAGCATTACCATAGTGTTATCCGTCGTGTCGGGCGCGCCACACTGGGCACTGTGCACTTTCCACATGTGCCTTCCCACCACAATTGTATGTAGACCCGAACAAGCCTAGTTTTGTTAACTCCTCTTCCCTTCTTTGTAGTAGGCATTTTCAAAATCAGACAAGAGCAACCATCTTCAGCTTGTTTTTAACCATCTTTCAAGGCCATTGTATGAATCCCTCGAATAGTGCCCTTTATTAACTCTTCATCTTCTACGGAGAAAGAAGAAATCCTTTGCGTTACCTGGCTGGTGAGCTCTTAAAGGTTTTCTTTTTAAATGAAGCAGCATGAAAAAAAACCCAAAATGAAGCAGCATGAAGGCCCAAGAGCATATCCAGTTGAGTCACTGGTCATAACTAGAATGAACAGCCTATGGAGATACAGTGTTTGCCATGATCTTTAAGGCACACACCACAGCCGCCACCCCCATCCCCACCCCCAACCCCACTCTATAAAACCATAAAAACAAATTTACACTTGTGAATTGATTGTGAGCAAAGCTCCACTTGCCATTTTTCTTTCATTTTCCCCCTAAAGCCTTCTTTTCCAAAGGACTTCATGTCAATTGTTGGGTGGGATTCTCCAGCCATGCTCTCTCTAGGCTTGAATTCTCACACCGCACCCCTGTCTCTCCTGTGCTTACTCTTTGGACAATGCGCACCCGACTGCTGCTGTCACAAAATTGCTCGGTGGCTCCGTGTTTGACTAGGGGCAACCTATAGTCGAACATGGCTGAGATCTGGCAAGACTTCCCAGGCACCACCCATTTCAGGAAGACCTGTAGCTGGGAGCAGGCCAGTTTCAACCAGCAAGCAGCCTGTGATGGCTTGGCCCTCTAGGGAGGGGCAGCTAGGGAGGACGTTTGTCCCAGGCAAACCTCTTCCTCCGCTGGTTTATTTAATCCCTTTCTTCCAACTACCCTCAGCCCTACTTGGCCAGGCTTTGAGAGGGCAGAGGCTAATCCAAAACCCAAACCAAACCGAACCAAACACACACAAATTCGCTACCATGGAGTGGAATGGATTCTGAGTCACGGGCATTTTAGGGCAAAGCAGACTTGTCCTCTTGGGTTTCCAAACCTGTACATCTTTCTCTGCGGAAAGATTGGAGCCCACTTTCGGGTTCCTGGCCAAGTGCTTTAACTATTGCGCCACCAGGCTTCCTCCCACGACATCATTGTAAGATGACTTAAAATCATCTAGCAGAGGGCACCCGCCAAAGCACGCGCAGTCCACTGCCCAGTAGTGTGCGGGGGCGGCAGGCGGGCGCTTGCGAGCTCTGCGCCCCGAGGCGCGTTCTGGGACCCAGGTTCTCCAACGCTCCGCTGCCCTAGACCCGGCGAGTTCGGAGGCGAGTGCGTGCGCGTGCGCCGAGCCCGCGGGAGCCCGCCGCCGGCGGAGGCTAGTTTGAGGGAGCGCGCACGCTCCGCCTCTTCCCGCCTCCCCGGTGCGCGTCCCGCCCCGTTGAGCGGCGATACGTCGAACGCTCAACATCCGAGGACTTTGGCCCCGAGTAACCTCGGTCGCGTGACCTTTCCCTTCCATTCCGCACCTCCCGCGGGCGGCGGGGAGAGCGCGCGGCGGTTGGGGCGCTCGCTCCCCTCCTCCCTCCATTCCTGCCCACACGCAGCTCTCCCCCTCCTAGCCCCTCGGTGGTTCCTCGTCATGGCGGCTCTCAGCAAGTCCATCCCTCATAACTGCTACGAGATCGGCCACACTTGGCACCCTTCCTGCGGGGTCTCCTTCCTGCAAATCACTCGGGGCGCCCTGGAGGAGTCCCTGAAGATCTATGCCCCTCTGTACTTGGTGAGACCCTTTCAGCCTCACCCTGGGCAAGTTTTGTTTGGAGGGTGGGCCGGGCGGGACTGTGGGGGCTCCCCGGCTCCCGAGGGGCCCTGGGGACGCGCGTCATGTCGGTTTCGCACTTTGAAGGCTCGCCGGGGTTCGGCGGACGGGATCCCAAATCCTGCATGAGGGTCAGGAGAGGGGAATGAGAAGTTTGACCTGTCATCCAAATGCCTGTTGCTGGAAAGAGGATGGGCCCCCAACTTTAGGGTTAAGTTCAGGACATTTAAAAATGGGAATCCAGGGACCTTAGTTAAATTCCCTTTTACCTGTCTTGTGATGGAGAGTTGCTTTGTAGGCCAGCCAGGCGATAATAATGGCCTGCAACTTTTCCTCTTCATAAACACGCCCCCCCCCCCCTCCGTGTTTGGTGTCCCCCCCCTTTTTTTTTTTTCCTTTTAAAGGGCAAAATCTGACAGTAAGCACTGAAACCCTGTGACCTCGGATCTGGTCGCAGTTTTGGATGACGGTCCTCTAGTGAGGGCTTTGAGAGTGATTTTGCAAGTTTCCAAAATAGATACCTGCTTGAGAGTTTGCTGGGGATTTAAAGCTCCTTTCAGCCTTTGAATCAATGAAGGCGATTTAGAGGTTTGCTTTTAAATGTTCCTATCTTCTTAGTAGTTCCTCTGCACTGACCTAAAACATTTATTGCCTTGGTTACTGAAGGCTGTTTCTCCATCACTCTGCCATAATGTGTGTCATAAGAGTGTAAAGATCTTGTGCTGTCTTGTTTTTTTTTGTGTGCATAGTATTATCTCTGTAAGCCTAGCTAGATAAGAGAAGTGGGATAAACAACCTGGAGGAGAAAACAATGGGACCCAAGGTTCAAGGGGGGTGACCTGGGAGAGGAGGAGGCAGGGGAAATGAAGTAGTTGTTAACAAACCCAGGGACAAAGGAACAACAAGTGATCCAAAATAGATGGTGAGGAGGGTGTAGGAGGCCTGGCAGAGCTTGATCAAGGGCAGTGTAACAGGAATTACTGAAACCCAAATGAATGCTGAGCATGATAGTGGGACAAGAGGAAAGTAAAAGGAAATAGAGGAAAGAACTAGGAGGCAAAGGTCATTTATAGAGGTCTACATTACAGGCAGGTACATATATAAATATATATATATGATGATGGGGAAATAGATCTATGTTCATATATTTATAGGTTTAGTATTAAGGTAGCAGATGGATAGTAGGCCTCTACTCAAGTACTCTCTTAATGCAAGAACATTTTGTTCTGTTAAACTGGCATTCCATGATGCTCACCTGCCTGATATGATCGCTGAAGACAAAGTGGGTCATAAGCAAATGTGGTGAAGAAAGCTGATGGTGCCTAGCTCTCAAAAGATTTAGCGTCTGGGGTCTTAAAGGTTGCAAGATAAACAAGCAACCATCTAGCTGAGAAGCAACAAAGCCTACCTGGAAGAAGCACACCAGGTACTAGGCATCAAAGAACAAAAAATCATATCAATGTGAATGAGGGGGAGTGCGGAGTAGACCCAAAAGCCCATTTGTAGGTAACTGGACAGCCCCTTACAGAAGGGTCCCGGGGAGGAGATGAGACAGGGTGCAGGGTAGCAACGATGAAACACGACATTCCTCTAGTTTTTTAATGCCCCCCCCAACCCCATTATGATCCTAGTTCTACCTTACAAATCTGGCTAGACCAGCGCATGTACACGGGTACAGATAAGAGCTGGAAACACAGGGAATCCAGGACAGATAAACCCCTCAGGACCAATAATGAGTGTAGTCATACCAGGAGGGGAAGGGGAAGGTGGGGGAGAAAGGGGGAACTTTTCATAATGATATATATATATAAAACCCCCTCCCAGGGGCACAGAGAACAGAAAAGTGGGTGAAGGGAAACATTGGACAGTGTAAGACATGAAAAAATAATAATTTATAAATTATCAAGGGTTTGTGAGAGAGGAAGGGTGGGGAAGGGAGTGGGAAAAAATGAGCTGATACCTAGGGCTCAAGTAGAAAGAAAATGTTTGGAGAATGATGATGGCAACAAATGTATAAATGTGTTTGACACAATGGATGTATGCACGGATTGTGATAAGAGTTGTATGAGCTCCCAATAAAATGATTAAAAAGAACGCAAAGATCATATTCTTTTGAGCATTTTTTAAAGGTTTCATTCCATTGAATTAGTAATTGGGATTTGCACCCCAGTGTGCCTGAAAGTGTGTCATGGCTGTAGCTACCTAGTACTACCTAGAATGTTTGATTATTCACTACATAGTTATACAGTAGGAGATGTTGACCTTTGAGATTATAGGTACCAATTTCATTTCGGTCTTACAAAGCAGTGCTTTGATGTTCTAGTATTCACTAGGGGTTCATAGTAGAACAGGGATTCTGATTCAGTATGGCTAGGCTGTACCTGTGATTCTGTATTTCTAGACGTTCCCAGATAATGTTAATGTTGCGAGTAGCAGCCTGTCAATAATATAAAATTGGAGCTGGAAATTGCTAGCCTAATTTTTTATGGCAAACAGGAATATTTATCTGCTTTTCAACATGAATTTGGCACCTGTGACCCAGTGTTACTTATTTTTAATGGAACATATGCAAACATGAAAGTATATTCAACTCTGTAAAAAAGTTGTTCCTATCAGGTGATTATGATCTAAATGGGGAGAGAGTTTATCCTAAGTCCTTTCTTTGACAATCTATCACACTTATGTTGTGCCTCATTTCATTCATTCATCCATTCCTTCAACAAGTATTTGTTCAGTGAGTTGGAGTTGACTTGATGGCAGTGGGTGTGGGGTCTGATATTTGCCATATACAAAATCTGGTGTGAGAAATTGTACAGGTCAACAGACAGTTTGTTGTGTATGTCCCATGACATGAGGCATTCAGGAGAGCAACAGGTACCTACGTTCTTCTGGTCCAGCAGGGGTGGCTGAGGGTTGGAAAATCATACGGCTGATGTGCTATTACTATTACTTCTCCAACTACATTAAATACTTATTTAAAAAATCTCTTATTTTAATTTTAAAGCTTATAATTCAGTTTCCAAAACTTTTTCATCTTCCCGTGCAGAAGCTCTATTCACTCACCTTTCTCTTTAGCCACTAGTCTTCTTTTATATCTATAAATTTTCTTGTCCAGATGCTTCATATACTGAGTGGATTCATAATAGTATTTGTCCTCTTGTGTTTGGCTATTTTTATTTAATGTTTTCAGGGTTCATCCATGTTTAGGCATATATCAAACTTTATTATATGGCTCATTTGTATGCAAGTATTACAATTTGTTCACCTACTTATCTGGTGATTGACATTTGGGTTGTTTCCACTCTTTGGCTGTTGTGAATAACACTGCTAGGAACATTTGTGTACAATTTACTTGAGACCCTGCTTTCAGTTCTTTCTCATATATACTCAGTCATTTGGATATTCTCTCATTTAATGCACAACTCTGTCACTCATTTCAAAGGTAAGAAACTGAAATTTAGAGGGATTAAGAGATTTACAAGATTCAGATTTAGTAAGAGAAAGAGACAAGATTCAGTTCTAGGTCTGTTTGACTCAAAGTCAGTCTGGAATCATCACTGTTTTACCTTTTTAGCACGGGTTCCAAGTACCATGACTGCAGTTGGAGAGACTGTTTAGGAGGTTTAGATTCACCAAGTGGTAGAAAAGAGAGTTTCTATGGAACTTCACTTCTGCAATGTAACAGCAGTGTGAGCTTGGAAAAACAATTCACCATTTGGAACCGTAGTTCTGCTTGCACACAGTAATCGTACCCATGTTTTAAGGCTGTTGGTAGGATCTCCGTAGGATAATGGTGTGTAGGAAAAACAGTTGCCCCATAGTAGGGTCTCACAAAGTAAAATGTTCTAATTTAAGTCGTGTGTTATGATCAATGTCTGTTTCCTATTAGAATATAATTCATATATTCCAAACTAGTACAGTACTTCAGTAAGTGCTTAGCAAGTGTCAGAATGAATAGCAATAGCTGAGGGAATGAATAGTATGTAGCGAGGAAAATGCATGGTAGGTGTTACAAGGCCCGTAGAGAGCATTGCGGTCAATGGAGAACAAAGATAGAAGTTGTCAAGGATTTCATTTGGCTTGGGTCCACAATCGGTGCTTATGGAAGCAGCAGTCAAGAAATGAAGTGATGCATTGCGTTGGGAAAATCTGCTGTAGGAGACATCTGTAAACTATTGAAGAGCAAGGATGTTACTTTGAAGACTAAAATATGCCTGACTCAAGCCATGGTGTTTTCAATCACCTCTTTGTACTTGAATACTGGATATGGAATAAGGAAGACTGAAGAAAAATTGATGCATTTGAAATATGGTATTGGCAAAGAATATTAAAAGTACCATGGACTGCCAAAGAACAAATCTGGCTTAGTAGAAGTACAACCAGTATTTTTGCTTGAAGCAAGGATGGTGAGACCTCATCTCACATGCTTTGGACATTTATCAGGAAAGACCAGTCCCGAGAGAAAGAGCTCATGCTTGGTAAGGTTGAGGAGCAACACAAAAAGGCAGATCCTGGGCGAGATGGACTGACACAGCGGCTGCAACCTTGGCCTCAAACATGAAAACAGTTGTGAAGACGGTGCAGGTCAAGGCAGTGTTCTGTTCTGTTGTGCATGTAACGTAACCCACTTGACTGCAGCTAACAACAACAAGGGTATGCAAGGGAGAATGAAAGAGCAGTTCTAGTGCACTCAGGCTTCGATTGAGTAAATTCTGACTCATAGAGACCCTATCAGACAGAATAGAACTGCTCCTGTGGGTTGCCAGGACTGGAAATGTTTGCGAGAGTAGAAAGCCTCATCTCTCTCCTGTACAGCGCCTGGTACTTTCCAATTATTGACCTTGCAGTTAGTACCCCAACAAGCTCCCGCTGTAGTAGAGGTGATGCTTTTAAAATTTATTATAGAAACAATGAGCAGACTTACAGGCTGAGGATACTGGGCAACATATATGTTTATTATGCTTCTAGGATTTCAAGTCTGATTAAGGGACTTGCTATATCTCTTATGGAGAGTTTGGAATAGAAGCTGGTTTTGTGATTCAGTTTTAATCAAGTGTGTTTATGGAGCCTATATAATAGGTCTTATAAATATGATTCACTTAGACTGTTAACATATGTATTGTATTAAACCAATTACATTTGTTCATAGTATATTTAGCTGCTTGTTCTATAAGTTTTTCTCTTATTTCATTTTGCTATCTACAACTTTTTCCTCTTGTTTAAACTATATAGAACTATCCTTTTAATAGTGAATCTCTGTGTTTTTAAAATGTATTCCTAAACACCAGTCTTCATTCATTTTATTTCTTGTAGATTTAAAAAAAAGTGAATCTTATATGTTGTAATACAAGATGACTTCAAAAATTCCCGTGAAAAATGGAATTTTCCCTGAACTTTTTGAAGTGCCCTTGTGTATACTAACAAGTTATTCATGAACCAAAAATGTTCCATGAAGTTATATTTTGATCCTTGAGTGTTGGTTATTGTCACATTCATAATGAGTGGTACCCCCCTGCCACACACAAAAATAACCAGCTACTAGAATGTTTTAACTGAAGACTACCACAAACATTAATAAAATTGTGTCCTTAGTGCTTTGCGGCAGATTTAGAACTACACAGTGCCTATGTGGGGGACCAGATTCTATGATGCTTATGCTCTTAGGTGTCTTTTTTTTTACGAAGAAAAACTTGTGCACTAGTTTAGATGATAGTAAGATCTTTGCCTCAGGCGGCTTTCTTTAAGACCCCCAGATTAGTGTATTCTCTGTTACATTTTAGCCTAGTCAAAAGTAGAACCTTATGTATAGTTTTGGGAAGGAATGTTGTAACAAACCCGACTTTTCAATGACCTGTAGATGTTCAGGTCATTTTTCAGGGAATGATAATGGTTATTTAATATGACTATTCAATCTAATAAATTGGTCAGGTTATACAGGGTCAGTTCATTACCTTGAAACATTTAAGCACATGTTAGGATTCCTAGAGTAAAAAATAATTTATGGATCTGGTCCAGTTAATTGATGAGCCTTGGTGGTGGAATGGTTGCATTGGGCTGTGATCCGCAAGGTCATGAGTGTGAAACCACCAGCTGCTCTGAGGAATGATGGGACTTTCTAATCCTGTCAACAGTTATAGTTTCACAAACTCAGAGGCAGTTCTTCTCTGCCCTGTGGGGTGGCTATGAGTCAGCATTGACTCCATGGTAGTGAGTTTGACTTTTGGTCGGGTCCAGTTAGTTGCCAAAGACTTGCAAATCTCTGGCTGAAGAAATCAGTTGAGTAATAAAGATCACATCTTTTTATCTAGACAAAATAAGAGAAACCAAGAAGGTTTTTTTTAATTAAAGTTCTGGGTAGTAGGCTATTTTGTTGTTATCAAAATCAAATAAACCAAAACTAAAACCAAAGCAAACCTAAAACAAAACTCCCAAATCGCCAAAGAATGTAAAACTGCTGAAAATCTCTTCCTGGTGTATGTGATCTCTTCCTGGTTTATGGAATTATTTATCTATGCACTGGGT
The DNA here is from genome assembly GCF_050624435.1 of Tenrec ecaudatus. Lineage (NCBI taxonomy): Eukaryota > Metazoa > Chordata > Mammalia > Afrosoricida > Tenrecidae > Tenrec > Tenrec ecaudatus. The sequence continues at coordinate 84,372,777 of NC_134533.1, forward strand.
AAGCAGGTGGAGTGGGGGTGGGGACTCACCTTATTCACCAGGTGTGCATGGCTTGTTTTTATCCCTTTGGAGATAAAACAAGTCTTTTAGTCTCTTTTCCTTTTAAAGCCCAGAGCAATTAAATGATGAATTTTCCTACTCACTAACATACTAACCTTTGGAGTTGTTTGCACTTGTTTTTGTACCTGACTTCGTTTGTGCTTTGCGCTTTGATGAGCATGGACAAAGTACAACTTAGGGCACATCGCTTGGCATTGAGGGCTGAGGGCTCACTATGCACTGCTTTCCCAATTCTTTTATTTCTGTAGCAATCCTTTGTGCAGCTGGCCAAATCGGGGTTATTTTGTTTGCACCTCACCCCATGTCCCGCTCACTCATTGACTTTTAGCTAGCTTTAGTAATGTCATGGGTTATGCATTGGGCTGCTAAGTGCAAGGTCAGAGTTCAAACCTGCCAGGCATTCTGTGGGAAAAAGATGAGACTTTCTGTTCCTGTAAAGATTTACAGCTTGAGAAACCCACAGGTGTGGTATGAATTTGGGGTGCCAGCCCTCCACCACTAATCATGGGTTCAATAAACAATTGTATGATTTAGATATATAAAATATTATATTAAAGTCATTAAGAGCATGAGAGATAGGAGAGAGAGAGTCAAATAATGGATTCAGACACAATTCATGATAGCATGCTCACCTCCTGGGTGGTCATGATCTTACCAGCCAGGTCCACGCACAGTGTAGGCTGAGGGGAAGTGGGGTGGAGACCTGGCAGGAGGCTGGAGGCCTGGGCTGGAGCCTAGGCACGAGGCTGGAGGCCACTTACTGCTAACCAAGGGTAAAATCTCCTTCAGGAGGCATAATTACAGGTAACCACACATCACAGGAAGGGGCAATACAATAGACATACACATCATAGGAAGGGGGTATACGATAGGCATAAGTGTGACAGGAAGGGCATGAGTTAGGGGCGCGCCCACAGGAATGGGAAAGTTTAGGGGTATACATGTGATAAGATGGGCAAACCCTAGATTCAAGATGGCAGCCTAGCCTTAGTCATCCTTGGGCAAGTTTGACCTTTTTGGGGGGTTTCTACAAGGAAACAGACAACTATCCTTATCAGAAGGGAGTGGGCCCAATTTGTTTGGGATAAACAGTGGTGTCTGCTTGCCCTAGATGGCTGATAACCCTTAGGGAGAACAACCCTGACCTACTTCTGATGACGTCCAAGTGTATAGTCATTCGCAAGCAGCTAAGTTTGGCATATATTTGGGGGAGACAGCTTGGGAGAAATCCTTCTGTATCCCACACACAGGGGCAGTTCAGTGAGGTAGAATTGACTTAATGGCTGTCACTGAGGTGTAATCACACATTTTATTTTATAGTTTTGAATCTAAGTTTTAAGTTATTTGCAATAGAGTGCTTAATATCTAGGGAACATATTAAATTGGACACTAGTCAGATTTTTTTCTTACCTTTAATTAGTTGGAATGTTTCTCTTACACTATTTCAATTTACTTTGGAATGCAAATGACTGCTATACCTGTTGTATTGGATTGTTTTGTTTTTTTAAATCATTTTATTAGGGGCTCATACAACTCTTCACAATCCGTACATACATCATTTGTGTCTAGCACATTTGTATACATGTTTCCATTATCAGTCTCAAAACACCTGCGTTCTGCTTGAGCCCTTGGTATCAGCTCCTCATTTTTTCCCCTCCTTCCCCGCTCCCCCCGCCCCCTGAACCCTTGATAATTTATAAATTATTATTATTTTATCCTCTTGCACCATCTGACGTCTCCCTCACCCACTTCTCTGCTGTCCGTCCCCCAGGGAGGAGTTACATGTAGACCTTGTCATCTGTTTCCCCTTTCTCCCTCCACCCTCCTGATATTGCTACTCTTGCCACTAGTCCTGAGGGGTTCATCTGTCTGGGATTTCCTGTATTTCCAGTTCCTATCTGTGCCAGTGTACATCCTCCGGTCCAGTCGGATATGTAACGTAGAATTGGGCTCATGAGAGTGGGAGGGAGGACACATTTAAGAACTAGAGGAAAATTATATATTTCATCATTGCTACACTACACTCTGACTGGCTCATTTCCTCCCCGCAGGCCTTCTGCAAGGGGTTGTCCAAATTTCCCCCAAATGGACCCCGGGTCCCACTCTGCACTCCCCCTCCTTCACAATGCTATGTTTTTTTTTTTTTTTTTTGCACTTTGATGCCTGATACTGTTAGATCTCTGTGGAACTAGAGTTATACCTCAGTCCTTGGCTCCGAGTGAGAAAGAATTCACGCCAAAGCCTGGTTCGTGATCCAAGTGAGTTTTATGAGAGTTAGAAGAAGTTTCAGGTTTACACGGCACCCATAGAACTCCTCCCGACCATGCAGCCTGGCGGAAGCTGCTCAGCATCACGCAGACAAAGTCTGTCTCTCTCTGGGCTCCTGCCTTTCAAGGATTCCACGGGGTGGCGTGATGCACGACCCCTGATCAACCCCATTGGCTGAATTGAATTCATCTGGCCTAGGTGGGCCAATCGAGGTGGCCTAGGTGGGCCAATCCAGGTTTAGTGCCCACCCCTGCCTTCCTGTGGGAAACCTGAACCTCTGAGCATGTGCAGTGTGCCACTCCTTGTTTCTGTGCTTGGCTCTCTGGGCATGCCTTAATGGACATTTTTTTAACCCTGTGCTAGCCTGCCTAACAATACCTGATCCCATTCATGCCTTGTCATCTCATAGGCTGGGGTGGTTTTTCCATGTGGACTTTGTTGTTTCTCAGTTAGATGGCCTCTTGTTTATCTTCCAGCCTATGGGACCCCAGATTCTATATATTTTGATAGCAGGGCACCATCAGCTTTGTTCACTGCATTTGCCTATGCACCCGCTTTTTCTTCAGTGTTCGTGTTGGGGTAAGTTGGTGTGCTTCTTCCGTGTGGGCTTTGTTGTTTCTTAGCTAGATGGCCGCCTGATTGTCTTCAAGACTTTAAGACCCCAGATGCTATATCATTTGCTAGCTGGATACCATCAGCTTTCTTCACCACTTTTGTTTATGCACCCCCTTTGTCATCAGCGATCGAGTCGGTACAGGCCTCTGTGCTTCTTCCATGTGGGTTTTGTTGTCTCTCAGCTAGATGGCTGCTTGTTTATCTTCAAGTCTTTAAGACTTCAGGTGCTATATCTTTTGGTAGCCGGGCACCATTAGCTTTCTTCACATTTACTTGTGTATCCATTGTCTTTAGTGATTGTGCCAGGCAGGTGAGCATCTCAGACTGTCGAATTGTTAGAAAAAAGTGTTCTTGTGTTGAGGGAGTACTTGTGCAAGGGCCCACTGTTCATCTGTTTTCTTAATACTCAACCTATAAATATATGTACCTAGATCTATTTCCCCCTCATTGTATGTATATAAATATATTTACATCTTTATATGCCTGTATTTAAATCTCTATGAGTACCCTTTGCCTCCTAGTTCTTTCCTCTATTTCTTTGTACTTTACTTTTGTCTCACTATCATGCTCTGCCTTCATTTGGGTTTTAGGAATTCTTCTTGGTTACATTGGCTTTGATCCAGCCCTGCCAGACCTCCCACACCCTTCTTGACACTGATTTTGAATCACTTGTTGTTCCCTTGCCCCGGGCTTGTTAACACCCTCTTCCTTTCCCTGCCTCCCCTACCCCCATATCCCCCCCTCCCCCCCGAACTGTCATTCAGTTGTTCTCTCTTCTGGGCTTGTTTATTCCGCCTATCCCTTCCAGGTAGACATGCTATGTACCATCACAAGACTGAGTACAACGAAATGACAGCAGAAAGTAAAACAATACCTACAACAACCCCCCCCCCCACACACGCATACACACATAAGCATATGAATAGTTCAGGATCTGTTTGTTTTCCTTCATGGGTGCTTTTTAGTCAAGTCTGATGGGGTGCCATACCCTGGCACTGCCTCCATCCCAGAGGCTGGCTTTAGCATGGTGAGGTCATGGTGGGCACAATTCCCACCGTGTGTCTCTAGTGTTGTTCCCCAAGGGTGCTATGGGTCAATGAGGAACGCTGTGTTCTGTGGTGGGGCTGACCCTGTGGTCATCTCTGTGCTTGTTCTGAGCAGGAACACTGTCCTCAGGGCTTGGTGAGCCTGTGTTTTAGTTTTTGTTGTTGGGTAGCTGCTAAGAGTATAATTGTGAAAAATAGCATTAGCTTAGGTTATTATCTTAGACACCTATATCTAACCAAAAGTTTTTCTTTTTTATTAGTTAGGATTTAATATACCATTCCTTAGTTCAATCACGTCAAGTAGAATTGTACAATTGCGGCCACAGTTTCTAGTCATTCTTTTTCTACTTGGACCCCTGGACATTGTCTCCCCTTTCCCCCCCTCCTCCTCCCCCCACTGCACCTCACAACCCCCACACCCCTTATTCTTCTTGCTGTCTTACTAAAATGCCCTAGACTTTTTCACTATTTTATATGTTGCTTCTTTAATGCTTACAGGTATTTTATGTATCACTGTTTTCCCTTTGAAAAGATATTTTCTACCCCCAATACAAATTTGTTTTTAGACTTAAATATATAAAGTTTTAGAGATGCAGATGGAGTATTTGGATTTCTACATATACTGTTTAGTAATTTAGCTTTCTGTATTTATTTAGGAAGATCCTGGGTAGTGTAGTATTTAAGGCTTAAAGCCTTGGCTGCTAGCTGAAAGGTTGGTAGTTTGAACCTACCAGCTACTCCATGGGAGAAATATTTAGCAGTCAGCTCCCTTCCACAAAGATTTACAGCCTTGAAACTCTATGCGGCAGTTCTATTCTGTCCTATAGGGTTGGCTTGATGGCAGTGACTTTTTAATATTTATTTAGGACTCAGATTATATAAGCTAGATCTATTTATAAATATTGTCTTTCACTCATATTTTATAACCCACCCCCATTCCCCTAAACTCTTCATTGATTTCTTTGGTATTAGTTTTTCTTCACTAACTGAAACCCATTCAGAGCTTTCTTCATTCTAATTTAAGAGAGAGCATGCTTTTTGCTTTTTTTTTTAGAAAGCAGAAAAAGTAGTTGTTTTATTCAATAGTTCATAATAGAGAATATTTATAGCCAGGCATTAAAAGATTTCACAAACCATTCCTAGAATATAGGAATTTTAATAAAATGCTTTTTGGCAATTCATAATAGGCATTTTACATACAACACACACACGCACACCCTCTCCACACTGGTAGCTTCTGTCCCAAAACCAAACTGTAGAAGTCAGACTTAGTATATCCTTGAACTAATTCCTCCTCTACCACCTCTAGAGCAGGTCAGAAAATGCAGAGAACTTCAGAGACCGGTACCACCCTCCAGCATTCTTTGAAAGTAGCCACAATGAACCCTCACTCTTGTCTCAAGACCTCCTTCAGGAGGTCTCGTACACCACTTTCTCCTTTTTCAAAATCTTTGCTGAAAATAAGAGTCACTCAAATGTACAATGTTTCTCACTTCCATCTATGAAACTACACTGGTTATTATAAAAAGTGGAATAATCAAAAGGCACGCTCGTGGTTGCTTTTTCTGTGCCTTAACCTTAACCCAACAACTTTGATTCAACAAGATTCAGTTCAAAAAGAAAAAACTGCAGTTAGGAGCCAGGGCCTCCCATATGTACACGTGAGTAAATAGAGAGATATATATACATATACAAGCTTTTTGCTTTTAAGAGGGTAGATTAAAAAAAAAAGAGGGTAGATTAAAAAATGTATTGCTGCTAGGGTTCCAGTTTACACACACACTGGTCCATTCCAGACAAAAACGTGTCTAAACATGCCTCCAAATTCAGTACCTGGCTGCAGACAAGTTCCTTCCTCGTCTTGTTCAAGTACCTGAACAAAAAGGAATTCTTTTAGTGCCAGGGGGAAAAATGGTTTTGAGGTCAGAACTGAGATCAAATTTTTAACAAAACTCAAGTTGACATCTTCCTAAATCGTCGAGGCTTTACTGTTCCATATTAAAAAAAAAAAGCTTTAGATGGTTAAGTGTTTAAATGGACATTCAGAAGACTAGGAGAGCCGACCTGGATGAGTGACTATATTATGAAAAATTACAGAAACGGATGGAAGAAGACCATAGTAAATTACCACTGATTCAAGAGGTGCTGACGTTGGGATCTTACATGGTGTGCTGTTTGCAATTTTAAGTGACCATTGGGCCTCAGCACGTTATCAGTTGGATGGGTGCCAAAAGCATTATGTGAATATGAGCTCACTGAAAGAACTGATCTTTCCACGAATCTCTTAAGCAAGATTGAAGCTAATGTGGGTGATCTTTTGTAACAAATCATAACAAGATATGAGTCTTGAATTTCCCAATATGATCGCATAGTTCAACATCTGATTGAAAGCCTGGAGCATAAATCTATCTGTACCATCTTTGGAAATGATCAACAGTGTGATAACAGTTTAAGTATGCTAGATAGATCCCTTATTTGCCAAATATTAATTGAGTAACAGCCAGGAACTATGCTAGTTTGTAATCAGTAACTGTTTTAGCAAAGAACTAAGTAAAACAAAAATTTTGGGTGGTGGTGGTGGAATATTTTCCAAAGTGTCTGGGTCAGTTATTTTGTATCCCTTCGTGTAGTGAACATTTCCAAAGACTACTGGCAACAAGGTAATTTAATAGAACTAATTCACGCATTAATGATTAATGGCCTTACAATATTATAGCTAGATCATAATGACCACAACAGAGCTCTCTATAAAAGAGTTTCTTGAACCCTTGTTCACCCAAATAAATCTTTTAATTGCCATTTTGATTAATTACTAATCCTTGCTTCTTTCTAATTGATCTCTAAAAGGGAGTTGTGATTTGAGATTATTTTTAGTTTAAAAAAATTTTTATTTTAATATCACATTATTCTGTTTCATTTTGGTATATTACCTGTATAGTTATTATTTGTTGAGGGAGTCTCACTAAAACAAGTATAAACAGTGACAAGAGGACTCTACTTAAGTATCAGATTTGAGCAGGCCCTCTTAACAGAATGCGGAATTTACAGTGTTTTTTAACTTGTTATCATCTGTTTTGTTTAGTTGTCAGACTCATTACAGTTATCAGATTGTTTTGGTTTTTTGATTTAAGGGTTTGGATTACAATTAGTTCAGTCTGGGAGTTTCCTTGAAAGATTCTGTATCTGTTAACAGAGACGGCTAAAGCCTTTTTCTGCTCATCCTTGGTTTTTTAAAGCGTAAAGAAAGTAGGCACAGGACCATTTATTTATTTAAGACCTAGCAGCAGAAAGTCACAAGTACAAGAGCCATTGATTGAATTAATCAGAACCAATCTAAATTTGGAGTATTTAGAACCCATGGGTGTTAATGAAAATCTATTTATCCTGAACTCTCACTTATTTCACTCTCTCAGCCCCCATTTTATTTGTTAAATATTATAAATTGCTTGCACTGTTTCAGAAATGCAGGTGGAAGGGGGGCGGGAGGAATAAAGGAGAAGGAACAATGGAGGCATGGAAATGACATTTAAATGGGAAGAGAGACCTAAAAAAATGATCTTCACTGTGGCAAATGCTATCTATTAAGGAGAACCGCAGGCTGTTAGAGTCTATTATAAGAGGCAGTCTCACATGGAGGGTTTGAACGACTTTCCTAAGGAAATGGCATAGTGATCGTATGAATATTTATTACATGAATAATTGTGCTTAATACTTATGGTACAAACCCCAAATTTTATTGTGAGGACATTGAGAGAAATAAGAAAAAAATTACATAGAGACAGCTTATTTGAAATTCTCTTAAATTTAATACGCTGGCCAAGAATGTGATGTTTTTCCCTTTGAATCTGTTCTTTCCATAAACTTGAAACCAAATCAGTCAGAAAATATTATGTCCATATGAATATCTTGCTTAACATATTTTCTCTGATTGAAACTCCCTTCTAATAAAATCTATATTTTAAACTATGGGAGGTCAGACAGCCTCAGGTACAAAGGTTATGAAAAAACTAAACTTTTTATTGAATAGCCTCCAGATATCTGGCTAGTGAGTTAAGTGCTGGGCTCACCATTAAACTCTTCAGTTCAAACCCACAGGCCACTCCTCCGGAGCAAGATGAGGTTTTCTACTTCGGTAAAATCAGTCTTGGAAACGCACAGGGCTGCTCTACCCAGCCCTAGAGGGCCTCTAGTGGTTGGAATCGACTTGTTGGCAGAGAGAATATAAAAAGAAAGCAATATCGCTTTTAGACCAAATTGTGAGGTCTTGTAACTTAAGCATTGACTTTTTAGCTTTCTATTTCTCTGCTCGTTTGATTTTTATTTTTTTGTAGTGGTGTTTCTCTTTTCTGGTTCATAAAATATTAAGGGAGTTTGCATCTATCAGCAAGTTGGTGGGGTAATTATTATATTTAAATATGAAGAAGTTTTGTGAGTTGAAGTACAGTGTAAAGTTTTGAGAATAGTTTTGTCCCGAATGACATTTTTTGCATTGACAAATGAGGAAGATATATATTTAATTTATTTTTGGTGAGGGTAGGCCGATCACATCCTGATTTCTTCCATTGTTCAGGTTGCCTGTACTTCCCTGGCATAACTTGCTTGAGTTTGTTTTTGAAGATGCAATTCATTCTTGTTGGAGAGGCTAGAATTTATATGCTTATCTTGTATTTTTCATCTGAGTAAAGCTCTTCTACAAGACATGAATAATTAGAATTTTTTGTTCACTAAGACAGTTCATATTACAGCATTAAGTAAGTATAAGTGTACAGAAGATGGCAGAATATGTAAGAGTTTTTTTATTTTAAATAATTTTGTTGGGGGTTTGTATAACTCTTACACAGTCCTACATCCATCCATTGTGTCAAGCACATTTGTACATTTGTTGCCCTCATCATTCTCAAAACGTTTGCTTTCTACTTGAGCGTTTGGTATCAGCTCCTCATTTTTTTCCCATCTCTTCTCTCTCCCTCCTCCCCACTCCCTCATAAACCCTTGATGCTTTACAAATTATTATTTTGTCATATCTTACACTGTCCGACATCTCACCTCACCCACTTTTCTATTGTCCATCCCCCAGGGAGGAGGTTATATGTAGATCCTTGTAATCGGTTCCCCCTTTCTACCCCACTGTCCCTCCACCCTCCCGGTATCTCCACTCTCACCACTGGTCCTGAAGGAATCATCTCTCCTGGACTCCCTGTGTTTCCAGTTCCTATCTGTACCAGTGTACATCCTTTGGTCTAGCTGAATTTGTAAGGTAGAATTGGGATCATGATAGTGGGGGAGGAAGCATTTAAGAACTAGAGGAAAGTTTTATGTTTCATCGTTGCTACACTGCACCCTGACTGGCTCGTAATATCTAGGAGTTTTGTGGTAATGGGAAAACCCTAGGGATATTTGGGTTCAGTTACAGGCCATTGCATTAAAGCGAATGTTGCAATAAATGGAGTCACAGAAATTTTTTTATTTCCCAGTGCATATAAAAGTTGTATTTACAATCTGTAGGCTGTTAAGTATGCATTATGAAAAAGTTAATATTGTGGGAATCCTCAAAATGTGACAGAATCATGAAGTGAAAACATGCTCATGGAAAAAATGGCGTCAGTAGATTTGCTCGATACAGGATTCCCATAAACCTTCAATTTGTAAAAACACATTTATCTGTGAAGCACAATAAAAGGACACACAATAAAACAATGTCTGCCTGTATAAGATACATTACTTTATTAAAAAGTGAAGTGATAAGGTGTGTTTTTCAAGCCTGCCCTACATTACCAAAAATATTACTCAGATTGGAACATGGGTAATATGCTTAGGATGCTGCCCGAGTCTTGGTCTTGATCATGTTTTGCCTCAGTTTTATGTATTAAGTTCATCTTTAAGGCTATATTTAAGACTCATCTTAACATCTCTACTGATTAAACCAGCAGCCCCTTTCTTTAGGTCAGGTATGTAAGATTTAGTGCTTGATATTATCTAATGCTTGATATGATTTGTATTACAGGGAGACTATAGTGCATAGCTAAGGAAAACATTGATGATATGTTTGTATGTTATGCATATATTAACATAGTTGCCTTGGGTTTTGTTTTCCTTTTTATTGTGATTTGGTTGCAAGTTTACAGATCCAATTATTGTCCCAGTCCATAGTTGATGTACATTTGCTTTGTAATGTTGATTGCAGTTTTTCATTTCAGTGTTACATTGCAGTGCAGTGTATAGATAGCACTCTTTCCACTTATTCCTTGTGCTGACGGCTTTCATTCGTATTTCTTTCCTATTCATTCCAGTCTTCTGAGCTTTATCCCTGGGAAAGTGCGTCCCTGAAAATCTGTAAGCTTGTTTGATCTAAGGAGTGTATACCTCTCCGGTGCTGTTGTTCCTCTGTGGGCCTGGTATTTGGCTGAAAGTTGTCCAAGGGCCATAGTTGAGTGAGGAAACTGTTCTGGCGTGGAGGAGTAGGCAACATGTGATCTCCTCAGGCTCCCATGGCTGATCACCAAAAGGGAGAGGGCAGACATACCTCTACCCTTCATTCTTTTTAACCCTATTCTGACACCAATTCCTTCTACGGCCCTCTACTTTTCTATTGGCTCTTATAATTCATTGGAATGGGCACACAAAATCACAGAGGATACTTATGATTATGGGGTTTATTGACAGGTAAGAAAGGGTTAGGAAACAGTTATACAGCCAGGATGGGTTTCTCTGCTGTGCTGACAGGTCGGCCTGCCTCTCTCGGGCCCGACCTCTGCCTTGCTTGGGCAATATTGTAATAAGTGCCACTGTACCATAAGCCTCAGCCTGAAGACACTTAGCCCTAGCTCCGAGTTCCGCAAAGCCTGCTTCTCTGAATAAGTGCCCGGGGTACCCAAATCCACAGCCAAGTCTCTTGCCCTGAAGCACTCAGCTTTACTTGCTCTGGGAAGCCAGCTATGCTGGGAAGTCCACTATTCTGTGCCATGTTCTGGCTCTTGACTCTTGCTGCTGCTGTTCCCCCTTTGCCGCTGCCACTCCTCTAGTGTCACACCTGTCTCCTAGATCCAGGAGTTCAGTGGGTAGGAACTTCAGGATCCAAATGACATACTCTGCTCCTCGCTCATTTCTTGCTTGCTGGTAGTGAAGTCCCATCTCTCCCTTTCCTGTGATGGCTCTTCCCAGCAGGATGGCAATCACAATGAACTCTGTTACCAATCACTCACGGTTGAATCATATCATCTAATCAGTATATCCCCCCACCTTCTCTCCTGGAGACCCATCAGGGAAAAATCCTTTGGTGGGAGAATCAAGACTATGGCTAGAAGGACTTTGAATAATTCACTGCACTGCATTTGAGGTTCTTTCAATCTCTGTCAGACCAGTGAGTCTGGTTGTTTTTGGTTTTCAGCTTTGTTCTGCATTTTCTTCCTCCTCTGTTCAGAATCTCTTTTTGGGGCCCCTTTCAGAGCAGTTGTAGCTGGGGTCCTATTTCTTCTTCTGATCCCAGATCATGGAGGTTGAGGGTCATCAGAAAATTTTTTAGACCTTTGGCCTAAGTGAGTTCTTTCCTGGTATCTGATTTTCTTCACTCTTCTGTGCTCTGGATTGGGAGAGACCAAAAATTGCACCTTAGATGACCATTCTCAAGTTTTTAAGGCCCAAGTCATTACTCACCAAATTAGGATGTAGATATTGTCTTTGTGGTCTGTGTTACGCCAATTGACCTTAGTGTTTCCTGAGATGATGGCCCAGAGCCCTTCTGTGCAACAGCTTTATTCCCTCATGGTGTTTGCTGGTGGTTGAAAAGATTCTATAGCCTTGATCCCAGCATGCTGATTCTACTTATGGTTGTATTTGCAATGCATATAAGTACATACATGGAAATGCTCTGGTGCTGCTAACCACAGAGGTAGTGGGTCTGCTCCACAGCATTAAAGAATAAAAAAAGCGAGAGACGAGGAAGAAAAAAAAACAAAGTAAAATAAAACCAAAGAGAAAAAAAAAGAAAGAGGGCACTAAAGAAGATTAAAAAAAAAAGGCAATGTAGCGCTAGAAGTTAGGGCTGGAGAGGTTGCAACTCTGGTTACTGTGAGGTTGTAGCTGGTAAAATGGGAGATCACAGCTCTCTTATTACCTATATTAGTACTGGAAGAGTCTGGGCAAGTAGAACTTGTTAGCTGGGTCCTGTCTATTGCTTCTTGCAGTAATTCAATTTGGCTATGGTATGCCCTTACTTGCTGTTTTTGTTCTGTATCCTCCTTTCATCAGTATTAGATCTACTTCTTTATCCTTTCCTTGGATACTCTGGGTTCCCAGATTGTCATCCATATCTGTTTTCACGTGGTTTCTTGAATCTTTGCTATAGCGGATCTGGACTATATTTGCCTAGTCCACCATCTTGGATCTTCCGCCCCTTGGTTTGTCTTTAAAGGTTGATGTCTGTACCATGTGAGACAGGCATGTAGCATTGAGTTTAAGTTCCCAGATTTGGGTTCTTGTTTTGCTCTATGAACTTTATGAAGCTCATTCCCAGGAAAAAAGACCACAAATTCAAATGTATTTTATAGAGATTTCCTTCATAAGGCTTAAACAGGACAGACAAAGACAAATTATTTTGATGAGGATGATCATCAGCATGAGACCATAATGGTGTCCAAAGGATTTATAGTTGATCATACTATATAAAATTATATAAAACAGGAATTGTCCAGTTGACACTTATTGATGCCGAGATCAGTTCATCACTTTCAAAGCTGGAACTCCAGAATCCAGAAAAGGACTATGATTAGCCAGTTAAAAAGTTGATAGGGTTGGTTCTTGAGCTCTGCCACCACTTGGCTACTAGTTGATTACAGTCATGACTTTTTCTATTCTATTTATTAATTGGAAGTGAATACATATATCATATCATTCCATAGTTCAGTCACATAAAGCAGGGTTGTACTGTTGCTACCACAATCAGTTTCCATTCTTTTTCTTCCTAGACTCCTTGATATTGTCTCCCTTTCACGCCCCCAACCACCACTGTACCTCCCTCCTAAAACCCTTGTTCTACTTTCTGCCCCTATAGGTTCATCAATCCAGGGTTTCATATACCAAAACACAGAAAAATATATACTTTTGTTCATGTGGCCTTGAGATCTCACTTCCATTAAGGACATACCCAGGCAAGGCCCCTGAGGACAAGTCTGCCTTTCCTGGGCTGCCTTAAATCTACCTTCATCTAGTCACTCCCACTCAAAAACCAAGACAACAACAACAAAATCACTGTGCTTAAGTCAATTTTGACTCTTAGAGACTCAAAGACAGAGTACAACTGCCCTTGGGGGTTTCTAAGACTGGAAATCTTACAGGAGTGGGAAGCCTCTTCTTTCTCTCTTGGAGCAAGCAGCTCATGGGTTCGAGCAGCTGAGTTTGCAGTTAGCAGCTGGTTTAGTGTACAGAAAGACCCCAATCTCACATATAAGGAGAATATTTATTAAATCTTAAGGAAAAAAACAAGACAGATGTATCTGGATGAGGGAGACTATTAGCAAGAGATCATGGCTCCTAGCCAGCTAGCTGCTTAAATAAGCCATCAAACACAAAGGAAGCTGCCACAAATTCCCGATTGGTGTCAGATCAATACATAACAGTTACAGGTGGGACCACGGAATGGAACAGAATTGTTTACGAGATTGGTCTAGGCCTTCCAAGCACAGCAGTCGGCATTGGCTTAAGGGAGACTGTCCCTCTCTGGGCTGTCTGGAGAGGTCGTCATCCTTCCAACGCACCACTGCGCCTAAGAGCAAGACTTCACACATCTGGCTAGTAGAAATTCAATGGAGGCTTGCTTGGGAGTCTGAGGGAAAACTCTTGTAAATGAGTTTGGCTTTTCACTGTCTTCAATAACTTTCTGCAAAAGGGGTACTCAGAATTTAAACTCTAAAACACAGCCCAACCACCGAGCCTTCTCTGACTCATAGTGATCTCATACTTATTTTTATTTAAAGGTCATTCTATTGGGGGCTCTTACAGCTCTAATAACAATCCATACATCAATCATTTCAAGCATATTTGTACATTGAAAAAATAAATCATTTTATTGGTACTCTTAACACTCTTATAACAATCCATACATCAATTGTATCAAGCACATTTGTACAATATATATATTTATATTTGTGTACATACAAACATATGGTTATATAAATGGTTTCTGAGAATGTAAATCATTTGGGAATGGGCAGCCTCAGTGTAGCTGGTGGGTTTGAACCACTTACCAGCAGTCCAAAGCTTACCTGATAGCACCACCTCTCTGGGCTGGCTCTGGAGTGCATACTGGGGGGATTATAACCTACTTTCCAACATATCCTGCTTGAGGACTGTACTAGAGCTTAATTCTGAGTCCCTTAGTTTGTAAAAAGGCTATGGATGGCAGTGAGAGCTCAAAATCCATTTGTGGAGTCCCCATATAGATGAAGTCTCTATTGGAAGCATTCTGGTCATTAATTTAAGCCAGTGCATCTCATGCACAGCTATCACCATGTGTTAATGGAGGTTTGGTGTAATACTGAACAGGTTTAGTGGAGTTTCAGACTAAGACAGACAAGGAAGTAAGGCCTCGCAGGCTACTTCTAAAATCAATCAGTGAAAAAGCTGTGGATCACAATGGTCTGCTCTGTAATCAGTTAAGGGGATGGCAGAGGCAGGCAGCATTAAAAGTCTGTTGTTCATGGGGTTACTTTGAGTTGAGACTGACTCAGTGGCAGCTATAGGGTGGGTTACATTACTTGATTTTATATTGTTGAATTTTTCCTGCATTCCTGGAATGTTACCCCAGTTGTTGGTGTACAGTTCTTTTGAAATGTTTCTGAAAGTTATTGTTAGATCTCTCTGGAGATAAGAGGTTAGTTGTTCCTCGGTCCTTGGCTCCACGTGAGAAAGAATTCACGCCAAAGCCTGGCTCATGATCCAAGTTAGTTTTATGAGAGTTAGAAGAAGTTTCAGGATTACACGGCACCCATAGGACTCCTCCCGACCATGCAGCCTGGCGGAAGCTGCTCAGCATCACGCAGACAAAGTCTGTCTCTTGACTCTGGGCTCCTGCCTTTTCAAGGATTCCACGGGGTGGCGTGGTGCACGGCCCCTGATCGACCCCATTGGCTGAATTGAATTCACCTGGCCTAGGTGGGTCAATCCAGGTGGCCTAGGTGGGTCAATCCAGGTTGGCCTAGGTGGGCCAATCCAGGTTTAGCGCCCTCCCATGCCTACCGGCGGGAAGCCTGAACCTCTGAGCATGTGCAGTGCGCCGCTCCTTGTTCCAGTGTTTGGCTCTCTGGGCATGCGTTAACGGACATTCCCCATCCCTATGCTAGAACTACCTAACATTATTTGCTAATATTTTGTTAGGACTATCTGCTTCCATGAGGGTTTTTGCAGTGGGATCACTAGGGAGCTGTGCGAGATGCAGACCACACCAAGTGACACTGTCACAGGGAGTGACCCTGAAATGGCTGCTTTTAAAACTTTTGTGCTGTTTCAGCAGAAATTATTTAAAAAAATAAAAATATCTCTCTATGTCAGGGGAAGCCAGCCCCTAACACATCATTACGGGTCCGGTAGGCACAATTGTACAGCGATAATAAGTAAAGATCATAGTAAAGGTATAGAGAGCATGAGAGATAGAAGAGAAGTATTGAAATAAATGGAGTCAGACACAATTCATGGTAGTATACTCACCTCAGCCCCACTCGGTGGTCCACGTGGATGGAGAGAGAGATATTTAATGCTAAGCCCAGGCTTTTATATTCTCTGGGGACATGCAAGCCCCCTAAATATAGGCGAGGACATATGTCACAGGAAGGTGCTGTGCTATAGGTTATAGAGCAATGAGAGGGGGTGGTTTAGGGAAATACATGGAATAGGAAGAGGAGGGATTGGGGATATACATATGATAAGATGGGCGGATCCTAGATGTAGGATGGCAGCCTAACCTTGGTCATCCTTGGATAGGTTTGACCTCTCTGATGTCTCCTACAAGGAAATAGACAACTGCTATCCTTATCAGAAGGGAGTGGGCCCTACTTTTTGTGGGATAAACAGTGGTGTCTGCTTGCTCTAGATGGGTGATAGCTCTTAGGGAGAATAACCCCTGACCTATTCCTGATGACTTCCAAGTGTATAGTCATTCGTAAGCAGCTAAGTTTGGCATATATTTGGGGGAGACAGCTTGGGAGAAATCCTTCTGTTTCCCATATCTCTAGTTAATTATAACAATTTTTTCCCCATATGCCCAGCATACATGTACTTAAAAGACAAAAACTCCATGCTAGTGCTTTTGGATAGTCTATGTGCTCTGGTCAGAGCTGACAGTACCACTCAGTACAATGACACTTCTAAATGTGACTTCGTCTGCATGTGCTGTTATTTTCCTTGATTCTGATGTTTTCATAGTTGTCGATTTTGTCAAACTTTTGTGTTTTAGCTACAATATCATGAACCTATACCAATAACTTTTTTGAGATGAAGTAGTTATTAAAGGAAAAGGAGAAACTATGCAATAAGGTTTTGTGTAATAGTATGATTCAATGTCGAACATTTTTATAAAACAATTTTATTCGTATTCATATAAACTAAGAAATGGTGCATTTAAACTATTTTCAACTAAAATGACATATTCTGTGATTAAAACTGCTCGTAATCGTTATTATAGATGATGTGTGGTCAGAGGATAGGAACCCTGGTGGCCTTGTAGATGACACATTAGGCTTCGAGGTGGAAGGTCATCCGTTCAAACCACCTCCCCCTCTGTGAGAAAGATGAGGCTTTCCAAGATTTACAATCTTGGAAGCCCACCGGGCAGTTTTCCTCTGTCCTACAGAATCACTGTGCATCGGAATCAGCTCGATGGTAGTGATGTGATTTCTTGGATGGTCTGAGGGGGAAGTAGATCCACGGGGTGGGGTGAGCGCCGTGCCATGCGTTACCACCCTCGCCATCAGCTCTGGTGGTGCCATTGGCATAATGGTGTTTAGTTTTCCTTTCTTTCTTTTTTTGGGGGGCTGTCTTTCTCCAGTTTTGGTATCAGCAATACTAGCTTCATAGAATAAATAGGGATATTCTCTGTCCTTCCCTTTTCCTGTAAGAGATTTTGTATAGTGTTAATTCTCCTTCTAATGTTCAGTAGAAGCCTCTTCTAAGGAGAAGCCATCCCTGCCCACAGGTTTCTTTTCTTTCCCTTTTTTAAAGAGTTTCAGAGTTATGAATTCAATAGTTGTTTGTTTCGATTAGTTGAAACATTTTATGAGCAGGGATTTTTCTTTACTCCTCCTTGTATCCTGTAATGCCTAGCATACTGGAACACATACCTAAGTGTGTTTTGGATGGAGCAGTTGGTAGTTTAGTGCAAATTTGTCTTTATAAGAAAAATAACTGTGTGATGGTATAGGAAGTTGAGGTTCGTTATGTGAACCTACCCTTTTCAAACTTGATTAAACAAGTTGTTGCAGTGAGATGTGGTTCGAATGGAGAGCTGCACAGCAAAAGTAGAGGGCAACAGACTAAGCAAGTGAATGTCCGGGGATGCCAAGTCCTAGAGGATAGAATGGAATCGAGAGCCGAAGTGGAGTGGCTGTCCTTATAAACAAACCAGCGGTGCCTTTTTCTTGTGACCAAGAGAAAAGAACATGAATAGACTTTTGCTTTGAAGTGGAAAGGAGAGATGAAAGTTCTTTTCATCATTTTGGGGAGAAACCTATTGGTAGAAAGATAGGCGTGTAATGCAACATTCAAAGTGGAAACAGCGCAAGAGAAATGGGACAGTGACATAGACCATGCATTCAAGGTACTTGACTGTAAACTCAGTGACGAGCCTGTTCTTTTTTTATATTTAGGAAGGAGTAACTGAGTAAACTTGAGTCTTTAAAAATACTGGTTGTAGTATTTTTCAGTTACGGACTATTCCTGCGTCTTCAAATATGTTTTCTGCACTTGTCAAATATAAGGAACAGCAAGGGATGTTTTTGCTATAGCTATTTGGCTACAAAGTACCAGTTAGGTTAAGACTAAAACAGACTTTACCTTTCGAGACCTGAAGACCCTAGAAAATCATAGGAACTGATAAGATGGCTAAGGATCAGGGGGAAATTGAAGATGACGACACTGTTTTGTTTATAAATAATTGGGTCAATGTGATGCTATGTGGCGTTCATAGGTGGTTCTGTGCTTGGCTGCTGACTGAAAGGCTGGTGGCTTGAATCCACCTGGATGAGTCTGGGAAGAAAGATCTCACAATCTACTTCGGAAAGATCTTTGCCATTGAAAACCTTAAGAGTGCACTTCCATTCTGAATGAAATACATGGGTTGCCATGACACGCAGGTGACTGATTTGGTTTCTTATAGTGACCTGTCAATTGAGGTAGGCAATTCAGATGTGAACGTGTACTTGGAAAAGTAACAGTTCAACTTTGATATGTTGATTCTTTTGGTGCCTTTGAAACATAAATGTAATCATGTCCAATAGACATTTGAAGTGTACATAAGAATTCCTACTCTGAGATGACAGTTGATGCTATGGGAAAAATACTTGTACAATGAGTAGGGTGCTGAGGAAGAAGTACTAACAGAGGAACAACATTTAGAGACTGAATGGGAAAACACAAGCTGCATGGATGCTAAAGCCACCGAAACTTCTCTACCTGTCAATATTCTACCTATATGTTAAGATCCATCTTAGAAGGCTCAGGACAATCTTCCTGACATCACCTGCCCGTCTTCCTTCATTACCTTTAATGAATTTCTATTTAAGGGAGTTTCAGAAAGCTTATGGAAAAGTGCCATTCACCCCTCTTATGAGCTTTTTGGAGCCCCCTTGTATTGTTTTGGCAGTTGCTTTTTCCTGTTGTTTAGCATTTATCACTCATTGCTGTTGAGTCAGTTTCTATTCACAGAGACCATATAGGACAAGGTAGAACTGCCCCAGAAGGTTTCCAAGGCTGTCAATATCTTTCTCCTGTGGAGCAGCTGGTGGGTTTGAACTGCTGACCTTTCAGTTAATAGTTGAGAGCTTCACTGCTATGCCACCAAAGCTCTTTGGATTTGCCCCCCTGATATATTTTAGATTTTTGCTATGTGTATATCTATTTTCCTATGAAGACTTTATGTTCCTTCAAGGCAAAGATCACTATTATTCATCATTATTTTTTCCTTGTGTTTGGCATAATGCTTAAAAGCAGCTTGTTCAGTCTTACTCATCATTGTTTTTTGTCATGTGTTTTGCATAATGCTTAATAACACTTTATTTAACTGAGTCGAGGTAGGTGATGGTCAGTTTCAGAGACTTCAAGGGGGTGGAATGTAAGATATGAATGGGAGGAGGTTGTTGGATTTGTTGCTCACCAGTTTTGGGTTGTAGGAAATGAGTAGAATTGTTGTATAGTTTTCTTTCTGTGTGTCAGTTTTGCCCTTTCTCATTCCTTCTCTGTTTCTTAATTGTGTTGCTTTTACTTATGTTCTTTTGATGGGTGCTGCCTTCATGATAGAAAGTATTGTTTTCCCTTGGTTTATAAGAATCCTGATTGTATTCTTCAAAATCAAGCTCATGTCTCCTCCTGCTTGAGACTGCTGCCCTGTCCTATGTTAGACTCACCCTTGACTAAAGTTCTATGATGCCTTGTATTCATTACTAAAACTGAATTATCATTTAACACCCCTGTCTATGTGCTAACCCTACTATATTTCAGAGTTGGAATTGACTTTGACAGGGAACAACAATAACATCAATACTGTGCTCAAGAAATACATAGGCTTCATTTCTTGATTTCTAAATATAATCACTACCTTATAGCAGGGGTTATTTGGTTGTTTGTTTTTTTAAATCCAGAAAAATTTAAATTCAAAGTTCACAAAAAACCCCTCAAAATTCCTTAAAAAATTTCTTTTTCAGTTCTTTTCTCATGGGCTCTAGGAGATCTTAAATTGTTAATTTTCATTTTTTTACTTTTTGTATTTCCAGAAGAGTGTTTGTTACATGTTTGGATCACTGAATACATTTCTCTGTTCTGTCACCGAGGTTCTATAATACCGAGTCTGATAATAAGTTTTTATAGCATCCAATTTTTATGTGAACTATAATTTATTTTTGTCCATCTATATGTATATAGATATATTCTTTCCAGTTTAAAATTTACGCTTAACAAATATTTTATTTCAATATTTAGAGGTAACTCATGTGATCCTAGGATGACTGGTGTGTCTTTTATCCATTATAATTTCAGTGCAAGGTGTAATGGATAAAACATGCCTTTACTTTTGCTCTAGAAAATTCACTTTCAGGAGAGACGCCAGTAAAATATCAGGGTTTTTAAATTTAATATTTAAACATATGCTACTATTCACTGGCTTCCCATTAGATGACAGTGAGTTTTCCCTGTAGGCGTGAATTTAAAAGGGAAAAGTTGGTTGGATTAAATAAAATAGCCTTTTTCTTTCCAGATTGCAGCAATTCTCCGGAAACGAAAATTAGACTATTATTTACACAAACTGCTGCCCGAGATCCTCCAATCTGCTTCCTTTCTGACGGCTAATGGGGCTTTGTATATGGCATTCTTTTGCATCTTAAGGTTGGTGCTCATGATCTCCATCCAAGGGTCATATACATTCCTTTGTTGAAATGGAAGAAAAAAGATATTTTCATAAATATTAACACAGGTGATATTTATATATGTATATATTTTTTTCTCTGAAATGACATATGAAAGAAGCCATGTAGAACCAGGAATTGTGAGTCACTTACCTAAATGTAGAGTACAGTATATACTTAGATGACTGGTGCGATTAGATAGCAGGAATATGTTAATGTATTACACATCTCTGAAACCTGCTTCCATTAGCAGGTTTCTCATTAGTATTTCTTTGCAGTTTCATTGATTAGAAAATTAAAACAACTGACTATGATATAGGTTAGGTCCATCTCCTGTTACCATACATTGAGAAGACTATGAAGTGCACATACCAGTAAATAAACCCGCAAGTCCTGGTATATCCTCCTGTTGAAACTTTTGGTCCAGAATCAGCCATATCTACATTACCTGTGCCACATGCTATTCCTTCATATATTTAGTAATATTAGGCAATTCGAATCTATATGTACATTACCTGTGCCACATGAAATCCTTCATATATTTAGTAATATCAGGCAATTATCATCTATATATATATTACCTGTGCCACATGCTATCCTTCACATATTTAGTAATATCAGGCAGTTTGATTCTATATTTTAATTGCTATGACATAACTAATGTGTTTATTAGGCATGTCTTTCTTTTTATCTTTTTCCCCACTGATTGTTGAAAATCCTGGGTAATGTTTATTTTTTTTAATTTGTCAAGTTAAATGATTAACTTTATAATATTAAAATTTATGTAGCAGCTGTTCAATGATTTAAAATAGTAAGCTGAGAGAAATAAATTGAATAATATTATAAAATGCATAATAAGACAAATGAATTATTGTTCATGATTTTGTGATCCTTACTTTTATCTTTATGTTTAATTAGCATTATTTGAGGTAGTGCTGTGGGTATATTTTAACTGCAATTAAAAAATAATTTCCAAATGTTCTTTATAATGTTTTCTTAAGGGGATGAATATTTATAAAATTTTAGATTATGAAGAAAATAACTGATAAAGAGTCTCCTTTGCTATTGGCAAAATCATGCCTCTAAATTTACTTAAAAATCTGTGGAAAGGTTTTTTGACAATGTGGTGTTTGGAAAGCTGCTTCTTTTTTTGGGGAAAGCTTCTGAAACTTACTAGTACTGTAAAATGAGTTATATAATTACAATAATAGCTTGTTATTTTAGCACATATCATTATGTTCTATGGACCTATTTGGTTAAATTGTGGAAGTAGAAAATGCTTATAGTATATTTTTCCTTTAATTTTGACATTCAATACATTTTTATGTTCTTTTAGATTTTATATTGGTCTTCTCAGAAAGATGGCTTCTGATATTTATTTTAGAAATATCCAAGTTATGTTTTCACAGTAGTGCCTCTAGCCCTTTTTATTAATAAAACCATATACATAGTTTACTTTTTAATCAGTACTAGCTACAATATATGTTTATAATTAGATAAATCAGTTCTTGAATTATGTCAATACATTTTTCCATACCATGTCACTTGAAAGAAGTACTAATCTCAGAATCTTTGTGTAAATCTCATGGAACTGGAGCTCAAATCTTAGAAAGAGGAGAGCTTGTGAGAAAGATTTAATTATATTAATAAAAAGAGCTTGGAAAGAATATGATATGGTTATCATTTGTGGTATTTGTGTTACAGCAGTGCTAGGTAACTAAGACAGTAAATTTATTCAGTAATTAATTATGGATTTGATTGACTGAAAGATTTTATATAAAACTCAAAAAGTTCAGATAAGTATTTTAAAGGGGATTATGTGCCTCAATAAAGTCACTATTCAACTCATCCCAGAGAGTGGATTGCTTGTGGAAGAAAGTCAGTTTTCTTGTGGAAGAAAGAAGTTAGCTTTCAATCTGTTCTCATGAAAATGGTAACCATATCTAATCCTTTTTAAAGCTGAACTTCAATTAAAAAATTTCCACCTGTTACTCTTGCTCTATATCTGTGTGGATGAGTATATGAGAAGGCTCTAGAAAGTCAATGGAAAAATGGAATTAAAAAATAACGTTTCCATGTTAGTTTGTATTAGCTTAGATAAGTTAAAATGTGTGTAAGGTATTAGCCCTGAATATGGTTATATATATAAAATATGTATACACACATTATACATAAATGATTTTCTTCTCCGTAACCTTATTTAGTAATTGACCAGCTTTGTTTGGATCATTTCTTACAATAGTTATACATCATGCTTCTCCCTTTCTTAGGAACATATTGTCTCTGCAAAGAAAAAAGAAAATCAGTCCCAAATCTTCCCCTGCCATCTTTTAACAAAATCAAGTAGCTAATAGCCATTTATAGTGCACTATTTAAACTTCCTACTTTCAAGATTCATATCGTAGTAAATGGAAGCAGACATACACATGTCACTAAAATACAAAATACTGTAAAGTAAGGGCTACTAAAAAAAGTTGCCAAGTGTTATATAAACCAAAGAGAAAGAAAAACCTGCTGAATGTCCATCTCATGTGATAAGAATTAGTAATACCCTACAGTAATGACAACTCTAATTTTCCAAATGCCTACTGTGTGCATGCATGATGCTGAGATGTAGCTCCTAGTCCTCATAGCAACTGCATGAAGCTCACATTGTGTTCCACTGATAGATGAGCAGTGGCAGAGGTAGGGAATGGACGGACTCTCATCCGAGTTGGCTGTCAAAGTAGCATGAATGATAGATGTTGAGGGATTTAACTAAGGCAGGACCAGTAGGTTGGAAAGGAATTTGAGAGCTACATTGTATTAGGAATAACTTTAAAAAGTATGATTTGATATATAAGTAAGGAAGAAGGAGGAAGACTCTAGGAATTAAACGTAGGTTGATGCCATTAACCTAGGAAAATAGAGGCGGAAGACCAGGTTTTTGGGGTTGGGAGAGAGAAATAATGAACTCTGTTTTGGACATGGTTAATTTAAGGGGTTCTGAGACTTTTAGGTAGACGATGGAGTGAGAAGGGCCACTTCTATTTGTAACACCTGAAATGACCATCTAGGCTTTTAATGTGAACATTCTCAATCTGAATTTCAGGAAGATACTCGGGAAATTCTACTTATGGACTCCAGGCTTTGGTGCCGCCCTGCCAGCGTCTTATGTGGCCATTCTCATTGAGAGAAAAAGCAGGTAAAAATTTACATGTGATACACGTCATAGAACTGTTTATATAAACTGTCTTCTGTACAAACTAGAAATTATTGTTATGTTTATTATATTAGAATGAAGAAGCCCAGTAGGAAGCCTGAGGTTCAAAGTTGGAAAGCAACACTTAAGGAGTCAGTTGTACAGTGCAGTATTATATTCTACAAGCGTCAGTAATAGGAAAGAGGGAAGAAACAGATTATAAAGCATTAGCAATTTTCTTCAAATTAGCCAATAGTGGTAGTTCTTATGTTTAAATCTCTGAAGCTTTGAATGATAGTGAGATAGTTACTCTGGTATTATAAATTTTATATTCAATTGCATATCAATTTATAATGTATATACATATATAAAGTAGATATATAGTTAGATACAGATACATAGGTGAAGATCTTTCAGTATCCATAAAAACATCTCTATTGGTTTGACCTTCACTTTTTTTCTCCCTCTAATCTATCTACCCTTCTACCCCTTTTGAGAATTAAACATGCTCTGCCAGCTAGCTCGTGACACTTTGTAAGTGGGCATCTTACTGAAGTCTTAATCGTATCACTGAGGGGGTCCTATGAAAGCTTTGAAGTTGTTTCCCGGGTTGCTTAAAAAATTTGTGTCATCAAGCACAGTGATCATAGTAACTCAGCAGGCAGCATTGGTGGCAAGTAGCTTATCCCTAGGAGGGTTGTTAAGTCTTGTCTTTCTTTTCCTAGGAAGTGCTTTGTTTGTGGTTCAGAAAGAAGTTGTTCTGATGGATTTTAGTTTTGATATTTTTGTTTTGATAGTTTGTATTAGTTTAGATGAATTTAAAGGTGTACAATGTATTAAACATAAATATGAATCAAATATTAAACATTATATATTCATTGTATGCATAGTAATTGGTTGTGTTGCTAAATTACACAGCAATAGTATGAAAGCCATAAGCAGAAAAGACCAAATTAAATGATCTTTGTGTTCTGTGGACATAAATTTGGTTTATAAAGTTAGTATATTCAAGTTTTAATGCTATGAGCTCAAGGTGAAAATCAGACTACTTTGTAGTCTGTTGAAAAGTGTACTCTGTATTGTGTGTGCATATAATAGAATACGATCATAGACTCAGTATCTTAAGGAAGTATCATTATTATCGTTATACTTGTTTAAAACAGTCTGACAGATAAAGAAAATTTTACATCTTGAAAGTCTTTTTGAGATGATTAAATAGTATTATTTAGGAAACGGTTCCAGTGTTTGGGCCTTCTTTTTATTTCATACAAAGTTTCTCCTTTTCTATAATTGTTCTTATATGTCTATTTCCTATTTCTCTGCAGAATAGATAACTATTTATGATTTTTCATATTCAAACCTTTCTGCTATACTTTCTAAGTGACTTCAGATAATGGCCAATGTTACCTACAATATCATTTAAAAGCTAAGAAGTTTGAGAAAGAGTGCCAAATAATATATTTATAAAAAAATACCAGAGAAGACACCAATAACATTATTATTGAGCTAGACATGATAATGTTAGGTGATAATCATAATTGGAATTTCAGTAACGTGAAGATAGTTTTTAATCTATGAAACCATGACACAAGTTTAAATTTTGTAGTGTTTTATCTGATTAAGCATCTTATAAAGCAAGGTGGTTTTTTAAAAACACTTTGTAAAGTAGTACTCTTTGATGTACTCACCTATTCTATTTTGCTTGTACGTTTGAGAAATTCATTGTTCTTGCTTCTTCGTGCGCCCCCTCCCC
The DNA here is from genome assembly GCF_050624435.1 of Tenrec ecaudatus. Classification (NCBI taxonomy): domain Eukaryota; kingdom Metazoa; phylum Chordata; class Mammalia; order Afrosoricida; family Tenrecidae; genus Tenrec; species Tenrec ecaudatus. Next base: position 84,398,301 of record NC_134533.1, read on the forward strand.
GTAAAAGCCTGTCGATGAATTGAATTGCTGACCTGCGCCAGCCTTCTAATCTAGTGGTTCTCAGGAGAATGGGAGTCTGCGTATCAGAATCTCCTGTGAAGTTTAAGCGGTTCTTGATTGTCCTTCTTGCCTTAGTGTTTTCCCTTCAGACCGTGCTACCTGCTGTTCTAATTGCATAGTTTCTTTCTGCATCGCTGGGTTGGCAGAAGTTTAGTATGTAACTTGGTTTCCAGAGAGGATTTACTCTCCAGGAAAGGGGATGTTGAACTGTTTGCCCTCACTCTCAAACCAAAACCAAACCCGCTGCTATTGTGCTGATTGTGCCTTAGGCATCGAGCTGCGAACTACAAGCTCAGTGACTCGACTTCAGTAGCCATCAGCTCCCCAAACAATTGACAGTCTCAAGGACCCAGCGGGCCAGCTCTACTCTGTCCTGTGAGGACACTATGAATTGGACCCTTCACTGTAACTAGACATAAAACTAAACCCACTCATATCTACGCCATGTAGGATTTCCAAGAGTATAATTCCATAGAATACAGGCAGCCTCATCTTTCTCCCACAGAGTGGCTTGAACCCGTAAGCTAGTGGTTAATAGCCATTGCCTAACTAATAGCATCCCTAGTGCCCTTAAACTAGATATAGCCAAGCGTGAAATAGCAAAATGGCACCTCATTAATATGTGTTTCTTGTGATGCTTAACATCGCTGGATAAATAAACCACTCATCTAACAGCTAAAGAATTGACATTAATATTGGATAAAAATATTGCATGAGGGAAAAGTGTACACAAAGACTCACATTATATTCTAACATTTTCCCTTCACATTCATTCTCTTCTCTTTTCTTGAGGCTAAGCAGGTTCATATCATCCAGACAAAGCTGGGAAGGAGATCTTCCTGATTCTGTCCAACCCCCAACCTTCCTAGGAGAGTAAATTGAACCTTGAGAACAGGACACAATGTAATGACAATATAGCTTCTGCCTTTTCAGTCGATCTAGTAAGACAATGTCGAGGAGCTGTGGTGGCATAGTGGTTGTGCATTGGGCTGCTAATGGCAAGATCCAGAAGTTTGAAACCACTGCCTGCTCTGAGGGAAAGATGAGGCCTCCTACTCCCATAAAGATACAAAGTCTCAGAAACTCCAGAAAGTCCGACCCTTTCTTTTAAGGGTCATATGAGTTGGAATTGACTCCTTGGCAGTGAGTTGTTGTTTTTTTAAGACAGTGTCAAGGCTTTAGTCATCCTTAAAGTATGGACACCTAATAAGGCGTCATATTATGGAAGTCTTTGCTATCACAGGGACAGTTCTCTCTTGTCTTACAGGGGTGCTGTGAGTCATACTGATTCAGTGGTAGTGGGTTTGGTTTTTGGTTTCGTAGTGTGAGGAGCCCTGAGGCGTTGTAGGGTAAGCATTGTAGTGCTAATGGTTTGGTCAGCAGTTCAAACCCACCAGGAGAAAGAAAGGAGTCTTTTTACTCCACTAAAGATTTACAGTCTCGGAAACCCAAGTAGCTGTCCTTCTGTGTCCTGCAGTATGGCTTTGAGTTGCAATTGACTCAGTGTCAGGGGGTTAGTAGTGATGTGAGGAACTCTGTTGGTGCACCGATTCACTGAAAGGCCGGTGGGTACCAGCTGCTCCAGGGAGAAAGTTAAGACTGTCTGCTTCCTTAAAGATTTATAGGCTCAGACATCCTAAGGAGCATGTAGACTCTGGCCTATACAGTCTCTAATAGTCGGAGTTGACTCAATGGTAGTTGGTTCTGGGGTTTAAATAGTATAAAGATTTTTCTATTGTGGAAGCAGTACAGTGCATCAGAAAGAACATAACACTAAAGTCAGATGACCCATTATATCTTTTTGTTGCTTTTACCTTTTAAAGAAAAAGTAGTTAACTTTTTGATGGTTGATTTTATTATTGAGGATGAAGTCTCTGCTTTTATTTCCTAGGATTTATTAGGAAGATAAAATCTAATTTCGTAATATTGATTTAAACTCAAACTGCCATCGAGTCAATACTAACTCATAGTGACCCGATAGGATAGGGTATAACTACCTGGTGAGTTTCTGAGACTATAACTGTTTGTGGGCGTAGAAAACCCAGTCTCTCTCCCACATAGCTGTTGGTGGTTTTCAACTGCAGACCTTGCAGATTGTAGCCCAATGCATAATGACTACACCATCATTAGACCTTGTACATTGTTAAATTTTGTGCCAATGTAAGATAATGTAATAATTTCTTGACGTGCTAATAAGTTGGAATCATTAATCGCCTTCTCTCCCAGTGGCTATCTTTGGGTGATTACGTGTCCATGTGTAAGGCTGACGTCCTTCTTAACACCCTCACTCATCTCATTACCCTCCAGTCGGTTTAGGCTCATTGTGACCCGGGGGACAGATAGAACTTCCCTGTGGGTGTCCAAGACTAACTACGGAAATAGGAAGCCTCATCTTTCTCCCACGGAGCAGGCAATGGTTTCAAACTGCTGACCTTGGGTTAGCAGCCTAACTCATCTTAATACTTTGATGGTTAGGTCTTTTTTATGTGTAGGAATAAAATAAGTATTTATTTAGCCTGTCTTGGATGGCGAGTACTGCGCAGGTTTGTAGGGATGTAAAGGTAGGCAAATAAGATATCTTCACCTTGTAATTATTCTTAAGCAATTATATTATCAGATAGTTTGAGATCAGGGATGAAACTAGAGTTGTTTTTGACCTAATTTTAGACACAGAATTAGGTTAATGGAGCAAATGGTTTTAAAAGTATCATTATACATTTTATTACATAATGAAATACATTGTCAGGTACTACCATGGAAGCTATAGAAATAAATTTATTTTGGAATTTGTAGCTTATATTCTTCTTTATAGATAATTAAGAAGCCGTGGTGGTGTAGTGGTTTTACATATTGGGCTGCTAACTAGAGGGTTAGCCGCTCAAAACTACCAGCTGCTCCATAGGAGAAAGGTGAGGCTTTCTCTTCCTGTAAAGAGTTATAGTCTCTGAAACCCACAGGGCCAATTCTACTCTCTTCTGAAGCATCCCTTTAAGTCACCATTGACTTGGTGGCAGTGAAATGATTATCACTTGAAGCATTTAACTTTTCTTTCTTTTGTGTGATTCTTGAATGTTGATCCTACTTTAAATTTACTTTGTATAATTTTTTTCAATCTAAGTATTTGAACATCTTTCATTAAGATCTTGGTAAGAATTGGTAAGGTTGGCAAAGGTTAGTAACACCAATTTATATCTATAGTAGAAAATATAGGGGAGATAAGAGGGATCTTATGTAACATATACTAGTGATTATTAAATTCTTATTTTGGGGAGAACCTTAGGATCTAGTTGTGTTGTAGTGCAATGGGAGTTATTGAAAGGGAAGATTTTTTTGGGGGTGGTGGTGGTAGGTTTGCCTACAGGGTAGGTATGGTTTTTCTCTTTTCAGTGTAGATCTGATATTATAGTTCAAATATTGTTGATAAATAAAAGATTTAAAATATATAATTCTTATGTTTCAAGAATATAAGTTAGATAATTAGTCCTGTTTACGGAATGAGTACTAGGGAATTGAAGTTAACTGGAACCCCAATTTCCTAATTTCACTGAAGTGCTATTTAGTGAAGTCACACAGTTTCCATTTGGCTTTAGAAATATTAAGAATCTTATTAGGCCATTTTAAATCATGAATACTCAAGACTATAAATGATGACTCATATGTAGATCTCATTGATGATATTAGGAATCATTAGATATGAAAACCTGGCCTGGTTTTTAAGTGAAAAGCCAAAAGACTAAAGACCAAGCTCATGCCATTGAGTTGATTCTGACTCATAGTGATCCTTTATAAGGTTTCCAAGATGGTAGATCTTTATAGGTGCAGACAGCCTCATCTTCCTCCTTATTTATGTGATAGTGACTAGCTATTGGTACTGGTTTTATAAATCAATTATTTTTCTTCGAGAACTAATAGTGTTCAGTACTGAACTACATGCAAAAATGTCTCGGTAATTTCCAAAGTTTACATGGATGGTTAAAACTCAGAAAGGCTTATTTCCTAGAAAACAGGGCATGAAGTTCCTCGTCTCATGCAGTGTAAGCAAAATACTGTGGTTAAAGGCAGAAAAGAGACGTAGCGTATCTTTGAAGTTTTACCTGGGTTCTCATTAATTAGTTTTGGTGAATGTGCACTTTTTCTGTTCAAGGAATATTTTTAGACTTTTGGAGTTAGACTATTCAACTGACTTTTCACATAATGAAATTAAAACCAAGCTAATTTAGTGTAATATGTAACAAAGGCTCATGAAATTAACAATTTCATTGTGTCTGAAACAAGTAGAAAGTGTAAATTTCTTAAAAATAATTTTTGTGGTTAGAATTGTTGTGGCCTGGGTTTTGGCAAGAGAATTAGTTTGGACCTTTTTATTATTGGGCTTTATACTTCTGTAAAGAGTCTTGGAAACTCACAGGAGTAGGTTTTACTTAGTCCTGTAGCATTGCTCTGAGTCAGCATTGATTTGATGGGATTGAGTTTGTTTGTTTATCATTAATAGAATAGTAACAAATTACACCTCCCTGGTGATGTAGTGGTTATGGGTTAGACTGTGATCCACATGCTTGGTAGTTTGAAACCACCTGCAGCTCCTCCGCGGAAAGACTGGGTTTTCTAATCCTGTAAACAGTGACAATCTCAGAAAACCACAGGGGGTCACCATGCGTCAACATTGACTCCATGGCAGTGAGTTAATAACTAAGGTTGATGCAAAGCAATGTAAAATATGCCTCAACTTCCTTTTTAAAGAATTTTAATTAATGAGCATAAAACAGAATGACTCGTAACATATACTTAGAACATTTAGTTCACACAATCTACCACATGTTTTAAGATACCTGGAAGTTCCTTAACTCCTGGTAGATTTCTAAAATATGATATACTGATTGTGAAGTCAAACTGATGCTTAGTCTTATATTATCTCACTCTGTTTTTAAAAATTATTTTCAGGAGAGGGCTCCTTACAATTTATATGGCCAACTTGGTAAGTAATTATTATTATTATTACTATCTTAAAGGTTTTTCATTGTGCTTTTTAATCTTTAAAAATCTAACATTCCATTGTAAAGGAAGAACAGAGAAGAAAGCAATCTAAAGTTGAGAATACTTTGCCTCTAAATTAAATGGTAGATTTACATGTTTATGTATGTTTTAATACCACCTGGTTCACTCTTGCCTTGTCGAATGGTTTCACTTATTGTAGGAGGAAAGTCCTTTGCTGTCCTTTGCTCGTCAGGAATCTTTTCCTTTATTTTGCAGCTTGTACCTTGTTGTTGTTAGTACACCCACACACATGCACGCAAACACACACACATTTCTATTTCCTTACGTTTTCTTTCTCTATCGCCATTTCTTCTGGGAAAAAAAGGGCTTCAGGATGAGATTTTGATACCTGCTCATCTTTTACATTAAAGCAGCCTTTGTTGTAGCCTCAAGTATTGAGTATGTTTAAGAACTCAATTAGTAGCTTTCATATTTCAAAGACTACAGATAGGAAGTAAATGCTTTAATACTACAATATTTCTGATATGCTTTATGTTAAATATATAATCAAGGATATATAATTTACATGGGCAAGTTAATATTTTTAAAAGCTTTCATTTAAAGTCTTTTTAAGTTGTTTGGTAGAATTAATAGGTAACTTTAAAAAGTTCAACTATGAAAAATAACCTCCAAAACCAAGCTCACGGCAATCGAGTCATTTTGACTCAATGACCATATAGGACCATATGTAAAAGTGCTCCTGTGAGTTCCCAAACCTATAGCTCTTTATGGGACTAGAAAGCCTTGTCTTGCTCCCATGGAGCAGCTGGTGGTTTCAAACTGCTAGCCTTGGTTGTTAGCAGCTCAATGCACGATCACTACTCTATCAGGACATCTTCAACTATGAAAAGATAAATAATTATTTATTGCCCACTGTAAATTTTATTGAATTCTGTCATAAGGGAATTAAGTTCAGCTATATGACGGGGCTTAAACAAATTGGTGGAAAAATGGAAGTAAAAGATAATGGAGCATTTCCACGAACTTTTTGAATTTCCTTTATATATTCAACAACTCACTTAAAATATTCAACAACTATAAAATCTTTAATTTTGCCCATACTTTCAATTTGCCAATTACTGTGAATGAGTTTCTTAAGCAACATAGAGATAGCCCTTGTGTTGTGAGAACTTACTATCTGGTGACAAAGTTAGCGGAGATGTCATATCAGAAGACTAATGTACGGAAAAGAAAGAATTTATAGGATGTGCTGGTAGTTGTGGTGCTGTTGGGGAGGTTTTGGACTGCTACCTTCAAGGCTGACAGTTTAAACCCACCAGCCAGTCCTCTGACTCTGCTTTCCCAAAGACTTACAACTTTCAAAACCCAGTATTTGGTTATTGTATCTGAATCTACTCATTGACAATGGGTTGGTTTGGCTATGATGCAAAGCACAAGTGAGATAAGGTTGTCAGTCAGCTTCCCTAAAGATTTACAGTCTTGGAAACCCTAAGGAGCAGTTCTCCTGTTTTTTTGTATGGTAACGATGTGTCAGAATTGACTCCATTACAACAGGTTTGATATGGATGGGAACCATGGTGCTTTGCTTAACTCTGGGCTAAGCGTTGGACTGCTAACCACATGGTCATTGGGAAAAGGTGAAACTGTTTGCGTAAAGGTTGACTGTCTCCGAACCTTAAATAATGGTCGTACTTGGTCTTACTGGGTTGCTGTGCATTCCAGTGCATTCCATGGCAGTGGGGGGGTATGGTGGGAGTGGTGTGGGAGCCATAACACTCAATGGGGATTGGGGTCAGTGAAAAGTGGTTCTAATAGTTTTTTTTTTCAAGAAACATCTTTATTAATACAGTATTTATTTGTCTTCCCTCTGTCAAACCCTGAGCCAATTTCTTTCCCCGGGCTGCCTGGGGAGGTGCAGGGAAAGCAGACATATAGGGCAGAAGAGGCGCGGGACAGAGAACTCTGGGAGGTGAAGCAGGCTCCTTCATATGGCGAAGAGGATGAGGAAGGCCACCTTCAGGCAGAAAAGCCCCATGGCCTCCGAGAGGGCGAAGCCCAGGATGCCGTAGGAGAAGAGCTGCTGCTTCAGAGAAGGGTTCCTGGCATAACCAATGATGAGGCTCCCAAACACAGTCCCAATGCCAGCTCCAGAGCCGGCCACTCCAACTGTGGCAGCCCCGGCCCCAATGAAGTTGGCGGCTGTGTCAATGTCCCTGGAGACGGCAGCGCTGGTTTGGAAGCTGCGACTAGGGATGCGTGAGGTCAGGGGACGTGGGGCTGTCCAGCTGCTGAAGCGCTCTTCTGTCAGTGTCTCAGGCCGTTTCTGCACCAAAACAGACAGTGGTCGGCTAAGCAGCTGGGAGGTGCTCCTGACCAGGGAAGGGGTGGAGACGAATTTGGCGCAGGCGTACATTTTTAGGGGGTGAGGGACAGTAGCAGGCGAGCTGCTTCTAGTGCAGAGAAGACAGAGAGGGGAGTAGTTTTTTTTAAAAAATACGAAATGCTTCACGAATTTGCATGTCATCCTTGTGCAGGGGCCATGCTAATCTTCTCTGTCTCGTTCCAATTTTAGTATATGTGCTACCGAAGCGAGCACCTAATAGTTCTTGAGTTACAGACAGAAAATTGCTGAGTATGTTGAAAGACACTCAAATCTCAAAGATTTTTGTATGCCACTGATTAAGAAAACCTAAGGTAAACCTTCCAAACTTTCACTCACTGCCAATGAATGGAATCCAATTCGGTGATCCTATAGGAATGGGTAGCATTGCCTCCTGTTTCCAAGGTTATAAATCTTTTTTTTTTTTGCATGAGCCTTTTAAGGTTTTTTAAATTTATATCAGACATCCAAAGGACATAGGGAGACTAAAGCAAGCACTTGTACACTCATACACCCAGCTCACAAAAAATTAAACACTACCATATGATTTGATGGCCCTGAGTATTATTTTGTAACCTTAGTCACTGTCCTTGTAGATAGGGGATGGTATTTGTTTAAGGAAGAAGTGGGAAGATTCGGTTTCAAATTTCAGCTGAAGCAGAGGCCCCAAACCCAAACCAACTCATGCCACCAAGTCACTTCTGATTGCTTTGACAAATCTACCTGCCGTGGAATCAAGGACTGCTTGGTGGGAGAATAATGCAGGATAGCAACAAACCACTATTTCTGGGTTTGAAGCACATGGATGCTGCGGGGGCACAAACTAAGAGCAGGTGCTGCCCCACTGGGATGAGTTCTCATCAGTCATTTGTTGAGATCAGGCCTGGGGGCTGCCCCAACTGTTCGCATGCTGCAGAGCCAAAGGACGGGTTTGCTGGACAAACATCCAAATGCCGTGCTCTGGGGTTCACTGGAAACGATGATGTCTCTCCATGGACAAGGCATTTTCTTGGAACAAGGCCACTTCCTCTTGCCTCTTTCTTCTAGTTATGAAGGGGGAAAGGTCTCTGAACACACCCACAGCCGAAGGAAGTTGCTTCTTCTCGGAGCCTGAGATAACTGAAACCCCTGTGGACTTCGTAACTGACAGAAGAGGGATGACCGTGGGTCACTTCAACAGACGGTGGTGGAGAGCATGCCAGCCCCGGTGCTTTGGGTAATACTGATCCTCAGGAAGCTGACTCTCGAGGCAGACTTGATGCTCCCGCAGCTCCAGTCTCTGGGCCACGGCCTCCAGACTCTCCTGGCCCGTGCTCTCCACCGACAGCGTGAACTCCACAAACTCGCTGTTGAGCAGCTGGATCCGCGCCACCAGGCAGCTCTTGCTGGACACCGTGTAGCTCCGGGTGCGCTTCAGCTTCAATCCAAATGGCAGTGGCATCTTTCCCCTCCTCCAAGAGCCCAGGGGCACCGGCGAGAAAAGCACCCCGCCGGTCCAGCGTGGGCGAGGCGGGGAGGCAGCGATCGTGTCCGCGCGGGCTGCGCGCTGTCCGGTCTCAGGCTGCTCACCCAGCAGCCGCTGCCGCCATTAAACGGCCAGCGAGCCTGCGAAGGCTAGGCGAAGGGAGCCCCCGCGCTGGCGCTGTGGCTGACTTCATGCATGCCAGGCAGCCGGACTGTGCCAAATTTAGGTGCGGGCATTCCAAGCTGTCTTCCTCAGGGGATCAAGTTTTGGTTTCCTTATGGGTGACTCTTAACCACCACCGTCACCCACCCAACTCACCCCGGGATGCCAAAGGTCAGGGGGTTTAGCCTTCCAGCGAACTGCCAGCAAAATGCTTCCAAAGATGCTGGGGTCGAGTCCCAGGACCCGTCCTACTTATGGGGTCAGCGAATGCTCCCCCTCCTCCCAGAGGGCAGCAGTGAGGCTCGAACCAGGTGCAGCAAGGCAAGCACTTGCAGAACCCTTTGTTTCCGCCGTCCAATGGATGGAGTTGCAAACTCATCAAAGACCCTCCCGAGGCCCCTGATGCACTGATCGCCAGCCCCTTGGCAGTTCGAAAAGCCAGGCCCCTGCTCCTCTCCCAGGTGGGGTGGCTCGAGGGGCGGTGGATCCTCACCTGCGCGGGGCCGCGGCCCAAAGCAGGCGCTGGGCGAAGCCTTAACCCCCATCCCAGGATAAAGAGCAGCGGACGGTGCAAAGCATGCCCGCGAGGCCAAGCGGCGGCTGGCTGCCCGGCTCTGCCAGCGTCCTCACCCAAGGTTATAAATCTTTATGGGAACAGAACAGCTCATCTTTCTTGTGAAACTAGTTAAAGGTTTTCTTTTTGTCTCTTTTCTCTCTTAAAAATTCTTAACATAGTGTCAACTCTACAAGGTCATAGACTTTCTCTGCTTTAATTGCCGTTGTACCATGAGCATCTAATAGAGCCTGGAATATATGAGCGGGCTCGAAAATGTTCATGGAAAAATTACACTGCACTTTAATTCCATATTTCTATGAACTTTAAAAATTAAAAAAATTTTTTTCTATGAACTTTTTGAAGCCCCTCATAGTAGGCATTGGACAAGTATTTGTTGAATTAATGATAATTTTGTTGAGGGTAGCCATATGTATCAGCAGTGGTTTTGCCTCAGCATTTTGAAGACTTTATTCTTTATCTCTATTCTCTGTAATTACTTTTTTGGAATATGTTGTCCGTGTGGTTGGATTGTTTCTTTTTAGATAATCTCCCATCTTCCTTGATGAGTTTTGAGATTTCTCTTCTGAGGCATTTTCCTTTGGTATGTTGAATTCACTAGGTAGCGCCATGGCTTTTCCTTCGTTCTGTTAGGATTCAGTTTGCTTTTCTAGTGGTTAGTTCTGCAATGAAATTTTAATCTCTTCACTTCTGTCTCTTTATTCTCCTATTTGGTAGCACTTTTAAATGTGTTTTAACCTTCTTATTTTCTTCTCAGCGAATCTTTCTTGCTGTTCAACGTTTTCCTACTGCTTTAATCTCTCTGTGCTGAATTCTGATTAATTTCTTCATGTCTATCTTGAGTAAATTAATCTTTGCCTGTTTTATGTGCTGCTTAACCTATTCACTGATAATTCACCTTCAGCAATTTTTTTAAAGAAAATTTTAAAGGTAGTAAATACTAGACATATCACAAAACTTAGAAAAATACATATTTTAATTAATAAAATAATCTATAATACATATATATTTTCTCCATAATTTTTAGTTAAAATTATGATAATCTTTTCATATGAGAATTTCCTATAGAAAGAATTCATTTTTTCAATTCATCTTTTATATGATTTATTGAAGTATTTTTAAAAAGTGTTAATACTTAGAATATCTAAACACATGTGTTTCTTTATATACAAGGTCCGTCCCCTGAAGCTGTGAGTATTGTTACAGGTAGTACTTCGCAAACACAGCGATCTGATGAATTCTCTTTGGTGAATTCTCTTTAGTAGAATTCATTTTGAAAAAGTAAACAAAGTTACTTTACATATTTAATAGTTTGTAGGCCATTCTCTTAATAGGAGAGGAGCTCTATTTTGACTGTGCCTTGAAAAGGATCAGGTCTGTGCTGCTTACTACCATCTGATGACTGGAAGACATCTCCACAATTTATCTTCTTGCTCTATGTATTTGACACCTTGTTTCTTTTACAACATGCACATCCATTGAGTGCTGGGTGTCATAGGCCATGTCCAGATTTCAGTGTGGCATCTGGTCCTTCACCTTTGTGTTATGATAGGTGAGTTTGCACAGTAGATGGTAGAGCATTCCTGGAAAGCACTCCCACACTGAACTGGCAATCCTTTATTTATACCTAGAAGCTATCGGAAACAAATATATGTTGCCAGACTCAAGTAAAATACACTCAAATTTTGCTTCCACGACACTGAATCCCCAGATGACTCTACCTACCCTAATATTATTCCCGACGAGAGCAAGTGTGAGAGAGGAAATCAGAATGTATGGTGACAGTGATGGTAGCCATCTGGTTAAAATGCCTTTTTAAAATTTTATAAAATCACAGGGCAATGCGCACAGATTATTGAGAGTTCTGCTGGAGTCTTGGAAGGAGCCTGTAGAAATGAGGGATCCTTATACTGCTCTGCCTTCTTCTTACCACTCTCCTCTTCCTCCCTGTCCACTTCAGCTACTCTGCTCCTCCCAGGTTTTTCATAAGCATGACATGCCTTATCCCCTTGTAGATGCATGTCTTGCCCTTTCATGTCACTGATGCTGTGCTGAAATGATACTGTTGTGAAGCCTTCCATCTCTAACCCCACAAAAGCAATCACCTCCTGTGCCATTACAGCCCTATCCCCCTCATACCCCATGTCTATAATTACTAAAAATATGTATCTTATATTGCGTTTTCAGTTGAAATTTATACAGTAAATTAGATTTTTCATGAACAGTTGCGTTAAACTAGCTCAGTGACATTGGTTACCTTTTCCACACTGTGCTAATGTTCTCAGTCATTCCGTTCTGGATGTTCTGCTTCCAGTAATCTGGGTTCCCTTTCCCTTTTCATCTTTGCTTTAGAGTAATTGTCGACCGTTCAGTCTTAAGATAGATAGCTTCTTAAAAAGGTGCATGGTACACTGACTGGTGATATTCATTGTTTTTTGAGCCAGCCAGTCTTTATATAGCTAAAAGGTGATGACATCAGGATAGTTTCAGGTAGTTCCAGTTTTATGGAATATTTCAGGGTGGTAGTCTGTCTTTATAATTATTGTCAAATTGGCCTCTGACAACTCTGTTGGATTTGTTCCAGTTTATACTCCCATTAGGAATCCAGCAGTGTGCACACAGTCAAAATTATTAATATTAATACAATTTCATAAAAAACATTCTAAAATACATTAGGTATTTTTATTTCTTTCCTAAGGAGATTATCAATATCTGCTTTAATTATCCTTGTTTATGAAGGTCCTTAGTGGGTTAAACATTGGCCAGCAGTCCAAAACTCCCTGCCACTCTTGAGGAGAAAGATGAGGAGGCTTTCTGTGCCCATGCAGATTTACAGCCTCGGACACCCATGGGACAGTGTGACACTGTCCCGTAGGGTTGTTGTGAGTCGGAATTGATTTGATGGCAGCGTCGCTAGATTTCGGTTTTGAGTGGCACAGTTTTTGTTTTAGTTGTACTTGACTGTGCAAAAACAGGCAAGCATTTAAATACTTTGAGGAAATATTCAAGAGTTAAACTTGGGACTTTTTCAATCTCCAAGTTCTTGGTACTAGTTTGATATTAATTGTTATAAAAGAAAGTATCACTGCAGATGGTACAACCTTTAGAACTTTAGCAGAGGAGTTATCTTTGAGTTGGGGATATCGGAGAGAGTATTATGAATTATATAGCACTTGGACCATGAAGAAAGGAGAGGCAGATACACCGTAAAGATATGTCATTAATGACTACAAGGCAAAAATTTTGCCTTTTGAAGGATTGTCAATTACAGCTAAGGTTTGGGGCCAGGTGGGAGGATAAGAGCCATTTATTGGGCATCCATTCTGTTTTAGAAACTGTAAGTGACATTGAGACTACCAGGTAAACCATGTAGTTCCTGCTTTCTTGAAAACTTGAAAACCTCATAGTTTTCTGGGGGAGAAAAACTTGTGAGCCAGTAGAGGTAAACTTCATTTATCTCTTTTAGTTTGATAATTGTCTCGAAACAAAAGTGGATGTAATTCTTTAGAAATAGAAAGGCCCCTGTTTTTGATGTGTAGTGGCTGGTGATTTTGAACTGGTGACCTTGCAGTTAGCAGCCCGACTCCTAACCATTATGCTACTTGAGCTCCCACCCTCACCTAGAGGGAGATACATAAAATGGCACAAGGTAAGTTTCTAAGCATAGAGAGCCATGGAGTGGAGGGGGAAGGGGAGGGAATTTCATTACTCTCAAAGGTTGTATCTCAGATACTTACATAGCATGCAGATTGAGTAAGTAGGGTGAAAAGATACCCATCGCCCTCAGCTTTTCTGACTTTAAACCCTAGAGTATCCCTTTGTTCTGTTTAAATGACTGTTTCTTGGTCTATGTACAGGTTCTGGGTGAGCACAATGAAGTATTCTGGAATTTCCATTCTTAATGTTATCCATATGTTATGATACACATACCTTTGCATAGGCATTAAAGCACAATAAGAAAGAAGTAAACATCTTTCTGCTATTCTGCTTTCAATCAAGAATCATCTGATATTAGCAGTGATATCCCTTATTCCTTGTCCTCTTATGAATGTGGCTTGAAAGTCAGTCCTCTATGTTCTTCCCTAAACCTTCTTAACAGACGCATGCAGGAAAAGGTTGTTTGTTGAGAGTTGGAGACTTAGGCTACAGGAGCCACATTACCTCATTCATTGCCCCTGCACTGCCTTGGTATTTTTAAGTGGGCAGAGTTATCTTTCATGATTTGGAAAGATTGAGGACTTGTTAGACAACTCACGTTGACGGCATGCATGTACTATGTAATACTGAAGACTGAGCCTTCAGTGCTGACTCCAGTGCTCTTCCATTCTGTTGTAGTCTGTCTAGATGTTACTGATTAACCACCTTGCAGCGTCTAAAACATTTTCAGTGGAAGACAAAAAGAGTAAATGTGTCAGCCCCTGGAGCACAGAACCTGGCTATTTCATTGATGGCCTTTTCATTACAGTTAAATCTGGAGATCTGGAATGTAATGGCAGTGCTTAAAAGAATTAGCACCATTACAACAGCTTTCGGCAATAGGCATGTACATTAACTCAGTATACTTCAATGTTTAATCATTTTATGTCACTTTGATCTGGAAGATAAATATTGCTTGCACTTACAGGAATTGTACCATTTTGTGGTAACTCTTAGCAGACCTTCATAAACATCCTAAGAGTTTAAACTAACATTAATTGTATTGCATATTGGAAACAGTTATTTGCTATTTGAGACATTACTACGTTAAAGCGATATCTTGGTATTTTGCTATTGTTTGTTACTTTGTGTAAGTTACCTGTAATTGTTTCAGTTACCTGTAATTGACTACTTTAAGAGATTTAAATAGATTTGATATTCAGGGGAAAGATTTTGTACTACATCTCTGAGACATGTTCTTTTTTTTACCTCTAATGGTGATTCTCAAAGTGGAGGACAGAAAATCCTTGGCCAGTTTACAAAGACAGTTGACTGTGTTGTTTCTGTTTATGCTGGAAAAGCTACACAAGGCAGGTAGGGATTGTCAAGGTCCTGAAACAAATGATCTTGCATTTGTGAAGAACTGTTTACTTCTGGAAAAATAAAAAAATGAGTCAGAAAATAGAGTTTACTTTAAAATGTGTTGCTTAGTATATTTTAAAGTTTTATTAATTTAACATTATTGGCCAGAATTGCCAATAGTAATTAATTGCCATTTTCTTTATTCGATGACTAATGAGAATACTAGTTTGTTGAAGATATCTTAAAAATGAACCACCATTCCATAAAACTAAACTCTTGTTAAAAAAACAACAAAAATCAAAACTAAATTCTTGTAATAAACCAAAATCAAGCTCACTGTCCATTTTGAGGCTGTAAATATTTGTGAGCGTAGAGAACCTCATCTTTTTCAGCATGGCTGGTCGCAGCTTAATGCTTACCTGCCAATGCTGCTAGAACTCTTGAATAGATTTGGTATATTATATTAATTAATATTAAATGGACTTTCTGTTGCTGAAAGTGTAGCAGTAGCCTGACCACATCAAGAGGCAGCAAGTGTGGTCGAATTGAAAGAATAGCAGTAAGGAAGTTCAGCTCTACTGTCAGTTCTCACACTTGAGCAGTACCTCTGCCATTTGATTGGTTGGCCCTGGGTTTGCTGGTCTGGACATTCTTCTTTTTTTTAAATAAATCATTTTATTGGTGCTCATACAACTCATCACAATCCATACATACATCAATTGAGTAAAGCACCCTTATACATTCGTTGCCCTCATCCTTCCCAAAATTCGCCTTCCACTTGGGTTCCTGGAATCAGCTCATTTTCCTTCCCTCCCCCTCTCTCCCCGCTCTCCCCTCCCTCATGAACCCTTAATAATTTATAAATTATTATTTTATCTTATCTTACACTGCCTGGCATCTCCCCTCACCCACTTTCCTGTTGGGTGTGGGCATTCTTATATCTTTTTAGTATTACTTTGTGGTTTATTTATTTTCTCTAGGAAGGATTTTTGAAACACTGCCACTTAATTACGGATTGTATTATTTTGCTCAGATTTTTTGAGGATGTACTGCAGGAAAATGAAAAGGAATAAAGAAAGAAAAAATTGAGTGTTGAGAAATAGTGGGACAAACTTATGAATGCAACAATGGTGAAGTTCGATCAGGAAGTCAGAATTTCTAAAAATAATAAATACTCAATTGGAAAATGTATAATTAAGGAATCTCAGTATGTGATAAGTAAAAAGGTAAAGCCAGAAATTCTATGAAAAGAGTAAAACAGATCCAAAAAATTATCGTCCAAATTGGAAACAGATTAAAATATGACATATATTTGAATGACTTTTAGGACTATGGACCTTGGATTTGGAATATTTCTGTAGAACAGTACTATACATTTAAATGTTGGGACATGGGAGAGGAGAAGCGGAGAGGTGAAACAAAGCTTAGGTATAGCAATGTCTTTTCACATCTAAAGGAATAAGTAAATAATGTTTGAAATCCCTAGATTAAGAAATCTTTGAAATCAGTTATTTCAAAGCACAAAAACAACTGTTGTGGCTAGGTCCTCTGGAGTCAATTCTGACTCAAAGCTGCCCTAGGTACAACAGAACCAAACACTGCTGGGTCCTGTGCTCATTTCTTAGTGATGATGTTTGAACCAGTTGTTCCAGCTACTGCAATTGATAGAATGGAAGTCATGTAAATAACACAAATTGGAATGAGTAGAGGTTTGTATAGTTGCAAATTAGCATAAAGGCAATAGGTTTCCTTTTTCAAGTTATAAATAAATGTGCATATAAATTCATGCTAACTCTCAGATGAATAAAATCAAATAAAGTAAAAGCTTTGGGCTGTTATTGAACTAGGGGCTAAACATGTGTACTTTTACTACCCTTTCTGCCTTACATTTCTATTTTATTTATTATTTTTTAACTGATATGGATACGATGTGAGAGTTCAGAAAAGTGTAAAATATAAAAATATTCAGTGATTCCTGCTCAGTTTAGTATTATAGAATACTGTAATTCAGTGCAAATTCAATAAAAATAATTACAAAATGAAATTGTAGGTATTGTAAAAGATGCAGCATTTCGAGAAGCCCTTCAACACTGATATTGTTGAACAAATTGAATCATTGCTATTACTGAACAAATTGAATCATTACCAAATATGGACCTAGCATCCAGCAGTCAAGAAGTGAAGAATGTTTTGGAAATTTCCCATGTTCTCCAGTTATATCCTTTTTCCTGGATTCTTTAATTTGACATTTTTTGTCCTTATTTTAAGTTGATCAATACTGCATTTTGGTTTTAATGATTCTTAGATAATGTTGACTTCTATATTGCTTTTTCAAAAAAATCAATTAATAAAATATAGTTTAGGAGCTTGAAGGAAAGAAAATCATTATTCCATCAGTTAGTAGCTTAATTATCCAGTGCTGCTATAGAAGAAATATTACAAGTGGGTGTTTTTAACAAACAGACATTTTATTCAGCTTAGGGGACTGGAAGTCCCAAATTGAGGCATGGGTATGAGTCAGAATTGACTTGATGGCTGTGTGTTTGGTTTTTAGTTGGTTGGCTCTAGGGGAAAAGGTGTGAGTTAAGGTCTCTGTGGGCTGCAAGTGAAGGTCCTTGCAGTTTTTGCATGTGCTTATCAATCGTTCCGCATTTCCACTTGCTAGTACTTTGTGCTGGCTTATTTGGTACTTTACGTTTTCAAAGAGATTGCTCTAAAACACACCCTCCATCAGTGTTAGGTAGTCAGTGCTGACTCATAGCGATCCTATAGGACAGGCTGGAACTTCCCCAGGCGTTTCCAAGATGATGGGAGTAGAAGACCTGTCTTCGGTGAAGCTCTTGGTGGTTTTCTACACCACCAGGACTCTTTAGCCTGCTTTATTACTATAATGAAGAAAAACCCTTCTCTAATGGAATTATACTCACAGGGACACCCACTGCCATTTAGTCTGTTCCTACTCAAAACGACCCTATAGGACAGAGTAGAGCTGCCCCTTATTTTTCCCATTGAGGGAATTGCCAGAGGTTTTGACTGGATTCAGAAGAGGATATTGAACAAGAGAAATCACTGCTGATTTCAGATGGATCTTGGCTCAAAACAGAGAATCCCAGAAGATGTTAATTTGTGTTTCATTGACTGTGCCAAGGCATTCGACTGTGGACCATAAGGGACGGTGGGCGACCTTGAGAAGCATGGTAATGCTGGAACACTTCATTGTGCGCATGCGGAACTTGTATCTGGATCAAGAGGCAGTTTTTCGACATGTAGAGGAAGGCTTATTAACAACTTGTGGGTGCAGATGACACATCCGTGCTTGACAAATGAGAAGAAATGTAAGCATTTTCCTTGTAAAGATAAGGATTGTTTCCTGCAGCATCGACTACATTTTATTTAAAGAAGACCCAAATCCTTACAATTGGACCAAAAGGTAACATGGTAAATGGAGAAAAGGCTGACGTTGTCAAGGATTTTGTCTTGGATCCACAATCAGTGCTCATAGAAGCAGCAGTCAAAAGATTCATTGCATTCGGTACATCTGCTGCCGAAGATCTCTTTCTTTAGAGTATTGAAGAGTAAGGATGTTACTCTGTGAAGTAAGGTGCACCTGACCCAAGCCATGGTGTTCTCCATTGGCTCCTGCATGTGAAAGTGGTGCTTCGAAGAAGGAAGACTGTAGAAGAATCAATACATTTGAATTGTGGTGCTGGAGAAGAAAATTGAAAATACCAGGGACGGCTAAAAGGACAAACCTATCTGTATTGGAAGAAGTAAGGCCAGAGAATAAATACCCCCTAGAGCAGTGCTTCTCAACCATCCTCAGGCCACAACCCTTTAATACAGTTCCTCATGTTGTGGTGACACCCCCCCCCCAGCCGTAATTTTGCTACAGTTATGAATCAGGTGACCCCTGTGAAAGGGTCAAGGGGTCGCAAAAGGATCAAGGGTCGCGACGCACAGGTTGAGGACTGCTGCCTTAGAGGCAAGGATGGTATGACTTTTGTGTCATATACTTGAGATCAGTCCCTGGAAAAGAACATCATGCTTGGTAAAGCGGAGGGGCAGCAAAGAAACAGGAAGGCTCTCAGCAAGATGGGTTGACCTGGTGGCTGCATCAGTGGACCCAGACACAGGAACACTTGTGAGGGTGGTGCAGGACTGCAGTGCCTTGTTCCGTTGTGCACAGGGTAGCTATGGATTGGAGCTGACTTGAAGGCACCTAACCAGAACATACGGGTTCCAAGACTGATCTTCATGTAAGTGGGATGTCACATCTTGTTCCTGAGGTGGAGTGCCTTGATGAGTACAGGTCATAACACTAACCTTTCACTTTGCAGCAGAGTGCTTTAACCACTGCACAGCCAGGACTCCTTCCTCATAATTTAATCAGTAACAGGCAGTAAATTAGATGTGCTCCACAGCACTGACATTGCTATGTGACTAGCTTCCTCCAGTGTCAATGAGTTGTTTCATTTTTGAACAGAAGTTCATTTTTATTGGTGGTAGTACAAGGATTTTTTACATCATTTTATTGGGTTGTATATAGCAGAACCATGAATTGCAGTATAACATTTGAGTCTTTTTGTTTGTGTTACAAACAAGGTGGATCAAAGAAATAATATTAGTTGTTTTAGGGTTTGGAAGTAGTTGCATAGATTAGTTAACCAATGTTATACCTTTACAACCAAAGGTGTGATAGATTACCTAGTTCTGCAAATAACTAGGAAAATGGTAGTCCAGAACAGCCTCTGTAGACACACGCATGGTAACTATTAATTGTTAGCTTGCACCAATATGAAAATAGAAGAATTTTGGAAGAATCTTAAATGTTGAATTATGTTAGACAAAACTATGGTTATTCGTTTGTTAGCTATGGGCTGATTAAGGACTTAATAAAATTTGTGTTGTCAGAGTGAAATATATATTGAAACCATTTCTTTATGTTCAAAGAACATATCTATACTGTCCATTGCTTTGTTAAACATTGTAATAATCTTCAAGCCCTGTAACATAGTGTTAATATCTTCTCATAATTTAGCCTAAATTCTAGACCATTTTAGTTTATAAGGCAAATGAAATATTTTAGTCTCTGCTTTGGAAATAACTTAATTTTTTTTCTTCTTGAAATCATTTTATTGGGGACTTGTAAAACTCTTATCACGATCCATACACTAGCCATTGTGTCAAGCACATTTGTACATTTGTTGCCATCATCATTCTCAAAACATTTTCTTTCTACTTGAGCCCTTGGTATCAGCTCCTCATTTTTTCCGGTCCCTCCTCCCCTCCCCCCATGAACCCTTGATAATTTATAAATTCTTAGTATTTTGTCAGGTCTTACACTGTCCAACATCTCCCTTCACCTACTTTTCTATTGTATGTTCCCCAGGGAGGGGGTTATATGTAGATCCTTGTGATCGGTTTCACCTTTCTATGCGACCTTCTCCTTCCCCTCCTGGTCTCACTACATTTATTATTGCTCCTGAGGGATTTATCTGTCCTGGATTCTCTGACTTTATTTTTTAATCCCTCTAATTTCATACTGAACGAGGATTTAAAAAAGTAATTAAAATGATTTTATTTGGTGTCGAACTTATTGTTTATCCCTACGCGACCTAACTCCAGGCCCTTTTTATTTAACCAAGCATTCTTGTAGTTACCTTCACTTTTATACTTATGCAGCTGAACTGTATTTGTGCTGAATTTACCACCTAAAGAGGTCTATAAATTGTGCAGTTAAATGATATAAGTGGCATAGACTTTTCTATTAATTTTTTGCATATGCCTATTAAGTAAATGATGAAATTTAAAAATATTTACCCATAACTATAGTGTTTTGACTTGGCTTTATTGGGAGTTCTGTTTGTAAGAGAAATTCACTTATTAGGAATTTCTTTTAAATAAGCAAATTTTATAACACAAAGCAACTTGAATTTAATAAAGAGCCAATAGTAATTAAATTCATTATTTAAGAATCTCAATCCAAGAAGATCTTAGGAAAATTTGTGCATAGTTTTAGAAAACCAGTCAACAGTAAATTTATTTAGAATTTTGTTCAATCCACCAACATAGTAAAATATATAAATGTATTATTTACCTTTATTGTATTGAAGACTAAGGATTAAAAAAATTTTTTCTTTAGTAAATTTAAGGCTTAAGAAACAGACAAAAAAATTACTTTAAATTGTTACCCTAGAGGAAAGTTGGCTAAGGCTATTCTTTTGTAGTGTTTTCATTTCTTCTCTGACCATTGACAGGCATATAAGAGTGGCTGCTTATTGGTGTACTTTGTGCAAAGTTGCAATTCTCCGAGTTTGAAACTTAAAATTATGTATTTTTAGATTTGGACTTAAACTTCTGAATAATTGGTAGAATTTAATTTAAAAATTATGCTTAAAATAAGAAAAACTTAGTGATATTGAAAGCCTATGGTTTTCTAACATATGGTTTCAATTTGCATTTTAATCAGAATATGGAAGTCATTACTCTGACATCTGAAACTAAGGTAGCAATAAAAAATTATCACTAACGGGACAACAGACACAATTTATTTTGTGTTTATTACTGGGTGGCCCTCTTGAAACTTTCCTGATCTTAATTGATTCCAGATATTAGAAAATGGCAATTCAATTATGACATTTGTTTTAAATGAATTTAAATGGAACTGTCTTATGAGAATGGTATAAATAATACATTATGATTTATGTCAAATATATATGTGCACATATATGTGTTTATTATGCTTACATATATGTGTGTATATATAAAGTGCTTAAATAATTATAGTTAATATCTATGGGATGGGGAAAATTGGTAGAAAAAGATTTCCATGTTTTTAGCCTAAATATTTCTTTGAGTCTTATAATATTATGCAGGATTACCTACACAATAAAATAATTTATAGGATGAGATGAAATTTATTAATTTAGAAGTCTATTTGGACTAATATATATAATCATAATTGTCATTTAAATATTAATACAGTTTAAGGTAAAGGTCAATAAATTATGACAGTAACTTTAAAAGTATTTTATTGGGGGCTCATACAACTCATCACAATTTGCATACATACATCAATTGTATAAAGCACATTTGTACATTCATTACCCTCATCATTCTCAAAACATTTGCTCTCCATGTAAGCTCCTGGCATCAGCTCCTCATTTTTCCCCCTCCCTCCTTGTTTCCCCCTCTCATAAACCTTTGATAATTTATAAATTATTTTCATCATATCTTAAACTGTCCAATGTCTCCCTTCACCCACTTTTCTGTTGTCCTTTCCCCAGGGAGGAGGTTATATGTAGATCCTTATAATCGGTTCCCCCTCTCTACCCCAGCCTCCCTCTACCCTCCTGGTATCGCCACTCTCACCACTGGCCCTGAAGGGGTCATCTGTCCTGGATTCCCTGTGTTTCCAGTTCCTATCTGTACCAGTGTACATCATCTGGTCTAGCGAGATGTGTAAGGTAGAATTGGGATCATGATAGTGGGTCGGGAGGGAGCATTTAGGAACTAGAGAAAAGTTGTATGTTTCATTGTTGCTACACTGCACCCTGACTGGCTCGTCTCCTCCCTGTGACCCTTCTGTAAGGGGATGTCCGGTTGCCCACAGATGGGCTTTGGGTCTCCACTCCACACTCCCCCTCATTCACAATGATAGAATTTTTTTGTTCTTTGATGCCTGATAACTGATCCCTTTGGCACCTCGTGAGCACACAGGCTGGTGTGTTTCTTCCATATGGGCTTTGTTGCTTTTGAGCTAGATGGCCGCTTATTTACCTTTAAGCCTTTAAGACCCCAGATGCTATATCTTTTGATAGCAGGGCACCATCAGCTTTCTTCACCACATTTGCCTATACACCCAATTGTCTTCAGCTATCAATGCCAGCTTAATGGAACACAGTGTTCTTGCATTGAGGGAGTACTTGAGTGGAGGCCCAATGTCCATCTGCCACCTTAATACTAAACCTATAAATATATGCACATAAATCTATTTTCCCATCCACATATAAATATATTTACATATGTACATGTCTATATTTAGACCTCTGTAAATGCCCTTTGCCTCCTAGTTCTTTCCTCTATTTCCTTTTACTTTCCTCTTGTCCCATTATCATGCCCAGCCTTCATTTGAGTTTCAGTAATTCCTCTCAGTTATATTACCCTTGATCACGCCCTACCAGGCCATGTATATATACCCTCCTTACCACGGATTTGGATCACTTGTTGTTCTCCTTGTCCCTGGGTTTGTTAATACCACTTCTTTCTCCCCCACCTCCCCCTCTCCCATGTCCCCCCTGGAACTGTCAGTCCCATTGTTTTCTCCTCCAGATTGTTCATCCAGCCTATCTTATTTAGACAGACCTGCGGAGATAACATGCACAAAACCAAGACAGCAAAACCAAGCAACAAAAGAAAACAAAACAACAGCAATAAAGAGCCAATGACAAAACAAAATAAAGCACAATAACAACAAAAAAGAAAAGCTTGTAGTTATTTCAAGGACTGTTGGCAGAAAGTAACTTTTTTTGGGGGGGCGGGGGAGGGGTTCCAGAAAAAAACAAACAAACAGAAAACCTGCTAGACAAATTCTAAAAGAGCTGTAACACTTGAAAGTAACTTCTAAGAGAGAAAAATACTTAAAGGTACAGTGTATCCCACAATGTAGAACTTTGTTGCCTTGAACTGAATCTCCTGAAGCCACTCAAGGTTTATTGAGGTATAGATCCATTGCAGTGTAATATGATAAGTATCATTTTAGAAATAATAGGGGAAGGACAGGCATCTGCTAGAAAAAGTAAGAAAGGGTTTGACTGAGGAGGATGTATTTGAAGGGTAAATAAGAATTTTCCACCTCAGAAGCAGAAAAGAATGAGAATTGTAGGCAGAGGGATCGTGGCAAAACTTTGGAGTCCCGATGTGGCCTGGCTCATTCATCCATCCTTTTGTTTATTCTGCTAGTACTTATTGTGCACTGTGTGGTGGGCACTCTGTTTTGTGCTGTGGCGAAAACAAATAAATAATTAAAGTCGCAAGCACATCAGTAATCGGAGCAGCATAGCTTCAGAAGTACGTGACAGTGTTACGTGTAGAAGTTGTTTTTGTACTACTGAGGAGGGGCATGAGATGGGGCTGCCGAAGGGAAGGAAGGGTCCTAAGTGTACTAAGCATGGAAGTTAAAACCATATCTTACTAATACATTAATTGCTACAAAACTTGCAAATGATCAGACTCTCTTTTAGACAATCACCCTGAATGAACTGTCAATGGTGGATGATAGTTGAAACTGGAAACTATGCCAACTCATAGGGACCATATGGGATAAGGTAGAACTGCTAGAGTTTCTGAAACTGTTACTGTTTATGGGAGTAGAAAGCCGTCTTTTCTCTTGAGGAGCAGCTGGCGGTTTCTAACTGCTTACCTCTAGAATTGCAGCAGAATAGATGACTACCATGTCATCAGGCTCCTCTGGAAACTAGAAAGAATCCTAGAATGTGTTAATCTTCATCTGAAGATTAACATACATTTTTTTTTTTCAGAAGAAGGCTACTAGGTATTGCAGGGGCAGTGAATTATTTAATGTGATCTTCTAGCCAAAATCTATAATTCCCACCACACCACCTTTCCCTTCGTGAGTCTAGTAAGAAGGTTGGGGGAAGATCCTGATAGGATTCACTTGTGCGTCCTCTGGACCCGAGATCCCGGTGCACTGAACCTCCTGGATCGAGAAGACAGCTAGACCAAGGAGCGACAGTGGAGCTAGGAGTCGGAGCATGGGACAGACGGATGGACTTCCCTACACACAGAGCATGTAAAGCTGGGTGCTCTTGTGCAGGAGTTTGGCTTTCGGAGAGGGGTGCCTCTGGGCACTTGATTGGGAAAGTTGGGCTCACTGACCCAGGTTAGTAGAGAGCTGAATGCCATCAGGCTGAGGTTTAGGGAATTGGGTTTGCTGACCAAGGAGCTGAGCTGAATGTTTGCAGGTTGAGACTTATAGCAGAGTTATATGCTCCTTTGGGCATTTATTAGAGACCCAAACTTATCCTTCGCAACATGTCCTGATAAACAACTCAACCCTGAGCATTTCTCACTGGAAGGAAGTACAACTTGTTAACTTCCTTAATATACTCTTCAATCATGAATGTTATCTGTGAGTTCTGATGTAGCCTTTGCAATAGATTTTAGATCCTAGAGAAGTAAACTAGAGAATATTAGTTATGACAACTCACATGTTTTCTGCTTATCTTAAATTATGCATATTAAAGCTAATTATTATTTTTATGATTTTTTACATTTTATTAGGGGCTCCTACAACTCTTATCACAATCTATATATATACATACATCAATTGTATAAAGCACATCCATACATTCTCCGCCCTAGTCATTCCCAAAGCATTTGCTCTCCACCTAAGCCCCCTACATCAGGTCCTCTTTTTTTCCCCCTCCTTCTCTGCTCCACCCTCCCTCACAAGCCCTTGATATTCCATAGATCGTTATTTTGTCATATCCTGCCCTATCTGGAGTCTCCCTTCCCCCTCTTCTCTGCCGTCCATCTCCCAGGGAGGAGGTCACATGTGGATCCTTGTAATTAGTTCCCCCTTTCCAACCCACTCACCCTCCACTCTCCCAGCATCGCCCCTCACACCCTTGATCCTGAAGGTATCATCCACCCTGGATTCCCTGTGCCTCCAGCTCCCATATGCACCAATGTACAACCTCTGCCCTATCCAGTCCTGCAAGATAGAATTCGGATCATGGTAGTTGTGTGGAGGACGCATCCAGGATCTGGGGGAAAGCTGTGTTCTTCATCAGTACTACATGGCACCCTGACTGACCCATCTCCTCTTCTAAACCCTTTATGAGGGGATCTCCAGTGGCCGACAATTGGGCCTTGGGTCTCCACTCTGCACTTCCCCCTTCATTCACTATGGCATATATATATCTATATATCTACACACACACACACACACACACATATATACATACATATACATTTTTTTTTGCATGATGCCTTATACCTGGTCCCTTTGGCACCTCGTGATCGCACTGGCTGGTGTGCTTCTTCCATGTGGGCTTTATTGCTTCTGAGCTAGATGGCCGCATTTAAGCCTTCAAGCCTTTAAGACCCCAGACACTATCTCTTTTGATAGCTGGGCTTTCTTCGTCACATTTGCTTATGCACCCGTCTGTCTTCGGCGATCATATCATGGAGGTGTGCAGCCAATTATATGATTTTTTTATTCTTTGATGCCTGATAACTGATCCCTTCGGGGCCACCTGATCACACAGGCTGGTGTGTTCTTCTATGTGGGCTTTGTTGCTTCTGAGCTAGATGGCCACTTGTTTATCTTCAGGCCTTTAAGACCCCAGACACTATCTCTTTTGATAGCCGGTCACCCCTGCTGTCTTCACCACATTTACTTGTTCACCCTCTTTGGCTTCAGCAGTTGTGTCGGGAGGGTGAGCATCGTAGAGTGCCAATTTAATAAAAGAAAGTATTCATGCACTGAGGGAGTGCTTGAGTAGAGGCCCAAGGTCCTTCTGCCACCTTAATACTTAACCTTTAAATGTAGACACATAGATCTATTTCCCCATCCTCCTATGTATGTTTGCATATACATGTCTTTGTCTAGACCTCCATAAATGCCCCTTGACTCCTAGCTCTTTCCTCCATCTCCCTTCACTTTCCTCCTGCCCCACTACCATGCTCCGTCCCCACCTGGGCTACAGCTATACGTCTTCTCTACGCAACCTTACCCTTGCTCATTCCTCACCAGGCCTGCCACTCCCCCCTCACTACCATTTTGGGTCCCATGTTGTTCCCTTGTCCCTGTGTTTGTTAACGCCACTTCCTTACCCCCTTATCTCCCCCCACCCCAATTCCCCTGGAACTGTCGGTCCCATTGTAGACTGCTGGAAGGCAAGGAGCCCTGGGCTCCCAGTTTCTCTGAGAGGCAAGGAAGCACACTGTTAACAAGGCATCCTCTTGGGCGCATCCTGGAGAGTGGCCCTCAGCCATGTTAGGACGATGACGGGAACAAAGTTTGAGAACAACTCTTCCAGATTAAGTGTAACCATTGTATTTATTTTTTGAGACCATCTTGCTTTTACTTAATTTACCAGGATCTAACTTTAAATGAAAAGATTTACATGAAAGTGATTTACTGTATTTTCCACATATTATGCACCCAAGAAATACACATGTACATATAGGAAAGTGGCTTGTGAGGGGCTAAATGGTTTGCAAAAACCCATATAATGCATACTTTATCTGCACAAAGTATGGTGCTATGGAAGTATAGAGAATTTCAATTTACAGAATTAATGCAAAACTTTACTGATTATTTTGAAAATTATAATCCAAAATTTTGTGGATCTTAAGTGCGGACTATGTATCTGTGTACATAAATGTACATTTTGCATATGCCATAGAACCCCAGACCTCAGTGCTACTCCATTCTGGAAAGAGCATCAAGATGCAATGCAGTTGTTCTGAATCAATTTTTCCCATAAGAAATAATTGAAAATGGATTAATCCGTTCTCGACCACCAAATTTTTACCCTAACCTTGCCTTTTAATATAAAACATTACACAGAAATTTCAAAGTAAATAAGTTCAGAGTTAAGTAATGTAATTTAAATAAGAAACACAACATTTAAAAAGTTTTTAACAACTACAGTATGGTCCATGCCTTGAGATTGATGTGGATCTTGATCTGTGGACACGGAGAGGAGGGATGGAGAGTCAGTCTTTGTTTGGAATGGGGATCCTCTTCCATAAAATCAACTGGTAGCTGCTTTTCAGGGTTTTTTTTCTTTCCCTTTTTTGCCCTTTTTTTTTCACTAGCACCTGGCTGGCTTTCTCTAAAAAAACCCCAAAAAACCCACCTATCTGATCATGTGGTCTGCTGTTGGCGTTTCCTTCACTGTTTTCTAAAAAGGTTTACTAAATTATCACAACAATATTGATAACATGGTTCATTAGTTCCTTATCATGATTCTTTAAATAAAACTCTTACTTAGGACTCCTGTTTTTTTTTTTTTTTTAATCTAGAAACAGTAAAAATGAAAGCCACAAAAACCAAGAAAACTTTAGCAAAGCGCTTGGAACACAGCCGCAAAAGCTTTAGACCATGCGTACTAACACCACCAACTAAAGCCAAGTGACCAAAACACGAACTGCTTTTGTTTGCAAAAATCAAATCACGCGCGTCGGGTTGGAGTCCGATGTTTTGTAAGAGCTGATGCAAAATTTTCTCGACATTTCACGTCGAAATCTGAGTATCGAGTACTGATGCGGTCGCATACTGGGGTTCTACTGTATAACATTAAGAACACATAGTTTTTACTTTCTGGTGAGCTATTTTAAAATATTTTATTTGGCATAGGCTTATCATTCAAAGGAACCCTTGCGCCCCAGCAGGTAAGTGTTGCGCTGCTAGGTGCAGTGAAACCACTAGGGGCTCTGCGGCAGAAAGATGGGCTTGCTGCTCCTGAAGAGAGTTAGCAGTCCCAGAAACCCAGGGCAGTCTCCGTCCATCAGAATCGACTCAATGGCATTGAGTTTGGTTTTTTTTAGTTATTAAAAGGTCAGATTTTAAAACAATTGTCTAATTTAACATTCTACGCTTATGTGTAATATACTGTATTCCTTCCTCTCCAATTTTTATATTACAGTAGGAGAAATTTTGTCCTTGCTAAAAATGTATGAATCTACAAGTGCTAAATTTTTGTGTTCCCAATACAGTGAACACATCATACACACAAATACCCACACCTTTACAGGTGAAAGGGACTCATTGATTGTACCATTTGATATCTGATGTTCAGCATTTCTTTTTAAAACTCTGCTTTCTATTTTTAGTTTTAGGGTTTGTTAATGAAATCCTCATGAAATATAGTTTATGCATACGTGGAAGTTGTGAAAAGGAAGCATTACTTTTAAAGAAAGCTGGTTTTAGTTATGCAGCAGGCAGATGTACTATATGTGTGCATTATGAAGCTTATTGTTTTTATTCTGATTTCCTAGAAGAGTGATTTATCATAACACAAAGTAACAGTGAAGGCAAATTAGTAGAGGAAGTGGTGGGAAATTGTGGCATTAGAGAGAGTGATTAAGAATTGGATTCGATAGCTTTCTTTTCAACAGCACACATAAAACTGTAGCTGCAAAAAGGTGAAGTTCATTTACAATAATTTATTACCAGCCTTTGCCTTGTAGAGAACACCACCAACTGAGCCGTGTTTGGGTATTTTCCAGCTCCTGTTTACTGTGTTAAAACTATAACAAGGTAATCTGATTCCTTTTGACTTAAAATAAGACAAAGAATTCAATATAAGGCACAGTTTATAGATTGTTTAATATTTTGGTTTGGTGTTTGAGGCTAAGTTTAGTGTTGTGTTCAACCAGTGTGAACTAACCAGCAGAAGTGCCAGATTTGGAAATGTCTTACGTTAATTAATACAAAGTACTAAAGACTCCATTCATTCCAACTTATTTGCTCCACGGGTGCCAGCCACACCGTCACCATGAGTAGGTTTTTCTGGCGACTAATCACGATTCATGGCCTCCAGGTTTTGTAACACTGGCATTTCAGCATCTGGGATGGCACATACTGTTTTCACAAGCTTCTCTTTTCCATCCCTGGCTGTTTCTCTCTTAAGTTATGTATGGAATTGAACTTGTATGATAACCTAATATAGTTAGAAGTGAGAGTAATTTGATACAGCATTACTGGAACATTATTAAGTAAACACACCCAAATAAAACTTTATGCTAATTTAGTATATTGGTCTTCAGTAGAGACTAAATTAAATTTTCATAAGAGGTCAATTAAAGACAACAGAGACTTGTTTCTTTGTGTTGGTTAGGACCAGATGTTGGTAAAATGGAAAATTAAGCCATATTTTTTGTGTGGTACTGTGCAAACATCTTTTCTAGCCAGTTTTACCTAGTTCTGTTTGTCTTCATGTGCCAATCTTTGTCAGCTAATTCCTTGTATGTCTAGAGATAGATGCAACTTAATCCAAATATTTATTAATGAATTCAAAAATCCAGATTGTCTTAACAGTATACAGTAGTGTAAATGTTATTTCAGGTAATACAAAGGAAATGAAGTTAATCTATTTTGGAGCTGAGGAGGGACTTTCTTAAATCCTACCAGGCAATTGAGCTCTGGAACTGTGTGATCAAGCTGAATCTAGAGTCTCCCTTTGTCGGTCTTGTGTTTAGTCCCACTTTCTCTTTGAACAGGTCGCTCAGATAACACAACTGCTGAAGATATAGTTGTATAATCTGGTGAGAATTTTGGTTTTTAGCCTTTTATAATTTCCTCTTGAGACTCTCAGAGCTGTAAGACCACAACACTTCAGTCCTTTCCACACAGGTGACACCTCTTTTTTCCTTGACTTGTGTGTGCACGCGTATGCTAGTATGCGTGCTTGCTTGTGTGTACTAATGCACATACTCATACTTGCTGCAAACCTGTTGCGTTATGTTTCTCTGGCTCCCAGCATTTGCTAGTTGGTGGTTTCAACTCTTGGAATACTCTTTTCCCCTGTAGATTTCTATTACGTGTAATAAGCGAAATTTTAATAGAGCAAGTGGCTATGGTTTCTTGTTGCCAGGAAAAAGCTAAGAAAGTGCTTTTGCTTATATAGTTGGTCCCACATGCATATTCATCTGACCAAAAAACCAATCTCACTGCCATTGAGTCAGTGTTGACTCATAAGTGACCCTATAGGACGGATAGAGAGCTATCCTATAAGTTTTCAAGGCTGTAACGCTCTACGGGAATGGAAAGTCCCTATCTTTCTTCCGCAGAGCAGCTGCTGGTTTCCAAATGGCTAACCTGCAGTTGGCAGCCCTAATGTGCAGCCACTATGCCACCAGGGCTCCTATGTATTGATTAAGTAGATGATTAATAAATGCTTGTGGAAGGGATAAGGAATTATACTCTGCTGCCTTTATTAGCTCTGAATCAATAGTTAGCTATGAAACAGAATTGACTTGATGGCAGTGATTTGAGTGGCTTTCTTGTGGATTATTTGGAGTTGTTCTATTTAGAGAGGCAAACCACCATTAAAAGGGCATGATGCTTTGTTAGGCTTTTCCTTTCTGATTTGGACATTCTTCTGAATTGCTTTGACTACAGGATTCGACAGCATTGGTGAGAATGGGCATCTGTGTCTTATTCTTGATAGCAAGGTGAGAAATTTTAGTCATTTCCCATTCAGCACTGTTAGCTGTGGGTATATTTATCCTTTATCATGGTGAGGATTTTTGCTTCTATTCCTAGTTTGAGGGTTTTTTTTTTAAATCATGAAATGTGTTGGATTTTTTTCCACAAGTACCTTTTTGACATTAATGATCATGATGCGTCATCCTTTTAATGCATTTTAGATATGGTATGTTTAGTTTGTGTGTGTGTTTTATGTTAACAAATTAGCACCGTGGGGAGAAAACAGCATACTTTTGTTATGTATTATAATGTTCAAAGGAGGATGTAGCATGTTATTCCATGTGTCACACTTGATGGACTATGGCAAACATATATTTACAAGTATATACCCTTTAGAGATAGATGACTGCTATACATTTGGAAACAAGCCATCTGCTTATTGTTTAGATTCGTGTTTAACTTACCACCCCACATTTCTAAACAGCAGTAACATTCTTCCTAACCTTAAAACCACTGACTGCTTAAGGCCCATTGTCTCCACATATATGCATATTTCCTGTGTATTGAAAGAATACAGATTGTGAAATTCATGCAGTCTAAAAGGACCAAGATGATTTCATTAACATATAAGGCAATTGAGTTATGCTTTTAATGTTTGTAATTGTTAACACAGTTTGGGTTGCCTTTTTCACACGTTAGTTGACAGGCCCCCAAATTATGAATAGACACTTAGATGACATAGTCCAAACTCATTTGCTAGCTATTAATACTTTCCCTCATTTAACGTTTATTGTGTACTTCTCATGTTAAGTGCTGGGAGTCTAATAATGAGTGAACTACAACTTAGAGCCGCGTGGAAATTCTAGACAAATTATTACTAGATAGTATGATGAGGATAGTCGTGGTTTGGTGGGAACATTCTCTCACCCTTCCACATAAGAGACTCAAAGTTGATTCCATGCAGGAGACCTGTGTGAAAGCCACCACTTAACTCTCAAGGGAGGCTTGCATGTTGTTAGCTGTGGCCCAGTCGCACTCCAGACGAAGATGGGGAAGAAAAGCCAGGCATGGATCCACATTGTTGTTAGTTGCTGTTACGTGGGCTCTGACTCGTGGTGAACCCTTGTCCCGCAGAACAAAACATTGCCCAGTCAGTGTGCTCAAGTTCATTGTTGGAGCTATTATCTATTTTAAGCTATTCCACTCTAGGAGGTCCATTTTCTAAGTATATTGGATACTATTCTATTGTGATCTGTAGGGTTTTGTTTTCTTTAACTTTTCAAAAAACTTTTCACTGTGATTTGGGTGAGGGTTTGCAGAGCAAATTAGTCTTCCATTCAACAGTTCACATACTTTTTGTTTCATGATGTTGATTGTCATTCCCACACTGCAACAGCACTCATCCCAGTTTCTCCTTGTGTTTTCTGTTTTCCTTGTTTCTTATTCTTTCTTGTCTTCTGAACTTTACCTCTGGGCAAATGCTGCCCTGTTGATCTCATATGGTGGGTCTAGGAAGGCGTACCACCCCAGTGTATTGTTGTCTTTATAGGCCTGTTAATTGTTGGGCTAGCAGTTGAGCCACTTGGATGAGTTCAGATCCAGGCTTGCTTGGTGAATAAGGGCCCGTGGGGTTTTCAGTCAATGATCAATCGTCATGGGCACATCGGCTACACAAGACCTCTAAGTGTTGCAAAGCAGGGAGCTTACTCTGAGGAGTACGGTATGCCTGACCCAAGCCATCGCTTTTTCAGTCACCTCCTCCTAGGCATGTGAAGGTTGGACATTGAATAAGGAAAACCAAGGAAGAATAGGTGCATTTGAAGTTTGGTACTGGCAAAGAATATTGAAAATACACTGCAAAAAGGGCAAACAAATCTGTTTTGGAAGGAGTATGGCCAGAGTGCTCCGTAGAGGCAAGGATGTTGAGACTTCGTCTCATATCCTTTGGGCCTGTTGGTAGGAGAGACCAGTTCCTGGAAAAGAACATCATGTTTGGTAAAGTGGAGGGGCACTCAAAAGGAGAAAAACCCTCAACAAGATGGAGTGACACCGTGGCCGCAATAATAAGCTCAAGCAAAGGAACAATTGTGAGGGTGGTTTAGGACCGGCTCGGCAGTGTTTCGTTCTGTTGTTCATAGGGTGCTGTGAGCTGGAACTGCTTCGGTGGCACCTAGAATAACAGGGTTTTCACTGGACAGTTTCGGGGAGTAGAACACCGGGCTTTTCTTCTTAGTGTCCCTTAGTGTGGCAGCCCTGCTGAAACATGGCTACCATGGGTGGTGGCCTGCCTGGTATTTGAAATACTTTGTGGTATAGCATGATAGCAACCTACAAGCCACTATGGTACATCGGACTATCAGAAGTGCGGAGGGAATAGGAACTAATGAACTAGAAAAGGGTTAGGCTCGAGGCAGGTACTGTAGAGAAAAGAGTGAAATGGTTTGTATACAATGTATCTGTGGGGTGTGCATATGGAGGGCTCAATATGGAGGTCTTGGTTGCTAGACAGATGACTTTGTATATCGATTTACTAGATTATTGTCATATACTGCTGCTTTTTGAGGAGCAGATAACTGAAGCTCAGTTATCCTAACATTCATTTTTAAAATGAGCGTACTGAAGGAAAACTGTTGGGGTTTACAAACATCAATATTTAAGAGTTTTTCTTCTATGATAAGGAATAACAGCTGAGGAATCAATTTTGCTTATGATTCCTAAAGAATTTTGTTAATTTTCTTAGAAATGAAAAACATTGTGTGTGTGTGTGTGTGTGTGTGTGTGTTTCTTTTCTGGTTCTTGTGAATTTAAAAATAAATGGCTAGGTAAATAAATAAATTAAAAAATAAATAAATGGCTAGGTAGAATAAGTAGATAGTGAATATGGTTGCTATTGACTGATTTTTAAAGTAGAGTTGGAATTGTTCTTTTGAGAATAAAATAAGATTGTATTATGTATATTGAGCACTTAAAATTTTCCTTGAGTTCTATCTACATTATTGTTCTCTCTTTATTGATGAAGAAGTGATATGACACATCTTGCCCAATAGGGAAGCCAGAATTTAAATTAGGCAGTCAAAGCTATGCTCTTAAGTATTGAGCTCTATTGTTGCATATTATAAAATATATTGGGCATGTATAAACCAAAGATATAACTTATGCCCTCTAGGTTATGTGTTGGGCTGCTAACTGCAAGGTCAGCAGTTTGAAAATACCAGCGGACCAGTGGGTGAAAGATGAGGCTTTCTACTTCTATAAAGAGTTACTGTCTCAAAGACCTACAAGGGGCAGTTCTGCCTTGTCCTAGAGGGTTGTTGTGAGTCAGCATCAACCCAATGGCAGTGAGTTTGATTTGTTTTGTTTTTATTTGCATGCCCCACCCAATCGTTTTGGTGGAGTTAGAGAAAGATTGAAGAGCCATATTAAGAAAATTTACTTCGCCATGGTACTATATTACTATTAAATGGTTATGGGAAGAGTTGATGAAATAAATCAAATTATTTTTAAACAAAAATTTGAAATGGGCATGTTTCATCTCTTAGAGACATTGCAGAATTAGATTTTTCAGTTGCTTTGACTTTTTGAGATAGAAAAAGGAAAGTGATTTTGTTTTTTTGAGATATGGTGGTTTACTTTATCCTAAGTATTTGATGATTTGTTTTCTTCTGTTTGCCCTTCAAACAAATACAATAACTAAATGGGCCAATACAAATACCATTAAAAATCATGTAACTTGGTTAAAAAGATTTAAAATGAAAAAAGGAACAGGAAAGATGTAATCTAACATGCCCATGAGTAAGAATAGAAAAGTATATCCTAGTGAAAAATTCTTTTTTCAGTAAGAAATTTGGGTAAACATTTTCATTTTTGGTATTATATACTTTAATAAAATTCTGCTATAGTAAATTCATTCATTTATAATTTGCTTATATATATTGAAAACCCCCTTCCTTTCTTCCTGATAGCTGTTTTATTTTAATTCAGTGACATTTGTATTGTGCTGCATTCCAAAAATTTTAGCAGTGCTCGCTCTAAAAGCTTTTACATTTTCTCTAACAGCATTTAGATACCAACTGCTCCCTTCTGCTCCCTCACTTTTGATGTGTTTGGGAGTGTAAGGATGTCATCAAGGTTGCTAACCTCCATTTAAAAAATATGCTAGAAACAATGTTTTTCTCCATTTATTAACTACACGTTATATTTTACCAGTGTGATTGGAGTAACCTTTTTATCCATATCCTCTATTCCCTTGCCTTGGCAACACCTAACCATGACTTTCTCTAGCCTCCTACTCTTATAACTATGTGGACTTGCAACAAAACAGATTTATGACTTACAAGGCTAGCTGGGCATTTGTTACTGCTTGGCAATTCTTACTTTAATCACCTCATGTTTGCTCCTGAATGTATTACATGCACTCGCCCCGCTCAAGTTAGTGATTTTTAAAATTCTTAGACAATCCATCTAATTCTGAGAGTGGACAAACAAAACAAAGCTAGTGTAGGTTCATTGTCCGCAGCACCCCTTCACTGGTTTCTCTTCTCCAGCCACCAGCCACCCTGTGTTTGTGTCTTCTCATCGTATTGGGGATGATACATTCCTAAAAGAACCTGGGTGGCATAAGGGTTTTGTGCTTGATTGATGAACAGAAATTGGCAGTTTATGCTTAGCCAGTGACTCTGGAAGAACGGCCTGACGATTTGCTTTTGTAAAGGTTAGAGCCAAGAAAACCCCACAGAGCAGTTCTAGTCTGTAACACACGGGGTCCCCATGCGTCGGGCTGTTCATTCAGATGGCAGTCACCAGCCAGCCACCGCCACATATTGCTAGGTGGGCTCTGGATCCTACGGACTCTTCCTTAGCCAGTGTCGTTGTCCTTCCTGCATCTTTAGTGTTCGCTTTATGAATTACGGTTTGTCTTATTACCATCTTATAATCTATAAACACCCTGTTAATCAACTCTCCTTTACCTTGCTTCTCTTTCTAGCAGCTACTCAACCTCATTCCTTACTGGTATTGCCAAACATGTTGAATTAAAATTGTAAACATCGAACCTCTGAGCAGTTGCTTTAATTGCTGAAAAGTTTTAAAAAATGTAATAGTTTATATGCACTTGCTTTAAATGATCAAATAGTATGCTGCAAACAACAACAATAGCATCAACAAAACTAAACTTGCTGTCATCGAGTCAATGCTGACGGTGCAAGGTACGATGTAGCAGCGATGAAAAATACAACTTTCCTCTAGTTCCTAAATGCCTCCCCACCCCCGACTACCATGATCCGAATTCTACCTTGCAAGTCTGGCTAGACTAGAGGATGTACACTGGTACAGATAGGAGCTGGAGGCACAGGGAATCCAGGACAGATGATCCCTTCATGGCCAGTGCTGTGAGTGGCGATAGTGGGAGGATAGAGGGAGAGTGGGTTGGAAAAAGGGAACCGATTACAAGGATCTACATATGACCACCTCCCTGGGGGACGGACAACAGAAAAGTGGGTGAAGGGAGACATTGGACAGGGCAAGATATGACAAAATAATTGATAAATTATCAAGGATTCATGAGGGAGGGGCTACTGGGGAGAGGAGAAAAATGAGGACCTGCTGCCAAGGGCTTAAGTGGAGAGCAAATGTTTTGAGAATGATGAAGGCAAAGAATGTACAGATGTGCTGTACATAATTGAGTTATGTATGGATTGTGATTAAGAGTTGTATGAGCCCCTAATAAAACGATTAAAAAAATGCTGACGGGAGAACTGCCCCTTTGTTTCTGAGACTGTAGTCTTTAAGGGAGTGGAAGCACTCTTTCTCTCTTTCAGAGTAGCTGGTGGTTTTGAACTGCAGGCCTTGTGGTTAGCAGTCCAACGAGTAACCGCTGTGCCACCAGGGCTCTTAGAATTCTTTGAGCGTGCTAGAAAAACAGTAGTACTTTGATCCACAAACCAGAGACACCCATCCCCTTGCAAGTTCTTTTCTTTCCCCTAATTCTTTATTTCTCTGTGAACATGCTTACACTGCTGTTTTTCGTTTAATTTTATACACTACTGACTTCCTAATGTGGAAGATGAGATTTTTGGTTTCTTACAACCTGAGGAGATGGCGCAGAACTGTCTAATGTACCAGATATCTAAATTTGATTAAAGTATTTAATATTAGCTTAAACATGACTTCATGTAAAGAAAAGCTCAAATCCTCACAACTTAACTAATATAAACGTATAGAAGAAGGCAAGATTACTGTTTTCAAGGATTTTATTTTACATGGATCCACTGTCAACACTATGGAAGAATCAGTCAGAAAATCAAAGGACATAATTGCTTTTGGCAAATCTGCTGCATGAGGTCTCTTTGAAGTGTTAAAACACAGTGCTGGCACTTGAATAATAAGTTGATCCTGACTCAAGCCATGATATTTTCAGTTGCCTTGTACACAATGAATCAGGAAAATTAGAGAGAATGTGTGTGAATTACAATTTTGGGGAAGAACATTGAAATGGACTGTCAGAAGAACTAGCAAACCTATCTTAAAAGAAGTACAGCCAGAATGCTCCTTAAAGTGAGGGAGGTGAGACTAGTCCATGTATAAGGACATACTGCTTGGTAGAAAGTTGGTGAAAAAAGATGATCCACAACGAGATGAATTTACACAGTGGCTGCACCAGTGAACTCAAATACAGTAATTGTGAATATGGTACAGGACTGCGCAGTGTTTTGTTCTTTTGTACATAGTGGTTACTATGACGTCAAACTGACTCATCTGCCCCTAAAAACTATGACAAGAAGCTGCTATAACAACCAGGACATTGGTGGGGATGGTGCAGACCAGGGTAGTGTTTTTGTTTGATTGTAAGTGGGGTTGCTACAACCACAGCTTATAAGACTAGGGCTGTGTAGTTATGGTTCGTACAGGAGCCATTGTAGCAACTTCTTCAGCGAACTAAATTTTTTCATAATTAATGGAAGCCTTGGCATTAGCCCAGGATTACGGGATTGGTGTTTCAAACTCACTCGCCGCTACACAGGAGAAAGATTGCTCCCATAATTATTCACAGCCTCGAACTCCCTATTTAGGCTGAGAGGTTGCTGTGATTCAGAATATATTTAATAGCCATGCTTTTTAAAAAAAATTACGTCACTGTAAATTTTCTCCCAAATCACATTTTTTTAAAATAGAGCAAATTTGTTTCCCATCAACAGTTTATAAACATTTTGTTTTGTGATATTTGTTGCAATTCCTTCAATGTAACAATACTCTTCTCACATTTCTGGGTCCCCATTTCCATGATTAGGCCATCTTTTCTTTTAAAAAAAATCATTTTTATTGGTGGCTCGTACAACTTTTATCACAATCCATCCATCCATCCATCCATCCATCCATCCATCCATCCATCCATCCATCCATCCATCAAGCACATTTGTACATTTGTTGTCGTCATCATTCTCAAAATAGGTCCTTTCTACTTGAGCCCCTGGAACCAGCTCCTCATTTTATCCTCTGCCTCCTCTATCCTCCCTCCCTGCCCGCTGATAATTTTTAAATCATTATTTTTCCATGTCTTAAACTGACTGATGTCTCCCCTCACCCACTTTTCTGGTGACCATTCCCCAGGGAGGGGGTTAAATGTAGGTCCTTATATCGGTTCCCCCTTTCTATCCCACCATCTCTCCACCCTCCTGGAATCGCCACTCTTACCACTGGTCCTAAAGGGTTCATTATTCCTGGATTCCCTGTGTTTCCAGTTCCTATCTGTACCAGTGTACATCTTCTGGTCTAGCCAGATTTGTAAGGTAGACTTGGGATCATGATAGTGGAGGTGAGGAAGCAATAAAGAACTAGAGGAAAGTTGTATGTTTCATTGTTGCTACACCGCACCCTAACAGGCTTGTCTCCTTCCTGTGACCCTTTTGTAAGAGGATGTCCAGTTGCCTACAGATGGGCTTTGGGTCCCCACTCCATACTCCCCTCATTCACAATGATGTGATTTTTTTGTTCTTTGATGCCTGATACCTGATCCCTTCAACACCTTGTGATCGCACGGGCTGTGTGCTTCTTCCACGTGGGCTGTGTTGCTTCTGAGCTACATGCCCACTTGTTTACTTTCAAGCCTTTAAGACCCCAGACGCTATACCTTTTGATAGCCAGGCACCATCAGCTTTCTTCACCACATTTGCTTTTGCACCCATTTGTCTTCAGTGATTGTGTTCAGGAAGGTGAGTATCATGGAATGTCAGTTTAATAGAACAAAGTGTTCTTGCATTGAGGGGGAGTACTTGAGTGGAGGCTCAATGTCCATCTGCTACCTTTATACTAAACCTATAAGTATATGCACATAGATCTATTTTCCCATCCTCATATATAAATATATTTACATTTGTACAAGCCTGTATTTAGGATTAGGCCATCTTTTCTACAAACTCTTACTGTCTTCTGAACTTTGTTTTGGGGCACATGTTGCCATTTTGGTCTTCGTGGCTGATTGACTGAGGAGTACTTTGCTCACAGGTGTTCTGTTCTTGTACACTTTCTACAGCTGTTGGTTGCTTGCCTGAAAGAGGTTCGCCAAGACTGAGTCCAGGTCCAGGTTTGAAGGGTCAGGGCTACAGTCTAGGGGGTTCTACCAGTCCTTTTCAGAGCACTAGTCTGGGCTTTTCCTTGTGTTTGTGCTACAGTTTGCACCCACTCTGACCAGAAGCTTCTATTGGCCTCATTCTATGTTGGTTAAATTTCTTCGTATGTCTCACTAATGTAGTTCCTAAATTTTTGACAGATTATAAAATTTCTCCCAATATTGTCAAAGAGAATTCGTAATTTATCAGTTATATTTACACCCTTTGGCGGGAACGTGTTTGGATACGTCTGTCATCCTGGTCTAGCCTAATTTGTTTGGTTGAATTACACTTGACGTTTCCCTTTTGTTTGTTTCTCTGCCAACAGCTTTTCTAATTCACATCATATTTTACTGGTTTTGGTTTCTTAAGTGTCTCACAGGTAGTTATTTTTAGATTTTGCATATCTAAACATGTTTTTATCCTCTCATACTTGAGATCTCGTTTGCCCAATACAGAATTTTCATGTGGGAATTCCTTACCTCCTATAATTTCAAGGCATTATTCTATTGTCTTCTAGTTATAAGTATTGGTGTTGCTCAGCCTGGGTGGTTCTGAGTCCTTTTTCCTCGTGGAGGGGTAGTGGGTTATTTAATAGGAGGCTCTAGCCAAAGTTTCTAACTCCTACCAAACTACCTTTTCTTACATGGGACTGGCAAGAAAATGAGGGAAGGAATTCTGATAGGATTCACCCATGGGTAATTGCGAACAAGATTACGTGGAGTGCCATCCCGCTGCATATACAGTGAGCCCTCTGGAGAAGCAGGAGATACCATATTACCAGCAAGAGCCAGGAGTGGATTGCGTCTTCTGGACCCCAGACTACTATGCGGTGAACCTCCTGGAGCCAGAGCAGGAAACATAATAGTGGGCATCCCAGCCCACAGAATAAGTAAAACTGAGTGCTTTTGTGCAGGAGGCTGGCTTGTGGAGTGGGGCACCTCTGGGCACTTGATTCAGGATGCTGGGCTTGCTGACCCACACAAGTGGAGCCGGGTTCCTTGGGGTTGAGGTTTCTAGAGTGGGATGTCTCTGGGCACTTAATTGAGGTAGCTGGGTTTGCTGACCCACAGCTGGAGCTGAGTGCCTTCAGGATGAGGCTTACCGCAGAGTGGTATGCCCTTATGGCCCTTTATTAGTAGACCTGAAAGAACTGTGTAACATGGCCTGATAAACAACTGTCTCCTGAGCATTTCCCTCTTGCAGATTGTTAACTTCCTTCATAAGACCTTTAGTCAGGATTATCGTCTGAGTTCTGCGTATCCAGTGCAGTGCATATTAGAACGTAGAGATAATACAGAAAACACAAGTGAAAATTACACATATTGTGTAACGAAGATTCAGGACTGTATGACTTATTTTTCAAAAGTCATTGCTGAATGTTCAACAAACCTTTTATTTAGGAAAGTCCCATTCTTGTCTACTCTTATTTCTTTGTCTTTTGTTTTATTTCCTGTAGGAATCACTTGACTTTATCAAGAATTTTTCAAAATTACAATTGGTATTTTTGCTGCTAGAATTTCTAAGAGCTCAATTAGTTTTCTAGGACTTTTTTTTTTCACGAATCCTGTACCATAATTGTAATACATTTGCATTATTTAAAATTTTATTTTATTATTTTTTAATAAATCATTTTATTGGGACTCATACAACTCTTTTTTTCTTTTTTAAAAAATATTTTATTAGGGGCTCATACAACTCTTATCACAATCCATACATATACATACATCAATTGTATAAAGCACATCCGTACATTCTTTGCCCTAATCATTTTCAAAGCATTTTCTCTCCACTTAAGTCCTTTGCATCAGGTCCTCTTTTTTTTCCCCCTCCCTCTCTGCTTCCCCCTCCCACATGAGCCCTTGATAATTTATAAATTGTTATTTTGTCATATCTTGCCCTATCCGGAGTCTCCCTCCCCCCACCTCTCTGCCGTCCACCTCCTAGGGAGGAGGTCACATGTGGATCCTTGTAATCAGTTCCCCCTTTCCAACCCACTCACCCTCCACGCTCCCAGCATTGCCCCTCATACCCCTGGTCCTGAAGGTATCGTCCACCCTGGATTCCCTGTGCCTCCAGCCCTCATATTGCATTATTTTTTCATGTCTTTTTTGAACTCCATTTTATTTATTCCAAGTTTCTTTTAAAATTTTTATTTGAGTGTCTTTCTTTTATCCAAGAGGTGTTTCTGAAATGATAGGTGATCATTGCTTGCCTTTTTATTTAAAAGAGAGGCATTTCAAAACGTACTGGAAGTTCTCTCTTTTGACACAGAGATGCTTATCTAGGTATTTCAATATTTAATTTCCAAAGGTTAATACTGTAGTGGGTATTTTCTTTTGAGTTAACTGGTTTTCTGTGGGAGGAATCTTCTAAACATTTACCTTGGGAATCGGGGAGGAATTAGGCCATCAGCATGGCGTCAATGTTCTTGAATCCCAGCCATGGGGAGGGGAGGGGTGCGAATTAGTGCTGTCCTAACATCAACTGCGTGCACTTTGACTTAATCTTCCCTAGTCCTTGTGGCATTTCACCTTGACCTTATCTGTGTCTTGTTACGGACTCCCTTATTTTTGTAGTATTTCTTTTTTTTTTTTAATTTTTTTATTTTAACAATTTATTGGGGCTGATACAATTCTTTTCACAGTTCATACATATACATACATCAATTGTATAAAGCACATCTGTACAGTCTTTGCCCTAATCATTTTTTTCTCTTTTCTTCTTTTACATTTTATTAGGGACTCAAACAACTCTTACCACAATCC
This sequence comes from Tenrec ecaudatus, assembly GCF_050624435.1. Lineage (NCBI taxonomy): Eukaryota > Metazoa > Chordata > Mammalia > Afrosoricida > Tenrecidae > Tenrec > Tenrec ecaudatus. The sequence goes on from NC_134533.1 coordinate 84,440,489, forward strand.
ATACATATACATACATCAATTGTATAAAGCACATCCACACATTCCCCGCCCCAATCACTCTCAAAGCATTCGCCCTCCACTTAAGCCCCTTGCATCAGGTCCTCTTCCCCCCCCCTCCCTCCCCATTCCCCCCTCCCTCATATGCCCTTGGTAATTTATACATCGTTGTTTTGTCATATCTTGCCCTATCCGGAGTCTCCCTTCCCCCCTTCTCTGCTGTCCCTCTCCCAGGGAAGAGGTCACATGTGGATCCCTGTAATCAGTTCCCACTTTCCAACCCACTCACCCTCCACTCTCCCAGCATCGTCCCTCACACCCTTGGTCCTGAAGGTATCATCCACCCCGGATTCCCTGTACCTCCAACCCTCATATGTACCAGTGTACAGCCTCTGTCCCATCCAGCCCTGCAAGGTAGAATTCGAATCATGGTAGCTGGGGGGAGGAAGCATCCAGGATTTGGGGGAAAGCTGTGTTCTTCATCGATACTACCTCACACCCTAATTAACCCATCTCCTCTCCTAAACCCCTCTATGAGGGGATCTCCATTGGCCGACACTTGGGCCTTGGGTCTCCACTCTGCACTTCCCCCTTCATTTAATATGACATATATATACACATACATATATACATATACACATATATACACACACTTATATCTTTTTTTTTGTGCATGATGCCTTATACCTGGTCCCTTGGGCACCTCGTGATCGCACTGGCCGGTGTGCTTCTTCCATGTGGGCTTATTTGCTTCTGAGCTAGATGGCCGCTTGTTCACCTTCAAGCCTTTAAGACCCCAGACACTATCTCTTTTGATAGCCGGGCACCATCAGCTTTCTTCACCACATTTGCTTATGCACCCATTTGTCTTCAGCGTTCCTATCATGGAGGTGTGCAGTCAATGATATGATTTTTTGTTCTTTGATGCCAGGTAACTGATCCCTTTGGGACCACTCGATCACACAGGCTGGTGTGTTCTTCCATGTGGACTTTGTTGCTTCTGAGCTAGATGGCCGCTTGTTTCTCTTCAAGCCTTTAAGACCCCAGTCACTATCTCTTTTGATAGCCGGGGAACCATCAGCATTCTTCACGAAAAAACAGGAAAAACAAAAGGCAAAGGAAGAAGATGTCCTGAACATAACAACATACATAGAAGAAACAGACATTGAGATGCCATACAAAGAAGCTCTCAGAATGGTGCTTGGAGCGATGCAGAATATGAGGGAAACACTACAGAAAAAGGATGAAAAGATAGAGGAGATAAAAGACATATACCAAAGGAAAATACAGGAGCTTGAGGAGCAGGTAACGAAAAACAATAGCAGAATCATGTTCCTTGAGAATCGATTGGAGGAATCAGAGAACCGCATCAGAGGCGTGGAGGACAGCCAAGCAGACTTTAGTAAACGTGAACAAAAATCTAATAAGAGCATCAGAGAAGCCGAAGAAAACCTAAGAGCTATGTCTGATGCTATGAAGCGGAACAACATTAGAATTATTGGCCTACCGGAGGAAGACACAACAAAGAAGTCATCTGCAACAATAGCGAGAGAATTCTTGGAGGAAAACTTCCCCAGCCTAATGAATGAAAACAAAGCAACCATCCAGGAGGCTGAAAGAACACCAGCACGATGGGACCCCAAGAAGAAATCACCAAGGCACATAATAGTTAAACTCTCAAACTTTGAGGAAAAGGAGAAAATCATGAGAGCAGCTAGGGAAAAGCAAGCAATCACATATAAAGGTTCCCACATAAGGATATGCTCAGACCTATCAGCAGAAACTATGAAAAAAAGGAGAAAGTGGAGTAACATATTCCAAAAATTGAAAGAAAACAACGCAAATCCAAGAATACTCTACCCAGCCAAATTATCGATCAAGATCGATGGAGAAGTAAAAGTCTTCCCAGACAAGGAAAAACTCAAAAAATACGTTACAACAAACCCAGCATTACAAAAGATCCTCGCCGACTCAGTATGGGCAGAAGAACAACACCCACCAAGCACAAATAAGTAGTATTTCTTGTGTGTGTATATATATATACATATATATATTTGTAATTCTCTTCTCACTTACCAGTCTTCCTAATGTAGTCTTTTCTATTGTTTTTGTTGTTGTTGTTTCCTTGCTTTTCCCTACCTCTCTCTTTTCTGTCTTATTGATGATCTTATATACTTCTCTGGAAAATTCAATGCTCCATATTCTGCTGCCAATTTGAATAGTTTTATTGTTTTCACCTATTGCCTAATTATACAGTTCCATATTGATACCCACAGTACATCTTATTATAGGCTTTCTCTATATACATCAGTTTTCTCCCCATCTCTTCCATATTTTGTAAATATTTAGGTGGGCATTGGGTATATATTAGTTCTTAACTTTTAATTTTCCAGGGTTAGAAGTACATTCCTATTATGTCAGAAATTAAAACAACCTAAGCGCACAGTGAATGAGTGAACATGCTCTTATCCCGACTATATTTTCAGTGTCTTCTTAAAACTCCCCGGACCATGTTACTCGTCCTTGAAGATGCCATGCATCTTACTCCCAGACTTTGGAACTAACTGCCCCTTCTGTCTAGAATCTCCTTAATGGATATAGAGAAAACTTAGAGTGCTTTTTGGCAACTAGATATTCTCTTAATGTCAGCAGTTATTACTGTTACAATTATCCTATATGGTTGAACCCCTCAGTTTCTCATTTCCTATAGGTTTATGTGCAAGTGATCAACTTCTAAAATTTGTCCTTCTCAATGTAAAATGCTTTACTTAAGAATACCTCTTCCTCTTAGCTATACTTTAAATGCTTAACCTTGTTTCATTTTATTCATAATACTATGATGTATTATTTATGCATGTGTGTCTACCTTCTCCAAAAATGTAGACTCTTTAAATCTACATCTTAAAAGGTTTGTTTAAATTACTTCCTAATTCCTTCAATATGCCCTTGAAAGTGCTTCAGAAATGTGTACCTGAATACATGCTAAATCTTCACTTAATCTTTCATTTTCGGTGTTACACTCTTTGACACTGGGCCACTTGTTGGTTCATTACATATTCTTTGGATACAGCAATGAGCCATGTTTTTACTAAGGTCTAAATTTTTTCTTGGCAGTTGCAAGATGGGTAGCACTAGAAATAGCAATAATATTTTTAGAGTGTTATTCAATATATGACCTCATGAATTATACCATCTTCTCTTTGTATTTCTGTAGCAGCTAGGTAACTTGAATTGAACTTCAATGGAAAATATAAATTAGGACAAACGATCAGTTCTGAAACAAATTCAAGTACCGTATATACTCGTGTATTAGTCGAGTTTTTCAGCACAAAAAAAATAAAACTGGGTTCGGCTTATACACGGGTCAGTGGTACCCCAGCGAGGTGTAACATCTTGCTGGCCACCCCCCCCACCCACCCACCCGAGGTAACGGACGAGCACCCGTGATAGCCGTTTTTCCCCTGTTCATTCAAAGCCCCGCTGACAGTGCAGGACTTTGAATTGAGAGTTTCTTTACTCACATCTCACCAATCAGAGCCGTCCTATGACGTGGACGACTCCTATTCGCACCTGTAGTGCGACAGCTTAACTGGTAAGGATGTGTCTGTGGCTGCGCTCCTTCTCTCCCCTCTGGTCTCTGTGTTAATTCACATCCTGCATCCCCGGTCTGCACGGACTCATCCCCCCTCCTCCTGGCTAACACATCGCTGTGGGGAGAAGGGGTATTACCATGAAAGTTCTTTTTCAAAGTCTTGTTTTTTTTAATCCCATTAGAAATGAATACTCTTGAACCAAAACAAAAACATCGGTCATATGAGGCTGTTTTCAAAATAAAGGTTGTGTCAATAGCAGGAGAGAGCAATAACAGTATTGCAAGTGGGGAATTCTGTGTTGACGAAAAGCAAGTGAGGGAGTTTTGGAAAATGAAGCCTGACTTGGAACAGATTCCAAAAGCTAAAGAAGCCTGTCGTGGTTTAACATCTTTTTATGGGGCTCTAGAGAGTGAATTGCATAAATGGGTTATGGAGTGTCATCAAAATGGTTACTGCGTAACACGCATGGGAATTCGCATACATGCTCTACAAATGACTAAGGATGACAAATCTAAACCACCAGGCATTGAAAAATTTGCTGCGTCAGCAGGATGGTGTTCCCGCTTCATGAATAGGTTTGACCTACTATGTTTGAGACGAAGAACAATTGCCAGAAATTGCCACAAGACCCTGAAGAAATGTCATTCTAGTCATTTATTAAAAAAAGAAGGATTTATAATTAAGACCTGGCAGATATTGGGAATATGGATGAACCTGCTATGACTTTTGATGTTCCAAGCAACAGAACTGTGGCAAGTTTAGGAGGAAAAAAAGCATGTTTCTTAAAACCACAGGAAATGAAAAAAACACTTTGCAGTTCTATCATGTTTGGCTAATGGAACTAAGCTACGTCCTGTCATTTTTAAAAGAAAAACCTTGCCTAAAAAGATCAATTTCCCACCAAGAATTACTGTGCGTGCACATGTTAAAGGCTGGATGGATGAAGACGGACCCAAAAAAATGGCTGGAAGAAATTTGGAACCAATGACCAGGAGCAGCCTTAAAGAAAAAGCCATCATTACTTGTTTGGGATATGTTCAGAGCCCACCTATCGGATGACATTAAAAAAATTGGCAAAATCTAGTAAAGTTACTTTAGCCATTATTCCAGGTGGGCTTCCATCTGTACTGTAGTCTCTGGATGTATCTTTGAATAAACCTTTTAAAGTTCGCGTGTGAAGGATGTGGCATGAATGGATGTCATCTGTTCAAGCCCGACTAGCAAAAGGAGGAAATCTCATGAACCTGACATAGAGTTAATAGCAAAGTGGGTTCGAGATGCATGGGAAGACATTCCAGGAGACATGGTGCGACATGCCTTCCAGAAATGTAGTATTAGTAATGCTGTGGATGGCAGTGAAGACTGTGCTTTGTATGAAAATGACAGCAGTGATGGTGATGACGGCGATCTCAGTGAGGACAGTGTCTATGATGACCTCACACCAGCTGAAGCTCTGCATTGGGATACGGATGATGATATGATGAGGAGTCCAGTTTTGAAGGATTTTAACTGTTTACATTTTAGCTTGGTTGCTGATTGAGCTCAGGGAATAGTACTCTTAAGGTATCATTGTTGATACCTTATTGTTTTTGTTGAACCTATTTTCCACTTACTGTGCTGGTTTACTAATGTTAAATGACTTGTCCTTTTATTTATGTTTTTATTTAAAATAAATATTTAAATACATTACCCAACTGATGTCTCAATTTTTATTAATTTTATTTTCATTTGTTTTGATTAATGAAACTCACCAATAGCTTCTTCATTTTACTCAAGTCAGCCAGTTTTTCTGGTTTCCCAGGTAATAATTAGGTACCTCAGCTTATACTCGGGGGTCGGCTTATATTCGAGTATATAGATCATTCATTTTTGTTTTGTTTTGCTCATCATATTAAAATTCAAGCTTAAAGATTTAAACTATACTTTTAAAGTGTAGACGTGGAAGTAGGCTGACATATCAAAATGACCTTTGAAACAATTTGGTTTTAGCTCTTGATAATGCTTAATGATTCTGAAAATGTTTCTGTAGCATCATTTTGAACTTCTAGGTCTTACTGTGTCTTGTTGCTTCTTTAGAAATTTCTTATAATTAATAACAATAGATATTTTAATACTTTGAGGATGAAAAATAGAGTTGATTACAAATTATAAATTATGTATTTTTTATTCACAGGCTACTGAAACACTCTTTAGGATGGGTGTAGCAAGAGGAACCATCACAGCGTTAAGAAATGGAGAAGTAAGATGAGCATTTTGATATAAATATTAGTTTTTAATTTTTTATCTTAAAAATATGAAAGGTAGAGAATTTTATGATGCCTTATGTGACAAGAAGCCCTTTACTTGTGGAAATAATTAATATACTTGGCTATGAACAATGCTTGGTGGTTCAAGTTCACTCATGTGTACCTCAAAAGAAGACCTGCCTATCTGATTTGGAAAAATCAGAAAAATTAGAAATCTTATGGAGCATTATTTTACTTTGACATACAGAGTCAGCTCCATGACAACTGGTTTTGGTTATGTTACAAATTGATAAATAATTTACAGTAATACTGGATCTACCTGATATTTCAATCTACTTTTAATTCACAGTCAAATGGAATCAATTATTAAGTTGAAAGTAACTTGCTGAACCTTTTCATTTTTGATTATTGTTTTTATTTTTAAGATATTAAATTTACTAATAACTTCTGTATATATACATCTTTAAAGAAAGGAAGATCTCTTTTTTCTTCCTATTAGGTTATACAGATCTGACACTAATTTCCTAGGATAAAATATTTTGAAATGTTGCAATTTACCATAGGCAGAGAGGGGGCAGAGGAAGAAATGAAATTTTGTCTGCTCTGTTTTTAAGCTGTGCCACAATTAACGGCAGTTTCTAAGCTTTAATGTTTCTAAGTGCTTTGCCAATTCTTTAAAAATTTTTTCTACCATCTGAAATAATATTTACTCTAAAATTATTTTCTGCCTGATCACTAATCTGTCTGCATTATCTTTATTTCATCACAAAATCATAATTAAGTTGAATTCAAGCATACTATATTGTCATGTTCCTTTTTCTATTCTGTTATCAAATACTCCTTGAAAAAATATATAATGCTTACTCTTTTGAGATGTAGCCAGATGGTATTTAATATAGTATTTACAGTTCAGTAATTTACATACTTAAATTGGAGTTTGGGAGTGAGTAGATGGCTAAGGAGTTAAGAGCAGTTATACCACTATCTGATGATAAATGTGATTGCTTAATATATTTATTTACTAGGCTTCCCTGAATTATTTTCGTCTGTGTTTCTGTAGCAGTTAAGTAATTTTAACTGTCCAATCATTTGGAAAATATACGACCTTTAGGTGTTTGTTTAATTTTTACTGGAAAATTACTTAAGCATTAACTTGTGAAATATATTTTGTCTCTGAAGAAAGTCTCAATCCCTTTCTTAGTAATTGTAACAAGCTGAAGTTTTTGGTGCTACTTTAGAAATTATTTCTATTAATATGGCCAGTCATATTTATCTGCCTAAAGGGCTCAAAATGGATTTCAGATTTCAGTAATTACTTATTTTCCAATAGGGGAAGAGGGTCAGTCTTTAAACTCTATATTTTGTAATGTGGGTTGGGAAAATGTATGTAAGAGAATTATAGATAAGGAATCTTCTGAGCATCACAGCACATAATGGATATGCATATTTTACTTACAGGAGAGGAAATAGTGAAGGCATCTGTCTTTTGATCTCTTTCTCCCATTATTGAAAGTTGCTCCAGGGTACCAACCTGGTGTGATGTGGCATGGGACTGAAGCACTTTCTTACCCCACTCTCTAAAACGAGGCTATGTGGTGGAAAGAAAACTAGTTTCTCTGACTTGAACTCTGTTCTTTATTTTACCACCCATCTGACCTTGGAAAATTTAACTTCTCAGAAGTTCTCATCGATATTTTAGGATTCGAGTTGATTAAGATGATGTCTAAGATTCTGAATAGCTTTGGCACTTTCTACTTCCAGGCAGCATTGTGTTCTCGCTCAAGTTTTTAAAGTCGTAATTTTCAACTGCGGGCTGTACATCCGAGTAGCCTGTGGAGCTCTGTAGAAATCATGATTGCTTGGGTTCCACCCTCAGTGACCTTACCTACTTTGGGAGACCAGTACTTAAACATACATACATACAAACATGCATACATAGGTAACATCCATTGATTTTAATCCTTAGCCACTATTATAAGTCTGTTTTAAAATACATTTTAATCTCATTTTGTCGAGAATATACCCAGCAAAGCGTACACCAGCTTGGAGGTTTCTACGTGTCCGAGGTGATTCCATTTTATTACATTCCAGGAATTGTTGTATATACTGATATTTAAAAAATTGTACCTTTTAAAGGTATTTTTTATTATTTTTTACTCCTTCTCTTCTAATACTACTTCACAGGAAAAGTAAGTCTTAAGAAGAAAAGGGCCAGGTGTTCAAATAGTGAGATCTCTCAGACCCAGTGGAAGTTACTTGCAAATTCCAGTGAAATGAACAAATATGCTGTGTGAACAAATATGACATGTGGCATTGAATTAAGATCTTGTATCTGTTCCCATCCCTTCCTATCAGCTGTCAACTGAAAATTTAGTTAAACATACTCAGGGGTACTGCAGAAGAAAGATCTGACAATTTGCTTCCATAAATATTGTAACCAAGGGGATGTCTGTGAGTTGAAATCAACTCAACATCGCCCAACGACGGCAACAACAGGCACTGTTATTAGGCGCTCGACATTTAATGGCAGATAAAACCCAGGTAGTTAGTGTCCCTTCAGGAAGCTTGTAATAACTTAGTGGCTGAGTCTGTAATCTGCCTCTTGGGACCTTGCCATTCAGTGTCATCTTCTGTAGAAATGCATTTCTACATTTTATTGTACTTATTATTAGAATAATGCATTGCTCTGTAAGAAATACAGTGGAATAATCTGTTGAAGATAGCTAGCACAATGTCTAGTATAAACTAAGCTTATACTAAATGATAACTCAAACTCTCAAAGGTCAGAACTCCATCCACACCACCGAGGCAGTGCTGAATTTGAGTGGCCCTCTCTGGGGTTTCTGAGGATGTAAATATTTCAGGGTGCAGACAGTCTCAGTTTCCTCCTGTGGAATATCTGGTTGGTTTCAACCATCAGCCACCGGGTTAGCGACCTGACACAGCCCACCACACTACCAGGCCTCCCTTAGATGATCAGTTTTTAATTTTATTTAATGTGATGAATTATTTTCTATGTTAGGATGAATATTCGAGGTTTTTGATTGTGGTATGTGTGCGAACTGAGAGCTGGTAAAGTAGACAAGATCTAGATATTTTTTGTTCTTGACTATATTAGTAAATATTTTTGTTACTTTTATCACTTGTACAGTTATTTAGGCTAGTATATATTGTCATTGCCTTCTGCTTCTGATGTTTTAGTAATATGCAGAGTATATGTTTAATTTCAAACTTGCTAGATTAAACAAATCCAGCTGATTTGGTTCCTGTTACTATGAGCAGGATAAGCATAGCAGGGGGAAATGCAATATTAGAAAAACTGACATGTGCAAACATAAGAATCAAGGTTAAACTATTAATAGTTCTTCCCAAGTCTTAGTTCTGCAAAAATCCCATTGGAACTGGTAAGATATTGACAACCTAGAACAGCAGACTAAAATTCTCTTATGTTCTTTCAAAGAAAATAAGATGATCTCTTATGCATTAAGTTCTTTGATTTTTATATATTGTATTTTAGCAGGACACTTATACATCTCCATTGCCATTGACATGTACTCTTTGTTGGCTCTGCTAACTATCGCCACATTCCCAGGTAATCCACAGGGGAAAAAGAAAAAGAAACCTGATGAATTTGGAACTTTCAAGAATAACTTTTTTCACTTGTGTTCATTCTCAACACTACACCCACATGATTTCCAAATCATACGCTTATTGATAATCTAATGCTTTTCTTTTTAAGCAGCTTGGACATAACTTAAAAAAAATATTTAGGGAAAATGGAGAGCATCCAGAGACAGAGAAGAGAATTAAGTATGAAAGAGAGAGAAAGGAGAGAGACTAAAGCCTGGGGAGAGTCTATAAGCAAGCACATACGGAAAAGTTGTACCATGCCTATCTTCATCGTGGCGTGAAGACATGAGTTTGATCACAGAGCACAAAGTGTGAGACAACTGGAGCTCTTGCTTATTACTTTAGGATATGAAATATTAAGTCTTCCAAGGTGGATGCAGGATTGCTATGTTGTCGATTTAAAAAAGATCTATTTCTTAACAGCCCTCCAGTGAATGCTATTGATATTGAATAGCTAGAGGCAAATTGGTCTAAGTAACATCTTGAGACCTTTTTAAAGTTCTCTAATCCATGAATTGAGACACGAGTTATATTTTGGCAGGTGCTTGGAAAAGTACACTCCTTGCCAGAACTATATCACAGAACACTGCGCTTCAGAATTTATAGTTTATTCATTTTGGAATATGTTGCCTTTGTCATTAAATCTGCTTTACCTAGCTCATCAGGTTATATACTTGTGGTGAATAAACATAGTTTGGATATTTTTAGTGCAGACAAGACCAAAGGCTAATCTGACAGTTTAAAATATTAGATCATAATCTTGAAGTTTGGTGGCCTTGTGTGTGCTTTTCTAAAGGGAGATCATTATCTTTTGAAATACCCTTATTTTCCTCATGCTAGTAACTCTGCTTTTGATTTAAATACAAAAACAAGTGTGCCATAATTATATTCTCAAACAAAACAAACAATATCTAGCGAATATCTGTCTAACTGTGGACCACTTAGGTTTTATTTTTCCAATATTGGAAGGGTTCTTAAGATAACATCATTTTGTTTTGATCCTAATAGGAAGAGCTTTAGGCCAGGAAAGCAATTGTTTCCACATGGGTGAAGCCATTCCCAACCATCTCGCCTCACGGTGAACTTAAACTGGCTTATCTTGGTTGTATTGCTAAATGTGACTGAATGCATTAGAAGAATATATAGGCTCTATTTTAAAATAAAATTTTTATGTATATAGAAAATGTTTTTGGTGCATAAAGCATGGCAAAATAATTCTTAAGTCTAATGTTGGAATGAGTTAAGCACTGAGTAATTTAAGATTTTTGAGTTACCAAAGAAATTTAATTTTATGCACATGCATTCATCCAGTGTAATTCTTGCCATTTTGCTTGTACAGGCCCTTTTCTTTCTCTATTGACTCTTGGCTGTGTTCTCAATAGAGGGAGTGTGTTATATAGTCGCATTTGAGACAGTTAAGTAGAGATGTAGCCCATCAGAAAAGAGGATTTGTAGTTAGTGGTGCCATTAATTTCAAGTAGAATGCATAGATTTACATACACCATAGAACTAAAGAGAATTGAAATCTTTTGGAAATGTTGTTTAGGTAGCATGAAGAGCAATATGGTTCGAAGAGTTCTAATAGTTTGATGACCTTTGATGTAGCTGTTGTCCTCCAGTGCTTGGAACTGGAGTCAGATTACAGTGGGGTGAGGAGTGAATGCAGGAGAGATGATAAAGAATAGGTTGTATAAATGGAGGTGCACTATGCCCCCCCCCCCCAGAAGTGGAGAAATAAGGTAAGAGGGGAAGAGCACAGAGGTTGGTGAAAAAAAAAAGAACCCCAATATATGCTACCTACTTCATTTTTATTGTTTGAAATGTAGTGCAGCATGCAGAGTTGATTTTAGAGTAACACAGGAGACAACTGTACTTTCGATATCCAAACCAAATGGAACCTACCGCCATCGAGTCTGTGTGGACTCATAGTGAACCTAAAGGGCAGAACTGCGCTTATGGCTTCCTGGGAAAGCAGCATCACAGCAGTGGGAAGCCCCATCTTCCCCCCCCCCCCCCCCCCCGGAGCAGCTGGTGGTTTCAAACTGCTAATGTGATTAGCAGTCCACTGAGGAACCAGTAAGCCACCAGAGTTCCTCTGCTTTTGGTGTAATGCATTCTAAAATGATTGAACTGCAGGAATTTATGATAGTGGAGTCAAAACTGATCTACAAGTCTGTAGGACCAAGAGATGACTTTATCACCCCACGTTAGAGCACTTACTATTGGCCCTCTTTCTTAGTAAGTACTTTTCATCGATATAAATGTAGGCATCCCCCTCCCAGTGTGCGAGCCCTATCCTGATTTAGCAGGGCTGGCTTGTAGTTCTCATCTCTATGGCGTGCTCTCATGATGGCTGGAACACTTCCTCTCCTCTTTCTTCACTGACTGTGGCAGTTAACTATTATTTGTTGTTCATGATGAGAGTACATGATGAGAGTAATGAAAAAACACCTTGCCTTAGCTTTCTAAATGCCTCATCATCTTGGAAACACGCTCAGATTGATTTTCTCATTTTTAAACCACGTTAGGTTTTGAATATAAGTTGCTTGCCATGATTTTACCCATAGAAAGTGCACGCTCCAGTGACTCTCAGCATATTTATCGAGATGTGCCGCCACCACCACCATCCACTTTTATAACATTTCCATACCCATTGTCATCAATTAAAGCTTTCAGTGCACGCCAAACACTATAAATTTTGTCGGCATAGATTTGCCTTTTCTGAAAATTTTAGGTATGGACTTAAAGAGCTCTTGTATGTCTCAGTTCCTTCACTTAATCTAATGTTTTAAAGTTCATCCATGTTTAGTATTTATTAGTAAACTTTTTTCTTTTTCTGACTAAATAGTATTCCATTGTGTAGATAACTTTTGGTTGATTCTTTCATTGGCTAATGGGCCTTTTCATTATTTCCAGTTTTCAGCTACTATGAATAAGAATGAGCAGTAAACACTTGCTCTTACATGTCTGTATTGATCTTTCCATTATTTGTGGGATAATACTTGAGTGGATTTGCTAAGGCTACATAAGTAATTTTTTCTTTAAATTTTTTGTTTACTTTTTTTGGTGGGGGGGCGGAATATATATAGCAAAACAAACATCAGTTGTGAGTTCTTTGTTGCTTTACATTCCCAGTTGTAATATCTGAAGAGTTCAGTTTACTCACGTCTTTGACAACCTTTGATGTTACCGTGTGGTGTGTTGATGTTGCTGTGGTTGAGCCCATCTCTCAGGTGGAGGTTTTCTTCTTAGTCCCTCATCCTTGATTGCACTCTGGATGGTGATCTCCAGGGTCTCCCTGATGGCATGTTAGAAGTGAATGCGGCGAGGTCTCAAAATCCTCCCAGTCCTCAAGGAGCATGTCTCTGTCCTTCCTGTGAAGTAGCTTTGTTTGTTCTTTCGTCTCTGTTGCGCATTCATTATTCACCACCAGCCTAATATGTAATTCAAATGGATTCCTTCTCTCCGGCCTGTCTTCTTCATTGTCCAGCTTTACATGCGCCTGAGGTGACTGACTGTAAACAAGGTGTTAAGTGCACCTTGTTGCTTTTTAACACATTTGTGGCACATTTGCTCAATGCAGTGTATTGTTTGATTTCTTGACTGCTGTTTCCCTGGGCATTGATTATAGATCCAAATAAAGTGAAGTCCTTGACAACCTCAATATTTTCACTTTATCTCGATAATGCTGTTCAGTTTTGTTTTTGTTTATGTTCAGATATAATCCATCCTGAAGTCATAGACTTTGATCTTTATCAGCAGGTGCTTCCAGTCTTCTTGGTCTTTATCAAACAAGGTTGTGTCATCTTAACAACCTGCATATTGCAGCTTGTTAGCGCCTTTGCCCAATCCCGATGTCTTTCATGTAGTCCACCTTCCCAGATTATTTGCTTCGAAACTTGCTTATCACGGGATCATCCCACTGATATTTGAAATATCAGTGGCCTAACTTTCAGCACCACAGCAATATGCAAGTCAAACCAAGTGTGACAGACCGGCAGGTAAATAGTGATTATAGGCATTCCTGAAATAATGTAGTCGTGTTCACAGGGGATAGATCTGGTGGCACAGTGGGCTTACTCGCTGAACTGGCCGTCAGTTAGAAACCACCAGCCTCAGAGGAAGGATGAGACTTTCTACTCCCACAAAGGGGTGCAGTCTTGGGAACCCACACAGGGACATTCTACTCTACTCTGTAGGGTTACCGTGTGTCAGAATTGACTTGATGATGGTAAGATTGGTTAGGGATTTAAATGGCAATGTGTACAAATTCATACACATAAATTTCATTATGGTTGTAATTTGCATTTTCTTAGTGATTAAGCATGTTGGACTTCTCTTCGTTTGATACTAGCCACATATATATTCTTTGGTTAATGTCTGTTAAAAATGTTTTGCCCATTTTAAAATAGGTTTTCTCCTTGTTGTGCTAGACAGAGTTCTCTAGAGAAACAAAGCTAAGACACTTATGATTATGTATATATATATAATATATATAGATGTATACAGCATGAAGGAGTATAACAGCTAATTAGTCCACACAGCACTACAGAGGGCTCAGCTCAACTCACTTACGTGGAACAGTTAATATACTGGCAGTCCTTCAACTCACAAGGGCTGCTGGGTCCAAGGTCAAGGAAGCAGACAGCTGAGTCTTCCCTAGGACAATACAGGCATTCGGTCACGGGCAGCAAACAGCATGAGGGTCACCAACAGTCAGCAGCTCAGGAGCTTAGTGAAGCAGGCCTGGATGGGATATTGAACTCAAACAATGCAAGATGACAGGATCCGACAACCTCAAGCTCAAGTGATGTATACCCCATCGGCATGGTAAAGCAGGTCTTGAAGGAACTTCATGCTCTTATTGACATGATCCATAGGTAGTGTAGCTCACAAGTTGAGGCAGAGAACTAGCTAAAGTAGCCACATGCTGGTCCAATCACCAGAAAACAAGAGAGAGGGGACAGACCTTGCTGACCCATTTATCTCTTTGCCCTCCCATCAAACTGTGACCTTATGAATCCCACATGTTCCTATTGGCCTGGTTGGCACAATAAGCCTACCTATCACAGTTGTGTTGTAAGATATTATATATATATATATATTTTTTTCCTTTTAAAAATTCTGAATACAGCATGTATTTATTTTCTAGATGATAAATTTTTGGTTTTGGTAAATACGTGCAACATAAACTTTTAAATTGTATGTTCCAGTGTTAGTAACCACACAATGCTTTGTATCCATCATCATTGTTTGTTTCCAAAAGTTTCATCACCTAAGTGATGATTTTTGAATAAAAAAAGTTTCCAAGTTTGATGACATTCATTTCATTTATTCTTTTTCTTTTATGGATCATATTTGTGGTATTGTAGCCAAGACAATTTTTTCCTAATTAAAGGTCAGAAAAATGTTCTCTTGTATTTTTGTCTTAAAGTTGAATAATTTTGGTTTTATTTTCAGTTCTGTGATCTATTTTGACTTTACTGTTACCTATAGTTTGAGAGAAATGTCTAAATTTATCATATGGGTATCTATTATTGCAACAGCATATATTGGAAAACTATCCTACACACATGGACTTATTGTGGCAGTTTTGTGAAAAACCAATTGACCATAACAATAACCTCTTCCTGCCCCAGGCTTCAGGGGTCCTGGTTCTGCTGTGATGGAGCAATTACTGTTTACTTTTCTCTCCCACTGATTACAAGTGAAAACCCTAGACAGAATACAGAAAGCAACTAAATTAGAATTCTGAAGTATAAATAATAACAGGAGTAAGGGAAGGGAGATTAAAGCTAGACGTAAAAACCAGAATCAGAGAGATTCCTGTTTGTTTGTTTTTCCTTTAACTTCTCTCTTAGAAGCTGGTGAATTCCTAATCCAGAATGATGGGAGAGCAGACACATAAAGCGCCCAGGGAAACCCTTTATTCCCCCCCCCCCACCCCCCCATGGTCAGAGGACTAGAAAGGAGGCCCCTGAAGAAGAAGACTATAGAAAGAATCACAGTTTTTTTTCCTTAAAAAAAATACACACCCATATTTTTAAAATGTTGATTTTGGGGTTTTATTCTTCCCGATAATCCCAGTCATGAAGTTAATCTCTATGATAGTGTTAGTGCCAGCTGTGCAGACATCTAAAATGCTGAATGTTAATCTTTCTCCGACCAGAGATACTGTGAATGGAACCTTCGTGTTCCAGAGACTGGAAGAAGCATCCTTATTTTTTTTGTTCTCTTTTTCTTTGTCACTTCACTTCTGATAGAGGCAGAAGCCTTGACTCTGTAGTCAAAGGACCAAGAAAATGAACCCCCGGTGAGAGAGTGTAGATGACAAAAAATAGGGTAAAGAAAGATGACCCAACTCTGGGAAGCGTGTGATTTCATATTCAGAGTTGTGGAGCTCTTGAGGAAACCGAGTAAAGCTCTGAGAACTGCACTATCGTGTAGACCGCCGTTCTTGTCCAGATTGATCCGCAGGTGTGCATGCAGGTGTGCATGCAGGTGTGCATGCAGGTGTGCATGCAGGTGTGCATGCAGGTGTGCATGCAGGGCCTAGGTAAATAGCACTGGAAATGAAAGTAATATTAAAACCAGAGCTCACAGAGGGTCGTTTGGACATAAAGCATTGAGCCTAGCATATTTTATTACCTATAATGATGACAAGTTAGTTCTTTAAAGGGTAGAGCATCTTTAACAACACTCAAACTCTTCCATTTTAAATTTCTAGGATACCATTCAAAATTGACCTACTAAGAACCTGGAAAATCCTAACCAGTTGCAAGAAAACAGTAAAAATGCCAACCCAGAAATAATTCAACCAAATCCGATTACAGCACTATTCACCATAGCAAAAAGGGAGAAAGAGCCCACATGTCCATCAGCAGATGAGTGAATGCGTAAGCAAAATGTTCCGAGACAGACATAGTAGTGATTAACAGAGGCGCAAGGAAGGATGGGAAAAGGAAGTATCTGCTTAGTGCCCACTGAGTTTCTGTTAATAGTAATAGAAACATTTGGTGGGAATTTGTCATGGTGATGGTTTTTCAAGTTGAATGCAATTAATGTCACAGACTTGTGCATGCAAACATTTGAATTGAAAAGCATTTTAATAAGTGTTTTTTCCCACAACTAAAAAAAGAAAACTGCCAGAGTCTGTAGAACATATATTGGAACCTTGTAAACATTTCTTAAATGAATGGAAAGATTGACATTCTCAGCAAGTAATAGAAATATAAAGTATATCAAATGGAATGAGAAAATGCAAATAATTGAAATATTAGTATTAAATATGAAAAGAACTGAAATTCAGTGGATGGGTAGAATATCACAAGGAAGATGACAGCGGAGTTAGTGAAGTTGAAGATAAATTAATACAAATTATACTATCTGAAGGGCCCCAAAAATATCCAATGGGAAGCAGACGCCCCCTTCGACAAGTGGTGCTGGAAAAATGGATAGCTACCCGCAGACAAATGAAGCAAGACCCTTGTCTCACTCCATGCACAAGGATAAACTCAAGGTGGATCACAGACCTCGAGGTCAAACCCCAAACTATTTAGGGCCATCAATGAGGGAATTGGGATCAACCTGAGAACTTTGGTGTAGGGAATGCATAGGCTATCAGAAATAGGGAAGGACACAAACACAGAGGAGGCACAAATCGGCAAGTGGGATATACTGAAGATAAAACACCTGTGTCCATTGAAAGAATTCATCAAGAGAACACTGTCTTTTGCTAAAAGAGAGCTAGTAATATCAAATGCATTTGGAGTGGGAATAATATACCTAATAGCTGTAAATCCTAAGAAAGAAATTAAAAATCCTTTGCTAAAATAAAAATTCAAAGCATTAATTTGAATATGTTGTGATTATTTAATGATGTTAAAGTGAAATATCATGTTTTTTCCCTTCTGTACAAACATCTAATAAGTTTACATGGCAGGATGAACTGTGTATGTTTTCCCATTTTCTGTGTAAAGGTGTATGCAATGCATATGTTGTGACCATAAGCTATTTTTTCCCCATTCTGTATTCAAATTTGCAGGAGAAAAATAAACCAAAGGTGCTCTCTTGTATGTGAATGTTTGCTTAAGCTTTGGTTTCTTGTTCATTGCTTAGATTTGTGCTATGGAGTGGAGTATTGCCCTGGGGGGAAACTGAAAACAGGGTAAATTACTTGGAGGGCTTCAAATTTAAGTTAGGAATTCCTAGTAAGTGACAGTTTAGCCCCTGATCTCTAACTCTTACAGATATGCCTAAGTGCCATTTATCTTGTGTTCTAAAATTACTGGTTCTGCTCTGTAAAGAGCTGTGTTTAGATTTGGTTTCCTGGGTTTTGTCAAAGCTATTTTGACAGTTATAGTTAGTTTTTGTTTTTAAACCATTGCATTATATTTTAAATAAATAGAAAAAATCTGTACAAGACAGTCAAGCTCTAAGCTAGGTGTACGGTCTTTTGTAAACTTTACAAAAACATGTATTATTATTGAAACAGATAAAATATTATGTCACAAATAGATCAGATATGTGGTAAGGCCAACTACGTCCAAAGGAAAAGCAGCATGAAGATGTTCCCCTTTTCTGGATGCTACCTGGGCTAGGAGCTTATGACCAATACCTCCCTCACCACCACCACCATCAAAGAAAACAAGAATTAAAATTTAGCTTTCCTCCCACAAGGCCGAAAGGAGGTGGTAATAGCTCATTCAAGTCAGAGGTTTGAGAGAGTCAAAAGCAAATTTACAAAACGTTGAAAACAAACTATATGTTCTCTCTTCTCCCGCTTTTTTATATCCAAATCCCACTCATTCCTGAAATGAGACCAATCTCAATAGTCACCACCTTTTTGAAGCCTGCTTTTATTTTCCTAACTAGAAGTCATTTTTTATTTCTCCAAACTTTAGCATCTAAAGCCTCATAACACGTTATCTGTACCTCTCTTGAGGTCTCCAGTGCTTCTGAATTTATGTTTTAGTCCCTTGCCTTGCTTGCTGCTGTATTGTGAGCTCTTTGAGTTGTTTTGATGTCTTATTTACCTTTGCATCTTAAATGAGCAGCCCATGGTGAGCTGAACTCCTTACTACTTAATCTGTTGATTGAAGACAAGAAAAGACTACATCGAAGATTTAAGTTAACAATTTATTATTCCATTATTCAGACTTAATGATATTTGGAGGGGGGTTATTGAATGTAACCTGCAGTGTTTGTAAGTATAACTGTTGACAATTAAGATTGCTGCATTTCAATCAGAATATTCTGAGATTGAGCCGATGGGAACTCACTGTGGGCAAGCGCTCGAGAATCCTTAAATCCCCACAACTTGTTGCTATCTATGGCAAGTGTGCTTTCTATCGGATTTTTTTTGCAATGCTTGACTCTTAAGACAATTAATTTTAATGTTAATGTGATGGGGATGTCGGAAGATACTTGTATTATTTCCTATTTATTAATAAAGATCAGATTTATTGTAGGAAATATTTTGTCCGTTTTAAAAATGGTGGTCTGGACATGGAATTTAATATTAGATATGACTCCTGTTTTCACAGTGCTCAGTTAATGAAAGTTTATTGTGGAAAAATGTAGAAAACACTTGCCGTTTCATTGTTGTTTACATTTTTTGGGACATGGTCATCATGTAGGCAAACCATATCTGTACAAATAATTCATTCCATTGTCATTAGCAGAACTCTGCCCCAGGACTTCTCCTTTTTCCTTAAGTAGGATTGTACAACATTTGTCCTTTTGTGACTGACATTTCTCCCAGCCCAGTGCCTTTGAGGTTCATATATGTTGTAGCACAGAAAGACTTCCTCTTTAGGGCTGAGTAATATTGTATATACTTGAGTATAAGCCGACCTGAATACCAGCCGAGGCACGTAATTTTACCACAACAACTGCATTAAGTATGTGCTGAAAAACTCAGCTTATACATAAGTATATATGCTATTCCATTCTGTCTTACCATTTCTTTACTGATTTTGATACCTTTAATTTCTTTTTTTCCCCTTTGCCTATTCATTTTGATTAGGACTTCGAGAATGGTGTAGAATAGCCATGGTGAGAGCTAGCATTCTTCTCTCATGGTCCTGATTTTAAAGGGAAAATGCACCCCACCCTTATTCTACTTGCTGTCCCCATAAGCTCATCAGTCTTGAGTTTTATGTGCTGAAAGAGAGACATAGAACAGAAGTCAAACGGATGACCCCCAATGACAGCTAGCTCCGAGGTAAACCCTCAGATGAACAAGCAAAAGTACAGAAAATGTTGAAAACCAGGTCTGTTTTTCACAGACATTTTTTCAGTCTTTCAAATTGATTGTGCTAATGTTTTTTATACATATATGTTATAAATTTCACTCTTGGAATTTAAGCAAAATACGTATTTGGTATTTATTATTTAACACAGTGAATAATCTTCGATAGTAATGGAGTATAACTAAATATTTATCTTTGGAAAATGCATAGAGTAGAATTAACCTATAATTTTGCCTAAGAACATGAAATTTTGGTAAGAATTTCATAGTAAGAATCTGACTACTTTATGTCTAAAAACAATAGCAGTGCAGAATGGTTTTTAGAAATTTACTGTTTAATAATAAATGGTGTTTGTCATGCTAAATATTTCAGAAACTACAAACATGACTATTAAGATCATAGTTTTGTATACATCTATCAAAACTTGATTCTGTGTGTGTGTGTGCGCGCGCGTGTGTGTGTGTGTGTGTGTGTGTGTGTGTGAGAGAGAGAGAGAGAGAGAGAGAGAGAGAGAGAGAGAGAAGCAGTTACAGATTGTCATTACGTACCATTGCCTGTGTTTGTTGGTGGGACGTGTCTCTGGATAAGTTCTGACAGAATGAAACACGGTCAGCCCTGCCCTGGCTTCACGGTTGTTAGGTCTGCGACATTGCTGCAGTCCCTGTGTCAGTTCTTCTCACACACAGGCCTTCCTCCTTTCTGCCGCCCTTCTCTTTTACAAGCACATCCTTTTCCAGGGACTGCCTCTCTTCATATCATGTCCAAGGAATGGAAGACAAAGGTTTGCCTACTTTGCCTTAAGTAGCATCTGGCTTTTCTTCCTCCAAGACAGATTTGATTGTTCTTCTGATAGTCCATGGTACTTTCAGTCCTCCTTCCTCTGGTGTGACAAGATATTCTAGATGTATCTTTACATTTCCTGGCTCTGGCTGTGATTAGTTGTTTCTTCAAGGTACCCTGGTTTATTTGCAAAAGTGTTTTTTATTTATAAAATAGTTCCTTAAAAGGGACCTCTTCACTGCAGTAAGTTTTTGATTTGGCGTAGGTGATTTTGGTTACATGGGATGTAGGAGTTGGTGCCATTGGTCTACTGTTGAGGTCAGCAGACTGATGAACTCCTCGAACCTTTAGGAAGGACTCTGTTGTCCAATTGACGTTCATCTTTAAAAGGCACCCTTTTTTAAAAACAGTAATTTTTGTGGTTGAGAATTTGAATGATTAGCATTACATATATCTATTTAGCTCTTAAATATTTATACAGACATATCCGGTCTTATCTTGGAAAATACAAAAAATATATAAACTTAGGGTTTTATTTTATTTGTGAGACATTGTGAAACAGTAGTTTTAGTCATCCAGTTTATGAGCCAATATTTTTTACGCATTGATAATGTCACTTTGATTTAAAATTGGCATAGAAGGGACAAAATGTTATTTTATGAAAGGAGAGGGGACAAATTAAGGATAAAGAATGTTTTAACATGATGTACTAGAAAATGTGGTTAGTATTATGTATACCTTTTTTTTTCTTCTTTATAGCATGAACCCAGTCCCCCACTACCACAAATTATGCAGTCGAGTTTCCCGCATTTGGGGAAATTGCAGGGGTCAGCACACCTGCAGTGCAATGGGTGAGCCTTGCTCTGGGAAAACCACCTTCATGATCATGGTGTCTCCCCTTTCAGGATGTATACTTTTTGAAATGATTTATAATTAAGTGGGTCTTAGCCAAAAATGAATTGATCAAATGCTTTTATGTTCAGAATATTATGGCGGATGCGGGAGGGGGAAGAAATGGGGAGCTGATATCAGGGGCTCAAGTGGGAAGAGAATGCTTTGAAAATGATGATGGCAGCATATGTGCAAATGTGCTTAACACATTGGGGGAATGTATGGATTGTGATGAGATGTCAGAGCCCCAAATAAAAGTATATATTTTTAAAAGAATATTTTTCCTATTGGTTTCTCAAGATTTTTTTCTGATGTAGAGATTTTTAATGTTTCAAATTGTCAATACTTGGTTTGTATCTCTTAGGGAGATACAACCATACAATTGTACTTCTTATGTCAAACCAAGTTCATTAATCAGACTTGTAGAATTTATTTCCCATAGAGATTTAGCTGGAATTTATATACCAGAGGTTCCATGAAGGCATTTCACAGGCAGAAAGTCTCCAAGGTAAAGAGCTATAAGTTACAGGAGCTAGCCTGGTTTGAAAACCTAAGCAGAAAGTTGAGTGTACCCAAGGCCAGATTCTGATTAATGTGATCATGTGAGATGAAAACAGAGAATGGAGAAACAGTTACTGTGTGTCATAAAGTAGTGTGGTTGGGTTGGAGCATTAACTGCCAAACCTAAGAGATCCTGTTGAACTTGATGTAACCTTTCCAGGGTCTCTGGGGATCTTGCAGATCTTGACCTTAACTGCCATGGAACCTCAAACCACACTCTCTTTGAGTCCCACGAGTCTTCTGTAAAGCCTGCAGTCAGATCCCTGAAGAAGTGCTGCATATATATGTGTCTGCACACTGTGTTGTGTGTGTGTAATTACTTTGTTTGTAGGGCTTTCAGTATTGAGAATGTTTTGATGGCATTCTATAACGTTAGATCTCAAAGATTAAAGCATTATTTGATCAAACTGTAAAACTGTAAAGAGATGTCTAGTCACCATGCTTTTCCAGAAACAATTTATTGTTGGGATAAAGTAAACAAAGTGAGATTCCTTTGCCACGCATTTATGTAGCACTGAAAGTTACGTATGTCTCACTAGAGATTGTGTATTTGCCAGTATTTCAGACTTAAACCTTAGACTATATTATACTATGAGTCTCAGTTAATTTTTTTATTTGACTTTATTTAGAAAGGGTGTTTTGTGTTTATGTTCCAAGATATTTTGCTCACTAAGGTCATTTATTCAAGACTCCCAGTTGCACGTTCCGAGTTGAACAGTGGGAGAGTGCGTCCTTCTAGCCCGCGTTGTTGGGATGGTGAAATTTAGTGGATTGCTACATGATTGCCTGTTTCTTTAAAGTGCTGTGGAGAGGGGCTTGTATACTTTGCACAATCATCTTTTGTTTTGCCCCTCACCCAATTTTATATGGAGATTTAAAAAATCATTTTATTGGGGGCTTTTACAACTCTTATCACAATCCATACATTCATCTGTCATGTTAAGCACACTGGTACATTTCTTACCATCATCATTCTCAAAACATTTACTTTCTGCTTGAGCCCTTGGTAACAGCTCCTCATGTTTTCCCCTCCCTCCCCACAGCCCCCGCCACCATAAACCCTTGATAATTTATACATTATTATTTTGTCATTATATGGAGATTTTTATGAAAGAAAAAGTCAATTTTTCTAGCTGAATTGAAATTAGCTGGTTTGAATTAAAATATGAGAAAATTGGTTTTATTTCTCAGGAAACAGGGCATTTATCCTGTGCTTTGTTTTGTTTTAAACCTGTCCTCTTCTTAAGTCTTTGTTTTTAATATTTTTCCCTTAGAAGTACTAATAGTTGAGGATGTAAAGGGCTTAGAAAAGCATAAAATTGAAAAAAGGTATGTTGCATTCTTCCACCCATTTTCATTCTTACCTTCAGGATGACCCACTATTAATAATTTGCTATTGACTTTTATTGACTGTTTGTATTGTCCTAATCATATATGCATGCATACACTAAGCCTAGGGGGAAAAACCTAAATATTTATTATGCAAAGTGTAGAACAACCTAGATGTCATTCCTCAATAATGGATCCTCAATTGTAAGACATATACCATAGGAATGGCTGGTGTTGATAGGAGAAATGCTCTGTCAAGGTGTATAGGAACCTGAACTTTCTGCACAGTTATTTGGAAGCCTCAAACTCCTCTAAAAAGTATACCAAGAAATAGATAATATACAAGCTATGTATTGCCTTTACACATAAAAATAGATCATAAATATCTTTGAAATTTTTACAAGTGACATTCTACTTTGAATGAGAGCATACATAGGATATATGAGGGGATACCCCTCCAATGGATGTTTTTTTCAAAACTATGTTTTTAAATTTATTTACCAAACAACCTTATCACCTGCAAAGTACTCTCCATTACACTTAATACATTTGTCAAACCTGCGATTCCATTCTTGGAAACATTTTAAAACTCATCTTTTTGGATGGCTGACAGTACCTCTCTCATTTTATTTTTCACCTCTTCTTCTTGAAATCACTTTCCATTTCATGTCTCTCTTCATTCATGGAGACAAAAAAGAAGTTTCATAGAGTAAAGTCAGGTAAGGTGCGTGGGGCAAAAGAGGCATGCTATTTTTGCCCCAAACTGGTTCACCGAGATGGCTGTATGAGCAGGTTTATTGTTATGGTGGCAAGAAAATCAGGCCTTTTTTGGTCACACACTGTTAGGCAATCTTTTCAGAACCTCTAAATTGAAAACTTGATTAACAATCTGACCTGGTGGAACAAACTCCAAATGCTCTATGAGTTGATGTTTTCATCTGTTTGGGAAGTTGACGGATTTCCAGAATGAGGTTCATCATCAATCAACATTTCACCTTTTTTGAAATGAGAAAACCACCCCAACGCTTGAGTTTTCCCCATGGCGTTCCCTTTGTAAGTTTTGTACAGCCCATAACAGTTTCTGCAGTATTTTTCCTGAGCAGGAAACAAAATTTCACAGCCACACACTGTTCTCTTAAATTGACCATCACACAAAAAACGAGGTTGTAGCCAAACTGCTTTTACAAAAGAATTCACTGTGACTAGAGAGAATTTTCTTAGGTGATGCCACTGGGCGCCCTATCTCAGCGTGTTGCTTGATGCTCGTCTAGGGGGAAGTGCATACTGTGAAAGTTCAGCTTTGTTTTTTTGGGGGGAGGCACCACCTCATAGTCGCTAATCAGAGATTCTACTGAGGAAATACCTTGGCAAAACCAGTGCCCCTCTACCTGGGCCAATAAGTTTGTATATAATTTTCATGTATTGATGCATTATTATGCAATATAATATAATTTTTTTTCAATAAGACAGCTTATTATTTAAATACTGTATAGTTTTTATTGTCTAATTCTATGGATCCCCATTAATTGGACCCAAGTTGACACAATAACAATAACAGCAGTAGCAGATATACCATAATTTGTTTATCTTTTACTGTTACACATTTAGTGTGTTTTCAGTGATTTACATCTCAAATGAATATCCTTGAGCACATATTTTGGGCACTTTTGTATGTTATTATGTAGGGTAGACTTCTGGAGGAAAACTTACTGGATCAAGGATAAATTTTAACATCTGGATATATATGCCCAATTGGCCTTCTGAAAAGTTAGGACTAGTTTGCACTCTAGAATATTTTAACGTTTAGAAAACACTTTTTCTCACACATTTGTCAGCACCAACACCTTTATCTTTGATCTTTTAAATTGATTTTAAAATTTTTACTGTTTGCTTCTTTCTGAAGTTATACTGCTTTTTACATTTCTGCATTGATTTCACTGAATTTTTAAATTTGAATGGGAGCTTACAGATAATAAAGGATATGTATAATCAGAGATTCTACTGAAGAGATGTATTGTCTAATATGTTTTAATATAATTTGCATGCATTAAACCATTGCTGTGTAAAATGATAAGACATTTTATAGCAAGACATACTCATTTGCAGAGAAGGTTAATGTAGTAGTGTTCAAATTATGACATTTATGCGATTCTTTAAAATTTCCATTAAGTATCTGTTTTGAATCAGCTAAATACTTTTAACAGATTATGCTCTTGTGTTAATTGTAAGCCCTTTCGTGATTTTTAATTTATTGAATTTAATGAAAAAAGAATGATACTTCGCATAGAAGGTAACTTTTTTTCTTGCTCATGTTAAAAGAGAAAAAATGATTGGTAAATGTAGATCTTTGTTGAGTGAAGTGTGAAACTGCTATATTTTACACATATTCTAAAATCAACACAATATTCCTGTACGAGAACTTGCAGCTACTGTGGAAGTTAGAAGGCATTATTTCTTGTGTTAAAGTTTTGTAATACCCGAATTATGCTAACTACATTTTACTTGACCATATTTTGTTTTGTTGGAGATAAAATTATTTGTCATTAAATACTTCATTCATTTCAATCCCCCCCCCCCCTTTAATGCCACTCATACAACTGTTGAAGCTTGAGGGAGAAGAACTTTGGAGGGTTTTTTTTCTTAATGAAATTATATCTACATCAATATCTGTCTGTCTATCTATCTATCTATCTATCTATCTATCTATCTATCTATCTATCTATCTATCTATCTATCTATCTACACAACATACTCATCCACACACATATATCTGTATAACAGCCCATTTCAAGAAATGAAATCAACAATATCCTGTTAAACCCTCTGTTTGTTCCTTCCCCCCTTCTCAATCCTACCCTTTCCCTGACCTTCGTTGCAGTGTTGTCTATTGTCATATAAACCACCTCTCTTTTTCCTTGTTTTTCCCTCTAGCAGTGATGATATTGAACATTTATCTTGGTAAGATTGACTGCTTGCTAAGCATAATCTCTAGTTTTTACCACGTCTTGTGGGGCTCGAGAATGACTGTGTTTTAATGACGTGTAAATTAATTCTGTAGTGTGAATGTACCCGAGTTTATTTGTCCATTGCTTTATGATGTGTTAGCTAAAATTGCTGTAGTAGACATAGGTAGACGTACTTCTGTTCATGCTGTAGTCTTTGTTTCTTTTGTACATAGAGCCAGGAGAGCGATGGCTGCCACATAATGTGCTTGTATTTGCGTTTGTGTAAGGAAGTGCCACACTGAGTTCCACAGTGGTGTAGAATTCCACACTCTTACCAGCAATAGCAAAGCATTCTTACCTCTACACATTCTGTCCAGCATTTATTTTCTGTTTTATTGAGCTTGCCCAAGTGTCAATGTGAGGTGATGTCTCATAGTTTCAATTTGTTTTCCTCTTATTGCTAATGATTGCAAACATTTTTTTCAAATGGTTGTTGGCTGCCTGTATGTCCTCTTTGGTAAATTTTTTATTCCTATCTTGTGCCAACTTTTATTGGACTATTTCTATTTTTCTTATGTTGTATTTGACTATGGATTTTAGAGATTAGCCCTTTATCTGATGTGTTATTACTTAATATTTCCCCCAATCTGAGTTCTTTGTAGATTTTTTTTGTTTCCATGGTTTATTCAAGGACTCATACACAATATTTCCAGGAAGTGAGTTTTAATCATCATTTTCATCCTGGTTAATCTGGAAGTAGCGTAATTCATAACTTTTTTTTTCTGTTGATGACCACACACAACCGATAACATAGATGATTATTCTTCAAATTTTAGACTTTTTTGATTAAGTTTTTTGCTGTGCATAAATGTTGTATTTTTAGTAAATCCTACTTCTTTATTTTTTTCTTCTATATGTGAATACTTTTCATTATGTTCAGTAGTGTGTTTATGCCTGGTATTTGGGACCTTCACTTTGTCTCTCTTTTTTCTTTGATGGTCCTAATAACACTGTGTTTTATCTTAAGTCTTTGATCCATTTGAGTTTGTTTTATACATGGTGTGATGTAGGGATCTTATTTCACTCTTTTGCAGGTGAAAATCCAGTTTTCAGCACCATTTATTGAAAAAGACCACCTCTTGCCTATTCAATGTTTTAGTTCTTTATCAAAAATTAGGCATCTTTAAATACTTGGTTGTATTTCTGGGATTCCAATTCTAATACATTGGTCTTCATATCTATTATTGTACCAATACCAGGCTGTTTTGATTACTGTGGTTCCACAGTAGATTTCATGGCCTGGGAGTGAAAGGTTTCCTACTTTTTTTTTGGTAGTGTTTTGTTTATGCTAAGATTATTCCTTTTCCTTATAAAGTTGGTAATTAGTGTTTATATATCTTTGAAAAATTCTGGTGGGATTTAGATTGGAATTGAATATGTAAAGCAATTTTGATAATATTGAAATTTTCACAGGATTTAGCCTGCCTATCCAGAACAAAGTAACTTGTTCCATTTGTTCAAGTTCCTTTCATTTTCTTGAAGGAATATTTTGTAGTTTTTTTTGTTTCTTGAAAATTTATTCCTAAATATTTTATCTTCTGTGTAGTTATTGTAAGTTGTATTACTCATGTGATAGCATTTTTGGTATCATCATCCTTAAGGTCTAGGAATCCAACTGTGACTTTTACACAATCTGTCAACCTTCCATAGAATCCTCTTTGAGTCGCTGGTTGTGTGAATATGGAAATGAATGGCAGAGGCCAACTTGGTACATTTAGAGCTCTCACTGAAGTCAGTGATGGGTAGCTGGGAACAAATGTGCCCCTCTTTCAGTATTTGAATATCTACAATATCATGTCACATGTGATACGGTCTTGTTTTTAGAAAATGATCGGTACTTACCGACTTCTTGATATACTGAGTGAGCCATTAGTTTAGCTCTTGTAAAATTTCCTAAAAGATGAATTAAACATTCTTATAAATAGTGTGATCCACATATATTTTTAATGAATATTGAATTCTATTTTTAACCTTTAAATTTATGTCAGTCGTGTTCATTTCATTACTATCATTTATGACTTCACTGAGCTGGTTTTCTGAGGGCTTGAATAAGGGGATACTTATAAAGTGTGGGGATTGCCCTAGGTGATGCAAAGTATTCACTTTTATATTTTATGGTTTCCATAATATTCCTTTTAATTACATTGTGAAGCATACATTAAAAACTAAGCCTTACTCTGTTTCTTGAAGGATGTGTGTTAAAATTTGAATTCTGCCTTTGCAGGAAATATGAGTAAAATTAGTTTGGCTTGCAAAATGCCAAATAAAATTTTGATAAGGCATAGGTAATTTATTTATTGTCAAATATTTATCTTTTCTTTTTTCTTACTCACCTAACTTCCTTCCTTTCTTTCCTTGGATATGAAGTAATCCAGATTAGTTCATTTCCATTTCTTTAACAATTACCCAGTGCACACAAGTAAACCTTTTTTTTTGCGTACCTGATAACTTTCAGCTTGTAATTGCTTGGAGTTTGAAACTTATCATTAACATTTCATGGTATTCACAAAGAGTAAAATTTGAAAACATTTCCAAAGTTTGATATTTGATTAATAAAATTATAAAATTTTCAATATATGGGCAAAGCTATTTTATAATGACTCTAGACTGTAGCAGACTGTCAGATAGGTATGGTTTACAGCATAAAACAATACCATACTGTTGACTACAAATATTATTAGCAAAGAGCTGATTTAAAAAAGCCCTCACACTGATTTTAGTGTGAGACTAAACTTTTGTTAAAATAATATTTGTGACAATTCTATTGTGAAATACTTTGGAGTTTTTTACTAAAGAGTGCTCTGTACCTTTCAGCAACCATAGCAATGGTGAAATATCTAAAAACTCCTAAGTTAAAGGTCTGACTAAATACTGCAGTTAGAAATTTTTGTGTACTTAAAATGAAGGTTATTAAGATTACATTAGTTATCATTAGCAATCAGTTTTATTTTTACGTAGTTAACTTAGTTCAGCACAGATGCTGAGGAAGTAATGAAGTCACAAAAAATTACTTTAGGCTAGTCTTTCTGACCTAAAAATTGATGTAATTTGACTAGATCAGTCTTACTTACATCCGTGGCTCTTAGAATGTTTTCTTTTTCTCCTGCTCACAGTTAGAACCATTATTTTGTGGAATGTGGTGGTGGTGGTAGGGAACCTGAAGCTCGGGCTAGATTTTTGCAGGAAGAGCCTTACAGGAAGTAAACTCCAAATATAATTGTATACAATTTAGCCACTCATTCACCATTTCCTGACTTTCTGATAAGACAAAACCCAGGTTGAGTGAAAATTTTTTGAAAACCTAAACTTATGGACTTTAGTACATAAGCCACAAGTGGGATGAGTTAGTTTATATTTTTATAAACTTTAAGCAGATATTAATTTAAAAACGTATCCTTCAAAGGGAAATAAAATTACTCTGTGAACAGATAACGGACTTTCAAACATTTTAATATTGGTATTTATAAATTAAAGAATTGGAGAGTTGGAAGATTGCTAAATCATAGTTATGTTTCACCCAGTTTTTTAAAAAAGCATGACTTATTTACAGTACTAAAAGAAAGGAAATAAAGTATTTTTTAGGTGTAGGTGATTTTTATCTTCAGACAAACAGCATTAAGTATTTCTATACTGTTTAATGCTTCCTGATGCAAATAGAAGCTGTGGTAGCTGCATGAGTACTTGATTATTTTTTATTTAATGAGAGAAATTCCAATTCCCTGTATTAGAGTTTCACTATAAAGGGTGAAGCATTTCAGTAATTAAAAAAAGAGGGAAAAAAATCGAAGAAAAATACATTAAAAACAGAACACTGTATTCTTAAGCAGTTGGCTGTCCTAATGCCTGAGTATCTCAAGCACGAAGGAAGCTGTTAGCAGCTATAGAGTCACAGTGACCCACAGACAACTGAATGGAATGCTCATTGGTCCTTCCCCATCCCCCCAATTCTCCTGTAAGGAAGACGTTGGTATTCTGCTGTTTGACAGTAGATGTAGAACTGCGTTACCACATGCTGGTTCTTAATTCCCTTATGATGAGATTGAGATTTCTTTCTTTTTAAAAAATAAATCATTTTATTGGGGGCTCTTACAGCTCTTATAACAATCCATGCATGCATCCATTGTGTCAAGCATATTTGTACATATGTTGCCGTCATCATTCTCAAAACATTTTCTTTCTACTTGAGCCCTTGGTATCAGCATCTCTTTTTACCCTCCTCCCACCCTCCCATCCCCGTGAACCCTTGATAAATTATTATTATTTTCATATCTTACTCTGTTCTCTGTCTCCCTTCATCCATGTTTCTGTTGTTCATCCCCCCTGGGGGGGTGGAGTTATACATAGATTATTGTTAGCGATTTCCCCCTTTCCCCCCGCATTCCCCCACATCTCCCTTACCCTCATGATATCACTACTCCCATTATTGTTCCTGGGAGGTTTGTCTGTCCTGGATTCCGTGTGTCGAGAGCTCTTACCTGTTCCAGTGTACATGCTCTGGTCTAGCTGGCTTTGTAAGGGAGAACTGGGTCATGATAGTCAGGGGCGAGAGGGAAGCAGCATTCAAGAACTAGAGGGGTGTTATGTGTTTTGTTGGCGCTGTACTGCACTCTGGCTGAATCATCCCTTCGTTGTGACCCTTCTGTGAGGGGATGTCTAATTGTCTACAGATGGGCTTTGGATCTCTACTCTGACTCCCCTCATTTGCATAGATATGATTGTTTTGGGTCTTCTGATGTCTGATACATGCTCCCATAGATACCTCGTGATCACATGGGTTGGTTTGCTTCTTCCAGGTGTGCTTTGTTACTCCCTTGCTAGATGGTTGCTTGTTTAACTTCAAACCGTTAAGACCCCAGATGCTATGTCTTGTAATACTTGGACACCATCAACTTTCTTCAACACTTTTGTTTATTCACCCATAAGCAGATAGAGATTTCTTTATGCTGGCGCTTTCTTTGCTCTTATTAGGTTCTGTCATGTTGGTTTATACTCAGTGATCCTATGTGCAACTGAACAAAACACTGCCTTGTCTTGTACTATATTCCTCACAGACCTGTTGAGCACACTGTTGCATCTACTGTGTCAGTTCCTCTTGTTGAGGTTTGTGCGCTCTATTAGACTTGTGGACTAATTACTTTCCATATGTCTTGGATTTTGTCCACTCCTCTTTTCTTTTTTTTTATGCTCACCCATGTTTATTGCAGCACAGTTCACAATAGCAATAAACTGGAAGCAGCCCAAATGCTACACAGTGGAAGAATGGATAAAGGAACATGCCCACAGTGGAATCCTATGCATCCCTGAAAAACAGTGATGAAAGCACCTCATGACATGACATGCTGAGTGAGGTTAGTCAATCACAAAAGGATAAATAACACATGGGCCCACTGCTGTAAGGAAAAACGTCAAACAAATTTTTGAGACCAATTCCCATTCAAAGAGGTAGAGAGCCTGCCTGCCTCCTGTCCATGAATCAGACATCACGCCCTTTATAGTCGCATCTTTTTTATTTATATATAATTTTTAAAAATCTTTTTATTGGAGCTCATAAGGCTCTTATCACAATCTGTACATACATCAATTGAGCAAAGCACCCTTACATTTGTTGCACTCATCACTCTCATAATTCACCTTCTACTTGGGTTCCTGGAATCAGCTCGGTTTCCCTTTTTTTCCCCCCATCCCCCTCCCTCCCCGATCCCACCCCTGGTCCCTTGATAGTTTATAAATAATTATTATATCTTATCTTACACTCCCCGGCGTCTCCCCTCATCCCCCTCCCCCTTGCCAATCTCCCAGAGAGGAGGTTACACATAGATCTTCAAGATCGGTTCTCCCTTTCTACATGCCCTTCCCTCCTGGTGTCGCCACTCCCACCGCTGGTGTTGAGGGGTTCGTCTGTCCTAGATTCCCTGTGCCTCCAGATCCCCACTGCACTGCTGTACATCCTCTGGTATAACCAGGTCCGCAAGGCAAGGTAGAATTGGGGTCATGATGATTGGGAGGGGAGGAAGCGTTCAGGAACTAGAGGAAGGTTTTTAGTTTCATTGTTGCTACACTGAACCCTGAGTGGCCCATCTCCTCCACACTACCCCTCTGGAAGGGGTGTCCAGCTGTCTACAGATGGGCATTGGGTCCCCTTCACGCACCCCCCCTCTTTCACGGTGATGTGATTCTCACCACCACCCCACCTTTGTTGTTGGAGACCTGGTCTCCTCTGTCCTTCATGGTCACCTATGTTGGTGTGCTGCTTCCGTGTGGGCTCGGTTGCTTCTGGGCTAGATGGCCGCTTGTTTGCTTTCAAGCCTTTAAGTCCCCAGACGCTATATCTCTCAGTAGCCAGGCACCATCAGCCTTCTTCACCACACTTTCTTATGCACACTTTCGTCTTCAGCCATTATGTGAGGAAGGTGATCACACAATGATTGTTTTTGTTCCTTTGTATCTGCTACATGGTCCATTCAACACCTTGTATTCGCTTAGGCTGTGTGCTTCTTCTCTGTGGGCTTTGTTGCTTCTGAGCTAGATGACCGCTTATTTGCCTTCAAGCCTTTAAGACCCCAGACGCTATATCTTTTTTTGATAGCCGGGCACCATCAGCTTTCTTCACCACATTTGCTTACACACACGGCTGTCTTCAGTGATCATGTCGGGAAGATGGGTATCCTGCAATGGCTGCTTAGCAGGGTGAGGTGCTATTGTATTGGGGGATTATGCATGAGGAGGCCCAATGTCCATCTGCTACCCTACTACTGAACCTATAAATATATGCATATAAATCTATTGCCCCCATAATCATAAATATATTTACATATGTACATGTCTGTATTTAGGCTTCTCTGTATGCACTTTGCCTCCTACTCCTTTCCTCTATTTCCTTTCGCTTTCCTCCCGACCCATTACCTTGTTTAGCCTTCATTCTGGATTCAGTAGTTCCTCTCAGTTACCTTGCTCTTGGTCACTCCCTTCCAGTCCTTCCCTCCCCTCCCTCCTCTGGTTTTGAACCACTCGCTGTTCCCTTGTCCCTTTGTTGGGCGACACCTCCTCCCTTCCCCTGCCTCCCATGCTCTCATGTCCCTCCAGGACCATTAGTCCTGTTGTTTTATTCTCTCATTATTTGTCCAGCCTATCTTGTCTTGGTGGACCTGCTGACATAGTCACTCCTCTTTTCTTTGCAGGACAATAATCAATTGTTGCACCTTAGATTTGCTCTTAGCTTTTAAGACCGTAGTTGCTCTTTTACCATAGTAGAATGTAGAATGTTGTTTCCGTAGACCAGGGGCTGGCAAGCTGTGGCTCTTTAGCCATACGCAGCTCTTTTGGTATTTACATGTGACTCTGAAGTAAAATTTTAAACAATTAAAGGATATTATTTCAGATAATGGTGATTTCCTTAGTTTATAAAAAGGTATTTCTGACTCAAATAATTTTAAAATGGTTGTGAGGAACAGGATTGGCTCTTCATCCTCAAAGCTTGCCAACCCCTGCTGTAGACCATGTTATGCCAGGTGACTTCAGTGTTCTCTGAGATTCATTTTTCCAAGGTGTTTATTTATGTCTAAGAAGTTTTCATAACTTTACACTTCAGATGCTTTACTATCTTCATGGATACATTTGTGGTACATATAACAACATTTTAGAAGTAACTTCTGTCAAACCTGTACATATTTATGGGTCTAGGCTCATTTGCCTTCCCTCTGGTATTCAGTTTCTGTGTCTATGTATCCACTTGTAGGTTGTTGTTAACACTGCTATAAATAGAACGGTGTACGTAATAGTATTTATCTTTGTTGCCTTTAATGCTTGTGTTCCTTCAGTGTCTTCCTTTGCTTCCATCATTTTATACTACCTCCCCTTATTGTCTATTGCCTTTCCCCTTCAACCCAGCTAATACCTGCCAATCCTCTAGTGATTTATTCATTCTTCTCCCAGCCCTGGCAGCCTTCAAAGGCAACCTTTTCTGTATGTAAACCGTCTCTCGACTTTTCTTAATAATGGGATCATGACTTATTTGCCCTTTTGTGATTAACTAATTTTGGTTAGCATAAGGCCCTCCATGTTCATCCAGACTATGAGTTTTGCAGATTTATCATTATTTTTCATGTTGAATAATATTATATTGTGTATGTATGTAGTAGTTTGTTTATCCATTCATTTGTTGAAGGGCACTGGGTTGTTTCAACTTTTCCTTATTGTGAGTAGTGCTGAGATGAGGTGCATTTATTTATTTGTGTTACAGCTCTTATTTCTGTTGGATATATGTAGTAGTGGGATGTATAGCTCTATTTTGATTTCTCAGATTTTAAGGATGCACTGTAGCATTTTCCACATGGGTTGCACCATTTTACTGTCCCACCACTACTGTATGAGGAGCTCATTCTTCCCACACCCTCACCTGCATTTGCTGGTTTCTTCCTTTTTTTGCATGGGAGATGTACTTCATTGACGTTTTGGTTTGTATTTATCTAATGGATAATGATAGTGAACATTTCTTCATGTGCTTGTTGGCTATGTGAATATATTCTTTAGTGAAGTGTCTATTCATGTCCTCTGCCCATTTTTAAGTTGGATTGTTAGCTTTGTTGTTGAAGTGAAATTTTGAAAGTAAATTTTAGACATTAATCATTTGTTCTATATATTAGTGCCACCCCAAGCTGTATATTCTCTTTATTCTTTTGTTGAAATCTTTTGATAGAGATTATTGTTTAATTTTTTGGAGGTCAAAGTTATCTAATTTATCTTTTATTGCTTGTATATTTTGGTTAATGTTTGGTAGTGTATTTATTCTATGAATGGCGGTCCTTCAATTTGCCCTTATTATTTCTTTGATGATATTTATAGGCTTAGGTGTTACATTTAGGTCTTTGATCAATTTTTACTTAATTTTTGCACAAAATGTGAGATACAGAGCTTACTTCATTTTCCTGAAAATGGACATTTACTTTGCTAGCACAATTTGTTAAGATAAACTATCTTGTCCCCATTTAATGGTTTTAGTCTTTCATTGAAGATAAGCTGGCCATAGGCAGATTTACTTCTGGGTTCTCAATTCTGTTCCATTACTTTAAATGCCTATTTGTTTACCCTAGATATATAGTAGGTTCTGAGATCAGACTTTCAGACTTTCTGATTAGCTCTTCTGCCTTAGTAGTGCCTTCCTTAGCTGGCCCTCTATCAAAATAATTTACAAAAAATCTTTTGAAAATAATCACCATTTGGAGCTTATTAATACACAGATATCATCATTTTGTTTAAGTCATGTTAATTTACCAATAAAATAGCACACAAACTAACATCATAAACAATTTTATAAATTATGTGTTTCTTTTGTTAGTGTCCCCCTCTGCTCATCAGAGGATAGCTCTTTACCTGTTGAATTCCAAGAAGTACCCCTACTAGATAAAATAACAGATAAAGAATCTGGAGCAAGGCTTTCTAAAATGGTAGAGGATGCTTGTATGTTGCTGGCAGATTACAATGGCAGATTGGCTGCAGAAATAGATGATAGGAAGCAGAGAAAGAGCATAAACTGGAAGTATATAAGCGCAAGTTAGCCAGTTTCCATAGTGCACAAAGAACTCAGGTCCTGGATCCAGAGCCTGCCAGACTTACCTCGATTGCATAATGCCACTGGAAGCCACGTGCACCTTCCTTTTGCGGGGCATAGCTAAGTGCAGATTGATAACCAGTCTCCTCCCAGAGCACCTGGACTGCAAGACATGGAGACAGGTTAGAAGAGTAGTCCTGTTGCATTATTTTGTTTGTTGTTGAGAGGGTGACACTAACAAAAGAAAGGCTAGATTTTTTTGATGGGGTACAAAACTTCATGAGGGTTATTGGTGTTTAAATTACTTTATAGTGGGTTCTTTGCTTATTTTTGGTATTATGGTTCTGCTTGCTTTATAGCAGCGGTTCTCAACCCGTGGGTCATGACCCCTTTGGGGATCAATGACCCTTTCACAGGGGTTGCCTGATTCATAACAGTAGCAAAATGACAGTTAGCAGTAGATACGGAAATCATTTTATGGTTGGTGGGAGGAGGGGGGTGTCACCACAACACGAGGAACTGTATGAAAGGGTCACGGCTTTAGGAAGGTTGAGAACCACTCCTTTATAGAATGAATTTAGGAATATTCCATCCTTTTCTATGTTTCAGAATAGCTCAGGTAGAAATGGAGCCAGCTTTTCTCAAAATGTTCACTAGAATTCACTAGTGAAGTACTATAACTTACTCTTTGTTAGACTGTACGATGTGTTCAGATATTTCATTTATGATGGGCCTGCTCAAATTATCTTACCTCGGGTTGTGTTTCTTTCTTCTAGGTAGTGTATCTATAAATTTGTCCATTTCTTATAGGTTTTCAAATTTGTACCAGGGCTTCATTACTACTTTGTTACCTTTAATTTCTTTTGGTTCTGTCGTGATATTGCTTATCTCTGTAAGTATTAATGCTATTTGCGTCATCCTCTTTATTCAATTTTCCAGTGGTTTGTCAATCTTATTAATTCTGTCAAAAGCTTACTTGTAGTGTTGATTGTTTATCTGGTTTTTTTTTTCACTTTTCTCTAATCTTTAGTACTTTTTTCTTTTGATGACTAGGCTTTTTGTTGTTAATCTGTTTTCTCATTAATTGTTGGTTGGTGATGTTGGGTAAAGTTGTTAATTTGGGCTCTTTTTTCATATGCAAATTATTGCTATAAATTGTCCTATGAGCACTTGTTTTTCCTGTGTACCAAAGCTTTAGGTTTGGTTTGACACATACATTCTTGTTTGATTGAAAGATTTAAGAGAAAAAAATCTTCATTAATTTTTGAACAGGGTTTTGCTCAGTTCCTATCATTTGATTTTATTTCTTTGTTAATTCT
The DNA here is from genome assembly GCF_050624435.1 of Tenrec ecaudatus. Classification (NCBI taxonomy): domain Eukaryota; kingdom Metazoa; phylum Chordata; class Mammalia; order Afrosoricida; family Tenrecidae; genus Tenrec; species Tenrec ecaudatus. The sequence goes on from NC_134533.1 coordinate 84,477,640, forward strand.
GTTAATTTCTAATTTTTTTTTTTTTTTTTTTTTAAACATTTTATTAGGGGCTCATACAACACTTATCACAATCCATACATAGACATACATCAATTGTATAAAGCACATCTGTACATATTTTGCCCTAATCATTTTCTTTTTTTTTTTTTCTTTTACATTTTATTAGGGACTCCAACAACTCTTACCACAATCCATACATATACATACATCAATTGTACAAAGCACACCCATACACTCCCTGTCCCAATCACTCTCAAGGCATTTGCTCTTCACCTAAGCCCCTTGCATCAGGTCCTCCTTTTTTTCCCCCCCTCCCTCCTTTTTCCCCCCTCCCACATATGCCCTTGGTAATTTATACCTCGTTATTTTGTCATATCTTGCCCTATTCGGGGTCTCCCTTCCCCCCTTCTCTGCTGTCCCTCTCCCAGGGAAGAGGTCACATGTGGCTCCTTGTAATCAGTTTCCCCTTTCCAACCCACTCACCCTCCACTCTCCCAGCATCGTCCCTCACTCCCTTGGTCCTGGAGGTATCATCCACCCTGGATTCCCTGTATCTCCAACCCTCCTATGTACCAGTGTACAGCCTCTGTCCTATCCAGCCCTGCAAGGTAGAATTCAGATCATGGTAGTTGGGGGGAGGAAGCATCCAGGATCTGGGGGAAAGCTGTGTTCTTCATCGATACTACCTCACACCCTAATTAACCCATCTCCTCTCCTAAGCCCCTCTATGAGGGGATCTCCATTGGCAGACACTTGGGCCTTGGGTCTCCACTCTGCACTTCCCCCTTCATTTAATATAATATATATATACACATACATATATACATATACACATAAATACACTTACATACACACACTTATATTTTTTTTTTGCATGATGCCTTATATCTGGTCCCTTGGGCACCTCGTGATCGCACTGGCCGGTGTGCTTCTTCCATGTGGGCTTATTTGTTTCTGAGCGAGATGGCCGCTTGTTCACCTTCAAGCCTTTAAGACCCCAGACACTATCTCTTTTGATAGCCGGGCACCATCAGCTTTCTTCACCACATTTGCTTATGCACCCATTTGTCTTCAGCGATCCTATCATGGAGGTGTGCAGTCAATGATATGATTTTTTGTTCTTTGATGCCTGGTAACTGATCCCTTTGGGACCACTCGATCACACAGGCTGGTGTGTTCTTCCATGTGGACTTTGTTGCTTCTGAGCTAGATGGCCGCTTGTTTATCTTCAAGCCTTTAAGACCCCAGTCACTATCTCTTTTGATAGCCGGGCACCATCAGCTTTCTTCACCACATTTACTTGTTCACCCATGTAGGCTCCAGCTGTTGTGTCGGGAGAGTGAGCATCATAGAGTTCCAATTTAATAAAAGAAGGTATTCATGCATAGAGGGAGTGTTTGAGTAGAGGCCCAAGGTCCTTCCGCCACCTTAATACTTGATCTATAAATATAGACACAAAGATCTATTTCCCCAACCTCCTATATATATTTGCATGTACATGTCTTTGTCTAGACCTCCATGAATGCCCTTTGACTCCGAGCTCTTTCCTCCATCTCCCTTGACCTTCCTCCTGCCCTACTACCATGCTTCATTGCCACCTGGGCTAGAGTATACCTCTTCTCTAATCAACCTTACCCTTGATCATTTCCCACCAGGCCTGCCACTCCCCCTTCTCTACCCTTTGGGGTCCCATGTTTTTCCCTTGTCCCGGGGTTGGTTAACACCACTTCCTTACCCCCCCTACCCCCCACCCCAAGTCCCCCCGGAACTGTCGGTCCCGTTGTTTTTCCTCCCGATAGTTCATCCAGCCTGTCCTATTCAGACAGACCTGTGGAGTCACTAACATGCACGAAAACTAGACAGAGGAACACAAAGCAACAGTATATAACCGGACAACAAAACAACCAAAACAAACCACTGAAAAAGAACAGAACAAAACAGTTCACAAGAGAAAAGCTTGTAGTTAGTTCAGGGATCTTTGCTGGCCCTTAGGAGCGTTTTCCAGTCCAGTCTGTTGGGGCACCACGCCCTGGCCCCAAAGTCCACTTTCAGCATTCCCTGGGGACCTTGCCACTCCATTCCCTTGCTGTTCCGCTGCACTCCCCCAGTGCATTGCCTCGGTGTGGTGGGATCAGGTCAGGTGCAATTCCCACACTGTGTCTCCGGTGCTGTCCCCTGTATCGCCCTTAGTCACTGAGGGGCATCATGTCTCATAGTAGGGCCAGCCATGTTGTTCTCTCTGTGGACTGGCTGCTCTACTCAGGAACATCATCATCACGGCCTGGTGGGCCAGGCTGTGCTCCACTCTCTCCTCCTGCCCCTTCATCTGCTCCCGTGTGCTCTGGTCAAATATGACCATCTCCCATAGCTGCAGGGTCAATGTCGTCCTTTGGAACAAGTTCTTTTCGGGGGAGGGGCAGGAATCCACTTAATTTATGGTGCTGGGGCCTGCCTCCCAGACCTCTCCACCGGTTCCGTCCTCCACGCCGGGATAATGCATTCACACCTTGCGACACTGGGTTGAAGTCTGGTCCCACTTTCCCTGTGGAGATATAAACAATACCCTCCCCTTGGGTGGATTAATGCCCCATTTCTGTCATGCTGATTGTACTTACCTCAGGGGACTCATGTTGTACCTGTCCCTTTGGGACTGGCTTACCTCGCTTAGCATAATTCCTTCCAGCTCTTCCCATGAAATAACGTGTTTCATGTGCTCATCGGTGCTTTTCAATGCTGCATAATACTCCATTGTGTGTATGTGCCAAAGTTTGCTAATCCACTCGTCTATCGATGGAAACTTAGGCTGTTTCCAAGTCTTTGCTATTGTGAATTGTGCCGCAATAAACATTGGAGCGCATATGACTGGTCGTGTTTTATTTGCTGCTTCAACCGGGTATATGCCCAGTAGAGGGATGGCTGGGTCGTAAGGTAGATCGATTTCCATTTTCTTTAGGTATCGCCAGATTGCTTTCCACAGTGTCTGTACAAATCTGCACGACCACCAGCAGTGGAGGAGGGTTCCTATTTCACCACAGCCCCTCCAACACTTGTTGCTCTCTGATTTACTGATCTGGGCTAGCCTCAGGGGTGTTAGGTGGTATCTCATGGTTGTTTTGATTTGCATTTCTCTTATGGCAAGGGACTTCGAGCACTTTCTCATATATTTATTGGCCATATTGATCTCCTCTCTAGTGAAAGTTCTTCTCATTTCTTTTGCCCACTTCCTTAGGGGGTTAACTGTTTTCCTCTTTTTGCAGGTCATGATGGTGTTGTAGATTTTAGTAATGAGCCCTTTGTCTGACGTGTCATTACTAAAAATCTTCTCCCAGTCTGTGGGTTGCCTTGTCACCCTCTTGGCAAAGTCTTTCGAGGTGCACAGGTGTTTTATTCTTATTAGATCCCATTTGTCGATTTCCAGATCACCTGTGTGTGTCCCCTTCCCTGTTGCAGTGAGCCTATGTGCTCCCTGGGCCAGTGCTCTGAGATTAGTCCCAATTCCTTCCTTAATGGTCCTGATGGTTTGGGGTTTGACTTCTAGATCTGTGATCCACCTTGAGTGTATTCTTGTGCATGGGGTGAGGTAGACGTCTTGTTTCAACTTTCTACATGTGGATATCCATTGTTTCCAGCACCACTTATTAAAGAGGGCATCTGCTTCCCACTTGACGTTTTTGGGGCCCTTGTCGAAGATCAGTTGTCTATATGCTGATGATTTTACTCCTGGGCTTTCTATTCTTTTCCACTGGTCTGAGTGTCTATCATTGTGCCAGTACCATGCTGTTTTGACCACTGTAGCTGTGTAGTAGGCATTAAAATCAGGCAGGGCGAGTCCTCCAATTGTGTCCTTCTTCTTGAGGAGTTCTCTGCTAATTCTGGGTTTCTTCCCTCTCCATATGAAGTTGGTGGTCAGTTTTTCCAATTCTTTGAAGAAGGTTGATGGTAATTGGATTGGTATAGCATTGAACTTGTAGAGTGCTTTAGGAAGAACTGTCATCTTTACTATGTTCAGCCTACCTAACCATGAGCAGGGGAGCTTCATCCATTTGTGAAGGTCACTTTTGGTTTCCTGTAATAGGGTTTTATAATTATGCTTATATAGGTCTTTAGTATTTTTTGTTAAGTATATTCCTAGGTATTTCAGTTTGTTCTTGGCTACTGTGAAGGGTACTTCCCTCTTAATCGCCTCTTCCATGGCCCTGTCCGATGTGTATAGAAACCCTACCGACTTCTGTTTATTGATCTTGTATCCTGCTACTCTTCCGTATTCCTCTATTGCTGTAAGTATTCCAACTGTGGAGTTTTGGGGGTCTTCAATGTATAGGATCATGTCATCTGCAAATAACGATAGTTTCACCTCCTCCTCTCCCAACTGGATCCCTTTGATGTCCTTCCGCTGTCTTATGTTGTTAGCCAGAACCTCCAAAACGATATTGAATAGAAGAGGGGACAGGGGGCATCCTTGTCTTGTACCCTTTTTCAGCGGTATTGTTCTTGTCTTTTCTCCATTGACTATGATGTTGGCTGTTGGTCTTTCATAGATAGCTTGTATGAGCTTGAGGAACTTACCTTCCAATCCTATCTTCATGAGGGTTTTGATTAGGAATGGATGCTGGATGTTGTCAAATGCTTTTTCTGCATCTATGGATATTATCATATGGTTTTTATCCTTTTTCTTCTCGATGTGGTGAATGATATTGATGGATTTTCGGATGTTAAACCATCCCTGCATCGCTGGGATGAATCCTACTTGGTCGTGGTGAATGATATGCTTGATGTTCCTTTGTATTCTATTGGCCAATATTTTGTTAAGGATTTTTGCATCTATGTTCATTAGAGATATTGGTCTATAATTCTCTACGCTTGTGGGGTCTTTTCCCTGTTTGGGTATCAAAGTAATGCTGGCTTCGTAAAATGAGTTTGGGAGCTTGCCGTTCTTTTCTATGTTATGGAATACTTTGTGGAGGATCGGTGTCAGCTCTTCCCTGAATGTTTGGTAAAATTCTGCTGTGTAGCCATCTGGCCCTGGGGCCTTTTTCCTTGGTAGGTTTTTGATGACACTCTCTATTTCTTCCTTCGCTATGGGTTTGTTGAGGTTCTTGATCTCTGTCTCAGATAATCTAGGGATAGATTGTTTTTCTAAATATTTATCCATGTCTTCCAGGTTTCTGAATTCATTAGAATACAAACCTTCATAGTACTTTGTGATTATCCTTTTTATCTCATTGGGGTCTGTTGTTATTGCCCCCGATTCATCCCTCATCCTGGCTATTGATGATTGTTCCTTTCTATCTTTGGTAAGCTTTGCCAGGGGAGTGTCAATTTTATTAATTCGTTCATAAAACCAGCTTCTAGTTGCGTTAATCCTTTGCATTGTTCTTTTGTCTTCCCACTGGTTTAACTCCGCCCTGATTTTTATTATTTCTTTTCTCTTGCTATTGGAGGGGTAGTTCTGTTGACTCTGTTCTAGTTGTTGGAGGTTTTGTGTTAACATATCTGTCATACGCCTTTCTTCTTTTTTCATGTATGCATTCAGTGATATCAAGCTACCTCTGATAACTGCCTTTGCAGTGTCCCATAAGTTTTGATATGTTGTATGCTCGTTCTCATTAGTTTCTAGAAATTTCCTGATATCCTCTCTGATCTGGACCTTAACCCATTCATGTCGCAGGAGATCGTTGTTTATTCTCCAATTGGTGGCCCTTGCTTTTCTGGGTGCCCTTCTATTAATCTCCAGCTTTATGGCATGGTGGTCTGAGAAAGACGTCTGGATAATATCTATGTGTTTGAATTTACTCAGGCTGGCCTTGTGCCCCAGCATGTGATCTATTCTTGAGAAAGATCCGTGTGGATTGGAGAAGAATGTGAAACCTTTTGCTTTTGGATGAAAGGCTCTATAGATGTCTATCAGGCCCTGTTGCCTAATTACATTGTTTAGCTCTCTGGCCTCTTTGCTGAGCTTCTTTCCCTGTGACCTGTCTTTCTCTGATAGTGGAGTGTTGAAGTCCCCCACTATTATTGTTGTTTCCGTGATTTCTTCTGTCATTTTTTTAATAGTTTGTTTGACGAAATTTGCCGCACCATTATTAGGTGCGTAAATATTCAGTATGCTTATTGCTTCCTGGTTTACTGAGCCTTTGAGCATTATGTAATGACCCTCTTTGTCTCTTTTTATGTTTTGGATCTTGAGATCCATTTTGTCGGAGATTAAGATAGCCACTCCTGCCTTCTTGGAGTTACCATTTGCTTGGTAAACTTTCTGCCAGCCCTTTATTCTCAGCATATGCTTGTCTGCTTGCTTAAGGTGTGTCTCTTGCAGGCAGCAGATTGATGGGTTATGTTTTCTAATCCAATCCTCCAGCCTCTTTCTTTTAACATATGAATTGAGCCCATTTGTATTCAAAGTGATTATTACAATCTCTGGCTTCATGGTTGCCATATTCTGTTTTGTGTTTTGGGTCTTTGCCTATCTTCCTTCATATCAGTGTACTGCGTTTGAGTGGAGGGTTTCTATCCTGTCCTCTTTTCCATCTGAGACCGTGTTGTCCTGGTACGTGTTGCTGGCATGTTGGCTTCTAGATGGAGATGGGATATATGGTGGTCTCCTGGAGGTTCTAGTTGGAGCTTGATCTTCTGGCCATAGTGAGTCAGCCAGTATGTTCTGCAGGGTCGGGTGACTTGCAGTATATTTTTTGAGTTCTTCCTTGTCCTGGAAGACCCTTATCTTACCCTCTATCTTAATGGATAACTTGGCAGGGTATAGGATTCTGGGGGAGGCATTTTTATCTTTCAGAATTTGGAAGATGCTGCTCCATTCTCTCCTCCTCTTCATGGTTTCAGCTGATAAGTCTGAGCATACCCTTACCTGCGCTCCTTTGTATGTGACTGTCTTCCTTTCTCTTGATGCTCGTAGAATTTTCTCTTTTTCCTCTAAGTTGGATAATTTTACAATTATATGCCTTGGCGTGTTCTTCTTGGTGTTTAGCTTAGCCGGCGTCCTCTCTGCTTCCTGTATGAGAGTCGGATTCTCCTTTGTTAGGTTGGGGAAATTTTCTTCCAGGAATTCCTTTGCTATCTTGGCGGTCGATTTGTGTGTTATGTTGTGTTCCGGTAGACCGATTATTCGAATATTTTTCCTCTTCATAGCATCTGTCATTGATCTCAGGCTGTCTTCTGTTTCTTTAATTTTCCTATCTGATTGTTTTTCTCGCTTGCTTCGTTTGTTTTGAGCGTCCTCGAGTTCACTGATACGGTTCTCAGCCTCCTCAAGCCTAGATATAGCTTCTGTGACCTTTTGTGTGGCCTCTGCTACCTCCTCTGTTAGTTTCTGCAGTTCCTTTTGGTGGATAGTATTCATCCCCTCTATTGTGGACTTCATCCCCTCTATTGTGCATTTCATCCCTTCTATCGTTGCATCCTTATTTTGGTTTGCTTCTCTTAGCTCCTGTATTACTGCAAGCAGAGTTCTGAAGATTTCCTTTTGTGGCTGATCTATATCTGTTTCTTCTATGAGTGACGTTAGGTCTGTTAAAGTGCCTCGTTTTTCTGATTTTTTTGTTGGGAGTGATGTGGTCTGTTGATTTTTCCTTGATCCTTTAATAGGCCCCATGCTTCTGGGAGACAGGAGTAACCTTATTGTGTGGAGGCTCAGGCCACTGTGCCGTCTCCTGGGGTGGCTGGGGCGGGCTGCGGCAGGCTTAGGGCTGGCACTGGGGACCCAACAGGGCCCCAGGTGGTGAGAGCTGGCTGGAGCTCACTGAGGGCTCCTCAGGGACTGCAAAGCCTAGACTGCAGGTGGAGTGTTTGATCTGCCCGGGCTGGACACTGCAGGGAACAATGGTGTTCGCTCTCCGCCCTTTTGGCGCGAAACCGCAGGGGGTAATGGCACCGGCAAAGGAGGCTTGGCGCGAAACCGCAGGGGGCAATGGCGCCCTTCCTCTGCTCAGGCTCAGAGTCGCGGCCGCCGGGGTCCCCGCAGCACCCTGGGGAGGGCACCTACTCTTGTGCCTTGCGCAGGGGGGGGCCCTTGGTGGGCAGACTCAGCAGCGCGGGGCGCGGCGCTCCGCGGAAGCTCAGGGTCCGGGACAGGCGCGGGTTGGGCTATGGCTCCTGTTGGCGGGAAGTGCTCAGCGCAGGGTCCCGGCCAGGAGTGGAGCTGGCGCTAGGCTGCCAGGGGCTGGCGGGGGCGGGCGGGGGTGGGAGGCCAGCGCACGGAGGGCAGGTGGAGAGGTCCGCGGCAGCGGTGCGGGTGGATGGTCCCCCGTGGGGGTCGCCAGACAACCCGCGGGTCCGCTCCCCTGAGCTTGGATGAATGGAGGGAGGGACGTGGGCCCGAGGGCAGATCGCTGCCCTGCGGGGAGAGGGGAACTGCGGGAGAGGAAAGCTTCTCTCCCAGTGGAGATCCGCGTATGGGGAGTGGGGAGTGGGCCGCTGGAGTAGGCAGGGCAGGCAAGTGGCTCTGGGCTGGCGTCCGTTTGGGGATGGAGCCTAAGCCGGTCGCCAGTGAGCTCACGGCAGCTTAGTGGCCAGAGATGTCCCACTAGTCCGTCCTCATTGACCTAGACCCCTGCTCCGGACAAATACGTGGGGTAGGACTGGGGTGCTGTCCCAGGGGGATATTTCACTCACCAGACTCTTACTATTCAGCTACCTGGTCGCCAATCCCGCTTTGTTTGGAGGAGCTCTCAGAGTATGCGGGTGTCCCTGTCGGCCATCTTCCCCCTCTCCTAATTTCTAATTTTATAGTATGATTTGAGAAGTTTTGCTTGTGTTTTTGTGAGTGCTTCTTGCTATTTATTGTGGAGCCAAATAAAATCAAATCTTTAATTTTACTGGATAACTTCAATATTTGCTCTGCTTATTACTATGTGCTTTTGGATCCGGTTGTGATAAATTTTCTTTTATTTATGATAAGGTAAGGGAACCCCTGATGGTACTGTCAAGCATGTGTTGGACTGTTATACTGAAGGTCAGTGGTTCAAATTCACCAGCTTCCCAGCAGGAGACCGATGAGGCTGTGTGTTCCTATAAAGGTGTAAAGTCTCAGAAACTCTTTATAGGGTTGCTCTGTGTCCTAATGGACTTTATGAGAGTGGGATTTATGGTAACCTTGAAATCCATACTGAAGACTGTAGTCTTCAAAGCTCTGCAATCTGTATATGATAAGTAGAAAATGATTGCTACAAATTTATAGAAATATTTGTTATAGATATCAAATGGGAACTATTATTTTCAACATGTCTTGCAGTTCTGAAGGCAGCTATTTCCATCTCTACAACAGTTGCCCAGATCATTTTGCACTCTTTGTCTTACACACAGTTTACTATATTTAAACTGTGTCTTTCACAAAGTTTACTGTGTTTACTAATTTTACTATGAGTGAACTTCAATCTTTGTAACTGCATGAACTGTATAGAAATCCACACCACTGTATCTGGGAAAGATATCTTAGTTTGCCTAATTTTACTGATAGAGGAACGGAGCCTGAGAGAACTAAGATAATTTGTTCAGGGTCATGTTATAGTAAATAATGGTATGGAAATGTGGGCTCAGTTACATTTTAACTTAAAAATCTCATAGTTTCCCCAGTATCTTGGAGGATATTGGGATATTAAGAAAATATAGAAGTTTTGGAACTTCAGTAAATCTATTGTAATTGAAGTTGTGCCAGAGAGCAGTAGAAGGATGAGGTTTAAAGATTCTGGTGTCAGAATTTGGGACAGGCTTAAATACTTTCAATAAAAACCAGAAATTCTTCATTGGGATGTGATTAGAAAAGAGTGACACAAATAAGTGAACTGATATTGATCAACCATTTGTACACATTAACGAATTGTTCTAGGGTATGTTAGGTTTAATTGTTTACATTGTACGTGTGAGTTGGTAGATGTGCAAATGTGCTTCTAGATATCCTACTTATACTTACCATGTTAGAGCAAATACCACATACCAAACCTTGGGCAAGTACAGGTGTTCATAAAGGAAATTGACATGGGCATTTCTAGGTTTTTTGTTTACAGTTTACAGTTCTTGCTATTACTCTTGTTTTTAAACCTTATTCCCTAAAGGATCAATCATAAGAATAAGAATAAACCAAGTGGGGATATTATTGAGGAAACAGGAGAACTAAGACAAGTCATTGGAACAAAAATAAAAGTCCTAAGAAAGCATTAAGATTTGCATTTAATGCAGATAATTATGATGATTTTATAACAGAATCACCTTTGACGGTATTACACTTGTTTGACTTTTGTCTTTGTGGCTGCCACATCATTTTCTTTCAATAAAGTCACAATTTGGGAAGAAATTTTATATTCATACTTAGATTTCTGTGTTGTGGTGATTGTAAGGATGCATTTGTTTTTCTTAGTTTTTCTAATAAGTAAATCTAATTTACCTTTGGCTGTCCTAATAAATGGGTGCTAATAGTATTTCATTTCTAATGAAATGCAAGTGCCTTGCTTAATATACTGGGTAGCTGAAAACTCTTAGGATTGTCCTATTAATTATAGTTTCTTCTTTTGCCTTTTGTAGATATTCATGTTGTCAGTGTAACTGTATAATTAAGACAGGCATATAAGGCACCAAAAGTTCTATAATATTAAGAGAATTTTTGTAAGTAGTATAATTAAATTTGTATTTTGTATCACTTTAGTTCAGTATATCTCTTGTTGGCTTAAATTGGAATCTACTTATAGATTGCATCTAGAATTGTCTAAGACATTTTAAAGAAATAATTATCTTGGACTGTTAAAGGTTTTGCATATTAGTTTGTGAGCCAGATTTTGAACAACAGCTTTGTAGCTTGCTTACGGTTGTTTTTAACCCACAAGTCCACCTTCCAAAAGTTGGTTTTTGAGGTTAATAATAGTGTCAGAAGACCTTAAAACTTACCTTACTGAGTTCAAGAGCATTAGTTAACAGTTGTTAAAATCTGTCAAGTCTGTGTAGTTTTCCATGACTGGCAGATTACATTTCCATTAAAAGTCTACCTTGATAGAATGGAAGACTTCAGACAAATTTTTTCAGATAGTGAACTCAAGATACTTGGTAAGATCATAGCCAGTAAATGAGGATAGGCACCAGTTTGTTATTTTTTACTTTATAAACTTAAAATTTTAGGTTAAAAAATTTACTTGTTAAATGTGTTTTCAAGTGAATGTTTTTTGATCATAGAAACAAGAGCTTATCTACAATTAAGCATATTTTCTTTTTTCATTGTTTATTTTATTCTTCTAAACATTTTATTAGGGACTCATGCAACTCTTATCACAATCCATACATACATCAATTGTGTAAAGCACATCCGTACATTCATTGCCCTCATCATTTTCAAAGCATTTGCTCTCCACTTAAGCCCTTGGCATCAGGCCCTCTTTTTTTCCCCCTCCCTCCCCGCTCCCCTTCCCTCATGAGTCCTTGATAATTTATAAGTTATTATTTTGTCATATCTTGCCCTGTTCGACATCTCCTTTTACCCCCTTTTCTGTTGTCCATTCCCCCAGGGAGGAGGTCACATGTAGATCCTTGTAATCGGTTCCCTCTTTCCAACCCACTCACCCTCTAGCCTCCCAGTACCACCAGTCACACCCCTGGTCCTGAACGTATCATCTGCCCTGGATTCCCTGTGCCTCCAGCTCCTATCTGCACCAGTGTACATCCTCTGCTCTATCCTGACTTGCAAGGTAGAATTCGGATCATGATAGTTGGGGGGTGGGTGGGGAGGAACCATTTAGAAACTGGAGGAAAGCTGTATTCTTCATCGGTGCTATATCGCACCCTGACTGACTCATCTCCTCCCCTAGACCCCTCTGTGAGGGGATCTCCAGTGGCTGACAAATGGGCTTTGGGTCTCCACTCTGCACTTACCCCTTTATTCACTATGGTAAGATTTTTTTTTTTTCTAATGATGCCTTATACCTGATCCCTTCCATGTGGGCTCTGTTGCTTCTGAGCTAGATGGCCGCTTGTTTACCTTCAAGCCTTTAAGACCCCAGATGCTATATATTTTGATAGCTGGGCACCATCAGCTTTCTTCACCACATTTGCTTATGCACCCATTTGTCTGTGTGCATTGGAGGTGTGCAGCCAATGATATGATTTTTGTTCTTTGATGCCTGATAACTGATCCCTTTGGTACAATTAGGCATATTTTCAAAGTGTAGCTAAACCCACTAAACAAACTGGATAATTTTGTGAGAGGATTATAGCTTGGCAAGGTCTGTGTTCTCTCTCTCTCTCTCTCACACACACACACACACACACACACACACACACACACACACACACTTCCGAGGTGGGAGAATGATTTGCACACTCCTAAATGTTGGCGATTCAAGTCTATCCAAAGGTAGTTCGGAAGGAAAGCTTCGAAATCTACTTTTGAAAACTGGAAACAGTAGGAAGCCCAATTCTACTCTGAAATACATGGCAAACATGGGCTTCCATAAGTCAGATTCTTCTGGATGACAATTTTTGTGTGTGCACACACTGATAAAGATTGATAGCCTCGATAATCCTATGTATGGTGGTTCTGAGTTGGAATTGACAATGGTAGCGGGTAGGATTTCTGGTGATTATAAACATGTATACATGCATACATATATCACACACACATGCATACATATATCACACGTCTGTGCACACACATGTATCTGTATGAGAAACCAAACACCCTGCCATTGAGCCAATGCTAACCCATAGCGACCTCACATGACATGGTAGAACTATCACTGTGGTTTCTGAGACTGTAACACTTACAGGGGTAGAAAGTCCTGTCTTTTCCGGAGGAGTTTGCTGATGGTTTTGAACTGCTGACCTTGGAGTTGGCAGCTCAACATGTTACTACTATGTCATTAGGGCTCCTGTATGTGTATATACGTTTATATAACTATAAACATACATATTTTTAGTGCTGTAGGCACATGTAATGGTCTCTAATCTACTTTTCTGTCATCATTTTTCTTTGTATAGGAACAGCAGTCTAGTAGAGCCGTGGTATTAAAAAATAATTGCTTGAAGTATAATTTTTTCTACAGTTGGAAAAATTGTGAAATAGTATAGAATTTCTCTTATGGGAAATTTAATTTATAACTCAGTACTTGAGTGATTTCAAGTGTATGTATTACATTTCTTATATTCTACCATGTTTTTGCTATATTAACATAATTGATAGTATGAAAGACCTTTTGTCATGGTTTGCAGGCATATTAAATTAATGAGTCCAAATTTTCTCATTATGTTTCTCCAGTGATTTTTTTCCCCCCTCTGTGTTAGGGAAGGCAAATAATAATATATATTTAGAAGAAGAATTTAACCCTGAATCATAGACTTGTAATCATTATACTTACTGTTTTAGCTCTGCCTTTGCTAAAATGTTAAGATGTCATTACTAGAAATTTGGACTGCTGCTTGATAATTCACTTGCAAATACTTTTAAAAAGATGTTCATAAAGAAGGGGATAGCTTCAGACTAACTTTTGCAGTCAAAAGAATGCGGAACTGAGAATAGGAAGGTTCGTCAGACACTGGGAAATACTCTTGCAACGCTAGTACAAGTGGTTTAATGTTTCTGAACAAGCTAAGTGTCAGGAGCGACCTCTCAGAGACAGCACATTCATGTCCGACAGTAATCAAGTGCAGCTGCAAGATTGATTGTGTGGGGAAGCTGTGAACATAGAAAGCTGTGACCTCTGTGCTCAGCTCTGTTTTATGTACAAGTGTGTGCCTTGGAGCTGCTGGCTAGGAACTCGAATGAACAATAGTTTACTCAGTTGAACACTCGGTAGTAGTATCTAAAAATTACTGTGTGTAGGGCATGCGGTGGGACAGATTTCTAGTTCAGGCACCGAGGAAACGGGCATTAATCAGACTAGATGAGCAGAGGAGAAAAGGAACTTGGGTTTGGGAAGCCACGAGAGAACTTTCCATTAACTTTTAGATCGTTTTTCAAACCTTGTACTTATAATGGAATTTGACATCAGCCATTAATATAACTTGCTTTTTTTCTCTAAGTCTCATGAGTAATTATTATAAAGCGGTCATTAAAATTTGTAAATATTAGCAATTCTTGATCAGGAATTATTATTATATAGAAGCAAAATATTTTCTAATTATGGGATAATTAAAATACTTAATTTCTATCTTTACTAGAAAGTAACTTATTCGCCTAAATGTTTGTAATGGAGTACTCATGGTAGTGTTAAGGCTATGTCTAAATACATAAAAAAATCTTACCATCTGGAAACTAACCTAATTGGATGTTTAAGTAATCTTGTTAGAATTCAAGATTATCAGAGTTATATAATAAAATACTGATCTTTTAGTTCATATTATTTTACGATTCTTTCAGTTTTTAGCAAGGCCGGGAAACTAACATATTAGTATTGTTATTGTATCTAACTTAATTGTTAGAAACTAATTTTGCTATTTGCACTTGAGAAAACTAAGATAGAGAACTTACGTTACTCCCCCGGTCACATTTCTAGCAGTTACTGTTTTAGGATGTGAGTCTTGCAAGCTTTGTTTCTGTTCCATTGTGTTATATTTAAGAAGGAAGACATAGCATACACACAATCTTACAGGCTTTAATTTTTAGTGCAGCTTAATTTTTATTAAATTACTCTGTTTTTTCATGCTCCATTATCATTATTTTTTTGTATTGAAAATAAACTACTTCTGTAAAAGGGAATACAATGAATCTGTCTAGTTTACTTACTCCTGATTTCTAAAAATTTAATGAGAATGTTGGGTAGTTACAGTTTAAATTTCACTAATGAAAAGCTTTCGTTCAGCACAGAGGGTTCTCGGACTCTTACTCTTCTGCAATTTTGTGATTATGTATTTTTCCAGATGCAGCCAGTGAATATAACATGGTAATTGTTATGGTCACTGTGAAATATCAGCTACTTTTGAAGAGCTAATTTTATCATATAATGACAGCTAATGTCAGCTGTACATTATGGAGGTTCCACTTTTGGAAATGTGAGAGGCAGGTTAGGTTCTTGTTAACATGCCTTTATTTTTTCTCCCATAACTTCAGAAAAACGATACTTGCAAAAATTACATGCATAATAAGTAGATTGCAAAATCTCGCTTAGTTTGCTGAAATACATTAAAACTAAATCAATGGTAAGTATCCAGGAAGATTATTTTCATGATCACACATGCATCATTGTAGAATGATATGTAATACATGGTTATTTGTTGAGATATAGTGGACATTTACATGCATAAACACTGACACACACATACACACAAGTATGCACATGCTTTTGCTTTTAATCTTAAAGAAAATTTTGCAAATCTTTTCTTATCATTATCTCTTTATAAGTTTAACTTATTAACTGTTGAGGGACAACTGACATGCTATATGTTTGTGTTTATAAAATATACTTTTATATTGTACATTATGCAGGTATGTATATTTAACAAAATGCATGCAAATTAACATTTTTTGGTCAAACCCTGTACTATTGTATTTATATGTATTTTTTTCACATAGCTTAACATTGATAACCCATGAAGTAGATTATATTGGAATTTTTAATTTGCTGTAAACTCAAAAGTAATTAAATGTTACCTTGTCATTCTTGGTAAACGAGCATCATTGTGAAAAAATGAAAAAGGTCAGAACGTTTACCCTATTTGCAGGCTTGCAAGTTAGCTTGTAGGTTCTGTGGATGGTGGCAGCAGATATTGGCGTCTGGGGAGAGAGCCGAAGGACTTTGTTCCTCATGGTAGAAGTAACCATGAGTGGCATCATGTTCTTGGCATCATTCTGTGTCCAGGTTTCCATGTGATAAAGTGCAGAGGGCCAATGGTCACCTGTAAATACAGTAATTGCCTTAGAGGAAAGGAAAGTCCAAATATTTTAGAGTGAGCAGTAGGTATATAAACTGTATCTTGCAACGTTGTTCACTTTAGTAAGCATGGTTTGAAGATATTCTGGAACAAAAGGCAACATGTTTCTCACAAGACATCGGAAACATGAAAGACCTTTGGAAAAGTAGCTTCTAATATTTTTGTGTAGATAGAATGACTACAGACTTTATTAACTATTTTTTGTACTATCTCTTCAAGTAAAATATTTTTGCTCACATTTTTTCCGTTTCCCTTTCACTTCGATAGTTTTTTGCCCTAAGTTCTTTTACTCACATAAAATAAAATTTCTGAAGCCACCGCCCCCTAGCTTCTCTACTTCTCCTTAGTTCTAGAGCACTGTTCTTTTTTGATTTGGTTAATTAGTTTATAGTATAAAGTAAAATTACATTACAATTAAGGTTCAAGGTAAAGCTTCAAAGGTTAGTGTATTTTTTTTATTTGGGGAAAAAGGTGTCTTTTTCTAAGTCATGACTCATATATCTATACTAGAATTAGCTAATCTTTGCTTAATGTGTTGATTTAATATTCATATAGATAATTATTCATTGAATTGTGTCCTCCCAAAATATATATTAATTTATCTGGGGTATGACTCAGTATTATGTCATTCTTTATTATATAATCTGATGTAATTATCCTATGTGTTACAAATCCTGATCTCTATGATATTAAAAAGGCCAGATTAGAAGCAAGTATGTTAATAAAGCCAGATACAATCTACAGGATTAAGTTGTATATGGAGCACTTTTTTGAGATTAATAGTAATTAAACGAGTGAACAGAGATCAGAGAGACCTATAATCACAAAGAAAGAAGAGCTGGGGGCAGAATACTGACTTTGAACCCTGGTGCCTCTGCTGGGAACCTGGACACGTGGAGATCTTTAAAAACATACAAATACTGGCCCTACAGGTGTAGAAAGGATACAAGCACAACCCACATTCCGGTGTGAGATGTCTAAACTCGGAGAGATGGCTTTGTTTGCTAATGCCATCCACTTGTGGTATTTCTGTTATAGCAGCACTATAAACAGATGATCCATCAAATTCAAGCCTTTTTCTTGGCATTTAAGGCCACATGTAATTTGATCTTCTCGGTTTAACTTTTTATTATTTATTTAGTTTTAATCATTTTATTGGGGGCTCGTAAAACTCTTATCACAATCCATACATCCGTCCATTGCATTTATACATTTGTTGCCGTCATCATTTTGAAAACATTTTCTTCCTTCTTGAGCCCTTGGTATCAGCTCAAATTTTTTTCCTTCCCTTTTCCACCCTCTCTCCCTCATCAATCCATGATAATTTATAAGTTATTATTATTTCAAGTCTTACACTAGCCAGTGTCTCCCTTCACCCACTTTTCTGTTGTCCATTCCTCTGGGAGGGGGTAATATATAGTTCATTGTGATCAGGTACCCCTTTGTCCCCCTACCTTGCCCTTTCCCTCCTGGTATTGCTACTCTCACTATGGATCCTGAGGGGTTTATCTGTCCTGGATTCCCTGAGTTTCCAGCTCCTATCTGTACCTGTGTACATGCTCTGGTCTAGCCAGATTTTTAAGGTAGGATTGGGTCATGAGAGTGAGGTGGGGGGTGGGGGAGAGGAAGCAATAAAGAATTAGAGGAAAGTTGTATGTTTCAATCATGCTATACTACACCCTGACTGGCTTGTCTCTTCCATGTGACCCTTCTGTAAGGGGATGTCCAATTGTCTACAGATGGGCTTTGGGTCTCCGCTCTGCACTCTCACTCATTCACAATGATTTGATTTTTGGTCTGGGTCTTTTATACCTGATACTTGATCCCATCAATACCTCATGATGACACAGGCTGGTGTGCTTTTTCCATGTGGACTTTGCTGCTTCTCAGGTAAATGGCCACTTGTTTATCTTCAAATCTTTAAGACCCCAGATGCTATATCTTTTGATAGCTGGGCACCATTAGCTTTCTTCATCACATTTGTTTGTGCACCCTCTTTGTCTTCAGCGATCGTGTTGGGAAGGTGAGCATCATGAAATGCCAGTTTAATAGAACGAAGTGTTCTTGCATTGAGGGAGTACTTGAGTAGAGGTCCAGTGTCTGTCTGCTACCTTTATATTAAACCTATAAATATATGTTCATAGATATATTTCCCTATCCTCAGATATAAATGTATTTACATATATACATGCCTGTATTTAGACCTCTATAAATGCCCTTTGCCTCCAAGTTCTTTCTTCTATTTCCTTTTACTCTCTTCTTGTCTCAGTATCATGTTCGGCATTCATTTAGGTTTCAGTAATTCATCTTGATTACAGTGCCCTTGATCAAGCCCTACCAGGCTTCTTATACCTTCCTCATTATTGATTTTGGATCACTTGTTGTTTCCTTGTCCCTGGGTTTGTTAGCACCCACTTCCTCTCCCTCGCTCCCCCTCTCCCATGTCCCCCAGGAACTGTCAGTCCAGTTGTTTTCTCTTCCAGATTGTTTATCCCACCTATCATTTCTACATAGACCTGCAGAGATAATAATAAGCACACAAAAAAGACAGAGCAAAACAAAACAGCAGAAGAAAACAAAATAAAAACCTCATGACAAAAAAAGCAAATGAGAAAAACCTATAAATAGTTCAATGTCAGTTTATTGACCTTTAGGAGTGTTTCTGGTCGAGTCTGATGGGATGCTACAACCTGACCCCAAAGTCTATTTTTGGTATCCCCTGGGGACGTCATTGATTTGCTCCCCTTGCTGAACTGTTGCACACCCTTACCCTTTTGCCCTGGAGTGGTGGGATCAGATCATGCACAATTTCTGCACTGTGACTTCAGTGTTGTCCTTCGAAGCGCTATTATTCAGTGAGGGATGTCTTGTCTCCTGATGGGGCCGGCCTTAGCGTCCTCTCTGTGCATTGGCTGCTCTGAGCAGGAATATCGTCCTCAGGGCTTGATGTGCCAGGATGCGTTTCACCCTCTCCCCTTCCGTCTTCATTTGCTCCTTGTGCTTTGATCAGCTATGCCCTGCTCCCTTAGCTGTAGCTTCAATGCTGTTCTCTGAAGTGACTTCTTCTGGGGGAGGGGTGGTTTACACATAGTTGGGATTGGGGCTGGCCCGCAGACCTCTCTATTGGTTCCCTGCTTCGTGCAGGTATGTTGCATTCACGTCTTGGCACACCAGGTTTAAGTCTGGTCTCTCTCTCTCTCTCTCTCTCTCTCTCTCTCTCTCTCTCTCTCTCTCTCTCTCTCTCTCTCTCTCTCTCTCCCCCTCCTTCACTCCCTCCCTCCCTTCCTCCCTCCTGTGAAGATATAAACAACACCCTTGCTTGAAGGTTTAATTATTTTTTTTGTCACGAGGTGTGTTTTATTTTCATTAATCATGCAAATAATTTTCTGTAGTATCCCAGGGGGAACCGGAGAATTTGGTAGTCTCTTCGGAGACCCAGGGGCCGGTGGGTTCACGGTGCAGCTTGTCGCTCGTGTCCATCTTGCAGGTGACTCTTCCTCCACTTCATTCTGGTGGACGATGGAGGGGACGAATCCTCCAGGGTTAGGAGATTTAACTGCGCTTCTCCTGCTCAATGGTCTCTTTGGTCGGCAGGGGGTTCTTCTCCTGCGTCTCCGTTTTCTTCAGCTTGGCTTTATCGAAGCTGGCAATTTGTCCCATGTCTGTCTTGTCTGCCATTTTCTCAACGCAACCCCTGGCTTCCGGTTCCCAGACGAGCTCCCAGGCGATCCCTGGATGTTTAACTCTTTTATACTGCTGTAGTTTCTGTTCCATTCAAACTGTTGTGTTCTGTTCCATTCAAACTGTTCTACATAATACTTATTTCTATTAATTTTCCTCCCCATATTTCCTATCTTACATGCCAATACATGAATTCAATTTATTCTGTTCGAATTTCCCCATAAAACTCTTACAGATGTAGTGAATATCCATTCTGTAAACTTCTACTGTAGAAGGAATATGACTTATAAATTTCTATTACCCTCAAGTTACTTAACCTATCTTTAAAATGCAGTAATACTGCTCTACTGGGTAGCTAGAAAACGATGTCAGTTATTTTTTTTCTTGTTCTTCATGTGCTTCTTTGATTGTAATTTTTCAGTGGGAAGGGGCAGTCATGCAGAATTTAATGAGAAAAGATGAAGAAAAAGAGACAAGCTACTGGACACAGAAACATTATGATTTATTATGTGTTTTCGAATCTAAAATAAAAGCTGAATATAATAATTTAAGGCTTTGTTCTTGCTAGAACAGCCAGAATTATCCCTAGAAGGACAAATGGCAAGACTGACTTTGTCTTGATTATTATGGATGTGTTACCAGGAAGGCTCAATTCTTGGCGAAAGATACCGTGCTTAGGAAAGTATAGAGCAGTGGTTCTCAACCTTCCTAATGCCATGACCCTTTAATACAGTTCCTCATGTTGTGGTGACATCCCAACCATGAAATTATTTTTGTTGCTACTTCATAACTGTAATTTTGCTACTGTTATGAATCATGCGACCTCTGTGAAAGGATCGTTTGCCCCCCAAAGGAGTCGTGAGCCACAGGTTGAGAACTGCTGATATAGAGGGTCGAAAAAATAGGAGAAACCTAATCAGATGGATTGACACAATGGCGACAGCAGTAGAGGATATATATGCATAAGATTGCTGTAGGTTGGAGCTGACTTGTGAGCACATGCTCTGCGTCTTCCTATTTCCCACTCTGCTGCTGGGTTCCAGGATAAGAAAATGGGAAAATAGTGCATCCCTTGGTGACGGTTTATCCTTCCTTGGGTCATGAAGATGAGAACTTTGGGAAATAGGTTTGTGCGTGAACATGGGGATCTGTTTTCTCACTAACAGTAATCTTCATTTTACTTATTTTACTAGGTCTGTTTAGTTAGGTTTGCATTGTTGGTTGGGAATCACCGCTCCAGTCATTTAAAATATGATTCATTTCTTAATAGTTTTACTGAAGGAAACTGCATTTCATTTCATAAAGTGAGACAATGATATGCAGATAGCTGGACTTAACGCCACACTGTTTCAGATTGTTGGCAAAACATCAGAAATTGCATCTGAGGTTAATATATAGTAATTTGTGAAATGCTGTGATTTAATCAGTAATTTAGTAATGCATTTCTGTACATAGTTGACAAAAATGAGAATTGAGAAAATTTATTAACATTTATATCAGTTACTCCAGGACTATAGAGAGTCAAATGTTGGTATATGTAACTGATTTTGGAAGATTAAAATGTGTTTATTTTCCTCCTGTATCTTGGTACAAATTGTTTCCGCAGGGGTTTGGAGATTAAGATTTCTTATATGAAATAGCGCAAAACAAATTTAACAACGAATGCAAAATTCTGCAAAAGTCTCCTTAATATGACCTGTGGCAGTGTTGCTAAGAAGCTAATCAGAAACATTTGCTAACAATATTGGCATTTTTGAAAGAAAAAAAAAGAATATTGACCATGTCTAAGTGTATTCTGCATACATAGGAGAGTTAACAGAATAATGACTTTATAGGTTTAATACCCAATATTTAAAAATGTTGGGTTTTTTTGGTAAGGATAGTAGTAGTTTTGAAACTATTGTAGAAACTATTGTTTTGGACAATTTGCAGTTTTACTATTTAAATCATACACCCACATTTATAAAGTGATAATTTAAAATTTAAATGATCTTGTTTGGATTTTTTATTTTAGTTTTTTAAATTTAGTATGATATCTAGAAGCTGTGTTGATAAGAATATTGCTTCAAGAAAAGACAACATAGCAAAACAAACAATAACAATAAATACCCAAACCTATTGCTGTTTAGTCCATTCCAACTCCAATGACCCTATAAGATTTCCAAAGCTGTCGTCTTCTTGCACGCAGACTGTCACGCCTTTCTTCCTCAGAGTGCCTAAAGGACTGTGAACTGCAAGCCTTTTACTTACCAGCTGAGCACTTCATCGCTACCCTGTTAAAGATTCATCAAACCTCTCTCCCCTAGTAATCTTCTATGAAAGCAGAAAGCAGACAGGTAAGCACTTTATGTAGGCAAGGTGTGCTATGTCAGGAATAGCTTATCAGCTAGCTTAAACAAGTGGACAGACAAACCTAAACCTTTTGCCAGCTCCTGGTGACTCCACAGATCACATGGTCGTTCTGTAGGGTCTGTTTTGGCTGTGATTTTCATGGAGGCAGTTTGCCAGGCTTTTCCGCCATGTAGTCTCTGGGGGAGTTAGAACTACCAACCTTTAGCAGATGATCAGGACTGTTTTTGCCACCCAGGAACCTGAAGTAGCTGTTAACCACCACTCTTTGCAGTGATTTTAACACTTAAACTCATCAGTGCTTAGCCCAGAGCCTTAGGAGCCTGGGGCAAAGCAGGGGTGTCAAACTCCAGGAAAACACGGGCCATTTGGGCAACAACAGGCAAGATTCCCGTGGGCCACAGCACGTTTGTATTTCTATTTTGAAGTGAGGACTCAGGAATATGGATAGGATAATTAAAATACCATATCATTTCTTTATTTAAACATTTATTTATAAAACTAAAATTATTCTTTTTTACCTGAAACTTGCCAGCGCTTTCCTCCTACTAGTTTTCACTTACCTCTTCATGTTGTGACTGGAAAATATAACAAAGTAACTAATAAAAAACACAAAATGTTGGACAGTTGACAAACGTGATGCACAATCGTAATGGCTTCCCTCTAAAAATGTTAACTAGCGCTGCTGCGAGGTATGATTCATAACGGCACAGCCCAGAGTGCCCTTTTTAACCTTTTCGCTGCTGGAATCTGTTTACATGACGTGACACCGAGAGTGGCAGACATATCGCTTCCAAACGTCGCCGGAACTGAGTCAGCGCGTTGACACAAGTCCACTGGCCCCCAGGACAGGCACTGGGCCACGTGTATCCTCGTCTTCAGTAGTTAAAGGGTTAACGAGGGAATTGTGGGTATGGTATTGCCTCGATCTTCCCATAGCGCTATTTCTTCATTACAATTTTTTTCTAATTTCATTTTATTTCTGAGCATCGCAGGCCACAAAAAATTACCTCTGGGACCACATACGCCCCATGGGCTGCCAGTTTGACACCCCTGGGGTAAAGGGTACGGAGATGGAAGTAGGACACATGGCACTGCGTGGCAGCTGAGAGATCTTTTCGTTTGGAGGCTAGGGATATTTGTTTTAGGACTTTGGTTGTTGTGAAAGGCTCTGAAAATAGGGGCAGTACCAGAAATAGTTCAGTAGATTTTCCAGGTAATTCTTAGATCTCTCTTTGAAATTTGATGACTACATGTTTCCACTTTAATGATTTGTCCTCAGGCAATATTGTTTACTTAATTGAAAACATAAAAATTTCCAAACTAAAGAAGCAGTAATTATCACCATTTATTGAACCTCATCTGTGTGCCAAATAATGCACGAAATGCTTTACACATATTGTTTTATTATGTCCTCAAAACAGCTCCATAAGGGTGTACTTTCTTAGCTCCATTCATTTTAAAAACTGAGGCTGAGGTTACCTAATTTGCTCTAAGTCATACACTATAACAACGTGAACTTCAAACCTTCAGTGTTTTCCAGAATAACACATTGTCCTTCAGAATATAAAATTTTTAATTGAGTTAGATTTTGTTATTTAATGTAAATATATTCTTCATAACTCCAATGGGACTATATCTTTTTAAATATATTCCTAATTTGTAGAATTGTTTAAAAGAAGAGCTGTCATGACTGTAGTGATGTTCTGTATCATTGGGCTTATATTCTTGGCATTATACTGTCATGGACTTAGTGGGAACCGTAGTGTTCCTTACTGCCAGACATATGCTGTTAATGTGCAAAATAGATTCTTTGCTATTATACATGCAAGTCAGATAATGAGATAGTTGATGAGCGAGGAACAGGTGTGTTCAGTATAGCAGCAGAATGTATAAGTGAACTGGAACTACAGTCTTTCCCATCAATACCATTTTATAGTGAGGTAATGTTGGGAAATTTCTAAATATTGAAAATGAGATTGCCTGATTAAATTCTTTTTTCGAGCATTGTGAACATTGCTAAATTTTAGTAGTAGTAATAATTGTGATTGCTGATTTCAGCATTGCTCCTAATCTTAATTTTGTCATTCCAGAGTTTTCTGAGGTAACTAAACAGATGAAAACTCCCTTCTTAGACTGGCTAATTCAGTGTAATGCCGTCCTGTAGTAACATCAGGTGATCTTCTCCAAGCATTTAACAGTGAAAACCCCCCTTTTATTCTAGCTTCCATGTATGCAGATCATGCTTTTGCAGCAGTGCAGTACAGTTTTCTTGGTAAAACTCATAAGACAGGAAAAGTGAACAGTGGGATTAGTGCTTTGTTGTTGGGTGCCATCAAGTGATTCTAACTTCTCACAACCTTATATGACAGAGGACAATTGCCCCATAGGCTTTCCAGACGGATTTGTATGGAAGGATATTGCTAGGTCTGTTATCCTGTAGAGTAGCTGGTGGGTTTGTACTACTTCCTGGTGGTTAGCAACCAATCACTTAAACTTATGCCTCAGGCTCCTGGATTAGTGGTAGATAGTGAAAATTTTATTCAAAGAAGACCATTACTGGGAAGTTTGTTTGTGTATGTAGAGCATCAAGCAAAGGAGCGTTTTCTTTAAGAAAACCTCTCTGCTGATGCCGTGAAGGGGCCCAGGTGGCAGGGTTACTTACGTACAGACTGCTCGCCACAAGGACAGCACTTCTGCTCTGTTGCGTAGAGTTCCTGTGAGCTGGAATTGCTTAGAAGGCATTTCAGTTTCATGCCTGTTGCTTTTTTTTTGGTATTTTGCTATAGTCTTGCTGTATTTATTAATATAGATGCACACATAAATGTATATATGAGCATTCATACATACATATGTGCATACATATACCTATGATTATAGTGTTTGCTTAAGTAAATGGTCTTCTTTTCAATATATAAAACTTTCTTTCCTACATCATATCACTATGGAATGTTATGGGAAGGAAAGACTGCAGCTATGCTTTCAGTTATGCGGTTACTTCAGTTACAAAAACTAGTTAGAAGATCCATTTTTTCACTGAAAGTATTAAATAATGCTGAGTAAGCAGCCAAAATATACATTGTAATTGGTTATTGAAAAGTATATATATAAATTATACATTACATGGAGGCTTACATTTCAGATCATCACCTTGAGAGCCAACAGTAAAGGCCATTCACCCCCTTCCCGCCCCCCGTTACTTTACTCCTCACCCACTCCCAATTTAATCTTCTCCCCATTTTACCCAAATTAATATCTGTCAGAAGTCTAATCTATTGCTTTATCTCTCCTCCTTTGCCGCTCCCTTCCCCTTGGCAAACTCCAAAGTTTACATTCCCTTTGGTATATAAAAGTCTTTAACTTGTCCTCCCTAGCCCCAGTAGTGGTCTCACATAATGTGTGTCCTTAAAAAGTATGTTTTATTTTACTTTTTAAAAGCAGTTGACCTTTTAGTCAACACTGATGAAATTAGGTGCCAGAAGATTTAATTTTCACTTATAATTTCTATTCCATTATTTACCTTGGAACAATGCCATTCATTACTATCCAGTAATGAGCAATTCCAAGTTTTCCACAAATAGGGGTTCATGGAAATTTTAAATATTTGTTTCTAAAAGATTTCATGTATTTATTTTAATTATATTGTACTAGGCAACTTAATATTTTGTGAACACAGTTATTAACAGACATTCTTTGATAGTGCAAATGAGTGGGCCCTTGACTACTGAGAGGTTGGCAAATTTAGACAACCCAGCTGCTTGTGTTCAGGTATTTTCAAGTTGATTTCGAACCTGTGTACTATGGAAGTGTATGCTCTCCTGAGAATTGCTATGTGCGAGCCCATTGTTGCAGCTACTGTGTCAGTCCATCTCATTGGGGCCTTCATCTTTTTTCCCCCTGACCTTCTCTTTTATCAAACTTGATGTCCTTTTCTAGGGACCAGTCTTTTAAGATATCAAGTATAAAGTTCATGAGTCCTACATCACATCAAGCACAGATGCAAAGCTCTATTCTAAGGAACAGCTTTCTGCCTGTACTTCTTCCAAGACAGATTTGTTCTTTTCTCTTGCTTCCCAATATTCTTCATTAGCACCGTCTCGTAGTGCTATCCTCCCTTTCAGATCTTCTCCTGTATTGTGGCAGCTCCCTGTTGGTATTGCACGGCCATCGAGTCTGTTCTGATTCGGCATATCCTGTAGGACAGAGTTGACCTGCCCCTGTGGGTTTCTGAGACTGGATCGTTCCAGGACCGGAAACTCTTATCTTTTCCCCTGAAGGAGCTGTGAGTTGACACTGCTGATCTTGTGGTTAGAGGCCAGTGTATAACCCACTACACCACCAGGACCTCGACTTGTCTCATCAGGACAAGGACAGCTAGAATGCTTCTTAGAAACCAGGTCGGCCAGATTTTGTCTCATGTACGTGCTCCGAGCAGAGACTGGTTCCTGGAGAAGAACATAATGCTTGATAAAGTAAAAGATTAGCACAAAAGAGGAAGATCCCTACTGATGGCTTGACACAGTGGCTGCTACAGTGGGTTCAAGCATAACAATGTGAGGGCTTTGCTCTCTTATAATAAGGTCGCTATGAGTTGGAACTAACTCAGTGGCACCTAACAGAACAACCCTGGAAATGCACTGCTGCAATATGTTTTTAATTATCTTTAGAAAAATTTGTGATTAATTCAGCGATTAGCAGTTAACAAAATATACTAAGCAGGAAACTTTCAGCAGCTTTTTGTATAATTCCTATTACACAAAAGCTATTGTTCTAAATGGGTTGTCTTTGTAATAACCTTTGAGTCTGTCTATTTTAATGACTTGATTTTTTTCGTTAGATTTACTTTTTTGGGGGGACCCAGTTTCTGTAACTCTCTCTTGCCCAAATAATCTGAAAAATGAATATATTCCTGATGCTCATTTTCTTTCCTTTTCTAAATTGGTAATCATGCCTGAATCCTCCTTCTTCAGTGATTCATCTTGATCCTATTGGCAGCTGCCTAGTCACAGGCCTATAAAGTTTTCTGTGAAAATGACAAGTTGTTATTGTTGTGAAACATTTACATTATTTATGAAAACAAGACTAATATTAGTTTTTCACAATGTGTTTTAAAATACTTAAGTAAGACCCAAATAAGGCATTAGAAATATTTACATACATTCCTATGTGCTGATTAGTAGCTCGGAGCCCTCATAACACAGTGGATTTACATGTTGGGCTGCTTACTGCAAGGTCCCTCGTTAGAACCCGCCAGCTGATGAGGCTTTCTGCTTCTGCAAAGATTGACATCCTTGGAAACCACAGGGGCAATTCTACTCTGTCCTGTGGGGTTGCTGTGAGTCAAAACCAACTTAGTACCATTGAGTTTGGCTTGCTTTTGTAGCTAGAGTAGCCAGACACAGAGGTTCTCAACCCGTGGGTTGCGACCCCTTTGGGGGTTGAATGACACTTTCACACAGGTCACCCAATTCATAACAGCATTAAGAACTGTATTAAAGGGTTGCGGCCTTCGGAAGGTTGAGAACCACTGAGCTAGAGTCATAGGGTTGGCATACTTGGCTGCTAACTGAAACATTGGAGTTTGGAGTTCACCCCAAAGCTCCTTGGAGGGAAGAGCTGATGATCTACTTCTGAAAAATCCTATGAAAACCCCATGGAAATGGAAATTCTATGAAACAGAACCTTACCTGGCACACATGAGGTTACTGTGAGTCAGAAATGGTTATTACCTTAACATCTACATTAACATGTCAGTGGAAACAATTTGAGTATTGGTTATTATGAAGAACGGTCTCTAGTAGCAAGATTAGGTAAATGAGTGTCCTGAGAAACTGATGAAAGACACATAGATAAAAGGACATATGCACACATACTTTTATACCAATCTACATTCAGTTTCTTGAGGGTTGAAGAGTCCATGAGATCCACTCGTGGATCTTATTAAGGCTCCATCTTAAAAATTTGTGACTTATAGGTTTGTTTTTTTTTAAGGTGAGCTTTGTGTTTGTAGAAAATGAGTCTGATTGCATATCATGATAATTCAGTTGAGCATGCGTATTAGCTTTTATAAGCTAGTTTACAGTGTGTTCAAAATAGATATTTATGCAGTATAGGAGAGTGTACTTTTAAATAATTCTTACAGAAAGAAAAGAATTGAGTTTAGCTTATATAAATTGTTTACTGAAATTGGCCTTGAAAAAAAAAAGGTTGGTCTTTTAAATTAAGCCTATCTAATCTGTTCATACATGAGATAAATCCTGATTTTCTTATAAATACCCTAAAGAAATTGATCACATAACAGTTGGATAGACATTTTTAATCTCTTCTTTGAAATTAAATTGTCCATATTGTATTTATAATGTAAGGAAAAAATCAAATATTAGCCAGTACTATGGGAAAATCCTATTATCTCTCAATTCAATTTTTCCATGAACTTTTTGAAACCATTTTATATCTATTGGATGAAATAATAATCGGGATCTTTTTTGTGTTGAAAGTTAATTGATACAAGTACAGCAGTCAGATTTTATTTTTTACTTTCAGTAGCATAACAGTCCAAAATGAAATCCAGTGTGACTGTATTGTTAAAAGTGATGGGGAATGTTTTCTTCTAATACTTGACTGCATTCTGCATATTTCTAATTGAATAATTTAATTTTGCCGAAGTAGACCTCAGTACATGTAAGATGTGAACGCTAATGAAAATTTCAAAGAAGAATAATTACCAATATTTTAATGTTTAGTTTTCATTAAAAACTGGCCATTTTACCTTGTTCCTTTTTATGAAAATGAAGTCATGCTTTCACAAATGCCAGTTTGTGCTTTGGCCTCTAACTTAATTAACACGAAGGAATTTATGCTTAGGATAGATCAGAAACGGAGACAGGATGTACCAGGAACCACCTGCTTTCCTTAGGGGCATATGCTATTAAAATATTAACCACACTATTTCTTGTTATAAACAGAATTTTCAGGTGAAAAATTTGGCCAACATATACACACACCTCATTTTTGCTGTGCCCTATATATTTAATGCACCTAAATGGTTACATTTAGAAATATTCTTAGAACTTTGCAACTTCCACCCCCAATTAGCCTGGTCTATTATTGTTAATTAAAATTTGAAGACCTAGAAAGCCAAGTCATGTTTTCTGTTTCAAAGTGCTCAAACTTGGGGTGTTGTGAAGACTTGGTTTCGAACAGATTATACAGTGCGTCTCCTCATTATCTCTCGAGAATGACAATACTGAGTCGTCCCACTCCGAGAAACACTCTTTGCTCGTCTTCTTCTAACTTCTTGGGTGGAAACTGGATTGGTATTTAGACAAGACGTTTTCAAAACATCCCCAAAAGGATTTTCTCTATGCTATGGCTTGTAAAATTTTTTTTGAAAAGGAATTTTGTTTTCTACACTGTCGGCAAAAGAAATCTGGAATTTGTTAAGAGAAATAACTAAGTGTATAATTGGATTAAAATGGATATTTATTTTATTTTTAATCATGAAATCTATACCTAATAACTTGTATTCTCAAGGTACTAATTTAGGATTCAACCTAAAATAAGTATACATTCATGTAATTGATTTATTTAAAAATAAAAATACAAATACCATCATAAATTAATATGGGAGAAGTATGTTAAACCTTACTAGAAACTATGCTAACTGCTAATACAAACGACCTTGGAAACCTCCAGAATGGTATTGTGTTTCCTTGGTGTAATAAGCATGGAAAATTTTAAAGGCAAGTCTTTTGTGTCGACTAAGTTTGGACGATTACAGTATACCATTGAAAAACCTAGATTCTACAGTAGATTGAATTGAGAGGCTTTCCCATAATTCATCTGATCAGAATTTAAGCACACTTTTTTCAGGGTGGAGGGGAGGTAGCCAGTGCCCATTTTCATTGTAGTTTAAGGCTTCTTTGAACATAGGTTAATAAAATAATTCAGGACCTTTGCTGCCAGAAGAAATAGTAGTCAGTGGGAACTGAGTATGCAGAGAGGAATCTACAGCTGGATGGACATGGTGAGAATCCAACCAGATATAAGCAATACCATGCCTAATCAGGGAAGGATTTTCTCTGAATGAATTCTGGAATGAGCAGATGCCCAAGGCACTTGGCAGATGGCTTGAGTCTGGGTACAGGACACACCATGTGGAAGAACTAAGTGACATTCCATTATACCATTCCAGGAGTAAAGGATCCAGATGCTGTGTTTAACATAATAGCAGTAAAAAGATTATATATCCTTTTAACTTTTGATGGCCAGTTTTTGTGGGTTATTTATTTGTATTGAATTGTCTCCCAGAATATCTAAAAAGTTGTGAAACTTGGCTGGAAGACAACTGTTGGCATTTTATCTATAGCACAGTGTGATTGGTGAACAAGTCAGTGGCTTGTTCATTTAGGAGTACAATAATCCTCATGTTAATGCCCTTTCTTTATCAAATGATAACAGTTTTATGAATTACCATACTGGTTAAATAATCTGTAGCTCTTATTTATGTTTATAATACCTCCGAGGAAAAAAATAACATACTGTCTGTCGTCTGAAGCCTGGTTCTCGTTCTTATTTGAGGTTAATGGGAATGCCAGGCTCTGTGCGAAAATAACTAAGGCTCACTACAGATTGTTACAACGCGGCTTCGTTTCTGTGACCCATGTACTTTGCCCTGCTGAAACCATAATATTGTTTCAGCTTTAATTTTGCTCTGAGTTCATATAGCGCCTTCATCCTCCTCTACCTCTTGAGTGACACGGGGGTCTTTTCTTTTTCTGAATGGAAAAAGCCAATCTTCTTAAAAAATTAGGATGGATAAGGGCTCCTTGGACAGTTACGTAAAGAAACTGGAAACCTGGCTTCAGCCATTTACTTTCACAGTTCATATGTGAACAAGTGAGGACAACGGGTAGTTGGCTTTTTTTCTTCTTTTCTATATAATATTTAGATTAGTTATTTGGGAAATTTAGAAACATGTATTTGAGGTTTTTTTCCTTTCTTGAATGACTTTGCTATAGATGTTTTGAGTTTGCAGAACTTATTACCTTTTCATAAATCTAATTCATTATATAGTCAACTGCTTGTCACAGAGACTATATTTTAACCTACTTATTGTGCATGAAACATAGTAGATGCCCCATGCTTAAATGGAATGAATTTGGTGGAAATTTTAATTCTTTCCTGGGAGTTTTAAAGGAGTCTTTGAGAAAAGTCCATGACGCTCATAGGTTTTCCAAAGCTCCATAGTGCACCAGCTAAACTCCCCGATTCATTCTTTGTCTTTCTAACTATCATTTCTGAAGTACAGATAGCAGTTCTTGTAGTGCATGCCAATTAGATGGCGTATCACGCATTTAATGGAACATATGATATGATGGTTCTCTTAATGATTATTACACTGGACTCTGAGAGAAAGGTCTTCTTGTTCCTCCTTTTTAAATGACAAGTGCTGATTATAAAACCAAAACAGTGGAGTCGGTATCGGGGTGACAATTAATGTGGGAGCAGAGCAGCCACTACATCAGCCATTCTAAGCTTTAATTTGCTGAGCCGCTGAAATATTCCATCCTTTCAGGTGAATAGCATGCCTTCCAAGTTTAATTACTTCATTTTAAAATGGCGATGATTAAAAACTTATAGTCATGAACTATTGTGAGAAATAGATACTATTTAAAAATGTATCTTTTCGGCATGGAGTAGGGAACCAGTGGAGAGGTCTGGGGGGCTGGCCCCAGTCCCAAATACTAAGTAGATGCCTGCCCCTCTCCCCAGAAGAATTTATTTCAAAGGACAGCATTGAATCTGCAGCTCCGAGAGCGGACCTATCTGATGGGAGCACACGGGAGCAGATGAAAGGGGGAGGAGGAGAGAGTGGAACACAGCCTGGCCCACCAGGCCTTGAAGACTATGACCCCAATTAGAACAGCCAGTCCACAGAGAGGACCACATGGCCAGTCCCACTATGAGATATGACACCCCTCATTGACCCATGGCCTTGCGAGGGACAGCACCGGAGACACAGTGTGAGAATTGCGCCCGATCTGATCCCACCACACCGAGGCAAAGCACTGCGGGAGTGCAGCGGAACAGCAAAGGAATGGAGTGGCAAGGTCCCAAGGCAATGCTGAAGGTAGACTTTGGGGCCAAGGCTTGGTGCCCCAACAGACTGAACTGGAAAACACTCCTAAAGGTCAACAAATGATCCTTGAACTAACTACAAGCCTTTCTTTCTTGTTGTGTGTTGTTTTGTTCTTTGTCAGTGGTTTGTTGTTATCGTTGTTTTGTTGTATATTGTTGCTTGGTTGTGCTCTGTCTTGTTTTTGTGCATGTTATTATCTCTGTAGGTCTGTCTAAATAAGATAGGCTGGATGAACAATCTGGAGGAGAAAACAACGGGAACGATAGTTCTGGGGGACATGGCATAGGGGAATATGGGGGGTAAGGAAGTGGCGTTAACAAACCCAGGGACAAGGGAACAACAAGTGATCCAAATTGGTGGTGAGGTGGGTGTGGCAGGCCTGGTAGGCCATGATCATGGGTAATATAACCAAGAGGAATTGCTGAAACCCAGGTGGGGACTGGAGCATGATAGTGGGACAGAGGGAAAGGCAAGGGAGATAGAGGAAAGACCTGGGAGGCAAAGGGCATTTATAGAGGTCTAGATAAAGACATGTACATATGTAAATATATTTATATCTGAGGATGGGGAAATAGATCTATGTGCCCATATTTATCGGTTTAGTATTAAGGTAGCAGAAGGACATTGAGCCTCGACTCAAGTATTCCCTCAATGCAAGAATACTTTCTTTTATTAAATTGGCATTCTCAGATGCTCACCTTCCTGATATAACCGCTGAAGACAAAGCGGATGCATAAGCAAATGTGAAGAAAGCTGATGGTGCCCGGCTATGAAAAAATATAGCGTCTGGGGTCTTAAAACCTTGAGGGTAAACAAGCGGCCATCTAGCTCAGAAGCAATAAAGCCCACATGGAAGAACACACTAGCTTATGTGATCACAAGGTGCAGAGGGATCAGTTATCAGGCATCAAAGAACAAAAAATCATATCATTGGCTGCACACCTCCATGATATGATTGCTGAAGACAAATGGGTGCATAAACAAATGTGGTGGAAAAAGCTGATGGTGTCCAGCTATCAAAAAGTTTAGCATGTGGGGTCTTAAAGGCTAGAAGGTGAACAAGCAGCCATCTAGCTCAGAACCAACAAAACCCACATGGAAGAAGCATACCAGCCTGTGCGATCACGAGGTGTTGAAGGGATCAGGTATAAGGCATCATCAGAACAAAAAAATCTTACCATAGTGAATGAAGGGGGAGAGTGCAGAGTGGAAGCCCAAATCCCATATGTTGTGCACTGGAGATCCCCTTACAGAGGGGTCTAGAGGAGGAGATCAGTCAAGGTGTGATGTAGCAACGATGAAAAATACAACTTTCCTCTAGTTCCTAAATGCTTCCTCTTCCCTTCCCCCTCACCCGTCCCCCCCCCCCCCCAACTATCATGATCCGAATTCTACCTTGCAAGTCTGGCTAGACTAGAGGATGTACACTGGTACAGCTAGGAACTGGAAACACAGGGAATCCAGGGCGGATGATCCCTTCAGGACCAGTGGTGTGAGGCCGATACTGGGAGGGTAGAGGGAGAGTGGGTTAGAAAGGGGGAACTGATTACAAGTATCTACATGTGACCACCTCCCTGGGGAATGGACAACAGAAAAGTGGGTGAACGGAGATGTCGGACAGGGCAAGATATGACAAAATAATAATTTATAAATTTTCAGGGGCTCACGAAGGAAGGGGGAGTGGGCAGGGAAGGGAAAAAATGAGGACTTGGTGCCAGGGGCTTAAGTGGAGAGCAAATGTTTTGAGACTGATGAGGGCAATGAATGTACAGGTGTGCTTTACACAATTGATGTATGTATGGGTTTTGATAAGAATTGTATGAACCCCTAATAAAATGATTAAAAATATATATCTTATATAGTGTCTGCACAATGCTGTCTACTATCATAGCTTTATTATTTTTATTTTATTCCAATTTACCCCCTTTCTGTCTTCTGACTCCTATTTACTTTTATTATTTTTTGTTTGTAAGCTTCCACTTAGTTCCTTTTAGCTTCTTAATTGTCGTTAATGACTTTTAATAGTTAAACTGTAGTTCTTCCATGTGGTAATTAATAGAGATGTGGTCAGTGTGGGTATTTAGTGAGGGTGTCTAATGTCTAATTCGTCTCTCTACTCTTGACTCTTAGATTATACTTTCAGTGCATGCTTTGTTCAATAAATGAATTTGCATCTTGATTTCACTTGAACATTAACTTTTCTTTTAAATCATAAATCTTGGGTTATTCTACATGAAAGCCTTTGTCCTAAATCCTTCAACCAGTTATTTTAAGCTACTCATTTTAAAACAAAACTGCCAGCAGAATTAAAATTTTGTTTTAGTATGGAACATAAAATCTAGATTGTATTCATTACTGAGTTTTGATTTTTAAAGATTGATATACTTTAAATATTTTAAATTTTGTGAAAGATAAGGTAAAATTTTAATTCTTACCATAAAAGGACAAGCTACATTATATGTACTTCCCAGCCATCAATTCTGCTTTATGTACAACTGGAAAATTTCAAGATTAATATGTTTCCAAATTGCTGACCTTGAGGTATAAATCAAGAAAGGTGAGCCATGACGGTGAGACTAGATCTAAGGTCTGGCATATTTAGTGTCATTTCTCACAATTCAGTGAAAACAAATGATTTTATCTGCCTGCTATATCGGGGGGGGGGGTGTTTCAAGAAGTTCATGGGAAAAATGTAATGAAAAGATAACGGGAAATTTCCATAAACTTTTTGAAGCCTCTTCATATATCAACTTTTGGATTTGCTTCACTATATGCTATTGACATCCATTTTAATAATCTGATGTATGTTGAAAAAATTGACTCATGAAATCATAGAATTTTGGAGTTCTGAAGATTTGTAGAGATTAATGCAACTTCTTTATACATACCAAACGGTTAAAGCTTAAGAATGTAAGTGATGAGCTCAAATTTACACTCTTAATTTTGAGCCTCGACTTCTTTCCTAGTTCTAGTCTGTTTTTTGTGGCCCTGTGTGCCCCAGAACAGGACAAGGTGCTTAGTAGAGTCTAAAGTTCAACCTTTAAAAACATTTCTTAACGGGAGTGATACGTATAGTTTTGAAAGATGGCTGCTTTAAGTAGAAATAACAGTATTTCAATAGCACTTATAAAATCTGCTAGGGATCTACCCATATGTAGAATTGCTTGGAGTAAAGATTTTACTTTCTGGGACTTTGTCTTAACTCCCAGTAGAGACTTATCAAAAGGTATACTCACTCACTCACTCACTCACTCACTCACTCACTCACTCACTCACTCACTCACTGCTGTAGTTAGTCCTAACCCAGTGACCAGATGGGACACAGTAGAATAGCCCTTTGGGGATTCTCGACTTTTAAATCTGTATGGAAGCAAGAAAGCCCTCTCTCTCTTCTTGTAGAGTGAAGAGTTGTTTGCAATCCCTGGCCTGTGGTCAGCAGCTCAGTGGGTAGCCCACTAAATCACCAGGGTCCCTTGAAAGGAATACAGACAATTGAAGAAGCATTGCCAGAATGCAGAGTAATTAAGGTGATGTAGGCAAATGAGTGGTGAGATGTTTTGATGTGGGGAGCCATGTAAATACTATCCTAGCATCTTGTATCATAGTGTTTTTGTTCATATGCAATCCCACCATACTGAGCCTCCAGAGGGTGTTAGGACTCAAGTATTAGTAGCTTTCCTCGCCTGCTGGCAATAGCGCAGGTATTGAAAGAAGAATCAGTGAGGATGAGAGATGGTGCTTCCTGACTATTAAGTCTCACTTCAAGATTCTGCAAGTGCCTGATAATGCGAAGTTTATCACTGAGTCTCTCCTGCTTTTCCTTGCGCATTCACGAAGTGTTAGTGATCTACACACAATATCAGCTTTTGTTGAATGGGTGAGTGGATAAAATATGATTGAAGTACAGCCGAGGCCACAGGAAATTTATAGCTTCTATTACAGAAAAGGGAGATGAAGTTTGCACATCTATTTGAGTAATGGAAAGGTCTCAATGAAAAAGGAGAGACGTGGGTTTGATGAGTAGGGAAGACAAGATAAGAAAGGGCATCATTGTGTTGGGACACATCAGGAAGAATTCCTCAGAGGCTCTGTTATTGGAGACAAAAAGCATTTAATTGAGTTTGTTATAGAAAAGCAGCAGAGATCAGTGGGAGGAAGTAGTTAAATGCACCATCTGTTTAAGGCTTTGTTCGGCTTTTTAAGATGACTCCAGTGTGTCTTAATCATTTTGAGGTTTACATGGTAGAAACAACTTTATCAAGGCCTATTTACAATGCGTCCTACTTGCTTTATTATATTTCTGATTAGCTTAAGGATTCTAATGTTTTTATGTATTGTGATTGTGCTTCTTTGTTAGTTCTTTGAGAGACATAGTTTTCATCTGATTCTCTATGATGTAGTGATGACAACAATAGTACAGTTTTCATTGTTTTTTTTTAAATGTCCCAGCTATTCCTGAAGGGTGTGTAAGCTCTATAGCAGGAAGCAATGCATTGTAAATCTGTCACTTCCTGCAAAGGCATTCAAAAAAGAACAGTTTTTCAGCTGAATGAACTTTACTTTCTGTTACACTTTTTATACTCTATTGCAATGATTCTCAACCTTCCTAATGCTGCAACTCTTTAATACAGTTCCTCATGTTGTGGTGACTGCAACCATAACATTATTTTTGTTGCTACTTCATCACTGTAATTTTGCTACTGTTATGAATCATAATGTAAATAACTGATATGCAGGATGTATTTTCATTGTTACAAATTGAACATAATTAAACATACTTAAAGCATAGTGATTAATCACAAAACAATATGTAATTATATATTGTGAAATATTTATGTGTTTTCCAATGGTCTTAGGTGACCCTGTGAAAGGGTCATTCGATCCCCAAAGGGATTGCCACCCACACAGGTTGAGAACCATTGCTCTTTGGCTTAGTATATGAAGAGATTTACTTTATATGATTTTATATAACTTCTCATATTTTTGGTGCAACTTAGATAATAGTGAAATTTAATTCCATATTTTCATGTAAGCATATTTATTTTCAGAAAACAAAAATCATTTCTAAAAGACTTAACTCATTCAAAAATATGCAAAGGGTATGAAAAGGCAGTTAAACCAACTATATATATGTGTATATGTATATAGTCTGAGAGGCTAAGCTTCAATTCTAAGAGGAGTATAACTCACTCAAAACCGAAAACTAGCTGCTATTGAGCAAATTCTGATTCACAGAGACCTTATACGACAGATTAGAACTGTCAGTTTCCGAGATGAATACACCTTTCCAGAGTAGAAGGCTGATAGTCTTCCTTGTGAGTGACTGATGAGTGTGAGCCCCCCACCTTGGAGTTAGGAGCCCATTGTGTAGCACACAATGCCATTAGGGCTTCTCAGGATGTCACTATAATGTTGGTTTTTTTTAACCCACTAGATTGCCTATTTGATACAGTTGTTGTTATAGGGATCTAGTCATTGTAATGAAGTAACTGTAACTTGACAGTATGTATCAAAATTAAACATGTACATATGCATCTATACAGTAAGTCTCACCCACTACCTTGAAATGGACTGACGCATGGCAACCGTATATAGGATTTCTGAGACTGCAAATCTTTATGGGTGTAAACAGTCTCAAGTCCCTTCTAAGGAGTAGATGGTTTTTATCTCTGAGCTTGCAGATAGCAGTCTACGGCTTACCCATCACCACTAGAGTTCCTATGCAGTGAGTCTATTTGTAGGAGTTTGCCCCCACCTCCGTTAATGCACATGTGATAGCATTTATTTGAGTATTGAGAAATGTTTACTGCATCATTATAATGGCAAAAAGGCTGGAAACATGAAATAATTATATACAGGAGCCTTTAAAATAAACTTCCGCATGTCCACAGGTAGGTACATTTATAAAATTAAAAGGGGAAGTATAATAACACCGTCTTAAGCATGTATCTATAAAAATGTGCACACACATACAGTTCTATTCAGAAAAAAGGTCTTGGTGGGAAGAAAACTTTCTTTTCATTATGTTTTTGTTCTATTTGAATTTTTATTTTTTATCATGTACACACAGTACTTTTTGGTAACAGGTTCTAATAGTTTTTCTTTTTTCTAAAAGATATAGTTTACATAGGTTAAGATCCAGTAAGGTATACAATTTACATTCCTTGAAGTTCACTGTTTAGAGTATTTCTAGGTATTTTACCCCCAGAGTTGTACAACTATCACCACAATCTAATTTTAGAGCCTTGTGCTGCCCTTAAAAGGATCCTTCTACTCCTCTACCAGTAACTCTCATCTTACGCCCCAGTCTGCGATCTACCCATAGAATTGTAGATGTTGGACATTTTCATATACATGACATCATATAAACATGTGGTCATTTATAACTGGTTTCTTTTGCTTAGTATAACACTTTCAAGGCTCAGCTATATTGTAGCATGGCGTTTATTTTTCCTGTTTTTGCTCCAAGTATTTCTCAACTCCTCTTCCCCTTTTCTATAAAAAATTCATTTTACTACTGAGACTATACAACAAAAACACCAGTGATAATACCAATTCAACCGTTTCTACATGTGCACTTCAGTAACATCGACTGCTTTTGAGTTGTGTGAACTTTCTCATTCTTCTTCTCCAATTAATGCCTACCTCGTTAGCATAGGGTGCCCCAGCTTCCTATCTCCTTGAGTTGCTCTGTCACTTTGATCCCTTTTCGATAGTTCTTAAAAGAGCACAGTGCTCAAGGCAGCTCTTCCTTACTCAACCCAAACTGAAATCGCTGCCAACAAGTCCGTTCTGACGCGTACAACCGACTAGAACTGCGTCTGCAGGCATCTGCAGAAGCCTCATCTTTCTGCAGGGGAGCTTCTGGTGGCTTCAGACTGCTTACCTTGTGGTGTGTAGCCTATGCTTAACTCACCATGCCACCAGGTATCCTTTTAGGAAGAATTCAGGGAAGATAAGAAAGAAAGGAGAAAGAATAAATTGGAGTCAGACACATTTTTGCTACTTGGGATCTTTATAGATAAGCTTAAGACATGCATAATTTCAGTAGCTACGTATGCCACAAGGGGGTGGTGTCTACATTAAAGGTCCCTGGGGTCACATGTGAGGAACCTAAAACCTGCACTGGGGGAAGATAAGAAGGGGGTAGGGTGCCATGGTGGGAAGAAAGCAAAAGGATCATGTCAGCTTCTGTAAGGAGAGAGAGTCAACCGTGTGCTCGCTTTGAAGGGGCAGAGCTGTTAAGGGGAGAGCCTGTGGGAATGATTTTTAAAGCAGGATACTTTATTTGGAATTTACCTGTCACTTACCAAAGTGGAGGCTTTCCTACTGTGGAATACCAGCTTTCCAGATTCCGTCTGTTCTACATTAAGAAATAGATTCCTCCTATTTCCCTCGGCGTTAGTTTCCCACACTGGAACAGATTAATATGTCTTTGTGTCACTCAAGTAATATTTATAATGCCTTAGGCTAAGATAGAAAGCAGTCAAGCTTGACCTTTTTTCTTAAGAATTATTTTTAAAATGTTAATTTTTTAATATTGACCTTTAATAGCAAAACATTTTCCTCAAGTTGAGTAGTTGTTGTAAGTAGCAATGTTTTCTTTTTAAACATTTTATTACGGGCTCATACAACTCTTATCACAATCCATGCATATACACACATCAATTGTATAAAGCATATCTGTACATTCTTTGCCATAATCATTTTCTTTCTTTTTTTTCTTTTCTTACATTTTTTTAGGGGCTCATACAACTCTTATCACAATCCATTCATATACATACATCAATTGT
Organism: Tenrec ecaudatus; assembly: GCF_050624435.1. Classification (NCBI taxonomy): domain Eukaryota; kingdom Metazoa; phylum Chordata; class Mammalia; order Afrosoricida; family Tenrecidae; genus Tenrec; species Tenrec ecaudatus. The sequence goes on from NC_134533.1 coordinate 84,517,462, forward strand.
ATAAAGCACATCCGTACATTCTTTGCCCTAATCACTCTCAAAGCATTTGCTCTCCACTTAAGCCCTCTGCATCAGGTCCTCTTTTTTTACCCCGCTCCCTCCCCGCTCCCCCCTCCTTCCTGAGCCCTTGCTAATCCACAGATTGTTATTTTGTCATATCTTGCCCTATCCGGGTAAGTAGCAATGTTTTCATTGTTCTTTGTGATTAGCCTTTTATATTATGTCATTTGTGAATGATGTCATTGCCAATCCTTGTGTTAACACTCTTGTTAACATGCTAACATATTTTTTTGCCATTGTTTTTGTCATTTAAAACAATTTTACAGAGATTCATTTAGTTGGCATAGCTAACCCATTGATGAGAGTTGCGGTTCTGAATTCCTTCCATCTAATATCTTAGAATATTGTAAAATTAGTAGGCTGTGTTTGAGGAGAGATTCTTTAAGCCAGATTTGCCGTGTGTTCTTATGCCTTCTTCTAGATAAAATTTTAATAGCCGATCTGCTTTCTACAAAGCATGGTTACATTTTTATTCCTATTGCTTTCCCTATTGATTAGAATTAGTTGAAAAGTGGATTGTATTGTACTTTTTAAACAAATCTGCTCACCATGCTATACTAGACATTAAGCTTATGATTTCCTTGCTGACTTGATGGCATAAATGCCATGCCTTACTCTTATGTTATTCATTTCCTTAGGCATTTTTATAAGCGTTTAAAAATTGGCTGTATCTCTTTGAGTCCCATGTTATTCCTTGAAAATGGAATTTTCTCAAAAATTTTTGAAGCCCTCTCATGTACATACCTGGTAGCTTCAAAAAGCTTGTGGAAAATGTCCATTATTTTAATGTCATGGACTTTTTGAAGTATGTGCAGGGGACTTCAGAAACATTGTGGAAAAGCAGAACTTGATGGTAATGACCTGCATGAATTTTTTGAAGGCATATAAATGAATACATGCACTTTACATGATTAAGTTCTAACACAGGGTCCTGGTGTAGATACAGCATTTTGAAAAAATGATGGATGAATACTTCAGATCACAAATGGAGGATGGCTACATCCTTACATAACTGCAAGCCTTAACATCACATAACTGACAGACCACATTATTACATCACTGCCAATTCACTGAGAAATATGGCTCAGCCAAGTTGACACGTGACCTTATTGATCACACCCAGCTTTAATCACGCCTCGCATGCTGACATTTCTATATGCCAGGTGGATGCCGTTATTGCATAAAGTGGTTGCGAGGTAGATGTATTTACTATTGTCCTAAATGCGACGTGTTGGCTAATGAGTTAGTCAATATGTGAGGAATAGGTTTACACCTATCCACTGGCATGGTGGGCACACATTAGCCCACTAGCTTCAAGGACAGCAGTTTAAAACCACCAGTCAGCTCCTGGGGAGAAAGATGAGGATTTCTACTCCCATGAAGAGTTAGTCTTAGAAATTGACATAGGCAGTTTTTCCCTGTTCTATAGGATCACTCTGTGTCAGCACTGAATCAATGGTAGTGAATTTGGTTTAGTATTGTAAGAAATACATAACTCGCACATAACATTTTTATGGATTGATTTTTGACCGATGTGGTTTATTTGGAAGACGGAGAATGTAATTTGGGTAATACTAGTTTGTGCATTCTTTCATTGATTCAGACAAGACAAACTAGTGGTATTTTGCTTTGATAAAATCTGCTGATGGTGTCCGTGTTTGGAAAGTAATGTCTCTCCTCCTTTTTACAGGTCCTTTTGTTCTGCATCACCGCTGCCATGTACATGTTCTTTTTCAGGTATGTTCTGTTAGACCTTATATTCTAATAACAAAGCAGTAGTGTTCATTTGTGTTTTGTTTTGTTTTTAACCTACCAGGAAACTGATCTTCACTCCAAGTAATTGTGCACCTAAGTGGCATCGTGTTTTCTGGAATGGTTGATGCTAAAGCACTGCGCCTTGGTGTGTAGGGGAAGCGAGGGAGAGGAGTCACGCTTTACTCAGTAGACAGCCATAGCAGTGCGGGAACCGGAGCTTTGATCAGGGGACTCGCCACTTCTTCCTAAAGCTCAGTTTTTGTCTTCTTGTTACAAGCACTAGGATCAGAATTTTCTTAAATTTTCAGTATATGCACAGAATTCAAATCACATCCCAAGTAACAAGGCCTTAAAATTAAAATTTACACTAAGTTGATAGGGGCTTTCACTGAGTTTTTAATAAAGATATGTTTAGTAGGTATATTTATCTTTTTAAAAAACATAAATGAAGTAATTCAGCCATATCAGAAATTTTAAGTCAGTATTTAAACAAAAACAAACAAAACATTGTAACAGACATTTGATAACATAAAATAACCTTGCCTGACTCTTCTAAAGTTAGAAGTCCTGGTAGTGTGGTGGTTAAGCAGTGGGTTGTGACCCCCCAAGGTAGCTCAAAAGCAAAAGCTGCTCTGAGGAAGAAAGAAAGGGATTTCCACTCACATACAGCTTACAGTCATGGAAACCCACAGGGGTAGGGCCACCCTGTACTGTAGCGTTGCTCTGAGTTGGCATTGACTCCATGGCAGTGATTAAACATCAAATAGATTTATAAAGTACTGATCTTCTAAAGAAACATCTAGATTGTCAATAGGGGAAAACAAAACAAACATTCTAGACATAGGACACTTGATATGCAGAGGCTTGGTAATAAGTAATATAGTATTTTATACAAGTCAGTCATGAAATTGTTAGATGTCACTCTTAGTTAACATATCTCCATATATATCATAATATCCCTGTAGTTCTTTATTGAAATAACATAGGGTAGGGTGGAGGAGTTAGGAATTATAACCTTATAATTTCATCTTTGCAAAAATTTTACCATTGTATTTAGACAGTTTATTAGGACAATATTGCAAAAAAACCCTAATATGGTTTATGATTTATATTCTATTTAGTATGAAGATCAAACATATAAACTAGTGAAAATATAATCATAATTAAAAATAGAAACATAGCTTTAATCGACATGTATATTATTCACTTCTAATATGAGACTTACAGATAGTATCTCTAATTAACATGTAGAATTTCTTAGTCATCAGAAGATTTTGAGGTTTACAATGTAATGGTGGGTTGGATATACTGATAATGCCCAATTTGTAGCATGGCTTTAGAAAATTATATTTTGAAACTACTGCCATCAGCGTAGTATTTTTGGTCTAGAAAGAAAATCAACTCTATAAATATGTATTTTGGTGCAAAGAGCTACAGAACCGTTTCCTGTTTCAGTCACAAAGTCTGGGTTAAAAACAACACCTTTAAAATACTTTCCAGAAGGCTCAATACATGGTTTAAGGGCCAAGATAAACAGTTTCAATTTTTAAGGAAAGAGCTTGTTTTCCTCCCCAAAGAAGCACTCTCACCAAGTTCATAGTGTTTTTGGCAGAAGTTAGTTGGAATAACTCAACAAAAGAGGATTGGTAAATGTTTAAGCCATTTATAAAGTGCTACAACCAAACTAAACAATGTAATATGTCTGCTTGAATTCTAGAATGTGTTGGAATGAGCAAACAGTCTGTACATTGCACTTGACAAGTCAAGTCCAATTGCACTGGAATATTTTATTCCTGTATTTCAACTTTATTATAAATACAAGTGTTGGAGGGTAAATTTATTTTATTCATGTTTAGAAATCAAATTGCATAAAATTGTATAATTAAATATGTAATGATAGAGTAGGTACCACTCACTTTATGGTAACTTCCTTTGAGAAGAGGATGAGCCACAAAATGGTGTTTGTTGTGAGTCACCTTGTGTTTTTATCCCAACCTGTAAATTGGGGTTGGGGTGAGGGGGTGTGGAGGATGAGACCCGCTTGCAATTCAGAGGAAAAAAATGCAATTGACTCCGTATTTAAAAAAAAAAATAAATAACTTAAGTAGTTCCATAAGAATTTTCTTTCAAATATGATTTCCATGTTATAAAAAGAAATTATCTCCACTTTTTCTTGACAATTAAATATTTTAGCTGGTTTTCCAAATGAAAACATTTGGTTTGTTAATTTTACTGATGCCAAGTTTCAAGTAGTGAATGACCCACGTTATTAAATCTCTTGGGTATTAAAAAAAAGTTACCATTTCTGATGTCTCAGTAGATCAGATATTCATAGGTAATCACAACAGATTGCCAACAACAGTGACAAACCTTTGAAATAATCTCTTTTTTCCCTTGACTATTAATAATGGTTTAATTTTGATATTATTATTACTGGGATTTTTGAGTAAAAGCGTACCTAGTACATGTTTGAATAAGTGATGCTGCATTAAAAACATAATTACAACCAAAACTTTCATCTTTTCAGAAATGTCATTGATCTAATGAAAAACATAAATTTGTTAGAGATCTCTTGGTAAAATTACTCACATCATAAACTTCTCTTTAGCTTTTGACTCTGCCATTGCTGATGCAGTGGCCTCCACCTTTTTCTTCCTTGTGTCTGGAAACGGCTGCTGTGCTGTGGCTATGAGAATGTAGAGCAGTTACTCTTAGAAAATAACAGCTTTCTATGCTGTTTGTTTCTAATCCAGTCGTTCAACGTTATTTAACCTGTAAGTGAGTCTAGAACACGTAGAGGCTAGTGCCCAAGTGTAAAATATTGTTTATTCTAATCATTCTTTGAAAAAAAATACATCGGTTGTTTTCTCCTTTCTAATATGTCTAATATGTTCCAGCTAAATGCACAAATGTTGGGCATTATCAGTTCTAATCTCCTCTGCAGTCTCAAAACCAAACTAACTGTCACCAGCTGATTCTGCCCAGATACGAAATGGCAATTGAAGAACAGAGTGGAGCTCTCAGAGAGCATGTTTTCAATCACGCAAAGACAGCTAGCCACAGTTTGGGATTGTGGTTTAAAGTGAGCCTTGCCCCTCACTCCAGTTCCTTGTTTCATTCTTCTGTCTTTTCCCTTCCACATTAAAATTCCATTGTACTTGGGATCTACTAGGGCAGACAGTGAGCGGGACTGGAGGAAAAGATGTCTTGGAGGTAGGTGTAAGGTGGATATCATGGCAGGATGTACACACAGGTTGAAGTGGAAAGAAATATACTGACCCTGAATTTTCAAAGGAGCACAGTTTGCCATTGTCAGCCCACTGTCAGCCTAGTCTTAGCTAGTTGTTAGTAACCACAAACCAGATTCGCCGCCACCGAGCTGATTATAAAGTATAGCGAGCCTGTTGCACAGGGTAGAATTGCCTTGTGCGCTTCTGAGACTGTAATTGTTCGCGGGAGTTGAAAGCCTCATCTTTCTCCCGAAGAGGAGCTGGTGGTTTGGAACTACTGACTTAGCAGCCCAGCAACTAACCACCAGGCCACCAGGGCTCCTAAGTTTCTGGAAAGGACTTTGAAAATGGGACAAAGAGATTTAGAAAGGTTAAAATGGGCACAGAATAGCAGCAAAGAGGACACGGCTTTCCTTTATGGTTGCTCTTTCTTGAAATTACCTCTGTTTTCCTCTTACCTGCAGGGAAGGGTAAACTAGAGGGAAAGAGGAGGCTCTGCGATGTTTGAGTAGAATGGCCATTTGTATTTAAGGGACCTGCATTCGTTTTGGGTATGCCTTCAGTATAGTTATTTGACAACGTTTTCTAGGAAGTTGCTAATATATATCATCTGCTCAGTAAATTGTAAGGCTAGTTAAGAACTTTTATGTTTTCTAATGAAATGCATTAATACTTCAGGTTTCTATTACAAAAATTGACTTAAGACTGGCTTGCTAACCTCAGGGTATAGACTTCTCATCGTCTCCATGTAAGCCTCCTTTATCCTGAAAGGAAGTCTTTTAATGGTGATCTTGGAAATGGAGCCTGAAATGATAAGCTTCTATGAATTAAATTTAGTATTTACTTTGAACCCCAATACTACTTTATGATTAAATATTAGTGGACATATGTATAAGCCAAAATTGGAGATTCTAACCTAAACACTTGCATACACCCCAATGATAACTTACTCTATCCCTTTAAAAACATAAGATAAAAATAATTTGGAATTCAGTACACATTACAAATGATGATTGTGGAAGCTGGAAATTGTTTGCGCATCGTGGGGAGTTTGCAGTCACTTTTAAGAATCACCTCTGTCTCAGGTTTTATTTTGTTGGGTTGTGTTATGTGTAGCATTTTACTACTTAGAGATTCTCAAATTTTTGGAATCCACAATTACTTTAAAATGCTTCATTGTGCCTGATAACATTACCCTATAGTGAGAAATGAAGCTGTCTCGTGAATTAGAACAGCACACAGCCAGAATTACAGAGAGACTATCAGAGGGCCAATGGCCTCAAAGTAAGGTTATGTTAGACAGTTTTTTGGTCTCCCCCTCCCTCCCAAAAAAGCCTTGTCTCACTGTATGTATATTTTCTCCACAATTCCTCAAATGAGATATTATTTTGATTGTTTGCAACAATGCCTTTTCTCTGCATAATCCCATGACTCATTCCTCTGGCTGCTGGATGTCAGGGAGTTGCTCTTTGTATGAACACTTGGGCCCACAGAGGATGAGACCATCAGGAAGTTTGTCTTTTTCCCCAGTGTACGAGGGGGCTTCAGACTATCTGAGGAACACTGGAGTAAAAGGCAATGGAGTTCTCCCGTACTTTATGAAGTCCCTTCATTTTTGAAGAGGGAGTGTTGGCTCCGAGGATGACAGACTGGAGAGTGTGCCAAATGCAAAATGGCAATTCCAAAAGGTGTGGACTAGTTCATGAAGGTACGCTACTTTAGAAGGAAAAGGGAAATAATCAGGGAAGCTATACAAGAAGTGGCATGAATGAAGTTATGTTATTGCTTCACATTCCTAATAAGACAGATAGTTCTATATTTGTGTTACGCTGCTTAGTGAAACCAGAACAGAGCAACTTAGAGTTTTATCGGCATTCCAGCAAAGACTTAGCTTCAGTAACATATACAGATGTGGTATGGAAATACTAATTTATTAATTGGAAGAAAACATGTTTGAGGAACCAAGTTAACTTTATATGTGTGTATCCAGTGCTGCTGTAACAAATACATCAAGCGGATGGCTGATGAAAGGGACATTTATTTTTGCACAGTTTACGGTGCAGGGGAGAGCTTTTTGCATTTGTAGGCTCAGGAGGAAGATTCTGAGCCGTTCTTCATGTAGCTGGGCATCTCTTTTCCTATCTCTGTTTGCTTGTCTTACTCTGCTCTTCTTATTCTACCTTGTGAGTGACTCCACGAATACTGTCATATTACCACAATAAAGACAGCCCATCTTGTCTAGAATTATAATAACCCCAAGCAAAGGTGTTAGGATTTACAGCACATGTTTTGAGGGGACTCAGTTTATTCCTGAATAATTTAGCATTTTAGTGAATATATTCGTAATCATTGGTGCATTCCCATTAATCAGACTCAGAAGCCACCGATTTCTAGTTAGAGACTGCTCTTCGGGGTCTCCTGTAGGTCATTAGGGTGTTCTTGGCTAACGTAAGGCGCCCCTGGTAGCATAGTGACTTACAGGTTTGCCTCCGGACGGGAAGGTCACCAGGTGGAACCACCAGGTGTGCCATAGAAGAAAGATAAGACTTTTTATTCTTGCAACAATTTAAATCTCAGAAACTCACAAGGGCAGATCTCTTATCCTTTAATAACCAAAAACCATGCTCACTGCCATCAAGTCAATGCTGACTTACAGCGACCCTGTAGGACAGGGTGGAACTACCCTGTGAGTTTCTGAGACTGTAACGGTTACAGGAGTAGAAAGCCCTGTCTTTCTTCCTGGGCACTGCTGGTGGTTTTCAACAGCTGACCTTGTGGAAAGCAGCCCAGCTTCTAACCACCAGTGTTCCTCTTCTCTGCCCCATAGGGTCTGTATACATTAGAATTGACTCAGTGGCAGCGAATTTGGGGTTTTAACATTTTTTGTTATTCCAGTTTATTGTATATTCTAATTTATTTTTAATGGAATTAAAATTTTCCCTTTTAAAAATACAAATTACCAGCCGAGCATATATACTTGTAATTTAGTTGTGACAGTCTACATCTAACTTTTAGAAGAAGGATATGAATCAAGGTCAGGCCAAAGTCAAGTCTAATGACGTGAATGTCAGACATGCCTCCACTCCAACTTTTCTGACACACTCTGTTTCTCTGTTGGGGTCAATAATTTGTTCACAGAACATACTCGTGATTGTATGGTTTATTAGGGAAGTACCAGGGTACAATTTAGGATCAAGATCAACTTGGAAATAACAATATAATTCAGGAGATAAGATAGAGTTCCCAATCTGGACAGGCTTCGAGTCAAGACAGCTGACAGCTCTCAGCTCTCCCTAGGCCATGTCTGTAGATGGGCCTTGCCTTGGCTGTGGCCTCTGCTGGACCTTTTCTTGCCTGTGTCCCACAGGCATTCCGCTCTTCTCTTGGCTTGGGTCTTCTCTGGGCCTCTGCCAGTTTGGACAAGCGTTACAGCCCTTCAGCTTTGCTACCAAGTACCTTCAGGCACGCTGCTTGCAAGCTTCCCGTGGAAAAGCACTCAGCTCTCTCTCGCTCTGTGAGTTAGTAAGCCCACAAGCAGCCCCCTCTTGACGGTTGCCTGGTTCCCACCTGCTTGTAGTGCTGCCTCCATTCTCTGCTACTGGACTCCACTATGGTTGCTGCTGTCTCCATCACCCCCTTTCATTCTCCTGTATCTAGCGGGTTCTCAGCTCATGGACCTTAGCTCAAAAGTACACATCACACTCCAGACTCTTCTTGATTGTGAAGCCCCCGTTCCTTTTATAGTTTGATTCTGATAAGCCTAGCAGGTTGGCCACAGCCACTTAATTTGCATTAGTAATCAACCAATTTCTCTCCCTCCTCCATTTATTTATTTATTACATCATTTTATTGGGGGCTCATACACACTTATCACAATCCATGCATCCATCCATTGTGTCAAGTATATTTGTTCATTTGTTGATTCCATCATTCTCAAAACATTTTCTTTCTACTGGAGCCCTTGGTATCAGTTCCTCATTTTCCCCCTCCCTTCCCCACCCTCCCTCCCTCATGAATCCTTCGTAATTTATGAAACATTATTATTTGCTCATGCCTTACACTGTCTGATGTCTCCCGTCACCCACTTTTCTGTTGTCTGTACCTCAGGGAGGGGGTTATATGTAGATCCCTGTGATTGGTTTCCCCTTTCTCCCCCACCTTTCCCTTACCCTCATATCACTACTCATTATTGGTCCTGAGGAGTTTATCTGTTCTGGATTCCCTGTGTTTCCAGCTCTTTTCTGTACTAGTGTACATGCTGTGGTCTAGCTGGATTTGTCAGGTAGAATTGGGATCATAATAGTGGGGAGGAGGAAGCATTAAAGAACTAGAGGAAAGTTGTATGTTTCATTGGTCCTATACTGCACCCTGACTGGCTAGTCTCCTCCCTGGGACCCTTCAGTAAGGGGACGTCCAGTTGACTACAGTTGGGCTTTGGATCTCCACTCACCTTCATTCACGATGATATATATTTTTTTGTTCTTTGATGCCTGATACCTCATCCTATCGACACCTCATGATCACACAGGCTGGTGTGCTTTTTCCATGTGGGCTTCATTGCTTCTCAGCTAGATGGGCACCATCAGCTTTCTTCACCACATTTGCTTAAGCACCTGCTTTGTCTTGAGCAACCATGTCAGGAAGGTGTGCATCATGGAATGCCAGTTTAACAGAACAAAGTGTTCTTGTTTTGAGGGAGTACTTGAGTAGAGGCCCAATGTCCATCTGCTACCTTAATACTAAACCTATAAATATAGGCACATAGATCTATTTCCCCATCATCATGTATAAATATATTTACATGTTTACATGCCTGTATTTTCACCTTTATAAATACTCTGCCTCCTAGTACCTTCCTCTGTTTCCTTTTACTTTCTTCTTGTTCCACTTTCATGTTCAGCCTTCATTTGGGTTTCAGTAATTCCTCTCAGTTACATTGCCCTGATCAAACCCTACCAGATCTCCAACACCCTCTTCCCCATTTATTTTGGATCACTTGTTGTTCCCTTGTCCCTGGGAACAACCAATTCTAAGGTCATGTAAGCCTATTGGTAGTTGTATGTATTTCATTTGCATAGGAGATTAGCCAGTCTGTGCCAGATACATAAATAAAGGCAGGCTTGACCTAATCAGTTACTTTTTAGCTGAATTATACACTCAAGGCCAGTAATGCTGTTTAAAATTGGGCTACACATATTTTGTATATTATATATTTTTCTCCAACAGCTTTATTGGTATTATAATTCATATATACACTTTAGGAGTTCATCCACATCAAGAAGAGTTGTGCAACCATCACCACATCCGTTTTAGAACGTTTTCTTCATTTCTTTACTCATTGTGATTAGATCCCCATTTCCCCAGCCTTCCCTGCCATATCCCTGAGCAACCATTAATCCAGTTACTCTCCCTATAGAGTTAACATAAAATATATTACGTGGGGAGGAGAGGGTGTTAGGTAGGATGAGACACGTGTTTCAAAAACATTATACCTGCCATCTTAAATTAATGAAATCAAAGGATGGGTGTAGGGCAGGGTATTATTCGATTATTTTATTATTTAGATAATATCTCATCATACTGTATTTTTTTCATGAGTTCTCCTTGACTTTTTTCCCCCCAGAAATAGCACAAATAACAAATATTGGAAATATCTGGATAGCCCCCTCCATTTAAAAAAACACATCCAATAAAGCATCTCTAGAGTTTTATTTTTCATGCTGTGTAGATTTAGTGTCAGGGTCTATCAGGAGAGGAAGCTGAGCTGAAATTCACAACAAGACAAAATATATTTTCCACCATTAATCAATTTTCAGTGTAGATCCTCTTTCCAGTGTACGATTGAGTCACTGCACCAGGAAGGTGTTTGCCTGCAAGGTGAGCTGTTCAGAATGAGAGAAGCTTTTAAGTTCTAAAATTTCAGCCATTTCTGACCAGTCTTCCCTAGAGGAAGGAGAAAGTGTGTCTCTTCTTCTTCGTTCTTTTATATTTCCTTGTCAATCACAAAACCTCTTTGCCCTGGTGGGGCCTTAATGGTAACTAAGGTTGGATCATGTTCCTGTCATCTTCAAATGCAAAAATAAAAGAGCATAGCTCTGCATACGAAGACTGGAGCGACTAAGTTGCCTGTAGCAGCCCAGGACCTCCGAATCCAGCTGCCCTGAATGCTTTCGGAAATGATCTGATGACTGGACATGGAGCACATATTTTTTATGATTTTGAATCCCTCCGGCACTGTTTAGAATCAGACTGATAGAATAGTTGAAATGATTGAAAGCAGCTGAGCTGATCCAAATTTTAAAAAAACATATCGCAAAATCTTTAAAGGAGGCCTGGTGGCCTAGTGGATTACATATTGGACTGCTAACTGCAAGGTCAGCCGTTCAAACCACCAGGTGCTCGACGGGAGAGAGATGAAGCTTTATGTCCCTGCAAAGATTTTCATTTCAACTTGTGCTAGAGGATTAGTATGAGTCAGAATCAACTTGATGGCAGCAAACGAATGAGATAACAAAATCATTAAACTCTAATATTGGACGCTCAATTACTATCTTAACTTCTGTTTCTTGCTTGAATGTTAAAAGAGCAATTTTTGAAGTGGATTGTTCCAGGTTTTAAGATTTGGGATAAAATTACCTTGCATGGTGTTATTTTATTTCCAGGAATTCTAATGGGATCCTTGACAACTTCCATCTTTTCTCAGTTTAGCAGAATGTTGTCTATTGGTCTAGTTAAGGATTTTGGTTTTCTTCACGTTGAGTTGTAATCCATGCTGAAAGCTGACAGATGTGATGGATTTGAATCCTGTTCTATAACCATGACAGTTTTAGATCACTTTATCAAATTAAAAAAATTAGCTTTCGTCATTCTCTATTATACTTTCTTTAGTAAGTAGGATGGACTGGGAATGAATATAACTTGGACTGATAGCACTTAAACAAACCCAAAGCAAACCCACTACCACCAAGTTAATCTCAATTCATGGTGACTGTAGGACAGCATAGAACTGATCCATAGGATTCCCAAGGCTCAGAATCTTCAGGAACATAGGTAGGCATATCTTTCTCCAAAGAGGTCAGCAGTTCCAATGCGCTGGCTGCTCGTCAGGAGAAAGATGAGGCAGTTAGCTTCCTTGAAGATTTGCAGCCTAGGAAGCCCTAGAGAGTACTTCTGTTTCTTCCTATAGAGTCGGAATGGACTAGATGGCAGTAGTTTAGTCATTAAAGGTGATTTTAAAAAATCCATTGTTATTTATTTGTAGTAGCTTTTATATGCTATTTGTATATATTTTAAAATATTAGCTGTCAGGTAAACAAGCACAACATTTTAGTGGTATATAGCAACAAGCAAGTTGACTGCACGAGCTCTCTTCACAACTGCACGTCTGTGAGTCAGTTGGGGTGGCTCTGCTGCTCCCCATGTGTTCATTTAGGCTGAAACTGAGGGGGCAGCAGCTATGCAGGGAACGGTGTCTTCATGACAATGTATGAGATTTGTTTTCACTATCATTTCAAAAATATTGATATATATGCATGTACGTACATACATACATATGTATTCCGTAGTACTTTGTTTAACACACATAAATAGCCTCTCATTTACCAAGACATTTTCTTTGCTTCGGAGTTTCCAAGCTGGAGTTCTGAGTTGTTTTTGTTATTTAAACCATGCGTACATGATAATGTCTTTCCAAAGCATTTAGCTGAGTTGCAATAGAAACAACCTTGTTTCCCTTTTTGGTTATGTAATATGTAAGTGAGTTACATAATTACATTAACAAGCATAACTGACACAAATACATTTTGGAGAAAAACAGCTGCTTTTTTGGCAAGCGTGTACCTCAACCAATGTGAACAGAGGGTGTGTAGTCTTTGGGAGTGCTGTTTTTACCCTTGAGCCATCGATGTGAACATTAGAATATTTTGCAGATAGAAAATAATGAGACTAAGCTAAATTTGAGTTACTAAATATAATGTCTTAAATGGAAATCAGATAAGCTAACTTTTATTGTAAAGAGTCCATTTTCAAAATAAATACTAATTCTCACTTTATGTCTACTTTATTCATCTTTAGTTTTCTACATTCTTTAAGGATTTTTTTCTTTGCCTTAAAGCTCTCCAGATTTGATTCCTATAAAAACCTCCCTCTTTTTTATCCTAGTAGAGCAAAACCTTAAAGACTTACCTATATACTCTAATATAAGCCAACCTGAGTATAAGCCAAGGTACCTAATTATTAGCTGGGAAACTAAAAAAGCTGATTGACTCGAGTATAAGCCTAGGGTGGAAAATGCAGAAGCTGTTAGTGAGTTTCAATAATAATAATAAAAAATAACATTACTAAAAATTGAGACATCAGTGGGGTAATGTATTTAAATATTTATTTTAAATAAAAACATAAGTAAAAGGACAAGTCATTTATCATTAGTAAACCAGCACAGTAAGTTGAAAATAGGCTCAACAAAAACAATAAGGTATCAGCAATGATACCTTAAAAGTACTATTCCCTGAGCTCAGTCAGCAACCAAGCAAACATGTAAAGAGTTAAAATCCTTCAAAACTAGATTCCTCATCATCATCCGTATCCCAATGCAGAGCTTCTGCTGGTGTGAGGTCATCATAGACGCTGTCCTCACTGAGATCGCCATCATCACCATCACTGCTGTCATTTTCATACAAAGCGCAGTCTTCACTGCCATCCACAGCATTACTAATACTACATTTCTGGAAGGCACGTCGCACCATGTCTTCTGGAATGTCTTCCCATGCATCTCGAACCCACTTTGCTATTAACTCTATGTCAGGCTTCATGAGATTTCCTCCTTTTGTTAGTCAGGCTTGACCAGATGACATCCATTCGTGCCACATCCTTCCCACACAGTCTTTAAAAGGTTTATTCAAAGATACACATCATAGGACATTCAAACATTCAAAGCCCTGCAGTGTCAGTGGGGCTTTGAATGAATAGTGGAGAAACGACAATCACCTGCGAGATAAGGGCACTTGTCCCGTTAAAGAGGTGGGGAGGGAGATGTTACACCTCGCTGGGGCACCACTGACCGTGTGTAAGCCAACTGAAAACCTCGGCATATACATGAGTATATATGGTATTTCTGTAAGAAGTACTGCTGGATTTTGATTTTTATGTATCTTGGCTTAAAAATAAATTCAGTAGCTCATGGTTTATGTAAATATTTTTTTACCTATTTTATATCTTGTAAGATTTTCTAAATAATATTTTCCTTTAAAGTGGTTAATATTAATAATTGTTTCAGGGGCATGATAGATTTTCAGAGTTGGAAGCAAATTAGACATTATGTAATGTAGCATTACCACTTTAATGGCAAGGAAATGAAGTCTTCCAAGAATTTTTAAAATTTAAGATCATAGCAGGAGCTAATAATGGAGTTATAATTATGAATAATCTGTTAAGTTTAAAATACCATAAATACTTTCAAAGCAATTATTATTTGAAGGTTCTATGAGAGACATGTTGCATTCTGAAATGCCACCTCATGATTGCTGCTCTTAGATGCCGTCCCGCCTCCCCCCTCCTAGCAGCCTGTGGTGTGCTGCGGGAACTAGTTGCTGCGATCGCTGTGCCCGCCTCGCCAGGGTTTCTGTGTGTGAGCCCGTGGCTGCAGCCGCTCTGTGGACCCATACCCTGAGGGTCTTCCTTTTTCCCCCTGACGCTTCTTAAGTGTCAGAGGCATACCATCCTCCCTGCTGTATATATGTTCTGGCTGTATATCTTCCAAGACAGATAGATCTGTTCATTCTTCTGGCAGTCTGCGGTGTATTCGGCACTTTTTGCCAGCGCCATTGTTCGTTCCTGTGCATCGAGTCTTCTGCAATCTTCCGTATCCCTTGTCCAGCTTTCACTTGCAGAGTAGGGGACTGCAAACGCTGTGAAGGTGTCAGAGGCTCCTTTATGCCTCAGAGTGACATCTTTAACCCTTTAAAGAAATCTGGGTACCAGATTGGCTCAATCCAATGTATAATTTCATTCTTTTATCACTGTGTCCATGTATAATTTTTGTATTCTTAAATACTATATGATGACAAGAGCCTTTTTGAGGGCCTTTTAAAGTTTCTGTCCTATTCCACCCCCATCCTCCTTTTTTTTGTCAATCTTCTTCTTCCTCTGTCCTCATTTTTTTCTTTTGCTTTTTACCAGAATATATACTGTCAAGGAAATAACTAGAAGTGCAATGAAGCACCTCACATTAGTATCCATGTCAAGTGTGACAAATGTGTGTGGCTGACATTTCAGAATGGAATTAAATTTCTACTGTTCCTTATGCATTATTAGTAATTTCTTCTAAAGAGGAAGAATTCTACTTCATTTTATGATTAGATTTATAATCATGTTTTATCTTTTGTCATGAATTAAACCATTCTTTCATTATGAAATGTAAACAGACATATATTGAAGATGATTTTAATGACAGTGTGACCATTTAAAGACTTTCAGATGTTTTAATCTCCACAAGGCAGTTACAGCTTTAAAATGATTGGATATAATTTCAGCTAGGATATCAGAAACACTTTTTCTTAAACTTCACTCTGTGATAATTCACTTGAAGGACATTAATTTGTTTCTCCTATTAAAGTTCTTTTGTTTGAGAAATAATTGACTAGATTTCCAAAGCGATTTTTAAGCAGAAAGTTTACTGTTTTGTTAAAGCTATGGATTACTTGAGATTTTATAATATGCACCTTAAATTTGATTATAGACTGTAAGCTTTACATTATTTTTCAAATCAAATTGGCCACAGTAATACTAAGTTAAATTAGAGTTTCAAAATTTTTACATAAAGTAGAAATTGATTGTTACTAACAGCTGTTGTTATAAAATCGATAAATTAGAAAATCTCTGTCTCAAAACATTATCTTTTCCCATTTTTATGCCAACTAAATTTCACTTCTGTGTAACTTCAACAGTAAAACAGTTTTTCCTTGTCCCGTAAGTAAACTAAAGAAGAATCATTAGCTTGATCATATTTGCATTATATACACTTCTCTTTTGTTGAAATAAAATTTTCAAGCTAATTGCTTTGGATTTAACAGTTTTTCCTGATCAGCTGGGTTGGTCTTGACCTATGCCCCTCTTTGTAGCCTGGCATATCTGAATCTGTTCCTTGATCTTTCTGTTGAGCTTTGTGTTAAATTCCGCATGTCTGTTCTTTTCAGTACCCACTTTTCAGTTTTTTTTCTTTAGCTCTTAGTTATGAGCCGTCAGGTGACATATCCCCTTGTCTACATGGTGGGAAGAATTATACAGGCCTTATTTTTTTTCTTTTTTTTATTTTAACAATTTATTGGGGCTGATACAATTCTTTTCACAGTTCATACATATACATACATCAATTGTATAAAGCACATCTGTACAGTCTTTGCCCTAATCATTTTTTTCTCTTTTCTTCTTTTACATTTTATTAGGGACTCATACAACTCTTACCACAATCCATACATATACATACATCAATTGTATAAAGCACATCTGTACACTCTTTGCCCTAATCATTTTTTTCTCTTTTCTTCTTTTACATTTTATTAGGGACTCATACAACTCTTACCACAATCCATACATATACATACATCAATTGTATAAAGCACATCCATACATTCCCTGCCCCAATCATTCTCAAGGCATTTGCTCTCCACTTAAGCCCCTTGCATCAGGTCCTCTTTTTTTTTCCCCCTCCCTCCCCATTCCCCCCTCCCTCATATGCCCTTGGTAATTTATACATCGTTATTTTGTCATATCTTGCCCTCTCCGGAGTCTCCCTCCCCCCCTTCTCTGCTGTCCCTCTCCCAGGGAAGAGGTCACATGTGGATCCTTGTAATCAGTTCCCCCTTTCCAACCCACTCACCCTCCACTCCCCCAGCATCGTCCCTCACACCCTTGGTCCTGAAGGTATCATCCACCCTGGATTCCCTGTACCTCCAACCCTCATATGTACCAGTGTACAGCCTCTGTCCTATCCAGCCCTGCAAGGTAGAATTCGGATCATGGTAGTTGGGGGGAGGAAGCATCCAGGATCTGGGGGAAAGCTGTGTTCTTCATCGATACTACCTCACACCCTAATTAACCCATCTCCTCTCCTAAACCCCTCTATGAGGGGATCTCCATTGCAGGCATTATTTTTGAGACAACATTTTCTTTCAAGAACTAATTTTAGTTATATTATAAAATATTTTAAAAATGCTAATATACTCCAAATAGAACCTGTCTTTCTCCTCACTTCTGTTATCTCCCTATGGGACATAGTGAAGAAACCCTATTCCTGGGAATGTTACATAAATGCTTACCCAGAAAATTTGCATATGTATCTTATCCAAGAGTTGGAAAATGGATAGAATTTTTAACACAGAAAGTCACAAGGTTGGTGCTGGGACAGGTTATGCAAGCAGAAAATACTTAGCTGTTAGAGGACTGTAGAATTATGTTTGCATAGTTAAAAAGAAAGGAAGGAAGGTAGAGAAAAAACTTTTTTATTCACTTAGTCCTTCTACCAACACCTTTATTCTTCCTTTTTAATACCCAAATTTCTTAAATCAGTTGTCTACATTCTCTAGTTAGCTTTCTTATATACCACAACAATCTGATTTCCTCTGGTTACACCTCTGAAATTGATCTCCTGAGGTTACCCACAACACTGTAAATACATCTAACGGTCTCCTTTATATCTTTAACTTACAAGGTCTCTTAACTACTTATGGCAGCCTGACCACTTCCCATTTCTTAAAACACTCTGCCCTTTGCTGCCCTGAAATGATGTGGGCTTGTGCTCGCGCTCTCTCTCTCTCTCTTTCTCTCTCTCTCTCTCTCCCCACCCCACCCCTCTCTCTCCCTCCTCTCCTCTCTCAATGTTGAACATAAAATTAACCATCAGACTGCTTCTCAGTAATGCCATATTAAAAAAAAATCAACCCTTTGTATTTGATTTTTTTGTACAGACTTCTACCCTCAACCCCCGTCCCCGTAAGGATTGGTACCACTTTGCCATTGTTTATATCAGTAATTTTATGTCATATTTCCTGTGACCTTTAACTCGAGCTTAGCTGCATATTGGATATGTGAGCACTTATTGTTTAGGGTGGTGCAGCAGGAGCATTAAAATCACACTAATTTGTGTTTTATTTTCACCCTTTACGAATTGTAGCTTCTAGCACTATATTTAATTTCTTGGAGTAATTAAGATGTTATTTATATATATTTTTTCTGATTTCAAAAGCACATGCTCAAAATGTAGGTGTAAATGTAATAGCAATAAACACAGTCTGTAGAGCTTGCTTAGATTGTACAACCAGCGAGATGAAATAGGATTTCACATGTAAATTTGTTTTACTCTAAATTATGCATTATTCCAACTTCACCAGGCCATGTGGTCATTGGGGCATTTGAAATGATTGTTTAGAAAATTTTCCTACTTTTCTAAGTAAAGAATCATGTTGAATGCCTAATAAAAATACACATTTCTGGACCTTGCATTATACTGATGTAATATGAATTTCCAGGGGAGGAGTCTGTGGCTGTTTATTTATTTAAAAGATCATGTTATTGGGGCTCGAACAGCTCTTCTAACAATTCATACATCAATTGTATCAAGCATGTTTGTACATATGTTGCCACCATTATTCTGTAGTCAAGTAGACCTGAGAATGATTTTCACTCTCTGTCTCCTGTTTTATCTTCAACAAGTTGACTTAATCCTTTTGGTTCTGTTTTCTTACTGGCAAAATTTACATCCTAATGCCTACCGCTATCAAGACGGGAGAAAAGGTCTCCCATTCACCCCGGAGTGACCGTGTTGAAGGTGGTTCACCAGGTCTGTCTTCTAAGATGGCTCTGAATGGACTCCGCCTTCCTGATAGCCGCCATTCACCTTGACCATGTGTACCACCGTATAGCCAGTGATGCCAATTGATCCCAGTTCAGTGTGACTCCATGTGTTCCAGAGAACTATGTTCCATGAGGAATCCCACTGGCATTGATTAGATTCTAACTCCTAGGATTTCCAAGCCTGCAAATCTTTATAGGAGCAGACAGCCGCATTTTCTCTGACAGAACAGTGATGGGTTTCAGCAGCTTAATACCCAACCCACAATGCCACCAGGACACCTTTTGTATAGCATAGGCCCCGAATTAATGATAGAGTAGATGAACGTTCTTATCTAATCAATCCATACTTTAGTTATCCTATTCATGAAGTAAATTTAATGTTAGCTATTCTTTCTGGTACATAATGACTTATCTATTTGAATTGGTGTTAGGCCTGAAATCCTTCAGTGAATTAGAGTCCTGTTGGCATCTGATAACTAAAAGTTATTGGTAAGGCAATCTTTATATAAAATCTTCATTATCTTATATTTGAGAACTGTTTGCCGCCTTGTTTAGAGTTTTCTGAAATGGTTGCTATTAGATTAAAGGACAGTGTTCAGCTAAAATAGCAGCATGGGTTTCAAAGCCCATGATTGCACACTTGTTCTCATCTATGTAATGAGACTTTGTTTGCATTATGAGATTTGTAACGTTGACAAAATCTGCAGATTTCATCATAGCAAATTGAAACACTTAGAATAAATGTCATTGTAAAGTGTTTTAAAAACAAACTGAAGCTCAGTCTTAGAGTCTGGTTTTATTTTGGAGTAGTCATATAATATTGTGTATGGATTTTATACTTGACGTGAGTGAGACAGCCTCATAATCAGAATTTTTTTATTTGTAATTAAGCTCTTAGCATATGAAATAGTAGTGCCTTATCTCTAATTTTGATCCATCTAAAGTAATATTATAGTAAAGTTCTTATAAGTTCTTATAACCAAGCCATTATATTAATGGTGTCTTAAACAGGACTCTGTAATAAATGGAGTAAGCAATAGAGTGCTATAAATATTAAAAGAAATCATTCTTTAAGAAATATAAAACACGGGAAATCCAAGGATTCATGAGATTTGCTTTATCAAGGGATTGCTAGTATTTAAATTATAACTTTAAAATTTGTTAGCTTACTGTGAACTTTCCTTTGTTGCTGCTTTTGACTTAGGGCAATAAATAATATCTTATAGTGAGAAAGAGAAGAAAATATTCCTTGACTAATTTTTTTTAATTAGAACAATATTAAGGGCAGTTTATAATCTTTATTTCTTCTTTTTAATAAAATCTATATTTTAAAATTTAATTGTTTACCTTCATTTAACTTGAATTTTATTTAGACTTATACTTTAATATGTTCAGTGATAGTATAATATGACTGAAATGCTTGCTAAATCTTATTTTCTTCAATAAAATAAAGGAATTTTTGTTTTTGCAAGATAGCCGTGGCACTTGCCACAAATTTGCATTTATTTGAAAAACTACGTTACTTAAAAATAATCTAAGATAATGTTTCCTATTATTTAGATGATAAAATATAAGTATTGTAGTAGTTGAATAAGAAAGAAGATCTTTGTTGATGTTTAACAGCTTCATTGTTGAGGAATCAAATGATATAGCATTTCAGTGAACATCTGAATGCACATGTATTATCTGGAAAAGAGCCAGTTGTAATGTTCTTTAATTATCCATAGAGAAGATGTTTCACACTTAGATCAGTTCTTAAGAAGGAGGAACTTTAGAGCTAGAACAAGTAATATTTAATGCTTATTTTATAAACCACTAGTGAGAAATCCAGGCAGAAGCCAAGAATTTTAGTCGTAAGCATCTGGTCATGATAGTTTTGGAATCTTTACACTCTGATGATATATCTTTGTTATGACTTAAGAGTATTTCCTGGCAGACTCGTTAAATAGGTCTGGAAGCGAATTCTGTATCCGACCATCCTCTTACCATCGGTTAAGGTGACTGGACCCTTCCTCCTGAAGGAGGAAAGAACAGTTCTTGTGCGGGTTCCCGGGAGCTATTGTGCAGTTTTCATATAAATGGATCATTTATTCTTTAACTTTTTCTGTTTGGCTGATGAATAAGAAAGTGATAACTCTTTATTTCACCTAGATGCCACTCTTCATATTATCTAGACTGAATTTTGATCAGAAGTTGGAAGATTTCAGGAAAATCATTGGTATTTGTCATTTATAAAATATTCCATGATTCTCTTAAAGACATATGTAACTGAATCAAATGATTCCGTTCTAATATTTAGAGGACATGAAAACACACATTCATGTAAATAGTTTTAAGATGGCACACATAGATTGTCAAATAGTAATAAATGACCTCCCAGCCACAAACAGGAATATTACGGTATCTGAGAGTTCATTGCATCCTGTGGAGTCATGTTACGTTGCTGCTGTTGAGTCAGTACAGCAGAAGGCAACAGGCCCCGTCCTCACTGTTGCTAGGCTCAAGCCCAGTATTAACCACCAGATAGAAAAGATCAGTAACCATGACTTGCATCGATAGGCTTTATTTCTCATGGAGCACCTTTCTTGTTTACTCAGTGTTCCTTGGGAGAATGAGAATGACATTTAAGATTTCTTTCGTGTTTGTGTTTAATGAGGAATAGTATCCTGAACTAGCTTTTGGAAATATAAACTCATAGTTGAAAGGTTTTATTGAAAACCTTTCTGTTTATGAACAAAGATTCAGTCATTTTCATGAGTCTGAGTCAGAAGAAAAGAAATATTTATTTTGAGGATAAGCCAATTTATATATTGTTGAACATAGCACAGACCACCCAGGCCTGAAGTCTACTGTTTATAGTTAAGAATCTTAAATCTACATATGTTCTTGATGAGCAGAAGCTATCCTTAGTCCATCCAGAAAGTTTGGAGTCTACAAGGAGTAATAATTCCAGTCTCTCCCCCACCCGTCTTGGCAAGTAAATTGTCAAGTAGATTATTTCATTTCTATAGGAAAACAGATTCTTTGGTGTATAGTCATATTAGCATTGCAAAACCTCATCTATCAAAAGACTAGTATTTAATATTATTGAAAAACACCAGTTTATATACATGTATGAGTTATGCTCATATATGTATGTGTATATATAATTTATAGCCAAGTTTCGCTAACTTTTCTTTAGTATGAAATTTACGGTTTTAATGGAATATCCATTTTTCTTACCTAGTCATTAAAGTTTAGCTTTCTTCAAGGATTGCTTGTAGGCATGCTTGTGTTTCTGTGTATTTTCACTTTCAGAGGTGTGTACCGTACGCTCCTAGCCTACTCACACCTCATGTCAGAAGGGAAGAAAGAAAACATCAAGCAAACCATTAGACACGAATTTCCTCAACGTGAAGTCATGCGTGCTAACGTTTCTGTGTGTCCCATCAACTTACAGCAGAGAGGGAGTTTGTTTTCTAAAAGGGACACAGCTCTACTCTGTGCTCTAGGGCTCTGCGAGTCAAAATCAAGTTGATGGCAGTGAGGTTTGTGTTTTCAATTACAGAAGGCCGAAAGATACAATGATAATTGACAGCAATAAGGAGGTTGGTGAGGATGGTGATAGAGTGGAAGAAATATGAAGTTACTGAATTTGAAATCTCTTAAGAGATCAAAGGATCTACATGGGAATAGGTCAGTGGTCTGAATGTGAGCTATTTGAATAAATGACTCTGAAGCAGTTAACGTGACAAGATTCTGGTATTAACTATGGGAGTTAGAGAGCTGAAGCGCAGTGGAGTTTACTTGCTGGTAATAAAAAGGATCATCACCCATGCTTATTAATAGCACCCAGTATGGTGAAAGGATGCAACCTTGACACAAGCCTTTCCTGACTTTAAACCATGCAGTATTCCCTTCTTCAATTAGAACGACTGCCTCTTGGTCTCTTTACAGGTTCCACGTGAGCTTAATGAAGTATTCTAGAATTCCCATTCTTCTCAATGTTGTCCATCGTTGGATATGATCCACACAGTACTTGTAATTAAACAGATGCATTGGTCTGTATCTAATTTGAGTATTAGACCCTGTATGTATATGAGGTATTCTCCTTAGATTAAGTCATTTCATTAATATATATACTGCTAAGCACAGAATATCAAAGAACTAAATTATTTGCCCAAGGTCATATAGCTTAAAAATGTCTCAGCCAGGATTGCACCTGACGCTCCAGCTTTTCTGTTCTTAACTACTATGCTACTATGTTGTCAAGAAGAATATAAGCAATAAAAATAAGACTTTCCCCTTTCTTTATTCTACTTAATCACACGTGCACATTACAGGAATGGTAGTCTTTTGGGTAGCAGCATTCTAAGCCAATAATCAGGCTTTAATTAATGGTAAAAAAAAAGAGAATTTGGCTTTTGGAGATAGATAACATTATGTCAAATACCATACTTGATATCCATTTCTTTTCATAGTGATTTATGTCAGCATAATTTGAACTGAGCATTTAAATGATTGACAGATGAGAAGACAGGTTAAATAGAATTTCTTGACAATTATGGCATATATATATTATGTTTCTGTGGTTTGAATTGGAGGTACCAGCCCCCCACCACTAATCACGTGTTAATATACTACTATAAAGTTATAAATGAGGTCCAATTATACAGCCATATAAATATTTGTTATGTTATTAATTGATGAACTGCAAGTTAATGAAATAGGCAAGTGAGTGCTGAAGCTAAAGTTTGGAAGAATAAGAATGCCATTTTGCGGACTAAGATACTCTGATCTAAGCCATGGTATTATCAATCACTGCGTATACTTGTGGAAACTGGAAATTGAATCAGGAAGACTGAAGAAGATTCTGTGTGTTTGAAATGTAATGCTAGTGAAAAATATTGGACTGTCAGAGGAAAAACATCCCTGTGTTGGAAGAAGTACAGCAAGACTTTCCCTAGAAAGGTGATGGTTAGACTTTGTCTTTTGTAGTTTGAACATGTTATCAGGAGAAACACTCTCCCTGCCCCCAAGTTGGTCCTGATGTACTGCAACCCTGTAAGGAAAGGGTAGAACTGCCCCTGCAGGTTTCAGAGACTGTAACTCTTTGTGGGAGTAGAATGCCTCTTCCTTTCCCAGTGGAGTGACTAACGATTTCAACCACTGACCTTGAAGTTAGCAGCCCACCGTGTAACTACTAAGCCATCAGAGTTCCTCTCAGGAGAAACTAGTCCCCGGAGAAGATATCATGCTTGTAAACTAGAAAGCTAGCGGAAAAGAGGAAACCCCTTGAGGAGACAATTTGACACCGTGGCTTCATCAACCAGTTCAGATGTCACCGCAGTTGTGAGGATGACACGGGTCTGCGCAGTGTTCTCTTCTGTCGTAATATCAATAAGGCCACTATGAGTTGGAACTGAGTTGATGGCACCTGACAGGTCCATGATATACAGCATTTTCCAGTTGTATTTCCCGGTCTTGAATGGGCAAATGAAAACGTTCCTTCTGCTTGTTTCATTGATATGGGGATGTATGAAAAGATTCAGAAACTTTGGTGGCACAAGATTAAGTGCTCAGTGGCAAACTGAAAGGTCAACTGTTTTACCCAGCCAATGGATCCATGGCAGAATGCCCTGTGATCTCCTTCACTTTGAAACTCAAAATGAAACCCACTGCCTTCGAGCTATTCCAACTCTTAGTGACTCAGTCGGAAAGAGTCGAACTGCCGCATATGGTTTTCAGGTGGAGTCACTGGGGCTGCTGACCTCAAGATCAGCAGATGATGCAGAAGGATGAACATCTCTGCTCCCTTAAAGACTTACAGTCTCAAAATCCTAAATGCTATTTGGTCCAGTAAGTCCACTAGCAGTCAGAATCAACTTGATGGCAGTTGAATTTTGTCTGCATATATGCAGAAAATAGCTCTTTAGGTTAGGTGTTAGACCACAAGCTGCAAGGTCGGTGGTTCAAATCTACTAGCTGCTCTGCAGGAGAAAGATGAGGCTGTCTACCTCCTGTAAAGATTAACAGTCTCCGAACCCCTATCTAAGGGCACTATGAGTCATAATCGGATGACAGTGGGTTTGGTTTGGGTTTAGTCGTTTTTTAAAGAATGAAGGACAATATATCTGATTTCATATTAGTTTTAGAGTTTTATGTAGAAAATGTATTTTGGAGGAAGCTGATTTATTGGGAAAGTACATTTTTTAAACTAAAGATAATAAGCTTCAAATAATTATGTAAGCTTATTTTTTTATTCACAGTTGAGATTTCTGGATTGATTTGGTTATGTATAAACATGTTTATGAATGTAAAGAATTTGATACATGATATGCAGTACCATGATTTTGGTCTTATTTTCTATTGAGCAATGTACTGTATGGTAGAGGATAGCTAAGTGAAATTTGTTTAGTTTCAGAGGAGATTACATAACTACTCTTTCCTAAAGATCATCAGAATATATTTATGTGATAAATTCTTACACACTTTGTCTAACAACTCTCACTTTTCAAATGACTTAAATTTTAGTAACTTGTTTAAGAATTTGAACAAGAATGGAACAACCTTCAATATCCCAATTTTAAGAGTGTCTCAGGAATAAAATTTCGCCCTTAAGGTCAAGCATATTGAATGAACTCTGAGGATCATGAATTTAACAGGGAATTCTATTTTGTCTCTTCTTTGCTATTGCAGTTTTTCTCTTGCTACACAATTAGTAAATTCAATTTACCAGTGGTGTTGATGTTTTTTATTTGGTTTGTCGCTTGCGGAAACACGATTACAACTTTTGAGAGTGGCTTTGAGTCAAATGTGGTTTATTTTGTGTATCTAAGCTGCTTTCCATCTGTTGGACAAGTCTGAGGCTTAGATAGCATTTACATGGAAAAGACAGTTCTAATTACGATGCCTAGCCTTTTCTTTCTTAAGTAGTTCATTTTTTCTTTGCATAATTTTACTTTCCCTTTTAAAATTACAATCTTTTAAAAACCTTGGTATACTGATAGAATCATAAATTATTTTCTTCCTTTTAAAAATGTCTTGTTTTACGGAAAGATCATATATATTAAAAACACTTGCACATTTCAGAAACTATCTCTAAAAATGTCTTGTAATACATAACAAAAGAGTTCCCATCCTGCAGTGCAGCCTCTCCGTGCTTGTCTTACTTACCCTTCCCATGCGTGCCTGATTTAATGTAAAGTAACTTTCACTAGTGGTACACACTTCTTGTGAGCTTTGTTGCAGCTAGTCTCTATTACAAAAGACATTTTACGGATACACAACAATGTAATCAGTGCTTTCTATTTTAGTCATTCAATTTTAACAGTGTTACATAGAGTTTTTGACCTAGATGACTTTTTGAAGCCTTTTCTACTTAGTATTAAAATTAAGTTACACATTCTTCATATAATTTATAAAATTAAAAATTATGTCAATTTCTACAAAAGTATCAGTTATTATTCTATCAGTTGTCTTTCATAAGTTTTTTTAAAAGAAACTCATCTTTTCTTACATTCAGATAATCTATACTTGAAGAACAGCTGTAAAAACTTCGTGAATTTTTTTCATGAGAGTTCTCAATTATGTGTTTCATGGAATTTGTTCTGTCAAGTTATGTGTTATTTTAATTGTTGTTGTTAGGTGCAGTTGCGTCAGTTCTGACATAGTCACCTTATGTACAACAGACCTTATGGGCAGACAGAAGCATATCACTAGGTCTTTCTCCTCTGGAGTAGCTAGCTGGCTTCAGACAGCTGACCATTTCTTTAGCCAGTCAAGTACTTATTCTTGTTGCCACCAGGACTGCTTGATCTTTACATACATATTTACATATATGAAATAAATAAGTGGGAATATTTTCAGTTTTATCCATTTTGGAATAGGAAATCCAACTAAAATATACCCAATTTCATCAATTCATTGTTGCAAGGTGCTATCAATTTGGTTCTAACGTATTACCCTTTGTACGACAGAAAAAACTACCTGGTCCTCAACCATCCTTACAGTTGTTCTGCTTGAACCCCTTGCTTCAGCCACGGTGTCAATACATCTCTTCTAGGATCTTCCTTTTTTAAATTCATCTTCTACTTTATTTATTTATAAAGACATTTTCATCTTTACTTAAAAGAATTTTATTGTCATGTAAGCCACATTCCCTACAATTTGATGGCTCAAAAATATATTGAAACGAATTATGCTATTATCACCACAATCAACTTTAGAACATTTTCATCATTCTTGTACCCATCATTATTAACTTCCCCTAACTCCCAATAGTAACAGCTCTTGCTTTTGAGATTGCCCAGTAATTGGCAACTTAAGTCTATTCTATACTTGCTATTTTTAACTTCCTTTGCTTTTTGTGGCTGTCTTAGTTCTGCAGACATAGTTTTGCTGTAGTAAATGGGTGTGATTGAATTTCTTTTTGCCTTGAGTCTAACCTCATTGCTTTCTTAAACAGTGTTCAGTTACTTAAGTTTATAATCTATATAAGTGAATATCCCGTGTAGTTTAGTCTAAAAACAGCTTTCCTATATATGAATACATGCATTTTCCTTTTGCAATAGTACTTTAAAACCTATTTCTTTGGATTTAGCTATCTTGGGTTTCATATAAAGAAAATTTTGCAAGAAACTCTAACAACGACAACAAAATAAAGCGCAGAATAACTTCATTCCACAAGAAAGCATAAGATAATAGAAATGAGCACAAATTAAAAATGGTTTGGAGAGAGAAAACAAATAATTTCTACCTAACTATATCATCAGTAATCCACTCTCCAATGCATTCTGTCTAACGATAAGACTATTCACATCACTAGCCAATGTTCTGAGGGAGTTCAATGGATGCTTAGTCCACGTGGACACTGCAAATGGATTTTGGATGTTCACTGTGCCTGCAAACTAGTGCTCAGAATTTCAACTCTCATGCCATTCCCTCCTCTGATCTTGGATTTTATCATTTACAATTCTTGGATAACATGGACTGATGTGCTCCTTCCTTGTGGACTTGGCTGATTCCTCACTTAGATGCTGCTTGTTTTAAAACAGATCTTTGGGTAGGGTTAGGTTAAAAAAAAGAAGAAGAAAAAAGAAGGAAAAAAAGAAAAGAAAAACAGATCTTTAAGATCCTAGATACCTTCTGATAGCTAGGCATCATCTGATTTCTTCACACTCTGCTATAGCACCCATATCTTAAGTGATCATTTCATGAGGTCAAGTATTAATAGGGCCACATCCAAAGAACTAGCTATTCTTAGATATGTATGTATGTATATGTGTGTGTGTGTGTGTGTGTGTTTGTGTGTATACCTTGTCCACCTTAAATGAGCTCTGGTGTACTGGTTATGCATTGGGCTGTTAACTACAAGATAAGCAGTTTGAAACCACTAGCTGCTTTGTGGAAGCAAGGCGAGGCTTTCTACTTCTGTAAAGAGTTAGTTTTGGAAACCCACTGGGGTACTCTTTTCTGTCCTATAAAGTTGCTGTTAAGTGTGAGTTAACTTAATGGCAGTGTATTTGGTGTATTCTCCATTTTAAAATCAGTATTATAGGCTTATTGAGCAACTAGTAACTGCCATAAGACATTTGGTAATTCTAATAATAATATCATTAACCGAACCAATGCTATAGGTTTTAAAATACTATTGCAAAAGGCAAATGCATGTATTCATATATAGGAAAGCTGGTTTTAGACTAAACTACACGGGATATTCACTTATATAGATTATAAACGAAAGTAGCTGAACACTGTTTAAGAAAGCAATGAGGTTAGACTCAAGGCAAAAAGAAATTCAATCACACCCATTTACTAAGGCAAAACTATGTCTGCAGAACTAAGACAGCCACAAAAAGCAAAGGAAGTTAAAAATAGCAAGTATAGGGTAGACTTAAGTTGCCAATTATTGGGCAATCTCAAAAGCAAGAGCTGTGAATCAAAGTTCACTGAATTCCAAATTCATGACCTTGGAATAGTAGCTCTTGCCTCTGCTCATACTAGTGTGCGTCAGCTTTAATTAAGCCCACAGAAGTGTTTATGAGTCCATCGCATTGAGTTTGGTTTGGGTTTGAGTGTAAACTGCACCAGGCATATGAGATGAAGTCCAGTTTCCTTAGTGGGGTTTACAAATCACACAATTCTGAATTGGTCGATGAAGAATGTTGTACACTGAAAGATTCAGGAAGCCTGTAGCATGTGGCCAGGGTCACAGGGAATTGCAAAGAATCTCTGTAAAAAATGCATGATTAGCAAGATCATACTTGGCAGATTCCCCCAAGGTGAATCTATCTAAGTAATGATAAGTGGTTTCCCCTAGGGCAGGTGACCCTCTACTTTACCAAGCAAGATGTCCCTGTCAGGAATTGGTACCTCCTTATAGCTTGCCTAAGGATATGAGAAGTCATTTGCGATTCCTTCTACTTGTCTATAACCATTAGAGTAAACACACTCTGGAAAATTCACCACCACCACCACAGACAGTTTCTGTATCCACAGTCTGACCTGCATTTAGAAGCTTTCAATCTCATAACCAGCCCTTTAGAGCTATAATACGGTCAACCTAACTTTCTGTGGATTTCTATGATGGTTTATATCGTGCCAAGTAATTTTGTAGTACTTTGTATATGTTAATCAATTAAATAACACAACAACTCTATGAAGTATGTATCTTTATGAGCATCCTTTTTTTCCCCTGAAATAGAAAAACCGATATTCAGAGAAGATGAAATAACTTATCTAAGGTCACATAGCTGATTAGTGGTAGAGCCAGGACCTGGACCCCACTGTGTGACTGCACATTTAATGTATCACTTCATGTAATAATAGAAAATATGACCAAGAAAATTAACTTTTCCTTCATTTTTATCCTCCAATTCATATATCCATGTAGATTTGAGCAAATTCGAAGGCTTGGTCTCATTATGTAATATTACAAAGAAAAGATTATGATGGTAGTCTTTAGAAAATCATTTCCCAGCTTTAGGCCATAGTTACTTTTGTATTTATCTACTGCTGCAACATCCTACGTGGCATCTATTATCCATTTATGGTTATTGAGCACATTAAAAGTGACTAATGCAAAAATAGATGTGCTATAAATGTAAAACACACATTTTGAAGATCTGTATGAAACAAAGTAACCATCATAATTCTTCCATAGTGATTTTTATACGAACATAAACTTTTTTTTAATAGATAGACTGGGTTAGGTAAACTATATTACTTAAATTAACTACATCTTAATTTTTAAAATAAGGGCTCTAGAAATTTTAAGGTAACATATATGGCATGGTTTACATTTTTATTGCAAAGTACCCCTCTAGAACGATAAGGTTAAAAATGATCTTCATGAATCCTTACAGCCACAGTGTTCTGACGATTTCTTGAAACCATCATTCTATCTATCTATCTATCTATCTATCTATCTATCTATCTATCTATCTATCTATCTATCTAATGTATTTTCAAACTGTCTATTACCACAACAATTTACAGCCTCAGAAACCCTATAGAGGATCACTTTATGTCTAAATCCCTGGATGGCAGTAAGCAGAGGACTATGGCACTGATGTCTCAGAATGTAGAAGATAACATGATAGTCAGTTAGTGATTACCGAGCATGTTTTCTCTAAGCAACAAGTGAAAATGAACTTTCTTAGGGCAACATGTTTCTGCATTTCCTTTATAGGAAGACTTGCAGTACACATCTGTGTTAGTCTGGGTTGACTAAAGGAACAAGTTCATAGACTCTTCATATGTGTATAAGAAAGAACTTTATATAAAAGGGCAATTGTATATTGAGAAAACATTCCAGCCCAGTCCAGTCTAGATCGAGTCCATAAGTCTGATATTAACCGAAATGTCTGTTATTAGTCTATAAATTCCTCTGTAGACTTAACGCAGCACATGCAATGATCACAGGCCAGTAGGTAAAGTCTTGTGGATCCATTGGCAGTGGAAGCATCTCAACACTGGCATGGGTCTTCAGGCGTCTCCTCCAGCTCCCTGAGTGTCTCAACAGCAGGAAAGGGAAGGCAGAGAGAGTGTATGTCTCACCTCGGGGAGGAAGATAGGAATTCCCAGAATCCTCAGGAGAAGACCATGCCCTTACAGAGGCTTTACAGGGTACGAACTGATTGACTAGATTTCACCTCTTCGCTCAAGTTGACAAGAGATTATGTAACTGCCACAAGGTTTTCTGACCTCAGAGAAAAATGTTTCATTAGGCACATGGCAATCTCAGTGTAAAGATTAATATCTGAGCACTCTGACATCAGTGAGAATACGTTTTAGTTTCTTGACTTTTACAATTTTATTTACAAAGTTTACAGAGACTCTCAATTTTGTGAGCACCAGTTCATTCCTTCTTTTGGACCAATAATTCTTAAATTTTTTTAGTTATATTATTTTTAATTTATTTTATTGGGAGCTCTTATGGATGCCACAACATCCCATAATTCAAATAGATTAAGAATACTTGTCCAATTACTACTAAAATCAGTTTCAAAACATTTTCTTTCTTCTTGAACTCTTAGATATCAGCTTCTCTTCATCCCCTCCATTTCCTACCCTTCCTCCCAGAAACCCTTGTTATTATTGTTATATATTATTGTTATTCTTGTGTGTGTATGTGTCCTTATTGTACCTCATCCAATATATCCATTAACCTACAATTCTGCGCTTCACTCTCCTTGAGGGGTTATACAGTCATCAATGCATTCAGCCCCGCCTTGCCCCTCTTTTCCTTCCCTCTGGCTTCTCATACCTCAGAAAATCATTATTCCCATTGCTATTTCTGAAGGGTCATCCATCCTGGCATTTATGCATAGAGTAATCTTAATTATACAGATGAACATATGTAAGTTTAACAGTATTAATGTGGTGAAACATAAGCCTTAATAGTAAGGGGAGGAAATATTAAAGAACCAGAGGATAGTTAAATGTATTTCATCAGTTCTATACTGCATCTGATTTTCTTATCCTCTCTGTACAACCCCTCTGTTAGGGAGTATCTAACTGTCTTGCAGTTGAGTTTTGAGTCTCCACTTTGTCTGCACTCCTTTACAGCGATTTGATTGCTTGTTTTTGAACTTCTGAAACCTAATCCTGTTGACAGCTCATGATCATACAGGCTGGTGTGCTTCTTACATGTGAACTTTGTTGCTTCCCTGCTTGATGGCTGCTTGTTCAACTACAAGCCTTAAAGATCCCATACCGGGCACCATCATCTTTCTTCACCACATTTGCTTATGCACACATTTTATCTTCAGCAATTTTGCTGGGAAGGTGAGTATTATACAGTACCACATTGTTAGAAAAAACCTGTTCTTGGACTAAGGTGAGGTGTTAATAGAGGCCCAAAGTCCATCTGCTTCCTTCTTGTATTTACATATATGTACATGTATAGACAAATACATGTATATGTATATATGTATATTTATATATGTATATATTTACATATTGATCTATCTTACCTATATTTATACCTATCTAAATACTGGTAAATTGTTAGGTTCTTCTTATTTCCTCTTTTTCTTTCCTCCTGCCCCATTATCATACTTACCTATTGTTCACTTCTCAGTAGTTACTCTTAGACACTTTTCTCAGACACCAATAATTTAATATCCTTTGATCACTATTGATTGTCCTACTTTCTTGTGTATAGTTTTGGATGCTTTCCTAGGTAATTGCTCACTAATTAAGGATTAAAGCGCCTGATGCACTACTTGTTCTTCCATGCAATATTTAATAGTTACTGTGAACTGTAATAGTGTCTCAGTGAGCATGGCTATTAGTATCCCGGGCTAAACAAGTGGCTGAATCCATGATCCTGTAGCATTTAGTAACCAGCTAAAAATGTCCAAGAAAAGGATGTGTACTTGGTTGGGAATGAACAGTCAAGTAGCCTTTCAGTGTCTGCATAAAGGTCATGTCCTGTTCAACTTCGTCTGTGATAATTACATGAGTGCAATAGCACGCATTCTACCTTTTTGTGCTACCATGAAGTCTAGGAGAATGTTGCTGTCCAAAATTACCTTGATAAGGATGTCCAAGATTTCTTTGGACCTCCCACAAATTGTCAATGTTGTTTGCTAGTTTGTCCAGTGTTAAGAAATATTGAAGATCTCCTATTCTAAATCAGTGACTCTATACTTTTTAAGGACAAGTGCCCTTAAAAAGTAGTATCCTATGCCAGGGATTTCTTCTAAAGTGTTAATGCTTAATTGGCCCTATGTTTCTTCCTCTTTCTTTTTCAGTAATTTGAGGTCATTGGTCCAATGTAAGCATGGAAAGTTAAGCTTCCAACATACTTTGCACATAGGTGTTCCCTCCATCTAACAACCTGAAATTCAATCAAAAGATTGGTTCTAAAAGTTCTTTTGTAAATAGTTTGTTCCTACATGTAAAAATACATACCCCAAAGAGGTACATAGCACTCCTTTTACTGACACAGTTTGGAGGAAGAGGGATGGTTTGATTGTCCTTATTTTATTTTTTTATTTTATTTTTTATTTGAGGTCTCTAGTGAGAATGTTTACATTCAAATTTAAGTATGATATTGGTGGATTGTAGAGTTTCTGTTTTCCAGAGTTATGAACATATCCGATGTGAAAGCTTTTAATCTTCAAGCTTATTATCCTTTGATGATCTTATATCTGGAGTTGGACACTTCTAACCCATGCAGCTATTAGCCTGTCTTTTTTCTTCTTTCTCTCGGTCTCATCTTCTCTAGAGCTAGAACAGGGGAGAAGATTCTAGGATTTAAAATCATAGACTTGGATTCCAACTGTGGATCCTCTTCTTATTAGTTGAAAAATCCTGGGCAATACCTCTACTTTCCTTTGCCCCTAAAATTCCCCTTTAAAAAATCTATGAAATGGGTATTGTACGGCACAAAGAAAATACCATTCAGCTACTGGTATTACCTGCACATAGTAAGAACAAAGGTGCCCCCGCCCCCTGCTCCCCCAACCTTCTTGGTATTCTCTGACTTCAAAGATACTGTATGTTCCTAGTATCCTTTATTCATTGCTGTTTACTTTTAATATCATTTTAGGTTTTCTGTTTTCATCATTCTTTGTTACTGATGGTTCTGTCAATCTGTAGGCCTTCTAACAGACTGTGGTTATAAATAGAATACAACAAACTTAAATATATACATACACACACACACATATATCATTTTGAACTTACACCTAAATTCAGAATAAAAGTTCCAAACATCAAGAAGGGATAAGGGAGAAGATTGGCCAGATAATTTGAACAATTCTATAAAGTTTAGAAAGCAAGAGCTCAAGGAAAGGGGAAAAAGAACATGAAAATATATTGAGTACTCACCACATTTCAGGTGTTGCTTTAGATGAATGAATTGTATATTATCTGGTTTGATGTTCTCTACAACCTTTTAGGAGTCCCTAGATGGCATAAATGGATAAAACCTCCAGTGAACTATAAATTTGGAGGTTTTGACATGGTGTAAATCAAACAGCACAGAATTCTTCAGGAAGGAAGTAGAGAGATGGAAACACCATCTTCAGAAGTTTACAATCCTAAATGAAGACTATGTCAAGAAATAATTACTTCATATTCATGAACAATATTATTGAAAATGTTTGTTTTGATATGTTTTGCATATTAAAGTTTTTATTGACTTTGTTGCAGTACTTTTGACTTGTAAAACCTTACTCTTGACTGCTGTTAAGCAATGCTTAACCATTACTTATGGAACAAATGAATATTCCATGAATGCTATATAAATATAAATTATTTGCTTTATAGTTCCTTAGATTCAGTTTGTCCTTCTTCCTCATCCCTACAATAAATAAATGGTGTGATTTCATTAGTCACCTACATATAGAGTAATGCAAAAAGTGTATTATATTTGTTAAAATCCAACACAACCCAGCCCAACCCAGTTGCCATTGAATGAATTAGGACGGTGTTGAACAGCCACGTGGCTTCCAAGGATCTGTGAGGATGGAGACTGCCACATCTGTTTGCTGTGGAGCAGGTGGCAGGTTTAAACTGCTAATCTTTGGTGCTCCTTTATTTGTTACAGCAAAAAACAGAAAAGAAAAACCAAACCCGTTGTCATCGAGTTGATTCCTACTCATGGTGTTGTGGGGGAACTGGCAGTTTCCATGGGAGTTAGCCATATCCCGTTTTGGGGAGATTGTTGGGAGATTTTACACCACCGATGTTGCATTTAACCGTCCAGTGCCCAACCCACAGCATCATGAAGAGACCTACCACAGTCAGTATCATCACCTCCACTTGAGAATCACGTCGAGTTTGATATTCTCTATGTCTTCGCTCAAGTGTAGTTTTTAAAGAAATTATTTTTAACTAATTTACTAATCTGTAGGCAAAATATTAAAATCTGTTTCAAAGTTGATGTGTAGTTTGTTCCATTTTCTTAAAAGAAAGTTTTAAGTAGTTCTAAACATCTGTTGCTTTCAATAGAATATAGTTTGTAGGCTGACATTTTAAATGTAAAACAAATACTTCTACGTGAAGGTACAGTTTTAAAAATAATGATCAAGATAGAATTAGTGATCAGTCATGAGAGCTATCCTTGGCATATGTTTGTTGAACATGGATTTGACCATGTCACTGCCTTGAAGGTAAAGTGCAAAATTATCATTGATATGTTCTAGCCTGGACTAATATTTCTACATTCATTCTCCCGGTGTTGATGTTGCAGTCATATTAAACTGAAGCCATGATTTTGGCACCTCATTTTAGTGCTCCTAGAATATTATGTAAATAAAATACTTTTTATACTATAGAATCATTCTTTTCTTTTATTTATTACCAATAGAATGGGAGCACACTCACAGTGACCATCTCCCGAACTGGGTAACTTGTGTGTGGTACATAGTCTACCCGTAGTGATCATTTGTGAAATATGCAAATGTATGAAAATGAAATATGAGCAGTAGTTCACATTTGATATGTGAACTATGAAAATGTGAAAATGAATGTGAGCAGTAGTTCAGCCTACAACCTTTATTGTCTTGCCACTTTTGCTTGGTTATGATTTCTGGTAGAGTGATGAACATGCCTAACAGTGGAATTGTTGTTCCTGTCTTTTGGACTTAACTCACCAACCAGGCCCATTGCTGGCTGTCGAGTAAGTGGTAACTCAGCATTCCTGTAAGACAGAGTAGACTCTGTCATACCGACTTCCCAAGGCTGTCGTACTCAGAGATAAATTGCCAAATCTTTCTATTGCGGAGGGCCTGGTGATTTTGAAATTTTGATCTTTCTATTGAGTCACCTTGACACTTTCAAATAGTACAACCATTGTTCTATTTCATGTGGGGATTATAAAAAGTAGCTCATCTTCTTTCTGAAAAGATTGGACAACTGTAGGATCTGTTTATGTCTAAAGGTAAATTTATACCAGCTTCTAAATGTAAAGAAACTATGAACATTTACATTAAGGATGAACACAGAGTTATTACGAGCTTTGGGGTAACTTACCATATATACTCGAGTGTGTTAGCTGACTCGGATATCAGTCAGGCACCTAATTTACCCACAAAAATTGCACTAAGAATGTGCTGAAAAACTTGACTTATACACAAATACATACGGTATTTAAAATAAGCATTTCTCAAGCAATGTCAAAAGAATTCTAGCTGTGCTGGAAAAAAAGAATGAAGAAACCTGACTCCCAGAAATGTAATTGCTATAAATGTAGATATTTTCCAGTTGCTACACAGATTAAAATTTATTTCAACATATATTTGAGTGACTTCTATGCTATGTGTTCTGCTCTAGGTACTTTAGCTATATAATTTAACTGTAAAATTCTTATATTTTTCATTGATTAGAATAATAGTTCAGAGAGGAAGTATATGTGTGTATACAGATATTTACACATATAATGTTTGTGTATATATTTTTAAGAATATGAATCTAAATGTTATAGCTGTCTATTTATTAAACCTGTACCAAAAATACTTTTAAGAAGATCATCCTTAAATTGAAAAATAAGTGTGAAAGTCTAACTGATGGTAGCATTTGGGGAGAGCACCGTGTTAGATAGCTGCAAAGTATAGAAGGCACAGTCCCCAAGAACACTAAGTACAAATTTGGGGTTTCCTAAAACTACTCTCAGGTCTAATATTTCTCCAGAAAGAATCATAGAACTCCCTGAAAGCTATTCCTTATTGTTACAATTTATTGGGAAAGGATACAGATTACATTCAGCCTAGGGAAGGACGTAGAGCACAGCCCAGGCAGGTTCCTACAGAGGAACTTTGTTGTCATTCCCTGTGGAATCAAGAATACATTTCTCCCCTGTCACCAGTGCATGACAATATGCATGCAGTATTGCCCACCAGGTAAATTCACTTGAGTTTCCAGAGCTTCTATTAGGCCTATATGTGTATGTCCAATTGCTTTGCCCTCATTGCTGAAATAGGATTCCAGGCCAAGTGATATCCAAAGCCCTCATTCTGTTCCCAATTGTTGGTCTTTCTGGCCAGGCCCCACACTAAAACTACACCCTGTGACCAGTCCTTGCTCTGAACCACATTGTTAGCCTTATCCGGTGTGACTCGTCACACCCCCAGTCGCACACACCTCTCTCTATAAGGCATGGCATTATGGGGGCCCGGAAGTCGAGGGCAAGTCCAGATCTCTCTTATTATACAAGGGGAAAAATGGAATTGTACTATGAATTTCCTTAAATATTATACATAAATCCATTGATCTTGAACTATTATCTGGCCTATATATCACATGATGTTATTGTTCAAAAATATTTACTGCTCTTCCTTGGGGGAAGTGTTACACCTTCCTGACCTATTATACTTGGCATTATTGCTTTCTTTGGCTAGAGAAATATGAGTAAAGTGATTGATGTTCACTTTTGATCAGAAGCTTTGAGTTAAAACACAGTTTTCTGATCTCTGTTTTCCCCTTCTGCTCTGTCAGCAGTTCAGCCCAGTTCTCCATCACCCTAATTGCTAAAATAAAGCTGGCCCTCATGTGGCTGAGCCCTAGCAACTCTTCTTTCATCTGTAGCATGTGGAAGAACTCAACATTGTCAAGAGGCCCTTGAAAAGCACAGTCCAGATTGGTGGCTCTCTCAAACTTTAGCATTGGAATTGCCTGAAAGATTTGTTAAAACCGAGCAGTGAAGCCCCCAGGGAACACCAAAAATGGACTTTGGGACCAGGGCTTGGCACCCCAAGAGTCTCGACCAGAAAACACTCCTAAAGACCAACAAATAGTCCTTAACTACAAGCTTTTCTTTTTTTGTTTTTGTTGTGTTGTGGGGTTTTTTTGTGTGTGATTGGCTTTTTGATGTTTTGTTGCTTGGTTTTGCTCTGTCTTGTTTTTGTGCATGTTATTATCTCTGCAGGTCTGTCTAAATAAGATAGGCTGGATGAACAATCTGGAGGAGAGAACAATGGGACTGACGGTTCTGGGGAGACATGGGAGAGAGGGAGGTGGGGGGAAAAAGTAAGTGGTGTTAACAAACCCAGGGACAAGGGAACAACAAGTGATCCAAATTGGTGGTGAGGAGGGTGTAGGAGGACTGGTAGGGCGTGATCAAGGGTAATGTAACCAAGAGGAATTACGGAAACCCAAATGAAGGCTGAGCATGGTAGTGGGGCTAGAGAAAAGTCAAAGGAAATAGAGGAAAGAGCTAGGAGGCAAAGGGCATTTATAGAGGTCTAAATAAAGGCATGCACATATGTAAATATATATGAGGATGGGGGAAATAGATTTATGTGCATATATTTATAGGTTTAGTATTAAGGTAGCAGATGAACATTGGGCCTCCACTCAAGTACTCCCTCAATGCTTTGTTCTATTGAATACTTTCTTCTATTAAACTAGCATTCCATGATGCTCACCCTCCTGACACAATTACTGAAGACAAAGCGGATACATAAGCAAATGTGGCAAAGAAAGCTGGATGGAACCCAGCTATCAAAAGATATAGCAAATTCATGTTAGCTCATGAGGTCCTTTTAGAATTTGTTACTCAAGGTGGTGTGCAATGAAATTCTGGTCAGAATAGTGTAGAAATTCACACTGGTGAAGGGAATAGCAAGGAGAGAAGCCAGGATAGAGTCTTGGCCAAAGTCTATTCTCAGGCAGATCATATTTAGAAATGAGTATGCCTGGAAGCAAGGAACTGGTATCTTTTCAAAATACCAGTTTGAAGATTTATTCTCTTGATTCAAGTCATTTGATCAGGATTTCTTTTCTGTATTATTTCTTCTCTACACTGAAAGTTTCACAGTCACAGAATTGAGCAATTAGAATATACCATGAGTTTACTACTACATGAGGATGTCTGAAAACCAAACTCTGTTTTGGACTGGTTGCTTCTCCTCTCTGGGATATGCATTATTGATAGGCCAAATATAATTCTTAACAGATTCCATAATCCCAATACCACTCTATAGACTAGCAAGATTTTAATATGTTTTTCATATTCTGATATCTAATTCAATGATCTCAGTCTCTGTTATAAAACTAAAGCCTCACTGCCATCAAGTCCATTCCAACTCATAGAGACCCTATAGGACAAAGTAGAACCCGAGACTAAGTCTTTATAGGAGTAGAAAGCCTCATCTTGAGCCCACTGAGCAGCTGGTGATTTCAAACCGCTCACGCTGTGATTAGCAGCCCAGGGCCATAACTCCGTGCACTACCAGGGCTCAGTTATACATACTACAAATTAAGCTCACAATGTTTTAGAGGAACTAATTTGGAATACTGGAAGTGGCAACTTTTTTGGGTATGTGTGAAAGGTCAGGACACTCTATTAAGAACACAAATCCCATAGCCATGGAGTTGATTCCAACTCCTAGGACAGTCTATATTCCCCAGTTAATCAGAAAATAGTATATATTCCAAGAGCTCTGAAAATGTTGTTGTTGTTTTTTTGCTTTACGGCCCAGAGATATTTATTTTAGATTTGAACTCTGATATTAAGTAAGCATAGCCTTATGAAAAGTATAGCAATGTTAAAATTTTAAATAGCTGCCTATTTTGTTCAACATGAAAACCAATTGCTGGTGTACATAAGTGACATATATACCAATGTGTATTTTTAAAATAAAGTCATGGTGAGTCAAGAATTATATTTAATTGAAAACATTTGTTTTCATCCTTTTCACAACATATTTTTTTATTATAGGAGGGAAGAAACTACTTGCCAATTTTGAGGCTTTTGAGAAAGATTGGTTCACGTTTGTCGTTACCTTGTTTTTTAATGTAAATATGTTTTTTTAATCACCGCAATGCCATGATTTTAAGACCCTATCTAATTTGTTTCTTTTTTTGCTGCATGTTAACCATCTCATTTTGAATTTAATTTAGTTGTTGCCAATAGTTAATTTGTTGAGTCTAATCACCTGCTAGTTCCTTTGGGAGGCGCCCTGGTGGAGGAGTGCTTGGTTAAAGGTTGGGCTGCTAAGAACAAGGGCTGCAGTTCGAAACCATCAGCTCGGCTTTCTACTCTGCGAAGAGTTGTCTGAGAAACCCACAGGCAGTTCTACCCAGTCTTCTGAGGTCACTGTGAGTTGGCAGTGACTCGATGGCAATGCGAGTTTTCCTTAGCCCCAGCAAACAAGTCTTCCCGTTGAGGTCCCATGAGTGCACAGACTACTCCTTTTGCAAGAGTTTTGAGTTTGACCAGTATTACTATTAGCAGTTCATTCGGAGCGGAAAATTCATCCTAATGATCAGAAATAGTCTGAAGGTGCTTTTGAGTTTCTTATCAATCGAAGGCAACTTTTGGTGTATGCCTTCTTACAGACTTTAAAGCAAAAGCTTCTCCAAGTTGAAAGAGAAATCTGACTGTTTGGGAGTTGTTACTATAAGTTTAGGCCCAAATGTTTCCCATTTACCTGTAGGACACACCTGAAAGAAAGCATGTGTAGTCATCTGGAGACTTACCATCACACTCAATTACCCTCACTGTGCCTGCTTCAGCACCTTGCCTCCGGCCTCTGAAGGAAATAGCCAAAGTGCAGGGCCTCCATTCTGTATGATGAAATAAGAGTTCTTTAAACAATTATATCAGATTCAAATAATATTTTTAGTGCACTGGGAGAATTCACTATTCAAAGGAGTCTTATTGGAAACTATTTCGCAGATACAGTAAGGGCTCATAAATCAAGCAAAATAACCTCCCCCAAATTTCTTAATTTGTTGCTATTGCAGCTTTATACGTTTGTATGTGTGATGTCTTAAAATAGGAGCACAGTATTAGTTATCGTATTTTCTCAGTCTTTTGTTATTCAAACAATAGTAGATTTAATAGGAAAAATTGTATATACATAATCAATACATTATATTTAAGTTATATATCACAAGTTCTGAATAGTAATTTCTAATAGTTATTCAACCAGTTATAATATGTATATGTGAGTGAGATACTGATGATTTTAAAAAATAAAAACAAAAGTTTGAATGCTATTTCCATTTTGATCTTTTTTTTGTATACTTGTGCTGTACAGACATTAATTGAATTGTACAGTTCTTAGTCAGGTTTCTCATGGTAAGTTACAATTTAGCACTAAAGTGAGCTTCTACATTTAAAAGTGGGGAAAATAATTAAATATTTTAAAACAAAATTTAATAAATAAAAGCCAGTTTATGTAAGTATGTAAAATAAGCATTTTAATTGGTATTCTGTTTACTCTTTGACATTTAAATTAATCTTCAGTTGAACTTATTGTGAAGTGTATTTATAACTGGCTTTAGTCCAATGATACAATAGTTAGACAAATCTAAAATTTAAAGGTCTAGCAATTATGATTAAATATGATTTAGAAATAAGTTCACATCTAATTAATTATTTAATTATTTCCAGGCCTCCAATATAAATTCTAATACTAGAATTTTGGGGATTTTCTGCATGAAATTAATTTTTTCACATATTTATTGGATAAAGGAGCTGAACCGTAAGATTAAATGCTTTCCTCAAGATGAGTAGACATGTACCCTGGCAAGAGTCTTCCCACTGTGCCCATTGAGATGAATGAAAATAAAGTAGACACAAAACAGAACTATGAACCATCATTCAAAGTATAGCAATTGCTCTGTTTATATGGGGGAACTAAATGTAATTTAAGATCAGCAACAGTTTAAAACCCAAATGCTTGACTTTAAAGAACTACAAATTCCTCTGAAACTTGTTTCCTAGTGACATCTGCTGGTACAAAATTGTAATGAAGATGAAAGGTGCTTCATAGAAATAATTCCATGGAAATTAAACATGAAAGAAAACTTTTGTGGGCTGAACTGTTTTCTTTTGCTTTAATTCAAACTTCTAATTGATAATGATTTTTGTCTTTGTGGGTTTTCCCTCCTTTGGCGTTTGACCAAGAGTAATGGTGTGAAAATTTATTAAGTAGTAAGTATTACACTTATAAAGTAGTTACATAACAGTTATGACAACATCAAGCTTATTTGTGGTTTTCTATGTAATTTCTTTCCTTTACCTTTCCGAACCTGTATGGTTAGTTGTGTATCAATGACATTATTTAATGCAGTGCTTCCAGTTTGTTTCCTGCTGTTGTTTTATACCGCACTGTAACATCAGACTGCAAACGACTCCATCAAGTCAGTTTTTGACTCCTACTGACCCTATTGGACACGGTACAACTGCTCCTGTGGGTTTCTGAGACCACAACTCTTTATGAGAATAG
This sequence comes from Tenrec ecaudatus, assembly GCF_050624435.1. Taxonomy (NCBI): domain Eukaryota; kingdom Metazoa; phylum Chordata; class Mammalia; order Afrosoricida; family Tenrecidae; genus Tenrec; species Tenrec ecaudatus. Next base: position 84,560,027 of record NC_134533.1, read on the forward strand.
AAAGCATCATCTTTCAGAACCCTGCCAAAATAAAATTCAATAAATATGGATTGAATATTACTGTATATCCTTTGCATAGACTAAAGTTAAGAAATAGGAAAGCTTCCATAGAGATGAGGTAAATTAGTTATCTTTATACAAAATTGAAAATAAAAATAAGTTTTGGAAGATTTTTTTAAAACAATTTATTAGGGGCTCATACAACTCTTATCACAGTCCATACATATACACACATCAGTTGTATACAGCACATCTGTACATTCTTTGTCCTAATAATTTTCTTTCTTTTTCTTAGAGGAAGATTTTTATTAGAAGAAGAAATCGTTTTATTTTTTCCATAAGAGAGTTGCTGCATTGCAAGAGAGTTTCTACAAGTTTGTGGGAGAGTGGAGTTGAAAGTTAATGGGATTTCCATAGTGATTGCAAGGTGGTTTGCTAACCAACAAGCCAGCAGTTCGAAATTACCCGCCCAGTGTGCCGGACAAAGTCATGTCTGTACTCCTGCAAACAGTTACAGTCTTGGACAGCCAGAAGGGCAGTGCTACCCTGTGTCCTATAGGGTCGCTGTAAGTCAGAATTGACAAGACAGTAGTGAGGTGAAGTTCACACAGATTTTAGAGTGAGAACATATACTCAGTCCTGAGATGTTTGATCCATTTAAGCTTGTTCTTAGATGATTTTGTCAGGTCCTGTGGGTTTAAAAATACAGCACATGTATATATTAGGTTTCTTCTTTGAACCCCACACCTGTGTAGCCAGACTTACTTTACCTTTTCTTTTTTGATATTTCCATTTGATTGGCTAACAAGCGTTTTCAACCTTAATATGTCAAAAACCAAACTTAAGATTTTCTTCTTGAACTTGCTTCTCCCCATAGTCGCTCTCATTTGAGAAAAAGCCCATTCCACCCTTCTGTTTGTTCAAGCAAAGATTATCTGAATAATTTATAAATTCACGTTTCCATCTATCCCATATTTGATTTATCAAGAAATTCCGCCAGCTTTCCTTTGGAAATACATCAGAATCTGACCATTTGTGCTTAGTCACGCGTCCACCATCTTCCCTCTCCTAATTAGCCTTCTTGCTTCTGGCCTTGCCCTCCTGTAGTCTGCTCTCTCCCCAGCAGCAGGAGGGATTTGTTTGAAATGCTACACAAATCTTGTCACTTCTTTGTTGAGAGCCTTGCAAAGTTTACAGACAGGGTCCTGAGCTGTTAGACCATTTCCTTTCTCCATTCCCATTACTATGACTTCATTTCCTATGGATACTTCCCTTTCCTGTTCAGCTCCTACACTCTCCTTGTATGCCCCACAAATTCCTCGTGAGGGATTTTGTACTTAATTTCGTCTAACTGAAATACCATCCCTGCTTCATTGAGATTTCTGCTCATAGAGCCAGATGTTAGTTACAGTCTCACAGACACACCTCTTGACCACACTATATATGGTAATAATCCTAAATCTATCACTTTCTCCCCTTATCCTGCTTGGTTGGTTTTTTTTTTTTGGTCCTAGCAGTTAGCTTCACAGAACTTCCTGGTCCTCTCTTGCCCAACTAGAACATCAGATGTATGTAGGTCTTCTATGTTGCTCATTGCTGCATCCTCACAACTTAGACCATGCCTTACACATAGCTGACACTCTGTTAATGTTTGTTGAATTAGTCAGTGGGCCTTAGTATAGACTGTGATTTTGCTTATCTTACGATAACACGATTCATAGCACCATTAGGCATCTTCTAAAGGGGGTCTGATTTGTTTAAATGTTAACATTTCCCTTATGTGTTCTGCATTAAAAAACAATGGTAATAATGATTCCACGGCGAGGTTGAGGCTTACTTAGTACTCTTGGTGTAAAATACAGGACCAGGATTTAAAGATATTTTATGGGAATAATTACTTTTTTGCTCTTTGGACATAGACATCTGACTCTTAATTACATTAACACACCTTATACACATGAATGGCAAGAAGAATAGCCTCTTTTGAATCTGTGCTAAGATTTTATCAATATAAAGTGCTTCTCACAGGGTTCTACCAAAAGAACTAAATTTCCGTCATCATGAAATTGCAAATCCATTTGTATATGCCTCGTGTATATTTGAAAGCCACTTTTTGATGTTTGGTCTGCAATTACATTTATTGTTTAAGGTTGAATATATGTAATCCTGACTAGACCAACTTGTCAAAACCCGTTATCCACCACGGAACAAAGATAATTGGCCATCTTACAAGAGTAGCATACCAAAGCCCAAAGTTGATCCCAGATACACAGTCTTTGAATTAATCTTGTGTTTTCTGTTTTCCTTCTTTATTACCACCTTACCTATCTAGAAATTACCGTAGCACAGGCTTTAAATTACTGATACATTCTGCAAATGGTAAACATTAAGTTTAAATATTTTAATGCTATTATTTCTCCATACATATTCTTACCTTAAAATGGTTTTTTTTACATATGCCCTCATTCTGTGTGGAAAAATTGTATAGTATGTTAAAATCTGTGGTTATATTTGTCACTGCTAACATGACCTCAAAATCAATCATGTTGTGTAATTGAAAGGATTTTGTAAATCTTTTAAACATCTTTGACACATGAACTACACTCTGTTTCTGGGATTCCATACTGCCTCTGATAAAAATGTTTGTGTTTTAAATTGGTAAGGGTTTTTCTACTTTTTGCATTTCCCTTTGTATATGCTTTCCATACAGAAAGCATACAGAAAGAATTGTCTTAGTTATACTTGAGACTGTGCTTTCTTTAAGAATATACAGCGTCTAGTGTTAGCATACATTAGGACATCATTGTATAGCTATATTTATAGATTTCTTCAAGGTATTTAATAGTAAATACCAAAGGTTCATTTAATAAGATGATCTTGCCCACAAAATAGTCAAAGACACGCTGTAGAATCAGGATAATGCAAGACTTGTGTTTAATCCCTTTTTAAAAGATCATTAAATAATTTTAGCAGAGCTGAGGATCCTTTTTCCTTAATTATTATGTAATTTAAGTAAAGGGACCATACTGTGTCAGGAGGTTGTGTAAGAGAAAACCATGACTTTTAAATCAGACAAACTGTGTGAGGGGGATGTGTGTGTGTGTGTGTGTGTGTGTGCACGCGCGCACGCGCTCCCGCTGGGAGTGGGGGTTCTGGCTCCTATTTATCATGTGATCTCTGGAAAGTTACTACATTATTTGAGGCTCTGAGCAACTCTGGAGTTGAAAAACACCACAATAGCTGCTACAGAATCCAGAAACAGTACACCTATTCATCGAGTTGTGATATAATTAAATGAGACAACGTGTGTGAAATGCCCTGAACAGGGCCCAGTAATAGTAAGCACTCAATAAATAGTATTTGGAATTCTCACTCGCTGGTCTTGTGCAACCCCCAACTATGCATGAATGATGTTTAGAACAGTGCCTGGATTATGGTGTCTGCTCTGATTGGGTATAATCAGAAATTAAAACTGATGAACTAGACTTGAAGCCTTTCTGTGCCTGCCAACTCTACATTGCTCTGCATTCACCAATTACTAAGTAGAGAGGAGTCAGCACCTTGAATTGACCTATATATAATACCCAGCAGGTGTATGTGGCCTTTCGCTTCACAGCAAATTGCTCTCCTAGGGATTGGAGAGAATGAAGAATGCCCTGCTCCCAGCCCTCATATTAAACCCCAGTAGAGCTCCTAGAAGATTTGCTTAATTCTCTCTTCAAGGGACAGATCTTAGAGCCGAGTCCTAAGTCATGTTAATTTGACATTGGAAAAGCATTATCATTTTAATCATTGTGTACAAGATAACTTACTTGCTTTACTGCTTATTGCTTGTTTGACCATTTGTAATACTCAGACTATTATCCTAAAAGAGTTTACACCTTAAAAAAGAAAAACTTGAGAAACTTTTACTAACAATTTCATATACTATTTTATATTCCAAAAAATGTTGCTTTATGATTGTAAATTTTTATCATTTCAGGTGTAAAGATGGTTTGAAAGGATTTACATTCTCTGCACTTAGGTAAGTAATATATTTGATTTACCGTCATGTTGATTACAAGTTCTTTTTAAAAAGTAGCAAACATTAATAACTATCACTTATAATATTAATTGACTCAATTTTTAAGTTGAAAGTTGTTTTAAAAGTCATGAAAGTATTTCCAAACATTAGTAGATAGTCCATTAAAAGTGCTTTATCAGACTTTTCTTTCTTAAGAGTAAAAAAAAACTAGTTTATTAATGCTTATTAGCTGCCTCATACTGTGGGGTGTTAGAAAAAAAAACCCAAAACCATGTTCTTCAAAGCTGCACATGAATAACAACATTAAAAATAAAATCTATATCTTGAAACTCACTGCCACTGAGTCAACTCAGAGCGACTGTGTAAGACAGAGTAGAACTGCTCCTGAGACTGTAAGCGTGTACAGAAGCAGACAGGTTCACCTTTCTCTCATAGGGCAGCTAGCTGGTGCTCTTAAACCACTAACCTCATGGTTAGCAGCACAGTGCTTAGTCTACCAAACTACCCCCCCCCCAAAAAAAAACAACAAACCAACAAACGGTTCGTGTTGCCCAGACTATGGACATCTTAGGGCAGGACTCATATTGTGATACATGTATTGGATAATAGCCCTCATTAGCATTTTTCTTCTCATCTTGTAGTTCGACTCTTAACACATAGTAGATACTATAGAAATAATGGTATACATTAGTATTATAATTGTGTCTCACTGAATATATTCACATGGATGAGATCATCCCATTTTTACAATTCTGGGAGACGGCTATGTGGATGCCTCTGTGACCTGTTGAAGCCAAGGCTTAGAATGATTGACTACATAAACATCATACAAATGACTATACAAGAGGTCCTCACAAAGCTCTTGAATGGACGACATGAAAAGATAAAGGAAACTTTCCAAGCCCCTTGTTATCCTGACTCCAAAGCCAGTGTTCTTTCAGTTTAGGTCAGATACTGTTTATCCATGCCACAGCTCCCCCAAGTACAAGTAGTACTTGCTTAGTTGAAGAATAGTATTTACTGGAAATAATTACTGTCAAGTCTGTTTTGACTCACAGCAACCGTATTGGGCAGAACAGAACTTCCTCATACATTTTCCATGACTGAATCTTTAGAGAAACAGACTTTACATCTTTCTTCTGCAGAGCAGCTGGTGGGTTTGAACCACTGAAGTTTTGGTTAGCAGTTTACCCACATAGCGTCAGGGTATAGTAGGGAAGAATTAAAGTGGACTCAATACTAAGAGAAATTATATGTGACTATCTCAGGGTATTTTCAAGATCGAGTTAATGAATGAAATGTGTTTATAACTGCCGGCACTGTAGGAACTCAAGAACTGTTGGCTATTCTTTTTTTAAATACAGTTTCATTGATGTATGTTTCACATATCATACAGTTTAAGCATTAATCATATTAAGAAGATTTGCAATCACCACCACGATCAATTTGAGAACATTTCTTCTTATACCCATTCCCCGCCTTTGCCCTTGCCATGCCCCTAGGCAGTTAACAATCCAGCTACTGTCACTATAGACCTTCCTATCCTGGACTTTATATACAGAAAAATCAAACTACCGACAGGCAGCAAACAAGCGGAAGCAACAATAATGACTAGACAAAACACAGCAAAGCTATAAAGAAAGCACAAAGCATTAAAAACCGAAGCAACTTTAAGATGGGTCCAAAGGGAGGTCAAATGTTAAGGTACTACATTTTAACCTACCTACGTCTTCCATAATCTACTTTCTAATGCTTGTTGTTTGACAGCAAGGCTAGGCACATCCTTGACTCTGCTCAGAGGGATTTACTGGAGCTTCATCCATTTGGGTACGCTGGACATGGGTTTGCACCTTTCCACTGTTGCAGAGCCTTCTGCAGACTGGGTGTTCACAATTCAAGTTCTGATACCTTTGTCTCTTTTGGAGTTTGGATTTTATTATTTGCAAACCTTGAACCACACAGGCTTGTGTGCTTCTTCCATGTGGATTTAGTTGACACCTCATGTAGATGGCTGTTTGTTTGAAGAGAAGTCTTGAAGGCCCCAGATGCTATTCTTTTTGATAGCTAGCTGGGTTCATCACCATATTCTGCTAGAGCACCCATATCTTCAGTGATCTCTTAATGATGTAATAAGAACTAATTGTCCTTAGATTAGGGCTAAAGTTAAGTACAAACCCCAAATCTATTCATAGATCTGTGGTTATGTGTCTCTCTGGTTCATTTTAGAGGCATTACCACAATTTTATGATAAAGAACAGTATAAATCATCCTCCTGCATCACACAACAATTTTATTGATAGTGTCACTAATGTACCCAATGGTGTAGAGATTAAAGCACCGTTGAGAAAAGGAAATTATACAGGTATAGGCCAGCTGCAGAATGAAACCCATGAATTGTTTCCTTGTAAAGATTCAACTCTTAGTGATTGGACACTTGATACAAACATTGGGACTTGATGATAGGGCAAAGCTTTCAGTAACATTCCTTTACAAAGGCAGAGCCATGTTACCAAATTAATAAATATGAGAAAGCAGGGAGGGAATTAAAATAGTATGTGATTGTCTTTGTCCTCAAAGCAAGAGAGCTGAACTAAAGTTCAAGACAGCCAATTCACATAACCTTGAGATAGCAGTCAGATGCTTCTTCTCACACTGGGCGTTTCAGCCCTGAAGCTCCCCAATTCACATGCTCCCTTGGACTTAACCACTTTTCTACCGATGGGCATTTGGGCTGTTTCTGGTTTTTGTTATTGTGAACTGTGCTTCAGGGAACACGGGAAAGCTTAACTCTGTTTTGTGTTTTAGCTCTTATTTCTTGGGGTGTATGTCTAGCAAAGGTATTGCTGGGTTGTATTGCATATCTATCCCTAGTCCGTTTCAGGTATTGCTGTATTGCTTTCCACAGTGGTTACATATAGGCATTCATGTATCGAATGATCCCAAATATACAGATGAACCTACACAAAACTGACATGATCAATAAAGTAAAACAAAAACCATAATAGTTGGGGCAGGAAACTTTCAAGAACTAGAGGAAAGTTATGTGGTTCATCATAAATCTGTACTGGATTTAGCATCCTTTCTATGCAGCCCTTCTGAGTGGGACTGTCCAGTTGTCTTACAGGTGGGTTTTGGGTCTCCACTATACCCACTCCTCTTCATACCAATTTGGTTGCTTGTTTTTGAACTTCTGATACATTTTATTTTCGACACCTCATAATCACACAGGCTGATGTGCTTCTTCCATGTGGGCTTTGTTACTTCCCTGCTAGATGACCGCTTTTTAAACTATAAGCCTTTAAGACCACAGATGCTATATCTTTTAATAGCTGGGCACCATCAGCTTTCTTCAACACATTTCCTTATGTACCCATTTTGTCCTCAGTGATTGTGTTAGGAAGGTGAATGTCGTACAGTGCTCCATTACTAGAAGAAACCATTCTTGTACTGAGGTAAGATTTAAGTAGAGGCCCAAAGTTCATCTGCTTTCTAGTTGTATTTGCATATATATATACATATATAACTAAATACATGTATTTATATATGTATTTGTATACACACATATATACACATATTTTTTTGTTCTTCCCTCCTGCACTATTATTATTTTTACTCATTGTTCACCTCTCAGTAATTTCTCTCAGATAAAATTCAATTGATGTAACTTAACCAGAAGAGCTACACCCTCCTCACTATCAATTTTAGAACTCTTACTCTTCCCCTGTACCCATTGGTATTGGCTCACCACTCCCCTCCCCCACCTTCTCCCCTTCCATGCCTGCAAGGAACCATTGTTCTAGTCACATATGATTGCCTATTCTGCCTATCTTGTATAGATAAGCACCCCCGCCCTCCCCAAATCAAAGCAAAACTAAACATACAGGTAGTCGCAAGTCTGACAGGGATCCTGACATAGGGTAGATGAATATCTCTGTTAAATAGAGAGCAGGACATTTGATAAAACCATCGGTCCAGTACTCATTTCTTTCAGGGTTATATGCCTTACGGGTTACCTAACAATGCACACACACTTTTAGTCGTTATGCATTCATGTCCAAAAGGCAGTATCCCGAAAGTTCCCATTGCTATCCCTGCAGTCAGGAATGGAGCGGTCTATTGCCACCCCCTCCACCAACCATCAGTTATCCCTTTCAACTTTCACTCTGACCTCCTTGTGAGTAATCCCCAACCAATGCAGTTGGGGTGCCAAGTGCTGCCCCCTGAGTCAGAAGTCTACAATTGGAATTCTTCAGGGACTTTGTGGCTTTGCTCCCATCACTGGTCTGTCACATTCCTCTCTTGATTTGCCCCCGTGTGGGTGGGTCAGACCAGCCTCTCTCTCTGAGCTGTATCTTCAGGGTTGTCTTCTGCAGTGCTGTCATCTAGGGAGAGGGCATCACATCTTGGGCTGAGGCTGAACCTGCATAAATCTCTAGGAATGAGCTGCTCTGAGCAGGAACATTGTCCTTAGGGATTGGTACACTGGAATGAGGTCTACTTTGCTCTCTCTTTGCTGTGGAGATATAAGCAATACTCTCCCCTCGGGTTGGTTAGAGCCCGTACCCCCCATTGCCATTGTTTTTCTTCTCCCCACACCTCTATGGGCCTTAAAGGCATAGGAGAGGGATGTGTGGAGAAGCATGCTTTTCAGCTCAGGTTTTATTTGCATCTGTTTTTGATGAATTATGAATCATTGGGTTTGGTCTGGCTCATGCCAGAATATCTGGTCCTCAGCCAGGGAATTGTGTGTTGTGTGCTATTTCCCTTAGGCCTGTTCTGCTATTTGAATTTACCTCCGTGGACTCATGTTGTACTTGACCTTTTGTGATTGGCTAACCACTCAGCATAATAGTCTTTCCACAAGATGAAGCTTTTCATAGTTTCATCACTATTTTTTAGGGATGCATAGTATTCCATTGTGAGTATATACCAGCGTTTTTAATCCATTCATCTCTTGATGGGAATTTAGGCTGCTTCCAATTTTTGATGATTGTAAATTGTGCAGCAACAAACATTGGAGAGCAAATGTCTGGTCATGGTTGTGTTTCTTATTTCTTCTGGGTATATGACCCGTAGTGAAATTGCTAGGTTGTATGGTAGCTCAATTTCCATGTGTTCTAGGTTTATCAAATCGCTTTCCACAGTAGCTGTACGTACCTACAGGACCACCGGGAGTGAATGAATGTCCTTATTTCCCCACACTCCTTCAACACATGGTGCTTTCTGGTTTTTTGAATTGGCTATCTTTGTGGCTGTTAAGTGTTTTGATGTTTTGATTTGCATTTCCCACATGGCTAATGATTGGGAACATTTTCCCTTGTGCTTATTGGCCATTCAGATTTCCTCGTTTGTGAATCTTCTGTTCAAGTCCTTTGCCCAACTCCTCAGTGGGCTATTAGTTTTTTTCTTGTAAGCTTGCCCGATTCTGGAGATTGTAGTGATAAGTCCTTTGTCTGATATATCATTACTAAATATCCTTTCCCCAATCAGCAGGCTCTCTCGTTCCTCTATTGATGAAATCTTTCAAAGTACACAAGTGCTTTAACTTCAGTAGGTCCCACTTTTCTGTTTTATCTTCCTCTGGGTGTGTATCCTTATGTCTGATAGCCCATGTGGTCCCTGTGCTAATGTTCCTCCTCGATGATCCTGGTAGTTTGGGGTTTTACCTTGAGGTCTGTGATCCATCTTGAATTTGTTCTTGTATATGGAATGAGGTAAGGGTCTTGTTTCATTCATTTGCATGCTGATACCTAGTTTTTCCAACACCATTTGTTGAATAGTGCATCTGCTTCCCCTTTGATATTTTTTGGACTGTTGTCAAGGATTATCTGTCTGTATGTTGCTGTTTTAATTTCTGGATTTTCTGTTCTTATCCATTGATCCGAGTATCTTATCATTTTACCAGTAGCTTACCATTTTGACAACTCTGGTTGTATAATAAGTTTTAACGGTAGGTAATGCAAGCCCGCATACTTTGTTTTTCGTTTTGAGGAGTTTCTTGCCGATTCTGGCTTCTCTTTTCATATGACATTGGTAGTCAGTTTTTCCATTTCTTTGAAAAGTGATGCTGGAATTTGTATTGGGTTTGCATTAAGCTTATATAGTGCCTTAGGCAGGATTGACATCTTTTACAATTTTAAGTCATCTAATCCATGAGATATTCTTCCATTTTGAAGCTCCCTTTTGTTATCTTGTAATAATGTTCTGTAATTTTCCTCATACAGATCTTTTGAGTATTTGTTGTTGTTGTTGTTATATATATCCCTAGATAGTTTAGTTTATGCTTCACTACTGTGAAGGGTAGTACCTTCTTGATCTCTTTTTCTGTAATCCCCTCAGTGGCGTATAGCAATCCAATTGATTTATGCTGGCTGATCTTGCATCCTGCCACACTGCCATATTCCTTTATCATTTCCATTACTCTTATTGTGGAGCCTTTGGGGTTCTCTCTATATAAAATCATGTCATCTGCAAATAACGATAATTTCACTTCTTATTTTCCCAGATGTATGCCTTTGTTATCTTTGTGTTGCCTCATATTATTAGCTACGACCTCCAGGATGGAATTGACTAGAAGAGGGGAAGGGGGATCCTTATTGGGTCCCCTTTTCAGTGAATGCTTTTGTCTTTTCTCCATTGATTGTAATGTTAGCTATTGGTTTTTCATATATAGCAATAATTATATTGATAATTTCCTCCTATTCCTATCTTCTTGAGTGTCTTTATTCAGAATGCGTGTTGAATATTGTCAGATGCTTTTTCTGTGTCTGTTGATACTATCATGTGGTTCTTTTCCTTTGTCTTGTCCATGTGATGGATAATGTTGATGGAACTTTGCATGTTGAACCATCCCTGCTTCCCTGGTATAAATCTCACTTGGTCATGATTGATTCTTTTTTTTATATACTTTTATATTCTATTAGTCAATATTTTATTAATTACTTTTGCATCAATGTTAATTAGAGATATTGACCTATAGTTCTCTATTCTTGTGAGATCCTTGCTCTACTTTTGTATCAGTGTTATACTAATTTAATAGAATTTGCCTGGGAGTTTCCTGTCATTTTCTATGTTCTGGAAGAGTTTGTGTAGTTTTGGTGTCAGCTCTTCCCTGAATGCTTAGTAGAATTCTCCTATGAAGCTATCTGGGGTAGGGCTTTTTTTTATTTGGTAGTTCCTTGATAACCTTATATATTTCTTTTTTTTGTCATGGGTTTGTTCAAGTTCTTGACATCCATATGAGATAATTTGGGAAGAATTTGTTTTTCCAGATATTTGTCCACGTCCTTTAAGTTTTTAATTCATTGGAGTAGAGTTCTTCATAGTTCTATGTAATTAGTCTTTTTATTTCATTGAGTCCATTGTATTTCTCTTGTTTCGTCCGCCATCTTGGATATTTTCGGTTGAATTTTCCCCTGATGTCTGCCCCTAGTGGTTTATCGATGCTGTTGATTGTTTCAAAGACCCAGCTTTTTAATGAGTTGATTTTCTCCTTTGTGTTGTTTTCCCACTCATTTATCACCATCGTGGCTTTTATAATTTCTTTGTTATTAAAGGATTATTCTGTTGACTCTGTTCCAGTTGCTGAAGGTTTTGTGTTAAAGTGTCAACCATAAATCTCCCTTTTTCATATGTGTTTATCACTATCTAGCATCCTCTGATAACTGTCTGTGTTTTATCCCATAACTTTTTGAATATTTTATTTTCATTCTCATTTTATTCTAGAAACTTCCTAATTTTGTCTTTAACTTGGGTCAAACCCTGTCTTTTCTAAAAAGTAAATTATTTAGCCTCCATGTGTTTTCCCTGGTTTATTGTTCTTTCTTTTGTTGATTTACAGCATTATTGCATAAGTATTCAGAGAAGGAAGTCTGTGTGACCTCTATATGTTTGAATTTATTCAAGCATGACTTGTGTCCCAGCATGTGGTCTATTTTAGAATATGTGTCATGTGCACTTGAAAAAATAGTGTTTTTATTTTCCTAACCCTAACCCTATTTTTACAGGAGGCTGGAGAGCTCTGAGTATATCTATCCTGTTCAGTTGTTTGGCTGTAGTATTTAGCTCTTTAGCCTCTTTGTTGAGCTGCTTTTCCACTTATCTGATTTTATTGGATAGTAGTGTTACTGGTCTCCTACTATGATTATCAAACCTGTGATTTGTTTTTTCAACTTTTGAAGGATTTGGTTGAAAAGTTTTGTGGGTATCTTGAGTGCATACATGCTTATTATCCTGACTGGCTCTTAGTCTACTGATTCCTTAAGGATTATATGGTGCCCACACTTATCTTTTGCTATGTCCTGCATCTTGGGATCGAGTTTGTCAGAGAATAGAATTGCAACTCCTGCTTGTTTTAGATATCCATCCCCTTGATATACTTTTCACTATCTGTTGATCCTCACCCTTTTTGTGGCTGTGAGCTTAAGATGTGCCTCTTGTAGACAACAGATTTATGGATTTTGTTTCCTAATCCAGTCTGCTAGTCTTTGTCTTTTAATTAGTGAGTTCAGACCATTGATGTTCAGAATGATTACATCCATTTGTGGTTTTTTTGCTGTCAGCTCATACCTTTTGTGTTATATATTTTCCTATCTCCCTCCTTAGCTGTATCTGTATTTTGTGTATGAGTAGGGGATTCATTCTTGCCTTATTTTCTCTGTTGTAATAAAGAGGTCCTGGGCCTTGTTCTCAGTGCCTTAACTTCTGGATGGTGCTACACTATGAGGTGGTCTCCTGTTTGTGTTTGGTGGATATTAGTCTTCTGTCCAAAATGAGTTAGAGAGTGATTTTTGTAGTGCTGTATTCTTCTTAAAATATCCTCTGAATTTTTCTAATCTGAGCAAACTTTTACCTCTCTTTCTATTTTGATAGAGTTTAGTAGGATAGAGGATTCTCACATTACAGTTATTTTCTTTCACCTTTCAGAAGATGCTACTTCATTCTCTCTCTTCATGGTTTCTTTTGATAAGTTTGCCCATGTTCTTTTTTAAAAAATACTTTTATTGGGGGCTCTCACATCTCTTATCACAATCCATATATTCTTCCATAGTGTAAGCCACCATCATTATTTTCGATGCATTCTCTTCCCACTTGAGCCCCTGATATCATCTCCCTATTTCTTCCTCCTCCCTCCCCCAACCTCCCTCCCTTACAAACCCTTGATAAGTTACAGATTTTACTTTTCATATCTTAAACCGTCCTTTGTCACCCCTCACCCACATTTCTGTTATTTGTCGCCCTGGAAGCGGATTCTAGATTGATCCTTGTGCTCAATTCCCCCTTTCTCCCCCCCCCATCCTTCCCTAATTCTCCTGGTATCTCTACTCTTATTGTTGGCCCTGAGGGGTTTTTCTATCCTGGAGTCCCTGTGTTGTGGGCTCTTATCTGCAGCAGTGTGCATGCTCTAGTCTAATCTAATTTTTAAGGTAGGATTGAGGTCATGATAGTAGCGGGAAGCAACTTGTGTGTTTCATCAGTGCTATACGGCACCCTGATTGGCTCATCTTTTCCCTGTGACCCTTCTGTGAGGGGATGTCCAATTGTCTCCAAATGGGCATTGGGTCTCCACTCCATCCCCCCCCACCCCCATTCACATTGGGTGTGATTTTATTCTGGGTCTTAGATGCCTGATCCCATCAACACCTCATGATCACATAGGCTGGTGTGCTTCTTCCATGTGAGCTTTTGTTGCTTCTGAGCTAGATCTGCCCATATTTTTATCTAATTATCTTCATAGGTAACTGGATTGTTTTCTCTATCTACTCTTAGGATATTCTCCTTTCCCTCAGAGTTGGATAATTTGGCTACTATATGCCTTGATGTGTTCTTCCTGGGATTCAGTCTAGTTGGTGTCTTCTCTGCTTCCTGGGTGATTGTTAGAGCATCTTTTATTATACTGAGGAAGTTTTTTCCCAGGAATTCCTTTGCTAGTTTGCCTGCTGATTTCTTCATTATGCCTAGCTCTGATATCCCACTTATTTGAATATTGTTTATGAAGATAGCATTGCTCATTGTTCTCAGGATATCTTGTTTGATTGTCTTTCATGTTTGTTGAATTCTGCTAGGGTCGCTTTGAAGTTGCTGATTTGGTTCTCTAGTTTTTCCAGTGTTAGTGGGGTCTGTTACCATCTTCTTTGCTTCTGCTTCATCTTCCCTAACTGGTATTTTCCTTCAGTTTGTAGAGTCTATCCTTTCTATTATTTCATCCCTTTTCTGTATTCATCCCCTCATATCCTGTATGACTCTAAGCAGCATTCTGAAGATTTCTTTATGTGGTGGTTCAAAGTTTGCTTTTTCTTTGTATGTCTCTAGGTTTAGGACCTCCTCTGATATTGCGGGGGTTTTTTTTCCTTCTGTCTTGCAGTGCCTACTAATGTGGGTTGCTATCTTTGTGGCATTTTGGTAGATTTTAGTGACATTTCCCTGGGAGTCCAGAAGTTCTAAGTTTTCTTTCTCAGAGGCTAGTAAGAATGATTCTAAGAACTACCTGGAGCTAGCTGGGGTGCTGTTTTGAGCTGCGTCTCTATCTCACTGGGGTTGACTCTTCCCTAGATAGGTGGGGTTATCTATTTCGAGGACAGTGCAGGCAGCTCTCTGGTAGAGTGGGCAGAGCAGTCACAGGCATCAAGGGTGATGCTGGGCAGACAGATTGCCATAGCACGGGTTGGTGCTCACGGGTTAGGAGACAAGTGGGGGAGGGACCTATTCAGGGGACCAGCGCTGGTTAGTCACAGGCACAGACCATGAACAGCAGCGCCAGGCCCGTTGTGAGCACTGAGGGAGGCACTTGGCAGGCCCATCGCACACAGGTGGAACCGCATTCACGGCTGCAGTGGGGGAGAGAGCAACTCAGGGGACCTAGGCTCAGAGTGTTATTCGGTTATGTCTTTAGTTGGTAAGTTTGTGGAGAATAGCTATTCTTGAGGTGTAGGTAGCAAGTTCTAGGGGTTGTGGTGGTTTGGGTGCTAAAGCGTGTATTAAATCTATCAGAGTTTATTACTGACCCTGTAAATTGAAGTACTCTAATATTTGTGTTTATAACAGAAGGACCCTTTATAATAGCTTGTTGCCCGACTCCAAATTTTCCAATCCTTATGTATGGTCCCAAGGTAGATAGAGGCTATTGTAGAGTGTGCTGTACTGTGTCCCAGGAAATGAGGGTTAAATTGGTTGCGTGGGTCTGGGCTCACTGGGTCTGCATTTTCCCCTATGCCTACTTTTGCCTGGCTATCTTTTGGCTCATCTCCACGGGACACAGTAGACTGTGTTCCAGAGATCTGTGTTGGGCTGTGCTAAAATTTACCCAGAGGCTTCTAATAGGCATATTGCTGCTCTCTGATTTGGGGAAGTTTATGTCTAATTGTTTTATATTGCTCCATGCTGGTCATCTGTGTGTGAAACTGGGGTAATGGAGTAGGGAGGCTGATACCTTCCCTCTGGTTCTGGCAGGGGACGGTAGGGCTACAGCCCACAAATGCACATGCAGACAGGAGAGTGCCAGGGTGAGCCCTTGGGGCTGGCTTTTGGATGCTCTCCGTGAAGCGTGTGATTATGACTGGTTCTTGGGCAGCAGTCTGTCTGAGAAACTCTCTGCACTCTGGTGGGTTGCAGATCTAGGGTGAAGTGGAGGACACCCCAAAGATCCTGGTGGGGGATGTGAACAATTTGCAGGCAGGTGGGATGAAGCTAGAGTGCACAACGAGCTCTTGAATCACTCTGTGGGTGAAAATTAGAAGGGGAGGTCTGAACCACGGACCCCAGGATACTGGGATTGTAATTCTAGCACCTGGTTTCCCAGAGTTGGCCTCCTTACCTCTTGAATTTATGGTTTAACAGTGGGAGTGCAGAGCTGGTGATTCTACATGGGAGACATCTGCCCAGAACCCTTCAGAAGTACTTTCTTTATCTTAGATTTTCCATCAAAATATTGCGCAATTTATTACTTTTCTTAAAAAAAAAGAAAATAACTTTTGTTGTTGTTACATTACTTATAAAGGATTTGTGGCTGAAACTGCAATTTTTTAATAAAACCAGAATTGGTTTTCATTTTGAGAAAGCAAGACTTTCTTTTGTTTTTAGACTTTGAGTATAGCCTTCTAATAACTGAGAATGTGCCAGATATTTTCATGTCAATTTCTTTAAATTCATTATGTAATAAAGAATGGCTTGAATGTTTTACACTTAAACTTTTCTCAGGATTAGGGAAAATATTTATTATTCTTGAAGCACTTCTATTGTTAGGAAAATTATTAAGTCGTATTATGTGTTACTTCAGGCTGACTAGAGAAACAAGTCCAGTAATACTCATGTGAGTAAGAGCTTTATATCAAAGAGCAATTGTGTATGCTGAAAATATCCCAGCCTGCATCAAGTCCATAAGTCCGATATTAGCCCATATGTCCAATTCTAGTCTACAAATTCCTCTTTAGACTATGCAGAACACAGAATGATGCCAAACTCAGGACACTGACAGGTAGTTGTGGATCTAGTGGCGGTGGAGGCATCTCAGCTTGGTGCAGGTCACCATGTGGCTCCTCCAGTTCCAGGGCTCTGGCTTCCATCAATGTGCCTCCATGTGGCTTATCAACAGGAATGTGAGAGAGAGAGAGAGAGAGAGAGAGAGAGAGAGAATGTCCACTCCAGGGAGGAAGATGGGCGTTCCCAGAATTCTCAGGAGAAGGCCAGGCCCACAAGGAGGCATCAATCAGGCTGTGACCTGATTGACAGACTAGACTCCAGTCCGGTAACCTATTTGACAAGTTGACATGAAATTATGTAACTACCAGATACACAGTATTGTATATTGATAATTGTATTCCACCAGACAGGTTTTATTACCTGTCATCTCACCTACATTGAAAATTGATTACTTTTACAGATGTAAACCTGATACTGAGAACAATATTTCTAAAGGCAAATACATGGTCAAAACATAATGTGAATTGATGTATGTAGTTTTTGTAGGTTTCCAACGAGTAATACTCTCACATGACTATCTAATTCTCCACCTCTTCATTCATGGATGTGTCCTGCTATTTTTTGCAGAAATGCATATCATGTCAAAAACTTTATTTTTCTAAAAATTTTAAAATCAGGGGAAATTAAAATGCTTTGTTGTGCTCCAATGTAATAGGACTCCCTGGCCATAGTAATATGTTGTGAGGATAAGTAAATTACTGCTTGGTACAATTGAGAATGAGGAGATGTCAAGGAAATAGAATTGTACAAAAGTTTAAAGGCCTGTTGGTGTTAGGAAAGTGCTGATCTCATACAGATTAAAGTTACTCAATCATGGAAACAGACATTATTCACTGAGTAAAACAATCTCTTATTCCCACAATTTACAAAGTCCCCCAGTTTGATACTTTGACATTAAACATAGTATTAAAATGTTTTAGAATATCCAACTCTTTAAACTTGGTTTAAACCATTTTCTTTTTATTATTATTTCTTTAAAAAAATAATTTTATTTGGGGCTAATAAAACTCTTATCACAATCCATGTGTCAAGCATATTTGTACATTTATTGCCATCATCATTCTCAAATCATTTTCTTTCTACTTGAGGCTTGTTATCAGCTCCTCATTTTCCCCTCCCTCCTACGCCCTCCTTTCCTCACGAACACTTCATAATTTACTATTATTTTTTAAAGTCTTACAGTGTCCAATGCCTCACTTCACCCACTTTTCTGTTTTCCATCCCTCAGGGAGAGGGTTATATGTAGGTCATTATGATCAGTTTCCTCTTTCTCCCCCCACCTTCCCCTTACTGTCCTGGTATCGCTACTCTCATAGTTGGTCTTGATGGGTTTATCTGTCCTGGATTCCCTGTTTCCAACTCTTTATCGGTATCAGTGTACATCCTCTGGTTTAGCCAGATTTGTAAGGTAGAAATGGGATCATGATAGTGGGGGTGAGGAAGCATTTAAGAACTAGAGGAAAGTTGTTTGCTTCATTGTTGCTACACTACATCCTGACTGCCTTGTCTCCTTCCCACAATCCTTCTGTAAGGGGATGTCCAGTTGCCTACAGATGGGCTGTGGGTCCCCACTCTGCACTCCCACTCATTAACAATGATATGATTTTTTGTCCTTTGAAGCCTGATCCCATCAACACTGCGCGATCACACAGGCTGGTGTGCTTCTTCCATGTGGGCTTTGTTGCTTCTCAGCTAGATGGTTGCTTGTTTGCCTTCAAGCCTTTAAGATGCCAGACTCTATATCTTTTGATGGCCAGGCACCATCAACTTTCTTCAACATATTTGCTTATGCACCTGCTTTTACATCAGTGATTGTGTTGGAAAGGCGGACATCAAGGAATGCCAGTTTAATAGAACACAGTGTTCCTGCATTGAGGAAGTACTTGAGTAGAGGCTCAATGTCCATCTGCTACCTTTATACTAAACCTATAAATATATGCACATAAATCTATTTCCCCATCGTCATATATAAAAATATTTACATATGCACATGTCTGTATTTAGACCTTTATAAATGCTTTTTGCCTCCTAGTTCTTTCCTTTATTTCCCTTTACTTTCCTCTTGTCCCACTATCATGCTCAGCTTTCATTTGGGTTTCACTAAAATTTCTCTTGGTTACATTCCTATACCCTCCTCACCATTGATTTTGGATCACTTGTTGTTCCATTTTCCCTGGGTTTGTTAACACCCACTTCCTTTTCCCCACTTCTCCTTCTACCATGTCTCTCTGGAACCATGAGTCCCATTGTTTTCTCCTCCAGTTTGTTTATCCCACCTATCTTATCTAGATAGACCTGCAGAGATAATAATATGCACCCCCCCAAAAAATACAGACCAAAATAAAGCAAGAGAAGAAAACAAAACCAATGACAGAAAAGGAAAAGCCTATAAATAGTTCAAGGTCTGTTTGTTGACCTTTAGGAGTGTTGTCCGGTTGAGTCTGATGGAGTGCAATGCCCTGGCCCCACAGTCTACTTTTGGTATTCCCTGGAGACTTAGTTGTTCTGTTCCCCTTTCTGTTCTATTGCACACTCTTAGTGTGCCTCAGTGTGGTGGAGTCAGATCAGGTGCAACTGTGTCTCCAGTGTTGTTCCTCGTAGCGGTATGGGTCAGCGAGTGACGTCATGTCCCATAGTGGGACTGGCCCTATGGTTCTCTCTATGCTTTGGCTGCTCTGAGCAGGAATATCATCCTCAGGGCTTGGTGGGCCAGGATGTTCTCCATTCTCCCCCTTCTCCATTCTCCCACTTCTCCATTCTCCATTCCTCCCCCTTCTTCTGCTCCTGTGTGCTCTGATCAGACCTGTCGCTCTCCCTCAGCTATAACTTCAGTGCTGTCCTCTGAAGTGAATTCTTTGCAGGGGTGGGGACTGCCCATGTAGTTGAGATTGGGGCTAGCCCCTCAGGCCTCTCTATTGGTTCCCTGCTTTATGCTGGTATGTTGAGACTAAATCTTTAAAGAAGTAGAAAGCCTTATCTTTCTCCTGCAGAGAAACTGGTGGTTTCACACAACCTACTATGCCATAAGGGCTCCAACCAAAAAACATTCTCCAACTGCCTTTTAAAATTATACCTAGTTCTCTTTCTTCAGTCCTTAATAGCCTCTGCTCACAGCACCCAATTCCCACCCCCCACCCCATTACTTACACCTCTCTTTCCAATCTTAATGATGTTGGAGGCAGATGATCAGCCGAGGAAGCCTGCAGAAATTCCTGGCCAAATGCTTTTAGAGGTGAGGAGGCTGCTCTTATTCTAATTAGAGTTGCCAACTAAAATACCACTTAAACTCCTGGGGTGTAGGAGAATTCTTCTGTGGGGAGGGGCATTTGTGTGAGTAGTTGGGATTGGGGCCAGCCCCTCAGACTTAACCCATTTTCTTAGATACTCCTCAACATATGAAAATGGTATGAGAGGTTCCTTCAGTATATGTATATATTTAGTATACCTGCTCCTTACTTATTGGCTTGCTTATGTTCAAAAGAGCAGGTCATTATGCAAAAAGCAGTATGATGGAAAAAGAAACGAATGACAAAATGGAGGGTGATGACATCATTATCTGCCAAATTACATAATTACTTATTAGCTAGATTTTATCATTGTATAGCTGCCAAACCACTGAGACTCATAATGCAACTAACTTGACACAAAACCTTAACCAACGCAACCAGTTCTGCTCTTGCTTTATACTCTGGTAGATAGATACATGCTGTTGATGCATAAAATAGTCTGATAGATTTTTAAAAAAAAATTTTTGTCATAGTTTGAAATGTTGGACAATGAGAGATGGGAATATTTGAGATTTTAAAAGCCAGAAGATTTTAGCAGAGATTTATAGGGGAAAATGTTCCTGTTGAAGAATTACACACAGTAATGGTAAGGTTTTTAATTATGCAGACAACTTATAACGAAGCCTGTAAAGCCTATTAAATTAAAACTTTGAGGTACATAATGTAGTCTGCAATAACAAACAAGTTTTGCAGTGCACATCAAAATATTTGATGTGCAGTGCACATCAAAAGTAAAGCTGCTTTAATGTATCTGAAAGTTCTTTAGTACTTGTTTTAATGCCTAGAAAGGTACACTAATACTATATATTAAGTCAAATATCTGACTAACTGGTGTTACATATGAACCATACCTAAGTGTTTCAACCTACATGCAAATTCAATTAGAAGTCAGACTGAGGGATAGAATTCATTTATAATGTATAATAATGTGTATGGGTGTAATGTATACTAACAGCTTATATAGTAAGAGCTCACTTTGTACTAGATAATGTTTTAATCTTCAAGTTCTAATTTAGTGTAGTCAGTGATCAGCCAGTGGTGTTCTTGAGGCTGATAGTGACAAGTTTGAGCTTGCACTTCAGTAAGTTTTCTTTGGAAGTTGTATGTAGGGTAATTTCCAATTATAGACACATGCAGGTATTAAATGAAATTATGGGGATAGAGTGAAGGATAGAACCGTTGAAGAGCCAGTGCAGGAGTCTGAAGATACACTGCACTTGATTCATTATAATCTAGAGAACAAAGGCGTATACATAGCTTAGTGATTAAGAACGAAAGCCACTAGCCTAGTACCAGTTCTGGGTTCACATCCTACATTTGATAATTACTGGTCAGGAACAAGATGCTTATTTTAATGGTGGCTGCTTCATAGTGTTTTTGTGGAAATGAATTGATATAATATTTTTAAAAGGCTCAGCACTGTGTCTGTCATATAGTAAATGCTCTGAAAATGCTAAGTGCCGTCATATTTTCTTAATTGCTGTTTTTGGTTCGTACTCAGCGCGATCCTATATACAATAGAATGAAGCACTACCCTGTCTTGCACCAACCTCACATTGTTTATATGTTTGAGCCTAGTGTTGTGGCCACTGGGTTTGTCCATATTTTAAAAATTTACTTATTAGATATTTACAATGTGCAGTAAACCAGGTGAGACAATAAGGGCATGATAACAAAAAAGAATACACGTGGCCGTAGACCACTATTCAGCCAGGATACAGACTAGCAAGTCCTAGAGTGCAGTGGTTAGTGACTCACTGCTAACCAATAGTTGGCAATTTGAACTCACCATCCCTTCTGTAGGAAAAGATGCAGCAACCAGCTTTCCTGAAGAGTACATTCTTGGAAACCATGTTTGGTTCTGCTCTGTCCTCTAGTTGGAATCAACTCAACAGCACTGAGTTTTTGCTTACAAACTGACTAGTAAGGAGCCCTGGTAGTGCAGTAGGTAAGTAGCTAAGGCACTAACTAACGGTCAGCCTACTAGCTGCTCCGGAGGTGAAAGATGAGACAGTCTGCTTCCTCAGATTGACAGCCCTAGAAACCCCATGGGGCCGTTGTACCCAGTCCCACACGGTCTCTATGAACAGAATCGGACTCAGCAGCAATGGGTACATTAGGGAGTCAGTCCCTGATGGTGTCAATGCTTGACTACTACGCTGGAAGGGTAGCAGTCCCAAGCCACTCAGCCACGCCTGGCCACACTGGCTGTGATCCACACGGGAAAGGCTACAGCATTGGAAGCCCGCTGGAGTGGTTCAGTGCACATATAGGGTAGCCGTGAGTGGGAATCAGCTCACTAACAACTGACAACATCAACGGCACGATTCTTATGATGCTGTAAAATTCCTTATACTAAGAATACAGAGGCAAGGGCACACTAATTCACGCTGGTTTGGGGCAGGGACAACTTCTCCAAGGAAATGCTCTCTAGTTTAAGGCAGGCAATCCTACACCAAGAGTGCTATAAATGGTGGGAGAGAATGTTCTTTCTGTGGAGGCACAGTTTTATCCTTGATGTTTATTAAGATTTTAAACTCCATACACAGCCATAATCACAAAACAAATTCTTTTGGACTCATAGTTACCAAAGCTACAGCTGCCTGTGGTGACAAAGAGTCCCTTTGCAAACTCCCTATACTTTGTCACGCTAGATCATTGAGTTTGGTTTGCAGTTGTTGAGATTGACAGCTCGGCCTTTTCTCTTTTCAGAGTGTAAACATTTTTATATTATGTTTCTCATAAGGCCCGTGTTCTAGTATTTTAGTGTAATTTTATTGAATCTGTATTTTATCTATATTTTATGATGTTTAGTGAAAACTCAAAATGTAGAATTTCTTTATGAAAACTAATTTTTTACAAGAGCAATGAATCCTATTGTAAAACTACTAGCAGTAATAATAAAATTTTTTATTATCTTTGGAAAATATTTAACTTTTAATATAAAAGGATGGTGTCTTCTAGATACATTTTTGTTCTTGTTGTTTATTGGTTGCAACAGAAATAAGCAGATTGGAAAGATTCTAAGTTTATGATTTTCAAAATAAAATAATTTGAAACTACATTCAAGATTGACCTCTCCAATATTTCATTCTTAATGTTTCCATTTCCTTGTATAGATGATCTTTTACTGCATTTTGACTGTTTTATGATTCAAAGTTCTGTGAGGTATAAATGTAGAGGGGTAGAACGACAACCCATTCAATTGTAACTGGAAGCAGAATTTATTGAAAAATATAACTTTTGTGATTGCCTGGTAGATCCAAGTTAATAGCACACTCAATTCTATTGTACAACTTTAGATGTATAAAACATTAGGAAAATGGCAACCTATATTAAGGGTATATCGTCAAAGTGCCCTACTATGTTTAATTTTACTTCAAAATCCTTATATTGTCAAAAGCATGATTATACTAACTTATATTCTAAATATGCAGATTTTGAAAGCCAATTATTTTTTGTTTCTTCAGTGAATGATTTGATTATATGTAAGTGGTGAAAATGCTGTTTCAGGTGATGACACTTTCCAAAATGTATTTGTCTATAAACAATATATATTTTTCTTTATTGAATTTTCTTTTATAAAAGTGAAAAGTACCTCATATTGTGCTCTCTCTCTTTTTTTTCTCTTCCTAGATTTATTGTCGGGAAGGAAGAAATTCCCATATATTCTTACTCACCGGAGGCAGCATTTGCAAAAGTGGAACAAAAGAGAGAGAAACGCGAGGAAAAGCCAAGAAGAATGAATGTCATTGCTCTCGTTAGGAAACTTGTGGATTCAATGTGAGTTCTTTATTTTAATATCGTAGTATGATTTTTCCCAAGTTTATATGGTATTAGTATCAAGCTAAGGTATTTTTGCTTTTTAATCATGTAGTGATAATAAATTTTCTGTAAAAACTGTACATAGATTTCATAAAAGGCACATAATGGCAACTGGATGTTAAATTATTTTTGACAGTACTAAAACAGCATAGACCATTATGTTCCTTTAAAATAGAATTTACAAGAAACTAAAATATTTTTCTCTTTCAAACTGACAGCGTTAGAGGCAGCGGGACTGGGGAGCAGCAGGAACAGAGGAACTGTAAGCAGTGACTTGCGAAGTGTGGGGAGGAGGAGGGCAGGCTCCTGAGGCAGATTTAAACAGATAAGGGAACAATAAGGCGCAAACCTCAAGCAAAGGATACTTTGTGAGAGTGGGATTTTCATGGTTTTGTAAGTGAAAAAGAAAATGTTTATTTGTATATTGCAAAAGGAAGTATTGCTATTTTCTACACTCATGTGTTCATTGATAGTGCCATTTCAGAGATTTAAGGAGTAAGTGTAATGGTTTAAAATATCAGTCAATAAAAATAATCTTGTAAATGACGCCTTGGAGTGGCTGGAATGAGTAGGGAGATAAAGTTAGGCTAAAGTTAACCGATGGCCGATTCGAACTCATAGCCACCCAATAGGGTATAGTATAACTGTCCCCGTGGGTTTCTGAGCCTGTAACTATTTACAGGAACAGAGAGCAGCTAGTAGATTCAAGCTGCTGACCTTGAAGTTAGCAACCCAAAGGATAGATAACTCAGGACGTCACCAGGTTCCTTGGAGGATAAAGTTAGAAAATTAATTATAGGAGCCTAAAGTCCTGTGAGAAATCCGAATACCTTTATTTGACTCTGTTTACTCCACCAGCTTTGTGACTTTGGACACGTCATTTAACCACATTTCACTCAGACTCCTCATGCTAACTTGGCTTGATAATTTCTATCAAAAATTTTTGTGAGCATCAAATTAGATAACATATGAAATGTCTGGACAATGCATGGATCCACGAGTGTTCCATTTGTATAGAATGTAAGACTAGTGCACAGAAGGCGAGAAGGAAGAAATAAATGGTAGTAGGAATAACTGTGGCAGTGAATTTATGTAAAAATAGTTATGAGTGCTCCAGTGGAGACGGGGGTGGGGTGGGGCTCTATTGATAGAAATAGTGTCACCAGCCAACAAGAGGAAAATGTAGGATAATATCTTGGTGAATGAAGCATTGAATGTGAGAACTGTGAAGGGCAAAAAGAACTAGAGTAGTCTCTGTGGGTTCATGGTGTGAAAGGTTTAGGGTAGTTCAGAACAGAGAGAGTACTACAGGGATTGGACCATGTCGCACCCGGGAAGCCATTTTAATGAGAGAATAAAGAAAGATTAAATCGCCAAGTAGTTCAGGTGGTAAAATCATTTCACTTCACTGGCAAGTAGAGTAGGAGAGGTTAGTAGTTTCTCTGATTTTGGTAACAGTGGCTGAGAAATATCTTCGGAGCAGAAACTTAGAAGCTTGGAGAGCAGTCATTTGCATCAGGCAATCCTCTTTTCAGGTCCTCGACCTTAGTCATTCAGCAGCTCAACATGACTGTGTTTGTCACATCATCCTGGTGGCAAGGCAATCGAAGGTCTATGCTGCATACAGACTTTTGCTATCACCCTTGACTAGGAAAGGTTCTGAACAGTTCAGCAGTGAAGAATCAATTGGACTGGGAGAAAGGTCTTTATAACCAGTTTGCCAATAGAACTAGGGGAGCCTGGAGCCAGACATTGCTCTATTTCCCCATTACTGTTATAAATGGGAAAGAGTTTATGAGTTTCAACTAGGAAAAACATTAAAATCTGAAAAGAGGTTATAAAGACTGCTTATTTTAGAGTCTAGATCCTTCAAAGAGTAAAATGAAGAACAAAATTTATGTAAGATTGTCCTACATAACTTTAAAAAATATTTATCCATAGGTTGACTCAATGCTCCTAGCATCTTCCTACCCGATAATTAACCGTAGTATGTCTTGAACAGTAGTCCACCTAACAGAAATGTTTACTGGACTCTGGAGGTTGAAGTGGTTTACATTCAAACCACAAATAACCTACTTCTGAATTTTTAAATGCTCTATTCCTATATTTTTAAAAACGGAATTTTAATACTATATCATGTTTGTTTTCCATATGTTTACTCTCAACTATAATTAAGCATGTATTCCTACAGGAATTCCTGAGAACATTCCCATTATGATTTTTTTGCTCAAGTATTAACTTCATGCATGATTTATGAGTGTTTCAGTCTATAACAAGGAATTTAAAACTTTCAAAGACATTGGCAGAGCATTAAGATAATATATACATATTTTGAGGATTTAGTCACAAATATTTACTGCTCTCATTTTTGTTCACTCGACAGTCAAGTATTTTGACTGCTTTCTTATGCTTTCTACCATGTGTTAGATGGTTAGCAACAAAGGTGAAATGATCGCTGTCATTTTCACCTTTGTGTGTCTTAAAGAAACCGAAAGATGACCACATTTAGGAATGTTGTTAGGCACCATTGAATTTGTTCTGACTCCCAGTGGCCCGGTGTCAACAGAAGAAAACCCTGCCCATCATTTGCCCTGCTCACCATTGTTCTTATGTGTAGCCCACTCGTGTGTCCATCTTGTGGAAGGGCTTCCTCTGTTTGACTGCCCCACTACTTTACCAAGGAACTGCTCTTTCCCAACAGACATGTCAAAAGGATATGAGACGGAGTGTCAGCATCATGGCCGCCAAGGATTATTCTGATTGTATTTCTTCCAAAACAGATGTTTGTTTTTTGGACAATCCACGTTATTACAATGTTCTTCAGCAGCACTGTCTTTCAAATAGGTTGACTCTTCTTCCATCTTCTCTATTCAGTGTCCAATGAATCGGTGATATATTCTCCTTTTCTGGTTAGAACATTTAAAACTGATTCTTACTCGCTCACTCTTTAATTATAATTAGTTTAGGTTTGTCTTTGTTTGTCTTGGTTTATTCCCAGATGCAAGCATGGACCAAGGCACAGATGCTGCAAACACTACGAAGATAATTGCATCTCTTACTGCATTAAAGTAAGTATCTCAAAGTAGCCACATTGGATACTAACATTGTCTCTAAACGTTGTCCCTAGACTAACATTGTCCCTAAACATTGGAGACTATGGTTGCAGTCTGTGTTTAGAGACAATGTAACGAGAAATAACTTATTTATTCAGGTAGGTGGAGAAGTTGCCATTAACAATTGCTATCACCCTTTTTGACGTAACAAAAATCTTATGAGAAGCAGGCAACAATTTAGCTTTTAATATTCAGTTGTCAGATCCTTGATGAAGTGATTTTAAAATTAGTTTATTTAAAAATTAGTGAACATGTTGAGGTAGGAGAAAGATAGGTAGTCACACACGCGACAGAAGCATAGCCATTACAGTTTGCCCTTTGTGATGTATTTGAACTCTATCTTAGCACCATGTTCCTGTTGGGGTTTTCTTTTGCCCAGTCCATGGGACTTTGATTAGCCATTGCCTGCACAATAATCCAAATGCATCGATTCCTCTCTGGTCTTTTTTATTCAATGTCCTCTGAATAGGTGGGTTTTTTTTTTTTTCATTTTCTCTTCTGGTTGGAACATTTATCATATGTTCTCAAGTATGCGCCAGCCCCAATATCAGCCGAGGCACCTAATTTTACCACAAAAGCTGCATTAAAAAGTGCTGGAAAACTCGGCTTAAACTCAAGTCTCTATAGGAACCCGATTGGAGCAGCAGTACACTGAGCACAATTTGCTAACAATGGCATATTTTGTGTAACTTGTAAAGCTGTTCGATTTCTTAAGGTTTTGAGGTTAGTAGAGCTTGTCCACTGTTATTTAGTTATGTCCCACTTGCTAATATACTGACTAGCTGATTGTCTCTACCTACTTGAACCCCCTCCCCCTCAGTGCACATCCCACTGCCACAAACCCTAGGAGGAGGTTATTTTCAGCACAGCTAGTCTGCCTGGCGGCAGTGCTCTCATGCCCTTCAAATATTCCCGTCTGTTTTGCACATTGGAGCCCCACTCCGCTGATGAAAAGAGCAGAGTTGGTCAGCACCCCAAGTCCCTCTAGAAAGGTTGGATTGTTTCATGCCCGTGCATGTACATTTAAGTACTGGGGCCAAGAGTTGATGGTGGCTTTTACCAAAGATAACACACACACACACTCAGAATCCCCAAAGATATGACCAAGTAAAAGAGGCATTTTTTCAGTTGTGCACTGCTTTCTGATACACTCCTTCCAAATCTCCTTCCCTGCCGACTTTTACAATGGTGGGGGAAAGCAATACTGCTGGCAGCTTCAGAGTCTGTTGGCTCCTGGAGAGTCAGTATTCCCCCCAGTGGAACATGATTCAAGAGGGAATGAAGAGAAGCTGTCAGATTAAATCAGAGGTATTCAAGAATTTCTTTTTTTGAGTAGGTGATATTAAAATAAAAGCATATGGGAAGGCTAGAGTTACTGAGGAATGATAAACCTGATGTTTTCAAGTATGTAATAGTATTAAACTAATTCATGTAAAAACTGGAATATTAGCTCAGGATAATATTTGGAGGCCTGTGGTGAGGAATTCACATCACAAATCAGAGTCGAAGTTTAGGGTGTAGCTCTTTATCCCATGGACTGAGTTACACCACATGTAAGTCATAACCCGGGGAAATATCCATAGTAAATGCATTCCCCTCTACCCATTATACTCTATTCACAGTAACTTTCTGTTTGTTCCAATACCTGCCAACCTGGTTGGAGGTTTTTATGTTTGCTTTGTGCCTTTTCTGTCCAAGCTGCCTGGAATCCTTGTGAGCCCTCCTACTTTTTAAATGCTTTAGTGTGAAGTAGACAAAGGTTGACCGAACAGATGGTCAGTTTTAAGTTCCTCCTCCTCTGTGAAGTTCTGCTGAAAGGTCGCATTCTCCTCGGTGGCCTTCCTTCCCTACCACCTCAGTCTAATCTAGGTTGTCTTCCATCTCTGTTGTAGCTCCCTCCCTGCTTCCTGCAGGACGTTTAGTAGAATCTGTAATTATTGTACAGGTTCATTTTTCATTTTACTTATTTCTCACATGAATACATGAACTTAGTCATTTCCCTTTTCTGTCCTCGACCTCTGCCAGGGCTTGATGAACAGCTAGGATATATGTCCTGAACACATGGAACGGTAATCGGATGGAGGCGTGAATAGAAAAGGGTGAAAGTATTTTAAAATGTGTAACCCCTGAATCTTTGAACTAACATTTTAAGGTGATTGATGGCATTGAAAGCGTTTTAAACAAGTGTTTTAAACATTTGCTGTTTTAAACAAATTCTGGACAGTTCAAGTTAAGCAAATGCATGGTAATTCTCAGTAATTGATTACCAAAGAAACCAAACTTACTAACATGCAGTCAACTCTGAATGCTTAGTGGCCACAGAGGGTTTCAAAGGCTCTCTACATTTTGATCGCTGCAGATAGCCTCATCTTTCTCCTGCAGAGTGCTTGCTGGGTCTGAACCTCCAACCTGGCAGCTAGCAACCCAATGATAAGCTCATAGCACTACCAACTCCTATGTTGGTGAGACAGTTTAATTTCTGCATTTTAGCTAAATATTAGGAAAATTCAGCTATACTAATGAATGGTACTTCCTGATAATTGGTTTTGGGTTCGTGCGAGCATGCATGTTTTCAGAGAGCTCCTCTCTGGGAATAAAAAGCGGGCTTGTAGGACTTAGTAGGCAAGCACCAAGTGTACACACACTTCCTCATTCCTCAGAGAAGGCCGGGGACCCCTGTCACAACGTATTGGTTGAATCACATATAAGTTTTTGTTCTTTTAGCATTTTGGTTTGTGCTAATTGGCATTTTCAGATTTTAGGTATTAAGTAACATCCGAAGTTTATTTTCATAAATATTGAAATGAACTTGGTCAACAGTAGTTTTCTCCTTCAAATAGTTCCTTTTTCTACTGTAAACTGTTGCAGGAAATCTGGGAAATGTTGGCAGCAAATTTGGAGTAGTAATGGATTTTCTCTCTCAGGTTTTGTTAGTTTACCTTAAAGCTTGCATTCCATGGTGATGTTTTTAGTATGACACAATTCAGAACAAAAATTAAAACCAGATATTATGATTTATTTTTCTGGGAGATTCTTTTAACCTTAAATTTTTTTCTAACACTGGTACCAAATAAATAATAAAATTATTTTTCTGTCAACAGCATCCCTAACTCATGCTAATAATTAAGATCAGTTTTTTGTCAAAATTTCAAAAGCATTTGGTTTTGTTAACTGCTTTTCCTTTTTGAATTTAAATGTTTTTGTTTCTAAAACTCATTTGTGGTTTAGGAATTTAAAATCCTGAGTATTGTCATCCAAATGTCAAGAAATGGAATTTTGGTATATAGGCAAGCTTGGCCCATGCTGGTGAGACTTTTTAAGTCTTTGTAAGTCCAAGAAAGTGTACTATCGCCAAGATCTCACCCTTATTTTTAAGGTAATTGTTTTAAAATTATTGTTTGAGGTTTTAAGACTTAATTTTGAAAATATCTGTTACATAAACTTCTATTAGTTTTTGTGAGTATTGTTTTGATTTTGAGATAAGACTCGTCTGCTATTATACTTCAGAATGTGGTGGCTCATTATTTCCTGCCATGTTTCTCTAGGGCTTCATCAGAATGTTCAGCGTGGGCTACCTGATCCAGTGCTGCCTGCGGATCCCGTCTGCAGTTAGGCATCTGTCCACTCAGCCCTCTCGGCTGTTCTCTCTCTTCTACAATAAGGAGAACTTCCAGCTTGGAGCTTTCCTGGGCTCTTTTGTCAGCATATACAAGGTAGGTTTCCAGAAGAGGGGGAGGAACTGCATCCTGTGGCTATTGTGAAAATTAGATGATGGCTTACATGTATATTAGATTTGAAATACTAATTTGTATAGTATTCATAAACACCTCTATAGTATCAAATATGCCCGATATTAAAAATTGAGTTTGGACAAATTTCTTCACTTAAGATATTATTGATTTTGAATATGTAAGGATAATTTGCATTTATAATGGTATTTAAAATTCTGAAAGACATTTGATTATTTTACTCAGAAAATGGGAATTTTCTGGTATTTATAACATACAAATGTTTGCATATGGATTTTTGGCATTTTAATCTCAGGTTTTGTATTCACCATTCTGTACATATGAGTTTTTGGGGGGTTTAGTATTTTTGTTTTTTCCCATTTCAACAGCTATTTATTCGCTTAGATATAATACAAATGATGTTGAACTCAGGAAAACACAACTAGGTTAGAAACTCCCTTATTGAAAATCACCCATGTGCTTCAGAAATTAAAAGTGTGCATGCCATTGTTATTGGTTGCCTCATCAAGTTAGTCCTTGGTGACTTCGTGCTTGTTACTGAATAAAATGATTCTATAGGGTTTTCTTGGCTGTAATATTAATGGAAGCAGATTGCCAGACAGTTTCTTTTGTGGCATCCTGTTAAGATTTTCTGCTGTTAAAGTTCGAATTTTTGGTCATCAGTCAAGCTCATCAAGGTGGCTTAATCATGCTGTTAGTATCTTAGGGAGAATGTAATTAAAAGAGGGGCAGGCAAAAAAACCCTAATTCTTCTGTGCCTTGTTGGTGAATTGGACCCTTTTTCATTTGTTATGTTTCGCTATGACTGATAGAAAGTTACTCCAGTTTTATTTTGATATATTCTGTCCTTATCCAATTTGAAAATGTCTGCCTTTTGATTGGCATGTTTAGACAATTTTTATTTCATGTACTTGTAATATGGTAGGATTTGCGTTTATCTTTTTGCTGTTTTCTGTTCCATGTTTTTTGTTGCTTTTTCTATTTTGGGTTGAGTGTTTTCCTTTACTGTATTTTATTTCAGAATTTGCTTATTAGTCATACCTTTAAAAAATAAGTAGTGGATTCTATATAGCAGGAATGGGCGGTATGGGTCGCCTCTGGCCACCTCTGACTTCACACAGAGAAGGAGGATCCAGCTTAACACCAGCCCAAAGCCTATTCCTCAGAGGCAAGTGCCAGGCATGCGTCTGTCCTCCAGCCGCCTTCACCAGTGCTCATCCCAACCCTCCCTCCCAAGGCACTCTGCTTCTCCGCTGGGTTCAGACATGCACTGCCATGACCACACACAACTCAGAGACCGCAGCACTTAGTCTTATGGGGCTTATTAGGGAAATTAAGCTGTTTTAAGTCAGGATAAGAAATACTCAGGACACACTTCAAATACTGTGATTCTTTTCAGAGCAGTCAGTGGTGGAAGCTGGGTACCATCTAATTCTTTGAGTTTCAGCATTGTGGAGTCTAGGATCCTAGCTCCTTGATTTTTTAAAATTCTTCTTTGCTCCAGATGAGAGACCAATCATTGTACCTTCTTCAGATAACTTTGTTGTTGTTGCTGTTTTACTTTGCTTTTGTTAATTGTTGAAGATGTTGGGTTAAAGCACAAATTTTTTTTAATTTGTGTGTTTATTGCTATAATTATCCATGAAATCCTGCTTTTGCTTTGTCTCAAGGATTTTTGACTGTTTTATTCTCTCTTTTTGGATTCAAGGACTTTTAAAGTTAACTTTAAATTTCTTCTTTTACACAGTAAGCAGGCTGTTATTAAGCTTCCTATATTTAATTTTTTTCTTTTATTGTCTTGTTGATTTCAAATTTTTTAGACTTGTCATCCATGAAGATGCTTTGTAGTCTTTTGGGGTTTTAAAATTTATTATTACTTGCTTTGTGACCTAATATGTAATCTGTTATAGAACATGTTCCAGGCACACTGTAAAAGATTGTGTGTTGTATTGATATTTGATAGTGTTCTGTATATGTCTATAAGGCCTATTTGGTTGATCTTTATTTTTTTTGTATCTTTGTTGAATTTCTTTTTAGTTGTATTCGTCATTGAAAGTAGTGAAGTCTCCCACAATTACTGTAAAGTTGTCGATTTTTCTTTTCAATTATGTTGAAGTATAAGTATTTTTGTTTGTTTCTAGATATTTAGTATTGGTATGTCATCTTACTTGATTGAACCAATAATCTTTATATCATGTTCTTCCTTATCTCTTTTTGCTGGTTTTTGACATAGTCTGTTTTATCAGAAATTAAAATAGCAATTCATGTTCTTTTTTGGTTGCCATTTGTTTGATAAATATTTTTCCTTCCTTTGATTTTTTCCTTCGTTATTTTTCTCTTAGTGTCTAATGGATGATGTCTTTTGCACAAAGCAGATTTTTAAGTTATAATTTCTCATCCATTCTGCTATTCTCTGCCTGGATTTATATATTTAATCTGTTTACACTGAATGTAATTATTGCTAGATAAGAATTATTGTTATTTTGCTGTGGATTGTGTGTGTGTGTGTGTGAGAGAGAGAGAGAGAGAGAGAGAGAGAGAGAGAGAGAGAGAGAGAGAGAGAACGCGAGAGAGAGTTCTGTTGATTTCTTTGTTCAATGTATTCTTTGCTGAGTTATTTTGTTGACAGGTTTTCTCATTTCCTTCACTGCTATAATTTTAGAGTTTGCTGAGACTTTATCCTTATTTATGTATGTTTGTATGTGTGTGTCTGTGGTGAAAATAGTTATTGTCTTTGGGGTTACCAGGTAATGTATCATTTTCTCCCCATAAGTCAGATAGTCTTGTCTTGTCATCTGTGTAACTTCATCAGTGACCCCCTCTTGGAGCACTGTAGGGAGCTGTCATCCTTTATAGGTTGAAATCGCTGGGTTCCTGTGTGTAGCTTGCTTAGGTCTATTTTATTTGTGCTGTTTGTCGAGCTGGGTTGATTTGGGTGCTGCTTTCTCCTGCCTTCATCTCAGGTTGGGGTCTCTCACTGTTGGCTTTCTCTTTGTCCCCTTAGGCATTTTGCTTAAGAATGGTCTGGTTTTCACAGATTTCCTTAATCTCTGCTTATCTGGGAATATGTTAAATTCTCCATAATATTTGAATAATGATTTTCCTTGATAATAATCCGTGGTTGGCTTTTTCCCCCTTTCTTTTAACAAGGTTTTATATAAACCCAGAATGTTCCTACGTGGGTTTGGTAGTGAGGGAGAGTACGAGTGAGAGTCTCCGATCATTGTTCACGCAGGGGAGCTGCGCGTAGGCTTTGTGAGAATGTTGGCCACCGTCTTTTCAACCCGGTGGTGCTGGAGCAGGTATGACACACACCTAAGGAGGTGTGATAGGCTTTGCTCTCCCCCTGACTCCTGATTGCTCAGGAGAGAGAGAAATTAAGGTAAGAGAATAGGAAATACAAAATGAAAAATAAGTGGAGGAAGGGGAGACCTAAGAAGAAAGAAAGAAAAGAAAAAAAACACAAAAAAAGAAGAAAGAAAAGAAAAACAATGTGGCACAACACTGGCACGCTCACTTAGCCACCTGTCATGGTGCCAGCCAAAATGTGATGCCCGCTTCATGGGAGTGTGCACCACCTCATGTGGAGGAGGCTCAGAGGAAGGCACTGCCGAGCACAGAGGCAGTGAGGTCAAGGGCACCAGCTCAGCAGCAGCCGGATCACAAAATAAGAAAGGGCCAGGAGAAACCAAAAGGGGGGATGAACTGAGAAGTAAAAGCGGCATATAAAGAAAAACGAACAGCTGTCGGGGAGCAAGGACAGCTGCAGTGGGAACACAGAGCTAGCTCCTTCTGGACCGGTGTAGGTGGGTGCTGCTGACCCAGCATGAGGAGCGTGGGTACTCACTTCATGGGATAAAGAAAGCGGTGGGAGGCAGAGAAAATAAGAAAAAGAAGAAAAAATAAAGGCGGGACGGAAAGAAAGAAGATCCAAGAAAGAGGAAAATAAATTTAAAAAGAAGCAAAGCATAGTAGCAGCAAGTGTGCTAACCTCCAAACACGCACGGTCGGTGGGAATGTAGCCCTGCTTCTGCAGACCCCACCTGACTGGGAATGGTGGATGGAGGTGCTGCTAACTTCATGGGCAATGAGGGAGTGGCTTGCCCAGCCTGCTAGGGTAAAAGGACCAGAGGAGAGAAAGGGGTGGGGAAGAAAGGGAGGGAGGCGGGGGAAGAGCACAACCGTGAAGAAAGAGGAAGGAAAAAGGAATAGGCGCGGCACTGGCAGCGTGGGCAGGGTGGCAGTTTGACCAGCTGCAAAGTGGATGGCAGTGAGGGACCGGGCACGCCTCTGGTCACCAAGGGAAGTGGAGAAGCCACACACACTGGTTGCCCCACTAATGTGGGAGCTGGTGCAGCCCAGGGCAGTCAGAGCCAGCCACCTGGTTCTTCCTCCCTCTGGACCGCTTCCTTCAGTAATTCAGATTGGCAACGTCGTTCACTGCCCCTGCTTGCAGCATTTACTCAGTCTCTTCTTCTCACTGGTGTTTCATTGACTTTTTCTTTCCTTTGTCGGCTGTGTTCTAGCACTGTTATTCATATTCATTGAACTTGATTTCTTGGAGCCTTTGTGTAGGCTGTAGAGGATCTGTATAGTGATCTGCCTGGTCTGATACTTTGGACCTTTTTTTAAATGGTTGATTTTGCAGATACCTGCTGAGTTTCCAGGTTCTAGGCCTTCCAAATGGAGCATCATTTCCTTATGACATTTATTTTTATTTTTGGGATTGGTTCAGGATGCTGGCTTGCACACACTACCATCTTTCTAGAATTTCCTAGGTTTGATTTCTTAACGAAGTTTAAGTAGATAAATAATTTTCCTAACTGTGTGTTCAGTTTGGGTTAGACAAAATTACTCACCAATTTGCTTTTAAAATTAGCTGGTGGAACACTGTAACGAGAGCACTGCAGGTACTCTTGTTTCCATGCATTATTTGGTTGATATGAAACAAGGGAAGTAATTGTGTTTCCTTTTTAATACAGGGTACTAGTTGCTTCCTGCGCTGGGTCAGAAATCTGGATGATGAACTGCATGCTATCATTGCTGGTAAATAAATTATCTTTAACAAGAATATTATTATTATATCAGTGATTCATAGGAATAACTAGTCACTATTTTTCAACTTCATCTAATATCTACATATTTTCCTTTCTTTGTAATAAAAGACTTATTGAGACCGTAGTCCAAACGGTGTGTGCAAAGTTTAACCTATCAAGGCACTCTTGTCGTCTCTTGCTTTGAGTGGGCAGTACAGTGACTAGGTCAACTATCTGACCTGCTACAGGACAGAAGACCCAGGGACTGTGTCACAAAAGGACACGAAGACTTTAAATATGTAAATGATTAATACAAGCTTAGTTATATTTCTTTAAAAATTCCATTTTTGCCACTGGGGAGATAGCTATTCTTTATATTCTTATCTGCACCTCCTTTGATTCTCCACTTGTAGAATGAAGGTAGTTCTGTGGAGAGAAATGTGATGATTGCATTGGAAATAATCTGAGCTATTAGAATATTTCAAACAAATGATACCAATAACTTTAAACAATTATCTTAAAATATCATTATACTTTATAAGGCCATTGCTTTTTTTTTTTTTTTGGTGACCACGAAGGGAGGCCATTGCTATTTTAAAATTTAACTTAAAATATTAAGTTTCTTGTTATGTATGTGAAATATGCTGCTTGTTAATGCCAAAGGATAATTTAATTTAAAAGGTGATAATATGAGCTCACCCCTTTTAACACTATCAGGTGTATCACGTACACATACTTTAATGAGAGAGAATGGTAAAATTAATTTTTTCATGTTTAAAGTGACATAGATTATTTAAAATCAAGGAAATACTTTGAGATCTGATCAGTTTTTGCATAATTTGTTTTTTCAGGATTTCTGGCTGGTATATCAATGATGTTTTATAAGAGCACAACAATTTCCATGTACTTAGCTTCTAAATTGGTGGAGGTAAGCAAAAAAGTCGAAGTACAGGTCTTTCAGAGAGCTTTTCTATAGCTGCTGTCTGTATTAGTAAATAATATATCCTGATTACAGAAATGAATTCTAATCCTATGAAAATATTTTAAACAATCAATTCCTTTTGTGTGTGTGTGGATTTTTAAACTTGTATAGAAATGTGTGTAAGAAGTATAGTTTAATTAACTGTCATTCACCCATTACCCAGCTTCAGTGACTATTAGCATTTAGCATATATTGTTCCTTGGTACTGAGTTATTTTAAAGAAAATTATAGACATTGTGGACTCTCATTTGTAAACAACTCAAGATGAGGACTTAAAGGTTTAAGGGTAAATGATAAAGAATCTTTACAATCAAACCAACAATACCTCCAAAATATAAGGGATATATCCTTACCAAAAACTTTTTACATTGGCAGTCTCTTCATGTGAGTATATGTCCAGTTAGAAGTAGATAGCGTTGACGGGCTCACAGATATCTTAGTCAGATGGCATGCAAACAGAAGTCTCCTGAAACTGGCTGGTAACTCCTTTCCCCTTCGTGTATTTACGCAAGAGCTGTGGCATTAATTACATTAATGTCCTTTCACCAGGTTCTGGGTTTTGCTAATTTCACCCTCATTTGTGGTGGTTAACACATTTCTTAAATATGTATCTTTTCTCTAAACTAAATTCCCATTACTAAATATTTGTAGGAATATACAGCTTCATTGTTAGCTATTTACAGATGTAGACAGTGTCCGTTTTCTGCTGTGGAGCTGCTGGTGGGTTTGAACCACTGACTTGTAGCTAGCAGTTCAGTGTATAGCCCATTACATCACCAAGGATCCTTCAAGAACAGGGGTCGCCCGATTCATCACAGTAGCAAACTGACAGTGATGAAGTAGCAACGCAAACAGCTTTATGGTTGGGGGTCACCACACCGTGAGGAACTCTCTGAAAGGGTCATGGCGTGAGGACGGTGGAGAAGCACTGCTCACGAGACCAGTCTCTAGAAAAGGACATTATGCTTGGTAAAGTAGACCATCAGTGAAAAAGTGAGGCCCTCAGGGAGGTGGATTGGCATGGGGCTGTGAGAGTGAACTCAAACATAAGTTATGAAGATGTCACAGAGCCCACTCCGCAACGCCTAACAGCAGAACTGCCCCCAAGGGCAGAGGGTGGTGGGTTTGAAGCCCCGACTTTGGGAAAGTAGCCCAGTGCTTGAATGTCTCCCTGTTGCTTTCTTGGTGATATTAAGATTGTTCTGTGCACTCGGGTGCTGGAAAAGCCGGCATGAGATTCCCCATTAGTTTTTCACATAATCTTTTATAGCTGCCATGAGTGATTGTTTTAACTGGTTAGCTCATTACACCACCTATTACCATCAAATAGATTCACACCCACAGTGAAGCTCCATAGGGTTCCTGAGGCTGTAAATCTTTACGGGGCAGATCACTTCCTCTCTCTTCCACAGATCAACTGGTGTGTGTGAACCAAACCTTTGCAGTTAGTGACGCAGTTGTCCCACCAAGCCCCCTGATCTCATTAGGGTTTACAAAATGGTGATACTATTATTGTTTTTTCTTTTGTCCTTATCAGCTGTAATTATTTGAAAAATAAGAACTTTTCCTTAGGAGTTATTTTGTTACCCCCGTTTTAAGAGAGAGAAGAGAATATATCAGGAGTATATTTACATTTCCAATTCAAGATGAATATTTTAGGTTTTATTTAACTTGATTTTTTAAAAGTCTCACACTGAAAATATTAGTCCTTTATGAGACAGAATTGCTTATTTGTTTTATCTAATTAAGTATGTTTGTGTGAGCACATGCGTGAGCTTGTAGGAGAGAGAGAGAGAGAAAGAGAGAGAAAGGGAGAATGGATTTTGAAGGCTTGGGGTAACTAGTTTGTTTTTGTTCTCGGTGTAATGGGAAACCATTGCAGAATTTGAGGCATGGAAATGATCATATGAAGACGACCGTTCTGGCTCTTGTATGGAGAATTGACTAGAAGGAGCCAAGACTCGGAAGCTGAGGAGAACAGTTAATCACAGTCAGGAGATGATCTTTTAGATCAGGGTAGAAACTTAAGAATACCACCTCCTTTAGTGAATTAATGATTGTGGTTTAATAGACCATCACTTTTCTGTAATTGACGTGAATTTTACATTAAAATGACCTTTTATAATGAATATTATAATATAGTCAGCTATAAAGTTAAGTTTTCTAAGAATTTATGAGTCACAGCATAATTCATTATCACATTCCCATTATTGTGCTATTTGCTGATAAATGTATAAAAGAAGTATAACATGATCTTTGCCATTCATTGGCTTAGAATCCGTATTAGTAAATCAATTATATGAAATAACTAGGAACACAATTATTTTATTATACCTGGCTCACATCACATTTTTTGGTTGTCATTCTAGCACATCTGAATTATATTTTCTGCAACGTAAATCCACTGTAGCATATCTGTACCTCATAATGTACTCATATTATTTTTAAAGTAATATCCTGTGTGTCATTGTTTATCCTATTTCCTAAGTAGATTTTAACTTTGTTCATATTTGATAGTTCTTATGCACCCCAAGTAGCACACTACTTTACACATATTTACTTTTCCATATGTAATGTATTCACCTCATTATTTCCTTATATCTGAGGGGTGCCTCCTCAACACTGGATTTTTTTTCAAAACAACCTTATCACCTTCAAAGTACTCACCATCACACTCAATACATTTGTCAGATCTATGATTGCATTCTTTTTTTAAAATTGTTTTACTAGGGGCTCATACAACTCTTATCACAATCCATACATACATCAATTGTGTAAAGCACATCTGTACATTCATTGCCCTCATTATTCTCAAAACATTTGCTCTCCACTTAAGTCCCTGGCATCAGGTCCTCATGTTTCCCCCTCCCTTCCCTCTCCCCACTTCCTCATGAACCTTTGATAATTTATAAATTATTATTTTGTCATATCTTGACCTGCCCCACGTCTCCCTTCACCCACTTTTCTGTTGTCTGTCTCCCAGGGAGGAAGCCAAATGTAGATCCTTATAATCGGTTCCCCCTTTCAAACTCACCTTCCCTCTACCCTCCTAGTGTCACCACTCACACCACTGGTCCTGAAGGGACCATCCGCCTTGGAGTCCCTGTGTTTCCAGTTCCTATCTGTACTAGTGTACATCCTCTGGTCTAGCCAGACTTGCAAGGTAGAATTCAGATCATGATAGTGTGTGTGTGTGGGGGGGGGGAGGTAGCATTTAGGAACTAGAGGAAAGTTGTATTTTTCATTGTTGCTACATCACACCCTGACTGGCTCGTCTCCTGCCCAAGTCCCTTCTGTAAGCGCATATCCAGTGGCCTACAAATGGGCTTTGGGTCTCCATTCCGCATGCCCTCCCCCCACCCCCCTCACTCACTATGGTAAGATTTTTTTGTTCTGATGATGCCTTATACCTGATCCCTTTGACACCTCATGATCGATGGGCTGGTGTGTTTCTTCCATGTGGACTTTGTTGCTTCTGAGCTAGATGGCTGCTTGTTTACCTTCAAGCCTTTAAGACCCCAGACTCTATATCTTTTGATAGCCAGACACCATCAGCTTTCTTCACCACATTGGCTTATGTACCCAAGCGATCTTATCATGGAGGTGAGCACACAATGATATGATTTTTTTGTTCTTTGATGCCTGATAACCGATCCCTTTGGCACTTCATGATAGCATAGGCTAGTGTGCTTCTTCCATGTGGGCCTTGTTGGTTTGCTTCTTCAGCCGCTTTGTCTTCGGCGGTTGTGTCGAGAAAGTGAGCATCATAGAATGCCAATTTAAGCATTCTTGAATTGAGGGAGTACTTGAGTGGAGGTCCTATGTCCTTCTGCTACCTTAATACTTAACCTATAAATATATGCACATAGATCTATTTCCTCTTTTTTTTGCAATTCCATTGTAACCATCTGCCATCTTCTTGGATGGCTAACAGCACCTCCCTCGTATTTTTCCTTCACTTCTTTCAAGTCATATTGCTGTCTTTCATGTCCCCTTGCATTTGTGAAAACAAAAGAAATCTTACAGAGTGAGGTCATGTGCGTAAGGTGCATGGGGCAAGACAGGCATGCTGTTCTTTGCCAGAAACAGGCGCACTGAGATGGCTATGTAAGCTGGTGTATTCTCATGGTGGTAAAACCATTCCCCCATCTGACACAAATCATCAGGCCTTTTTGGTCACACACACAGTTACAGTATCTTTTATGACCTTCTAAATAGTAAACTTAATTAACAGTCTGACCTGGTGTGACCAACTCCAAATGCACTATTCCCCTCACATCAAATAAACAAATGAGCATCATCTTGATTTTTGATTTCACTTCACAAGCTTTTTTGGGTACAACATGACGATGGCGTCTTCCACTGGCTTGATTGATGTTTGCATTCAAGGTTGTAAGAATAACACCCTGTCTCATCGTCAATAATGACCTTGGGAAAAAGTCTGGGTCACTTTGGAGCTGTTCTTTCAAAGCAGGGCATTTTCCACTCAGTGTTCTTTTTTCTATTCAGTCAGGACCCGAGGCACACATTTCCCAGCAACCCTTCTTATTCCTAAATCTTCCTTTAAAATTCACTGAACCGAGCTTCAAGATAGTCCAAATAACTTCCCCTTCTCTTCAGTGCTCCATTGTCTGTCTTTGAGCACAAGTGCATGAATTTTGTCGACATTTTCATCCGTTCGGGAAGTTGACAGACGTCCAGAATGAGGTTTGTCATCAACTGACATTTCACCATTTTTTGAAACGAGAAAGCCACTTATACACTTGCGTTTTTCCCGTAGTGCTGCCCTTGTAAGCTGTGTTCAATATTCACAAGTTTCTGCAGCCTTTTTCCTGAACAGGAAACAAAATTTCATAGCCGGACACTGTTTTTTAAATCAGCCATCACAAAAAAACAAGGTTCGCACATAGATCTATTTCCCCATTCTCATATATAAACATATTTACATATGTAAATACCTTTATTTAGACCTCTATAAATACCCTTTGTCTCCCAGATCTTTCCTCTATTTCCTTTGACTTTCCTCTTATCCCACTATCGTGCTCAGCCTTCATTTGGATTTCGGTAATTCCTCTTGATTACATTACCCTTGATGGCGCCCTACCAGGCCTCCTACACTCTCCTCACCACTGATTTGGACCACTTGTTCCCTTGTCCCTGAGCTTGTTAACACAGCTTCCTTTCCCCCCACCTCCCCGTCTCCCGTGTCCCCCCAGGAACTGTCGGTCCTGTTGTTCTCTCCTCCAGGTTGTTCATCCAGCCTGTCTTATTTAGCCAGATCTGTGGAGATAATAACATGCACATAAACAAGACAGAGCAAAACCAAGCAACAAAAGAAAACAAAACAAGCACATCAGAAAGCTAATGATAAGGTTTGGTATTAAGGTAGCAGATGGACATTGGGCCTCCACTCAAGTACTCCCTCAATCCAATAATACTTTGTTCTATTAAACTGGCATTCCATGATGCCCACCTTCCCGGCACAATTGCTGAAGGCTAAGCGGGTGCAGAAGCAGATGTGGTGAAGGAAGCTGATGGAGCCCGGCTATCAAAAGATATAGTGTCTAGGGTCTTAAAGACTTGAAAGTAAACAAGCGGCCATCTAGCTCAGAAGCAACAAAGCCCACTTGGAAGAAGCACACAAGCCCTGTGTGATCACGAGGTGTCAAAGGGATCAGGTATCAGGCATCAAAGAATAAAAAATCATATCATTCTGAATGAGGTGGAGTGTAGACTGGGGACCCAAAGCCCATCTGTAGGCAACTGGACATCCCCTTATGGAAGGATCTTGGGGGGGGGGGGTGAGCCAGCCAGTCAGGGTGCAGTGTAGTAACAATGAAACATACAACTTTGCAATATTCTTAAATGCTTCCCCCCTACCCCCCACGATCATAATCCCAAATCTGGCTAGAACAGAGGATATACACTGGTACAGATAGGAATTGGAAACACAGGGAATCCAGGACAGATGATTCCTTCAGAACCAGTGCTGAGAGTGGCAATGGAGGGAGGTTTGGGTGGAAAAGGGGAACCTATTACAAGGATCTAATTATAACCTCCTCCCTGGGGGGTGGACAGAAGTAAAGTGGTTGAAGGGAGATGTTGGACAGTTTAAGATATGACAAAATAATAATTTATAACTTATCAAGTGTTCATGAGGGAGGGAGGGGGAGCTGGGAGGGAGGGGGAAAATGAGCTGATGCCAGGGGCTTAGGTGGACAGCAAATGTTTTGAGAATGATGAGGGCAAGGAATGTACAAATGTGCTTTACACAATTTATATATGTATGCATTGTGATAAGATAAAATGATTAAAAAAAAGAAAATCCAAAATCAATCAATAAATTAAAAAATAAAACAAAAAAGCCAAAGTTCGCGTGAAATTGCTTTTATCAAAAAATTCATTGTGATGAAAGAGAACCTTCCCAGTCTATACTCGGTGCACAAACTCGGAGCGAGTTGCTGGATGCTCTACTAGTGGGAAAAATGCATACCATGAAAGCTCCCCCTAGCAGAGCTTTTTTCTGTTTCTTTTTTTTTTTTTGATACACCCTCATATGCCACTGAAGTTCTATACAAATCAAATGGAACACTATTAGTAAACATCATATTCATTCACCTGGACTGAGGTTAAGAAATACAATATAAATACACACCACCCCTCCCCCACTCTTATCGTCCTTATCGGAGTGTGCTGATGGTTGGTCTTACACATTACCGATGCGTTGCTCATTTTTTAAGTCTCCAACTATAAACACATTGTCTGGCATAGTTTGCCTTATTAAGTGTCGGATGAATAGTCCTCATGAGGAATGGAGGACTTTAAATGTTGTACAAAGAGGCACTGGGGAAAAAGAGCACACAGAAGTAGAAAAGGTGCTATGGGATTTCACTGAGTTGTGTTACTGCTTTCAGCTGGTGTGAGGAGCAAGGAAGTAAGGGAAGGGC
This sequence comes from Tenrec ecaudatus, assembly GCF_050624435.1. Classification (NCBI taxonomy): domain Eukaryota; kingdom Metazoa; phylum Chordata; class Mammalia; order Afrosoricida; family Tenrecidae; genus Tenrec; species Tenrec ecaudatus. Next base: position 84,603,467 of record NC_134533.1, read on the forward strand.
ACGGGCTGACATTGAATGCTTCCATGGCATTCAATGTGACATGATGGGAGCGCAAAAGGATTGTTTAGGATTTGGGCGGAAACATTATTTAGCTATATTTAGGATTAACTCTATTAGGATGGGAACACATTACTTGACTATAGTGTTTATATTACTGAACGTTTTATTTATAAGCCTGGCATTGTATCTGTTTTGCAGACAATGTACTTCAAAGGCATTGAAGCAGGCAAGGTGCCCTATGTCCCTCATGCCGACACCGTCATCTATTCCGTCTCGACCGCCATTTGCTTCCAGGCAGTAAGTGGAGCTTTTAGAGTGAGCTGAAGCGTTCTTTATTTTTATTGTACATTCAACCAATGCCAGAAGAAGAATACATGTCTGGAAACATTTCTGTTTCTTACATTTTATACCATTGCTGCTTTTTTAAAAGCAATATACTCGCAAGTTTCACATCAGTGAACATGTTAAGTTAATAGGTCACGTTCTGTTTTATGAACATTCTGCTCTCTAGGTTTAAATAGAGTGTAATTTCTATGTAAATTGTTGTTCCAGGGCCTGAGGTAGCATGCCCCAGTCTTCTTCCAGGGGTTGGGGCGGTGGGAGGGATAGTATGTGCATATAAGAATAATTTCAGTTCCTCAATTTTGATCAGGGTATTGGGGGACTGGGGATGGAATCTAACTTAGCAGAAGCATTGTCTGGTCTTTTTTAAATTCTGTAATCATCATTAGTGAATGTTAATGATTTTAGGGCTGTTGGAAAATTTGTTCTTTCTCACAGTCATACTGCCAGGTTGATATTTTTTTATAACTAATAAAGTGTCTGCTATTCTATGGGCACTCAGTAAATGTGTCCTTATTGTAATGACTCTGAACTCAATTAGGAACCCTGGTGGTATAGTGGGTCACTGTCAATCATGAGGTCAGCAGTTCATAACCACCAGCTTCTCCATGGAACTGAGAGAAAAGTATCTGCTTCATAAAGATTGACAGCCTCCGAACCCTGTGAGGTAGTTCCACTCTAGCTCTGCATGGTTACTATGAGCCCGAATCAGCTGGTTGGCATTTGCTTGGATTTATTAACTCAGCTATTATTTTAAAGCCACATTTCCATTTGAAAGTATATTTACAATGATTCTTGATAGTTATAGACTTAAACATAATATAACATGCATTTATTATTATTGCAGTAATTTTCATTTAAAAACACAATGGTTAATAAAAATACAGATAGAACAACTCAATGGCCCTTAAGATCGATGATAATGCCATTTACTAAAGTCTGCGGTTCAATGTTCCTCTCTTAGGCTGTCATGGAAGTTCAGACTTTGCGACCATCATACTGGAAATTCCTTTTAAGGCTCACCAAGGGCAAGTAAGTGATTTAGATGTTTTTGTTGTAGGTGATGTATATGTCCTTCTTTTTAAATCCTTATGGGGAATAGTTCAAATAAAGTACAAATAACCACTTTTAAATAGACAATATGAGGATTTCCTCCCACCATTCTCATTCTCCCATACCCCTTGTTGTCCGTACATCTTCTTTCGTTTTGATGGGTATACCTATTTCACAAATATAAGTGGGCTCATTTAATATTTGTCCTCCGGCGTCTGGTCTGTTTCACTTAACATGTTTCCAAGGTTCACCCATGTAAGGGGTGCCCCAGTACTTCGTTTTTCTTTGTGGCAGAGTAGTATCCCATTATAACGGTTCTACATTTCGTTGGTCCATTAATCTGTTGAATGGGTACTTGGGTTGTTTATACCTTCTAGCTGTTGTGAATAATGCTGCAGTAAACCTTGGTGCACTTGTGCCATTTTGAATGATTGCTTTCAATTGAGGCATTCTAACCAATCATAGGCAAGAAAACATCTCGTGAATCTTTTTGGTTTAATTACAGGACTATTCTTTTAGTGGTAAAATAGATACTGAGAAAAAAATCAAATATGGCCAACTTAATAAAATTGGGTCTTATTTTAGTCAGCAGTATTATGTTCCCAGTAATATTTTATTATTATAGGGAAGTATTCTAAATTGATATTCATTTTATTAAATGCTAATTAGTTATACTTAGCATTATAAGTGTAACTAATTTGAACCTAATTGAAAATCTCTGGCTAGTTTATGTTTTAATCATCAGATATTTACATACTTATTTTTGACCCATTATGATGCCAATTATGGGAGACATTAAATGCTTTCTTTATCTTATATATTTTCAAAAAACTTAGAACTTAAATAATCCATTTTTGTCAAATCCTTGGGATCTCAGTCTCCCAAGGTTTCACCCAGTAGTAATTGCTAGCTCGTTTATGTAGTTAGCGTCCTGTGATTTCATTCTTCATAAAAATTATATGCAATGAACTTAATTTCTGTTTGACATATTCTGGTTGAAAGAACTTTAAAACTGCTTAAAATAATGATGCGGACCTCTGGGGTGTTTGTACTGGGCATTATATCATTGAATACAATGTGGAACCAGTGAATCTGAGAGAGTGTCTGTATGACTATTGCAGCAGTAATTGACTTTAGGTCTTACACTGTGTCCACCCTCTTCCCTTTGTATAAAATACGCCAGTCATTTTAAATTTTTTTAATTTTTAAATTTTTCATTAGCTGTCCACTGTGTCTTCTGTTTTACAGATTTGCTGTCATGAACAGAAAAGTTCTTGATGTTTTTGGTACTGGTGCATCTAAACACTTTGCGGATTTCATCCCCAGGTTGGATCCAAGATACACGACTGTAACACCAGAGCTCCCCATAGAGTTTTCTTGAAGATGATTGTAACTCATTAATGTGACTAGATGTTTTCTCATTGTCCTCTGAAGGGTTCATTACATTGAGCACAAGGGAGGGGGCTTGAGCTCAAACTTCAGTGTTATTTCAATGAGAGATGTTTTTTTGTTGTTGTTCATTTTTTTTTCTTACCAATCAAAAATACTGAAGCTTTTTTAGGAAGGTCTTGCTTAATAATTAAGCTCCCTCTGTAGCCAGAATCTGATTCTGGATCACTGTAGTAGTTTGCATTATGAGATATTATCGATTAATTATGTCCACAGCAATTTAAAATTATCTATGTACAATTGTAATAACAAATAAGAGTATACTTAAAATTACTTTAAACGATGTCTTTAGTTCATTCCAGTATAATTCTTGGTTAAAACTATGAATGTGTCTACACATTCAGATTTTTAAGGTTCACGGGTATGTGGATTTGGTATGGTTTTTAAATGGTTAACTCTTGTGGTGATTCTTCTGGATGAGAAGTTAACTCTTCATAAACAATGCTGCTTTAGTGTAGAGCAATTTAGTGAAGAAAGTGGCCATTCTTCCTTCAGGGATGCACAAATGAGTATCAGATCTTGTGGATGTGGTAACCATGTTCTTCTTTTCCACTGGTACATCATCTCTGTCTTTTGACCAGCTGGGCTGTTCAGCAGCCCAGTGAACCTATGTGCTAATGGTGGGTTAGGAACAAATGGAAATTGACACATCTGATAAAAGTTGAACTATCCTGTTTTAATCTTTTACAGAAGCATTACACTTGAATGTTTAAAAACAAATGAAGTTACTTCTGCACCTCCTCTATATTTATGATGTTTGTTTTAAATGGTAAGAGTGGAATGCCATAAAGCAAAGTCTGTATACAGTTGTTTCAGGAGGGATCAAAGTCCTATTGAACTAAAGAGTTTGGCAAGTTTGGCAGTTTCTTCCCTCTCAACGGTTTCACCAATAGAATGGATGTTCTATGACTAAAAACCAGTATAAAAACTCGCTAATTGGATTCAGGTCCTTTCTGGTTGCTTGTAAAAAAATATATATATATATAATATATATAGTCACCATATTTACTATGTTCACATACAGAAGTAACAAAATGTAGGCACGACTGTTTCTGAAAGTTTGTTCAGGACAGCTGTGACTGCAGTATGAACATTCTTATAAAGTTTTTCAGGGAAAAGTTGTACTTTTCTAAGCTAATAAAAGATTTAAATGGTTGTGCTATCTACAGTTATATAACAAATAAGGGTGATTGTATATTTTTTTAATATAAATTTGTTGCTGTAAAGGTTTTAGGTCATTGTGAATTATGCACCAGAACTTGTGTTGCAACAGGAATTATACTGACTTTAAAAATGCTTGATCTCCCATATTCAATTTCACCAAGTGCTACATACTTCTGTTTATATGTAATCCTGTCCTTGGTTGTTATGGCAGATTCAAACCCAACAAAGAGATAAAACTTGGTAACTGAGAGAGCCACTCTCAATTTGGGCAAAACTTTGCATTGCGATTAATGTATGAGACTTGACCTGTATCATCAGCAATGTTGTTGAAGGGTTGTTTTGGTTTCAGTCTTCAAAGGTGATTAATAAATTACATTTTAAGTTTTTAGTCACTGGGATCAAAATGATGATCGGTACTGTATTTACTTTAAGAATGAAGTATTACAGCAGTGAGAAGCTCTCACTGCCTGTACCTCATTTTCTCGATTCAGAAATTATGTTTATATTATTTTTCTGTCAGATTAAAAGAAACCACGTCAATCTATAAATTATTGTGTTTACTGAAATTAAAAAAACTATGAGATTGAAAGACAAATTCTTCTGAAATTTGCTGATATTGTTTAGTAAAATTTTGCTGGTCAAAATGATGCATTTCTATGGTTTATTTTTTTAATTCAGATTACAGATCTTTTATTTGGTGTAAAATGTAATGTGAAAGCGTCATGAAGCAGAATAAAACAATGAATGTTTAGCTAGCTTTGCTGTGCACTGTGACTAGAGTAGCTCCGTTGATTGCACTGGTCCAGGCCGCAAAGTTCAGTTGCAAGCAAACGCAGGAAATTGTGTTTTTGTTTTAAGGACAATCAAAATGCCTATCCTTCTACCTCTAACTAACCACATATGGATCGACAACTTCTTGGCATCATATAAATAAAGTCAAATAGATCTCGCCATGCCAAAACATGTTTTTTATTCCATTTATACTCTGAGTAAATCTTACCCGTGGTAAGTTTCTACCAGAACTGATCACATTGAGCATTAATATGCCCTCTTAATCCTTCCTGCATCCCTCCACAGTCATTGACGGAGTGCATTTGGGACAGTGGGGCTGTTGTGTCACTTCTTTTTCCTGTCCCGTCCGAGTCCCAGGCCTCAGGCCTGCCAAGTTAAGGCTATGGCTGAAGACAACATCGTTTTTAAATCTATTAAATTCTAACCAGCGCTTCAGCCAGTTTCAGGGTCCATTCTTTTCTCAAAGTGCTTCGGGTCAGTTAGTCTTTCTCCCAAAATTCTCTGGCTGCTTCTCTAACTTTTTTTAAACATAAGCAAAATTGTTTTAGTATGGAATGATTTCTTTTCATTTAGAGTTTTATCTTTTTAGGCTCTGCTCTCACATTTCGTCATTCATTTTAGAGTGCACGTGACTTGCACAACAGGTGACTGTGGGCAGTTGACAGCAGCGGTTCTCTGCTTTGTCCCGCAGTTCTTTCTGGGAGTATGTCGACCAGCATTTGACGGAGTTAATGCCGACAAAATGATCCCTGCTTGTGCAGCTAAATCCTCTGCTAATGCATACGTAATGAAATCAATTTTGTTTGCCGCATGGGAGCTGAAGCCTCTGGGCTGGGCCAGATGGAACGTGCCCCTTAGAAGTGATCGGTACATCTTGCTGCCTTTCCAGCTGACCTGCTACCCAGCCCGAGACCCTTGAGTCCTTCCTATGATTCGTCTTCACTGGGTGGAATAAGAAGTACTCTGACTTGCCCAGGGATGGGTTTTGCTTCACAAAGGGCAAGGGTATGCATTTTTGACTTGTGACCTTGCTAAAATAGCTGATAAGCTGACGTCTTTCTACTTATCTCCCTACTATTATTTTTCAGATAGACAATTAGATAACAAAATGAGTAATGGAGGGGGGTGTCTAAAGAAATAATAATGAAAGTTTTCATAGGACTGAACTGAGAATATGGAAGTCGATCACCCCAATTGTGGAAGCCCCCAGATGGTTCCTACTGTAATCTTAAACCCTGCCTCTTTCCCTTTACTTTTAATAATAATTTGGGTCAAAAGTTTACAGAGCAAACAGTCAACAATTTCCACACCTTGTGCTTTGTCATATTCTTGGTAGCAGTTCCCTCCATGTTGAAGCACCTTCTCAGTTTCCTGTGTTGACCATTTCCATTCATCCTTTCTCGCTTCTTCCTGCCTGTCCAGTGTTGTTTGGGGCAGACGATGCCCGCTTGGTGCCTTATGATTGATTGTACTGAAGGGTGGGTTCTTCTCTGCTGTTAGCACTTTATAGGTCTGGCTGTTGTTTCCCTGAAAGCAGATACAGGTTGCTCCTGAGGACCACAACTTTGGGGGTTCCACCCATCTCTATCAGACCAGCAAGTCTGACCTCCACCACCACCTCCATTACACTTTTTTATGGTTTCAAAAGTTGTCCTACGTTTTTTCTTCTCTCGATCCAGGACCTTCCGTTTTGATCGTGATGAGAGCAACTGGCGGTGCTGAGCGCCCTCTCGTTCTGTTCTCAGGGTAGCGGAGGCTGTGGAGCCCGGCTCCATCAGTCTTTTGGACTCTTTCTTTTCTTGAGTCTTTCTTTTCTTCACTTTTCCATGTTCCAGACAGGGAGAAACCAAGTGCGAGCGTTTTACATATGTGACTTTCTGCTCACAACCTGCTACTCTTGTTCCTTAATCTAGTCCTGGCAAGGAAAGGAGCGGCAGGGACTGAGGCGTGTCTGAGATCAAGGATGCAGACAAACCTCATTTTGTTGTGCTTTGAAGGGAATGTCTTTTTCTTTTTCCGCAAGTCAGGGGTGCAAGTCTTGTTGGCACCATTCTTCCCTCAGCACATGCTCACTTCATTTCTCTCTGTCACAGTTTGGAAATTCTCACAGAATTCCAGACTTTTTGTTGTACTATTACACTCTAAATAGACCATATGTATTGTAAGCATAGCTTTCATAGGTACTGGGAAGCCAAGAAACTCAGGCGATTCGCTTTATTGCGGTAGCCTGGAAGGAAGCCTGTGTTGACTATCAGCGCCTAAGGGTTGAAGCAGTGTTTCTGTTCCAGGCTGCAGCTTCAGGAGACATTGTAACAGCTCTGCACTTGAGAAAGGATCCTGGCCTGTGTATGTGACTTGTCAAAGCAGAGAAGAGGCCGAATGGGGCCTGAGGTAGCATTGTAGGAAGGGGATGATAGCAGGGGATTAAATGGCCTTAATCTTAAAGCTGTGGCAAACAAGAACACATGTTCCAGAGAAGGAGAGAAAAGTGTATTTTTATTTGGAAGAAATCATACTTGTTCTTTTGAAACCCTCTCTTCTGCCTTGGAGTCTCTACCTGACCTCTTGTCACCCCTCCCTGCCCATCCCTGGCAGCTCTGCTTGATGGTGTTCATTGGTAAGTTCCTTTGGACTGGAAAGCTCTCCTGAGACCTTGGGTAGTGAGATGGTGAAACTGGAGTAAATGTTGATTTTTCTGAAATAAAAATCAGCTCTGCATTTCTTAGAATGGTTTCACAGAGAATTGCAGAGAGCTGGAAGGGAGCGTTCCTGTGTATGCAGGGCCTTTGTGGCTGGGGTTGCCTGTCTCTTCCCCATAACACCACCTGATTCTGGAATGGATTGTAGGCTCTATGGAAGGGGAAAAATCTCATTTCCTCTTTCCTATTGTATTGTCACGTTCCTTCCATCTCCCTTCTCCCCACATGTATCGTAAAGGAATAATTTCTCCCTTATTCCTGAAGATGGAAAAGCTCAGCAGTGGGCTCCTACCTGAGCATCATCAGACCCCCAGTAGACACGTCAGGGGCAGGTACTCGCTGTCCTTATTTTCCTAGCGCTCACACCAACTTCCCATCGACATTCTCTTGAGTTCTCCCTCACAAAGGGCAGCACAGCGTCTTAGCCGTGTTCAGATTAGCCTGCAGGTGATGCGTGTTCCCTGGCCTGGACCCTAATTGCACACATGCCATGCTCTGACTGAGGATCCCTCTGTGCCTCTGAAGTTCCAGGCCTCCGCAAAGTGTGGCCTGAGTATCTATACCTCTAGTAGTAGATCCCTTGGTCCTTTCACTTGGACCAGACAATCTCTCTGGCCACACGCTATGTACGTATTAAAATTTTCTCAGCTATCAGTCAACTCCTTATATGAATTTTGTTTTCAAACTTTTTTTAGCCCCCTGAGGTTATAAAGAAGGATTGATGCCAAAAGTCTAAAAAAAAAAAAAGGCTCAAAGCATGAAGTACATCCTATAATGGTCATTATGGGGCTAGGATGCCCAGAGAACGGACAAGAACAGACTTTAATCTTGCATTTCAAGCCTATTCCTTCCTGTGTATTTCTTTATGTTCCTCCGTCTGGGCTTTCCTATCATTTCCATTTCTTCAGCCTGAGCTCTTCTGGCGGGGAGGTGGGGGAATACTTTCATGGGAAACTGAAGGTCAGAACTCGTAAGCTGCCTAACCTAGACACAAGCATCAGTTTGACTCTTGGGGGCAGTGAAAGACTGAGGAAATAGCATTGTGTTAGAAGAAGAAGGACAAGAGAGAAAGCTCCCCTTTCTCTCATGGAATGCTGGTGGCACACTGGGTTAAGTATTGGGCTGTTAAATGCGAGGTCAGCTGTTCAAATCCCCCAGCTAGTCTGTGAGAGAACGACAGGCCCTTCTCCCACAAAGACTTACCATGTTAGAGACTCACCGTGCAGTTCGCCCCTGTCCTGTAGGATCTCTGAGTTGGAATTGACTCGATGACAGTGCGTTGAGCTGTGCCCCTTTCTCACCTCTCCCCTCGGAAACCACCCCGTGGGATGATTGGAGCTGCTGTCAGTGCTGCGTGCAATGAGAGTACTGCCTCACTTGATTCAGTGAGGAGACACGGTCTACCGAGGGAGGGTGGGGTTCTTTTCTGAATAGAACCCCTGGAGCCCCAACCAATTCCAGAGTCACGTGATGCTGTGTGATTGTTGAGAAAAGACTGACAGTCTTGGAAATCAAGACCCCACACAGACTGAAATGCCTCTTTCGGATAGTGGACGCCGTGCCTACAAGCATTGTTATACATCTAAAAGTGCCTGCAGGCGAAGGGGCCCAGTGGGTGCTGACAGCAAAGTGCTTTCTGCGGTCAGAGTCCTTTACGGTAAGAATGATTGAATGGCCTTGTGATATGGAAGAGCGCTGTTATTTCCTCATTAAGTGGAAAACATTTAAAGATAATTTTTATATTGAGATTTTCATTTCCTCCCTTTGAAAATGGATTGGTAGTACAGGTAAAACTTGGCAAAGAACTGCAGGAGAAAATGTCATATAGAAAGTTACTTATGAGCCTGAGCTTCTAGTGTTTGCACAGGAATAGTGTGGAAGCTACTAAGACCCAAGAGAGCAGAGTAAATATATCAGTAAAACCAAAAGTTACCATTGTGGCATGTGGGTATCCTTGTCATTGTTGCTGTTTCCTCTAACTTAGACTACAGTTCGGGGACTGTAGCCACTGCTAATCACTCACTCAGTGACTGCCCAACGCTTGTCCTTTGCTGAAAGAACACTTGGTTGGATGGAGACGCTGTGCCCAAGTCCAGAGGATGGATGCATCCCGGTTGTCCTAGGTGTTCATGTATTTCTTTCACCTTGCCCAAGCACTCACGCTTACCGGCCGCCTTGCTTCTGAAAGGCGATATTGCAACTTAGTTTGGGACATCTGGGAAACTCCTGGGAAAACGTCCCATCGCCAACCAAAGGGAAGCTCTCAGGACCTGCTCTTAGCTAATGGAGTCTGGCTCTCTGCTAACAGACTTGCAAACCCGGAGATGAAATGTGTAAAGACATAACACAATGATCTTGGAGATGTCAGAGTAGACAAATAAAAAGAAAGAACCGTCTGCCCAGGTGACACCCTGAAGCCACTGAATCAGTTCCAGTAACCATTTTGAGAAAATGCATGTCTGTCACTTACTACTCTCCCAGGCAAGGATTTTGTTCCTTTTAGCTACGAATATTCCTCAGTGACATATGTCTACCTATGATAGATGAGGCTTAGGTTTCATTTCCTACTTGATTTAGTAATGTGTCTTTACTTCCTGCCCTCCACTCTGCATATATCCTCAGCTAGTCACTCTCCCCTCTTCGGAGGCTTTGCGGATGGTTTCAAACTGTCGCCCTACGGGCCACAGGCTCGGAAACGCTGTGGGGCATCTCTGTTCCAGAGGGTGCCTTTGAGTTGGCGCCCAACCACAGCCGGTAGCAGCTTGCTTCCTTAAAGCACATTTCATTTGATTTTCAGTAGTCTGCACTCACCGCTTATTCCTTTAGATTATGATCTTTCTTGGAAAAGGGTAACGATCTCAGCCACTGTCTGCTGAATTCATGCTACCTTTATGTCTCCACAGCCCCATGGAAAATGATGGCCTCACAAATGATTTTTGAATTACCCAACAAAATTGGCTGCTTTTACTATCCCAGCAGCCATCAGAGCCAGTTTGGCTTCTACTCTTAGAGATCTGATTTGTCATCTGTTTCGTTGTGTGCTTTCTCCTGATAGATCTTGAATCCTGGATTCTAACCTATTTGGAAAAGAAGGGAAACGCTGCCAAATGCAAACCAGAAGTGGACGCGAAGGACACAGTGCTTTCCCTTCCCACGCAGGCTCACGGGGGAAAAGCCACAGGCAGTGTGCCCAGACCACATGCTGTGCTGACTTGTCAGTAGCATATGATGGGTTTTTTTAAATGAAAACAAAGATTTTTTTATAAGAGGGGATTTTAGATGGTGGTGAGAGGGAAATGCTTGGGATCTCTCTTAACAACACAACCAGGGCCCTAATAACTCCCTGTGCCGTTCATTTTCAGGGGGAAACTGTACTAACCTTTTACTGTTGAGTTTCTAACATCACAGTGGACTGTCACAGCAGTCACAAGACGTCCAGTAAGGGAGATGGGAAGTCTGCTGTACGTTTTTGTTCTATACATGAAGAGGAAAACTGTTAGTTATCACAGTTAAAGTTAAGTTAAAGATAGTAAGGTTTATAATAATTTTTGTCTCCCCCAAATAAGTTATAGCTAAATAGTCAACAAAGAGATACTCTTTTAAGTAATTATAGTAATTCATAGTGATACAGGGAGTGAGGAGGAAGCACTAAAACTGATTGTGATTACACAACACATTTGGAGGTGATTTAACCATGGGGGGTATTCCAAAATTGATTCTCATAATGATTGTAAACTTCTTGATATGATTGAATGAAATAGATAATAGGTTTTAGATTTAAACATATCAATTGTTCCATTGAATGTAAATTATTCAAACACTTTATTAGAAGGTAGAAATTGTTAGATTGAAAAAACGTGTTAACTTAAAAAAACAAGACAAATTAATTGTATGCTGCTTTACCCCAAAACCAAAGAAAACAAAAACTGCCATTGAGTCTGCTCCAACTCAGAAGTACCCTTGTGGGTGTCAGAGGCTGCAACTCTTCACTGTAGTAGAAGCCTGCTCTCTCTTCCTGAGGAGTGGCTGGCGCTTTTGAAGTGCTAACCTTGCAGTTACCAGGCCGACTTGTAACCCACTGTGCTCCTCTTCCCACCAGGGCTCCTCCTCCCTACTCAAAGCCCACTTGAAATATAAAGACACAGTATCTGCTCAATGTGCTGAGTTGTAACCATTGCCACAGCCATGAAAAGGGAACAGGACTGTCCGCAGTAGCAAGCAAGAAGAAATACTGTCTTTATTGACATACTACATCATTATGTGTAGGAACCCCTGCAGAATCTCCATAAATGTTACTAGAAGTCCTAGCTTTGCAAGCACATTCTAAAATCTCTGTGGAAATGCAAAGGTCCTTGTTAGGCGCCCTTAAGGCAGTTCCGACATGCAGGAATCCTATGCTCAACCGAACGATACACTGCCCTGCCCTAAACCATCGCCACTGTTGCCGCCGCTGGCTCAGTCCATCGCAGAGAGGGCCTTCTTTTTTTGCTGCCGTTCCACTTTACCCGGCGTGACGCCCTTCTCCAGGACTGCTCTCCTGATAACATAGCTGCAGTGCGTGAGCCAGCGTCCTGCTCGCCTCGTGTCCATGGAGCATCCCGACTGAGCTCCTTGCAGGGCGGACCTGCTAGTTCTTCTGGCAGTCCATGGTACTTCCTGTAGTCTTCGCCAGCATTGTGATTCCTTTTTCGATGTCCAGCTTTCACGTGCCTGTGAGCCAGTTGAAAACACCATGGCTGGTTCAGGTGCAACTTAGTCCTCAAAATGACACCTTGCTCCCCAGCACTTTCAAGAGGTCTGTGCACCAGATTTGCCCATCACTGTGTCGTTTGCTTCTTGACTGCTGCTTTCATGAGCATTGATGTGGATCCAAGTAGGACAAACTCTTTGATGAATTCGATCTTTTCTCCATTCATCTATTGGTCCACTTATGAGGTTTTTAATTTTCTTTCTGCTGAGTTGCAATTTCTGCTCAAGACTGCAATCTTTGATCTTCATCCGGAAGTACTTCAAGTCCTCCTCCCTCTCAGCAAACCAGCTTCTGTCATCTGCACAATACACATAACAAACTCTCAATAATAGGACACAATGTATAATTTTTTAAATGGACAAAAGATTTGAATGTATGTTAAATAAAAAGATTCATAGGTGTTAAACAAGCACACCAAAGGTATTCCACATTCTTACATATAAAACCAGAAGGGGGTGCCAGTGTCCTCCAGTGCATTCCACCCCATGGGCTTCTGAGTGAAACTGCCACCCCCAGGCTTTTCTCAGCTTTAGACTCTGGAAGAAGCACGTTGCCCCATCTTTCACAGCATTGCTAGGCGGCTGCCTCAGATGATTTTTTTTAATTAATAAATAATTTCATTGGGGGATCTTAATGTAACAGTCTATATGTCCATTACATTAAACAGGTATGTGCAAATAGTGCCATCAACAATTTAAAATTATCTTTCTTCTTGAGCCCCTTGATATCAGTTCCTCATTTTTCCCTCCCTCCCTCCCCCGCCCCGCCACCCTCGCAAACCCTTAATATATCACGTATTGTCATTTAAACATACCTTACACCACCCCTTCTGTCCCTTCACCTGCAGTCCCCGTATTCGGTCCCCCTGGGTGTGGGTGTTATTTCACCGCCATTGCTATCAGTTCCCCCTTTCCTGCTCCCTTCCCCCACCCTCCTGAAGTCATTACTTTGGTTACTGTTTCTGAGGGATTTGTCTATCCCAAATTCCGTGTGATCAGGAGCTGTCAATGAGAACAGGCATCAGAAGTTCAAAAATAAACAACCTCATCGAAGTGAAGGAGAGGGGTCAAGGTAGAGGCCCAGAGCCCATCTTGGGATAATTGGGCATTCTAGCACAGAGAAGCCACACGGGAGAGAAGATACATTCAGGGTGCAATATAGCACCGATGAAACACACACTTCTCCGGGTCCTTAATCCTTCCTCCTCCCAGTATTATGATCTCAGTCCGGCCACGCAAATCCAGCTATTGTGGCGTGCCTGCATCAGCATAGCCGAGGGCTTTCCTTTTATTTAGCATTCCTCTGTGCAGTGATGTATTCTAAGTGCCCAGGTATGATCATTCCATCCCTAGGTATAAAAAGTTACATGGAGCTATGCTTTCACATTTATTTCATAAAACTCATTATGCTTATGATGAAGTTCTACATTTGTATTCGCTTGCATTTGTTACTCCAGGAAGTAAACAAAACGTAAAGAGAAAAAGCACCAAACAGCCAGAGGATGACCTGCTGTCGTTTGTTTCTGCTTCGTGTTACACCCTAAATTCCCAAGAGAGATTAAGAGTGAATTGTACAGTTCCTGAAAGTTTTCTAAGGGCTAAAAATATTGCCACACCAATTGGTGTATGTTCAGCAGAAGTGGAAAGGGGTTTTTCAAAGATGAATTTGTATGTTTGCCTAGGTTAGTATATCAAACACGGGGACGGTTGTCTAACTGGACTACCTCTGAGGATGGGATCCCACTCCTACAGTGAAAGACGGTTAAGGAGAAGTCACAGCCAGTGGTGCTCAGAATAAGGCAAAGAATAACACAAGCGAGGATGCCAGTCACGAAGCAACATGGAGGTAGACAGTTTTACTGTTTTGCAGATATTTAATATTTTTCATGGATATTTTGAAACTCATAGTTTTGTGTATCTCTTCTTATTTAAGACAACTATGAAATAATAAATGACTTTTCAGTGTATCATTTTTTTAAATTTAGAAAGGTCATTAGGGCAGCGACCCAGTTGTTGAAAGCTGTTAGAATCCCACCACTGCACAGGACATTTAGAACTTCAGGGGGTGCTCACCTCGTGGGACAGGGCCCTCCGGCCTGGGAGGCACGTTCTCACTATGACATGTGGCTGCAGTTGGAGCCCCTCAGGACACCAGTAACGTGGACAAACATGGGGACAAGGGCTGGCTTGGTGAGCATGGCTTAGAGCTGGGGCCCTGGCGCCTAGCAGAGCACCTGTAGAGAAATCTGGACTCACATGGACATTCCAGGAGCGTGGACAAGTGTCCATCAAGGTGCAGCTCCCGTGTGGGCAGTGAGCCTTGCACACACCTGTAAGTGAGCTTGCTTCTCTGAGAATGGAAGACGCTGCTGGTTGCTGAGACACCTTTGGGACGCATATGGGCGAAATGCAATGAATGATATATCCAGAATGTGCTCCCTGCCACCTACTTGATTCTGACTCATAGCAACCCTCTAGGAGAGGGTAGAACTGCCCCTGTGGGTTTCGGAGACAGTTATTCTTTATGGGACTGACTGGAAAGCCTCACTTTTCTCCCGAGGTGAGGCTAGTGGTTTCAAACTGTTGACTTTGTGGCGAGTGGCCCAACGCGTAGCCACTTTGCCACTAAGGCGTCATTGTGTAGCTCAATGTTTCCCAAAGTGGGTGATACTGCCCCCTGGCATGGGGCGGCTCTAAAACCATCCAGTTGTTAGGTGCCGTGAGTCTGTTTCAACCGGCAGTGACCCTGTCTATACACAACTGAACAAATGACTGCATGGACCTGCGCCACGCTCACCGTTGTTCCTGTGCACGAGCCCTTGCTACAGCCACGGGGTCGGTGCGTCTCATCGAGGGCCTACCCCTCCTTCACCGCCCTCCACTTGACCGGGGACTGGTCTCCCCTGACAATGTGCCCACGGTGTGTCGAAGATGAAGTCTTGCCATCATTGCCTCCAAAGAGAATTCTGGACATCTCTTCCAAGATAGACGTGCTTGCCCTTCTAGCATTCCGTGATACTTTCAGGATTCTCCCGGGCCGCAATGCCGACGCGTAAACCCTTTGGACTTCCGTATCCAGTGGAACGATCCAGAGAGACTACCAACAACACGCTGGAATTGCCCCGGCGACACTGGGTAGGGTTTTTCTGCTTTTCCCTGGACAGGGTGATAGGCCTATGTTTTAGCTCCATTTTGAAGCTATATAAGAATGTCTCATTTTATTGCGCTCCGAGATAGTGCCGGGTTACCCTGCGTCGAGCCTCTCCGCACTCTTTCCAGCAGCATGTGCGCATTTCTTGTCTCAGTCACATTTTGGTACTGCTCAGAATATTTCATGCTTTTCCAGAGTGCTGTTACATAGAGCACATGTAACGTGCATGCCCTGGGAAGCTGAAGAAACAGACACCATGCGGCTTCCGTTCCGTGACACTCCGTGGTGGTGGTGGCCGCCGAGATGCCTGTGGCTGCGCTCCCAGGCCGCCAGCTCCTACCCATCCGCCTCCGCCTTTCCTTTCCAGCGCTGCACTCCAAATGACCCTTTCCCGGGACCCTTCACGGTTCTCCTCAGCGCAAAGCAAAACCCTGCGCAGGCCGCTCCCTTTCAGCCCCACTTTGCCTAGAAGACATCTCAGCCGGCTGTCCCAACCTTTCCCCTTTTCTTCTTCCTTTGCGGGTGTGGGAGTGCACTGGCCTCTGCCTTTCTGTGGACATGCCAGGCACGTCCACACGCGGGCCCTGTTGCTCTCGGCAGCTGACCATCTCGGCCCTCCTTAATTAATTGCTTAATTAATTGTCCCTGTTTTTTCCTCTCATAACACGTAACAGCGTTCAACATGCTAAATTCGTTCCACAAGCTTGGAGACCTTTCAGTCAGGGGCACAGCCCTGCCTGGGGAGCGTTCCTGCAGTGCGTACCGTGCACTCGGTAAGGGGTTCCTGGGCTTCCTCCCTGTAAGAATCATCAATTGACAGATCCGGCTAGCCCAGAGCGTGTACACTGGAACAGATGGGAACTGGAAACAGGGAGTCCAGGACGGATGATCCCTGCAGGACCAGTGGTGAGAGTGGCGGTACCGGGAGGGTGGAGGAGGGTGGGGTGGAAAGGGGGAAACAATTACAAGCATCTACATATAACCTCCTCTCTGGGGGGGGGGGGCGGAAAGGTGGGTGAGGGGAGACGTCGGATAGTGTAAGATGTGACAAAGTAATAATTTATAAATTGTCAAGGGTTCATGAGGGAGGGAGGGGAAAATGAGCTGATACATGAAAATGTTTTGAGAATGATGAAGGCAACAAATATGTTTGACACGATGTATGGATTGTGATAAGAGTTGTACAAGCCCCCAGTAAAATGGTTTTTAAAAAAGCAATATCAAAATATTCATTTTCCAAACAATTAAAGTAACCAATATCAATTCACACAGGGACGACTTGAGGCTATCTAGAGACCTCTTAAATGAATACATGTATATATAGAGATTCCTCAAGGTGACTTAGTGTGCACCTCAAGGTCAGCAGTGCAGGTCCACCATCAAAACGCCTAGTCAATTTGTAGCAGAAAGCTAAGGGGCTTTCTCCTCCCTTAAAGCTTTCCAATCGGGATCCCCCTGGGGAGCCGGTTTCCTGTCTTACACGGGGCTCTGTGGCTGAGAATCCGCTTGATGCTGACTGCAGTTCTCAACCTTTGGAGCTCTGGGAGGTTTGTGGGCTATGATATATGAGGCTGCTAACGGCAAGGTCAGCAGTTTGAAACCTCCAGCTTCTCTGTTGGAGAAAGATGAGGCTTTCTACTCCTGTAACTGCAGTCTCAGAAACTCACAGGGGCACTGTGATCTTGCCCTCGAAGGTCGTTATGAGTCGGAATCCCCTCCGTGACACAGCGTGTGCAGCTTATGGAATTCTCATTCCAAGGCTATCAGGGGTTTTGCATTTTCAACATTTCTTTGAAGGTTTTTATAGCATTTGCACAATCGTTTCTTTTTCTTTTTTTCAGATCAGAATCGCCTCGATAATCAGCGGCCCAGGACAAGCCCGGCCTTGTCTATCTGATCAATTCATCATTTCTGAGCGCCGGGCCCGTCGGACCAGCTCCAGGACCTCGGGGACCACAGCGTTGCCGCCGCCCAACAGGCCTCGCTGCACAGCGCCCCGGAGGGCTTCGCAGGAGGGGATCATTTCATTTCGGGTGGGGCTGGGGTCCGACCCGATCAAATAAGATCAAGGTGTAGGTGGGGAGAGGGGCACAGGGGCGGGCTCGCACACTCGTCTGGCACTCCCCACACGCGCCCACTCACAGACACACGCACACAATCAGGCCACACACGCCTTCCACGAGGCACACACACAAACCCGACCCCATACCACTCGCCCGCTTTGCACAATCTTCAATATGGGATTAAGAATACCACAACCAAACTCGCTGCTATCGAGTCAATGCTGACTCACAGTGACCCCTGTAGGTGTCCGACACTGTAATTGTTTATGGGGAGTAGGAAGTCCAGACTTTATCCTGGGAACTAGTCTTGGTTTTGAACTGCCAACATGCAGACAGCAGGCCAGCGCATAAGCACTATGCTACTAAGGCTTTTGGTAATAGGAATAGTTGGAAAAATCTGCCATCGACAGCACATAAATTCTCCTGTGTCTCAGGACGGACCGAAGAGCCCATGGTTCAGAGGCGCTGGCCCAGGAGGACTCAGGCCCTTGGCCGGACAGTTCCCTTGAGGCCTCCCCGCTCATTGGAGAATCTGTGCACGGGCTCCTCTGATGGAGGCAAAGCTGCCCATAAACATGTCCACGTTTTCTGTGTTCATCTTCCCACGAGATGCTACCAGAATGCGGCCTCTTCTTACTGCCAGATACTGTCACCGAACAGGAGGAGGCTTGAGCTCTCTTCCTGGACAAGCAGGGCTGCCCACCCCGGGAAGATGCAGTCAAAAGAGGTTTATTCCACGAGTCTCCTGAAGGAGACTGGGAAGCCTCGAACTTCCCCCTTAAAGAGCTGATGGCCTTCATGCAGCTTGTGCCTGGCCACCCCTTGCTAACTGTGTGGCCTGAGGCCAGCTAGCTGTGAGGATTAAAGAAGATGCGCTGCGGAAGCGTTGAGATGCTTCAGTGGCACTGAGCACTCAGCAAGTGTTAGCAGCGGTTCTGTTCCCAATGCAGTGGACCGAGCATGAAGACTGCAGAAACGGGTTTAAGCACTTCCTCAGGTGGATAGGAAGCCCCCGTGTAGTGTTGAGTACATATTGACTGGACCGCTAGGCACAAGGTCTATGATTCAAACTCAACAGCCACTGCAGGAAAGAGATGCGGCTGCCTGGATTGACAGCCTTGGAAACACTATAGATAGGGTTGCTAAAAGTCAGAATTAATTTCATGGCAGTGGGTGGGTTCAAGGTGACTTTGCATTGGTTAGCTCATTAAAATTTCACAGCAAGCCTCTGAGATAATGCTCTTAAGATAATGCGTTCAAAAGGAGCAGAGTCACTGTTTCCAGGCCATCGCACATTGGAAGCATGGAAGTTACAGGAAACAATTAGGGGGTGGGGTGGGAGGTGGGTAACATGGCCCGTCAAACATCACTTTTTTATTTCCTTCCTTCCTTCCTTCCTTCCTTCCTTCCTTCCTTCCTTCCTTCCTTCCTTCCTTCCGGAAATCTACCTCCAGGTTGTGCTAGACAGCCTGTGGGAAATAAACAGACGAAAGTTCGAGGTCTCTGCAGACCCCACTACTTAAGTTCAGTCTAGTAGGAGAGAGAAACCTTCCTGGTTTACTCCTGCTCTGTAACAAACTGCCCCAAGGGCGGCACGCAACGCTGCCATTGTATCATGATCACATTATTGGTGGATCACAAATTCAGAAAGGCCACAGCCCAAATTGAGATTTTGTGTTCCATGACATCTGAGCCTCTGCTGGGAACAGCAGAACAGGGGAAGGCTGTGTCACACAGAAACCTCATTGGCTATGACCTGATTGACAGGCTAGACTTCCCCCCACCCATGCTTAATCCTTAAGCTGACAATTATATAACTGCCACAGCTACACAGAAACAGACAAAAATCATGATTGAAAGGTTGTCAGAGGAAACCAGCCTTCAACAACTGAAGGACCAGTAGGTGCAACTGTATGGCGATAATATATGAAGATGAGAGCAAAGTCATAGAAGATAGGAAGGATAGAAGAGAAAATACAGCTGAGGAGACACACACTGACGGTCGCGTGCTCGCCTCAGCCCCTCTTGATGGTCCACTTGGAACTGGGAGAGAGCGAGCCTTTACTATCTTGGGACATTTGTAGGTAGCCCAAGACATGCATATTCAGTAGTTGCATGTGTCACAAGGCGGGTGGAGTCTGAGCGCATAGGTGGGGAAAGCTAATACCTGCATTGGGGGAAGGTATGAGGGGGGTTGGATGACGTGGCAGGAAGAGAGCAACAGCATGTCTGCTTCCATAGGGAGATCAAATCAACCATGTGCTCACTTTAGGTAGCATAGCTGTTAAGAGGAGAATCTGTGGGAATATTTAAAGCAGGATAATATACTTGGACCTTACCTCTTGGTTGGCGGGTTTCCTCTGCAAACTCCTGCCTGCCTGTTGCCTTCTGTCTCACAAGTCAATCAATTGTATGTGTGAGAAGGGGAGTCTCTTGAAAGCAGGGAACAGCCGAATGATTCCCAGTTCCACGCGCCTCTTTTAAGGGGCCCTGGCTACGCAGTGGATGAAGCACTGCGCAGCTCAGCCAAAGGTTGGTGGTTTGAACCCTCCAGCTGCTCCTAGGGAGAACGGTGAAGCTGTCAGCTCCCGGAAAGATGGGCCGTTCTGAAACCTACTTCGGGTCAGCGTCGCCTCCACAGCAGCGGGCTTCAGAGGGACCTGTCTAGTGCCGCGCGTGGCGCGAAGTGACCGCCCAGTGTATGGTGGAGACTGGGGCTCCCGCTGAGGGAGATGCTGCCCTTATTACCGTTGTGGCTACAGAGGGACCGGCCCCACAGCCCAGAGCGGGCGGATTGGAGGAAGATGGGGGAGATTCGCGGTCCCTGCAGGGAGCGGCCATCCTCGTTCCGACACCAGACGGTTTCCTTCCCAGTTCTCCGGGCCGCCTCGCTGGTCACGCCAGCTCTGGCCACCCGATGGCGCCCGCGCTCCACGAGCGCTGCTCTGCGCGCCGCCGGGGTCGGGCTCCGCGGCCTCGTGGGAAGCCCCTTCCAGCCTCCCGCCTCCACCGGCGCGCGCTTGGGGACAGCGGAGAAGGCACAAAGTGGGGCCCTGAGTCTCAGCACACTCAAGTCCACCCCCGTCTCCCCTGCTACCTGCTCAGGTTGCCCTCTCCACCACTAGCCCTGGTGCTCTCGCTGCGTCTCAGCAGCCTCTGGGCAACCAGCGGCCCAAGCGGGAGGGCTGACAAGGCCCCAAACCCACTGCCCTCCAGTCGGGACTGGAAGACCCAGAGGGCAGTTCTGCCCCCACGGGGAACAGGAAACCTCCTTTTTCTCTCGCGCAGGGCGAGGTGGTTTCAAACCACTGACCTTGTGGTTTACCAGCCCAGATCATAACCCGCTAAGACCCCAGGCCTCCAGTCTCAGCCCCCGGAGGATCCCATTGAATTAACGGCCTCTGTTTAAACCTGCCAGCGACTTCAGGGGAAAATGGGGCTGTCTACTCCTGGAAAGATCAAGCGTCTTGGAAACACAAAGGGGCAGTCCTACTCTGTCCTAGAGTGTCCTGTGTGTCGGAATCGACCCGGTGACAGATTTAAAAAGAAATTTTTTTTTCATCATCTAATTTATTTTATTTTTTATTTTTTAACAATTTATTGGGGCTCATACAATTCTTATCACAGTTCATACATATACATACATCAATTGTATAAAGCACATCTGTACAGTCTTTGCCCTAATCATTTTTTTCTCCTCTTTTCTTTTTTTACATTTTATTAGGGACTCATACAACTCTTATCACCATCCATACATATACATACATCAATTGTATAAAGCACATCCATACATTCCCCGCCCCAATCATTCTCAAAGCATTTGCTCTCCACTTAAGCCCCTTGCATCAGGTCCTCTTTTTTTTTTCCCCTCCCTCCCCTTTCCCCCCTCCCTCATGTGCCCTTGGTAATTTATACATCGTTATTTTGTCATATCTTGCCCTATCCGGACTCTCCCTTCCCCCTTCTCTGCTGTCCCTCTCCCAGGGAAGAGGTCACATGTGGATCCTTGTAATCAGTTCCGCCTTTCCAACTCACTCACCCTCCACTCTCCCAGCATCGTCCCTCACACCCTTGGTCCTGAAGGTATCATCCACCCTGGATTCCCTGTACCTCCAGCCCTCATATGTACCAGTGTACAGCCTCTGTCCTATCCAGCCCTGCAAGGTAGAATTCGGATCATGGTAGTTGGGGGGAGGAAGCATCCAGGATCTGGGGGAAAGCTGTGTTCTTCATCGGTACTACCTCATATCTTAACCCATCTCTTCTCCTAAACCCCTCTATGAGGGGATCTCCATTGGCCGACACTTGGGCCTTGGGTCTCCACTCTGCACTTCCCCCTTCATTTAATATGGTATATATATACATACATACACATACATACACACACTTACATCTTTTTTTTTTGCATGATGCCTTATACCTGGTCCCTTGGCACCTCGTGATCGCACTGGCCGGTGTGCTTCTTCCACGTGGGCTTTTTTGCTTCTGAGCTTGATGGCCGCTTGTTCACCTTCAAGCCTTTAAGACCCCAGACACTATCTCTTTTGATAGGCGGGCACCATCAGCTTTCTTCACCACATTTGCTTATGCACCCATTTGTCTTCAGTGATCCTATCATGGAGGTGTGCAGTCAATGATATGATTTTTTGTTCGTTGATGCCTGGTAACTGATCCCTTTGGGACCACTCGATCACATAGGCTGGTGTGTTCTTCCATGTGGACTTTGTTGCTTCTGAGCTAGATGGCCACTTGTTTATCTTCAAGCCTTTAAGACCCCAGTCACTATCTCTTTTGCTAGCCGGGCACCATCAGCTTTCTTCACCACATTTACTTGTTCACCCACTTTGGCTCCAGCCGTTGTGTCGGGAGAGTGAGCATCATAGAGTTCCAATTTAATAAAAGAAGGTATTCATGCATTGAGGGCGTGTTTGAGTAGAGGCCCAAGGTCCTTCCGCCACCTTAATACTTGACCTATAAATATAGACACATAGATCTATTTCCCCATCCTCCTATATGTATTTGCATGTACATGTCTTTGTCTAGACCTCCATGAATGCCCTTTGACTCCTAGCTCTTTCCTCCATCTCCCTTGACTTTCCTCCTGCCCTACTACCATGCTTCGTCGCCACCTGGGCTAGAGTATACCTCTTCTCTAAGCAACCTTACCCTTGATCATTTCCCACCAGGCCTGCCACTCCCCCTTCTCTACCATTTGGGGTCCCATGTTTTTCCCTTGTCCCTGGGTTTGTTAACACCACTTCCTTACCCCCCTAACCCCCCAGCCCAAGTCCCCCCGGAACTGTCGGTCCCGTTGTTTTTCCTCCAGATACTTCATCCAGCCTGTCCTATTCAGACAGACCTGTGGAGACACTAACATGCACGAAAACAAGACAGAGGAAAACAAAGCAACAGTATACAAGCAGGCAACAAAACAACAAAAACAAACCACTGACAAAGAACAGAACAAAACAGTTCACAAGAGAAAAGCTTGTAGTTAGTTCAGGGATCGTTTGCTGGCCCTTAGGAGCGTTTTCCAGTCCAGTCTGTTGGGGCACCACGCCCTGGCCCCAAAGTCCACTTTAAGCATTCCCTGGGGACCTTGCCACTCCATTCCCTTGCTGTTCCGCTGCACTCCCCCAGTGATTTGCCTCGGTGTGGTGGGATCAGGTCAGGTGCCATTCCCACACTGTGTCTCCGGTGCTGTCCCCTGTATCGCCGTTAGTCACTGATTGGCATCATTTCTCATAGTGGGGCCAGCCATGTTGTTCTCTCTGTGGACTGGCTGCTCTACTCAGGAACATCATCATCACGGCCTGGTGGGCCAGGCTGTGCTCCACTCTCTCCTCCTGCCCCTTCATCTTCTCCCGTGTGCTCTGATCAGATATGTTCATCTCCCGGGGCTGCAGAGTCAATGTCGTCCTTTGGAACAAATTCTTTTCGGGGGAGGGGCAGGAATCCACTTAATTTATGGTGCTGGGGCCAGCCTCCCAGACCTCTCCACTGAAAAAGAAATTATTTTATTGATTTATTTTTTAGTTGTGTTGTAAGAGGGACCTGGTGGCACAGTCGGGCAGCTAAGTAGTTTGAAACTGCCAGCTCCTTCTGGGAAGAAGGAGGCAGGTTTTTAAAAGGGGATTTACAGTCGAGTTCTGCTCTGCTCTGTAAGGTCACTATGATTCTGGCCTTGTAAAGAAAGGCCTGGTGGTGCTGTGGGTCAGGCAGTTGGAGTGCTTATCATAAACCCAGCCGTTCAAAACCATCCGCCTTTCCAAGGGAGAAAGATGTACAGCATTGGAAACCCAAGGAGGGCAAGACTACCTTGTCCTATAGACTCTCTTTGAATCAGACAAGGACCAATGGCAGTGGGCTTGGGTTTTTGATTGGGGTTTGGGTTTGGCTTTGGTGAGCCAGAATCACTCGATGGTGGTGGGTTTGGTTGTTGGGTTGACTTCCATCTGGCAGTCAGGTGTGCCATGGCCGTGGCCCCGGTCTGAGAAAATGCCTCCTTCTGCAGACTCCCCTGTGTCTGCCCTCACACCCCACCCTCCCTGGAGAATGCACACAATTTTGTCCTGTGTCATTTAGGACTCAGCCACTGCCTGCACCTTTTGCAGCAGCAGATGAGCTGCAAAAGTGGGTGTCACTGCTTGGGGAGTGACAGTGTACAGAAGGGAGACACAGGGACATCTTAAGCCACGAAGATGCCCAAGTGCCCACCAGGGCATCTTTCTTCTGTCTCAGCCTCATCTCCCTGCAGGAGTCGTTTCCTCCTGGTCTTAGATCCCCGACACCCAGCTCTTGTCCCTGAACGGTCCATGATTGACACAGCTCTAGTTCCCCTTTGGAAAGCAGCCTTCTCACTAGTGCATATGAGGTCATGGAAAGTCAGGAGTGTGGTTTATCCATTTTATGCTCACACACAATGGGGTCATGATTCCAATCCTTGGCTCTCTTGCCTCTCGTCTTTAAGTATTACATCAACCACATTCGTGCAAGGTTCTTGACAAGATGCTACCTTGTAGATGCTTATGTGACCAAGATGGCCCAGGACATGAGAGGCCTAATAGTGCCCCCCACGGCCCCCACCCACCACACATACATCCTGGGGAGTGTGTGATGTGTCATATGAGAAAAACCAAGCCCCTCGTAGTATGTGGAAGCAGAGATGGAAATAGGAGGGGGAAGGTAAGGTGTAAGGCTTTGTATCTTAGATATGAGTTATACATTAGAGAAGGATTCAGAGCCTCGATCCCAGCCAGTAAATGAACTCTTCTCCCCTCAGAAGCTTCAGACGCCTTCTCCTCCACTAAAGAAAACCCAGCAGATGTGAATAAAACCCAGAGAGGAAGCCAGGAGTCAGAGCAAGAGAAGGAACTAGATTCGCAGCAGCTCCTGGCATCCTGGACCACGAAGCGGACCAACCCCAGCCTTCTGTGGCGCTCCCGAAGGGAGCAAACCTTGGAACATTTGAGGACAAGGAGTTGTTTCATCAGGTGAGCCCTGAGCAATAGCCTGAGTCCAGAGAGGAGTCGTTGGCTCCTTCTCCAGAGGCCACTCCAGCTCCAGCACCCAGGGACAGGAGAGCAGTCTGGAGGGCATGAAAGTGACCTGGCGTTTGGGGCTCGCTCAGGAGCGGGAGGGGGCAAGCCTGGGCCGTCTTACCTTGGAAGCTTGAGTGTGAGAGGCTCTCCACATTTCTCACTGTGGGGAACCACGGGCTGGTCTTTGGTGATACTGGAGCTAGGTGAGCTCTTCGTCACAATGTAGCATAGGAACCACAGGAGCCTCAGCCACCGGGCTCTTGCACAAAGCCCAGGCAGATCAAGGCAGGCACTGCCCAGAATTTCAGACAAAAGGGGGGCCCTTCCCATGTGCACCCTCTCTCAGGCTGCTAATCTGGCAAGTTTCTTCATTTCTACAGCCCACCGTGGCTGCTCTTCCCGGGAGCCGTCAGGCCTCAAAGGGCACAGCCCGGCTGGGGCTGCTTTCCGGGAGTGTGGTGAGGTCCACTGAGACAATGCCCGGCAGAGCATTCTGCACACCGTGAACTGCGAATGCCCCTCGTGACCAGGGGCCCGCGTTTCTTGCCCCACCACCCTCAGTCACATTCATTAATTGCACAGCCTTTGTTTTAACCCTCCTGTCAGCCTGGATTTGCTCAATCTTTTCCTGCCCAAAGTTCAACGTTTTCCCCTAGAATTTTCGTTTTTCCCAGGAGGCCAGGACAGCTCACCTGCTTCCCAGAAACCTGTCTGCCTCCAGGACATTGACAGGTGAAGCAGCCTGTCTATAAGTTCCAACATCCCTGCCCACATCCAGGGCTCCTGGGGGAGGCAGCATTGGTCCCAGTTTACAGAGAGGGGCCGGTTTCCCCCATGGCAGTGAAACACTTTCCAGGTAAGCAGTAGACATTCCTGTTCCTACAATCTCCTGGCACTCAGCTATCCTTGAGGAGCCTGGTGGCACACTGGTTGAGTAGTCCCCATTAACCAAAAGGTTGAAGGTTCAAACCCACCCTCCATTGTTTCCGTGAGTGGAAGAGATGGAAATCTGCTTCTATAAAGATAGTCCTTTTTCTATCAACTGTCCTAACGGGGGGAATTCTTGTGAGTGATGGGATTTCACACTATAGACCCTATCTTCATGTTCATTCTCTGTCTCCCTCATGCTCCTTAACATCTCTCTCCGCTGTTTTGTCTGTCACCTCCCCCCTTCCACCCCCTGAGTAAAGCAAAACAAAGCCTGCCTCCCTTTGCCCATCCTGTTGGCTTGAGCCTGTGCGTTCTCACAGGGGCTCCTGTCAGTCTTCCAGATGACCGCAAGCCGCCTCCCAAGGCATTTCCATGAACTTGATAATGATGAACCGGTCACCTCATGATCGCCCTGTGCGCCCTGTGTGCCCTGTGCGCAACAGCAGGAAATCCGCCCGCCAGCGTCACACTGCTAGGCTGCAGTCCTGGGTGGTGGCCAGGTCACCCCCTCCCAGGGAGTGTTAGCTGAACAGAACCCCACCCCGCGTGTTCTGTAGCTTAGGGGAAATGATCTCCACAGGTAAACATCAAATACTCAAGAGAGTTCAGAAGTGAGGTGGTGGAAGGGGGGAATACAATTCTCCCACCATTCCAGGGCCCTTTGCAGTAGCTAAGGCTAACGGGAAACCAACTAGGCAGTCTCTCAAAGAAATGCCAACCCTCTCTTCCTCCCCCCACCTCCCCGCAGGCCTCCTGCCCCTCCTGCAGCAAGGACAGGCTCCTGGAGGAAGTGGCCATGGGGACTGAGCCTGGATCTGAGGACACTGGTGACCATGGGGAGCAGAGCTGGAGGAACCCCATAAGGCCTGGTAGGTGAGGCTGGCCTTGGGCCGGCCAGTCTGGGGCTGCCCAGTTCCCTGCTGCAGCCTCTAGGCCCGAAGGACCCATCAGAGCCCGGACAGGGGCACCGAGGGACTCTCTGTAGACTGGTCGCTCTCCCCACCAGAGCGCAGCTCTTTGGGGGCAGGCCCTGGGCTGGGTTAGAATGCTCCTGCTCCAAGGTGTTGCAATGCATACTGCAAGCAAGCAAGGAGGCTTGCGTGTATCCTTGGCTGTGGAGTCTCGGGCCTGGTGTCTAGCTTTCCCCACTCACTCACTCAGAGGGCGTCTCTTTGGCAAGCCTCTGTAAGACTCCACTTTTCCCAGAATGAAATGGGGACAGACGCTCATCTCTCTGAGATGTTGTAAGGCAGGAAGGAAATGTGGAAAGACCAGGAGCAGGAGGTATGGAGAGACGCTCAGAGCCCAGGCTCCGAGGCCAATGTTGGACTTTTGTGTCTTTCCCACCAGGTCCCCAAGAAAGCAGTCCTACTGTCCCACTAACTATACTTGGAGACACCGAGGGTCTCACTTGGCCAGAGTGCCCCAGCCGTCCAGCGCCCCGCCCTCTCCTGGCAGCCGAAAGGGCTGGGAGCTGGGGGCAGAGCCCGCGAAGGGCAGGTGCACGGTCATTGTTCACAGCCAGAGGGAACTGCAGAAACCGCGCGGCTGCCATGCTAATTTTAGAAAGCATTGGGAACATAAACACCAGGGTGCTGAAACTCAATCAGGTAGAGGCTGAATGTAAAGAAAGGACAGCTTGGCAGCATTCACGGTGTAATTAAAGTCAGCCCACGCCCTCCGCCTTAATCCCCCTGCCTGTGCTTCCATCCCACAGGAGCCATTTCCCCCGTTTAGTGCCACCTGTGGGCAGCCAGCCCTCGGACTGCTCTCTCCCCCCCACAGCCAGGGTCGCCAGGCCATCCCAAGCAGGCACACGATGTGTTTGGGACTGAACACGTTGGGGGCCGACTGACTGGATCCGTGCATACACTACAATAGCTCCATTGATCACACCTGTGCACTTGCTAGACTCCTTACAATCATGCTGTCACTTAGTTACCACCTCTCTTTGAAAGGGTGACTGAGGTTCAGGAAGATGAAGGGCCTTGGCCAAGGCTGGCAAGTGGAAGAGCTATGATCCCAACCCTAGTCTCTGGGGTTCCTAAATACCTGTCTTCAAGGTTTCATATAGGAAAGGGGGTGTGGGGGGAGGGTGAAGAACATGACCCCATCTTCCTGATTGCAGCACATCCGGGCCAAACGTCAGGGAAGAAGGACAAGACGGGGACATTGAAATCAAGAGGAGAGAGATTCAAGGAAGCTGGGGTCAATGTGGTGGGGGCGTGCTTCACAGTCAACTCAGCTGAAAACAGAAATGACAGGGAATTTGGCCTTTGACCTCCCATTAACCTTGACCCTTTCTATGGCATTGATTTGACTTCAGAACCCTTGCTGTCAAACCAACTCTGGTTCCAGGTGACCCTATGCGTCAGAGCAGATGGTTCCACAGGGTTTCTTTCCTCTGAGTGTCTCTCCCTGAGTCACTGCCACGGAGTGGATTCTGACTCAGAATGACCAGAGTAGAGGAGACCTGTCTTTGGGGGGTTCTGAAAGTGTAACACTTTGTAGGAGTAGAAAGCCTCATCTTTTTCCCTAGGAGCAGCTGGTGGTTTCAAACTGCTGACCTTGTCCTAGCAGCCCCACGCATAACCACGACACTGCCAGGGCTCCTAAGCTTCTCTGAATGGACTCTAACTGCCAGCCTTTCAGTTAGCAACTGAGTGAATTTGTCAACTGTTTGCGTTCCTCCAGAGCCCCTACTTTTCGCCTGGAGGCCTCTTTTGTGTGCACCCCACGCCCCAAGCCCCAGCCATGGGCGGACGAGGAGAGAACGTTTCTCCAGTTATGCGCCTATTCCCTTTGACTCTTCTTAGGGATCGACTCCGTGAGCAGCTGCAGGGTAAAGAGCCTCGCCATTTGCCTCGTGCTCTCTATTGTCTTGTTCTCTGTGTCATTGGTTGGCTCACACGTGCCCAGACTCCCCCATGTCCCAGAGTACCCTTGTGAACCTTTGCCGCCCTCTGGGGCCAGCCTCAGCTGGCGGGAGATCCGGAGGAGCTTGTCCAGGTGCAGGGCTCCTCTGCTGAGAACCCATTGAAAACTCCGGGCTCCGGCTGTGTTCCATTTGAATGCGGGCCACAACCAGGAAAACGAAAATCGGAAAGAAAGGAAACCATCTGAGTGCTCTGGTTACAATCAGTCGCCGCCACGTGAGTCGCTACTCGGTTCTCTCAGGGGGTGGGGGAAGGGGAGAGCAGTGCAGGCCCCTAAGGTAGCCCCCATCCCGCCCTCTGCGGTTGTCTGCCCTTGACCCACCTGAGTGGGATTCTGCAAGCACACCCATGCAGCACGCCCCTCCATCCGCACCGGCGGCTCTCTGAAGAAGTGACTGCAAGGGCAGTACCCAGAGCAGGCTCCCTTTAGGCTGCCAAGTTCGGAGCTGGCAGAATAGGCATAAAACACCCTTCCTGCGCGACAAACAGGAAAGGGACATGTAGCGTTTGCCTTTGTTCCCCTGCAGAGCAGGATGCACATTTCCAGGGCGGAGAGGAGAGTTCCCAGCTGAAGGCTCCCCCTGGTCAGCGCTACCCATTTCCAGCATGGCCTGAAATGTAATTAGAATCTCCCCAGGGAGACCTACAGAATTCTGCTGCTCCCCAGTGAGTAATTCCTGATAGCAAAGTGGGTTACATATTGGGCTGCTTACTGCAAGGTCTATTGTTCAAACCCACCAGACTCTCCGCAGAAGAAAGACGAGGCTGTTTGTGCCTATAAAGATGTATAGTCTTGGGAACCCAAAGGGGGTCTCAGCGAGTCAGACTGAACTCGGTGGCAGTGGTGGTTTCTTGTGCAGACAGATACAGGTGTGGAATTAGGGTGTTCCCTGAGTGCATGGCTTCAGAATGGTCCTCCAGTTCCCATCACCTTGTCAGGGGTCCCTGGGTAGTGTTGATGTGCTCCTCTGATAACTGAAAGTTCAAGGTCACCCAGAGCCACTTGGGAAGCAAGACGTGATTTGCTTCTGAAAGATCATTCACTGGAGACTGTGTAGAGCACAGCGTTGCTGTAAAATTCAAGGGCTTCTAAGAGCTGCCATGGACCCAATAGAGACCCTCAGTTACTGACTTTGCCCTTGTGTGGTGTCCCCGGTGCACTTCCCTGTGAGGAAGGCAGAGGAAGAAATCAATGCAAGTGATGAGCATTAACTCATTTAATGTTCTCACTCACCTCTTCATGTAGATTTCATCTCATTTTTAACAGATGAGCAAGCTGGGTCCCAGGGAATGTCACTAATGTGCTTAGAGTGACAATGGCTTAAGTGGCAGCAGTGGACCTCAAACAAAAGCATGCTCCCAAACTCCCTGATGTTCTCTGATGTCCACTACCTGTTCTTAGAAGGAGCTCAGGTGGGGCAACAGTGACGCGCCCAGACCATCACCTCACGGCTCAGTGGGCAAACTGCCTGGCGATCTCCTTCCATCAGGAGTACCGCTAAGAAAACCGATGAGGGAGCTCTGCCCTTTCACAGGTGGTCACTGTGAGTGTGAAGGGACGTGGAGGCTCCGAACAACAGCAAAAGGCGCAGCAGAGGCCCTTTACTGAGGGCTTCTCATGGCTCGTTAAGGTCTCTGTTAAATACCCTTCTGCACATATATCACAGAGACTTTGAACTAACCTCACAAACCCCTCTGAAAGTGGTAAAATAAATCATCTACCTATAAACAAATGTGGAAAAGGATAAGAATATATATATATATATATATATATATATATATATATATACACACACACATAGGAAAATATATATGCCTTATACACAGGTATAAGCCAACCTAAATATAAGCTGAGGCACCTAATTTTACCACAAAACTGCATTAAAAATGTGCTGAAAAACTCGGCTTATACATGAATATATACAGTATATATATATATATATATACACAGGAGAATGTATATGTAAATATATGCATATATATATATACAACAGAATATTCAACTATAAGGAAAATTCAAGTATTGATAAGCTATGAGTCTTGAAAACATTATGCTAAGGAAATGAGCCATATGCAAAAGGACAAATACTTTATCATTCTATTTTTATGAAAAAACTAGAATTGTAACATCCAGTGAGACAAAAGAAGATTAGTAGTTATGAGAGGATGGGGTGGGGAGACGAAGGCAAGGGAAATTAGGCAACAATCAAACATATAACCCCAAAATATTTTGCCCTAAGATGAAGAGACTAGGACACATGAGGTTAAGCAGCTTGTGCAGAGTTACAGAGCTACTTCATGAGATCACCCTCATGTCTGACTTGAAATATTGCCTCTTCGTCTGGGCCTTTGTGCTTACCTAAAGGCATAAGCTGTGTCCAAGCCACCGTGTTGTATAACTCACAAATTATCTATCATGGTAGGGATGACACAGGGCAGCTCGCAGCCCTCTGCCTAAGCTTCACAACAGGGTCTTTGTGGACATTAGTAAGGTCGCATGCCCCAGAAGTCTCTATCAATGAGCCATGTGGTCCTGATCTTGATGGACAGCACCCTACCTTTCCTAGGAGCTTTGAGAGTTCAAGTTGAATAGCATTTGCCACTGTGCACACTGGGCCTGGTGGAATCGTGGTGTTTGCGATTACATCTAGATTTCTCTCATCCATTATAGCAATGCTTCCTTATTGGCCTTCCTGAAACCCCTCTTGCGTTGTCTCTCCGGCTCATTCACCACACAATAGCCAGACCCAAAACCAAACAACAACAACAAAAAACTCACTGCCATCGAGTCAATGTCAACTCATAGCAACCCAATAGGACAGGGTAGAATTTCTGTGAAGATAAATCTTTGCGGGATTAGAAAGCCCCTTTGTTTCTCCCTTGGTGTGGCTGGTGATGTTGAAATGCTGACCTTGCATTTAGCAGCCTGGCATGTAACTACTATGTCCCAGGGCTCCTATAACAGCCAGCAGTATCTGGCAATTTGTAATATATATATATATATATATATATATATATATATATATATATATATATATATATATATATATATATATATATATATATATATATATATATATATATATATATATATGACTTTGCCACTGATTCCATAAAAGATATCTTCTGGTTCCCCATTTCTTTTCAGCTAATGGCCCAAATCCTTACCTTGACTATTGAATGGGAATGCCCACCTGTTCAGATTGCTGTCACTCTATGATTTTGTCCCATTGACCTTTCAGGTTCTTGCTTTGTTTGCTTTGATTTGCAAATTCCCTAACCTTTTGTTATTTGTTTTCTTTAAAATATTCTATACAACGTGCGTGCCTTGCCATGCCTCCTCATCGTTTAAGTGCTGGTTTAAATATCCCTTCTTTGGAGAACCATCATTGATTCCTGCAGAGCTAGATTGACTCCTTGTGCTTCTCCTTCATGATATTTGCCATAATGTAACATCACACATTTATTAAGCAGTTTTTCAATGCTGCCCCCTCCTTGGAATGGAAGCTTCATGAAGCAGGGCCTTACTTGACTTCTTCCAACACTCAGCATGGTGCGTGTGTCTTACAAGTTTTAATCAGCCATTTAAGGAGCAATCATTGGTCTCTACCCATCCAGAGGAAAGAAGAGTGATGAAAATTGAGCGCTACCTGGAAACAGCTCGATGGACTAATCGACTACAGAAGCATCAGTGTCCCCAACCCTGAGACTGGAAGAGCTAACTACAAAGGGAGCAGCTCTCGCCACCAGCTGCTCTGAAAGGGATCACTCTAGAAGGTCTTGGGCAGAGTGGGAGGAAAGGTGGAACAAAACTCAAAATCATAAAGGAGACACAGTCTCCTGGTCAGCTAGAGGCAGGCGAACCCCAGAGACTATGGCCCTTCGTCACCCTCACTCTGGAGCTGAACCATCCCCTGTGGTTGATAACTAACCATTTTCGATCAAAGGGCAACCCTTACCCCAAAATAGAGCTCAGAAGGTTAGGAAACAAGGAAAACTGGGAACAGCAAATAGGGGGATACATGGTGGTAATTTAGGGGATTGCAGTAGATGAGTTGGAAAAAAAGTGTAAGAATTGTTGAATGCAAGACTGATACTATACCTGTAAGCATTCGTCTAACTCACGATTAAAAGTTTTTTTTAAAAAGAGTTATATTTAGAACCTTTCAGTAGACTAAGAAAGTGACCAAAGAAAGATGATACCAAAGAAATTGTGGACAAATCAAGAAGGACACAGACAAAACTCTGAAATAATTCAGGGAAAAAATTCAAAAACGAATTGACAAAATACATGAAAAACTAAAAACCATACCAAACAAGCAAAGAGAAACTTAGAAGATGAATGCTAAAATTCAGAAATATTAGAAGTACAGGAATAGAATGAATGGACGCCATGATTAATGGAGCTGAGAGCAAATCTCTTAATACTAATCTGTTACTGGAAAAATCCAGAAAAGGAACTAAAAAAGTGAGGGAATTCTAAGAACTATGTGTGACACCATTAAGAGAAACAACTTATATGTGATTAGAATTTTGGAACAAAAAAGAAGAGACAAAAAACCCTACTGAGAAAGTCATTAAAAATTTGTTGAAAGAAAACTTGCCTGGCATCATGAAAGATTAGAAAATATTCATTCAAGAAGCTCAACAAATGCTAAATAGAATGGTTCCCCAAAAGAAAATTACCAATATTTGTCATAAGCAATGCCATAGTCAATTCATATAATCATTTCCAAAACCAAAGACAAGGGGAAATCTTGAAAGATACTTGGGGAAAATGCCAACAAATTGCCAACAAAGAACCAATAAGATTAAGCTATGATTTCTTGGCAGAAACCATGCAAGCACGAAACTCTCTCTCTCTCTCTCTCTCTCTCTCTCTCTCTCCCCCCCCCCTGCCCCCCACCTCTCTCCACACGAGGTAAGCATCCAGCAGCTCGCTCTGAGTTAGTTAGTGCACCAGTGGCATTGCCTGGAAAGGTGCTCTTCTGGTCACAGTGACTTTTTTCATAAAAGCAGTTTCGCTCAAACTTCTGTTTTTGGTGATGGCAGATTTAAGAAAACAGTGTGTGGCTGTGAAATTTTTGTTCCCTGTTCAGGAAAAATGTCACAGAAACTGTTGTGATGTTTACTACAGCTTACAAGGACAGTGCTATGGGAAAACCTCAAGTGTATGAGTGGTTTTCTCGGTTCCAAAAGGCGAAATGTTGATTGATGACAAACCTCATTTGGGACCTCTGTCAACTTCCCAAACAGACCAAAATGTCAACAGAATTCTGCACTTGTGCTCGAATACCGATGAAGAACTGTTGAAGAGATGGGGACATTATTGTGACTTTCTTGGAGCTCGGTTCAGTGAATTTTAACAGATTTGGGCATGAGGTGGGTCGCTGTGAAATTTGTGCCTCAGGTTATTCCTGACCAGGAAGAAGAGTGTTGAATGGAAACCTGCTGTGCTTTGAAAGAACGACTCCTTGTCAAGTGAAATACAAGATCACAGCAATGCTTATATGCTTAGTTTTTATGTGAGGGGGATAGTGCATTTGGAGTTTGTCTCACCAGGTCAGACAGTTAATAAAAGCTTTCTATTTAGAAGTTCTGAAAAGATTGAATGACAGTGTGTGACCAAAAAGGCCTGATTTATGGCAGATGGGGGACTGGTTTTGCCACGACCACCATACACCTGCTCATACAGCCATCTCAGGGAGCCCATTTTGCCAAAACAGCATGCCAAAAAATTCTGGTCTATTTTGGGTACTGTGTGTGTGTGTGTGTGTGTGTGTGTGTGTGTGTGTGTGTGTGTGTATTATGAAAGAAAACTATTGTGAACAAAGAATATGCTTCTGGTAAGATTGTCCCTCAATTATGCTGGCAAAATTAAGGCATTCCCAGATAAACAGAAATTAAGAGAATTTGTGAAAATAATCACCAAAGGCTCAAGTAGAAAGCAAATGTTTTGAGAATGATGATGGCAACAAAAGTACAAATGTGCTCGACACAGTGGATGTCTGTATGGATTGTGATAAGAGTTGTATGAGCCCCAGTAAAATGATTGACACAAATGCTGAAGGGGGTCCTAACTGGAAATGCACACACATGACCACAGGACACAGGAATCAACCTATAAGGTTGGAAACAGGGAACCAGAGATATCTATTTGTAAATGATGACATCAATAAAGCAAAAAGAGGGACCGAATGGTGTAGTCCAGACTTCAAAGTACAGAGGATGTCAAGACAATATAACAAGATAAAACAGACTGCTATAAACGTGGGATGGTAGTAAATTATAGGGTAACCTTAAAGAAAATAACATTCATTTCACTAAAAGGAAAAAGAAAAAGCTAAATTACTGACTAGAATATAGTCACTTATTAACTTGGGCGAAGGGGAAAAATATGCAATAAGGTGGAGGCAGAAAAGCACAAATAAATACATAGCCTCGTACCGATGCAACAGACACTCAGACCAGTGGAACAGAGCTGGAAATCCAGAAGTGAACCGATATATCTGTGGACAGCATAGCCTGACAACAGGCCACAGTCCACTAGAGAAAGGACGTTAAAGATTGGAGAAGGCCTAGAAGCAGGCGAGACACCATTAAAGGGAGTTACTTACATGCCATTAGAATTCCAGGACAGGGAGAAACAACAGTGAAAAACCACGAGAAGATGGTTGAAGCTTTGTTACAAGAAAATTTCTTAATATCATGAAGCAAAAGGAGATAATTTGCATAGTCTGGGACTTAGGAATGTAGAGGAAAAAAGACAATCTTATTAACAAAGAGTGCTGGCAACACTGGATGTCCATTTGCAGGAAAATGAAACAAGATCCATTCCTCACACCATACACAACTTGATGCATCAAAGACCTATATGTAAAACCTAAAACTATAGATTATCAAAGAAAAAGGGAGGGGCAAATTTAAGGACCATAATTTGTGTCATAAATAGATGATCAAACATAACTAAGAGGCCCCTAGATAACTGGGGTCTCCTAAATAATAAATACAGATGTTGATCAAGAGAGTTCTCCAAAATAAGATAAAAAGAGAACCTGCATACTGGGAAAATGTTTTGGGCAGTAGTCTATTTGAAAAAGAAACTCATTGCCATCAAACTGACTCCGACTCCTAGTGACCCCGTAGGACCAAGTAGAATGGCCCCTGTGGTGTCTGAGGCTGGAACTGCATGGAGTAGAAAGGCTCATCTTCCTCCCACAGAGTGGCTCGTGGTTTGAACTGCCGACCTCAAGGTTTACAGTCCAGTGCGTTACCACTATGTCAACAGGACTCCCTCTGAAAAAGGAGTGATCTCTAAAATTTATAGACAACTTGAATACATCTTCAACAACAAGAGCAACAAAACCACGTGCTCCAATGAAAAATGGGCAGAGAACATGAACAGACACTTCACCAAAGAAGATCTCCAGGCGGTTAACAAAGGCACGAAGAAATGCTTGGGATCATTAGCTGTTAGAGAGTTATACATCAAAACAGCAATGAGATATCATCTGCTAGTAATAATAGCAAAGTGAAAAAAAACCCTAAAAATCCATAAATGTCGATGAGGGTGTATAGAGATTTGGATCTCATATACTGTTGGTGGAACTATAACATGGTGCAACCACTGTGGAAAATAATATGGTGCTTTCTTTTTTTATTATTTTTTAAACATTTTATTAGGGGCTCATGCAACTCTTATCACAATCCATGCATATACATACATCAATTGTATAAAGCACATCTGTACATTCTTTGCCCTAATCATTTTCTTTTTTTTCTTTTCCTTTTTTACATTTTATTAGGGGCTCATACAACTCTTATCACAATCCATACATATACATACATCAATTGTATAAAGCACATCCGTACATTCTTTGCCCTAATTATGGTGCTTCCTTATAAAGTTGGAAGCTGAAATAGAAACCCGCAATCCCAAAGCTAAGTATATCCACTAAAGAAGTCAAGGCCATGTCACTAATAGATTTGTGTGCACTCATATTCATTGCAGCATTATTCACAAGAGCAAAGAGATAGAAGCAAACCTAAGAGCCCACAAACAGATGAATGGATCAATCAGCTGTGGTACATACACCCAATGTAAATACTAAGTAACATTAAAGAACCGTGTATGAAGAATCTGTAAAATGGTATAAAGTAGACAAACCTGGAGTACATCATTTTGAGTGATATGTGAATCACAAAAGGACAAATATGGTATGAGTCCATTATTATATAAAGTCAAGGAAAGTTTTACATGCAGGAAAAAGTACTCTTTGATGGCTCCCAGGCATGGCTGGGACGGAGAAAATTGCTGAGTGATAGATGTATACTGATTTAGGTGAAAGGATCATATGATCAAGGGTGATCAGCGCAATATCACTAAGGAAAGGGAAGACAGGAAACAGAAGCACAGACAATTAAAGTAAATATTATTACATATACAATCCTGAATATCAGTAACAGCAATGATCTATGTCTGCGTGGACACATGGGTGGACAGCAAGGTGAACAGGTTTGGGAAAGCAAATGGGGCCACACCCAGGAGCATATAACGGTTTGTCAGATGAAGGGCATGCATGCAGAAGGAAGATGAAGTCACTAGAGAACAGACAGTATTACTTCTTGTGAAGAGAAAGACAATATACAAAAGGGGGACACCAGCACAAAGTAATGAAGGCCAAAGGCGGAACAGGCACGAGAAGGCAAATGGACCATCCCCATGAATATAGATTTGTACGTTTACGTTCACTATTGTTTTAAATATTCTTTGTAAACTGTTGATTTTTACCCATTGGTTGAAAGTTTACAGAGCAGACCGCTCTTGCTCTCAACAATGCATCCACACCCTGTCTCATCTGCTTGTTACAAAGGAGTTCAAACCACAAACCTTACTGTGAACTGCCAAGTGCTTGACGCTTCGTTGGACTTGAACTTGAACTCCACGTTAAGTTTGTTTCTATGAGAAAGCCTCAAAACCCCACTCAAGGGGAACGAGCATCCGAATCTTAGATGAATGGATTCATTGGATGGTGTAAGTTGGATGGCAAAGAAACCCCCAAACAACAACAATGATATTTAATATATTAAGAGTTCAGGGGGGTGTTAAGGTGGGGGAGGGAGGAGATAACGGAGCTGATATCGAGACAAAAGAAAATGGATTATAAATGGTGATGGCAACAATTGTACAACTCCGGGTCTGTAAGAACCCCATAAAATGATTTTTTTAAAATGTGAAGAAATGTACTTAAAAGTCACTGGAACCTTGTCCCATTTTTGTTGCAGCCCACTCGCCTCTACGCACCGCAGCCCAGTGCTCGCCCTTGATGCAGAGCGAGGGCCAGCGTGGCAAGGAGCCGTTCTTAGCTGGCAGTGGATGGCTCTGGGACTCAGAGCAAGGTGTGTTTTCACAACTGCACTTTTCACCGTAGAGCTGTTGTACACTCTGGGTGGTGGTGGTCAAGTCGGGATAGGCAGGTAGTAACAAGTAAAAGAAGCCATAATCCGTGCCTCTTTTTGTGAGATAACTGCCGTCTCCGCAGCCAATATGAAGCTCTCTGCTTGATGGCGGGCCCTGAACGAGT
Organism: Tenrec ecaudatus; assembly: GCF_050624435.1. Lineage (NCBI taxonomy): Eukaryota > Metazoa > Chordata > Mammalia > Afrosoricida > Tenrecidae > Tenrec > Tenrec ecaudatus. Next base: position 84,641,920 of record NC_134533.1, read on the forward strand.
TGGGACGGGATCATGGCCAGCACTTCCAGCCAGTTCCAGTGCTCTTGAAGGGGAGACACCCACACCAGAGCTCCAAGCTAGAAGATTGACTGGGGAGGAATCTACAAGTTCCAGCCTCCTATTGGGCTTGAAGGAGGAACCCTGGTGGTTTAATAATTTTGTGTTAGGCTGAGTGTGATCCACAGGGTGGGCCGTTCGGAACCACCAGCTGCTCCTCAGGAGAGCAGCTGGCTTTCTATCCCGGTAAAGCCTCAGGAGGTCACTATAAGCAGCATTGACTGGATGGTGGTGAGCTACTGAGCTAGAAGAAAGCCTGTGATTCGGTTTATTTAGTTGCGTATTATTTTCTTTGATCTTTGGTTTCTGCAAGCCTTTGCTGACGCCCTGGGTAGATGTCTCTCCTGGCTCAGATCTACCACAAAGAATTCAGGAAGGAAGTCTACCTACAGGGTGATGGGAAGAGAAGCAGATACCCCCCCCCCCCCCAGTACGGGAGGCATCTCAAGGCCATGGGGGCTAGTAGGCACAGGGGCTGGGCTGGCCTCTCCTCACAAGAGTCTTCATCCATTTGCCGCCTTTGATTATTCGAGGCAGCAGCTCAGTTCCCCAGAGAAACTTTGAGAATGTTCTCCAGCTTGCTCTTGAGCTCTCGCTTGCTAATGCCCCCCTGTGTGGCCATCATTTGAACTTCAAACCCAAAGCCATCACACTTGTTTCTCCATTATTGGTCCTTTCCCCTTAAATGTGTGATTCTAGATTCACCTGTGCCAGATTATGAAAATGTAGACTTGGGACCAAAGGGTTAGCTGAGTGCCAGGAATTTGCATTTAACCAGCCTTTAAGTTAATGACTATGCTCAGCATCTCAGCAGCTGAAAGCAATTTCTCTATATTTCCTAAAACTACGTTTTCAAAAATGTGTTCCCAGAATCAAAGAGAATAGGCTGTTCGTAAGCATGATGTCAACAGAGGCTTGCGAGGGGTCTCTAAGGCAGCACCCGTGCAAGGCTAACCTCCAGGGAAGACGTTGGGGCATGCACTGAAGAAAAGAGTGGCATCTACATACCAAAACTTTAAAAATTAAAAATGAACAAGTGGAAATATGCAACAAGTCCTTAAAATATTTATCATGTGACTCTGTACCAAAGAAGTCGGATGACCTCTGCCCTACGGACAAATGAGTTCAGAACTTATTGAAGAAATATGGACCACTTCTGTCTGGCGTGCTGATTTGTGATTTGCGATTGAGAAGCTGGTTACATGAGTGTTTCCATTTGTGAAAGTCCACGAAGCAATGCCATCCTGTACTTCCTACTTCAATCGGAGGTGTAGAAACTAGTGAACACATTTCTGAATTGCTGGAAGACTTGGCACCCCTAATATGCTAATATACACTGGGACTCTTCAAGAGGAGAAGCTTCCACAGTGGTAAAGCCAAAGCTACTGTTCCGGGAATCCAGTTCATACCTGCATAGTCTCATCCCCAACAAAGTGCGCTTAAACTTCTCTGTGATCACTGGCTAGTTGCCAACAAGTTCTCTCAGGAATACACTTGGCTGAGTCTTGCGGACTGTCATGGAAGTGATGGCCTACTGAGTGCACGGTCCGTGGTTCCACCTCACCAAGCGCTCCACAGGAGAAAGTTCCGAGAAAGCAGAGGTTTCCTGCCTCACACACACTGTGGAGTGTCACTGGGAGTCCGGATCTACTTGATGGCTGTGGTGTTTGTTTGTGTTTTAAGTCTTGTGAGGGAATGCCTTCAAAACAAAGACAAAAGCAAAAAACCACAGCAAATACTTATCTTCCAAGGGGATCTTCTGAATCTGTTAAGTCCAGTGCAGAGCGATCAGCTCAGAAGATGGTGCTATTTTAGCTTGATAGCCTTTCTCCGAGGACGTGGGGGATCAGAGGGGCTTATTAGGAAGAAGTTGAAGGACAATGGCGTACTGCATTGCCAGGAAAGTTCTGTTGGGGAATTGGTTGGGGTCACAATGCAGCTGTTGATTCAAGGGTAGTAAGTGCTCTCATATGAAGATTCCATCGGGAACCCTTCCGTCCACCAGGCAGCCCTGACCTTGCCTCTTCAGACGTCTGTTTGTTCTTCAAATTCAAAATGACATTTAAACAGAACAGGATTTGAGTGCCCTGGGATGCCCAAATTGGCATTGTGATTGAAGAATTTTTCAGGGAACAAGGTTGGACCTGGAAGTGTATGGATCTAAGTGAAGGATAAGTGGGAAAAAAGCAGCCTCATGATCGGGTAGTTTTTTGTTTCATAAAAGCTTCCTTGATCCTGTAGAAGTTCTTTTTTAACTTACCTCCTATCCATGGCTCAACCTTGTTTGAACGAAAACTACCCCCACCCATTTATTTTTGTTTTCTTTTTTTAAAAGATGATACTCTATATGCCCCAGGAAAACTCATTCTAAATGAATGAATTCCAAACTCACATTTGGCAATTAGGTCCTCTTGAATCTCTGGGATGGTCATGGCAATGTGTTCCTTTACCTTGCTGTGGAATACCAGGCCTTCTCGACCCTTTCAGACCATGCGGCTTCAACTCAGTCTTTCTGGACCACTTCCCAAGGTCTCTCCTCCTGGGCGCCCTCCTTCATGACAGAGCTCAGCCACCATCTTCCTCATTAACAAGCACTTGGTGTTTGTTTAGTCAAACTGAAACTTCTAGGGAATCAAAGGCCCCAGGAAAATCTCTTCTTTTTATGAGGCGTTATACCGCCTTCTGCATGGAAACATGATGCACCCTAGTCCTTTACGGAATTAATCGTCAGAGCTGTCCTGAATAACTCACCGCCTAATTGAATAGAGAACATCGCACATATTTTAATTTTATTTTTATAACATGAAATAAAGGGGAAATTATTTGCCAGAATATGAGGTAAGGTGTGTTTCTAGCTTAGTTCTACCGCAGACAGAGGAGTAATAGCTGAACAGTTCGTGTTTCGCTCTGATCACTGATCAACTGAGGCCCATAGTTCAGAATGGAGGCCTGGTGGCAGAATCAGGTCAGCAGTTTGAAATGACCTGCTGCTCCTCTGGAGACAGACAAGGCTTTCTACTCCTGTCAAGAGCTACAGTCTTGGAAATTCCCAGGGGCAGTTCTGTCCTGTCCGCTAGGCTCACTGTGAGTTGGCATCAACTCGACGGCAGTGAGAATAGCTTCGATGGTCTTCCAGATTCTTCCCAGATCTGACTTTCTATAATCTCCTGGGGTTGCAGAATTCCAGGAAAAGAAATGAGATGAAGGAATTCCACTCAAGTGCATATTAGATACATATCTGATGATTTCTGGCCACACAAATTAGTTCAGGCAAATTAGACTTATGATAGAAAATTTTAAATATTTGAATTAATAGTATTTGGTGAACAAAACTTTGTTTTAAAAAAAGACACACACACACATAGTAATAGTTTAGGAATCAAAGATTTTCTTAATTCTACAATTTTCTTCTTAATATGTGAACCTGGCAAGCTTGATCAGCTGTGGGGCAGAATGTTTATATTTTTAGCCCTTTTCGACATCCTTAGCTGTCCGAGGCACTTTGTCCCCAAAGCCATACAAATCCGATTGGATCGCCCTTGATTTATTTCCCAGCTGGAGCAATTGAGTATGGGAGAATTGGTTTTCACTGTCCAGAAAGGGCATGACTTCCATTTTATGGATTTCTATTTATTAGTTGAGACCATTGACATGCAAACTTCAGTCAAGCTCACCCTGTGCCTACAAATATTCCCATCATTTCTAACTGGCTTTCCACTGCTTTCCCCACGGTGGTAGCTGCGGAGCGTTCCCTTCTCCCCTTGACGTTCATCTCAGCTGTCCTCCCAGGCCCTGTCAGGGGCTGTCCTTTTCCTTCCCTGAGGCTCCCAGTGACTTCTCCGTGCCTCTATCTTTTCTTAGGCTGGCATGGATGAAAAGAGATAAATACATCAATAAAAGTCACTGCAGATCTGAGAATAGCAAAGGAGGAACTATTTAATAGCTCTCTAGTAGAGTTTATGTTTGAGGTGTATCTGAAAGGGCAAATCACAGTCCGCTAGGCAACAGTTGGGTCGACCCATTGCTCCAGGTGAAGGAATACTGTGTGGAAACCACGGGAGCGTGAGAAAGTACAGCATGAAGCAAGGGCAGAGCGGGAGAGGGCCAGGACTGGGAAAGTGGGTGGGAAAGCTCGTGGGTTTCAATTCTTAGGGATGGGGAAGAGTCTCCTTTGTTCCTTTAGTACTGGTCCCGGCCCCTTTGGGCTTCCGTGGGGAAAGGGTTCTGATTAGCTACACGGTCTTTCTGGTCCTGGTCTCGCAATTCTCTCAAACGTTTGCTCAGGTCATTGTCTTGCCAGAGATTGGTCCACAAAGCCATGTGCAGTCCACCCTACATGGTTGAGTGGCTTGCAGTCAGAGGACCAGCCAATTATTGGCCCTACCTGCTAGGAGGGTAGTACCTTAGGTTGCCTACATCAGAGGCCAGTCTCCAGGACGTTTTGTGGGGTCCCCATTGTCATCCAGAACCTGGAGCAGAGGACCTAATTTGGATCCAGGTCCTTACACGGGGACCTAATCCTCGAACAAAACCACACATTCTTAGAGACACCGCGAGGGATAGATAGCCCTCCTAACCCACTGCCTGCGTGGCTGTAGGGCAGGGGAGGCCAGAGTAAGCCGCATTTCCCCGTTGAGACTTGAATGGCTTCCTCTCCTCCAATGTGGGCTGTGTGTAGTTGGGCAGGATTAGTTTATCCTAAGTAATATGTTCCCATTGTTTACTGCTTGCTTTTTATAAATAATACCCATGGCTTCCGCTTTGTCAACATTGTCTTAAGTGTCTTGTGTTGGTTCCTTCGTGCTGAATGAACTTGCGCTCCTGGAATGGTTGATATCAACTGCTGGAACAAGGCCTCGGTCCTAGCAGTCTGGAAGGCTGAGGCAGTTTCTGTTGTGTAGAGCAGATGGACAGGTAAGACAGTCTCCTTCTCCAGTGCCTTACTTCCACCACGTCCTCTTCGAGCCCTGCTCTTCTATCTTCTCTTGCAGTCCACAGCCATGCGCAAAATTTATCTTTCCACACAAGATACCCCCGCCACCACCTTCACCACCACCACGACCTGCACTCTCCTCTGCTTGGAGAACGTGCTTTCCCCTGCTGTGTCTACCAGCAGCTCCATTCTTTCCTGAATACACTTTAGTTTACTTAAAACAACTTTCTCTTTTTTCCCTTGTGCAATTACATAAGGATAATTGCTGTTTCAATTCCAAGGCCATGGTGGGAAAATAGTGAAGTCCAAGGCCAATTGGATTCAAAGACTGAAAAAGGAATGCTACGTGACTTTTTCTTTTATGTCCACACAGAGGCAGACTGTGGACCACTGGAACCAAAGAAGAAAGGGCCATGACTACTCAGTCTCAGGAGAACATGCCATAGGAACTGAGGTAGTTAGTTTATTGTGCCAACCTGGTCGATAAACACATGTGGGATTAATTGAAGGGCAGAGAGATAAATGGCTTGGGAAGCCTCACCTTTCTTGTCTCTTGCTCTTTGATCATCGGACCAGTGTGAGGCCGCCTTGCTTGTTCTGTGCCTCCATTTACAAGCTACACTACCTATGGGACCCCTAATCTGTGGACTGTGTCACTGTAATTTGAGGTTCCTTCGAGACCTGCTTCGCCACACCATTGGAATTTACATCTCTTGAGCTGGGGACTGTTGGACTCTGTCATCTGGTTGACTGTTGGTGGCCTGCCTTGCTGTTTGCTGCCTGTGCCTAGATAGCCTGAATTGCTCTACAGAGGACTACCCGGCGGCTCTCAAGACTTGAAGGACTGCCAGTGTCTCATAGTTGTCTCATGGGAGTAAGTTGCACTGAGCCTTTTGTACTGCTTTATAATTTAATTAACTGTTTATTTCTTATGTTATATATATCTCTCTATAAATATATATAAAAGTATTAGCATTCTGGCTTTGTTTCTCTAGAGAACCCTGTCTATCACAGGAACTGTGTGTGGCCTTGTATGCTGAGGTGGTCTCTCAGCCCAGCTATTTCAAAAACATTTGCTAGGGGCTCCTGTGTGCCAGGCCCTGGGGAGACGGGGATCCCAGCTACATTTCTTGAATTCATGGAACCGCAGCTGGAGAGACAGACCAACATAGCAGAGATTACAATGTAGCAGTTTGATAGGGACTGGAGTGGGTGTGGGAGGGATGAATGCAGAGGATGTCCAGGGAAAAGAGTATGGGAAGCAGCCTTGGGTAGTTTGCAGTTTTGAACTGAATCTTAAAGGACAAGCAGAAGCCCAGCAGACAACTGAGGAAGAAAAGGTACTCTAGACGGAGGGGCTACAGATGTTGAGCTCTTGTCAATTATGACTCCTAGTGACCCCAGGTGTGCCAGAGTGAACTGTGATCCATTGGGGTTTCAGTGGCTGATATTTTAGAATTAGAGCACCAGGCCTTTCTTATGTGGTGCCTCTGGGGGGATTTGAACTACCAACCTTTTGGTTAGCAGCTAGGCATTTTACTGTTGTGTCACCAGGCAGAGGGAGTAGCATGTCAAAACACACAGAGGCATTGAGAGTGTGGTACATTCAGGGATCTGCTGTTGATTTGGTGGCTCATTTTGGCTGAAGTCTTGCTTTGAGGCCAGAGGTTGTGTCATAAAGAACTGTTAGGTCCACACATTAGAGACTGGATTTTATCAGTTAGTAATAGAAGCAACAGAGGGTTATTAACCTGGGGCGTTGTATGATTGCTTATTTGTTTCCAACTAATCCTGTTCAGTTATGCTTTCCATATGTTACCTCTTCCGATTTCTACCTGGTCTTTACCCTTGACCTTTGTTAAAAAACTCCCCTCTTTTGCTCATTCTTATTTTTCCTCCGTCCAGTCCGTGCTTGCCATTCTTCTTGGTTCTCTTGGTCCGTGGCAGATTCTGCCACTCCGTCCAGACCCGCAGCTTTCTCCTTTTCTCGTCTCCAAGGGGCCCTGATGGCTTCGCGGGCTATGTGCTGGCCTGCTAACCCCAGCACCGGCAGTGTGAAAGTTTGCAATCACAAGCTGCCGACTCGGAAGCGGTTCTGCCTTGTCCTGCAGGGTCCTTATGAGTGGGAGCCCTCTCGATGGCAGTGAGTTTCTGCTTTTTCCCTTTCATCTCTGAAATCTAATTTTGTAGTTCTCATTCTCTCATACTTCTGTCTCGCTGGCTCCTGCTAGCTGGCTTTCATTCCTAGCTCTGCTAACGGACTTTTTTCTTTGCTACTGGTTTCGCTTAAGCTTTCTTCATTTCTTTTCCAGGTGACTGCAATATGCGCTTAAATGATCTCTTGGCCTTAGATATCCTTCCCACCCCTGCCATTGCAAGCCCTATGAAACGGAAATCATCTTATAGCCCTGGCTGAAATTGCCACTTCAGAAAGTAGGATCCCACAGCCTCTGTGGAGGAGGCAGCCCGAGCTGAGTGCCCAGTCCCTCAGGAACCAGGAATTGGGCTTCCTGGCCTTGAGCCAGGCTCTGTGGGCATCGGAACTGCTCATGGAGGAAAAACAGGATCCGGGCAGCCATGGTTAGCCTGTTTACAAGAAGGACAAGGAAAACAACACCTGCAGAAGGATACACAGAGGAAGAGGGAATATGATCATGAGCCTCCAGTGGGAGGGAAACTCAGTGATGGTATGTGTCAGTGGTCTGGTTGGAAGGGTGAAGTCTGTCCTGCACTCCCAGCCTTTGGGTTCTTACTGATACCAATCTTGCATATATATTTTTTTTCTTAAAGAGTTCCAAAAGAACTATAAAATCAGATTTGAGAGATGACAGGGAAAGCAGCCCAACACACAACGCACTGGGCCACCAGGGCTCCCTCCGAAGACTTTTAGGTGGGAGGCGAGTAGAACACAATTCTGTCTGGGCCTTAAACTCTGCGGTCTTGCTGTCCTCAGTAGCTTGCCTGGGGTGGCATAACTTTAAGGGCTCCCTTAAACTGAAGCAGAATCTGGCACATTTTCCATTGCTCTTTAAAGATTCTTAAAGCTTATGGCCTGGAAATGAATCTTATTTCTTTGGTCAGAATTTTAATATGCCTGGGGTTCTTTTCTTAAATCATTCTTCAATGGCTATTAAGGCCATAAAGAGCTCTTGATGATCTCTGGGTCTTGGGGTATTTCCATGGAAGTGTAGTTGGAAGTCATAATATCACAGAACTTTGGGCAATCATTTGTTAATTAATTCAAGAGGGATGCCTGCTATTTGAGGAGCACTGTGTTTGGCATTGGAAATACAGAAAACAACTAGATATATTTTTTGAAGAGTTCTTAGTCTTTTACGGGAAAGATAAAAGTAATAAAATAAAAATTGATGGTGATTTCATCAAAGATCAAATATTCATCTCTCTGCTTTCTTAATGCTGAATATATATTCTATTTAGATACTGACTTATGCTAAATCCTTTGTCCCAAATGGAAGTCAGTGCTGAAAATATTTAGAGATTTGACATATTGACTTCAAAGACAGTATGGAATCCAGCATTCTTGGAAATTGGGTAAGCAGTAAGATTGCCAACCATCAGCCCTCCTTTGGGGAATAACCGATTGAGTTCTACAAGGTCATCCTAGTTATTAAAAATGACCAGAAAAGATGAAAATACAGCCAGACTTGCCTAATCCGTTGATTTCTGGTAAGTGTGCAATTCAATAATGAGGCCAGTAAGAATGCGCTATCCATCTTAGGGAAGCCACATGAGGCCATTAGACTTGTTTTCTTGAACTTGTTCTTGTTTTTTTGTAAAATCCAGTGGGGCATGAGGATTGCAACATGGAAGTGAAGAGTCAGCAGAGAGAAAGCCAAAAGGGATGGCTTGAATGGCCTGACCACGTGAGACCGAGAAATGAGTTGACCTGGGGGTGGAGGACAGACAGAAAGGAGGTCAAAGGTATCTCAGCCGTGTTGTGCAACATGAGGATGAGCAGGGCTACCTATGCCTTTTTAATCTGGAAGGGCTTCCCAGAGTGGCCCAGTCTATAAGGAGCCATGGAATTGCCTCTTACAAGTGGCAAGGTCCAGGCGGAGAGAGTTACTGGGTGTGTACACTAAATGGAGGCAATGCACGGTGTGGGACACAGAACAGTAAAGTTAGTGGTGTCGAGGGCATCTCAGGAGAGACGCAGGGCTGTCTCTAGATGAGAGTAAGCCCCTCCCCCCTTCCCGGGGGCTGGGCACCAATTAGATTTGGAACTAAAGAGGCAGATTTGGGGAAGTTTCTATTTCTGAATGCGTCCCAGATATGTAAGAATCTCATTTTGTTTAAATCATTTGTATAAAGTTGACTCAAGATTTCCCTGTATTATACAAGGCTGAAATTAAAGATAAATTGAAATCCTAAAGCATCTTTCAACTACCCAAACTGAAATTCCTGTTTTTAATCTCTCTATCTTCTATATCTATCTATCTATCTATCTATCTATCTATCTATCTATCTATCTATCTATCTATCTATCTATCTATCTATCTATCTATCTATCTATCTATCTATCTATCTATCATCTATTGCTATCTATCTATCATCTCTCTCTCTCTATCATCTATCTCTGTCTATCAATCATCTATGTCTATCTATCATCTATCTATCTATCTATCTCCCTCTCTCTTCTATATCTATCTATCTATCTATCTATCTATCTATCTATCTATCTATCTATCTATCTTGCCAACAACTACGCTTTCTGCTTTATGTGCTCAACATGAACTGCTTCATTTATGATTTTTAAAAAACCCTTGAAATAGGACTATTTAAGTTTTACTTAGTTGATAAAAATTCATATTTTAAAATTTTAGCATGGAAAAATTCAAACTTACCCTAAATTAGAGACAAATACAATAAATTTCTATGTACCCATCAGAATTACAAAATTAATTAACTCACAGCCACTCTTGTTTTATCTACACCTCCTGTCACTCTCTTCTACCCTTTAACTGTATGGTTTCGAAGCACATCCTAGATGTCATAAAATAGCAAGACTTTAGAGGACACTTCTGGCAATATGGTGGAATAGGCAGCTATGTTACCCAGACCTTCAACAACAGAGATGTGAGATCAACTAGAGCAGACACAAGTGAAGATCCTGGAGCTTCAGAGGAGCGGCTAGAGAAACAGATTGAATACTGAGTTGAAGAAGCTAAATAAAAGCAGGGAGGGAGGAGACACAGAGATGAACTGGCAGGTGGCCCGGCATGCCACAGCCCCCCTTCCTTTGAGAGGTAGTGCATATCAGTGGCTGGCAAAGAAGAAGGTGTGAGTCTCCCCTGTCCCCCACACTTTGGGGTGACTGGGAGTGTGGCTGGCCTGCCCCTGCCCCTGCTGTGCCTGAGGTGAGAGTCCTGCCTTGATGGATTTGGCTCATGATGTGTGTAACGCAACTGCATTGAGAGGCTCATGATGCGGTCCTTGAGACAAGCAGAAGGAGCACTGTGCTCTCCCAGGCCACCCCTTGGCAGTCATGAACTCCTCCCCTCACCAAGTAAAGGTAGCTTCTAGCTCCCCTGAGTCCTAAAGCGCTCCTTCTGGGAGCATTGCTCAGTCGGAACTTCATCCAGGCTTGGGGGCAGGCTTGCACCTCTCTCACCCTCTGCTTATGAGTTCCTTGGCTGAGTGAATTTCTTGTCAGTTTTCTCCCCTCTGGGTCCTGCCTCACTTTCCTCATTTATTTGTCTTCTTTTCTTTCTTCCTTTTAAAAATGTATTTCTTTCTCTGCTTTTCTCTTTTCCTCCCCCTTTCCTTGATCTCACCTTTCTTAGTTTTTGTTTTATTTTTTACCATTTTCTTTCCCTTGTCCCTAGTTTTGCTTATTCTATTTCTTTATTTTATTCTTCCCTGAATTTTATTTTACTTTTCTTTAAAATTATTATTCTGATTTTTTTTTTTTTGCTGCTGTTTCCCCTGCCTTCTCCCACTTATTTAGCTCTTTTTTCTTTTCTCTGGCTGTCACTTTCTTTGGGTTTCATTCTCTGTCCATCCGACAGGACATGTCTGGCTGCTAACCATAAACGGGTTCAGCATTTGAAACCACGAGCTGCTCCAAAGTAGAAACATGGGGCTTTCTACTTACTCCTGTAAAGAGCGACAGTCTTGGAAAATCACAGGGGGAGTTCTACCCTGTCCGATAGTGTCGTTATTAGTCAGCATCGCCTTGATGGCAGTGAGTTTGATTTGGTTTTGGTGTTTCACTTAGCAGAGGAGAGCAATGATGTCCATATGGCCCAGCCACAAACGCGACAATAGCCTCACCCTTATACAGACATCACTGTTGATGCTTCTGTTGCATGAACATCCCTGGAACAGGGCAACACCAGCCAACCCCCTCCCCGGCCGACTGTGCTACATGACCACTGAACAGAGATCTGTACCCACTGTCACGTTCTCTGTCACACACGCTGGAGACAGTGGTGAAGACCTGCAAACCCACCATGCAATGATTAATTCAATGCAAATACCGCCCCACAGCAATGCCTCCCAAACATAGATAACTGAATTCACACAGAGGAACAAGACAGGGTTGCTTAAATAAGTGATCAGATGCAGAACCAGAATCCCTTTCTGAGGAAGAAATGACACGGGAACTACCTGATAAGGGATTCAAACGAATGATATTTTGGCACTTACAACGAGTTGAGAGACTGAGGAAGCTACAGATAAAATCAAGGAAAACACAGAAAAATACTTTAGAAGAATTTAAGAAAACATTATAAGAACAAACTTACAAAAAATAAAACAGAGCATTTAGAAACCATACATAAGCAGTGAATAGAAATCGAGAAGATTAATGCTTTAATATCTGTTAAGATATAATACATTGAAAGAGAAGAAGCATAGAAATGAATCAATGCAAGTTTGGATTGATGAACTTGAAAATCAATCACTTAGTACTAGGCTGCCAGAGGACCAATAAAAAAAGAATGAAAATGTCTAAAGAAAACCTATTAATTGCGTGGAACACCATCAAGAGGAATAATTATGTGTGATCAGAATTTCAGCACAGAAATAGCACAAAGAAAATTCTTAAAGAGTTTTGGAAGAAAGCTTCTCTAACATCATGAAAAATGAGAAAATGTACATGTGAGAAGTTGAATGAGCCCCAAATAGGATAGGCCCCAAAATAAGGTAACCAAAACATATAATCCCATTTTCCAAAAGCAGAAACCAGAAAAGTAGCTTGAGAGAAGCCCAGGGAAAAGGAGAAGTTCGCTCTAAAGGAGAACCACTACAACTAAAGTGTGCTTTCTCGGAACCAAGCGTGCAGGTAGGGAGGCAACGGGATGGCATCTGTGATTTCTCGGAACCAAGCGTGCAGGTAGGGAGGCAACGGCATGGCATCTGTGATTTCTCGGAACCAAGCGTGCAGGTAGGGAGGCAATGGGATGGCATCTGTGATTTCTCGGAACCAAGCGTGCAGGTAGGGAGGCAATGGCATGGCATCTGTGATTTCTCAGAACCAAGCGTGCAGGTAGGGAGGCAATGGGATGGCATCTGTGATTTCTCGGAACCAAGCGTGCAGGTAGGGAGGCAATGGCATGGCATCTGTGATTTCTCAGAACCAAGCATGCAGGTAGGGAGGCAATGGGATGGCATCTATAAAATTATGGAGGAAAACTGTTAACCAAGGACCATAGACCCAGTCAAATTGTCCTGTAACTATAACGGTGAGATTAGGATATTTCTATATAAATGAAAATTAAAAGAATCTTTAAAACCAGGGAACCCCTGGTGAGGGGAATGCCCTAAGCTAGATGTGGTGCTGGTTGCACAATTCCCCTTGATATGATTGCATGATTGAACCATTCGAGTATATGATATGTAAATAATGTGCCAATACAACTGTTGGGAAAAATGTATAAACTTCTGTTTATAAGTGCAAAAAATATAAATAAAATACACACACAAAACAGGCCAACCTTACAAAAGATGTTAAAGGGAGTATTTTGGAGGGAGCAAAAAAAAATGAGGAGTTGATACCAAGGGCTCAAGTAGAAACCAAATATTTTGAGAATGATGATGGCAACAAATGTGTTTGACACAAGGGATGGATGGATGGATGGATTGTGGTAGGAGCTGAAAGAGGCCCCAATTAAATGATTTTGAAAAACAAAACAAAGAAAACATTTTTTTTACAAAACAACTTTATCACCTTCAAAGTACTCTCTATCACACTTAATACATTTTCAAATCTGCAGTTCCATTCTTGCAAACCTTTTCCCGACTCATCTGTTTGAATAGCTGACAGCACCTCCCTCATTTTCCTTCACTATGTCATCATATCTCTGTCCTTTTGCAGAAACAAAAAGAAGTCACAAGGAGCGTGGTCCGGTGAGTAAGGTGGGGCAAGAGAGGCATGCGGGATTTTTTTTTGCCGAAAACTGACACATTGAGATGGCTGCGTGAGCAGGTGCATTGTGGTAGGGGGCAAAACCAGTCCCCTGTTTACCACAAATCAGGCCTTTTTTGTCACACACTCTTACACAATCTTTTGAGAACCTCTAAATAGAAAGCTTGCTTAACAGTCTGACCTGGTGGAACAAATTCCAAGTGCACTATGAATGGAAATTTTTTCCCATTCAGGAAATTGATAGATGCCCAGAATGAGGTTTGTCATCAATTGACCTTTCAGCTCTGCCACATTCATGAATATATCGGCCACGAATATCCTCTGTCAAACATATTATATACAAGGGGGTACCCCCCCCAAAAAAAGAAATAACAAAGCTCCACTGGGCAGAGCTTTCATAGTGCGCATGCTTCCCACTAGGGAAGCAACAAGAAAACCACTCGTATACTTGAGTTTTTCCCACAGTGCTGTCCTAGTAATCGGTGTTCAACATCACAACAGGTTCTGTGGCATTTTTCCTGAGCAAGAAACAAAATTTCACAGCCACATGCAGTTCTCTTAAATCAGCCATCACACACACACACACACACACACACACACACACACACACAGATATTTGAGAAAAACTACTTTCATGAAAGCATTTACTGTGACCAGAGAGAACCTTCCCAGGCAACCCCATTGGGTGCATGAATTCAGAGCGAGTTGCTGGATGCTCCCCTAATGGGAAGCACGCAGTGGAGCTTTGTTATTTCTTTTTGGGGGGTAACCCCCTTGTATATAATATGTTTTACAGAGGATATTCGTGGCCGATATATCCATGAATGTGGCAGAGCACACAGGAGGCAAAGTCATGAAAACTCAGACATGACTAAATACGTTGAAGGGCCAAGGAATGAGTTAAAGCCTAGGGGCTCAGGACATTTGTCTCAGAAAGCACCAAGGTTAGTTCGTATAACATCATTATCAAAGATAATTTTTTACATCCTATTTGGGGGAATAGCATCTGAGGTCTTGAAAGCTTGTGAGTGTCCATCTATGGTGTAACCTTTGCTCTTTCCCTCAATGGAGGTCAGAAGAGTGATGGAAATGGAAAGACATATCAAATAATGAGTCCAATGTACTGGTGAACCATATGAACATCATTTCCCCTGACCCTGAGCCTGGAAAACCTTGCTGATGCCTGACTCCCACAGCCAAGTGCTCTAAAGAGAAGCATATTAGAAAGACGGGGTAGACTAGAAGAAAACTGTGAAAGAAAACTGGAAAAATAAAAGAAATCAGATTTACTGGCCATACAGGGCCTTCTAGACCTACTGAGACAATGCCCTATGGTCTCGAACTGAGCTCAGACCATGGCTCACTTTTCAAACATCCACGGTCTGTAAAGGGATTGATTGATAACAGGAGAGAGGTCCACATATCTTAGAACAATTGTCCATTTGAGATGAAAGGGCAACAGAGACAAGGAGTGAAAAGTTTGTAAAGAAAGAAGGATGGAAACAGGAACCAGGGAATACAGGCTCTTCCGAACCTGTCACACTGACTTTCATGTAAACTCCATGGGTATTTTACTATGGACTTTTGGATTTCAGAATATTTAAATTCTATGCTAAAAATCTGCATGAGGATTATGTATTACTAATGAATATTTATTGAAAAAGCATTTTTCTTTCTTAGTTTTTAATTTTTGTCCTAATCCCATTTAATGTCTTGATCAGTCTTCTATACGTTGCTGTTAAACCAATTCTCCTTTCCCTTTAGTTTACTTTGATCTGTATGAAAGTATTCCTGTGTACATTTTCCAGTAACATGCAGACGCAGCTATTTGTTTTTATTATTGGTATAAGTTTTGTTTGTATAAAATTTTACTAGTTATCATTTCTTGAACTTTTCTTTTTTTGTATTTACTTTTTTTTAACAAAAGAATTTTCCTTTTCTTTTTATTGCTAATTCATTCAACTTTCAAGTAAAAATATTTTTATTTATTATTTTTTAAATTTTAACAATTTATTAGGGGCTCAT
Organism: Tenrec ecaudatus; assembly: GCF_050624435.1. Classification (NCBI taxonomy): domain Eukaryota; kingdom Metazoa; phylum Chordata; class Mammalia; order Afrosoricida; family Tenrecidae; genus Tenrec; species Tenrec ecaudatus. Next base: position 84,657,324 of record NC_134533.1, read on the forward strand.
ACAATTCTTATCACAGTTCATACATATACATACATCAAATGTATAGAGCACATCTGTACAGTCTTTGCCCTAATCATTTTTTTCTCCTCTTTTCTTTTTTTACATTTTATTAGGGACTCATGCAACTCTTATCACAGTCCATACATATACATACATCAATTGTATAAAGCACATCTGTACATTCTTTGCCCTAATCATTTTCTTTTCTTTCTTTTCCCTTTTCTTTTTTTACATTTTATTAGGGACTCATACAACTCTTATCACAATCCATACATATACATACATCAATTGTATAAAGCACATCCATACATTCCCCACCCCAATCATTCTCAAGGCATTTGCTCTCCACTTAAGCCCCTTGCATCAGGTCCTCTTTTTTTTTTCCCTCCCTCCCCTTTCCCCCTCCCTCATGTGCCCTTGGTAATTTATACATCGTTATTTTGTCATATCTTGCCCTATCCGGAGTCTCCCTTCCCCCCTTCTCTGCTGTCCCTCTGCCAGGGAAGAGGTCACATGTAGATCCTTGTAATCAGTTCCCCCTTTCCAACCCACTCACCCTCCACTCTCCCAGCATCGTCCCTCACACCCTTGGTCCTGAAGGTATCATCCACCCTGGATTCCCTGTGCCTCCAGCCCTCATATGTACCAGTGTACAGCCTCTGTCCTATCCAGGCCTGCAAGGTAGAATTCGGATCATGGTAGTTGGGGGGAGGAAGCATCCAGGATCTGGGGGAAAGCTGTGTTCTTCATCGGTACTACCTCGCACCCTAATTAACCCATCTCCTCTCCTAAACGCCTCTATGAGGGGATCTCCACTGGCCGACAATTGGGCCTTAGGTCTCCACTCTGCACTTCCCCCTTCATTTAATATGGTATATATATACATATACACATACATACACACACTTATATCGTTGTTTGTTTTTTTTTTTGCATGATGCCTTATACCTGGTCCCTTGGCACCTCGTGATCGCACTGGCCAGTGTGCTTCTTCCATGTGGGCTTTTTTGCTTCTGAGCTAGATGGCCGCTTGTTCACCTTCAAGCCTTTAAGACCCCAGACACTATCTCTTTAGATAGCTGGGCACCATCGGCTTTCTTTTTTTTTTTTAAACGTTTTATTAGGGGCTCATACAACTCTTATCACAGTCCATACATATACATACATCAATTGTATAAAGCACATCTGTACATTCTTTGCCCTAATCATTTTCTTTTCTTTCTTTTCCCTTTTCTTTTTTTACATTTTATTAGGGACTCATACAACTCTTATCACAATCCATACATATACATACATCAATTGTATAAAGCACATCCATACATTCCCCACCCCAATCATTCTCAAGGCATTTGCTCTCCACTTAAGCCCTTTGCATCAGGTCCTCTTTTTTTCCCCCTCCCTCCCTGCTCCCCCCTCCCTCATGTGCCCTTTGTAATTTATACATCATTATTTTGTCATATCTTGCTCTATCCAAGCCTCCCTTCCCCCCCCCTTCTCTGTTCTCCCTCTCCCAGGGAGGAGATCACAAGTGGATCCCTGTAATCAGTTCCCCCTTTCCAACCCACCCACCCTACGCTCTCCCAGCATCGCCCCTCACACCCCTGGTCCTGAAGGTATCATCCACCCTGGATTCCCTGTGCCTCCAGCCCTCATATGCACCAGTGTACAACCTCTGCCCCATCTAGCCCTGCAAGGTAGAATTCGGATCATGGTAGTTGGGGGGAGGAAACATCCAGGATCTGGGGGAAAGCTGTGCTCTTCGTCGGTACTACCTTGCACCCTGACTGACCCATCTCCTCTCCTAAGCCCCTCTATGAGGGGATCTCCAGTGGCCGACTCTTGGGCCCTGGGTCTCCACTCTGCACTTCCCCCTTCATTCAATGTGGTATATATATAAGTATATATATACATATATATATATATATATATACACATACACACACATTCTTTTTTTTGTGTGTGTGTGTGATGCCTTATACCTGGTCCCTTTGACACCTCGTGATCGCACTGGCTGGTGTGCTTCTTCCATGTGGGCTTTTTTGCTTCTGAGTTAGATGGCTGCTTGTTTATCTTCAAGCCTTTAAGACCCCAGACACTATCTCTTTTGATAGCATGGCACCATCCGCTTTCTTCCCCACATTTGCTTATGTTCCCATTTGTCTTCAGCGATCCTATCATGGAGATGTGCAGCCAATGATATGATGATTTTTTGTTCTTCGATGCCTGATAACTGATCCCTTTGGGATCACTCGCTCACTCAGGCTGGTGTGCTTCTTCCATGTGGGCTTTGTTTCTTCTGAGCTAGATGGCCGCTTGTTTATCTTCAAGCCTTTAAGACCCCAGTCACTATCTCTTTTGATAGCCGGGCACCATCAGCTTTCTTCACCACATTTACTTGTTCACCCACTTTGACTTCAGCAGTTGTGTCGGGAGAGTGAGCATCATAGAGTACCAATTTAATAAACGAAAGTATTCATGCATTGAGGGAGTGCTTGAGTAGAGGCCCAAGGTCCTTCCGCCACCTTAATATTAAACCTATAAATGTAGATAATTAGATCTATTTCCCCATCCTCATATATATGTTTGCATGTACACATCTTTGTCTAGACCTCCATAAATGTCCCTTGACTCCCAGCTCCTTCCTCCCTCTCCCTTGACTTTCCTCCTGTCCCACCACCATGCTCCGTCCCCACCTGGGGTACAGCTATACCTCTTCTCTACGCAACCTTACCCTTGATCGTTCCCCATCAGGCATGTCACTCCCCCCTCACTACCATTTTGGGTCCCATGTTGTTCCCTTGTCCCTGTGTTTATTAACACCACTTCCTTACCCTCCTCCCCCTCCCCCACCCGGATCTGTCTGTCCCCCCGGAACTGTCTGTCCTATTGTTTTTCCTCCAGATAGTTCATCCAGCCTGTCCTATTCAGACAGACCTGTGGAGACACTAACATGCACGAAAACAAGACAGAGGAAAACAAAGCAACAGTATACAACCGGAGAATAAAACAACAAAAACAAACCACTGACAAAGAACAAAACAAAACACTTCACAAAAGAAAGGCTTGTAGTTCGTTCAAGGATCGTTTGCTGGCCCTTAGGAGCGTTTTCCAGTCCAGTCTGTTGGGGCACCATGCCCTGGCCCCAAAGTCCACTTTCAGCATTCCCTGGGGACCTTGCCACTCCATTCCCCTGCTGTTCCACTGCATTCCCCCAGTGCTTTGCCTCGGTGTGGTGGGATCAGGTCAGGTGCAATTCCCACACTGTGTCTCCGGTGCTGTCCCCTGTATTGCCCTTAGTCACTGAGGGGCATCATGTCTCATAGTACAGCCAGCCATGTTGTTCTCTCTGTGGACTGGCTGCTCTACTCAGGAACATCATCCTCACGGCCTCGTGGGCCAGGCTGTGTTCCACTGTCTCCTCCTGCCCCTTCGTCTGCTCCCATGTGCTCTGATCAGACATGTCCATTTCCCGGAGCTGCAGAATCAATGTCATCCTTTGAAACAAATTCTTTTCGGGGGAGGGGCAGGAATCCACTTAATTTTTGGTGCTGGGCCCTACTCCACGCCGGGATATTGCATTCACACCTTGCGGCACTGGGTTGAAGTCTGGTCTCACTTTCCCTGTGGAGATATAAACAATACCCTCCCCTTGGGTGGATTAATGCCCCATGCCCCCACTTCCCTTTTCTTCCTTATATTCATCCTTTTATTTTCCTTTCCCCCCCTCCTCCACTGTTGTCTACCATGTACATCCCTGGTTTTGATCTGGTCTCTGCCATACTACACAGTCTTCACCCCAGAAATGTTTGTATACAGTAGCTTTTGCCCCTATGCCACTTTTGCATTAAAAAAATAGTTTAAAAAAATTTTTTTTAATTAAAAAAAATTTTTTTTATACTTACCTCAGCGGGCTCATGTTGTACTTGTCCTTTTGTGCCTGACTTACCTCGCTTAGCATGATTTCCTCCAGTTCTTCCCATGCCGCTATGTGCCTCATACGTTCATCACTGCTTTTTAGTGATGCGTAGTACTCCATTGTATGTATATACCATAGTTTTTTAATCCAATCGTCAGTTGATGGAAATTTGGGTTGCTTCCAACTCCTTGCAATTGTGAACTGTGCCGCAATGAACATTGGAGCACAGATGTCTGGTCTTGGTTTGTTCCTTGCCTCTTCTGGGTATAAGCCCAGTAGGGGAATTGCTGGGTCATATGGTAACTCTATTTTCATCTGTTTTAGGTATCACCAGATTGATTTCCATAGTGGCTGTACATACTTACAGGCCCACCAGCAGTGGATGAGAGTTCCTGTCTCCCCACAGCCCCTCCAACACTTGTTGCTTTCTGATTTTTTGAATTGGGCTACCTTTGAGGGTGTCAGGTGGTACCTCATTGTTGTTTTAATTTGCATTTCTCTTATGGCTAAAGATCGGGAACATTTTCTCATATGTTTGTTGGCCATTCGGATTTCTGTCCCTGTAAAATTTCTGTTCAAGTCCTTTGCCCACCTTTCAAGTGGGCTATTGGTTTTTTTCTTTTTGGAAGCTATCAGAGTATTGTAGATTTTAGTAATAAGACCTTTGTCTGATGTGTCGTTGCTAAAGATGTTTTCCCAGTCTGTGGACTCTCTTATTACCCTCTTGGTGAATTCTTTAGATGTACACATGTGTTTTATCTTCAGTATATCCCATTTGTCGATTTGTGCCTCCTCTGTGTTTGTCTCCTTCCCTATTTCTGATAGCTTGCGTATTCCCTGCGCCAAAGTTCTTAAGTTGGTCCCAATTCCCTCATTGATGGCCCTAATAGTTTGGGGTTTAACTTCAAGGTCTGTGATCCACCTTGAGTTTATTCTTGTGCATGGAGTGAGATAAGGGTCTTGCTTCATTTTTCTGCATGTTGATATCCATTTTTTCCAGCACCACTTGTTAAAGAGGGCATCTGCTTCCCATTTGATCTTTTTGGGGCCCTTGTCAAAGATCAGCTGTGTGTATGCTGATGCTTTTATTTCTGGGTTTTCAGTTCTTTTCCATTGGTCTGAGTATCTGTCATTGTACCAATACCATGCAGTTTTGAGAACTGTGGCTGCATAGTATGTGCCAAAGTCAGGTAAAGCAAGCTCTCCCACGGTGTCCTTCTTCTTGAGGAGTTCTCTGCTGATTCTGGGTTTCTTCCCTCTCCATATGAAGTTGGTAATCAGTTTTTCCATTTCTTTGAAGAAAGATGATGGTAATTGTATCGGGATGGCATTAAACTTATATAGTGCTTTTGGCAGAACTGACATCTTAACTATATTAAGTCTCCCAATCCAAGAGCATGGAATATTCTTCCATTTGTTGAGGTCGCTCTTGGTTTCTTGTAATAGTGTTCTATAGTTTTCCCTATATAGATCTTTTGTTTTTTTAGTCAGGTGTATCCCTAGATATTTCAATTTGTGTTTGGCTATTGTGAAGGGTACCACCTTTTTGATTTCTTCTTCTGTGGTCTTATCTGATGTGTATAGCAGTCCGATGGACTTCTGTTTGTTGATCTTGTATCCTGCCACTCTGCCAAACTCCTCTATTGCTTCCAGTACTCCCCTTGTGGAACTTTTGGGATTTTCCATATATAGAATGATATCATCTGCAAATAAGGATAGTTTCACCTCTTCCTTCCCCAGACATATACCTTTGATGTCACTTCTTTGCCTTATGCTGTTAGCTAAAACCTCCACCACGATATTAAATAGGAGTGGGGACAAGGGGCATCCTTGTCTGGTCCCCTTTTTCAGTGGGATTGTGTTAGTCATTTCTCCATTGACTACCACTTTGGCTGTTGGTTTTTCATATATAGCTTGTATTGTCTTGAGGAACTTTCCTTCCATTCCTATCTTCGCTAGTGTCTTAAACAGGAATTGGTGTTGGATGTTGTCGAATGCTTTTTCTGCGTCTATTGATATTATCATGTGATTCTTATACTTTTTCATGTCAATGTGACGAATAATACTAATGGTCTTTTGTATGTTGAACCATCCCTGCATCCCTGGTATGAATCCCACTTGGTCATGGTGAATTATTTGTTTTATATACTTTTGTATTCTGTTGGCTAGTATTTTGTTAAGGATTTTTGCATCAATGTTCATTAGGGATATCGGTCTGTAGTTCTCGATTCTTGTGGGATCCTTGCCAGGTTTGGGTATCAGAGTTATACTAGCTTCATAAAAGGAGTTTGCCATCTTTTTCTATGTTCTGGAAAAGTTTGTGTAGGATTGGTATTAGTTCTTCCCTGAATGCTTGGTAGAATTCTCCAGTGTATCCATCTGGTCCAGGGGATTTTTTTGTTGGTAATCCCTTGATAACCTTTTCTATTTCTTCTATTGCTATGGGTCTGTTGAGATTCTTGATGTCTGCCGTGGATAGTCTAGGGAGGGATTGTTTTTCCAGGAATTTTTCCATGTCTTCCAAATTGTTGAATTCATTAGAGTACAATCCTTCATAGTACTGTGTAACTATCCTTTTGATTTCATTAGGGTCTGTTGTAATGACCCCTCTTTCATCCCTTATTCTTGCTATTGAGATTTGTTCCCTCCTTTCTTTGGTTAGGTTTGCCAATGGTCTATCGATCCTGTTTATCCTTTCAAAGAACCAACTTTTAGCGATATTAATTTTTTCCATAGTTTTTTTGTTTTCCCTCTCCTGAATCTCAGCCCTGATTTTTATAATTTCTTTTCTTTTGCTATTAGTAGGGTTGTCCTGCTGACTCTGCTCTAGTTTTTGTAAATTTTGTGTCAGCGTGTCCATCATGATTCTCTCTTCCTTTCTTAGGTGTGCTTGTATTGCTATGAACCTTCCTCTGATGACTGCCTTTGCTGTGTCCCATAAGTTTTGGTACGTCGTGTGCTCATTTTCGTTGGTTTCTAGAAATTTTCTGATTTCATCTCTGATCTGCACCAGTATGCACTCCTTTTGCAGTAGAGAGTTATTCATTCTCCAATTGTTTGCTCTTATTTTCTTTGTCTTCTTTTTGTTGATTTCCAGTCTTATGGCACAGTGGTCAGAGAGAGAGGTCTGTATTATTTCAATGTGCTTAAATTTATGTAGATTTGCCTTATGCCCCAGCATGTGGTCTATCTTCGAATATGTGCCATGGGGACTTGAAAAGAATGTGAATTTTTTTTATTTGGATGAAAAGCTCTGTAAATATCTATTAGGTCAAATTGTCTAATTGTGGAGATTAGCTCCCTAGTCTCCTTGTTGAGTTTCTTTCCCTGTGATCTATCTTTCTCAGTGAGTGGTGTGTTGAAGTCGCCCAGTATAATTGTCGAGTCTGTGATTTCTTTCTTAATCTTTTGGAGTGTTTGGTTGACGTATTGAGCTGGCCTCTCATTTGGGGAATATATGTTTACAATGCTTAGTGGTTCATTGTCTATGATTCCCTTGAGCATTATATAGTGTCCCTCCTTATCTCTTTTTATGGTTTGCACTTTGAGGTCAATTTTATCCGAGATAAGGATTGCAACCCCTGCTTTTTTCGTATTGCTATTTGCTTGGTAGGTCCTTCTCCAGCCTTTGATTCTCAGCCTATTTTTGTCTGTAGCCTTGAGATGCGTCTCCTGTAGGCAGCAAATTGATGGGTTGTGTTTTCTAAGCCATTCTGCTAGTCTCAGTCTTTTAATGCCTGAGTTCAGGCCATTGATATTCAGGGTTATTATCTCAATATGCGGACTCTGTGATGCCATTTTATACCTTTTGTGTTGGGAGTTTTCCTACTTTCTTTTATCATTAGTATGTGTTTTGTATGTGTTTCATTCTTGACTTCTTTCCATCCTTAAGTCATTGCTATCTTGGGGCCTGTTTTCTCTTTGTTGTGGTCTGGGTGAAGTTGTTCTATGTGTTGGTCTCTTATTAGCGCTTGATGAGTGTTGTTCTTCTGCCCATACTGAGTCAGCGAGGATCTTTTGTAAGGCAGGGTTTGTTGTAATGTTTTTTTTGTTTTTCCTTGTCTGGGAAGACTTTTACTTCTCCATCAATCTTGATCGATAATTTGGCTGGGTAGAGTATTCTTGGATTTGCGTTGTTTTCCTTCAACTTTTGGAATATGTTACTCCACTCTCTCCTTTTTTTCATAGTTTCTGCTGATAGGTCTGAACATATCCTTATGTGGTGACCTTTATATGTGATTTCTTTTTTTGCCCTAGCTGCTCTCATGATTTTCTCCTTTTCCTCAAAGTTGGATAGTTTAACTATTATGTGCCTTGGTGATTTCTTCTTGGGGTCCCGTCGTGCTGGTGTTCGTTCAGCCTCCTGGATGGTTGCTTGGTTTTCATTCATTAGGCTGGGGAAGTTTTCCTCCAAGAATTCTCTCGCTACTGTTGCAGATGACTTCTTTGTTGTGTCTTCCTCCGGTAGGCCAATAATTCTAATGTTGTTCCTCTTCATAGCATCAGACATAGCTCTTAGGTTTTCTTCGGCTTCTCTGATGCTCTTATTAGATTTTTGTTCACGTTTATTAAAGTCTGCTTGGTTGTCCTCCAAGACACTGATGCGGTTCTCTGATTCTTCCAGTCGATTCTCAAGGAACATGATTTTGCTATTGTTTTTCGTTATTTCCTCCCTAAGCTCCTGTATTTCCCTTTGGTGTATGGCTTTTATCTCCTCTATCGTTTCATCCTTTTTCTGTATTGTTTCCTTCATATCCTGCATGACTCCAAGCAGCATTCTGAGAGTTTCTTTGTATGGCTTCTCAATGTCTGCTTCTTCTATGTATGTTGCTATGTTCAGCACATCTTCTGCCTTTGTCTTTTGTTTCTCCTGTTTTTTTGTTGAGGTCGTTGGGGCTGATGGCTGTTTGCGTTGAATTGTTTTTGAGGGACCAGGTGCCATTTTCTAGTCTCTCTCTGGAAGACTTATAGGAATGCTTCTTCGAACTGCCTACAGCTGATTTTGCTAGGTTATTAACCTACCACTTTATCTTCCTGTGGCTTCCCTATCAGGGGAGTGCCCCAGATGGCAGATCGGCTGCCTGCCCCAGTGTTGCAGGGGCTGGGCTGAAGTTCCTGCTATTGGTTTGAATATTGATAAGTGTTGGCTGAGCTGCCTTATGTCCCCAGGTACACAGGCAGGAACTCCCTGGTGAGGAGTCAGAGGAGTATCCCCTGGAGAGCAAGCAGGCCTTTCCCTAGCCTTGGGCTATCTATGCAGGGTGGAGCTCACCTAGCTGGGTATGGCCCAGGCGCAAATGCCCTAGGGCAATGGGAGTGTCCCGTAAGTCTGCAATGGAGTGTGAGAGAGCAGTTCAGGAACAAGAGGGGGAGCAAAATTAAACAGTGAGACGGCCTGTGCCGGGGTACAGGGAAGCGAGGGAAGGAAAAGCAACTATGCAGCTGGGTCCCACTCCCTGCCTGTGGACCTGCAAGGGCCCAGTCCCTGCCCCAAGCCCCAGCGGCAATCCGCAGCTGAGCCCCAAGAAGAGTCACAAGAAAGCTGCTGAGCAGCCCCCAGAGAAGTGGGGGTACAGAGAGCAGAGATGTTAACCGGCACCGCAGTGTAGCTGAAGCTTGATCCCTGCCTATGGAGCTGTGGGGGTTTGGGTTCAGTCCCTGCTCAGCCCACGCGGCGCAGCAAGCTGTGGCTGTGCCCCGAAAAAGCCCCTGCGCAGCCCTCCAAGGCTGCGTGTGAATATAGAGCAGAGACGCAAACAGAAGCAACAATGCAGCGGAACACCAATCTCTGCCGGTGGAGCCTCAAGGGCCCTGTCCCTGCCCTGAGGCAGGCAGGGGAAAACTGTGGCTGCGCCGAGGCCAATCCCTGCTACAGGCTCCAAATGGTCCCGGCTTGGGCAGACACAGCGGCTAGGCTAGGGTATAGCCCCAGCCGGCTTCCACTGAGGTAAGCCAAAAGCCCCCAGCCCCTCAAAACCCCGTGGATCTGAGCCTACTTATCTTTATGATGCACCTCCTGCGAACCAGTGGCGTTGAATTTCCCTCTGAGCAACTCTCCTGGGCTGGATTCTGCGGAGTCCCTCTGGTATGTGTTACTCCGTCGCCATATTCCCGGAAGTCTCCCCCACCATCAGCTTTCTTCACCACATTTGCTTATGCACTCATTTGTCTTCAGCGATCCTTTCATGGAGGTGTGCAGTCAATGATATGATTTTTTGTTCTTTGATGCCTGGTAACTGATCCCTTTGGGACCACTCGATCACACAGGCTGGTGTGTTCTTCCATGTGGACTTTGTTGCTTCTGAGCTAGATGGCCGCTTATTTATCTTCAAGCCTTTAAGACCCCAGTCACTATCTCTTTTGATAGCCGGGCACCATCAGCTTTCTTCACCACATTTACTTGTTCACCCACTTTGGCTCCAGCCGTTGTGTCTGGAGAGTGAGCATCATAGAGTTCCAATTTAATAAAAGAAGGTATTCATGCATTGAGGGAGTGTTTGAGTAGAGGCCCAAGGTCCTTCCGCCACCTTAATACTTGACCTATAAATATAGACACATAGATCTATTTCCCCATCCTCCTATATATATTTGCATGTACATGTCTTTGTCTAGACCTCCATGAATGCCCTTTGACTCCTAGCTCTTTCCTCCATCTCCCTTGACTTTCCTCCTGCCCTACTACCATGCTTCATCGCCACCTGGGCTAGAGTATACCTCTTCTCTAAGCAACCTTACCTCAAGTAAAAATATTTTGATGCCAATTTTGTACAATTTGATCCATCTGCCAGTTGTTCTGTCATTTAACCATTGCATAATTTTTTTTCTTTGGTCGTTGTCAGATTTATTGTGTGGAATATTTTTTTCAACTAGTAATGAATATTATGAAGTGGAAAAAAGCACTGGTATTTTCTCTTTGGGAGGAAAAGAAAGTGCACATGAAGAGTAAAAGTGTCGGATTCGATGGGGGACATTTAAAGCACCCCGCACAGCCAGCTGTATCTAACGCAGGTGCCTAGCAATTTTCCTTGCTTCCAAGAGTCGTTCAGGACTCTTAGACCAAGGATCTATCCTTTTGCCTAAAAGGACTGTTAGTGGAGAAGAGGGAGGTGGGTAAGTCTTTTGTTAAAAGGCTGTCACAACAACTCTCAAAGCCCTCTTTGCCAATGTCAGGGGACAAGCTGTTCCTTTCGTGACCTCGCCACCCAGCCTCCCAGGATACCGTGGGGCTGGGATTGGGCCTGGAAAGGAATGACCTGTCATCCTCTCCTAGACATGTCCAAGTTCGTTCAGGTTTGGAAGGGCTCCCAGGTCTTTCTCCAGAGTTTGTTCAGAGCCGAGCTCTCCCTCTGGGATCTTGTCTCAGTTCCACGGGCATGTCTCAATTAGAGACTTACAAGTTGGCGTATGTTGTTTCCCTACTGCCTCTAACTTCAACTCTCCAAACAACTCAGTAGGCTTAACACAGCCCAAGAGTGGTTGCTAAGGCCAAGGTGGCCAGTGGGATTTGTATTAGTAAGACCGGAGACCATGGCCAAAACACTGGACCAAACAAATGCAAGTGATTAAAGAGTGGCAATAAATTTTTATTATGATCAGAGTATCAAATCCCATCTGATTTCTGCCTGGAGATTTTCCTGAGGTAAGATATTCCATGGCCTTGTCCTCAAGTTCCCTTCATGGTGAGTCTGTCCAATGGGCTAGAGTCGGCAAGAGGCCACGGCCTGAAGTTCTTGCTGCTGGCCCAAATGACCATCTTTAAGAAGTCCTGGGTGGCTCACAGTTATGGTAAAACTAAGCATCTTTATCCTTCCCATTATCCAAGGAAATGTGATCCGCAACATATTGATCATAAAACTAAACTGAAACTTGTCTGCTGCTGATTTTCCCAAGATGCTTCCTGAAAAGTTTGAATTCTCTTGCTCTCTCCTTCCTAACCTGCATCTGATCTCCTCAGGTCAGGCTCTCTTGTTTTATATTTGAACCTGATTCATGAGATTCATGTGTGCTTTCCACATTGACTGTAAGCCCGATGATCTCATTGTTGAGTTTGGGACGGCTCCTGGGGAAGGCTTCTCCAGCTTCTGTCTGGCTCCTGGGAGCTAGTGTCAGATTAGCTGATAAGCAAAATAAGTATGGGCTCATCTCTGCTTTTAAAACTATCTATAATGAATCGTTTCACAGGCTTTCACTACATCAGGATTCTGCTTCTAGGGATGCTGGCACTGCTGGCCCCTTCCCAACTCTCCAGCGTCGTCTAACAGAACCAAAGCCTCTTCTCAAATCTGTCATTCTCGGCTTACTTTCTATGCACGTTTAATAGTAGTCATTTACCTTGCTGAGGTGAGCAGTTTAATGTTTTCACCATAACTTTGATCTTAAAACGGTTTACTCCATCTTTGACATTATGATATTTTGGTTTATGATATTTTATGAAGTAGGCCTAAAGACGCCCATGTTGGTTTTGCATTTGCACACTGGGCAATCTCCCCCAAGACCGGGTGGGACGTCTGGAATGCCGTGCCTTGCTGGGCTTTCCGGGGGCTTCACATGGGAGCCCTGCAGCCTACTCGCTTACTTGTTGGGCTGCTGGCTGCAGAGGCAGTGTTTGAACCTAATGGCTGCTCTTCAGAACAAAAGAGGAGGCTTGTTTGCTTCCATCAGGATTTGGAGCCTCGGAAACGCAGGGGGAAGTTCTACCCTGTCCTGTAGGGGAACTAGGAGTCAGCCTCGGCGGAGTGGCAGTGAGTCGGGTGGGAAGGAGAGAACATTGAAAGGATGTTTACCACTTCCCTTTCCCTTTCTGTCCTACCCGTGGTTCCCTGGCCTACATTTTAGACGTATCGAGGTAGCTATAATTCTGACTCCCAGAGCCTTAGAGGGAAGAGAGTTAGCGCACCTGACTGATCGGCAGGTCCAGAAGAAGGATTTTAGTCTTGGAGTAGACTACTTTCTATTCTCAGCTTATGCAACCTTGAGGCATCTCTTCAATGTCACTCAGCAAGCAAGCCTTTGCTGTTCCTAAGGAGAGAGCTGCCAGGGAATCCTACTGCATGTTCCAAATTTGTATTGAGAACATGTGGTAATCATGCTATTGCTGAGAAAATAGTCCCAGCCAATCGAAGCCAGAGTTAATCTTGTTCATTTCTCTGACCACCACAGTGCTTAGAAGGTCCTCAGCAAATACTGTTTGAATTTAACTGAACATGATGCACAACTTGGGTCTTTAAGTCAATGCTTATATGCCCTTAGAAATAAAGGTACTGTTTACATGCACATTGTTTATGGAGCTGATACAGCAATACACGATTTGTCACCACGTTAATATCTAATATTTATCTCAGAGTTACTATTTTTCAAAGTATTCTCTAGATTGGCAACGGTATGGGTCCTTTCTTCCAAAAAATGTAAGTTTGAATTCTTTCTATCATATAATGGCTTTCTGCTTTCATTTCTGTCTGCTTTGATAACCTAAAGGTAATAACACATACCCTGCAGAGCAGTAATGAAGACTGAATGAAATAATGTAGTTTCTCTTCTCTGATAGGCAGTCAGTAGACAGTGTCTATGATTTTTATTTCACAGTTATAATACCGTTTGCTCCTGACTTTGTTTACAGGGAGGCAAAGAATGTATTATTTCCCGCCCCCCAAAGGATGCGTGAGCAACTATATGGCTTGCTACATTAGCTTACCTTTTGAGGGGAACAACCAATAGTAGGACTTATAATCATTTCTTTAAAAAATCTTTTCCCTAGCAAACATGATTCTGATCCAGATGAATGAAGTTTGGTTTCCTTGCCACATTATTCCTTAGCTTTGTGACGACTGAGAAATCCCTTCATCGTTGTCAGTTTTCCCCCCTAATCCTTAAAATCTGGAAAATAGCAGTAAATATTTCTTTTATTTTAAAGTTTTATTAGGGGCTCATACAACTCTTATCACAATCCATATATACATCAATTGTGTAAAGCACAGCTGTACATTCATTGCCCTCATCATTTACAAAGCAGTTGTTCTCCATTTAAGCCTTTGGTATCAGGTCCTCTTTTATTTCCCCTCCCTCCCCGCTCCCTCCTCTCTCATGAGCCCTTGATAATTTATAAATTATTGTCATGTCATGCCCCGTCTGACATTTCCCTTCACCCCCTTTTCTGTTGTCCGTCCCCCAGGGAGTAGGTCACATGTAGATCCTTGTAATCGGTTCCCTCTTTCCAACCCACTCTCCCTCTACCCTCCCAGTATCACCACTCACACCCCTGGTCCTGAAGGTATCATCCACCCTGGATTCCCTGTGCCTCCAGCTCCTATCTGCGCCAGTGTACATCCTCTGGTCTAGCCAGACTTGCAAGGTAGAATTCAGATCATGATAGTGGCGGGGGCTGTGGGGAGGGAAGCACTTAGGAACTAGAGGAAAGTTGTATGTTTCATCGGTGCTGCATCGCACCCTGACTGACTCATCTCCTCTCCTAGACCCCTCTGCAAGGGGATCTCCAGTGGCCGACAAATGGGCTTTGGGTCTCCACTCTGCACTTCCCCCTTCATTCACTATGGTAAGATTTTTTTGTTCTGATGATGCCTTATACCTGATCCCTTCGACACCTCGTGATCGCACAGGCTAGTGTGCTTCTTCCATGTGGGCTTTGTTGGTTCTGAGCTAGATGGCTATTTGTTTACCTTCAAGCCTTTAAGACCCCAGAGGCTATCTCTCTTGAGAGTCGGGCACCATCAGCTTTCTTTGCCACATTTGCTTATGCACCCATTTGTCTTCAGTGATGTATCATGAAGGTGTGCACCCAATGATATGATTTTTTGTTCTTTGATGCCTGATAACTGATCCCTTCGGCACCTCATTATCACACAGGCTGGTGTGTTCTTCCATGTGGGCTTTGTTGCTTCTGAGCTAGATGGCCGCTTGTTAATCTTCAAGCCTTTAAGACCCCAGATGCTATATCTTTTGATAGCTGGGCACCATCAGCTTTCTTCAACACATTTGCTTATTCACCTGCTTTGTCTTCAGCGGTTGTGTCAGGAGGGTGAGCATCACAGAATGCCAATTCAATAGAAGAAAGTATTCTTGCATTGAGGGAGTACTTGAGTGGAAGCCCAATGTCCTTCTGCTACCTTAATACTAAACTTATAAATATAGGCACACAGATCTATTTCCCATCCTCATATATATATTTGCATATGTGCATGTCTTTGTCTAGACCTCTATAAATGTCCTTTGCCTCCAGCAGTAAATATTTCACAAGATTGTTTAGAGCATCCAATTTAATTACCATATATTTACATAAACAGCATGAATATTCTACATTTTTGACCGACTATGTTATGCCACAACTGTTTTACTTGACTTTTATTATTTTAGTGAGTTATGTGTGTGGGAGAGTTATTTTTGAAAAATATGTTAATTTCAAGCAGTAGCTCTTACCTAGGGAAACACATAAAAATTACTGTAAAGTTTGAACATATCCATGCATACATCACACCCTTAGAGTTTTGGGGTGCAAATAGGCATATATGTTTTGACAATGCTTCCCCCAAACATGGCCAACCTGAGACGAAGTCTTGCCATCCGTGTCTCTAAGCAGCACCCTAGTGTACTTCTAAGACAGATCGGTTTGTTCTTTTGGCAGTCCGCGGTCCTATCATTGTTCTTCACCAGCACCAGGATGCCAACGCACTGATTCTTCCCTGGGCTTCCTTATGTATGGCTGACTTTCACATGCGTATGACGTGATTGAAAATATCACGGCTAGGATCAGGCTTACCTTCGTCCTCAAAGTAATATCCTTGATTCTCTGCACTTTAAGGAGATCTCTGCACATTGCAGTTGACTCAATATAATGCGGTGTTTGGTCTCTTGAGTACTGCTCTCATGAGCACTGATTGTGGATCCAAGCACAATGCAATCTTTGACAAGCTCACTCTTTCCTCTCCATATGTGAGGATTTTCGTTTGCTGTGCATTGAGTTGTTATCCACACTGCAGACTAAAACTCCTGATCTCTGAGCGCTTCAAGTCCTCTTCACTCTCAGCAGGCAAGGTTGTGTCATCTGCATATTGTGGGTTGTTAGTAAGCATTCCGCCAATCCTGACATCACATTCTTCTTCATATGATCCAGCTCCTCTGATGGTTTGCTCAACATACAGATATCGCAAGTATGGCGAGAAGATACAACACCGATGTACGCGTGTCCTGATTTTAAACCAGGTGCAACTGCCTCTGGATTCGTGTACTGGTTCCTTCCCCATTGGCACAATGAAGTTAGTACTTGGGAACTCCCATTCTTCTCAGGGCTAGCCGTCATTGGTTACGACCCTACACTGTCCATGATTCAACACAAGTGAATACCTCTGCACAGTAAATGAAACATAAGTAAACATTTTTCTGATATTCTCTGCTTGTAGCCAAAATTCATCTGACACCCACATCCTCTTCTGAACCCAGCCTGAACCTCGGGCAGCTCCCTGTCAGGGCACTGCTGCAACTGTTGCTGGAGGCTCTTCGACAGCCTCACTGACCTTGGCCTGACCTTGGCCTCTAATTTGCGCATTCTGTTGGGCCATCTTCTTTTGGAATGGGCACAGATATAGGTCTCTTCCAGGCAGTTGGCCAGTCTTCTACTTTTCTCGGCATAGACCAGTGGGTGCTTCCAGAGGATCATCAGCTGGTTGAAAAATTTCTATTGTCTTGTTTCTGGCTAACACTTTTAGTTCACTTTGGACTTCGTCCTTCTGGACTATGGGTTCATGATCACATGCTGCCTCACGAAGTGGTGGAATGGTGACTAGTTGTTTCTGGTTCAGTGACTGTGCATTCTTTACTTGGTGTTTTCTTCTGTTGAAGACTCGTTTTGAGAACGAGTGTTTTACTCATCGGCTCGTTCGATATTGCAACTGGAGGCTTGGCTAGTTCCTGGGGTCCTTTCAGTTTCAGACATCCTGAGCACATTCTTCCTTTTGGGTTTCCAAACTCAGGGTCTTTCCACATGGCATTCTAATATTTCACTTTGTCTTCTTCAGCTGCACCCGGACATTTTCTGTTCAGGCTCTTTACTTCAAGTCGTCTTCTACATTGTTTGTATAAACACTCTGAAATGGATATAATGTCAAGGTTTTCCATCAGTACTTTGTGTCATTATTGTCATTGTTAATATGCTATCTCAAGCAGTAGAAAATACTCCATTGCATGCATTTGATTTCCCTCCTCTATAATAATGGGGTTATCAAATAACCCAGAAGTCTGTTCATTTTTTTAAAAAAAAATCTCTTCCTTTCTAGGTTAAAAATGATTTTTTATGATCTGAATTTTGTGTTTGCTACAGTTGTATCTCAATGTCATGACCTGAATTTTGTTTTTGCTACAGGTGTATCTCAATGTCTTGATTTCATAGACCATTTATTTCACTAATGTACTTGAATCTTCTCTCAATTTTGTTAACTGAGTGATCTGCGTTGGTTGCACTACCTTACAGAGTTGTTGGAGCGATACTGTATGCTAAAAGTCTCTGCATTTGGCAAAACATTATGTCCTTATCAGTGAACGTAAATCCACTCGTTTTGTTCCATAGCCTCCCTAGCTCACCCTGCACACCCCAGGTCTATGCGAAACACCAGCTCTCCCACAATGAGTGCACAATGAAGACATATGAGTTGACTTAGCCTGGTTGGTTCCTTTTCTAAAGTCTGGGTAGAAGGAAGGGAAGGGAAGTGGAGGAAGAATTCTTTTGATTGCCTCATGTTTATTCTTGAAGGCCAACAGGACGAAGTAGAACACTGAACACTTTTTCAAGTGTTTGCTTTTAGGGAAATAAAAAACTTCATAACATCTTTATTTCTCATAAGGAGTCTTCAACCAGGGCTTTGGAAACTTACTCTGCTTCTGCAGCCTGGGTTGTAGGCATCCAATGGAGGTGGCCATTGCTTTATTAAAACCCCCACCCCCAAATTATTACTCCTGGAAATGTATCTCTAGTAGATGTGATCTGGGGCAGAAGCGGCTCCTTCCTATTTTATCTATTCTTTATGTCCTTCCACCAAGACTGGGTTCCTTGAAATCTCTTCACATAGGAGAGTGTGGACACTCGGGAGCATGGATTTAAATACAAAATCTATAGCAGTCTATCGAAAGGAATGTTTCTCTATTTGAAAACTCACCCCTCAGGGATTATTTTATAGGAAAAACATCCATACAGGAAATTAATTTTACTTGTCATTCTTCTTAAATGAATAATGGAACAGATATAACCTTTTAAAATGTACTGTTGGCAGTTTCGCTTGTTTCTTTAAGTGCAATTTATTGAATAAGCTCTGTTGATTCTGGAGGGGTGGCAGAGGGTCAGGGAGTTCCCACCTCCTCCAGAAAGTCCCCCTGCATGCCCCAAGCAGAGTTAGGGCTTCTCCTTTTCTGTCCTGCCATTTCTAATCCACTGTGTCCACCTCTGTCATAGGGTTCTTCTTGTTTTCCCTTGTCCGACTGCAACACCAAATGTAGATCCTTAAGGGCAGTTAGGTTTTTATTATCTCTTAGACCTCACTATAGGTCCATCCTCCTAATTCTTCCTACCTGGCCATCTTTCCATAATGGCCTCTGGCATTGACCTGAACCACAGCTGAGCTATGGGGTCCTCTGCACACTGCCCTGAATGCTTGCCGATTCCCAGGTAGACCATCGCTGCCATAAGCCGAGGCTCTCTCGTCTCTGAGTCCAGCTCATGGATGGTGATGGTCTTGCCGTAAGACTCCTAAGAGATGCCTCTTGCCACCATAGCAACAAAAACAGGTGAAATGGTTTCCCTTATGACGCTCTTTGGTGTTGACATGCCCCTGCAAGGATGGGTTTTGGCTACCACCCAACTTACTGCTTGAAGGTGGGGGTCAAGTTCAGATTGGGGATGGCTAACTCACAGAAGGCCTTGTCTAGGCCTATCAGTGAGGCTTTTCAGGGGAAAGATTCCAATATGCTGCCTCTGAGCTTCTCTTGGTCAGCCTAGCTCCAGAAATCAGTGGCGTCCAGCTGAGATCGGATGAATGGCTCCCGAAAGCATAGGAAATTAGGTTTTGTGACAAGTCATTTGTTCCCCACTTCCTCCCTCCAGCTACAAATACATAAAAATTCTCAATATTTCAATCAATTGAAGAAGCAACCCTGACAAAAAGAAAACCAAAAGCCCAAATGTCATGTAGGAAAAGATGCCTGGCCTGTGATAGGCACGTCATTCTTCCCCAAGATGAAGACTGATTTCTGTCGGAAGGGACTGCGACACTGGGAAGTTGTGCAGGGATCAGCTCCAGTCCCCACAGTGCCCAGTCTGTGACCCCTCCTGGATGTGGACTGCTCTTTCCTAGGGGAGCAGGACCTCCTTCAAAAACATCTTCTTCTGCTTTCTTGAAGGCCAACCTATCACCTTTGCCACCTGGACCACAACATTTGCCTTCACTTCCACTCCTGACATGCCAGCGCATCCTCCCGGCTGCAGCCAGGGTGACCTTTAGAAAATATAGATTAGCTCAATCACTCAGCCACATTTCCTTAGAGCCTTCTGGTTTTGATTTTTTGGAGTGTTATTGCAGAAATTTGTTACAAGGCGCCCTGGTGGGATAGTAGGTTACACTGCTGGACTGGCTGCTAGCTAGCAAGTCAACATTTTGAAGCCACTGGCTGCTTCTTGGGAGAGAGATGAGTCTTTCTACTCCCATAAATATCGACAGTCTTAGAAATCCACAGGGAAGTCCTATCCCCTCCTATCGGGTTGCTATGAGTTAGAATTGACTAAATGGCAGTGAGGTTTTCTGTTTGTTTTCGAGACCTCTGAAGTACAATGAAAACAGTGTTCCTCAGCCCAGCTTACATGTAACAATATACCTACAAGGTTCAAGCTTTATACTAATTTCCTCCCCCCCCCCCGGCCACATGCCCTTTTGTCTGTTCCTTGTGGGGTCCAAGAGGTTTTGCACTGTTCTCTCCACACCAACCCCCTCTGCCTCTTTTTCCACTAGGTTAAAGCTCCTGCCTCCTTAGGCTCCAGCCAAGCTGTACTGTTTTAGTGGGCATTGTCTGCTTTTCCTACCTAAAATTTGCCCCTCCCATATCTGCCCTCCCTCACAGTACTCTGTGCTTTTTCTTCATAGTATGTATTAAAATGTGTAATTCTATATCGGAATCACCATGAGCAGCTACTGCAAAGGCACCTGCCTGGCTCCGTTACTAGCAGGCTTGTGCCCTAGTCTCCCTCTGAAGACCTTGTCAACATCTGACATCTTTGTAGTGGCTTAACCTTAGTGAAGTGAATTGTCCAATCAACTCAGCACTAAATCAACACATATGACCAAATCAAAACCAAGCTCACTGTCATCGAGTCAATTCGGAATCGTGGCAAACCTATAGGACAGGGTAGAGCTGCACCTATGGGTTTCTGAGATTCTAACTGTGGATGAGAAGAAACCGCCTCATCTTCCCTCCTGAAAGGGTGGCTGGTGGTTTCAAACTGCTAACCTGCTGGCTAGCAGCCCAACACGTAACCTGTTATATCATCCAGGGTTCCTCAATATAGATGGGGGGGGGGGGTAAAAAAAACCAGAATGAAGGGATAATGGGTTTTCCCATGGATTTTTTTTAGTCCTATTGGATTGTGTACCCCCGCTGTGGTCAGTTCTGAGAATGAAATATTGGCCTGTCACATCACTGCTCTCAGGGGTGAGACCACAGTTGGAATTGCACAAGGCTGTGATGGACATACAGGTGAGCATGGGACAAGGACCTGCTCTCAATAGGTTTTACTTTTTAAAAGGAACATACATTGTAAGCTCAGTAGGCAGGAACTGGTGCATTTCATTTGCCTAGAGACAGTTCTGCTCCATCAGCCTAGAATGCCCTCTCCCAGTGGTTGGTCCATGAAATCCTGCATCTCTATCAAGTCTCTGCTCAGGCGGGCACTGCTTCCTTTGTTCCCTCTGAAGCTTCCAGATTCTCACCCCAGTCCCCCCCCCCCCGCCCCGCTGCACCCATGTCCATGGCTCAGGGTTCTTCATCTCAGCACTTTCTAGTGATGATGATGTGCTTGTTGAGGCCAGGCCAGCGCAGGACCTGCATCATAGGACTCATTAACTTCATGCCTGAGAATGAAAGAAAGGGACTGGGCCCATTAGCTTGGGCAGATAGATGTTCACCTCTTATTCCATTGGTCAAGTGCAGGGACCTGGCAGGGAGGAAAGTGAAGTGGACAGCATACTTAGGAATGGTGATGTTGGAGCTTCAGAGGAAAAGTGGAAAGGCCTATGGGAACCAGATAGAGGACCCCAAATCCTAATGGTCTGGGAAGAGACTCCTCTTAATCCAGTGGAGAATTAAGGAGGGGAATTTAAGGTGTGATAGTGACACCTAGTGGTAGAAGCAGGACCATTCCAGTGTTGGTTGCTCCCGTTAGCTCAGCGGTTCTCAACCTGTGGGGCTGGACCCCTTTGGGGAGTCCAACTACCCTTTCACAGGAGTAGCCTAAGACCATCCGAAACCTGTGTTTTCCGATGGTCTTAGGAACCAAGACAGCTCCTTTTTCCGTCTCCAGGAGGGTCTGCCCATATCCAGATACTCCCACATATGAGGACATGGCATGAAGACTGGTACCCATGCTACATCATGCTTCAAGACAAAATTTCATTTATTTGTCATTAGAAAATAAATATTTCACGATATATAATTACATATTGTTTTTGTGATTAATCACTATGCGTTAACTATGTTCAATTTGTAACAACGAAAACACATCCTGCATATCAGACATTAACATTATGATTCATAACAGTAGCAACATTAGTGATGAAGTAGCAACAAAAATCATTTGATGGTTGGGGGGGTCACCACAGCATGGGAACTGTGTGGAAGAGTTGAGAACCGCGGCTCTAGCTCTTCTCTGATGGTGGGTTAAAGCCCTGAGATGATGAGACGCCCGCAGCATGAGTGTGCTTTCCCAGACTCTGACCTCTGATGTGGTCACCTCATGTCCAGAGTGAATGGAGAGTGGATTTCCAACTGGTGACCACACACAAAAATCCAGTCTCTGATTCTGGGACAGAGATCATCATCCAGGCCTGCTGTTCACCTGCTCTGAGCCCAGAGAAGGGACACGACTTGTCTGAAGATACACAGCAAATTAGTCACGGAGCAAGGGCCAGCTTCCTGGTGTTCCTCTGCATTGGCCTTCCTCTCCTGATAACAGGACCAACCAATGTTGGTAGAGTGTCACGATGTGAAAATCAACACCAAAGCACATTTGGAAAGTGTTACGGATTGGATCGTGGGCTCCAAAAAGTGGCAGTGAAGCCCTAAGCCATATTTGGAAAGAAGATCCTTGAAGTCATTGTCAATTCTGTTAACAAGAGGTCATTCTGGCGTAGGCTGGATCCTAACCCTAACTGCCTAGTGTCCTTATAAAAAGACAGGGAGGCAGAGAAAGAATGGGCCTGCGATGACGGGACAGGTGAAGGCACAATTCCAAAAACACGAAGGATTTCCAGGGACCACCAGACCTAGGAGAGAGACCTGAAACAATTCCATCTCAGAACCCTCATAAATAGTCCACAGGTCCTGATTTGGACTCCTGTCTCCAAAACTGAGATAATGAATGTGCGCACTTGTAAGCCACCTAGTTTTTGGCATTATCTTACAGCTGTTCTGCAAAGCGAAGACTGACGAACAGAAAAACACAACACAACACAACAGGAGGGTCAGCTGAAGAAGCCACACCGTCTCTGGGTCAGGGCTGGATGCTGGGGTGGGAAGGGTCCTCTGTAGTGGTCGCTCCTCCTCTCCATGCTCCCTAGAACCAGCGTGCTCCTCCACATGGCTCAGGACCGAGTCTGTCTCCCCACCGGCTTAAGGGGCTGACTTGCAGGTTCATCTTTGATCTTTGGCAGGTGATTCTTTAAAAGTACACTGGCGGCAAGCCTGGGAGGCGTCAGAATCATCTACGTGATTCTGAAAGGTTAAGTACCGTGCCTGAGACGCACAGCAAGGACAGCTTAGAACCATGATTTAAGCAGGTCTTTCCCCACCGCTCCCCGTCTTTGCAGGTTGCCCTGTCTGGGAGAGCGAGACACTCATTGTCGGCCATCCTGGACTGGAAGGAGCCCCGACGGTGGACAGCACCGCTTTCAGCAAGTGACGACATCATTAAAGAGCATGGAGATAGATGGTTTGCCTGGTGGGGGAGAGAGAGCACTTTACAAGCTCTCCGACTGCCTGCGGAGATGCCTTCCCCCATTAACATTTACTCACTAGCCTGTCAGGTCAGAGGGAATGAGGATGTTCTTTCCAAGCCTGTCAACTTTCTAATCGAGTTCTACCCACGCTGTCCGGCTCCTGATAAATTCTGACCATCAGTCATGTTTTTCAGGCCGGATGTCTGTAGTCCTTTTACAAAGAAATGCTTACCAGATCCAACTCTATTAGCCTTACACGTATTGTAAGTATTACTTTGGGGGAGGGGGGTGCATCTTTTTAAAGGACTCCTTTCATTTTGACCTGGGCCCCAGGCCCCCTCTCTCAGGAAGCAAGCTCATATACTGCATCTTCCACATCAAAATCTCCTCAAGAACTTTTGGAAGGAAAAGCTTCTGAGAATGAGCCCGTCTCTGGGGAAGAGCCCTCTGTGCTGCTGGGAGATGAAGAGCAGGGCTCTGTGGAGCATAGGAAATCACCCCAAATCTCAAAACCAAACTCACCATCATTGAGCCAGCTTCGACTCGCAGCAAGCTTGCAGGACAGGGTAGAGCTGCCTCTGTGGGTCCCTGAGGCTGTTCACAGAGTAGAAAGCCTCATCTTTCTGCTGAGAATGGGCTGCCTGGTGGATTCAAACAGCTGAACATGTAACTCACCATGCCACCAGGACTCCTCCTAGGGGCCCACAGGACCAGGAAAGCGTGGTGGGTTCACGCTCTGTCTCTGAAAGGAGAAGTTTCCCGAGTGTCCCACGCCGCGCTGGCTGACAGGTCCCTCTGACTGTAAGCAGAGGCCTGCATCATGCTCAATGGTCCCCACAGTTGACTTCATCATTGAGGATTATGGTGACAATCCATTTCCTGCAGGGCCCCTCTTACCCTTGCCAGCCTTCTACTTCACTGGTCATATGTCCTCCGGCAATCCGTGTCCTCCTGAGGGTACGTTCCCGGCAAGCCGGGCAGACAAAGCTCTGTTGTAGCCCATGCGTTTTCACGTGATCATTTTCACCAGACCTTTGAACCTATCATGCTGTGGTCTGGATGCTCCACTGAACTCAACGAATGACGCTGCTGCCATTGGGACTCTGGGGGGCATAGCTTCCCGAATCGTCACAACACAGTGTGACCGACTGACAGATAGCTGGTGTGCAGGACACCTTGAGGTTGCTTGTGATGTTGAGTTGATTCTGACTTATGATGACCCGGACAGACAGAGTAGAACTCGTCCACGGCGCTTCCGTGACTTTAATCCCTACGTAGGCATGTGCCTTTCTCTCATGGATCTGCTGGTCAATTCTAAGATGAACTTTCTGGTTGGCACTAGCCCCAAACAGCCCAACCCACGTGCCACTGCCAGTTGGTTCTGACTCATAGCAACCCTGTAGCACAGAGTAGAACTGGTCCAGAGCGCTTCCAAGCACAGGGCGGCTCACCTCAAGGTTGTTTCTGGGGAGGGCCATTAGACTTTCTGCTCCAGCTCATAGTGACCCTTGGGAAGAGGGTAGACTTGACCCTGTGGGTTTCTGAGACTGTAACGTTTTTTAAAAAGTGAAATGGATTCTCTCCCAGTGGAGAGGCTACAAGACCAACTCTAGAGGAAGGCTTTCTATGGGGCAGCTCTGTGGGAAGAGCCTGGAGTGTGAACCCCATGCTTGATGCATGATTATGTCCATGAGTCTCCACATCGGCCTTACACTGGATCTAGGAGTTTCTCAGCGCAGGGACCCAGGTCCAACGACACACTCTGCTCCCGGCTCCTGTTTCTTGGTGGTACCGACGTCCTTCCTTTGCTCACGTCTCTTTCCTTTTGTCTCAGGCGTGGCTGAGGTGTGGTTTATTGGCACTGGTCCAGCTCCTTACCAGGCTGTCTGGTCTGCAGCTAGGGGACTGGATGGCCTGCCACCTTGAACTTGTGCCCATCCTGCTGCTTGTTCCTACTGCAGTGGACTCAGACAGTGTTTGTCCGTTTGTGTCTTCACTCAACATAATGCCCTCCGGATCCTCCACAAGTTGAGGGGTTTCATGGTTTCATTGCTGCCTTTTCATGGATACGTAGTATTCCATTGTGTGTATATATACCATAGTTTTTTTAAATCCACTCTTCAATTGATGGGGACTTAGGCTGTTTCCAGCTACTTGCTATTGTGAATTGTGCTGCGATCAACCTGGGGGAGCAAACATCAGTTCAAGATCTGATTTTTTTATTTCTTTTGGAAATGTGCCCAGTAGTGGTATTGCTGGGTCAATGTCCATCTGTTTTAGCTATTGCCATATCATCTTCCACAGTCATGACTGAAACTGTTTACCAGAGTAGACAGCCTCATCTTCCTCCCACGGAGCTGCTATTGGTTTTGAACTGCTAAGCTTGTGGCAAGCAGCCCAATGCGTAACCCCCATGCCACAGTGCCATGAGGCCTTCTGAAGGATTGGTAACAACCACTCTCAATGTATTAGGATGCAGAGCCCAGATCCCTCTTTGTCCTGAAGATTAACCATCACTGCTGTCTACCTCTGGCAGCTGCAACCGGGGTCTCTGGCTTTGGTTTTCTCAGGTAGAGGAGTGTGGTCGGGTGGATAAGGATGGTGACTTGTCCACTTCTCAGTTCTCTTGTGAGACTGAGTGAACTTGAACAGAGAAGTACATTCATGAAGTTGGTTCCCCCCTTGTCATCATGGCCCTCTTTCCCACTGAGTGTTGGCAGAACCCCCAGGCTTCCTCCTGTGCTGGAGTTTCTCTGTGGGGTCGAGCCTATTCGCTTGCCCTGGGCAAAGGGTAGTGGAAATATACCCACGTAGTAGAAACGAAACAGTGATTTAATCACCGACATTGTGTGTCTCCTGAAATGACCCACTGAAAAGGACAGTCATCACTGCTTGGTGTTCCTGCCCAAACAGTCATTTTGAAAATGCTCATGAGGGCACATCAGACAATCCGGGGCCGAGGGAGAATCTACAAAAGAACTGGCTTGCGCTTCAAAACAACGAAGTCCCTGAAAGACAGCAGAGAGCAAAGAACTGGGAAAAGTTAGCGGTGGATGAAAACTTTGCTTTTCCCAAACACTTGTCTTTTCATGGGGATACTTGTGGGAGGGACCATTTTCATTATTCTAGCTTCTCAGGATCCTTTGAGGATTGGTTTCCGGGGCTCCCTTCTGTGAGGCAGTGGCATGCTAATGGAGAGCTCTCTGGACAGAGGACACAGGGCTTGAGATCAGGAAATGGATTGTCCCCAGGGCTGGAGGAAGACAGAGGGTCCGGTGAGCCCTGGGTGTGTCGGGAGGGAGGGAGATGATATTGCCCGCATCTTCTTGGAGTAGAGTTACTTGAAGCCAGCTCCTATAGGCTCTTCCCATAAGCGAGAAGGCCCCCCTGCTGGGTGGCAGATGGTGAAGCCCTGGATGCTGGAGGTGAGAAGAGGAGGGATGATGACAAGCCGCTTTTGGCCCAGTTGGCAAGCTGCGGGGCCTAATTATAACCCACCAGGACACTCCAATGCAGAGTGAGCATTGAGACATGAGAAACAAAGAAGAAACACTGGTCCTATCAGGAGAGGCAGCCACAGGCTTGCATTGTGGGGAGCAGGGAGGAGGCAGTACAACCTCAACCTGGAAGCCTGGGCTTGGACAGAGGCCTACCTGGGTCCTTACCTCCTCCTCGCTCCAATTTCTCATATGTACAGAGGGGATTTTGATAGACCTTTCTTAGTGGATTATTGAGACATGAAGAGAAATAATGCCCATTTTAGCATTTTTGTTGGTACTAAATAAACACTCAAGAAATGAGTCCTTCTTATACCTGCTTATTACCCGCACTGTAATAGTCTATCTCGGATTCTTGATGCCGCAGTAGCAGATTTACCATCACTGCAGCCTTTGAAAGAGCAGACATTGATTTTCTCACAGTGTGGGAGGCTTCAGGAGGGCATTGGCTTTCAAGGAAGGCCCTCTCTGTGCTTCCTGGGGGTGGTGGTGGGGTGGTGGGGAGTGGAGGGCTCAGCTTCTCAGCACAGGTATTTCTCAGTTTCTTGGCCACCTACCCCATGACATTGATCTTCCCCGCTGTTTGCGTTTGCTCTTTTCTGTTCTGGCCTGCTCTTCTTACATCTGCTTACATCTCTAGCTTTATCACATACTCCATGACTGATGTGGCCACATCAGCATAATAAAGCAAACGCTGTTCTCAAATAAGATTGCATCTATAAGTATAAAGTTAGGACTCCAACACACACACACACACACACACACACACACACACACACACACACCTGCATTTTATTTTATTTTTTATTTTCTTGTTGCTGAATGTATACACAGAAACCTATACCCCGACCAGCAGTCTCTGTCTGTACAAGCGAGGAGCATTGATTACGTTCTTCAGACTGCCTGCCTTCCACCCTCTTTTTCAGAGTGTTCCCCGCCCAGCAATGTGAACTCAGTTTCCTAAATTTCCCATCAGTCTTTGGAGTTGTCACTTAGCCTCTAATACTGATGGCACAGAAAATTCATATTCATTGCCATCACGTCAATGCTGGCTCATAGCGAATCTATAGGACACGGTAGAATTGCACTTGTCCTTTAATGAGAGTGTACCTTTCGGCGGGAGTCGAAAGCCCCATCTTTCCTCTCAGAGAGGCTGGTGACTTTGAACTGCTGTCCTTGTGATTTGTAGCCCAACGTGTCACCCACTACACCACCAGGGCTCATCATACAAATGGCAGGTATTCATTGCTAGCTATCATAGACTGGTTTTAAGAAGACATCAAGGGATAGATGTCTTGGTTAAAGATTCTCTCAGAGCAATAATTTTAGGGGTTTATCCAGCATTTGTGGCTCTAGAAAGTGTGGAGTCAATGAGAATTTGAAATTATATTCTGCATTTTTCTCCTTAGTTCATGATTCTTTAAAAAAAAATCTTTGATCAAAATGTTTGGTAATGGTGGCCAGGCCGAGGCATGTTTATGGAGACAGTTAGCCACACACGCCTTTTCCTCCCCCCTGTTCTGTATTCTCCTTCTTTCTCTGGCGAACCAGGCAGCCAGAAACCACTTGTGTAGTGGATGCCTGTTTGAAAGCTTATAAGAACACAGATTCTCTACAACAAGCTCAAAGGGAGGATAGAAGCACTAAATATGTAATTAGGCCATTAGCTGGATGTCATCATTAAACCACGACTCTAGACCTCCAAACCAAGTACCCTACTGTGGTGCTTTGCTTGGTGCTGAAAGCTATGCCACAGGCATTTCAAATACTAGCAAACCCATCCATGAGCTGGTTTCAGAAAGGTTTCCAGACTAAAACTAGACTAGGACGGAGGAATAGAAGGTACATTTCTGAGCAGTTAGCCACTGAAGACATAATGCAAGATACAGTGCCGGAAGATGAGCCCCTCCGGTTGGAGGGCACACAAAATATGAATGAGGAAGAATCCGCCTTAATGATGTAAATGAAACAAAGCTTTGGGGTTCATCTTATGTTGATGGGACACTACTCAAAATTGAAAGGAACAGCTGAAAATATCCATTAATAATCAGAACATGGGATGTCACAGGATAATAGCTATGAGCCTACATGTAAGCCCAGTTGACACAACTTTTATTTACATTTACATAGCAAACACTAAAGCCTGTAATGAAGAAAGTTAAGAATCCTACCAACCTTTTCAGTCTGACATTAATCAATCATGCAATCAAGATGCATTGGAATGCAGAAGTTGAAAACAGGAAAAAAGATCAGTAGTTGAAAAATATGGCCTTGGGGACAGGAATGACACTGGAGATCTTATGAAAGAATTTTACAAGACCAACAACTTCTTTATTGCAAATATCATTTTTCAACAACATAAATTGTGACTATCCAATTGGAACTTTCCTGATGGAATACACAGGATTCAAATGGACTCCATCTTTTGGAAAAGATGATGGAGAAGCTCAGTATCACCCAGAACATCAATTTCTCCAATAGAAGTTTGTCTTAAAGTTGAAGAAGATTAAAAAAGGTAAACGAGAGCCCAAATATGACCTTGAGTATTCAAAAACCAGATTTGATCAATTGAACTCTAATGATTGGAGA
Organism: Tenrec ecaudatus; assembly: GCF_050624435.1. Taxonomy (NCBI): domain Eukaryota; kingdom Metazoa; phylum Chordata; class Mammalia; order Afrosoricida; family Tenrecidae; genus Tenrec; species Tenrec ecaudatus. Next base: position 84,686,525 of record NC_134533.1, read on the forward strand.
TCAGACTCACTGTGGGATGGTAGCAGGCTGCACTGTATCAGTGTAAAACAAGGCTCCCAGACTTGTCAGACTATAATAGAAACGTTTTAATAAACAGACCCCCCTCTGAAAGCACTCAATTATCTATGCCAAGACATTTGGATACAGTTATCTGGCCAATCAACTGCAAGAAATCCATATCTGTGTCTTTTGGGGGGGAAAATGGGGAGGTGATAGAGTGCGGAAGTCATTGAACACTATAAATAGCACAAGTAAGCAAACTTTTACTGATGATAATCCAAAAATGTTTGCAACAGCACATCAAATAGGGAATTGCCAGATTTAGAAGAGGATGTGGCAAAAAGAATATCGTGGCTGACATCGGGAGACTCCTGTTTGAATGCAAAAACTACCAACAAGATGCCTACTTGTGTTTTATTGGTTATGCGAAGGCATTTGACTGTGTGCACCATATTAAACTATGAATACCATTGCAAAGAATGGAATAATAAGAGGCAGTCTTTTGAGCTGATCAAGGGAATATTGCTTCACCTAAAATCAGGAACATTGTACATCACGGTTGTAGCCTTTCGGCATACTTATTCAATCTGTATGCTATCCTCATAATGTGAGAAGCTGGACTAACTGTATGAAGATAAACACAGTATCAAGATTGGAGGAGGATTTGTTACAAATTCAGGTTATGCAAATGACATAAAATTGCTTGTTGAAAGTGAGGCACTTACTGATCAAATCAGATAAAGGACTGCAGCCTTCAGTATAGATTGCAACTCAAGGTAAAGAACATAAAAAATCTCACAACTGAACTAATAACAGTAAACAGAGAAAAAATAGAAGTTGTCAAGTCAATGACATGGACATGGGGGAAATGTCAGAAACAGTATAGGAATGGAGCTGGAAGGATACAGTGGAGGCAGCTTGCTTAGGGACAAGTCCCCCTGATAGATGCTGCTGGTCCTGAAACATTGGCAGGGACTAAACAGTCTTTAAATGAGGTGAATTGCTGAAATGGTATCAACTTTGGAACATGGGTCCATGAGGGATTTCTATCCCTTTATCTTGGAAAAGATAGGACCACTAGCTGGAGTTAAAGCCATTTCCACAGAGACAGGCTGCATTGTTTGTCATGATTTCTTAGTGTTTGTCTGCTCCAGTCTTATTGCAATCAATTTTGCAGATTAAAGGTTTTGATTTCTCTTTGAAGGCAAAGCCAGGGCTTCTGGGCTACAGGCAGTATTCACTTTCTTGACCTATTCCCTTTCTATTCAAATCATTGTACCTTTGTATATTTCTCACTTTTCTGTATGTATGCATACAGAATTAAAAATCACACATGTATTAAATTACATAAATATTTGTACAGAGTCAAAAAGCTGCCAAAAGCACATGTGCTCAAATGATACATATGGATAATCTGTATAATAGGATTATGCTTTCAAATATTTTCCATTTGACCTTAAGAGATTAAGCGTGTTTACTTAAACAATAGATGAAAATAATTATAAAATCACTTTCAGTGATTCAAATTTATTTTCAGTCTAAATAAGTTAATGAGTTATTTAATTCAGTTAGATGCAGTTCCAGCATCACTTACCTAACGATCATTTATTTTCTACATGCTACTATGCAAAATATTGAGAAAACGAATATAATGGATTTTTGCGCATCTTGAAGGGGAAAAGAAGCCCCAATGCACTGTGAGCTATAAAACATACAATAATGTGATTTTTGCAATATAAAAATATAAACTATGTGAACATGAGAAACAGGGTGAAATAACCCTGAAAGTGGGGACGGTATAGGCTCAGTGGTAGAATTTTCTCCTTCCACCTGGGAGACTCAGGTTCCATTGCTGGCCAATGCCCTTCATGTATGAGGGAGTACCCCCAATGAAGAAAAAAAAAAAAAGCTCTGCTGGGCAGAGCTTTCTTAGTATGCATTTTCCCACTAGGTGAGCACCCAGCAACCCACTCTGAATTAGTGTACACAGTGGCGTTGCCTTGGAAAGTTCTCTCTGGTCACAGTGGATTTTATCATGAAAACAGTTTGGCTCAAACCTTATTTTTGGTGATAGCTGATTTAAGAAAACAGTGTGCAGCTGTAAAATTTTGTTTCTGCTCTGGGAAAATGGGGCAAAAGTGTTGTGATATTGAACACAGTGTACAAGGACAGCACTATGTGAAAAACTCAAGTATGTACAAATGGTTTTCTAATTTCAAAAAAGGTGAAATATCGATTGAACCTCATTCTGGATGTCTGTCAACTTCCTGAATGGACAAAAAATGTTGACTTATAGTGCATTTGGAGTTCTTTCAGCAGGTCAGACTGTTCATCAAACTTTCTATTTAAAGGTTCAGAACAGAGAGTGTAACAATGTTTGATTTAAACACTGATTTGTGTTTTAAAAAGGCCTGATTTGTGGCAGATGGGACTGGTTTTGCCAACCTGACAATACATCTGCTCATGCAGCCATCTCAGTGCTCCACGCACCTGACTCACCTGACCTTGCTCCATGTGACTTCTTGTTTCTGAGAAAGCAGAGGGACGGGAAAAGACAGTGATTTGCTCCATGTGACTTCTTCTTGTTTCTGAGAATGCAGAGGGACAGGAAAGGACAGTGATTTGCTCCATGTGACTTCTTGTTTCTGAGAATGCAGAGGGACAAGAAAAGACAGTGATTTGATGACATAGAAGAGGTGAAGAAAAGAATGAGGGAGTTGCTGTCAGTCATTCAAACGGATGAGTTTCCAAGAATGGAATCTCAGATTTGACAAATTTGTTAAGTGTAATTGAGAATACTTCGAAGATGATGTTGTTTAGTTAAAAAAAACAATTCCATATTTTTTGGGGTACCCCCCGTAGCCTCCATCTTTCTGTCATTAGAGGCATGCATGCTTCTATGATGCTGAAGAACTTTGACCAGAGCTTCTAGACTAATACTGATCAAGAGCAAAGACCTGGTGATCGCTTTCTGAAAACCATGCCAGTGAGAACCCAGTAAAGCACGATTTCTGAGTCCATTGTTCTTGGGATCTCCAGAGTTCAGGTGCTGACTTGATAGCAGCTAACAGGAAGGACAGCCCTTATTTGGGAGATCTGAGAAGACTTCCCTGAAGAGGACCTTGGGAAATGAAGAGCACATGGATAGATGGAGAAGATGAAGGGCCGACTTGCCAAGAAGAACATCAGGATTAAGGACCACAATGATGGGCTAGTGGGGTGTGGATAGAAGGGGTGAAGGAAAGAGTCTGGAGAGAACAGGGTGTATTCGAAGGAGAGGACGCAGGAAGACAAACGGAAGGAAGTAAGGTTGGACAGAGAGGCTGGACTCGGAGTATGAAGGATCAAAAAGGATATAAGCAGCTCTGAATTCCATCTCTGTTCTTTCTCTCTTTTCCTTCCTGCCTCTCTATCCTCTTCCTTCCCTCTATCTGGGCGACAGAGAAGCCTTTATGAATCTTAAGCAGAGAAGCAACTTGTTCATAACTGTTTCAGGAAGATAACTCAGGCAGGAGTAGAGGAAACACCAGAAAGAGAAAAACCAGAGTAGAGAAAAATCGTTCCAGAGGTGGTTACCCTTACCGTCCTGTTCCCAGCTCTTCCTCCTCTAGCTCAAATAAAATATCCAGAAGGAAAAATGAGGGCTGTGTCCACATGGTTTTCTGACCTACAGGTTGTTGGCTGGGTTTGGGAAGAGAAACGTGGTGATCTGTTTGTGTGAGGAGTCCAGCTAACGAATCCCACTGGAGCACAGTCCTACCCTGCAGCCCATGGGCTGCCATGAGGTGCAACTGATTCAACGGGAGTGGGGTCAGCGAGCGGGAGTCCGTAGGAGGTGCCACTGGAAAACGCGGAGGTTCACGTCTTCAGAAGCCCCTTGGAAGAAAAGCTTGATGAGCTACATTTGAAATATCAGTCCCTGAAAACCTGTGGGCACCCTACTCCCTGATGGCAGCTGGTAATCAGCATGGGAATAAAGGAAACAGCACTGACTGGGTTGCTTTATTGTGAGTGAGGGGAGAGAAGAACCACAGGCCGTGTGTGTGAGGGTGGGGGGTGGGGATCAATCTGCATGTCATGGTAAGAAGCATGTATCTTGAGTGACGTCAATAAGTATTTGTCAACTCTGATTGAAGTTTGTCGAAACCTTAAACGGGAGGAGAAGCGGCTCCAATCCTCAGGCCCGCTGAGACTCACGGTACCCTCGTGTACCCTAGTGGTACAGCAGTTAAGCACCCAGCCACTAACAGAAAGGTTCGGAGTTCAAACTCCGCAACAGCTCTGCAGGGTAAAGACCTGGTTATTCCCTCCAGCACAGAGTACAGCTGGACGATCCTGCAGGTAGGGCCGCGAGATCACAGGTGTTCCCTGTGGCTGAAAATCAACTCTACTGAACCCAACGACAACCAAAGCATTCTCTCCCCAGCCCAGTAGACAGAAACATGGTTTCCACTTCAAGCTCTAGTGTGGGACTGTCTAGTCCACAGCTGCTTCATCTTCCAGAATGAGAATATTGTGCAGGGAGTTGACAAACTGGCCCCCTCCTCCCTGAGGGAAAGCCCCACCAGATTCAGTGCAAACTGCTGACCTGGGCTGACTACATTCTCCAGTACCCCTGCAGTGCTGCCCAAGTCTCTTCCCTATAGCTGAACATTGCCTTGAATCAGGGCCATTGATGAGAAATTTTGCCTATTCCTTGAATGTTTAAACTTAACTTCCCAAATGCAGGGATTAAATATCGCTGTGCAAAATGTTTCCCTGAATCACTGCAGATTGCATGTCACAGAAGAGAGTGGCAGAAACGTCTGGAGGCTCTTAGGCCTCTATCTGCCACCATCATCCTTTTATTTTCTGCCAAGTGCAAACATTTATCTTCCTTTGGCCAGACTGGGATGATTCCCTGGTACCCACAAATTTATTGCTGGCTACCATGGACAAGTATATTCCTTAGAGAAGATTTATTTTCAACCCCAGGATTTTTGCCCTTCATCTAAATGAAGGAAGCAACCTCTTTATTTTCCTTTAAAAGAGACCTTGCAGTGAAGTGGCTGGATGGGGGAAAAATCGGTACGCTTGGATTCTTAAGACTTGGCTTTGATTCTGATTTGGACTTGATCAGGCTCTTACCATCTCTGAGTTTGATTATCCATACATTGCAACAACAACAACAATTGATGCTAGGCCTACCTACCCAGCTACCCCATGGTGCTGCTGGAATAGCTGTTATATCATATGAGAAGACAGTTTGCAAATTGCAAAGTAGTTTATAAATGTTATGTATCTGAATTATTTAATGATACTATAAGTATTAGCTTTGAAGGAGAGAAATATGTTTTTCAAGATAAATTTTTTAAACAGATTTGAGGAAATGGTACTAACACCTAATTAGAATCTAAAGTTTGCTTGAGGTGGAATATGCCAAGAGACATGGTGGTGGTGGTGTGCAGTGGCGATTTCCAACCCGTAGTGACTATATCCGACAGGTAGAGTGCTCCGTATGATTTTCTAGGCTATAATCTTTATGGGAGCAGATCTCCAGAATTTCCTCCCAAGGAATGGCTGATGAGTTTGAATGCTACCCCTAGGGTTAATGCCATGTGCCACCAGTGAACCTTTGCGCATGGTTGCGCCCCCTGAATCTGGCGGAACAGCAACATTACTTGGGGAAGGGTGCATAGGAAGCCCAGATTCTTACTGATTTAGAATGTGTGGAATAGATGATCCTAAAATAGGTTTGTTTGTTTGTTTATTTATAGAAAACTCCCTCGAAGCATTATGACACAGCTGGCGTAGTAAGCCCTTGCTGGAACCACCACCATAGACAAGAGCTGCAGGAATACAATTGAGACGGTGCTTCCAGTGAGTAGAAGTTCAGGGCAATGTGGGGGCTGGCTTCCTGGAGGAGGACCATTTGGGGGGATTGTGTTGAGAAGCGTATGCAACCCCACTCTCTGTTGCCATTGCTTTGGCCCAGCGAACTCCCATCACTTCACAGGATCTGGTTCAGATGCCCCTTTCTTTTTCCCTCTGGGCTCTCACAGTGTCCTATAATTACTTTACGTCACCAACATCACACTAATTCATGGTTCTAGGTTTGCTTATTTTCCTCCTTTGCAGACCATGCACGAGGAGAAACTATGCCTTCTCTGTGCTTGGCTTGGTGCCTGACACAGAGCAGTCACTCAGAAACACTGTTGTTGAAGGAATGAAGAGTAAAGATGCCCTATCCAGGAAAGGGCAGGGACTTAAAGTTAAAAATGAGATTGAGCTTGACTTGTTTGATTGTGTGCGGGAAGTGGAGAGTGGCAACGATGTAGGATTGACTTTCATTCCCCAGTCAAACACAGGCTCAGCACTTACAACGCAAAAAATACACCTACCGACAAAAACGATATATCATCCTCTCTAGTAGAAGAGGTGAGCTGTAAATGAAAATGTAAGTGCTAGGTGTCGTTGGGAACCACTGCAGCTGGAAACAGTATCGGACAGAGCAGATGCTGTAGCATCGCAGAGTGTGGACAGCAAACACTGCTAGGAAGGGTCATGATCAATGTAACTGAGGACATGAGGTCAGGACATTCACACTAGCTCCAGATTGGGAGTGGGGTAGGGGTCATCTGAAATAAAGAAAAGGCATCTGAAATAGAGAAAAAGCAGGCATTTCAGCAGTCTTTCCATCTAGTGATCGTTGAAGCTAGAACTTTAAACCCATGATCTAATAACTTATACTGGAGCACCTTCAATGATGGGGAATGTTCTGCCGCCAAGGCAGCCCATTCTGCTTTGAAGGATTCTGAAGGCTAGAGGTCTGGTGGTACAGCGGTTAGGTGTTGGGTTGCTAACTGTGAGGTCCTCAGAAAGGACCAGCTGCTCTGGCTCTGCAGGAAAAAGACAGGGCTTTGTACTCCCACCAAGGGTTCCAGTCTTGGAAACTCACAGGGGCAGTTCTACCCTGTCCTCTAGGTGTACTGTGAATCGATGGCCGTGAGTGAGTGAGTCAAAATTGTCAGGCATGTCATGATTGTGTTTTGGATGGATATTGATGAGTATGTGGTTGTTGCTCTGATCCATCACCCTTCATATTGGCATACCTTTATCAACTTTCTCTGAAGCTTTTGCCTTGCTCATTGAAAAGGGGCATGTGTATCTTATTCATAATTTTATATCTACATTACCTGAACAGATTAGACACCCCCTGACTATTTAGTGAATTAGTAAATGAATGTCAAGAAAGAAGAACCTCATTCCCTGAGCGCTTCTGCTGCAATGGTAGCCGGGAACACTGATGAATGGAAAAGTGAAGTCTATGTTGGGAGATGGTTTAAGGCTGTGACAAGGCCTGAGCTCAGAGCTTCTGCAGCCACTTCACTGCCCAGTCCTCATGCGTTGGTCTACTGAGGAAGGACAATCCTCCCAGCCAGACGGGAGGCTCCACAGGGCCAAAGGGCCAAAGAACATCTTGTGGTGCCATATTCCAGGTCTTTCCATCTCTTTGTTGTCTGTTAGAGAACATTATCAAAGGGATAAACCTTAAGCTGTCTATTTAATAATGTTCAATAGGTAACTTAATGTGTCAGTTGACTGGGGTTGTAGAAAAAGAGGCAGTAAATGGGAAAACTGAAAACTGGGGTTTTCCAGGCCTGGCTTCTGACTTGACTCACAAACTTGGGCAAGTCAATGCATCTATCTAGAACTAAGTTTACTCATTGAAAAGAACGTAGGTGCTTAAAACTCTGCGTGCCTGGAGAGATGATATTGGAGTTAATAGGTTATGGGCACGGGTCGTAGGCCACACCAGCAATTAGCTATGGCAAGTCAGAATAAAAAAATTTTTTTTTTCTGAGATAAGTATGAGGAGCATCAAAAAGTCAGGGGAAAAATTCCATTATCTTTAATTCCATTTCCAAAAAGTTTTGTGAAGACCTCATGTAGTGCACTTTGATAATGGCCTCTCTTGAATAATATTTCCCCTCTGGAATTATTAATTGTACGTGTCAATCATTTTGTTATTGTTAACTACTTAAAGATTATCAACTTAACTGAGAAATAAAACACAACACACTATTTAGGCTATTAACCACATGGTCAAACTCACCAGATATTCTACCAGCCAATTTTCCTTTCTCTGGGCACTCTCCTTCTGGGCCCTCTGTCTCCCCAGTACTGTCTGGAGCAGTGGCTCTTCAGGCTCATGTCATAGCTGCCATCCGGGGACTTCCCTCCATCTGCCTCCTAGGTTGGATCTCTGGTTTCCTGGATCCCAGTTTCCCCTCCCTCTTGATTCATTTGCTCAGTTTGGTGGAGAAGATGATACCTTCCAGTGAAGGTGCTTAAGGACGGTAAATATTTTGAGACCGTGCATGTCTGAACATGCCTGTTTCCTTAGGTGCACATGTAAACAGCAGTATGATTCCAGTTAGAAATCACACAAGGTGAAACTCTAGTTGCACTGACCTAAGGCTTCTGGTACAGATATCTTTAAAAACACTAATCCTTAGTCTTTACCATATTAATTTAAAAATATTTATTTCTGTAGGCTTTAAATTATTCTTTTTGTCTTTAATGTTCTAAAACTTGACCATATAAATCTTTTTTTTTGTCTATTAACTTTGCTACACAGTGAGTGGGCACCCACATTTGAAGTCTCAGATCCTTTGGTTCTGAACAAACAAAACGATTATTTTTAATATAACTTCCTCCCATCTGTGTTATTTATTTATTTTCCTGGTTCTAGAATATATTTGGATCTCCTTGATCGATCTTTAATTGTTTTACTATTTTTCCCCTAAATTCTATCACTTTGTGATAGGTAGATTTATTGTGCCAACCTGGCTCACAAGAATATGTGGGATTAATCAGGTCACAGTTTGATTGGAGAACAAAGAGATAAATGGCTTGGCAAGGCCTGCACTGGTGATCAGACCAGCATGTGGCCACTTTAGCTAGTTCTCTGCCTCAACTTGTGAGCTACACTACCTGTGGGACATCCAAACCGTGGGTCTGTTGCTAGAGCTTGAGGTTCCTTTGAGACCTGCTTCCCAACACTGCTGGTGTGTACATCACTTAAGCTTGAGGCTGGTGGATCCTGTCATCTTGCATTGCTTGAGTTCAATATCCCATCCGGGGCTACTTCACAAAACTTCTGAGCTGCTAACTGTTGGTGGCTCACCCTGCTGTTTGCTGCCTGTGTGGGGGTTGTCTCTGTCTGCATTGCCTGAGGAAAGACTCAGCTGTCTGCTTCTTTGACGTTGCACCAGCAGCCCTCATGAATTGAAGGACTCCCAGTATATTAACTGTTCCACAGAAATGGGTTGAACTGAGCCTTCTGTACTGCAGTGTGGACTAATTCACTGTTATATTCCTTCATGCTGTGTAAATCTATTCATATATATATTCAGAAGAGTCCTGGTTTTATTTCTCTAGAGAACCCTGCCTAACACACACTTGTTCTATTTTCTGAGATCTATCCTTGACTTTTTCTTTCAAGCATTCCATTGCATTTGTATTTTTATCATGGTTTTAATTTATGAGAACTCTTTTCAGAATATTTAAGTGCTAATTTACAAGTGTTTTTGAAAAATAGCACCCTGTTCTTTTCCTGGACATTTAAAGATATCAACTACAGTTTCTATTTTCCCTCCTCAATTTCCTCTGAATTGAGTTCCTTTTTTTAAATGCTTATTTCGATCTCTGTATTTTATGATGAGGACTACGCAAATGTTGACTAATCCTTTGCTGCCCACTCCTGCTTGAGATAGACTTCTAAAGTGCTCATTGGAAGTGTGAAGTATCCAAAGGAGTAATTTAACACCTGGTGGGTCCACGTTGATTTGTTAAGGATCAGGTCTTTTTATTGGGCACCTTTCAAAAATTCATGTCTCTATATATTTCAGTGGGCCATTTTATTTCTTTAGTTAAAAAATCTCCAGTGGTTTTTCCAGCAAGAACACACACCTGGCTGACAACATTTCTGCCATCAAATGGGAAAAGTGAGATAGGCAACTTCAGATTACAAATATGTAGTGTCTCACTTAACGAGCGGCCTTCAAATGGAGTCTGATTCGTGGGAACAATATTTGTTTCAGAATAGAAAATCAGAGGGTTTTCCGTGGCTGTGATCTTTTTTTGGGGGGAGTTTACATGCATTTTATTTTTAGACAACCTACACGACATGTTTTTTTTTTCCTTAAAAGAAAAGCCTTTGCTCCAAATAAATCAAGGTCAAAAGTAAATGAAGAGCTCACGATGACATCAGTTCCATTTGTCTAAGTCCTCCTGTCATGTGGATGAACAGCACTCCGTTAGGATGAGAGGCTTCGGTCGTGAGTTTCCCACTGTGTTAACATGTCTCCATCTCTCAGCTATCCTTAAAGAAGATCAGATATGGGGTCACACCATCTTCACGGCAGTCCAGCAGAGCAACCATGCTGTCTGGATTCATGTTCTCACCAATAAAGAACTGGTAGGTTTTGAAATTTGCAAGGATGTTCTTGATTTGTTCTGCAGCCCCTGTCATAAAAGGCTTTACTCTTTCTGGTTTCTGTTCTTCAAGTTTGCCTTTGACTGATTTCATGTTGTCTTTGATAGACTTCTTGTAGGCGTCTTTGGTGAAGCTGGTCTCCTGCACGTGGTGGTTCATGACGGACGATCTCAACACCAGTGACCACTGGGCTTTCTGCTGCATCCCCATCGGGGCCGTCAGCGGAGGTGTTACCACCAATGTGCGAGTCATCGATGTTACCTTGGGTCCTGCTGACCATCTGCGATCTCCCAGATCTTGTAGATGTTGGAGAAAGTCTCATTATGACTGATGAGGTCCCGGTAGATGATCATGATGGCGGCTAAAGGGTTACAGGGGCTGGGGGGGGGGGAGAAGGGGGGAGAGGGAGCAGGCGGAAAGGGCGGCTGTGATCTTTCAGAATGAAGTCGCCAGGCCATTCTTCAAAGGTGCCTCTGGGTGCATTTGTGCCACCAACATTTGTACTGGTGACTGAGCACTTTACCATGCGTGCCATCTATAGACTATGGACACTTCTGTAATGCCCCTGTTTTTAGTATAAATCTCTTGGTGTCTGGTAAGCCAGAGCCAGTAGGTACGCCATGTCAATTCCTCATATAATAACCTTCTAGTTTCTTGACTGGGTGGCGGTTGTCTGCTTTCAAAGGATGGAGGTGGAGCCTGGGATTTTAATTGCTTGTTCTAAAGACTTTCATTCAACCTATTAGCATCACATTTCCCCTTGGTGGAATCTGGCGACTCAAAGCACCAGCCTCTCCAGAGTAATGCAGCCATGTGTCACTGACATTCTTTTCCGTGGGCCCTCATTAGTCAGCATTCTCGGCTCCCCTTCTTATACTTTCCATCTTCCAAAACTCTGTTGACATCTCTCTCTTACTCCCATTTATTACCCTTGCAGGTTTAAACTTTAAAATTTCTGTAAATATTATTTTAGAAGGATTGAGACAGAGATAACTGCTAAACACATGGTTTCAATCCATCATTTTAGACCCAGATGAACATTTTATTAAAGTGATTTTATCCTGTTAGGCTTGAGATACATTTCCTACTGTCACTTCACGACAATCTAACATCATGGTAAAATAGAACAATTGAGCTGGCTCTTCTGATAGCGAAGTCTCTCTCTCTCTCTCTCTCTCTCTCTCTCTCTCTCTCTCTCTCTCTGTAAATGCAGCTTTCTCACGAAAAGGAATGTGCTGAATTTGAACTAGCAGTCCAACTTGCTCAAGATGAGGTGCTGAGATGGGCTGATCTGAGAACACTTGTGATCCTAGAAATCTCTTGCTGTCCTGCTAGACTAAGAATTGGAACTTTTCTTTCACCCACAACATCTTGCCCTTTTGAGCTCAGCCAACTCTGAATTAGTCTGTAAAATATTGCCCTTCCCGACCTTTGCCAGATTTTCCTGTCAGCCCTGTGGCTGATTACAGATGCCTTGGGAAGGCTGCTCTCCTTCACACGTAACCGTGTGCCAAACATGAGTGTGGAACTGAAGTCAGAGACCCCCTTTGCATCATGGCAGAGATAAAGAAGAATGCACGAAACTGAACACACTAGATAGCAGGCAGCAACTCAGTGAGCGTTAGTTTCAGGTTACTTCTTGCTTGAAACAAGATACACGAAACTAAATGTAAAGCTTAGACACACTGCGTGCATAGGAAACTCTAAGTGGTGCAAATAACCAACCAGCTCAGCTGCTAATAGAAATGTTGGAGGCTCCAGCCTACCCCGAGCTGTTTTGGAAGAAAGTTCTGCCTATCCACCCAGAAACCCAGTCCCCGGGACCCTATGGGACACAGCTCTGTTCTGATACATGTGGGGTGGACAGGAATTAGAATTGACTTGGCAGCAACTATATTGCAATTGCTAGATGTTTCTCCTTTTCTGGATTTTACAATGGATAATACTGTAATGAACTACATTTAATGTAATTTCTTTGCATATTTTCTCACTTTCATTTTAAAACCCTTCATACCCATCCACTCTGAAGGCAAAAGATGAGGCTTTCACCTCATCTAAGGTCTAGACTAAGGTCTCAGAAACACAAGGGTAGTTCTACTTGGTTCTATAGGGCCAGTAGGCGTTAGAATCACCTTGATGGCAGTGTGTGTGTGTGTGTGTGTATTTGGCTGTCCCTATACTGAAAGTTATTTGAGGTCCCTCCTGATTAATCTTTATATTCTTAAGACTTGGTGCATTGAAAGACACCCAGTAGATATTTATTTAGTATTTATTAAATAGATTCACTTGTATTTCCTCATTTAAAGTGACTCCAGAACATTTTGGATTTATCTCTAAACACCAGACTTTCTATTTAAGTTAACACACTCATATGCACACATATATCAGCATGCATATGCATATACACACTGTTGTCTCTGACAGTTAAACAGGTAGCTGAGCAGAAGTGTAGCACTCAATTATTTTTAACTTCACTGAATGAACCTGAGATCCTGGAGCCACAGCCGTTACGTATCTAGGACGGTCTGCCTCTTTGAAGTCTACACTTCCCCCTCTTTTTCTTAAGAAGGCTGCACAAGTTATCCATGTCTAAAGCACACGTGTGCTGGTTAGGTCAGTTGCCATTGAGGTGATTCCGACTCACATGTCAGAGAACACCTGCTTCGCAGGCTTGCCAGTGGGAGCTCTCTCTGAGAGTAGAGCCCTTTCTTCTGAGGGACTCTGTGTGGACTTGGACCACCCATGTTTCTGTTAGCAACTGAACACACTAATTGTTTGCCCCACTCAGGCGAGCCTTGCATAAGAATCTGGGCCAGAGCTAATTTCATGGAATTGCAGAGGTGAGAGAGCAGACTCAGCGTGAATGTTAGAGGGCCATTTCTTCTAGCTCTTGCCTCACTATATACATTCCTCCAAACTGGACACTGTGGGGATATTTTGCTGGTGACCTTTCTTCTGATGGAACTCCATTCCGTAAATAATTCTGGGATGTGTCCTGGACATCAGGAGCACAGATGAATGACCTACCGTACTCCTCCTTTTCTTAAGAATTTTGAATTTTATGATCTTAACAGGAACATATAGACTCTGTGAGATCTTTGTCTCACTAAAGGCCAAGCTCATTTGCAGGCTGCAGAGGACCTGACAGACGTTTCTGAGGAGGTCCGAGGAGGCTTCCAGAGGCTAAGCCTGCCTATCCACAACTCTCCCCTATTCAATTTTGATATGGGTCTTGTTGTAAAACCAGGGCTTCAAACTGGTTCTTCCAGGTTCAGTTATGACCAGGAAGGTGAAACTAGGAAGCACTCAAATCTGTGTCAGCTACAAACATCATCTCCCTTTTAGGAAACACAGCTCACTGTGTTGTACAACAACCTAACATCTTGACCTGGAGACTTGGGGACAACCCCGGTGGCCAACTGCACCCTGTTGAATGTGTGGCACTCGTCACAATCTTGGTAACAATCCAATTTTCTGCAATGGGCTCTTCAATGGGCCCACTGTACTTCTTCTGAGTCTCCTCTTGCAGGTTAAGTTCTTGCATTCTGGTTATTGTTCTGTTAGGCTCACATTACGCAAATGCAGTTCTCTTCAGAGTTTTCTCATTGTCCATGAATGGATTGGCTCCAACCTGTTCAAACCCCTTTTCAAAATTGGACAGAGCTTTCTCAATTATCAGGCACCTAAAGGAATGGTCATGTCCCCTCTGGGTCTCCTCTTCTCTGGGCTACACATTTCAGAGTCTTTAATGTACTCTATGACTTCTTATCTGACTTGGTTTCAGGTTCCATGAGCATCTTAGTCATCCTAGCTTGGGTATGTTTCCAATTGCCAAAGCCTGGTATCATTGGTGCTTTCTTGATGGCAGACCCACTTATCCACTGCCGAATCTGCAGTCATTGGATTGATTCTGACTTATAGCAACCCTGTAGGACAATGTAGAACTGCCCCATCGGGTTTCAGAGGCTGTACATCTTTATGGAAGTAGAATGCCTCATCTTCTTGCACAGAGTGACCCGTGGGTTTGAACTACTGATGTTTCTGTTAGCAGCCCAAGACACAATCCCCTGCTCCAGCAGGGTTCCTTCTCTGCGGTGTAGAGGCCTATTCATTTCCTTCATCTGGATAGACTGCAGTTTCTTCGAAGCAGCCTGCCCATGAGTTTGGTTATTTTTGACAGCCACAGAGCACTATTGATTTGAGCTGAACTTACAGGCCATAAACCGTTACCCTTATGAACTGCTGTTGAGTTCTTAAACATAAGTACAGCGTTTTCCATTTGTTTTCTTAACTTCTCTCTTGTTAGATACACGTATCTCTTGATCCCAGCCTGTTGGCACGCTTTGTCCACACGTAATCAGCCACCATTATATTGATTCTCTTGCTCAGCATTGCTTTATATTGCACAGATTTCCTTACGGGTCAGGCAGGATAGGCTCCCTTATGTCGAAGGACAACCTTTTTCGAAATCCTACTGTTGTTGTTAGGGACCATGGAGTTTGTTCCAGTTCCCGGCAATACTGTGTACACCAGAATCAAGCACTGCCTGGTCCTGTGCTCGCCTCACACGTGTTGCTGTATTTGAACCCACTGTGACAGACACTAGGTCAGTCCACCCTGTTGAGGGTCTTCTGCTTGATCACCGATTCTCCCAAACATTACGCTCTTTTCCAGGGACTGGTCTCTTCTCTTAACATGGCCAAAGTCTGGGCGATGAAGACCATTCTGGCTGTACGTATCCAACATCATAATTCAAAGGCATCAATTCTTCTCTGATTTCCCCTTTTTAAAATCTAGCTTTATGTGCATATTGAGACAATGGAAATACTATGGCTTGGGTCAAGTGAACCTAATCCACAAAATACAATTTTTAAAAACATTTTAAAGAGCTATTTTGCAGCAGGTCTGTCCTGTCATTTGATTTCTTCACTGCTACTTTCACAAGCCTAGACCGTGGATCCAATAAAATCCTTGACAGTGTCTATATTTTCCTGCATATATCATGATGTGCTTTACTGGGCCAGTTCTGAGAGTTTTCTTTTCTTTACATTGCAGTGTAATCCACACTGACAGCTGTAGGTCTCTGCCAGCATCTAGTCCGCTTCAATTTTAGTCATCAAGATTGTGGCATCTGTACATTGCAGGGTGTTAATGAGTCTTCTGTCAACCGGAATGCCTTGTTCTTCTTCATATAATCCAGATTATTGGATTATTTACCCTAATTCCTAGTGGCTAATGAATCTTAAATTTTGTTTCTTATTATGTTACACGTCTGTCATGGATTGGCTGGGATTCTGCTGAACTGTGGCTTCCCAATGAGGACCAGACAGAGCAGTCCCCCATTGTGAATGTTGCTGACGAACAGAGCAGAAGGAGAGAGACTCTGGAAGTCTTCCCGAGTACATAGATGCTCCAGACGGGAAGGAAGAACACACGTTGCTCTTGATCATCAGTTAGCGTTATTTCACTCACCCCAGGGGGGTCAGAAATTGCAATGCACGTGCTCTGAGATATTTGGTGAACACTGTTAAGGACAATTACAGAATCTTTTTTATGTTCTTGACATAATAGTTACTGAAACTATTGACTAAGAAAAGACCTGAGTAATATTCCTGGATTACCCTCCTAGAAACTTCCTTTACAATGGTATGGACACTTTAATCAGTATACTCAGTGCATTTGGGGCATTTTTCTCTTAAACAAGATACAATTCCGGTGACTATACTATTTCCTGGATCATATTTTCCCTTCACATTTAAGTTATGAAAGATAAAGGCCAAGTGCTTGCTCGAGTTAATCTGCAGCAAGAGGACATATGGGAGTGAGAGAAAGAGCCGTGACTAGTGGAAATGGCAATTGGTGTCTTTGTACTAGCCTTGTGACCACTCGCAACGGATTATATTGGTTGGGTCTCAGGTTTATTTTATTTCCCAAAGCTTAAAACTCAGTTAAATTGACTTCAAAAACTTCTATCTATAAAATTGTAAGAAAACATAGCTTGTTCTTTCAATTCAATATTCTTCATAAAAGTAATAAGGTAGAGTTTTGTGTAACTTGGAGGCAACCCTTATAGGTGACAGTGACCATTGTATCCAATCCATGGTTCTCAGATTCTCGAGGCAAATGGAGATTCCAGAGGCCAATCACAAGGTGGTTAGGATTAAGACACAGCACCAAGGGGAGCTCTGAGGTAGGGTACACAGGTTCGGGACTAGGGTCTCTAGAGAGCTTCATGGACTTCTCAGCAGCGCATCCCAGCAGGCCCTTGCAGACACTGTAGGTTATATTATTCTCCTCACTTATTGGCTGCTTTCCCCTAGTCTTTGACAACAGTTTGGACTTTATGATTTGGTTTGACCAGTAAATGTGGAGAGAAGTCATGTCTCATAAACAGAAGTACGGGGTGCCAACACAGGCTTCTGAATTGCATGTGACCCCCTACTGCACAAGAATGGCATGGCCCAGACAGGTCTTCTCCATAGGTCTGGGTCCTGGAGAGGAGAAGACATAGGGAACAGAGCAACAGGTAACTTCTATCTGGCATGCGATGTGACTGAGAAAGAATGTACTTGCTAAAAGCCACCGAGCTACATTGCATTGTTTGTAACCGAATAACTACATAGTGAAAATCGATTGAGGTATTCGGGGGCTAACCCTAGGGCCTCAAGATCAAGCACCACTAAAACAAATCCCAAAAGAAGAGGGATTTGAAAAGTTACTGGGATTGTCAGATACAGTGGAGAAATCAAGCAATACATGAACTGAGAACACGAGGAGCTATTTGGTTTGAGGCCACAGACTGCAAGGGGAAGCGTTTTGTACATGGTAAACAGCAATAGAGTAATGTTGCTCTTACTAAAACCGTGTTAGTCTGGGTAGGCGAGAGAAGCGAATTCATAAACACACACATATATATAAGGGAGAGGTTTATATACAAGAGGAATTGAACATTGAGAAAACATCCCAACCCAGTCCAGTCCAAGGCCATAAATCTGATAATAACCCATATGTCTGATACCAATCTCTAAAGTCCTCTTCAGACTCACAAAACACATACAATGAAGTCAAATGCAGGATGCTCACAAGCCAGTGGGTAGAAAGTCTTTGGGTCCAGTGGCGTTGTAAGCATCTCAGCACTGGCAGGGGTCTCTCTGTGGCTTCTCCAGCATCAGAGGTCTGACTGCATCCATGTGGCTTGTCTTCTGCAAGAGAGAGGTAGGTGTCTTCCACCTCCAAGGAGGAAGTACCAGGTTTCCCAGAATTCTCAGGAGAAGGCCATGCCCACACAGAAATCTCATTGGCTATCTCCAGATTGACAGCCTAGACTCCACCCCTACACTCATAATCCTAAATTGACACCAGATTAGGTGACTACCACAAAAGCACCATTTTTTGATTTTAGCAAATAAACCCAGCGTTAGCTGCAGAGGTGGTAATGTCTGTGTAATAGCTGGCAAGCACCAGTCCAAGAGGCAAAGACGCAAGTTTTGATTAGGGACTTCGGGAGAATTTCTCTTCTCTTATCTAGATAAGATAGCCTTGTGGATGCAAGCCTTCGCGTTGCCCTTTAAAGACACAGGATATCCTGATGCCAGATGAGCCGAAAGCTGACTGGTTGGGTGCTTTATCACAGATAGGAGTACTGAATCTTTGCTCTTAATAAATGGCCCTGTCCTACAAAGAGACTTTCTTGTTCGTGTTGGGGGAAGACAGACAGAGGTCCTACATGTAGAATTCAAGCACCAGCTCCTTGATTGATTGCAAACTACTCCCTGAAACAGTGGTGGAAGGGACTGTCGGGGAAGACCTGGCTTTCTCTTTTTGATAATAATGCAGGATGGTATAATGTGTTGGGCCAAGTGTCTTGGTATTATCCTTCCATGAAAAATAATTTTTAAAAAAGCTTTCACAGATTTCATCACCGATTTATTACATTCCTTTATGTAATTGGTGTCATGCATTTGGACAGCGTTAATTTTCACTCTGTAGGCAAGATTTGTTGGTCATCACCAATGTCAACATCCCAGAGGACAAAAGTCACAGAAATTTCAAAATGGGAGTGGGGAGAAAAGGTATCTTAATAAACATGGCGGAAGAAATGAGTAATTCAGGATGGTAGGAGGGATGTAAGGGACCCCAGTGGTAGTGTGAGTTAGGTATTGGGATGCTAATTGCAAGGTTATCAGTTCAAATACATCATCCACTACAAGGGAGAAAGATGAGGCTGTCTGCCCTTATGAAAAGGGAGCCCTGGTGGTGTGTTGGTTACTCAGACTGCAAACTGCAAGGTCAACAGTTCAAAATCACCAGTTTCCTCTGACTCTGTAAGGAGTTTAGTCTTGGAAACCCATAGAAGCAGTTCTACCCTGTCCTATATGGTTTCTATGAATTGGGATCAATTTGATGGTAATGAGAGTGAGCTCTTGTAGAGATTTATAGTCTCAGAAACCCAATGGAGCAATCCTACTCTGTCCTATAGCGTCACTATTAGTAAGAATCACGTCTTGTGCTCAGATCTCTCATGTGTTTTCAGGGCAAACTCTTGCCGGATGTCCAAAGTGAAGGACACAGTTCTGCCTCAGCCTGTTCTCATTCACAGTGTGCGATTTCACGCTTAGGACCAGGAATGGGTTCTAATGTGTGGCTGCTCTGTCTTCTCCACTGTCCTGTGTCTTCTCCACCTGCACAAGGGCAGGGACCACGCAGTATCCAACATTGTCTCCTCTGTGCCTGCCCATTGGACACTGAATGAGCGAACGTATGCTTGGTTGGTGTTCTCCCTGTCTCCCTGTCTCCCTGGTTCATACTGAGGAATTCCCTCCTATCACTTCCCGAGTCTTCCTTCTATCTTCGGAGACCCTCGTGGTCTCACTGGAGGAATGGTAACCCCTTTCAAGACAGAAGTTGGAGAGAGGACCAGAGAAGTTTTCACAGGAACTATGCACCTGCTGTCTTCCAGGAGGAAGAGTGTGTATCAAGTGAATGAAGAAATAGGAAGTCATATCTGAAGGTATAGAGGCATGAATGGAATTAAACAAATAATAATAGTCTAGCATTTGAGTGCATATTTTTGATACTCTTATTGAGTGTTTATGTACAGTATCTAAATCTCATAACAGAATTGTGTGGCTATCCCACTTTTCTATTAATAAAAAAGAACATTTTTTTAAGCAATAGATTGTTGCTCAGAGAGGCTGAGTGCTTTGCCCAAGGCCTTGAGGCTCTTGAGTGGCAGGGCTTAAAAGCCTGTCTTTTCAGCCCGGGGGCTTGGATATATAGTTTGAAATTCCTCAGCGTTTCATATTCATCAGTTGTAAAAATTGCTTGACTCTAGAAATGCCTAAGTTTTCTTCCAACTTTGACATTTGTGTTTGCTGAGCTCTCTTCTCAGAAAACAGTGCAGAGTAGTTAGGACGGGTGACCCCGAAGATGGAGAGCCTGGGCTCAGGTCTCAGAGCAGACACCTATATCAGGTCTATTCTGGGGCAGTTGACGAATCTCCTTTGGCTTCCTTGGCCTCATCTGGTGATGGGCTGATAATCATAATACTCTTGTGTTATGTTAAGGGGTCTCTGCCAGGGTTTCACATACTATACTGAACATTTTGCATGTATTCATACTTTATATCCCATTATTTCTATGAGGTAGACACTATTATTATAAACTCATTGCCATCAGGTCAGTTTAGATTGAAGCCGCTATAGCAGTGGTTCTCAACCTGTGGGTCATGACCCCTTTGGGGTTGTCAAATGACCCTTTCACAGGGGTCGCCTAATTCATAATAGTAGCAAAATTACAGTTATGAAATAGCAACAAAACTAATTTTCTGGTTGGGGGGGTCACCACTAAATGTGGAACTGTATTAAAGGGTGGCAGCATTCGGAAGGTTGAGAAACCCTGCTCTACAGGGTAGTAGTAGACAGCCTCATCTTTCTTCTGAGGAGTGGCTGGTTGGTTTGAACTGCTGACCTTGCAGTCAGCAGCTTAGTGCCTAACCCACGGTGCTACCACAGTTCCTTAGTGTTTTCACATGCATGTTAGATATGAGGAAGTTAAGGGCTATAGAGATGATCAGTTAGTGCTTCAGACTATCAAAAAACAAAAACAAAAATAACCACACAAAAATCCCAAACAAATAAACTTGTTGACTCATAGCAACCACCTATGTGGTTTTTGGAAGTAGAAAGCCCAGTCTTTCACTTGTGGAGCTGCTGTTGGTTTTGAACTGCCAACCATGCAGATCACAGCCCAATGTGTAACCACACACAGGCCATAAATGATAAAGCAGGGACCCTAACTCACCCTATGGATTGCCAGAAACCAAACTCCTGACTGGTAGTTCCTTCCCATAGATGTCTAAATTCAATGCAATTTGAGATTAACAAGTAAACCTTATCTGAGGTCTCACAAGAAAGAAACATCATCCAGTTGTGCAAGTAGGAGCCAGGGAGTGGAGCACCCCCAGGAGACAAGTAGACTGCCTTAGAACTTGGCATTTGGAAGAGGGGAGGGAGATACCAACCCCCACTTCTTTCTATGCAGGAGTTTACTCTCCAGTGGGCTGTCCTTGTGTTGGAGCGATGAGCACCGAGTTGGGGTTTGCACCTCAGGAGCACGGTGTTTTAGGACTCTAATGGCTGGGTGGCAGTGGAAGGTGATCCCAGTCATATGGCGTCGTCATTTCCTAGTGCTGCTGTCACAGGTAACTGGAATACCACAAGTTGGGGTCTTTAAAGAACAAAAGTTTGCTTTCTCACCGTCCACGCGGCTGTGGTTAGGTGCCAACACGTAAGCTCTGCTTCACAGGGCCCCTGTGTATCACCACGCGAAGCGCTGTCTGGCCCTGGGCCATTCTCACAGTGGGTAGAAATTCTGGAGCCCATGGCTACAGTCGCCATGTCAATCATGTTACGGAAGGTCTTCCTCTTTTTCCTCAGGCCTGTGCTTTATCATGTCTTATGTCCTTTTCCAGGCACTGGCTTCTCGTGTTAACCTGTCCATAGTAGGAGACAAACTCTCACTAGGCTTGCTCCTGAGGGGTATTGGGGCTGCCCTTCCTTCAAGAGAGATTGGTCTGTTCTTCTGGCACTTGATGGTAATTCCAATATTCGTTGTCAACATCATCATTCAAAGGCACCACTTATTCTTCCGTCCCCTTTATTTATGGTCCTGCTTTTACAAACACGAGATTGTTGAAAACAGCATGGCTTGGGTCAAGCACACTTTAATTCTCAAAGTGACGTCTTTGTTAACTGAGTTCTTGAGCAACAGATTTTTCCATCATCAATGTTTGATTTCTGTACTGTTGCTGCCATGAGTGTGGATCCGAATTAGAGGAAATCCTTGGAAACTTCAACCTTGTCTCTGCTTATCAGGATGTTGCCTGTTGGTCTAAGTGTGTAGTTGTCATCCATGCTGAAGGCTACACTTTTTGACCTTCATCAGTAAGTACTTCAAGTCCCCTTGGCGTTCAGTAAGCACACCTCAGATTGTTAATGGGCTTTCTCCGAACCCGGATGCTGCATTCTTCTTCACATGGTGCAGTTTCTCTGCTGGACTGCTTGCTTTGCATACAGATGAATAAGTATGGTGAAAAGACACAAGCCACAAAGCTCACCTTTCCTGATTTTAAACCATGCAGTATCCCCTTGCTCTGTTCAAATGACTGCCCCTGGATCTGTGCATGGTTTCCTCATGAGTGTAATGAAGTGTTCTGGAATTCCCATTCTTCACAACGTTATCCACAGCCTGCTAAGATCCACACAGTCTAATACCTTTGTATCGGCAACAAAACACCAGGAAGCGTCTTTCTGATAGTTTCTGCTTTCACGCTGAGTCTGTCTGACATCAGCAGTGGAACCCCGATTCCAAGTCCACTGTGAATCTGGCTTAAATTCCTGACAGGTCCCTGTCTAAGTACCCTTGCAACCATTTTTTTTTAAACTTGCACATGATCTTACTAATATTGTTTATAGTTCATGAGAGGCCAGAAATCCTAATTCAGGGGAGGGGCGACAGGAGAAGGTTTTCTCTTTGTTGGCTCCTTCAACGTTTGTAATCTTGGTTTTCCTAGGTTTGTCGACAATCTTCCCGTGATTTCTCTCATCTCATTCGTACTTTCTTTGTACGCTGCTCCCAACCTACACCCTCTTTGAGTTACCGCAGGCCATCCTTTTGTTGTGCTTCTTCTTGTTAGTAATGTGTACTACCTACAATGCTGTAGTGTGTAACCTGCATACTTTATCATTCTCATGCTAACCCCCAAAGACAAATAAAAATAAGATTTATAAGGTTACTGATAATAACAAGGAATAATAAAGAAGGCAACAATAAAAATGGGATATTCAACTTATAATTGATTTATTGTACAGGCCCTGCAATGCAACCTTGGCATAGCTGGGGACTATATGTAACCCAGAAAGGATTGAGTATAGGACACACCCTGCACTGATATGACCTCATTAACATAACAAAGAAACCCTACTTCCCCAAGAGGTTTACACCCACAGATAAAAAGGGCTAAGTTTCCAACACAGATTTGGGGGGACACAATTTAATTCACTGTCATGGTGGTTGAGAGCAAGTTCTTGAAAGGAGACAGCCTGGCTTAGCACAATGCCTGACACATGGGAAACAGTGGGTCAATGGCAGTCGTCCGCATCATCATCTGTACATATCTTAAATATTCAGCAAACTGTGAATCCATTATGACAAGGACACCGGTGACTGTACACATTCAGGGAGCTCGAGCCCTACAGTCAGGAACCCGAGCCCAAGAGTCCAGTACTGTCTCAGCGAACTTCTCCATTTCCCCCTAACCCAGGCCACGGAGCTGCACAACTGCGAACATTTAGCTCCCAGAAATGGCTAAGAACCGTCTGGCCGAGGGCTGCATTTTCCCACACAGCTCCTGGCCATTTCTATGAAGAAGCCATGTCTGTTTCCATTTCTCTTATCCATTAACCCACGCAAGGCACTCTCGGCTAATTGAATTCGCTGGAAGGCTGCCTTCTGTGATTAGGCATCCTGCAGCCTGAGCTGAGTGGAAGAAGGGAACAGGCAGAGAGGTAGATGCCTTGGTGAGCACAATTCAATCTGCTACTAAATTTAATCTGTACATTTCTGGTTTCCGTTCTCCTGCAGCCACCTGCAGCGACATGTTTAAAAAGCTCTCAACGCATCAGCAAAGTGGGCAGTGTGCCAAGACCAAGGATGCCCATTTACCCTTCATTTTACATAATCCTGGTGAGTAGAAGGGGGTGTTTTTCTTTTTTACATCTACAATTTCACATTGCGAGGAAGAAAGTGCCATAGTTTCTGTTCCCAAAATTGGCCTCTGAAGTGAATTTTTGTCAACACCAGCCCTCTCCAAACTTTCTTCTGTCCAGAAGAAGCTTGATAGGCCCCAGCTGGTTTTAGTATTAGAGTTTCACTCAAATACAATAATTCTTGCATGTCTTGTGTGATTTAAACCGTATCTAAAACTTCAGGGATGAGCTATAATGTATGACAATTTCTAGATAGATGATTCGTTTTTATTTTCAATGTTCTGTATTTTGGGACTGGTGTCTATCTGTCTTTTAAGTTTAATTTAGTTTCTGCTTTGCCTCACATGCTTTCTTAGGTGCCTTGGTGGTATTGCTGGGTTAGTGTTGGGCTTTGAGTTACAGTGTTAGCAGTTCAGGCCCATCAGTCCTCCACAGGAGAAAGATGAGGCTCTCTGCACTCATAAATATTTGCAGCCTTACAAACCCTCGTGGGGAAGCTATGAGTCAGGATCGACTCACCAGGCATTGAGTGGACTCATAGGGGTCGATAGATGATATGGTCAAGTCTGGGCTCAGAGGATAGATTTTGCCTCAGACAGGTCTCATTCTGTCTAATGAGAGCATCCGTTTCTGAAATCAGACCCTCCGTCTCTGCCCGTGTACAATTTGGATCATGATACCAGTAGCTTCTCATCATCGGTGCTTGAGACATCTCTGTGTTAACCTTGCAATGCGTCAACGTGGCTGGGCTGAGCTGTGTTTCCCAGATTTCCCTTCCTTGTTTTTCTCTGGCTAGAGTAGCCCACAAGCGATGCCTGTGGGCGATCTAAGGAGACATGGGAAGAACCTGCCATAGTTCTCACCCACAGTCGCTTATCTATGGACACAGGTGGTTGGTAAGAGGTCAGGAAGTAGTGACCGCCCAGCAACGGCTTCTTCCCTGGACTCCTTCATCCTCCCCGACTGCTGGCCAAGTGGGCCTGCGTTGGCTCCAGGACAAAGGACTTCCGCAGGGCACTCAGGCCAGCAACGAAGAAACCAAAAATGGACATAAAATTTGTCCACCCTTGAGTGTTTTAGCTTGTGTTGGTTTTCCTCATTTTATATTTGAGAGGCAGAAACAGGGGCGCAGAAAGGAGACAGGGCTCAGTCAGGAATGGAAAGTAAAGAAAGGCTTTAATTAAGGCAGCAGGGAAGAACTCCCAGGCGGATTCCACAACCTGATGAGCTAGATTAAGGAAGTCGCGCCTGGCAGTAAGGTGGTGGGGGACATACACACACACACACACACACACACACACACACACACACACACACACGGTTTGAGCTAAGGATGTATGTATTGATAAGGGGAAGGGCATATTTTTAGTGCTGTTGCTGCAGGATTTGAGCAGGATGAGGCCTGTGAGTAAATCATCTTGTTTTTGCAGACTGGCTTCAGGCTTCAGTCGGGAATGCTGGGGGACGGGGCTGAGTGAGCCCTGCCCAGAGAGATCAGCTCTTTGGAATGCTGGAAGCAGGACTGCAAAGTCCAGCAGGTCATCTGTTTTTCTGAGAAGCTAGGGAAGGGGCTGTCTGGTCTGGATCCGGCCCAAACAATATTGATCTACCTCCCTGACTGATTCTGCATGGACTTCAAGCCCCAGCATTGGAGACATGAAGATGACACCCTTGAGGTTGCTCCATCAGTTCCCACAACTGTGTAAAATCATTGCATTTTCCACAGATGGCTTTTGTAGCTCTCATTATTATTGTGTGAAAATACTTGCAAACTGAATATACAGTGCAGGGCCCGTCCTAAAAAAAAGTTGTATTTCATAAGCAAAAATCACTTGCTGATGAGCCAATTCCAATTCAGGGTGACCCAGGTTTGTTAGAATAGAATTGTGCTTCATAGGGTGTTCAAAGACTGATCTCTCCTAGATAGATTTTCCAAGGGTCCTTTGGTTGTACTTGAATTTTCAACCTCTAAGTTAGTTTAACTGTGCATACTGCCCAAGGATTCCAACAGCTTGATAAACATCTCCATTACACTCTCACAAGAAAGACACTCTTTGTTAGAAAAACTCTAAGCCCAGCCCCTAACACAGAACCTGGCATATAGCAGATGCCAAATACAAACTTGTTGAATGTTTTTCATCACGAGAGAGGGATGGGACTATATCTGGCAGCTCACGGGGGTTGAGGGGGAGGTGGTAGAATCAGTTGAGTAATAAGCAATCTATATTTAAGAATACCATTTTAAAGAAATTCAAGTTATCGCTTCAAGTTTATAAAGTGATCACCTAAGGCAACAGCGTGCACTCTATATTTAAACAGGTTCCAAGTCTACCCCTTGAGATCAGTTTACATGAACATTTCGATGATATCTCATAAGGGCACTTAGATAAAAATAACGGCTTCTCTGGTTTTTGAGAATCAACTCTTTTCTTAAGGGTCCGCACAGTCTGACAAGCGTCTTCCATCCTTTCTCTGATCTGATTCCCAGGGTTCCGAGTCAGGGTGGCTGTACTTTCATCTTTTGCAGTCACCGTCTCCTGGCCATTCCGTGGCTCTTGCCCCCAGTCTAGACCGCACCGTCTCTGGAAGGTTAACTATGATTGTTTTGGTTATTTAGTGCTGCCTTTAAAAACAAGCAAACAAAACACCTTAAACAACACTCAGCCTATATTCTGCTCATGAATCTGCAATTTAGTCAGGGGTCGGAAAGGATGACTTGTGTTTACTGCAAGACAGCTTGGACCTCAGTTGGGATGAGTCCCATAATTGAGTCTGGTCTGGCTGAGGCCAGGGCAGGCACCGATCTCACTTTGTAGTCACAGGATTTCTCCTTGTGGCCTTTCCAGCTCGGTGGTCTCAGAATAGCTGGACTTCAGATGAGGCGTCTGAGGGCGTGACCAACAGATGTTTGAAGAAGTCTGCGCACATCCATCACGCTTCTTAGGGCCTTACCAACACAGCCTCAGCTCCTCATCCCCCCACATTCGATTGGTCACACTGCGAGGGCCCTGGGCATAGCAACATGGATCCTTCCTGAAAAGGAGCTGGCAGAGGACCAGAGTACCTTACTGAGCAGTGACCAGGGCCAGAAAAAAATAATGTTTAATGCCTGATTGTAGGGTAGCAACAATTGAAATCCATTGACTAGTAGAAACATAACCTCATTAACTTGTATAAGAACAAATCTGTCAACCATAGGTTCCACATGGTTTTCCCTGGCTCTCCAGCTCACAGTTTTACAGGTAGGCACATGATTTTCCATACATGTCCTCACCAAACACCAAATTCCTGGCTATTGAGTCAATTCTAACTCAGGATGCCCCTGTAGGGCAGAGTAGAACCGCCCCGTGGGTATCTCTTTAGGGAAGCACAAAGCCTCACCTTTCTGCCAACGAGCAGGTGGGGCTTCCAGACTCAAAGGAAAAGAAAGGAGATCCCATCTCCCCATGGGAGGAATAGCAAATGATTTGTGGCCGTCTTTCATCTGCTACAAGGAGTCCTGGTGGCACAGTGGGCAAGCGCTCGGCTCCCAAATGAAAAGTTGGTGATCTGAAACCATCTCTGCGGGCGTACGATCTGGCACGGTGCTGAGGTGAAGATCCCCAGCCCGGGAGTCCTCTGGGGGTCGTTCCACTCCACTTTTCAGGACCTCTGTGAGTCAGGATCGAGTTGGTGTTACTGGATTTGGTTGGTTTGGCTTAACCTACCACACCAATTTTTGATGGCTAACCACTCATTTCTTACCTCTTCTTTATCATTCGGTCTCATGACTACTTGTTGAGAGTTTGGATCCACCAATGCTTCTGTTTTCTTCAATGGTGTCAATTTTCTCCTCCTTTTACCTCTTCCTCTAGGAGAGCTGTGGGTTCACAACTTGACCACTCTCACTGCGCTTCTCTTGTGAGCTCTCTGTCTGCCAGGTCATCAATTTGACTCCACCAGCCTTTCAGAGGTGGAACGGTGAGCCGTCTCCTCCCATAAAAGTTTACTACAGCCTCAGACGTCCTGGGGAGCAGTTCTAGACAGTTCCATAGGTTTGCTAGGATTTAGATGTACTCTTCAGCAGTTCCTTTCTGGTCCCAGGCTTTTAGCAAAATCTTCATCCTGAAGCAATCCATCCAATAGCTATCTCCTTTTCTCCTAGATTGTTGAAAGTTCCAGGACAAATTCATGCATTGGGGAATTTCAGATTCTCTCCAGGACCACTCTTCCTACGCTCTCTCCACTTCACCTAGCAAGACTATAATATCCTCCTTCTTCAGACACCATCCCTCTCTACCTTACCATTTCTTGATTCTCACCAGATAACTTTTTGCCCTACTACTACACAGGGCAAAATCAGGGGTCTCTCTACGTTCTGGACCCCTGATTCCCTAAGACAAAGGATTCTGAATCTGAGCTTTCCTTGGACTTTTCCTTAGGGAAAGAAAGGCAAGTGGTCCTTCATCCTGTCTAAGGCTAATAGCCCTCATGATCTGGCTCCAACTCCTTCTCCATTCTTAGTCCTTTTGCTCCATCACTAATTCCTTATCTTTTCTGTATCTGTAGTGTGCTTCTAAGGAGTCCTGGTGACAATAGGTTATGTGTTGGGCTGCTGACTCAAAAAATGAGGTTGTCTGTTCCTGTTAAGATTTGTAGCCTTGTATATGTATGGTTTCTATGAGTCAGATGGACTCATTGGTAGTAGATAATGTCTTCTTATTAAGTATCCTTTTCTATTAGTAAGGAACTTCAATAAGAGAAGTGGCAATTATTGGTTGACTGTTGACAATGTGTCAATTATTTTCCCAGCATGTTACATCATCTCATTATGCGTACTATACTCACCCCATATATGATATTGCTGGTTTCTCCAGTTTGGTTGCTCTCCGGTGCCATCAAGTTGGTTCTGACACAGAGTGACTCTGTGAACAACTGAGCAGAACACCGTCCAGTCCTGCACCATCATGACAATCATCGCTCTGATGGCATGCTCTCTGGCAGCCATGGTGTCATTTCATTTCAGTGAAGGTCGTCTTCTCTTTCTTTCACAGACCCTCCACTTTGCCAAGCATGACATCCTTCTCTAGGTCTCGATCTCTCCTGATAACAGGTCCAAAACAGGAAGACAAAGTCTCACCAACCTCACTTCCAAGGGGGCATTCTGATTCTACCTTATAGGTGAGCAACATGTGATCCCAAGAAGTTAGGGAATGTAATGTAATCGGTCATTTCAACCAACTCTTCTCCATCTGCTGGGCTCTTCCCTCAGAGTTCTGGTTGTCCAGCCTTCGATTCATGTCCAGGTTGTTGCAGAGTCACAGAGTGGAACTGCCCATGAGGTTTCCAAGGCTGTAATCTTTAGGAAAGCAGACAGTCCCGGCTTTCTTTCAACCACCAACCTTAGAGTCAGCACCCAATTGCTCAATGAGGATGACACTCTGGCCTATTTAGTCAAACAGATGCCATAACTTGATAAATCATGGTAGGGCCTCACCAAGCACAAAGTTCTGAGCTCAGATTTGAAAATAAACAGATGAAGAAAACCCAAGCCCCATTCTCTAGGAACTTCATGTTTGGGAGAGAATGCCTTCTCCTATAGTCTAGAGCCCTTAGGAGAGGGGTGAGGAGTGCCTACCTACGATCGCCAGATCAGAGTTGAGTCCAGCGAGATGTGACCAGAGCAGAGCTGTCAGGACAGTGGTAGGTTTCTAGGTCGTAAAAGAAGGATGCTTTAGGTGGAAGGGGTAATGTGAGAGAGGGTGAATGTCTGGGGGCCTGTAAATTGCTTCTTTTTCATCAGCCTTCCAAGATGGGGCACATTTTGAAAGATTGGAATTGGAGAAACAAGATAGAAGCCAGAAAATGACGAGCCTTTGGATTTTATATTGTAGGAAATAGTGAGATACTAAGGGGGAAGGAGTTTGATAATGTAGACATAGTTCATTTTCAGATAGGCTATTTGAGAAGAACAGGAGATCTGGTGCATTGAGCAAAGGGCTGCTACAGCAAGGTCATCAGTTGAAACTCACCAGTCTCCCACGGGATGAAGAGGAGGTTGTCTGTGGTTGTAAAGATTTACAGCCTTGGAAACCCTAAGAAGTACTACTATATATCCTATGCTGTCATTAGGTGCCATTGAGTAGTGACACTATGCACAGCGGAGCAAAACACTGCACTGTCCTGTACTCTCGCTACACCTCTTCCTATGCCCGAGCCCTTCCAATGCATCCACTGTGTCAATCCACCTCATTGAGGGCCCTCCTCTTCTTTGCTGCCCCTCCACTTCATCCTTGCCTCTAAGGAGCGCTCTGACCTTACTTCTTCCAACACGGAACAGTTTGTCCTTTAGGCATTCATAGCACTTTCATGGTTCTTCTCAGCACCACCATTGAGATGGCCTAGTCTGCTATGCTCTTCCTTATTCAGTATCCCACTTCCACATGCCTCTGATGCAGTGAATACCATGGCTTGGGGCAGGACCCTTTAGTCCTCAAAGTACCATCCTTGCTCTTCAATACTCCCGAGAGGTCTTGTGCACCAGAGTAACCTAATGCACTGTGTCTTTTGATCTCTTAACTGCTGCTTCCGTCATAGTGATGGTGGGGCCAAGCAAGACAAAAGCCTCCACAAGTGCAACCTTTCCTTCATTCATCACGATGTTACCTATTGGTCCAGTTGTGAGGATTTGGGTCTTCCTTATATTGTGTGTTAATCAATACTGACGCCTACAGTCCTTGACCTTCATCAGCAAGTACTTCAGTTCCTCCTCACTTTCAGCAAGCAAGGTTGTGTCATCTGCATACTGCAGGTTGTAAATAAGCCTTCCTCCAATCCCGATGCGCCCCTCTTCTTCATATTATCCAGCTTCTCTGATGGTTTGCTCAGCATACAGATTGAATAAGCATGGTGAGAGAATATAACCCCAACACACACCTTTCCTGATTTTAAACCATGCAATATGCTTTTGTTCTATCCCCACCATGATCTCTTGATCCGTGTACAGTATTATGAATGAGCACAGCATTCTGACATATTCTGGAACACCAATTCTTCCTCACGGCTGTTCATAGTTTGTCACAATCCACACAGGCAAATGGCATTGCATGGCCAATGAAACACAAGGAAGCATCTTTCCGGCATCCTCTCCCTTTAACTCGGATCCAGCAGACATCAGCAATGCTAGCCCTGGTTCAGGCCCTCCTCTGAGCCCAGCCCGGGCTTCCTGCAGTTCCCCGTCAATGTGTCACCGCAACCGTTGTTACATGATTTCAAGCAAAATTTTACTTGTGTGCAATATCAGTGACCTCATTCTATAGTTTGAACATTCTATTGGGTCACCTTTCTTTGGAATGGGCACAAATATTGATCTCGGCCTGTCAGGTGGCCAGGAAACCACCTTCCAAATTTCCTGGCATAGATGAGTGAGTGCTTCCAGTGCTTCTTCATCTTTCTGAAACATTTCAGTGGGTAGTCCATCAGTTCCCGGAGCCTTGTTTTTCACTGAAGTATTCAGTGCAGCTTGAACTTCTTCCTTCAGCACCGTCGGCTCTGGCTCATATGTTGCCTCCTGAAATGGTGGGCTGCCTACTAGCTCCTTTTGACCCAGCGATGGTGGATTCTTTCCACCTTCTTTTGAGGCTTCCTGCATCGTTCAGTATTTTGCCCATAGAACCTTTGAGAATTGCAATTCGAGACTTCATTTTTTCCTTGCGTTCTTTCAGTTTCAGATGTGCTGCGGATGTCCTTCCCTTTTGCTTTTCTAGTTTCATGTCCTTACTTTATAATATTTGACTTTATCTTCTTGAGCTGCCCTTTGAAATTTTCTTTCCAGCTCCTTGACTTCATCCTTTATTCCATTTGCTTTAGCTGCTCTCTGATTAAGAACAAGTCTCAGTCTCTGCCTGCTGACATTCACTGATTGTTTCTTCTTTCCTGTCTTTTAAACGACCCATTGCTTTCTTCCTGAAGAAAGCTCTCCCAGCTCATCAGGCCTTCTCTCAACTGTGCTCAATGTGATACATCTGTTCTTGAGATGAAATGCAGGTGGATCGGCTCAAGCTGTATTTTGATTCGGGTGGATTGGTTTTATTTTCTTCATCTTTAACCTGAACTTACATATGGACAATTGATGGTCGCTTCCCAGTCAGCCCCTGGTCTGGCGCTAGCTGCCGCTATTCTTTTGTCCGTCATGTCTTCCCGCAGATGCAGTTAATTATTTCTGGGTATTCCGTCGGGGGCGGTCCATGTCTACGCAGTAGAACTCGGGTGTTCGACCACAGCCGTCCTTGACAGGATCGGATTGCAATGCGAAATGTCAAGAGAATGTTGCTCCACAGCTGGAACCAAACATCAGAATCCGACCCGACGCACGTGATTTTTATAAACAAAAGCAGTTTGTGTTCCGGTCGCTCGGCGTTAGTTGGCGTTGTGAGTATGCATTGTTTCAACCTTTTGCGGTTGTGTTCCAAGCATTTTGCTATAATTTTCTCAGTTTTTGTGGCTTTTTGTACTGTTTTTAGATAAAAAACATGGGTCTAAGAAAGGGTTTTTTTTTTTTTAAAGAATCATCATGATAAGGAACTGGTTAACCTTGTTATCGATATTGTTGATAATTTAGTAAACCCTTTTAGAAAACAGTGAAGGAAACGCCAACAGCAGACCACATTAGACAGGTTTTCGTAAAAAGAGAAAGTCAGCCAGGTCCTAGTGAAAAAAGGCAAAGAAAGGAAAAAAAAAACTCCTGAAAAGCAGCTACCAGTTGATTTTATGGAAGGAGATTCCCATTCTCAACACTGACTCTCCATTCCTCCGTGTCCACAGATCCAGATCCTCACCAGTCTCAAGGTATGGGCCATACTGTAGTTGTTAAAAACTTTAAAAATGTTGTGTTTCTTAGTTATATTACTTAGCACTTATTTACTTTGAAAATTCTGTGTAATGTTTTGTATAAAAAGGCAAATTTAAGATAAAAACTTGGTGGTTGAGAATGAATTAATCCACTTTCAGGGATTTCTTATGGGAAAAATTGATTTGCATCTCAGTGCTCCTTCTAGGATGGATTAGCATTGAGGTCTGGGGTTCTATTGTAGTTGCCTTTTGTATTGTTGAAGAAAGGTTTTTGCTATGAACAAGTCATTGGGTTGCCAAATTCTATCATGCGATCTCCGCTTCACTTCTATTTCCAAGTCTATATTTTCCAACTGTTCCCTCCTCTTGTATCCAATTTTGTATTCCACTCACCAGTAATTATCAGTGTGTCTTGAGGACATGTTTTATTTATTATCATTTTTCAACCCTATACATCCAACCCTATATATCCTAGAGCGTCACTATAAGGTAGACTTGACTCAAGGACAATAGGTTTTAATGTTCCAGATTGCAGGTGGGAGAGTTTTAAAAGAGTGCAGACAGAATTTATGTAGTCAGTTCTCCCGTAGGCAAGCCCTTCTCTGTTCTTGGTCACTGTGAGTTGGAACTGACTCGGTGGTAGTGGGTTTGGGGCTTTGGTTTTTCTCATTTCATCCATGATAACAGTTAAGCACTTACCTGTGTGCTTGACTAGCTGCTGACTGCATTAGTATCACCTGGATCCTTTGCAACCAGTCTGGGAAGTAGGTCTCATTATCGTCATTTCGTAGAAAACAAAGCAAAATAAAACAGATGAACAAAACCACCAGTCTGCCGTTTGTTTTTATTAATTTATATTGAGTAGATTTCAACTCATGGCAACACTATGTGTGCACATGAGAATTGCTTCATAGGGTTTGCAAGACTGTGACCTTTCAGACGCACTTGGTCAGGTGTTACATTCTGAGGCCCTTCTGTGTGGGTTGGACTGCTAATCTTTCAGTCAGTAGTGAAGCACATAAACAGTTTGTGCCCCAAAGACTCCTAGAGTAGTCTGGTAGGAGGAATTGGCAGTAAATTAATACTTTTACCAACAATCGTTCAAAACCTCCATTTATTGAGAGTCTACTTTTTGTCTGGGACTGGTACCATTTTATTTTATCCTCATAAGAACCCACAGAAGTAGATTTGCTATTGTCTTCATTTTATAAAAGAAGGTGCTAAGGCTTATTGAAGCTACTAGCTAACTGGTCCAAGGTCTCACAACTAGGGTGCGGGGGTGCTAGGATTTGAACCTGCATGTCACTTGACTCTGCTCTCTGTGCCATTGGGCTGGTGAGAAATAGCAGGGCCTTATAAGCTTGTAACAAGGGATGTGGTGGGATTGGAGGTGAACGTGGGATTAGAGGTGAACGTGGGACGAACCTGTGAGTTAGGATTTGAATTCTGCGCTGAGAAAAGGAACAGGATGACCTGGTTTGCATGTATGTGCTTACTTTTAGATTGGAATAGTGATTTATTCATTTATGCATCACCATATTATACACATATGTACTATGTATCTATGTATGTATATAAATGTGTCAGCACCGGTATGTTTCTTACCTGAAAATCGCTCAAAAGTGCTTGGTAAAAAGATTGAATTGCTCAGGAAGCATCTTACTTGATGTCTTGAACCACAAAAAATGAGTTCTTTAATTTTAGCCTCTTTAAGAGACTAAAATTAAAGAACTCATTTTTTTAAATGAGCAACAAAAGAAGAGATGAGATTTAACTAATACCTTGAGGTCACATAGAGGCCGAAGCAGAACCTGGATCGGGCCTCTGCATGTGTGGCCCATTCTCTTTGACTCCTTTCTATCCTAATGGCTCACCCTCTAGCCACTTCCAAGGGGTTCCCAGAAGTCTGGACGCAACAGAATCACATGTGGCCACAGAACCTCAAAGATTCACGAGATTTCCTTTGCAAGGAATGTGGCTCAGCTAAGGGGCACAGGGGAAGCAGTCAGTTGCTAAACAACAGATTGCTGATTGCGCCCACTCAGCAGCTCCACAAAAGGAAGACCTGGTAATCGACTTCTGTTACCATGACGGCCAAGACCGTCCGATGTGACCGCGCCGCTCGGTCACCTGGGGTACTGGGAGTTAAAATTGGACTTGAAGGCACCTAACAATAACAGTCGTTGGCAAATTTGTACCAAAGCCTCAGGCCTGACTTTTTTCCATGTTGAACCAGCAGGTGTCACAATTTACCCAAGAAGAGCACAGCCAGAGTGAAGGGAGGTGGTGGGAATTCCCTGGAAATTCTACCTTGAGGCTGGCTGATTGGATCGTGGCTTCTCCGTTCCTCTTTCATTGTTACGTGGCCAGCCACTGGGGGAACTACCTCCCCCTTACAGAGAGGTGGTGGCAGGTGGGGATGAAGCTTTACACAGCTTTGAGCAATCCACTTTCTCCTCTGTTTGTCCAGGGACTTAGCTGTGCTTCTGGGGCCACGTCTGTACCGTGTTCCCTGTTTGTCTCCGGGACTCCCCGCGTGGCTCTGCTCACCACCTCCCAGGCAGCATGATCTTGGTTCTTCAGTTCTTTTGCTTCCTTGAATGAAATTTCTTGTCATGGAGTCAATTCTGATGCATGGTAGGACAGTGCGTTTCTGAGACTGCAACTCTTGATGGAAGCAGAAAGCCTGGTCTTTCTCCTGAGGAGTGGCTGGTGGTCGGGGGCTGTTGACCTTGTGGTAAGCAGCTTTAGGTATAACCACTATGCCACCGGCTCTCCTCTTGATTCAAGAGCCAATTCAATGGGTAGTGAGGGTGTGCGGCAGGGCTTGGTCTGCTCTGCTCTGCTCGCAGTCCTCCTGTTTAAGTGTTCCCTCCATTATTCGTGTGTTCCTCTCTGCCCACCCCCGCTGTTCGGAGGGCAACCATGTTTGCACCGCAGAATTCTCTCTCCTGGCTGTGGCCGACTGTGTCAGAGAAGGCCTTTCTGGAAGGCCTTTCTGCAGCTAGGAATTGAAGGATAGAGCTGACCCAAAGGAAGGTAAGGGAAAACATGAGGGGAAAGGAAGGGATGGAGGACAGAGTAGGTAGAAACAAAACAAGCATGACTCATAGGGGGCATAACCAACTGGTTTGACTAGAATTCTGGCAGCATCGTGCAATGGAGGAAGAAATAGATTACAGATGTCTGGGAAGCCAGTCTTAGCTTTAACTATGAATTATTCAATGGTAGAGATGAGGGCTTGATGGATTTTGAAGTGAAGGCACATGGGACTAGAGTAGGATAACAGAGCTCATATTTATTCAACACAGTGACTATTGTCGCTGCTGTTAGAAGCTCCGACTTAGCAGCAAGTTATGTTGTCTGGGCCCGCCCCATCTCCATGGCTGCTGA
Organism: Tenrec ecaudatus; assembly: GCF_050624435.1. Taxonomy (NCBI): domain Eukaryota; kingdom Metazoa; phylum Chordata; class Mammalia; order Afrosoricida; family Tenrecidae; genus Tenrec; species Tenrec ecaudatus. Next base: position 84,722,495 of record NC_134533.1, read on the forward strand.
TCTGTCTGAATGCATCGGTCTGGCTCTGGTGTCAGTTCATCCCATTGAAGGTTTTCCTTGTTTGATGGGCTGTGACTATTGTAGCCACGATACATGCCCGCATTACATTGGGTACATCTACGGCACTTCTCAATTATATAGACGTTAATTCAAAAGATCAGGCCTTTCTACAAAACTCACGGTATGTGAATGTGGAGCATAACCACAGTAGTTGGCACAGTGGAGGATGACTACTTCATTATACAACCGTCAAGTCACGTCATCACACCACTTTCGAACCACATCATCTTGCAGTTGTCAAACCACTGAGAACTTTGGCCCACCCAAAGTGACACACATCCAGAGCCATCACAGGCAGTATGACTTTCGCCTCAGCATTTGCTACTACCAGACAGAAGTAATTCATGCACTAACCCGTCAAAGAGCTGTTGTTTCTATGGTTTTAAATGTGAAATGTTGGATAATGAGATAGCCCATCAGGGAGGAGTAGGTGTATTTATTTATCACACTGCAGTTGTTAAGTTAATTTCCATATTACAGGTGAGAAAATTCAGATTTCCTCGGGAGGTGAGAAAGTTTAGGTTTCCTAGATAAAATAGACTGCTCCATGAGAGATCACCAGTATCTCAGTGTTCCCAGCTACATGCTGGTTTCCTCGTTCCGAATTCCTGTCCCTCATTTGAGGCCTGTTAAGCTCATCTCCCTGCTAAACTAAAGCCAGGCTCCTGAGCACCGTGAAGGTGGGGCATGGAAGAGAAAGAATGTCATCCAATGACTTGCTTCTCGGGGGGAGCCTGTGGTTCTTGTGTCACTGCTTGGCGGAGCAGGTAGGCAGAGGAAGTGTGGGGCAGGAAAAGCAAACCTGAAGCCCTTCCTCTTTGTTCTAAATGGTACTGAAATAGGTGGGACGTGCAGCTCTCTTAGGGCATCTTTCTACATAGAGAACACAGCGATCTAGAAATGTGATCTGTCAGACTGCAGGAATGACTTCATGAAAACCATGAAGGCTCTCGGTTGCTTCTAGAATGGGAGGCTGATAGGCCGGCTTCATGGGAAAGAAAAGGCTTCCTTAAGTTTGACTGAATGGTGTTTCCTAGGGAGCCAGAAATGACAGGTAGTGATTTTGTATCAATCACACCTCAGGTGACTGTTTTAAAAGCCAGTTGTCCCTGTTGACATTAAAAGGGAGAGGGACGGGGAGGGCGAGCGAGAGAGGGAGGTGGGGAGAGAGACGTTTTGGGAGGATTTTTGCCTTTAAACTCTGCACATGGCTATTTGGAAGACACTGGAAATGTAGGCCTAGGAAGGAAGCTGGCAGCAGAGAAATGTGCCCTCTACCAGCCGTGATTCCAGAGCAAGGGAGGGGTGCAGTTAATGACACCCGATCTCCTGCCTGGCAGAAAACAAGGCAGCTCCTAGACCTAGACTGGCAACACAGCCTCCCATCGGTCCAGGCTTTCTGGAGGGTGAGGAAATAGCACCAGGTTCCTTGTGTTCCCTTTTGGGTGGAGGCTCTGGGCTCTCGAGCTGACAGACTTTGAGATGCTTCATTCCTTTTCCTGTGAGTGGTTTCACGTTTAGGGAACATTGGGTCCCCTGCCTCGCCTTTGTTTTAGCAGTAGTGAAGGATGAGAAGCTCCTTTGACATGCTGGAGGCGGTCCACGCGACAGGGAGATAGCACAGCAAGTGAATTCCAGAAAGATCGTATTAAAGGAAATACAACTTGGAGAAACTCGCTTAAAGGACGACATGAATCTTCTTTTTTAAAACCCTTCTTCATCTGACTCCAGTCTCATACCCTGCCACTTTTCCTACAAATGCAGGGTGTGCCAACCTTTTGGATGCATTCACGGCCTCCTCAAAGCCTGCCAGGATGTGCATTTTTCTGGGTTTTTGCTATTCCCGTGTCCTCAGGTTCTCTCTTCCTGATTTTATTCCTGGAAAACACATTTGAGATTGAAGGAAAATGTGGTTTCTTCAGGAAGACTTCTACACCCCCTTCTGTCCTGCTGCTCTGTGGCCATTCAATGGCCTTCCTGAGACTGAGCTAAAGAAACTCACTGCACGGAGTCAGTGCGGATCATGGCAACCCTACGGATCAGGTGACAGGCCTGTGGTTTCTGAGACTGTAACGCTTCTGTGAGCAGAAAGCCTCGTTTTTCTCCCATCCTCTGAGATACACCAGTGGGGATCACACATTAGGTCATAGGGATGACCTGGGGGAGGGATTTATGAATCTTCATTTTAGACAAGTACCTACGGCATTATGGAGTCTTGTTGCTCTATTATGTGACATAGATATTCCTTATTCTGCCTGTGTTTTCATAATTATTTATGCTATCTTGTATGTGTCTTTGCTGCAAGTATTCTAGTTTCTCTGTATATTGATAATGTCTCTGGTGCTGAATATAGGTACTTCTATATAGCACCATATATGCCCGTTGCCATGGTGTTGACCGCAATTCCTGGTGAACGCATGTGTATAAGACCAGAACTTGGCTTCACGGGGTGTAAAATTGCTGATTTAGGGGAAGGTGAATTATTACCTGGGTCTTTTATAGTACTTCTGGTGGACCCAAATCTCCAACTTTTGGTTAGAAACTAAGTGTATTAAGCAATTTCATCACTCAGTGCCTCAGGCATTGGCTGCATCCACTCTTCTAGGAGGTCAGGGAGAAGATTGTCGCTGTACTGAGTTACCGACCCTCATTTTACTGAAACAGAGGCACATGATACACACAGCTTCTACACACAGGCGTAGAATGAGACTTGTGTTTCACAACCATAGATACTTTGCACAAAAGAGAACAATTATAGAATAGAAATAGAGGTTACTAAGACTTCATCTATTCTGTTGTATTTAGTCTGCATTAGGGTTAGACTAGATTCTCTCTCTAACCTATTTCCATCCTCCGTTCATCCCCAAAACAAGTTGTAGATACATTTTAAGAGTCAGCAAAGGTAACTTTCCTTTCTTGGTCAGTGTTTCCTCATAGCTCCAGATTCCAGAAAGGGCACAATGATTACACTAGGTGTCTTCAACTCTCGGACATGACCGAGCATAAACGGAATCTTCAGAACTTCATCCAAGAGGCCCAGATGTTGTCAGATGTCACAGGAAGGTGTAAGGTTATGTTGCAAGTAGAGTCAGCACCTTGGAACCCAGAGATCCATGCAAATTGATGCTATGAAGTTTCAAGAAGGAAAGGCCTTGCAGAAAAGTGGACCAGAGATGGAGAGAAGAATGCACCGAATTTATAACAGTGACAAGAGAGTAGGTGTCCCCAGACAGACGGCTGAATGGACAAAGAGGCTAGCTGCTCACAGATTTCCCAGTTCCCATTTGGCTCAGCTCTGTTGTCATGGCATTCTGTGAAGTATTCCTTATCATGAACCCGGTTCCTTATCAGTAGCCTTCCTGGTCTTAAACGAGCTTGAAGATGCCTCTTGAAACCTGAAGTGAGCAAATAAAATGAAAGGCCTATACACAGTCTCCATGTAAATAAGACCATCTGCCTTCCCATTTCCCCTGCTATGAGGGAGTCCCACAGCAAGCTGCCAAAGTGCATGTCAAGCTGGCAAATCCCACTTTATTTATTTTCCATTCAGTCCTGGGTTAAAGTTGTTCTCTTTCTCTTTGCTGGTTTGTATATTAATATTTAATCTCAATCTCAAGTGAAAACATTGACTCAAATGTAAGAAAAGTTCTGACCAAAAGACCCAAATTCGTTTGCACTCCAAGCCAACAATACCTCCAAATTTATGCTTTTTAACCAGAATCCTTGTCTTTAACAGCCAAGCCCAATAAAGAAGACCATCTTAAGAGAGTTCCAAGAAAGCAGAATGCAGTGGAGTTTCAATTCTTGTTGCACAGAATAAGTTGGCGCAAGAGCAGAAGCCAGCCCATAGTCAGGCTTGAACCCATGGAAGTCAGCTGAGGAATGAGGATTGACTTGGCCAAAAGAATGGCTGTCCTTCATCAGCCAATAAAATTCATTCACATTCACCAGCTTACACAGCACACCAGTAAACACCATGCCTGGATGCGAGACTGGGGTAAGCAGAAGCTGCAGGTTTAAAGTCAGGCAAATTGTTCTGGACACCTGCCCTACCACTTCTTCCTGGATACATTTGGGCACGTTCTCTTCACCTTCTTGAATCGCAGTTTTCTCATCTGTAAAATGAGGTTAATATTATCTTTGATGAATGACTCTTAGGAGCCCTTGTGGAGTCGTTTTTACATTTTGGGCTATTAACTTCAAGGTCAGCAGTTCAAAACCACCAACTGCTTTGCAGGGGAAAGCCGGGACTTTCTGCTCCCATACAGAGCTACAGTCTTGTAAGCTCACAGGAGCTGTTCTAACCTCTCATGTGGTGTTCTGTGAGTCAGCCAATGGTCGTGAGCTTGGAGCTTGAGCTAGAATGACTTCCAAGTATTAACACGACCATGCAGGGAAAGCACATAGCAGAATGCTCAGCACACAGCAACTGCTAAACATATGTGTGAGGTTAATGTTACAAGGCAGTTTAGCTAGGCTATGATTCTCTGTGGTTTGGCAGACATTGGACGGGTTGCTCTTCCATAATGTAATCAAAATAATGTAACCACTTCCATGATGTGATCTCAGATCATCAGTCAAAATCTTGAAAGGGGAGTGCAGCCTGCCTCCAGGATACAGATGAATGTTCCAGCAGCCACACTCTTTCCAGACTTTGCATTCTTCTCATCTGACCTCCAGTTCTTGGAAAGTAAACCAGTACAAGTCTTTAGCCTGTTGCTTGATCCATGGATTTGAACTTGCCAGTTCCCATAATTGGAGGAACCATTTTCTTGATTTAAATCTCAATCTCTTTATTTGTATATGCTTCCCTGGGTTTGCTCTCCTAGAGAACCCAGATGAAGACAATATGTTTATCCTCCTTTCTCATAAGCACTGTCTAATATTACACAGGGCAGCAGATATAAGTCCCCCATATGCTTGCACTTACATATATCTTTCTAAAAAGTTGCTCACCAGCAGATGACTAATGTTTGCTCCTCCATCAGAGGTTGACACCTGCTGTTCGGCTGTGCCACAACCATGGCAGCTCTGTAGGGCTGTGGGAAAGCCACTGCCCCTGCAGTTCAGCCACCTGAATTCTAGGGAGGGAACTCAAGCCTCTCATTCACTTTGGATTTCTCAACCACAAGAAACCTCTGTGCTTCTCAGCATTGTTGTGAGGAATGTCTGGGAAAATGGGCAGAAGAAAAAGACTAGGGAATTGTAGGACCCTCATTAAGGGTGGAGGATGGTGGGAATGACCCTCATTGACCAGGCAAGCTGCACGTCTCAGGAATGAATCTGGCAACTATAAATGATGCGCTGTCAATCCGAGGAGTATTTGAGACTAAATTAGTGCAGAAAGGGAGGAAGACTTGGTCATTGAGAAATGAAGACTAACCTGTCCTAGAGTCATAGGGCCTGGTTCCTCATTGACATCACTTGGAGATGAATTAGAAATTGAGGATCTCAGGTCTCACCCAGGACCCACTGAACAAAAATCTGAATGTTCTTGGGCTCCCCAGGTGATTCCTATGTGCACTGAAATTTGAGAAGTGCTGCCATCCAATAGAAACCCTAGCCTTCAGCTGCCTTCTAATTAGAGTGATGGTGTGAAGCCTCAACACTGACTGAAGGCCTGCCTGTCAATTGATCAGGACTCAGGAAATCCCTTTAAAAAATCCCCCTTTAATGCAAGGCAGTCTCTTCCGTTACCCCTTAAATGAATTAGTTTTCTGATGAAAATGCTAGTTTTATTAGTACCATTGGCAATAATTTGTCTTTCATATTTGAGAATGAGTAAGCAGAAGAGAAAGGTAACTAATATGTATGGAAGAAGTACTGTGTTATCGGTACTATAGAGATTCTATAAGAAAGCTCACTCTCAGTACTTTGCAGATCACAGCAGGTACTGAGAGCCCGAGTCTCTTACTGACTTTGTGTAGCTAGTGAAAAAGCAGAGTTGGAATTGATATGCAAGCTGGTCTGATTGGAAACACCCCCCACCCTGTCCTAAATCCTGTTGCTGATAACTGATTACTACAGGACTTAACCTCTAGAAGCAACCCTCCAGGAACCTGTGGCTCAGGAAGGCTCAGTGACGCTCAGTGACGCTCAGTGGAGACGCCTTGTCTCCCCCTGAATGACTAGGGAGGATTCCACAGGTAGGACTGATCTGATTGGAAAGGATCTTCACTCACATATCTGGCAGATGATGCTGGTCATCAACTGGTACTTGATTGAGCTTTTGTCCTGGAGCAGAACATTTATATGTGATGCCTCCTGGTGGCCTGGACAACAGCAAGGGTGGCCTCAGCAAGTCAGATTTCTTTTTTGATGACTCAGGACTCCAAAAGTAAACAAGGCAGAAATGGTATTGCTTTATCTCACTAAACCTAAGACATTAGAGAGCCTTTGTTCCACCACAATCTTGTTGTTGACATGTCAAAGGCAAGGGGAAACAAATGCTGTATCTTCACGGCAGGGGTGTCAACTCAATTGTGGCTATCTTTCTTTAAGTGCCCCATAGGTTGATGGACCCTTTGCGGAGTATATGCTGATGGGAGATGGTGGCTTATTTGTATCAAACGTTCTACTTCGCACCACTGTCTACATTTGGTAGTGAAGCAGCAGGCAGGGCCATAGGCCAGGCCACCTCTGAAGGCGCAGGCTGACTTGCTGACATCCCCCAGCTGTCTCTGGGTCTTTGCCAGAGGAAAGAGAACTTCACTGTTCTGAGATGTTTTGCTAGAAGCCAAAAACAGAGCTGGAAGTCCCTGGGAGTGCTGCCAACAGGAGGGGAAGGAGGAAGGTGGCATCTTTGTGTGATTGGGCAGGGAAGCTCCATTCTTCAGGGGACGAGTGCAGCATCAGTGGGGACCGGCGAGATATGGAAAGGCATCTGTGTATTCCAGTTTTCCAGATCGCTTTTGGCATTTTCTTGAGCTGACAAGAAACACTCCTGTTTTCCCAGCTATTCCAAGCTATTCCCAACATCAGGGAAGAAATAGGAGAGACTATTTGGGAACTGTTAGGGATATGGAGGGGAGAAAGCCCCAGATGGGTATAAATAAATCTCCTTGAGTCTTCACTCCTCATCTGTCATTTTGCCCTAATGTTGCTTTGGTGACGAAAACTGTGCCACCAGCATTTTAAACACCTGTCCCAGCCTCCAATGGGGACAATGTATTGTTCAACAGTAGGGAAGCGCTGACAGTAAGAGTAGTGAGGTATCTTTGTTTTACTTTGTTATTGTTTTTATCTTGTTTTATGTTTTTCTGTATATAAAATCCAACAGAGGTAAATCTATAGAGACGGTGATTGGATTAATTATTTCTTGAGGGTGTAGCAGGTAAATGGGGAACTAATCATGAGTACTAGAAAGAAGAAATGTTGTCTTCATTCTTTCTAGACGTTTACTTTCTATTGAGCCCTTGGCATCAGCTCCTCTTTCCCCCCCTTCCTACTTCCCCCACCTTCATAACCCCTTGATAGATTGTACATTGTTACTATTTTCACAGCTCACATCAACCGCTGTCTCCCTTCCCCATGTTTTCTGTTGTTCTTCCCCAAGGAGAGGGGCATATGGTTATGTGTCAATCATTGAGACTGGTTCCCCCTTTCTCCCTTCCCCTCCCCATCTCCCCTTAACCTTCTGGTAAAACTGTCCCCACTCCTGTTCCTGGATTCTGTGTGTCACGAGCTCCCATCTCTTATCTATGCCTATGTACATGTTCTGGTCTAGTCTGAATTGAGAAGCAGCACTGGGGTCATGGCAACGTATGTCCAAATTTGCCTGAGGCAAGCGATGTAGGGATTGTGACAAGAGTTGTAAATGATCTTTTAATTAAAAAAAGATTATGTTCTAAAATCAACTGTAGTAATGACTCTTCTTAATTGTATGACTTCTTAATATGATTGAACTAATGAATTGTCTATTGCGTGAATTATATATCAATAAAACTGTTTTAAAATTTTGTTTAAAAAAGTTAAAAAGAAGATATGACAAAATAACAATGTATAAATTACCAAGGGCACATGAGGGAGGGGGGAGCGAAGAGGGAGGGAAAAAAAGAGGACCTGATGCAAAGGGATTAAGTTGAGAGCAAATGCTTTGAGAATGATTGGGGCAGGGAATGTATGGATGTGCTTTATACAATTGATGTATGTATATGTATGGATTGTGATAAGAGTTGTATGAGCCCCTAATAAAATGTAAAAAAAGAAAAGAGGAGGGAAAAAAAAGAAAATGATTAGGGCAAAGAATGTACAGATGTGCTTTATACAATTGATGTATGTATATGTATGGACTGTGATAAGAGTTGTATGAGCCCCTAATAAAATGTTTTTTAAAAAGTTAAAAAGAGCTTAAACCAAGGGCTCAAATAGAAAGTGTTTGGAAAATTACGATGGCAACATATGTACAATAGTGCATGATACAATTAATGTATGCATTGCTATAAGAGTTGTAAGAGCCCCCAATAAAGTGATCTTTAAATAAATAGCCATAGAAACACCCCCACCCCCCCAAAAGACAAGTGAGGCTGTTAAAGAGAGTGAGAGCAGGTGGGTAAGAGGAGTGAGGGCTGCTAACGTCTGGGAAGCAGCCCTGTGTGTCTTTCTGTGCACTTCATCTCAAAGCACCTCTTTCCCCGTGGCCTACGAGGACTTCTGCTTTATAGGCAGGCATTCAGCCAGGCTGATGAATGAATGCATGACAGCATAGTCTTTGAGTGTTCACATTGCCACCCTGCAGACACACAAGAAGCCACTACCAGTTGCATTTAATTAGTTATCATATGAGTTTCAAGTGTGTGTGTGTGTGTATATATATATATGTATATATATATATATATATATATATATAATTTGAGTATTTGATACAGATTCTATGAGTAAAGAGTAAATCCCCGGGCCCCAAATCTGTTGCCACTATAAGCTCACAAACTGAAGTCAAACCATTCCCGAGCTGTCTTTTTCCATTGTCAAGTTTTCTGGCAAATGATAGTACATTATCCCAAGAATGGAATTTTTAGCTGCCACTCAAAGAAGCAGGGAAAGAGAAGTGTCGTTGGTGGCCTCTTGACTGCCCTCGTGATTAGTGATTAGGCAAGGTGGTGAGAGCTGGGCAGAAAGAGGAGTTGTGGTGAACGTCCTTCGTCCAGAATGAGGCCCGGGATAGAGTTGACCCCAAAGACTGAAAGGGAGAGTAGTTGTCAAAGTTGTTGGGTGTGGCATAATACTGTCCCTAGCGAGCATGCTCCGAATGATGAAGCTGAAAGACTTGGGCACAGCAGCCATGAGGAATTTCAGCAGAAGCAACCTGGTGTTCTGTCTGAAGCAGCCTTGAGTGAGGACACCTTGGTGGGCGGGGCTGTGACGGAGATGATTTCCCTGCAGTTATCGGAGAAGCAACCAGAAGGTGCAGGGAACTCTGATGTTAGCGTGGCACAAATGCTGACTGAAGAACTGAGAAACCACAGCTTGGGGTTCCAGGTTCATGACGATCCTGGGACAGAAAGAGTCAGCGCAGGTGAAACTGGACTGGATCCCAGATTGTAACCTGGATGCTCCCCCCTGCCCCCACTGCTCTCTTTTCAGATGCTGAGAAATGCTGGTTGATCTTTTTTTCTCCGAGTGATGAGTTCTTGGCCAGGGACTTCTTATTATTTTCGCATGGGGAAAGTAGGCTGACCATCTGATACAGTTTTGGTTCTACTTTGCATTTCTGTGGATGAGGAATTTGAATAGGTTCTGCATTTCTCCAAGCTCTCTCTGGTGTCTTATTTTTAAATTGAAAAGTCAACAAATACATTTCATCATTTTAAAAGCTTTTGCTTTCTGAAAAGCACAGTTAAGGAGAACAAAAAGAAAAATCACAGTCTACAAAAACATATCTAAGAAAGAAGTTTATCTAGAATATGTAAAGAACATCTAAAACTCAGTATGAGGAAAGTAAATAATCAAATAAAAAGTGGATAAAAGATTGGAACAGGCACTTTGCCAAAGAAGACCCAGAGATCATGAATAAGCATGTGACACAGTCATCAAAACTACCCATCATTAGGGAAAACAAGGTGACAATGAGAGACCAACACACATCTACTAGAATGGTGAGCATGAACGAGACCGGCCATGCCAAGTACTGGCAAAGGTAAAGAGCAGAAAGAATGCTCAGGCTCTTCTGGAGGTGATATAAAATATGACCAATTTGGAAAGCACATACATACATATATATAAACCTGTTATTTAATCCAGTCATTTCACTTATATTTACTTGTGAGAAATGGAAGCCTATTTCCATATCAAAATTTATACATCAAGGTCCAGAGCACTTTTATTTGTGGTCATCATAACCTCAGCTGCTGATATGACAAAATAATAATTTGTAAATTATCAAGGGTTCTTGAGGGAGAAGGGAGCAGGGAGGGAGGGGAAAAATGAGCTGATGCCAGGGGCTTGGATGGAGAGTGGATGTTTTGAGAGTGATGAGGGAAATATACAAATGTGCTTTACACAATTGATGTATGTATGGATTGTGATAAGAGATGTATGAGCCCTAATAAAACAAATTTAAAAAAAAGAAAACCAAAATCCTCACACACACAAAAAAATAACCTCAGCTGCTAATTTATAATTAAATGGATGAATAACTTGTGGTTTCTTTGTACTATGAAATACTACTCCGAAGTTAAAGGCATTGTTTGTATATACAACAACATGGGTGAATCTCCAAATATTTATATGTGTGAAAGAAGCCCAATCAAAAAGAATATGTGATGTATGAATCAATTTATATAAAGTTCTAGGTAATTCAGTTGGATAATCCAACTCTTCTAAAACAAGAGAATGCTGATTAATGGTTGCCTGGAGATGGGGAAGAGTGGGAGGACAGATTATAAAGGTAAATAAAGCATCGTTAAGGACGATGAATGTTTATTATTTTGACAGTGGTTATGATTTTCACTTCCACATATCCCAGCTACTGTATCTCTAAAACTTTTAAAGACAGCGTTGTTAAAGTTTCATAACAAATTAATTATATCACTGTTTAAGATGCCTGATATCTGCTAATTAAAACAAAGGTTTATCCTTGTCTCAAAATTTCTTCACTTATAAAGCCTCTGCCTGGAAATAAGGCTAAGTTATTTAGCACACCTGAGGCCTAAAGATAGAAAGCAGAAAAAATATAGGTCCAAGAAATGGAAACCTGGGCGCTCACTGTCATTTCGTCAGTATGTCTAGTTCTGTGTCTGTGCATTTTCAAAACGTTAATAGAAAACACAGTTGTGGAGTTGATTTTAAAACATGAAACTGAAATAGTGATCACTGGGAGCTATGTGGAGCCCAATTATAAGTGAATTGTAATTTTAAATTGCTGAATCTAGTAATTATTGTGGCAGATGTACAGTAATTCGTTTGTAGCACTGACTTTTGCTTGTGAATTTTTCAATACCTTTAAAAGGAGAAGCAGTATTTGTGGATGGCAAAATTTGGCATGAGAAAAGCAGGTTGAAAATCAGGTACCATTAGGATTCTAATTTATGTTTCTGTGGCTGAGGTGTTACAGCAGGCAGGACTCTGCAGAGCCTCCAGGATTTATTTTCCTTCTCCAAACCAGGGCTTTCAGGCCTGTAGGCAATGCTGATGACAGATTTTTGGCTCAGCAATCAACAAGAATAAAGTATGTAGTAGTGAAAGGGCAAGTTGCTAAAATCAGGGAATGGAATTTATGATTTTGAGTGACATGTCAATACATAAAAGAACAATATTGCTGATTTACTGATCATATCCAAATGATAAGTTATCATAACAAACAAACTTTAAATCAATTTCTACCACAGGGCTCATGGCTCTAAGGGAAACAAATGAGGGAATGCTGAGAAGAGACCTTTGGGAGTTGGCCAGATGGGATTGTGCTCCCAGATTCACTGCATAACAGTTGTATGATCATTAGGTGGTTGGTTTCCCATAATTTAAAAAATTCCTGTTATATAGATATGTATTATATGTGCATTTTTTTCAAAAAGTTTGTGGAAAATATCCAGTATCCATTTCATTTTTTCCATATGTTTTTGAGGCCTCCTCATGTATGTATCTTCCTTTAGATATGATATATGCCATATTTTTCTCCTATATGTTATGTCTGGTAAGATGGGTTAGTTTCTTAAGAAGGATAAAATATACTTTTTTCACTAGCTTCTATTTACAAGGTAGACATTTTATATATAGTATAAACCAATAGGCTATACGATGGGGTATCCCACCCCAATCAGAATTGCAGTGGAGGGAGTGGAGCTTTCGTGGTTCACATTATTCCCGCTGGGTGAGCATCCAGCAACTTCCTCTGAGTTAATACACCCAGTGGTGTCGCCTGGAATATTCTCTTTGGTCACAGTGAATTTTTTTCATAAAAGCAGTTTTGCTTGAATCTTATTTCTTTGTGATGACTGATTTAAGAAAACAGCTTGCGGCTGTGAAATTTTGTTTCCTGCTCAGGAAAAATGCCACAGGAACCGTTGTTATGTTGAACACAACTTACAAGGACAGTGCTATGGGGAAAAATTCAAGTGTATGAGTGTTTTTCTCATTTCCAAAAAGGTGAAATGGGGAGGAAGAGGGAGTGGAGCACATCCCAGCCCACCAATCCTTGAGCACATTCAGAGCAGTCAATCCACAGAGAAGACCGTATGGCCAGCCCCAGTAGGAGACACGATGGCTCTCACAAGCCCATAGCCCTACAGGGGACAACATTGGAGACACAGTGTGGCAATTGTGTCTGATCTGATCCCACCACACTGTGGTGAAACAATAAATGCGTGCATCAGAACAGCAAGGGGAACAGAGCAACGAAGTCCCCAGGGAAGGGGGTGGCACCCCATCAGACTCGACCAGAAAACACTCCTGAAGGCCAACAAACAGTCCTTGAACTAACTACAAGCTTTTCTTTTTGTTGTTCTTCGGTTGTGTTGTTTTTTGGTCATTGACTTTTTTGTTGTTGTTTTGTTTTCTTTTGTTGCTTTGTTTTGCTCTGTCTTGTTTTTGTGCATGTTATTATCTCCGGAGGTCTGTCTAAATAAGATAGGCTGGATGAACAAACTGGAGGAGAAAACAACGGACCGACAGTTCTGGGGGGGACATGGGAGAGGGGGATGTGGGGGGAAAGGAAGTGGTTATTAACAAACCCAGGGTCAAGGGAGCAACAAGTGATCCAAATCTGTGGTGAAGATGGTGTAGGAGGCCTGGTAGGGCATGACCAAGGATAATGTACCCAAGAGGAATTAGTGAAACCCAAATGAAGGCTGAGCCAGGATAGTGGGACAAGAGGAAAGTAAAATGAAATAGAGGAAATAACTAGGAGGCAAAGGGCATTTATAGAGGTCTAAATAAAGGCATATACATATTTAAATGCATTTATATATGAGGATGGAGAAATAGATCTATGTGCATATATTTATAAGTTTAGTATTAATGTAGCAGGTGGACATCGGGCCTCCACTCAAGCACTCCCTCAATGCAAGAATACTTTGTTTCATTAAACTGGCATTCCATGATGCTCACCTTCTTGACATGATCGCTGAAGACAAAGTGGGTGCATAAGCAAATGTGGTGAAGAAAGCTGATGTACCCGGCTATCAAAAGATATAGCATCTGGGGTCTTAAAGGTTTGAAGGTAAACAAGCGGCCATCTAGCTCAGAAGCAACAAAGCCCACATGGAAGAAGCACACCAGCCTGTGTGATCATGAGGTGTTAAAGGGATCAGTTATCAGGCATCAAATAACATAAAATCAAATCATTGTGAATGAGGGGGAGTACAGATTGGAGACCCAAGACCCATCTGTAGGCAAGTGGACATCCCTTTACAGAAGGGTCATGGGGAGGAGACGAGCCTGTTGGTGCAGTATAGCAATGATGAAACGTACAACTTTCCTCTAGTTCCTAAATGCTTCCTCCCCCACACCCCCACTGTCATGATCCCAATTCTACATTACAAATCTCGCTACACTGGTACAGATAAGAACTGGAAGCACAGGGAATCCAGGACAGATGATCCCTTCAGGACCAGTGCTGAGAGTGGCGATATTGGGAGGGTGGATTGAAGGTGGGGCTAAAAGGGGAACCCGATTACAAAGATTTACATATAACCTCCTCCTTGGGGCATGGACAACAGAAAAGTGGGTGAGGGGAGACATTGGATAGTGTAACATATGACAAAATATTAATAATTTATAAATTATCAAAGGTTCGTGAGGGAGGGGGAAGGAGGGTCAAAATGAGGAGCTGATAAATAGGGATCAAGTAGAAAGCAAATGTTTTGAGATTGATGATGGCAAAAAATGTACAAATGTGCTGGACACAATGGATGTATGTATGGATTGTAATAAGAGTTGTACGAGCCCCCAATACAATGATTTAAAAAATTTTGTTCTGTGTATCAACTTTACATCTGTAAAAGTAATCAATTTACAATGTGGGTGAGATGACAGGTGATAAAACATGTCCAGTGGAATATGATGTAAAATATCAATATACAATACTACATATCTGGTAGTTACATAATTTCTTGTCAACTTTTTAAATAGGTTATTGGGGTGGAGTCTAACCTGTCAATCAGGTACAGCCTGATTGATGCCTCCTTGTGGGCCTGGCCTTCTCATGAGGATTCTGGGAACCCCTATCTTCTTCCCTGGAGGGGACATATACACCTACTCTTTCTCTATTTCACATTCCTGTTGATAAGCCACATGGAGCCATATTTTGCATATTCCAAAGTGTTTAAAAATAAACTGGAAAGCATGAAGATCGATATATTGCTCATTAGTGAGCTGAAGTGGAATGGTATTGACCATTTGGAATCATAAAATCATATGATTTACTATGCCAGCAATAACACAATCAAGAGGAATGGCACCACACTTCACTGTAAGAAAGGATCTTGCTGAATCCGTCATGGAGAACAGTGCTATCCGTGATCAGAGGATAGCTATCTCCTTTCAAGGAAATCCAATCACTATAACTATTATTCAAATGTATACACACCAACCACGAAAACTAGTGATGAAGAAGTTGAAGAATTCTTCTAACCACTTCAGTTGGAAACTGAGCAAACATGCAATCAAGATGGGTTGATAGTTATAGGTGATTGTAATGCAAAATTTGGGGGGGGGGCGAAGAGGAAGGAAGAGTAGTTGGACTTGGTGATAAAAATGAAGCTGGGATCACATGAGAGAATCTGGCAAAACCATGCCATTTTCAACAACACAAAGAACTATAGACATGAATTTCCCCAGAAAAAATATCCAGAAATTAAATGGATTATATTAGTGGGAAGATCTGATAGAGAAACTCAATATCAGCAGCTAAAACCAGACCAGGGAACAACCATCAATTCCTCCACAGGCCTATACAGAACCATTATGCATGGGAATCAAGTAAATGGCAGTGAGTTTGGTTTTTATTTTCACATTTACCTGGGGGGGGGGGTTCAGTGGTAGAATTCTCACCTTCATGTAGGAGACTCAGGCTTGAGTCTCAGCCAATGTACTTCATGTGACGTCACCAAGAAAGACTTGTGATGTACTTCTGAAAAACAGTCAACGGGAACCATACGAGTCACACACAGCCAGTCATGGTGATGTCATGGGACTACTCAGCTTCTAATTTTATGGGATTGTGATGAGCCAGAGGCTGACAATGGCAACTAACAGCAGCAATAACAATAACATGTGTCTTACGTGGTTCTTATGCAGTAGTTGATGAAATTACAATACTTCCTCATCCCTGTTGCAAAGAGACCCCATCTAGAAAATGCTGATATGACAATACATCATAAACAGTACAGTAAGTAAAATAGAAAACTTGGCTGAGACTTTTGAAAGAGAGAAAATGGATGACAGGTGTGATGGGCAGACATGCTGAGAGGTAGGGGAAATGAATCTGCTGACAGTCGATATCTATTATCAACAATAATGACAAAGAACACATATGAAAGCAAACAAACAAAAAATAGTGGTTTAAGTTCTTAAAGTTAACAAAACAATACCAAAAAACCAAACTCATTGCGCTGAGTCCGTCTGACTCACAGGCCTAATCGGGACCCTCGAGGACGGAGTGGAACGGCCCCTGTGGGTTTCTAAGACCAGACGCCACTGGGAGAGTGGGAAGCCTAGTCTTTCCTTCAGATTGCTGACTTTGTGGTTAACAGCCCAGTGCACAACCCACAAAGCCCCCGGGATCCTAAGCCTTGTATTCGGTGCTTAATATTCATCTTTAATTATTTCACCCTGAATGTGCATAAGATGTTCTGGTTCAGTGACAGATTCCTTATCAGAGACTTCCCAGTTCACGATAAGTGTTTGGGGACTGGAGTTCTTTGGATAGTACCGTTGTTGGGGTGCTGACCTAAGTAATGGAGGTTTGAGGTCAATAAGTGTTTTCAAAGGTACTTTGGGAGAAAAAGTACAGTCATGATGGAATTAGCTGACTCATGTCCACTCCTTATGTTCATTGTAGGATTGTGCTCTATAGGGGTTCCAGTGGCTGATTTTTTCCCAAATTACATTGTCAGGCATTTCTTTTGAAGGTAAATGTGAACATTTTCAGTTAAGCTGAGCATGATAAATGTACCCCTCAGGGACTCCTGTAATTTCCTTAGGAAATAGTAAAAAAAAGTTTATTGATTCTGAAGGAATGCTCTGTCTACTCTCAGGCATAATTAGAAAAGTAGCACATGCTCATTGTAATGAAATTCAAGTTGAAATTCCTATCTAAAAATTCTTTGTCCCCCTCAACAAATCCATTCCCTCTAAGTTCTGACTGTGGACAGTAATTTGGTATCTATTTCTCTGGGCTTTTAATATTTCTATTCAATACATATAATACATATAATCTTTTAACAGAATCATGGATATTGTTATACATAATTTTTACTTCTAGCCCTTTTCAGTCAATAAGGCTCTCTCGATAATCTGCACCTTAGGATATATAGATAATTCTCTCAATGCTTTAATTGCATGTATATACCTCATAGTATGGATGAACCATCACGTATTGCTTCTTTTTTGATAGACATTTGTGTTGTTGACAAGAATTTTCTATTTTAAATAGGCATCAGCTACTGGGCACTACTCATGGCACAAATTAAGACATTTGGAAAGTGAAAATTCCTATTTTCATTTAAAATACCCATTTTGAAAACTTTGCTTAATTTTTTGTTCTAAATAGCTGTTCACATGATAACACCACTGAGAGCAAAGCTGAGGGGAATTGACCACTCTCAGAGTCTGCTAGAGGAATGAGCGTTAACGTGCTCTTGCCAAGAAGGAACTTGGCAATATGTATCAAGAGTATTAAATGATTTATTTCCTCTGATAAAATAATTCCACTTCTAGAATTAGTCTCAGAATAATAATTAATGCTACAGACAAAGCTTTTGACTTTGTATCCTTGATAACCATATTTGTAATAGAAAAATTAAAAACAAATATTGAACAACAGTGGTTAAATAAAATATGCCCCATTAATGTGACAGAATTAGAGTGCATAGCCAGTAGAATATTTTCAAGTAATATGAATTACATGAAAAATACTGACAGTATAATATCAAATTTAAAGCTGACACATTATCTCATGAAATTAAACAAAGAGTTCACTTTTCTATGTTAGACTAGTGTGGGGTTTATAAATACAATAACACTGAGAATAAAGGCCCTCTCTACAGATACGGGCTCCCTTCCTCTCTGCCATGCTATTTCCTACTGTGAGCAAGCCATTTGGTGTCAGATTTTGTTACAATTGATGAACCAGTATCAGTAGGTTACAGGTGAAGTCTAGAGTTTACAGTCTGGTTTACTTTTTGAGTTTTAGAGGTCCTCGTTTACTCTTTGCACATGTCAGCTCATGAAATGATTTTCTGTATATTTTGCTCACAAGAGACATACATTTACTTTTATATTGTGAATAGACATTACTATAATAGTACGTGCTGGAAGAGATGGAAGGTGTGGCTGAGAAAAATGTCTGCAGGTCCTTCCTGCCGACGCAGCGCATGCAGGAATGGAGCGGGCTGGCCCTCCAGAAGGAGGTTCTGATTTTGGGGTGAGCGTGCGCGGAGGTTACGCTCTGTGTCCCCGGGAAAGGTTTCCTCTCTGAAAGGTGAGAGAAGGCACCTGTTGAGGAGAGCACAGCGCTTAACTGCTGGCTGAGCTCAGGTTTCTGACATTTCTAAATGCGGAAGCAAACGTTCTCCTCTACCCTGACAGCATCAGTCCCACAGACAGGACAAAGCCAAAGTCTACCACTTTGAAAAATGTGCTATGAATTTCTACTCGAGCGACAGCACAGTTCACAAATTGTTGTCCAAACCCTTATGTTCTGAGACTTACCTGAGCATAAGACAAGAAGCGGCATCTTCTGTCTTGGACGTCTTCGAAGTAGCGGGTGGTGGGGTGGGAGAGAGGCAGGGGACAAAAGTCTCCAAATTCTACCACTTAAGAAGCAGGAAGAGAGATACCAATTTTTATGTTACGCTTATTTTATTTGGGAAAAACACTAATATAATCCTTCATAGTTCTTGTTGAAGTATTATTTTAAATTGAAAAATGGCTAGAAAAATGTTGAACTTAAAACCATCTTACACTAAGCCACCAATAATTGAAGTCAATTTGTTTGTTATAACATGACTACTTGATGGCATTATGCTCACCTTTTGGTGCCATCTTTTGGCATGGTGACAAATCTCTGTAAGTTGAATAAACACAATGGAATTACATAAATAATGGTGGAGAGTTTTTATGGTGCAGTTGCTTTTACCAGACAACCAAGTGTAAGCATCAGGGTACTGTATTAGACCATTTCCTGACTTACAACTATTTACCCTCAGCACCCTAACTTCCTCCCACCTCTCCTTCCTTATTCCCTTTTACTATATTTTCTTTGTACTTTTCCTCCTCACCAAACTTGTGATTAATAAAACCTCAATCTGGGGGAGAGTCGTAAGTCCATCCCTGGCAGTTTTCCAATGGGATGTGCAGAAAAACTTTCTTACTTTGCTGGTTAACTGGAAGGATATATGGCGGAAATTTTTGAATGGCAAAGACTTGCAGACAAATCCCTCCAAATAACAGGGAAGAACAAGGACAAACCAGGGAAGATCTAACATGAGTAAGAGAGAGAGTGTCAGAACAAGAGAGAGACAGAATTGGATAGAGGGAGAGTAGTTGAACCCAGTCATTCTTGACACCAGCCAGCCTTCCCGTTCTTCAATGTTATTAACCCACCCACTGCCTTTGAGTGGATTCTGACTCATTGCTAACTTACACAGAGTTTTCAAAGGCGTAACTCTTTGTGGGAACAGGTAGCCTCATTTCTCTCCCTCAGAGAGGCTGGTGAGTTTGAACTGCCAGTCTTGTGGTTAGCAGACCTCCTTTCATCAGGGCTCCTTTCAGTTTTTTCAGATCTCATTTTTTGCTTAGTCAATTTGATATGGATTTCTAACACTTGCAATCAAAGAGTTGTGATTATTTCAATGGTTATATTGGGATTACTAGTTGGAATCAGATTTAGTGGTAGATATATGGAGTTATCACTGGATATTTATCTTTACTTGCTTTTTTACTTGACTCTAATGTAAATATTAGTGTTTAAAGAGTGAGGCAGTAGGCACGTTGTGAAAGAAACACCAAACTTCAGTTTCTTTGAAACTGCATAGCTTTGGGGGAAGAGCTGGAGATGATTAGGAAAAGGGAGTTTGACTTATAAATAAGATATGAGAAGGCAGAAGTGATATCTTTCTAGAGAAAAGAAAGCTGTGTCTTGAAAAGGAATTAATTTAGAATTCCAGACACCTCACTTTTCATCTGCTCTCAGAACCAGAAATGTGATTGAATACATTAGCTAGTGATAATACAGAATTTGCCCTTTCAGATTCTAAGAAAGATGAGCTTTGTGAATAAATTTCTTGTCTGTCAGTTCAGATAAAGAAAAGCTTTCTCCTTCCTTATGTTTCTTGTTTGAGGAATGGTCCAAGCACTCAAGGACTCCGTTCCTTTGCCCCCACAGATCGCTCAAGTTATGCTTGCTTTCTTTTATCTTTTCTTCCTATCTTTTCCAATAGGATGAAGATGGGACAATTCTGATAGATTCATATTGTCTTCATGTCAATGAGATTGACTTCTGCATTTTAAAAAACACCTTGAGCACCTTTCATGACTTACACAGAAATCAGTTAGTTGTTAGAAAGATGAGTAACTTGGGAAGGAATAGCACTGAGGGGAGTTAATGGAATGTTGAATTCTTGGAATGGTTGGTTTCCATCATGCCCGTCGGACTCCTAGCAACCCTATGCACAATCACTGTCCTGTCCCACACCATGCTCACAACTGATTGGTTTGAGCCCATTGTTGCGACCACTGTGTTAATTCACCTCAATGAGGGTCTTCCTCTTTTTCACGAACCTTCTCCTTCACCAAGCATGGTGTCTTTCCCCAGGAAATAATGTCTCCTGACAACATATCCCATTCTCACTTCTAAGGAGATTTCTGATTGTACTTCTTTCAAGACACATTTGTTTGTCCCTCTGGCTATAGATGGTACTTTCAATATTCTTTGCCAACACCATAATTCAAATGTATCAATTATTTGGTTATCTTTCTCATTCATTTTTCAACTTTCATATGCATAGGAGGCAATTGAAAGGGCCTAGCGTGGGGTTAGGTAAGTTTTAGTTTTCAAAAGCACTAGTGACTACTTTCAGTGCTTCATCCACTTGTTGAAGCATTTCCTTTGGCCTTCTGCAATGCCTGGAACATTGCTTTGTGCAAGTGCCCCCAGTACCGCAAGTTTAAGAGTCTCTGCTGACATCCACTTTGCCTTATATTCCTTTTCTGTTTTTAAGTGACCTTTTGCTTTATTTGTGCGAGATGTTCTTGATGTCACCCCACAGCTTCTAAAGGCCTTCTGTCATTAGTGTTCAGTAAATCTGTTCTTAAGATGGTCTCTATATTTAAGTGGGATATCCACAAAATTGTCATTTGGCTCTTGTGGACTTTCTACTTTTTCTTCAGCTTCAACCCGTATTTGTACATGAACTATCGATCTGGTTCACAGTTGACCCCTGGCCTTATTTTGGTTGATGATATTGAGCTTCTGTATTATCTTTTGTCATAGATGTATCCATATGAAGAGGTCCACATGTATAGTCACAGTTTACGTCATTGAAAAGGGGTTGTGGCAATGAACAAGCCATTCGTTTGCAGAATTCTATCTTGCAATCTACAGTTTGCTTCTGTCATGAAGTCTGTGTTTTTCAGCTACTGCTCCTTCTTTGTTTCTAACGCTTGCATTCTAATCATCAGTGATTATTAATGCATCTTGATTGCATGTTTGATTAATTGCAGACAAAATATTGGTAGAATTTTTAAATTTCCCCACTAGTGTATAAATTCATGAGTGTATAAATTTGCATAGTTATAATAACTGGGTAATATTATAATATTAACTCTAGAGGGCCTGTCACAGACAGTGTTGTACTTCAAGGTAGATCTTGAAATGTTCCTTTTGAACTTCCCCTTTTCAGATTGAACTGTATAATTTTACTACTCAAAATGGCCAATCCCAGTCCATTTTAGCTCGCTAACACCTAGGATGTTAGTTTGCATGCGTTCCAGTTCATTTTGGATAACTTGCAGTTTTCTTAGGGTCATACTTCATACATCCCACATTCTTCTTCTTAAGGGATGTGGGTCGAGTCTTGCCCCATCGAAGGTGTGAAACTGCTCATCAGTCTTGTTAAGGTTGACTCTCCTTTGAGGAGGGAGTTCTTCCCTTTCAACGTAAGTGGTTCATTTGCTGGCCCTGCATCAGACAATGTTCTGCTATTCCCATGAATTCTTGTGACCAGGCTCTCAGAAACAGAAAGCCTATTCTTTCCTCTTCATGTGTTCTTAGTCAGGAAATGCCACTGAAACCTGCTCATCAGGCATGATCTTGGTGGTATTTGAATTACTGGTGGCATAGTGTCCACAATCATAGCAGCATGCAAGGCACCGTAGTATGACAACGTGACACGGAAGTGCTGTGGGAGGAATGCCTGGTGTTACAATTGGTAAGGGTGAAGCATGTCTGATGCTTGCCGAATAAGAATTAGTCTTAGGTTGATGAATTTGATTTGCCTCCACCCTGGTGTAATCTGAATTGTTCAGACGCTGCTCTCCTGTGTGATATTTTTATTGTCTTAAGCACTGTATACTGCCTTAATCCAAGTTTTTGCGATTTACCCTTTCTCTCCCTCCCATCCCTGGCAGCCTTCAAATAATGTTGGTTGGTTGGTTTTCCTTTGTGTGTAAGTCTTTTCTTGATATTTTATAATAGTGATCTAATACAATGTTTGTCTTTTTGTGGTTGACCAATTTCACTCAGTATAATGCTATTCATGCTTAGCCATATTATTCCTTGGTTTAAAAAGCCAATTATAAACCTCTTATAAAGAGGTTTAAGTCCTAAAGGACAATGTTACATATCTACCTATGCAATTTCCAGGCCTGGTTATCTTCATTTCTATATGTAGATTCATATTTTTATCTGATATTATTTTTGATCTTAAGGATTTGGTTCAGCAAGTCACGGTGACACATTGCGTTAAATGTTTCGCTGTGAACTAAAAGTTCAAGTCAATCTCTTGAACTCACCAACTGCTCCCCGAGGAGAAAGAGTAAGCACACTGCCCCCCTAATGATTTACAGCCATATGAAGCAGCTCTACTTTGCCCATCTAGGATCTCTGTTAGTCCGAATTCACAGCGGGTTTTTAGGTCTGCTTTTGAATATCTGACTTGGTACCTCTTTTGTGAAGCCGCAGCTGAGGAGACTCGGGAGCTCCCCATGGCCAATGAGGAAACCAAGGAACGAGTCAAGCCTGAGAACAAGGATCAGGTGGATTTGAAGGTGGTGGTGGGGGGCAGGATGGTTCCGTGGTGCAGTTTAAGATTAAGAGGCATATGCCACTTAGCAAACGAATGAAAGTCTATTGTGAACAAGTTTTGTCAGTGAGACAGCTCAGATTCTGATTTGATGGACAGCCAATCAATGAAACAGACACACCTGCACAATTGGACATGGAGGATGAAGATACAACGGATGTGTTCCAGTAGCAGACAGGAGCTGGCGCCTTTCCACCAGAACTCTGCTCCTACCACCCAAGAGCCCATTCCCTATTAGAAAACTACAATTTGGTCCCACCACATTCTGACAATTACAGCATAGTTTCCTCTATTCTTTCGTTTCCCCTTCTCCATCCTTTATTTATTTTGTTTTTTGATTGACATCAAGTGGAGATGGGATGGGGAAAATTCTGGTGCTGTGGAAACACCCCCTTCTCCATGAGTGACATGTGAATTCGGTTCTTCTCTTTATATTTCAGTAAGCTATTTTGCTCTCACTGTTTAATAAAAATAAAAAAGTGACGTAAAACAATCCTTGCATACCTTGTTAAATTATATAATTTTAATGTTTTTCATTTATTCTTGTAAAACCAAGGACGATTTTATAACTTTTTTGTATGTAGCTCTTACATGTAGGTCATCTATGTTTAAGTAGTGGTAAAGAATCACAAAAAATGAAGCCTATATAGTTTCCCCTTCAAGTCAAGCATCTTGTTGTTTAAATAAACTTCTTGTTAAAAGACAAAAAGAAAGTTACTCTTCTTGGTAAATGATTCTAAAGTAACAGTAATTTTCTGACTTTAAAAAATGCTGTTTAATTATTTTCTTACTTGTGTTGTTTCCCAACCCAGAATCTGTTATTCTTTCCTTTACACATATATACTTGTACATGTACATGAAATTTGTCATTTTCCCCCCATGGCTTTAAGAACCATTGATTATGTGGTGCTTTGGGGTGGTTTTCCTCATGCCTCTTCTTTCTGGGTGCATTCAGATTCTTGGCTCCATGAATTTCTACTTTTCATTAAATATAGGAAAAATGTGACCATTATTCTTCAAGTGTTTACCCAATATCCCACCCACCTTTGGACTCCAGTCACTCGTATATTAGGTTGTTTGTTGATGCTCCTCCTCCATACTGTGTTCTTTCTTTTCTCTCCTTTGTCACCTTCAACCTATTCCTTCTTCTTTTTCGGTGTTTCTGTCTGAAGAGTTTCTAATGCCATGTCTTCGAGTTTGCTAATCATTTCTTCTACAATGTCTACTTGACTCTTGTTCCCAACTGGTGCGTTTTCCTCATTGAACAGTGTAGGCTTTTAGTCTCTAGAAGCACAATTTGACTCTTTTAAAGATATCTTCTAAGTCTCTACTTTGGGAGCATGTGTAATGCAGTGATCTCTGTTTTAATGTCACTGGCTTCTCATGGTTATTGCTAGGTGGGTTGTGGTGGACTTAGTTGTTTCCTCATTGTGGGTTGTGTTTTCATGCTTGTTTGCATGAGATAGAGTGAGTGAGGGACAATCCAGACAGACAGAGGGTGGGGGTGGGGGAGAGATCAGTCAGCTCCTTTCTACTACAGTAAAGTTGGAGAAAATAGTTTAGACTGACAATGGGCTCACTAGCATTTCACCTTGCTTTGGATACCCTTAACCCATCTGGTTATAGGGAGCCTTGTACATAAGCATCTCTTTCCCAGAGGTTACTCCAGCTGAACCTGCAGGCTACCAGGGGCAATGAAAGGCTCCTCAAAGTCAGGGGAAAATATATAAAGACAAGGAAGTGGGGCCTGGGTGGGCTCCTTCTCCCAAGCTCCCTGGGGAGGCTGAATGTGGTGTCGGCAAGTACAGCGGCCAGTCTAGGGGGTGATCCTTCAGGGTGGAGAGGGGTGGAGGCAAATGGTCTCATTAAGAGAGGAGTTACCAGAGCAAATGGCCCTTGGTACTTCCAAGTGACTTAGGACAAATTAATCCTTAACCTTATTTCTTCATTTGTTTCATAAATACCTCACCAATTTTCAGTTCTTTCTCTTTATATTAAGCTTTGAGATGTAAATTCAGAAGCATCTGCTTGCAATTGGCATTAATGTCTTGTTTGGTTAGGATTGTATTTTTCTAATGTACTTAGCACAGTTCATGTGTCTTTCTCCCTCAGTAACCTCTGAACTCCTCAAAGACAGAATTGTTTTTACTTTCATATCTCCTGGTACACTTACCAGTCAGCTATATTGAATAAATGAATGAGTTCATGAAGCATTATTAACCAGGACTTTTATTTCCTAACTCAAAAATGAAAACATTTAATGCCTTTAAAATAAGAACTGGTAATTGCCGCTTAGGTGCTCAGAAGCTGTCCCACAGCATTAAAAGAACCACTAGCAATTTCCCTCTTTTCGTGCTTCGTTATTTACCAGATAGGTTGGAAGTTTCAACCACTTCGTGGCATGCTGGAAAAAGGCAAGGAGGTTCATTTTCCAGCCCTGAACGCCTCGTGGAACACAGTTTTCATGTGCATGTGCGGAGTTGTCATTAGGCAGAATGGACATGATAAAAATGGGTATACAATACATAGGATTTGGGTAGCCTTATTGCTTCTCATGTCTGAAGAATCAGAATCAGCCCCATAGCTGGTTGCTCCCCATAGAAGAATACTGTTCTACACAGACATGGAGATTCTCAAAGGTATTTGACTCAGAGAAGCCTGCAGAATATCTTCCACAAGAGCCTTGAGCTCAGATTCTGCTCCAGTAATGCCATTTCCCCCTGTATCCTTGCAATATTTAGAAATTTTGGAAACATCTCTCTAGACTGAGTCCCTGCAGCTCTGTGATGTTTCCCAGGCTATCGGTCATCCATCAATTGTCAATTCCACATCCAAAGAGGGTGACCCGCACATTCCTTCTGCCAAAGGCTTGGTCATGCAATCTAAGCAAAGACATCAGAAAGCTCAGTAACAAGAAATCCCCGTTCATTTGATCTCAATTAATTAGGCATCAGCCAGCAGGCTGACAAGGGATGAGTTGACATTTACCTCAGCATTGGAAGACTTTTTTTTTTTCATACATTGAAAATTAATTGGGAAACAGAACATCAGGTGAATGTTGGGGAGACAACCAAAAAAACCAAACCAATCCCAAATAAAAATAATAAATGAAATGAGACCGAGATAGGCAATTGCTCTTATGATAACAACGACCTGTTACAAATCTCCTAGTAGTAGACAGTAGAAAGAGCATTGTCAAATGAGTTTTTTGCCCTGAGTGCCTGCCCCGGTTCTGCCCTCCCAGCTGGTTCACTTCAAGCACACTACAGCTCTTCATTGGCCGTTAGTTGATTCCTCTTTGAGTATCTAGTACTGCCATAACAGAAGCAACAAAAGGGGGTGACTTTAACAAACAGAACTTTATTTTCTCATAGTTTAGGGGACTAGAAATTTGAATTCAAGATGCTAGTTCTAGGGGAAAACTTTCTCTCAGTGTTTGCTTTGGTCGACAGGTCTTGTCTCTTTTTGCCATGTGGAGATTTTCATGTGTCGTGGCATCTCTTCCCCATCACTGCTCCTTTTATGGCTCAAAAGAGATTGACTCCAAATGTGCCAATTCTAATAGATCATAAAATTAACAATGAAAATCCCTTCCCCAATTGGATTATAACCATAGGTACAGGGACTTCTGGGGAGCACAAATTAATCTATGGCATTCTATAAAATCAGAAGTTGTTCCCCAAGGCCTCTTAAAACAACTGTATCCCTGGGTGTTAGTCTGGGTACTTTAGAGAAACAAATCCACAGGAACTCATGTATAAGACAGAGTTTTATATAAAGGTTAAGTGCACATCAAGGAAATATCCCAACCCAGTGCTGCCGGGGCCCTCAAGTCCAACATTAACCCATATGTCCAACACCAGTCCACAAAGTCCTCCTCCATCTCACAAAACACACAAAATGATGCCAATTCCAGGAGGAAAGCCGAGTCAATGAATGTGTAAACATCTCAGCGCTGGCAGGGGTCTCCACACGGGTACTCCAGCACCCAGGGCTGCATTGGGGTAGGTCCATCTGGCTTCTCCTCAGGGATGTCTTGTAGGAAGTGAGCCTTGCCAGCTGAAGCAGGGAACTGGCTAAGGCAGCTGCACCCTGGTCAGACCATCAGAAATCAAGAGACCCGAGAACTAGAAAGACAAGACTCATTGAGCCATTTATCCCTCTGCCTTTCAATTAACCCCACATGTGTTTATCAGCCAGGTTGGTACAATAAACTAACTACTTTACCCTGGATAGATAGTAATGTGCTTCATTGCAAACAAACCCTAGACCGGTGTTTCTCAACCTGCCTCTTGCTGCAGCCCTTTCATATACTTCCTCATATTGTGGTGACCCCCCAACCATAAAATCATTTTTGTTGTAACTTCATCACTGCAATGTTGCTACTGTTATGAATTGGGCAACCCCTGTGAAAGGGTTGTTCGACCCCCAAACAGGTCATGACCCACAGATTGAGAAATGCTGACTGAGAGCTTCAGTATACCAGGCAACTCAAGCACCATAGGAGGAGGTGCGCTCTCTGGCTAGAAGATGTGTTCATCAGAGTTTAAGAACACCAGTGCTTCCCAGTTGCAATCTATCCCTCTCACTTTGCCAGGACAATCTTTCCAAAGGCCCTTCTGACCTTGTCTCTTCTTTACCTCTGTAACGTACCAACTCCTTAGCAAGACATACAAGGTCCTTCACAATGTTTCTAGCCCATGCCTTGGTCATCCTTTACTCAAATCGTGGGTGTCCCCCAGAATGATGTATGCACAATTTACAGAATGCCCACCACACTTCAAACTCAAAGTGTTTGCATATGCTGTTCTCTGTTGTACCTGGGAACTAACTGCTGCAGACCCTGCATGTCTTAGCTCAAGCAGCCACTCTGCTGTAATGCTTCCCCCAGCTTCTCCAGGGGGAGGGACTGATTCTCTTGGCTTCTAGTGCTTTTCTCCATTGTAGTCTTGAAGTGGTCTGTGCGCCAACCCCACTAGGGCCGTATTCTCTAAGTACTTGAGATTTGTTCTATTTATCTTTATGTTTCTTGGGTCCATGCAGAGATACTAAATGGTTTATTGTATGGCTGAATGAACACGGCATTTGAAAGTAATAAAAAGACAATTTTATAGCTACTTAATTTTGAAATTTCTTTTTTTTTTGAGATTAGCTTTCCCATGCTAATCTGAATTAGTTAATGTTGCTAAACTTTTGGGGAATTCTCTAAGAATCATTTGCTATGAAGATTCTGTTTTGAGGCTTGCAATTAAGGTTTGCAGAGAGGGTTTAGTTAGTGAACTGAGACTGAATGCTTAAGAAAGTCATTTGGAAAATGTCATGGGCAACTTTTTGAACAGTACTGTTTTCATCCCATGGTAGTAGAGACTGGCTTACTTGCTAGTCTGTTAAGCCAAATCATAGCTATGTTTCTGCACACCCATTAGGAAGCATAATGTTAGAAAAGAGTAGCCTTCCTCAAGGTTCCATAAATGTTTTGCCCCTGGAGATATTCGAGTGAAAGCTAGAAGCCCCCTGATACGGTTGCAGGAGGAACTTCATGCATTTTATTTCACCTGATTTTATCCCCCCACTTTATGAACTTCCACAGTAAGCATGAGAAAAGTGAGACTCAGAAAGCTATGTTTTTGAATTATTTCAGTCCTACTGACATTTTGAAGGAATTTTGGTGGACTAGTGGGCTACACATTGAACGGTTAACCACAAGGTCTGCAGTTAAAATCCACCAGCCTCTCTGTGGTAGAAAGATGAGGCTCTGCTCTTAAAAAGATTTGAAGTCTCAGAAACGCCCAAAGGGCAATTCCATTCTGTCCTATGAGATTCATAGGGTCACTATGAGTTAGGACTTTTTTTTTTTAAGATCATTTAATTGGGGGCTCTTACAGCTCTTATAACAATCCATACATCAATTGTATCAAGCATATTTGTATATATGTTGCCATCATTGTTTCTAAACATTTCCTTTCTGTTTGAGCCCTTGGTATGAGCTCTTCTTTTTTCCCTCCCTCACCCCCCTCATGACGCCTTGATAAAATATACATTATTATTATTTTCATTTCTTACACTGACCGCTATCCCCCTTCACCCTCATTTCTGTTGTACATCCCCCTAGTGGGGAGAGTGGTTATGCATTGATAATTACAATCGATTTCCCCTTCCTCTCCACCTCCCTACTTTCATAGTATTGCTACTCCCATTGCTGTGCCTGAGAGTTTTATCTGACTTGGATTCTGTGTGTTGTGAGCTCTTATCTATACCAGTGTGCGCGCTCCAGTCTAGCCAGAACTGAAGGGCAGGACTGGGTTCAGGTTAGTGAGAGGTGAGGAAGCCTCAAAGAACCAGAGGACTCTTGTTTGTTTCATTGGTGCTATACTGCACCCTGATTGACTCATCCCTTCCTGGTGACCTTTTGTCTACACATAGGCTTTGGATCTCTGTTCTGACCTCCCTCGTTCTCCACAATACATTTTTTTGCTTGTTTGTTTTGGGTCTTCTGATGCCTGTTACCTGATTCCATTAATATCTCATGATTGCATAGGCAGGTGTGCTTCTTCCACATGGGTTTGTTGCTTCTCTGCTAGAGGACTGCTGGTTTAATCTCAGGCCTTTTAAGGTCCCAGACCTTTTAATAGCTGGGCACCATCAGCTTTCTCTACCATATTTGCTTGTGTACCCATTTTGTCTCCAGTGATCATGTCAGGAGGGTGAGCATTACAGAAAGCCAGGTTGTTAGAAGAAAGTGTTCTTTCATTGAGGGAGGGCTTGAGCAGAGACCCAAAGTGCATCCACTTCCTCAATGTATTACCATATATATATGTGTACAAAGGCCAATTCCTCTATTTTTATGAATTAATAAATGCACATATGTTCCCACCCATGGTTATGCTTCTATCCATAGCTTTGCTTCTTAGAGCATTCCTCTGTTTCATTTTTCCCTTCATCCTATCCCACTGTTATGCTCACCTTTCTTCTGTCTGGTAGCAATTCCTCTCAGTTAGATTGCCATTTCTCCAACACACCCAGGATTTCTAAATCCTCCTCATTGATTTTATTCCCTTGTCTATGATGTTGTTTGCTCACTGCTCCCTTTCCCTCCCCTCTAGTCCCTCCAGAACCATTGGTCTTGTTGCGTTCTCCTCAGACTTGTTTCCCATGCATGTATTTAAAAAATAATTTTATTGGGAGCTCATACAATTCTTATCCCTATCCATACATACATACATTGTGTCAAGAACATATGTACATTTGTTGTCATCATCATTCTCAAAACATTTGCCTTTTACTTGAGCCCTTAATATCTACTAGTCATTTTCCCCATCCTTCCCACTTCCCCCTACCTCATGAACCCTTCATAATTCATAAATTATTATTATTTTGTCATATGTTACACTGTCTGATATCTCCCCCTGCCCTCTTCTCTGCTGTCCATCCCCCAGGGAGGAGGCTATTCATAGATTCTTGTAATCAGTTCCCCCTTTCTAAACCACATTCCATCCACCCTCCAGGCATTGCCACTCTCACCACTGGTCCTGAGGGAGTTATCTGTCCTGGATTCCCTATTTCCAGTTGCTATCTGTACCAATGTACATCCTCTGGTCTAGCCAGATTTGTAAGGTAGAATAGGGAACTTGATAGTTGGGGGAGGAAGTATTTAAGAACTAGAGGAAAGTTATATGTTTCATCATTGCTACCCTGCACCCTGACTGGCTCATCTCCTCCTCACAACACTTCATCAAGGGGGTGTCCCGTTGGCTACCGATGGGCTTTGAGTCTGCACGCACCCATATTTACAATTATATGATTTTTTGTTCCTTGATGCTTGATACCTGATCCCTTCAACAGCCTGTGGTCACACAGACTGGTGTGTTTCTTCCATGTGGGCTTTGTTGCTTCTGAACTAGATGGCCACTTGTTTATTTTCGAGCCTCCAAGGCCCCAGATGCTATATCTTTGATAGCCTGGCACCATCAGCTTTCTTCACCACATTTGCTTATGCACATGTTTGTCTTGATTGATCGTATCAGGAAAGTGGGCACTCACTGATATGATTTTTAGTTCTTTGATATCTGATAACTGGTCCCTTCTACACCTTGTGGTCAGACAGGCTGGTGTGCTTCTTCCATGTGGGCTTTGATACTTTTAAGCTAGATGGCCGTTTGTTTATCTTCAAGCCTTTAAGACCCCAGATGCTATATCTATTGATAGCCGGGCACCATCAGCTTTCTTCATTTTTCTTCAGCAATTGTGTTGGGAAGGTGTGCATCCTGGAATGCCAATTTAACAGAATAACATGTTCTTGCATTGAGTAAGTGCTTGAGTGGATGCCCAATGTCCATCTGCTGCCTTAATACTAAACCTATAAATAGATGCACAGAGATCTGTTTCCCCACACATTCCAGTCTTTAGACCTCTGAAAATACCCTTTGTCACCTAGTTCTTTCCTCCTTTTCCTTTTCCTTTCCTCTTGTCCTACTATCCTAGTCAGCTTCATTTGGGTTTCAGTAAGTTCTCTCGGCTACCTTGCCCAGGCTGAATCCCTACCAGGCCTCTAATACCTTCCTTGCCACTGATTTTGGATCACTTGTTGCTCCCCTGTCCCTGGGTTGGTCAGCACCACCTCCTTACCCACTCTTCCCCCTCTCCCATGCCCCCCCGGAACCATTGGTCCCGTTGTTTTCTCCTCCAGACTATTCATCCAGGCTATCTTATCTAGATAGATCTGTAGAGAAAATAATATGCACCAAAAATCAAGCCATAGCAAGATAGGCAACGAGTGAGAACACAGCGATGACAACAAAAAAGGAAACCAATTACCCATAGAAGAATAAATTAATTAATAAAAACAACCTGTAGATAGATCAAGGTCTGATTTTTGCTCTCTAGGTGTGTCCTTCAGTCAGGTCCAATGTGGTACCATGCTTTGGCCCCAATCTGTCTTTTGTACTCGATCGGCGGTTCCCTGCTCTGCTCCCCCAGTGGCTCTGCCGCACACTTTTAGTGGATTGGCTTAATGTCACAGAGTCAGTCTGGGCCAGTTCCGACACTGAGTCTCCAGTGTTGTCCCCCTTAGGGCCCTGGGCCATCAAGGGACGGTGTGTCTCATAGAGGGATCAGCCATATTGTCTACTCTGTCCATTGGCTGTTCAGAGTGGGGATATCATCCTCCAGGTTTGATGGGCCAAGATGTACTCCACTCTCTCTTCCTCCCCCTTCATTTCCTCCCATTTGCTCTGATCAGACATGCCCCTTTCTCCTAGCTGCAGTTTCAGTGCCGTCCTCTCCAGTAAATTCTTCTGGGGGAGGGGCAGTTGTCTATGTAGCTGGTATGGGGGCTGAGGCTTTAGGCCCCCCACTCCCTCCCCACTCCTTGCCGTACACTGCATTTGTCTGGCACTGGCTTTATATCTGGTCCCTCTTTCCCTGTGGAGACACAAACAATACCCTCCCCTTGGGTGGGTCAGTGCCCTATTCCCCTATCACACATCTTTTTTCCCCCTTTTTAGATACCATATGTATTCCTGGATTTGGTCTGACCCCTGCCATACTACCTGGACCTCATCCCTCCTGGAGTGTTTGTATACAGTAGCTATTTCCTTGTGCCCCTTTTGCACTTACCTTTCTGTTCTCTCATATATATATATAAACTTACCTCAGCAGACTCATCTTATACTTGTCCTTTTGCATTTAGCTTACTTCACTTAGTATAATTTCCTCCAATTCTTTCCATGCGGCGATATGCATCATGCATTCATCACTGCTTTTTAGTGATGCATAGTACTCCATTGTATGTATGTACCACAGTTTTTTAATCCATTCGTCTGTTGATAGAAATTTGGGTTGTTTCCAACTCCTTGCGATTGTGAACTGTGTCACAATGAACATTGGAACACAGATGTCTGGCCGTGGTTTGTTTCTTGCCTCTTCTGGGTATATGCCCAATAGAGGGATTGCTGGGTCGTATGGTAACTCAATTTCAATCTGTTTTAGGTATCGCCAGATTGATTTCCATAGTGGCTGTACATACTTACAGTCCCACCAACAGTGGATGAGAGTTCCTGTCTCACCACAGCCCCTCCAACACTTGTTGCTTTATGACTTTTTTTAAATGGGCTATCTTTGAGGATGTTAGGTGGTATCTCATAGTTGTTTTGATTTGCATTTCTTTTATGGCTAAGGATTGGGAACATTTTCCCATATGTTTATTGCCCATTCGGATTTCAGACTGTGAAAGTTCTGTTCAGATCCTTTGCCCACCTCATCAGTGGGCAATTAGTTTTTCTCTTATTGAAAGCTTGGAAAGTATTATAGATTTTAGTAATGAGGTCTTTGTCTGATGTGTTGTTGCTAAAGATGTTTTCCCAGTCGGTGGACTCTCTTATTACTCTCTTGGTGAAGTCTTTCAATGTACACGTGTCTTATCTTCAGCATATCCCACTTGTCTATTTGTGACTCCTCTGTCTTTGTATCCTTCCCTATTTCTGATAGCCTATGTATTCCCTGTGCCAAGGTTCTCAAGTTGGTCCAAATTCCCTCATTGATGGCCCTAATTGTTTGGGGTTTTATCTCAAGGTCTGTGATCCACCTTCAGTTTATTCTTGTGCATGGAATGAGGTAAGGGTCTTGCTTCATTGTTCTCCAGGTAGATATCCATTTTTTTCCAGCACCATTTATTGAAGATGGCATCTGCTTCCCATTTAATATTTTTTTGGCTCTTATCAAATATCAGTTGCCTGTATGCTGATGTTTTTATTTCTGGGTTTCCAGCTCTTTTCCATTGGTCTGAATATCTGTCATTATGTCAGTACCACACTGTTTTGACTACTGTGGCCATAGAGTACGTGGTAAAATCAGGTAGAGCAAGTCCTCTCATTTTGTCCTCCTTCTTGAGGAGTTCTCTGCTAATTTTGGACTTCTTCCTCCTCATATGAAGTTGGTGATCTGTTTTTCCAATTCTTTGAAGAAGGATGGTGGTATTCGTATCAGGATAGCAGCATTGAATTTATATAGTGCCTTGGGGCAGACCTGACATCTTTACTATATTCAGTCTGCCAATCCATGAGCATGGGATATTCTTCCATTTGTTGAGGTCACTCTTTATTTCTTGAAGTAGTGCTTTATAATTTTCCTCACCCAAATCTTTCGTGTTTTTTAGTCAGGTATATCACTAGGTATTTCACTTTGTGCTTGGCTGTTGTAAAGGGTACTCCCTTTTTAGTCGTCTCTTCTGTGGTCTTGTCTGATGTGGAGAGAAGTTCAATAGACATCTGTTTGTTGATTTTGTATCCTGCCACTTTGCCATATTCCTCTGTTGCTTCCAACACTCTGCTTGTGGATTTTAAGGGATCTTCAATATATAGAATCATATCATCTGCAAATAATAATTTCACCTCTTCCTTCCTCAGCTGAATACCTTTAATATCTTTCCTTTGTCTTGTGTTGTTAGCTAGGACCTCCACTATGATGTTAAATAGGAGTGGGGACAAAGGGCATCCTTGTCTGGTCCCCTTTTTCAGTGGAATTGTTTTCATCTTTTCTCTATGAATTACCACATTAGCTGTTGGTTTTTCATATATGGCTTTTTATGATATTGAGGAATTTTCCTTCTATTCCTGTCTTCTTAAGTCTTAAATAGGAATGCGTGTTGGATTTTGTCAAATGCTTTTTTCCGCGTCTATCACTATTATTATGTGGTTCTTATCATTTTTCCTGCCAATGCGGTGAACAATGCTGAAGGTCTTTCGTATGTTGAGCCTTCCCTGTATCCCTGGTAAGAATCCCACTTGGTCATGGTGAGTTATTTTTTAATATGCTTCTGTATTCTATCGGCCAGTATTTTGTTAATGATTTTTGCATTGATGTTCATTAGGGATATTGGTCTCTAGTTCTCGAATCTTGTGGCATCTTTACCCACTTTAGGTATCAAAGTTATACTGGCTTCAAAGAAAGAGTTTGGGAGTTTTCCATCCTTTTCTATGTTCTGGAAGTTTTTGTATAGGATTGGTGTCAGTTCTTCCCTGAATGCTTGGTAGAATTCTCCTGTGAAGCCATCTGGCTCAGGGGATTTTTTTGTTGGTAATTCCTTGATTACGTTGTCTATTTCTTCCATTGCTATGGGCCTGTTGAGGTTGTTGACATCCATCTGGGATAGTGTAGGGAGGGATTGTGTTTCCAAATATTTGTACATGTCTTCCACATTTTTGAATTCATTAGAATATAGGCCTTCATAGTACTGGGTCATGTCTCTCTCTGCTCTGTATAGGGTTGTTGTGTGTCTGAGTCAATGTCAAACCACCTAACAGCAACATCACCCACAAATATAATATATTATAAATTTTAGATGGCCCACATTGTTATTGGGATGGCACATCCAGGTCCCTGAATCATGTGTCAAGTTTGATGAATCTAAAATATGCTGCTCAGCTGCAAATGACAGCCTTCTCATGTCCCCAGAACCAAGACCAGGTGGGTCAAATTCAGGGTCAAGAGAGAGAAGAAGGGCGGGGGAGAGTTAGAACTTTGTCAGAACATCCATGTAATGAAGGATGATGTATAGTGCCTGCCAAATCCATTGAGGATCATGGTCCAGTCAAAACATAGAAAACAAAAAGAAAAAACAAACAAACAAAAAATCCCAGCAATAATGACAAGGAGAAATAGAAAAACTTCAATGGAAAGTAAAGCAGAAAATATTAAAACCTGGAACAGATTCAAAATTAGTCAAAAGTGAAATAAATTGATAAAATGTTACATTTTAACCCAACTACATCTGTAACAATCCACTTTAGAAGGTACTCTGACAGCAAAACTATGTCTGGACTGTGATCAGAGGGAATTCACTGCAGGCTGAATCCATGTGGGGACCCTGAAAATAGATTTGGGGCTTCCATTGTAGTCCAGAACCTTTTATAAATCTGAGTTTAAGCTCTAATACTGTTCCCTCCTCTGGATGTGGATATTACTATTTGCAATCTTTGGATGACATAGACTGGTGTTCATCTTCCTTGTGGATTTAGCTGACCCCTCCTTTAAGACAAGCCCTTAAGACCCAGGTACCATTTATTCTTTCTAATAGCTGGGCACCATCTGATCTCTTCACTGCATTTTGCTGTAGCACCCATATCTTCAATGATCTCTCTGTGAGGGCAGGTATTGAGCAGGGCTGTGCCATAAGAATTAATTATTCTTAGGTTAGCGCTACAATTAAGAGTGATAAACCCCAAGGGAGAACATATCTGGCATTGTTTTTCTAATTGGACACTTCTGACCTTGTTTCTATCCAGATCGCGTGCTATAGAAAATGGGACTATAGATTCTGTCCTTTCAAGGTATACAACATCCTTCATAGACTACACCAGAAGGATCCAATTTGGAAACCACATTATGTACCGGACTTTATCTTAAACTCGCCTGTAGCAGATTCAAACCCTGGACTTAAGGCTGAAATGCCCTCGTGTGAGGAGCAGCAGATGACTGCTATCGTTAGGCTGTGGAATTGGAAGTTACTTTGAGAGTGCCCAATGAATTGGGGCTCAGGACTACCACATGGTTATTATTGCCATGCTCTCTCTTTTTAAATGACATGGGTTTGTCTAGTAGGCATCTATCTACCTTTGTGAATGACTGTTAATGAATGTTTTGCCCCATCTCTAAACCTCATTGTGTACTATCCAGAACTCTAGTTTTCAATCCGTACAATTAAACTATCCATGCATGGTGATCTAAAAAGCTGTCCCACGTGTATAATCTCCTTTTTTCTAAGTGTTTTCAATTTTGTACCCCTGGCTAATTTAATGACACTGTCAATTGAATTACCTATGCCTCATCGAGGTGAATTATAATGTTCTCCAATAAAATGGTAATGATGTTTCTGAAGTGAACCAGGGACATATACAAACCATAGGTATATGGATGGATTTGGGGACCTAACTCTTGGTGGCATCAAAGGGAAGGGATCTGGAAAGTGTTGGCTTTGGATCCTCCCTGGGTGACTGACAGTCAGGTGCACCACTTTTTGAAGTGGCCATACTTTTGAAGGCAGAAGAAAGAACATGGAATTTGTAATCCTAAAATGGAGTAAAGGATGCCCGACTCCTTCACAAATCAGCCAAGGAATGGACGCTTGAGTTCAGCTTCCTATGCCTTTAAATGGGGCGTAAGACTCCTTGACCTGCCTGGTGTGATGATCAAATGAGTGGTTTCCATGACGGCCTCCTGTAACCTTCAAATCGTCCTATAGAGCTATCTATTTGTGAACAAGTGGGTTTCATTATAGGGCAGGGTGAGAACAATTCATTGCTAATTAGAGCTCTTTCTTTTAAAGTGTGATTTAATTCTACTGGTGAATATTTAAATGTTTTCTCTTAAATGGCCTTACCTTTTGTCCTAAGGTCTTACACAAGGGTGACCTGAGCAGGATTTTAAAAATCAGTTTGGAGACTGATTTTTCAGATCTGTATCATATTTCTGTGGGTGAAGTACACCCTCTGTTTCTATACTCTCACATCTTTCTTCCTTTTATTCAAGTTGGTCAGCTATTTAACATGGATCTGCCTGCTATTACTGCTTAAAGACCTATCAGGAATTAACAAAGAATCCTCATTGAGTCAACATTAGTTATTGAGGTAAGAAATGAACTTTCTTCTAAGGAAAGCTGTATGTTGAGTCCATTAAAATTGATCACTGTTGTGAGGGCTGGGCGTGCATATATTTATAGGTTTAGTATTAAGATAGCAGATGGACATTGGGCCTCCACTCAAGTACTCCCTCAACACAAAAACACTTCGTTCTATTAAGCTGACATTCCATGATACTCACTTTCCCAACATGATCACGAAAACAAAGTGGGTGCATAAGCAAGTGTGGTCAAGAAGGTTGATGGTGCCTGGCTATCGAGAGATATAGCATCTGGGGTCTTAAAGACTTGAAGGTAAACAAATGTTCATCTAGCTGAGAAGCAACAAAGCCAACATGGAAGAAGCACACCTGCCTGTATGATCATAAGGTGTCGAGGGGACCAGGTACCAGCACCAAAGAACAAAAAAATGAGGGTGAATGAGGGGCAGTACAGGGTGGGGACACAAGGCTCATCTATAGAAAACTGGACATTCCTTTGCAGAGGGATATTGGGGAGGAGACATGTCAGTCAGGGTGCAGTGTGGCATTGATGAAACACACAACTTTCATCTAGTTCTTAAGTACTTCCTCCCCACCCACTATCATGATCTGAATTCTACCTCACAAACTGGCTAGACCTGGTGCAGATAGGAACTGGAAACACAGGACAGATGAACCCTTCAAGATCAGTAGTGAGAGTAGCAATACCTGGAGGGTGGAGTGAGGGTGGGGTAGAGAGGAGGAACCAATTACAAAGATCTACATATAACCGCCTCCCTGGGGGATAGACAACAGAAAAGTGGGTGAAGGGAGACATCGGAGAGTGTAAGATATGTCAAAATAATAATCTATAAATTATCAAGGGTTCATGAGGGAGGGGGGAGTGGAGGGAGAGAAAAAAGGAGCTGATACCAAGGGCTCAAATAGAAAGCAAATGTTTTGAGAATGATGAGGGCAACAAATGTATGAATGTGCTTGCCAAAATGGATGTATATATTGATGGTGGTAAGAGTTGTACGAGCCCCAATAAAATTATTTAAATTAAAAAATCGATCACTGTGGTGAGACACAGGAAAATCAAGGCAGCAGAGGAAAAGCCTAACAGAGCAGACATTAAGGAGCTCTTAGTCACAAACTGAACTATAACAGTGTGCTGAGTTTTGTGAGATCCTTAACAAGGTCCTTAAAATGGAGAGCTTGAACAAGTTACCCCAGAGAGGAGTTCATTGCCGTGATACAGGACGGAGACGCCTGGCCCAGTAAAGTGAGAAATATCTGTTGCATTTGGGTAACTGCATATGAAATCAACAAGAAGCTATAAAGAGTGATTTAGTTGTGCCTCTAGCGTTATGGGAAATAACTTATTGATGAGACAGGATTTGTAACTTGAGCTGATTCTACAAGCGGGATCTAAAATGTTAGAAACCAGACAAGAGTGTGCAGACTAATTAATAAGCTCAACCTTTCCCTACGGTGTTGCCTGTGTCTATTGCAGGGCATTTAGAAAGTTTGAAAGTGTGTGAAGTTTTTGATTTAGTGGTCATTAAAGTGCTGTAAGCATTCTGGTCCAGGCAGTTTCCAGCTGCAGCCAGAAAGCCAGGCCTGTTTGATCAGGTTTGATCCCCTCATGTTGCCTCTTCTGCTTGCTTCTTGATTAGAAGCTGGCCATATGCGTGAGAGAAATGAAAATCAGTCCAGCGACAATGATATGGGGAAAAGTTGATTATGGAGATAAAGCATTTTATCATGAGCTAACCAAGCTTCTAGGGTGCTTATGTGATATAGCATTTGGTTATCTAATGCCCATGATACAACTTCTGTTGTAATCAGTAAAAATTCTAGGTTCATGAGAATGATGAGAGCAACAAATGTACAAATGTGCTTGACATACAATGGATGCATGGATGGATTGTGATAAGAGTTGTACCAGCGCCCAATAAAAAGATTTAAAAATAAATTCTAGGTTCATGCATGTAGATTTGCAAGTATATGGTTTAATGGTAGAATTTTCATCTTCTGTGTGGAGGACCTTGTTCAGTTCCAAGCTAATGCGACTCAAGTGTAACCCCCACCTATCTCTCCGTGAAGGTTTTGGTTGTGTGGCTCTGTCCTGACTAAGACAGATTAGGAAGAAAGGTCTGGGGAGCTCCTTCTGAAATTAACCATGGAAAACCCTGTCCTTGCCTGCATTCTGCTTTCCAGCTGATCATGGGAAGGGGCAGGAGCAGGCATGCCATGGTACATGGGGCCTCCTTGAGTTGGCACATCACTTGGCAGCAGTGAACAGCAGTCATATAAAATAGCTATCAAGAAGCTTCAGTTGAGGATGTGCCTGGATATGTTCCATAACCATTCCCAAAGTCTTAGCTGTCATAGATCCAAGTATGTCCAGACTTGACAGAGACCAGAGAAAGAGTTCAGTGGAAGGACCTGTCGTTCCCAAAGCTTTAACATCAGGCAGCACCTACCTTGAGGACCCAGGAGGATCCTGCAGTTTCCAGAGACAGTAATTACCCAACTGTGGCCAGATGGCTGGATCTGTGCCCCATGGTGGCCCAGTGGTCTCTACACTAGAGCAGTTCCATGATGGGATGTGGAACAGTACTCCTAGCTTGATAGCCTCCCAGGAAAACTGTGGGCTTCCCACCGATTATGTGTATTTACTGTGAAAACATAGCCAATGTGATTTCTGTAGTTTGCAAGAAAGACCCCTGTGTGATAAACTCAAAACCCAGTTCGCGGTCATCATCTCTTCGAAGCTATTCCTGGTTCTGATGGAATAAGTGGATGTCTTCTGCACTGGGCTCCTATAAAGGAGTCGTTGTGGTAGTGTGGATGAGACCGCCAGCTGCCAACTGCAGAGATGGTGCTTCTGCCCCAACAGGTCCTCTACAGAAGAAGTGATGGAAAAGGAACAAGTGATCCCAAATCAGTGGTGAGGAGGATGTAAGAAGCCTGATAGGGCTTGATCAAGGGCAATTTAACCGAGAGGAATTCCTGCAACCCAAATGAAGGCTGAACATGATAGTGGGGTAAGATAAAAATAAAAGGAAATAGAGGAAAGAACTAGGAGGCAAAGGGCATTTATAGAGGTCTAATTATGGCATGCATATATGTAAAGATATTTACAGATGATGTTGAGGAAGTAGATCTAAGTGCATATATTTATAGGTTTACTATTAAGGTCACAGATGGACATTGGCCCTCCACTCAAGGACTCCCTCAATGCAAGAACACTTTATTCTATTAAACTGGCATTCCAAGGTGCTCACTTTCCTGACTCAATCACTGAAGACAAAGTGGGTGCATAGGCAAATGTGGTGAAGAAAGCTGATGTTTCTTGTCTATCAAAAGATACAGCATCTGGGGCCTTAAAGACTTGAAGATAAACAAACAGCCATCTAGCTGAGAAGCAACAAAGCCCACGTGGAAGAAGCATACTGGCCCGTGTGATCACGAGGTATCATGTATCAAAGAACAAAAATCCTATCATTGAGAATGAGGGGGAGTGTGAAGTGGAGACCCAAAGCCCATCTGTAGACAACTGGACATCCCCTTACATAAGGGTCATGGGGAGGAGATGAGCCAGTCAGGGTGCAGTGTAGCAACAATTAAACATGCAACTTTCCTCTAGTTATTAAATGTTTCTTCCTCCCCAGTATCATAACCACAGTTCTATCTTAAAAATCTGGCTAGACCAGAGGATGTACATGGATAAAGATAGGAGCTGGAAACACAGGGAATCCAGGACAGATGAATTCTTCAGGACTAGTGGTGAGAGTAGCGATACCAGGAGGGTGGAGGGAAGGTGGAGTAGGAAGGGGGAGCCTATCACAAGGATCTACATATAACCCCCTCCCTGGGGGACAGACAACAGCAAAATGGGTGAAGGGAGATGTCGGACAGTGTAACACATGACAAAAATAATAATTTATAAATTTTCAAGGGTTCATGAGGGAGTGGGCAGCGGGGAGAAAAGGGGGAAATGAGGAGCTGATATCAAGGGCTCCAGTGGAAAGCAAATGTTTTGAGAATGATGATGGCAACAAATGTACAAATGTGCTTGACACAATGGATGGATGTATGGATTGTGATAAGAGTTGTACGAGCCTCCAGTAAAATGATTTTAAAAAGATGTGATGATATGTTGTCCTAAGATTTATGTTTGGCAAGTCCCGTACAGGGTCATGATGAGTCAAACTCAGGTTGATAGCAGTGGGTTTATTATTATTTTGTTGTTGTTTGGTCTTGAGTGCTCAAACTGCATCCTAACCAGAAGCGGCTTCGGGTAGGCACTTTCTCACATGCCTGGCACAGTTCCTGATGCGTAGTGGCCCCTCAGTCGATGTCTGATGAGTATAGTTAGGTTTCAGTCTAGATACTAGTACCTTGTAGGGAGAGAGTCCATCTCAAAACACAAAGAACCAAACTCACTGTCATTGAGTCTATTCCAATTCAAAGCAATCCTATGAGACACTGCAGACTTGGCCCCATAGGTTTCTAAGACTGTAACTCTTTATGGGAGCAGAAAGCCTCATCTTTCTCCTGCAGAGAGGCTGGTAATTTTCAACCACTGATGGTCAGGTTAGCAGCCCAACATGTAACTCACTCTGCTAGTCTGTGCATCCTTTGCTTGAGGGATCTGGAATAGGCACAGCATGATTGTGAAGAATTGTTGGTCCAACTGTCCCACAATTCTGCCTCATGCATTGGTTAGCATTTCTTTTATAAAAACCACACCCTCATTTATCGGTACTAGTTTTTCCCCTGATCTCCAATAACATACACTCAAACTTCATTTGATTCACCCCTGCCTCCTCCCCATTTACTATTTCCAGCCTTTCCAGCTGCAACACTTTCCTGGGGATAGGCCTGGGTGAATTTGAACTCTATTGTGAATTATTCTTTTTTATATCAGTTTGCAACTGGTAGCAGAGAATTGCTAACACAGCTGAGGACCATGCTATGAAAGCAGAGAGATGAATATTTTTAGCTTCATGTTTCTTATTCATCCTCACATCCCCTTACATGCAGGTGCACCCAATTGCTTCCCTTCTCCTCTGTGTATGGTTGCAGGACTGACTTCTCAGTTACCAGATCTCTCTAGGTCCAATGGTTTTATGTGTGGCCTTCTCTTGTCCTGGGAGGACACTCAGTCTTTTTGGGGAGGGTGCAGGATTTTTTATGTCCTTTAGGTATTTTCTAAAACTTCTCTTTTACGTTCGTACCCAAACCATAGTCCCTCACCTCATGAACATCAACTTTTATTTGGAAATCTGTTTCCTTCTTCATGGTGGTTGAAAATTTAATCATACAAATATATGGTAGGCTGGTATACTTACATGTAAAGAAATCAAGGAGGGGTTTGGAGCCCCTGATGGCCAAGGGACTATGACTGCTTATATATCTGCCAAAAATCTTAGCCCCTTAAGAGCTGAAAATAAAGGAAGCCAGACACAACTTAGACGAAATGGTGCAATTGCACCTCACTGTCTTCTCTTAATTAATTTCAAGGTGAAACTCAAAGGGACAATGAAAAGGTGAAATGAAAATGAGGCATTTCAAGCCTTTTCTGTTCTCATTTCCTAAACTCAATGTCTCTCAAAATTGGAAGGTAAAATCCAGGTGCTAGCATGGTATTTGCCCTGGGAGATTTGAGCATGGAGGTCAGACAGGAGAAGGTCACTAAAGCATGCATATTGCATGAGGGATTAATTGCCAGGAGCACATGCGGAGAATTATGACAGTTAATATCCAGAACCTGAGCAAACAGGAAAGGGGTCACATATCTGTAAACGTAGGCAGAGTCTAAACCAATGGATAAAGAAGATATCAATTCCTTTCTTCATAAATGCCGAAGATGCTCTGGGGGACAATACCCAAAGATGAGCTGCCTGGTGTCAATTAACCAAAGATTTTCTGTAACAATTTATTCCTGTAACAATGCTCATGATATTAGAGGGCATTGTAAAAGTAGGGCGCTGGGTTTGGGGAGCGGGTGTTTTTGCAGTGTTTTTTGGTTTTGTGGTATACCTCCCAATTAGGTTTACTTATTTTGTAAATCTGTAACTATAGTGTTGTATATTGAAGATTTAACTGTATCATCCAGAGCCCGAGGCACGATCAGATCCTAAGCACTAAATGGGAATTCAATTATGTTCTCTCCATTCTATTTACTAAAGCAGAAAATTGGAATCATTAGTCTTAGAGCAATGTGTTTTTCTCTTGGGAAGGGAGGGGGCAGAGACAGCCCTCCCCCTAGAAGAACATATTTTAGACCTTCCCGAGGTATGTCTGAAATACATGCTTAACATTATACAAAGTAAAAAGGAAATACCACAAGAATCTGTTATCTTATTATTTTAACTTGTTATTACGAGTTCGGTGAAGTTTTACAGGCAACTTCATTTTCAGTCCAACAATTCACACAGATTTTGTGTGGTTGCTGATTGCAGTCCCCACAATGTAACGTTGTTCACCCATCTTCCACTTCCAACTCCTTCTTCTTTCCTAACCCTTCCTGGTTTCTGAACCTTGTCCTCGGGCAAGTTCCAAGCCATTGTTTTATTTGATATTAAAACAAAACAAAATTTGTTATTGTAAATCAGGAGGTTTGCAGAGTTTTTCTAACAACTTATACAAGAAAATGTAAAGGACACATCTTATTTAAACTGTTTATTGTGATATACATATATATAAAACAAAGCATTTGACCTTTCAATGACCTTCATATAAATAGATCAGATATATTAATATGCTAATCATGTTGTACACTCACTACCCTCACCCATCCCCAAATTATTCTATTAGAAGAAGTTCATGTCCCTTAAGCATCGAGTATTTCTTAAAAGAAACTCATGCCTATATTTATACCTCAATAAATGTCTTTTGCCTACTAAAAAAAAAAAAAGAAAAGAAACTCCTTGGCTGGTGAGTGTTGATAGAAACTAAGCTTTCCTTTGCTCAACTTGGTGATTCAGAAAGACTCAATAGGTCAAAGGCTCTGGATACACGTAGGAAGCAGAAACAGAGGAATGGAAACATTTTGTTTTGCTTTTTAATGAGGGTAAGTGTGATAGTCGGGTGTATTGTGCCAACATGGCCACTGAACACATGTGGGATTAATTGAAGGGCAGAGAGAAATGGCCTTTCTTGTCTCTTGCTCTTTGATGATCAGACTAGGGTGCAGTTGTCTTAGCTTGTTCTCTGCCTCAATTTTCAAGCTACAATACCTGTGGGACACCTAACCCATGGACTGTGTTGCTGTAGTTTGAGGTTACTTCAGGACCTGATTCTCCATGCTACTGGAGTATACATCACTGGAGCTGGGGACTGTTG
Source organism: Tenrec ecaudatus (assembly GCF_050624435.1). Lineage (NCBI taxonomy): Eukaryota > Metazoa > Chordata > Mammalia > Afrosoricida > Tenrecidae > Tenrec > Tenrec ecaudatus. The sequence continues at coordinate 84,767,464 of NC_134533.1, forward strand.
GACCCTGTCATCTGGCTGACTGTTAGTGACCTGCCTTGCTGTTTGCTGCCTGTGGTGGGATAGCTTGAATTGCTCTACCCTGCGGCCCTCATGGCTTGAAGAACTGCCAATGTATTAGCTGTCTCATGGAAGTGAGTTGCCCTGAGTCATTTGTATTGCTTTATAGATTAACTAACCATTTATTTCTTATGATATATAAAATTATTAGTGTCCTGGTTTTGTTTCCCTAGAGAACCCTGTCTTACATAGTAAGGCAGAAAGTATTGCTACAAAAATCACAGAAACCTTTATTAAAAGTATCAAAATGGGAAGCACTGTTTCTCAACATCTCCTCCACCTCTATCTACACGCTTCTGAAGGCAGTGTCTCCATTGGTCCAGCCCTTCCTGGAAGAAACCCTGCCCCCTTCAATGTGCATCCTGTCGGAACACCAGTTTGGATAGGCTCAAGGGATGCAGATTGGGTTCTTTTCAAATGCTCTGTGATTTGGGGAACAGAAGCAGTCTGAATGGTCAAGAGCAGGGCTGAGGGGTGGGGGTGAGGGTGATGTTTCCAGGGAAATCCCTGGGGCAACCCTTGCAGAATGAGATGTGGGGTGAGGGGGATAGAGGGGTGGAGGTTTTGTATGTGTGTGTGTGTACAATATTCTTTGGGTTGATAGTTTTTGGCCTTCCTTTTTCACCTACACAACTTTCTATTTCCTTTAAACGCCTTCAGAATTAGGTCCTGTAATCTCCTTGTGTCCTTTTAAAATATATTTTTCAAGGTTCTCCCTGGGAAATCCTGAAAAACAGTCACCATAACCTTCTGTGCCTGGACTGTTACTGGCCTCGTAGATCCTTTTGGAAAACAACTTGGATTGGACTTTTCCCCCATTTCTTCAGCGGTCCGGGCGAGATGGACAGCTGTGTCACCAGGGGAACCTGTGTGCCGCAGTGCAGCGATCACAGAGCCTGAGTAAACCGTGGTCGGTGTGGACAAAAGCTGTGCATGTGTGAACCAGACCCCTTTCGGCAATGCATCCTGATTCACCCTCCTATGTTGCTCAAGAAACCAGGAGCTATTGAATTTATTCTGGTTCCTGGAGCACTGTGTATGACAGGATCTCCAGAATTTTTGAAAAGTAGAATTCAAAGATAATGATTGTTCCCCCCACAATGATTTTGAAGCTCTCCTCAAAGTACAACTGAGGCCCGGAGGGGTTGCAGGTCTGTGGCTCTTTAGAAGCTCGACCACCAGGCCTTTGCTGCAAGGCACATCTGAGTAAGTTTGTACTGCCAACCTTTTAGGCAGTAGCCAGACACTTAACTGATTGCTTCCCTCGGGGCTCATCAAGGGATAGGTATAAAAAATAGTTGAGACATGGTCCAAGACTTCCAATAATAAAAAGGTTATGCTTAACTTTTGTCTTTCCTAAACATGTCTTAACTGAGCTTAATGATTAATGGAAGCTTGAGCGCCACCCATTTGATTTTTTTTCTTTCGCATGATATACGTTTGGGAGTGGATGGACTTGCTCTTCATGTGAGGATCTGTTGGAAGTCAGAAGAGTTCTTTTTGGCCCTGTAGAGCTCTTTCCATTGTGGGAGCAGTTTGCTGATAGAAAAGAAGGGGGATAACTGAGAACAGATGGCCTTTTGGGTTTGATTCTTAGCAAAATAGAGCAGAGTAATGCCACGCTCACTAATGCTTTGAATTTGTGACATCTATTCTCAGGGAACACGCAAATGAGAAATGTCTTTTCCTTCACCTTTGCATTTCTCACTAAGCTTGTTAGGAGAAGAAATGACATTAAGGAATTTTGTGTTGTGTTAAACTTGTCCCCGTTTCCAAATCTAGTGCCACTTAAGGTCACGTAACCATCCAGGCAGTTTGAGACTAGGAAGGAAAGGGTGTTCGTCATGTAATTATCAGATAGTTGGAAGAACAAGAGTTTCAGCCATGTTTTTCTCAAGACTTCGAGAGCTCATGGCAAGATTAAAATGGCAAGATTAAAATGATTATATGATTAATCATTCAAGAATTTTTATTGACTGAGCTTGCAGGCAAAACATTACATTTGTTAAGGACCATGCTTTTCTTAATTTTTAAGAGTGTATTTTAATAGGAATATCTTCTAAATTTCCTTTCAATGTTTTTTATCTGCTGTGAGTAATTGGAAATTAATCGTATACACCATTCCTCCCTTTTATACGTACCAGTTGTACCTTAGATAGCCCTTGCAAACTTTTAAGCCCACCTCCTGCCCCCCAAGATATAGTACACATTGATTAGGAGGCACCACCGCACTACTAAATATCCTGGACCAATAACTGAGACACCATGGCCTTAAACCTTCAAACCAAGGAACCATGTTCTGTGAGGCTTTTGTTGGATGTGAACCTTCTCAGCAGCTACTTCTTTTGTTCTCAACAAAAGGCGAGGCTTTCTAGTTTCTGGGAAACCCAGGGGGGCAGTTCTACTCTGTTCTACAAAATCACTGTGTGTCAGAATCAACTTAAGGGCAATGAGATTTTTAGAAGTTTTATCATCAATAAATCTAATGGTAAACAACTTTGACAATTTTAAATATAGGTGTAAAATTATTGATAGCAGTTACAATAATTGGCTCTGCAACTCTGCCTTCATTGAATGGTAGTATTTCCTTCACTCTTTTTTGTCTTTCACTCTCTCTCCAGCCCTTAGTAACTTCTTAAAATTTTTTTTAAACGTTTTATTAGGGCCTCTTACAACTCTTATCACAATCCATACATACATCAATTGTGTTGCGGGGCCCAGGTATAGTTCACCTGGGTCAGGGCTGGAATAGGCTGTGGAAAACCAGTTTGAGGTGGGCCTAAGTTTCGCTTTCTCGGAAAGGGCCTAAGGTTCAGTTTCAGGTTCCCGGAACAGACGTAAACCACCGCCTGATGTAGCCTGACCCAAGCTGACCAATGGGACACAGTGTCCAACAGGTGACCACCCACCGTCGGCAGACCAATCAGAAGGACACACACGACCCTACTGGCCAGTCACTGCTGGACAAGACTGGCACCAGAAATATTCTCCAATAAATTTAAAGAATAATAACCCTGGACTGCCACTTGCCACCTAACCCTTATAAAAACCTGGAGAACAAAGAACTCAGGGATGATTCCCTTTGGATGCTGGGCAGTGGAGGGAGGGAAGCCGTAGCTTGAGCTAGAAAAATAAACTCCTTTTGTCTTTTTTGCATCTCAACTGGTGGTAATTCTTCTGTGCGCCCAAGGTGAGCTTGCATTCCATTCCCCAATCCAATAGTGTACACATCTGTTCATTCATTGCCCTCATCATTTTCAAAGCATTTGCTCTCCACTTAAGCCCTTGGCATCAGGTCCTCTTTTTTTCCCCTCCCTACCCCCTCCCCACTCCCTCATGAGCCCTTGATAATTTATAAATTATTATTTTGTCATATCTTGCTCTGTCTGGCATCTCCCTTCACCCCTTTTCTGTTGTCCGTCCCCCAGGGAGGAGGTCACATGTAGATCCTTGTAATTGGTTCCCTCTTTCAAACTCACCCTCCCTCTACCCTCCCAGTATCACCACTCACCCCCCTGGTCCTGAAAGTATCATCCGCCCTGGATTCCCTGTGCCTCCAGCTCCTATCTGCACCAGTGAACATCCTCTGGTCTAGAATTCAGATCATCCCTTAGTAACTTCTATACAATTTCCTTTTCTTGTCTTTTTATAGGAGTGAAGTAATATAACGTTTATCCTTTAGTGAATCCATCAACTTTCAAACATGTGTAATTTATTGAAATTTCTATATGTAACCTGAACTCATATTGTGCACCTAATTTATAATTCATTAATTTTGCATAGTTTCATTTGCACAAGTCTCAAGCCTCCCCAAACTTGATATGTAATGAATTCATTGTGCTAGATTATAGTGACAGATCTAAGACTTTTTGCTTTCTGTATGTGTGTGGACAGATTTGAAACACACACGAATAGGGCATTTCTCAAATATCTCTTGGGTGGCTCATCTGTTCTATCAGCATGCGCATTGTTTTTAAAATGCCCCATTCATGATTCTAGGGTGGATGTACCTCTGACAGGGCTCATGATTAAATAGGTCATCAAATATTTGGTCTTCAGAACTGTCTAAAAGGATTAATTCAACATAATCTGTCAAGAAGGAAATACATCTTCTTAATTCAAACAAGCCCCAGTAAGAGTAAATCTTGTTTTTAGAGACATTAACTGTGAATAAAGTACAATGGGGAAAGACGCAAGGATGAAGGACTATTCATCCAGTAATAAAAGGCCTAATCATATTTGCATTGGGTTCTAATATATTTCAGTGGAATCTGCGTTCAACGATCAGTGAAACTATCTTTAAAATAACAACCCCCAAATAGCTTGTAATTAATCACTCACTAGCTCTTTTCCTTCAGAACAAAATGGAGCTTTGGTTCCCAGTTGAGTGATTTTTCTTTTCTTTCTTGCCTTTTTTTTTTTTTGTTGAGACTTGGTGAAAACTCTGATTCTCTTAGTACAGATATGAATCTTAATTGAGTGTATATGATGACAAAATACAGATAATAGAGAGGAGAGGGCAGTTAAATAGCTCTGCTTGAATGAGTTACAAATCAACACTTTTTCTAGGGGAAGAAGCAAGTGAAGTGACAATGGTAGCATTCTCAAGACTCCCAGAGTGATGGGAAGCACTACTCTTTCATCTGAGATAGGTTCTGGAAGTCTAAACTTTGAGTTAGAACTCTGAGTTTCCCACACACTAAACCAGAGTACCTGGAACAACCAATGAGCTAATCTGTGGTGTGAACCTCACAGGAGGGCTACTGCTTCCTCTTCTACTTTATATAAAAAAAAAATTTTAATACATAGATCAAAAAGATATGAATTTAGTGTTCACTATGTCTCATTTCACTAAACAATCTACCTCCATTTATTTTAATCACCTATTCTTCTTGTTTGAGTTATATTGTTTAGCACAGTGTCTGCTACTGGGTAGGCATTCTTAACATGTGTTGAATTAATGATCATGATTGTTTTGTAGATATGATGGTAAGTAAAAGTGTTATTAATAAGTGGTAATTATATAGTAAAGAACAACAATAATAGCTACTTTGTATTAAATACTAAACTTTTCACATTGTTTGAATTTTCATAGTAACTTTGAAAGCTACTTACAGTGTATTTCTACTTACTGTATATACTCGAGTATAAGCTGACCCAAATATCAGCCGAGGCACCTAATCTTACCACAAAATTACATTAAAAATGTGCTGGGAAAAGTGGCTTATGCATGAGTACATATGGTAATAGTTTAAAATTTGGAGATTCAGAGTATCTAAGTGTGTTCGTCTGGGTAGACTAGAGAAACAAATCCATGGACACCCACATATGCATATAAGAGAGAGTTTTATATAAAGGGAAATTGTACATTAAGAAAACATCCCAACCCAGTCCAGTCCCAGGCCATAAGTCCAATATTACCCCATATTACCCTCCTGATATTAATCTATAAAGTCCTCTTCAGACACACGAAACACATGAAATGAAGTCAAATGCAGGATTATCCCAAGCCATTGGGTAGAAAGTTGTATTTAGAGTATTTGATATTCAGTTGTATTTAAAGTATTTGTTATTAAATATTTAATGTCCAACACTGTGCAAAAAGACATCAGAATTGAACCGGTAAAGCTCATATTTCAAATACAAAAGTTTGTATAAATTAATTTTAAAATGGAAAAGAAATGAATGAATGAATTGAGTTTATTTTTTCAATGGATTTTTTCATAGATTGTATGGATAGGTTGCTGAGAAATGTCTTTCCTTTAACAAAAGCTTCTCTGTAAACAGAGCCTGAGTGAAAAGTTTTGATGGCTGAGAGTGTATAGTTGGAGACTGTGATCGTCGGAGTAGAAGTGAGCGGGGACAGCTATGAATCAGAGCAGAAGGACAGCCAACACAATGAAGTCAATATAATGGCTACTGTTCAGGGTGACTAGATGCTTACACCTGGGTATATGTGCAGTGAGGAAACGGGGGCCACACAAAGGGGAAGGGGAATCTGACTTAACATCAGTCGAAGGCCACAAGGCAGAGCTCCGGCATGTGTCCACTCTCTACCCTTCTTTACGCTGTTCTGACACCAACCATCCCTCCCATGGCAGGCTACTTCTCTACTGGGTTTGATAATTCGTTGCAATGACCACACATAGGTCACAGACAATACTAATGGTTATGGAGTTTATTAGGGAAGCTAATAGGTTACAAAATGTTAAGGATACAGTTTTTATAAGGCCATGCTGACCAGTATGTTGCTTTCTGGTCCATGATTTTTCAGCCATGTGGTCTCTTGGGCTCTGCCTTGTACTGTGGACCAGGGAGTCCTTGGCTCTACGTTATAATCTCTGTGGGTATTCTCTACTTTGTCTTTCTGTTTCATGATCTTGGTATTGTGGTTTCTGGTACCTCTGCTCTGCCACTTCTGACGGATTTTGTACATGCTCTGCTGGTGGTCTTCTTTCTTGAAAATCACAAGATTGTCTGTCCTTGTCTCTCTTAGATGGCTTACAGTGGAGTGGCAAACTGACCAATCAACCTCCTCTGTTAGTGTTTCACACACCTTCTTTGCCTCCGCCCATCCAACCTTGTGTTCGGAATTACAAAGATGTAGATACAAAGCCATGCAAAGTAATTTCACTTCAACACAAAGGGTATGATTAATAACCACCCTCCTGAAGAGAGAAAGAAGTATCTATTCATCAGTTTCTTTCCTTATTGGTCACAGATGATTCCACGTGACTTTAAGTCCTTTGTACTTCCTGTTTTGTGGGTCTATGCGTGAGCGAAAGGGATTTCAGGGTAATCACAACTTGTACAAACTTGGGTGCTTGAGTGTAGCCTGGAAGAAGAGTTGAAGACAAGGGGGTTGAAGTAGTGCTCAAAAAGTGTCAAATATATAGGGGCAGTTAAAAATATTTTACATCAAGAGTTATGTTTAAGAAATTTAAAAAATAGGACATATGAAGTAGATCAAAATGATCTTTTAAATCATCGTTCCATAAACAAATCACTTATTTATGGGATAGAATTAAATATATAAAAATGATGATGATGAAAATTTGACTCCACTGTTTGATTGATCCAAATAACAATAGCATAAATCCATTTGCTATCTTAAACTCTTTTTTATTAATTAAAGTTATTTTTGCACATAAAGTTTTTATCATCAACAACAATGTCCTGAACTTAACATTCTTGCTAATCTTGATGATGTTGTAAAATCTTGATTTGGGGATGATAGTAGAATAATATTGTCCAGCTGCTTAGAAAAATGAACTTTTAGCTTGGAACTTTGTACCCTCTTAAATTATCATTACAAAGAGTAAAAATGAAAAGAGTTTGAGACATACAAAGACAAAGTCCACAAATCTTCACATATTTTTACACCTTATGTACACATTTTTACCACATCACATATTTTCACCATTATATATGTGTCCTGCATTTGTTTGCCAACCAGGCACTCCTTCAACAGGTATTTTCTTTAAAAAAAATCATTTTATTGGGGGCTCGTACAATTCTTATCACAATCCATACATTCATCCATTGTGTCAAGAACATGTGTACATTTGTTGTTATCATCATGCTCAAAACATTTGCCTTCTACTTGAGCTGTTCATTTTCCCCCTCCCTCCCCACACCCTCCTACCTCATGAACCCTTCATCATTCATAAATTATTATTATTTTGTCATATATTACACTGTCTGACATTTCCCCCCACCTTCTTCTCTGTTGTCCCTCCCCCAGGGAGGAGGCTATACATAGATTCTTGTAATCAGTTTCCCCTTTCTACCCCACATTTTGTCTACCCTCTAGGCATCGCCACTCTCACCACTGGTCCTGTATCTGCCCTGGATTCCCTGTGTTTCCAGTTGCTATCTGTGCTTATGTACATCCCCTGGTCTAGCCAGATTTGTAAGGTAGAATTGGGATCATGATAGTGGTGGTGGTGGTGGGGAGGAAACATTTAAGAACTAGAGGAATGTTATATGTTTTATTGTTGCTACCCTGCACCCTGACTGGCTCATCTCCTCCCCACAACCGTTCAGTAAGGGGTGTCCTGTTGGCTACCAATGGGCTTTGAGACTCCACTCTGCACTCACCCACATTTTCAATGATATGGTTTTTTGTTCCTTGATTTTTGATACCTGATCCCTTTGACAGCTCGTGGTCACACAGGCTGGTGTGTTTCTTCCATGTGGGCTTTGTTGCTTCTGAACTAGATGGCCACTTGTTTATCTTTGAGCCTTTAAGACCACACATGCTATATATTTTGATATCTGGCCATCATCAGCCTTCTTCACCACATTTGCTTATGCACATGTTTGTCTTCATTGATCGTATCAGGGAGGTGGGCACCCATTGATATGATTTTTAGTTCTTTTTATGTCTGATAACTGGTCCATTCTGAACCTTGTGGTCAGACAGGCTGATATCCTTCTTCCATGTGGGCTTTGATGCTTCTCTGCTTGGTGCCCAGCTATCAAAAGATATTGTGTCTGTGGACTTAAAGGCTTGAAGATAATCAACAGGTGTTTTCATAAGCATGCTATTAAAATTGTGGGAAGGACATGGGTAATGAACAAATATAGAACCGGAGTGTTATTTGTGTAAGAACTATGGTATTAAGGGATACATTTCATCAAAGGGAAAGTATGTGATATAAGAACAATGATGCACACAGGTACTTTTTAGCTATTCATCATTAATAGGTTAACTAGCTTACATTTTATTTGCATTAAGAGGTAATGCTAAAACCCAAAGCAAAAACATGGGATCTGGGAAAGCTTGGTAATATCCTCGTAACATTGGGCAGAAGATAGAAATACTGAAGCACTTTTGATCTGAGTAACCAAACAACAACTATCCACCATGCCTTAAGTCTATATGGGTCTTTGCCTTGCACCATGACTGATGTGATGATAGAATTTGTCACCAAACTGGGGAGTTTTTCAGACTGAAATACAGCTCAGTGAATCACAAAGCTAGCAAGCAGGCATAACCAGACACAAAGCCATCACGTGAGCGATTAGGAATAATCTTTCCTTCAATAAACTCATAGGACTTCTCAGGACTTCATGCACATTTTTATGTGCTCTGTGCTCCAGCCTCGCCATGCCTCTTCTTCTCATTCATAGCTGGATTAACTGAATTTTCAGAAGATTAACAGTTTAAGTACTTTTATAGTTTTATTTTGTTATGATATCAACACCCAACATCTATGGTTTTCTAGAAACCTTATTTTTTTAAAGAGCTGAATAAATAACTGAGAAAATTAGGTCAGGGTGACCTATCTGAATTCTTTGAGCCAATTAAAGAGAAAATGAGATCGCAATAATAATCTCTCATTTCCTTTGACACCATGATTTTCAAACATTTTTCTAGGCAACAGCTTTGCCTAGAAAAAATGAGAATATGTGTTTATAACAGCCCCACAGACCTAGTGCCCCTCAGCTTCTAATTAGTTCTAACCTCTTTCTTCTACTTATATGTCATCTGTTGAGCCTGATCAGACAAAATATTAAAGGCTGGGAGGCAGGAGGCAGTTAGCAACTTTGGTCCAGTGAACATTGGTTAAGTTGGTTAGAGTAGCCCAAAGCATGGGGTAACTTCAGGTAGGACATTGTCCTCTCAGGCAGTGAACACATCTCCTACCATTTGACTGAAGAAAATCCAGCTTTAATTTCTTCTTGAACCTTGGCTAGAGTTCATATTGTATGCATTCGACTTGGAGTGAAATCTTAAACTGTTCTGACATAGGGAGTTTGAATGTATTTCATTCCCCTTTAGAGCTGTCAGATAAGATTCTAAGGATGTTGAATGATAACAAGGCTTACCATTATATACTAGCCATACAAATAAATTGCCTTCCTTTACAATATGAATCAAATAATAATGACAATAATAGTAAAATGTCTCTCTCTTGTAGGTGAGGATTCTGAAACCCGTGTTTCTTATCTGCTCTGTTCCTGCTGTTGCATGAACTGGGATGGCTTTCATCTGCCTTGTTTCCTTAAGTTTTCCAAGTTCCTATGGTTTAGCAAGAGGAGAACGATTTCTCTGTGTGAGTGGCATGGAGACAATATTTGCTTTCATCTTTTATTGTATTATTTTTCTGAAACTTGGCTTGATAAACCCTGCAAAATTCCTAGGGCCTGCTGAGCCCAATCGAGCAGAGATCTGTGGTTGGATAACGACTATTTTCTCAGTTCAGTAAAAGGTATTATTATTTTTCATCTTTCTTGAAGAGTTTCCAAGAATAAGGGTAAATGGAGTTTCTGACTTTTCTCCTTTGTCTTCAAGCTTCAGTAAGTAGTTACTGCCTGGGGGGAGAAGCAAACCCTAAAAGGAATTGAAAATCCAATAATTGGTAATTTATCATTAAGTAGGCAGCAGTAAGAAATAGTTGTAACAAAAAATTTAGTGTAGCTTTATAATATCCTAGGAATATGTATTAAGGAAATACTGTTTTAGCATATCCATGTAAAATTGCTCAAATCACTGACAAAACTGCGCACACACACACACACACACACACACAAATTCTCTTATTCCAGGGTCCTACAAGAGGAAAACATTTTTCTTTGCTTGTTATGAAAGGAAATGATCAACCCTCGGTTTCTCAACTTTCACAATGCTCATAAAGAAATGATAACATATAAAATTGCACTTTGTAGCCTTTGAACTTTAGTACTTGGGCGGCAGCCTCCATGGGGTGGGATTGACAAAAGTACCAACCAGCAATTTCCCTGACATCAATCTCAACCTCTCACAGCTGTTTCTGTTACTAGTCAGAACCGACTGGACAGCACCTGACAATGGACATCCGTGAGAATGAATAGATTTGGGGGTGGGGGATACAATCAGAACAATCCTTGAAAGACAGGATGGTCAGACATTAGTTTATCTTCTCTGTACATGTTATCAGGAGGGCCTAGTCAGTACTTCTCCAATACTGGAGGTTCATACTTCTTTGTAAAATAGAAGGTCAGGAAAACTCTGGCTCCGGTGGCATCATGTGTATCAGAGTAGAACTGTGGTCCAAGGGTTTTCAATGATTGCTTTTGCTGACACTGACCACCAAGCTTCACTTCTGCGCTGCCTCCAAGTGAGCTCAAACCGCTAACTTTCCAGGTGAGTAGCCAAACAAGGTCACGGCACCACCCAGGAGCTCCATGTAGCCAGCACAAATACTCCTCTCACAGGAAGTCTTCTACTAAGACCATGGCCAAATGTAATCTCAAGCTTGCTCTCTCTCTCTCTCTCTCTCTCTCTCTCTCTCTCTCTCTCTCTCTCTCACCATAAATATCCTTCTATTTCTTCTCTACTCTTTTATCTAGCACTCCTCCCATGTTCTAGTAGTGACTGACCTAGTTATTATGCATTCCCATTCCCTTCAGAATGCTGGGGACTCAGAAAGACAGGACCTGACACCAGTCCTTGTCGATTTCTTAAAACCGGCTAATTTAAATAGCTACTCTGATCAATTATGTTCATTTATTCTAGTGAAAACTGCTAGACTGACTACATCAATTGTATCACATAATATGTGCACATTAGTTGATTTCAATTTTTAAAGAATCCTTGGGTTAGCCGATTTAATTTTCTCTGGTTTGGGCACAGCCTCCTGTGAGCCACATGTTCATTAGAGGCAATAAACGCTTCTGCTGCCATCTATGTTGATAGAATGGTCAGTGAGGAGCATTCGCTCCCAGCACTGATGATGCGTTTTAGAGAAGACATGGTCATTAATAAGCATTTTCAAGGAGACAATGATTTGTACTTCATTCTAAGCATGGAGTCTTTATTTTTGTGAGTGAGATTTATTTCTGTTTCTATCTACTATTATTCTATGCCATGCATAAACTTTTCCCATTCAGCAAAGGAACTAAAAAATTGGTAACATAACTTTTAATTTTCATTTAAAAAATGCCATTGGCCATGTTTGTTGTTCTTGTCAGTCATCTTGTCTGCTAGGAGAGGCTACTTTACAACATGTTCTGACAAATAAAAATAATCACCAAATATGGTCTAAACATATTAGCATTGGAATAAGGATAGTATCAACTCCTGAAAAGAATGAAGCAAATTTGCTTCCAAGGCTAAAGAAACGGTAACTAATCAACATAACAACTTTTCTGCTTTGGGAATTCAATAATTTAGGGAAGAGATAGTTTATAAGGTAATCTCATGTTCCAGTGGTTGCTTTACTTACATAGGGAGGTGATTTAATTTGAGAAGATCTAATGTTTACATTGGGATTTTGCATCTGCCATTCCTGAGAAGTCAGCCAGCAGATCTTTATTGTGTGTCTGTTAAGTGCAAGACAGAAGGCAAACCTAGGTGGTGGACACAATGAAATCAATAGACTGTGGGTCCTTCAATATCATTCAACAAGCATTTATCAAGTGTCTACCACATGCTACGTACTGTCATGTCTTTAGTTGATAGGTCTTTACAAGTTCAAAAACTACTAGACTACGAATCCTAAGGAGAAGACCTTTCAAAATTCATTCAAGGAACATTTATCAAGTCTACTGTGTGCTAGGCACAGCATTAACTACTAAACATCAACGACACAGCTCCATCCAAGGATGATTATATTTATTTATATTTTAGAGTTTGGTCTGGGTATGAATTGGGAAGTGAAATAACACTATGTCTTTTCAATGTATACATAGCCACACAAGACAGAAGCATTTCCTAACCTATTCACTCCATAAAAACGCTCCCTGCCATCCAGTTGATGCTGACTCATAGTGACCCTATCGGACAGGATAGAATTGTGGGTTTCTGACACTGTAACTCTTTACAGGACTTGACAGCCTCATTTTCCTCTCTCGGAGCCTTTGGTGCTTTTGAACTGCTGACCTTGCAGTTAGCAACCCAACTTGTTACCATTATACCACCAGGGGTTCTCCTTAAAATGACCTTCATTAGAAAATACTTAAATGTCACCATTCTTCCAAAAACACTTTATAGGATCATAAACAAGTGCCAAAAGTCAAGAGCCATCGAAATCTTTCAGCACCTAGAAGTAGGAGGTACATGACACATTTTCTCAGTTCTTATTACTATTGCCAATAACAATTGTCATTGCTACCAGCAACATTGACTGAGAGGTTCTGTGCCAGACCCTAAGGACAAAATGAACATCTATGAAGCCTTATGTTTTTAATATTAAATCTCATTATTTTTCCTAGTTTTCTGCCCCAGCCTTCTTTCCAGTCTATATTTCATCTGCAAGCCTATGCTGATGGCTTTTACACATATAACTGTCATTTTGTACTCTATAACTATTCTTCAAGTATCTTAGACTAATTTTCCGGCATTTAATTTATCCTATTCCTTCCAAACTTGATTGTTTTCTATTTCCAGTATTTTAAAATCTCACCCAGTCTCCAGAATATACTCCTTTTTCTTCCACTCCCGCCTTAACTATAACAAATAATAAGACATGCCATTTCCAAGCCTTAAATTTTGCCAAATCAAACTCTTTTCTTCTAATCTCACGACCACTTCCTTAGTTCCTCATTCACTCACTGCCAGCGAGTCAATGCTGACAGATAGCAACCATATTTGATAGGGCAGAACTGTCCCTGTGAGTTTCTAAGAGTGTAATTCCTTATGGGAGTAGATAGCTTGTCTTTCTCTTGCAGAGCAACTTGGCTGGTGGCTTTCAACTCCAGCCCTTGTGGATCACAGCCCAAATGCATAACCACCACACCACCAGGCTTCCTTCCTGCATTAGTTCAGGTTCTTGCAATCTTCCCATTCTTACAGACTTTCTCCTTGCCACATTTTCTCTCCCCAATAACACTATATTCTCTTTCTTAAAAAGAAACAATAAAAAGAGCTAATGTAGCATTTTCCTTCCTTTTTCTTCAAATCCCATTCTGGCTCCCCTAGTGATATAAAGTTGCGTTTTATAACACGTCAAATTCCACCTGTCCTTATACTTCCCAACTGCAACATGGCCTATGGCAGGGTTTTGGTTTTGTTTTTATTCCTGTAGGCAAGAAAGGTCACCAGCGTTTTACTGTCCGGAAAAGTCCTGCTCCCGGTTGATTTTGCAGCTGAGGCAGTGTGCTCTGCTCCTTCTCATTTCGTAACCCTCTCAGGACGGGTCAGCTGCCTCTCCCCCTCTCCCTTCTTTCTTTTATACCATGGACAGCAGACTTTTTTTCCTGTAGTATGTAGCACCTTGACTTTTAAAATTTACTTTTATAAATTCTTTGTTTTCCCACTACCTGGCGCAGTATTGGGCAAAAAACCTACTCCTACTTGTTTGTCAAATGGATGCACGAATGACAAAGAAAATCCTTGTAGCTGACAATGTGAATATATTTACCCGTCACTCAGTAGGTAACCTATGGCAACTTGTCCCATTGCATATGGTAGGCACATTTCTACATTAGTAGGATCTTAAAAATCATTTATTTATTATATGCATTTTCAGGTACTGTGCTAAGTTAAAAAATCTGTCTCATTTATCACAATAATCTTAAGAGGGAGATCTTTTATATACTAATTTTACAAATGATGAAATTAAACCTCAGTAAGGTTAATTCTACCTACAAGGTCTCGTGTCCTAATTGTTGCAATTTAACTTCATATTTAAATTCTATAGTTATACCCAATGATTTTTATTACTCTGTGAGTGGTTATCATGGAGAAGAGTGATGAATAGATATGAAATGTTGACACAGTAGAAGATACATGCTAAACTCTAATTCCAGTGACAAAATTCAGAAAGACTGAGTGTGAAATCTAATACTTAATCACGTGGATGCTATGGGAGGAAGCAAAATGAAGACTTTGAAGTACATTTTTGACTCATGGAAACATCAGTGGTAGAGTTGGGGTATTTTTTCCCTTGAAATAAACCTGTATTCTTGGCAGTGCTTTTCTGTTCATGATCTTTCATGAAAAAGCTCAAGATTCTCAGATGGGCTTTTTAATTCTTCTGAAGTAGGTTCCCCGTAGCACAATATCTGTGGTTTAATTACTTAAGCAATGGGGTTCCTCTGATTTCCCCAGGAAGATCGTTTCCCAGTCTAATTGTCATGCTTTGCTGTTTTTCCCGGTGGTCAGTCTGCATTCTCTTTGACTTAATTTTGCTTCCTTATGCTGGTTCCTTTCGTGTCTGTTACAATTATCCCCACTTGGGCAGTAGCATTCTCTGTGTCAAAGTTTTTCGCCAAAACCCACAGAGAAAGGTAATCAGATGGCACGCTGGTCTTCACCGTGGGACTGAGCAAGCTTGCACACCTAGGCTCAGTCTTACCCTTGGAGTCGGCTCTTCTGTCTCCTTTCCTTAGCCGGTTTTGAACTTTGCTTTCACCCACCCAGGAAAGCAAAGAGAGCAAGCCTCTGCGCAGCTATGTTTGAGGCTCTTAAGGCAACCAAGCATAAAATCAACAGAATTTCCACATCGCTATATTTTTCAGACAAGAAATGATCACATTATGAAATAAAATTATTAAATTCTTTCCACCTCCCCTTTCCTTCAGGGTGTCGTTCAGAAGGGGGAAATGCTGACTTGAAAGTCTCCTATAGTATTTGATGTTTCACTTGTCAATTTTGGGCTGTTGGCATGAAGACTCTGAAAGTTTGTGGTGGTTGTTAATTTTAGTAGAGTCAGTCTTCCATGCATGGTAACCCATGCACAATGAAATTAGAAGATGCTCAATTCGGTGGCATCCTTATCACCAATAACACATTGAACGGCGGTAACCCATAAAGTTTTCCTGAGGGGACTCTTGAAAGTAGCTCAGCAGACCCCTCTTTTGAGTCTCTCCACTACAGTCTAAATTCTGAGATCTATTCTGCATCAGAGCAACAGGAAGGCCCCCAATAATGGGTGGCAGTTGTGTCTGATGGGCATTGGCTGGGAATTTAATCCGAGTCTTCCTCGTGGAAGGTGAACATTCTAGTGAACCACCAGTGAATCGCTACCGTCTTATCCTTTATCCTATGTGCTTTAAATTTTTCTATTTGACCAGAGACGGATCACTAAATTTCTTTGTACCTCATTCATCATTAAATGCATAGCAATGTGTCCTTTAACTTAAAATGGAAAAACCCAGTTGCCCTTGGATAATGCTCCTGGACTCTAGGGAGCTTTCTGCCCTCATGCAAAATAGATCATTAGCTAACTGTCCACCTTTACAGCAGATATTTGGGTTTCTAATTGCTTTTCACAAAAACCTCTGCTCTCATATTGATTTGAAAATGGTTTCCTGAACATAATATCTCTGCGTTGCTCTTCATGTAATCTTCCTAACATATTTTTGGCATCTATCACTCAACAAATTAGATGTGTTTTATCTTCTCCAGATCAATAATCTTGATGTACCTTGTACAGAATAAAACCATTTATTATTGCAGGCTGCTGCTGAAGACTTCTTGAAGTTTTTTCCCCCCAGATAGATTGGTAAGAAATAGATTTAAATCTTGCATTTTATGTCTTTTAATTGTTTAAAGAACTACCTTCACTTCTGGAAGGCTCAGTTTCTGCATAAGTAAAATGTGAATCAGAGGAATGCCTGTCTCCTGCACTTAATTGGAGGGTAACTCAGGCTGAAATGCTTTCTAAACTGTGATGGGATATGTAGTTATTTGAAAGGACATCTCCCAGAGGAGAAATCATTGATCTAATCAGAATGGCATATACGTAATTCCTTATTCTCTAAAGCAAAGCTATGACTCTTGGATGCTAGGGGGTTCCATGGGGCTTAAGTCCAAAGTCCCCTCTGAATGACATATAGCACGTAGACTCATTCCATATTCATGTGCTTCTGGGGTGCAAATGAGGTTGATTATAATCTTGGTACTTCCTAGCTTTCGAATCTGGTTGTTTCTTCCTCACATACCTTTCTAACAAAAGCTTGCTTGAGTAATTTATATCCCTTTCCTAGTCATTTTGACGTGATCTTTTGCATTTCTGCATATTCTGAGATAAGGCAGATCCTCAACATAAAGACTCTTGTGCAGGGCTTTCGCCTCCAATAACAACAACGATGCATCTTCATTTTTTCATGTGGGGTATATAAAACACACGGTGGCAACTTTACTATATTGTTTTTCTATTAAAGAGTTGGCAGTTGATCATTTGTTTGGGTCTAATTTATTTTTCTCAACAAATGCGCTCTAACATGTGCAAACATTTGGCATGTGATGCTGTATTATTTATTATTGTAGCTGACTGTTCAATTTTTTTTGCTAATGTAATTCATTTGGTGTTTACTTCAGATGGATGTCTACTTGTCTTTATATGTGATGGATATTTTTTCCAATACAATCAATCTTTCAGAAAGATATTTTTTTCTCAGATTTATTTTTGCAAGAAAAAATGACACTATTTCAGAAGAGTTGGTGTATTTGATCTTAATTGGTTATGTTCTGTCTGCTTTGTTGAAAACACAGATGGAAGGGACTTTGAAAAGGCATTTAATAAGTTGCTTTGCCTTTAGGCAAGGAAAACCAAATAGAACAATTTATAGGATCTATACAGGAAGAGCTGTAAAACAGAGTGACTTCACTTTTTCGGGGCCATCGCATTTTGAGGCTATAATTTGCAACTGTGTTACAACATTTATCCTTTTAAAACAGTATACTTTTTCATTAATTAAATTAGATATGCTTATTGAATTTCATTTATTGTCAACACTGAGGTTGGTACTGTCATTTAAATTTATACTTTAGGTGTTTTACTACACTTCTTTATTTTGACATATTATTTGCTTTTATTCCATAGTGACTCACAAAAGACTAGTTGTTTTAGGATTCTCTAGAGAAACAAACATGCATACATACATACAACTATACATGTATACATGCATACATGCATCTACACACATACATGTGTATGCATGTATTTATGTATATAACTGTACATGCACATGCATATATGTGTATTTTTATGTAGGTATGCATTTATGTTTGTTGTTAGGTAGTATCTAGTTAGTTTCAATTAATAGTAAGTCTATGTACAATGGAAGGAAGCATTACTTTGTACTACCCCATCCTCACAAATGTTATTTTATGTGATCTCATTGTTACAAGCACTGTGTCAATCCATCTCATTGACGGTCTTCTTCTTTTTTGTTGACTCTCTATTTTACCAAGTATGATGCACTCTTCCAAAGGTTGGCCTATCCTCATAATATGTCAGAAGTACAAGAGGAAACATCCCCCTTCCTTGCTTCGAAGAAGCATTCTGTTCATACTTCTTCCAATACAGATTTGTTGACCCTTCTGGCATTCCGTAGCACTTTTAATATCCTTTGCCCGTATCATAAGTCAAAGAAACCAAATCTTCTCCAATCGTCCTTACTCATTGTTTAGCTTTCACATGCATATAATGGCGTTGAAAATAGCATACCTTGGGCCAGGGACACATTAAGATTCAGAGTTATATCTTTACTCTTTAACACTTCAAAAGGACTTTTGTTAAAATTGATTTTGAGAGACAAAAGATGACATTGTACAATGATTAAAAGGACAACAGAACTAGAAGACATAACCATAATAAACATGTATATGCGCAATGAAAGACCCATAAAATACATTAATCAAACCCCTATAGAACTAAAGAAAGAAATAGACAGCAAAACAATAACAACAGTGTTCAATATTTCACTCTCTAGAAAAGAGACATTATCAGGAAAGACACTCAATAAAGACACAGGTGAACTAAACCGCCCCACTGACCAACGCAGCCTTTAGACACATACAGCACACCCCAGTCAACAGCAACACCGTATACAAGCTTTTATTTCTTTAATCATTTTATTGGGTGCTCTAACAGCTCTTATAAAATTCCATGCCTCAATTGTATCGAGCATATTTGTACATATGCTACCACCATCATTTTCTGAACATTTACTTTCTATTTGAGCCCTGGTATCAACTTCTCTTTTTTTCTTCCCTCCCGCCTCTCCCTTATTGTTTTCATATTTTACACCAACTGCTGTCTCCTTTCACCCACGTTTCTGTTTTTCATCCCTCTGGGTGGGGTGTGTGTGTTGCAATCGGTGCCCCTTCCTTCCCTCCTCCCCCCACCTTCTACCTACCCTCCAGGTATAGCTACTTCTTTCTGTTCCCGAGAGGTTTATCTGACCTGGATTCTGTGTGCCCTGAGCTCTTATCTGTATCAGAGTACATGCTCTGGTCTAGCCAGAACTAAAAGGCAGGACTGGGGTCTTGATAGTGGGGGTTGAGGAAGCCTGAAAGAACCAGAGGAATACTGTGTGTTTCATTGATGCTATACTGCACCCTGGTTGACTCATCATTTCCTTGTGACCCTTCTGTGAGGGGATGTCCTATCATCTACAGATGGGTTTGGGGTCTCTACTCTGACTCCCTCATTCTCAACAATATGTTTTTTGTTTGTTTGTTTTGGGTCTTCTTGTGCCTGTTACCTGATTCTGTTGCCACCTCATGATTGCACAGGCTGGTGTGCTTCTTCCATGTGGTCTTGTTGCTTCTCTGCTCGATTGGCTGCTGATTTAACTTCAAGTCTTTAAGACCCCAGATGCTATATCATTTGATAGTTTGGCACCATCAGCTTTCTTTTTTATTTTTCTTTCTCCCCTCCCTCTCCCGCCCTCCCCAGAAACCACCATCAGCTTTCTTCACCACATAGTTTACAGTCTTTTCTAGTGAGCATGTAACATTCTCTAGAATAGATCATAGATAAGGTCACAAACTAAACCTCAGTAAAATTTTAAATAATTGAGATTACTCAATCCATTTTCTTAGACATCAATGCTATAAAATTAGAAATCAACAATAGGAACGGCAGGGGGAAAACAAATACATGAAAATTGAACAATATATTGCTTACAAACTATTAGGTAATTGATAAAATATGAAAATTTAAAATCCTTGAAATGAAAATATAAAAATGAAAATATAAAAATGGTATCAAAAACCTCTGAGACAGCGAAAGAAGTTATCAGGGGGCAAGTTACTACAATAAACACACACTTAAAAAAAAAGAGAAGCAGAACCCCAAATTAACATCTTAATACAACATCTAAAACAATGCAAACAAGAGTGAGTGGAGAGACACATATGAAAAACTTACAATTAAGCTAAGTTGGAAATGAAGTCCATCTTCCAGAAAGTTCTTCCAAAACAAGGGCTGCTGTCTGTGGAAGAGACAACCACAATGGCGCTACGTAAGCCCAGACTTTTACCCTTGGAATCTTTGACTCTTGAAGAACTGGAGAAAATTCAGCAAGCAGCCTAGGACACAGCTCACCAACAAGAGTTGGGAGAAAGGGGAAAGCAGCAAATAACCCCCTGAGTGATGACCTAGCACTCCCACCACGCCCTGCCTACCGTTTCATAGTAATCAGAAAGTCTACATCTTATACTACTAGACATGTATGAATAAGACGTGGAATATTCCTATAGATACTGATTTAAATTTTGCTTTTTTTAAGACCCAAAATAAATATACTGAATAAAGAATCCAAAAAGAAAAAGAAAAAAATTCGAACAAGAGCAACCAAATAATCCTTCAACCACAAGGAGAAAAGAAATCATAGCAGATTTCAGACTAGAGCAGAAATAAATGAATTGGAAAACAAGCAAAAAATTTTTTTAAAGCAATAAGATAAGTTAATTTTTAAAAGGATTAACAAAACTGGTAAACCACTGGTAAACTTCACAAAGAAAAGGAAGAGAGACTCAAATCAACAATAAGAGGTGAAAGGGGTGACCTCACAACAAATACAAATAAAATTTAAAAAATATTATTATGAAAGGCTATAGTCCAATAAATTCAAAAACCTAGACAAAATGGAAACATTTCTAGAATGCATTAAGATGGCTTCACGGGAGTGCTCTGTCAAGCATTCAGAGAAGAATTGACACCAATTCTATACAGATTACTCTAACATGCAGAAAAGGACAACACACCGTAAACCCATGTTATGGAGCCGTTATAACCCTGATACCCAAACCAGGAAAAGACACTACACTACCGAGATAGAAAACTGCAGGCCAGTATCCACCATGAACATAGATGCAACAATACTCAACAAAATATTAGCCAATAGAATAAAACATTATATTAGAAAAAAAACCCCACCATGATCAAACTAGATTCATACCAGGCACACAATGAGGGTTCAACAGGCAATCAATGTAACATGCTATATAATCAAATCAAAAGTAAGAACCATATGAGCATACTAATTGATACAGAAAAGACATCTGACAATATCTAACACCCATTCCTGATTACAAATATTCATTAAAATAGGAATTGAGGGAAATTTATCAACACAATCAAGGCCATATATACCAAACCAATGGCCATCATCTCCCCCGTTGGGAAAAATGGAATATTCCATGCTCATAGACAGAAAGCTTGATCTTGTGAAAATTCTAGTAGCACTCAAAGCAATCTTAAAATCCAACATGATTCTGTTCCAGATCCCAACTTCCTGCTTTAAGGAAATGGGAAAACTAATTACTAAAAGTATATGGAGAGTGAAGAGACTCAAGATGAACAAAGAACTTCTCAAGAACAATGTCCGAGGTCTCTCATTCCCTGACTTCACAGTCGGTTCCACAGCCACAGTAGTTGAAATAGTGCAGTTAGGGTACAGTTGTAGATACACAGACTAATGGAGTAGAATAAAAACAAACTCAGAAATAAACTCATCCACCTACAGATGACTGATCATCGACGAAAAGCTAACAAGCATTATATGGGACACATATAGTCTCTTTAATAAATGGTGTCGACAAAATTGGGTCTCCATCTATAGAAGGATAAAGCGGGATCCACCTCTTACCCTATGTAAAAAGACAAAAATCAAAATGGCTCAGAGAGAAAAATGTAAATCCTAGAACTCTAGTAAGCATAAATGAGAAAACAGTGAGTAACTTACAAAGTGTTCACATACTTATCAAATCTAATGAAGGAAACACCTATAGTACATGACAAGATAGATGACTGATGCCTACTAAAAATAAGATACATATGTGCAGCAAGAGTAGAGAACATAAACTTTTGACAATGACACAACAAACAAGGGACTAATCTCTAAGATCTATAGAAAACTCCAACACCTCATAATATTAATAAAAAATAACCTGTATACTTCCTCCCCCCAACTACCATGATCCGAATTCTACCTTGCAGGGCTGGATAGGGCAGAAATTGTACACTGGTGTATATGGGGGCTGGAGGCACTGGGAATCCAGGGTGGATGATACCTTCAGGACCAGGGGTGGGAGGGGCGATACTGGGAGAGCGGAAGGCGAGTGGGTTGGAAAGGGGGAACTGATTACAGGGGTCCACATGTAACCTCCTCACTGGGAGATGGACGGCAGAGAAAGGGGGGAAGGGAGACTTCGGATAGGGCAAGAAATGACAAAATAACGATGTGTAAATTACCAAGGGCACATTGGGAGGGGGGAACGGGGAGGGAGGGGAAAAAAAAAGAGGACCTGATGCAAAGGGCTTAAGTGGAGAGCGAATGCTTTGAGAATGATTGGGGCGGGGAATGTATGGATGTGCTTTATACCATTGATGTATGTATATGTATGGATTGTAATGAGAGTTGTGTGAGTCCCTATAAAATGTAAAAAAAAGAAAAAAATGTTAAAAAAAAGAAAATGATTAGGGCAAAGAATGTACAGATGTGCTTTATACAATTGATGTATGTATATGTATGGATTGTGATAAGAGTTGTATGAGCCCCTAATAAAATGTTAAAAAAAATAACCTGTATATACTCGAATATAAGCTAACTCGAGTATAAGCCGAGGTACCTAATTATTACCTGGGAAACCAGAAAAACTGATTGACTCGAGTATAAGCCTAGGGTAGAAAATGCAGAAGCTATTGGTGGGTCTCAATAATCAAAACAAATTAAAATAAAATTACTAAAAATTGAAACATCAGTGGGGTAATGTATATAAATATTTATTTTAAATAAAAAACATAAAAGGACAAGTCATTTAATATTAGTAAACCAGCACAGTAAGTGGAAAATAGGTTCAACAAAAACTATAAGGTATCAACAATGATACCTTAAGAGTACTATTCCCTGAGCTCAATCAGCAACCAAGCTAAAATGTAGAGTTAAAATACTTCAAAACTAGATTCCTCATCATCCGTATCCCAATGCAGAGCTTCAGCTGGTGTGAGGTCATCACAGACGCTGTCCTCACTGAGAAAGCCATCATCACCATCACTGCTGTCATTTTCATACAAAGCGCAGTCTTCACTGCCATCCATAGCATTACTAATACTACATTTCTGGAAGGCACGTCACACCATGTCTTCTGGAATGTCTTCCCATGCATCTCGAACCCACTTTGCTATTAACTCTATGTCAGGCTTCATGAGATTTCTTCCTTTTGTTAGTCGGGCTTGACCAGCTGACATCAATTCATTCCATATCCTTCGCACATGGTCTTTAAAAGGCTTATTCAAAGATACACGTCATAGGATGGCTCTGATTGGTTAGATATGAGTAAACAAACATTCAAAGCCCTGCGGTGTCAGCGGGGTTTCGAATGAACAGTGGAGAACAACAGTGTAACATCTCACCAGGGTACCACTGACCGGTGTATAATACCGTATATACTCGTTTTTTACATGAGTATATACAGTAATTAAAAAGTGAGCAAATGATACCAACAATTATAGTTCACCAAAGATGATAGCCAAATGGCCAAGATCCTTAGCCATCTGGGAGAGGCAAATCAAAGCAATGACGAACTACTACCTTAATCTAACATTGACAGCCAAGTCAAAATAAATAAGTAAAAGCAGAAAACATCAAATACTGGAGAGCCTACAGAGAGATTGGAAGCTCACTTAGTGTAGCCTGTAACCATGTACAACTGCTTTGGAAAGTGGTATGATGTAGCATCTAGCAATCAACCTCCTAGGTATATATCCTAAAAAATTAAGAGCCACAGCACAAACTGACTTATTCACTACCCATGTTCATTGTAG